>NC_141685.1:746934081-749481239 GCF_964263255.1 Lissotriton vulgaris | reverse complement strand
AGGGGGTGAGCTGACCGTGTCTTAGGTAAATGTTTGACTGTGGTTGTCCATGCATTTACCTCCTTTGTAACTAACTATTAGCCCAGCCGGCATTAGGAATTATGAATATTGGAATGATAGATAGCCTCTTTGCCTACAGGGTTTCGCAACCTACAAATATCAATAAGTCCCAATTCCCTCATTCCCCCCGCAGTACCTAAGCTGCCCGCTTGTTGGTCCCCCACCACAGATGAGCTATCCTCATAATAGATCATTGGTGTGTTAAAATCCCCACTCCTGACAATTGTAGAGGGTGGTAGTGCATGCAACCTAGACAATATCGACAAAAAAAACAGCGTTATCTGTATTAGGCCTATACACATTAACAATAGTGAGCCTCGTGCCACATATTTTGCCCTGCACAATGTCGTACCGACCCTGATCATCTGTCTCAGAGTGAGAGAGTTCAAAAGGCAAGTCCTTTTAAATGAGGACCATTACCCCCCTTGAATATGAAGAATAGGAGGAGGCTATCTTCACACTGGCCCATCTCATAGCCACTGTCTTCACTGAGAGTCGTTTAAGGTGTGGTTCCTGAAGTAGTGCAACCTTTATACCTTGTTGATCCAAATTTGCTAACACCTTTCTTGCTTTTGGGGGATTATTAAGGCCCCTAACATTCCACATGATCCAGAATATGTGGCCCATACAAGTCTCCACTGTGATGCCCGGTCTATTTGCAGATAACATTTAGTAACATAGTATGTATTGACTCAGCTGTAATAATGATGCATACACAGTGATTGTTGCGCTTAGTAGCTGAAAAGTAGTGTACCCCTCCCTCCCAGCCCACCCATCTCGGCATACCAATCATGCCAAAGAGACCCACCATTAACTAGAAAAACTCTTCTATAATACCAGTAAGTTAACATCTAGCGTGACTACAGGTATACTTATTCAAAAGCCTTGACACTTGGGGTACCCCCTCTAGGGGCCGCTAGTGGCCAATGCACCCCTACAAAGTGGGGCAGTCGGGGCAATCTCTTGGACCTACGCATAGAGTGGAAGTGCTACGTCCTCAGCGCGGTGCACACCACTGCACATTTAAGTTTGTCATTGTATCCTACTGCCTAATGTTGCACGGCCAAATTTACTTTCAGGTAGTAGTCAGTATAGCTCTCGATGGGCCTGCGGTACATAGTTTTCAAATGTCTTAGGGGCTGAGTTGCCCCTTCGTTATGTGGGCTCCTCACTGTTGATTATATGTGTTGTTCCTCAGGGGCAGCTGTACCCAGCAATCAGAGGTCTAATGCGTACTTCCCTCATCATATCCATCTCAGTGAGTCTGAGCCAACTTCTTGTGCTGTTTAACAAACACCATTGCATCTTTGGGTGTCAGGAAGATCCTCAGTTTGCCCTTGTGCTGGATCAGGAGGCAAGCTGTATAGAGCATTGCGTAACTGGATATTCATAGTTTGTAGCTTCCTCTTAACATGCTGGAATTCTCATCGTGCCAGCTGCCCTGCCGTCGTGAAGTTTGAATATAATGCTACTTCATTACCTTGGCATGACGTGACAGCACCTGGCACCGTTCTGGGGGTCACAGATCTGTGAGCACATTCCACATTTAACACAGATGAGAAATGCTCTGACCCCAAACATTTCTTTGAGAATAGATTTCAAATAAAGCTCCAATTGTCCTGTGTTGGTAAATTCAAGAACCCCTATAATGCAGAGATTGTTTCCGTCTGGAACTTGCTTCCAAGTCCTTGTTTTTAGCCTGGATTACAGCTCGTATTTTCTCCATCTGCAAGCATGTAGTACGCACAGTGCCTAGGGTATCCTTCATCGTGGAAATTAGCTTTTCCGCTTCTGTAATATGGGCCCACTGTTAGTCTAGTTTCATCGCCATATGGTCTATTCTCATATTAAGGGTGTCTATCTTGTCATCACTGGACTGCAAACCGTGTTTCATTGCCAGCAAGGTGTTCTCCAGTGTGGTGCCACTGAAGGAGGAAGGATTCAAGAAAACGAAACTTGCTCAGAGAAATCCCCCATTAACAGTACTAATTGTTAGAAATAGAAGAGAAAACGAAATGAATATACACGCACAACATTTACGTATGGGGAAAAGAGCTTTACGCAAGCTTAATTAATTAAAGTAGAATGCAACGCAACTAAAACTCGCTTTAAACTGGAAAACGCCTTTGCGCATGTGCGAATTAGATTTACATAGATAGTAATGTGACTAACCCGTTTTGAGAAGGAAAACTCTCTCGCAAGCACAATAATTACTAACAGTAGGTCTTGAGGCACTGCATGCCCGGCATATGCTTGCCTGCATTTGAAGAGAGCTAATGCTGCTAATGCTTTTGCTTAACGAAAGAGATAATAACATGGTATAGAGTAGAAGTGGGTGGTGAACAGTGAAAATCACATATTTGAGAAATGAACATCTGTTTATGATTTCTTTAATAATAGTGTATGTTTGGGCCCATTATTATGTGCAAAGGAAAAGATGTCTGCGAAACAGAAGCAAGCTACGCATGCGCAGAAAACTCATGATGTGACCCGCTGACCGTGTCGCTGACAGGCTGCAAAGAGCCATGGACAAAAAAGAAAAAACGTGTGAAATCTCTTCTCGACTGTGGAGCAGTATTCATATGTTATTTTGATTTGCAACATTAGATGTATGGGAAAGGAAATAAAACCGAATAATGAATGAGCTAAAGGAGAAGGGTTTGTTAGACAAAATATGATTATTAAACTGAATATAACAGCATAAGGTAAATGGCAACTCCTCTATCCCTTCCCAATCAGAGTTCGTATTTCATCAAGATCTGTAACTTATGAGGGTGGGACATGCAGAAATAAAAACTATAACTAGTGTGACTTAAAGGGGTGTAAAGTGAGGTTGACTTTGCAGAGAGAGAGAGTAAGGCGAGAGCAACGGCTGATAAGGAAAGAAGAAAACAGACTGGGGAGATTCATACCTGAATGACAACCTGATTAGATTGAAGATTCCGGAAGAATATCAAGTAGGGAGAGAGTGTAAGTGAGGGATGTGCCCCGGTGCGTCGGGTCTGTAGAGAAATTCAAGAAGTACTATTCTGCCCTGAGCCTGTCCTATAGTCTCCTCCACTAGCCCTTTTTGGCCAGAGAGTTGGATTTCCGTTACCACATTGGGTAATTATTATGCAGTCTCAAATTTGCACACCTTTGCAAATGTATGATTTACTATGCCTTTTGTCTCTTCATCTATCCACCCTAAATGCATCGATTTGTGTCTGTGAATTGAATGTATATTGCTAAATGATTTTTTTCTCTCCCATAAGATTTAATAGTGTTTGCACTGTGAATTTGTGTTAATGAGCGTTTATTTATGACTGAGATTTAGATAAAACTCACTAATCTTACCCAGAGTCTGTAGTTATTTCCGCTAAGATCAGTAAGTTAGTTAATTAATTGTTAATATCTCCATCAACTTCTCAACTAATGGTCCATCAACCAAAGGATGAATGTTGATCTGTGAAGGTTGATTAGACACTGAGTAAATCTCTCAAATGAATTTTTGAGTCTTTAAGTGAATTAACTAATCAAGATGGAAGTAAAATTACAAAACTTGACCCCCAGTGAAACGGCCAGGAAAATCTGATTGCGTATATGGGCCCACTGAATTTTTCATTTGATTGGGAGGTGTTCAGCCCTGGCTTTTCGCTGGATCACCTCCACCAGCCTCCAAGTCCTGTCGGGAGTCTGATGTTAGCTTCAACTGTTGCTTGTCTGTCTTCCCCATATCTACTGCTCTCTGTCACGTTCTCAGTAGTTCGGGCAACAATGCTCCAGTTGGAGGGCCACACAGTCGGAGAATGAGTGTCACACACTGAGTTGATCTTTTGCTTCGCCGCTTGTCACTGCCTATGTCTCTTGGGACTCCTGGATCCCAGCGCTGATCCTCACTGCAGGTTACCGATATGTCTACAAGCCTCCAGGTCAACCCTCAGTATGTCCAGTTCCGAGAGCCATGGGGGTCCGATTCGCTCGCTCCACCATTCCATTTGTGGGCCTGTGATGCAATGTAAGAATGATTAGCACTTCAGCATTGCCTGTGCTGTCGCCAGCACACAGGAAAGAGTCGGCATCACTATGGGCCCAGTCGCTGACGCCCCGCGGTCTGCAGCTGATGTGAGCCTTGTGGTGAAAATAGAAGGCGTTCAAGGCACTCAGTGGCATCAGCTGCAAAATGTCTTTAAATGGTGCTTGGGGTCTCCGCTGATCCCCATCTCTTCACCTGGGAACTCGCACTCCGCTCTCGGTTATCGCTTGTTCAATGGGCAGTAGCAAACAAGTTGATTACTAAATTTCAGGGAGATTTGAACCTTAATACCACTGATCAAGTTTTTTTACCTAATTCATCTGACCAGAAAGTTTGACAATCTTAGGAAGGACTTTGTGGTTCTAAAAGATCTTTTGATGCAGTCAGTTTTAGGGACGTACTAGATAACGTTGGTGTGTATAGCTCTCCATTGGATGCTAATTGGTAATTGTACGCCAATCTATTGAAAATACCGGTACGAGAAAGATAGTTACTATCGTCACGGTGATATTGAATTAACTTTTACAACGCACGGTTGGAAGAAGATACAAGATCCACATTCGTTTTTAGAATATTATTCGAGATTGGATACTCACCATTTTAACTTCATATGGATATGGGAACTTATGATGAATTGCCCTGAGGAAGTCCGTGGTTGATTGAACACAGGACGAAACACGTGTTGGGTAGTGGCAGTTAATTCTGTTTCTATGATGAAGTACATAAATCATTGGAATAAAGAAGAAATTTGTGAAGATCATCTTGTCTCTATGAACTTTTTACTTGGAATTTGAGCTCAGGATATACCCTATGTTCTACTTACTGGTTTGGATTCTCCACACCTTCTGGTGAATGTTGAATGGCCATCACTTTATCCTTTGAGCTCTTACTAATTGGACTAAAATTATAAATCTTACAACAATGCGCAATTGTTAACCCAGCCATTCGTCTATTTGTATTTTCCTACTAATAATTGTGCCATAGATGGTGGGGACCAAAATGTTGAGCTATGTGACAACTTTCCTGCCTTTATTGATGTTAGATACGGCTGTGCTTAAACCCTCCTCCTTTTTTTGTCCATGCTTAAAGGATTATGTGGCTAATTTAGCTCAATCCCCAGTGGTGAAATGCACCCATCTTTGGTGGAACCATAGCGACAATCCGCTTGTTTGCAGATGATGTGGTCTAGGTTTAAAAAATGCTAATGAGACTTTGCCAGTTTGTCAGAAATTATCTGTGACAATCGATGGGCAGCTTTGGCCTGAGGAGAGTAAAGACTCATCTCATCTATCCAGGCACTGGAGTACTGCATGCTTTTTTGCAGTCATGACTTTGATTACAGCAGCGGTGAGGCCTAAGTACCAGGTGGGGGCGGTACCTACTATGTGAATCCTGACTACACTGGGGGTTGTTCACTTCAGGTATTTTCTTATTTCTT
This sequence comes from Lissotriton vulgaris, assembly GCF_964263255.1. Taxonomy (NCBI): domain Eukaryota; kingdom Metazoa; phylum Chordata; class Amphibia; order Caudata; family Salamandridae; genus Lissotriton; species Lissotriton vulgaris. Next base: position 749,475,726 of record NC_141685.1, on the reverse strand, counting down.
ATGATTCTGTAGTTTTACTAGTGATCAGCCTGACTTCAAAATGGACACCAAAAAGGCTCCCAATGCCTAAATCCACTATTTCTGACTTACCTGACTTTAAGATGGCAACTATCCACAGACTATTTGTAACTGAATCTACTAAAACCCAAAGCTAAGAACCTTAAATTGATTTCCAGAACAGACATAATCTCAATAGACGTAATAACATAAGAAAATATGGAATAATTATTAAAAAAACAACAACAATAGGAATTGAGTGGCTGAAGAAGAGATGATGCCCCCCAGTCGGAACCCATATTTATTTTACTGACAGCGGTGCCGAGCAACATGGCTGATGCCCGGTGGAGCTGTTTATGCAGCTATTGAGGAGATTGGCTTTGGTTTCACCCCTGCAGTCGTCACCTTGATGGGATATGAATATATATTATTGGCCTAATATATACAATTAACCCTATAACCGTTCATTAGCATTGTATTATTCAAATAGTATTATTATAGTCAGGACGATTCACTCTAGTGTTGCCTAAACCTATTGGTATGATCTGAGCCATCTTGTTTCCTTTCTCTGTCTCCTATACTGTTTCCCTGAAACCATGTGATTAGGCTTTCTGTTCGAAACCACTAAGGCAGACTGAAGGACTGGGTTTTTCTAAGACCCAGCGGTGCCAGGGGACAACACCTGAAACCTTCGTGGGTAACCTGTTCCGGCGTACAAATGACAGAGACACGGGACACTTCCTTCGGCGTCAAAGATTTGAGGTTTATTACTGCAGGGAACACAGAAGTCACGAGAAGTACATAACGTAGGTTCACGGAGCCTGATTCGAATTGCTACTGTGGGTCGCTCCTTTTATACACATTTCTCTCATAGGTTAACATGATACACAAAGGTTTACAACTTGGTTCCCATCATAAACGCCAGAAGGGGTTGCTTTCATGTATTCAGGGCCCGGAACATAAGTACAGAAACATTCGGTGGTTCCCAACTGTAAAAACCCATCTTCCCACCATTAGTACATTCCAATTGGCAGTAAACAGATCGAAGAAGGAACAGAAACAGGTGCAGAGGAAGGCAGAAACAGTGGGGAGATCGGAAAGGGTGTAAAGGGGGTGGTATCGGGAAACACGAGCTGCAGGCATCAAAGGGACGTGCCTAATGAGATGCACGCCTAAGACAATAGACCGGCACACCAAGATGTGCCTCGAGCGGGGCCATCTGCCTTACAGTGTCATCCCCCTCATCATAAAGACACTTTCGAAGGAAACGTGTCTTCCGCAAAAGTCTCGGGAATCCCAGGGTCGCGAAGCGGACAGCGTCCGTTCGCTGGCTACTTGAGGGCAAGAAACAAAATGGATGCCGTATCTAAGATGGAACCCATGGGTACAGATAGATAAACCCACGAAACAGATGAACGGTTTAGGCTAGTACAGCGAAACTGCGTACACCCACTAAACTCGTCATTTGCGGTTCATAGATACCAGACTCGACCATATTCGTGTGAGTCGAAAACACCACTTATGATCGTCACGGAACCTCAGACGCTCCTTTTGCCCTCATGTAGGCAAGCACTAGTCGGAATCATATTCGATATTCATCAGACCATCTAAGTGCTGCTGCAACATAATTCTATCCATCAGAGTTCCCTTAGTAACAGGTGGCTGTCTCATACACGTTGTAGCACAGAGGCCACATAAGGCAGGACCACACTGCACACAAAGGCAACACGAGAACAGAAATGCTACAACAACTCTGATGATCATCAGAATTTTCCAACCCCAAGTCGACATCAGGCCCCAAACCACCCAAGTAGCGTCCAATCCCCTACGTCCACGTGCATGGACTCAGAGATCTTATGCAACTTTGAGATGGCTTGATAGACAGTCGGAGCGTTATCTGGAATGAAAATACAGCAGCTCGAATGGATCACTTTACATACTCCACCTCGATCTGCTAAAACAACGTCTAAAACCATACGGTTTTGTAACGTCATGAGCCTATCTGCCTGAAGTTCTGCTGTGATGTTACCAAGGGCACTGGCAGTGATATTAGCTGTCGATTCCACCACTCGAGTCAACTGTCTCAGGTTCCTACTATTGACCATAGGCCCCCAAAACGGAAAGAAACCCTTGAAAAAGTGTCCTGCCTCTTGACCGGCAGTGTCCTCTTCGCTAATCACGCCCCTCACAATTCTAGTCTTGTGGTAATCTGCATCAACGGTAAATGTCGGAGGCAACAGATTTGCAATGTAACATGTGCCCGCAAAGTCGGAGGGCAACCACGTGTACGCACGATCATGACAGACGAAGTACGTACCCTTGGCAGTCAGAAACACAGGGGAAGAGAGCATCGGTAAGACATATGTCTCGGAGCAAGCACTCTCTCCAAGATGAGCTCTCGGTCTTTGGCCACAACCTTTTAGACAGAAATTACCAAGGTGGGGTACGATCCATATCGGGGACGAGCTTCTAAGCTGTCTTTCACCCACGAGCGCACTATACTCAGCCTCACTCAGATCCCTATAGGCTCGCACCTCTTCCTCTGGGATGAGCGACGGCTCATAGATATCCCTATCTAAATCGGCAATCGCTATAGCCAAAGGCTTGTGGTACGCACCAGGACCAAGTGGGGAGGACGTGGCTCTCGATTGGGGTAGGAATCTAGTGCACTACGAAACATTGTTTGCAATGCTCGAGCTGAACCCTGGGAACTATAAGGAAGGACCAGATATGGAATTCCCTTATCCGTGGTGTGTGGCATTAACCCACACACCCAACAATTAGTAGTATTAACCACTAACTGATGCTGATGAAGGAGCTGAATGAAGGAATTATTTCTGAATTCCGCACGTCTAGCCTGCTTGTGTTGAGGTAAGATATGGAAGGAATGAGGGGACACAGTGGTGGTAAGTTTAGGTTCAGAAGTAGGAGTAGGTATGGCAGAAGGCAGGAAGTACTGTATCATATAATACACCCCACCCGCCAGTAACGAGGAAACAATTAGAAACAGAAGGAACACCTGAAACAGAAAGCATTTGGTACGAGTAATTTGTTGGAGTCTGAATCTTTGCGCCTGAGCTTTTTCCAAGTCCACCAGCTTCGAAAGCGCCATCCTCTAAAACCGTCCGCAACGTTTCTTGACGCACTTCGTTCTGTGTAGCAGTAGTCAATCCCCAGGAGTTCCCAGGAACCGACGGCCTTCGACCTAGTGTCAAGACCTACTAACCAGAAGGAAGTACACGCGCGGCCCTACGGTACACCTGGATGCAAGGTATCTTAATACACAAATATGTACAAAGTCTCTCAGCTGTGGAAGCAAGAACACAGATGTGGAAAAAACTCAATATTTACAAAATCACAGTTGTAAGAGTGTTTAGACTGATTGTGGCAATGGGGTAACGTAGATGTCAAGGGAAAAGCAAACTTTTTTATTTGTCCTTGATATTAGATCGCAAAAAGTATCGGCTTTTCCCAGGACGTGTCTGTTCATCAAACAATGGATCCGATGAGGGAACAGAGTTCTGTTGATCAGTCAATTGTTCAGATCTTGAATCTTGTAGTGACAAGTGTTCAACAATGTCGTTCTGCTGCACTGAGGATTCTCCGACAGGCTGAGCGTCGCTAAACGGTATGAAGGTCTGCAATCTTTCAGTTTCAGACGAAGCAATGCCCTTCCTCACCCACGAGTCCGCTGCTAAAGGTGTAGGTACCTTCTTGGTATGGGTGGCATGCACCCAATTCTTCCGGCCCTCCAAACGGACAGCAGTTCTCGTGGCAAGGAGGACTTGGTAGGGTCCAGTAAAGCGAGGTTCGAGATTATGTTTTCTTCCAAAATTCCTCGTCACCACCCAGTCTCCGGGCTGGAGCTGGTGGCCTGGACCCTCCGTCTGCGTCGGCAGTGCTTCAAAGACCTGTTGGTGAATTAACCTCAGTTTAGCAGTCAGATCATGAAGATAATCAATCAGCATTGGGTATTCAAGATCAGAAAACACACTCGGTCTAGGGACCCCCCAAACATTCGCAGGACGGCCGAACACTATTTCATAGGGACTAAGCCCTACTCGGGAGTGTACAGTCGCCCTTGTTGACAACAGAGCTAGAGGCAAAGCGTCAGGCCACGAAAGAACAGTCGTAGCCTGAATGTTCGCTAGTTTTAGTTTAAGGGTGCCATTGTACCCTTCGACTAAACCTGCTGACTGGGGATGATTGGCGCTATGGAATTTCTGAGTAATTCCAAGGCCCTTACACACACTCTTCATCACACTCCCCACAAACTCACTTCCGTTATCAGACCATACAATCCGTGGCATTCCATACCGAGGAAAGTATTCCTTCAGTAGGATTTTCGCAGTGGACAGGGCAGTGTTATCCTTAAGAGGGTAGGCTTCAATCCATCGAGAGAATGCGCAAACCACCACTAAAACGTATTTCAGGTTATTGCATCGCTCCATATGGATGAAGTCTAGCTGGATCACTTCAAAGGGACAAGAAGGTGGAGCAAAATGGCCAGGAGGTGTAGGGGTTCCCTTACCAGGATTGTACATCATACATATCATGCAATTTTTCACCAATCTCTCAGCACACTTCGTGATACCATCATTCTTCCATACAGGGGACAACAACTTGCAGATACCTTTCGCACTAATATGTGCTAACCCGTGTGCCATCGTCACAACGGCTAGTACATACGCATCTGGCAACATCCATCTCTTATGCTCCGACAAATCAATCCAACACCCATTCGCATCCAACTTTCCCGTACTCTCTTTCCACTTCGTCTTTTCAGTCTCGGTGGCCTCATTCTGTATCATTTTCACACTCTCGATGGTATCCTCACACATGCTAGTCTCTGTAGGCCACCTAACCGAACTCGTCACATACATTCTAGTGCTAAGGTTCCGGGCAGTCTCCTTAGCAGTCTCATCAGCGAACGCATTACCACGACCAAAATCATCCGTCACCTTACGATGCGCACTACATTTAACAATCGCCACCTGTTTAGGCAATGAAAGTGCATCCAAAAGATCATTCACAAGCTGTCCATGCTGAATCTTAGTGCCATGCGACGTCATAAAACCTCTCTCTCTCCACAACCGTCCAAAGCTATGCGCGACGCCAAAAGCATATTGGCTGTCGGTAAACACATTCACACGTTTCCCTTTCGACAACACACACGCTCCAGTCAAAGCAATCAGCTCTGCAGCTTGGGCAGAATTCTGATTCAATCTCGCAGTTTCCACAACAGTATTCAAAGTTACCACAGCATACGCAGTCGTCACATCACCATTCGGCAATTTAAAACATGAACCATCCACATACAAGGTCCCATCGGGATCTTCCAAAGGAGTGTTTTTAAGGTCCACACGACCTTTTGTTTCCTCCTCAGTCCGTAAGTAGCAATCATGGGGTGCCACTTCATCTGATTCCATACTAATTGGCAATAAAGTCGCGGGTTCAGGACATTACAACGTTTTATCTGAATATGACTTGCCAACAGCGTCAACTCGTAACCAGACAACCTCGCACTCGTCAAGTGCTGAGTTTTCGTACGATTCAAGAGAGTGTCAACTGCATGCGGAACCATCACCGTAAGCATATTATCCATGACCAATCCTGCAGATTGTCGGATGGACACCGCGGCTGCCGCTGTTGCTCTTAAACAACTCGGCAATGCTCTAGCTACCGGGTCCAAGGTCGAGGAAAAATATGCACATGGACGCTGCTTACCACCAAAAGGTTGCGTCAAAACACTCAACGCACAACCTTCTCTCTCGTGAACGTATAGTGTAAACGGCTTACTGTAGTCAGGGGTACCTAACACAGGAGCCGAACACAACGCGTCACGCAGTTCAGAAAAACTTTTCTGACATTCATCCGTCCATGGTAAAGGAATTGGGACATCCTTGCACGTAAGAGCTACCAATGGTTTCGCTAACAATGAAAAATTTGGAATCCATTGCCTGCAGTATGACGTGATACCTAAAAAGGCACGCACATCTCTCTGAGTCGTTGGCACAGTCATTCGAGCAATCGCTGCAATTCTCTCTGGGGTCAACCTTCTTCCCTCCTTTGACAATAAGTGACCTAGATAGGTTACTTCTTGACAACAATATTGTAATTTAGAAGGCGACACCTTATGATGTAAGTCACAGAGATGTTGCAACAACGACACTGTAGCGGTTTTGCAAATGTCCTGAGTGTCTGCAGCCACCAATAAGTCATCGACATATTGGATCAAGGCTGCACCAGCCGGCAACACAAACGCATCAAGTTGGCCCTTCAAGGCTTGACTGTATATCGATGGACTCTCACAGTAGCCCTGAGGAGCACGTTTAAACCGGAAGCTGCGGCCACCAAGAGAGAAACCGAAAAGGTTTCTACTCTCTTCAGCAATCGGTATGCTGAAAAACGCATTCTTCAGATCGATCACCGAAAACCAAGATGCAGAAGCTGGAATCAGAGTCAGTAGAGCCGTAATGTCAGGCACCACAGGGAACTGAGGAATCACAATTTTATTTACCTCCTGTAAATCGATAACAAAACGATAAACAGGTGGTTTCGAAGGGTCAGTACGTTTTAGAATGGGCAGTACAGGGCTGTTGCACACGTTTCCCCGGGTCTCCTCAATGACATCTTTCTCGATCAGGTCATAGATGATTGCCAACAAAGCTCGTTCGCCATCAAGGGAGATACGATACTGGGGAATACGTGGCAGTCGCACATTAGATTTTAAGTGAACAACATAAGGGGAGATGTCGAGCAGGCCCACGTCATTGGGACCTGACGCCCACAAAGATGCAGGAAGAGAACTCAATTCCGGTGGAATTTTATCGAGAGACAAGTACATGGGCGAGACAACTCTCTCACCCAAAGTAAGCTTCACTCCCGCAGGAGAACAATACAAAGTCGCATACAGACGTTTTAGCAAGTCCAGGCCCAAGAGATTTTCACCACAACCATTGGTCAAAATCAACTGAGCTTTCAGCTCACGAGGCCCAATGGTAAGAGGCAAAGGGCACGAAACCGGATTGCTAACAGGGGCGCCAGAGAATCCAACGGAAACATTTGTTAAGCCAGACAAAGTTGCGCCAGGGAGTTTCGAATGCATTATGGAACTTTTCGCTGCACCAGTGTCCAACAGAAAAGGCTCAACGACGCCCGAGGTGGCAACTGCGACGTAAGGCCCTCTCTGATCAACCGGAACTGATACTACTCCCTCTCCAAGTCTATGGCTGTCCTAGTAATTACCGTCGTCAGCATCCTGATCGACGTAATAATCGTCCACATTGTACTGAGCAGACCGCCCTTGCGACGATCCGCGTTGATCAAAACAATTATTGGAGTCAGAAGTATTAGTGGAACGGTCATTTTGAGCACCGCGACCTCTACCACGTGATGTCTGTTGAGAACCACCACGACCTCCTCTAGACGAATTACCACTATTACGCTCATTGAGAACTGGGCAATCGAATTTTAAATGACCCTCATTCCTACAATAGGCACACTGATTGTACCCCAACGAAGATCTCTGCGAAGAGGGGTCATTTCGTGATTGTGACCTATTAGACTGAGACTGTGATCGATTACGCTGTTGCGAATCATTCTGATTCGAACGCGGAGGATATGGCTGTTGCAACAACACTTTAGTTTTGAGTTCTTTCGTTTTCTTGTCAGCACAATCATTCTCTTCTTTCTCCCTATTCTCATAATATTGGGCCGTAGCCAATATTTGAGCAGAAGTAGAAACAGCCCACGCACTTTCTGAATTTCGCAATTTGTTGCTTAAGTCAGGCAGCAAATTTGAAACAGATTTGTCCACGAACAACCTCTGACCACCCTCGGTACCCATATCCTGACCACTATGGTCGATGAATGCCTCCTCAAATCTCGTAAAGAAATCGGAGACACTCTCGTCCTTCTTCTGTTTGCAAGCGGACAGTTTGTCCCAATTCACCTTCATAGCTGGCATAAGCGTTTTCATCAGAGCGATAATTCTCTGAGGCAAAGCCGTAATGAGCTGTTCAGGTTTAGCCCCACCAATTTGTTGTGTATCTGCCGCTATAAGAGCAGCCCAATCACCACCTAATTCTGCCGCATGGTTTTCTTGACGAATTTTCGCCCAAACCGGTTGCGGAACTACGTTACCAAATAGCATGTCGATGTCAGCGAGATTCATTATCGTAGCATCTACAAGCTGCGACAATTCCTTATAGTACCCTGCAGGATTTTTACGAGGGTCAGGCAAAGATTGCTTTACCTGCAAAACTTCCGATCGTTTCCAAGGAAGATGTATCCACACTCTCTGAAAGTGCGGCAAAACTGCAGGATTTTGAGTAGCATCACCTGGCATCCACACTGGTGGAACTTCACGCATGGGATACTGACCAGGCGCGTCTAGTGGTCCCTCAATGTCTTCCACAAACAATGCTCGAGGCATTATAGAGGGACGAAAAGATAATAACTGCTCAACAGTGCGTCGAACATTAGAATCCACTATCATTCCGCTCGAAAACTGGAGCTGCAAATTAGTCAATGCAGTCAATACATCGTCAGATGCATCGGCCGATATTTGATCACGTAAAACCTTACACATTTCTTCAAAAACGTATCTTTGTGTCGGTATATTGAATTGACAGAACGTATCAAGCACCGCACGTGGAGGATTTCTAAGGAGGTGTTTCATCCAACCCATCGCCATGTTATACAACGCGGCACGTTCCCGATTACCGGGAAGCTGACTAAGTCTTTGAGGACCGTCCGAACCAGCGGACTCAAGAATAGGTCCAAGAGAATTGAAGAAGTTAGCAGCAACAGAGGGGGTACGACGTCGAACAGATGGAGAAGAAGAGTAACACAACAGGATAACAAGAGAAGTATCAGAAGCAGAAGAGACAGCAGGAGTAAGTAGAACAGGAGCAGCAGCGGGAGCAGGAGTATGAGGAAGTACAAGCGGAGGAGCAGTAGGAACAGAAGTAGGCAAAGGAGCAGGAACAGTCGGAAGAACGGGTACAGGTTGAGGAACAGGTTGAGGAACAGGTACAGGAGCAGGTACAGGGGGAACCACAGGAGCTGTGGTACCCTGTGCGTACGGAGGTGGTGATTTCAGAAGACAGGACAGTAAAGGGTCCTCAACTGATTCCTCCTTCTTATCCGACTCCGTTGGCAAAGCGGGGTAACATTTATCTATAGACATACGCTGAAGCCTATCGAAAACTTCCTTTTCCTTTTCCTCCTTATCTCGCTGAAACTGTTCTGCTTTCTTTACTATAGTAGCAACTCCATCTCTCTGATTACGTTTTGTCTGTCTGATTTCTTTCTGTTTGGCTTCTTTGCGCCATAACCGAAAGGCATCAAACATGGCCAGCCTTGATTTTTTCTTAAACAATTTAGCCTCAAGGTTATCTAAAATCGGGGTCTCGAAACTACCATGAGGTGGCCAACTAAGGACACCGTCCTTTCTAGTATAGTGAATCCAATATTCATTAAAGGTAATCGGACCTAACCCATGCTTGCTATATAGCTCATAAGTTGGAGTTCCAGCCGGAGGTATCGGACACGAGTCTCCAGTCGGGAATCCGCACCACAACGACCAAAACAACTGAACAAAGTACTACGGCCAGGCATCTTGCACACTAGCCGAGTTTCACAAACTTCAAGGGTTATGGGATTTACCAAGTCCCTGCAAAGAGCAAAAACCCTCGGTTTTTGGCGACTGCAGACGTCAAATATCACAACAAAGAACCAAGTACTAAGAACCACAAATGCAATGGAACCATGCAACAACTAAGCACCCATCACTAAGGACTCTGGGAGCGAGCCACAAATACTTAACTCAAAGATCGATGGCGTCACCAGGAAGGCCCGTCAATCGTCTCGCTGTACCAAGGTCTACGCCAGGCGCCAAAACAGGTCTACAGTCAGGGCAGCAGTCCGTCGCAGCCGTCAGGAGGCGGGAATCTTCGCGGGAAAAGTCGTCGGGCCACTTGTTTCGACAACAGGATCGATGAAGCGGGGTGCACCTTCCCTCGGAGATTTCACACGAAGTTCCTCACGATCGTCGGGCTTGGACCGGTACCACTGATGCAGCCCCACGCTGGGCGCCAACTGAAGGACTGGGTTTTTCTAAGACCCAGCGGTGCCAGGGGACAACACCTGAAACCTTCGTGGGTAACCTGTTCCGGCGTACAAATGACAGAGACACGGGACACTTCCTTCGGCGTCAAAGATTCGAGGTTTATTACTGCAGGGAACACAGAAGTCACGAGAAGTACATAACGTAGGTTCACGGAGCCTGATTCGAATTGCTACTGTGGGTCGCTCCTTTTATACACATTTCTCTCATAGGTTAACATGATACACAAAGGTTTACAACTTGGTTCCCATCATAAACGCCAGAAGGGGTTGCTTTCATGTATTCAGGGCCCGGAACATAAGTACAGAAACATTCGGTGGTTCCCAACTGTAAAAACCCATCTTCCCACCATTAGTACATTCCAATTGGCAGTAAACAGATCGAAGAAGGAACAGAAACAGGTGCAGAGGAAGGCAGAAACAGTGGGGAGATCGGAAAGGGTGTTAAGGGGTGGTATCGGGAAACACGAGCTGCAGGAATCAAAGGGACGTGCCTAATGAGATGCACGCCTAAGACAGTAGACCGGCACACCAAGATGTGCCTCGAGCGGGGCCATCTGCCTTACAGTGTCATCCCCCTCATCATAAAGACACTTTCGAAGGAAACGTGTCTTCCGCAAAAGTCTCGGGAATCCCAGGGTCGCGAAGCGGACAGCGTCCGTTCTCTGGCTACTTGAGGGCAAGAAACAAAATGGATGCCGTATCTAAGATGGAACCCGTGGGTACAGATAGATAAACCCACGAAACAGATGAACGGTTTAGGCTAGTACAGCGAAACTGCGTACACCCACTAAACTCGTCATTTGCGGTTCATAGATACCAGACTCGACCATATTCGTGTGAGTCGAAAACACCACTTACGATCGTCACGGAACCTCAAGACCTAGCTGTCTGTTTCACTCGTTAGTCTGTAGCTCAGGGCAACCCAAGTTCACACCTGTCCTTCAGGGACAGGGAGGAGTTCTGGCCGAGTGGGTGGACGGAAAGAGAATCCTGATTTGAAACACCCGCTTTGTGGTACGAACAACAAGAAATTCCACTCTCGAGCCCAGTATCCCTCCCAGCTGCTGAAGACCCTATGCCGGAGTTCTAAGGGCTTAACCCAAGAGAAGAACAGACTGTGTCGGTCTGTCTAGGAGTCAGCAGTGGAGAATTCGCAATCAACCTGAGTGCACCAGGTGAGTGAATTTCTGGTTGTATTCGGATAAGAAAAACACTTGGAAGAAGTGTTTTCCTCAGTAGGGGTTAACTGCATTCTGAAGGTGGCTGGGGAAGCCGGACCACAAGGGAATCTGAGGGGCTGACATTGCGGTGAAGTGGCTGCACGGGTAGATGCCTCACGTACTTATTTGGTGAAAATTTGAGATTACACCTGGTGCCGTAGTAAGGGGACTGAGTTCCTCGCTTGGTCGAATCCTTTTCGGGAAAGCCCTAGTAGCAACTAGGTAAGCTAGGGTTCTGGAGCTCCGTGCCCAGACGCCCGGCCCAACCAGAACAGGACCATGGGATGGCCTGTAAGAGGGTTCGTGGTTCGCCTATCAGGTGATCTCAGAGCAGTCTAGCGACTGTTCCTTTTGTTGTTGAATTTTGTTGGTCTGGAATTCTGTTGAATCGCTTCCCCGAACAGGAGTCGACGGGCTCTGTTCGTTCTTAAGACATGTTATCTGCATAGAATAAATATTCAGTACTGAAAAGGTTATTGCCTTGCAACGCTTTACAGCACTTTATGGCAAGAAAATAGAGGAATATGAGAGTGTGAGTGGGGAAGAGGATGCGTCTGAATGTGAATGAATTTTTGGAGTATATGAATAGAATTGTGTGAACATTACAATGTCTTGTTTTAGTAAAATATGTTTTGGGTGCTGCTGTCGGCGAAATAAACGGCTGGAAGAAAGACAGCCTGCCCCTGCCGAGGGCAGCCCCAGTTTTGATATGTATGTGAAACACAGTCTTACACCGATTTTGTTTAATACGATTTGGAATAAGTATACCAAAGATAATTCTGATTTGCAATGGCCTCTAACGGGGTCGTTTGATGAGAAAAAGATTAATTACATCCAAAGCAAACTGTTTATGAAGAAAAGCCGCCAGTCGATGTTTGACTCCTTGAACCTATGGTTGAAGGAGGCAAAACGACGACGGATAAGAGCAAAGAAATTGGGAGCGGATGTTTCCAATTTATCCAACTTTAGGCCTATTTCGTTGCTGCCTATTTTTTCTAAAATCTTAGAAAGGCACATCAATTCACAGCTGATTCTCTTGGTAGAGAGTTCGGGCTTTTTGCATCCATCGCAACCCGGTTTCAGAGCACACCACTCCACAGAGACCACACTTTTGGTAGTTACTGAGGATTTACGGCACGGTATCGATCGCGGGGATTCATCTGCACTTATCCTTTTGGACTTAAGTGCGGCGTTCGATACCGTGTCCTATTCCATCCTTCTTACATCTCTCCAATCTCTGGGAGTTGGGGGTTCAGCTCTGTCTTGGATAGCCTCTTTTTTAAGTGATCGTACCTTCCAGGTTTTTTCAGCCAAAGCATCCTCGAAAATATGTGCATCGGCGTACGGCATTCCCCAGGGGTCTAATCTTAGTCCATTACTACTTAATATCTATGTTAGACACCTGGCCACCATTGTGGAGGAAGCCGGCTTGAATTTATTTTCTTACGCCGATGACACACAAATCATCTTCTCCCTCTCCAACAGGGAAGGTGATAACATCTCGGCTTTTAAGCAGGGTCTGTCTCGAGTGGCAGAGTGGATGCAGGAGAATTTCCTTAAGTTAAATGGGGATAAGACCAAGGTTGTGATCCTGGGCAAGGGTAAAGATCTATGGGGTCCTCAACATTGGCCCGAGAGTATGGGTCCTACCCCTCAACCCTAAGCATGGGCGAATTTAGCGAATCTCGCGTTCGCGAATTTTGCGGATTTGCGAACTCGCAATCCGCAAAATCCGCGAATTCTCACGAATTTGCAGATTTTTTTTTTGTGTGTTCGCGCGGGTTTCTGCCAGGTCGCGAGGGTTTTTGTACAATTTCGCAAACGCGAACTTACCTGTCGGGTCGCAAGTTTTGCGAACTTGTTGTTTCTACGTGTCCAGCCTGTTTGGGACACTCTTCTTCATCACTGCCACCCTCTGTCACCACTGCCACTCTCTGGTTTTCCCATGACACCCTCTGGCTCACCCATGCCACCCTCTGTTTCATCACAGCACCCTCTGGTTGTCCAGTGTACATTATTGTGGCAAAGCAAAGCACACCTTCCCTGCCTCAAGTGACCTGAATTAATTTGGGGCTGATTAATGTGTCACAGAATATTTTTTTAGCTGGCACCTGCTTCCTTAGTGCTTCCTGATTAGTGATCTTTTGCACTTGCTAAGTGCTTTCATTGTTGCAAAATTAGTTACAACACCTGCCCTGCCCCAACTGACAATAATGAATTAGGGGCTGATTAATGTGTCACTGGATTTGAACTTCCAGCCTGGCTCCTGCTTGTCTCCCTTAGCTGTAATTCAGGACCTTTGTGGCATATGTGTAACTATTCTGAGGGTCAGAGCAGGGTCACATAATAGTTGCAAGTAGGCAACTGAACTCTGGAGCGGCCCCTCAGGAAGCACTACAGGAAATGGCTACTAATGATGAGCTTGAACTTTTGAACCTGGTAAGTAGTTTCAGTTTTGCTAAGATCGTATTTCTGCAATTTAGCGCTTATTCGCGGGGCGCGAAGTTGAACTGGGAAGCCGCGAACTCACGCGAACAGTGTGAGCAAGCCATAAAATCCGCTGCTCGCGGATTTGCGGATTTTGAGGGAAATTCGCGAATCTCGCGGATTGCAAATTTACCGAAAATCCGCAAAATCCGTGAGCGGAACGGATTTTCCGCCCATACTTACTCAACCCGTTGCTCAGGTTCACAATCTCGGATTCCTCCTTGACGAAAAGCTCACAATGCGGCAACAGGCCGTCAGGGTGGCTTCCATCTGCTTTGCCACCTTAAGATGCCTTCAAAAAATCTTGTGGATGCTTCCGGCCTCTACAAAGAGGAATGTGGTCCAGGCATTGGTAATATCTCGCCTAGACTACGGGAATGTCATCTATCTTGGTGCCGATGTAACAACAGTGAATAAACTTCAGGTTGTTCAAAATGCGGCCGCACGGCTGTTACGTAATGTTCCTCGGAGAACATCTGCCTCTCAATCCCTTCACGATCTACATTGGCTGAGAATAACGTGTAAAATTAAATTCAAGGCCTTATGTTATATCTTTAAGATAAAACAGGGCTCTGCCCCGAGGTACCTACAGAATCTCATTCATGCTTATAAGCCCAGTCGCAGTCTGAGATCCTCAGGAAAAGGAGATTTTATCGTCCCTAGATTTAGGTTAGTGAAGATGGGCGGCCGCTCCTTTTCTCATCTAGGCACCAAATACTGGAATGCCCTGCCTGTGACCCTGAAGTTGGAGACAGATCTTCTTCGGTTTCGCAGGGGTTTAAAAACTTGGCTCTTTCAACAGTAATCTTGAGCAGTTTTCTTCAGTAGCTTCATTTACAGATGCCTGGTAGTTCATTCTTCTTCAGTCTATCCCTTGGCGCCGGGAAACCCACTGCGGGTAGCCGTGTGCCTTATAAGTTTAAATAAATAAATAAATAAAACTTAAATCAGGACAGACAGTCACCCAGAAAGCTATAGCTTATGATAAAGGAAAGGTGGAAGAAAATATCACACATATGGATAGGCAGTTTCGCTTAGAGACTGATAAAAGTTATGTGACTCGACCAGAGTCAGGAGATGAAATTGAGGATTTATTGGAAGCCCAATCACCCCCTCCTTATGCCCCACAAGGATTGTACCCAGCCATGCCTTTGCTACGGATGGATCAAATTGGAGCAGCATCGGCCTAGGGAGCACCGGTAACGGCTGCCACGGCCCCTGCTGATGGATCAGTACGAAGTGCATTACTTCCCCCTCCCACTCTTCGACCAACTACCTCACCTTTGATATCCCTGCAGCCGGACGCAGCTGTCCCTTCCCTTTCACACCCTGTATTTCTCTCCCCTCCCACTCAAGCCTCTATAGATACCCAATACTCAACTTGCCTAGATACCACACCCAAACGCCTTAGACCGGACTTCAGTGATCAGCGAGTCTACACTAGGTCGTCATTGGGTACGGAAGAAAGGAAGGCCATAGTGATTCAGGCATCCCAGTGGATGCGGAACTCCATTTACACCTTGGAGGACATTTGGAGTACCATGAAAAACTTTGAACCAGTTGCACAGCAACTGGCATTGGAGACTATGGCAATCCAACTGATATCACTATGGGAGCTGTGTTTCGAGGAGGGAATACCCCCTCAGACACTGTGCTATATAAGAGATCGAGCTTTTAAATTTCAATTACAAGCTGATGAAGTATATCAGATGTAGCAACTCTGGTGCAGTATCGCGAACGAATGAACCAGAAGTGCGCTGATTGGGGAGCGCAGCACCCCATGAGAAAGGTACATTCCCTCTTTTATCCTGAACTACCTGAATTAAAGGATGCCGGTGGCCTCGAGTGGACGCTAGGCTTCTGGAACAATAGGTTTATACCCCTTGGAAACAAAGCGAGGTCATTACTCTAAAAGCTCAGCTTCCTGACCCCGTAAAAATCCCACTGCTTACTATAAGGAATTGACTGAGGCCGCCAATTCTGCTATCATGACAATACCTGATATCGAGCTGTTCTTTAGCCTTTTGATCCCGGTAGACATTTGGAGACAAATACATGACACGGACCATGCCCCCGAATTGGGAGGAACATGGGACCAATTGAAAACCTGGGACAAAGAACTAAAACCTGAAGAAAAACCTAGAGACGAGGTACTAGCAGTGCCGGCTAAGATTATTACGTATATGCAAACTCTCCTCCCTCCTAGAAATGTTTATTGGGACAAATTGACCGCCTGTAGACAGAAGAAGGATGAAAACGTGTCAGATTTCTTTACCATGTTTGAAAAAGTCTTTATAGATTTTAGTGGGCAAGACCTATCCACGGAAGGGGGGATACAGTTGTTTGTGAATAGGTTTGTTACGAATTTGCTCTCCAAAGTTATGTCCCGTCTACTGGCAGACGAGAGCACGTGGACTACGGATGCCCCGTCAGTGATTCTTAGTATGGCCCAATATTATGAACATCGAGAGAATGAAAGTAAAGAAAAGTCAGAAAAGAAGACGAAGGACTTGAAGACTAGGGTTCTGTTGCAGCAGGTTAGCAGAGGACAGACCTCAGGACGGGGAGGGCGTGGCTCATTACAGAGGGGAGCAATGGCTGGAAGATGTGGAGGAGATCCCCGAACATTGGCATAAATCAATGTTCATATTGTAAACAGGAAGGGCACTGGAAGGCAGATTGCCCTCTGTGGCTGGCCAAGTATGGGGGTAATAAAGGACGAGGAAGGGGTCGAGGGAATATAGACCGTAATAGTATGAGACGAGAAGAGATGCACTGTGAGGATTTTCAAAAAAATTATTTTGACAACCCTGAAGACAGACAGTACTACAACGAAAATTACAGGGATGATGGGTACAACGGACAGGATTATGCATGAGAAAGCCCAGGACAGAGCGGGGGCCACTTTACAGTACCAGTTGACCAGAAGGGACCTTATGTACAAGGGAAACTGTTGGGAACATCAGGAAAATTTCTAGTGGATACTGGGGCAATGAATAGTTCAGTTGCCCATACACTGGTCCCAGGGGCTGCTCTGTCTGGCCAAAACAATGTATCAGTAGGAATCCCGGTGGTAAGCCCCGTTTCTAAGCCCTTGCCCTTTACTGTAGGTCCCATTTCTATACATTCCCCTTTTCTGTTGACTTCCAATTGTGGAGAAAACCTTTTGGGTCTGGATATTCTGAAAAAGTTACATGCACGGATTTATTGTTCCCACGACAGTGTCTATTTGACACTACAAAAACCACCTTCTATTGCAGCCCAATATTTTGCCAAAAATGATAACCTTCCCTCTGAATTCTCTACGATTCCTCAGACACTGTGGGCCACAGGAGACACCGATGTTGGTCTGTTAAGAATAGCCCCTGAGTGAATAACCTTGAAACCTAATGTCCAGCTGCCCCGCATTCCGCAGTATAGAATTTTACCAGAAGGTGAACAGGCCTTGTTACACATTATTCGTGACCTCATTCAGAAGGGGGTAGTTGAGGAGACAGCTGCTAATGTTTGTAACAGTCCGATTTTACCAATATTGAAAAAGACACCAGTTGATGGTGCCCCGGATTACAAAAATACTTATTGTTTTGTGATTGACCTTCGAGAGGTCAACAAAATTGTGGTCCCGCAATATCCGGTAGTACCCGATATAACTGCTATTCTGACAATGATTCCCCTTACAGCTCAGTATTTTTCAGTGATTGATTTAAAGAATGCCTTCTTTAGCATTCCAATTCACCCCGATAGCAGACATATCTTCGGAATCTCATTGGCTGGCCGAAGCTTCAGATTTACAAGCACCTCTCAGGCTATACAGAAAGTCCTAGCATTTACAGTCAAGCTTTGAAAGCAGTCCTCGATGAATTACTTTAAAACATTTGGCTAAAAAGGGTAATAAAGTGTCCCTTTCTAAATTCCAGTTTTGTCGACAGGAAGTGACCTACCTCGGCCACTTACTGTCGAAAGCGGGGAGACGATTGACTCCAGAGTGAATATCTGTAATTACTAACATGTCTGTCCATCGTACTCAACGTGATGTTCGTGCTTTTCTTGGAATAACCTCTTACTTTCGCCAGTGGATTCCTAATTATTCACTTCTCTCTAAACCCTTGTTGAATTTGACAACCAAAGATATGCATGAACCTTTACCCTGGACTGATGAATGTCAAGAAGCCTTTGATTCTTTAAAGTCTGCTCTTTGTTCTGCACCTGTCTTGGGTACTCCAGATTACCGAAAGCCTTTTTCACTTGATGTGCACGAGGTGGACGGTTGTTCGCTCTCAGTGTTAACACAGGGTTTTGGTGGGAAACAGAGACCCTGTGCATTCTTTTCATCTGTCTTGGATAATGTTGCACAAGCCCTTCCGAATTGGCTGAGAGCCACGGCTGCAGTAGCAGTGGCTATCCGGCAATCAGAGGGAATAGTTTTGAATACAGACCTCACAGTCATGGTACCGCATGCTGTGGAAATTCTTTTGAACAGAACTAAGACCCACCACCTTACAAGTGCTAGATTAACAGGGTACGAGCTGACCTTGTTTGCATCTCATATTACGATTAAAAGATGTGCCACTCTGAACCCAGCCACATTATTACCTCTCCCTTCAAATGATGAAAAGGACGATGTCCATGATTGTATATTTAGAACAGAAGAAGAAACGAAGGGACGTGTAGATCTTACTGACATCCCTTTATCTGAACCTCAAGGGGAGTTGTATGTGGATGGCTCTTGTTTTAAGTTACCAGATGGCACTGCGATAGCTGCTTATGCTATCATGACATTAAAGACGGTGGTGGAGACCGCAAGGATCTCCCATCACTCAGCCCAGGCAGCTGAACTAAGAGCCTTGTTAAGAGCATGTGAATTGAGTGAAGGGCTGAGGGTGAACATTTTTACGGACAGCCAGTACGCCTTTGATGTTGCCCATAGTTTTGGGAGGCTGTGGAGGGAGAGGGGTTTCTTTAACACACATTGCCAGAAAATCCAACATGGCCCCTTAATTGACTGATTGCTATTTGCTTTGACATTACCAGAGAAAGTGGCCATTATTAAGTGCAGTGCCCATAAAAAAGTTGTTGATTCCACCGGAAAGGGAAACGCCTTTGCTGACGCAGTAGCGAAAGAAACAGCCCAGACTAAAATGAACCCCATGTTCCCTAGTACATCGGCCCGGTGGGTAGCGGAAACATCTCTGTTCGACAATACTATTGAAAGTGTAAGAGAACTGCAAAAGGAAGCAACAATAGATGAATTACAGAAATGGGAACAGGAAGTAGGAAAACGAGATAAGAATGATTGTTGGATAGATCTATCTGAAAAGCAGCGATGGTTACTGCCCAATGCATTAGTATAAGCTGTAGTGACAATGGCCCATGGTCCAGCCCACATAGGCGCGAAAGGTATTTGTGCCATATTAGACCCAGTATGGAACAACCCAAACATTTCCAAAACTGCAGCACATATAGTAAAATATTGTCTGGGTTGTTTACATCACAATCCTGGAGGTAGAGAATCTGTTTTGAGCGGGAATTTTGCCCCACCGTCCTTGCCTTTTGAAGTAATACAAATTGATTACATTCAGATGGAAAGGGTAAATAATGTAAAATGTGTTCTGGTGGTGATATGTGCTTTTAGCAAATGGGTTGAAGCCTACCCTACTAAAGAAGCCACTGCAGTTGCAACTGCCATAGCCCTGGTGAAGGAATATCTGCCCAGATATTGTTTGCCCCGTGTCATATGGTCCGACAACTGGCATCATTTAAATGCTCAGCTAGTACAGAGCGTTTGTAAAGGATTGCAAATAAAACAGAAGTTTCATGCCGCCAGACACCCCCAGTCGGCTGGACTAGTTCTGAAATAAAAAATGGCTTAAATCTGTGAGAGTACTGGATTGAATTGGCCTGATGCACTCCCATTGGCATTGTTGTCTCTAAGAACCACCCCTCACACTAGAACTGGATTGTCACCTTACAAGGTGATTTATGGCAGGCCTTCCAATGTGTGGGGAATCCCCAGACCCCAATCCTTTAGGGATGTTGATTATCCTGTGATGACAGATTACTTGTACGCCTTGACTAAAGATTTGCGTTCTATTCATCAACAGGTATCGGACACAATGCAGCCACTACCAGAGGGTCCTGGACATCGATTGGAACCTGGCCAGTGGGTACTGGTGAAGAACTACCAATGGAAATCCAGTTTGGAGCCCAGATGGTCTGAGCCCTATCAGATCCTCCTGGCTACGAGAATGGCGGTGAAAGTGCATGGACGAAAGCACTGGATCCATGTCAGTCATCTGAAACGCCTACCGCTGCCTTTGCCGTTTGATCTACAAAACCGAGAAGGAATTCCAAGCCAGGAAGGAGAGCAGATTCAAAGTTGTGTGCCTTTTTCAGATGCCCAGGAAGTAGGGCAACCAAGTGAGGTGTTGCCCACAGGCGAAAGTGAGAAAGCTCAACCAGCAGAGGCTGTCGTTTCTAAAGCACCACAAGTTTTGAACGCCTCAGATGCCCTTGCAGCTGAATTGTTTTCTGACCAGGAGCAACCTGGCTGTTGTAAATACGACCTGCAGCCCCGAAAACAGCGCGGTACCCCAGCTTCCAATGGTAGGAGCTAGACAGAGACTTGAGTTGAGGAACGTCGGATAGAATTACTGGGGTACTGAGCAAGACACTGGACTGAATCCGTTGAGAGCTTGGAACACTGTGCTAAATAGCTCTGTTCAGAAAGAAAGACTGAGTTAAGGGCCGCGGTCGTACTACTGGATTATAAAGCTTGTTCTTTTTTGATGAACGATAGGAGTCTACCTGTGAGGCTCTAACAGACACAGGGAGAAGATCCCTCAGTGAAAGAAGAACCCTCTGGTGGTGTGCGTGCTCTGTGGATACAAAGATTCGTTTTTGGACTTTCAGAGAGGATCCGAGTTAGAAATGGGACTTATAGAGAGCATGTTTCCGTTTGCCCGATTTGTCATGGAGGATGAACGACCAGTTGCCCCTCGGCAGTATATTGATAATATGCACTCGTTTTCCGGATGGACCACCAGAGTGAAGGTGGCATTCGTTGCTTTTATTGTTGTGGTTACAGTAATTTTAATGTGTGTATTTGTGTATCTAGAATTTCAGTATCCTGTACAGAAACTGTTAGGAACTACCCCTGCCCCAGAAGAACATCTCTTTTATTCCTTACCCCCACATAAGGCTAGACACAGAGAAACTTATGCAAAAAAATGTTTTATTGAGATGTTACATCAGACCCACAGCACCACCAACAAGACAAATTGTTGGGTCTGTGGGTTACTTCCATCAGTAATGCATCAACATGACCTGTTCGTCTCCTTGCGTTTGGTTTCAAATATTGTCATTAATGTATTCTCACTATATAGCTGATCCTAAGATATATACTGAAAAAGATTATGAAGCCATCCTGAAATATATAGAGCGGCACCAAGGATTTGATGCTGAAGGAAATAAAGGACAGGGATCCTTAGACCCAAATGCTTGTATGAATGTACACACTGAATATGAAAATGCTACTTGGTTACAAGAGGAAATGCAGGATTTTGAACATTTCAACTCCACCATGTATTTTCAGCATTTTAAGGAACGGAATGTCACTAATGACAAGGCTTTGCCAATCCCCATTATAAATAGTACTTCCCCCTTTTGCATACAGGGACGAGGTCATGTTAGGGTAGGAAGCAGTAGATGTAATTACACATATATCTTGCATACATTCAGTACTCCTCCTGTGATTACTCCCCCAAATGTATATTTTGTGTGCGGTGAAAACGCATATATTTGGCTTCCCCGGGGATGGGCAGGGCGGTGTTACGTCTCATTCCTCTACCCCCAGTTTATATTGCCCCATCTGATTATCATAAGACACATCAACTAGTTAGACGAGGATAGAATCTAATAAAAGTATTAGGAGTTTTGATACTGATATACTGATCAGACTGACACCTCCTTACAACAGTTTGAAGATATATCCAAAGGTCTCACTCCCTTTTGGGGACCAATTTTCAATAGCCCTAGCATAAGACGCCTGTCGAGGATAGTGGAAAACGTGGTTCAGACCACCACTGGGATCTTGACCAATATTACTGTTGAACTTCAGGCTACGAGGCTTGTTACTCTCCAGAACCAAATGGTTCTTGACATCATCTTAGCAGATAGGGGTGGAGCCTGTCGCGTGATCGGCAGCTCTTGTTGTGTTTTCATTCCTGATTCGGCCCCCACCATACACCTTGCTATTCAGAAACTAAACCGGTTAGCTAGTGAAGCACATGTCGACAATGGTACTTGGTCTCTTAGTGGATGGTTCTGGGGTCTTTTATCTACCTGGGGTTGGAAGATATTCATGATTCTTGCTGGAGCCTTTGGAGTTATATTTACTTGCTGCCTATGTCTCAATTGTGGCCCTGCCTGTTGTTCTTTCTGTGCTGCTAAAATAACGTCTGCCTTGACTGTCTCTCGGCAGGCCAAGGTTGGCAAACAGATGATTCAAAAGGAGGTTTCAGATCTAATGCAGATCGATGAGGGTGTGTTTGTAGAATGGAATTAGTTATAGTTCAAATAACTTTATTCGATTGTAGACATTACAATCATAAATTAGTTATATTGGCTTTAGTAGGCCAAAAGGGCCGTCTGATGGGATATGAATACGTATTATTCGCCTAATATATACAATATAACACTATAACCGTTCATTTGCATTGTATTGTTCACATAGTAATATTATAGTCAAGACGATTCACTCTAGTGTTGCCTAAACCTATTGGTATGACCGGAGCCATCTTGTTTCGTTTCTCTGTCTCCTATGCTGTTTCCCTGAAACCACGTGATTAGGCTTTCTGTTCCAAACCACTAAGGCAGACCTAGCTGTCTGTTTCATTCGTTAGTCTGTAGCTCAGGGAAACCCAAGGTGACACCTGCCCTTCTTGTGGGATGCGCACATTCTAGCAGAGCCCGTTCCTGCACTCCCCGAGCTACAGATAGAAAGGGAGGCACCTTACTGACCTGCCCCCGGAATAGCTTGGGCCCAGCTACTAGCAATCAATTGTGCCTTATATAGGTCTTCCTGCTGGCTCTCTGACAATTTGTATCTTTCCTAGTAAGGTGATATCATACTATGTGTGAATCGTATATATGCTTTGCTGTGCTCGTGTGTAATCAGTCTCCTCTGCGCACCTCCGAGGGTCGTGTAGACTGAGGCTCCCCTGTCAGGGCCTGTATCTGCAGAATAAACGATTGAACCTTCTCCATTGCCGACTGACTTATTATTCACGAATACGGTACATGGGCAATTGGTGAGTATAGTCCAGTAGTATAATATTTTGGTTCCTTCAACCTACCCTGCCGGATATTGGACATAGTTCTTCGTTGTCTCTCTGCTGCATTTCCTTTCCCCTCCCCTGCCTCCTCCCTCCTTGTTCCTGTGGCTGCCTCCCCCTCCCATCCTTAATCGACCTGACCTGACCTGAGTGGTAAGGACCTGCATTCCTTACCACTTTTTTACCATTCCCTCTCTAACATCCATTTGACGTGTGTCTTGGCTTGCTATTGCACTGATAACTCATGTTGATTCACTGTTTTTTTCTCTCCTATGTTCTATTGGCTCCTGTAACTGATGTAATTTTGTTCCTCGTAACTCGCTGATCCTCATGTAAAGCGCTCTGATACGGCCGGGTCTAGCCAGCACTATATAAAACTCTTTAAATAAATAAATACATCGGCGTTTGCAAAGAGAGGTTTTTTGGAGGTGGTTTTAATAAATCTTCTGGACACAGTTTCAGAATTCAACTATCTTGTCATTGATTTTTAGATTATACCAATAAATCAATCAAATTGGTTTGAGTTTAGGTATATTATCATCTACAATAGATACCATAAATAGATTCTCATTTAGAAGTCGTGGAGATTATTTGTGCCTGAACTAAACCCTCACAATGCGAAAGCCTCAACTGTAATGGAGTATAGCGCTGACGTATGGGGCCATGTAAACTATGCAGGCCTAACTTTTTTAGATAATACCTTTCTGACAAGTTTGCTTGATCTTCCTGCAGGTACTCTACTGCTTCCTGCATTTTGTGATCTGATCATCGACTCTTTCCCCCTGAGGATATGTTTGAGCCTGAGTTGTTTGGGTCAAAATCTGGATTCTCCCTACCCATGGGATTTGCAAATCTGCTCTCAAGGATCATGTTGAAGGATACCACACTACTATACTTGTTCATATCAGAATCATGTTGTCAAATCTATGGCAGGAAGATGTTTGCAGAAATCCTGAGCGCACCAATAAGTCAGTAAATCGTTAAGAGAGGAAGTATTCCAGTGGTAGTCTAATACAGAACTTTTCGACAAGTGCACAATCAAGATTTTTATCACACAGTTGTAGCTGTTGAAGAGTCACGGGAGTGCTGAATTCTACTTAATTAATTAGGTGAGTACTTATAAAATGAAAGCAACAATTGTTCAAATATGACATGGAATTTTACCCGTGGCAGCTCCAAGAACTTGGATGAGAATTTTCCAGTTTGCACTTTATGAAGCTTTCGTGTAGATGTATAAGAATTCACATTCACGTGTATTCACTTTCTTCTTTTCTGTCTAGCATACAGAGGCCTTTGTAAATGCTAATATCAACTTTTGAGACTGTAAAATTATACTCAAAATTGAGAACCACTGAACTTAGCAATTTAGCAGTATGGCCTATAAAGGTTTTACTATTTCATAGTTTTTGGATTAGTTTTGGAATCTGTTATTCAATTGGTCATTTAGCTGGCCGACCAATTATAAACTTAAAATGTGTGTGCATTACTCAGTGTGGATATGAGATGTGCATCTATCCTAGCTTCTATATATGCATGCACAAAACAGTCTATTTGTCACAAGCAGTTTAAGTATAGTATCATTGAGTTTCCAACACTGAACTATTATTTCTTTTATAGTTTTCATGTGATAATTGTTGTATATTGAAATGTAATGGGTCAACGCCAAAATACATTGTAGGTAATGATGATTATCTTAGCCATTTCTTTCCCTACCCACTCCAGCTACTTCTGGACCATGCTCAGTCCTGTACTGTAATACGCGTATTTTACTTATCAAACTTATCCTAGTACTGCCTCTCTCATACCTTAATTCTGCTGCTACACAGACACTATATCTCTTCCAAACTTAACTGGTTCTAGACCTCTTCCTTAGCTTCAATCGATTCGCACCCATTTTCAATCTTAATTTTCAGTTATGTTACCCCCGACATACTGTGATCCTGTCCAATACTTGGACCTGCCCACCAATGTCATTACCACGCAATTTAAACAGAGATAAATAAATCCTCTGCCTCACCTCTCCAATTTCTATCTGAGCTTGAAGGATCCATGGAGCAGCCTCCCCGGAGCAGATCAGATCCTGGAGGCGGCTGATAGTGCCTTTGCTCACAGGGAGTGTCTCACTCTGACAGTCTTCCAGATACATCTCGCTGAGCCTTATGCAGAGAACCCGCCGAAGGAGGAAGTGTCCTCTATCCCTGGCGATCAGAAGCACTGGCAGGAACATCTCCAGATCCTGCCACAGAGCCAGGAGGCGAGCCTCAATGGGGTTGTCTGTGCTCTTCAGGAAGTGCTTTAATGGCCCCCCAGCACAGAGATCTGCACTTAGCACCCATTGAAGATACCCCTTAGACTGACTAAGCAGGTTGTGTAATGCCAATATGGAGAAAGCGTTGCTAAGAGGTGTGGAGTAGCAGTGTGTTGCTGGGTTAAAACTGTCCATACTTTCATCCAGAGAACGCATTGGGGGAGCCCTGAAAAAGACCCCTTTAGATTGAGGATTACTGGAAACACTGTTTCTCTTGACAATTGTTGTAGGACATTCTATTGCTGGTAACGCTTTTGGAATTTTTTTTATCATCTCATGAAGGGATTGTTTTCTTTGTGTTTGGTATGTTATTACTTCGGATTTTATCTGCTTCAACCAAGTTCCCAGTGCTCCGGCAAGTGGAACTACAGAGTTCTTTGACCTTTTACCAGTATCTCCATTTTGCAAATCAGATAGTAAGCTTTTCCAGAGCTCTGACCTGACCGCTTTACTTGAGTAAATATTAGAGTCGCTGGCGCAATCAGCAATGCTCATATCGGGTAAGGTGGGTGATATGTCCACAGCATCTTGGGTCAGTTGGTTCTGATACTCCTTCATGATTCCTTTGCCTTCCACCAGCCTACCTAGGTGTAATTTACAGTGTGAGAGGAAGGCACGGAGCCAGTAATCCTGGAGCTTGGAGAATGCCATAGCCTGAATCTCCTGCAAGACGCCTCTCCGGCGAGGTTCAGGTGGATGCCAACCCATCAGCTGCTGCAGTGACTCTGAAGATGGGGAAAAAAGTAAAGAGAGAAATGTGAACAACTCAGGCCGCACCACTCCAATACTGCGTGACACAATTGTAGAATATGAAAAGACTCAATGGACTGGCAGGTGATGCTTTCTGCTGCTGTGAAGGGGGATCGGGCAACATCCTTTACAATACAACTTTTACTACGCAGTGCTGTTAGAACGCAGGTTTTACAACGAAAACCATTACAACGCATTACACTGGGAGACGCTCTAGCATAAGGAATAAGTTACATTTACTATCCAACACCTTCCCTAGTGTCCACGGGGACTGGAGTTGGAATAGTAAATTAAACTATTCACTATCCAGCACCCCCAAGTGTAATGCGTTGTAATGGTATGCGTGGTAAAACCTGCGTTGTAACAGCATGCGTGGTAAAAGTATGCGTTGTAAAGTCATACATCTGGGGGATCCAATGGTTCTTTCAGGAAACTGCTGAAACTGGTTTATGTATAGTCTACTTTCCCTTTAAAACATGATCTCTTGATAACTATGGGGCTCATTACAAAGTTGGTCGAACTTCGCCATCTCAGTCATGGGGCTGACCTCTGATCGGTGGTCCCGACAGCCTCATGTTCGGTTGCATTCCTACATTTCCCTATGGGAGCAGGCATTATGGCCGTAAAACGGCTGTAATACATGCTACCATAGGGAAATGGAAGGTGCTGTTCATCCCTGCATTCCGCCGCAGGCACCCTAAAGTGCTTGCGACGGGGTGCAGCGATCAACAGGGGAGCACATAGGTGCCTCCACCTACCCCAACCGGAGGCTGCGCACCTAAGGGGGCCCTGCTGGGGTCCCCCAAACACGCTTTCTAACATGGTGTCCATGTTGTACAGGCCAGCATGGAAACCATGCCAGAAACTGTGCACCGTAATCCCAAGGGCTGAAAGGTCTGCACTTTGGGATTACGAGCTGGTTCTGACTGGCCGAAGGCCTCCTTGAGCCTGTCATAAGACAGCTGGAATGACCGGCTAGTTTACTTTCTGACCACCAGCATTCTAATGCAGCGGTCAGAAAGTAAACCGAGGGTCCGGTTATGATGCGGCCCAGAAGGCTCCTACCGTTGGTTAGAGCCTTTTCGGGCTGCATCGTAATCTGCCTCTATATTTCATGCATGGACAGTTTGAATAGTTCTGTAATATTATTTTTACTGCTCTTGGTTCCCTTTTAGTCCTCCACACATGATTTGCCTCCAGGACTGCTCGTACCTTTCCTTCCTACTCTTTCTAAATCAAATATTTCAGAGAACCACACATTTGTGTGACTTTCTTGGAGTACCATTTCTTCTTTTTCTTAGAAGATTTTAAATTTTCTGCAACATTGGAGTCTGATGGATGTTTCTGATCGCTTGTGGCAAGAATGGACCCACACTATTCCCATGCATGCAGTTTTGAACTGTCCATTGCTAATACACAATCTTTAAATGCTTTTCTTATTCTTCAGGCCATCCTGACTCACCGCTGCTTATGCTGCATGTAGCAAGCACAGTGGAACCCTCCAGCAGATATGTGGCCTTCAGTATTCTGAGAAGGGACAAGTAGAGGTCTCGCTGTGTCACATCAGCCTCATCAATGCCCAGGATCCTCTCTGCGCTCAGCCAGAACTCCATAAGATCTTCTCCTGTAGGAACAGCAAGACTATTCTATTATGTGATTGGGGAAAGGGTGAGGTGCGTTGGAACAGAGCTAAGGAAAGATCACTTATTACGGAAATACACGATCCCTGTAGAGCAGTGGTTCCCAAACTTTTTTGACCCACGGCTCCCTTGACCCATTGGCTGTGGGCCGCTGCTCCCCATTATGTTACTTTTTTATTTGGGTGGGGGATGTAAGCCCAGCCTCGGCTCAGTACCTAGAAGCAGTTAGCAATGATGCTGGCTTCAAGCAGGAGTATAAAACACTGGCACAAAGAAGTGAGTTATGTGCACCTGGCAGTTATTAGCCTTCCTGTAACAATGATTAGAGACAGACAAAAGGACAAGCCTGTAGTCCCGCCGAAGTGTGAGTGTATTCAGCCAGTGGGAGAAGGGAGTAGGGTTCCGCACATAGGCTGCACTGGTTCTTGGGGCTGCAGAGAGTGACATTCAATTACTATGAGTGGCGCTTACTTTCTCCCCAGCAAAATCAAGCAATAAAGATGTGAAAATGGCCTTGGCCCTTGTTCCTCTCAACCATACACTCCTCTGTATCAGACCTTGCAAGGCTCTAATTTTTATCTGCGCCAGATTTGCAATGTGCATATTTTAGTGCTTGCAGTCACATACGGAACATTGGAACAGTGGAATACAAAAGTTGCTATCCACCCTGTGCCAGGAAGGACAAAATGTAGAGATTGTATTGACCAATCGAAAATGTAATGAGATTAATGCAAAAGGATGCTTTTCTAATTTAGTTTATCTAATTTGCCAGGTCAGCTACTCAACACTTGAGCTATGTGTTGTTTGGCCAGCCATGGAAGGAGGGTCACTGGCTGCAGAAGCATGCAGGAATTGAAGTGTGTCTGAGCCATGGTCGGACTGGCCTTTAGCTTGTACGACGTGTCTGCGTGAAACCTTGTACAGTTTGCAAGCATGTCACTTAATGATGCACTTTTATTTTCGTGCCTGGGCCTAATGTCTTTCTGTCCTAGTCTGACTCTGGTCGAAGTTCAAAGGCAGTGTGATCTCTCCTAGTTGGGAAATGTTAATCATCCGGTTTCTGCGGGCCAAGAGACAGACAGTAATTATGTAGTGATACTCACAGGACCACGCGTGCCCCCTCAAAAACACTCAACCACGGCAGCACAAACTCTTCTGAATAGCGGAATAAACAAGACACGGTTAAACCCCGACCCTAATAGAAGACGCTCAGTTAATTTACACACTTTGCACATTACCTTTTCCACGTTCCCAAGACGTGCGCGGCGCCCCTGGCAAGTTCTAACGGCGCACTGGGGTGTCGCGGTGCACAGTTTGGGAACCACTGCTGTAGAGAATGCATGGGAATGGGGGAGGGATATGGTGCACTGGAACAGAGCTAGGTAAGGATCATGTTTTATGAAAGTACAAGATCCATGTAGAGAATGTAGCAAGCACACCATTCTGCCTCACTGGTCCCAAGAGAAGATAACATATACTTACCTGTAATGCAAGAGTTCCAAATACTGGTGTTTTTGTTGGACAAAGATGTTTAATTTCTTATCTGGTGTTATCGAACACCTTGAGCGTAAAAAAAGAAAGAAAATGAAATGGCACACAGATTTGCTTTCTACTATTGAGTCCAAAGTCTAGACCAATGTTTCTTAACCTGGGGTTCTCAGATCCCAGGGACTGGGTAACACCTCCCCAGGGGGTCCATAGCTGTTCAGAAATTAAATAATATTAGCAGATGAATATGGTATAGTTAGAATTCTTAGAGATAGAAATTTTTTGGATTTTTGCTTGCGATTAACTCTGTCTCCATGTGATAAATTTCCACGAACCTTTGCAGAACACTTTTTTTCTAAATTGGCTGATGATGCAAAATTTAGAGGTAATTAGCTAAGGGCATGCAGAGAAAAAGGGCGGTCCCTAAACGCATTTTTCCACCAATGCGTTTTCCATAGACTTTTGAGACAGACATAGCGGCAAAATGGCTGAATCGATTTACATGAAATTTGGCAGGAATATAGATTATGGTGTGGAAAGGGTCTTTTTTGTTACTTGAGCTGATTTGATCTGAATTTGTTCAGTTGTTCATTCTATGCTGTTCCACTCCATGCCACTCCACTGTACTTCACTGTACGACACTCTTCTACATTTTATGAAACACTATGCCCCTCCACTTGACTTCAGTCTATGCCACTCGACTCTACAACACTCTACACAACTCCCTCTACACCACTTTACTCTACTCTACTCTGTGACACACTACTCCTCTTTACTCCACTACTCACCACTCTACTCAATACTCTACGACACTCTACTCTACTGTAGGACCTTCCAATCCACTCTACGGCCCACCACTCTGCTCTACACTACTCCACTCCACTCTAAGATGTGGCACTCTGCTGTGCAGTATGACACCCCACTCCAAGCTACCCTACTCTACTCTATGACATGCCAATCCACTCTACAACACACCACTCCACTCTTCGCCACTTCATTCTACAACATTCTACTCCACTCTATGCCCCTTCACTCAATGGCACTCTACTCCACTCTACAACACACCACTCCATTCTAAAACACTTTACTCCACTATACACTACACCACTCCCTCTACTGCACTCAACTCTACAACATTTTACTCCATTCTACGCAACTCTCCTTCACTCTACTCTATGAGACTCCACTCTATACCACTCCACTCTTCAAACCTCAAATCCACTCTAAGCCACTCTATGGCACTCTACTCGACGACACTCCTCTCGAAAACACTCCACTTCACTCCACTCCATTGTATGCCACTGTATTTTCCCTCCTGGTAACAATAAGAAAAAAAAATCACACAAGGAAATCCTTCAGTTTCTTCCTCAACTCCACCTGTTAATCATCCTCCTGCATCCTCTGATCCACCTCGTGTTCTTCTTCCAGCAGGACAGGATGTTCTTTCTGAGCCAGTGCTCTTTTCCAAAAACTACAGGGTGGCTTCTGAATAGAAGATTTTCACTCTTGCAAAGAGTACAATTTCCACTTTTAAATATATCAGTTGAAATGGGTTAAACCCTTCCGGTTTCCTATAATGACAAAGTTCTAAGCCAATGAAATGCTGTTTTACAAAAGCAAAAGTACTATAGTAGTATCTTGATGCTATCACTGTAGCCTTATAGTGCACAAACACATCCTACAGTTACAAGGCTAACACATATACCATTAAGAAACATAAGTAGCTATGAAACCCTTAATCCTACTTTAAGAAAAAATGTTTACTCAGGTGTGAATATAATTTTCAAAATTTAAGGAAGTGAAAATGAAAGCAAGATGATCACACAGACGACGCTGACGTACATAATGAAATTTGACCTACCTGGAACATACAGTGGTATAAAAAAACAATTACAAATAATTAATAGCATAATAACATTATATGATGAAAAACATACAAATTCAATGCAAAAAAACCCCAAAGATTTAAGATTACATTTAAAAAAACATAATTTATTTTTTCTATACAAAACCAACTTGAATGAACTATAACCCATGGCTTCCCCATGCACTGCTTCTACACTTTCACATTACATCACTTATAACATGGTAAATCATAGCATTCATAACAACACTCATGACATCTCAAATGATATCATTTATAAGAACGCTGCGCATGGTAGCAGGCTGAGTTATAGTTCATTTACTGTTGTTACCAAGTTCACCACACTGTACACAGAGGAGCCCGAGCTAGTAGGATTTGGCAGGGAATGAAAATTATAACTTAAAGTTTAAACTATTTATTTTATTCATTTGTATATAGTAGAAGCATGGCCTGTGAGGGTATCAGAGTGCTTTATGGGGGGAGAAGGGGTGGGGGGGTGAGGGGGGTGTATAATTTCAAGTATGGGATAAATACAATCAAAGAAGAATAACAAATTGAGGAACATGATCTCCATAGGAGATCAGCACGTTAGTAGTCAGATCAGCAAATGAAAAATATTCAAGGGTAAGATCAAGTGACACAGATTAAGATATTAGGCCAACCATTTGTTCATCAATAATGATTTCACTTCTTTTTTGAAGGAGGCAGTAGACCGAATCAGGCGGATTTCCTTCAGCAAAGAATTCCACATTTTCAGGGCGATACCTGAGAAGGCTCTGTTGCACATTTTTTTAATGAAACATTTGTGGTTTCAGCAGCAGGGAGCTGGTACTTCATGATGGTCTACATTCACCTGATAATTCTAACTTTTGTGCCAAGTACCGGGGAGTATAAAAATGCAAGGCTTTATGTGTCATGCATGCAATGTTTAGTTGAACTTTTACCTCATAAAAGGTGCCTGTTCAGGGATTTCAGATCAGGAGAGCTGTGTTTATTTATTTTTATTCCAGGGGCCAGTTTCGTAGTAGCATTGAGAAAAGCCCGTAGAGGAGCCAGCTTGTATCTGAGCAGTCCACTGAGTGTAACACTTCTGTATTCGAGCTTGGGAATGACTAGGGCTTAGACTGGATAATTTAAGGTCTCCCTGGAAGAGGAAGGGTTTTAATTTCCTTAAGATGCTCGTCTGATAGTTCGCTCCTTTGGTGGTGGTACTGATATGGTTCTGCATGTGCAGGTGTTTGTCTAGTGTAATTACCAGAGATCTCACAGAATTTATAATGTGAGGTGTCAGTTAAATGCTTCATCCATAGGTCAATTTTGAGATTGCGTTTAGGTGGAGTAATGTGGAGGAATTATATTTTTACTGTATTAAGTTTGAGATGATTGCAAGGAAGCCAATTCTTTGTTGAGTGTCATGATGTCATCTGGGGAGTAGATTTTCAGGTTCAATTGGGTGTCATCAGCATAGCTGTGATAATGTATGTTAGAGGTTGTCAAGGAGTCTGCTAGAGGTTCCATGATTAAGTTGGAGAGAAAAGGTGAGAGGGCCGATCCAGGTAGGCCCCCAGGGTGACCACAGTAGGCTTGGACAAAGTCTGGTTGACCTTGACCTTTTGGGTTCTCCTCTGGAGGAATGAGGCAAACCATTGTAAGAAGGTCCCAGAAAATCCCATCCTCCTTTCAAGTAAGTTTAGTAGATTGTCATGTTTCACAGTATCGAATGCAGATGATAAGTCAAGGGCAATAAAAAGACAAGCTTAATTTTGATCCAAAATTGTTAATACATCATCCACTATGTGTGTGGGTGCTGATTCTGTGCTATGACCTTGACGAAAGCCTTACTGGTGTTGGTCACGGAGTTGGTAATGTTCTATGTGATTGCAGAGTTGGATCTGGATATATTTTACAATAAGCCATGCCAGAGTGGGAATGTTGGAGATTGGGTGGAAATTGTTGAGGTCTGAACAATCTGCAGCTGTTTTTTTAAGTTGGGGGTTAGCTGCCCTACTTTTAGGCAGCCAGGAAGAGTGCATTGGTGGAGCAAAAAAAGGAATGCTCTTGGTCCATAAAGGGAGGATAGATCATTTGATCTCCTTAAAGATATTCTGAGGTAAAGGGTCGATGAAGTGTTTGGAAGAGTTCAACACTGTAAGCATGTAGTGAATGTTGCTTTCTTAGAGTGGAGTGAATGTGAGCCTGTAGGCATTGTTTTGGGGCATTCCCAGGGTGACCTACAGGAGCAACAAGCTGTGAGGGATTAGGAATGGTGATAGTCAGCAGGAGATTCCTCACTGATTGCAACCTGTTTTCAATAATTTCAGTTTTTTCCAAGAAGAAGGAGGCAAAGTCATCGCAAATTGGGAGCCTGTTGGACCCAGTATCAGGAGGGTTAATTTGGTTGTCGGATAGTTGCTTGACAAATTCAAAACGTTTTTGGGATTGATTTCTGGCTTGGTCTAGTTTAGCTCTAAGGAAGTTAGCTTTCAAACTTCTGATTCTTTTGTTGTAAGTGTTCCTCACTAATCTTATCCTTTTCATCTGTTCCATGGATGGTGAGGATCTCCAGACTCTTTCCGCTAGTCTCAAATTGCATCTTTCACTATTAAGGTTTTCAATGAACCAAGGTTTGACGACTTTGGTGGATATGTTTTTTAGTTGTAGGCGGACTGTTGAGTCAAGGTTGTTCAAAATGGAAATATTGTAGTGCTCTTTACGGTCATGAACATCTACCATGTCCACCTGAGAAGTCAGGGAATTGTTGCTGAATGCAAATAAGTCATTACCGTTTACGTTTTGCAAACTTATTTTCCAATGTTTCAGTTTCTTTAGTGGAGCTCTTTCTGGGATCACAACAGAATTGATGAGGAAGATGATACAGTAGTGGTCTGTCCAATCGCCAGGCACAATAGACTCCAGAGTAGTTTTGCAGTGATTAAGTCTAAGGTCTCTCTTTTGTTGTGGGTAGGGTTGTTACAATTTTAGGTCTGATAAAAAGGCTTTAAAGGTGTTCACTGCAGTGTCACTCAAACCATTTCAGTGAAAGTTGAAGTCTCCAAGGAAGATCTGGGTATGTTTCTGATCAGCATTGGTTGAGATTACTTCCATTCCAATGAAAGCTAGGTTGTCCCCAGGAAAGTAGTAGATTGTGTGAAGTTTGCAGATAAATCTATTGTTGCTAACAATATTGTTGTAAAGATATTCTCCAGAAGGAACAGCATCAGTTACTTACTGATTTATAGCCAGGGGGTTAGAGTAAATGCAGGCTACTCTCCCACCAGGTTTATTAGCTCTGTCCAATCTAATGATGTTGTGAATAGGGGGATTCTAGTAAGTCCACAATAGGACAGAAGAGTTATTTAGCCAGGTTTCTGAACGATAACAAGATCGAACTCATGTGTTGTATAAGTTTAGAATTTAAGATGTGTGTATTTTAAGTTGCTTGCTTTTGTATAGAAATCATAAATTCATTATTCCTAACTATAACTAATCGTAATCCTTTGTTTTTTCATTGTATATTTATGTGTGTGTGTGTGTGCACACGTTTGTGTGTCGGAATGTATAACTAACATCATGGGGACCAGCTTGGTCCTCATGGCGTTGGTTGTACATGCCTACACAACATAACATACCTATTATTATGAGGAGCAGCAATTGACCATAATGAAGCGGAATCTAGTATGGATAATTAGTGGCCTCATTAAAGCAGCAGTTGTAAGAGCAGACAAAAAGAAAGCATGTATTTAGCACAAAAAAGACAAGTGACATTCTAGATTCTTTAATATTGCTTAGTCTTTCAGAAATTAAATCAAATTTTTGAACCGTTCTAATCATCTCTTTAAAAATTACCAATTCGAGAGGAGGAGCCCAGCTCGACATCGTGATGGCCGCACGGTAGCTCGGCTCCGCCAGCCTCCCTGCCCAAACTAATCTATCCTGTCGCCCATCCTGCCCAAAAAAGACAACATTTTGCAGATGAAGGTCTGCTGACACTTACCACCCATCCTGGTGGCTCCAGAGATCAATGGGCCCGCAGCAGCGTCCTCCCAGGAAGTGCTGCCTCTGTGGAGTGGAGACCGGGGCCTTGCCTTCTGCGAGTAGCCGGCGGAGACGAGTCGGCGGCGGCCTCGGGTGGAGGACGGATGCCAGCCGGAGGAGACCGTTGTGCGAAAAAGCCGAAGGCAACTGAACGCGCCTGGGTCTACATTCCGGTGGTCCAGAGGTGAGGTGCGGCAAGTTGTGTGTGGGGGAAGCCGTGCTGGTGGCTCCCCCCCTTGTTGCCTCACTCGGCCATCCTGACTTCCATCGCTCAGTGGTGGAGAGTGGCTCCGGCGGAGCGTTGGCGCCGGCGGGTCCCTCCTTTTTGGTGGCCCTCATCTTTGCACCGTGGCTGCTGTGTGGACGATTGAGGGGTATCCCGCGTAGGCCCCGCTTGTGAGCCCACCCCAGGAGTCGGTCTCGAAAAGACTGCGTAGTAATCACAAAATTGCGGCTGATGCTGTAAGCTGTGAGACGCCCTGGGATGTTGGTGCTGCACCTCTGTGCCGTGATGGGGCCTGCACCGGGGAGAGTGAACCCACGATTGGCGACATCCTGCGGGCACTAAGGATTTGGCAGGGGACCCTGGTCCGGGATTTTTGTGTGCAAATCAACGTGGGGATTGCCATTGCTTCCGAGCCGTCCCCCAGGGATGCGGATGGGCCTGAGGTGGTTACTTTTTGTTTCCCGTACTTTGGCGGGGGCGGCGACGGCTTGGACCGCACGCGGGAAGAACTGCTGGCGATCAGTGCAACTGATTTACATGACTGCCGTGAACAGCTCTTGTATTGCCTTCGGCGGTGGAGATCCTGTGGGTGGCTTCCGTTGACCGTCCAGCCGTGGCTCCATGACCTCTTCTCATTGCTTTGCTTTATGCTTGCTACCTTTCCATACATCGCGGCGATGGCTAAGAAAGGACTGGGGTGAACCCGGGGTTTTTTCACCCGGAGGACTGCTGTTCGATGCACGGATTTATGGACTGCCACAAATTGAGATACCTTGCCGAACCCTTAATATGTATGGCTACTTGAAACCACGCCAGTTTCGTTTTGGGCTACACTAGAATGTTTGTATGGGCGGGGGGTGGGGGCCGTGCGCCTTGTTACATGGTATCCTCCCCCCTTGCTTTCCTTTTTTCCTTTTTATCTGTTTTCTTCTCCTTTCCCTACATTATCTCATTCTATATTTCGGGTTCATGCTTAGGGAGACAGGCACGCTGCTGGGAGGGGTAGGCCATAGCCTTCTGCAGGGGTGCAGGGTGGGGCGGGTGGATGGGGGTCTATTAGATAGTTCTTTGTTTCTATGGCTCTTGTCTGTCCTTTTCTTGGGTCTACATTGCTGTGCGTGATCCCCGCGGGATGAGTGCCCGGGGGGGGGGGGAGGTCTGGGTATTCCAATATGGTATGGTACTTTCGGGGGGTTCTTGCTTTTCCTGACTTGGCCTCCCCGCCCCTAAGAATGTCTACTGTCTGGATTGTGGATCGCCATTATCGCCATGGGGCGGGTACAGTAACGTGGATTCCCCATTTCTTTCCTTTTTTTCTAATACTTTCGTTTTCTTTTACTCTCCGGGTTTGGTTGTATAGTGATTGCACCTTTTTCTGTCTCATTGATGATTTGATTATCATGAGAGTGATGTTTTGCTTGTCTTTGGGCACATGAGGTTGCGGGTGGACACTGACTGAGAAGAATAGCAAGGGCATCGATGGCTTGACCGCTTTGGACTATTCTGATAACTGACTTCTGGATTCCCTATTATAATGATGTTGATTCTGTTCCCCGTCATGTGTACCAAGACGCTTACTATAAGACCGATCCTTCATTCTTATATATATAAAATTAACCTTCAGTGATCCTTTATCGGGGGGTTACGCTCAGTTAGCAATATAGACTCGCAGCATTGGGTAGTATTGCGTGACCATTACGTACTTTTCATTTGTATTGGTGTCTTCCAGTTTGTTCCGTGGCCGGCCTCTGGGTTGTAGGCCCGTATTTGTATGTCACCATCTACACAAATAAAGGTTGTTAAAAATAAAAAAAATAAAAAATTACCAATTGTGTATTTGATTCATGTATACTTGTTTCTGTATTTTTGTGTATTAAGATTAAATAGTAGAAATTGCTTAGGCTAGAGTACCCGACTTCCAGTAGGAGCCTAAGGCCTAGATTTACTGACATTTTGCATTGTAGATGCACCACTTTATTTGCGCAGCCACTGAACAAAATTATATTTGTGATTTACAAAGCGATGCAAATCAGATTTGTGTGGCTTTGCATGGGATTTTCCCCAAAAAGTAACGCATAATGCTGCCTTATGTTACGTTGCATCAGGGAGGCATTTAATGGATTTTGACTCAATACCAGATTTAATTAAGTAAGTAAAGTTGGGATTGCACCAAAATTCTGTGCTGCCTTAATTCAGGTGCTATAAGGAGAAATATTTTTATTTCTCCTCATTCCTTCCTCTTTCAATGTGTTCTGCATTTTGCAGCATGCATAGGAAAATAACAATACATTTCAGGATACCTTCCTTCAAAAACCCAATTATGTCCATAACACAGAACACAGTGTCCAAGCACTAGGAGACAGCAGAAATGTACCATTCCCCAGTAGATATGGCGCATTTCTGCTGTATCACTTTCATGCAGTGCAGCACAACACAACAACTTTACTTGCTGCCCTTTGTTGCTGGATTCTTTTTTAAATATCCCTCTAAATGCTTCAACATTTCATATACTCACTTCAAACCCTGAAAATGTATTCCATGACATCACCAAATGTCTAACAAAGAAGGCAGGATAAAGTGGTACAATGAGGATAGAACAATACCTCCTCCAGTTTTCTGCCTTCTGTTGCTGAACTAGTTTTTGTTGGCATTAGCACCTTTTACCTGCTAACCAGTTGCAAAGTGATTGTGTTTTCTCCCTAAAACGTGGCAAAATTGGCTTACATCCGATTAGGACATTTAATTTACTTATAAGTTCCTAGTAAATGGTGCTACAAGTAGCCAGATTCTGTAAATTAAATGCTACTAGTGCGGACCTGCAGCACTCATTGTGCCACCCACTCAAGTGGTCTTTTAAAACATGTCTCCGGCCTAGCACTGTAACTGTAGTATACTTTTAAACTGCCTTTTGGATCGCCCAAAATCAAATGTTTGCTGGGCCTAAATCTTCCTTTTTTTGCATATACATGACCTCTAAGATAGGCCCTACTACATTTAGTAAGAGATAGCTTTTGATTGGGAGCAGATATAAATATGGTGTTTACACTCAAATGAATTGCAATTTAAATGGACCATCCTCACTGGATGGCCGGGGCATATCTGTACCCAGTCCCATTTATATGTCAAAGGTTTTTCCTCCAGCACACACAAAATAACTGGGCACTAGTCCCCCTAGACTTCTTGGAGCCTTGACAGGGGAAGGGAATAACTTTCCAGATGCCAGATAAGGGGGAAGTATAGCAAATCCCTCCACTTCAAAAGCTATAACTAGGTATAAAAATTGGACCTTCAGACACCCCTTTAGTACACTCCTGGGCATATGTTCAGACTGCAGAAAAAGGACTGCCTTGTTCCCCAGAGGAAGACCCTACTTCCTGAGGCCAGCATTGTTCCTAATAGGACTGACCTGCTTGTACCAGAGGATTGCCCTGCTGCTGGAGGCCTGGCTTGTTAACAAGAAGACTGTCCTGCTGCTTGAAGCCTGCTCTGCTCTCTGATGATATCTTCCTCTCACGCTAATTTGAATGACTCCAAAGGTCTGCTGGCTGACCTCCTGTTCTGAGTTATAGGAACACAACAAGATCAAGATGCCTCCCTGCTGTACTAGACTTGCCGGGATCTGCGAAAGGACCTGCTTTAGTCCTGCTGGCCTCTGCTAGATTTAGTCCCTAATTCCCAAGAGGTGCCTCTCCAGGTCCTGAACCCATGCATTGCATCATAGTGCACTCGTCTACAAAAAAAGGTTATATTCTGATGTTTTGGGATGTTTGGAACTGTGACTGGGCCCCTTTGCGCCTAGACTCTGCCACCCTTGAAGACCGCTAATGCAAAGCTCAGGTGAACCAAGCTCTTCACACTACACTGACTGTCAGTGATGATTGACAATGCAAGATTTGCACTTCACACTGCTGTAGGTACATCCCACAGTGACCGCCAATGCAAAGCTCCAGCAGCGCCTGCACGAATTGTCCACTCTTGCTGCTCCTCGTTGCCTCATCCATCGTGAATGAAACTTTCCGCATCAGGAGTAACTGGGTCAATGCACTCCATCACGGTTAGCCTGAATTGTGACTTTCCCCAGGTCTAGAAAGTGGCACTTTGTGCTTTTATGCAATATAGCTACTTAAAACTTTGAAATTGAATACTTCTGGTTATACCAATTGGATAGTTGACATTCAGGCATCATTTTATTTATTAAAAATGTACTCTATTTGATTTGAGGTTTTTCTTGTGCTTTGTTCTCACTTTATTACTGGTTTTGTGCTGCATTAATGTTAAAAAAATCAAAAAAGTGGGATGGACACTGGTAACCGTGTTACCTTGGTTTTTTACTTAAAAAACCCTCCTAAACACAGTGAGTTCGATCTAATGGGGGGTATATCTTTTTCTCCGCCCTACACTCATGTTACGGCATAGTCATAGGGTTTGATAAGTTGTAATGTATGCCCACCTCAAACCTGAGGTAACCTCTGGTCCAGCGCGGTAGCGTCCAGAGATAAATTCGGTGCCCACAAAAAACAAAATTAAAAAACAAGCTTACATCTGTAAAATCTTTAATAAATCAGATGATGCCTGTCTCTAAAAAAAAAATCGGGTATAACACACGGACCGTGCTACTAGATCCTGTTATATCTCTTTAGTAAATGTCAACATGTTTCTGCTCTCCTTCACCCAGCCGGGTCTGTAGAGAATTCATCAGGACGTTTAAAATAAAGCAATACATACACCATTTGTGTAGTATATTTCTGTGGGTATTTTGCTCACCACAAATTCCTACAAGGTGCCTGTGATGCGTGCAAAGGGTGAGCTGAGCTTTATGTGCACCTGCGTTCCCTTGGGCCACCTTGCCTGTGCACATGGAACTCATATATTTCAATGGGCATCTGTTAAGTGACCAGGAAACTTTGTGCAGAAAGCGCAGATAATCTGCCAGTGGATGACAAAACTGGAAAAACACTCCTGGGTAGGTTTTTCTCCCTTAAACAAAAATCTCAGTTCATGAATTAATTACATTTTAACTTATGCACATTTGTGCATCATTGATAGGGGCAGCTGCACATCTACAATTAAGGTTGACTCCTCACTCAATGCGAAGTCTCATTTTTGCATCTTTTCTACCCCTCTATACAACTTATCTTGGGACACAAAAAGTTTGGGAGGATATCTACGAGTGTGCCAAGTTTTATCCAGACTGACTAAATCATTCACATTTTTTAAGGGGGTACCAACAATTTTTGCATTGTGTTAATAAAATTGTATTTCCATGAGGGGATTTTTATCTGTGCCTAGCTCTAAAACTGTCAAAACAAACTTTAACCAAATATTTTGAGCAGGTAGGTTTTTTTCTGATTTGGTGCCTTTTTTTATTTGGCAAGAATGTGTTCAGCCATTGTGTAGTTGCAAGGCAAAATGTGAGTGTCCCAGTGTGTTAAAGTTTGTTTATTTTTTAATAGTCCTGGCT
This sequence comes from Lissotriton vulgaris, assembly GCF_964263255.1. Taxonomy (NCBI): domain Eukaryota; kingdom Metazoa; phylum Chordata; class Amphibia; order Caudata; family Salamandridae; genus Lissotriton; species Lissotriton vulgaris. The sequence goes on along the minus strand of NC_141685.1, from coordinate 749,434,784 downwards.
ACATCAAGGGCTATGGGCAGACAGGAGATTACACCTTTCGCCCCCCCTCCCCCCACCCCTGGACTTGCCAGTGGTTAGACAGTCATTTATGCTACAACTACCTGCAAACCAAGAATGTTTGTTTGATCATATAATAGGCATCATTCTTCACCAAACAGATTACAACAAGAGCCTGGTAACGATTTGTCTGGAGACCTGTCCATCTAAAATGCAAGGCCTTTGGAATCACAATCAAGGGGAGCCTCTGGGAAAGAGAATGGCACCTCTCTGTCTGCCTTGGGGAATTTAGAGAGATATAGCACAGAAAGAGTGGCAGCTTGGCAATGCATCACGGACCAGGGATGCTTGCTATCGAGGCACAAGCACAGGGAATTTCATACTCTCAAACGCTGTGCAAAGGGAAAGTGGTCATTGCCCAGTTCGTTCTGTAGCTCTGGTTCCCCTAGGGTCCGGGTGCGGTTTTGAGTAGTCAAAGGGGAGGACGCACCACAGCACATATGCTTGAGGTCCATGGGAGCGGAAAGAGGGTCTGCTCTCATAAGTACAGAGAGCGTCTATGGGGTCAGAGTTCTGTAGATAGCTCCTATCCAGATGCAGGGATACAGGCTGGGACCTCTGGTGGCTCCACTGTCTGTTGTGGTGAGGCAACTCTACCTGAGTGTCACACCATGAAGTGAGCCCTGCATAAGAGCAAGGTGTTCCTGGGGGAACTGCAGGGTTGGGTCTTAGATCTGAGAGGGTACTGAGGATGCATGATGGGAGTTGGGGAGCTGACCTTTCAACAGCTGTGTTATGAAAGAGCCTAAAAATTTGCTGTAAAATGTAGAATCACAAATGGAAAACCTGGCTTGCGCTTCAGAATGACACTGCAGCCATTTTGTGCAGCAAAGTGAAAACATGAGATATAACCTGTAAAAATGTTAAATGTGCATTAGTAGAAAATAAATTGTATTAGAATTAGCGCAACATTTTATAATATAGAAAACAGAACCAGCTCGTGATTCAGCTCTTGCTCTCAGAGCTTCTGTTGGCCTTCGAGATAAGCAGAGGAATTTTTCAATGTTTTGAACAAAGCCTCATTTCATTCTTTGCTTTAGAGAGAATAGAAAACACACATATTTTAAAAGTGCATCACCATGTTATGTTTAATGTTTCTTGCTTAATTAAAAAGTTATTTTGCAGCTCATATTATGTGTTTAGTTAGAAAGAAAAAGTTATTTTTTAAAGGAAGGTTAGGAGATGGAGTTATTAAATAAGGTGCAGAATATTCCTTGGGAAGGATCTTCGCCTGTCTGAGAGATGACGTACGCAATCTGCCTGGAGGGGGGGAAGTGTCCTTTTGGTATATACTGGATTCCAGTTTGATAAAAGCGTTCCTAGTTAAGAGTTTCAGAACACTTGCAGAACACTTTCGTAGCCCTTTGAGAGAGACAGGTAGACAGATTTAGAGACGGAAGGCTGCAGAGGAGTTTCAGACTCTGATGCAGAATGAAGGGAGGAGAGCAGATGTGATTTGCAGATGCAGGGAAGGAGAGGCCAATCCTTGAGGGAGAGCAGAATGGAGGCAGGTGTGGGTGGATTAGATGTAGCTTGTCTATTCTGACTTTTATTAAAATCTCCAAGCTTTATGCTTTGAATTACAGGCTTTGCCAATGCTTATTTGCTCTATGCATTATTTCCCTTAATGGGAGAATCAGGAATTAATAATGATTAGTTTAGCGTCATGCTAAGCTCACTCTTGCTTCTGTTCTTGAACTCTTCATGAGTTCTGACTGACATAATTTGTGCCTCATATTCTTAGAATAGGAATTATTTTTCCTTTATGGAACACACAATTTATGATGCTTTGTACTAACTTAAGTTTTCTATTATCAATTCTGTAACATGATTGATACCTGACTAATGAATGAAGAGTCATAAAAACTTACATTTTGAATGGAAAATAAATCCCTTTAAAAGTACTCCCAACTCTCATTATTGACTAAAATGTTTACACGCATTTGATTAATTGCCCATGTTCATGTAGGTGCTCAGTGGTCATAAACAGTGGCCAAGATCTATCGACCTTTAGCGGAAACAAGGGTAATCGTAATCCAAGGTGATGGTGCCACATTTCCTAAATTTTCCAAAAAGAGATTACTGTGAGATTTCCGCTCCAACAATTATAGCACAGTTAATTGTCCAGATGTTGAAACCAAACACTGAGATGCTCCACTAACATAAAAGTAAGACCATAATTTGGCATCTACCGAGGGGTGCAGAATGACTTTATTGATTGTGCACACAAAAAGGGAAAACAGACAATAAGGCGCTAAGAGGAATGAAATGCACGATTTATACACAGTATCAGCTGTTAATCTAAATAGTTTTCTGCCAGGGGGGCACTTGCTAATTCTGCACTGGTACACATGGAAACTTGACTCCTCTAATTTAAGTTAACACTCTCTCAGAAGCAGGCTGGAATTGCTGAAATGTTATGGGACAGATGGTGCAACACCGGGACACCCTAAGTAGATTTGGGACAGCTGGTTATCCTAAAATCCAGCCATTAAAATGGTACCCTTGTATTCTCCTTGGCTCTATATTCATGCAGGGCCAAAAAATTAAGGCAGAGGAGAGTGGGGATTGGAACCAAGTGGGGTGTTTTGATTGTTTAGTGGATGGGAGATTTGCAGTTAATTCAATGCATAAGTTTGATGCAAGGGACATTAATGGAGTGTCCAGCAGAAGGGCCGAGTATGTAAGATGTATGCTTTATCTGGTCAAAATGTGAAATATGTTATGGTGGCCTGGAATACTTCATTTTTTCTTAGTTATTTATGTTCTTTTGGATTGATAGGTTTTCTACCAAATAAGCATGCCTTTTTGATAAAAGTACACAGACAAATCAGCTATGCCCAGATTAAATGTTGTTAACGCCAGCTTAATCTCATGTACATTCTGGCACTTCTTGTTATGCTTGTTAGGGGAAATACCCAAAATTACGCTATTGTAACACTTTATGTAATTGAGTCCCTGTGTGAGTGGATTTTTAGGCAGGTATGGCTCAATTACTGGGGTAGTACTCAATGGAAGATAGGACTCAACATATTACTTCTTAATTTCAACCTCCCTCCTCTTTTCTACTGTCATCTTTAACTGTAGTTTTATGTGTGTGATTGATTGCTTACGGGTTGTCAAACAAATCCCTTCTGATAATTAGGTGGAGATCTTCTCAGAAATGGGTAAGCCAACTGATTTTGTGAACCCTGTTTAGTATAAGACAGTCAGTGATTACAGCTTGTGTCATAGCTGCTTCTGGCCTATACCAAACTGACAGCCATAACAGAGATTATTTGAAAAGTATTTATTAAAGGTGAGTTTTCAAACATACACTGAGAATCATTCCTGTCCCCGTCTTGATGATGTTAGAATTGGGGGTCTCTGGTTGGCACAGGTAGGTACTTGTGACAAGCAGGGACCCTCTCCTCTCGTCAGGGCAAGGGAATTACCCTCTTAAAATAACCCCTGCTCACCCTCTAGGCGGTCTGGCGCGAGCGGTCAAGGCTTATTTTAGAGGCGATGTAAGTTAAGCATTTGTGGCCACATACAGTAACCCAGTGACATCACAACAAATGGACACCACACAAGGTTTTATATAAAAAAATAAGTATACTTTATATAGAGTTATCACAAGACCAATAAACGACAAAAAGAATCCACAGTACTATTACATTTCAAGAGTTCTGGTTAAAAGGGTGTAAATCAAAGTTCTGTGCGAGTCGGTAGCCTTGTCCAGCTACAGCATGCTGAAAGAACACAGAGTTTTACAGATCCAGCGGACCGCGGCGGTTCGAGTCCACACAAATGTCAACAGACTCAAACACAGTACCTTTTCCTTGGGGCGGCCGCCACGGATGTGCGAGCCGGTTCCGGTGATCGCCGCGGTGCAGAAAGGAAGCATTGCATGTCGCGTTGTTCCTCGATGTGGTGCAGGCAGCGGCCCGTCAACAGAATCGGTGGATCCAAGGCTTGCTTTGCAGGGCGAGATTGTGCTTCGATGCGGTGCTTGCAGCTTGCGGTGCGGCGAACGAGCCGAAGTTCGGGAGCTGGCGCCGATCAGTCCAAACAGCGGTGCGAGTCGGGCGGTGCGTCGCGAAGCATACGAGGCAGTACCCAACTCCGGTGCGGTCACAGGACTCGAAGTCAGCAGCAGTGACCGCGTCGGTCAGACCGATTCGATTCGGTGTAGCGAGACGTTGCACGTCGAGGTATCCTTCCAGTCGCGGTAGAGGCTACGGCTCATTGACTGCGTCAGGACGGAGTCGGTGAGCGCAGAGCTTGCGTTGTTTGAGGTGGATGTTGCTTGGTGCGGTGCCTACAGGACACCGGGCCGGTCATGAGAGTCGGTCACAGCTCACTGCCTCTGTAGCCACTTGTTTCAAGCAGCAATTCACAAAAGTTGTTCTTTGCTGTCTCTTCCCGCCGGGACACGCTGTGTGTGGGGTCACCCTGTGACATTCCTGGCTCCTTTTTGCAGCCGGGCTTGGCTCCGCCCCCCTGTTCCCTCGCTCCTGTATCCAGCTGGGCTCAACCCAGACCTGCGACCGGCCAGGCTTTGCTCCGCCGGTCCTGCTCCCGCTCTTGCTGACTACAACATCCAGGATCCTTTGAGGCAGGACGCATCACCAGCACACGCCAGGAGGCGCATAAAGCGCCACCTGGGTCCGAGTCCTTTGTTGGTCTTTGCTGTCTCTTCCCGCTGGGACACGCTGTGTGTGGGGTCACCCTGTGACATTCCTGACTCCTTTTTGCGGCTGGGCTTGGCTCCGCCCCCCTGTTCCCTCGCTCCTGTATCCAGCTGGGCTCAACACAGACCTGCGACCGGCTGGGCTTTGCTCCCCCGGTACTGCTCCAGCTCTTGCTGACTACAACATCCAGGATCCTTTGAGGCAGGACGCATCACCAGTACGTGCCAGGAGGTGCATAAAGCCCTACCTGGTACCTCGTCCCGCGTGGACGCGCCGGGAGAAGCCCGGGACAAGGGCAGGACGGTCTGTGGCCGTCCGTGGACCAACGTGTATGGGCGGGCCCCCCCTCTTACATCTGAAGCACGAACTAACCTGAGTCAACCCGTTGTCACAGGGGGCCCTGGACAATTTCATCATCCCCCCCAGCAAAGAGTAACTATATTACTTATTATTCTGTGTTTTGTAGCAACTATGTCTTTACGCTCCGGGAAAGAAAGAATTGTACATGTCTCAACCAAGAGTGGAGTGGTAACCGGAACCCTTGATCATTTCTTTAAGCGGGCTATAGGTATCCTCGAAAAGGAAATTGCTTTTGCCAAGAAACGCCTATCCGTTGACCTTATATTGGGTAAGCGGTCGTCTCTGGGCAAAATTGGGTCAGCAGTATCCCCCCCACTCTTAACCCATCCAGCTCTCATTGAAAATCACCACCTGAGTCCTGATCTGGCGCCAGCGGAATCGGACGCTGTGGGTGGTAGTCTTGATATAGACACCATAACTTGTTCACCTACTAACAGTTCATCAGATAGCATTGGCTTTCTGTCTACGCTATCTAGCCCTGTACCTGAATCCCCAACTGTGGGTGAACTAAACAATCCCAAACCAAGTAAAAGGAAAAGATGGGACACAACACAGCAAGGGGGAACTGCAAAGATTTTTAAAAAGAACAATATAGTCTTGCCCCCTTCTGCTCCAACAATCTTACGAAACTCCAATGAGACCCCTATAGACCTACATGACCAATGTTCGACCCACAGTACGGATGAAGAGATTTTGGGCAAGATAGAAATTCTCATTAAATCCCTGATGTTACCCTTACTGGAACGCACGAGGTTGATAAACTCCAAATTGGAACAGTTAGAGAATTTGGCTACAGCCAATTCGATTACGCTGGGTAAATTAGTTAAAGTCTCCGACAATACAACGAAGAACCCTATAGGTTGCCAGAAAAAGGTGTCTAGAATTACACCGAGGATGGCCACGAGTGCTGTTGCTAACAACCATTCGATCACATTGTTAGAATGTCCACGAATGGAGAAACCCTCTGAGGATAATAACCCCTGACGTCCGCAAAGGGCAGGTTTTCCAAGGAAGGTGTGGCGCAACGAGCCCAGCCAGCCTCCTCTGTACAGGCTAAAGACAGACAGTCCTTGGGGAAGGGAATACTGGGCAACGAACCTGCTAAACAGAGGTTGCCTTGTATCAATCTACCCCCTGAGTCCGCCCCTTACACTATCATTTTGACGGGAGTCACAGCTATCGGGGAGGGGAAAACAGAAACATCTAGGGAGCTATAGAACAAAGTCATTTTTTGGCTAAATAAGAATAGAGCTCTCCCCCCAGTCCAAAACTGAGATTTTAAATGTCAGAAGAGTTAGTTGGGTGGGTTATTGCCCTAAGGACTTGGAGGGCGATTGCGTCATTATTAATTTCAGGGACCCAGGGGTGATGGATTTTATTTGTAGAGAACCTCGATTTGGAAGAGTGGGCGAGGTTCAAACATTAGGTCTTCCATATTTTTACCCCCAAAGATGCAGTATTCCCCCTCACTACACACATGGGCCTCAAAGGAGTAGCCACACCAGGGGACCTCCCCTTGATAGGGCGACTTATTTCCCACAATTCCCTCCATTGTTCAATCAGTTCGAGTACCTCTTAGGCCTAGAGGGAGTCGACTGACTCCAGGATAATGTAGGCCATCCCATTAAGGTGATGCGACCTAATATGGGTCCTGCACAAACCTGCCCACTTAAGGCCGGAGTGGCCGGCATAAGTGAACAGGTACAGAGTAGGCCCAGGGGGTTGGATAAGGAGAGTCAGTCTGTCGTCTACAGGGTTGAGATACCTAACAAGGATTCTCTGCTTAGTGCCCTTCCTGTTATCATTCCAACAGCGCCACTGTGCCCTAGTGATCGCGCGGCGACCAGTCCAAACCTTCTACCCCTGTCTGACCTAGGCAGTTACCTTACTTCTACAAATCTTAGCCCTAGGCAGTCACTGGATCTAGCACCCGCTTTTTCCGCAACTAGCATTAGAGGGCCTATGAGGGAGGGCCCACCTGTAGCTATTTCGGGGAAGGTGGACGACGTAAGGATTGAGCCCCGTGGGGGCCCGGCCGAGGAGGTTCCAGTACTTAGGATTCTTAGCTGGAATGTCGCAGTCATCACTAGAAAGCTGGACATACCTGACTGGAATTCTTTAGTAGAGGAATATTCAATCTGCATATTCCAAGAAACTTGGAGCAAGGAGCCCTGCCATAAGGTGGGGTACTCGTCGTTTTTCAAACCATGGGTTGATGTTACTCTTGGGTGCCAAATTGTGGAGCACGAGACTAATTCCCCTGACCTGCTTAGAATTTCACTTAAGGGGCCTGGAAGAGGGCTTACCCTGGACATTTTCAACATCTATGCTAGGGGCGCAAAAGGTGGCTCCCAGTCCCCTATAGTTGCAGGCCTGGAGAATCCTCTTAGGCAGTGCCCTAATAGATCACATGTCCTGGTCGCCGGGGACTTTAACTGGCGACGGAGGACATCTTGGACACTGCCGATGAAGATGCTAAGAGAGGAATACCTACCTTAATCATCCCGCCTATCCGGAAGTGGTCCCAATGGGTTGTACAACTCAACTCACTGGCCCTGGAATTTGGTCTGAGGGCCGCGAATGGGAGGACGTCCTCAGACCCCTCCGGAGCCCATACTTACAATAGGCCTAATCACACGTCAAGGATAGACTATATTCTCCTCGACTTTAGGCTCTGGACTTTTGTCTATGATATGTTAGTCCTCCCCTCAGCCGACAGCGACCATAACCCTCCCTCTTTGGCTCTGCTCCCCTTGTGGGGTGGGGAGCAGGGAGTGCACATGCTGCTAAAATTGGCTCCTACTTCAGAAGTACGTACCTCTAACTGTGGGAGGCGCTTGAAATGGAGCACGTTAGCTATGGATGGGGAGAAAATGATAGCTATGGGGGCTCTTCTAGCAGCTTCTCTGACCACTCTGGATTCGCCCACCTTGATGAATAGTGAAGTGTCAGGTCTCTTTTGTAATACAATCAAGGCCTTGGGTAATCTCTTCACACTTCCAAATAGGGACCCCCCAGCGGGTGGAGTTAACAGATCCATGAACCAACCAGGCTAGTTCACCAAGAAATGTAGGGAGACAAAATCTGCCCTGATTTCAGCTGTTAAAGGCAAATCCCTGGTGGAGATTAGGCCAGCTAGGAAGGAGTACAAACAGACCACCAATGCAGCAAAAAAAGAATGGGAGGACAGGTACTGGACCGACCTAATGGAAGCAAGGGAAGGTAGAGATGCTAGAGGGTTCTGGAATCTGATAAGGACAAGGAATAGACCAGATTGCACCCATATCACGTGTAATATTCCAGCCCATAGTTGGTATAATCACTTCCAGTCCCTCTATACCTGTACGGAGGGGAACACACAGGCGCTTACCCACAGTAGTCTTTTGCCAGTTGACTCCTCGGGGGATACATTGGGCAATCCATCTACCCCAAGAGAGGTCGAAAGCGTAATAAAATCACTGGTGCCCCTCAAAGCAGCAGGACCTGATGGGATACCGGGTGATTTATTACGCGCTAACAAGAAGGAATGGGGGAAGTTGATTTCATCTTTGCTAAATGCTATTAACAATGGTGCACCTGTTCCAGAATCCTGGAAAGGGGCGGAAGTCGTCCTGATATTCAAAAAGGGGCGCCGGGATGACCTGGCCAATTACAGGCCCATAAGCCTAATTGACTCAACCCAAAAGGTAGCAGGGAAAGTAATTCTGGGGAGGGTTCTTCAGTGGATAGATGAGAATGACATCCTATCGGACCTTTAGGCCGGATTTCACTCTGGGACAGGGACCATAGAACAGGCCTTCAGACTGGTTCTTCTTTACTGGAAGGCGGTAGTGCTAGGCAAGGGCAGTCTTTATCTGGGCTTTACAGACCTGAAGACTGCCTTTGACCTAGTACAGCGGGAGGGGTTGTGGAGAGTCTTACCTGAGATGGAGTTGTCCCCGTATATCCTGTCCCTTTTGGACAGGCTTCACGCTAATAACTTCGCACAGGTGCGGTGGGGCAAGCGTGGCAAAAAAACTGACAGGATCCCAGTAGAAAGGGGTGTCCGCCAGGGATGTGTGCTTGCCCCCACTCTCTTCTCTCTTTATGTGAACGGAGTGGTGGAGCATCTGCTAAAACATCCTTCAGATGCACCCTACCTGGCGGGCAAGTTCATCCCCACCATGCTCTTTGCTGACAACACCCTGCTCATTTCCAAGATTCCTGTGGGCTTGCAGAGTCTCCTAAATAGCTATCAGGAGTTTAGCTCACAACGGGGCTTGATAATCAATACTAACAAAACAAAGTTCCTGGTCTTGAACCCGCCCAAAAAAATGGGCCGCCCCCCGGTGCTGAATTCGGTGCCCTTGGAGAGGGTGTCTGGATTCGATTATTTAGGCATCCGTCTCTCGGATTCAATGCATTGGAATTTGCACATTCAAAAGATGCTTCTGAGTCACAAAGGGGTGGGCGGCGCATTGCTCAAGGAGCAACGTTCCTCTACATTTAAGCCTATTGCCCCAGTTTTGAAGATTTACAAGGCTAGAGGGGTTAGCGCTGCTTTGTATGGGGCGGAATATGTGTAACCTTGTAGTGTTAGATAGAGCAGAGAGAAACTTTCTGAAAGATCTGATCGCTCTCCCACAGAGCACCCCAACAGTACCCGTGTTAATGGATTTGGGCTGTAGATCGATTAAGGACCATGCCCAAATTCGCCCCTTGTTTCTCTGGGAGCGACTGCTGCGCGTGCCCGAGTTAGCCTCATATGCAGAGGCCTTGGCAGAGGTTGGAGGGCTGGTCTAAGATCAAGTGGCTGAGGGATGTGAAATGGCTGTTAGGAGCTTTGGGTCTCGGGGATGCATGGGAAGCCAGGACCGCCCCCCCTAAAGCTGTTCTCAAGAAACTCTACTGGAGCTGGGTCCATTGTAAAAACTCCACTGACATGAAACATTGTAAATCTACTGATGATTTTGTGAAGATGAAGGATGTGGTGGCCTATGAACCTTATCTCGACATTATTTCTAACCCAATAGATAGGGCTTTGTATTTTAAATTTAGAGTAGGAACACTAGCCATAGGCGAATTTACTGCTCGTTGGGAATTTTCCCACCTGTCTTACCTCCTGTGCGACCTGTCAATCACGCGTAGAATCGGTCGCCCACATCTTCTTCGAATGCCCAGCATATGCATTGCCGAGGCGGAGATGGCTCAAACCCTTATGTATACAATTAGGTACCCGGCAGTATAGAGAGGCGCTTCGTATCTTAAAATCCGACACACGCTCCCTGGTTATTTGCGGTGTGTCCAAGTTTTTAAAATTGTCATGGTTAATTTGTTTGAAAAGGCTTTCCTTGGCTACTTAATGCTTGTATTATCTGTTTTTATAAGTTTTTATCTGTGTAAATAGAATGTGACTGTTCTTAAAATGTTGTATTTCTGCTTTTATGATAATTTATTTATCGAAATAAAGCCATTCCTTCATTCACAAAAGCTGGCGAAGTCCACTGGTCCTGGGACTTCGGTCAGGGGCCCTTGGAGATCTTTGCACAAGTTGAAAAGAAAAGTCCACAACGTCTTTTTCCTCCAATTGGCAGCAAGGCAACCACTGCAGGCCAATCCCCCAAGCAGCACTTCAGCTTGGGAATAGTCTCTCCTCAGTTTCTTCAGGTTCCTTCTCCTCAGCAGAGGTTTCGTCTTGTCAGTTCCAGGAGTGATCTAATTTCATGGGATCAGGGTCCCAATATTTATATCCCCAAATCCTTTGTTCTCTGAGGGGAGAGGGGTTGTGCCCAGTTCGAGCCAGTTCTGAAGCCCTCTGTTTACCAGACTTCTCCTTTCCTTACACAGCGTAGGGCAGGTACATCAGACGCCCCACAGGAGGTGGAGCCAGCTTTGTGGAAGGCAAGTACAGTCCTGGAGCACTTTGTTGACAGTCTTCCTTCTCTTCTTTAAGTGTGCAGGGCAGAGACATCAGAGACACCACAGGTGGTGGAGTCAGCATTGTAGATGGCAGGCCCAGCCCTATTCAGGCCCCAGGTGCAACTCCTCCCTCCCATCTGGATGCAGATTTCCCTATTCACCACCGGGCTGCCCCAGCCTGTCTCCTGGAATTCCCCAGTCCTGTCACACACAAACCCAGACAAGGAATACACAACCTAGCAGAGGTGGGCTCAAATGGTTAGGCAAGCAAATACCTACTTTCTAAAAGTGGTATTTGCAATCACAGAATATTAAAATAAACCTCACTAAAAGATGTATTTTATTATTCTGAGCCCAGGCATACTAAATTCAAATTTCTACCATGTTCTCTGAGTCTGCTAGGAATATAAACATGTAACAATCCAGCAGCCCATTCTGGCCTATGGAGAACAGGTAGCCTTGCAATAGTGAAAAACGGAAATGGCTGTAACTCACTTTAGGACATGCCACACACATCAGGGCTTGTCCTACCTTATACTTACAATGCACCCTGCCCTTCGGCCTACCATAGGGGTGACTAATATGAAGAAAAGGGAAGGTTTAGGGACTGACAAGTGGGTGCACTCGCCCAGTCAGCATGACAGTACCAGACTGCACGCAGGCTCTGCAATGGCAAGCCCACTAGCAGCATTTGGATTTACACACCCTGGGCACACACAGTGCACTGTACTAGGGTCTGACAGTAAACAAAACATCCAATCATGGAACCACTAATCAATACATCAATTTACAGCAGGGAGCACACGCACTGTGGCACTGGACAGCCGTGGCACAGTGCCCAAAGCATCTAATACCAGCAAAAACACATGAGGCAACAGCAAAAATGGAAGGGAGACCCACCCCAATGGTGCCAGGTCCAAAAGATGACAATTCTATTAGGGAACTAAGAGGCAAGTCAGTTCTCATGTGTACCCTATATGTAGACTAGGAGCCTCATTTACGAGTCCCTAGAGGCACTTATGCACTGCCGGAGCGGCACTTTTTGATGTTCCGGTGGCACAATGTGCCGCAGCATATTTACAAGGCCACACAAAGCAACTTTACATGGCTTTGCAGGGCCTTGCAAATATGTGCCCCTTTCACACAGAAGACTGCATGAAAGGAGCGTTCAATGGGTGTTGCTGTGGGTGTCACTACTCAACACCCATGGGATCTGAAGCATTCCCATATTTACCAGGAATCGCAAACCTGGGAATGCACCAGATTCCCATGCCTTCCCAGGGGAAGCATCAAGAAGAAATACTTTTATTTCTCCGAGTTTTGTCCTCTTTCCATGCATGCTGCATTCTCTAGCGTGCATAGAAAGAGGAAAATTTCATCAATAATTCTTTTGGTGCAAGAAGGTGCACCTTACTGCACAAAAACAATCTCCCCGCAAGGCAGTCACCCTTGCAACATGATGCAATGATGTCTTAATTGGCTCACGGCTGCTGTTTGTACACCAATGCAGGGGAGAAGGACAGGAATGCGCTGTATCTTCTAGATACAATGCATTCCTGTCCTTTCCTTTGGAAGCACACAATTGCAGCAGGAAGGCATATTGAGCTGCCATGCGCCAAAAGTTTGTAAATTAGGTGCTAGATTCCTACCACAGCACACCCTGAATGCACGCACATGAACCTAAAGAAGACTCAGTGAAATAAACTATTTGTCACGGATCACACAATTTGTTAAAGGAGGGAAGCTGCGATTGATCCCAGTTTTTCAATGTACAATCGACCGCTAGATGGGTATCTCTATCTGACATCAAATGTTAAAGCTTTGTCCGCAATTCTTAAAGGATGATATCAGAGTGTAGGTAACACTACCTGCTGCTCGACCATGCTGGGTTGCTGGTGTGACCAGCTTTGCTCTTCTCAGTTTCGGCACAATGCCCTTGTGGGATTACAGCTGCTCAGCAGTGTTCAGCTTCTTGCCAATATTTTCTGACTCTTAGTGCTTCCACTTTGGGCCTATTCCTTCTACTCACTACTGAAGCCAGGCGTGAGTTGTGTGTCCGAGCCTGCCTTTAAGTACGTCTTCACCTGATGATGCGCGCCAAGATGGCCTCTACAGGCGAGGCACCAGCAGTAGCAATACTTGGCAAACCCCACTGATCTTTAAGGTTGACCTTTGATTTGAACCTTAGTGGAAGTTTGGAGCGGTTTCATCTGTGTCTACTGCTCATGACTTGTTTTCTTTCTTCCATTGTGCATAACCTGACTGTTTCCAATGCTAACTTTGTTCATTGAAACAAATTATGTTGCATCTGTCTATCTTTTAATATCAATAGCGGCTCCTGGTGGGAGTGCTACCGGGAGGTGACGTGGGGCGGGGGAGAGGCAGGGTGTGGGGTAGTAAACACCGGAATATGGATGAATGCAGGTAAGTTGACAATTAAATCAATAAAACGAATTCTGTTACACGCGCTGCATCGCCATATGCGATGCTGCACTCCCACCAGTAGCTGCTACTGATTAATACTCTGCTTACTTTCTTGCATCTGGTAGGAGGAAATGCATTGCTGAATTAGCTCGGTAATGCATGAATATCGCGGACTTTTCAGTGATATACATGCATTGCGGCCGATTTTTATCGCATTTGCGATAAACCTTGGTAATACCAAGGTTTATCTGCGATAAAAATCGCCGCAGCTCAGCTGTAAATTTTTGTCTGTAACCAAGCAATAGCGATAATTATCGCTATTGCTTGGTAATATGCCCCTTAGGGGCATATTACCAACAACTAGCTATAATTATCGCTATGTTGGCTTAGCGGCAATTTTTTTATCGCTGTGCTGCGGCGATTTTTATCGCTTAGGAACCTTGCTATTATCAAGGTTTATCTTCTAAGCGATAAAAATCGGCCGAAATGCATGAATATCGCTGAAAAGTCAGCGATATTCATGCATTACCGAGCTAATGCTCTTAGCCATGTTATCCACCTACCATTGGATAACATGGCTGAGAACTGCTCAGGGGCAGGTGTTAGCTTTTGGAGATCTCCAAAAGTTGGTAATAGGAGATAGCGATGTTAGCGACTATTTCCAGTAGCTAATATCTTGGCACGCCCACTTTGCATGTTATTAGTGATAAATATCACTAACATGCAAAGCGGGGCCCAAGATGGTCACTATCTCCAACTAGCTGTCGCTAACTGGTGTTAGCCACAGCTAGGTAATAGGGAGATAATTTTATCTCCGCTTTCTTGGCTTTTAAAGCCAAAAAAGCGGAGATAAACCCTCTTGATAATATCCCCCTTAGTTCTTTCATATTTAGTTTTTTGATATTTTGGTGATTACGTAGTGGCAACTCGATATTCCTTCCACGATATTCCAGACAATAATGACTGTAAAATATTTTGATGTTAGCAGTTGCTACCCCGTGGGGTGCGCAAGGAGACCGGGGTCTTCTGTTGATTTCATATAAACAGCCTGCATCTACCAATGACCTGGAGACTGTTTTGCAGGGCTCTTTTCAAAACGTTTTTGTATTATAAAACTATAGTTTAGAGCATGTAGATTGCCCCGGTTTCCTTTTGAATACCTCCCTCCTAGGTTCTACAACTGGACTCTTTTCCTGTTTTTATACCAAGGGTTTGGTTAAGATTGTCATTTGAACTTCAGCATCATTGTGTATCATTTCAGGATGAGCAGGAGGAGGGACCTTCATTGCTCTCAGCTCCTCTCTGTTGAACTCAACAAGGCTTTCCTTCCTCCTCCAGTTAGTGTTCCATTACAGTTGCAGCTGGTGGCAGGGTAAAGTGGTGGGGCGGGGGGAAAGGGGGACAAAACAAAAAATAAATTACCTGAATGCCCGCTGCATCGCCTCATTGCTGCTCTTCTGGCTCCACTGCAGGCACAGGCCCCCAGACTCCCCTGTGGCCAATCCTAATGCTGTTCTTATGCATGAAAGCAGCATCATGATTGGGCTGAGTGGTCTGGATGTGCGCTCTCAGAGAGACTAGGGGGCAGATTTATGTTAACTGGCGCATCCCCAGGGATGCGCCAGTTAACATGCGCCACAGTGCGCCACAGCTCCGCCAGCCATGGTGCGCCGCATTTATAATGCGGCACACCATGGTGCAAAAACGGCACAGATGCGTGACGCATCTGTGCCGGAAATGTGGCGCATTGCTGGAGTTTCGTCGCAAGCGCGACGCAGCTCCAGCAAGGCTCGGGGGTGCCCCATTTTAACAATGCTGCGTCAAGACCTATGCCTGCTTCAAGCAGGCGCAGGCTTTTGACGCAGCATTGGTTTAAAAGTGACTGAGTGAAATCTCATAGATTTCACTCAGCCACTTTTGCGAGACGCACCTGCCCCGGAACGCCCACCCTGCGCCGGAACGCCCACAAGCGGCGCAGGGCTTTACAACGTGACGCATCTGCCTAGATGCATCACGTTGTAAATCGTTCGTATGGATGCGCCACGTTTACGCCGCCTTGCGTGACGCAACAGCGGCGTAAACGTGGCGCAAGGGCCTCATAAATCTGCCCCTAGGAGCCTGTCACTGCTGTCTTTAACACGGCAATGCAGCTAATGTTGGAGACAGCTTCAGTGCGCTTGTCGGTTTCGCTCTCCTGAGACAGCCGGCCACACCCACATTCGCACTGACAACAGTGCACCTACCACTCCCCTCTCGTACCTTATTTATTTATTTATTTATTTAAAACACTTATAAAGCGCAGCTGTCGCCTGGCAGGCATCCTGGCGCTGGGAGGCTTACTCCTGAATTGGAAGCTATGGGAGTTGATTTAGGAAAGTGGAAGTGGAAGGGGGATCTAGGGGAAAAGCCAAGTCTTTTTTAATTTCCGAAAAGGCAAGAGCTGTGAGGTATGACGAATGTCAGCGGGCAGACTGTTCCAGAGCTTTGCAGCCGCCACTCGGAACGATCTTCCCCCGATCCTGGCTCTCTTGAATCTGGGTACTATTACAAGTCGGACAGTCGCGGATCGCAAAGCTCTGGTTGGTGTATACCAGGTAAACATCCGTTGTAGAGGTCTAGGTCCTAACCCATGTAATGCCTTGAAGACCAGGCAGAGAGACTTAAAGGCAATACGTTGCTTCAAGGGAAGCCAGTGTAGCTCGGCTAAGGCAGCCGTGGTTGAGAATCTCCTGGTCCATCCAAGGGCCAGTTTGGCTGCTGCTGACTGGACACGTTGGAGTCTGTCCAGCAGTATCAAGGGGGAGTCGAGCAGGAGGGCATTACAATAGTCAAGGCGACTAAGAATAGTGCACCTTACTATCTGTGCTCTTGTGGGTGGTGGAAGTAGTGGCAGGATTTTACGTAGTGAGCGCATAAGGGCTGAGCAGGTGGCGACTGTTCTTGATCTCTGTGTTTCCATGCTCAGTTTGTTATTCAGCATGACGCCCAAATTGCGAACACTGGCCACCGGTTGCGGATTATCTGGATTTTCCGGGGGCCAGAACTCAGCAGGTAGAAGGCGAGGTATGCGGCTTGCTGGACAGAACATAACCTCGGTATTAGAGGAATTGAATTGGAGGGAATTATGGTGTAACCAGCCAGCAGTATCTCTCAGGCAGTTGTGGAAGGCTTCTAAGGTAATAGATTCTTCACCCTCCCAGGAAAAAATAAGCTGGGTATCGTCCGCATAGTTTACTGTAGTCATCTTGTGGGATTTGATAAGAGTGACCAGTGGTAATAAGTAAACATTAAAAAGGATCGGAC
Source organism: Lissotriton vulgaris (assembly GCF_964263255.1). Taxonomy (NCBI): domain Eukaryota; kingdom Metazoa; phylum Chordata; class Amphibia; order Caudata; family Salamandridae; genus Lissotriton; species Lissotriton vulgaris. The sequence goes on along the minus strand of NC_141685.1, from coordinate 749,418,069 downwards.
TGATAGAAGAACCCTGGGGTACACCGTGGGGGACTGGGGAGAAAGCAGATTGAAAAGGGGGAAGGGATACAGCCTGTTTCCTATCTCTAAGAAAGGAGTGGAACCAGAGCAGGGCTGTGCCCTCAACCCCAGCCTCTCTCAACCTCTCCAGCAGGATCACGTGGTTGACAGTATCGAATGCAGCAGACAGGTCCAGAAGGATCAATGCCACCGCTTGACCCCTGTCTGCCCGCACTCGAAGTTCTTCCATTGCCATAAGTACAGCTGTTTCGGTGCCATGGACTGGACGAAATCCGAATTGGAAGTCGTCCAGAACGTGATTCTGCTCGAGGTGGGTTGATAGGCAGGTGCTGACCCATCGCTCCACCACTTTCGCCGGAAAGGGCAGGAGTGAAATGGGTCGGAAATTGGAAAGGCATTCTGGATTCAGGGATGGTTTTTTCAGAAGCGGGGTGATTAGAGCTAGCTTCCAAGGGTTGGGAACCAATCCACTGCGGAGAGATTGGTTCCAAATCCTCCGAAGGGTATGGAATAGCTCATGCCCGCATGCTTTCCAGATTTTTGGGGGCAATGGGTCAATACCTGTAATCCCAATGGCCCATCTCCCTGGACTTGATGTAATGGAGAAAAATAAAATGATAATAAACATTCTTTATTATCAGTTTATTTTTCAAGTTTTGCAGCTGTGGCTGCCGGCGGACAGAGGGTGGGGGACGCTCCTAAAGCAAGTGAAGGAGCCCCTGCTTTTCCTTTTATCAACAGCCTATACTGGGAGTTCCTGCTTAGTGAACCACTTCAGGGCTGTTTTTGCAAGTTTTGAAGTTTCCGCTTCTTTCCAGCTCTTGGATTTGTCTACAGCTGTCATGACCTGCCTCCCAAACGTCAACTTAGCCTTTATGCTCCATGGCCTCACACCCTGCCTCCCTGGACTCACCTGAGTATGTGGGTTTCATTGTTTTACAACTTCTGCTTGTTCTGCAAGTCTATGCGTTTCTGTTTCCTCTTGCAGCCGTGATACATAATTACCTGATTTTCTATACAATCGTTTGTATTTGTGATTTCCCTGATGGTCTGCAGTTTGCATACGTTAAAGGATCAGTTCAGGAATTGAAATCTTGTTTCTTATGTGTGCACTGTCGCAGTTTCTATGCTTCATCTGAGTCTGCAATGATTCTTTGGAGAATGTCCGTCTGGCAGTCGTTCAGGGACTGTCTATGCTATCAGGGCCCTGGGTTTTTCCATTATGCCTATTGAGCACATCTTATTCCTGCTTTACATTTCCAGTGCCACCAGGGTGCACATGTCTAGGTGACTGATAAATAGAGCCAGTTTGTGCTGCCCCTTGCATCAGTCTTAAGCTTTCTTCTCCAACACCACTTCTGTTAGTCTGTCTATTCTTACAAAAAAAGTATTAAGCTCTCTCCTCAAGCACTACCGCTGTTAGTGTATGTATTCTTACTTACAATCGCGATTTAATTGGTTAAAAAAAATAAGCGGAGGGGCCCAAAATATTTTAGGAGCCCATTGCTGGCACTGCAGAAAGCTGGTTTTGTTGAATACAAAGTTTTCCTAGTCTTGATTTGACCTTATAATCACTTTTAACACCAGCCTGCACACCATATTTCCCTCTTGTAGATGCTAATTCTTTCTTGCATTCTCTCTTTGACAATTTCTTCTATCTGACTATTCCTTCTTTTTTCTCCCTGTCTCTATCCAGCCCCGGACCAAAGTATGAAAATAAGTCCATGGCCTCACAAATGAGTGCTGTGCTGCATACTACCACCCGCAGTCACAAATTAAGCACTATTCATGATATCTGCACTTGAGCTTCACATTTCTGTTTATAGTCTTTGTTCTGGTTTACCTGTTTATTCTTTCCACTGTCTCTTCCTATCTCATTTCCAAATCAGTTAATCGTTGTTAATTCATTCATAGCAATGTGACACACGGGCTGGTATTCATCTAGATTTAGTAAGGAAATGAAGCATGATGTATCAATCCTTTTAGTTGGAGTTGTAGGGTTGTACCATATAAAGTGACTCTAGAAGAACTAATTTAAGGCACGGCCTCTGCAACAGTTGTGGGCTGACTTGTGTCCCCTGTAGTTGAAATCCTGGAGTAGCTACATTTTAACACCTTCTACAGTGACAAGTGGTTGCTTGTCACTAAAATAGCTAGATGACCTTGGGACCAGACCTAGCACCAATGCCAGGAACGTAAAAATCTTGTCAATCGCAAACTGGACATGACAGTACAAGTCAACATTGTCACTTCATCCTGCTTTCACACCCTGACGTTGCTGAGGAATATCTCAAATTACTCCGAAGCAGCACCAGCAAAAACAACACTCACCCCCTTGTCACCAGCAAGTTGGACTACCGGAACACCCTCTACGCTAGGATCACCAAGCAGCTCACCAGAAGACAACAAACGATTCTGAACTCGGCAGTCAGATTCATCCTCAACCTCCGATACAAACCTCAACTCACACCACACCTCAGGGATCTCCATTGGCTCCCGAAACACAAACATGTTAATGCCAACTCCTCACTCATAAATTCAAGGCACTACAAAATGCAGGCCCCACATACCTGAACAGTCACATCTCCTTCCACCAACCACTCACACAACTCTGCTTGACAAGACTCTTCACACTTGCCCCACGGATACACAGAACCAGATCTGGAGGACCAGTATTCTCATATAGTATGGAATGACCTCCAACTCCACGTCAGAGCATCCTTCTCTCTTCTTAAATTCCTCAAGAATCTGAAGACCTGGCTTTTCAATTAAACAACCGCCCCTAGGCAGGATTAGGAACAAACACCTGCTAAGTGCCAGGATACCGTCATGAGTGACAGTGCACTTTACAAATCATCGTAACATAACACAAGCATTCATGTCACACATTACCACTGCCAAAAATCTGCCCTCATAACACAGTAGTAAATGGTGTTCACACCAAGCACTGACTTACTTACCATGGGGGAGCTGTTTTTCCCTTTAAATACATTAGAAATCGAGCTTACAATGTCATAAACTGTGTTTACACTATCATAGTACACCACATGAGGACTGCTACTGTTGTTTCCCGGTTCTAAATAAAGAATTACAAACTGCACAATAATAAACTGAAAGGGTTCCCAGAGACTTAAGCCCACACTGTTATTACTCAAGGACATCCCAACTGTCAAAGGTATTTGCATGATTGAAAAAACTGTGAGAACGACTGAACTCAAAGTAATACTACTGTGAGAGAATCCTCCAATGTATACTGTGGTAAAATGTTTCCTCTAGCTTGTTCCTCATTGGTGCAAACTCTGAGAACTGCACATGCATGTAAAAAAGTATAAAAGACATTGCCTAACGTATTATAAAAGAACATGCTTTTCAGGCTAGCCCGGAACTCCTACTTCCCACCTTTAGAAGACGAACTTATGCCAGAATTCATATACAACTTTACTAAATTCATTGTGCTCATGAATTGTGATGCTTTGCTACTACAACTTTTGCAGACATATTTGGTGTACTTTGCCAATCAATCTCTTATATAGACCTTTAGGAATGTTTCAGTCCTGAATACTGAACCTGTTTTAAACGTGATAGAGACTGGTCCAATCATGGAGCACCAAAGTCTGTATCGGGACTACACCAATTCCGGTCCTAGCCGTAGGTGTGCTATTGACAAAATAGTATCACACAGGGTTACACGCTGACAGATCTGGTAGCAAAGGTGACAAAACCCATTGACCATGGAACCGATTACTGTACGTTCAGGGTCCAGAGGGTTTCCCCCCGAGATTCAAATTGACCTAGTCCGATCCTGATTCTAGGAGACGAGGTGACTGAAGAAGGATGCCATGAGCAACAAATGCATACAGAGAATGAATGAATTGTGAAGTTGTGTTAGAAACAGGGATTCCCAGTAGGCTAGGGCACGCGCCAGAGCCAGGCAGAAACCGCCTGTCTAGTCAGGGCGAGGGAGCTACACCCGGAGGATAGATAACCCCTGCTCACCCCCTTGGTAGCTTGGCACAAGCAGTCAGGCTTATCCCAGAGGCAATGTGTAAAACGTTAGTGCAACACACACACACAGCAGTGACACACTAGGCACACTACAAAAGAGTTATGTAAAAATAGCCTTTGTATTATAAAAACACATTAGAATCACAGACATATACACTTGGCCTACAGGCACCATAACATTATTTACAGGGGATTATGTACAGGGCAGCACCAATTGGATCGCTGCCAGAACCATCACAAAGCATAAACAGTAAATGCAAAACCACCAGCAATAAATGTATGACAGCCAGTATCTACTGGTGAAATAATGAACCTCGCATCACCACATTATCCTTATGCGTACCCCTAGAACATCAGCACCTGATGTTAGGCATCCTCATAAACATAAGTGCAACAACATTAGGCATAAAAACATATTATTTATTTTCATTAGGCCTCAGACACATTAGATCAGGCATGAACCTAATGGCCTGACATAAGGCATCCCCCTAGCATAAATGCCACATTGTAAGGCATAAACAAATATGTTGTGCAATAACCATAGGGCATAAATCACATTTGCATGTGGCATATTCCTAAAACATCCTAGCATGACATTAGGCATAAAAACAGGCATCTCACTAGGCATAACCACATTAGATTAGACATAAGCTAACACATCTTAGCATCTCATTAGGCATAAAAACATTATTTATTCTCCTCTTCGGGTGGGGCAAAAACCATGAACATAAGTCACATCCTGCATCGGACATAATCATATGCGTTAAGCATCACCATGAGGCAGAAAGGTATTAACCATAAGTCGTCTTAGCAGTGGGCATAAAACATAGTAGGTCAGAAACAAGTACCCACAACATTGCAGCTACCTGCTCCTGCGATGTAGCTGTGACCAATTTGAGCCCCACTCTGGGATTTAAAAGGAACAAATTAATGGTGCCCAAAATAAGAAAGGTTGCAGCAGTCCGCAACTGCGGTGCCGCTGTGTGTCCCCAAAAGAGTTTGGTCCATTGGAGTCCCCCTTTGAGACTCTAGAACTTGTTGTGCTCACAGGAAAAAAAAACAAAAAAACGTTGCAGCAGCCCGCACCTGCGGCACCGCTGGATAGCAAAGGAAAGAACACTGGCACTTCTAGTGCCACTCCTGCCCTAATGCTGCTCTCCCACACCCGGCTCGCTTCCCAGACTCTTCAGGTGCTCCCTCTAGCAGGGGGGGAGGCACCCAACATAGGCAAACTCAATTCCCTCACACTGGGCTCTTTTTTTGCAGGCAGGAGCAGGACTCCTGACACGCAGCTCCTCTCGTCACCAGTGATCTCTGTGGGCCGGCCTCCCCTTCTGGCAGGTGGGGGGAAGGCTGTAGAGCAGCCGAGGGAGCCTGCGAGTCTCCGGTCTTCTTGGGTGGCAGTCATGGGGCTCCCACCAGCTCCCTGGAGCCCCGCTCGGGACTCGTGATTTCCTGGTTCCGGGGCAGGCCCCGCCCACAGCCTGCATGACTTCCTCCTCTCAGCGGCTCGGTTCACGGCGGTGATTCCTCCTCACCAGTGCGGGGTGGGCACCCGCCGTGAATCAAAAATGCTTGTGGGGTGGGCACCCGCCATCGCAAAGTACACAACATCGGGGTAGGCTCCCGCTAAAGTCGTAAGGTCGTGGGGTGGGCTCCCACTGGCAGAATAAGCAGAAGTGCGGGGTGGGGACCCGCCAGGACGCACTATAAGTGGTGTGGGTACCCGCTTTCCTGTTAAAAGATATGCAGAAAACAATGGGTGGGCACCCACTCTTTAGTAATAGCATGAAGCGGGGTAGGCACCCGCTACTCCATCAGTAGCACCGGGGGAATCCCACATTCTGGGATTCCCTTGTATTACGCTGGCAGCACAGCGATTCAGGATCTCCGCTCTCCCCTTCTCCTGAGGCACAGAAAAGCGGTGCAGTGCTCACAAAAAGCTGGGAAGCAAGCAGGGTTGGGCACAGGTCAGTAGACCACAGGGCAGCTCTTCCAGGCAGATCATCAATCCCTTGGGATAGTCAGGCACGGCGAGGATGGCGATCCTGAAGTGCAGCAGCCCATGCTCCAGCGTAGCCCCTTCTCAGTCCAGCAGAGTGTTTAAAAGGGCAGAGGGACAGAGCTGGGCACAGGCAGACCAGCACACAGGGACCCTTAGGAGCCAGCAGCTGGGTCCGCAGCAGTTCCTCCCGGCAGACTGTCCCCTCCAGTCCAGTAAGCACAACACACATGGGCTCACAGCCCCTGTATTTATACACCTCCCTGCCTTGCGTCTGAAAAAGGGGTGGAAACTTCTGGAAGGGTCTAGGGGTAGGGGTTTCTGGAAGGGTCTTGGAAGTTCCAGTCCCAACTGGAACTGGGAGGGGTGTTAGTAGGGGCGGAGCTAGCCTTGTACAGGGCAGGTACTGACCTGGTCAGGGACAGGGGATTTCTCTGCTCATTACTCTAGTTGCAGACCTCCCACTCAGCCTGACCCTGCCTCCCTGGAGCCACCCACTCCTCACCAGTCCCGGTCACTTCGAGGAACAGACATGCAGGCAGGCACACATCACACAGAAATGCCAACTTCTAAAAGTGGCGTTCCTAAAATAGTAAAAGTAAATCTGCACACACCATTGCGCAGCATTTATCATTTCCATTCCACACATACCAAACATGCCATACTTATTTTGTTTTATTTAGGAATTATCCCTTAAGGGGGGAGTTCCCAATGTTAGCCTATGGAGGGCAGAGAGCGCACGCACTCTGCACTGCTAACCAGTGCTAAAGTGCCCAGAGTCCTAAAACCACCAACACCACGTCAGCAAAAAGGCTAGGAGGAATGCAAAAAGTTTTGGGATGACCCTGCAAAAAGGGCCAAGTCCAACAAGCAGTGTATGGTGAAAGTTGTAGTGGGAGCATTGTGGTAGAATGCAGTAGATTGCTCTTGACAGCAATTTTTATGTGGGTTTAGCTTTTGGATTCGTGAGAGCAATAATCACTGCGTTTTTGATGATATTCTTTAATTTTTCTTTTAATTGATAAATGTATTAGTTGTTATTCATCGGATATAAGAGCTGAAGAGAGGCACCTCAAGTTACAGTATTGAAATGTTTAACTTGTCTGCTAAAGTGAGGTGTACTGTGAGGTGATATCATTCACAACAAGATAAGGATGCAGGGATGTAACTTTTCTTTGCATGATTGTACTAACTAAACTTGGTGGCAGTTCCTTCGTTGGTGCACAGGAGAAGGTGCACTAAACACGGTGAGCCCCGCTGGTCAAAGGTCTACCATTGTGTGAAAGTAAGTAGTTTTCTTCCAGTTATAGAACTTTCTGCTTAGTTGGAGCAGGCAAAATAAGAATTATAGTGAGAAGTGGTTTAGGAAGTCTGGACAGTATTCAGGCTTTGTGCCATCAGGGTACTTTACAGGAATTGAATGGAGAACGCCGTAGCTGCACTACAAAGGGTAACCTTTGATAGAGACACACTGGTATTGGTTGGCAGATTGTGAACCCAGTAGAGCGAAGAGAGTATAAGATTGGAACAGAGTGTGATTGAGAATTTGGTAATGGAAATCCCTTGCCAAAAAAGGAGAAAGATGTAAATAAAGATAAGTTCCCCACAGAAGACATACCAGTTAGGGAAACTGCAGCCAAGAAAGGGTTACACATGTGCATGTGGCTTAGCCATGGAATAAATACACATCCAAAGATGAAGAATTACGATTCCCAATGAGAGGGACCTACCATATTTGAAGAATAGAGAATATGAGGAGAAGAATGCATGACATGAAACCTCAGCTTAGGCCCGCACAATTTGAAGCCTTAATGCTTTGGGAGCAAATGGAGAGTGAAAAGAAAATGAAAAAAATTGATAAAAAGTCTGCGGTAGGGTTTAGTCAGAGAGAAGTGCGCAGGACAAGGAAAGAGAGAAAATTGAGGGAAGGAGTCATAGAGTCCATTGGAGCCTATCCCTTAATAGACAGCAAAGAGATAGAGAATGTGAAACCTAAAAAGAAAACAGAAAGATAGGGAGGAGGAGAGGATACCTTCATAGACGAGCTCCTCAACATGAGCCCCGCCAGTAACCGAGACTGGGACAGCCACTGAATCCCTTGAAAAATCTGATGCACCTCCTACTGAGTCAATTTATCTTAAGGGTGCCTCAGGACCTTGCACTAAGGCCTGGAGTAATGTCACCAGGACCTCTGCAAGGACAGAAAGTACAATGACAGGAGGTCAGATGACTAGTGCAGCCCTACCAGTCAGCTTGCCAAGAATAGTGCAAAGTGTAACAACAGGTAGGGGAAGAAATGGATCAAGTTATGATCCAGTAGGGCTAAGATTACCATTCAAGGGAAAGGAGAATGGAAGGTCCAGCCACAGTCAGAGCCCCAAAGTATGTGAACAACAAATTGACTGAGCTGTTCCTAAAGAAAAGGAGAAGGAAACGGTCACTAAGGTAGGAGGGATAGTGCTCGATGGAGGACCTCCCTTGGGTATCCAATTAGTTGGATATAATGGCCTCACACACCCTTGCGAGTGTCATGCTTCATCACCGGCAATGCTCCTCGTTGGGCAGGCGGTGCAATGCCCAACGGGCTCACCTCAAAGAGGGGCTCTTTATCGGAGATACCCTGGACAGGGTAGATAGTGTGGCTGAGGATAAAATGTGGCACAAGGTACCGGAAAACAATTTTATTCTGGTGGTCCTCTGCCGCAAGTAAAATTGAGAACACCCTTATACTCTAACCCTTAGGCAAGAGCAGTGTCAAACAGGTAGTACAACTTATGTACTATATTTAAACTGATACTATTACAGGTCATGTTTTGTGGATAGTAGTTTTCTATTAGGTCCTGAAGAATCGCAGCAAATGCACTAAAAGCGAGAAACATGTTGACCACACCATTTGCACTTTAGTTCTGTTGCGTTCCTTGGAAACCTTAGTTCCAGCGATCACAGACTATTCTCGATTTTACTTGCGGCAGAGGACCACCAGAATAAAATTGTTTTCCGGTACCTTGTGCCACATTTTATCCTCACCCACACTATCTACCCTGTCCTTGCCCCTCACCCACACTTCACCCATAGGCAGTTGGATAAAAGATCTCCGATAAAGAGCCCCTCTTTGAGGTGAGCCCGTTGGGCATTGCACCGCCTGCCCAATGAGAAGCATTGCCGAAGATGAAGCATGACACTGGCAAGGGTGTGTGAGGCCATTATATCCAACAAATTGGATACCCAAAGGAGGTCCTCCATCGAGCACTATCCCTCCTACCTTAGTGACCGTTTCCTTCTCCTTTTCTTTAGGAACAGCTCAGTCAATTTGTTGTTCACAAGACTAGTGCAAACCCAACTGCGACTTTACGTCGCCTAGCAAAAAAACATATTTGAAGAAATCGTTAAGAGAAATGTTTGAGGGGATTTCCTAAGACATTAGAATGAGAACTAGTTGCTCTACGTCAGCAAGGAAGCAGCAAGAGGGTTGAAAGAGGTGCATGTGAGGATGGAAAAAGTAGCTGACATGTGTGGAATTGACATAACCCAGAGAAAGAAGCTGCGGAAAATGAAATGCCGGGATGATGATGGCTGAGAAGGATTTATAATTGTTTAAGTTGGGAGGACTAAGGACTGATGTAATGGAATTGATTGAGAGCATTGAGGAATGAAGTGAGACTGAAACATTCAGAGAGCTGTGGTCTAGGAAGGAGAAGATCAAGGTTAAACGAAAAATCAGAGTGCTGCGCCACAGGAGGGACGGTAAAGGAGTACCCTTTAAAAGAAGAACAGGGAGGAGCATTAGTACATGTCCCGTGGGCACAACCTGATCTTTTCTATTTTACAAACTATCTTCTGAGTGGTATACACAGATGGAACAGAATGTGACCATTTCAATGGTTTTAAGGGAGGATTTGGACATGTTATTTGAGATGGCGGTCCTAAAGGACTTGTAGGCAGAATTTAAGAGGAGAGTTGATTGGCCATCACAAGAACCCCAGGCAGTGGCTGGGACAAATGCACCCTCGCCCAGAGTCAACAACTAATATAATTAAATCATAAAACCTCTGAAGACAAAAGTCCCCCAAAGAGAAATTGATTGCCCCAAGATTTTTCAAACCTGACAAGAGCCAAAAGAGTCTGGGCAAACTTAGTTTGAGAGGTAAATGCAGGTGTAGAGGGAGCATATCGGAATGATCCACCTGGTGGCAACATGGGAAGGGTTCTTGCCTCTTTAGTGCAGGTACATAGACCCCAAATCAGAAATTAGATTATCCAAGGTGTCCTTTGCTGGCAGAGCAAACCAACTGATGAGAACCTGCAGTATGCAAAATATTCTAGTGTCAAGTTGGAATCCAAGCTAGAAGGGCGAGGGTATAAGATAGCCCAAAACCAGTTAGCACAGAGTGAAGGTACAAAGGTATTTAAAGTTCCTCTTCATGGCCCTGAAGTGGATCCAAGATGTGGGATGACAATGCAAGGAGTTTTCATGGCATATGGAGGGAATGCACTAGGAGTGGGGAGAGGTTGAGGTAATATGCCAGAAACTAGCATAAGTGTCCTAAAGAAGGTTACCTCTTGCAGCATTTGCAACAAGGCGGGCCACTGGAAGTTGGAGTGTTGTTATAATCCAGATCGATGCTCAAGCTGCTGTGCAGGGAAAGCCTTTATGTCAGCCCCATAAATCCCTAAGCCTGGCATTCCTCAGAATTCCTCTAGCTTACTGCAGAAGCGGGAGAGATTCCATGTTTCCAACCGAATAACAGAAAACCCCATAAAATGATGATGTCTCAAATCGTCCCTATGGTGTTTCAGACCTCCACAAATTTGTATCAGGATCAATGATGATGCCTGAGGTGGGAGGGGAGAAGTGCATACTTTCTGCAGTCCTGGAAGTGGACCAGATTGGACAGTATGTGGATGTAGAGGTTAAGGTATGTCAAGTACTGTAAACTTGTAAGAAATGGGTCTTCTCTGTAAACTCAACTGCGTCATTTACTGTACAAAGGACAGAGTTGGGACTGAAACCCAGAGTGCAAGCTACACATGCCAGACCCCATTGCCAGATTGTACCCGGCCATTACTAAGGTGGATTTAACAATTGATTTGAAAGAGACAGTTAGAGAGGATGTCTGGGATTTCATTGGGAAAGAAATTGGATTAAGGGTGCCCAACTCCTAAAGATCACGTTTTGAACCAGTGCTGTTTTCCATCAAACCGGTCCTTACAGAATGTCCCCAGAGGCCACTGCAGGAGTCACCCCTGTTATCGAGAGCATGATAGAACAGGGCATTCTAAGAGAAGCTATCAAGAGTCCATGTAACTCACCGATTACGGCCTTACAAAAAGTCAACTAAAAGTGGCAGATCGTATAGAATCCCCAGAAAATTAACCAAATTGTTTTTCAATGTTATCCTGAGGTACCGAATCCTGCTGTGAATTTGTTCCAAATTCTCCCAGAGGCCGAGTGGTTTATGGTCATTGACCTCTGTCAGGCATTCTTCTTGGTTTCCTTACACAAAGAGAGCCAGTTCCTCTTTGAGTTCCGGTTTCTGGATAAGTCTCTTGTGTGGTGTTGTGCTCCACAAGTGTATACTGAAAGCCTATCATACTTCAATCGGATACTCAAAATGAATCTAGAATCTCTCTGTTTACCAAGCAGCTTGACCGTGATTCAATACATTGATGATCTTTTGATTGCATGGATGACTAAGGAAGCTTGTAAACAAGACACAGTTGCTCTTCTCAACCACCTGGCTGAAAACGGGTATAAAGTATCCTGTGAGAGGTCACAGTACGGTCAGAAGGAAGTCATGTATCTAGGACACCTAATAGAGAAGGGAGTGAGGTGAGTGTCTTATGTATGAATTCATAGAGACCGTTCTTAAAATTAAATATCCTACCTTACAGACCGAAGTGCGAATGTCCCCGGGCATGGTTGGCTATGGCCGACAATGGAACCCACACTTTTCTTTTCCTTTGTGGCAAAGCCTTAACTGATGCTGACGCACACTTATGTCAATGACCCAGTACCAAGGGATGATAAAAGTATGGAAGCCTTCCAGAAGCTCAAAAACTTACTTTGCAGCACAACCACTCTTGGAATGCCAGGCTATACTAAAGAATGTTTACGCTTTGGCCATGAAAGAGATGGGTGTGTATTGTCTGTGCTAACACAAGCCCATGGGGAGACTAAGCACCCCTTTGGGAATTTTCAACTACTCTTGACCGTTGGCAGCATTGCTGCCTGATTGTCTTAAAGTGTTTTCACCGGTGAGCCTAAGCATTCAGCAAACTGAAGGTATAGTAATGGAATCTCACACTGATTGTTATGGTCCGTCTCTCGATTGAGATTCTCATGACCTACACCCACACGCAACATTTGACAAACAGCTGCTTAACCCGCCGTGAGAAAAATATTTTGGCATCTGAAAATTTCTCCATCAGGAGATATGACACACCAAACCCTGCTTCGCTGTTGCCAACCCCAGAGGAATATGATTAGGGCGATTTTGGCATTGACTGTATCAGTGTTATCAAATTGTGCAAAAAAAAAAGACCTGACATACTGGATGTACCCATTCCCTGATTTTACCATAACCGTTTTTAGGTCTCAACTACGCAGCGCGCATGCGCTAAATAGGAGAGAGACCGTTAGCCATCGGCACAGCTTTGGGGGCAAAAACTTGCACGCGTTGCATTGCTTGTAATGGCAATGCGTGCACGTCTGGAGATTCCCTTGCGGGAGCGCGCGGCACCATATGGTGGCGGCATATGGTCGCAATCATCGCGCCTTGCAGCACATTCCTTCAAGGGAATGGCGCAGGCCCCCTCCCCCTGCTGCCGAGCCAGGCGTGCTCGTACTGGTTTGCATTACTCTTGGCCACCATCACTTCGTCAACCCTTCCAGATGGGCATAAATTCATTAAAAGGACATTAAACACCATAAAGTGACCAACAAAACAGTGAACAGATCTTAGTTAACTCAGTCTGATTGTGCCATATTTACAAGGTTAGTGGAAACAACAAATTAATGGAATCTACTGCTACCGTGTTGCCGGAAAAGATATTGTTTTTCGCAGATATTAAAGTCCCTGATTCACAAAAGTAAATTAGCACGTACGTTTAGGTGTTCCATCTTTTTCTGTTCATGTTTATTTCCTATATAAGGGCTCCAGTTTTTTTGGAGTACGCATAGCAGTGCAGCTGTGTGTTGCTTCACTCTCTCGCCGCATGGTGACTCCCATTTCTTGTGCTAGGAGGTCATTCTTCCCGAATTTGTTGTTCTGCGTCCTGGAGTCCCCAATTCTGCCTTCTACATAGAAAAGTGTTATTGAGCCTGTCACCGTTCTTGAGGGCACTCCCATGAGGCGGCAATCATCTGTCTCTAATAGTCCATGGCCACCAGTTAAGGTGTGTAAAATGACGGTGCGGACAGTCTCCCGGTCAAATATATCTTTTGCAGCGTACGCTGGGTGAGATAATCCCTAACACTTTCAACTGTGCTTTGCTAAACACTCTTATTGACGGGGAAGTATCTTTTCCCCGTCAATGTGAGCAGTTGGTCAGGCAGAGACTTGTTCACAATGTCATTAATGTTCAGCTTGTGAGCTGCCCAGTCTCACAGCAGGGTTATATAGATACACAATACGAGGCATTCCTCCTGCATGAGACTAGTTCAGGTAGTCATCGTAATAGTGGATTCCATGGGGCATCCAGACAATCTGCATTGTAACTTAGTTTACTGAGAGTCTGAAACTACCCTATGCCTATTGCAAATTGTTAGCAAAACCAAAGGGGATGATGGACGGAGTGTTGAACATTGCAAGCACTCACCCCCAGTCAACTGATCTGGGTTTAATCCATCATCATTCTTTAGCTGACTCCCCCACCCCAGTTCAGACATGACCATATGCAAATCAGTCTGACACTGTACCTCATAGGAACAGTCCAACCCGAACTGCCAAGCCATGTCTTCCCTGGACCAGAAACAAACATCCTGGGACCGATTTCTGGCTAATCAGCCATCATCAGCCAGGCTAGCTTGAATCCAGTGGGAAAGTGAGCAAGGGACCCACGTCTGGGCATGTCCGCTACACATGTTATAACAAGCATTGGCATAGCCAATAGGTCTCTCCTTTGGGACCTTATAAGTGTTTAGCCATGCAACAGTTGATGTTGTTGCACGAAGGATATTGTGCTGCATAACTAAATACTTATAAGACCCCAAAGGAGAGACCTATTGGCTATTGTGTTGATGGATCTTGCTTAAAAGATTGGCATGGTATTTTGAGATCCACCTATGCGGTGGGGTGGTTGATGAGTCCTGCCTGTGCCACATAACATCTGCACAAGTAGCTGAATTGATTGCCCTTTCTAGAGCCTGTTGCACCTCAGAAGGTTCACAAGTTACTATTTACATTGACAGCCAGTATGGGCACGGAGTCATACATCATTTTGGGCGGTTGTGGTTGCAATGAAATATCATAACCTCTATAGCCAGTTCTTCCATTAGAAATTGACGGTATGTCTCAAATTTGTTGGATGTTTTATAATTGCCAAGGGAAATTACAGAAGTGAAATCTTCTGCACACAAGAGTGGCAGTGATTTTGTCACCACATGCGATGGTTATGCAGATAAAATTGTTCGATATTGTGCTCTTGAGTCCAGCACCTTTGACATGGCTGAGTCATGTAAGGCAGTGATAGAGACTATTTCCAATAGTCTCCTGAATACCACACATACCTTCAATGAGCTGAGAGAAGTACTACATACACATAGAGAGATAGAGAAGGCTAAATGAGGAAAGAAGGGTTGTTTGTAAGAAGTCAGCAACTTGTTAGTGTCCAGTGATGGGAAGCCAGTTCTCCTTGATCCTATACTGCCTGCTATGGTAAATCTGTAAAAAAATGTTTGGACCATTTTTTATGTTAAGCGCAAACTAATCACCCGTAGGGCACTGGATGCCGTTGGGGAGATTAAGTGAGCTAATGCCCAGAGTCACATGGTTCTGAGCAGAGGTGCCGCCGGTTATCGTGAGCCCTGCGCTCTGGAGTCAACCACGCTGGCTGCTGTGTCACACCTCTCCCTGAGCGCATGCGTGGCCTCACACATGGTAGAGACAGAATGATGTCCACATTTAAACTGCATTGGTACAATCCTAATTTTTGACTAATGGCAGAAAGTTTTATCAACCTTGTGCTACTTGCCAGAAACAAAATGTGGGCAAAGAAAATGTAATTCGTGGTTCAGAATGCTGTGCATAAATACCATTTGACCGTTTATTTGCCATAAGAATGTTTAAATCGATTGTTACATTTTATATGAAATGATGAAATGTGGATTATATTGAGTTCTATGGCTTTGTTTTCAAATGTTCTAAGTTGAATAGGGTTGTAAATAGAAAAAATAATGTTCTGTTGTTATGAGTGTGTGTATGTTTGAGAATTTTTGGAGTGAGAGGATGAAAGTTGAATGAGAGTGACTGTGATTTTTTGATGGGGTATAATTTTATTGATGTAAATGTTTGTCCTAATGTGTTGTGATCTTTAAAAAATTTAAATAATTTGAAAAAATGAAAAAATTCTTTCAGGGATAAATAAGAAAATAAAAGAGTGACTTATTCAGACAGAACCATCCACGCTGGTGTACATATTGTCTTCATTTACAATATGAATATATAGATTGGATCATAGAAAATAAAAACAGTATTGGCGGTTGTTTAGTTTAAATACAGGTCAGTGGCTTGGCCTTACTGTTGGGAGCCCGAACCCAGTGGTGTTAGCAGTGCATAAATACCATGCATAGATAAGCAGCTTGACAGCTGCATTGCTAATATCACAAACATAATGCATGAACTAACTGAGCTGATGCATAGGTAGGAATAGGTTTTATATTTAGATCCATTGGAAGAGGGTTTCCTAAGATAAGGGATTGGCTTGACACTGTAAGTGGAGGAATTTTAAAACGTATTTTAACTCCTCTTTTGGTTATACTATTTGGCATTGCAGGTATGCTTATTTCCTTAAAACTGTACAAAACTATTTCGTCAAGCAGTAACATGGGCTGTGGGTTCAAGAAGCGGTAAACAACAAAGAGAAGAAAAAGAAAGAGACTGCACGTAAAAGTAGAGAAGATACAAAGTGATCTCTATGACACTAAAGGATCTGGGGGAATCTAAGGAGAAGAATCCAACATTAATGAATGGTGATGACTCAGAAATCATCAGAAGGGAATTGTGGGAGCTCTTGTTCCCTTTCAGTACTTTAGAAACCGAGCTTAACTAACATAAACTGTGTTTACACTATCCTTCATGTGAACCACTGTCATAATATACCACGTGATGACTACTATTGTTCCATCCCTTTTCTAAATGAAGAATTGCAAACTCTACACTAATAAACTGAAAGCATTCCCAGAGACTTCACCCACACTGTTCCTAATCAAAGACATCTGCACTGTCCCAGGCAATCAATATACAATGTATCTATTTGGATGACTGTATAAACTGTGCCAATAAATTCAATGTAATATTACTGTGAGAGAATCCTCGAATGTATTCTGTAGTAAAATGTTTCCTCTTTATTTTTCCTCATTGGTACAAACTCTGGGGACCCTGCATTTGTGCAGAAATATATGTAAGCCATTGTCTAAGGTATTATAAAGATATGTGCTTTTCACTGTATCCTGTAACCCTTACTTCCCACCTTTAGAAGGCAAACCTATGCCACATTTCATATAGAGTTTAAAAGTTCTTTGTACTTCGGAATTGTATTGCTTTGCTACTAAAGCTTTCGATGGCACATTTCCTGTATTTGCCAATCAATTGCTTATTTAAACCCAAAAATCTTTAACTTGAGTCTGCAATTCTTATTAAGAATGTTTCAGTCCTGAATACTGAAATTGTTTTAAATGTGGTAGAGACGAGTCCAATGGAGGAGCACCAAAGTCTGTATCAGGACTACACCACTCCCGGGTCCTAGCCATTGGCATGCTATTGACATGATCATACAACAAGGGTTTGCACACGGCCACCACCAAGGACATGAAATAGTGCCAGTCAAAAATGTTTTGTGATCCGGCCCTTACTGATCCTCTGACTGTGTACTTGTTGTGGCATTTGCAATTTAATCTAAGAGCAACAAGAATTCATTCTATCCAATCACTGACTCTGCTGTATGCTTGTAAAGGCTGAGCTCCAGATTTAGCAAGGTTTTTTGTTGCCTTTCGTCAAGGGTGGAATTTATTCTAGATTCCAGTATAGGTCTGATGGCTTCAATCGAGGTGGGCCCAGGGCCACATGACAAAACGACAGCTCAATGGATGAAGAGGGCTGGCTGAAAGCCCCTGTAAGTATATTATAATATAACATTTTAGTAAAATCAAAATGTCTTGGATCATGCAAGACTTAAAAACAGTATTATGTGGGTTTTTATTTCTTTTGCACTTATTCTGTGGGTTATTTTTTTTTTATGTCTTCAGAATCGCAAGCATCACTTCCTTTAAAGTAATCGACCCTTCATGGTTATGTGATGCCACCTTCTATAATGCCAAGGAGGGGTACAAGGGTGCACCATGTCACTTATGAAAATATAAAGATAATACTGATGGTAGATGCTTATACCTTTGTAGAAGAAAGGGAAGTGGGAAGATGGCCAAGTCAGTGTGGCGAATTACCTCACCTGCTGTTCCTTCCATGAACGACCGGAAGCGCTGGATCCCCCTCGCGCTGCCAATGCACCTTTTCAGCAGCCACACATCTGCTTTCCGCCATCTTAACTTTTTCACTGAAAAGGGAAGAGCTCTGTCATATATCGCAAAACTTGGAAGGCAAGAAATGACTGAGGATGTGCTGACCCTATACAAATCACCGCTCGTTAAACAAATACAGTCACATAGTTTTGAAGTGCAATATTGAGAAAAGCAGGCATGTAGGTCAGTTTGCATTATGCTTTATTGGTATTTACATTCACATAGTAATCAGACTAAATGTTAAAAAAAACAGGTATATGAATCTTGCATCTTCATGCACCAAGCAAAAAAGGTCGCTGACTCAGTGTGGGGTGTCGTGTTTGCAAGTGCATTATGGTTTGAAAAATACCTGCTGCTGCGTTCCTGGTCTCCAGCAATTTCCAGGTAACAATAAAAATGTGAAGATAACTCTGGTGTTTAAGGTTCTTTATTGAGAGAGATTGGAGGTTTGTCTAGTGGAAGTTTTGACTCATAGTAAGGTAGCCACAGTGGGGTAATATGCCTGCTGCAAAGAACGTGTACCACACAGATCACAAAATGCATATAATGTAAATTTGTCAGCGAGTTACTGCTTTTGTCTGAGAGATTCTTTTGCTATTTGCAGTTTATAAGTTAAAATCCTACCATTGAACAGTGAGCTATTAACGGTCATAGAAGAGCTGCATAAAAACTGCAAGGTATGGATTAGAAAGTTTAAGATTTTTCCCCAGTCTTTCATTATACTAAGGTTGGAAATGGGTTCATTAGGATGGAAATCAATTCTGATTATTAAAGAGAACCCCCAATCATGGTGTTATATTTAAATTCTGGGTTTGTGCTTCTCTAGTGTTGCAAAGCCATCCCGGCCCTGGCACTCCCCAACTTTTTGCTGACTTGTACTGGTGGTACCTCACTCTGACTGACCCTGGCCCCTCTGACTAACCAGGCCAAGGTCCAGTGCTATGTTGAAAGAGATACTTACAAATACAGGAAAAACACCTACATACAACAGGGTGCACTATGGGTTAGGGTACCTCCATAATTGACATGACCTCTCCTATACGGCCCTAGTACATAATAGGGCATGAGGATTGAAACGACCTTTAAGTCCCTAGTATATATTAGGGCATAGTGGTTTAGAGGCCAGCAGCCCTTCCTGCACTTGCATGTGTGCACTGCTGTAGCCTGAGGTCAGTTTAAATATTTACAACAAGGGGTGGTGAGGGACAGAGTCTCTGAATTAAACAGAATACTCTCACCCAGTCAAGAGATCAGGGCTAGATCCAACACCGTGGTCAGTTTAAAAGCAGGCCCGTGTTGGAGGACTGCTTTTAAAATGCTAATTGTTCCCAATCTTGACTTTTGGGTTTGGGGCACTTACAAATTGATAAACTACAATGTTGGGGCATATTAGGTATCCCCAGGGGTTCCCCTGGGTATCCCAGGGGTTAGAGGTCAGGTATCTACAAGGAGGACCCTTATAAAATGTATGTTATATGCCCTGGGTTTAGTGAAATTGCACATTTCACTCCCTACATTGTAGTATAGTGCTTCCCAAAATCGGCTTTTATGCTAGGAGCACTGTGAAGTGAGGATCTGCAATATTTTTATATAATCAGAACCCCTAAAGTCTTTCCTATGTATTCTAGGGGTGGGGGGCCCTGTAGGTATAAGGAGGATCTATATATAGGCCCTGGTATTGGAGATATTGGCAAGTTAATTTTTCCATTGCCGATTCTCAGCCCATAGGTTAACATTGCAAGAGGTTATTAATTAATAACTGGAGATAGGAAAGCCATACAGCTAGGATTAAAGGATTTGGAAGAATGTTAATGTGGTATTGTTGAATGTATTCTAAAATGTACAGAGAAGAAGTTATAAGACGTTTTTGTCTGCAAGCCACAATTCAGCCCTCTAGTGCCCTGCCTTGATTTGTCAGAGGTAAGTGGATTGGACTGGCTGTTTGAAGAGGTGATAAATGACCTCTAGAGTTAGGAGGTCTGTCTGGTAGTAGAGGTTTCTGGGCATAGGAATGCCAGAGCCAGGGGGAGGGGTGGTAAACAATGCTCTTCAGGAGAAGGAGACAAGCTGGAAAAATCACTTTCATTTACACCTCTCCTACAGCCAGATGGGGGGATTAAGGAGGAATTCCCAGATGTAAGGGCAGTAGACCTACGTATATGAAGCCATCCTGTAGGCTGGTTTAGTTAGTTCTGCTCCTCTGCTCCTCTGCTGGAAAATCAGCCATGATGAATTTTGGAGAAAATCTGCTCTCTTTGGGAAAATAATGACATACTTTAGAGGATGTGGTCATACCCTGGAGCATTGCCCTGCACCTCATTGGACAGGAGTGTCTTCCTTCTTGACCCAGACAGCTTGGAATAAGTATCTGAAAGTGACAAAGCCTCTCAGATTATTCTGCTTCAAACTTGGGAGAAGAAGGGTCCCTGCTGAGGAGTTTGATTTGAACCAACCAGGCCCTGGACTGAAGATTGTGCCTGTTGTACAGTCTGGAATTACAGTCCTATGGACTACCTTGCTTCAAAAGGACTAAAGAGTGGACTCCCTGCAAGCTGAAGGTTAACAGAACACACCTGGACCACCAAGAATCTCCAGCCTGGAGAACTACCAGTGAATTTGAAAGGGTTTTGTCCTAGTGGATTGTGGTAACGAAAGTCCATTTCAAGGACCATCTTGGAGATTCCAGACCCTTGGAGTAAGTTTTAAACACTTTGAGACCCTTTGGAAAACTTCAAGAAGAAGTTCCAGAGGTTTGGAGAAGTTTGGAGCAACTTTGGTAAAAAATCTCCATAAATGGACCGACTCACTCTGGCCAGCCAAGCCAACAACCATCAACCATGAGTTGGCCTGCCGTCCAGGTTCCTCCCGCTGAAAAGCTCCAGGGGTCCGACTTCTAGAGTTTGATCGGGCGTATGCGGAAACCCAAGCTGGAGAACCCTCACCGAATCCGGCCTAGTGAAAAGCATTGAGGGTCCTGCAAGAAAAATCTCTGCAAACATTTTTAATTCTGAACTTAGAAAAGGTGACCAGGGCCAACCATGCGAGCCAAGCCACCCATCATCAACTGTGTGCCATCCTGCATCCCTAGCTCGCACCGCTGGAAAGCTCCAGAGGTTGGACTTACATAAGTTTGACCGGGAGTTCGTTACAAGGCAAGCCGGCGAACCCTCACTGAATCAGGGCTGGCTGAGAGCTTTGACAGACCCTGTGAAGAAATGCTCCAGAAAAGTTACTAAGTCAGAAGGTAAAAACTTTGACCAAGACCTACCGCAAGGAGTAGCCCCACAGGGCTTCATCGTGGTCGGCCTGAAACTTTGACTTTAAGCAGGGCCAGCTTGACCAGATGTACCAAAAGGGGATATACGTTTCTATGTGCTATATCGTGCAAAATTTTTAAAAAGTCATATTCCTGGTTCCCTACATTAGATTTTTTTCATTTTAAAGAGAAAAATATTTTGTATTTTTATATATTGGTGTTGGATTTTTATTGTGTGTTGTGTCTTAATTATTTACTGAATTGGTGTTTTTAAATGCTTTACATACCTGCTCACAGCCGAGCTACCAAGGCTTGAGCATGAGAATAATTCTCGAAGACGGGTACGTAGCTATCTATGGAGGTAGTGTCCTTATTGCAGGGAATAGATATAAATTTGCTCCTACTAATAACCCACTTTCTAACATCCAGACCAAGCACTCTTAAACAATACTGTCTGCAAGTATGGATGACATGTGACTCCTACACCCTGTAGTTTTATTGAACATTTCCTATACACAGATTTACACACCAATGATTGACTGCCTCTGTGTAGTGTGAATGATGTAAAGTGCTGACACCCTGCACTGGTATGAGTGGTGCTATATAACTAATTAAATGCATTTGAAAGAGTGGTTATGGAGACCTGAGCAGCACTATTAAAGGGTGGTAGTGAGGGAATCCGTGGCGGAACTTGGTTGTTGAATACCAAGGCTGTCTAATTTCATCTCATGCCTCCTTTATCCACGAACAAACTCTCCCTCCACATCACCTCACTCTTCCAGGTTCTTTCTCATCTTTGCTTTCTCCTTTTTCTCTGTTTTCCATATTTCCCTTCCTCCTTCTGCCAACAACTCTAAATGCCTTTCACTTGTTCGGTTTTACAGTCTAATGGTTTAAATAATGTACGGGTCTCTGACAAAGAATACAGTAACACCTCACCTGCAGACACCAACTTAAATTAAGCATTATTAGTTTGCAGCCCACAAAGGAAATGCCAGAGTGGCTATTCTGGCCCTTTTTGCATTGTTTATCCTTCCTGAAGAGCAGATACACCCTTTTCTCTCCTTTCTGCAAGACACAAGGATCCCAGCCATCTCCCTTCTCTATGGAAGGGAGAAGTGTGCGTGGCGATCGGTCTCTCCAACTGCCAGGGAACCACCCGTCACAGTAATATGGCAGGCAGTAATGCAGACATCAATGGTGGTGGTACTGTAAACAACGCAGTGATGTGGCAGTCCTACCACCATTATAATCACAGCTAAGTTTAATGTGCATGCAAATCCAACATTAGCAACCCCTGGTAAGTTGCACTACTAGTGCTGAAAAAGTCCAATGGAGGTGCCAATGGACGAGGTGGACTGGCCTCAGTGACAGACTCACTGTCGCTCTAGTGTGTGCTTCTTTGTATGCCTGCTCGCAAGACTGAAGGTGAACTGCATGGATTATGGTGGACAGGCCTTCAAGGGCAACTCACACTTGCCACCGTTAGGGCCACCTGCTGGTGCTAAGACACCAGGGCTTCTAAGGTCTATCGGGCCTTCTAAGGTGTAGCATCAGAATGAGCTCTGTCAGGAGTGTGGTCAGGTGGATTGGTCATGAAGGCTCAAAATGGTGCACCAGTTCCAAATTTGGCAGCTCTGGCCAGAGTGCCACATCCTCTCCCCTAATGAACACCAAAATGCCCCACTGGGAGAAACTGGCACTACCTTCAGCTACAACCCAATTGTGCTGAGACTCAATTCAAATTATGCATTGGACAAGAGTAAAATGCTGTCTGAAAAAAAATAACAACACCCTGTAAAAAGCAAACACTGAATGCAAGGATGAGCTAAGCATGTAAAATGTAAGCAGGAGCAACATGGTTACCTTAACGGTTTTAAACTCATTATTCAGAAATCAGGAAGTGATCTTGTCTGAAAAGTTCAGGACATGACTGCAGGACCAAGAAGGGACCCGTTTCAATGTCCAATGCTTATATCCTTACAAAATATAAGCAGTTTGGTTTAAAAAAGACCAAATCCCTCAACACATGAGATGAAATGAATTTGTACTTGTAAAGCGCACTTATAATCGGTTTCCTGGTGCTGTATGCATACCGCTGTGGAACCCTTCCTGGCTTTTCCCTGTGAAATGTCCACTCATGGGCACCCCCAAGGTGAAGCCAGGCATCCCAGCACTGTTGTGGAGAATAGGCAAGCTATTACCCAGAGTTGCATAGTGGGAACCATGATTAGTATAGGCACGAGGCAAGAATTATCAGGTCTGAGGAAATTGAGCCAAAGACCCGCCAAGGCGGGAATTGAACCCTGGTCCCGGGCCAGACCTCTGCATCAGGGTCTGCCGCTCTAACCTTTGAGCCACACTTCTCCACTTGAGCCACACTTCTCCACAAAGCTGCGGTACACAATTTATAGGCTAACCTAATTAAAACAGTCGAAAAGGCTCATACTTAACGTTTTCCACTCCACCCCACAACCAGGTATTGCAGTCCCTTTATGAATGGTGCACTTCCCCACCCTGGGAAAACAATGTTGTTCAAAGAAAGAAGATAAAAAGAAAGTAACGCTTCACAGGAAAACTCTGTAAAGCAGCTCTAAGGTGCAAGGGTGTAAATAACAATCTGGCCTGTCTGTCGACCCATTTGTATTGCTTTATTTAGTTTTTTAATTATTTTTCTTATTTTGATACTTTTTTCTCTCCGTCCCGGGATTGTACTTTGGAATAGAAGCCTGTGATAAAATGAGGACATTTCCAGCCAAAGTGTACTGCTCGTTTTTGGATCCATTTCATGGGGGAATAAATAAAGAAAAGGAGAGGCAAGAGAGAGTATGTAACAGCTGTCTTTTGAAATCAGCACTTAAGGATGAGCGAGACAGAGACAGAAAGAGATGGGGGAATAAAGAGAGAGAGAGGGGAGGGAAGCTACCAGAAGCAGAGCAGGAGAAGCAGACACTGCCCTTGCCTTCTCTGGGCATGACGAAAAAGAGACAAGTTTTTTTTCCTTCTTTGCCCTTCCCAGACTGGCCAAGCCTTACGGCAGAATAACAAAGGGCAGAGGGCGGTGGCCTTTTTGACTGCAGGCAGGTGAAGTCACAGGTCAAGTACAGGGCCAGTAGGTAGCGCTTTTGCGCGCTAATGGCCCTGCGAATAACAGAAGGGAGAGGGGAAATTATTTTGTCCCCTCGTCCCCCCCACCCTTGTCCCCCGTGTCCCCCCCATTCCAAAATCTGGGGGGATATATCCCCCGTGTTCCCCACACTTCCTATGCCCATGGAGGGAGCACCCTTTATAACATGGCGCGTGTACCACATCAACCCTGGGACAAACAATATGATCCAACCGAAGACGGGCATTCAAAACCTATCCACTTACCGAGCCAATGGATCAGCCGAGAAGGGCGGTACTTGAACATACGTGTAGAACATTAGAGCTAGAGGCAATGCGTGAAATGTGAAGGCAAGTGTACAATGCTTTCACACTGATGGAGGCCTTGGATGAAATTAGATTGGCAGACGTACAACACGTTCTTAAGTAAAGAGGGAATTCGCGAAATGACTAGACAGGAGGATTACACTTTCACACAGACAATGCATAAAATAAGAAGAATGGGTGAACAACACTTGCACGCACAGAGGCAATGCGTAAAATGGAAAGGGCCGGTGCACAGCACTTTCACACTGACAGAATGAATGCGCAGGGAATGAGGCGGGTGGTTCTATGACTCCCCCTCGCATCAAGAAGCAATGCACGAAATGAAAAGGATTGGTGCACAATACTTGCGAGCATACAGAGACAACGCATGAAATGGCAGGGGCGCGTGCATAGCATTTGCATAGGGACAGAGGCAATTCATTGAATGTGAAGAACAAGTGCACAGCAGGAGAACACATTTAGTGGCAATGTATGATATGGAAAGACGTGCATTCACACATGTACCAAGGCGACGCCTGAAGCCTGGAGGTCACATTTACAGTACATGAAATGAGATAGACAGATGCAAAGCACCGGAACACCTATAACGAAAATGCTTGGAATGAAGAGCAGTGCACTACTACACCAGGGTTGATTAAGAAAGGGCATGCATAAAATGTGAGACACATAACACACCTGATACACATACATAGGGAGAAGGTAAGTACTGAAAAGATCAGAAGAACGTGCTTCCTATATGAATAAATAAAACTTTAGGTCTATCTGGTCAAGACTTTACAATAGGAACATTTAATTCCACAATTTATCAGGAGAATCTAGGGTGAGAATCACATTTATTAGAAAAAAGGCTAAATGTTTCTTTGCTCACAGTTATCACACCTGAATCTATGCTTAAGGCGGCTATGTCCATCTAGTTTCTTACTGCAGATGAGACACAGTCAGCATACACTGTGTCGTATCATGCTGTTCAAGTATGAAAGTAGTCTGATGAAGGATTCAGGTAATCTTTATTATTCATGCGCTGTGCTAACCACACGTCCTGCCCCTTGCCCTGTTCCTCGTATTCTCCCATCCCCACTCCCCTGACCGGAAGTGGTGTCCGGTTCCTTGCCCTTCCCCACCAGTCGGGTACAGGGTCCTAGTGCCCTTGTGCCCAGGTCACAACACCTCCCCTTTTGTTGCAGAAAAATGACAGAGGGGGATTGTCAATGAGTTGTAGAGAGAGGAATGAGAAAGAGATGAGAGAGATGTGTCCAAAGACATGTCCTTGTGTCCTCGTTACATTTCTTCAATCAGTCTTTTTGGTCTTTTGCGTTCTCTTCTTTGATGTGTCTCTCCATTGTCCATCTGCCTGTCCTCATCTTGTCTCGTGCCTACGTCCCCTGTTGCAACATCCCTTCCGTCTTCATCCATGTTCTTTAGCTCCTTGAAGTGTGAGCTGTTTCGTGTGATCTGGTAAGGGCCCGCTGTTGCTGTTATCATGGGCCCTTTTACCTTGGTCACAGTTAATGGTTCCTTTGAGAATGGGCTGTCTGATTTTCTCAGCTGCCGCTGCCGTACCACCATGATATTGCCTTGCTCGAGGTACGCAGGAGTGGCGTGTCTCCTTGCATCGGCATATGCCTTTATTTTCTCCTTGGTCTCTGATGGTGTTGCTGTTGTGCTCTGGTGTTGTTGTTGCTTCCAGCTGCAGTAGCCTTATCCTGCTTGATCTGCCCAGCACCAACTCAGCGGGACTCCGTCCTGTGGAGCTGTGAGGGTTGTTCCGATAGTCCCTTAGTACTTGTTACAGGGCCTTTCCTATTGATATCTGCACCAGCTTTGCTCTTTGGACGGCCTTCTTTATGTTTCCCATGAATCTTTCCACCATGCTATTTGCTTGTGGCCACAGAGATGTTAACTTCCTGTGATGGATACCTAGATAGTCCATAAACTTTCGAAATTCTTCCCCTGAGAATGGTGGGCCATTGTCTGTCTTTATCGTTTGTGGTGAACCCCACGCTGCAAATATGTCATCCAGTGTTGGCAGCGTCTCACTTGCTGATGTTGATAATACTTGTCGCACAATGGGAAATCCGGAGAATTCATTCATGATCACGAGCAGGTAGTTGCCGGTTTCCAGAGGCCCGTAGAAGTCTGCTGCCAGTTATGTCCACACTGCCCTCGGGAGCTCAGACATTTGTAGCGGTTCTGGTTTTGCTGGCTGCCCTGTCGTTTGGCAGATGTGGCAGTTTGTGACGGTAACTTCCACCATGTTGTCCAACCCTGGGAACCACAGTTTCTCCCGTAGCAGTTTCTTTGTTGCGACCAAGCCTCTGTGTGATTCGTGCGCCAAGTTTACAGTCTGTCTCTGCAAAGCTCTTGGCATCACTATTCTTGTTCCTCTCATTATTATTCCATTCACGGTCTCTGATAGTTCTTTATGAATCTTTTTGAACACCAGCATTTTCTCTTTGATCACTCCATTTTTCATGGTGCTGTTGTTGTTGACATGGCTCCCTCTTTGTTGTCTTGTTACCATTTATAACGCCTGCATTGTGGCATCCATCTCTGTTTCTTGCTCCAGCTCTGCTATCGTTATCAATGCCGGAGTGTTTTGTTTCAGTACGAAGTTCAGGTATTCCTCCACTATTGATGTGACCTGAGGTGTCTGTGGCAAAGGACGCTGCAACATGAAATCCGCCAGGTTGTGTTCTTTCCCTGGTTTGTGCGCAATCTTGAAGTTGTAGTCCATCAGCCTTATGCCCCAGCGCTCAATTCTAGGTGGTATTTTCGCATTTGGATTTCCATAGATCGTTACTAAGGCCTGATGATCGGTTATGATAGTGAATGGTTTCCTGTATATGAACATGTGATGGTGCTCACACGCCCATACTACTGTGAGGCTTTCTTTTTCTGGCTGTGAATATGCTCTCTCAATGTCGGACAGGCTTTTGCGTGCATATGCCACGATCTTTCTTGGAGAGTCTTTGCCTGGCATATGTTGTTCCAGGTTCGCTCCTAGTCCCACCGGGCTGGCGTCCACTGTCAATTCTGTGCACAGCAGTGGATCGAAGTACGCAAGATGGTCCACCGCTATCACTGCATGTTTGATGGCCTCAATGCCTTGTTGCATTCTTCTGTCCACATGAAGGTCTGGCCTTGCTTCGTTAGTTTTCTCGGTGGTGTGCTTACTGTGGCAAAGCCTTTTATGTACGTCGCCCAGATGGACTCGCTTTTTCCAACGTCTCCACTTTGCTGCAATCTGGTCACATCCCTTTTTTAGAGAAGATGCGTCCGAAAAATACCAGTTTATTTCTTCCTATTTCACACTTGTCTTCATTCAGCATTAGACCTGCTTGTTAGAGCTGTGAACATACGTCCCGCAATGCTTTGTCATGCTCATCATCTGTTCGACCAAACACCAGAATGTCATCACTGTAGTTAAGGCTGTTTTTTACCTTCCTTATGACCTGCTGTATTGTTTCTTGAAATATTTCTGCCGCTGATGGGATGCCAAAACTCAGTCGCTTGAAGTGAAATAGATCCAGGTGCATGGAGAATGTCGTAATGTACCTTGACTGAGGGTCAAGCTCTAGATGATGATACCCTTCGTACAAGTCTAGCTTTGAGAATCGGCAGGTGCCAGTTAGGCAGCTGATCATGTCATTTAGGTGTGGTCCAGGGTGTCTTTCCCGTTCAATTGCTGTGTTTACTATACTCATGTCAACACAGATGCGAATATTGGATGTGTTCTTCTTTAGGACTGCCACTATTGGCGACACCCATGGGGTCGGCCCGTCTGCCGGCTCTATAATGTCTTGATTTAGCAACGTTTGTATTTCCTCCTCTACTTGCGTTTGCAGGTGTATCGGCACTCGTCTGTGATGTTGAGCTACTGGTTTTACTGCTTCATTGATGTGCAGTGTTATTTGCCGTCCTTTTAGTTTCCCTAGTCCATGTAGTATTCCTGGATAGTCTCGCAGGATGTTCTTCTTTTCTGACATGTGGTATGTCATTGCGAGGAGGCCCATCACCTGCGCCGTGACATTGCTCAGTGGACATGGTGCTGGAATGTCACCCTTCATTACATGTATGTCTTCCTTGCTTGATTGGTCTTTGTATACCAGTGTCTCTGTAAACTTCCCCATGTTGATCACTGTTTTTTTCGATCCCCAAGTAAATACGTCAACAGTTGATGGCACCAATGCTGGCTTTGTCTTTATCTTTTCATATTCTGATACACACATTATGTTGCATGTGGCGCCGCTGTCTAGCACAAATCGTGTGTTGTGTTTTCCCACATCTATGTTCACAGTCGCTGTCTTTTTTACTTGATGTTTCTCTGTTAGGTGAATGCTCTCTCACCCTTTTGCTTCTTCTGCAGGAGTGACGTCGGACATCAGGTATAGTCGTTCTACGTTCTCTTGTTCCGCTTCTCTGTCGGATTTAGCTGATGAGCTGCGGTTTGCCGTTTCCATGTGCTGGCAAATCTGTTTGTCGTCATCCACGGTCTTCCAGGTCGTCCTCTTTCACTTTTGAACTGTGTGCCCAAACACGCACTTGCAAAATGGTTGTTCCTGAGGCATTTTCTGCATGTTTGACCCATTGCCGGGCCCTCGCGGTGAATAGGAACTCGAGTCCGCATCTGTAACATGTTCTTTCATGTTGTTTTCTTAGCAGGTGTTTATGCGACTGCTTCTGACCATGCGGTTCGCTTGTTATTTTCGCCTCTCCTTTCTCAGCGCCATCTGTTTTACGTGCCTGATTGCCCTCGCTTCTGTCCTGGCCTTGGTCAGAATTTTCTCCAGCGAGTTCGGTTCTTTCAGAAATTGTGTGTGGAACTCACCAACAGACATCCCTCAATGATGCACAGGTGAATTGCTTGTTTGTTGTCAAATTTGCAGTGTGGGACCAATTTGCGCAGTCATGTCGCAAAGTCATCAAGGGACTCCTCTGCTTGCTGATATGCAATTGCGAAGGTGTACCTCTCAAGGTCAATGTTTCTTTGCGGGTCAAATCTGTCTGAGAGGCACTTGATTAGTCCTTTGTATGTTGCTGTTTAGCCTTCAGGGAATGTCACTAGTAGGACGTCTACTTCGTCCCCTACGAGGTTTAAAAATAGATCCATCTGCTTAGCGTCCACTATATCTGTGGCGCGCATGTATCTTTCGAACTTGCGAATCCATCGTTCCCATTTGATACCTATCAGTAGTTCTGATAAGTTGAATGGAAGGGGTCTACAAAACATTGCTTGCGCGATGTGTTTGTCATTTGCTTGATCAGTCATTGTTGGCCTTTAGTACCTCTTTTCTTTGATACCTCTGTGCTAGTTTCTGTACTTTTCTTATTTGTCACTTTCATTTTCTTTACTTTCTTTCTTGTGCCCTATTTCTTGTTTTTCTTTTGCTGGGCTCCTTGTCACTTTGTCTCTTGTATTCTTCGTTCTTGCGTTCTCCTGTTTGATTGCTTTTGTTTTCTTTATTCTCCTTTTTATGCTTTCTATTTGTCGTCTTTATACTTTTCTATCCTTATTGTCTCTTTGTTTCCTTCTTTTGGGCAGCTTTCTTCCTCTTATTTTACTTTATTTGGTCTTTTGCGCACTTATCCTTGTTTTTCCTTTGTTTCCTGACTTTAAAATGGCCCCCGGGCCTCTCGTGCTCCTTTATGGCTGTTTTTGCATGGTTCCATGATGGACGCCCAAGTCTCGCGAGATCGCTGGGCCTTTTGAGCTTCCGCCTGACTTACAGATGGCCTCCAGGCCTTCCGCAATGCTTATTGTCCGCGTTCGCCTGATTTCAAGATGGCCGCTGTCTTCGCGCAAGATCTCGCGCGAGATTTCCTTTTGAGTCTCTCTTGCACGTGCTTTCTTCACGGCAGGTCGGGGCTTCTTACCGGGTTTCTGTCACGGCTGGGGTGTTTCTTCTTCTTCTCCTGCGCTGTGTCTTTTTCGGCAGGGGTGGGCTCTTGCGCAGTGTCTTCGCTCCTTCACTCAGACTAGGGTGGACTTCTGGCTCCGTAGTTCGTCACTCCTGTGCGCGCCTGGACACACGCGTCAATACTTATCCTCACGACCTCGTCGCCAGTTATCGTATCGTGCTGTTCAGGTATGACAGGAGTCTGATGAAGGATTCAGGTAATCTTTATTATTCAAGCACTGCGCTGACCACACGTCCTGCCCCTTGTCCTGTTCCTCGCTATTCTCCCATCCCCACTCCCCTAACCGGAAGTGGTGTCCGGCTCCTTACCCCCTCCCCACCAGTCGGGTACAGGGTCCTTGTGCCCATGTGCCCAGGTCACGACACACTGGTGCTCCGTGTTTTCCTAGTACAGCCATAATTAAGCTGTGAAAATCAACATAACCGTCAAGAACACATGAATGGGCAGGTGAAGGGAACAGTTACAATTGTACCAGGATCATGTATGTAACCCTTTTACTAAGGCACAGAATTGGTTTAGAAGGCTAAAAGACTTGGGAATGCGACTGCCACTGCCAGGAGGTTGACATGTTTCAGTGAAACATAAAGTTCATTAGGGATTCACTGCTTTCTTCAGCTTTGGTCACTTCAATGGGCCTGATTATATTTAGAGGGAAAAATTATGACCCCTGCCCAAAGAGGAGTTTACGCAGTGATCAGAAGTTTGGGTTGTGAAGTAATGATTTCATGGAGTATTTATGCTAGTGAGGAATATTTGCAGGGCTTGAGTCGAGGGTAGACGCGGCTAGTCGGTATCTACTCACTATTAGCAGAGGTTAGAAGGTGTTTACCTTGCTACAAAGCTGGCCGCTTTCAGTGTAGTCCCACCTTCCTTTCCTACTTTCACAGATATATGCTGAACTCGTCCCAGTGTTATTTTCTGACACCGGGACACTTTCAGCAGTGCCTACACGCAACTTGCAGGGGGGAAGGGGCTTATTAGAATTCCCAAGATCCCTGGTTGGATGAGGTAGGTACCGCAGGCCAAGCAAGGACCTGTGAGCCCCAACATTACGGAAAAGACAGGTCGCCTCCAGAGATAGCCCCTCTCCACCCCCTTGGTAGCTTGGCACGAGCAGCCAGGCTTATCTTCAAGGCTTTAACTTTAATGTGTAAAGTATTTGCAATTGCACTCACAGCGATTCAATGATGACACCACACAATAGATCCACACAAGTTTAATAGAAAACCAGTATATGTTTATAAAACAATATACAATGCGACCACACAATACTAAACCAACATATGCATCAGGGTAATGTTCCCCCTGGCCTATTATTATTGAGCTAAACTAAACAATCCTACGTAATCCTAATGTAGTAATATGCAGTCAGGTACTTCAAAATATATTAATAATGCAGATAGTAATACAGTTATCTGGTGATTTGTACGGTCACTATAATGCAATGCGTAAAGCAACAATGTGGTAAACTTTTATGCCCCCGTAATGCAATGCGTGGGGTCCCCCTTCAGGTACTCTGGTGGGATAAAGCAATGCAACATGTAATAAAGTTATCAGGCAATTCGTTATGCGAAACTAATGCAATGTGGAACACATATATGCAGCAGTTCTGTATGCAACACCAATCCAATGTGTAATACAACAATACGGCAGATTGTGGAGCAGGATTCAGACAAGGCGTAACACATCTATCAGGAAGTTCGTTATGCAAACCTAGTGTAATGCATAACGAACCTATCAGGCAGTTCATTAGGCAAACTAATAAAATGGTGAATACGACAAAACAGGAAGTCCATTGTGCAGAAATAAAGCAATGCGTTATACGATCATCAGATACTCCGCTACGCAGCACCATTCACGGTGCCTCCGGCGGTCTCTTTGCCACCCGTGCTGGCTTGCGGTTAGTCTCCAGCCACAGTTGCTCCCCCCCCCATGGGTGAGATAGAACACTGTGGTATGTGGACAAAATATTGAAAACACAAATATTGTGGGACAGAATATCGTGTCAAAAATATCGAGGACAAGAATATTGTGAAGGTCATTTCTTTTGGGTAAGTAAAGTTTGACTATATATAACTTCACATATATGTACTTTGACAATATATATATCTTCAAGGTACGTAGATCCGGAGTTAAGAATGGTAAATTAATACCTATCTATTTGCACTTACCTAGTCAATACTCTTGTCCTCGATATTTTTTAAACGGTATTCTGTCCACACGATATTTGTGTGTTCAATATTAACTGCAGCTTCACACTCAGGCCCGGTGCTGCCACTTCCTTGGCACACAGGCCTCAATCCAAGCCAAAGCAAAGCCTTGCACTGCAGAACAAAGAGAGAGGCCGTGAGCGTCTCCCTCCGAGATCGCCCCCCCACCCCAGGAGTCGACACACGTTACCTGGGGGGGGCGAACCAACTCTCCTCTCCTCGTCCAGCGACTTGGGCCTCCAATGCAATTTCTGACTTTCCGGGCAATGGGAAGATCCCAGGCTGCACACTACCCTGCACTCAGAGACAAGAAGACTCATGGAAACTCCAGTTGCACGTTAACCAAACAACTCCTCATGAGGGTCTCAGGCTACGCACAACACACGCAAGCAGCGTCGCTGAGACACACCTGATCTTCTTGTGCCCACGATCACAAGGCACAACTTGTGCAGGTCTCAGATAGTGAGGTTTTGTAATTCTCGTGTCTGACTCCATTTTGTTCTGTGCCACCATTTTGTATTGCCCTCACGTAGGCCTGTGAAGGTAGCCTGGCGAACAAAGTGGCCTGGCCTTCTCAGTTCATGTATACATTAACTAGGTTTCTTTTTGACTCTGAAATGAACTGTAAGAAACTGACCTCTTGACCTGAAACTGAGCTCGCAAAGCCAATTTCCCTGATCGATCTTTGTCTGAGATTGCCAATCAATGTTCAGGACATCGTTAACTTTTAGTTTCCTTGCACATGCCTTATCTTGTTCAGCATCTGTTACTGTTTCTTTTTTATGTTTCCTCATTACATGGGTTATGCTTTCAATTATAGGTTTGTCTGACTTGTGGAGATTGAATTTGGGACATTCTTAATAATTAACTTTTGGACTTTTGTGTTGGGATACTGTAAATTGAGTTTTTGTTATGTGATACTTTGTTTGAAAATGTACCTTATTGGCTAGAATTTTGTGCAGTAGGTCTACTTTCATAATGTGAATATTTGGGTATAAAAGGAGAGGTCTCACCTTAGTAAAATGAGCAGTCTCCTGAGAATTTACACCGTGATGTATTTCTAGGATCATTGTTACTAGATGCAGCTAATAAACTTGGTCTCTGATGCCATACAGAAGTATTCCGTGTCTCTGTATACCAAGACAGGTTAACTCGAAGATCTTAGGCGTGCTCCTGACGCCGCTGGGTTAAACCCCCGTTCTTCAACTGGCGCCCAACGTGGGGCGACTTCAGCGGTACTGGTCCAAGCCCGAAGATTTTGAGGAGTCCCGTGAGGAAATTCTGGAGGACAGCCACCACTTCATCGATCCCTGTATGTCGACGTGGACCGAAGGTTTTTTCTGCGAGGCTTCCCCTTTCCGACGGCTGCGAAGGACTGCTGCCCTGACTGTCGCCCTGTCTTGGACCCTCTTGTGATGATTTGTAAGGTGAGACGTTAGACGGTCTTCTGGTGGCGTGACAGACATTTTGGTTAAGTATAAGTGGGTCGCTCCCACAACTTTGTTTTGTTCCTTGGTTTTGATTCGGCCATTGCAATAGTCAAAGCCGAGGGGTTCGAATATTTGCAAGTGTATCATTTTTGATATCCCCTTGAAGTTTGAAGCAAGACTAGTGAGCTAAAAGATGCCTGGTTTTAGCAAATTTAGGAAATGGTTTTGTTGCAGTTGTAATAGGGATTCCCGATTGGAGGACTCGTGTCCGATACCTACGGTTGGAACTCCAACTTATGAGCTCTATTCAAAGCATGGTGTAGGTCCCATTACCTTTAATGAAGTATGGGTCCGTTATACAAGGAAAGATGGTGTTTTACGATGGCCCCAACATGGTAGTTTTGAATCAGATGTTTTCGATAACCTAGAAATTGCGCTAATTAAGAAGAAAGTCCGGCCGGCTATGTTTGACTCTTTCCGCCTTTGGCGTAAGGAAGCCAAACAGCGAGAAATTAAGCACGCTAAGAGAGATAGGAAGGAAAGGAATATATCGGTAATGCAAGCTGCTAGGCAGTTTAAGGAAGATGAAGAAGATTGTGTGATTGAAGTGTCAGATAGACAACATTGCATGGCCATTGACAAATGTTACCCGGCTTTGGCACCCCCCCTTTCAAATGTGACTGAAGACCCTGAAAAGGATCCTTTGATGTCACATTTATTGAGATTACCAACCCCCTTATGTGCAGGGTGCATCTGCACCTCCGTTACCTCCAGTTGTTGCACCCCTTGTTGTCGTTCAACCCCCTGTTGTTGTTCAGTCACCGGTTGCTTCACAGGTGGTTCTTCCTCCCCCGGCGCAGCCCCCTCCAGGGCCGCCAGCCTTGCCACCAGCCTTGCCTCAAACTTCTTTGCCTTACACTCCTTTATCTTCGACTTCTCTTATTTCTGTCCCTACATCTCTGTCACCTCAAAACACTTTGTCTCCTGTCCTCATGTCAACTTCTTCTCCTTCTGCTCGGCAACGAATGACTGAGACTGTCACTAGTCTTTTGTCTCCTTTCTTTGGGTCACTGAATATGACCCCTGTTTCTGAACGTAAGCAGAGACGTAGTCAGCTCCCTGGCCCCGAAGAGCGGGCAGTGTTAGATCTCCTTGCTCGTAGATGGGTTTCTAATACCTCCAAGTACAGTCCACAAGTGGTTATGGATATCTTCCTACAGTGGGAGGTACCAAAACAAAGGTATGTTTTTGATGTCATGTGTACCTTCCTTCGTCTGGAGTGGGAAGATAATGAGTTGGGTTCAATTCCATTGGAATTGCTTAATGTTCAGTCTGAATTTTCTAAAGGGACGATAGTGGGTTCCGATGTTGAGGAAGTGGTAGAGACACCTCTCACTTTTAGGTCTAGACTTCCACCTCAGTCATTTATCGAACCTGACCCTTCTGTTAGGAGAAAAGTGAAGCAGTATCCCATGAGAGAGGCAGTTGTGGATGATGCCGCTCATGGTATTGCGGCTGCACCGGCTCAGTGAGTGTGGGTACATGTCCCTTGGAAGAGAGCTGAGGTCCTGGCTCTTAAGCAGACCTTGCCTGACCCCCGTAAAAATCCTGCTGGTTATTACAAGGAGTTGTCTCAGACAGTGTGAATTTAGCTGACATAGATATGTTGATGGGTAATGTAGTTCCTCAACCCTTGTGGGCGAGGATCCGTCACGAGGATCAAGCGCCATAGTTAGGAGATACGTAGGTTAATATTACTGCTGCAGATGGTCGGTAGGTAGGAGGTGCCAAACCTGAACCCTTAGTTGCAGAACTACCTGGTAGGATTATTAAATTAATGAAAACTATGATGCCTCCTTTGTGGGTGAATTGGGACAAGTTAGCAGCATGCAAACAAAAGAAAGACAAGAGTGTGCCTGATTTCTTCACTAGGTTTGAGGAAGCATTCATTGATCATAGTGGTCAGGACATGAGTACAGAAGGTGGTCAGAGGTTGTTTGTAGATAAGTATGTTTTTATTTTACTTCCTGAAGTTTTTAATAAGTTAAAGGACTCTGAGAGTTCATGGGCTGTTTCTTCTTCAGCCCAGATATTGGCTACTGCAAAATACTATGAGAATAGAGATAAAGATGAGAAGGATAAAGTAGAGAAGAAGACTAGAGAATTAAAAACGAAAGTTCTTCTGCAGCGGGCTTATCCGCCTCGCCCTAATCAGCGCCAGTTTCAGCAACCTTCCCAGTTTCAGCAACCCCCACAGTTTCAGAAACTGTTGCAGAAGTCTGAGTCTTTTGCTTCACGACTCCCGCTAGGCCCTAATCAGTGTGCTTATTGTAAAGAAGAAGGTCACTTCAAGAATAGTTGCCCAATCTTGCTACAGCGTGCGAATGGTATGTCTGGTCTGAGAGGTCGTGGTGGTTTCCAACAAGTACCTAGGGGTAGGGGACATGGTACGTTTCCCCAGAATGAACGTTCCTTTTCCCCTCAGAATTCTATGAATTATTTTGACCAACAGAATGTTCCGACCGTCCAGTCCGCTCAGTACTACACTGATGATTATTATGTTGCAGTATTGCCACCAAGAAGTGACCTACTTAGGTCATCTCTTGTCGAAGGAGGGAAGACGATTAACCCCAGAGCGTATTCAAGCGATTGCCCAAATGACTGTGCCATGCACACAGAGAGAGGTGCGTGCCTTCTTAGGTATCACCTCGTATTGTAGACAGTGGATTCCGAATTTTTCTTTGCTAGCGAAACCTTTGTTGGCACTTACTCTTAAGGACACACCACACCCTCTTCCTTGGTCTGACAAATGTCAGAAGAGTTTTTCTGAATTGCGTGATGCATTGTGTTCTGCTCCGGTGTTGGGTACCCCCGACTACAGTAAACTTTTTTAACTTTATGTACACGAGAGAGAAGGTTGCGCGTTGACAGTGTTGACGCAACAATTTGGAGACAAGCATCGCCCATGTGCGTATTTTTCAGCTACTTTAGATCCGGTAGCTAGGGAGTTGCCTAGTTGTCTGAGAGCTACAGCGGCAGCGGCTGTTTCTATCTGACAGTCTGCTGGTTTGGTATTGGATAATACATTGATTGTGATGGTCCCACATGCAGTGGATACCCTATTGAATAGAACGAAGACTGAACATCTTACCAGTGCGCGTTTGTCAGGTTATGAGTTGACGCTTTTGGCTAGCCATGTGCACGATTTATGTAAAGATAGATGCTCAGGAACAGCATGACTGTTTTCTCCGGACAGAGGAGGAAACGAAGGGTAGAGTTGATCTGAAAGATGCTCCTCTTTCGAATCCTGATGGTACCCTATGGGTAGATGGTTCGTGCTTTAAGCTTCCGAATGGAGAGACGACTGCAGCATATGCTGTCACAACTTTGCACACGATTGTTGAAACAGCACGTATTGCACAGAATTCAGCGCAAGCAGCGGAGTTGATAGCATTGACTAGAGCGTGTGTGTTGACAAAAGGAAAGAGAGTGAATGTTTATACTGATAGCCAATACGCATTTGGCGTGGCTCACAGTTTTGGTCGCTTGTAGAAAGAGAGAGGATTTCTTACTTCCCATGGCATGAAAATTCCGCATGGACAATTAGTGAGTGAACTTCTTGAATCACTTACTTTGCCGACCCAAATTCCGATAGTGAAGTGTAGTGCGCATAAGAAGGTTACGGATGATGTGGGTCGAGGGAATGCGTTTGCAGATGAAGTAGCGAGAGAAACGGCGAAAGATGTGACGAGTCGGATGTATGTTGCAGGTCCTGCCAGATGGGTTGTGGAAGGAGGAATTTGTGAAGATACAACAGAAAGTGTGCAGATGATTCAGGCAGAAGCTACTGAGAAAGAATTGAGAATGTGGAGAGAGAGTACGGGAATGTTGGATTCAACAGGCTGTTGGGTTGAGTTATCAGAGCACCAGCGATGGTTGTTGCCGGATACATATGTGCTTCCGGTGGTTACTATGGCTCATGGGTTGGCTCACATTAGTTCAAAAGGGATATGTAAGTTGTTGGCTCCGGTATGGCAGAATGGTGGAATTCCTAGGTGTGCTGAGAATTTGGTTAAACACTGCATGATTTGCTTGATGCATAATCCTGGAAAGGGAACCCCAACTCCAGCGGGTCATTTTGCTCCTCCAACGTATCTGTTTGAGGTGCTGCAGATAGACTACATTCATATGGAAAGATGCAATAACTTGAAGTACGTCCTTGTGGTTGTTTGTGCCTTTTCCATATGGATAGAGGCCTACCCCCTAAAGGATAATACTGCCTTGTCTACAGGCAAGGTTTTGCTCAAAGAATTCATTCCCAGATAGGGCTTGCCGAGGGTGATATGGAGTGATAATGGTAGTGAATTTGTGGGTCAGATTATGAAGAAAGTATGTGCGGGTCTGGGTATTAAAAAGAAATTTCACTCTGCAAATCACCCCCAGTCAGCAGGCCTGGTCGAGTGCTATAATGGCACTCTGAAGCTGAAGTTGGCCAAGGTGCAAGCGAGCTCTGGTCTTACATGGCCCGATGCCTTACCATTGGCACTTTTGTCTACGAGAACGACAGTACATTCTCGCGTGGGATTTAGCCCATACGAGATTGTTTTTGGACGTCCGGCGAATGTCTGGGGTGTGCCGAGGCCTAAGAAGTACAGTGATATCGAGTACCCTATGTTGGTTGACTACTTACATGATTTGACTGCTAAATTGCGTGTTCTTCACCAATAGGTCCATGACACTTTGCCTTCAGTTTCTGTAGACGCAGGCCACACCTGGCGACTGGATTCTCCAGAGGTAAACAACTTGGAACCAAAATGGACCGGTCCATACCAAGTCCTGTTATCAACTCGAACTGCTATTAAGGTGTTCGGCAAGAAAAACTGGGTACATGGTACCCATTGCAAGAAGATACCTTTGCCCTTACGGTACAATAAGTGGGTCCGGGAAGGTGTTACAGATTCCGAGAGTAAAAGGGTCCCGAGATTTGTACCTTTTAGCGATGCACATCTGGAATGGACTCAGTCAGAACGTGCGGATGATGAAGTCTTGCAAGAAGCTGTGCCGCCGTGTTTTTTAGACTTGATACTACGCACCCAGAGACACTCTTTCAGGATCAAACTGTGCCTGGTAAAGAACGCTACAACTTAAGGTAAAATCTGAATTTGTTTGTGAATTACACTCTTTCAGACAAGAGACTATTTTTCTTTTTCTTTTTCGAACCACCATCCGGGTTCAGCTGCAGGGTCGCGGTATAAGACTTAAGGGGTGGCCCGCAAATTGACGAAAGGTATGCGGTTTTAGGGACGTCTAGGACGCCTGGACGCACACTTGAGTGAAGAAGGAAAATAGCCGCGAGCAGCACGTTAGAGGATGGAGTCTGTTGTAACTGAAAGAGTTGTTGAGAGAATAGATCTTAAGACAATATTTTGTACATTGATACATAGAAAATATTTTATAATATTGTGCTTTTTGACGTTTTTAAGTATCACGTTAGCTTGTGTGGGTTGGACTGTCTATGCTACACAACAGACATCTGCACCCACCTCCCAACCTATGCTTTCTTTCACTACTGTTTCTTTGCAACAGTTTTATACGTTGCCTGAACATGAACAGACAAGGAGATCAGAATTTGTCAACAACTCGTTCATACAGTTGTTGCATCAGCATCAGTTAGTAGTAAATAAAACAAATTGTTGGGTTTGTTGTCTTATGCCTCATATGAGAGATAAAGGTATGCCATATTTGGTTTTGCCTTTTTCTTTTAATGGGTCTGTGTGAGCTTTCCAGACCATGTTTATCTATGCAAATGAGGTACGCCCCTTATGTTCCCTTAAAGATAACTCGAGCAATAGTGCCTTGATAAGGGGAATAGTAGCTATGATCTGAGATATTGATGCATATAATCCTATCCCTAAGGATGAGGTGCAGGATTACATTGGTTGGAACGTGACTAGATATAGTGCCAGCTTGACTGAGAAGGAGAGACGAAAAAGGTCTCCCCCTATTTCGATTGTACCCCACCGAGGCCATTTTTGTTTGCAAGGTAATGGTCGGAATCCGAAAGCTCAGCTAGGTAAGAGTGTGTGTGCTCAAACCTATGTCTATTCATCTCGGACTTCTCCACCATTTGTGCCAGCTAAAGGCACATATTTTGTTTGTCATTACAGAGCCTACACATGGTTGCCACCTGATTTTTCAGGAACGTGTTATGTGGCGTTTCTGCTTCCCCCTACATACACTACTGCTTCAGACTATCATAGAACGAGATATGGTAGAGGTGTCTTCAATCAGGAAGATACTGCAGCACACGAAGTAGGTGATTTCTTCAAGGGCTTCCTGCCCTTTTGGGGTCCTATGATCAATAGTAGACATATTCTACAGCTTGTCCTCGTTGTGAAAGCTACTATTAATGAGACTGCAGGTGCTCTTAGTAATGTTGCAGCTGAGCTTCAAGCGGACCGCCTTATGACTTTGCAGAACCGTATGGTATTAGACATCATACTTGCAGACCTAGGAGGAGTATGTAAATTGATTG
This sequence comes from Lissotriton vulgaris, assembly GCF_964263255.1. NCBI lineage: Eukaryota > Metazoa > Chordata > Amphibia > Caudata > Salamandridae > Lissotriton > Lissotriton vulgaris. The sequence goes on along the minus strand of NC_141685.1, from coordinate 749,377,525 downwards.
GATCCAGTTGTTGTGTTTAGATACCAGATAATGCCCCTACAGTGTACAAAGCCATCTCTAGGTTGTATAAAATCTCTGAGTCTATCCATGTAGACGAAGGAGACTGGTCATTGGGGACTGCTGTCCAAATGGGGATGGAAGATTCTGACATTCCTTGGTATGGTTTTAACCATCCTTTTCTCTTGTTGTCTTTGCATCCAGTGTGGGCCCGCCATTTGTAGTCTTTGTCTATGTGTGTTCGGAGACCTGTCCCGAGAGAAGTAGAGAATAATAAGATGATGCTACAGCAACACCTTGATGACCTAATGAATATCGATATAGACCTAGATTCAGATTAACATGAGTCTTAGGTTATTGCCTACCTAATGGCAAAAGGAGGGCCCGAGGTTTTGTAATTCTCGAGTTTGACTCCATTTTGTTCTGTGCCACCATTTTGTGTTGCCCTCACATAGGCCTGTGAAGGTAGCCTGGCTAACAAAATGGCCTGGCCTTCTTAGTTCATGTATACATTAACTAGGTTTCTTTTTGACTCTAAAATGAACTGTAAGAAACTGACCTCGCAAAGCCAATTTCCCTGAACAATCTTTGTCTGAGATTGCCAATCAATGTTCAGGACATCGTTAACTTTTAGTTTCCTTGCACATGCCTTATCTATTTCATCATCTGTTACTGTTTCTTTTTTATGTTTCTTCATTACATGGGTTATGCTTTCAATTATAGGTTTGTCCGGCTTGTGGAGATTGAATTTGGGACATTCCTAATAATTAACTTTTGGGTTGGGATACTGTAAATTGAGTTTTTGTTATGTGATAGTTTCTTTGAAAATGTACCTTATTGGGTAGAATTTTGTGCAGTGGGTGTACATTTATAATGTGAATATTGGGTATAAAAGGAGACGTCTAACCTTAGCAAAATGAGCAGTCTCCTGAGAATTTACACCGTGATGTATTTCTAGGATCACTGTTACTAGCTGCAGCTAATAAACTTGGTCTCTGAAGCCATCCAGAAATATTCTGTGTCTCTGTATACCAAGACAGGTGAACTCGAAGATCTTAGGCGTGCTCCTGACGCCGCTGGGTTAAACCCCGGTTCTTCATGAGCAGCTCTTTGTGGGTAGTTATCGATCCACTAGTACAGTAGGATAAAGCTGTCTTGTTTATTTTAAATGTTTGCACTTTGTAGGATTTCTGAGAGTGGAGCAGGCGGGTCGCTCTTGTCAGCAACAGGATGCCCCCCCCCCCCACTATCAACCAAACGCAGAGCGGCTGTTTTGCCGACAGGGTACTCAGCTACGGATGTGGAAAAGTACCCTGGCAGCCAAACTAAAAATAAGGATTTAAGTCATATTGTGCCTGAATTGGATGCATTGTGGGTATTCCTCAGCCAATCTAGACAAGCCATAAAATTCTGAAATTCAGGGGAACATTGATCAAGAAATCGCACAGCGCAGCAAGCCACCTTGCTGTGCTGTGCTGCATGAAAGGGAAAGGGACGGAACATACCTTATTTAACATTATACAGTGCATTCCTGTCTATTCCTTGCACTGGTGCACAATGTGCTGTCAAGCGCCAACGCTGACACCCTTGCACCATGGTACAAGGCTGCCTGCTTTGTAAGCAGGATTGGTTTTGAGCAGCGAGGGACACCTTCCTGCACTAAAACAATCCTGAGGCATTTTACTCTTCCTGTGTGTGCTGCAGGATGCAACATACACAGGAAGAGGAACACAAGGAAAAATAAAGATATTTTTCCATATTATGCCTCACCTGGGAAGGCGTGACATTTTGATGCGTTCCTAGGTCTATCAGTAATGGTGAATCTGGGAATGCACAAAAATCCATGAGTGGATGCATGAGAACACCCACGCTCCACCCATGGAACACCTCTCTGGGATGCGTCACTCTAGATTTACAAGCCACTCAGTCACGCAAGGTGGCCTTTAGTGGCTTAATAAATCTAACTTAGTAGTTGTGTTGCTTTTGCACCCTGTTGGGTGGTGCAAAGATGAAACAACTCTTTGATAAATACGCCCCTCAATCTACACGATTTGCATTTTAGCTGACAATTTGGCTCTGCAGTGCTGGAGTGAACCCTACAAATAGCCTTTGGCAATTTTTCCTCACCATACTCACATTGAAGCAAAATGTCTGTCTGACTTCAGGGGTGTCAATGGGATTCTTCAATATGATTCCTGTTTTGTAAATGGGGCCACCCACATCATTTTTAAATAATTAAAGTTTTGCCAGACCATTTCTCGAAGAAAGTGCTAAAATGCCATAGAGTTACAAAGCAGTTTTGAAACCCTTACTCATTAAATATTTTAGCACTTCAACTCAGTATCCTGAAGCATTATTTCTTTGCAGCAGCAAATTTGTGCGTGCCTTTATGGAAATTGTTTGCAGGTTTCTCAGGTCTGCTTTCAGCAAGAAATGGAGTAAATATATTGCCAGCATATAGAACCCTGCATGCAGGACATGTCCTCTAGCTCACCAGCGGGTTTTCTGTGTTCTGTATGGCAAGTGCAGCCCTGGAACACTCAAATCCAAACTCTAACTGTGGAGCTGTGTTTTCTCTGCTCAGAGACAAGAGCAATTAATAGAATATAAACAGGGCCGGGCTGGGAACCGAAACCAACCCTGGCAAAGAGCTCGGTCAGCCACAGGAGAGGAGAGGGAGGTGCTAGCTGAAAGCTTTGTGCCACTTTTGTTGCTGGGGGCCAACATTGCAGCTATGCTGCAAAACTGGCTCCCGGTAATAAAAACGCCCCTTCCCCAGGCTGGCACCCTGGCGGCCCCCCGGGGAAACACCGGTGCCCGCTACAGCCAGTCCTGCCCTGCCTATAAAGGGTGCAATGGATCCTAATGAAAGGTAAGAACAGCTCCCCAAGCTTAAAGAGTGCCTCAGTTGAGGTACAATGAGCGCCTCATACCCAAGACCCCAGTGCCTCTACCACTTTCGCACTAATGGACCCCTGACAGCATATTTGTTTGCTGTTTAGACTTAAAGCATAATTAGTGGGGAGGGGAACTGCTCCATTCTGTTGTGTTGTACAACAATTTGTCTCAAGTGAGGAAGAATTATCGAGCTGATTCCTCATTTCATTGTGCTTCTGGTGACAAAGGATGGCCGCTTGTTTTATTAACTTTCTTAGATGCTTTGCTCGCTGAAAAGCAAAAATGCATTATCCTCAAGCTATAAAAATAGATTCTGGGACCAATAAAGACAAGGGAGGACTATGAACATTATTCTAATGTATTATGTTTGATTTTATTTGCTTGTAATTTGTTGTTTACAATTTTCCTTTTGCAAACAAGAAAATAAAGAAAGAAATGAAGATATTAAGGGCCACATTAGGATGTTCGGCGGATCGCCACCGCCCTCAATGTGGTGGCGATCCGCCAGACATCGGTCCCCACCCGCCACCCTTTTCCCCCGGCATATTACCTGGAGGGGGAACAACGGCGGAGGGAAAGAGTTTAATATGGTGGCGGTGTCTGCTAGACACTGCCATCCATATTGTGATGGGGCGGACACATGCCTAACGCTGCCACGGAAAGGCATGCGGGAATCTCTTGCCTCAAGGGATTCTGGGAGGTGGGGGTGCACATGGGGGGGTACCTATGGTACCCCCCTACATTTCAATATACAACATGGCAGGCACAGCGTGGTGCAGCAAAACGCTCCTTGGTATTGGAATGGATGTGCACTCCGTCATTGGGAACCTTGAAACGAGTAAGACACCCATGTTGACTAATTAGCAACACACTACAAAAGAGTTAAGAAAACGGATTGGTCCCCACTAACTACAGACTATACGAGATTGTTCAACTACAACAATGGGAGAGTAATAATCCCATAGAGTGCACGTCCATTCCAATACCAAGGAGCGTTTTGCTGCCCCTCGGGATCAGTCATTCTGAGCCGCTTCCTAAGTGCTCCATATACCATCTTGTCCTGACGAGACCCCACAATGAGGAACTAACAACCCTTCTCTACCAGGAATCAAAACGTAGACTACCATACGACTACCATACACTCGCAAACCATAGGAATTGAAGAAATCAATCTGTTTGGCCCTATGTGTGATGAATAAAAGGGAACTATAGACCTATATTAGGCTGTAAAGGTTCCACTGTACATAATTGAATTGTGTCTATGTCACACTGAACTGTAAGAGCATTTATCGAATACTTGATTGAAAAATAAATTTGTGTTCCTGATGAACTCAATCAGAAATGTCTTGTGGTGAACTGTTAATGCTAATGTAATTATAAATGGACTACATCGACCCTTTCTCTAGCAATTTTCAGGCAACCATAAAATGTCATTATAGCTCTGGTGACTGATAGACCTGCTGCAGAGAGATCAGAGTTTTGTCTAGTGGAAGTTTTGACTCATCATAAAGTAGGGCAGGCACCTGCTGCAAAGTATGTGTACCATGCAGATCATAAAGTACATACAATGTATGTAGGTAGGTCTGTGTGTTACTGCTTCTGCCAAAGAGACCCTTTTGTTACTTGCAGTTTACAAGTTGAAATCCAAATATATAACAGTGAGGTATTAACTTTCACCAAAGGGCTGCATGCAAACTGCAAGGTACAGGTGAGAACGTTATGATTTTTTCCCCCAGTCTTCAATTATCCTAAAGTAGTATAAAAGGTTAACTTGGGTAGCAATACATTCTTATTAGTAAAGCCAACCATCAACCTTAGTATTAAATGTTGTGCTTCGTCAGACCAAACACTCTTCAACTATACTGTCTACCAGCAGAGATGACTTGTGACTCCTACACCTTGTAGTCCTCTGTCTGATGTAACATTTCCTATGCACTGATTTACACACTTATGATTCATTGTCTCTGTTTAATGTGTATGTGATGTAAAGTTCTCAGACACAGACAGTGGTGCTATAAAATAAAAGAAATGCATGAGAGAGGAGACGCGTACGTATCGTGACCCAAGATGGTCGCTTAGCTTCAGAGCTCCGCTCCGCGTCAGAAATCGCGGCTAGTTTAATTGCGGTTCCAGCGCTTCAAAAACCATCATGAAGCCATTTTCCTAAATCGGAATGCCTACACTGCAGGAATCTCTCTTTATTAAACCCTGCTTTGCAGTATGACTACAATACTCATGCAGGTAATTTTTTTTACTGATTTTGGCCTCCATTTTTCATTTTTCTCCTGCCTTTTCTCCTCATGTTATCTCTTCTGGAACGTTGAATAATTGTTTTTTCAACGTTTCCTTCAATTGTGCAGCCTTTTTTCTTTGTTGAAACCTCTTTCAACCCTGGAGGGTTAGTTTGTTACTGGTATTGGCTGCACCAATGAGGTAATTTTTACCTGTCTCGTATTATTGGCGCCATTTTCAATAATCTCTTCTTTTGGCTGTACACATTCTTTTTAATGGGTAAGAGCAAATACCTGCTCCACTCTACTAAAAAGCAGAACTCTAACATCACGACAGCTAACTTTTCTTGCTCTACAGAACCTGCTTCCTCCTCCTAATCTTCTAAAGATTTGTCGCACCAGAGGTGCTTTGCTCCCACAACTTCATTGAGCATGGCTACTAAATCTCAATCTCCTTCAACCACTGTCAAGAGACTTAAACATGACCATCCCTCTCCTCCTAAACCTACTTCTCCTGTTCTCTGGATATTGTCTAGGAAGAAATCAGTGCCCTCAGACCTTTCATTAAGGAAACAAATTCTCGTCTCCAGAAGATGGATAGCAAGTAATCCTCCATAGATTCCCGCCTCCCTGTGGTGGAACAGCAAATCGAAGTGGTACAGAATTCAACTTCTAGAATTTCCAATCTGGAGAAAGAAGTCATGCAGCTACAAACAGCGACCGAAGACCTTGAAAATAGAAATCGCCGCAATAACCTACGTATTTATGTACATCCTGAAGGCCTTGAAGGGGATGATCCTGTTATGTACTTTTCTTCCTTTCTACCACAGTTCTTGGACCGCCCTTCTTCGACCAAATTAAACACACAACGTGCTCATAGACTAGGCCCTCGCTTATCTTCATCGGCTGCCCCTTCTAAACCCCGTGGAGTGATCATCCTGTTTCTACAATTTACAGATCTTTTACAAGTCCTGAATGCAGCTAAAACCAAAAAACATTTTATGTGGCTTGGCACCAAAGTATTTATCTCTGAAGATGTCTTGTCGTCTACTGCCAAAAGACTTAAGGAATTTCTTGACCTTCGTCCGGCTCTTCATTACGTAGGTGCACATTATGGATTGTTCCACCCGTGTCTGTTTAAAGTTACTTTCTTAAACAAGATGTCTACTTTTGAAGATCCGGCTGACCTAAGAAGATTCATTCAGTCTCATTCGACAACCTCAATGGACCTTGCTGGCCCTCCTCCTATACCTTGACTTTATACCTCTTTTATGGCGCTATTCACTTTATAGTACAGTTGTAATGTATTAATAATGTTATCTATTTCTATTGCTATTATTGTACTCACTTGCATAATCTTGTTTCTTCCTTACAGAGGTCTGCAAGTCGTTTTGCCCCCAGTCATGTTTCCGCTCCTGTTTCTGTCCTTTTGAAGTCCTGATGTGGTGTGTTTGCCCTTTGTTGGGTGCGCTGACCTAGTTGTCCGTTGCCGCCTCTCATTTCCCCTTGTTCCCCGTACGGTGCGTACCACAGTCGTTCATGACATGTACTGTCTTCTCTTTTTTATACTCTTTCTCCTCTCCTGCTCATCTTTCCTTAATGTCTTTCTCCCTTTCTTCTTTCTGGTGATATTGCAATCTTTTCCTTCTTTTCTTTTAATTGACTTCCCCTTTTCCTTTCTTTATTTGTTCTCCTTTATTTCCAATTGTTCCTTGTTTCACTCTTTTATTATTGCATATTTTGTTCTTTATGTATTTTTAATGGTTTCACATTCAGAGTTATCTCTTGGAATATGAAAGGTTTTGTTAATCCAATTAAAAGACAAAGAATACTTTCTCATCTTGCCTCATATAAACCTGATTTGGTTGTCTTACAAGAGACCCACCTTACAGAAATTGAAGCATTAAAATTAAAAGAGGCTCGGTGGGTTCAGTTTTATTCTCTCCTTCTACCAATAAGAAAAATGATGTTATAATTTTATTCCACAAATAGTTAAATTGTAAAGTTATTTTGCAAGAAATTGACGCTGAAGGTTGTTAGCTAAGTCGTTAATGAAAAATGTTTCTTTAACTGTTTTTAATATTTATGGTCCTTCACATCCTGATTGTTCCTTTTGTAACTTTGAGTACGCAGAAATGTATTCAATTTAGAGATGATCGCTTTATATTTGGACGCAATTGTAATCAAATCGTGGACCCATTTCTCGACCGCCAATCTAAAGTTTGTTTCATTCCTCACAAAACTCATAAACATTTTCTCAATACTATCTCTAAAACACACCTTGTAGACTCTTGTAGACTCTCCCACCCCAATACTCTTGACTTTTCTTTCTTCTCTCCTCTTCACAACTCCCTGTCCTGTCTAGATTATATTTCTCTCTCTCAATCTTTATCTCAAAATTTACTGGCCTCCTCTATTGAACCTATCAACATCTCTGATCATACTCCAATTGTAAAAGTTCTTGATTTGCTTCCTCCACATCCCAATTCCTCCCATTGGCATTTTAATAATTCTCTTCTTCTAGACTCTCTTTTTTCTTCCTCTTTTCGCACTTTTACTAATGAATTTTATGAGTTCAACAATGACTCCTTTAAAGCTACTGCAAGAGGCTTTTTTAATGACTTTGTTTAAAAAAAAAAGAAACTTTTCCTTCAACGACGAAAAACCGCCTTGTCACATATTACGGATTTAGAACATAAATTCTACACTTTTTCGATGGACTTGGTCTCACCAGAATTGATACGTGCTAAATTAGCATTCAATAAAACTACCACTGATATTGCATCCTCGATACTTCTCCGTAGTAGCGCTCACTACTACTGTGGTCGTAATAAAGCAGGTAAACTTTTAGCGAATTACCTCAAAATACGTAAAGACTGTACTCTAATTGACTTTATTTATTCTTCAAATTGCTCTCTCATACACAAAGATCAAGACTATCTCAATGAATTTAAACTTTTTTATAAGGACCTTTATACCCCAGAATCTCCTCCTTCCCTTTCACTTATCCAAACGTAACTTAATAAACTTCTAACTCCCTCTAATTCTCATCTTAATCTTTCTGATCTTGAAATAGATCTATCTCTTAATGAATTATCCACTGCTCTAAATACCTTAACGAAAGGAAAGACTCCTGGCCCAGATGGTTTTTCTGTTGACTTTTATTTAAATGTTTCTAATTTACTTCTCCCTAAACTCTTAAATCTCTTCCATTCATTTTTTCTACCCGGTAAGACAGAAGTTACTTTTCAAGAGGCCACAATTTGCCTCATATAAAAAGAAGGTTGAGATCCCATGTTTTGTAAAAATTATCGACCGATTTCCCTGGTCGATGTTGATAATAAACTATTTGCCAAATCTCTTGCTTTACTTCTGGACCCTCTTATGCCTCACTTGGTTGGTAAGGAGCAATGTGGTTTTGTTAAAGGTAGGCTTACTTCAGATAATTCTCGTCTTTTTCTTAATGTTTTAAATGAAATCCCTTCCCTTTCCACATCTTTAGCGGCCATTTCTGTTGATGCCGAAAAAGCTTTTGACAGAGTTGATTGGTCCTTTTTATTTGCGTCATTGAAATGGCACTGTTTTGGTCCCAAATTCATTTAATTTATCTCTTTATTGTACTCTGCCCCCAGAACTTCGGTATTAGTTAATGGCTGTGTTTCATCTTACTTTCCTCTTCAACGCGGAGTTTGCCAAGGTTGCCCTCTTTCCCATCTCCTTTTTATCTTAGATCTTGAACCCTTCTATCCTCTATTCGCAATATTGATTCCATTTCTGGGTTTTCTTATGGTGACCATTATGTAAAACGTTCTGCTTATGCGGATGATATCCTACTTTTTATTTTTACTCCTGAAGCTTCTATTCCCCCCTCATTACACAAGTTTGCTTCTTTTTCCCTTGTTTCTGGTTATAAAATAAACTCAGACAAAACAGAAATTCTCCACCTCACTAAATTTTGTCTTCCTCATTCTTTTTCCTCTACTGGCTTTGCCTGGAATAGTTCAAAAATCAAATATTTAGGTATGTGGTTTTCCAATTCCATTGTGTCTTTGATTAAATTAAATATGTCCACAGCCTTATCCCGAATTGACAAACTAGTTTCATCTTGGAACCCCCTTTTTCTTTCCGGGTGTGGCCCGTTAGACTCAATCAAAATGATGATTTATACATTTTCTATGATCCCCATCCATATTCCTGCTCATTATTTTAAACATATTGACTCTTGTCTTTCTAAGTTTCTTTGGAAGAACAAGCCAGAATCTCCTTATCTTCTCTTCGCAAGACGAAATCCCATGGAGATGTAAACTTTCCTGACTTTTGTCGTCTATCATAAATCATTCTCCCTTCGTCTGGCTTCAAAAAGGCTCCTTTCCAAACCCTCTCCCTTCAGTCCCCTTTGGCTATTCATTGAACAAACCTTATTGTTGCCCTTCTCTTTAACACCTTGGCTGTTGTGCATTTTCCCCCAGAGTGCTGATATCCCTTGAATCCTACTCATCATGACGAGCTCAGCTCGTCATCAGCACAGCTCAACTGTGCCTCATGACGAGCTGAGCTCGTCATGAGCATGGAAGGGGTTAAAGGAAGTGAGGTTCACTCAATATGAGCCCGTTCAATAAAGGTCGTCGTATCGAGACGCTTTTGGTATCAGCGGACCGCAAATGACGAGTGCGGTATGTACGAGTGTTTTCGTCATAATCGATCAATGGAAACACTACGTATTCAGGGATTTTGTTCGAACATTCGGGTTCCATTTTATGTGCAGCAGCCATTTTGTGGTTGCCCTCACATAGGCCGATGACTACGGCTGAACGAGTCTTTGGGACACGTACACCTTTAGCTGACTTTTGTGTGACCTGAACTAACTGACTCCCTTGCCCGAAGCTGACCTTGTTGAGCCAGTTCCTTGGTAGGCAGCTGGTCAGATAGAGATCTAAGAGCAGGACATTGTTGAGTTTATGGTACATGCACACACCCTTCTATCTTGCTTCTCATCTGTTTCTGTTCCTTCCTTTTAATGGCTTAATTATGGTTTGGGTTGAGGTTCTTTTATTATGGGTCCGTCCAGCCTGTCCGAGCAAGCATGTTGGATTTTGCCTAGTCATTTCTGGTGGGCTGGACAACCGAAAGTGGGTTTGTCGTTATGCGATACGTTTGAAATATCACCATGTGATGGGTTCGTTTGTAAATAATTGATGCTATTCAGGAATGTGATTTTTGGCATAAAAGACAATGTCTCGCTCTATGAAATTGTGCAGTCTCTAGCGAACCACCCGTGTTGTGCTTCGTAGACCTCTGTTCCTGGTTGCAGCCAATAAATTTGGTCCTTGGCGTCACCGAGAAGTGTCCCGTGTCTCTGTTTGCCAAGGCAGGGGAACTCGAAGACATTGGGCGTTTTCCCTGGCGCCGCTGGGTTCTAAAACCCGGTTCTTCAGTTTGCGCCCAACGTGGGGCGACTTCAGCGGTACCGGTCCAAGCCTGGAGATCATGAGGAGCTTCGTGTGAAAATTCTGGAGGAAGGCCTGCCACTTCTTCGACCCCTGTATGTCGTTGTGGTCCAAAAGTGTTTGCTGCGAGGTTCCCCGCTTTCCGACGGCTACGAAGGACTGCTGCCCTGACTGTCGCCCTGTCTTGGAGCCATTAGACGATTTGTAGTGCGAGACAATAGACGGGTCTTCTGGCGACGCCATCGACATTTCAGTTAAGTATGAGTGGTGCGTCTCCAAGTCCTTAGTTTTGTTTTGGGTATCCCCTTGGGATCTATGATTTGGGACTTGCAAGCCCCAAAGCCGAGGGACTGGTGTATTCGCAAGGCTATCGTCTTTGATATTCCCTTGAAGTTTGAAGCTAGACTAGTGAGCGAAGATGCCTGGTCTTAGCAGACTTGGAAAGATATTTTGTTGTGTGTGATTGTAATAGGGAGTCCCGATCGGAGGACTCGTGTCCGGTTCCTCCGATTGGAACTCCGACCTATGAGCTCTATTTAAAACGCGGTGTGGGCCCTATCACGTATAATGAAGTATGGATTAGGTATACCAGGAAAGATGGTGTTCTACAGTGGCCCCGATATGGTAGCTTTGAAACTGAGATTTTAGACAATCTAGAAGTCAAACTGTTCAAGAAGAAAGTCCGGCCGGCGATGTTTGACTTTTTCCGCCTATGGCGAAAGGAAGCCAAACAGAAAGAAATTAAGTTAGCGAAGAGAAATAAGAGAGAACGAGGTATGTCAATGGTGCAAGCTGCTATACAGTTTAGGGATAATGAAGAAGAACAAGAGAGCGAACAGTTGCTTCGGCAACGTAAACTGACGATAGATAAGTGCTATCCAGCTTTGCCACCTCAGCAGCAAGATGAAAAGAAAGACCTTGAGAAAGATCCTTTGATGGCGCATTTGTTGAGTTCGCCACCCCCTTATGTGCAGAGTGCTACAGCACATCCGCAACCTTTAGTTGTGCAACCTCCGGTTGCTTTGCCTCCTGTGGTTCTACAGTAGCCAGCTCCTCTTCAGTTGGCTCCTATTCCTTTGGCGCAGCCTTCTCCTTCTGTTAGACAGAGAATGACTGATACTGTTGCTGGTTTCTTTTCTCCTCTTCTTGGGTCGTTAGGTATGACCCCTGTTGCAGAGCGTAAACAATTGCGTAGTCAATTGCCTGGTCCAGATGAACGTTCAGTATTGGATCATTTAGCGAGTAAATGGGTTACTTACCCTTTGCACTATAGTTTTGAGTGTGTCATGGATGTTTTCCGTCAATGGGAAGCACCGACGCAGAGATATGTTTTTGGGACAATGTGTGCTTTTCTTCGTGAAGAATGGGAAGATGGTGAATTAGGACAAGCTCCGCCTGAATTGTTCCGTATACAGTCTAAATTTGCAAAGGGAACTATAGTGGATATTGATGTTGAGAAAGCAGTTGAAACATTGTTGTTGTTTAGGAGTGAGTCTCCTTGTAGGTCGTTGTTTGAGCCTGATTCTTAAGTTAGGAGAAAGGCGCGACAATATCCGATGAGAGAGGTTCCCCCGGTTTGGGGACCGGGTGATGCAAATGCTGTTCCAGTTGTTCCGCCTCATTTTCAGCGTGTTTGGGTACATGTTCCATGGAAGCGAGTTGAAGTTTTGGCCCTTAAGCAGTCTTTGCCTGATCCACGTAAAAATCCTGCAGGGTACCATAAGGAATTATCACAGACTGCGGATTCATGTATTATGAATCTGGCCGACATCGACATGTTGTCTGGTGTGAGAGGTCGAGGTATTCAGCAAGCTCCTAGAGGTAGAGGACGTGGTGTGTTTCCTCAGAATGTGCGTTCCTTGCCTCCACAGAATTCTATGAATAGCTTTGATCAACAGAATGGTGCGTCTGGTAGGACGGCTCAGTACTATGTGGACGATTACTACGTTGAAGGTGAAAATATGGATGGTAGTGATTGCTAGGACAGCCATAGACAAAGAGAGGTAGTTGTTTCAGTTCCAGTAGATCAGAATGGACCTTATGTTGAAGTGATTGCATCAGGTGTGTCAGAGCGTTTTCTGTTGGATACTGGTGATGCGAAGAGTTCTATCATGCACGAGAGAGAGGGATGTGCATTGTCAGTTTTGACACAAATGTTCGGCGATAAACAACGTCCATGTGCTTATTTTTCGTCGACTTTGGATCCGGTAGCTAGAGCGTTGCCGAGTTGTTTGAGAGCTACAGCAGCAGCGGCTGTCTCGATTCGACAGTCTGCTGGTTTGGTGATGGATAATACATTGGTTGTGATGGTTCCACATGCAGTGGATACCTTGTTGAACAGGACCAAGACACAGCACTTAACTACTGCTCGGTTGTCAGGTTACGAATTGACACTTTTGGCGAGTCATGTTCATATAAAGAGATGCAACACGTTGAATCCAGCTATGTTGTTGCCGATTTCAGTTGAGACAGATGTTGTTGAACAGCATGATTGCTTCCTTAGAACAGAGGAAGAAACGAAAGGGAGGATAGATCTTAGGGATACTCCTCTTGCAGAGTGTGATGGTACCTTATGGGTTGATGGTTCGTGCTTTAAGCTTCCGAATGGTGATATGACTGCGGCATATGCTGTTACGACCTTGCATACGATAGTTGAAGCTGAACGTATCCCACATAATTCAGCACAAGCAGCAGAGTTGATTGCATTTACAAGAGCGTGTGTGTTGTCGGAAGGAAAACGAGTGACTGTGTATACCGATAGCCAGTACGCGTTTGGTGTGGCTCATAGTTTTGGACATTTGTGGAAAGAACATGGGTTCCTGACTTTGCATGGAACTAAGATTCAGCATGGTCAGTTGGTGAATGAACTTCTTGAATCTCTTACTTTGCCGTTGCAAGTCGCGATTGTGAAATGCAGTGCGCATAAGAAAGTTACTGATGATGTTGGTCATGGTAATGCGTTTGCAGATGAAGTTACAAAAGAAACTGCGAGAGATGTGATGAGTCGAATGTATGTTGCGAGTCCGGCGAGATGGGTTCTGGATAAAAGTATGTGTGAAGATACGATTGAAAGTGTGAAGTCCATTCAAGCTGAAGCTACAGAGAAAGAGTTGAATGAATGGAGAGAATGTAAGGGTAAATTGGATTCGAATGGTTGTTGGTTTGAGTTGTCAGAGCATCAGCGATGATTGTTACCCGATGCGTACGTACTTCCAGTGGTTACGATGGCTCATGGAATGGCTCATATTAGTGTGAAAGGGATTTGTAAGTTGTTCGCTCCAGTATGGCAGAATGCTGGAATTCCAAAGTGTGCAGAGAACTTGGTTATGAATTGCATGGTGTATTTGATGTACAATCCTGGTAAGGGAACTCCAACTCCAGCTGGTCATTTTGCTCCTCCAACGTATCCGTTCGAGGCTTTGCAGCTAGATTTCATCCACATGGAGAGGTGCAACAACCTGAAGTATGTGTTAGTGGTTGTTTGCTCTTTTTCAAGGTGGGTGGAAGCATACCCTTTGAAAGATAACACTGCCTTGTCCACAGCGAAAGCCCCTATTAAGGAATTTGTCCCTAGGTATGGTTTGCCAAGAATGGTCTGGAGTGACAATGGGAGTGAATTTGTGGGTCAAGTGATGAAGAGAGTGTGTGATGGGTTAGGAATCCGGCAGAAATTCCACGCTGCAAATCACCCCAATCAGCTGGTCTGGTAGAATGCTATAATGGCACCCTTAAGCTAAAATTAGCTAAAATTCAGGCGAGCTCTGGTCTTCAATGGCCAGATGCCTTGCCATTAGCAGTCCTGTCCACTAGAATGACTGTGCATTCACGAATGGGACTTAGTCCTTATGAGGTCGTGTTTGGTCGCCCGGCAAATATTTGGGGAGTGCTGTGGCCGACAAAATTCAGTGAGATAGAGCACCCTGTGTTGCTTGATTACCTTTATGAATTGACGGCTAAATTGTGTGTCTTGCATCAACAGGTTCATGATACCTTGCCACAAGCATCTGAAGAAGATCCAGGACATGCTATTGAACCTGGATCCTGGGTCCTGATAAAGAATTTCCAGCGGACCAAGAACGAGCAGCCCCGCTGGATTGGCCCCTACTTGGTTCTTTTATCTACACGGTCAGCAGTGCGAGTGCGCGGCAAAAAGAACTGGATCCACGGCATACATTGTAAGAGGGCCCCTTTGCCTCTGCCGTACGACCGGTGGGTCCAGAAAGGACTTCCTGATTCTGAGACTGAAACCGTGCCTCGTTTTCTGCCTTTTAGCGATGCCCGTTTGATTAGAACAAACTCTGAACGAGAAAGCGATGATCTTCTTCAAGAAGCTGTGCCTCCGTCGAATCGTTTGAACACTTCTGAACCTGAGCTTTTGTTCCGAGAACAGACATTGCCTGGCAAAGAGTGTTATAATTTGGGACCGAGAGTCGCTGGACTAATAAACAAATAAATTCTTTCTTTGCTGATTTTTCAGGGTTTCGCTCTCCTCCGAGGAACTGTTTTCATTTTTGTTTTTCGAACCACCATCCGGGTTCAGCTGTAGGGTCGCGGTGTCAAGTCTTTGGAGTGCAAGCCGAAGACCTTAGGTCGACGGTTCTGGTTGGTCTAAGGGCGTTCCCTGGACTGACAGATGCATTCCCTAGCGCGGAACACCCTACCGCCGCGAACAGCACGATTAGAGGATGGAGTTTTTTGAGATGGAGAGACCTGTTGAAAGAATGAGCTTTAAGAGAAAAATCTGTAAATTAATGAGCAGAAAACGTTTTTTAATATTGTGTTTGTTTATGCTGTTTAGTTTAATGATGTTTTTAATTGGATATGTGGCATTCTCTTTTCAAGTGACGTTTATGCCCACTACACAACCTATGTCTCCTCCTACTGTTTCTTCACATTCTTTTCACCCTCTGCCCAAACATGAATCTGTTAGGAGAATGGAATTTGCTAATAATTCCTTTGTTCAGCTTCTGCACCAACACCAGCTAGTAGTGAACACGACTAATTGTTGGGTGTGTGGCCTTATGCCCCATACTACCGATAAAGCTATTCCATACCTGGTTTTGCCTTTTAGTTACAATGGTTCCGTATGGGCATACAGAACGATGTTCATCTATGCTTGTGAAGTCTATCCCCTACGTTCCGTGAAAGATAGTCCGAAGACAAGTGCTCTAGTCAAGGGTATAGTCGATATGATTAGAGGAATTAGTTCCTATGAGACTATCCCGAGAGATGAGACACAAGCATACATGGGATGGAACGTGACTGGATATGGAGTTAGTCTGAGTGTTAACCAGCGAGCGAAAAGATCCCCTCCGATTTGGATAGTGCCCCATCAGGGTCAATATTGTCTGCAAGGTAATGGCAAGAATCCAAGAGCTCAGTTAGGGAAGAGTGTCTGTACTGAGACGTATGTTTTTGCGTCCAAGTCTTCTCCAGCGTTTCTAGCAGCTAAGGGTACCTATTTCATCTGTTACGATGGAACGTATACATGGTTGCCCCCTTATTTATTGGGCACATGTTTTGTCTCGTTCCTGTTGCCTCTCACGTATACAGCTGCGGCAGATTACCACAAGACGAGAGTTGTTAGAGGTGTCTTCAGTAAGGAAGATACCGCAGGACAAGAATTGGGAGATTTTTTGAAGGGTTTTCTGTCGTTTTGGGGACCTATGGCTAACAGCAGGAACATTCCACAGTTGACGAGAGTGGTTGAATCCACCATAGTCAAAACTGCCGGTGCCCTTAGTAACTTGACTGCTGAGCTCCAGTCGGATCGCCTTATGACTCTTCAGAACAGAGCTGTGTTAGATGTCATACTTGCAGATAGAGGTGGGGTATGTAAATTGATTCAATCGAGCTGCTGCGTTTTCATTCCAGACAACGCTCCAACAGTTTTCCAAGCCATTTCCAAGCTACATAAGATCTCCGAGTCCGTACATGTGGACGAAGGAGATTGGTTGTTGATGGGATGGTTTTGGGGATTGTTATCCACGTGGGGATGGAAGATTCTGATGGTCATTGGGATGATCTTAGCTATCCTTTTCCTGTTCTGTCTCTGTGTGCAGTGTGCTCCTGCTATATGTGGCCTCTGTGCTACTTCGTGTGCGAGGAGACCTGTCCAGAGAGAGTTGCTAAGTACTAGTTTATTATTTTTTTTATTTTTTAGGTTTTTGTAGAGCGCATAGTCACCCTTGAGTATCCCAGCGCTGAACCTCGTACTCCTAAAGGGGGGGGCAAGGAAGACTTCGAGTAGATCAAGGAAAGAGGAGGGTTTTGAGGGATTTCCTAAATCTTAAAAGGTTTGGTTCCGCTCTGAGGTTCGGGGGAAGTGCGTTCCATTTTCTGGCTGTGTTCACAGAGAATCTGCGGCCGCCAACGCGGGTTTTCTTCACCCTGGGGACCACAATAAGGTTTCCCTGTTCAGACCGGAGCGCTCTCGGTGGTTTGTATGGGGTGATCCATGTGCTCAGAATGGGAGGGCCAGCGTTGTGCAAGGTCTTGTGGGCCAAGCAAAGGGCTTTGAATGCGACTCTTTCCCTCACGGGGAGCCAATGAAGTTTCCTCAACGCTGGTTTGGCCGATGTTCTAGATGGGGTGTTTGTGAGCAGGCGGGCTGCAGCATTTTGTGTTTTTTGTAAGATCTGGTAGGTGGCTGATCTGATGAATATAGACCTGGATTCAGACTGACATGGGTTTGGGTTTATTGCCTATGTAAGGGCAAAAGGAGGGTCTGAGGTTCTGTGACTCTGAACCCGTTAAATAAAGGTCGTCGTATCGAGACAATTTTGGTATCAGCGGACCGCAAATGACGAGTGCGGTATGTACGAGTGTTTTTGTCATAATCGATCAATGGAAACACTACGTATTCAGGGATTTCGTTCGAACCTTCGGGTTCCATTTTGTGTGCGGCAGCCATTTTGTGGTTGCCCTCACATAGGCCGATGACTACGGCCGAATGAGTCTTTGGAACACGTACACCTTTAGCTGACTTTTGAGTGACCTGAACGAACTGACTCCCTTGCCCGAAGCTGACCTTGTTGAGCCAGTTCCTTGTTAGGCAGCTGGTCAGATAGAGATCAAAGAGCAGGACATTGCTGAGTTTATGGTACATGCACACACCCTTCTATCTTGCTTCTCATCTGTTTCTGTTCCTTCCTTTTTATGGCTTAATTATGGTTTGGATTGAGGTCCTTTTATTATGGGTCCGTCCGGCCTGTCCGAGCAAGAATGGTGGATTTTGCCTAGTCATTTCTGGTGGGCTGGACAACCGAAAGTAGGTTTGTTGTTATGCGATATGTTTGAAATATCACCATGTGATTGGTTCGTTTGTAAATACTTGAAGCTATTCAGGAATGTGATTTTTGGCATAAAACACGATGTCTCGCTCTATGAAATTGTGTAGTCTCTAGCGAACCACCCGTGTTGTGCTTCGTAGACCTCTGTTCCTGGTTGCAGCCAATAAATTTGGTCCTTGACGTCACCAAGAAGTGTCCTGTGTCTCTGTTTGCCAAGGCAGGGGAACTCGAAGACATCGGGCGTTTTCCCTGGCGCCGCTGGGTTCTAAAACCCGGTTCTTCAGAAGCTATGGCTTTTTCTGCCAAAACCCTTATACCTTTCTTCCCTTGTTTAAGCAAACCTGCACCCTTTGAAACCTTTGATACAACCTAATCCCATCTCTAGAGAATCCTTTTTAGAATCTTCAATTTGGCAGAACTCCCTTTTTCTTGAAGATTAAAGGGCATAATTTGGGTCAAAATCTTTTTGATGAATTGTTCCTTTCTCCAATTTCAAGCCTTATTCCATTGTCCCCGGTCTTTTTTACAGAAATTCACTACTCACATGGCGGTTATCCTCGATACTTACTATTCTCTTCCATTTTTCTCTCTTCCTTTGTCCAAAATTCTCTTCTTCAGGTACTTCTTTCTCTACCCAAAGCTTCTCTTACTTATAAATATTTTTCAGCTCCTAATCCAGAACGTGCAAAATCCAAATTGGAAATTTCTTGGGAATCTGACCTGGGATGGGATTGGACTATCAACTTCTGGGACAAACTTTGGTCCCGTTCTCTAAAAATTTCTTGCTCTGCCTCTCTTACCCAATCTATGTTTTTCCTTTACTGTACACTTTATTTCACCCCTGCTTCTATAGCTCGTTTCTCTCACTCTACTGACTAACAGTTGGACCTGTGGTTCTCCTAATGCTAATCTTATGCATCTTCTCTTCCTTTGTCCTTCGGTTTTTAACTTTTGGGGGAGAGTTTGGTCCTATATTTCCCACCTCTTTAATATTTCCATTCCTTATACAATTTCTTTTCTTTTCTCTGGAAGTCTCTCTGATTCTCTACACCTACCTTCTCATAATCATGGTCTCTTCGACCTTATGGTTGCCCTAGCTTTCCAACATATCTTTCTTAACTGGAAAACTCTTACAAAACTCTCTGTACAACACTGGTGGAATAGTCGTTGCCATTTCCATCGACTTGACATTGTTTTGCCTCCTCCTGTAAGCCAATGATTAATAGAGATCTTTTTTGGTTAACTCTTACTACTTATTTAGATCAGCTAGTTTCAACAGAAACATCTCGTTTAAACCTCTGAAAACTTTAAACCTCCTTGAATGTTTACTCTCTCTGTTCTTCGCTTTTTTATCCTTGTTGGCTTCTTTTACATATTAATTAATTAACAGTTGTTCACATTCTTTTGTAATATGCACTGTTCAATTATACCAATGTATAAGACATTTTTCTTTCTCAACTCCCCTTCTCTCCCCCTCCCATTTTTCCCTCTTCTCTATAAAATTGAAAACAGCTTTGATTTTTCTCAATGCACCAGCCAATTCTTCTGTTATTTTTCCAGTTTAATATATTTCATTCTTTATTGCTGGTCTTTTATGTATCTTTTATTTTTCAAATAAAGCTTTTTAAACTGTAGAAATGCATGAGAGAGTGGCTTATGGTGAATTGAGGGGCACTTTTAAAGGGTGGTAGTGAGGGAATCCGTGGTGACGGTGGTCATTTGGAGCACAAACAAACACTGTTGCATTGGGTGCCACCAGCACTAAAGTCACCCCTGATGAAAGTGCTCATTAAATGCAGTGCCGGCTCTAGGGCATTGTGATCGGTGCCACCGCACTGGCACTGACTTGGGGTTGGGAGTGTCATTTTTGAAAGTATATTAACATTTAAAAAGCACCTGCTGCCGAGTTTCTGGCCTCCAGAAAATTTCAAGCATCAATTAAAATGTCAAGATAAATCCGGTGATTAATCATCTTCCTGGAAAAAGATGGAGGTTTGTCTAATCAGTGGAAGTTTTGACTCATCCAAAGGTAGCACAGTGGGTTAAAATGCCTGCTGCTAAGAACCTGTGCCATACAGATAACAAAGTGCATGTAATGTAAATAGGTCAGTGGGTTACTGCTTCTGTAAGCGAGCTCCTTTTGTTACTTGTGGTTTGTAAGTCAACATCCTAATATGGAGCATTGAGTTATTAACTGTCTTCAAACAGCTGTGTGTAAACACTACGTATTTTGTTAGAGCTATATGTTATTTTCCCAGTCTTTCATTATCCTAATATTGCCAAAAGGGTTGATGTGGGTAGAAAACAAATCTGTTATTAAAGAGAACCCCTAACAATGGACTTCCATTTAAAATTCTGAATTTGTGCTTTTCCAGAATAAGGACACCTAAACTATCCTGCCTACCTTTATCGATGACATGTGACTCCTACACTAGATCTTAGTCCTGTCTGATGTAACATTTCCAATACACTGATTTACACACATATGATTGTCTCTGAGCAATGTGTGAGTGTGGTGTAAAGTGCTCAGACACCTTACACTGGTATGAGTGGTGAGGAACCGGGTTTTTAAACCCAGCGGCGCCAGCGGCACGCCCAAAGTCTTCGGATTCACCTGTCTTGGTATACAGAGACACGGAATACTTCTGGGGGGCGTCAGAGACCAAATTTATTAGCTGCAGCTAGTAACAGAAGTCCTAGAAATACAACACGGTGTACAACTCAGGAGACTGTTCAATTTTGTAAGGCAAGACATCCCTTTTTATGCCGAAATTCACATTACGAATGCTCACCCACTGCGCAAAATTTTAGCCAATAATGTACATTCTCAAACAAAGTATCACATAGCAAAAACCCTCAGTTTACATTGCCCCAACCTACAAGTTAATTATTAGGAATGTCCCAAGTCCAATCTCCACAAGCCGAACAAACCAATAATTGAAAGCACAATACATGTAATGAAAAAGCATAGAACAGGAAACAAAGACAGATAGCGAGCAAGATAAAGCATGTTTAAAGAACCTAAAAGTTAACGATGTCCTGAACCTTGATTGGCAATCACAGACAACGATCAAGCAAGGAAATAGGCTTAGCGAGGTCGGTTTCAGATGAAGGGGTCAGTTTCTTACAATGCACCTTAGAGTCGAGGAAAGGCCTAGTTAATGAGTGCAGGAACAACGAAGCCCATGCAACTTCGTTCGTCCGGTTACCTCCACGGGCCCCCGGTCCTACGTGATGGCAACACAAAATGGAGGTACGGAAAAAATGGAACACATATTCGAAACAAAGTCTATGAATACGTAATGAATTCGCTAGTTAACATGACGAATTCACTCCATATTAGCCGCATTTTCTAAATACCGTACAACATCACCAAAATCGTGACGGAACCATAACCTCACGAGACAAGACAGAATTTCACAGAACCTCAGACCATCCTTTTGCCATTACGTAGGCAATAACCCAAACTCATGTTAATCTGAATCTAGGTCTATATCAATATTCATCATATCATCAAGGTGTTGCTGGAGCATCATCCTACTATTTCCTACTTCTCTCGAGACAGGTCTCTGCACACACAAGGTAGCACAAAAACTACAAACGATGGGACCACACTTGATGCAAAGACAAAAAGAGAAGAGAATAGCTAAAACCATACCAAAAAACATCAGAATCTTCCATCCCCATTTGGACAGTAGTCCCCAAAACCATCCAGTCAATGACCAATCTCCTTCATCCACATGAATAGACTCGGAAACCTTATGCAGTCTAGAAATGGCCTGGTATACTGTAGGGGCATTGTCTGGTATGAAAACACAGCAACTAGATTGGATCAATGTGCATACCCCTCCTCTATCTGCAAGTATAATGTCTAAAACCATACGGGTTTGTAACGACATAAGACCATCCGCTTGAAGCTCAGCGGTGACATTACTAAGGGCACCTGCAGTCTCATTGATAGTGGCCTCAACCACTCTTGTAAGTTTTCGTATATTCCTGCTATTGGCCATAGGACCCCAAAACGGTAGGAAACCCTTGAAAAAGTCTCCTACTTCCTGTGCTGCGGTATCTTCCTGATCGAAGACACATCTACCATATCTTGTCCTATGATAATCCAGAGTAGCAGTGTATGTAGGGGGAAGCAAAAATGCCACATAACAAGTTCCTGAAAAATCAGGTGGCAACCATGTATAGGCAAACAAAATACCGGCCTTTAGCTGACATGAACGGAGGAGAAGTCTGAGATGAATAAACATAGGTGTGAGCACACACACTCTTACCTAACTGAGCTCTCGGATTTCGACCACTACCTTGCAAACAAAAGTGGCCTCGATGTGGTACAATCCAAATCGGGGGAGACCTTTTTCGCCTCTCCTTCTCTGTCAAACTGGTACTGTATCCAGTCACCTTCCAACCAATGTAAGCCTGCACCTCATCCTTAGGGATACCATTATATGCATCAATATCTCAGATCATATCTACTATTCCCTTTATCAAGGCACTATTTCTCAGATTGTCTTTCACGGAACTTAAGGGATATACCTCATTCGCATAGATGAACATAGTCTGAAAAGCCCATACAGATCCATTGAAAGAAAAGGCAAAACCAAATAAGGCATACCTCTATCTGTCATATGAGGCATAAGACCACAAACCCAGGAATTAGTGGTATTTACTACCAACTGATGCTGATGCAACAGCTGTATAAACGAATTGTTAACAAATTCTGACCTCCTTGTCTGTTCATGTTCAGGCAACGTATAAAATTGGTGTAAGGAAACAGTAGTAGAAGAAAGCATAGGTTGGGAAGTGGGTGCAGAGATCAGTGGTGTAGCATAAACAATCCAACCCACACAAGCTAATGTGATACTTAAATACATAAAAGAACACAATATTAT
The DNA here is from genome assembly GCF_964263255.1 of Lissotriton vulgaris. Taxonomy (NCBI): domain Eukaryota; kingdom Metazoa; phylum Chordata; class Amphibia; order Caudata; family Salamandridae; genus Lissotriton; species Lissotriton vulgaris. Next base: position 749,354,762 of record NC_141685.1, on the reverse strand, counting down.
AAAACATTTGCTACTTATTAATGTACAAAACATCATCTTAAAATCCATTTTATCAACAACTCTCTCAGTTACAAAAAACTCCATCCTCTAACGTGCTGCTCACGGCAATTGTCCCTCTTCACTTAAGTGTGCGTCCAGGCATCCTAGACAACCTTAGAACCGGAGACCTTGTGTCAATACGCGGGTCACCCCTTAAGAACTTATACCGTGAACCTGCAGCTGAGCTCGGATGGTAGCTCAAAAAAGAAAAATAGTACAAAAAAGTTTCTTGTCTGAAAGAGTATAGTTCTCAAAAAAACTCAAAATTGTAATTTGTCCATGTTAGATCTCAGATTATAACGTTCTTTACCAGACACAGTCTGATCCTGAAAAAGCAACTCTGGTTGGGTAGTATCAAGTCTCAAACGTGGAGGCACAGCTTCTTGCAGAACTTCGTCATCCGCACGTTCTGACTGAGTCCATTTCAAACATGCATCACTAAAAGGCCCAAATCTTGGGACCCTTTCAGTAAAGGAATCAGAAATTCCTTCTCTGACCCACTGGTCATATGGTAAGGGCAAAGGAATCCTTTTACAATGGGTGGCATGCACCCAATTCTTCTTGCCACACACTTTAACAGCTGTCCTAGTTGTTAGTAGCACCTGGAATGACCCGTCCATCTCGGTTCCAGATTCTTCGTCCTCTGGAAATTCCGAACTAAAGTCCAGTCGCCAGGTTGAATCGAGTGACCTGCATCCACAGAAGCTGAAGGTAAAGTATTGTGCTCCTGTTGGTGAAGAACACGCAATTTAGCAGTCAAATCATGGAAGTAATCAAAACATAGGATACTCGATGTTGCTATATTCATTCGGCGTGGGCACACTCCAAACATTCGTCGGGCGACCAAAAACAATTACGTATGGGCTGAGTCCCACACGAGAATGTACTGTCGTCCTCGTTGACAAAAGTGCCGATGGCAAAGCATCGGGCCATGTAAGGTCAGTGCTCGTTTGTATCTTAGCCAATTTAAGCTTAAGAGTGCCATTGTAGCATTTGACCAAACCAGCTGACTGGGGGTGATTCGCAGCATGAAATTTCTGTTTGATTCCCATACCCGCACACACTTTCTTCATAATCTGGCCCACAAATTCACTTCCGTTGTCACTCCATACCAATCTCGGCAAACCAAACCTAGGGAAATATTCCTTGAGCAAAACCTTGGCTGTAGATAAAGCAGTATTATCCTTTAGAGGGTAGGCCTCTATCCATATGGAAAAGGCACAAACAACCACAAGGAGATACTTTAGGTTGTTGCATCTTTCCATGTGAATAAAATCCAGCTGTAACACCTCAAACGGATACGTTGGAGGAGCAAAATGACCCGCTGGAGTTGGGGTTCCCTTGCCAGGATTATGCATCAAGCAAATCATACAGCACATTTAGTAATTCCAGCATTCTGCCATACCGGAGCCAATAACTTATATATCCCTTTTGAACTGATGTGAGCCAATCCATGAGCCATTGTAACCACTGGGAGCATCAGGCAACAACCATCGCTGGTGCTCCGACAACTCAACCTAACAGCCAGTCAAATCCAACATTCCCGTAGTCTCTCTCCACACACTCAATTCTTTCTCAGTAGCTTCTGCCTGAATCGATTTCACACTTTCTATTGTGTCTTCACACATTCCTCCTGCCATAATCCATCTAGCAACATACATATGACTCGTCACATGTTTCGCCGTTTCTCTCGCTACTTTATCCGCAAACGCATTACCACGACCAACATAATCCGTAACCTTCCTATGTGCACTGCATTTTATAATCGCAACTTGTGTCGGCAAAGTAAGTGACTCAAGAAGTTCATTCACCAATTGTCCATGCTGAATTTTCGTGCCATGAGAAGTAAGAAATCCTCTTTCTCTCCACAAACGTCCAAAGCTATGGGCAACACCAAATGCATATTGGCTATCAGTATACACATTCACTCTCTTTCCTTTCGACAACACACACGCTCTCCTCAGTGCAATCAACTCTGCTGCTTGAGCTGAATTCTGTGGAATACGTGCAGTTTCAACAATCGCGTGCAAAGTTGTAACCGCATACTCTGCAGTCGTATCGCCATTCTGGAGCTTAAAGCATGAACCATCTACCCATAGGGTACCATCTGGATTCTCCAGAGGAGTATCTTTCAAATCAATTCTACCCTTCGTTTCCTTCTCTGTCCGGAGAAAACAATCATTCCTGAGCATCTGTCTCTACAGAAATCGGCAACAATGTAGCTGGATTCAACATGTTCCACGGCTTAATGTGCACATGACTAGCCAAAAGCGTCAACTCATAACCTGACAAACGCGCACTAGTAAGATGCTGAGTCCTCGTTTTATTCAATAAGGTATCCACTGCATGTGGCACCATCACAATCAACGTATTATCCAATACCAAACCAGCAGATTGTCGGATAGAAACTGCCGCTGCTGTTGTAGCTCTCAAACAACTCGGCAACACCCTAGCTACCGGATCTGAAGTAGCTTAGAAATACGCACATGGGCGCTGCTTGTCTCCAAATTGTTGTGTCAACACTGACAACGCACAACCCTCTCTCTCGTGTACATAGAGTATAAAAGGCTTACTGAAGTCGGGAGTACCCAACACCGGAGCAGAACACAATACATCACGCAATTCAGAAAAACTCTTCTGACATCCGTCATACCAAGGAAGAGGATTTGGTGTATCCTTAAGGGTAAGTGCCAACAAAGGTTTCGCCAATAGAGAAAAATTCGGTATCCACTGCCTACAATACGAGGTGATACCCAAAAACGCACACACCTCTCTCTGTGTGGATGGCACAGTAATTTTGGCAATCGCATGAATACGCTCTGGGGTCAATTGTCTTCCCTCCTTCGCCAAGAGATGACCTAAGTAAGTCACTTCTTGGCAGCAATACTGCAACTTCGAAGGTGACACTTTATGGCGAAGTCAGGCAAATGTCGCAACAAAGAAAGCATAACTGCTTTACAAATCTCTTCATCATCAGCAGCAACCAACAAATCATCCACGTACTGGATAAGAGTCGCACCAGGAGGCAAGACAAAAGCATCAAGCTGAGTTTTCAAAGCCTGACTATAGATGGAGGGACTCTCACAATAACCTTGAGGAGCGCGCTTAAACCGGAAGCTTCGGCCTCCTAAAGAGAAGCCAAAAATATCCCTACTTTCTTCAGCAATTGGAATACTAAAGAAAGCATTCTTCAAATCAATAACAGAGAACCAAGCAGATGAAGCAGGGATCATAGTCAGTAAAGCAGTAATGTCCGGAACAACAGGAAACTCTGGTACGACAATTTTATTGACCTCTCGAAGGTTGATCACAAACTGATACACAGGTGGCTGAGAAAAGTCAGTACGCTTAAGGACAGGCAGAACAGGACAATTACACACATTACCTCTCGTTTCTTCAATCACACATTTTCAACCAAATCATTGATAATCCATAAAAGAGCTCTTTCACCATCACTAGAGATCTTGTATTGGGGAATGTGAGGTAGCTTAGCATTCGACTTGAGGGTAACAACATAGGATGGAATCTGCAAAAGGCCAACATCATTCGGACCTGTAGCCCACAGAGTATCAGGAAGCGAATGCAATTCTAGTGGAAGCCGATCTTTAGACAAATACATCGGAGAGATCACTCTCTTACCCAACGTAAGGTATACTCCCGAAGGAGAACAATGTAATGTTGCATGCAATCTTTTCAACAAAGCCAAACCCAACAGATTCTCACCACAACCTGTCATTAGAATAAGGGGTGCTTCCAATTCACAAGGACCAATAGAAAGAGACAAAGGACTAGAAACCGGATTACGAACTGGGGCGCCAGAAAATCCTACCGAGACATTCATCAAGCCAGACAAAGGTGCGCCAGGGAGTTTAGAGTGCATGATACAACTCTTAGCCGCACCAGTATCCAAAAGAAAAGGTTCTGACACACCTGATGTAATTACTTCAACATAAGGTCCACTCTGGTCTACTGGAACTGACACTACTCCGTCTCTTTGTCCATGGCTGTCCTAGCTATCATTAAAACCAGCACTCTCACTTTCAACATAATAGTCATTCGTGTAATATTGAGCAGACTGAACAGACGGAACATTCTGTTGATGAAAATAATTCATAGAATTCTGAGGGGGAAAGGAACGTTCATTCTGAGAAAACGTACCACGTCCTCTACCCCTAGACGCTTGTTGAAAACCATCACGACCTCTCTGACCAGACACACCATTCGTGCGTTGTAGCAAAACCAGACAACTACTCTTGAAATGACCTTCTTCCCTACAATAAGCACACTGATTAGGGCCTAGCGGAAGTCACGGAGGAAAAGACTCAGGGTTCTTCAACAATCTCTGAAACTGTGGGGGCTGCTGAAACTGGGAAGGTTGCTGACGCTGATTAGAGCGAGGCAGCTACGCCTGCTGTGAAAGAACCTTTGTCTACAATTCTTTAGTCTTCTTCTCTGCTTTATCCTTCTCATCTTTATCTCTATTCTCGTAATATTGTGCAGTAGCCAATATCTGGGCTGAAGAAGAAACAGCCCATGAACTCTCATAGTCCTTCAACTTATTACAAAGTTCGGGAAGCAAATTAAAAACAAACTTGTCCACAAACAATCTTTGACCACCTTCTGTACTCATGTCCTGACCACTGTGATCAATGAATGTTTCTTCAAACCTAGTGAAGAAATCAGACACACTCTCGTCTTTCTTTTGGTTGCATGCTGCTAACTTATCCCAATTCACTCGCATAGGAGGCATCAAGGTTTTCATGAAATTAATAATTCTACCGGGTAATTCTGCAACTAAAGGCTCAGGTTTGGCACCTCCCACCTGTCGACCATCTGCAGCAGCAATATTAACCCGCGTATCTCCTAACTCTACCGCATGATCCTCATGACGGATCTTCGCCCACAATGGTTGAGGGACTACATTACCCAACAACATATCCACATCAGCTAAATTCATAACGCACGCATCAACTGTCTGGGACAACTCCTTGTAATAACCAGCAGGATTCTTACGGGGTCCGGCAAAGTCTGCTTAAGAGCCAAGACCTCTGCTCTATTCCAAGGAACATGTACCCATACTCGGTGAAAATGAGCCGGCACTCCCTGAATACCATTAACGGCATCGGCAGCAACTGCCTCTCTCCATACAGGGGGAACCTCTCTCATCGGGTACTGCTTCACTTTCCTCCTAACAGAAGGATCAGGTTCAATCAACGACTGAGAAGGAAGTCTACACCTAAACGCAAGAAGCGTCTCTACCGCTTCCTCAACATCGGGACCCACTATCGTCCCTTTAGTAAATTCAGACTGAACATCAAGCACTTCCTGCAGAATCAGACCCAACTGATTATTTTCCCATTCTTTGCAAAGGAAAGAGTACACATTACATCAAAAATATACCTTTGCTTAGGCGGATCCCACTGCAAGAAAACATCCATAACCGCTTGTAAATCATACCTAGAAGCATTCAAAACCCATTGTTGAGCCAAAAGATCCAACACTGCCCGCTCTTCGGGACCAGGAAGCTGACTACGACTCTGCTTACGTTCCGAAACCGGGGTCTTACTCAGTGACCCAAAGAGTGGAGACAATAGACTAGCAACAGTCTCAGTCATCCGTTTCCGAGCCGAAGGAGAAGAAGTTGACATAAGGAGAGGAGACAAAGTGTTTTGAGGAGGCAAAGACATAGGGTCGGTAGAAAAGGAAGTCAAAGGCAAAGGAGAGGAAGGCAAAGGAGTCTGAGGCAGAACTGGTAGCAAAGTTGGCGGCCCTAGAGAAGGCTGCGCCAATGGAGGAAGAACCAACTGTGGAGGAGCAGCTGGCGACTGAGCAACACCAGCAGGGGGTTGAACAACTGGGGGTCACGGAGGTGCCGTAGCACTCTGCACATAAGGGGGTGGTATTCTCAACAAATGCATCATCAAAGGATCCTTTTCAGGGTCATTTGTTGCATTCGGAAGAAGAGGTGGCAAAGCCGGATAATATTTGTCAATGGCCATGCAATGTTGTCTATCTGACACCTCAATCGCACGATCTTCTTCATCTTCTTTAAACTGCCTAGCAGCTTGCATTATCGATATATTCTTTTCTTTCCTACCTTTCTTAGCTTGCTTAATTTCTCGCTGTTTCACTTCCTTACGCCAGAGGCGTGAAGAACCGGGTTTTAGAACCCAGCGGCGCCAGAGGCACGCCCAAAGTCTTCGGGTTCAACTGTCTTGGTATACAGAGACACGGAATACTTCTGAATGGCTTCAGAGATCAAATTTATTAGCTGCAGCTAGTAACAGTAATCCCAGCAATACAACACGGTGTACAACTCAGGAAACTGCTCAATTTTCGTACAGCAAGACATCACTTTTTATCCACATTTTGCTCATTATTAATGTACACCCACTGCGACAAACACTGACGAATAGAATACTTTTTCCCACACATTATCACATCATAAAAAGCTCGATTTACATTGTACCAACCCACAAGTTAATTATTCGGAATGTCCCAAATTCAATTTCCACGAGCCGGACAAACCCATAATTGAAATCACTACCCATGTAATGAAAAGACATAAGGAAAGAAGCAATTCAGATATTGAGTAGGATAAGATATGTGCATGAGAACTAAAAGTTAACGATATCCTGAACAATGATTGGCAATTTCAGACAACGACCAGCTAGAGAAATTGGCTTCGCAAAGGGTCAGTTTCAGGTGACGGGGTCAGCGTCTCACCGTCCACTCGCAAGTCAGAAAAGACCTTGTTAATATGTACATGAACAGCAAAGCCCATGCAACTTTGTTCGTTCGGTTACCTCCACGGCCTACGTGAGGGCAACACAAAATGGAGGCACGGACAAAATGGAACCCATATTCGAGACAAAGTCTCTGAATACGCAATGAACTCGCTAGTTAACGTGACAAATTCATTCCATATTAGCCATACTCACTAGATACGGTACAACATCACCAAAATCGTGACGGAACCATAACCTCACAGGACATGGCAGAATTTTACAGAACCTCAGGCAGAAAGAGTCAAACATCGCCGGCCGGGCTTTTTTCCTAAATAGCGCAACTTCTAGGTTATCTAAAACCTCTGATTTGAAGTTGCCATGTTGGGGCCATCGTAAGACACCATCTTTCCTAGTGTAGCGAATCAATACTTCATTAAACGGAATTGGACCCACGCCATGCTTTGAATAGAGCTCATAAGTTGGAGTTCCAATTGGAGGTATCAGACACGGGTCTTTCAATCGGGAATCCCTGTTACAACTACAACAAAACCATTTCCTAAATTTCCTAAGATCAGGCATCTTATAGCTCACTAATCTAGCTTCAAACTTCAAGGGGTATACTCGCAAATATACGAGCCCCTCGGCTTTGGTAATTGCAACAACCAAATCAAAGAAACCCAAGAAACCAAACAAAGTCGTGGGAGCGACCCACTTATACCTAACCAAAATGTCTGTCACGCCACCAGAAGACCATCTATCGTCTCGCTTTACATATCATCACAAACGTGTCCAAGACAGGGCGACAGTCAGGGCAGCAGTCCTTCGTAGCCATCGGAAAGGGGAAGCCTTGCAGTAAAGACCTTCGGTCCACAGTCGACATGCAGGGGTCGATGAAGTGGGGCCCTCCTCCAGAATTTCCTCACGAAGCTCCTCACGATCTTCAGGCTTGGACCGGTACCGCTAAAGTCGCCCCATGTTAGGCGCCAACTGAAGAACCGGGTTTTTAAACCCAGCGGCGCCTGGGGCACACCCAAAGTCTTCGGATTCACCTGTCTTGGTATACAGAGACACGGAATACTTCTGGGTGGCGTCAGAGACCAAATTTATTAGCTGCAGCTAGTAACAGAAGTCCTAGAAATACAACATGGTGTACAATTCAGGAGACTGTTCAATTTTGTAAGGCAAAACATCCCTTTTTAGGCCAAAATTCACATTACGAATGCACACCCACTGCGCAAAATTTTAGCCAATAAGGTACATTCTCAAACAAAGTATCACATAGCAAAAACCCTCAGTTTACATTGCCCCAACCCACAAATTAATTATTAGGAATGTTCCAAATCCAATCTCCACAAGCCGGACAAACCGATAATTAAAAGCACAATGCATGTAATGAAAGAGCATAGAAAAAGAAAACAAAGACAGATAGCGAGCAAGATAAAGCATGTGTAAAGACCCTAAAAGTTAACGATGTCCTGAACCTTGATTGGCAATCACAGACACCGATCAACCAAGGAAATTGGCTTAGCGAGGTCGGTTTCAGATGAAGGGGTCATTTTCTTACAATGCACCTTAGAGTCGAGGAAAGGCCTAGTTAATAAGTGCATGAACAACGAAGCCCATGCAACTTTGTTCGTTCGGTTACCTCCACGGGCCCACTGGCCTACGTGATGGCAACACAAAATGGAGGCACGGACAAAATGGAGTCTCTGTATACGTAATGAACTCGCTAGTTAACATGACGAATTCACTCCATATTAGCCGCATTTTCTAAATACGGTACAACCATCAACAAAAAATCGTGACGGAACCTCCCGAGACAAGACAGAATTTCACAGAACCTCAGTGGTGCTATAAAACTAAATGAATCAGAGAGACAGGGGTTCTGGAGACTTGAAGGGCACTGTTAAAGGGTGCTAGGGATGGAATCTGTGGCAGAGGTGGTCATTGTTGCACAGGGCGCCACCAGTGTTAAAGCCAGCCCTGATTAAATGTAAAGCATCCAACCAATATAAACAAAATTGTTCAATGCAAAGCTGCAACACTGCACCTGGAGGGGTAAAATTCCTTAGTCATATTACAGCTCAGCATGGATGGTGCTAGCTCATCATAAGCTTAAAAACATTTCTGTAGAAATTGCAAAAGACTTTGGGGCAGATGTAGGTAAATCTTATTTACAGACTCTAAAATACAGAATTTTACCGATTCGGTATTTTAGATTCGGTAAATAAGATGTAGGTAATTATTTGGTAATTTTTACCGAATCGGAATGATTCAGTAATTACGGAATCAGTATTTACTGATTCGGTAATTGCCATTGATTCCTCTGGGCCTAAGTGCCACCTACATCTTGCTTTACAGAATCAGTAAAATTACCGATTCTGTAAAATTTAGGCCCCCTACATGTCAAACACCAAATACCGGTCGGTAACGGCCGAAATCGGCCGTTACCGACCTGTATTTGGTGTCCTACATCTGTCCCCTAGTCCTTTTCTAGGTCAGTTTGGATGGCATCAGGACCAGACTGGCTGTAGCAGGAACTGGGTATTTCCCCGGTGGGCCAGAGGGGTAGGGCCGGTTTTGTGGCGTGGTGGCCGGTATTGTCACTGGGGGCCAGTTTTGCAATATTGGCACCCTGTAACAAAAGTGGGAGCAGTACTCCTACTAGCACCTCCCCTAAAAAAGAATGCCCTCATTGGCCAAGGCATCATACGAGCATCAGATGCACTCCAGAAAAAAGTTGAATCAATACGTCCTTTCTTCAATCTTCAACCAGTTTTGGGACACCACAAATGTGGCAACTGACAGGCTTGCAGCTCTACATTAGAGGGGTCCAAATTCTATAATGGGAGCAAAAGCTGGAAACATTCTGAATTTTCCAACTGCAAGACTAAGAACGTGGTTTACGTGATCATCTGCCTGTACGAGCTGGTTTATATTGGTAAAATGATACAAAAAAATCAGACAGCACATAACCAAACACCGAACCAGACTCAAGAATAAAGTACCCAATGCTCCTCTTGTCACACATTTTTAAATTTGGGCCATTCAGAAAAGATATCTGCTGGACAGTTCTAAGTGTCATTAAACCCACTCATCGGGGTGGCAACCTTGAAAGAACTCTTCATGGGCATACTTAATTATGAAATTCAACACTGCCTCTTCAGGCCTGAATGAAAAGTCTGAGATGAACAGACTATAGATTGTTCCAACAGAGTCTTAAATCAATTCGCTCCCTCGCCAGACTTCAAGTACCATCATGCAATGCGCCATCCATGTGATAAGAATCTACAGGTTAGGCCTGCTGTGAACTTTGTTCCACTTCCTGAGAAGCCTTTCTGACTTAAGGAATTGCAAATTGCAATGCATCAAGAAATCGCTAAATAAATTGCAATTTCCTAATATTCCTTAGTTGCGACTCGGTCGCAATTAAGGAATACCTCCCCATTCATTCCTATTGGCTTAGAGGCCAATAGAAATGATAGGAATGAATAGGAAGGCATTCTCAATTTGCGATTAGCAATTAGCGTTTCGCAAATTGAGAATGCGAATTCAAGGGTGCAGGGGTGTCCAAAGGACACCCTGTTGCACCCCTGAAAATCAATCTGTGCACATATGTTGTGCACACACATGCCCTAAGGGGAAAAATGCACAAAATTGCATTTTTCAAAGTTTTCGCAAATTACCATGAGGTTCAACCTCATGGTAATTTGGTCCCCCTAATTGCGAAATCGCAATTTTTTAAAGTTTCATGCTTTTAAGGAATCGCAAAATGCGATTCCTTAAATGCAATCGCAATTTGAGAATTTGCAAATATTTGCGAATTCTCAAATTGCGAGGGCCTTCACCCTTCATGCATTCCAAAAGCATATTTTGCGATTGTAAACTGACGATTTTTGCGATTCGCACCATTTGCCATCACAAAATCCTTTGATGCATGTGCCTGTCAGTATCCAGTAGGTATTTTTACTTGCACTCAGGCACCAGCATTCCATAAGAAATGCACAGTCTCAGTGGAGTCTGCCAACATTAAAAGTTGTCCGTTGCACAACACCATGAAGTGCTGACTTTGTTCTCTACTATTTTCAGAAACCCGTAAAAAGAGGACACAACCACCCCCACCTGTCGCTTTAACCATATTTTGCAGGGTAAGGAGAGACCTGTAATCCTTTTAGCAAGTAGTAGTTTTTTTTTATTAAAGATTAGGGACTACCACTTAGTCACCTCTTTTGTAACTGCTTAGGTGTTTTACTGTGTTTGATCCAGTCCCGGTCCTGAGGAAGAACCCCAAAGAAATTCCAGGTTCTTAAACGCGTTGACCCCATTTCAGCTCCTCATAACTTCACATCTCAGTCAATCATATAGCACACAAACAGGGCAATTTTACTGTTGCGATAGGCTCATATGACTAGCTGTTGTTGGCAGGCTTTAGTTCTTGAAATTGAAAGTTGTTTTTGCCGCCACATTTCTTGTACAATCTAAGGACTGGTTACCTCAAATTGTTTGTAAAATTGTGTATTTTGTTTGTAATACTTTATCTTTTTTCATTTGGTATTTATGTTATATGGATTGTTCTAAATTGTCGTTCGTCTTGGTTTTAATTTTAAATATTGAATGTTCATGTTTAAAAATTGATCAACTTACAAAAGTGTAATAAATATAAAATTTAAAGCACACACCCCCACAACTTGCTGTTTATAATTATTGATGAGGCCCAGTGTGGGTGTGGTTTTGGGCCCAGCCCCCTTTTTTGTTAAAAAAAATCATTTAATTACAGCATAGGTGTTAGACCCGGGACCCCGGGCTGGCCAAGGCTCACGTCAAAGTCAGTCAGAGACCACCATGTCTAAGGTCAGGGCAAGGGAGTTACACACCAAGATAAACCCTGCTCACCCTCTAGGTAGCGTGACGCGAGCAGCAAGGCTAATCTCGGAGGCGATGTGTAAAGCGTTTGTGCGCGCACCCAGCAGCAACACCCAAGGCCCACCACAAAGAAAACTCCACACAAGCTTATATAAAAAATAGCCTTTGTGTTATAGTAAAAACACATTAGATAACAGACAAACTTTACAATGTGCCAACAGGCACGGGCAGAATTTACAAGGGATTATGTACAGGACAGGGCCACGTGGACCACTGTCAGGGGTAGGCACTTGTTAGAAATAATACGTGTAGGTATAACACTTAGCACATAAACATATAATGACTGTAGCACTAAAATAGTAAATGCAGCATACAACCAGTAATCACTGGCAAAGGGTAAATACCTCCTACGCAACCCTAAACACTGTAGGAAAATCACCCAGGGAACTAGGACCTTATCATCAGGACCTATAGAAGGAAAACCATCACCTAAGCAGGTCACTTTTAGCAAAGGGAAGGAAACCTAAACAATCACCTAAGCAGGTCACATTTAGCAAAGGTAATAAAACATAAACAATCCTCTAAGCAGGTCACTTTTAGCAAAGGGGATAAAACATAAATACCCAAGCAGGTCACTTTTAGCAAAGGTAATAACATAAACAATCCTCTAAGCAGGTCACTTTTAGCATAGGTTATAAAACATAAATACCTAAGCAGGTCACTTTTAGCAAAGGTAAGCCAAGAACACAAGCCTAAACGTAGCAACTGTCCACTAAGTGCTGGACAGTTGTAAATCACAGATAGCCAACGTTGGAGCCTTGTGGGCTCAAAGAACAACGGGGGCCCTCGAGCCTTTCAGGGCTCGCCAAACAATGGGGGGCTGGGAAACTCGTGGGCTCGAAAATAAAGGTCTGGCCCTCCGGAGCCTCTCGGGGCTCGTCACAAATGTAAGCGGGAGCCTCTCTGGGCTCTAAATAATGAAAATGCCAGCAGAGCCTCTCAGGCTCGAAGACACAAATGGTGCAGCAATTCTGGGGGTGGAGGGGAGCGGCCCTCTGCCAACTGGGACCGCTCTCAACCACAACCGCACTCGGGGAGCCTTTCAGGCTCTTAAAACAACTAGGCTCCGCATGTTGAAGCCTCTCGGGGGCTCGGGGCAGGAAATCAATAATGCCTCTGGAGCCCTCAGGTCGTCGGAGCAGCCCTCTGCCAACCGGGGCCGCTCACAAGTCCAAGGAAACTGCCCTTGAAGCTGGGAAGCTGGAGCAACACTCACCGGCTGTTGTGGCGGGGGCTCTCTGCGGCGTCTCCCTGCCTCGCGGTGCACGGACACAGCTACGCCCAGGGCTTTCCTCCGCTTCCAGACGCCAGCACTTCTCCTTCTCTCCCCGCGGGCTGCGGTACTCGTCTTTGGGTGCGGGGCTCTCCTCCCACCCAACACGGGGAGCCTCGCTGGCGGACACACACCGGAACACGGGTCGGCTCCCGCTGCTTCCGGATGTCCAAAGGTCCCGCCCAAGGCCTGCCTGACTTCCGGTTCGGCCAGGCGGCCACGGGGACGATTTCACTCGTAGACACGGGGCAATGCCGGGTGGGCACCGGCTTTTCCAATAGCAATAAATCGAGGTGGGCACTCGGAAGTGGCATAACAAGCGCTACTAAGTGCTCGGGGGAAAAATATAAGCGCTCCCAGCGCTATAAGCAAAGTGAAGCGCTCCCCAGCGCCAGCAGTGAAAGGGAAGCGCTCCCAGCGCTAAAGGTCACTAATAAAGCGCTTACAAAGCTATGGGCCAAAAGTAAAGTGCCCCAGCGCTAAAGAGAGCAAAAAGTCCAGCAAAGTTCATCAGGGAGGCAGGGGAGCAAGGCTGGGCCCAGAGCCAGCTCACTGGGTCTCCAGGCAGGGAGACACTCCAAGTGGCGGTCCTCCTGGCCCCAGCAACAGCAGCAGCCCCCTCTGGCAGGATCCAAAAGCAGAACAAATTGTATGGGGACACAGCCCCTTCTTATACTGTAAATTCCTTTGTCTGTAGGTGCAGGGCGGGGGGAAACCAGTCGCAGCTGGTTTTGAAGCACCCTTGATAGCTCAACCACCCATTTCATTCACAGAGGAGGCTAGGGTCATCAATCGCACCACAGGGGGAGGAGCCAGCATTGTGTGGGGAAAGTCCAGCCCCATCAGGGACCAGGTGCACTCCTCCCCAGCCATCATCATGCTAATCTCACACTCACCACCGGGCAGACCCATCCAGCCTTCCTGGAGATAGGCTCACCAGCCAGCTCCAGGCAATCACACGCCAGGCATATTTTACATTAATATGCCAAGTCCTAAAGTGGCACTTCCGCACAAGACACACTCATGCCACATACATCATTGCGAAGCATTCATTCTAACAAGCTCGCTCATACCAAATTCGAGCCTGCACTCCCCACGCATCAGGAACTACCAGGGACACCGACATTCCCCATGCATCCCTATGGGAGAGCAGGCCAGCCTAACTCCATGCATGCACTTTACTCTGGGACACTCAATCAATCAATCAAAGCATTTGTATAGCGCGCTACTCACCCCGAGGGTCTCAAGGCGCTTGGGGATGGGGGGTCCACTACTGCTCGAACAGCCAGGTCTTGATTTGCTTCCTGAAGGCGAGGTGGTCTTGGGTCAGGCGGAGGTGGGTGGGGAGGGAGTTCCACGTCTTGGCGGCTAGGTAGGAGAAGGATCTTCCTCCCGTTGTGGCTCTTCGGATGCGGGGGACGGCAGCGAGGGCGTGGCTGGTCGATCGAAGCTGGCGGGTGGGAGTGTAGAAGTTAAGGCGGTCGTTGAGGCATCTTGGGCCTTGGTTGTGAAGAGCTTTGTGTGCATGGTTGAGGAGTCGGAACGTGATTCTCTTGTTGACGGGGAGCCAGTGCAGGTTTCTTAGGTGTGCGGAGATGTGGCTGTGTCGGGGGATGTCCAGGATGAGTCGTGCTGAGGCGTTCTGAATCCGCTGGAGTCTTTTCTGGAGTTTTGCAGTGGTTCCGGCGTAGAGGGCATTGCCGTAGTCCAGTCGGCTGGTGACAAGGGCCTGGGTGACTGTCTTCATGGTTTCGGTGGGGATCCACCGGAAGATCTTCCGTAGCATGCGTAGGATGTTAAAGCATGACGAGGAGACGGCGTTGACTTGTCTGGTCATGGAGAGGAAGGAGTCCAGGATGAAGCCCCAGTTGCGTGCGTGGTCCGTTGGTTTGGGTGTGCTGCCCAGGGCAGGGGGCTACCAGGAGTTGTCCCAGGCGGATGGCGACGATCCCAGGATGAGGACTTCCGTCTTATCTGAGTTCAGTTTCAGGCGGCTGTTCATCATCCACTCGGCTACGTCTTTCATCCCTTCGTGTAGGTTGGTTCTGGCGGTGTCGGGGTCGTTGGTGAGGGAGAGGATCAGCTGGGTGTCGTCGGCGTAGGAGATGATGTTGAGGTTGTGTTGGCGTGCGATGGCCGCAAGGGGGCTCATGTAGATGTTGAAGAGGGTGGGGCTGAGTGATGACCCTTGTGGTACGCCGCAGATGACTTCGGTGGCTTCTGATCTGAACGGGGGGAGGCGGACACTCTGTGTCCTTCCGGCGAGGAAGGAGACGATCCAGTCCAGTGTCTTCTCTTGGATTCCGACGTTGCTGAGGCGCTGCACTAGGGTGCGGTGGCAGACAGTGTTGAATGCCGCGGAGAGGTCCAGCAGGATGAGGGACGCTGTTTCACCGATGTCGAGCAGGGCTCGGATGTCGTCAGTGGCTGCGATGAGGGCGGTCTCGGTACTGTGGTTGGCCTGGAACCCGGACTGCGAGAGGTCGAGGGATCCATTCATCTCGAAGAAGGCGGACAGCTGTCTGTTGACGGTCTTCTCGATGACTTTGGCAGGGAACGGGAGGAGCGAGATGGGGTGGTAGTTTTTTAGGTCAGTGGGGTCGGCTGATGGTTTCTTCAGGAGGGCGCTGAGTTCGGCATGCTTCCAGCTCTCCGGGAAGGTTGCGGTGTCGAAGGAGGAGTTGATGATGTCCCGGAGATGGGGTGCGATGGCGGAGTCGGCCTTGTTGAAGACGTGGTGAGGGCAGGGGTCGGTTGGAGATCCGTAGTGGATGGAGTTCATCGTGCGTATGGTCTCTTCAGTGTTGATAGGGGTCCTGGCACGGAGGGTGGTGGTGGGGGGCGCTGGTGCGGTCGTAGGGTGCGTCGGCTGTGTGCTGAAGCTGTTGTGTATGTCTGCGATCTTGCCGTGGAAGTACGAGGCGAGTGAGTTGCAGAGGTCTTGCGATGGGGTGATGTTGTTTTTTCCGGCACTGGGGTTGGGTAGTTCTTTGACGATGTTGAAGAGTTCCTTGCTGTTGTGGGTGTTGTTGTCAAGTCGTTCCTTGAATGCTGTTTTCTTGGTGGTGTGGATCAGTTGGTGGTGTTTTCGAGTGGCAAGCTTGAGGGTGGTCATGTTGTCTGGTGTCGGGTCTTTGCGCCAGGCTTTCTCGAGGGCTCGGCAGTTCTTCTTTGAGCTCTTGAGTTCGTCGGTGAACCAGGGTGCTTTCTTGCTGCCGGGTCTGCTGGGAGGGGTCCTCAGTGGGGCGAGGTCGTCTGCGCAGTTGCTGATCCACCTCGTTAGGTTGTTGGTGGCTTGGTTGGGGTTCGCTGAGATGGTGGGAGGGTTCTGGCTCAGGGATGCGGCGAGCTGGCCGGCTGTGACCTTGTTCCAGCTTCTGCGGGGAACCTGTTGCTGGTGGTGGTGGTGGTGGATCGTGTTCCTTCTGAAGCTGATGTGGACGCAGCTGTGGTCCGTCCAGTGGAGTCCGGTGGCGTGGCTGAAGGAGATGTCCTTGCTGGAGGAAAAGACGGGGTAAAACGTGTGTCCGGAGTAGTGGGTGGGGGTGGTCACCAGCTGCTTGAGTCCGAGGTTGGTGAGGTTGTCCAGCAGGGTGGTGGTGTTGCGGTCGTTGTTGTTCTCCAGGTGGAAGTTGAGGTCCCCGAGGAGTATGTAGTCAGCGGAGGAGAGGGCGTGCGGGCTGATGAAGTCGGCGATGTCTTCGCTGAATTGTGTACGTGGTCCCGGGGTTCTGTAGATGATGGTGCCTCTGAGGGTGGTCTTGGGGTCGGTGTGGATCTGGAAGTGCAGGTGTTCGGCGGCTGTGAGGGTGTCGTCGGTGTTGGTCGTGATGCGGATGGTGTTCTTGTGGACGATGGCGATGCCTCCTCCCGTCTGGTTGACGCTGTCCCTCCGGGTGATCTTGTATCCGTCCGGGATGGCGATGGCGATGTCGGGCGCTGAGGAGGCGTTCATCCATGTTTCTGTGAGGAAGGCGAAGTCTGGAGATGTTGAGTCTAGGAGGTTCCAGAGCTCCATGGCGTGTCTGTGGACGGAGCGGGTGTTGAGCAGGATGCACTTGAGGTGGTTGCTGCTGGGGGTCGGCTTGGTGGGTGCGGTGCAGGACCGGATGACGGAGAACTTGCAGGACTGGCAGGTGAAAGGTCCATGGGTGCGTCTTGGGGTGGCTCGGTAGCAGCCGGGGGTTCGGCCGGTGTTGAGTGCGTTGAGGGTGGTGGCGGCGGCGTAAGTCCGGCGGGTGGGCTGGCATCTTCTGGGGCCAGGGGTTCTTGCGCTGGGCGTGGTCCAGGCGCGGACGGGCGCAGACGGGCTTACCTTTGGCACGCCTTCGGCGCACAATCGGCGCGTCAACGCTGCGCGTGCGTGGGGCGTCATAAGAAGGGAGCCGGGAGGGAGGGTCTGCTGGGTGGCGGGAGCATGGGAGCGAATCGGCTGGCAGGGGGCGGGGCCGCAGGGAGGCAGCGGCGGGAAAATCGTGTGCGGGCTGGCGGGTGGCTCAGAGGCGGCTGGGTCGCCTGCAGGGAATTGAAGGCAGCGGCACCAGGATCAGCGGTGAGCAGGAGGCAGAAGGAGCGTGGGGGCGACCAGGCCTAGGAAGGCGCAGTGGTCGCTCCCGAGATGGTATATGCAATATAAAGATTCATGTACTGACAAAAGACAGGCAGATGATGGCCTTTGTGCCACATGGTGCAATAAATAATATGAATACGTAGGAAATGTTACCTCATTTTGTATTGACAAAAGACGGATCACACAACTGTTATTGTATTATTTACAACTGTGAGATAAAAGCATTTGTGATCTATTCATATCAGTCCAAGGAAAATAAGAGTACATAGGTTTTGATGTGAGTGTCTGTAATTAAACATGAAGCGGTATATCATGTTC
This sequence comes from Lissotriton vulgaris, assembly GCF_964263255.1. Lineage (NCBI taxonomy): Eukaryota > Metazoa > Chordata > Amphibia > Caudata > Salamandridae > Lissotriton > Lissotriton vulgaris. The sequence goes on along the minus strand of NC_141685.1, from coordinate 749,336,911 downwards.
TTTGGATAATCAACTGTCAAAAGAAAGTTGTGGCAAACGTTAACTAGTTTTTCTGAATTGTGTAAATATCAAAAGACCTATTAGTAAAATATTTTTATGATCTCTTTCACAGCATCATGATGGTAAAGTCCTGATGAAGACACAGTCTTTGTGTCGAAACGCGTCGACAGGAAACCATCCACTTTTTAAATATATTTCTTCTCTTTTTTAACTGTGAAAACATATGTATTAGTACAATGTTATTTTATTAAGTCTTATCAATGGACTGATAAATTTTATCATTTCTCTTTATCGTATTGAATCAAAATGTATTTTCTAAATTTGAACTAGTTGTTTATTATTGTTTGCCAACTATATTGTGCCAGTACCTTGTTTGTGTGCCTGGGAGTGTTATTTTGCATAAATTGTTTACCCTGTCCCAGGATCTTGATCCATATCAGGGGGTCCTTGTTTCTAACACAGCGCTCCCGAGATGGTGGCAGGGTCCCCTTAAGAAGGGAGCCGGGAGGGAGGGTCCGCTGGGTGGCGGGAGCGTGGGAGCCAATCGGCTGGCGGGGGCGGGGGGCGGGGCCGCAGGGAGGCAGCGGCGGGAAAATCGTGTGCGGGCTGGCGGGCGGCTAAGCGGTGGCTAGGTCGCCTGCAGGGAATTGAAGGCAGTGGCACCAGGATCAGCGGTGAGCAGGAGGCAGGAGGAGCGTGGGGTCAACCAGGCCTAGGAAGGCGCAGTGGTAAACACAGGGTAAAAGTGCGCAGAAACCAGAAAATCATTAACACAGATCACAGATTAAAAGCAAAAAGATTAGGGGTAAACCTGCCAGAAGGGCCAAGTCCAACAATAGGTATTTGAGTTAGCTCGAGGTGTAGCCTTGTAACCTGCAGCGGTGGCCTTAATTCACCCAACAATCTTACCAACACTAGCCATGTTAGTGTAACTGCAATTCAATTAGAGAGACTAAGAAAATATTCACTCAAATTCATATCTTGGACTCACCTTCGCACACAGATGTGAGGTTCTCTAGCAGCTCTGTGCATAGAATGTAATGGAGGCACAGGTCTGTTGTGCAAAAGAGCTCGAATCTATTTGCCTCCAGCCAAGCCATTAGCCCGCTGCATTGGACTACCTGAAAACAACAAGACATATGTATATAGAGACCTGAGAAAACTGAAACCTTTAGCATGAGTTACAGCATTAGTGGACATCACATTACCTTCTTTTGGAACTTAATGATATCTCAGGAATTTCCACTACTAAAAATGAAATAAATGCCCACAATGAAGGTACAATTATCAAAATAGTTGTAAGTTGTATAAAAAGTTGAAAGCTATTACCTAAAGTTTCACCAAATGCATCCAGGCATAACATGACCCACAAACACCATAAAAACAACCTTATGCCACTCACAGAGACAGATGTTCTTACGTGCAAATCTCAGTATATATTTTCCGAGATAGAATAATGAAGTTCATCAAATTTTTGAACCAAACAGAATAACATGTCACAAGATGTCTTTTGCTTTATACTTGCTAACTAACAGATAAATAATAGAGAAAAGATCAGTAGGCATTTTTACTAATTGTAACATACCTGAGTTTACATAACATTGAGAGGAGCAGGCATTTTATCATCACTATGTATTTGAGATTATATGAAATTAATATGGCTTAGTCAATTAATTTTAAGTCAATGCATGTCATGCTGTTGAGGCCGCGAGTCACGGACGGTGGACGTTTGGAGCTGCTGTGTGAGCGCGCACGCAGGTAGTGGCGCGGAGGGTAGTGGGCGGAGCGAGCGAGCAGTGCGGAGCTCAGGTGGCTGTACCATGGGGCTTCGGAGGCTACGGAGGCTGCAGAGGCGGAGGCGGTGATTGCTGCAACGGCAGTGGGGGACAGTAAGAGGTCGCTAACAGCAGTGAGGCGGGGGGCAGTGGAGCAGACAGTGGAGCAATTAAAGCTGACTGAGAGAGGGGAAGCGGCATTTGAGCACCCGAGGCCGGCTGTCATGGCCGAGAGCCAGGTGAGTCTTAAGCTCCGAGTCGACTAGGACTAGGACTAGGACTGCGGACGCCTGGAGGCAGTGGAATCTCGCTGCCTGGGGGATCTCTGCCAGCGCCGCGTTAGTCCTTGCCCTCCTCTCTCAGTGCCTAAGGTCACTCTAACCTCTTGTTTCACCCCGCTTGCTCCCTCCATCCTGTCTCAGACCAGTCCAGACTAGACCAGACTTGGTCTTATCTCCTACCACCGCGCGGTCATTCTTCTGGGTTTCTGGGCTGTCCGGGCTACGCTGTCCTTCTTGGTCGCCTGTTAACCATGATTGGGTTCTTCAGCCTTCTTTCTGTTTTCTGTCCTTTACCTTCCGCCCCTCCCCATCGGTCTGCCACTCCCGGGCGTTCACTTGTTTGGCCCCAGTCAGTCCTGACTTTGCTCCCCCCGTCCCCAGCCACCCATCGCTACCACTGCCAGCCCTATCGCCAGCCGGGAACTGGCCCGCGGCGGCCTCCCAATACACCACTGCCCATTTACGCCTCTACGCGGGCTGTCTGGCCCAGCCTGGCCCGGACCGATCTGCCTGTGGAGGCCACGTGGTGCAGGGGCCTGGGAGTAAGCCCGAGGTGCCAGTTCTTGGGAGTGTGGTAGGTGACTGGAGGCAGTGAGCAGCGAGGGACCGTGCTGGGACAAGAGTACGCGGGTGCCTGCATGCCACGTCGTGCCCGCCGTTGACCCCCCCAACTGCCAGGGTAAACCAAGGCTCAGCGCTCCTGGGTTTAGGGACAAGCAGTTCTCCACAACTTTTTCATTTTTCCCCCTGACCTTTGTGTTCTCATCCTGGTACAACTGCCATCAAAGACCAGATGGCAGAGGGTCTACCCGAACCACCTTTTCAACCCACAGACCCAGAACAACTTTGCATTAAAACGGAAGGGATGAGATCCGGAAAAATAAGAAAAGCAACTGCTGAATCAAAATGAAAAAAATCGAAACGGTCGCCCATTGACGTGGAGGGTGTCCCAGCCAATCCCACAAACCCAATACCTTTCATGGTCACACCGAAGACTTCCAACTATCGATGTAACGGAGGGCACGTTAACAGCGACATGCATTCTTTTCACGCAACACCCCCGAAAGTCTCAAAATCCTTCTCTCTTTTGGACTACTTAAAAAAAAGTACCCGGGGAGGGCGCAGCACCTTTTATCCCCTCAAGCCTCCGAGGCAATTAAGTTCTGTGACCTTCATCAACAGGCTGTACCAGGCGAGCGCCTGACTCAATCGTCTCAAACACCAAACAACAAGCTTGCTCCAACACCGGATGTCTTTATTTTTGGATCACTAGTCACTGACCAGAATCCTGCTTTGGAGTGTTTTACGAGGGCAAACAAAAATCATTCACCAAGCCAGCAACCTGTATCAGCTCAGTCTCTTCCCCCCTCTGTCACCCGCAAGGAAGAAGCCAGCTCCAACAAATCACTTTCTGATAGCCCCACCCTCAACTCTAGCTCTCAACCATTGCAGATTAAGAATTTTTTAACTACAACACCACAAAACTCCTTTTTAATCTTTCCACAAATTCACTCACAAAAAGATGCAGTGATTAACTCTGACATACTTAGTCTCTGTTCACCACAGGGCTTAAGATCACCTGAGGGGAGCTCAGAGTCAACCAAACCCCAACAACGACTACCTTCACCTCCAGCAGCAGTAATAGCAACAGTTTCCCCAAAGTCTCCACAAAAAAACAGATCCAAATGACTAACTTCTATCAGATCTGTCATCCTTTTTCAAAAATCGCCAGATGCCAGACAAAAACCCGAGTCAAATTCTGATGACCCTACAAGTATTTGGCCCCAACTCCTTCAAACTTTTCAATCGACAGTCAATGCGCTAAATTATCATTCAGACAAATTGGATACGCAGGTCGATCTACTAAACACTTTAGCTTTGTTTACAGCAGGGATCGACAATAAGCTGGAAAAATTTAATAATCTAATAATAGAAGCACAATTGTCATCAAAACTAGTCCAGTCAGTCTGCTACTGCTCGCCCATCATCGACTCCCTCTCCTCGCTTCCAGCTTTTTTAACCACTGCCATAAATGAAGTAAAGATGTTAAAGGGGGACCATGCAAAGGAACGTCTTGACCAGTCACCTCATAAACCTCCAATAAAAAACCTGGAATCGGTGGAGTCCTTAACCCCACCCGCGATTGGAATGTCGAAGAGCGGGGAATTAAGATCTGCCTCAAATCAGACGGATTCTTCCCAAAATCTCGTCCGAGATCAAGTCTCTTCCTCTTCTGCAGCACTTACACAATTGCCGGCCTCAAGCTCTCAGACAGTGAGTGGGAAACCTTATATCACCAACATCAACATGGTAGGGTTTCCCGTTATACCAGACGCTGCTGCAGCTCCCACTACTGAAGCACTTCCTGTGCCCATGGCAGCTTGCAGCAAGAGAGAGTGTAAACGTCAGCGCAAACAAAAAAACAAATTAGGACTAAAACCTACAGTCGAACCTTCCAAACTATTTCTGCTATTCACAACAGCTGATAATAAAAAAGCCTTAAGCGTCTCACAACCACCTCCTATATTACCAATTTCTTGCCAAAGCGCCCCCATGGCTGACCCAGCATCAATCCACAGTCACCAAATTTCTGCGGGGTCTTACGATCCAAATGCTTTACCCGTTGACTTTGAAGGGCTATTTCCGTATACATCAACCGAAATAGAGGCACAGTCCAAACCACCAAACCAAGCAAATTGTGCCCTAGGAGAACTTTGTGTGTTGCAATTATATAGTGCTGGCTTTTTGGCAATGAACGGTAGATCTATGGAAGATACTCCTCCGAAGTGGACATGGACAAATGGTCGCAAGCAATCCTATCTTGATTACACTATATGTAATTCAGCCCTGTTCCAACACCTGGGCAACTACAGCATTCATCCTCGATCGGAAAGCGACCATCGCCCACAAGTCCCTTACCGTAAAGCCAGCCCTCCACAACATCACCTCATCAACATGCAAAGGAATTTACACTGAAAACCTAATACGGCTAAGATTGAGCGATGACATTGCCATAAATGTTATGAGGGAATGCTTGGCCTTCACGACAGGGGGCACTGACTTGGCAGCATCTCCCATTGTCTTCTGGTCCATCTTCTGCTCTCCCCTGACAAGCCTTTTCCCATCTAAACCGCAACCTCACAAGGCTCTTACCACCCCTCAGTCTGCGATCTCAAGCGAAACCATGGCATTGAAAAAACAGAGAAATAACACTTTACACTCCACTAAGAAATTCCCAGAGAACAGTGAGCTCCTGAACGCTTACAAAACCGCCCAAAGGACATTTAGACTGGCTCAACAAAAAGATAAACGTCTCTATTTAGACCACTTCTGGTGCAAAAGCAAAAATCGTAACTCAAGAAAATTCTGGGCCCTTATTCACCGTCAAAATTCAGCCTCGCCTTTTCCGGGAGCGCAAACATCCTAGAAGCCGATTGGGCTGCCTTTTTGACCGTCCACTTTAGGGCCACAGAAGAAATAGCCCCCATAGATATATGCGCTCTCAATTCGACAAAAGTAAGCCCGAGCAACAACTGGATCTGTCCCACTGAATACCTAGAATCTCCAATGGAAGATCTGAAGATCTCTGAAGAAATGGTCACTAAAGTTTTATTAAAAGCAAGACCCGATGGAGCTCCCGGCCCAAATGGCCTACCACAGACTCTATTTAAATCAAACATAACCCTCTGGTCGGGGTATTTTACCAACCTCTTCAACTACGCATTCAGCAATCCAATCATACCAGACTTGTGGCGGGGCGCAATAATCCATCCGATCTATAAGTCTGGTTCTCATGCATCTCCAAATAACTACAGATTAATTACTCTCTTAGACATTGATGCAAAACATTACGCAGGCATCTTATTGGAGGAGCTGAAATCCTGGGTAGAGCTGTACAATTTGATTCCAAAGAACCAAACTGGCTTTACTGCAAACTCTGGCACCATCACCAACTTATCGACAGTGTCCATAATTGTTGACAAAGCAGTTGCTACATCTAGGGCTGTTTTCTGCTGCTTCGTAGATTTAAAAGCTGCCTTTGATCGAGTCCCCAGGGCTGCTCTATGGGTAAAGCTAAAAAAATGGGGGATCCCAGCCGAAATATTGGATGCGATTATTCAATTACATTCAGGAACGCATGGATTCAAGTGAAGCTGGGGACTGGTACATATCTCTCCCGGAAAATCATGACAACCAGAGGTGTCAAACAGGGATGTGTCCTGGCCCCACTCCTTTTTAATTTGTTTATAGCAGATTTACCAGTGACCCTTAAAGAAATAAATAGTCATCCACCGAAGATCGGTGGTGTCTCAATAAGTAACCTTTTATACGCTGACGATTTGGTACTTTTTACTCTCACCAGGGTAGGACTGCAGAGGCTTTTAGCCAAATTACACAGCTACACCACCATGAACACCCTAGAGGTAAATTTGAAGAAAACCTAAGTGGTTATCTTCGGCAGGAAACGCAACCTTGGAGGTGGATGGCTATACAATAATATGACCCTTACAATAGGAAAAACATACAAATATTTAGGGATCAACCTTGACTCTAGGGGCTCCTTTGCTAAACAACGCAGTGAAGTGTCAATAAAAGCCATGAACCTCCAGGTGAATTTCTCCAAGCTCTCAAAAAAACTGTCCGGTCCGTGTTTATCACCATTAATGGAAGTTATGAGAGCAAAAATTGGGCCTATTCTGTCGTACAGCATTGAAATTTTTAGAGGAAAATTAAATGCCAATTTAAACCAACACGTAACCAAAATCTACAAAAAGGCCCTCCATATGCCCAAAACCGCCTCTGCGGCTCAAATCAGATTAGAACTGGGCCTATTAAATTACGAAATCTCAAGCGTTGGCACGTATCTGAATCTGTGCCATAAACTAAGACAAGCAGATCCAGGCACATTGGAGTCACTACTTTGTTAGACATTTCACAGGAAAATCCAGGTGGCTCTTATGGCCGATTTTTTAACGACGCACTCAAGCAAATGTCTGTGGGAGAACTATGGGATCTTAATCCCAGTAAAGCAGTTTTTAAAATTAGTATCAAGAAGCGTATTCGAATGAGCTCCTAAATTGCTGATAAAGCACATTTTGCTGAACGCAAACACGCATGGGCAACAATGAATTCTTATGGGCTGGCCACCCCACTTACTTACTTGTCCTGCACTTACCCCCTGTATTTAAAACTTAGCTTCATGGCTATCAGATTGGGTAATTGGCAATTTTTAAAGGATCTTCCCTCATGGCGCCGCACATCAGAGGATGTGCTGCGCAGAGGGTGTGGCCAGACGGCAGAAACTTTAGAGCATGTAGTCTGTCTCTGCCCCGCTCTTATGCCACAGCGCAGACGAAAAATGAAAACTGAGTGGAACAGACTGGGCATTCGGACCTGCAGACAGGCCATCATTGCAGCTCTGAACCCAGAAAATACAGTTTTAAACATTGGTTTTACTATTTTTATACGCTACGCATACTGCAAATTAACTTAATTGTGGATGGGCTTGACATTGTTTTTACTCTAAATGAAACAGTCAGTACTAAATTGCACTTTATTTAATGCGGCTAAATCTGTTTACATCTGATTGCACTATATTATAAATTGCTGCTAGTTGTTGAACCTCTAACTGTTTCTACCAACACAAGATTGTTATAACGATTCCAACGATCTTTCATCCAAATGCCATTGTTGACACTGCTGTTTTTCACATTCTGTCTCTTCCCTTTTTAACATATGTATGCTGCTGAAGTCTTCTACTAAGAATCTGGACTTTTTTCTTTTTTTTTCTCTCTTGTTAATTCTTTGTTTTTATCTCTCGTTTTTTTATACTTGTAGTATCACTGGTAGTTTTGATGTGTACTTTTAAGGAAAATTTCATATCCAAATAAAAACACGGGCGCGCCCTTAAAATGCATGTCTCTGCTATTTATCTTTTTAGCTCAAATACCACTATGGTTGTTTAATTTTGTTGCTTGTGTGTACATATATTGTTTTGTTTTTTATTGACTAAAACAATAAACTACTATCTATTAAAGAAAACAATAGTGGTTCACCTATAAGATTTCGGTTAACTGTTAGATGTTTGATAATGTAACAATGTGGCATCCTTACAGAACCACTTAGCTACCTTTGTATCACTCCTTCAAGGGCCAAAGCACTGACTGCATCAAAAAAGACTGTGCCAGGTAACATGTCCACTCAGTACTGATGCAGTAATCACCATGCTGCCTAACAGGTGTTAGCTCCTATGGGCCCGGCAATATGTCAATAATCAATGATTCTTCCAATCATTGATCAATGATAAAATCCCTTAGGCAGTACTGCATACCATACCTTGAGCAGCTTATGATATGCAGAAGTTGCTCTTAAACAGAAACCTTAACATTGCTACTCAGTAACTTGAAATAATCAGCCAGTGCTTATGGCATCTGTGACAACATCACGCTTTTATTGGGAATTATCACAACATGTTATATTAAGTAATACTATGTTGGTCCTTGATTTAGGGGGTCAGCGCATGCATAGGTAGTTTGGGGAGTGATTGTGTAAGGGAATATCGTGGACAAAGAAATCGCATGGTCACATGATTGTGGCCAGAACATTGAGGGACAAAATATTGAACAGGTAAGTGCACAGAGGGAGGTAAGGATGGACTATTCTTAACACCACATACACGTATCTTGAAGATATATATAATACCAAGGTACGTATCTGTGGAGTTAGGTACAGAAAATGTATACAAGTTTATCTTTCAATATGCTGTCCCTTGAAATACTGGTAACAACATTATGCCCATTCAATATTTTGTTTGCGATATTTGCACGATTGTTTTTGTGCTGGAAGGGACACCTTCCTCCACAAAAATAATCCTTAGATGCATTTTCCTCTTTTTTGTGTGTGGACATAAAGAGGAGAGATAAAGATATTTCTTCTCGTTACACCTTTGTCGAGTAGGTGCTCCATTTTGGTGCAAACTCTGGTTTACAAGTATTTGTAAATCTGGGTTTCTGATACAATCCATGGGTGGATTCATGGGATTGCCCACTCCCCTTCTTAGTAACTCCTACCCAACACAAAGTAAATCAAGGCAGTGTTACTTTAAATGTACTTAGCCATGCCAAGCCACACAAAGTAGTTTTGTTTGGCTTGGTAAATGCCAAAAATAAATTTGTGTTGGGGCTACACCATAAAAGCAGCACAACCCTGATGTAAAATCATAATAAATCTGGGCCCTTGCCAGCAACTTGATGGCTATCTTGCAATGGTATGACAATATTATCAGCATACTTCCACTACAAGAGGGAATTTGGAGTTTTACAAGTATTTTATTATGATTGTTTGGAGTTGGTATTATACTAGGAGCATATAAGAGACCGCCAACCCTATATTGGCATTTGACTACTGCTTCACTCACATTACCATGGCATTCATTCAAAGAATTATAACCAGGTACAAAAAATAAGTTGCTTCTCACAATTAGCACTCTCTTCCTGTGGCATTTACTCATGTTACTTCTTTTTTTCTTGTTGCTATACTGTGGGATGGGATGAGAGGGATGTAGTGAGCTCAGCATATTTGTTTTGGGTGTTTGATTCAGTTGTTTGCCCTATGCACACTTTGGTCACTTTTCTTCCAAGAATAATCTTTATAATCATCCTTTTCTTCAATGGTGAAAGCTCCCACAATGAACACATGCCATTATAGGCACAGCAAGACAGGTTACGAGAAGAAGTCGTTTGAACTTGAAACCAAGGATTGGATCATTCCAACTACACAGGAAACAAGTGAATTCCATTAAAACCAATATGTGCAATGTTTATCCCCATGAAGAAGGAATTACCTTGAAATATATTGGAGAATTGAGAATACCATTGCTTAACCTGACATTTTATAGGAACATTGCAATGCAGAGGAAAACACACTTCATAGTGGGGTTGTGCATGATTAAAAGCATCTGAGTTCCCCTAGAGGTGGATGACCAGTCCCATTGTTGACAGAAATGATGGTTCTCGCTCTGGACTAGTCCCAGCACAGGTGGAGCAATAAAGCAAGTATCTTACAGTCTTTCTAATGAGCATTAACAAGGTACAAGCTGGATGTGCTCTGACCTCTAATAGCACAGGCAGGAAATATAAACCAACAATCCCCAGTCTATCGACAGGAGGTGTAGTAGCAGATTCTGTTTTTCTTCAGGCACAGGCACCCTGCAGGACTATGGTTGCAGCACAATGGCAGAAAGGTAGGTGCTGGGCCAACAGAAGAAGACAGTAATGAAGCTTTCTACATTAATAGGTCCTTTAACCCCTTAACTGCTGGGCCTTTCCCCCCGATGCTCAGCCCTTTTTGGGCTATTTGGTGTAGTTTTTACTTAGGCCTCCATAACATTTTGTTCACATAAGATATACCCTCAACAGGTGTGTGTGTGTTTTTTTTTCAAACATCCTTGTGATTCCAAAGGTAGCCAGGGTTTATGGATTTCCCGGATGTGGATTGAGAAAATAGCCAAAATATAGCTACCTTTTGAGTTTGTGGGGAAAAGTAGGAAAAAAGTGCTCTGGATAAAAGTGTCTGTATTTTCTCCTAAAATGGCATCAATGAACACTTTGCTGTGCTAAAGTCACCATCTTCCCAGGTTTCAGGAACATGCAGAGCTTAATCAAAAAACCTAATCTCTTACCATAGTTTTGGCATTTTTCCAAGAGGTAGCCCATTTTTCCAACTTTTTGTGCTTTCAACCTACTTCCAGTTTGTGGTGGACACCAGTGTGAACCCTATGGGTGATCCAGGAAATCTATATATTTATGAAAAGTAGACAGCATTCTATATTTAGTAAAGGGTCTTATGTGTAGATCTCTTTAGGTTTTAGCGAATAAACTAAGTGTTATATTTAATCAATATTTTAAATGAGTGTGAAAAAAAGGCATTCATGACAAATTTTTCCTCTGTAACTTTTTGTCACGATGGCCTATATACAAAAGTAATATACCATTACATTTGCTAGGTCTTTTTAATTTGGAGCTGCACTGTACAAGGGTTTTTCATCATGTACTGATTATAGACTAATTCATATGGTGAACTATGGCGCCTATTAGGATGGCGGACGGACCTGCGTCCGTCCGCCACCCCCGAGGTGGGGGGACCGTCCGCAGGGGCAGCGGTGAGCCCTCCATCCCAATTAGGATGTGACCGACACCCTGGCAGTCACATCCCGTATCTTTACCCTTCGGCGGGTGCTGCTTGGAGCAGCACCACCCGCAAGGTTAAAAATGCATGATTTGCATTTACATGCACAAAGCTGCAAGCACAGCGCAGTGCCTGCCGCTTTGTGCATGTAAATGCAGGGGGGTACCATAGGTACCCCCCATGTGCACCCCCCACCCCCGACACCCTGGGGGCCCGAAAGGGCCCCCCAGAAGCTATGTCCACATGCTTTTCCACGGCGGTAAATCCGCCGCGGAAAAGCATTTTTTCAAACCCATCGTAATTTGGCTGGCGGTGTCTTGTCCACCATCAAATTGCGGCCAACACCCCGCGGATCAGCGGCGGACGGACCTGCCGTCCGCCGCTGATCCCACCGCCAGCATAATCTGGCGGTGGGTGTTTTGAAGGTCTGCAGCGGTGATTCCGCATCCTCCGGGCCGGCGGTGGCTTCCACCGGCCCGGAGGATGCGGAAACATCGCAATCATAATCGACCCCTATGTACAGTGAAACATAGTTATCAAGGTAACCTATGTATTTCTGCAATGGGCTCAAGATATGGAGTTTAGGAGAAGTAGTTATTGGTACATTTCTGAATTTTTGAGCATATAATTTAGAAGGTATTTTTCCAAATGTCTTCTTTCTCACAAGGTGGTTTAAATTTGGGAGGTACAAAATCAGAAAACTCTAATTGGTAATAACAAATATTCTACTATTTTATGTTTCCACATGGTTACATCACATGTTTCTACTCAAACTGACATTATTTTTGCAAAGTGGGTACTTGTGGATTTTGGGCCCTAGCTCGGCTGCCACCTAGGGAAACCTACCAAACCTGTACACTTTTGAAAATGATACACCAAGGGAAATCCAGGATAGGGTGACTTGCATGGCTCTCACCAGGCTGTTGTACCCAGAATCCCTTGCACACCTCAAACTTTGAGTAAAAAACAAATTTTCCTCACCTTTCTGTGATAAGAAGTTCTGGAATCTGCGCAGAGCCACAAACTTCCTCCCTCTCACATTCCCCTAAGTCTTCTAATAAACATGGTACCTGCCTTGTGTGGGTAGGCCTAGTTTCCGCAACAGGATATAGTCAAAAATGCAACATGGATACATCACATTTTTCCACTGAAAAGTGACACTTTTTTGCAAAGTGGGCAGCTGTGAATATTTGTGCCCTAGCTCAGCAGGCATCTAGGAAAACATAGCCAACCTGTGTTTTTTTTTTTAAAAACTAGACACCTAGGGAAATCCAGAATGGGGTGACTTGGGTGGTTCTCACAAGGTTGTTTTACCCAGAATCCCTTACAAACCTCAAACTTTGACTAAAAAAACTAATTTTCCTCACATTTCTGAGAAAAATTCTGAAATCTGCTAGGAGTTACAAACTTCCTTTCACTCAGCATTCTCCTAAGTCTTCTAATAAAACTGGCTCCTCACTTGTGTGGGCAGGACTACTGCCCACGACATTTCTCCTCTCAGAACTAACCTGTTTTTTGAGAAGTGGGTAGCTGTGGATTTTGGACCCTAGCTCAGCCCGCACCTAGGGAACCTAGCAAATCTGTACATTCTTGAAAACTAGAGTCCTAGAGGAATCCAGGATGGGGTGACTTGCATAGCTCTCACCAGGTTGCAAAACTCAAACTTGGACACATTTTCCTCACATTTCTGTGATAGAAAGCTTTGGCATCTGCAGGGAGCCCCAAACATTCTTCCACCCAGCATGCCCCTAAGACTTCGGAGAAAAATAGTACCTCATTTGTATGGGTAGGCCTAGTGCCTGGGACAGGAAACGGTCCAAAATGCCACATGGATACATTACATTTCCCACTCAAAACTGACCTGTTTTTTGCAAAGTGGGTAACTGTGGATTTTGGGCCCTAACTCAGGCGGCACCTAGGGAAACATAGTAAACCTGCAGACCTGAACATTTTAAAAAACTGGACACCTAGGGGAATCCAGAATGGGAGGACTTGTGTGGATCCCATGATGTGCTTTTAACCACAATGCCATGCAAACCTCAAACTTTACCCAAAATCATGCATTTTCCTTCCAGTCTGTCTTGGAAACTTCTAGAATCTTCAGAAATCCACAAAATTCCTACCACCCAACATTGCCCAACTTGTACTGATAAAAACTCTGCACCACTTGTGTGGGGCTGCCTCAGCACCTTGGGAACACCTGGCAGAGATTGTAGCTGTGCCCCTGCTCAGAGAAAAAATATGTGCTGTCTTCTGCCAGGCAGTAATTCTAATATTTAGTGCATGCACCTGAAGAAATGCCAACACCAGAGAAACACAGAGCAGGGGTTTACCTTCAGCTCTAAATGGAACAACAGGTGTTACTATTGACTCTTGGGGAGGCCCTTGAACGCATTCAGAAACTGCACCCACGCATGTGTGTGCCCTCAGAGACTACAGCTTAGGATGTACATAGAATGTGCTTGTGCAAACATCTATAGCATTTCTTCTGATGCTCCAGGGCCTGAGATAGATGGGGTAATTGCTCTAATTTAAATTTTATTGGCCTTGGTCTATCTACTCCCTGCATCTCTGCTGAGTATACTTCAGTCTCGTGTTTTAGTTCCTTTTATTGCAATTTTGAAGGTAGAGGGAGTAACCTTGTTTGTTTCATGAATGTGACTAATTAGGTCCCCATAGCATGTAAGAGAAACAATATGACTGCTTAGTCCTATTTTACAGGGGTCGTGTAATGATCCATTGCAATGCATTTGAGGGGCTATTTTCCCTCTGTATCTCTCTGCCTGTTAGTGTTCACCCTTCTCTCCCTGCCTCCTCTTTTTAACAAACCCCTCTTAAGTGCTGCTTCTTGCCCACCAGCCCCCTTGTGCTTTGCGCTATATCCCACTACTCTTGTTGCAGTCAGCAATCTTATATTTTTTTAGGCACTCTCAAATTGCTGCTTAAAAGTGTGCATACACAGCCATGATCTCTGAATATATTTTGTTATATTCATAAAACTATGAGGCATATTATCAAGAACAGCGTTAACATTATCGCCAATGGAAGCCCATGTTCACACCAGAACATGGACTTCTATTTGAATTCTCAAGGGCATATTATCAAGCCGATAATCGACGCTTTAGCAGCAGTTTTCTGCTGCTAAACCGGCGATCATTTTAACGCAGTTCTCGATAATATGCCCCTACATTCAAAGATGGCCACTCTCAAAGCAAGCGTATCATTGGTGGCCATTTTTCAAAGGGGTTTCATTATATATAACAAATCATATCCACACACATCCTCCTTAGCCATCTTTGAATCACTTTTCCCAAAGTAAAATTAAACTACATTCAAAGAATCCACTGAGCCATCATTGAATGTTTTTTTTTGTAATAAAGAAAAAACTTCAAACATGGCCAGCATAGATGCCTGCACATCTTTGAATGGAATTCCTTATATTTTTAACAAAATATATTCTAAGATGGCCCCTGAAGATGAACCTGGAGCTGCAACAGTAATCTTTGAATATATTTTGTGATATTCGAAGAAACCCTGTGCACACATTTGCCGTGGCCATCTAGGATCAATAAGCATTGTCAAAGCCAATAGGTTTCACAGGTAAGACCTGTTGTCTTTGCCAATCCTTGTTTTTTACCACACAGAACTTCAAAAAGTACTTTGAATCTGTTTGAGTGACTTGGCCTGTCCCTTGCTGCGCCTAAAGAGCCCTCCATATTTGTCTGATTTAAAAAAACAGGTCGCCTCAGAAAGTGAAAGTGTCCCATGCACACCCTGGACTGAAGAACTTCTATATGCTATGAAAAACTCACAAAGCAAACAGACAAATATTAAATGGTCTATGAGCTATCTACATGGAAACTCTAGTTATGTTTAAAATGTGTGACATTCTGCTTTAAATGAGTTTAATTTAACAATTAATGTGCCTTACTGCCATACGAAACAAGCAAGTATATACATTTTGCAACTTTTGTAGAACATATCACATTGTATCTGTTAGCTACCACAACATTGTCATGCTAAGTAGATAATCATCTTTATAGTTGCATAATAGATGTTTTCAGTTTCTGAAGAATAATTATATCACTGCTGTTAGTCTGTAAGGATTAAGGGCCAGAGATACTATTTACTGCTTGCAAAAATATTTTATGACCAGTAAAGAATTTTCTTAACTGACCTATGTGTTAATAGGTAGGCTATTACATTCTGAAATGTAGTGGCTCTCAATCTGACCTTAGTCATGAATATTAATGAGGTAGGTCACAAATTGCAACTCTCTACAGTTGGAGGCCATCAGAGTTATGGTGGTTTTCTTAAAGACAACAAGGCTGGATTAAAAAATATATATATTCTTTTAAAGTTAATTTAAGAGTTGGCTGTGGTGCCTTGGACCATTGCCAACTCCAGAACACATTTTATATTTACAATCACAAATGTGAAGTGGTCACTTTGGAACCCCTTTTCTTTTGCAAATGCATTAGCATCTCCTTCCAGGTGTCTGTAAAATTGTATTGATTTCTGTCGCAAAACACTGATACATATGATAACGACTACAGAAAACCCTTCTGAGTCATAAAATGGGATTAGTATATAGAAAAATACTGAATTGGAGCATTTGCAGCTGATTAAATACTAAGTACATCTGGCTCTAAATGAGTCCTCCTTGATAACTGTTTCCAGAAGTCAATAATGGAAACCAGTGTGCCTGGAACAATACTTAGAAAAATTTAGTATATACCCCTTTTTCAAATAATAGTTTAGCAAGTAATAAAAGTGTAGCTGTTACAACCATCCTTCCCACCTGAACATACGTGTACCTCCCTTTAAAGTGGCAATTTTCTTACATGCTTTCCTAGTAACTTGAGTCATCACTCAACTGCGCACACGACAAAGAAGTATACACACACCAATATGTCATTATTGCTGAAAGAGAACATTAATAAAAGGGAACATTAGTCGGAGGTGTCTTAAAATGGCACCCATTTGACTTCTGTGTTTTTGCAAACATTTCTTTGAAGACATCACTTCCACTTTCCCCGCACATTCTACAACTCTAAAAGTGTGTGGGAAAGCATGGTTTTAAAAGTAGAGTATAGTAGTGTTACGTTTGCACTGGGACTTTGTGTAACTGTCAGGAAATGTTAGAGTGGTTTTATAACTGGTAAGATCTTATTGCTCCTTGGCCAGATTCATGATGCTCTCATAGAGCCCCCAACATTATTAGGTAGGTCTATCATGTCAAAGCAGAAAACAATGCACCATAAAAGGCCCTGATGAGTAATGAAAGTCAGTGTCTCTGATAATTGATAGGAGCTATAAAAGAGCTTGCGATGCTAGAAGGGTGATTGCCTAGCCCGAAAACCACTGTGGGGGAAACATAAAATATGTGAGTGAGGTATAAAACGATGCTTTGTTTCTTTTAGCAGGTCCCCATCCAGGTGGCAAAGGTGTTCATCATTAATCAACCAGCCTGAGACATTACTTTATGAATTTTAATAATACAAAATTTTATATTATGTGAAGATGTTATGTCTTTTTTTTAAGATTCATTCATTTCTTGTACTACATTGTACTGTCATCATACAGAGGTGAAACATGCAAAACGGGATCATTAGCAATGGTGCAGTTATAAATTAATGGAAACGCCTATTCATATTACCCTTGTCAGACAGTATCATTTTTAAAACTCAACATTAATGGTTTTTGTATTCTGCCCAAATCAATTTAACATTCAACTGCTTCTATCTTTCCCCCACCTTTCTCAGTCTCTGTTTTATATTTTGTATATTCTCTCACCATTGTACGGGGAAGGCGTGGGTTCAGGATCCACTGGCGAGTCCCGAAGAAGTAAAATGGAGTCTGGCCAAAAACCTGTAGAGGAAGGAGAAGATAGTGGGCATGTTCATTGCATCTTCTTGATGTTCTTTATGTAAACGTATAGCCTGGATTGTGAAATCCAGGTGCACTGTACAAGTAGAACACTCTAGGATTGTGTGACATTTGATCACAAACATAATAATTCAAAGTAGGACTTGCATTGTTACAATGTTAAAGGACCCAAAAGACAAAAAAGACAATAGCAATTATATCAAATTGAATTCCATCCTGCTTGTATTGCCCTCGAGAATCGACAGGGCCTTTGAATGCTCAGTGAGAGTCGCAATTGATGGCAAAGTGGTGTGAAGTTCCAACCTAACCATTACTACAATCCAAATGTTAACTATAACTCCAAGGTGTAACTATCACACTGAGCTCACCATTCACCCTAAAATTAACTGCAGTCCTAACCATAGCAGTAATCGTATTCATAACATCAGTCCTAATAGTAAATCCAAAGTTATTTAAATTGTATGTCTAGTCCTACCTCCAACACTAAAATAGGCCCTGATCCAAAACTTAACACTAGATGTACCCTTGACACTAAACTAACACTAATGATACATACAACCATAACTGCAGCTTTTACCATACCGCCTACCCTATTAAGAACCCTAACTCAGTCTTAAACCTGCACTAAGAGAACCATTGCAATATGGCGATAAATCAGCACTGCAACCCTCTGAAGTTTACGAAACCAGGGACTTCGGTACATCAGATAACTGAGGGTCTCTGAGAAATGGAGAATTACCAAGTTGATCTGGTATACTGCACCAAGAGCCAAATGTACTGTACTGGTTGCAATTTGCAACCACTATTTAGCATAGGTTGATTCTTAAACTTTCGAACTGTAGTGAGTCGGAATCCAACCTACCTCATTAATATTAAGGAGGTAGGCCACAAATTGGGACTCACCGGAACTGGAGGCTATCACAGGGTGGTGACCAGCTGGGGTCAGCAGACCATGGTGTCTGTGACTGCTTTTCAATAAAGAAAACGTTTTTTATTTAGAGCTAGCAAGTTTTCCTTAAAGGAAATGGTATTGCGTTTAAACAGAAAACTTTACTTTTTTTTGTTCAGTAGTTGGCACTACCTCTTCTTTAACAAACTTTATTTTACATTGACAACAGGATAGGTGACCATATTGCACATGGTTTACCACCTCCTGTAAGGTGTCTGTAACATATCAATCTTTTTTTAGACTGGATTTCAGTCATAAAGCATTGATATCATAGATATTGATTTAGTATTTGGAAGGGATGCATGCAACATGTCCCATACAGATACCAAATTGATATCCATTTGGAGTCCCATTGAATCCGATTGTAGATGTCTGGAAAACATTTCTGATTCCTATAAAGGGATTCATACATAAGAAAAAACATATAAAACAAATTGCAACCGTTAAAACCCTTAGTACATCTGGCCACTAATTCTCATGATTAGGCTCCATATCGCTGGAGAATGACCTGAAAATTTCCGATGAATTAAGCTGCTGCAATGCCAGGGTGAAAAAGGGCGGACCCAGGGCCGGACTGGGAACCACAACCGGTCCTGGCAAACTGCTCGGCCGGCCCTCCCTCCCCAGTCAGGGGGGGTGGGGTTGGAGCTGCCGCTGAGCTCTTTGCCGGGCCTGTTTTTGGACGATTTTGGTACAGGGCCGATTTTGCAGCATAGAGCTGCAAAATTGGCCCTGTAACAAAAACGGCCCCCAGGGGCCTAAAACAGGCCCCCACCCATGCGGCGCACCGGGGTATTGCCCGGTGCCCGCTATGGCCAGTCCGGCCCTGGGCGGACCCGCTGTCTTCTCTCAGGACTCATAATTCCGATGTGTCTGATAACATCTACTACTTGCCCCATTGGAATAAAAGTGGTACAATAATTAAATCCCTAACACTGATACTTAACCAGTCCCTACTGCTATAATTCACATAAAACCTATAAATAATAGCAACTTTTAACTCAATTCAAATGCTAGCCCTCATCATCAAAAACCTGCAAGTTCTCGTTATTTGTTTGACTCAAAGGATATGAGCTTTCTTTGAATTTTACTTTTACTGTTTTTTATTCAGTACATTTTGTACGTTATGTGGTTACACAAACACAATTGGTACTTTTTTCCTGAAGAATATTTAGAAAGGGTATAAAAGAGCAGTAACTAAGATAGATATATAGGTAGCTCATGAGGAATTGCCACGCACACTCCCTCATGAGATAGCAGATGCCATCAAATCATCTACATTCCTGTAACGAAGATTAAAGAAAAATAAGTGAATTTAGTGTATTATCTGCAGCTTGGAGGACGGAGTACTCCATCAACCATGATGAATATCCCGTCCTTCTGATTATGAGTGCTACTGGCTAAAATGCACTTGTAGTGTGGCAGATGGGATGGGATATCCGTCATGTTTGTGATATAGTATTCTGTCCACCAATCTCCAAACATAGGCCATTAGTCTGTCTCAGCGCCGGCTCTTCCACTATGGCGGAGGAGCATCACCCCCCCCCCCCCCCCCTTGCCAGCACCTTCAAAAACATGAAAAATAAAGCGATAATAAAACAGGTTTAAAACCTTCTTTATTATCTGTTGGAAAGTGGATTATTAGTAAGGGCAAGTGTATATCTGCCACTGGCAATACGACCACTAACACAGCATTGGGCTCAGAATAGGTCTTGGAAAACTATTCCTATGCTCAACCCATTGGAAACTTGGCTGTGAGCAGGCAGGTTTAACTTCAAAGACAGGTATGCAAAGCATTTAAGCACACCAACTCAGTAAATAATTAAGACCCAATGCACAATACAAATTCAACAATATTTTTTTTAAATAGGAAATATTTGTATCTTTAAAATGACACCAAAACAACAAACATTCAATGTAGGGCACCGGAGTTATGAATTTTCAAAGATTTTGCATTATCTAGCACATAGAAAACTATAGCACCTTAACTGGACATCTGGTCGCGATAGACCGGGTCGAAGTCAAAGTTTCAGGCTGACCACGATGAAGCCCTGCTCGGCTACCCCTAGCAGTAGGCCTTGGTCACAGTTTTTACCTTCAAACTTAGAAAATTTTCTGGAGCTTTCCTTCCCGGAGTCTCTCGAAGCTCTCACCCAATCTGGATTTAGTGTGGGTTCGCCAAATTGCCTTGCAACGAGCTCTCGGTGCAACTTATGGAAGTCCGACCTCCGGAGTGTTCCAGAGCTCCCAGTCAAACTTATGGAAGTACGACCTCCGGAGCGTTCCAGCGGGACTAACCAAGGATTCAGGCGGAATTGTGGTTGAAGGCAGGCGGTTTGCCTTTCGCAGTTGCTCCCAATCACCTTTTCTTCGTTCAGACTTAGAAAATTTTATGGAGCTTTTCCTTGCAGGGTCCCTTGATTCTCTTCACCAGGCTGGTTTTGGTGAGGGATCACCATACTTGGATTTTGCCTAATCCCTGTCAAACTCTTGAAGTAGGACCTATGGAGCTTTTCAGCCGGATGAACCTGGATGGCAGGCCGGCTCGTGGTTGAAGGCAGGCGGCTTGGCTGTCCAGGTTGAGTCAGTCACCTTATGGAGCCTTTTCCAAAGTTCTCCAAACTTCTGGAACTTCTTCCTGAAGTTCCCCAAAGGTTCCCAGACTGTCTCAATCTCACTCCAAGGGTCCAGAAGCTCCAAGATGGTCCTTGAAAGTTAAGGACTTTCGTTCCACAATCCACTTGGACAAAACCCTCACAAATCCACTGGTAGTGCTCCAGGTTGAGGATTGTTGGCGGTATTGTTCCAGGTGAGCTCTATTAACCTGTATCTTGCAAGGAGTTCCCTCTTTAGTCCTTCTACAGCAAGGTAGTCCACAGGGCTGTAGTTCAAGAAGGTGCAGTAGGCGCAATCTTCAGAGTGCAGGCCTTAGGAAATGCATATCAAACTTCTCAGCATGGTCCTTCTTGCTTTCTTGTGTTTCAAAAAACACTCTGCCCCTCTCAGATACATATTCCAAGTTGTCTGGGTCAAGCAGGAGGTCACTCCTGTCCAATTCGGTGTAGGGTACCGCTCCAGAGTATGACCACTTCTTGCAGAGTGTGGCACTATTTTGTCCCAGAGTGCAACAATTCTTCCATATTCATAATGGCTGATTTCCAGCAGGGAGAGAGAGCTAGCTAAACACACCCATAGGATGAATAATCTCCATAGTCTTTCCCCTTGCATCTGCTCATTCCTTCCTTAAGCCTAGCATCAGACTTGGTTCAAAAGAGTAGAGTTGTAAATGACACTGGTGTCTTCCCATTCCCTTGAAGTTCATTGTTTACAACTCCTCCCCCTGCTCTGGCATTCCTGCGCAACGGAACACTGCTCCCCCAACAGAGCTGGTTAACTCCAGGGCCTCTTTATCTCCTCTTCAAAGAAGCCTGGCTAATCCACTTAACTCTGACCAATCAGGACAGAACACTAGAAGGCTGAATCCGGGCTTATAGACACGAACATATGATAACTTCCTGTCTGTACATTTTAGGAGATACCCCCACCCCCTAGTGTACCCTAGTGTATGTAGGTGTTTGCACTTTATTCTAAGTGTCTCTTTCAGCATAGCACTGGCCCTGGGCCTGGTTAAGCAGAGTCCTGGGGCAATCCGAGTCAGCTACCACCAGTACTAGTCAGCAAAATATTGGGGGGTGCCAGGGCACAGGATGACTTTGCAACATTATCGTTTTATTTTTCTTCTGTGTGCTGAGTCTTGGCGACGGGGCCAGGGGGGTAACAGTACTGAAGAGGGAGTGGTGTGCCGGCCAAACCGTCATGCACACTGATGCTCTCTCTAACCCTAGCTGTGTTGCCGGGTTGGAGAGATCAAGCACAGGCACCCAGTCTGTCTGGGAGCACAAATTCATGGTGCTCAAGCCAATCCTGAAGCTGTTCTTATGCATGAGAGCAGCTTCAGGATTCGCCACTGGGCAGTCTGGGAGCCTGTGTCTGCCTGCGGTGGAGCCAGAAGACCGTAATGCTGGAGGTTGGCAGGTAAGTTCTTTTTTTATTTTTCTCCATCTAACCCATCCACCACTCCCACCCTGCCTCATTTCCCCGACACAAGCCTCTCATGGTCTGTCTAAAGCAGTGAGCCCCGTCCACGTATGGCTATGCTCTGCTGAGTAACAGCTACAGCAGGCCTTCAACTCGGTCTGCATGACCACATTCTGACGCAAACTTATAAATAGAGTGACTGCTGTTGTGATTTCATTTGTGGTGTTGGGTTGAAGGGCCTATGAAGAACAAGTGACACAGATGCGCCATGGCATCTTGTTTAGAGCCTGTAGCAGCACTGGTGCATCCCACTGCAATGTTGCAGTACTAGCAACACCTGCTACCAAATTCTGCAGTACTCACACAGCAGGCACAGCACATCAATTGCTCTACAGTACCTTTAGGATGCAGAGCTGACCCTCGAGCTCTCAGGGCACAAGAGGGGGAGATCTGCATACTCGGAATGCTTGACTAAGGCCATAGACAGGTGTTCTGCAGTCACATCGGTATTACATATTTACTCACCGCCAGCTAAATAGTTGCCATCTTGGTATTTTTAACTATGTTTACAAGCAAATATGCAGAACAGTCAGTGCATGGGATAGCTCTAGCAAATGTTTTATTCACAAATGTTTATTCCCTGCCTCTGACTCTGCACAAGGAGAAATTTTCAGCTGTGTTATATGTGCTGCCCTGTTCTCTGTGTACGTGTGCACGTGAGCACACATGAAGAAGCCAACACTCACGCCATCTTGTTCTTCAGCTTTTGTCAGGTTTGCCCTGATGCTGCCTGTACTGTGCCTGTGTTGTATGCTACTGAACTTTAACTATATCATAACAACAAGCATTTGCAATGCAATGGGTCTCGCATTTACGCCAGTTTAAGCTATTGCATTGCAAATGACAATGCTTTTTATTTATGTTTCAAAAACCAATAGATAAATAAAAGGCATTGTCATTTACAATGCCAATAGCTCAAACTAATGTAAATGCGAGCCCTGATGCATTACAGATGCTTGTTTTTATTGTTTCCTGCTGCCGGTGGCGTTACTTTTCTGAAGGCTAATAGTCACTTTTCTTAAGTGATAAATAACTCTTTATTGTTGATATATGAATCCAGAACAGCCAGGGTTGCAGCTATCATATTTACTTCTGGCACTGAGAGACATGCAGGGGGGTTATACTGAAGGTCCAGCGATACCTACCACAAACGCCAGTTAGCTGCAGTTTTTTTTATTGCCGCCTAACCCTGAAAACTATTGCCATGTTAGTGATGTAATACCAAGCCGTCGCTACATGGCGATAGTATCAGGGAACGGCAGTGAAAACTGCTGCTAACATCAGCACGATGGCAATAGGAAATCCGGTGTTAGCGGATGAAAACTACTGATAGACCCATTAGCGGAAAACAAACTCACGTTAGCCAGCCCAACGTGAGTTTTTTTGTCTCTAATGCAAAAAATAGCCTATCGGTCAACTTCTATTTAAAATAGGCATAAAAAACAATAAACTGCAGAAAGGAGCAGCCAGGGCCAAGTGCAGGAAACATCAACAACCACTGTAAGCCACCCAACATCCAATGCGTTTTACTTCAACAGAAAAAATAATGGCAGCTGTTCAGACCGCTGTAGCAAGAGAAAGAGCATTGGCTCAGGGGAAAACATATAATTGTCTCGTAACCCCGGTATCAGCTTTAGAAGCTGTTACAAAAGCTAGCATTCCGAATGTAAAAGCTTTTCATCCGAGATGTATACAGTGGGCTAATTCTCTTACTACAATGGACGTTGAATACAGATTTGATCCAAGCCTACAAACAGAGGCATTTCTGTAATACCTACAGGAATTTCCTCTGCCAAATAAACTCTTGCCTCTCAAACAGAACGTATATATTATTTACACTGATGGATCTGCTCAACCAGCCTTAGGGAGGAAGCAACAATACAGTGCGGCATGTGCTATTGTTAAAGGTCGCATGGATGATGGAAAGTTCTATCCAAGTTGCACTAAAACTCAATCTCTAGACTGCACGGCTCAGTTAGCAGAACTAAAAGCCCTGATACTGGCACTTGTAAATCCAGATCACGAATTCTCCACACTAATCGTGTGTGATTCCTTTTACTGTGTGCAATCGTACAATGAATACTTACACCATTGGGAACTAAACAGGTTTAAAGATGTGAAAGGTAGCACAATTAAGCATAAAATGCTATTGGAACAGGTAGTGGAGTTGAAAAACGAACTACCAAGGGCTCACGTGATCCATACACTGAGTCATCAGCGTGATGGCGTTCACGTTGAAGGGAATTCATTGGCTGATCAAGCTGCAAAGGGGGCTGTACGGAAGGCTTCCGTAGCTGCAATCACTCACTCTGAAACAAGAATAGACAGTGAGATTATGGTAGCTGTCATCGCTTCACACAAAGGCAGCACAGCAGTACCTAGGAAGTTTCCACTCAAGTGCTCCTACAAGTTAGATGCACAAAACCTTCCATATGCTCAGATTCCTGGAGTGGGGGATAGGGTAATACCAAATATGGATTGTAGGCAAGGTTTAATACTAGCAGCACACAAGGGTTTTGGCTCTGCGCACACAGTTAATACAGCAACTATTTCTTTATTGAAACAGCCCTACTGGTGGCCAGGTCTAACAAAACAAACTAAGGACTATGTCTTGAAATGTGACATCTGCCAGCAGAGGAAGGGATCCACCTTTACACGCCGGGCACAGACACCACTGTTAAAATCAGACAAACCTCTTGCATGTGTGTACTTGGACCACTCGGCCCCTTCCTTACAATCTGATGGGGCTAAAAAATCTCCAGATTCCCATTCTGACCGTGTCCCGGCATTTAGCTCTCTGGCTTACAAAGAGGCCATGGAAAGTAGTGGCATAGCATTGCGGTGCTCCTCTCCATACCATCCTGAGGGAAATTCGGTTGCAAGAGGAAAAACTGGAACTTAAATCTTTAACAGCTAGGGTATTAGGCAAGGGCAGTAGTTGGGTCAATCACTTATTTGGGGTACAGAGAACGCTTAACAACCACTTCACAATAGGGAGCTACAGAGGGAAAATGCCAGGCCGCCCTCCGCTCACAAGTCATCAAAACAAATAAAGGCCTGGCTATCCGAGAGCCAATAATATTTCTCTTAGGACCTGCTTCTAACATGGGTCTACCTATATCCACCTGTTATCTGGCACTTTATCCAGTTTACTGCAGTCCTAGAGATCTCAAATCGATTTAAAAAAAAAAAAAGGAAAACATCTTCTATCAATCAAACCGCAACAACATACATCCTCCCCCACAGCATGTGAGTGACAGATACTTAGAAAATAAGGGAAAGAGTCAGAGAGCACCTCACATATGCACCACCAGGGAGGCTATCAGAAGGTTCTCGCCAGTATGCCCACGTATATCATCATCGGTTGCCCACTCACAGAAACAAATACATATAAAGTGTGTCCAGTAGAGACAGAGAAAAGGGTAGAAAAAAGAGTTGACTGTCCCAAAACAAAAACCCCGTGTTTTGCAAAGAACAGTGTGTTCCATAGAATATTAAAAATTGAGTAAAGACTCACTGTTAGGTTGCCCTCTTTATTCACAGTTGTGAGCTTACTCCAATTAAAAGCACTACATGTTGCTAACCTTTTCCACAAACCTTTTCCATGAACATGATACGATCATATGTCATAAGAGATTCTTGGGTATCACAGAAGGGTTAAGTATCCACAGGCCAGACCCACGTTATGTACAACGTGAACACCCGGGGGTAGTGACATCCTACAGTGTTGGGAAGTTGTGCCTTGATTGGCTTGAAACCTTAACACTCACAAACATGAATCAACACTTATCTTTACTCTCACAAGACATGGATCTTAGGGATTTTTTGCAAGGTCCCAGAAAGACACATCAGACACGTTTCATATATGCTGGCATTTACTCTGCCTATAATGAAATCTGGAAAATATCCCAACAAGAGGCCGCAGAAAGAATACAGGAAATAGAATGTATTAACTTAGAAAAATTGTTAGCTGTGGTAGACTATGGATTAACAACTTTTTCCTCCAGGATATATTCTTTAGGCAACATTGTGTCTTCTGCGATAGACATGCTAGAACAAGATTTGGCCATATTACAACACGGCAATCTCAATTACGTTCTATCATGCTATTAAGCTGGACGCTGCAATCTTTGTGTGCAGGCTTTGTGGCTTGGCGTTTTATAAACAGTATGTCTCTGTTTTCTGTATATAATCTAACAGATAAACCGGTTGAAACGGCACAAAGGGGAGCAAAATATACAATGCTGCATATTGAACAACTAGACTGACTTCCATTTACGGTAACGGAAGCTCCGTCTACTGAAAGGTTTATCCATGGCCACATAACTCTACCGGTCACTACGTTTCAGTTTCAATATTGCCTTGAGCAAAGGCAGGCAGGCAAATATGGAAAATTGGGTAAAGATTACATTAAGGAATCCTGGGATTTACCATATAGATTTTGATGCCAGAGTGGGGATCGAGAAGTGTTTCTAAGTGGTACAAACTACAAGAACGCTTTGAGTGGTTCTCTTATGTGCCAGGACATTTCGTTGCATGGGGCTTGTAATAGGTCAAATGCAAACTTGTCCTGCCACATGAAAGGGACTCAAGCTGCTGTGATTAAACTGCTGTTTGAACTGCTCTCGAATGGAAGTTACTTGATGCTAAATAATCAAGGTTGCTGTGGTATGCTTCCAGGCATTGCCTATCTGGTCACTGTGAACTCCAGGGTTACTTGCTGTATGCAAGTATTGTTTCCACCGACAAATACAGTCAGGGAGGCGCTGCTATGGCTTCGCTGAATGCCTATTTCATACAATTTGATACTATAAGCAGACTGAAAGCCATGCTTTTACAGCAAACTGTACCCTTAAGCTCTGCTCGAGAGACCTTTGGTCTTCAAATCGCTAGGACCTCGACTGAGATACAGGCAGGTATGCGTACAAACTGCCCCATTCATTTCCCAGAAATGGTGAGTTGTATCTTTAATATGTCTGATACGAGTGGTATTGTACACCTATTTAACCCATAGGGTCGGGATTTCTTAGCACCTTTCAGACAATCCTCTGAGTTATTCCAAACTGTATACACTCCACATTTGAGACCATGTTTAGAGGTCTGCCTCTGATCCTGCTCTCAATATCTGGAATCTTGATTGTCATTTACCTGCTATGCAATGGACAGCCCATCTCCAATGAGATGGCAAAAGCGCCCCTGGAGCGGAATTACCGTGAATGTATGGTACAGCACCTTGGCACACCTCACCTAAGGGAACTAAGCACCTCTTGGTTCCTATCATTTAGACCAGTCTGGATGGACTACATCTTACCTGTTCTTCGATGGCTGTTTTGCGGTGCAGAATGCGTGTTGGACCTCTGTCTGACACTTGCAATGGACACGCCTATGGACTTGAATACCAGGCTGGAACCCTTGAGGTCTCATGCTCTGCAATCTGGCCAGCTTATCCCTATCCTAACTACCGCATTCCTTGAGAATCCGCAGGTGCCTTTCACAACTGCAGTGAGCTTTAGCTCCGCCACTAGCACCACCAGGTATCAATAACAGCACCGTCTGCCTCTGCACCAATTGTTGACAGTTCTGAATATCATCTGTGCTCCATTTACGTACTCTGTGAGGTGTTACAAGGACCGTCCCCTGCAGCAGCAAGCAGCGATGATGTTGTGTCTCTAAGCCAGGATATTTAATCTATAATTGGCTCATCGTGTGCTGGGAAAGAGTTCAGATTTTCCTTTTCATTTCAAAATTGACTAAATTTGGAACACTTCCTAAAATTGACTCTTTTGCTAGAAAAAGTGTGGCCTTCTAATAGCTTAAAGGGCTTCGATCTGAATAAACAAACTCATTTAGGACTGTGACTTATGGAACAATTTTAAGAAATAATGTTTCAGAGAACATTTTTCCCTTTTTAAAAGTTTTTAAAACGATTTTAACATTTTTCAAAAGATAATTTACTTGATAAATTTTTGAGCTGACACCTAGTAAAATGAGTGTTTTCCTTGCATATTATTATTTTTGACTATTCAGAAGAGGAGTGGGTGTAGGTACCCTAATGTAGGCCCAGGGACCCTTTCACCTACATCACGTCCCCTTCATTACACAGCAACAAGCCTTTTAAGGATTGAATTCCTTTTATGGAATGAGCCTTTTACCTAGTTCCAGACCTGGGAGCAGAAGGAGGGTTTTCCCTGAACAATAGTGTTCTATGACTTCATTTTTAGACTGACCCCGCAGGGATGAATATTCACAAGGCTACTTGGAAACCAGGCAGTGGCTATACACCACCTTCCTAATATCTACATACAAGGTTCATCACATATGTCATCCTCATACCCAACAATGGCTAACACAAGAAAAAGGGAAAAAGGGACTCTATGTACTTTTCTGTATAAATACAGCACCTCTTGCTATCAGTAGTTAGAAGTAACCAAGACTTCCAGGCTGACACTCTGACCAGAGATGCTGAGGCTCCTGCATGGAGATGCTCCAGCTGACAGTGGTCTGAACATCTCTTGCCGGGTGTCCAACTCGAGACCAAGAAGGGTTCCTACATTTTTACACTTCAGGTAAGGGGGTTTGACTAAATCCTAATGGGATTTTTGGATTTACACCAACTCACATGCTAGGTACACTTAGGTACATCTAGATAGGCTTCATAGGAGTACGCACACTTTTCTCATGCATTTTCCATTCATGTATTTATTCATGCTTATTGCAAAATGGTAGAACTGTACTATCCTTTTATATTCATAGTACTACTAATCATATATCTCTGCTACTATCTAATGGTTGTTGCAGCTCATAAATTTTACACGAGAATAAGAACTGTTCAATAAATCCTTATTGAAACGCCCAGATGGTTTATTCTGTGTACTTCTGAGATAAACTAAATGAGAATGAGTGACTGAGCGAAAAGTAGTACATTGTTTCCACAATCTTGTCCCATTTTCAGGATACTCTCTCAGCATCCTGATGCTTTTCTTAATTTCCAATACATGTCCCAATTTTTGGACAAAGGTCAAGTCATTCTGTGAAGCATAATTGAAACTATGCTCGCCTCGTAATAACCGCCACTAAAGTCTGAAGTAGTTTAAGTTATCTATTTCTTTGAGGCCTGCACAGGAGGAGGTCAGCTGCTTGCTCGAAGCAGAGGGAAGACAGTGGGGAGGTGGGCATGGAGCTTAGGGTGAAGGGGTCCCTGCCACAGTTAATGTTATATAAATGTAGCCTTGTAAATGTGTGTGCATTTACAAGACTACGCAAAAACCTTGGGACAGGCCAGACATAAAAGCAACACAAAAGGCTATAGTATTTTTTTCTGTCTGACCTGTCCCGAGTTTGCTTCTCAAAATCTGTTCACCCTAACTATGGTACAACGGTAACCCAGCAGCCTCTAGCCTAGGATTTGTACAGTCTCTACTTGAAGATCACAGATGTTTAAGATTTGTGCTTTAGCATAAAGCGCACGCTACTTGTTGCTATATCAGATGATATACCAATTGTGCATTTTTTACTAGTAATTAGGATTTCATACAAATCTAGATCATGGTAACTTTGTAGATCTGGCTATATGCCAAATCCTCTAGTGGCCGGCTCCACACGTGCCCCCAACTGAACACATTAACAGGGGGTTGGCGCAAAGAGATTTGGGCGCTGCAAGAGAGTCAACCTTCGGCACAAAATACCTTTTGTTTGTGAAAAAGAATCCATAGTTGTATATTGCAATGTCATGCATCTCTTTGTGTTGTACGAGTGCTGGGGCAAACCTTTACTTAACATGGGCCTAGGTCTTTATGACTTTCTTGTAGTCTTTCTTTGTCATTTTTTGTTCCTTCTTGCTTACTTTAACATTTCTTTCGTAATATCTTTCCTGCCACTGTACTTTCTTCTTTTCTTTTTCCTTGTCGCTTTTTTCTTGCCCCTTCTTTTTTATACTTTTTCTTTCTGTCTACTCTTTTGTTTTGTATCTCTTTTATTCTTGCTCTTTATCGTTCTGTTATCTACTTTTATTCTTTTTCTTTCATTTGCCTTCTTCTCATCTTTCCTTTGTTCCTCTTTTCTTTTCCTTCTCTCTCCTATTAATTTGTCTTTCTATACTTTCTTTCTCACACTCTATCTTTCCTGGCTGTAACCTTTTCCACCAATTTCGATAATTTCTCTGATTATGGTACTGCACCTGACAGCTCTATGTCTCGACCACATAGTTTTGAATTATATTGGCATATTTATTTAGCTTATAGAAAGAAATCAAACAAGCATTGTCAAAGCCAATAGATCTCGCCTTTTGGCACTTATAAGTGTTTAGACATGCAGCATATTTTCCAGAACACAGCACGTATTTTTTTAGGTGTGTAGGTGGTGTCTCTTGCTTTAGGCATCGAATGGTAAACTTCCTAACTTACACTACCACTGAAACTGCAGATTAAGCTAAAAAATATCATATTGATGTAGAAAACATGTACACCGTGATGGACGCTGGTAAACACAATTAGACAAGAGGTACGAAACATGGAAAATGAGCGGTGTCAATGAGGTTACACATCCATGTAAGCAGCCAGGAAATGCACCGACACAGAAGCCAAGTGCTGGTTAATAAACACATAGGCGCTATCGTATAAAGAAGTGTACAAGAGCAGTAGGATCTCAAAAGACTGCTGCAATAAAATAAGGGTACGTTGCGATTGGTATAGAAAATCACATTAAATTAAAAAATAAATAAATAAATAAAACCACACCCTCTGGAAATGCTAGTTTGATACAAGAGGGATGAAATGAAAATAGAAAAGAGTGAGCAAGAAGCACAATGAGGGAAAGAAAAATGTTAGAGGGAGCATTGATAGATAACAGGTGGATAGATAGATAACAGATAGATAGATTATTGGATAGATGATAGATAACAGATCGACAAACAGATCAATAGATAAACAGATAGATAACATATTGATAGATAACCAGATAGATAGATAGATGTTAGACAGATAGCAGATGGAAGATAAATAGTTAACAGGCAGAGGTAGCAGATTGATAGATAGATAGACAGCCACTGCCCGTGCAGGTAAGGGCAGTGGGGTCGGTTGAAGGGGGGTTTTGACAGACGACACAGATGACGATGTGGGAAAATTAAATAAATGATTTTCCATCATTGTCGTCTGTCAAAATTGATCAACATATATACGGGACCCCCTCTTAAGCTACTTTTAGGCCAGGGACAAAATCGACCCACACCCGACCCCACCGCTCTTACCAGCACTGTAGATAGATAGATATATAGATATGTAGATAGATAGATAACAGACTAGACAGATAGGTAGATGATAGAGTTTGTATGTTGTACACCTAAGATAGTGCAATACAGTCTCTTGTTGTCACAGTGCCATACTTTGATGATTGTGTTTTTGTGCAGTGTGATGTAGTACAGTATAGTGGCTAGTACATCGTCATCAGGCTGAGGGAAGTGTGGGTTGAATTTCGTATTGAGGAATATAAAATCCACAAGGAATAATAGTAATACTTGTGGTGATCACAGAATAAAATTGCATGTACCATCTTTTTTAAGCTTAAGGGTTTATCTTGTTGGAGATGTTGAGTCTGGTTTTCTAAAAAATAAAAAATAAAACATGGGGGCATATTATCAAAAATGGCTTTAAAATTATCGCCGCCGTAGCGGCAGGAAACTGCAGCTAAAGCTGTGATAATGGGCTTGATAAAATGCCCTTGTGAATTCCCATAGAAGCCCAGGTTCTCACCAGAACCTGGGCTTCTATGAGAATTCACAAGGGCATGTTATCAAGCCCATTGTAGTCGCTTTAGCAGCAATTTACTGCCACTAAAGCAGCGATATTTTAACGCTGTTCTTGATAATATGTCCCATGGTCGTCATATGTAGAGAGTTTGCACCCTAGAGAGTCCCTTGCTCTTTATACAGTCAGTAGGGAAATCTGAAGGCCTGACCAGAAGCTTAAAAGAGTTTAGAAATAAACGGAAAATTCAAGTCGTCCACTTTGCCGATGGGCTTCTAGAGTGTGCTGTAAAGAACTCCCTTTTTTCACATGGTCCTTAAATGACAGAAAATCAGTGTAGAACACGTCACTAACAGTAATGGAATTGTGCTTGAAAGTAGAGAGAGTACAAGGCATGGTAATAATCCAACCAGTGGATTATAACATTTTTAAAATGGAAGAAGTCCTTAGAAAAACCACACAAGGGCGCTCAAAACTAGTTGATGAAAGGCACTATTATTGAACCAGTTGGTACAGATTTATTGCAATCATTCAGCAGTT
This sequence comes from Lissotriton vulgaris, assembly GCF_964263255.1. Taxonomy (NCBI): domain Eukaryota; kingdom Metazoa; phylum Chordata; class Amphibia; order Caudata; family Salamandridae; genus Lissotriton; species Lissotriton vulgaris. The sequence goes on along the minus strand of NC_141685.1, from coordinate 749,304,453 downwards.
TCTTAACTTAACAAATGTGAGCTGAGAGCAGGAAGTTTTTTTTTAAGGTCTCGCCTACGCAGCGCGCATACGCTGGTTAGGCGCGAGACCTTTAGCCATCGGCACAGGTTTGGGCGCAAAAACGTGCACACATTGCATTGCTTGCAATGGCAACACGTGCACGTCTGGCAATTCCCTTGCAGGAGCGCGCAGCACCATATGTTCGCGATCATTGCGCCTTGCTGCACGCTTCCGCAAGGGAACCTTGCAGGCCACCTCCCCCTGCTGCCGCTTGAGGCGCGCACTTGTTTTTAACAAGCTTGGTTTGTGAGCTTTGTTCTAGTTCCGACATGGCTGTGGCTACCAGCCTTTGTGTGCTTTCTTTTACTAATACTCAGTTGTACAGAGTGTTGGCAGTAATTTTTCTGTAACCTGCAGAGAAGTGCAGCATTGTATGCGTGCTTCCAAGGTCCCCCTTAGTTCTTCTGCTTCGCAGCTCGACTCCTACGTGCTTTAAAGCCCAGCGACTACAGTTTGTGTGCTTAGGAACTGCTGCAGTGTTTATAAGCACACAAACGATGCACTTCTAGGCAGGTTACAAAAAAATTACTGCCAACACTCTGTACAACTGAGTATTAGTAACAAAGCTCACAAACGGTAACTGACCTTGTTAAACAAAGCGCTCGCATCATGTGGCTGTTGTCATTAGTACAAGCTGTGCCGAGTTTCTCCTCTTAGGCAAACACTTTCCTCAAAGCTGCACACAGACAACAGTGTCCATGGGAATCTTAACATCTCATATTTTTTTAACCTTTTTCAGACTATTTCCTGACTCATCACATTGTCTCTCATCTCTTTCTGTTTCTTTATGTGTCCCTTCCTTACTTTCTCCATGTTTGTCTGTCTGGTTCTCACAGCCTTTCACCCTGCGTCTTCTCTCCAGCTCAAAACTCATCACCTTCCTCTCTCTCCCTCCTGCCCCACATTACCCTACCCCCTCCTTGGCTATCTGCCATGTACATCTCTCACACTCTGCCCCCGCTCTGTACTCCTTTCTCTCCTGTCGCCAACCGGTCCGTTTCCCTCTCCCCTTTGTATGTTTCTCTCTTCTCTCCCTTCCTACATGGATCTGTGTTGCTCATGTCCGCCACCTTCCCTGCCCCCACCCCTCTCCCCGCCACCTCTGTATATTTCTTTGGACCGGGTTGTGGCCACGTACTCATTATGTAAAGCTCATTGAATATTGCGTGTTTTTATGTATTCCTTTATAGTAAGAATCACCCCAGAGTAGTCGCCAATCTCCGGGTTGGATGGGGTGGGGCAAGCTGCGGGGACTCTAGGCTCCCCGGTTTTACCACCAGTTCTAGTCCTGCAGAGGGTGGTAGGAGAGGGCAGGGTGAGACGATCAGTGGAGGGATGGGAGTGACTTATAAACCCGCAGGAAGTGGTTATTTTCCACACAGGCCAAAAGAGCGGGTAAACAGCATCTTCCAATTAAAAGTTTACTTTGCAGCAGTTGAGTGTTGTAGTAAGAGTTGAGAGGTTTTTGAGACCCAATGTAATGTTATGTTAGATGCTTATATCCAGCTTGTTGAGGTGACCAATAGAATTTACAGTTCTGAGGGAACTTGATCATGTCAGTTGTTGATTATTATTATAATTATTATATTTATTATTATAACTATTGTCTGCTTAAATGGTGATTTCATTACAAGACCGGAGGCTACATTATGCATTATCCTTTAATAGCAACTCACACAGCCGCACTACATCATAAAGGATAACGTTCTAGAGTTAACAGTAAACAAAGGATGTATCCAGGATATGATCTGCCTCTTTTAAAAGCGGCTCGCCAGCAGATAAGTCACTACTACTTATTTCTCCTTTACCGTAGACAACTTTTGGCTTATATTTCGTATATTATGATATTTTTAAAACGTTTAAATGCCAACTTCATGCTTTGCTATGCTTTCATACTTCCTTCTTCATGATTTGACGCTTTAACGCTCTCTTTTTGGCTGCTTTATCTACTACCTTGCACACTTTCGCACTCTGACTTGTGCCTTCTGACCTGTGCCCTTCACATTGGCTCGAATCACTCCCCGCGGGTGGCGCTGGTTTCCCGATTTCACCCCAACCCCCCCTCCCATGGACTTCCAATTTATGGTTGTCCCTCGCCTTAAACATGGTTGTCCCTCACCTTAAACATCACCTTTCCTTTTCCCCCAGCGCGCGTTCGCGCATTAACTTTGCCGATGTCCTCCGCTTTTCTGACTTTTTCCTGACTTCCGTGTCGCTCTTAGGTACACTTCGACATTAAAGGAACGGCCATCAGCAACGCCCGCGTTGCGTGCCACCTTTCCGAAACGGCTTTCCTCTTCTCCGGCGGCTGGGCTCGAGCGCTCCTCGATATTTGTCAGTTGCTCTGCTTCAGCCGCCGGAGATACTCGATCCATCGCGTTTTTTGTCACCATTCTTTCAATAACATTAGAAAGGCATTTATTATCATCGAAATAACTTAATTACCCAATAATTGTAACAAGAATACTTAAATAAGGATATTAATTCCCCATAAAACCGATAGGAATATTAATTTTCTCAACTTCCCTTACCTTATATTTAATATATATAAAAAAAAAGTAGTTTTTAGTTTCTGAGCTTAATTTAAAAAAAAAAGAGGAGGTTTAAGAGAGGAGAAGCTTTATTACCTTACCTTTATTAATATCATTCCCCTTTTCAAATCTCTTAACATTACTACACCATGTCTGACATGGATTCAGATGACGCCACTGCAAGCTCACCTGCACCTATCGGCAATTCACTGAAGAAATTCCTTCAACAGGAGATTAGATCCTGTATGATGTCCTCTCTCAAAGAAGTCATGCTCTCTAAAAGACCGTGTGATTCCCAAGATCCCCCCCTATACACTGTAAGAGACCCAAAAAGACTAAAAATTGTGAAAGCACTACAGGCCCTAACGCCTCTCATTGTACGGGAGGTCCTAGCACCTCAATTTGGATGGGAGGCCACTGCGCCCCACTTGAACCTGATGTCCCTCGGGACACTCCCTTGATTGATGCCCATGGCGGCACAAAAATGTACGGTGCCCCTCGCGGCACACTTTGGAATAGTGCTAACCAAAAAAAGAATTCTGGTTTTGACTCCTCTTCCTCCTCCTTTGATGACAACTCCTCCAAAGACCCCTCCGACGAATTCGTCTTTGACCTAGATGAGGTTCAACAAGACTTCAATTCTCAACCTGATCCCGAACCGAGCTCTAAAAATACTATTTTGAATCTTATCGGAGAAGAGATGTTCTCTCCCCTAAACATCTCTCACCCTAATAGCTCAAAGTGGTTCCCACAGGAACATGTTTCCCAGTTTGTCACACGTTGGTTGAGACACCTTTTAGATAGAAATACTATAAACACAATGAGATCTGAATCCCCCAGACCTACCATTGAGGACAGGGTCTGTCAAACTCCAAACCTAGATCCAGACCTTATCAAATTCCTTTTTAAATTAGGACGAGACCCTAGAAAAGGACTGGAGAGAGCTCTTAAAGGCTGCCACGACCGTCTTTTAGATGTCTTAGGACCACTTGTTAGAATATTGGACATGGCAGAACAATCCCACCTCTCCTCTACCCCCTTGAACGTTGATCTCATTCGAGGATGGAGCCAAAGAGCCCTTGTTCTCCTTGGCAACGCTAATTCCAGTTTAAACGTTGAAAGGAGGAGGTCCATTTTAATCAAAATTAATCCAAAATTAGGAGACATGGCAGAGAAGGAACCCTCCCAAAACCCTAAAGGCCTTCTTTTCGGGGATGGATATAATCAAGGAGATTGGTAAATATGTCTCTACCTTCACTGCTCTCGACAGGGCTCAAAACAACCTAAGACGAGTGTTTAACACAAACCTTTTTGGTCAGGCCGGCAGAAGGGGTCGCTCTTCCGGCCGAGGCAATCAACAACCCTACTCATCATTCAGAGGAACTGGAAGGGGCTTCTACCCCCCTAGACAACCCTTCTTTCCCCAAAGAAGAAGGGGTTCAAGAAACCGTGGTTCCAGAGGTCGTGGTACTCCCAACACCTCCAATTCTACCAGTAAGTACTACTCCTTCTTCTTCTTTCCCTCCCATAGTAGGGGGCAGACTAAAACAGTTTTATCATGTTTAGAATTCAATCACCCAAGACCCATGGGTTCTAGAAACCGTCATGGACTTCAAAATAGACTTTTTAGAGATCCCCTTCCAATCACGCTTACCCCAACCCTTTGTCCTTTCACAGGATCAGGAAAAGATCGTGGAGGAAGAAATTATTTCTATGCTAAAAAAGGGCGCAATAGTGGAGGTTCCCTGGTCCGATGCAAGATTCATAAGCACACTTTTTCTTGTTCAGAAAAAGGACAAAGGGTGGAGACCGGTAATAAACCTTCGAGAAGTCAACAAATTTCTGGTTTATCGTCACTTCAAAATGGAGGATATCCACCTTCTAAGGGATCTCCTTCTCGAAGGAGATTGGTTGGTCAAGTTAGACCTGAAGGATGCCTACTTCACCATCCCTATGTACAAGGAACATCAAGCTTTCCTTCAATTTGCTTGGAAAGAACGCCTTTACCAATTTAAAGCTCTTCCCTTTGGCCTCTCTTCTGCCCCTTGGTGTTTTACCAAGATCATGAAGTGTATCGTTACAATTCTAAGAGAAAGGGGTAGCCGTCTCATCATCTACCTGGACGATATTCTTATCATGTCCCAATCCCATTCTGACCTCCTAAGAGATCTAAAAACTTCCATGAACTTAATAGAGAGTCTTGGATTCATCCTCAACAGAGAAAACTCCATTCTCTCTCCCTGCAAGACCATAGATTTCCTTGGCTTCACCCTAGACACCGTGAAATGTCTTCTCCTCCTTCCTGCCAAGAAGATTGCCAAGATCCGGAAAGAGATCAGGTCCGTCTTGAAACAAGAGTCTCTAACACTCTGCAAACTAGCCAGACTTCTTGGGCTTCCTTCTTCTTCCATCCAGGCCATTTTCCCTGGTCCTCTGAATTACCGTGCGCTTCAGAGATTAAAGAGAAAAGTGCTCAATTCAGGTCTATGGTATGGGGATCTTATCTCCCTGGACCCAGATGCCAGAGCAGAGCTCTTTTGGTGGCTGGAGAACTTAGACGCCTAGAATGGCAAAGCTACCTTCGGCTCATCCCTGGATTTTGTCATAGAATCAGATGCCAGTCTTCATGGCTGGGGTGCACGTTTGGAAGACCAGAACACTGGGGTTTGGACCCTGACGGAATCTTCTCAACACATACATTTTCTGGAATTGACAGCTGGTTTATACGCTCTTATGAGCTTCAAACACTCCATTCAAGGGAGGTCTGTTGTTCTGAAAATGGACAACATTTCTGCTGTGGCCTATATCAATCGTCTTGAAGGAACGAAATCTGCAGATCTCTCCTATCTTGCCAGGAAACTTTGGATGTTCTGTCTGGAACACAAAATTTACCTTTAGGGCGGAATATCTTCCAGGAAAATCGAACATTTCTGCAGACTGGAATTCAAGATTCCTTCTAGACTTCTCAGACTGGAAACTCAATGTGAACGTCTTCAATACCCTTTTCCACTTTTGGGGTCCCATAGACGGGGACTTATTTGCCAGCAGGCTTACCTTCCAACTTCCCAACTACTTCAGTTGGATTCCAGACCCGGGTGCTCTTGCTGTGAACGCCTTTCTCCAACCATGGTCTCACTTCCTGGGTTATGCCTTCCCTCCTTTCGCCATGATTCAGAGGGTCCTCCAGAAAGTCATATTGGAACAATGCCTTCTGATCCTAATTACTCCTTTTTGGCCGTCCCAAGCTTGGTTCCCGACAGCCCTGGAACTAGCATGCGGCATTCCCTTTCTGATCCCAGCCTCTCCAGGCCTGGTCTCAAACACAGACGGGGAAGATCATCATCTTATTCTCGAGGGGAATTTGAACCTTCTTGCTTGGAAAGTGTCAGGCAATCTAACGAATTGTCTGGACTTTCGTCGACAGCTCTCTCTCTCTTCTCAGAGAATCTTGGGCACCCGGAACACACCTTAGGTATAACAACATTTGGAAAAAATTGTTTCATTGTGGCTGGAAAGGAGTCTCGATCCCGTGGAGGCTCCTGTCGTCAATATCGTAAATTTTCTGGTCGAACAATTTGACAGAGGCCTTTCTTATCGTTCTATTAATTGTTTTAGATCCACAATCTCTGCGGGCCATTCCCCTATCAACGGTAAATTGGTAGGTAAAAATCCTATTATTTGTAGAGTCCTCAAGAGTATAAGACTAAGGAGACCTCCTAGACCTACGTATCAGACCCTTTGGGATGTCAAGTATATTTTAGACCTTTTTTGTTCTTGGCCAGATAACTCTTCCCTTACTAGAAAATTTCTCTCCTTCAAACTCGCCACTCTCTTGTGTTTAGTCTCCTGTAGAAGAGTATCTGACATCAAAAGCTTAGACATTTCTAATAGATGTTATGATATTTTTGGTGTCAAGTTTGAATTACTAGGAAGAACTAAAACCATGTCAGATTTGATCTTTTATCCTCGTTTTGACACTTTCCGTAAACTTTGTGTGGTTGCTTGTATGAAAGAATATGACGCCAGGATGTCTCTCCTACGCCCTAACGATGCAAATCAACTTTTTGTTTCTTTTGTGAAACCTTTTAAACCTGTTTCTTCCACCTCCAAAGCTAGATGGGTTAAGTCTACCATGAGTCTTGCTGGTATCGACCTCTCTAAGTTTCAAGCACATTCTATCAGAGGAGCTATGGCCAGTAAATCCTTCTGGTCAGGTGGTAAGTTGGATGATATCCTGAAAGCTGCTGACTGGTCAAATGCTAACACCTTTGCTCGTCATTATTGCAAGCCTATCGAGCATATGTCTGATGTTGTCCTTCGGGGCTACGAACATGCATAATGTAGCCTCCGGTCTTGTAATGAAATTGCGATTCTCCTATTAACATGACCGGAGAATCTGGATTTCATTAAAGACACGGAGGCTGACATTTTCCCTCCCTCCTCCCTTTTACTACTTTTGATATGTCTTTATGATATCTTTTTTGAACTTATTGATTACTTCAATTGTTGTTAATCTTTTATTATGCCTATGCTTCTGTTATCTTTCTGATTGTGATGAGGTTTTATAGCTCTCTAGGCTCTTGATTCTTAATCATTTCTTTCTTTCAGGCAATTCTGTTTAACAGGCTGTCCATTGAGAAGCTTTCCATTGAGATACTGAAGTTTGTTCCACAAGGTTTTTCAAGCTCTTCTTGGATCTCTCCGTTTATGAAGTTCATTCCTGCTGCGATTCTTTTAAAAGAGGCAGATCATATCCTGGATACATCCTTTGTTCACTGTTAACTCTAGAACTTTATCCTTTATGATGTAGTGCGGCTGTGTGAGTTGCTATTAAAGGATAATGCATAATGTCAGCCTCCGTGTCTTTAATGAAATCCAGATTCTCTGGTCATGTTAATAGGAGAATCGCAATTTCTGTGCAATAATGCATCGCAGTTTTTTTATATTAAGTGATTTTCGCATGTTTTCTGCATGGAAATAAAATTAAAATATATATTTTAAAACATTTCCAAGCTATCAGTGATGTGCATCTGACTCTGCCCAGCCTTCCTGAATTAGAACCTGCCAATTTCATTCTTGTCCTGTGCAGTTCGCTTTCCCAGCCTTTCAAAGAAACATGCCTACACGTATGTGCCTAACTCTCTGCAGTCCAGTGGCCTTTCAAAGCCACTGGCCTTGCCCATGGTTCCTTCCCAACCTTTCAGTAACACCATTCTCTGTGCAAGCATTGTGACTGACTCTGCCAATGACCTACTGGCCTTTCAAAGATTCTTGCCTCTGGCCTAACCCGTGGCTAACCCCATACCATGTCAGAGACACCTATCTTTGTAAAAGTTCTGTGACTCGATCATTTGTAATACAATAGGTCATTTAAACGAGTTTAAGCTATTGGCATTGTAAATGACAATGCCTTTTATTAATGTTTTAAAAACAAAAATAAAAGACATTGTTATTTGCAATAACAAAAGCTTAATATTCCCGAAAATGCGAGACCCTCTAGTGTTTATAGGTGGAAGTACAGGTGTAAAGACAAAGTTGTGTGTGTTTATTTTTTATTTTTACGAAGAGGCCTCCTCCAGTCCCTGAAAATAAATATTTTGTCTTAGAACCTAAATGTTTCGAAGAAAATTGTGAAGTTCAGAATAAAAGATTTTCGTGCCCAACATGACAATTTCTCGGGCCCAACTTGATGTAAAGTGTGTACATTGTGTGTGTGTACAGTGGAGAAGTGTGACTCAATGGTTAGAGGTGGAAGACCCGGAGGCAGAGGTCGGCCTGGGACCAGGGTTCAATCCCGACGTGGCCGGGTGCAGGACCAAGGTCAGCGGGCCCGATAAATCTTGCCTCGTGCCACTCTAACCTTGGGGTCCCACGCTGCAACCCTGGGCAATAGCTTGCTTAATCTCCACTCGGCCCCAGCACCGCCGGGGATGTCTGGCTGCACCTTGGGGATGCCCAGTAAAGGGACCATCTCACAGGGAAAGCCAGGACGGGTTCCCGCAGTGGTACAGTGCTGGGACGCCCCAGGGTAACCACGCGCTTTATAAATCCAACATTCATTCATTCATTCACATTCTCAGCTGGTAAATTATTTCCCCACTTGACGAAATGTTGTGGCTCCCTACCAAAAATAAAGTGTTGGAAACTCGCCGATACACTCCAATGATTGTTTTGTGTTTGCATTAAATTTGTCGTTCGCTGTCAGGTTGCAGCCAGTGCCTCACCTCGAAGGCTGTGTTTCATCGGGTATGTTTGTTACAGTTTGAAGCCGGGGCCACTGAAGCACGAGGTACAATTCGGGGTCACTGCAATACACAGTAGAGCTTCTCTTTTGAATTGTATTAACAACGAATGCGAAGTTGACAGAGTTTGGCTGCACTGCCCACCAGTGGAAGCTTGGCATGCTGATCCTGATTAATTGATTAATGCAAAGTATTGTTAAGCCAGAAATGAAAACCTTGCTCGGGCATTCTTGTAGCAATAAAAATTGTTCTTCAACAGAAGCAGCTGTACATACTGATCATTTTCACCACACAAGCATGAATGTAGAAGCAAACTGAGTTTGTCATGTGAAATGAGAAGTAAATCAAGCTGATGCAAAAGGAAAGGGAATGCTTGGAATATGGATTGCCAGGAGATACTGTGAAGGCAAGGAACAAACAGAAGGAGGAGGCATCACACGCTGTACAGTGTGATGGCCAACCAAAGTGTTCTCTGAGTGAAATCACCAGAAGAGAGCTAAGCACACAAATGAGGGACATTTACAGAAATGCACCAATAAGAAGCCAGCAATTCTGAATGCCATATGAAACAACAAATGGCAATTGGTAGGTGGCCCAAAGCCCATAGAGAAAGCTCAACCTAACAAATGGACTAGCCAAGTAAATAGGAAAAGGAATTCATACATGTGCTCTCTTCCCCACCCTGTCATGCCGAAAAGCATGTTAAATTGCATTTTTGCATTTCTTCCAATTGTTCCACTCCACTTTCAACAAGAAGAGATGTTAAAGGTGGTCTGCTCAGTACAAAATTTTCTGGTACCTTGAGGGGTAGGAGTGTTTTAACCGGTGGTGCCACTTGGACCTGGTAATGGCATAAGGTACTGCAGCCTGGTACAGCAGTGACTTGTTAAAGCAAGAATCAAGGGACCCCCTCTAAAACTATTCTAGGTCAGGGAAAAGAGGGCAATGAAATGAATACAACAATATATATGTTTGCCTCATGGACCATTATACTTTCGCATTCGACATTGTTCATGTATTTTTCAATTCACTTCTAAAGTACAACAGTGATAAATAAGATCATCTCATTGTTTTTTTTATTTTATTAAAACATTTCCTTTCTTTTTATCAAAAATAGTTTTCTTCTTGTTATCACATTATTTCTTATAGTATTTAAAAAAACACATTCATAAATAATTCTTGATTTGTACCATCATAAGTACATCTCTTTTTAAACCATGATTATACCGAATCGGATATAGAGTCAAATTTCAAAACAAACATATACAACAAGAAACCCCTGGATTAAATTAAATATAAGCAGTCATACTTCAATCATACCACTTCATCCAATCTCACACCAACTGCACACATACAATATCTGTACACAGTAGAGTTATCTATGACAAGAGAGAGCCTCTGCCAACAACAGAATCTCAAGCAAACCATGAGACTCAGCACTAGGTCGACGCACGTTTCGTTGGGTTAAAGATGTAGGGACCACCTTCCTCAGGATATTTCCAGATATTAAGCTTTCACTTCCCAGGGGACATCATGCCATAGGATCAGTATTCGTTCAGCTAGATTCTGTGCCGCTAGGCAACATGTAAATATCACAAGGAGCATCCTCCGATATCCACCTGTCTAGGCACAAACATTATGTATGGTTGGAGTCCATTCTAACTAACGGGAGTTCCTCTCGAAATGCAGATGGAGGGCCGGCATACCAAGCATCAGCTTTTATAATCATATGGCTTGTAGATACGTCTGTTTCCTATTTTCAGTGTATTTTATTTTAGTCCTTGGATCCAAGACGATTTGTAGCACAGAGCCTTTTCCTGTACTCATGATTGCTGTTGTGTTTTGTTGTATATGTTTGTTTTGAAATTTGACTCTATATCTGATTCGGTATAATCAGGGTTTAAAAAGAGATGTACTTATGATTGTACAAATCAAGAATTATTTATGAATGTGTTTTTATTAAATACTATAAGAAATAATGTGATGAAAAGAAGAAAACTATTTTTGATAAAAAGAAAGGAAATGTTTTGTTAAAATAAAAAAAAACAATGAGATGATCTTATTTGTCGCTGTTGTACTTTGGAAGTGAATTGAAAAATACATGAACAATGTTGAATGTCGGCTTTAACTGACAGCAGCCCCTATTACGTTCTTCTCTGAGGCAGCAAATCTTGTTCAAAGGCTCCTCGCAGAAGGGGTATCTGGCTTCATTGAGCCCTTGTAGGCTAGATCCTGCAGCTTCATCCCACTAGAAATGTTCAACTGCCAAAAAGAGGCTAAGTCAGACTACAGAAATCTTCACTGCAACTTTGTCCAGCGGCTCCCGAACAATGATGCCTCCTTCTCAGAGACCACCTGCTGCCTTGCCCCGCTGAACTTTAACTTCACCAACATTTAAAAAAATAAATCCGGGAAGTTTAAAAGGAAGCCAAGACTGGGCCTAATCGACTTTGTGTATCCGATCAACGCTCCATAATGGTCGGCCTTAACTGCCTACTACATGTCCACAGTTGGTGTCTTGGTTTTTTAGGTGCTGTTTTATATTTTAAACTTTATAAATTCATAACTCCGGTTCCACTGATTGGCTTTTTGTCATTTTGGTGTCAAATAATTTATTAATATCACTATATTTTTTAAATTGATGTGGGGTTTTTCTTTTGTTGTGTTTTCACTTTATTACTATATATGTGCTGTGTAAATACTTTACACATTGCCTCTAAGGTAAGCCTGACAGTTTTTGTGCCATGCTAGCAGAGGGTTAAGCACAAGCTTATTAGGTGACTTTTTGTGGTTGATCCTGATGAGAATTGTGGCTGTTGCTTGAGTAGGGTATTACCCCCCTCAACCAGCAAACTGGAATATCACAACGTGAATCTGCACATTTATACAAAGTTATGTTTTATGTTTTGAAGGCACACTTTCTGTTGATTTGTCATGTTTAAAAGAACAATATAGATTTTTAATTCAACAAAAAGGAGCTTTTCCACAGAAACTGCAGACTGCTCTGTTTGTAATTCTCTAGTATCCTGAGATTGAGATACAGTGGTGTTTTGTTTTAAAATGTGGCAACTATGAAAGCCCTAGTAGCACCCTAAAGTACTGCAGTCTAGCAATGCATCAGCTTGGGTCCAACTCCAGCATCACAACCAGTGACAGCTTGCAGTAATTCACCTGCATGAAAGAATTCAAAGACTTGTGTTTGACTCAAGAGGGAAATTTAGAAACAGCTTCCAAATTTGCAAATGACTTTTCAAATGCTTATGCCTAGCTCAGCACATCACCTTCGTGAACAAATTTTAAAACGTGTTCCTGACTTAGAGAAAGATCATGTAATGGAGTATTATACCTTTTCTCCCCACAATGCTAGCAATGTAAAATAACGCAGCTAAAATTCTACTTTTTATACACCCATCATCTTCTAACAGATAAAGATCTGCTTAACTTACTGAAAAGGAGTTTTTGAATACAAATGCCTTATTATACAATAAATATTAGAGTGCCTTCACCTGCTCCTTCTGGAATATGCTCTCAAAGCTGCAATAGCAACTAGGACCAATAGGGAAATATCGTGAAATAGTGATAGTGAATATGCAGATGTATGTTTTGCCCTCCCTGTGAACTGCCTTGGTCAAAAAGACAGCGTTTCTTTTACACTGTTCCAAATCACCTTCAATAAAAGGAGACATATAAGGGGTTTGCTCTATTCATCATTTTCTGGAATACAGAGACTAAGGGGTCTATTTACAAATGGAGTTGCATCACTCTTGCATCACACAAGGTGGAGCAAGAGCGACGCAAGTCCTAAATGTAATTTAGGAAGCCATGCAAGGTCACTTTGCTTGGCCCTGAGTGGCTCCATAAATCTGGAGCAAAGCAACACAGCGCAAATGGGGAAAATCCTTTACAACGCAACTTTTACCACGCAGAGCCTTTACGAGGCAACTATTACTACGCTTGACTTTAGAACGCATTGCGCTGGGGGGCTCTCTAGAATAGGGAATAGATTTAATTTACTATCCAACACCTTCCCTACTATCCACGGGGACTGGAGTTGGAATAGTAAATTAAACTATTCACTTTCCAGCACCCTTCAACACTATGGGGTCGATTAGGATCGCGGACGGACTTGAGTCCGTCCGCGACCCCAGAGTATGAGGGAACGTCCGCATGGGCTGCGGCGTTCCCTCATGTGCGATTAGGATGTGACCGCCACCCTGGCGGTCACATCCTGGATATTTAACATTGCGGCGGGTGCTGCTTCAAGCAGCACCGGCCGCAATGTTAAAAGTGCATGTGTAACATTTACATGCACAAAGCGGCAGGCACCGCGCGGTGCCTGCCGCATTGTGCATGTAAATGCTGGGGGGTACCATAGGTACCCCCCATGTGCACCCCCCACCCGCCAACACCCTGGGGGCCCGCAACGGGCCCCCAAAATCAAAAGTACACATGCTTTTCCACGGCGGAAAAACCGCCGCGGAAAAGCATGTTTTCAAATGCTTCCTAATTTGGCCGGCGGTGTCTGATAGACACTGCCAGCCAAATGAGAGCTTTTCCACCGCGGTTGTAATCCGACCGCGGCGGAAAAGCAGCGGACAGAAACCAAGACCCACCAGCCATCGTAATGCGGCGGTGGGTCTTTGGTGAGTCCGCAGAGGATTTTCCGCCTCCTCCGGGCCGGAGGTGGCTTCCGCCGGCCCGGAGGAGGCGGAAAATCCTCCATCCTAATTGGCCCCAAAGCGTTGTAAAAGCATGCGTTGTAAAACTTGCGAGGTAAAGGCATGCGTGGTAAAAGCATGCGTTGTAATGTCTTACATCAGCGCAAATCGCTGTGTTGCATTCCATGGGCGTTGAGTGGGTGTTCCCACGCAACTCCCATTGTGTTTGACACATGTCCAGATTTACCAGAACTAATAAACCTGTGAATACTCCAAAATGATACACCTTCCCAGGGGAATTGTAACAAGGAGAAATATCTTTATTTTTCCTAATTACTTCCTCTTTCTATGTGTGCTGCATTTGCATGGTGCATTTTGCAGCTCACATAGAAAGAGGAATATGCATTGCTTTCGTGCAGGAAGGTGTTCCTTCCTGTGCAAAAACAATCCTGCATGCAAAGGAGGCAACTTTGCGCCATGGTGCAGAGGTGCGTGCTTTGGTTTTAGGCTGTCAAAAGGACGCCAACAATGGGGAAAAGGCAGGAATGCGCCATATTGAACTAAATACGGCACATTCCTGCCCTTTCCCTGTCACGTAGAGCACCAAGCTGACTTGTCGAGCTCCATTGCGTGACAAATTGCAAATAGGCCTGCAAGTGGCAGTGAAGTTCCTTTAACTAGTGCACCTATGGGCGGGCGAGTAACGGACTCATTTTTCTGTAGCATAGTTCAGCAATGATTTTGGTCTGACACAAAGCAGCAGCTTGCAGTAATGCATCACTGAGAAAAACTCTTTAAAGACTTGTAATTGATCCTACTAAGGCAGTAATGAACAATTATGAGCCAATCTTCACAAACGTCTCAATACATTTTGCATTGGTTGTTTTGGTTGACAGTGTGATCTTTCTCAAGCTTGAGGAGTATCATCAAAGAATAAGACAAATACCATGTTTCTGTTAATGTTACAAAGTAGTTGTTAGTCATGTTATCCTTAGGGTGGTATTTCCCCCAACTGTTTGCCTTCTGTCTCTAATTTTTGCTGATTCCTTTAGTTGGCTTTAGGACTCTGAGCACTTTATCACTGCTTACCAGTGCTAAAGTGTATGTGCACTCCTCTAAACATGGTAACATTGGTGTATGCCTGATAGGCATATGTGTTGTACTGGTCATCCCCTTGTAGAATGGTATACCATATACCCAGGGCCTCTATTTCAAAAGCTACTAGTAGCTGCAGCACTGATTGTGCCACCCACAGAAGTAGCCTTTCAAAACTGTCTCAGGCCTGTCACTGCACTACCTGTGGTGAATGAGGTTCGAATTTGCATTTAAAGCTACTTGCTAAGTATTAAACTCCCTTGTATTACATATGTCACCTCTAAGGAAGGCCCTAAGTACCTCTAAGGGCAGGGTGCTATGTAGGTGAAAGGTAGGACATGTACCTTTATGTTTTACATGTCCTGGTACTAACAAACAGCCTATTTCCTCTTTCACTACTGTAGGCCTACCCCTCTCATAGGCCAGAATTGGGAATTCCTTAATAGACTTTTAAGCTGTAATTCCTGATCAGAGAGGAGTAGCTTTAACATGTAGGATATATTTGGAATAGTAATGATACATTTTCTTTATTGGTCCAGTTGAATTTAGCATTAATGTTTTAGAAATGCCACTTTTAGGAAGCAGACATTTCTCTGTACTTACTGCTCTTTGTGCCTGATAGCCTGTCTTTAAAACATATCTGGGTTGAATGACAGCTATACTTTGTGCATTCCCTATAGACAGCCACAAACACGGGAAGGTGAAGCTCATCTGCATTCTAAGCACTCACCTGCATGCCTCTGCATTCTGACTGGTCTTCCTGGGCAGGAAGAGGGAGAGGTGGCTCACATTTACATCTGAATGGGCTGTGTCTTGTCCTCACACATAGCACTGATTTACCTCCAGGGTTACCTGGCAGACAGGACTGGGTTTAAAGGGATCCTTGTGCACTTCAGAGAGTTCAACCTCTGTCAGAATGACTGCTGTGCTGCTTAAATGACTCAACTGGACGTATTTTCTGTTAGAACTGCTTTTCTGCTTGTTGCCCTGCTGCCTCCTGCTCACTGACTCTGCTGGAAGAAGAGTCCCTTCCCTCCAAGTGATCTCCAAGGGCTTGCTGGCTTGACTCCTGTTTTCCAAAGTCTCCAGGACACAAAAGACTTCCTACAATTCTGCTGGTGCTGGTGGACTCTTCCTTTTGTGAGTCCTACCATTGACTGAGGTGCCCATGCCAAGCTCTGGGCAACAACAACAAAAAAACGAAAAGAACCTACCTGCTCCAAAGCTGCAAAGCTCCTCTCTGGCACCGTCACTGTGCACATGCTCCCAGAATCCCCTAGGACAATTATGAAGCTGAAATTAAAGCTGCAGCAAGATTGGCCTCAACGCCAATGATTTGCTCTCCCTGGGGAACTGGGAGCCTGTGCCTGATGGTCTCTCCAACCCAGCAATGCAGCTGGTTTAGAGAGAATTTCACTATCATAACAGTTTGGCCGGACTGAGACAGCTGGCCAAACCGTCATACACACTGACAATCAGTGCACCTTCCACTCCCCCTCTGCCTATCATCACTGTGTCCCCGTCTTCTAGACAACGCTACAGAGAAAAATGAAACGATAATAAACACAGGTTCATTATCATTCTATGCTTCTTTTTTTGTCTGCTGGTGGGAGTCGCTCCTCCGCCATAACGGAGCAGTCACCGCTGCACACAGGGCCTGCAATAGCAGGCTGGAGACAGGTTTGAGAGGGTACTTATGTGGTTGGCACAACCAAAGCTTCAGGCCCACTAGTAGTATTTAGATTACAGGCCTTGTGTATATGGAATATCACTTTACAAGGGCTTATAAGTAAACTAATTATGTCAATCAGGTATATACCAGTGTCACCATGTTTTTAGAGAGAGCCACATGCACTTTAGCACTCGTTAGCAGTGGTAAAGTGCTCAAAGTCCTGAGGACAACACAAGATACAGTAAAGAAGGCAAAATGTTGGGGGGAAGATCACCCTAAGGATGACAGGTCTAATACTTTTATATGTAGAGACTTCACACTTGTAAAGAGACTACCCCTACATCCCTTTGTGAATACCAAACAATTGTACACTTACACAAAAGTGTAAGTTTACCTTTCTGAATCAGATCCCCAGACATGACAACTAGCCTGATACACTGCGCAAGATTCTATAGAGCAGAATGAACCCACATCTTACAATCATAGGGCAAATACACAAAAACGCCAATGATCGAAAGCAATTTGATTAGCAAACCATTTCATTAGCAAAATCAAAGTGTTTTCAATCGCAGCATAGTATTTTAAATGCACTAAACTCTTTGTAATTCAGAATAAAAAGGTTTTGTGAATCATTCCAAACCCGATTTAAGATGAACATGAAAGGAGGGTCCCCTATTGTGATTCACAATGAGACGGGCCAATGGTTTGAGGCTGGAATTGCGGTCACAAATTGCAACCTCTCTAGTTAATATTTAGTTGGTTAGTTGTTTTATGACCCTTCAACTGAACTGTTTGTGACCATTGTATATAATTCACAGACCGGCCCTGATACTCATTGAAAAGGTCGCAAACCACGCTTGACCTCTTCTTGGGGCTATTCTGCTCAAGAGCTTCATTTATATTTTTATGAGCACTTGTGTTGCCGTTGTGGTCAGTCTGGCTCAAATACGAAAGCTGTTTCAGGTAATGAGCCGAATATGGGTATAGGAATGTAAACAAGGTAGCATTACTCCAGAGCCTTAACTCGAGTCCGAATATAGTTTGAAAGGAATTTATGATCGCCCATCCACACAAGTCCTCTTCACCTTTCACCTACTGGTCGGCTCAAAGTTAATTTACATCAGGCTTCTTCCCATCATATCATAGAGCATATGGCCGTGGATAGAGGCACTTCCGGCATTGTTTTTTTTGTATTGTGAGTTACAGTATTATTTTCTTGGTCACATGGGCACATCCACTTAAAAAGAAGTACCCTTCAGTGGCAGGCCTGTGGGCCAATACTTTTACTTTGTCAATGATTTTTTTCTTTCCATTATTTATCCTTTTTAAGTCATCCTTGAGTGTTTAAAGCATATGTTTAGGTAAGAGTAATTCAAAGCCAATAGAAAATGTGTGTACAGGAATTTGAATCATACGGTTTTAGAGTTTGGTGGGCAGATTACTCCATCACAAAGATGATGGATATTCCATTCACCTTAGAACAAGTGCAAAATGATATTATGCGCGTGCAGTAAGGTAGATGGGATTTCCATCATCTTTGTGACAGGGTAACTCTCTGCCAAATGCTGAATCACATCCATAGTTTCCTGTGAGGTATATTAAAACTAAACAAGAGGTTCTAAAGCTAAAACAAGCTAACCATAGAGCAAGTTGGTTGTGGCCAGACTGTTTGGAAAATGCAATTCATTTGAACCTGTGATATTTCCTGTCTACCCTTTCCTGCACAACCATTTTGTTTGCTGAATTTTATTTTACTGCTTTGTATAAGATAAATCGATGGTGGGTGGAATGGGGGAGAAAATACGTTAGAGATACCGTTATCAGAGTGGGACAGAGTGAAGTTTTCAGGCATTTAAATCAGAAAGGACTGTGTAGTGAAGCTAACTAAAAGCATTACATTTTTCCATATTCATTTTTTTAAAGTTACATTTCCTTATTGCTACTGATATCACTGTCCTTATAAAAAGAGAAGATTTCTGTCGGATGTATAAGTGGAAAAAATTGTACTTTAGCAACTTTATGAAGTGCAAAATTACAAATGTATGCACAATTCTAGTGTAGTATTACCATGTTCCTACATTCCTAAATAGCCAGGTATTGCAAACCGAGAAACTGAATATTGGGCACAGGACTTGAGTTTGAGAACTTGCTTGAAAGAGTTACTATGATTGTTTAAGAATAACCCATACATTTCTAAACAAGAAGTTGAAGACAATTGAGAGAGGAGCTAAACAGAGACCATGAGATCAAAGAGGAGAGGGAGAGAATGGATCCAACATGATGTCACATTTCGATATCACCAAAAAGTAGTCAAAATATTCACGAAATGCACATTGCACATTTTGTGAAGATCAGTCGTGCTGTTTGTCTTTTTGAAAACATTTACTTGAATCCTGCGATAGAAGATGAGCATGACCAAAAGTTGTGTAAGAAGGACAATTGTACAACATTTATCCTGGTTTTTGCCCTGTGAAAAGAGGCCTGGTGCTCGACCAGACTATCAGAAAAACATGCATGGTGAGATCACAGAACACACAAGCCAGGGTATTTACAGGAAGCGAAAAATTGAATCATGACACACCGATCATGTAAAGGCTTCACTGGCTGCATCAAAGTATGTAAACGTCAACGCTCTATTATTTGGACTTTGTACATCCATAGCCCTGATTATAACTAGGATTTCTGGGGGCAAACTCCTTCACACATTGCTCCCAGCTATTATTTGCCTGGCAAAATAATGCTTGCACATAGTGCAAATTTCCATTTTGAGCAACTTGGAAAGTGGAAAAACATGCAGTCATTCTCCATTCCGATGTCATCAAATCTGAATCAGGTGCAAATTTCATGTGCAATAAATATGGTGCTTGCTCCCAGCTTCTAATCATAGTCTATGTAGGAATACTCAAAGCCTGGCCTAGTAAGGGTGGGTGGCCTGCATTAGCATTAAGCTGAATCAATAGCATTTAAGAGAATTCAGTAGTAATGGTTATTAACCTTTGGACTAATGCGGACCTTCACTGAATCACCACTGGATGCCAGGAACCACCCCAGTTTCTGTGATTTGATGCTCAAGAAAATACACTGAAATATACAAACAAACATACAACAAACAAATTCCCAAATCATTTAATATGTTATTTTCTTCACAAACAGAAAAAATACAAAAATCGAAATTTTAATTTTAATGGAAAGGTTGGAGCTTTTCAACGTTTGGTTTTATTTCTAAAAGGCGAATCAATATACTAGACTCTTTCATATTTGTTTTTTTTTTGTTCCTAATGCATGCTCTCTTTTTGTCAGCAAATATGAATACTTCAATTGAGGCCACCAATTGTCCTTATTAGATTATGTTTGCTGGCCCTATACTGCTCCTTCGAATATAAGCCAAGGATAAAAAAAATTTACAAAATCAATTTGGAATTCGTTCACCTTTACAGAGTTTTAAAATCTTCAATTTTACATATTGCTCCTCTATGTATATATACTTTTAATAATCTTCTAAAATTAAAATGTCTATTGTCACAGACCCCCTCAGTCACCAATGCGGACACAAGAATTGGAATCGATGGTCCATGTCATTAGAGCTCAAAGGGCATGTCCTGTCACTTCTAAAACTAAAACATTAAACATTTTAGTGAAAAGATCACCCCACAGTACCGTCTAAAACCCTTAAGAGGAATACTTTATCTGGATTGAAAAAGAGATCCAGTTACCACGAGTAGGCGTTTGCTTGCTTTAATGTCTAAGAATATTAGAATAATGAACACCATCGTCTGTATTCCACCAAGGCACTCTATCAGTGTTTGTGCAGTGGTGCACCTTTAAATAGGTGCCCCAGGGGCATACATGTAATGCACTAGGCTGAGCAAACTCATGCTGCCCTAAGGCAGCGCATTGGTGAAAAGCACTGTGAATGTTTGCAGCATCTGGTCCAGCTTTCACAGTAAGGCAGAATCCAGCCTGCACTTTCAAGGAAGCCAGAGATCTCCCTGCCTGGGTGATGTCTGAAGGGGGGGCGGGGGGAGGGGGCATTGGATCTTGTGTATCTCCTTTCAGAGGGTGACCTCATTTAGCACACTGATTGTGCAGCACATATTTTTGGAGCACATTCAGTGCACCTCCTGGCATGTCTTTGCCACTGTGCCCGTGTCTATAATACAGCCAGCCACAGAGGCAAAATGTTTCCCTCTTTTGCTTAGGGCCACATTCCAATGCTAATGAAGGAATGCCCCCTGAAAACAGCACCGCCGATTTAAGTGCACCAGTGATATCTGTATTACAGAAGGAGTAACACAAGGGTCGGTGTCCCCTTCTGTAATACTACAGTCCCCGTTGGGTGCGGAAAATAGGTGTTCACTCCCACTGCTTCTTTGCGGCTCTATATAGAATATGTCTCCATGTTGTGAGATGTGTGTCAAAGTAGATTGTGCACAATGCTGCATGCTATAGGTTCGTGCTATATAAAAAAACACAAACTTGATGTGGCTTCTGTTCCATGGTAAGTGCTAGGGCCAGCTCTAGGACGGTGCGATCGGTGCGACCGCACCGGGCGTTGACTTTGGTGTGGGCGTCATTTTTTAAAGTATCTTATCATTGTAAAAGCACCTGCTGTCGCTCTCCTGGCCTTCAGCAATTACCTGGCATTTATTAACATGTCAAGATTACTCCCGTGATTAATCGTCTGGAGGTTTGTCTAGTGGAAGTGTTAACCCTCCTCACTAAGGTAGTGCAGAGGGTTAAAATGCCTGCTGCTAAGAACTTGCACCATGCGATAATGAAATGCATATAATGTAAATTGGTCAGTGGGTTACTGCATCTGTAAGAGAGCTCCTTTTGTTACTTGTCGTTTATAAGTCAAAATCCTAATATAGAACATTGAGCTATTAACTGTCATCAAAGAGCTGCTGCAAACTGCAAGGAATATGTTAGAGATTTATGGTTTTTGCCTAGTCTTTCATCATACTAATCTTGTGAAAAGGGTTAATTTGGGTAGAAAACAATTATTATTATTAAAGAGAACCCCTAACAATGATGTTATGTTTTAAGTCCTGAATGTGCTTTTCCAGAATAAGAACGCAAACTATATTGCCTAGCAGTATTAATGACATGTCACTCCTACACTACATCTTGTAGTCCTGTCTGATGTAACATTTCCTATACACTGATTTACACATGCATCATTGATTGTGTCTGTGCAACATGTGTGTGATGTAAAGTGCTCTGACACCTTACACTGGTATGAATGGTGCTATTAAACCAAATGAATCCGAGACACAAGGGCATATTACCAAGCAATAGCGATAAATAATTATCGCTATTGCTTGGATAGCGTGAAAAAATTATCGCTGAGCTGCGGCGATTTTTATCATTATTATTGGTAATACCAAGGTTTATCGCAAATGCGATAAAAATCGGCCGCAATGCATTAATATCGCTGAAAAGTCAGCGATATTCATGCATTAGCGAGCTAATGCTCTTAGCCATGTTATCCACCTCCCATTGGATAACATGGCTAAGAACTGCTCAGGGCAGGTGTTAGCTTTTGGAGATATTCACGCTTAGAGCTACTATCTCCAAAAGTTGGTAATAGGAGATAGCAATGTTAGCGACTGTTTCTAGCCGCTAACATCTTGGCACGCCCACTTTGCATGTCATTAGTGATAAATATCATTGACATGCTAAGTGGGGCCCAAGATGGTCGCTATCTCCTACTAGCTGTCGCTAACTGGTGTTAGCGACAGCTAGGTAATAGGGACATATTTTATCTCCGCTTTCTTGGCTTTTAAAGCCAAAAAAGCGGAGATAAACCCCCTGGATAATATGGCCCACAGTGCTTATAGAGACTTGAGAGACATTTTTAAAGGGTGCTAGTGAGGGAATTCGTGGCAGAAGTGGTCATTGGGGAGGGCACCAACAGGCATTGTCGCACCGGGCGCCACGAGCACTAAAGCCGGCCCTGGTAATTGCCTGTGGTTGAACACACAGATATGCTACTAGGTGAAGGTTAAAAGCATCATTTTTTATTTGTTTGAGAATAAAATAATCTGTCCTACGTAATGTTTATGGAAACAGGGGCTCTTTTCTCACTTAAGCCAGAAGCTACCATATTAATAAAAAGGTTAATCACTATCTTTGGAAAAGCACATGTAAATCAAAAGAACTCACCGGAAGGTTCAGGAAAGTGTTGAAGAAGTCCACAAAGATTTCATCCTGCAGCAGAACAGAAAGCTTCTGGGAAACAACATTATCTGTAGGAGGCAAAAGAAAACCACGACTGATTAAAAAACGAGGCGCTGTTAGGCAATCAGCCAAGTTTTGTGGCTGTGATCTCCATGGCAGATCTGTGGCAGATACTTAGGCCCAGATTTAATAACCTTTCATGCAATGCAACACGGCAGGACAACTTGTTGCACTGAATTGTATGAACGGTAGAGAGCAGAAATGGGTCGTGTCCAGTAAGATATGGCGCATTTCTGCTCTCTTGTAGTGCTGGTGCACTTCAGGCAGCCTAGAGCAAACACAGGCACACTTGCGCCATGATGCAAGGGTGCCTCGTTATGGCCAGGATTGTTTTTGTGTAGGAAAGATATTTCTCCTTGTTATGCCACTCTCGGGTAGACGCCCCATTTTGGCACAACCCACATTGATTGGCTCTAGTTAATCTGGGTTTGCATCAAAATACATGGATGGATATATGGGAATGCCCATGCTCCACCTATGTAATGCCAACCCAACGCTGTGCAACACAACGCAGATCAAGGCCCTGCATTACCTTACTTCCTTTCACAAAGCCACACAGTGTGATGTAATCAGCCCTTGTGTGGCTTTGTAAATCTGGAGTAGCACTTTGCATTGTGGCTGTGCCAAAAATGTGGTGCAACCACAATACAAAATGTTAATACATTTGAGCCTGAACGAGCAATACTTGAAGGGAGTTGACACGTCAATGTTAGAAATTAAGCTGGTAACCCACCTGGCTACTTGCTCTTTCATTTTAGGAAACCTGCATTACCATTAAGCAGATGCCCATACTGAGGATTTAAAAAATAAGCCCAGAGCTTGATACCATTTTGGTGTCTGCACATGGTCTGCATAGACTTCACACGCTTTGCACACCCTATGTTCTTGCTCCAAGACAGCCTTTATGAGCTGACAGAGTTTGCAGGCTTCTTGACCCTCTGGGTATGCATGGATGTCAGTTCAGGTGTAGCCAGTGCTAGCAACTACTATACTTCGATTGTCCTATGCTAGCCTTTGCACTGCCCTTGGAAGGCAACATCAGAAATACAATGTCAACAGGGCGCTTTTAACCAACATAGATGCCTCCTACACTTATACATGCGAAAAAGGTAACACAAAAGTGTATTTGCATTTTAAACATTTTTGTTTCCCCACCCCTATCTTCGCTGCGGCAGTTTCTACCTGGTTCATATCTTGGATCAGTTTCAGTGAGGGTGGAATGTGGCTGCCACAATGATGTGACCATCCATAAACCTGATACATTGCAGTTTTCACCTTTCTTGGCAGCAACTTGATTGTGAAATAAGCACAAACCGCCGCTGTGTGCAAGGTTACTCAACCAAAATTTAAGGGTTCAACAATCTACTGCTAAATGCAAATTCAGGTTTAATGTAGCACTTAAAAAAAACTTCACTTATAAACAATAATTTTTATTCACCCATTTATCATAGAAATGTACAGACGCCTTGATGAATCCAAGGCTCCAGGTTTACTGGACATTGGAAATCGTATTGCCTCCAGCAGCCTGCTAACAATTAGTGTCCTAACCACTACATAGCATCTGACTTTTTATACAGTTGTGACCTTGAAACTGGCTTCTCATAAGTCAACATTCTAACCACTCTCAAACTGAAATTAAACCTGCAAATGGAAAGTTCCATAGAGGTTGTAGACTAATTTATCATGCCGAGAATTTTTCCAGAAGGTGGTGAGTTTTGGTAAGAAATTGGGGAACAGGATCATAAATTGAAGAATGTTTTGTTCCTTTCAGATGCACCCCTCTTGGTATTTAAGCAGGACTGGCTGTAGAGCACTGACATACTCTAGTTCAGGTGTCCCCAACCAGTCGACATGCCTTGACTTCATTTTTAAATAAACACAGTGTCATATTTTTCTTTTAACAATAAGAGAAGGCTGTGTACCCTTTACATTGTTATCATCTGGCTGCAGACAGCAGAGCCTGATGATGAGTAGTGCTCAGTCAGATTTATGGGAGGCTGGGCCACAGAGTTGAAGAACTGAATTATTTAACTTTTAAATAAAAGTACTTGTCCAGCATGAGAACAAAATGATGTATCTGAATGCTTTTAAATGGGAAAAAATAATATTGAAAAGTTACCTTAATGAGTAACTCTTCATATTAATACCCCCATTTTAAAATGTCGCATTTACAAGAAGCTGTACCATATGTATAATTGAAAATTAGCTATTTATGTCAAATCAGAGAAATTTAAAGTGAAGAAAACTTTTTCTATGAAACATGAAGTAGTAATGTATTTTTCCTCTTTCAATGAAGCTAAATATGTTTTAATGTTTTATGAAGCATGTTTATTCACTTAAAATTCCTTCCAATTAAAAAATGCATTTTCCTGTTATAAATATGGCACCATGCCTACAGGCCCTGGGAGCAAAATGCTTGGTGTTTGTAAACGTGACACTTGTAATGGGAGAACATTTAACTCCTTGGACGCTCATGACGAGCTCAGCTCGTCATGATGTTCACCTCCATACACTCATGACGAGCTGAGCTCGTCATGAACAATGGGATTTAAAAAAATTCAGCAATGACGATGAATTTCCTAAGCATTGATGTGGATGTGTTTTATGGAATCAATATAAACAAGGTTAACTCTTCAGTTTACTTTTCTCAATACAGTGCCATATTTCTAAGTGAAAAATACAGCCATGATTTTAAGTTGGAGAAATTTAAAGTACCGAAAATGTTCCATATTCTGAATATTTTTGCAGAACATTTTTCTGCACTTTAAGTTTTTTCCATTTGTGTTATACATGCAATGGTGCCACATATGGTAAAAGGTATGTCCTGTTCCACAAGTACATATGACACAGTTGCAGGTGGCATCAGTCACCCTAGCAGAGTTGGTTTGCAGGAGTTCCCAGACAGGACAGTGCTGGCTATGAAGACCAGCAGGGTAAGTAGAAAGAAGGAACAATATGACAAAAAATGTGATGCTCTGCAGCGCAGCAAGCTACATTCCTGTGCTGCACTTGCTGCACTGTACTGATTGTAAGGGAGCGGGATGGAATTGCTCACATGTCCAGTCATACATCACATAAATGTAAGTCAAACTGCCCAGTTAAATGTTGCACAGGCAAGTCCAGTGCTGTCAAGTTTGTTCAGTCCATGTGTGATGTGCAGCACCAGTCCAGGTTCACTTTTGTTTACTGGGACTTGTAGTGGAATGTAGAACATGAGTGACCAGGACTACAAGTCCCACAATACAAAGCAAAATTCCTGGACTGGAATACCATATCAAGCGTGGACACTGGAACCCTGCCCACCCTGATTTTGAGAATGCATGCACCCTTGCACCTTTAGGCTAGTGTGTCTGTCTTGGGGGCCATTCAGCCAAATCTGGACTGTAAAGCAATGGAATGGAATGGAGTTGCCAGAGGATTAACTCCTAATCTGAGAGAGGTTTCAGATGTGGTGTATGTGAAGTATCAACACATACAAAAATGCAAAGAGCCACGTGTACAATCACTAGCTTCATTGTACACAAGATGTACCGATGTGCGGGGTGAGAGCACATAGGTGTTGGCTACCATGAAATAGATACCATACCTCCTGTCATGCACAAATTGAAACTGGGGTTGGGAGTGACACCAAGTGATGCACACCAGATGACCATGAGTGTTTGCTGGAAGAATAGATTGTGTGTGAGCCTGGTGTGCCCCTGGAAGGGTATTGAAATGTAGGTCTGGCTGAGCATAATGAATTGGCACTGTGCCTGAATGGGGAGACATTGCATAGGAAGGAGGTGTGAAGTGACATGTGTACTCAAAGGTAGCCTGAGCGAAACTCATGCCCTGCTGTGTCTGATAGTGTCACATTGTGATGCAGCTGGGAAGGTATGCCATAGAAGAGGGCATTGGTGTACTACATCCTGCATGTAATGTAGACCTTGGTGAAGATGTAGCACCTGTCAGTAGAGATTTGGAAAGAGAAATGTCTGACTATGCTGCATATATCAAAGCAGGAGGATGTCAAACAGGGAATTGTGTAGTGACTGGATAAGATATGTTTTCACGACGATGAGCAGTGATGTTTGGAGAGTGAGGTGTATGGGCCTAATTGGGTGGCCAACCTGGATAGGTATGTCACAGTATGTCATTAGAACTAGCTCCAGCCATAGCCCTCAGATACAGGCAGCCATGTTGCTCAATTGTAAATGGTGACTCACATTGGGGGTGCTGGTGTCACATGGTGTTAAATGATCAGCTGTGTGGCAATAGTATGTGACAGAACGTAGAGTCCCTGGGTCCACTAGAGAAGTGGCCGAAGAGTTATGTACAGGTACATGTGGGTGGGGCTGAGTTGAGCAATGTGTGATACTCTGCAGATAAACAAATCTGGCAATTACAAAATGAGGTGAGCGTCAGTGGTAGCAACCTTCCAAATGTGATTGGGCCGATTACCTCAGAGTTGGTACACAGTGCCTAAGGTGCAGAACTATGGAGACAACTGTGTATGTACAGAAATCACATGAGTATACACAATTAAGCAAACTAAGTACATGGCCATACACATACCTGCAGTGTAACACGATTACTAGCTGTGTAGAGGTCTGTGGCTGTGTGTCAAATATGAGCACTTATCCATAGGAATGCACAATGTGCATGCAAGAAAGTACAACAAGGAAGGCTGGCGTGCTGTACTGTGTTAAAGGCAGACTGCAGGATCAACAATAATAGATGACAAAAGCCACATCACTTACCCAGAAGCTATGGGCTGAGTAGTGGCTACAGGCATTAAAGGCACCCTGGTGACTTGGTGCAATGAGCACAGTAGTAATCAACAAGTGAAACTCCATTCAGTATAGCCATCATGAAAAAGAAAGGCTATCACCCTGGCAGATGTGGACCTTACCACAACTCACCCTCCCAAGCAGGGCAGGCCAGCGAGCTGTGTAACTGTGTTGCAATGTGTGGTATGACATAAAATACCACTCTTGTCACACAGTAGTCCTGTGAACAATTTAGAGATAATGGCATCTGAAAGGTAACTGCAATGAATCTTGGCCTCAATTCCTACTAGTAACATATGTCCTACGCCTCAGTGCTGAACTGAAATTGAATGAGAATAACATCTGTATGTCAGTGTAGGCAAGAGCCCCTTGTGCATGGTTGTCCCCCACTTTTAGCCTGATGTTGATGCTCTTTGACTAAGTGTGCCCTGGGTTCCTGCTAACTAGGTACCCAGGGCCTGTGTTCTTTCCCTAAAACTGTACATTTTCAACCCCAATTTGCACCTCTCTGGCCACATGAAAGTCTACTGTAAAAGGTACCATGGGTACCAAGGGCACTGTAACCAAGGAAGGCCTCTAAGGAATGCAGCACCTATTGTGTCACCATTAGAGGCCCTGTACCTTAACACACACGCACACACACTGCCCTTGCAGGCTGCGTGTTTTGGTGCAGAGAAACGTGTAGAGTCAACATGGCAGAAATCCCTGTTTGCATGCCTACAAACCACTGCCTATGCTATAGGTAAGACACCCCTAGCTGGGCACACTATACGACTGGGGAGGGTACAGGTACATGATCCCTGCCCCCTACAGTGTCCATTCTTAGGCATTGTAAGTGCAAAAAGCCATAAAGAGTGTATGGTCTGGGAGTTTTTCATTACAAACTCAACAGCGCTGTAAGAACTGGGGGTCTCTAGTTGACAATGGTATACACCTTTGACCAAATAGGGACCCTTGCTTCTAAGTCAGGGAAAGGGGATTACACTATGGATAACCCCTGCTCACCCCCTGGTAGCTTGTCACGAGCAGACAGGCTTATCTCTGAGGCAGTGTGGTAAGGATTTGTGAATATACACAGTAATACAGTGAAAACACTACAAATGGACAATACACAGGTTTTATAAAAATACGTTTTCTTTATATACACTTAACACAACACCAAAAATGACAAAAATCCACAATACTGTACACAAAATAGACTTAAGGATGGTGTAAGTCACTTAGTTCAAGTTGATGAAAAATGCGACAAAGTTCTCACAAAAGTACCTGGATGTGTAACGCAAAACAAACAAAAGGCTCGCAGAGTGGGAGATGCGTCGGTTCCCTGCTTTGGGGGAGATGATACGTCGTGCCTCAATGCTTGCGCAGAGTAGGGGATGCATCTTGATCCTTACCGGAGAGGAGGTGATGCGTAGATTCTCGTACTGCAGCCCGGTTACGATGCGGCAAGATGGCGCCTCAATTCGATGCGACAATCCAGTGCAATGCGATAAGATGGCGTCCTAGATGCTACGACCTGAAGACGATGGATGCACACCCGGCGGCCGTGCGGTGAACTCTGTAGCTTTGGAGCTGTGACAGGCCCTGTGATACGTGTCTCCGGCGATGTGAAGGGACCTTGCGGCAGCGACACGCTTTTCCGGTGATGTGTCGGGTAACATCTTTGACGAAGGCATGCTTCTCTAGTGATGCGGCGGCAACCTCTGCGGCGGCGACGCGCTTCTCCATGATGCAACGGAAACAGCTGCGACTTCAACACACTTCTTCTCGATGTGTCGTGCTTCCAGCTCCCAGCAACACTCAGGCTTCTGCAGATAGAATTCCCAGCAAGGGAATTCAGAGGGGAGCTGGTGTTGAAGTCTTTTGTCCCTGAGACTTCAGCAGGAGGCATGCACAAGTCCATGCCCTGGGAGTAATATCCTGGAAGATGATGAAAGTTCTTTGAAAGTTCCTTCTCCTTTCCTTGGCAATAAAGAAACTACTGCAGGCCAACCCAGCAAACAGCACACTGGCAGAGGGGCAGTCCAAACTCCTGCAGATTCCTTGGTTCTTCTTCTTGGCAAAATGTTCATCTTGTTCCCATAAGTGATCTAAAATCTTGGGGTCTGGACCCACATATTTAAACTACTATTCTCTTTGTTTTCTGAAGGCAGAGAGACCTCTGCCTAGCCCAAACCAGTTCTGGTCATTCCTGTAGAACATTGTTGACAAGACTCCTTCTTTCCTTTCACAGTGTAGGCCAGGTACATCAGACACACCAGAGGAGGTGGAGCCAACATTGAGGAGGGAAGGCACAGCCCCATTCAGGTCCCAGGTGCAACTCCTCCCTCCCATCTGCATGCAGATCTCTCTATTCAGCACTGTGCTGACTCACCCTGTCTCCTGGAATCCCCCAGCCCCTGTCACTCAAACTCCAGACAAGGAATACAGAACCTAGCAGAGGCAGGCTTGGACAGGTAGACCAGAAAAAACCTACTTTCTAAAAGTGGTATTTTCATTTTTTTAAATTTTTTACATTTATGCTTTTATTTTTGATACATATTTCATCCTGAGAAGGTATACATAAACATAGTAAAAGGAAAGAAATAAAAAAAAGGAGTGCATTACAGTTCTACAGATGCTCGTATCGACAAAGAAGCAAAAGTAATCTGTTTAGTTAATATTAGACAAAGTCCACTAGGTTCCCAATCTGCCTGTATCCAATGATACACTGGAGCCCAAATTTTCTCCCCCGTCTTTTAGCACGTCCTTTCACAGCATAGATTGCCTGTTCTAGATTATACTTCGCTAAAAGCCGGGCCCTCCAAGTATGAAATTGCAGCGGTGAAGAAACGGGTTTTAGAACCCAGCGGCGCCAGGGGCACGCCCAATGTCTTCGGGTTCACCTGTCTTAGAATACAGGGACACGGGATACTTCTTGGTGACGTCAAAGACCAAATTTATTGGCTGCAACCAGGAACAGAGGTCTACGAAGCACAACACGGGTGGTTCGCTAGAGACTGCACAATTTCGCTTTGCGAGACATCGTCTTTTATGCCAAAAATCGCATTCCTGGCTAGCATCAATTATTTAAAAATGGACCAATCATACAGTGACATTTAAAAAGTATTGCATAACGACAAACCCACTTTCAGTTGTCCAGCCCACCAGAAATGACAAGGCAAAATCCAACATTCCTGCTCGGACAGGCCAGACAAACCCATAATAAAAGGACCTCAACCCAAACCATAAATAGGCCATAAAGGAAGGAACAGAAACAGATGAGAAGCAAGATAGAAGGGTGTGTGCATGTACCATAAACTCAGCAATGTCCTGCTCTTTGATCTCTATCTGACCAGCTGCCTAACAAGGAACTGGCTCAACGAGGTCAGCCTCGGGCAAGGGAGTCAGTTCGTTCAGGTCACTCAGAAGTCAGCTAAAGGTGTACGTGCCCCAAGGACTCGATCGGCCGTAGTCATCGGCCTATGTGAGGGCAACCATAAAATGGCTGCCGTGCACAAAATGGAACCTGAAGGTTCGAACGAAATCCCTGAATACATAGTGTTTCGATAGATCGATTATGACGAAAACACTCGTACATACCGCACTCGTCATTTGCGGTCCTCTGATACCAAAATCGTCTAGATACGACGACCTTTATTGAACGGGCTCAGAATCATGGAACCTCTGCGGATCTGGGCTAATCCATTCCTGAGTAACAGAGGCACGATAAACAGACATACAGATAAATAACAGCTTTTTTTTGTCTTCAGGAATGTTGTCAGAGGATTTACCTAACAAAACCAGCTCTGCTGTGAGGGTAATATTACATCCAAGGATTAAAGACAGAAAAGTCTGTATCTGGGTAAGTACTGATGAGAGCAGCGGGCATAAAAAGAACATGTGAGTTGCATCCGCTGCTTCTAGCGAGCATCTCTTACAAGCGGTACCTGAAGATGCTCCCCATTAAGAGATTTTTTTGGGGGGTATGGTATAAATCAAAGAGAACCATGTAGTACTGAGTGCGAGATCTACCCGTCAATAAAATGGAGTTAGCCATCAGAATGGAATCTTCTATCAGCACATTTGTCACCCCGAGTTTTTCTGCCCATCGGTCTTGTACTAAAGATAGGTCATCTGAATAAAATGACATCAATAAGTTGTAGTAGAGAAGCCTATCTTTCTTTTAGTGTATAAAGATTCAATCAAAGATATTTTCTGGAGCCCTAAACGTTGCTCTAAAGATAAAGTGTTAAAATAGCTATGTAATTGAAAATATTTGAAGTAATCCAGAGTTGAAATGTTAGACTTAGCCTGAAGAGTCTGAAAAGAGATAATTTCATCATTATGCCATAAGTCGTTGATACAATTAATTCCTTGTTTGCTCCATTTTAACATAATATGATCTCTAAATATAGCAGGCAATATATGCTTGGATGACAGGGGGGTATATCTCAAAATATTTGGAATCCCTAGATGTCGCTTAATAATCTTCCATGCCTGGTATGCTGCTGTTACAATCCTAAATTTAATTTTCTTGAAATAGCTTGGTTCTATATTTTTTAAGAAGCAGCCGCAAGCTTCTGCCCCTAAAGAAAATTCATAGATGGAGGTGAAATGTACTTCGTGAATTGGAGCTTTAATACCAATAATTAAGGGATTAAAGAACTGCAATATTGATGCTAGGTAGTAAAATAAGAAATGTGGTGTGCTCCATCCTCCTCTATCCTTAGGGAGAGTCCGCTTTTTAAAAGCATTACGGTGACGTTTGTATCCCATATAAATCTTTCCGCCATTCTCTCCAGTTGTTTAAAAAATTCTATTGGAAACTCAGGAGGTATGGTTCGGAAAAGATATAGAAATCGCGGAACTAATAACATTTTTAATACATTATTTCTGCCATGTAATGACAGATGTAAGTGATTAATCCGTTCCAGGGTAGTATTTGCTTTCTTAAGAATGGGGATGAAATTGAGCTTGGGAATATCAGAAATTGGGGTTGTAATCTTAATTCCTAAGTATGTTGCGGTGGAAACTATGTTGAGGTGTGTAGGTGGATTTTGACCAACAAATAGAATTTGAGTTTTTGAGGAATTTAGTTTGTAGCCCGAAAAAGCACCGAACTCTTCTGCTATCTCTTCAATCTTTGGGATTGCCTTTACGATGTCTGTGGTAGTCACTACCACATCATCAGCATATGCCAATGCTCTATAAGGAGTCCCTGCAACCTCCACCGGATTGATATCTCCCTCTTGATTTAGTTTATTAAGGTATATGTCAATATATATAGAAAATAGTAGTGGAGATGATGGGCATCCTTGCCGAGTACCCTGAAAGATGGAAAATGGACTAGAGTTACAGGATCCAAATTTAATACATGACGATGGTGATAAAAATAAAGCTTTCAGAGCCTTTATCATTTTTGGTCCAAAGCGTTTCAGAGCCAAAACATCCCATAAATAGGGCCTTGCCACCCTGTCAAATGCCTTCTCTGCATCCAACAGGGTGATTCCAATAGGTGTGTTAGTAGCCTGCGCCCAGTCCCCATAGCAATTACTCTTCGGACATGGTCCACAGTGTCCCTGTTACGGCTGAACCCGTGTTGCCATTGTGAAACAATGGAGGATATCACTGTTGACATACGGGTGGCAAGTATTTTTGAAAAGACCTTGCTATCAGCATTTATTAAAGAAATCGGTCTAAAAGACGCCGGATAAGGGGGAGGCTTATCCTTTTTAAGAAAAGCCATCAATGTGGATTGACTCCACGATGCTGGTGGAGACCCTCTCTGAGCTTCCTGGAATGTAAGCAGTAAGTCTTCTTTCATAACATTTCTAAACATCCTAAAGAATTCAAGAGGGATGCCATCAGGGCCCATAGCTTTTCCCGTAGCCAGCGAGAGCAGAGCTGATTCAATTTCCTCCCATGTAATGTTATTTTCGAGGGAATCTGATTGTAAATCAGTCAATTTTTTAATATTATTTTCTCTAATAAAATTTAACAACATATCCGGAGAATATGCCACATTATCATTTTTATACAATTGGGAATAAAATTGCCGGAATACCTCGAGAATTTGATCTGTGTCATTATGAACCTGACCTGCCTCATCTTGTATCGCATTAATAGAATTTAAGATTTCTTTCTCTCTGGTTCTTTTTGCTAGTATCTTTCTGGAATTTTCTCCCATTTCGTAGATCTGAGATCTAAATGTCGCAAGTTGTTCCGCTAATTTAGCTGCAAATGTTTCATAGACCCTAGCCATATGTATATCCAGTGTAGTTTTAATTTGTTCAGTATCATGATGTTTAGAGATAGCTATAGCAAGTTTTTCCTCCCATTCTCGTACTAGGTTAAAATTCTGTTCTATTTTCTCTTTAATAATTTTTTGTTTCTTAATTGAATAGGAAAGTGTTTCGCCCCGGACCCCCGCTTTAAAAGCATCCCAAACTATCTGAGTAGATGTGCTACTTCTATTAAAGTGAAAAAAGTCTTTAATCCATCTACTCATTATTTCTAGATATGACGGATCTGTAATTTCCGATCAAATGACCAGGATCTTAAAGTTGAGGGAGAGCCAGTCTCTGTCGGAACTTCTATTACTATTGGATTGTGGTCAGAAATTATTTGGGGAAATATTTCAAATAGGATACTATTTATTAGTCTGCAATTTACAAAAAAATAATCTATACGTACAAATTTCTGATGGGGATTAGAGGAAAAAGTAAACCCAGGTGAGGAAGGGTTTTTTACGTACCCCACATCTTTTAGACCATATTTTGTTGCTAAACCTTTGACTGCATTGTAGGTCTTTTTTTTTAACCTGGATATATAACATCACTAGATATGTCTATCCCCCTGCAAGATGCATGTTCAAAAATAACCGAGGGCGGCCAGTCCGCTAATTCTAGGCTTAGATAGTCTATGATCTCTGGGTCATCTGAGTTTGGGGCATAGACTGAACAAATTGCCCATAACTTAGCATCTATCTCAAGCTCGATTATTACCCATCTTCCATACTGATCAACCTTCGTGCATTTTAAGCGTCCTCGTCCATGTCTCATAAGAATTGCCACACCCTTTGTAGTAGTACCTTATCTATTACAAGCTAATAATTTCAGACCCAAATCTTTAAACATATTTCTATCACTCCACCTAATATGTGTTTCTTGAAGACACACTATATCTATTTTCATACTCTGCATAATCTGGTTACAAATCCCCCTTTTTTCCTGTTATTTATTCCACAAACATTCCAAGAGCAGACTCGGAGTTTACTCATCATCAGTAATTATACAGTTTCCCTTTCTGTCCACCTTCGCTGTTTAATACATTGGTTATTTATATACAAACTCAAATTTCTATTCTCATCCCTTTTAAACAAAAAAGTAAAAAGCTTTGATAGAGCATCAATCAAATGACATATCAATTTTTTCCTGAATTTGCTTGCACCCGCCACCCACCCTGGTGAGCCCCCCTCCCCCCTCCCCCTTCCCCTTGATCCCAACCCATCTCGGGCATAAGGACTAGTAGTCCCTAGTGTGGATGGTGTGAGAAGCATCTGGTGTCTCACTGCCCCCTCCTTCCTTTATTAAGCTCTTGCTATTCACCCACTATAACTCCATTTTAGTACCCGATCAAGAGAAGTTGTCTTATTTTAGTCAGCAAGTAATTAGATAGTTAATTAGAAGCCCAAGTGTCAATAAGACTGTATGTGTAAGACGAGAATCATAATTAGTTTCAACAATCTTGTTCATGTGAGATCTTAATAACCCTTTTGTGCCTCTCATAAAGGGTGAGGAGGAGAAAAAAGTGCCAATACTCTTTTACAGCAATTGCATTCAAAATGAGGCCAAAAGCTCTTTAGCTGCACCCTCTGAGGTCAAAAAGTATGATTTCTCTTTGAAGGTTATTTTAAGTTTAGAAGGGTTCAAGAGAAAGGCCTGGGCTCCTTTAGCCTGGAAGGCAGGTATTATCTGTAGAAACTGCCAGCGTTTCTCC
This sequence comes from Lissotriton vulgaris, assembly GCF_964263255.1. Taxonomy (NCBI): domain Eukaryota; kingdom Metazoa; phylum Chordata; class Amphibia; order Caudata; family Salamandridae; genus Lissotriton; species Lissotriton vulgaris. The sequence continues at coordinate 749,269,206 of NC_141685.1, read as the reverse complement.
AGTGTGGCATGACAATAGTCAGGCGGGACGAAGAATTCCACGCCTCTCCCCCTTCTTTTCCGATCTGGCCTGGCCAGGTCATAGAGAGCCTCTCTTGCCAGAAAATTGTTTAGACAAATCAAGATTGCCCTGGGTTTTGAATTAGTATCCTGTCTGGTGTTTTTTTTTAATGGGAATCGATGTGCATGTTGAATTTCCATATCCCATTTCCATTGCACAAGCTCTGGGAAGGCTTCCGAAAAGAGATCAATTACAAATTGTCTTATGCTACCGCCTTCGTTTCCCTCAGGAACACCCAGGATTCGAAGGTTATTTCTACGTGATCTGTTCTCCAAGTCCACCAGTTACCAATTTATCTCGTCTCTCAACCCTACCAATGATGAAATTTGTGTTTGTTGACTTGTCACAGTATCTTCTATCGCTGAGATTCTCCCCTCAGCCTCAGTCACTCTTGCAGACGTCTCACTACAAGATTTGGCGACTTTTCTGAGGTTGTTTTGGAGCCGTCGAATAGCACCATGCGTGCGGAGATTTTCTGCCCTTGTCTCTTCCCGATGCTGGATCATGAGCTGACAAAGTGTATCTAGCGTAGTACCAGCTGATTGTGATTGTGTGCTATCCTGGGTCTGCGGATCCTGTGTTGCAGCCATAATTGGCACATTGGGGAGAGTATCTTCATGTGTTGTGAGTACCGTAAAATCTTTAGCACCGCATTCCAATCTGTGTTGAGTATCATCTTCATCCTCATCTTCCTCTTCACCCTCCTCCTGTCCCATTGAGCCAAGCGATCCATGTTGTGATCCCAGATTCTTACCACTCATATCATCTCTCCATCCACCATCTGCCTCAAGGATTTCAGATTCTAGAGCCACCGACAAGTCAGTCATAGAGTAAAAATTACCTGCGGAGTCTAGTGATTCAACATCTTCCACAACTAGTAGAGATTCTGGTACGTCCTGTGCTGGTTATGATAGTGCTTTATGATTTGAATCTCCAGATGTCTGAAGGGTTTCCGAAATAATCGGCCGTGAAGGCATCGGGTTTTGACTCTCTTTTGACCCATCTTTACCATTGCCAGTGTCTATATTCCGCCCAGTGTCACTAGGTATCTTTAAGCTCTCCCTTGCAATTGATGATGTTTTCCCAGTGTTGTCATTCAAGCGAGTATTTCCCGGTTCTAAAGTTTTATTATTTTTCTTTTGTGTAAACATGTCCGGAATTTTGGGAATAGCTCCCAGCCTACAACTCCCAGAATCCCCCACTATCGAGCGGGTGTTAACATTAGTAGTCATTTCGGCTGGAGCTGCTTGAGCTGCTGGAGCTGTTGTCAGACCAGGCACAGAGACAAAGTCAGAGTTAAGAGTTACCTGCTGAGGGTTCTGGAGATTATTAGTATAGTGTTACCGGCATTACCACTGTTCTGCACATTCTGAGCAGTCTGGGCGTTTTGAGCAGTCTGAGTACCTTCCTGTGCAGCCGTGGTTGCCCTCGTCTTTGGCTTATTTTGCAGTTTAGGAGCCGCCGTCGCAGGATTCTTTGGTGCCATTACACCAGTTGCGTCTCCCTTACGTCGTTTCTGTGTTCTAGATCGTCTGCCAGAAGCAGCGGATTGCTGCGAGTCGAGATCCTCCGCAAAGCTGACCCGCACTCCAGTCCGCTGTTCCGATTTCACCCTTAGGCGCGGGAGAGATGGATGCCGCCACGTAGGTTGCAGCGACCGGCGGAACCAACACCAGAGATCCAGCCGCATCCCGGGAAAGAAAACAGGAGAACATTTTAAAGATTTGAGGATTTACAGTCTCGCGTCTCCTCCTATTAAGCTGTGCTGTTCGCCGCTAAGACATCAGGTATTTCAGGACTGTAAAAATGTTTGAAGGTTTTGACGATGCTGCTCACTCGGACTCCGATGCATCCGCCATATTGCCCCTAAAAGTGGTATTTTCAAACAAAGTATTTTAAAACCAAGTTTACTAAAATATATATATTATCATTCTGAGTTCCGGCATACTAAATTAGAATTTCTAACATGTTTCCTGAGTCAGTTAGGATTATAAGATGTAATAATCAAACTGCCCATTCTGGCCTATGGGGAGCAGGTAGCCTTGCAATAGTGAACAACAAAAATGGCTGTAATTCACTATTAGGACATGCCACACACACCAGGGCATGTCCTACCTTATACTTACAATGCACCCTACCCTTGGCCCTACCTTAGGGGTGTCTGATATGAAGAAAAGGGAATGTTTCAGGACTGGCAAGTGGGTGCACTTGAAAGGCCGACATGACAGTCACAGACTGCACACAGGCCTTGCAATGGCAGGCCTGAGACACACTTTACAAGCTGCTTCTGTGGGTGGCACAACCAGTGTTGCAAACCCACTAGCAGCATTTGATGTACAAGCCCTGGGCACACATGGTGCACTGTACTAGGGTCTGACAAGTAAATCCAATAACCCAATCATGGAGTCACTAATCAGTACATCAATTTAACATAGGGAGCACTTGCACTGTGGCACTGAATAGCATTTGCACAGTGCCCAACACATCTAACCAGCAAAACATATCAAAAACAGAGGAGGCAATCAGTAAAAAATAGAAGGGAGACTCATGCCAATGATGCCAGGTCTAACACGCGCCATAATGGCTTTCTTGAATTCTGAGAATGTTGGTATCACATTTCTCAGCCCATTAAACCCACACTGATGCCAGTGTGGGATGTAATTCCAAATGCACTCAGACGGCATCTTAGAGATGCCCCCTGAAAAACGACCTAACTCTAATGTGCTGGCTGAGTGGCAGCTTGCCAGCTGCTACACCAGACATGTATCTGGACCCCTGGGTCGAGATCCTCCCACTCTCGGGGTCCTGAAACAAGGCACATCCTGGGCTGAGGTGGCAAGTCTCCTCCCTCAGGATGGGCAGGCTCCACGGAGGGGAAGCTTCAAAGGCTTGCCACCTTTGTGCGCTGACCCAGCCATTTGCTGCTCCTAGCAGCTCTGGCCCCCAGCGGTTCTAACACCAACTTTGGGAGGGAGAATCAGCAGGAATACCAAGATAGGAGGAGAGGTATTCCCACCTTTGCCAACTCTACCCCTCATGTGAAGGAGGCGAGGTGAAGCACAGCTCTCAGCCCCCATCATCTTGAAGATGGGGGGACCCAGCCAACCAGAGAGAGGCTTATGCCCCCCTACCAATAGGTGGTGGCATAATAGGGGGTGTACCTACCCCAAGGAAACAACCCATTGGTCCCAACCTGTACTTACCTGAAATGCCCCTGAATTTAGTATTTAGGGGCAACCCGAACCTTGCCTACTTAGACAAGCCGGTAAAAGAAGAAGGACTGAAAAGCTGTGCTGAAGGAAGAAGAGGAGCACTCCAACTGCCTTGGCCTCAGCCCTACCAGCCTGTCCTGATCTCAGCCTGCTCCTGCAGAATCTCAGCATGTCCTGGAGCCAGCAGTCCCTCAGAACCTGGAGGACCTGCCCTGCCTTCCCTACAGTACCCATGAGTACCGAATTTGCTCAAGAACCAGACTCTGGTACCGGCCAAATCCGCGAGTCTGCGGCACTCTGAACCCGACGACCATGGCCCGAGTTTGAGTGGCCCAACACCATGAGGACATCCCCCCAGTGATCCTGACCTGTGCCCTGGTGATCCTTGACCTACCTCAAGCCTCCCGATGATGCCTGCAGCCTCTATCTGGAGGGTCCCCCTGACCGCGACCAGAGCTGGTAAGGAAACCTGACGCCTCAAGACACCCCTGTACCCAACACCCCAAGCCCTTGGGTGGTCCAACGGACATTGTCCAAGCAACCCCCTGCATCCCAACTTACCTCTCCAACCTGTGGTTGCCTCCAGGAAGCCTCCCAGCCCGAACCTGCAATGTTTGATCCGACCGGAGATCTCACATTGAAACCAACAGGGCACCCAATGACAAATCAGCACCCTGCTCCCGGCCGTCCCTGTGCCGCTGTGGGTGCACCTTATCTGCTAAATCTGATCCCCCCCTTTGTCCTGAGCTTAACCCTAGGAGCTTTGCTACCTCAACGCTGTGGCTTACCCTAGAGCAGCCCTCAACCGACGGCTACCTAGTCCCATAGGCTAACTTTGGGCCTCAGCCCACTGCTCCCGGCCATCCTAGTGCCAATGAGGGTACCTTTTGAGTACATCCTTGACACAGGAGGAACCCTTGTTCTAACCCCAGAAACTCAAACCCAAAGACTGATTGCTTACCTGCAAACTGATAACTAGGGGTGGGTGGACATTTCCGTTCCGCCCACGGAATGTGCGATAATTTGCACTTTCCGCCTTTCGCAAAGAAGGCGGAAAAATGGTGCAAATTTCCACACAATTCCAAGCAGAACATAAGTTGGCTGCCCGCCGGCCACCCGTTCCTCGCCCGCCTTCCCAACCGCCTTCTGCCCGCCTTATTAATTATATTTAAACCTGGAAATAAAGTTATAATAAAACTTACCTTATTATTGAACTGCAAACTTTCCGATCGCGGCTTCTTCTTTGAAACTGCACATGTGCAGGCTCCCGCGCGTGCGCAGTTTCAAAGAAGAAGCCGCAATCGGGAAGTTTGCAGTTCAATAATAAGGTAAGCTTTCTTTAACTTTATTTCCAGCTTTAAATATAATTAATAAGGCGGGCGGGAAGGCGGGCGGGAAGGCGGGCGGGAAGCGGGAGGCCGGCGGGAGGCGGGCGGGTGGGCTCTGTGAAACGGAAATATCATGGAGAGGCACAGAGATTTGTTCAATCTCCGTGCCTCTCCACGATACTCCATTCCGCAAATTCTGCCTACCCCTACCGATAACCTCATTTTTCTCCATAGGATTGACTGTTTTCCTCTGAAAAAGTTCTAAGAGTTGTGTTTGTATGGAAACCTAAGCAATTGTGTTTTAATGAAAACTGTTTTACTTATTCCTGTCTAGGAAATGTCCCAGTGTACTATTTAGGCATATCACACTGAGTAGAAAAAGTAATCTAAAAAGTGCTCTAAAGTGTAATCTGAAAAGTGTTCACAAAGTAATTACAAGTATCTATTGTCTTGAAATATTTTACAAACCTGTAACAAAGTCAGTTTCATGATCCAGCTTGCTTGTTTTGATCAATCTATCTTGAAAAGTACAATTTTTTTTTTCAATTTTACAGAGTTTTATATGGCGTGAATTTGACCCTAAGGTATCGGGTATCAGAGCGCTTTACATAGCACCAGTTATATTACATGAGGACAAATTCATTTTTTTGTTAGAAACAGGGAGATTAAGTGATTTGCCCAGAATCACAGGATGTTCAGCGTAGTTGCTGAGATTCGAACCCAGCTCCCCAGATACGAGGTAGACCACCCTAGCCGTTAGGCCAACTCCTCTCCCGATTCTACTTATCTGTAGAAGTCCTGCTTGGTTCTGAAAATAAAACACAGCTAATGAAATATTGTTGATACAATTAATTGGTCTGAGTTCACTCTTTGAGTGTGTGGTAATATTTCTTACCTGAGTGTGTACAATAAATGCTAATACTACCCTCTGATCAAGCCTTACTGCTAAACCAACACTACCACAAATATAGTGTTAGGTATCATCTACTTTTACCACTGTAAACCTTTGGGGACCCACTGGACTTTGTGCACACTATACTTTGGTAATATATATACAGGGCCAGCTTTCTACATTGGTGGATCAGCGTAGGGGTCTACAGCTTTGTATTTGTTAGCCTGACTTAGTCAATTCCTGATCACACAACAGAACTCTTAAATTGTTTTTAGAATTCTGTATTTTTTTAATTGACAATGTTTCCAAATTTATAAAAGTCTGGTTAGGGCCTTGGTTAAACCCCTCATCATAGTTAGGGGTAAGAGGGTTTAGAAATTGTTCTTAGGTCTCTTAAAAATATCCCAGCTATTTTTTAATAGCTCTTGTCATGGTATGCTAAGGACCATTCTTCTGAAAGAGGTAAGGATTTCTGAGATGGGGAAGGAAGTGGAAGAGATGAGTATAACTTAACCGCCCCCCCCTCACTTCCTAGGGAGTACAGGGTCCCTGTGCCCCTGAATTCAAGAATACTACTCACAGACCTAGATCCTACACAAGTGGGTCAGATACTCCTGAGGCCATTAAGGACAGCCTCATTTAAGATACCAACCTTTCAGTAAGGTTGGCAAAAAGATTAGACCTTCAGCCAGACTCCTGGCTGTCGAAAATGAAGAGATGGCCCTAGCTTCCATCAATGGTGGCAGCAATGTAATAAATAGAGACAGAGAGCAATCTTATGAACCCAAAATCCCCAGAAGGAATGTCTCCAAATTTGAGGAAGTTGATGACATCACCAAATGATTCCCAACCTTTGAGAGGGCTTGTGAAAATCGAAGAGTGAAGAAGTCACAAAGAAGGCCTCTCCTTTGGGAACTGTTCACTGGTAACTGCAGGGACGAACTCCTAACCCTTAATGGGGCAGATGCTGGGTCTTATGACCTCCACTCTGATTGAGGGCTTTGGGCTCAGTCACAGGTGAGATTCATAGGATAAGATTAAGGGGGGCATACAAACCCAGAAACAGCCCTGAATTGACTTCGTAGACAACTCAATTAAGACACTAGGGGCCAGATGTCGGAGCCCTAATACCGGTCGGAAACGGCCGATATCGGCCCTTCCCGACTGGTATTAGGGTTTTCAGATGTAGGGGGCTGAAAAATACAGAATCGGTATATATTTACTGATTCGGTAAAATTACTGATTCGGTAAATTACCGAATCGGTAAATATACCGATTCTGTAATTACAAATGTAGGTGGCACAGTTTACAGTGCCACAGGCCCTTAAGAGTCGGTATTTTACTAAGCATGGGCTGAAAATTGGTTCTGCTTGCGGAATTTGCAGAGTTTCCGTGATTTCGCGATTCGCGAATCTTGCGAAATCGCGGTAAACTCCGCGAATCAGTGGGGATGAATTTTATCCCCATTTTGAAGCAAATTTTTTGTAACCTTTTACAAAAGGGTTACAAAGAAATTAACTTCAACTTGGGCACCTGCTGCTGTAAGCCTGTAAGTGCTTCCTGGCGCCTCGTTGCCTACTTGCAACTATTCTCTGACCCTGCTCTGACCCTTGAAGCAGGGTCAGAGAATAGTTACAAGTAGGCAATGAGGCGCCTGTCACGAAAATTAAACCTCAACAGGAAGCACTGACAGATATAAAGACAAGCATTTGCAATGCAATAGGTCTCGCATTAGGAAAGTTTGAGCTATTGGTCTTGTAAATGACAATTTTTTTTTATTTATGTGTTGGTTTTGAAAATACCTAAATTAATAGCTTTGTCATTTATAATGCCAATAGTTATAAATTTCACAAATGTGACACCTATAGCATTTGTAATGCAACATGTTTTGTATGTACGTGACTTAGCTGTATTGATATTACAAATTACAATGGCTTTTAATTTTTTTAAATAATTAATACTTAAATAAAAGTGATATTAATTTATAATGGCAATAGCTTAAACTTTTGTAAATAACTTTTGTGAAGATTATATTCAGTGTATTTTATTGTGACGAAAATCCAAGAACAGAAGTGAAATATTAACATCTTTTTGTGACATTTGTAATAAAGTTTGAAACATTGAGAGAACATATTTGAACCAGTTGTTTGATGCTGGGGTGGCGCTGAGTGGTGCTGTGGTGGTGCTGAGTGGTGCTGTGGTGATGCTGAGTGGTGCTGTGGTGGTGCTGAGTGATACTGGGGTGGTGCTGAGTGGTGCTGTGGTGGTGCTGTGGTGGTGCTGAGTGATGCTGTGATGGTGCCGAGTGATGCTGTGGTGGTGCTGAGTGGAGCTGTGGTTGTGCAGAGTGATAGTGTGGTGGTGCTGAGTGATGCTGTGGTGGTGCCGAGTGATGCTGTGGTGGTGCTGAGTAATGCTGTGGTGGCACTGAGTGGTGCTGTGGTGGTGCTGATTGGTGCTATGGTGGTGCTGAGTGATGCTGTGGTGGTGCTGAGTGGTGCTGTGGTGGTGCTGAGTGGTGCTGTGGTGGTGCTGAGTGGTCATGTGGTGGCACTGAGTGATGCTGTGGTGGTGCTGAGTGGTGCTGTGGTGGTGCTAAGTGATAATGTGGTGGTCTGAGTGATGCTGTGGTGGTGCTGAGTGATGCTTTGGTGGTGCTGAGTACTGCTGTGGTGGTGCTGAGTGGTGCTCTGGTGGTGCTGATTGGTGCTGTGGTGGTGCTTAGCTGTGCTGTGGTGGTGCTGAGTGATAATGTGGTGGCGCTGAGTGATGCGGTGGTGGCGCTGAGTGATGCTGTGGTGGCACTAAGTGGTGCTGTGGTGGTGCTGAGTGGTGCTGTGGTGGTGCTGAGTGATGCTGTAGTGGTGCTGAGTGGTGCTGTGGCGGTGCTGAGTGATGCTGTGGTGGTGCTGAGTGATGCTGTGGTGGTGCTGAGTGGTGCTGTGGTGGTGCTGAGTGATAATGTGGCAGTGCTGAGTGATGCTCTGGTGGTGCTGAGTGATGCTGTTGTGGCACTGAGTGGTGCTGTAGTGGTGCTGAGTGGTGCTGTGGTGGTGCTGAGTGATGCTGTGGTGGTGCTGAGTGGTGCTGTGGTGGTGCTGAGTGATAAAGTGGTGGTGCTGAGTGATAATGTGGTGGTGCTGAGTGATGCTGGGGTAGCGTTGAGTGATGATGTGGTGATGCAGAGGGCAGAAATGCACAAAAAGCAGTCTAACAAAGGGCAGAAGGGCAGAAAAACAAGGGAAAAACGAGTCTAACAGAGGGCAGAAGGGCACAAATAACCAGTCTAACAGAGGACAGAGGGGCAGAAAAACAAGGGAAAAACAAGTCTAACAGAGGGCAGAAGGGCACAAAAAACAAGTCTAACGGGGCAGAAAGGCACAAAAACTAGTCTAACAGAGGGCAGAAGGGCACAAAGAACGAGTCTACAGGGGGCCGAAGGGCAGAAAAACAAGGGAAAAACGAGTCTAACAGAGGGCAGAAGGGCACAAAAAATGAGTCTAACAGGGGGCAGAATGAATCCCGCCCTGCGTGTTTGTCCACGAAGATGCCACCTTTTCGTGCAATACCTCTACTTAACTGGAGTACTTTCTACTGTCTAATCAGTAAGTGCTCCCTCGTTGGCTAAATGTATAGGGGCAGATTTACAATAACTGGTGCATCCCCAGGGATGCGCCTGTTATTGTACGCCGCAGCTCCGCCACCCATGGTGCGGTCTTGTAGATTTCACTCAGCCACTTTTAGGAAGCATTCCTGTGCAGGAACTCCCTCCCCTGCTCCGGAACGCCTCCTGATGGCGCAGGGCTTTACAATGTGACGCATCTCTCAGAATGGTCACGTTGTTAAAACCCAGCACCATGGCGCATCTTTTGTGCTGCCGCTGCATCACAAAAGGTCTCAGTAGAAGGTGGCAGTGGTGAACCAGAGGGTGGCATTGATGAACCAGAGGGTGACAGTGATGAACCAGAGGGTGGCAGGGGTGAACCAGAGGGTGACAGTGCTGAACCAGAGGGTGGCAGTGCTGAACCAGAGGGTGGCAGGGGTGAACCAGAGGGTGGCAGTGATGAACCAGATGGGGGCAGGGGTGAACCAGAGGGTGGCAGTGGTGAACCAGAGGGTGGCATGGGTGAACCAGAGGGAGGCAGTGGTGAACCAGAGAGTGGCAGTGGTGAACCAGAGGGTGGCAGTGCTGAACCAGAGGGTGACAGTGGTTTACCAGAGGGTAGCAGTGGTGAACCAGAGGTGCTGTGATGAACCAGAGGGTGGCAGTTGTGAACCAGAGGTCGGCAGTGGTGAACCAGACGGTGACAGTGCTGAACCAGAAGGTGGCAGGGGTGAACCAGAGGGTGCTGTGATGAACCAGAGGGTGGCAGTGGTAAACCAGAGGGTGGCAGTGGTAAACCAGAGGGTGGCAGGGGTGAACTAGAGGGTGACAGTGGTGAACCAGAGGGTGGCAGTGCTGAACCAGAGGGGGACAGTGGTTAACCAGAGGGTGGCAGTGGTGAACCAGAGGGTGGCAGTGGTGAACCAGAGGGTGAAAGTGCTGAACCAGAGGGTGGCAGTGGTGAACCAGAGGGTGGCAGTGATGAACCAGAGGGTGGCAGTGGTGAACCAGAGGGTGCTGTGCCCATACACGACCGCATGGGTAACTTCTCCATGCAAGCGGCCCGCGAACACGCAAAAAAACAAAAATCCACAAATTCGGACGACTTCACGGATTTTGCGGATTGCGAATTTGATTTCACATGAATTCGCGGAACGCGAATTCGCAAATTTCGCCCATACTTATATTTTCCACACAATCCTATTGTGTGGTAAAATACCGAATTCAGGTGTGCATGCACATCTGTGCATCACACCTGTGCAATGTGACACACAGACATGCCCTAAGGGGATGTATGTATGCCACATTGCACACAAGCCTGTACTTGGGGTGCTAGAGGGTGTCAAAGTGACACCCCCTGCACCCTTGCAGGATTCGGTATTTACCGATTCTGTAAATACAGAATCGGTATTCCCCATTGATTCCTACGGGCTTCAAAGCCCATAGGAATCAATGGGAAATACCGATTCTGTATTTACATAATCGGTAAATACCGAATTTTACAGATTCGGTAATTCAGATTTTAAAATTACCTACATCCAGCAGCGGTGCGTCCATTGGGGCGTAGGGGCGTAGCCCCACCAGCCACCATGGACGCATCGCGGCCGCCAGCCTATCTAATTAAAAGACATTGCGCTGAACAATCAGCCGCCTTGAATGTGCAGGGGGGGTGGCCTGCTGCAGCTTGAGTGACAGACACTCAGGCTGCAGCAGACCGTAGTGGGCAGTCCCGCTGGGGAACTTATAGTGCGCATGCTTGGGAAAGTTGGGTACTTCCTCAAGCATGCGCACTGTAAGATCCCCAGCGGGACCCAGGGGTGCTGTTCGCCTGCCACAGCCCGGGTTTACAGAGGGCGACAGGGCGAGACGAAAATATGCCACGCTAGCCAATCCTGGCGCAGCTGGTCCACCGGTGCAGCATCCCATTGGATGCCGCGCTTGGGGGTGGCACACACACTGTCTGACGCACGCACTACGAGGATGTCGGCGCCACGGTAAGAAAACTTTGGGAACCTTTCTCCCGTTATTGTTTTTAGTCTGCAGCATTTAGACACTCATGAAATTGAAAGTTAATTTTCAGCGACTTTCATTATCGGCTCGGCCCTCCTATTCATTAGAATCCCATAGCTCAGAAGACGCCGGCCCTCTATGTCAGTCAGCCACTGGAGACGGAAAAGGTCACACAAACTAAGCGTCAATAAATGAACACGTCGTGCCACAAATTCCCTGTGCTCAGCAAAAAAAAAACGGCTGCGCCTCTCTCTATTTTACTCTGAAACGCAATAAAACAGGAAAGGATGGTATTGATGCTCGCAAAGGCTAGACGGTAATAATGACTAGGTTCCATGTAAGTGTCCGGCGGATGATGAAGAACTGCTCCCTGCATGCACCATCGCTTTGGCGCTGACCCGGCTTTTTAAATTTATTTATTTATGCAATTTTATATAGCGCGGACTTTACCCGAAGGTGTCAGAGCGCTTCACAAAAGGACCAATAATGATACACGAGGGAGAGCGGGTGTGGTGTGCGTATGAGCGTTAGCAGTTGACCGTCTAAGGGTTTCGGGCGTTTTGTATGGGATCAGTTAGCTTGTTTGTATATGCTGTACTTTCTGTTGCCCTGCTACATGTCATTTTTTGCTGGAGGTTCTTTTCGGTGGCACAGTGTGTTGTCTCGACTACTCCAACCAGAAACAAATAATGCCTTTACTGGAATGTGTGTGTATATTTGTGAGATAAATAAAGGAAGCCTGTTAGATATGCTCGGATTACAAACTGCCAACTGTTGTGATGAAGAATGAAGTATCGGAGGGTTATGAATAAAACTCCGAAAGGTTTAAATTGTATTAAAATGTATTTATTAAATTACCAAAAGGCCAACCAGCAGCCGGCAAGGAGCGCGACTGCCAGTTGAGCAGTTGACAGGGAAAGAATGTAAGGCATTCGATGACGTCACCTATATACAAACAGAGGGCTCCATTGCGCGTCACGATAGAACCAGCAAGTGTGAATGTTGTGTTGCGCAAACAAGGGCGATTGAATACTTTATGAAGACCATAGAGGTACAGCACCTCCCTTTCCTAACGGTAACAATTCAAGCCTACAGACATTTTACCCTGCATAGGAGCTGAGGTACAGAGATTAGTAGGTGTTCCTTTGCTAACCTGCTCATATGAGTCAACAGGCATCCATAAATAATCATTTTCAGATTCTGAATTGTTACTCATGGACTCTGCAATAAGTTCTCGCTGACCAGGTTTGAGTTTGGCAACATCACTTTTACTTCTCAATCCTAACTTGTCCAAAAGGACAGAGCTATGAGTGGCTTCCATTACTTCTGAGGGGTTTGTGTACTTGGATTCACCTTAACTGTTTTTTGTTTACAATGACCCAGTCACCTTTTGTTATGTCTTGGCTCATTGATACACGAGTAACAAAATATAAAAGCAAACATTAAGTTACATGGATCAAAAGTGACACTAGTGAGCGACCAAAAATACATGAGGTAGCAATCGGAGCATTACAGGAGAAATAAAAGTGACAGGCAATGGTGGCCGGGTGCAAGTATCTAAAGCAAACAAAATGTGCGAGGTAGCAAACAGTGTGTTACAAGACGCTTCGTAGCTCGTGTGTCTGCTTGTTGGGATTGGTGGTCAGTTTGTCTGGAGCCTGTTTTGTTCGTACTGTCCACAGTCACCTTCGTTGCCAACATTTACAGATATTCCTGATGTCCGTTGTTGCGAGGCAGTTCTATGGATAAGAACTTTCTACCCTATGTAGCGCCTGTTGTACACGGGCTGCTTGGTGAATAAAAGACTGCTGCTGAGATGAGATGATTTGGATGGCATAATTTCAAACCTGCAAGGCTGACTCAGCCTTCCACCCGTTCGATGACCTGTCTGCTGGCTATTGATTTGGCTGGGGTTCAGGCAGCCATCACTCGGATGCCTGCTCTCTGCAGCGATAAAACATGATTATCTGGAGCCCACGTGAGGATGTTCCATTACCGACATGTTAGGACGGGTGGAGGAAAGCACACTGTAAAATCAATCCGCTTCCTCGGTCACTGCATTTTATGTCTGATACATGATGATTCAAATGACAGCAGAAATAACAACACAGGTTTTAAATCGTGGTTTAAAAATCATTTCTTTCTACCAATCCCAACAATTACCATAGGGCATGTGAGCAAATTTTAGTACATAAGGTTGTTTGACAACAAACAGTTTGCTTTTAGTTGCACAAAAATTACGTGAGTAATACAGTATTACTAAACTGGGTAATGGCAACAGCTGGTATTTACAGCGGCTTAGAAACAGCACAAGGGCGGTATGAAGCGCTTTATTAAAAGGAAATTATGGTTATTACACTGAAAAAATAGGTTTCTTCTACACTGTGGTATGTCCATGTTTATAATATGACCAACATCTCAGGGGAGTAAAAAAATATTAATTTGACTTTAAAGAATAAGTGATTATGTCTGCTCATAGATAAAAGCTGGCATTTTCAACGTACACAGATGATACGTTTACAAAAATGGCTTTGATCCGAATGCCTCAAAGCACTTTCCTCTTACACCAGGTGATTAAGCCACCATTCTGTAGGCATGCTTGTGCTTCACCTCCTTAAAGGTGAAAACCACATGCTCCCCTCAATAGCCGTTTGCGCGAGTCCTCGTGTCCGCTGCTACAGGTCAACGTTTACTCAAACCCTATTAAAGCGGCCAAATGAAAACAGCTGACCTTAACAAATGTGCTGCTAGCTGGTGGCTTAGAGTTATCAAAGAGTTGCAGAATATTGGCAACGCTAATACCGGGTGCGAGGGCACGGACTTCCAGGTCATGCCATTGCCCCGACTTGATGCGACTACAAAGCTGCTGGTTTGAGCAAGACATGGGTCCAGATTCCATTTTGACATTATGTGATTTGGGGCATATCTATCTCAATGTGCACAGAACTGTAAATGTATATGTTGATGTGCTTTGAGTTACGTGCCGACTCGAGTTATATGCCAAGTACATGTTACTGCGTCTCTTCCATTGAATCTTCTCAGCACACATCATGCTGTTGTAGCTACCGCACCCCATGCCCAGCATTTTTATGGTAGAGCGTTTCAGGGCCTTTCAACATGGCAGTGCAAAAATAAATTTGCAGATGTGTGTACCAGCGATGAGGTTGATCAAATCCATGTGTTGTGAGGCAGGAGGTGGGTCTTGCAGTGGGGTTAAAGGAACAGGGGCAGCGGGACCCATGGGAGTAGGAATGTTACCAGCATCTGAAAGTGATCCCATGCAGTAGTCTGAGCTTGGTGTGGTGTGTTCTTGTTTGCAGAACTGCTGGCGAGAGTTGTCTGTAAGCCCTGTCTGCGCAGTTTTTATATGTACGTCATGTTTGCTGTCAGTTGACCTCTATTGCAAATGTATATTAAAAGGTTTTGGATGGGAAGGGAGTTCTGCCGAATCCCAGGATAGTACCTATTGTATTACGAGGGAAACTGGGAATTGCATTTATATAGCGCCTACTACCCCTGGCCATTCGTTGGCGCGCTACACTGCATGTATCCAGTTGTTCCGACTACCGTCCTCAATGTAGCATCCTTGTTGGCTAGGCTACCCCGGCATTCGATGGCGGCTGTATAACTAGTTATTTTTATGTAATTAAAATGATAATGGAATCGATTAGTCGTTGACTGCGAAAAGCAGAATTTGTATGATTTCCAAAGTCGTCCTAAAGAACATTGTAACAGAAAGGTGTTTTTTTTCTCACCAGTGCACTTAAATTGGTGTGAAATCCCCTTTTATTTAGCTCCGCGGGTTAATACATCTGCTGCAGAAATATGCAAGTGCAGATCGATTTGAAGCGCCCCAAAGGGCTGACTAAGAGGTTCGTTCTTCTGTACTTAGGAAGATTTCCTTTTTTTACTAAGGGGGGCGAGTATATCTTTTGCGACCGATACCCACATCTGGGTACATTGCCTTCCTTCCCAAAATCCCATCAGTGCCCGATAAATAAGCCGAACAAAGGGTTAACACAAGCGTCTGTAAATACGCAATGATATGTAGAATGCAGGAAAGCGATTATCAGCTTTACTTTGAGACGCCTTCACCGCACCTTGGTGTAAAGGTCACTTCTGGGATTGTGGTGGTTCTTTCGAGCTTGTGCCGCATACTTGGCTCTGGAATCGACTAGAAAAGTCCGGGGTGTCTGAGAGCGCGAGTGAGTGGGTGTGTGAAAATTAGATGCACGCTGCTTCCAGCGCTGCAGCCGCGCCATGTGATCTTGTGCATGCCCATCCCCCACTGTGACCCCTGTCATTCTTTGTGCATGCTTACTGTAGTTCGTTGTCACACTTGTTTCGCTTTTGCCAAGAGGGACATGTTTTTAACGTGCCTTTTTATTCTTCCTTTTTAGTTTGAAAGATTGGAAAGCCCGCATGAACTACTTCCTGCAGCATTCCCCCGCTTCCAACGACTCCCCGAAAACCGTCCAGGGCAAGAAGGGCAAAAAGTACGCCTATTGCAGGTAAGAGTGCCACTACCTTGTGTGTACATATTGCATCTCGGGTGCTGAAGTGCACTTTATACTTTGCTTTTGGGTGACACCAAGTATTGCTGGTTTAATTGGATTCAGTTTGCTGACTTGTGATGCACGGCTAGATGGGTGCATGCGTTTGTTTTCCTGTGACTAGTTTGTTCTGATATAATTGTCTTATTTGCAATAGTTTTCAGTACACAATTTGCTCAATCAGTTATGATTTTGTGAGACTACCTGGATTCCTGGAGTGCCTCTGACTTCGTTCTGTTTCTTTGCTTTTTGTGACTGTTGGTCCTGCGGGGAAACATTTTCAATTTATGTTGTCTTGTTTACTGGGAGCATTGCTTTTATTTTCCTTTAGTGTAATAGGCTGGCTGGTGAAGTGCACTTCCCATAGTGTGCAGTCACTTCAATTTGCCTTTAGGTGACTACCTGGCTTGATGGTGGTTTTCTATTTGATTTCATGTAAATCCTTGTCTTGATGAGTGCATTGGTTTTAGTTTGTTTGAGGTAACTGCTTCACATGCTGGTTTCATCACACAGCTGACACCCACCCTGAGAAAGCCAGAGCTGCCCTGTTAGTGGTATCAACACCAGTGCGCTTAGGTTCCTTACAGCTCCTTCACTTGAAGTGGGTTACCACCTACCCATTACTTTTTGTATCCTGCTCGTACCAAGTCAGATCCAGACCCAGACCAGTCCCCACAGTTGCTCCGGATTAAGGGACATTGTCATGTCATCTCAGGCGCGATGTAAAGACTCCCAGTGAGCTGAGGACTCTTGGCTCAAGAACCAACCAGATGGAGACACTTGTGGTTGTTTAAAAATTTAGGATCAGCCTGTAACTCAGTCTTGAGCTGGGTGGGTGACCTCGATTACAAAGTGGCTGTGCCAGATGTCCCATTATGACCCCTTTTGCCTGTCTCCCCTTCAGACACACAGGGCATAAAAGTGGGGGGTGCTCAACCCTGCCAAAAAACTGAGGGGTGACCCTAAGAGCACAGCTGCCATCCTATCAGTGGTGGGATGCTTTGGTGTGCTGGTCTGGTTTTCTGGATGCATTGGCTCAAGTTTTTTCCCATGTAATTGATTGGGTGTCTTGGTAAGTTGCTTTTATGTGAATGTCTGACTAATGACTGCGCATTCCTTTCAGTGTGCACTTGCTTCAGTTTACTTTTTGAGTCACTTTCTAGTTTGCTGGATGTATTGCTTTCATTTTTCTTTCATTAAACTGTTTGACTTGCTTGGTGCTTTTATGTTGGTGCCTGCATGCTGAGGTGTACTCTTCTTCAGTTTAAATGTATGTGACTGGCCTGTTGACTAGCACCCTGCTTTCAAAGTGAAGGTTCACAGGTTCACACTTGCTTTAGTTTACTTTTGTATGGTTGACTGCATGCACAGTTTTGCTGGATGCATTGCTTTAAGTTACTACTTGATGCATTGCTTTCAGTTTGCTTTCAAGTAATTGCCTCTCATTTTCCCAATGCTTGTGAAGGCTGTTTCCCAACTGCTGTGCAACTTCTTCTACTCTTAGAGCTGAGATTTTCATGAAAGTCTTATAGTCTGAATTCAGCACCTGAGCGTAATAGGACGGAATGTATGAAGCTCTGTGGTTATACTGAATAAGCAGCTACCTATGTTATGCCATCTATTAATGTAATAATTGCACTTTCACAATGGCTTTATTAACCTTCCTGCTTTCTCAAATTTGCTTGAAAAAGCACGATTTGTCTTCTTTTTTTCAAAATTTTCTTGGGGGGGGGGTTATCCCCCCAAACCCCCGTTGCTGGATGATAATTACTTTGCGCCCCACCACTCTCAAATCTCACCCACCGCTACTGCCTACATCTGCCCCCTTCCCATTTACAGACTCTTAAATACAGAATCAGTAAAATTCGGTATTTAAGAGTCTGTAAATGGGAATTACCTACATCTAGCCCTAGATGAATGGTTAAATGGAAATAATGTGCATGATTTCAATGGACTTTACAATCTTTTTATGAAAGAACACATTTTAAGTAATTGCACTAATGACATGTTGCATCAACATCTGATAGACCTAGGTCCAATTTCTCCCAACAAATAGGGAAAGTGGGCAGACCATTGGGTCAAGACTGGGGTAACAAAGACAGCCACTGGGTGTGACAAAAAGAAAAGGTTTACCAAACCTCCCCAGGGAAAAGGAGCTGGTAACTCCAAAGACAAAAAACAAGAGTATTCTAAAGGGCCCCAAAAGCCTGTTCAAGGGGGTGGGTCCTAAAACTGTTCCGGATCACTGGTAGATACAAAGGGATAAACTTTGATCCCCAAAAGGCCTGGTGTTACAAATGTAAGAAGTTGGGACACCTAACTGGAGATGCTACTGTTTTCGTTTTTTTAAACTTTATTTTTCCTTGTATGCGTATGTAAATATTACAGTAGCTGTGTCTGTGCCATCATGTCACACATTAATAGGAGGAAACTTCTTGAAGAGAGAAAAAACATTCCCTGAATCGTTGAGCGAGACTGTGGGGTACATCCAACAAACTCTGGACGCCATACATTTTAATACAGGATATCTAACAATGATCACATAGCATTTGCACAATACCCTTCGATGTTGCTCACCCGAGTGTACTCACTCTCCCTGCGGTTTCGTGCAGTTAGGTGTGTCTGTGTGCCTCACTCAGGGTTTAACCGTCTCCCCTATCATCTTGCCCTTCCCTTTCCACTTCATCTGCAGCCCTGCGCCTAAGATAGACCTAATATAGTTCACAAATATTCCATGGGCTGCAACCTATCGGCATGAGGGCATTATAATTGTCCAACTGTGTATCGCAATATGATAAGTCAGTGAACCACTCCGATAATGTGGGCAATGGACCTTTCATCCATCGCATGGCAATTCTCCTCTTTGCAAGAAATATACCAAGTGCTACTAATCTTCAGGATGCCCTAGGCACATCTTTGTCATATCCGAGGAGAACTACTAATGGTGCTTCAGGCAAAGGTGTCTCCAACATGTCTTGTAGTGTTACGAATACTGCAGCACCAACCGTGCAGATCCCAGGATGGCCCCAAGCTAAGTGAGTGAAATTGGCCCCCTTGGCCCCACATCTCATACAACTATAATTTCCCCGCAACCCGTATTTGTGTAGTTGGGCTGGAATGTAATACTATCTGTGTAGGTATTTAAAATGTATTAAGCGGTGTCGGCTGTTCTGTGAAATAGTCTTTACAACAGAACAACAGTATGACCACTGCTCCTCTGGTATGTCGACACCCAGTGCATCCTGCCACTCCCGGCATGACTTAGTCTGTGCAGGGTTTTTCTCCATCCTTGCAAGTGTGTATAATGTTGAGATTCCATGCTGTGGGGCTGACCCTGCATTAAGCGTGTCATGGAGGTTAACTCCGGTGGCTCCGACATCTCCTCTCCCAGTAATACAAAATGCAACTGTCTTACTTGATAATAATGGTATTTGGTGGGCAGTGATGTCTCAGGTGCTTGTGGTGCTTGTGTTTGCATCTGTTCCCAGGAGTTGGCCACCCCATCCGTGAACAGGTCCCCCATGCATCTTCTATTTAACGTGTGCTGTAACTGATTAACTGCCTTTTCTTCCTCCAGTGGAAACCAGCTGCACCACTCTACCGGTAACTTTGGGGAGTAAACGTCTGCGTATCTGCATTCTTTCTAATTGATACCTGGTGATCCCTACAGGGTCAATGATGTGGAACCACCGTTGTGGGTTGGATAGTAAATACCGTGGAAGAGTGAGTGGGCTTACCTCATCTCTTTCCAAATACAAATGTGTCAGTTTCCGCCGGCCACGTATCCATGGATTTGCTGTGCTGCATTGTAATAAGTTTCAAGGTCTGGGGTGTTGAGCCCTCCTGATGAGTAGGGTTTTACCAATGTCGCCCATTGTATGTGGGGTTGTTTGCCTGCCCAAGCCAGTTTGATCAGTAGAGTGCAGAGAGTGAGGAATAGTGTCTTTGATAATAGGATCGATATATTAATGAAAAAACAAATGTGGTAGAACTATCATGTTCATAAGTACAATACGCCCTAGTAGAGATAGTGAAAGCCAAATCTACTTCTTGATAGCTTCTTTGAGTCGCTGCACCATAGTTTTCCTGTATAACCACTTCCATATCAGTTTGTACCTGGACCCCGAAGTAGCATACGGGATCAGTTGTCCACGTTAAGGGGATTTTCATCTGATAGGAGCAGGATTTGCAGTGAGAGGGAATATGAGTGATTTATTCCAGTTTATGCGTAGGCCTGAGTGACATCCAAATCTCTCCACCTCTCGTAGCATTGGTGTTAAGTTATGTTCTGGGTTTTGCATATATAATATGTGTCATCTGCATTTGCGGTGTGCATGGTATTCTCGCATGGCGCATGCCAAGGGCTCCGCCACCAAAGCATATAGCATCGGAGAGAGCGGACATCCCTATCTACTGCCTCTTGTGACTGCGATTGGGGTTGATAGTAAGCCATTCACAAGTACGAGCGCCACCGGTTCCACATATAATACTTCAACCAATTTTAGAAAAACACCTCTCCAAAACCCACGTGCCTCAATACTGCCAGCAAAAAGTTACAATCAACCGAATCACATGCTTTTTCGGCATCTAAATACACTGTTGCTGAATGCATGTTCAGGTTTATTTGGGTAATAGCGCAAAATAGGGTACGTAATTTACGTTTGAGAGAACGACCGACTGTTCCGGCCCAGCATATCTGGGAGCAGAGGGGTCAGCCTATTCGCTTAGATTTTCACGTAGAGTTGCGTGTCTGTATTAAACAAAGACAATAGTCTATATGCGGAGCATTGCTGAGGTGGTTTAGTAGGTTTTAATAGAGTAATCAACACTGCTTCTCACATGGTCGGGGGCATAACACCCTCTTTAGTCATTTCTTAAAAGAGGTTGACTAGGTGTGGTATTAGCCGGTCCTGATATGCCTTGTAGTAGGCCACGGTAAGCCCATCTGAGCCGGGTGCTTTATTATTGTGCATGTCTTTTAATGCAGCAGTGATTTTGGTTGGGTAAAGGTGGGCCATCAACAATTTTCTATGGGCGTTAGTCAGCCACTTCATTGTGATGAGAGCTAAATAAGCCTCCACATACTCTTCTGTGTGGCAATGTCGCGAGGTGTACATTTCTGCGTAATAATTGCAGAATCTTTCCACAATCTGTGGTGCAGCACACACTTGCCCTATGCTGTCGTCCTGTAGGAATAATACATTATTACTCCCCCCCCTTTCAGGCCGAGTCAGGGTAGCTGTTGTGGTGCTGGGCCTCTCGCCTTCTCCCTTAGTGTGTTATCTCGGATTGCTCCAACTCATTGTATTTGTCTATCTTTTCCTGATCTGTTCTAGCTCCCCAGGCTCTTACACTCTCTGTGGTGCACGCTCCAGTATGGCCAGTTCCTTTAGCAATTTCTGCATTCAGTCGCTTATAGATAGGAACACCCCTGCATGTTTTGAGATTGTTATGCCACTTGAATGCTTCCCAGATGGTAGCCATGAGGAACTGAAGATGCTACTTGCCCTAAAAAGAAGTCCCCTCATCCTCCACCAGTTATTACTGGTATAGCCAATCTCCAGATGGAATCTACAGTGTGCCCAATACAAATCAGGGTTAAACACTGAAGCTGTTTTGGTCACAGAAGGGGGAGTTGAGTTTGCCACTTTAGCTGTGTGCCTCTCCAACTTGAAAAAGTATTTGCAGTACCCCTGGATCAACAGGAAGCCCTGAGGGATACAGGTGCCAGTGTCACCATGGTGAGAGACAACCCGGTTTCCCCAGTGCAATACCTGATTAGAAAGACATATCCAGTTACCAAAGCTGACAGATTTACTACAGACCATGTCATGGCTTTAGTAACATTAGACTTGGGGGTGGGGGGTTACTGGCCTGAAACAGGTAGTGGCATCTCCAAGACTTCCAGCTGCCTGTCTGCTTAGAAATGACCTGGAGACTTAGCATAGGCTGAGGTAGAATTGAAAACCCATGCAGCAATGCTGGACATCCCTGAGATTGTGTGTGTCACGATTAAAGCATAGAGCTGAGGACAGGGTGAAAAAGAAGTGTTGGAGCCTCGAAGAATGGCCCAACCTTCTAAGAGAAAAGGCAAGAAGACTGGGGAAACAGCTTCTGGACAGCTACAAATCCAGGACCCCTCTCCCCAGGAAAAGGACTTGTCAGCTCCAGAGGGAACTGAGCCAACGGAACTTGACAATTACCAGGTTGAGCTCCTAGGCCCAGGGGGAACCACTAGGGAACAGCTGTGCCTTGGACAGTAGTCCTGCCCAACTCTTGAAGGCTTAAGACAGCAGGCTGCTGCACAGGAAAAAGGAGATGTTAGTGGAACTCACAGAGCCTATTGGAGGAGGGATTCCTGTATACTGAGGCCAGAGACCCAAACCCTGGTGCCACTAGGAGAGTGGCAGTGCCTCGGATGTACAGAGACCTTTTACTCACATTGGCCCATGACATCCACCTAGCTGGGCATCTTGGCCAGACCAGAACCTGGGACTGGCTTGTCAGACATTCCTTCTAGCCCCAGATGTGCCAGAAAATAAAGGAGTTTGTCAGTTCCTGTGTCACCTGCCAAGCCAGTGGTAAGACAGGTGGACACCCAAAGGCCCCCTTCCTTAATCCCACTACCAGTGGTTGAGATTCCCTTTGAAAGGTTAGGTGTGGACATAGTGGATCCACTTGAGCCTCCCACAGCCTCAGGAAACACATTTATTCTGGTGGTCATGGATCATGCCACCAGGTATCTTGAAGCAATTCCACTTAGGACTACTAAAGCTCCTGCAGTAGCCAAGGCCCTCATTGGTGTCTTCACCCTGGTAGGGTTTCCTAAAAAGGTGGTGCCAGACCGAGGCTGCAACTTCATGTCTGCATACCTCAAACACATGTGGAATGAGTGTAGAGTGCAGTACACGCTTACTACACCCTTTCATCCACAAACCAATGGTCTTGTTTAAAGGTTCGACAAGACATTAAAAGGCATGATCATGGGACTCCCTGAAAAACTCCAAAGGAGACGGGGTGTCCTTTTGCCAAACTTGCTTTTCACCTACAGAGAGGTCCCTCAGAAGGATGGGGTGGGGTCAGGTTTTCCCCCTTTGAACTTCTGTTTGGACATCCTGTTAGAGGGTCACTTTGTCTTTTGAAAGAGGGTTGGGAGAAGCCTGTCTAAGAATCAAAGCATGATGTTGTGGACGATGTACTACGCCTAAGGCACAGAATGGCAGAGTACATAGAAAAACCTTCTAAGAATCTTGAGGCCAGCCAGAGCTCCAGAGGTACTGGTTTGACCAAAAGCTGCAATGGTGGAATTCCAACCAGGGCAAAAAGTTAGGGGTTTGTAGCCTGTGGTGCCAAGGGCCCTCCAGGACAAATGGAGGAGACCTTACCCCATCTTAGAAAAGAAAAGTGAGGTCACCTACTTGGTGGACCTGGGCGCAAGCAGGACACACAAAAGGGTGATCCGCCTAAAACATTTCCATGGCAGGGCTGACATAACCATGCTGATGGTTACTGGTGAGGATCAGGAGACAGAGAGTGAACATCTTCTCTTGCAGCCCCTAGGGTGAGTGAGTGAATGGAGTAGTCTATTCAGAGACCCTCACTGCCCAACACCAGGCTGACTGTAGTCAAGTCTTACAACAGTATGCTAGACTATTTTCCTTAACCCCCTGGTCGGACACACTGGTGTACCCATGATGTGCACACTGGAGACAGTGTACCTTTCAAAAACAAAATCTATTGGCACTCCACTCTGACCAAGTTAAGGAGAGCATCAAACCTGAAGTCAGTAAGATGCCGGAGTTAGGGGTCATTGAACCATTTGAGAGTCCCTGGGACAGCCCAGTGGTTTTAGTCCCCAAACCCCATCCACAGAGTGGAAAGAGAGAGACAAGGTTTTGTGTGGACTACAGAGGTCTCAAATCTGTCACTAAGAGAGCTGTTCACTCCATACCCAGGGCTGATGAGCTGATAGATACATTGGGTGCAGCCAGATTCCTTAGTCCCTTTGAATTAACTGCAGGGAAGTGGCAAATTGGCATGGCCTGAGGAGCTAAAGAAAAAACAGCATGCTCTCAACACCTGATGGGCATTATCAGTCTACTGTTATGCCCTTTAGTTTAAAGAATGTCACTTCCACCTTTCAAAGGTTGGTGAATCAAGTCCTTGCTGGGCTGGAGACCTTTAGTGCAGCATATTTTGATGATATTGCTGTATTTAGCTACACATGGCAGGATCACCTGGTCCACCTGGGAAAGGATTTACAGGCCCTGCAAACTGCAGGCCCAACTATCAAGGCACCCAAATGCCAGATAGGGCAGGGAATAGTTATTTACTTGGGCCACCTTGCTGGTGAAGGCCTAGTGCAATCCTTAGAACCCAAGATCCAGGCTATTCTGGACTGAAAGGCTCCAACAACCAGACCCAAGTCAAGGCATTCCTTGACTTGACTGGGTATTATAGGAGGTGTGTGAAGAGGTATGGATCAATTGTGACACCCCTCACAGAACTCACCTCCAAGAAAATGCCCGAAAAGATAAACCGGACAAAAGACTTTTGACACCCATTAAAGAGGCTAGGTGCTCAGAAACCCATTCTCAAAGCTCCAGAGTACACCAAGCAGTTCAATGTGCAGACTGATGCATCTGAACTAGGGATAGGAGCGGTCCTATCCCGGACCAATGCTGATGGCTAAGACTAGCCTGTTGCTTTTATTAGCAGGAGGTTACTCCTGAGGGAGCAGCGTTGAAATGCCATTGAGAGGGAGACCATTGTTGTGCTTTGTTCCCTGAAGATGTTGACACCATACCTGTTTGGTACTCACTTCACAGTTCAAACTGACAGCAGACCTCTCAAATGGCTAATGCAAATGAAAGGTGAAAATCCCAAATATTTGAGGTGGTCCATCTCCCTACAGGGAATGGACTTTACAGTGGAACACAGACCCGGGACTGCCTTTGCCAATGCAGATGGACCTTTCAGATTCTTGCACTTAGACAATGAAGACTCTCTAGGGAAAAGATAGTCTCATCCTCTTTCATTTGGTGGGGGGGTTGTGTAGGAAAGTACCCTTTTTTGTATGATTTCCTCCCACTTTTTGCTTCATGTTGTTGCTCTTTCATTAAGTGTGCCCTTGGGTCCTGCTAACAAGGTACTCAGGGCCTAGGATCTTTCCCTAACTGTACCTTTACAACCCCAATTGGCACCTCTCTAGACACTTTTAAGTCCCTTGTGAAAGGTACCATGGGCACCAAAGGCACTGGGACCAGGGACGGCTTCTAAGGACTGCAGCACCTATTGTGCTACCCTTAGAGGCCCTGTACCTTAACACACATACACACTGCCCTTGCAACCTACATGTTTTGGTGCAGAGAAAAGTGAAGAGTCGACAAGGCACACATCCCTGTGTGCCATGCCTGTAGACCACTGCCTATGATATTGGTAACACACACCTCTAGCTGGCTGCCCTATACCACTGGTGAGGTACAGGTGCATGAGTCTAATTCCGTTCTTAGACATTGTAAGTGCAGTAAAGTCATAAAGAGTATATGGACTGGAAGTTTGTCATTACGAACTCCACAGCACCATAATGGCTTTGCTGAATTCTGAGATTTTTTATATCAAACTTCTCAGCCCATTAAACCCACACTTATGCCAGTGTGGGATTTAATGCAAAATGCACTAAGAAGGCTTCTTAGAGATGCCCCCTGAAAAAGGAACTCACTCTAGTGTCCTGGCTGAGTGTCTGCTTGCCAAGCTGCCACCCCCAGACATGTTTCTGGACCCCTGGGTTGAGAGCCTCCCACTCTCGGGGGTCCTGAAACAAAACACATCGTGGGCAGAGTTGGTAAGCCTCCTCCCCCAGGATGGGCAGGGTCCATGAAGGGGAAGCTTAAAAGGCTTCCTGCTTTGTGAGATGACCCAGACATTTGATGCTCCCAGCAACTGGCCGCCACTGGCTCTAACCCCCACTTTGGGAGGGAGAATTGACGGGAAAACCAAGATAGGAGGAGAGGTGGGCCCACCTTTGCCAACTCCACCCCCTCAGATAAAAGAGGCAAGGCGAAGCACAACTCTCAATCCCCACCTTCTGGAAGATGGGGGACCCAGCCAACCAGAGAGAGGATTATGTCCCCCCCACTGGAGGGTGGCAAAAGGGGGGTGGCATAATAGGGGGTGCGCCCACTCCAAGGAAGGGACCCATTGGTCCCAACACTGGAGGGTGGCATAATAGGGGATGGCATATCAGGGGGTGTACCCACCCCAAGCAAGGGACCAATTGGTCTCAACCTGTACTTACCTGAAATGCCCCTAAATTTAGAATTTAGGGGCAATGCCAACTCTTGCCTCCTCAGACAAGCAAGAAGAAGAAGGATTGAAGAGCCATGTTGAAGCAAGAAGCGGAGGACACCAACTACCTTGGCCTCAGCCATACTGGCCTATCCCGACCTCGACCTGCTCCAACAGAATCCCAGCGTGTCCTGTAGCCAGCAGACCCCAGAACCCAGAGGACCTGACCTGCCCTGCCTTCCTTACAAAGACTTTGTCTCCATTGAGCACCAGACTTGCTCAAAAAACAGACTCTGGCTCTGGCTGAATGCGTAAGTCTGTACCACTCTGCACCCAACACCCATGTCCTCAGTTAGAGAGGGCAAACACCAGGAGGAGGTCCCCTCAGCGATCCTGACCTAGGCCCTGGTGATCTCTGACCGACCTCAAGCCTCCCGTCAGCTCTTGCAGCCTCTATCTGGAGGATGCCCCCACTGCAATCTGAGCTGGTAAGGAAACCTGATGCCTCAAGACACCACTGCACCCGACGCCCCACAGCCTTGGGTGGCCCAACCGACGCTGTCCAGGCAACCCTCTGCATACCAACTTATCTCTCCAACCGGCGGTCGCCTCCTGGGAGACTCCCAGACGGATCTGCAGTGTTTATTCAACCAGAGATCTCCCATTGAAACCAACAGGGCACCCATGCCAAATCAGAACCCTGCCCCCTGCCGCCCCTGTACTGCTGTGGGTGGAACTTGTGCGCTAACTTGGATCCCCCTTTGCCCTGAGTTTAACCCTAGGAGTTTTGCTGCCTCAACCCTGTGGCTTGCTCGAGAGCAGCCACCAACTGATGACCCGCTGGCCCCACAAGCTAACATTTGGGCCTCAGCACTCTGCACCCGGCAGCCCCAGTTCTGCTGAGGGTGCTTTTTCAGTGCATCCTTGACCCTGGAGAAACCCTTGTTCTCAACCCCAAAGACTGATTGTTTACCTGCAAACCGATAACCTCATTTTTCTCCATAGGATTGCATTGACTGTTTTACTCTGAAAAAGTGCTGAGTTGTGTTTGTATAGAAACCTAAACATTTGTGTTTTAATGAAAACTGTTTTACTTACCTTTGCCTAGGAAATGTCCCAGTGTGATATGCCTCTATAGAGTAATCTGAAAAGTAATCACAAAGTGATTACACTATCTATTGTCTTGAAATATTTTACAAACTCAATGTCATCCAGCTTGCTTGTTTTGATCAATCTGTCATGAAACATACAATTCTATTTACCTGTACCAAGTCCTGCTTGGTTCTAAAGATAAAACACAACTAAAGAAATATTTTTGATACAAACAATTGGTCTGAGTTCAGTCTTTGAGTCTGTGACATCCTTTCTTGCCTGAGTGTGTACAATAAATGCTTAACACTACCGTCTGATAAAGCCTTACTGTTTGCCCACACTACTACAAATAGAAAGTAAAGTATTGTCTACTTTTACCCCTGTAAACCTTTGGGGACCCACTGGACTCAGTGCACACTATACCTTACCTTGGTATAATATATACAGAGCCAGTTTTCAACAGTCAGCCAAAGTAACTCATGTCAACATCTAGCATAGATCACCATTAGCATATTCCAATTTCATTGCAGAGGGAGAAACAACACCTCCTGACAAGCAGCCCGTCCTGGATGACCAATCTGTTGGCTATGGCATCCTGCCCCCCATGGACGAAGACACCTTTCAGCAACTCCTGGACTCTATTGGAACACCATCTCCGGTCATGGCAAGGGGTGAAAGCGTTGCTGGGTCTCAAGGAGAACTGCCTACCACGGAACATGCTCCTTCTACCAGCCAAAGCCAAAGACTGGATTCCGAGGACCCCCAAGTTGTCTTCCAATGGTGAGCAGGTGGAAGTTGGCAGCGTCAGGTAGCTGAGATGGATGTGGGGATGGAGAATAAGGACACCTTTGAGGTAATCAAAGGTCCCTGGTAATTAGACATAACAGCGAAAAAAAATATAGAATGGACTTAATATCGAAGTAAAAATATAGAATAGACAAAATATCAAATGGACACAATATAGTGGTTAAGAATATCGAATTGAAGGTAAGGAATATTGATTGTCAAAATATAGAAGTGAAAATATCGAAGTATGTAATATAGGCATTAAAATATATCGAATATTTAATAATATCGAATTTAAGTGTTTTGCATGTTAGTATATGTGTGAAAAGTCTATATTATTTTTGTAATGAGTAATGAATTTTATGTTATTTAATTTTTGCCTAATTTAATTCTGTAGCGGTTTGTGGGTTTATAGGGGAATAGGTTGGGAAGTAATTTATTTATATTAAATTAAATATTAATTTTTAGCAATTATTAAATATTTGTAATGTAATTTAGCTTTTTAGGTCTGTAATGGGTTGTGGGTTTAAAGGGGAATAGGGTGGGAAGTGATTTAATTGTAATTAATTAAATATTTTTTTATTTATTGGTATTCATTTAGAATTTATTGTTAATTATTTTTTAATTAATACTTATTTTTTATTAATTGGTAATTAATGTGTATTAATTGATTAATTATTAATTATGATAATTTTATCAATTTATTTTCTGTAGCGGGTTGTGGGTTTATAGGGGAACAGGGAGTGAAGTAATTTAATTGTAATTAATTTCATATTAAAAATACTTTTTGTGTATTGATAATTAATTTACTGTTAATGAATTATTAATTGGTATTCATTTTTATTATTAATGAGTCTTTGTTATTGAAAAGTTGGTTATTAATTTTTAATAGCTGACGTTTATTTGTATTTATAATTGATTAATTATTACATAATATTAAATTGGTAATTCATTTTGATTAAGTTTTTTATTGGTATTGATATTTAATTTATTTTTATTAATATATTAAATCAATACTTTCCCTACTGTTGCACTCTCTGGAGTGGGAATAGAATTTTTTACCCTTCCGCTATCCAACGCTTTCTCTACTGTTGCACTCACTGGAGTAGGGAATAGTAATTTTTACCACTACGCTATCCAACATTTTCCCTACTGTTGCACTTCCTGGAGTGGGAATAGTAATTTTTACCCCTACGCTATCCAAAGCTTTCCATACTGTTGCACTCACTGGAGGGGGAATAGTAATTTTTACCCTCCCGCTATCCAACACTTTCCCTACTGTTGCACTCACTGGAGGGGGAATAGTAATTTTTACCCTCCCGCTATCCAATGCTTTCCCTACTGTTGCACTCACTGGGGTGGGAATAGTACATTTTACCCTCCCGCTATCCTACGGTAAAAATATTGTATATTTCTTATTAATATTACGTTAATATATATGTATTAAAAAATACAATTGTATGTTTATTTTTTTTTACTTACATTATTTATTTATTAGTTTTAATGTTATTTAAGTATTTTTGAGTATGTTTTAGTTAATTATATTTATTATTTCATTAATTTTGAATTACTTTTAAGACATTTAAAAAAATTTGGATATTTTGACTAACTATATTTTTTACAACGATATTTTTGAATCGATATTTGTGTACTTACCTGTTTGTAGATAGGAATTCAAAATTTTTGCTTTCTATATTTTGTCCACTATATTTTGGTAGGTCGATATTTTGGCATTCTATATTCTGTCAGTGATCCTCCATCACCCTTGTCACCTGGTACTCTCCCCTTTTTGTATTCCCACCTGTTAGTCGGATCCATTTATGGACTGCCAATGAGGCTGTAATCAATGTAATTTTAGACCTACCCCCCACTGGCCTACTCCTCACCTCAACATAGTACAAGCCATGCAGCCCCCATGGACTCTGCCTGAGCAACCTTTAGCTCTCAAAATGTTTTGGAGTTGTTGCTGAAAGAAATGCAACTGTGAATTAGCATATGAGCACACCTGCAAATAAATGCACTACATTGAACCTGCTTGTTGTATGTCTGTTGAAAATAGTACTAACTAGACCATAGTGGATGTGCAGACCCAAAAGGCACTTCCTACCATCTCAAGGAAATTATGCTACAGTACATATACAATGCTCTTGTTGGACAAGGTCAAGCGTCATGGAGCTCCCCTGCCATGGCATTACATTGCAAATCCCTTTGAACTATTGAACGTCATAGTGTGACAATAAGCATTGGAACTTTGAGTGCCACACAATGAAATAGGCCAACTAGTCACACAATCGCAGAATTGCAGAAATTGGGTCTTGTGAGCCACTAACATATTTTCCCACATCCACAGATATCTTGCTCAGTTATCTTGACAATGTCATCATGCATATATGTTGGCCTCAATGCTTAAACTGAAGATATCATATAAGTAGTATCCTAATGCATGCACTGCAAATATGCAGATATTAATGGCCAGATTCCTTCTGTATAGCATTATATCTAAGCTCAGTGCTACACCTTGGATGCTATTAAACATGGACTGCAAGTATTTAGGGTCCTGTGTCAAATGATAAATGGTGTAATAAGGCACACTGTAATACGTAGAGAAATTGTGTCTATTTGGCCCTGAGAGCCCTCGCATATGTTGAGTGTCAGTGTAACAGCAATTGTACTCTATACACACATAACAATAAAGAGGAGCCACAGCACAGACCCAGGAACAAAGCTACACATTCCCAGGGTAAGAGGAAATGTTAAACTTATGACATTTAAACTAAGCAAGTAGTCTGCCAATGTAATCCAGGAAAGTGGGGACCACATTCATGATTTACAACAATGACCTCCTACTATAATGATGCAAAAGTGAGTGTGTAAGTGGCAGGCACCACTCTGTGTCCCAGCACATCCAGGAATGGGTAATCTTGAGAAACAGAACCATCCATACTATACAGGCAATATCTCGTACATACACAGTACGATATTAGGTGACTATCTATGTTGGTATGTGCGTCAATTCACATGAAGAAGAGCACTCACAGTGACTCAAGTGTGAAGTACGCTGACTCTTGTCCATAGGCCTCACACAAAGTTACACATATGTACAGCCAATGCAGGCAATATTTACACCATGTACTCAACTCATCCTAAACACTGATGACAACTCTTCTGCATTAAATGAGTACGAAGTCGTGAAAGTAGTAAATATATTTCATATTCAAATTTTATACTTATAAACTAAATACATCTATCCAACACTACCTTACTATATCTAATCAATGCCTAACCTACCTTAACCTACTTATCCTACAACTACTTCCTTAACACTACCTTAAATTAACTAAACTTATCATAAATTATCCTATACATTTAGCACAAAAGACGTTAGACATCTACCCCCTCCCACTGAAAACATATGTATTTGCACAATACTAACATTAACTACACCTAAACAGAAACTACCTACACATATTAACCTAAACAAATATATATATTTTAACTTTCTTTATAAAACCTACGTACACTAAACCTATCCTAAACACTAACTAACAACATGCCTAACTATATAAGAAAATATTGCCTCAATCTAACCCCCACAACAAAGTCCAAAACAAAGCTCAAAGGAGTTGGGATATCTTGAGCAGGACCTCCTCAATTGTGTCCTGCCTTTCCGCAAAGTGGCTGCTCCCTCTTGATTTCCTCTAAGCTGGAGGTGAGTTTCTTAAGTTCATTTCAAATGAAGTACTTAAAGAGAGAGCCACTCCTCTGAATGGGCCTCCTGGCATGTGTGGTTGGCATTGGTGTTGCTGCTGATGTAGCTGCAGGTCCTGGGCTGGTGGGGACTGTTGCTGGCTTGCACCTCCTATGGTTTGAGAGGTTGGGGTGGGTCTGCCAGCGGATGTTTTTGGTGAATGAAGGACATTCCATGACCCCGCCGCCTTGGCATGTTTATACAGATTTCCCATTTTGTGGTACCCCTTTGCAACCTACCTGATGTATTGGTACCAGTCCCTCCACATGTCAAATGTCTTGTGATACTCAGCTGACATATAATCTAGGGTGGTAATTGTAAAACTTTGTTAGCACAAGCTGTACATCTAAGTGAAAATAGTTGACAGAGTCTGCTGCCATCTGCGTAGGTTTACATCATGTAAATATGCTCACAATGAGATTACACCATATCATACCTAACAATGATTCACACTCATGATGATGTATAGAATTCATATGGGACACATTGTCCTGAGTCAGTCCTGGGTCAGTAAATCGGTTTGCGGGATTGCATTATGCAAGTGGGCAGAGACTTTCACATACACAAATGTGAAAGGGGTTAAGGTGATACAATCTAGGTGGTGTGCCGCTATGTTGCATCATGCATAGCTGACTTAACTTAGTAAGTGTCAGGTATCCTATATATGGATATGGATATGTGTATGTCAGTTATCTCCTGCAAAACATGACTGGGATAGCTTTCAACCCTCAAGCAACTGTAGGGAAATGTGACATGTGCCTTCTGGTTGAAATTGTAGCCAAAAACTTGCTTAATCATAATTCAACATGTTTCAATGTTATGCTGCCTGGCCTTACTCCAAATCCTTGAGGCCATTCTAAGCCACGCAAAGTTGCTTAGCATGGACTCATCGATAGGGTTAAGAGGTTTGCCCCCGTGCTGTATCACTAAAAGTGATTCAATGGCCCAACAAGACTCTCAGATTTATGCAACAAAGTTCATTTAAGTTCATTATGCCCATAATTTCCTCACATTTTGATATACATCTTGGACGTTGGAGTCATTAAAAATAAATTTTAAAAATAATGTGCAGTACATGCTTTTGATTAGCTACTTCACAAACATCAGAGGGAACAACCATACAAACCGGCGGGTCAGCCAGTCCCAGGAGGTCAATGAGATCAGCCTTCCATGCCTCATTGTCAGCCCACCTATGCTTCATCTGTGGTGCAGTATGTTCTACCTCAAAGGTTTTCCTGTGGTGCAAGCAGACACGCTCCCGTCTGTCTTTTTTAATCTTTTGCAGGATATCTCTGGCTAGCCCTGCCCCCAGCCACAACCATCCTTGGCAGGTAGTGCATCACCAACAAGATGAGCCTACTCATCTCTGGCTCAGAACAATTCTTCCCCTTCCCACTAAAACTATAGAAAATAAATAAACACCCAAACTATTTAAACTACCCCAAGAAGAAAAAAAAGACAAACTCCAAAAATACAGTGACAAAAACTTCATAAAATAGACAAAAAGACAATGATGAAGAACAATGACGCAATGTAGAGACACAGAACACACACAGACAAGACCAAACAACCACCAATATCAGACAAACTCTCAAAAACAACCAACACCCAACACAGACTAACAGGGAGTAAGAGGAAGTGAAAGTAACTTCACACTTCCTAGTATGCAGCCTGCCACACCAATTGTGTTATTTCCTGGCTGAGTTGCTGTCTGTTTTCAACAAATGTGTCATTTTTTCAGACGCATCAGTAGTGAATTTGATATTGTAAAATGAATGCACAGCGCATAGGCACTTATGCTGGTTTGTAAATGCATTGGCCTTGACATCTGCCGCAACTAGTGCAATGCGCCACACATCAGGGGCGATACGTTGTTTCTGACATACGCTACTGGTCCAATATGTGGGATGTTATGTAGATGACAGCGAAAAACAAGTTATCACAGCTTGTAACCACATTCATTGGCCCTACAGTTATAGCAAACAGGTCCAAAGGTTGGTTATGTGTGTCATGTAACTGGTCATAGTGTGTTTATTTGTGACATAATACTATCTTACATTTAGTAAATCAAAAGGAGACTAGCTAGAAAAGAGGGGGTGGGGTTTTTTAAACAAAAATAATTAATTTAAGTTCAAAGGACTCAAGTATGTTTCGTCAGGGGATAGTGGCACCTCGTGGGTGTGCTCATGAAGCCCTCACCCACCAACCTAGTTGGTGGCATGCTTCATCATCGGGCCCACCCAGTGACACCTAGCGTGTCCCGGGTGTGCTTCGACGCCTGATTACAGCGGAGCAGGTATGTCGCTGAGTGTGCGGTGAAGGGTGTTAAGAAAAATGAGATTAAAACGGCTTGGCGGTGGTCCCAGTACCCGAAGGTGAATTAAACTTTAATACCTGGGCCTCCGTCAGCGGTTAAAAATAAGGCTGTGGGATGTTAGAGGCGAGTTACGACCTCCTACATCCTTGGTGGGTCAACATGTTTCAGCCAGTGCCTTATGAATATCTGGCTTTCTTCAGGACGGATTAAAAATTATGTGAGAACCGGTTCTGCGAAGGAGGCACTACAGGTCTAAAGCAGGCTCTGCCCAGTAATTCTGGCCAACCCTTGCCACTTCGCTACCTTGAAGCAGACTTTTGCTTAAACTAGTGTGTTCTTGAGAAGGGAATCCCCCTCTCACACTTAGAAAAACACTTTAGGGCGTGTAAACACATAGTCTGGATTACACACCCACTAGTTTTAATTACACTCACATAATTTTTAACCCGTCCTGAAGAAAGCCAGATATTCATAAGGCACTGGCTGAAACATGTTGACCCACCAAGGATGTAGGAGGTCGTAACTCGCCTCTAACATCCCACAGCCTTATTTTTAACGGCTGACGGAGGCCCAGGTATTAAAGTTTAATTCACCTTCGGGTACTGGGACCACCGCCAAGCCGTTTTAATCTCATTTTTCTTAACACCCTTCACCGCACACTCAGCGACATACCTGCTCCGCTGTAATCAGGCGTCGAAGCACACCCGGGACACGCTAGGTGTCACTGGGTGGGCCCGATGATGAAGCATGCCACCAACTAGGTTGGTGGGTGAGGGCTTCATGAGCACACCCACGAGGTGCCACTATCCCCTGACGAAACATACTTGAGTACTTTGAACTTAAATTAATTATTTTTGTTTAAAAAACCCCATCCCCCTCTTTTCTAGCTAGTCTCCTTTTGATTTACTTCATATAATCCGGGGATTTGGACTAGCTATCTGGTCCTCTCTCTCCCTCTTGATACACATTACTATCTTACATTTGACATCTAGAGTGACAATTTATTGAGAGTATAACAACATAATGTTTGTAACGTATTTAGGTATAAAGTTAATTATCTTCATTCAGTGCTTTGAAATTGGCTATGGGTACTTTGTTAGCTGTGAGGCTGCAGTTATGTGATGTATGCATAGCTACATCCAGTGTTGAATGGTATTTGGCACAGCTGTGGAATGGGTTGGCAGCCCTTGTCAGGTCTGTGTGGAAGAAGGCAGTGTCCAGGTGGTGATAAATGCTGGGTCAGCTGGTGTAGGCATGATAAGTGTAGTAATACGGAGTGACATAATGTTTCACAAATCAATGTATTGGCTCTTGTTGCACCAGGTATAGTCTCCTTGAATGTTGGTTGGGGTATCCATGCCCACACAATGGTAACATATGCATTCTGAAACAAAACAAGGCAAATACAGTGGGAAATGTGCCCGTAAGTAATACATTTCCAGGTGTGAAATTTCACAGTCTTTTACCAAAAAATCTCCTAGCCACTTCAGTTCTCTGTGTGAGCTGTGTTCTTCATCACACATAGATGGTGGAATAGGCTCAAAGGATAATACTATTAGCAAAAGAATGTCCCTTCATGCGCAAATACATTCCTGTATGTATTATTTGCTTCCCTGCTCCATGTTGCAAGCGTGCCTGCGTAGGCCCTAGCCAGCCAAAACTGCAGTGCGACAGAGGATATAGCATTATTGTTTTGTAATCCGTTGTGGATAACACATTACTTGTAACTTCCTTTCATGCACAGCCATGCATTAGGGAGTGTATCAGTGCTGCACTGTGTGGCTATGCACATCCTATGCCCCTCTGTTTACTATCATAGGACGTTGGTGGAACTCAACTATGATGCACATGTGTCTGTCGTAAAACAACATCATGACATGCAGCACACACACTCAGCAAGCTCCTAATGCTTGGATCTATGCTCTCTTGGAGATGTGCTTGAGTGTCAGAAGGTGAACAGACACATGCAGCACACACACTCTCAGAATGTGCACACTGTTCTAACTGGCTAGATTTCAGTTGTGTACATCTTGCCCATGCACATGCATTTGGCACTTGGTGTTTATTTGCATACATATTTTGTTCTACAAGATGCTCTAGTGGGGTGAGTGTAACACCCAGTTGCAGACATTTGGTATAGGCCTAAATCAAGTTGAGGTGATGTGAGTGTTGGTAATGCTTACAGTGGCTTTGACATAAAATTGCAAACACAAAGATATAATATATTTTTTTTATATATTTTGCTGAAATCAGTCCATTTCATAGATTTAGTCCATCCAGTAACAGAACATTTATGAAAAGACGTTCTGTACAATGTGGGTGCATCGCCTATTCCCAGCCACCGTATTTTGGATCTCTGTTCTATCCTCATTCTCCATTGGGTCCTGTTCATCATGTTCCACATCCCATTGGACATTTGTCCAGACACAGATGTTGTGGAGAATGACATCTACTATTATGATCTTGTAGACCATAGGGAG
This sequence comes from Lissotriton vulgaris, assembly GCF_964263255.1. Lineage (NCBI taxonomy): Eukaryota > Metazoa > Chordata > Amphibia > Caudata > Salamandridae > Lissotriton > Lissotriton vulgaris. Next base: position 749,232,837 of record NC_141685.1, on the reverse strand, counting down.
TGAGTATAGCAATCTCCACCTGACCTGTCCAAGGATCTGAACCGGGACGTTATCACATTAAAGGTTCTCTCCACAATGTTCTGAGTGTTAGTCAGTGCCTGAATGTAGTTCTGGTTTGCCTCAGTCTAAGGATGTGCTAATGGGGTCATGACCCATGACTGAAGACCATAGTCTTGATCAGCTGAAAGTTACAAAGAAATAACACCTATCAATGATTTAGCTCTCTGTTACAGCAACATTCCTGTCCATGCATGTTATGTGTTCTGAATCACTCATGCTGACAGTATTTCACAATACGTGTTACTTAACCAGTTGACCATAGGTTTACACAAGTCTCTTCCATTTCTCTGCGTAATGGCAAATGATGAGCATGGTCCTGTTCTACATCCTAACTGTCATGTTTATTCAGTAGCTTACTGTGATGGCTATTTGGAGATGTTCATGATCACTCTATGTTTTGTGCACTCACAAAATGTGTAACGTGACAGATTTGTAATCAGATATTTGACTTGTTGGTCCCCTGTGGGTCTGCATTGACATTGCCAACATGTATTACACTCACACATACATATTTCTATGGCGTACCACTGATGTCGTTGGTTGTCTACATGACATTGACACAGGTATTTCATAGTAAACTTATCTGACCATATGATTATGGTGCATACATGTGGTGCAGTTCAAACTTGTCACATGGATTGCAACGCTATGCATTGTCAGGCTTAAACTATTGTTTTTGGCAGACTAGTTGTAATGGTGCACTCTGATTGACACATATATATTGCAATGTAGGCCATTTTATTGTGGGACATACTGATGTTGTTACAAGGAGCTGTCTACTACAAAAGTGGGCACAATACATTAGTTTTTCAAATCTATGTGTATGACGGGAAACAACCTTTGCAACGCAACTTTTACACCGCACTACCGTTACAACAAAACTTTTACAATGCAACATCCATTACAACGCATGCATTTACAACGCAGCCATTACAACGCATGACACTACAACGCACACCACTACAACGCATGCCATTACAACGCAGTCATTACAACGCATACCATTACAACGCATAGCATTACAACACATAGTACCCTTACACTATCCAACACTTACCCTACTGTTGCACCCCCTGGAGTTAGAATAGTAATTTTTACCCCTACACTATCCAACACTTACCCTACTTTTGCACCCCCTGGAGTTATAATTGCAATTTTAACCCCTACACTATCCAACACTTACCCTAATGTTGCACCCCCTAATGTTAGAATAGTAATTTTTACCCCTACACTATGCAATACTTACCTTACATGCAATGTAATGTTATGCGTTGTAATGGTATGCGTTGTAAATGTAGTATGCGTTGTAGTGGAATGCGTTGTAAAGGTAGTTTGAAAGAATTCGTTGTAATGGTATGCGTTGTAATGGTATGCGTTGTAATGGATGCTGCGGTGTAAAAATTGCATTGTAAAGGTAGGCGTTGTAAAAGTATGCGTTGTAACGCCATACATCCGTGTATGACTCCAACTTGTAGGGGATTGTGTACTTCTGTACCTTGATTTGTTTCTCATTGCTGTGGCACATTAATGATGAGATTGGTATCCTGAGTACACTGTGGTGCTTTGTCCAGGTTGGATTTAATTCTATGTTGATGACTGATGTATGACATATTTGCCAGTGCTGTGCTTGACTTTGTGAGTTTCATATGGCTGGATTCATATTCTTTCCAGCTGGGCTACTTACTACACAGAACAGGTGAGCCATCACATTGGTTACATCAGTCAATATGGGTGTCTGCCTGAGTGTATGTGTGTACATATGCTGTCAATATTGCTGAGATATTTGTGTGTTTTGGACTGTTGGTGTCACAATGTTATCCTGCATTTACATTTATACATGCCTGGGTCCTACACTGACACTGCATGCCACACACATCCTTTCAACATACTTATTCCTGTCTTGCTTCTGTGTTTTTAATCAACATATATGTACATCTCCATGTGTAACACACTCGCTGATTTCAACAGCACTGACCTTGTAGACCTTTGACTGATACCAAGAGTTGTAAGTCCACGGAGTGCACACTCACCTCAGACTTTTCTCTTGTGTTGCCTTTGTACTCTTAATTAGTTAGTCTGTCATGCTACACGATTTCACTAATGATTCCTTACCCATTGCAGTTGATGTGGTTCCAATCATACACACAGAGTGAAATAACACATTGCTGCTCACTGACGTTCTGTCGCTACTGCCATTGACAGATTAGTAAGTGCATGTCAAGATGGCACATCATTTTGTAGATATTGCAATTCATTGTCCCACTATGTGCACATGACACAGGGTCCCAGATATTTGGTAAAGTGGCACTGTGCAGTGCAGCAAATCACCTGACTGCACTGTGTCACTGAGAAAGGGCAGTATTGCACAGTATTTGGGCCATTCAGCACATTCCTGACCTTTCAGCCTACACTGGCAGCATACACAAACACAGACAAAGTTGCTCCACGGGACGCACATGCCTGCATTGCATGCAGGATTGTCTTTGTGCAGGAGTGGGAACCCTCAGAGCCATGATCGTGTATGTATGCTTGCCACAGACTTGGTAGTTTAGTCTGCCCTGTTCCCATGATGCACTGGGCCAGGGACAGACTGATTTGCATATAGCCAGGTTCTGAGCTGGGATGGGGCAGTGAGATGGGGACACTGCTGCTTTCCTGATCTGGACGGCGCTGCGGATTACTGGAGGCTCTTCTGTCCTGCCGACTGCTGGAGGCTTTTCTGTCCTGTTCTGTCCTTGTCCAACGCCTCGCGGTACCCGCTCCGCGGGTCCCGCTTCGGATTCTGCCGTTTTGTGGACGCTGCTGTGGGGTTGTAAAAGCGGCAGGGCTGCGAGCGCAAAACCCGGGACTCACACTCCCAGGAGTCCCGGTGTGTGAGAGGCCGAGTCACCTGGCCCCGCTCTCCCTGACCGCCCCGCCCCACCTCGAACAGCTGAAAAGAGGGAAGGACCCTCTGTACTGTGGGACACTGCTGCTTTCCTGACCTGGACGGCGCTGCGGATTACTGGAGGCTCTTCTGTCCTGCCGACTGCTGGAGGCTTTTCTGTCCTTGTCCAACGCCTCGCGGTACCCGCTCCGCGGGTCCCGCTTCGGATTCTGCCGTTTTGTGGACGCTGCTGTGGGGTTGTAAAAGCGGCAGGGCTGCGAGCGCAAAACCCGGGACTCACACTCCCAGGAGTCCCGGTGTGTGAGAGGCCGAGTCACCTGGCCCCGCTCTCCCTGACCGCCCCGCCCCACCTCGAACAGCTGAAAAGAGGGAAGGACCCTCTGTACTGTGGGACACTGCTGCTTTCCTGACCTGGACGGCGCTGCGGATTACTGGAGGCTCTTCTGTCCTGCCGACTGCTGGAGGCTTTTCTGTCCTTGTCCAACGCCTCGCGGTACCCGCTCCGCGGGTCCCGCTTCGGATTCTGCCGTTTTGTGGACGCTGCTGTGGGGTTGTAAAAGCGGCAGGGCTGCGAGCGCAAAACCCGGGACTCACACTCCCAGGAGTCCCGGTGTGTGAGAGGCCGAGTCACCTGGCCCCGCTCTCCCTGACCGCCCCGCCCCACCTCGAACAGCTGAAAAGAGGGAAGGACCCTCTGTACTGTGGGACACTGCTGCTTTCCTGACCTGGACGGCGCTGCGGATTACTGGAGGCTCTTCTGTCCTGCCGACTGCTGGAGGCTTTTCTGTCCTTGTCCAACGCCTCGCGGTACCCGCTCCGCGGGTCCCGCTTCGGATTCTGCCGTTTTGTGGACGCTGCTGTGGGGTTGTAAAAGCGGCAGGGCTGCGAGCGCAAAACCCGGGACTCACACTCCCAGGAGTCCCGGTGTGTGAGAGGCCGAGTCACCTGGCCCCGCTCTCCCTGACCGCCCCGCCCCACCTCGAACGTCTCTGCCCATTGGCCCAAGGACCTATAGATACAGCTGACCCTCGCTGCGCGGGAGCGCGCGCGGGAGCGCGCGCGGGAGCGACCGGGGCGACCGGGGCGAAGACCGGGCAAAGAGCGGGCTGTTTGAGGCCGTTCGAGGACTGAGCGGACCGGACTGGCCTACTCTCTTTTGCCCGCTACTTCCTACCACAGAGGACCGCAAAGTCCGATCCACGCCCTCCTTTTCTCATATATATTTTGTTGTTTGGCCTTGCCCCCTACCTAAGACATGTGCACAAGAATAACCAGGAGTAAGGCCTCCAAAGGTGGTCACCCAATTAGTGGTCCAATGGATGACTTCATTACCCGCACTAACTTTGCCATTGACCGGGAAATATCCAAGCTTCAGACTCGGGTATCTCTCGAGTTGGCAGCGGCCAGAAGACTGTCTGAAGTCATTGCTACTTCCAAAAAATCCTCCTTGGGCTCTATAGCTGTGGCGGTCACTCCAGAGCGTCCTCCCATCCCCCACTGTATAATTTCCCAGGCAGAGGTACACCAGACTCCTCCACAACTTATCCCTTCCCCACACCACACCTCACAACTCAATTTACTGGAAGTGAGCGCCCCCGTCACCTCTTGCGCCCAGAATGCTGTTCCTACCCTTCCCCCCCCAGTGGTCTTCAATGCCCCTAGTGCCCCTAGTGCCACCAAACTAAACCGGAAGGCTCGCTCTCGTTCCGCCTATTCACGGAAAAAGGCGAAAATCGCGGTGCCACAACACCTGACACCGACGAATGGCCCAACACCCACCACCAAAGTTCCTCGGCCGTTTGGGGAGCAGCCATCACTGGAGGGAGTTGGGGTGGGGACAACCACTGAGCAATTACCTGCTTCCACCCCAGTGACTGAAGGTCCACAGATAGATGGTCTGGGTAATAATGATAGGGAATTCATAGATCTGGTTTGGGAATCCCTGAAAAAGCTCCTTTCTCCCTTAGATCTCAGACTTTCACGAATCGAAAATAATCTCCTTGAGATGGAAAAGAGCATTATTGCTCTGGCCACTCTCGGTTTGAGAAGTCTTGAGAATCAGGGCCTCTCTGTAGCCGATGCTACCTCTCCAGTTCCCATAGTGCAAACAGACCAAAATCAGCCCACTTTACCCTCGATTGCACGACCGGTTCCTAAACCGAGGACTGTGAAGGTGGATCAAATACCTCCTGTTACAATCCCTAAGGCCCCGAAGCGGACCCCAACCCATCTACCTGTCAAATCTAAAGCTGGGCTATCTTTGAAACCCCAGCCTGACAAGGTAGCTATACCACCTACCCGGGACTTCCAGGTTAAGAACAATTTTAGAGGGGGCTATATTGACCTTCCCCCGGAAGCAAATGATTTTGTAGTTGTGTTGATGGGGGTTCCACAGATTAGCAATGGCCAATATGAGGATCATTGGTCCTTGAAAAATAAAATAATGCATTGGCTTAATGTCAATAGACCTATCCCCAATGGCCGTAGAAGTAAAGTGCTGATGGTGCGCAGAACCTCCTGGGTGGGCCCAACTAGGAAAACAAATGCGGGGGATTGCATAGTTGTAACCTTCGATGACCCGCACACAGCACAGCACATATGCTCGTGGCCTTGTAGTGAGGGGTCCTCTGTCATTCCGAAACCCTTGTCCTTCTTCTATCCCCCACGACCGATCCACAATCAGGTGGACAATTGGTCACTAGTCCAGCAACAACCAAGGAGAAACCATTTTAACCATCAAGTGGATCCTTTTTCACATTGGAATGGTTTCCCAATCTCAAATAGATTCGGGGGTTTGGAGGAAGTAGATTGACTCCCTAGGCACCCAGGTTCCCACACAGCGGGCAATGTACCATCTTTCCTAGCCCATGGGCGTCCCGGGTCCGATTGTGCAGGCTTTGAACCCCTAGCAACTGTACATCCTTTTGGCTTAGTTCAAACACTACACAGCTCTGTTTTTGAGGGGGGTTTGATAGCTAAGAGTAGTGCAGATCAAGCCGAGCTGACTGTATTGGGAACCTCTAGTCTACAAGGTAGGAATGCACAGTTGGAACCCTCGCATATCCTATCAAATGCCCCTGTACAGGCCCCACCTTCATTCGTAGGAAGTCAGTCCGAGGGAACTATGGTCCTTACAACCTTCCATAAAATTTCCCATGATGAGCCCCTTGATAGGTTACCCTCAGCGGCTGTGCCAACTTCTACCGCATTTGCTTACTCCCCCAGTCAACCTATCACAGCTGTACCTCCGTTAAAGATTGTAAGCTGGAATGTGGCAGGGCTAAATCGGAACTTTGACAATCCCGAATGGAATGTGTTCATAGAGCCATTTGACATTTGCATTTTGCAAGAAACCTGGACCTTGGACCCAAAACATAGAGTAGGCTTTACCACCTATTTTGTCCCAGCTCTCCAACAAAGGGGTTCAAAGGGTCGTCCATCCGGAGGCCTCTTAATATGGGTTAGAATTGCTTTGGGTTTAAAAGTGAGCGATAGGTCCACTCATTCTTCTGACTTGCAGAGGATCTCAATACATTGCGAGGGGGGCAAGATGCTAGAGGTCTTTAACCTATATCTGAGGGGCGCCAGGAGCGGGACATCAAGCCTACCTCAGACAGGTCTTAGCAATGATCTAGCTGCTTGCAAGATTGACTCTTACATTCTCCTTGCGGGCGACTTCAACTGTTGTTTCGAACCGCTGGCAAAGGAGGATATTTTGAACTCCTTCGAAGAAGATGCAAGAAGGGGTATCCCGACCTTGTCGCTGGATCCGATTCCCAAATGGACACAAAGTGCGTTAGATATTAATGCACTCTGTCTGGAGCATAATTTGAGATCAGCGAATGGCCGCTCAAAATCGGACCTTATGGGAGCTCACACCTACAATAGACCGGGCCACTCCTCCAGAATCGATTTTATTATCCTGAATTATAATCTTTGGCCATTCCACTTGGATATGGAGGTTGTAGCATCTTGCGATAGCGACCACAACCCCCTTTGTTTAACCCTCTCTCCTAATTGGCAAAGTAACAAGTACAAGCAAGCACCCACTTGGAAGTCATCCCATGAAATTGTTCCGTCCAATTGTGGTAGACGTTTGAAGTGGGCAAAAGTTAAAGCTGATGAGGCAAGGATGGCGCAAGCCGGGTCCATCTTGTCAGTGGTGGAGCCTCGGCTTGACGCCATATGCCCAGCCAGTACTAAAGTCTTACCACTTTTTATAGAGACTATAGTATCACTGAGTAAATTGTTTACTATTCAATGTACCAAACCTAGGGTGGGTTCCAAAAGTAATTCTAATGCCAGAGACAATTGGTACTCTCCTAAATGTCGTATTGCTAAGGGGGAGCTTATTGCTGCAGTAAAGAGTAGGGACAAGGTCGCCATTAGTTCGGCGAGGAATTCTTACAAAAAAATAGTGGTTGAGGCAAAGGAGGCTCATGATTACCACTTCTGGTGTGACCTAACTGAAGCTAGTTCCTTGAAGGATTCCAAACGGTTTTGGGATCTCCTAAGAGCAAGGAACAAGCCTATTGACCAACAAATAACCTGCAATATTCCGGGTGATGCTTGGTTTGCCCACTTCTCCAAGCTCTATTCTGTTGCACTGGACTTGTCTCCTCCATGCCCGGGATCTTTGGCCATTACTATAGCTAACTCTCTTCCTATAGACTTCCCTTTCACCAGTCAGGAAGTTGAAGGGGCTATCAGGAGCATTGTCCCCAATAAGGCTCCAGGCCCTGATGGTATCCCAGGGGACTTACTCAAATCCTACCCGGTAGTATGGAGCAGATTAATTGCTTTACTCTTAAACGAGGCTCTGCTAGGGGGATCCTTTCCTGATTCTTGGAGGGGCGCAGAAGTTGTGCCTATTTTCAAGAAAGGTAGCCGGGATGATCCAGCAAACTACCGCCCTATTAGCTTGCTGGACTCATCCCAGAAGGTTGCGGGGAAAGTCGTTCTGGGTAGGATCCTTCAATGGGCCGACGAGGAAAAAATTCTGTCTGATTTTCAGGCAGGTTTTAGAACAGGGACAGGCACCATCGAGCAAACATTCCGCCTTCTGATGATATATTGGAAGGTGGTGGTGCTGGGAGGGGGCACGTTATATCTAGTCTTTATAGACTTGAGAACGGCCTTCGACCTAGTCCCACGGGAACTGCTATGGAATGTTCTCGATGGTCTAGGACTACCTAACTACCTGTTATTCTTGCTTAAAAAATTCCATGAAGGCAATTTCGCCCAGATCAGGTGGGGTGTCCAGGGAGAAAAAACATCTCGCATCCCAGTAGACAGGGGCGTCCGCCAGGGGTGTGTGCTTGCCCCCACTCTGTTTTCTCTATATGTCAACGGAGTGGTGGAGCATCTACTACAACACCCTGCGGATGCGCCTACCCTGGCGGGCAGAAAGATCCCAACGCTCCTGTTTGCGGATGACACCCTCCTGATCTCAAAATCTCCAACTGGCATCCAGAAATTGCTTTCTAGCTTTAAATCCTTCTGTGATAGCAGGGGTTTAGCTATAAATATAAGCAAGACTAAATTCCTTGTCCTTAATCCCCCCAAGAAAACCGTCGCCCCACCTGTTTTAGACTCCACCCCCCTGGAGAGAGTCAAAGAATTTGACTACCTGGGAATTCGCTTGTGTGACTCAATGAGTTGGAAGGCACACCATCAAAAGGTGTTTCTGACGCACAAAAGGGTCACGGGTGTTCTGCTCAAGGAGCAACGAGCCTCCTCATTGAAACCAATCGGGGCAGTGCTAGATATTTACAGAGCACGGGTTGTAAGCGCAGCTTTATATGGCGCCGAACTGTGGGGTACGCAGAGAGTCGATACATTGGCAAAGATGGAAAACAACTTCCATAAAGATCTGATGAGGCTACCCCACAGCACTCCTACAATCCCCCTCCTGTTGGATGCAGGCACTCGCCCAATTTGCGAGCAAGCAAAACTGCGCCCCCTGCTACTTTGGTCCCGGGTATGGAATGTCCCTGAATTGTGTAGTTACGCTGACGCCCTGAAAGATCTGTTGTCTCTCCCAGGTTGTAATAAGATACCCTGGTTTAGGGAGGTAAAAAGATTGCTCTATGAGCTGGGATTGGGAGACGCTTGGGCTAATAAAACAGCACCACCCAAGCTGCTCCTAAAGAATGCTTACTGGCTATGGGTAAAAAATAACAGAATGCGTAACTCCAATCTTTGCAAATCTGTTGCCCAATTTTTACTAGTTAAAGATCTCCCCTCCAGGGAACCTTATTTGGACCTAATCTGCAGCTCTGGAGACAGATCACTCTACTTCAAATTTAGGGTGGGTGTCCTCCCCTTAGGATTGTTTACTTCTTCCTGGAATCCTCCCTTTCAAACGGTCCCATTTTGTCCTTTTTGCGACTCAAGGGTTGAATCTGACGCCCACCTTCTGTTTGAGTGCAGTGTTTATGCAGCTCCTAGATTGAAATGGTTAAAGCCTCTGTGCAGAAGTTTGGGAACAAGATCACATCTAGAAGCCCTACGTTTATTGCGCTCGGATGCCCGCCCATTCTTTGCATGCTGCATGGCAAAATTTCTTGGCTGGGCATGGCGTATAAGATCTGCAAGAAAGCTATTGATCCAATAATGTTCTATTCTCTTTGACCTGTTTTTAGCCATTAGTGCAAATATATGTAAGAATAGCTTAAATGTGTATTTTATGTATTAATGTCTGTTATGATTCTCTACGGTATTTTATATTATGCACCCTTGTAATGATTTTATTTTTTGTACCGCTTTTATGATATGTACCGTATCGAAATAAAGCTATACTACTACTATAAATAACGGTGATGGATCAAGCCCTGATCTTTGGACTGGGTAAGAGTGGTCTGCTCAATTCAGACACTCTGTTCATCACCACCCCCTTTTGTAAATCGATTTTGGCCACTATAGGTGTGGCAGGGTATACTCAGACATGAGTCCCTTTCTCACTGCTCCATCAGGATTCAAGCAAGCCGGGCCGAAGAGGCTGAAATGCCAGAAACCGGTCCCCGGTAGCTTGTCTCCTTTCTGGTAAAGAACTGGCTTGGTAGTTTAGTCTGCCCTGTTCCCATGATGCACTGGGCCAGGGACAGACTGATTTGCATATAGCCAGGTTCTGAGCTGGGATGGGGCAGTGAGATAAATAACGGTGATGGATCAAGCCCTGATCTTTGGACTGGGTAAGAGTGGTCTGCTCAATTCAGACACTCTGTTCATCACCACCCCCTTTTGTAAATCGATTTTGGCCACTATAGGTGTGGCAGGGTATACTCAGACATGAGTCCCTTTCTCACTGCTCCATCAGGATTCAAGCAAGCCGGGCCGAAGAGGCTGAAATGCCAGAAACCGGTCCCCGGTAGCTTGTCTCCTTTCTGGTAAAGAATTGGCTTGGTAGTTTAGTCTGCCCTGTTCCCATGATGCACTGGGCCAGGGACAGACTGATTTGCATATAGCCAGGTTCTGAGCTGGGATGGGGCAGTGAGATAAATAACGGTGATGGATCAAGCCCTGATCTTTGGACTGGGTAAGAGTGGTCTGCTCAATTCAGACACTCTGTTCATCACCACCCCCTTTTGTAAATCGATTTTGGCCACTATAGGCGTGGCAGGGTATACTCAGACATGAGTCCCTTTCTCACTGCTCCATCAGGATTCAAGCAAGCCGGGCCGAAGAGGCTGAAATGCCAGAAACCGGTCCCCGGTAGCTTGTCTCCTTTCTGGTAAAGAATTGGCTTGGTAGTTTAGTCTGCCCTGTTCCCATGATGCACTGGGCCAGGGACAGACTGATTTGCATATAGCCAGGTTCTGAGCTGGGATGGGGCAGTGAGATAAATAACGGTGATGGATCAAGCCCTGATCTTTGGACTGGGTAAGAGTGGTCTGCTCAATTCAGACACTCTGTTCATCACCACCCCCTTTTGTAAATCGATTTTGGCCACTATAGGTGTGGCAGGGTATACTCAGACATGAGTCCCTTTCTCACTGCTCCATCAGGATTCAAGCAAGCCGGGCCGAAGAGGCTGAAATGCCAGAAACCGGTCCCCGGTAGCTTGTCTCCTTTCTGGTAAAGAATTGGCTTGGTAGTTTAGTCTGCCCTGTTCCCATGATGCACTGGGCCAGGGACAGACTGATTTGCATATAGCCAGGTTCTGAGCTGGGATGGGGCAGTGAGATAAATAACGGTGATGGATCAAGCCCTGATCTTTGGACTGGGTAAGAGTGGTCTGCTCAATTCAGACACTCTGTTCATCACCACCCCCTTTTGTAAATCGATTTTGGCCACTATAGGTGTGGCAGGGTATACTCAGACATGAGTCCCTTTCTCACTGCTCCATCAGGATTCAAGCAAGCCGGGCCGAAGAGGCTGAAATGCCAGAAACCGGTCCCCGGTAGCTTGTCTCCTTTCTGGTAAAGAATTGGCTTGGTAGTTTAGTCTGCCCTGTTCCCATGATGCACTGGGCCAGGGACAGACTGATTTGCATATAGCCAGGTTCTGAGCTGGGATGGGGCAGTGAGATAAATAACGGTGATGGATCAAGCCCTGATCTTTGGACTGGGTAAGAGTGGTCTGCTCAATTCAGACACTCTGTTCATCACCACCCCCTTTTGTAAATCGATTTTGGCCACTATAGGTGTGGCAGGGTATACTCAGACATGAGTCCCTTTCTCACTGCTCCATCAGGATTCAAGCAAGCCGGGCCGAAGAGGCTGAAATGCCAGAAACCGGTCCCCGGTAGCTTGTCTCCTTTCTGGTAAAGAATTGGCTTGGTAGTTTAGTCTGCCCTGTTCCCATGATGCACTGGGCCAGGGACAGACTGATTTGCATATAGCCAGGTTCTGAGCTGGGATGGGGCAGTGAGATAAATAACGGTGATGGATCAAGCCCTGATCTTTGGACTGGGTAAGAGTGGTCTGCTCAATTCAGACACTCTGTTCATCACCACCCCCTTTTGTAAATCGATTTTGGCCACTATAGGTGTGGCAGGGTATACTCAGACATGAGTCCCTTTCTCACTGCTCCATCAGGATTCAAGCAAGCCGGGCCGAAGAGGCTGAAATGCCAGAAACCGGTCCCCGGTAGCTTGTCTCCTTTCTGGTAAAGAATTGGCTTGGTAGTTTAGTCTGCCCTGTTCCCATGATGCACTGGGCCAGGGACAGACTGATTTGCATATAGCCAGGTTCTGAGCTGGGATGGGGCAGTGAGATAAATAACGGTGATGGATCAAGCCCTGATCTTTGGACTGGGTAAGAGTGGTCTGCTCAATTCAGACACTCTGTTCATCACCACCCCCTTTTGTAAATCGATTTTGGCCACTATAGGTGTGGCAGGGTATACTCAGACATGAGTCCCTTTCTCACTGCTCCATCAGGATTCAAGCAAGCCGGGCCGAAGAGGCTGAAATGCCAGAAACCGGTCCCCGGTAGCTTGTCTCCTTTCTGGTAAAGAATTGGCTTGGTAGTTTAGTCTGCCCTGTTCCCATGATGCACTGGGCCAGGGACAGACTGATTTGCATATAGCCAGGTTCTGAGCTGGGATGGGGCAGTGAGATAAATAACGGTGATGGATCAAGCCCTGATCTTTGGACTGGGTAAGAGTGGTCTGCTCAATTCAGACACTCTGTTCATCACCACCCCCTTTTGTAAATCGATTTTGGCCACTATAGGTGTGGCAGGGTATACTCAGACATGAGTCCCTTTCTCACTGCTCCATCAGGATTCAAGCAAGCCGGGCCGAAGAGGCTGAAATGCCAGAAACCGGTCCCCGGTAGCTTGTCTCCTTTCTGGTAAAGAATTGGCTTGGTAGTTTAGTCTGCCCTGTTCCCATGATGCACTGGGCCAGGGACAGACTGATTTGCATATAGCCAGGTTCTGAGCTGGGATGGGGCAGTGAGATAAATAACGGTGATGGATCAAGCCCTGATCTTTGGACTGGGTAAGAGTGGTCTGCTCAATTCAGACACTCTGTTCATCACCACCCCCTTTTGTAAATCGATTTTGGCCACTATAGGTGTGGCAGGGTATACTCAGACATGAGTCCCTTTCTCACTGCTCCATCAGGATTCAAGCAAGCCGGGCCGAAGAGGCTGAAATGCCAGAAACCGGTCCCCGGTAGCTTGTCTCCTTTCTGGTAAAGAATTGGCTTGGTAGTTTAGTCTGCCCTGTTCCCATGATGCACTGGGCCAGGGACAGACTGATTTGCATATAGCCAGGTTCTGAGCTGGGATGGGGCAGTGAGATAAATAACGGTGATGGATCAAGCCCTGATCTTTGGACTGGGTAAGAGTGGTCTGCTCAATTCAGACACTCTGTTCATCACCACCCCCTTTTGTAAATCGATTTTGGCCACTATAGGTGTGGCAGGGTATACTCAGACATGAGTCCCTTTCTCACTGCTCCATCAGGATTCAAGCAAGCCGGGCCGAAGAGGCTGAAATGCCAGAAACCGGTCCCCGGTAGCTTGTCTCCTTTCTGGTAAAGAATTGGCTTGGTAGTTTAGTCTGCCCTGTTCCCATGATGCCCTGGGCCAGGGACAGACTGATTTGCATATAGCCAGGTTCTGAGCTGGGATGGGGCAGTGAGATAAATAACGGTGATGGATCAAGCCCTGATCTTTGGACTGGGTAAGAGTGGTCTGCTCAATTCAGACACTCTGTTCATCACCACCCCCTTTTGTAAATCGATTTTGGCCACTATAGGTGTGGCAGGGTATACTCAGACATGAGTCCCTTTCTCACTGCTCCATCAGGATTCAAGCAAGCCGGGCCGAAGAGGCTGAAATGCCAGAAACCGGTCCCCGGTAGCTTGTCTCCTTTCTGGTAAAGAATTGGCTTGGTAGTTTAGTCTGCCCTGTTCCCATGATGCACTGGGCCAGGGACAGACTGATTTGCATATAGCCAGGTTCTGAGCTGGGATGGGGCAGTGAGATAAATAACGGTGATGGATCAAGCCCTGATCTTTGGACTGGGTAAGAGTGGTCTGCTCAATTCAGACACTCTGTTCATCACCACCCCCTTTTGTAAATCGATTTTGGCCACTATAGGCGTGGCAGGGTATACTCAGACATGAGTCCCTTTCTCACTGCTCCATCAGGATTCAAGCAAGCCGGGCCGAAGACGGCTGAAATGCCAGAAACCGGTCCCCGGTAGCTTGTCTCCTTTCTGGTAAAGAATTGGCTTGGTAGTTTAGTCTGCCCTGTTCCCATGATGCACTGGGCCAGGGACAGACTGATTTGCATATAGCCAGGTTCTGAGCTGGGATGGGGCAGTGAGATAAATAACGGTGATGGATCAAGCCCTGATCTTTGGACTGGGTAAGAGTGGTCTGCTCAATTCAGACACTCTGTTCATCACCACCCCCTTTTGTAAATCGATTTTGGCCACTATAGGTGTGGCAGGGTATACTCAGACATGAGTCCCTTTCTCACTGCTCCATCAGGATTCAAGCAAGCCGGGCCGAAGAGGCTGAAATGCCAGAAACCGGTCCCCGGTAGCTTGTCTCCTTTCTGGTAAAGAATTGGCTTGGTAGTTTAGTCTGCCCTGTTCCCATGATGCACTGGGCCAGGGACAGACTGATTTGCATATAGCCAGGTTCTGAGCTGGGATGGGGCAGTGAGATAAATAACGGTGATGGATCAAGCCCTGATCTTTGGACTGGGTAAGAGTGGTCTGCTCAATTCAGACACTCTGTTCATCACCACCCCCTTTTGTAAATCGATTTTGGCCACTATAGGTGTGGCAGGGTATACTCAGACATGAGTCCCTTTCTCACTGCTCCATCAGGATTCAAGCAAGCCGGGCCGAAGAGGCTGAAATGCCAGAAACCGGTCCCCGGTAGCTTGTCTCCTTTCTGGTAAAGAATTGGCTTGGTAGTTTAGTCTGCCCTGTTCCCATGATGCACTGGGCCAGGGACAGACTGATTTGCATATAGCCAGGTTCTGAGCTGGGATGGGGCAGTGAGATAAATAACGGTGATGGATCAAGCCCTGATCTTTGGACTGGGTAAGAGTGGTCTGCTCAATTCAGACACTCTGTTCATCACCACCCCCTTTTGTAAATCGATTTTGGCCACTATAGGTGTGGCAGGGTATACTCAGACATGAGTCCCTTTCTCACTGCTCCATCAGGATTCAAGCAAGCCGGGCCGAAGAGGCTGAAATGCCAGAAACCGGTCCCCGGTAGCTTGTCTCCTTTCTGGTAAAGAATTGGCTTGGTAGTTTAGTCTGCCCTGTTCCCATGATGCACTGGGCCAGGGACAGACTGATTTGCATATAGCCAGGTTCTGAGCTGGGATGGGGCAGTGAGATAAATAACGGTGATGGATCAAGCCCTGATCTTTGGACTGGGTAAGAGTGGTCTGCTCAATTCAGACACTCTGTTCATCACCACCCCCTTTTGTAAATCGATTTTGGCCACTATAGGTGTGGCAGGGTATACTCAGACATGAGTCCCTTTCTCACTGCTCCATCAGGATTCAAGCAAGCCGGGCCGAAGAGGCTGAAATGCCAGAAACCGGTCCCCGGTAGCTTGTCTCCTTTCTGGTAAAGAATTGGCTTGGTAGTTTAGTCTGCCCTGTTCCCATGATGCACTGGGCCAGGGACAGACTGATTTGCATATAGCCAGGTTCTGAGCTGGGATGGGGCAGTGAGATAAATAACGGTGATGGATCAAGCCCTGATCTTTGGACTGGGTAAGAGTGGTCTGCTCAATTCAGACACTCTGTTCATCACCACCCCCTTTTGTAAATCGATTTTGGCCACTATAGGTGTGGCAGGGTATACTCAGACATGAGTCCCTTTCTCACTGCTCCATCAGGATTCAAGCAAGCCGGGCCGAAGAGGCTGAAATGCCAGAAACCGGTCCCCGGTAGCTTGTCTCCTTTCTGGTAAAGAATTGGCTTGGTAGTTTAGTCTGCCCTGTTCCCATGATGCACTGGGCCAGGGACAGACTGATTTGCATATAGCCAGGTTCTGAGCTGGGATGGGGCAGTGAGATAAATAACGGTGATGGATCAAGCCCTGATCTTTGGACTGGGTAAGAGTGGTCTGCTCAATTCAGACACTCTGTTCATCACCACCCCCTTTTGTAAATCGATTTTGGCCACTATAGGTGTGGCAGGGTATACTCAGACATGAGTCCCTTTCTCACTGCTCCATCAGGATTCAAGCAAGCCGGGCCGAAGAGGCTGAAATGCCAGAAACCGGTCCCCGGTAGCTTGTCTCCTTTCTGGTAAAGAATTGGCTTGGTAGTTTAGTCTGCCCTGTTCCCATGATGCACTGGGCCAGGGACAGACTGATTTGCATATAGCCAGGTTCTGAGCTGGGATGGGGCAGTGAGATAAATAACGGTGATGGATCAAGCCCTGATCTTTGGACTGGGTAAGAGTGGTCTGCTCAATTCAGACACTCTGTTCATCACCACCCCCTTTTGTAAATCGATTTTGGCCACTATAGGTGTGGCAGGGTATACTCAGACATGAGTCCCTTTCTCACTGCTCCATCAGGATTCAAGCAAGCCGGGCCGAAGAGGCTGAAATGCCAGAAACCGGTCCCCGGTAGCTTGTCTCCTTTCTGGTAAAGAATTGGCTTGGTAGTTTAGTCTGCCCTGTTCCCATGATGCACTGGGCCAGGGACAGACTGATTTGCATATAGCCAGGTTCTGAGCTGGGATGGGGCAGTGAGATAAATAACGGTGATGGATCAAGCCCTGATCTTTGGACTGGGTAAGAGTGGTCTGCTCAATTCAGACACTCTGTTCATCACCACCCCCTTTTGTAAATCGATTTTGGCCACTATAGGTGTGGCAGGGTATACTCAGACATGAGTCCCTTTCTCACTGCTCCATCAGGATTCAAGCAAGCCGGGCCGAAGAGGCTGAAATGCCAGAAACCGGTCCCCGGTAGCTTGTCTCCTTTCTGGTAAAGAATTGGCTTGGTAGTTTAGTCTGCCCTGTTCCCATGATGCACTGGGCCAGGGACAGACTGATTTGCATATAGCCAGGTTCTGAGCTGGGATGGGGCAGTGAGATAAATAACGGTGATGGATCAAGCCCTGATCTTTGGACTGGGTAAGAGTGGTCTGCTCAATTCAGACACTCTGTTCATCACCACCCCCTTTTGTAAATCGATTTTGGCCACTATAGGTGTGGCAGGGTATACTCAGACATGAGTCCCTTTCTCACTGCTCCATCAGGATTCAAGCAAGCCGGGCCGAAGAGGCTGAAATGCCAGAAACCGGTCCCCGGTAGCTTGTCTCCTTTCTGGTAAAGAATTGGCTTGGTAGTTTAGTCTGCCCTGTTCCCATGATGCACTGGGCCAGGGACAGACTGATTTGCATATAGCCAGGTTCTGAGCTGGGATGGGGCAGTGAGATAAATAACGGTGATGGATCAAGCCCTGATCTTTGGACTGGGTAAGAGTGGTCTGCTCAATTCAGACACTCTGTTCATCACCACCCCCTTTTGTAAATCGATTTTGGCCACTATAGGTGTGGCAGGGTATACTCAGACATGAGTCCCTTTCTCACTGCTCCATCAGGATTCAAGCAAGCCGGGCCGAAGAGGCTGAAATGCCAGAAACCGGTCCCCGGTAGCTTGTCTCCTTTCTGGTAAAGAATTGGCTTGGTAGTTTAGTCTGCCCTGTTCCCATGATGCACTGGGCCAGGGACAGACTGATTTGCATATAGCCAGGTTCTGAGCTGGGATGGGGCAGTGAGATAAATAACGGTGATGGATCAAGCCCTGATCTTTGGACTGGGTAAGAGTGGTCTGCTCAATTCAGACACTCTGTTCATCACCACCCCCTTTTGTAAATCGATTTTGGCCACTATAGGTGTGGCAGGGTATACTCAGACATGAGTCCCTTTCTCACTGCCCCATCAGGATTCAAGCAAGCCGGGCCGAAGAGGCTGAAATGCCAGAAACCGGTCCCCGGTAGCTTGTCTCCTTTCTGGTAAAGAATTGGCTTGGTAGTTTAGTCTGCCCTGTTCCCATGATGCACTGGGCCAGGGACAGACTGATTTGCATATAGCCAGGTTCTGAGCTGGGATGGGGCAGTGAGATAAATAACGGTGATGGATCAAGCCCTGATCTTTGGACTGGGTAAGAGTGGTCTGCTCAATTCAGACACTCTGTTCATCACCACCCCCTTTTGCCACAGACTGCAGCACACATAGGAAGTGGGAGTGACTTGGATGACCAGTTCATTTATCTTGTTGCATATCACTTGAGGAAGCTTATTGATTTGTTACATTTCAAGGTTTACCTGGTGTGGGATTCATGACATATCTCACGAACCATGGGAGTTGCATGGACAGGGGCGACGCTTCAGGGGGGTGTTTAGGGTGTTACACACCCTAATAAATGTATTCTGTAGTAAATAGTTGGGTACAGGGGCTTTAAGTCCGGTATAGTGAGGTGTTTGTCGGATTTCACTTGGGACTTTTATATACACAAAACACACAAGGTGATGGACGGAATGTTGCACATTGGAAAACATTTACCCCCAGTCACAGATCTGTGTTTAATCCATCGTTATTTTGCTCACCAGGCCTCCCCAGTTCAGACATGGCCATATGCAAATCAGTCTTGACCCTGTGCCTCATGGGAACAGTCCAGCTCGAACTGCCAAGCCATGTCTTCCCTGGACCGGAATCAAGAATCCTAGGACCCGTTTCTGGTTATCAGCTGTCATCAGCCAGGATAGCTTGACTCCAGTGGCGTAGAGAGCACGGGACACACGTCTGGGCATACCCTTCCCACATAGGGTGAACAGCAAAATGAACAAGGTGATGGACGAAATGTTGCACATTGGAAAAACAGTCACCCCAGTCACAGATCTGGGTTTAATCCATTGTTATTTTTCTCACCATGCCACCCCAGTTCAGACATGGCCATATGCAAATCAGTCTTGACCCTGTGCCTCATGGGAACAGTCCAGCCCGAACTGCCAAGCCATGTCTTCCCTGGACTGGAATCAGGCATCCTAGGTCCGGTTTCTGACTATCAGCCGTCATTAGCCTGGATAGCTTGACTCCAGTGGCGTAGTGAGCACAGGACCCACGTCTGGGCATACCTGTCCCACATAGGATGAACAGCAAAACACATGGCAGTTCGGGCTGGACTGTTCCCATGAGGCACAGGGTCAAGACTGATTTGCATATGGCCATGTCTGAACTGGGATGGCGTGGTGAACAAAATAACGATGGATTAAACCCAGATCTGTGACTGGGGTGAATGTTTTGCCAATGTGCAACATTCCGTCCATCACCTTGTGTGTTTTACTTTTATATACACATACAGATGAAAACACACACACTTGTCTCTGTTTTAGAGATCTTAAAAAAGTTTTTTTTAACAAAATATTGTGTTTATGTACCCCTCCCAATCTGTACTCCTCTGCTTTCCTACTGCTCCTTAAGCCCCCCTCCAGCCCGCTACTTGGCTAATGTATTTTAACAAGCATGATCGTTGGGAAATAAGAAACTAACATCCCCCCTAATATTACTGACCAAGCTATGCCCCGTACGTGGAGACACCCCCACAATGCCCATGGAACGCCTCCCTTTCACACAGTGATTCAAATGCTGCATTTTGGACAGCATTGCATTGCTCTATTCCTTTACCTCTTTCAAAGGCACACCAAGTGGCTTTGCATGTCTTAACATGCGTAACTTGGGGTTTGCATTACACGTGTACCATGGTGCATGTATAAGGTACACCCCTCATATATATGGCCCTATCTCCATCAACAGACACAGGAATGGCCCCTGTACTATCTATGTATTCCTCTTAGTATGTCTGTTATGCAATTCAGTTTTGCTTACCGACAAGTAGTCCATTCCCATATCGGCTATTCTAGAAGAGGCAATTGGTGATGGAGTGCCAAAGATGTAGGTATCATGCACACTTCCTGGGTATTTTGCCAGCACATTTGTAAAGATCCCTTGATTGTCCGCAATGTCCTGGACGTTGAGAGAGTATGCGTTCTTCCAGTTCCTGTACAGGTGAAATGTTGAAGCAGGGAGAATCAGTTGCACCTGTGTGCAATTCATGGCACCCAGTACATGTGGAAATTCGTCAATGGCATAAAAAACCTTGCTTGGTGTCCGCCAGCTGTTGTTGTGTCTTGAGGAGGAGGAGATAATGGAGTGTGAGGTGGATGATGGCAAGACAGAGGGTAGGAAGGCAGAAAAAGATGGCTGCGATATTCCTGCCACATTGGCTGTTGTGCTCTAGAAGCGCCAGATGCCAGTATGTGGAGGTCAGCCATCAGCATGACCTGCGGATAGATGATGGTGGGCCTGGCAGTTGGTGGCTGAAGCACAGGCGCTATCTGGTCCAGCAGTTTTATAATGGGCTCCCTCCTGAGTTTGTAGTATGTGATGACCTCATCCACCCTGAGGTTAATGAGGGAAGTCAGCTGGTGAAAAACGCATTCCCTTCTCCTGCACTGCCTATGTGGTGGGGTTGAGAGGGGGATGGTGGTGGTGGTCTCGCAAATCCCAGCTGAAAAATTAGCATCTCAATGGCATAGTTGAGCTTGCCAAATAGTTTTGTGTGGCTTGTCTTCATGTACCACACTCAATGCATCATTTCCTCTTCCTGAGTTGCTGATGCACTGGAATTCTGATGCATTTCTGTCTCTACGCAATGCTTGCCAACAATGTGTTACACATTGTCAAAACCGTAAATATCACTGCGTGGGCTTTATAATGGATTTAACGGGGAGGGTTTTACCTTGAAACTATTAGTCTCTGCATGGCGCAGCTGGCTCTGGCACAGGTATTTTCCGACACAGGCCTACCAAAATTGCTGCATTTGGCCACATGCATCTATTTGTAAATAAGGAGTACCGCGTGCGCTACTGTCGCGTCAAAATTAGTGATGCAATGGCAGCGCAGGCCTCTCATAAATAAGCCCCAGACTATCCAAAGCTGCAGGGTTTTTAGTTGAACTTTGCAAAGATTGCAAAAGAAAAACTTCCCATGCACTTCAAATAATTTATTCTAAAGTAAACTGTGATATATTTGATTATTAGGGTAACTAGAACAGTGCAATTTCCTGAACAACAAACTGCCTCTTTCAGTTATTTGCTAGAGACTATGCTAATCCCATTTTAGCCCAGCCAATTAGAGCATTTCTCTCTCACACATCACCCAATGCCTTTAGCTATTTGGGTGTATCCCCTGCCTCTAATTAAGTGCATGCATTGCATTACGATGTATTCCACTAGAATCCCAAAAAACATTGTATTCCCTTATTCAGTCAAAGTTGGACTATTGCAACAGTTTGTATATTAACGTACAGCAGCAACATCTGAAGAAGGTGCAGGTGCTGCAAAATGCAGCTGCCAGACTTCTTTCTGGCACTCCCAAATTCTGTTCAGTTAAGTCAGAAATCCAGGAATGTCCTTGGTTACCAGTTGGAAAGAGGATTATGATCAAATCACTGTGTATTCCCTACAAGGCGCTTCACAACATTGGCCCCATTCATCTCAAACAGAAGTTCACATTGTATGTACCTACCTACTAGGACCCTTTGGTCTTCAGGCTTTAGAATCTTGGTTTTCCCCAGATTTAAAAAAGCTAACTGGAGCGGTAGAAGCTTCTTTATTGGCACAGCCAAGGCATGGAACGAGTTACCCCCCTTCATTCATGCACCCCCTGACTTGCTTGCTTCCAGGAAGGTTTTGAAAACTTGACTTTTTAGCAACTTGGCCCTTCTGTCTCTGTTCTTTTCTTCGGAGCTAGCACCAGGACACCCCAGGGTGACAGTGCGCTTTACACAATAACCTCCCTGCCTCTACTGGCTCCTTGTTGCTAATGTAGCACAAACGCACCACTAAGAATGTAGCTCTGAAAATTCCAAGATCAACTGCTGCTGCTATGTTCATTGTGCTTTTAAATGGAAATGACAACTTGAATCTATATTGGAAAATCCTTTTTGAATGAAATGTGTTTTAAGATGTATTTTTATGTGGAATTCTGTGGAATTCTAAATCATAATAAATAAAAAATGTAATTGAATTGAATTACATGTCGGACTGTACATGGTTAGCACATCAAATCCAGAACTACTGGCTATGACAATACTTGTTTGTGTATGGCCCGAGAATAAGTAAGTAGACACACTAAATGAACATGTATCTATTCCAATCTTCCTCCGAAGCAATGGTAATCTCAGGGGGTAAAAACCCTGGAAACAGTTTGTGGCAGATTCATTTCTATATTTTTGGTAATTTGCATCAGTAAAATGAGGGTTGTGGGGCTGCTTTTCTTTTAGCTACTTTGTGGCATCGGTACCATTCATTTTGGACATGGCACCAGTGGTAATTGTAAGAAGGTGAATGTGTCCCCAAAGCCAATGCTCTCATGTAAGTTATTTTTTCACGTCTCATTCATATCTTTGTTTCAAGTCATTTAAACTTTAGTGGTGCACTTAATACAGGCCAGAAAAAAGTTAATGTTAAAAGCCAACACAGTGCCACAGGATCCCAGCTGTAACATGATCTGTATTTGTAAAGCACAGATTCACCCACCGGCATCTTGGGGCTGACAAAAACATATGTTTATTGTTACTCAACGGTACTTATTTTATCGACCTCAGATAGATAATAGGCTGAGTGGGCCCGTCGGTATTTGAACCTGTGCCCATGAGGTCGCACACTGGCCCCTGCAGTGGACACAATAGTCCACTTAGCCACCAAACCCAGCTGTACCTCCCTCACAAAGCCTAGCTAGGCCAAACCCAGTTAGGGGTTGCTTGAGGTCCCTTCTGGATGGGGCCTCACCTGGCATTTCGGGATGGACTGTTCCCATAAGCAGCAGGGTCAGTACTGATTTGCATAAGATGGGACTCTTTCTAGAGTGTTACTGTGGATGATAAACAATGGATTGGAATGCGACCTGAGCGATTGCCAATGGTGACCATGATGTAATCTGATCTTGTAAAAAACAGCGCATAGGTCCATCTCCTGTGTGTCCCATGACTGGGCACATTCAGGTAATTATCACTAATATACATATAGATAAATAAATAGCTGTGTACTGCTCACCAACACGGTTCATGGTTCCTTTCCTGCTGTGCTCTAAGCTGTGCTGATGCTTCCGGGATTCCACCCTCTCTGTGAGCTGATTATTACTCACCGGCATTCCAGATTCTGAAGAGCTCATATTGCCCCACAAGAGTGGAAAGGGAAATGTGGTATTCCATGACTCCCTGTCATCTGGAATCTCTTTATGTCATTTAGAATGGTCTGTGAGACTTAGAGTGTTTTTCCTTGACTGTGACAGTTACTGCCTGGCTGAGGGTATGAAGACATGTCCTGCTACCTGTGGTTGTCAAGCTGTTCTTCTTGTGAATAAATCTACTTGAACCTACTACCAGTGTAGTCTGCATTACTACACAATTACTGGCGACGTTGGGAGCAGTGGATTTATGAAGACAGCGTTCACTTATTTCTCCTTGTCTTCAATTTTATGCAAAATTTACTTTTGCCAACTGTTGTGTGTGCATTCTTTATTTACACTGTCCCTTTAATTGGATGTATTCCTGTTAGGTCATTTATAGAATATAGAGCGTTGTACATGTCATACTCTGCATCCTTTGCAAAGGATCAGTTATTCCTGGATGCTGAACTTGCTGGATTGATTGTACTGTGCTCTTCGATTAATTAAAGGATTTAACCTACATCCTTGGATTTACTCTTCATTTCACTGGCGACGGGATTCGAAGAGCAGAACCTACGTGAGCAACTACCTTATTGAACTTTATTTAGAATATTTTTATCCTTTTAATTTACCATGGAAATTTTTTGTTAATATCTTCGATGGATTATGACTCTCAAGCTACACTTGGATTACAACTACTGTTCGTGGAGCTAGCTGTGTTGGTATAATTTGCCTTCTACCTCTGATTTGGCTGCGCGCTGGAAGTGAGTTACTGTTTCCTTCTGCTTTAACTTGTTCTTACAATATTGACTCTAATCGTTTTGAGAAAAGATTTTGTTATCAATTTTAATTGCGGAGGAAACAACGTTTTGATCTACTCGGTTTCTGATTCATATAACAAAGGAAACAAAATTGTGATCAACTCGTTTCCGTTACCTGCACGTTTCGCTGCACGCACTGCTGCACGAAATATATTTTGAAAGTCGCTGGCTACCACGCTCCATTTCCGTCATCATTGCTGCCTTCCTTTATTGACGATCTTGGAGTTCTCCGGCGTTCCGATTGTTGATCTTCAGCTACGTGGACTATGAGGATTGTGGGTACGCTTCGAAAAGGATTGTGGTACTTTGCGTATGACGTCACACGTCTTCGGCGGCCATCTTAGTGAAACGTGAAGCCTTAAGAAAACGTTTCTTCAGCGGACTTAAAGAAGACGTATCTCCAGCGGACTTATACTAATCAATTCTTCGTTCTCAGTAGTTTTTGTGCGCATCATCAACGGTGATTCGCACACCATCTACGGTGATTCGCACACCATCAACGGTGATTTGCACACCTTTAAAGTATTTTACTGATTAATTAATTCTTTGTTCTCAGTGGCTTTTGTGCGCATCACCAGTGATTCGCACACTATCAACGGTTATTCACACACCTTTTAGGTATTTTGTATTATAAGCTTGTGGAATAATTACTTGTGCAATAATTAATTATTTATTGTTAAAATAATATCGTTCTCTACCTAATTGACCCAGCATTGTTCAGTTTAATATTGTTGATTTATTAATTTGTGGTAGCCCTATCTAGGATGACTCAGCCTAATAATAATATTAGTGCACCTCAAGCTTTTTGGGTTTCTGGTAATGAACCACCATTAAAATGGTTGGAGTGGAAACCTTATTTTTGTAATTATATAGATGCACTAGATGAAGATGGAAAAATGTCTCATGCTCAAAAGAAGAGACTTCTTCATTCCTTAGGTCCTGTTGGACTAAAAGTATATGAAACTATGACTAAACCTTGTTTTCCAGGGGATTTGAATGTTTATATGTTAGCGCTTTTACATTTAGACACTTACTTTGCTCCTAAAGTTTGTATCGGAGTAACAAGATACAAATTTTTTTCAAGGAAGCAAACTAAAGAAGAAAATATTGATCATTTTCTTGCTGATCTTAAAAAATTATCCTTAGATTGCAAATTTGGTGTTCTACAAGAAGAGCTGATTAGAGACCAAATTGTTATGCATTCTTACAATGCTTCTATACAAGATAGATTGTGGATTAATGGAGATTCTCCGTTAGATGATATCCTTGCCATTGCACGTAAGGCAGAAATGTCTGGCAGGTGCGCTAATGTGATTAAAAATGATAATACTTCCAACTCTAATGAGGTTGTTGGTAAAGTAAATGCAGTTGATAAGAAGAGGTTTAGTTATAGCTCAAAACAGTCGTTTGGTGCTAGCAGCAAACCTTTATATGCTAAACATTCTCAATCTTCTTCTAATTTTAAACCTAGATGTTATAGATGTAACAGCTTGGAGCATTTAGCTGACTTCAAGGGATGTCCTGGCCTTAAAGCTAAATGCACTGGTTGTGGTCTGAAAGGTCATTTAACGAAAGCTTGCAACAGGAAGAAGAAGGGTAAAGTGAATTTTGTGAATGACATGGATGATGATGAAATAACTGAGAATGAGTCGGAAGATAATTTAGTAATGAATTTACATGACAAACTAGTTTTGAAAATACGAGATCAAGATATGGTTAACAAACCTATCTGTTCCATGAGTATTGGTGGAGTGAACGTTAAAATCTATGCTGATTCGGGTTCACCCTATACAATTGTTAATGAAGAAATGTGGAAGTCCTCTTTTGTCCAACATGTGGGTGAGAAACTTTTACCATCAGATATTCATCCTGAAGGCTATATGGGGGAACCTATTGCTATTCTTGGTTTCCGTTGGTTCACATTTAGGTTCAAGGGCAGAGAGTGTAGGGGTAAGCTGTACATCTCAAGTAAAGGACCACCTGTTTTGGGATGGTTCGACCAAAAACAACTTCACATTATCTTAGATCCTAATAGCAAGGAACAAGTTTTAGTCGTGGATGACAGTTCTATTGTTACTGATGAGATTTTACGGAAATTTCCAAAAGTCTTCAGCAAAACTTTGGGAAATTTAATTGGTTTTGAAGACAAAATTATATTAAAGGAAGATGCTTGCCCCAAAGTGCATAAATGTAGGAATGTTCCCATTCTAGTGAGAGATGAAGTTAGCAAAGAATTAGACAAAATTGATACAACCGACATTATTGAACCAATTGAAGCAAGCAAATGGGTTTCTCTGATTGTCGTCGCAAGACGTAGCAATGGAAAAATTAGGTTGTGTGTAGATTTAAGGTACCTAAATAACAACATAGTGGTGGATAAGTTCCCACTTGCTAAAATTAATGAGATGGTTGCTAGTCTTGGCAACGCACAATGGTTCTCAACTATAGACTTATCATCTGCTTATCACCAAATTTCACTGTGTCCGGAGTCAATGAACCTCACATCATTTGTAACACCTTTTGGTTGTTCCGTTATAAGCGGATGCCTTTCGGTTTAGCTTCGGCGGCCGCTGTTTTCCAGCGTTTAATGTATCAACTGTTCAAGGAGGAAAAAGGTGTCAGATTTTTTCAAGACGACATTCTTGTTTTTGGAGATGATGAGAGTGAACATTTGTCTAGGTTGAAGAAAGTTTTGAGTATTCTTGAGAGCAAGGGTCTTACCGTTGAGCATTCTAAATGTAAATTTGCGCAGAAGAGCGTGACTTATTTGGGTCATGTCATTGACGGAGAAGGTGTTAAACCCAAGCCTTCTTTGATTTCTGCTATCTCCGAGGCTCCTGTTCCAACATGTAAAGATGACATAAAATCATTTTTAGGAATGGCAGAATTTTGTTCAAAATATGTTCCTAATTTTGCAAGTGTTACTTATAACATTCGTCAGCTTTTAAAAAAAAGTGTTAAATTTGAGTGGTCTAGTTCTTGTGATGAGGATTTTAAGAACATTAAGCATGCGATTGCTAAGGCCACTGCCTTGCATAGTTTTGATCCATCTCTTAAGAATATAATAACTACTGATGCTAGTAACAAGGGTCTTGGGGCGGTTTTAATGCAAGTAGATAAGAAAGGAATGGAGAAAGTGATAGCCTATGCTTCGAGGTCCTTGTCCCCCTGTGAGGAGAAATACCCAATAATTGAAAGAGAAGCATTAGCATGTGCCTGAGCATTAGATCATTTTAAGTCTTTTGTTTGGGGGAAAATGTGTTTATTACGCAGTGACCACAAAACATTAGTGAAAATTTTGACTACTAAAGGTGTAATCAATGCTTCTGCACGTCTTGCTAGGATTTCAATGAGGTTACAGAATTTCATCTATAAGATTGTGTATGTTCCGGGGAAAAGTAACGTTCTTGCTGATTTCCTTTCAAGAATGCCAGTATTGCTGGAAGAATGTGACAATAATGAGTGGAATGAGTTACAGGTAGCTTGTGTACACGATGAGGGTCTTTCTGCTTTCAGTAAGGAAGATTAGAGTGGTGAATATTCTACAGATGAGTAAATGGTTGGCCTAGCAAAAAGGATCTGTTGGATGAAAATATTAGACCTTTTTGGGAGGTTAGATCTGAATTTTCTATTGCACATGAAACACTATTGAGGGGTGGAAAAATAATTCCTCCCAGTGGGTTACGTGAGGGGATTATTGAACTTTGTCATGAAGGACATCCTGGTATTGTAAGATCAAAATCCTTGGTTAAACAATTGTTTTGGTGGCCTGGTTGTGATTCCCAGACAGAAAGAGTGGTTAGAGATTGTGTTATTTGTGCATCTGCTGATAAAACTTTACGTACTTTCCGTCCTCCTATGCTGGAATTCTCATCTCCTGAGCATCCATGGGAATGTGTAGCTGTGGATATTATGGGTCCCCTTCAGGAGCAGGATAGTGTCATGATTCCACACCTGCTCCTCCTTAAGGGCTACGCATCCCCTTTAGGCTACAGATTTATTCCCTTTTGAAACCCACCCCTGTCCCGTGCGCCCGCACGCTTCAAGTCAGTGTGTTTGGGTGTGTTTGGTGGTACTGTATTTCATGCCTTAATTTTCATGCCTTGTGTCCTATTGTGTTTGTTTCCACTATTTGTGCAGGTTTCTGTGTTTTCATGTGGTTAAATTTAGGTTTAGGAGCAAGCGCAGACGAAAGACCAAGCCTTCGCTTTGAGCGCTCACGGAAGCCAGACCTTCGCTCTGAGAACGGTCTCATCGCATCCTTTGCACGCGCCTTTTTGGTGCGCCTCAGAGGGGTTTCAGGAAGCTTCTGTCTCGCGCACCGTCCGTGTGCGTAACTGGGTGGAGCTGGGTGCGGCCCAGTATTTAAACCGCACCCAGCCTTCTGGAAGGCGCTTTGCCTTCAGACTTCATTTGGAGAAGGTCGCGTATTCTTCTTACCGGCAGGACATCTTCATGGCTCTTCAACTGGCTAATCATTCTTTGAAAACAGCGATGAAGATCCTAGAAGACAAAGAGTCAGAAAGCTAAGTACTTTCATTTTTTGGTTAAAGGCGCCCTTCGCAAGAAAGGTCAAGGACAATTTTTGGAACTTTGCTTCACAGAGGAAAACGCAAGGAAAGATTTTGGACTATTTAGTTTCTTGTATTTCAGTATTCTTCTGAAGAACTTGTTTAGGTTTTCTTGTATGTTATTTAGATTCATATTTCGATAGCGAATACAGTCATCGCTTGATGTTGTTAAGGTATGGGATTTTGTGTTTTGCTTGTCTTTCCGAAATTAGAGGACGATTTTCAAGAACCCCGAGTTTAGGAGGCAAGACGTTTATTGCAAGTAAGTGGTGGAAGAGTTAGGTAGGATTTGCGAAAGCCTTTTAAAGAATGATAAGTAATCCTCCTCTTTCATTTCCAGCCTAATTCAACTAGAGTCTTCAAGCCTACAAGCTGACCACTTATTCCCAGAGGACACTTGACGACACCGTCTTCAACTCCATAAAGAAATACTGGACGAAGGCCCACTCCTTACTGATCGCAGGTAGGCGAACGTTTAGAAATCCAGTTAGAGTCTTAAGTATCTTAACCAGAGTAGCTAAAAGATTAGAATAGAATAGGAGGAAACTATAGGACTTGAATAGTAAAGTCTTCTGTGCTTGTTGCCTCGCAGGTCGACAGCAAGAATCAAGAGTCTTCACTGCAACGTCCAGTACCGGCCCTCCTCCCTAATTTCTAGTTAATTTCTTGCTGTAATTTAGAATCAGTAAGTGTTAGTTAGTAATCAGGGAAGTTGGTCCCTTACGTCTCTGCGGAATCATCTGCGTCATCCTAGAGGGCTTCTGTTCAAGCAAGGTAAGGGACGACGTGGATAGCTTGACAGAAGGCAAAAGCCCACGTTGATAATTCCGCCCAGACGCAATGGATCAGGTATCTATGCAGGATTTAGTAGCTGTGCTTGACGCAATTAGGCAGGATAACGCTGCTTTACGTAGGGATTTATCCTCTCTCCAGGACTCGGTGCAGCAAAAATCAGCCACTTCTCAGGGCTCTTCCAGTTCTAGTTCTCCATCACAAATCCATGTTGTAACTCCGGTCCCCACCCCTTTAGCTCCCCCAGAGAGATTTTATGGGGATTGCAATAAGTTCTCTGTGTTTTTACAACAATGTCACTTACACTTTATAGCAAAAACCACAGCTTTTCCTGATGATTCTTCCAGGGTAGCATTCATGTTATCCTACATGGGTGGCGACGCTGCCCTTTGGTCTGTCCCTTTAGTTGAAGCTGATGATCGGATCTTGTATAACTTCAAGGATTTTGAGAGGGCTTTAAAGAAGATGTTTTCTAAACATCTATTTGTCCAGTCTGCAGACAATGAGCTGTTAGGTTTAAGACAAGGCTCATCTGATTTGCTACATTATATTTCTACCTTCAATCGTTTGGTCTTAGAAGCCGATTGGCCTCACGACAAGCGAATTTCGATCTTCTATAGGGGATTGAAGGACGAATTGAAAGACATGATCACCCAGATTTTAGACCCCCCTGAAGAGATTAGTGCCTTCATAGACCTAGTGGTGAAATTAAATCATCGTATATCCGAGAGAAAGGGGGAAAGAGGGAAGTCAGAGCACAAATTAGTTTTCTTTAAGGAAAGATCCACATCAGTGCCTAACCGAGAACCTAGTTCCAAAACTGATTCTGCAGAACCTATGCAGATAGGATCTATCCGAGGTCCCTTGTCTAAGGAGGAGAAAGAAAAGAGACGGCGATTAAATCAATGTCTCTATTGTGGGAAGTCAGGACACTTTGTGAAGGAATGTCCCACACGACTAAACAAATTTAAGGTTAGATCTTCCGACTTAGCTGTCACACAAGAGAAGTCGGAAAACTAGAAAACTCGGTAAAAGGAGAGGTCGGTTTATCGAGTTTGTTCTCTAGTTTGGCCTCAACTATTCCTCCCATTGGATGTAGACACTTTTCGATTCTTGTAGAACTCCGAGGTCTACTTCCAGAGTCTTACTCCAGACAGGTGGAAGCCATCATAGATTCTGGTGCTACAGGTAATTTTATAGACTCTCATTTCTTCCTCCAGTTAGGCTTCAGATCCGTGTCAAAGGACCATCCAGAAATCGTTAGAGCTGTTGATGGCAAGGAATTGACTTCGGGTCCTGTCAATAGACAGACTGAGGTATTAGAAATGGATTGCTCTCCTATACATAGGGAAAGAATACAATTAGACATCATTGATGCCCCTCAATTCAAGATGATTTTAGGAATCCCTTGGTTAGTTAAACATAATCCGTCCATAGATTGGGTGACCAAGACTATCACTTTTCAGTCTCCTGCTTGCACCGAACTTTGCTTCCTTACTAAGAGATCTAAGGATGTGGTTCAAGGTTTTGAATTTGGAATGGAATCACCCAATATACTGATTCTGGAAGGAGTTCCATCAGTGTATAATGACCTGTCTGATGTTTTTGACAAGAAAAAGGCCAACACCCTACCACCACATAGAGATTTCGACTGTAGAATAGATTTAGTGCCTGGAGCAACCTTACCCTGCAGTCGAATATATGCTCTTACGGAAGCTGAAAACGCCCATCTCAGAGATTATCTTGATGAGTATCTAGCTAATGGCTTTATAAGACACTCCAAGTCTCCGGTCTCATCAGCTCTTTTTTTCATTCCAAAGAAGGGAGGGGAGTTGCGTACTTGCATAGACTACAGAGCCTTGAACAACGTGACCATTAAGAACAGGTACCCCTTGCCTTTGATCCCTACACTATTAGATCAAATCAAGAAGGCTAAAATTTATACAAAATTGGACTTACGCGGAGCGTACCATTTGGTAAGAGTAAGAAAAGGAGACGAGTGGAAGACAGCATTCCGTACTAAATTCGGTCTCTTTGAGTACCAAGTCATGCCATTTGGTTTGTGTAACGCTCCTGCCGCTTTCCAGTTTTTTATAAATGAGGTTCTACATGAGTTCATTGACATCTGCTGTGTAGTCTACATAGATGATATCCTCATATATTCTGATTCAGAGGAAGAACATGTAAGACAGGTTCGCGCCATTCTTCAAAGACTACTTTCAAACTCACTCTTCGTAAAATTGGAAAAAAGTCTATTTCACGTTTCAAAGGTGGATTTTCTGGGCTATATTATCAGCCCAGAGGGAATAGAAATGGACCCTAAGAAGGTAGAAGCTGTAACAACCTGGCCTAGTCCCACTTCTGTGAAACAAATCCAAAGTTTTTTAGGGTTTGCAAATTTTTACCGCAGATTCATTCAGAACTTTTCTCAGGTTATAACTCCTATTACCAAACTGTTAAGAAAAGGAGCCAAGTTTTTATGGTCCCCAGCCGCAGAAGACGCATTTCAGAACCTAAAAAAGTTATTTACCATGGCTCCAATTCTAAGTCATCCAGACCCCAATCTACCTTTTATTGTGGAAGCAGACGCCTCTCAATTTGCATTGGGTGGCATTCTTTCACAACGAGATTCAGATACTGGCCAAATGCACCCTATAGCCTATTTCTCAAGAAAGTTATCAGAAGCCGAACAAAATTATGCAATTGCTGACAAGGAGTTGTTGGCAATCAAAGCAGTGTTTGAAGAATGGCGTCACTACCTACTAGGAGCTCGTCATCCTGTAACGATTTATACAGATCATAGAAATCTCCAAGCTCTAAGATCTGTAAAGGCCTTATCTGCTAGACAACTGCGATGGTCCATGTTTTTCAACGATTACAATTTTGTGATTACATATCGCCCAGGAAAGGAGAATTTAAAAGCAGATGCTTTATCCAGACTAGGAGAAATGACGTCGGATCAACCGGTAGTCGTTCACCCTGTAATCCCTACTTCTTGTTTTCAGGGAAGCTTAACTGTTTGTGACATCATTGATGACATTAAGGAAGCTCTGAAAGAAAAGACATTGGAGCTTTGGAGAAAAGATCATCCTTTTCTTGTTGAGAAGGATGGGTTGCTGATGGTCCATGACTTAATCTTTGTTCCAAAAGAGAAAATTCAAAGAGCCATTATTCACTTTCATCATGAGACAGTTCTGTCTGCACACCCAAGCTTTATAAAAACTATGGAACTCATCAAGAGGAAGTTTTGGTGGCCTTCTATGTCCAAAGACATTAAACAATTTGTGGAAACTTGCAGCATCTGTATTCAGCACAAGTCCTCTCACCAGGCTCCTAGTGGTTTGTTGATGCCATTACCTATTCCTCCTCAACCATGGCACACTATATCTTTAGATTTCATTGTTGAACTACCTGAAACCAAGAAGGGATTCAATACAATTTTGACTGTAGTAGATCAGTTTTCCCGTATGGCCCATTTTGTTCCTCTAAAAAAGCTTCCCACTGCATTGGAGCTAGCTCATTTGCTCATGATCCATGTGATAAGGTTACACGGGATTCCTTCAGTAGTTATTTCGGACAGAGGATCACAGTTTATTTCTAAGGTTTGGCAGAAACTGAGTTCTTTGCTACATATGGAGATTCGTTTATCCTCTAGTTATCATCCTCAAACCGATGGTTTAACTGAGAGGACTAACCAGACTATTGAACAATATCTTCGTTGTATGTTACCTAATGTTACCGAAGAATGGTCAGATCTACTAAGTCCTTTGGAGTTTGCCTACAACAACTCTGAGCATTCTTCTATTAAAATGTCCCCATTCTTTTGTAATTTCGGTTTTCATCCAAAAAGTATTCCTGAAAATTCCAACAATAACCTCAATGACTCCGTACCCACAGTTTATGACTATGTGTCCCAGGTATTTTCCATTCAGGAGGATGCCAAATTCAATTTGGCCAAAGCGAAGGAATCTCAGAAAGAAGCCAAGGATAAACATCGAACTGAACAACCTCTTTATGAAATAGGGGATAAAGTATGGTTGAGTACAAAAAATTTGAAATTAAGAGGGAACAGAAAATTCAATCCAAAATTTATTGGCCCCTATCCCATTGAGAAAATACTAAATCCAGTTTGTGTTAGATTGACCCTCCCTAGTAAGTACTTGATGCATCCAGTCTTCCATGTCTCTCTAATCAAGCCTTTTCATCCTCAAACTCGTATTCCCAAGTCCCCTCCTCCCATCATTGTTGAAGGCAACTCAGAATTTGAAGTAAGAGCAATCTTGGATTCCAAGAGAGTTAAAGGAAGGTTGTATTACCTCATTGACTGGAAAGGTTATGGTCCTGAGGAAAGGTCTTGGGAGCCTCTAGAACACCTTAAAAATGCTCCCAGATTGATTCAGAACTTTCATTTACGATTCCCGGACAAACCTAGACCCATTTCCACCGTTCTTGGGGGGATCTTGAGGAGGGAGTACTGTCATGATTCCACACCTGCTCCTCCTTAAGGGCTACGCATCCCCTTTAGGCTACAGATTTATTCCCTTTTGAAACCCACCCCTGTCCCGTGCGCCCGCACGCTTCAAGTCAGTGTGTTTGGGTGTGTTTGGTGGTACTGTATTTCATGCCTTAATTTTCATGCCTTGTGTCCTATTGTGTTTGTTTCCACTATTTGTGCAGGTTTCTGTGTTTTCATGTGGTTAAATTTAGGTTTAGGAGCAAGCGCAGACGAAAGACCAAGCCTTCGCTTTGAGCGCTCACGGAAGCCAGACCTTCGCTCTGAGAACGGTCTCATCGCATCCTTTGCACGCGCCTTTTTGGTGCGCCTCAGAGGGGTTTCAGGAAGCTTCTGTCTCGCGCACCGTCCGTGTGCGTAACTGGGTGGAGCTGGGTGCGGCCCAGTATTTAAACCGCACCCAGCCTTCTGGAAGGCGCTTTGCCTTCAGACTTCATTTGGAGAAGGTCGCGTATTCTTCTTACCGGCAGGACATCTTCATGGCTCTTCAACTGGCTAATCATTCTTTGAAAACAGCGATGAAGATCCTAGAAGACAAAGAGTCAGAAAGCTAAGTACTTTCATTTTTTGGTTAAAGGCGCCCTTCGCAAGAAAGGTCAAGGACAATTTTTGGAACTTTGCTTCACAGAGGAAAACGCAAGGAAAGATTTTGGACTATTTAGTTTCTTGTATTTCAGTATTCTTCTGAAGAACTTGTTTAGGTTTTCTTGTATGTTATTTAGATTCATATTTCGATAGCGAATACAGTCATCGCTTGATGTTGTTAAGGTATGGGATTTTGTGTTTTGCTTGTCTTTCCGAAATTAGAGGACGATTTTCAAGAACCCCGAGTTTAGGAGGCAAGACGTTTATTGCAAGTAAGTGGTGGAAGAGTTAGGTAGGATTTGCGAAAGCCTTTTAAAGAATGATAAGTAATCCTCCTCTTTCATTTCCAGCCTAATTCAACTAGAGTCTTCAAGCCCACAAGCTGACCACTTATTCCCAGAGGACACTTGACGACACCGTCTTCAACTCCATAAAGAAATACTGGACGAAGGCCCACTCCTTACTGATCGCAGGTAGGCGAACGTTTAGAAATCCAGTTAGAGTCTTAAGTATCTTAACCAGAGTAGCTAAAAGATTAGAATAGAATAGGAGGAAACTATAGGACTTGAATAGTAAAGTCTTCTGTGCTTGTTGCCTCGCAGGTCGACAGCAAGAATCAAGAGTCTTCACTGCAACGTCCAGTACCGGCCCTCCTCCCTAATTTCTAGTTAATTTCTTGCTGTAATTTAGAATCAGTAAGTGTTAGTTAGTAATCAGGGAAGTTGGTCCCTTACGTCTCTGCGGAATCATCTGCGTCATCCTAGAGGGCTTCTGTTCAAGCAAGGTAAGGGACGACGTGGATAGCTTGACAGATAGTTGCAATCGTTATTTGATCGTCCTTATGGATCTATTTTCTAAATGGCCTGTGGTTAAGGTTGTCGAAAGGGCTGATACTGATTCTGTACTTTCCTTTCTTGATGAAACTTTTATTACTAAAGGTATTCCTTCTTGTGTCCTCACGGATAATGGCGTCCAGTTTTTGTCTATCAGAGCGAAAAGGTATTTCAATAAGCTTGGTATTAAACATAGAACAACTTCACTGTATAATCCAGGTGGTAACGGTGTTGTTCAATAGAGTTTTGAAGAATACTATTCAGTTGTCAATAAGTAATAATATGGATTGGACTACTCAAGTAGGAAAGGTGGTTTGGAATTACGTATTACTAATAATGACTCTACTGGTGTTTCCCCTTTTGTTTTAATGAAGGGTAGGAACCCACGTTCCAAGTCCATTCCTGCTTGGTTATTCTCTAGTGAGGCGGAACCTTGTTCTCATGACTTAGTTAAGGCGCGTTTGGAACTGACACATACCAAGAGTAAAAAATATCATGACTTGAAACATGGATCTAAGGAAGCTCAGATAGTTGTGGGAGATTGGGTTAAAGTTAAAAAACCTTTTAAGGTTCAGAAGGGAGTTTCTTCCTTCTCTGAACCTTTTCAAGTGGTGGAAGTGTTAAGGAATTCTATTAGACTTAACGATGGGAAGGTTTGGAATCTAAATAGGATTGCAAAATGTAAATCTGGTTCCCTTACCCAAGACAATTCTCATACTCTTTGGAAGCCAGAGGATTTAGATGTAGATAGTTCTAATGGGAATGATGTTTTGCTCAGTAGTCCTGTAACGGTTAACCCCCCTCCTTCAATTGAAGTTCCTTCTAGTAGTCGTGTTGTGGAACTTACTGACAATATCACTCAGGATTCAGTTTCTACCCCTGAGGTAGGAAGTTCCGTTTCTGTTAGTGAGGATTCCTCCTTGTGCCGTCATTCCTCAAGGAAGAGGGTGGTTCCTCTCTGGCTTAAGGACTACATTATAGAGAATAAGTAGTAGTATTTTTTTAAATATCATTTTCTTCTTATCCTAAGTTTCCGTTATTTCGTTTTTTGTTTTCCTTCTTTTTTTTATTTTTTTTTTATATATGGAAGGGGGATGTGTTGTGTGTGCATTCTTTATTTTCACTGTCCCTTTAATTGGATGTATTCCTGTTAGGTCATTTATAGAATATAGAGTGTTGTACATGTCATACTCTGCATCCTTTGCAAAGGATCAGTTATTCCTGGATGCTGAACTTGCTGGAGTGATTGTACTGTGCTCTTCGATTAATTAAAGGATTTAACCTACATCCTTGGGATTTACTCTTCATTTCACCAACTTAAAGAAACCTCATTTGCGGTGAGAAACCTCATCTATACTCCAGTGAACTTTCTAAAGAAATTTTCGGACATTAACATTTCTTCTAAAAACGTAAGTGAGCCTATTTAAGTTTCTTCTGGATTTTCACCTCTATTTTAAGCATCTACTGCTTCATCATCTAATTTCTACTCCTCGACCACATGCATCGAGCGGTTTTCACATTTAATAATTAAAAATACTTTGGTTTGCGCTCTCGAACCATCACTCGTTTTGGAAGTAAACATATCAAGGAACTCACCTCGAGCTTCTGTCTCGAGCACTCCGAGTTCGTTTACACTGCCGATCATTTGCAGTGCATCCTGGGACACGAGCGTCATCGCGCACGTCATCGCGCATGACTACACGCTCACGGCGGCCATCTTGATGCAGTTTGAAGCAATAGCTTCGCGTTCCTAAGCAACAACGCTGTTTTTCTTCGAGGATTTAACGCGAACATTTGAATTAAAATACTTTCAACTCCATATCTACTCAAACGCTTTCCTGTACTTCCCCACGGTGATTTGCACACCTCTTTGGAATATCGCTGCAAATTTCCACGGTGATTTGCACACCTTTTAAAAAAAAAAAAAGAAGAAATAATTTTAAACTTTAAAACTTATTCACTTACACTGTTCCAAAAATCGCAAATTGTGTACTAACATTAAAGTTTTATTTTCATGATGTCTAATATCGCAGCACCACCTCACTTCCTTCAGGTTGCAGGTGATCCTCCTATTGAATGGGACCTTTGGTTCCCCATGTTTATTGCATATGTCGATGTTTTAGAAAAAGATGATTGTTCGCCTAAAAGAAAACTTGCCCTTTTAAGACATTGTCTTGGTGGCGCAGGGATAAAAGAATTTGACAACCTACCACCTTTGGAGGATGCAGGTGACATGGATGTATTTAACAAAGCTTCTAAACAAATGAAAATTCGTTTTGGTAGGAGGATAAACACAGTGATGGAAAGGTTCAAATTTTATTCTCGCGAACAGAAATCTGAAGAAACAATTGAGGATTATGTTGCTGCACTTCGCTCACTTGCTTGCACATGCTCCTTGAAACCATATCATATGAGCAAGTTCTTAGGGACCAAATTATGATGAAAACAAAGAGTAAAAAGATCCAAGAAAGACTTTGGTTAGGGACTGAGACTATATTGGCTGCAGTAGTTAATATAGCCAAGGGTATAGAACATTCAGAAATTTTTGTATCTGAAATCAGGGGGAAAAATATAAAAGCAAATGTCCCTGAAGTTGAAGTAGCCATTGTTAAAAATCAAACTAGTTCTCTTCCAAGTACCTTCAACACCAAATCCAATTTAAAAAAAGAATATGTAAGAAATGCTAATGATAATAAGGGCTTTGTTAAAAAAAAGTACTATACTTTGTTATAGGTGTGGTAGTTCCAACCATGTTGGAAATTACAAAGGTTGTCCTGCTTGGGATAAAGTCTGTATCAAATGCAAGAAGAAAGGGCATTTTGGTAACGTGTGCAGGTCCGGTCAAAGAATTCATTACATTTCCCCTGAAGAAGAGGAAGTCCTTAATAGTCTGAATTGCATACTATCTGTTGATGAAAGTTTTGAAAGGAATTTCCCTTCTTGTACAATTCTCTTTGATGACAAACCTATTGAAATTTTTGTTGATTCTTGTGCATGGTACACCATTATTGGTAAGAATATCTTTGAACAACTATGTCATCAAAGAGAACTTTTGAGCCCTGATATATATCCTGGTGGTTACACGGGGCGAAAGATTGCCTTAGAGGGTTTTTTTTGGGACAAATTATCTTTCAAGAACTGGGATATTAGAGCAAAAGTTTATGTTGCTACCAAGGGGGTGTCCATCCTTTGTTGGCCTCATCAACGCGAATTAGGAATCAAATTAGATCCTAATGCAACTCCACCAGTCTATGTTGATGAGCCCCGTTTTGCAAAGCCTATTACTGATTCCTTGGTTAACTTAACCTTAGATGCATCTAGTAATGATGGTTTCACTAAAAGTGTTCTTGAGAAATTTACTGAGATTTTTAACGACAAATTGTGGAAATACATTAATTTCAAACACAAAATTATTTTAAATGATAATGCTGTTCCTGTCAGGCATAGGGTAAGAAATGTTCCTTTGGCGTATAGACCCAAATTAAAAGAAATACTGGACGATCTAGCGAAAAGAAACATAATTGAGCCAATAGAATCCTCCCCTTGGGTTTCGCCCATTGTGATTTCACTTAAGAGCTCAGGCGAACTTCGTTTATGTGCGGATCTTCGCAGTCTTAATAAAGAAATATGGATAGACAAACATCCTGTTCTTCTTGTGAATAAATCTACTTGAACCTACTACCAGTGTAGTCTGCATTACTACAGGAAACAAGCAAATAGTTCTGATTTTCTGAATATAATTAAATCAGTTTGGGAGTCCAGCATGTGGGCGTGGGATAAGCATGCTACAAGTGTGGTAGTGGTTTGGTATTCATGTAATCTGTAGGCATACACTTTGCTAATATGACCAAGTCCAGTACAAGAATGTAAGTAATGTAATACAACCATGTGGAAACAGTGCACTGTCATTCTATGGCTACTGCTGAATTGCGATATTTTGACTTTATGGCCTTGATTTCCATGTGAAATTCCACCCAGAAAAATGAGGTCTGCACAGTTATTCCTCATTACACAGAGATTAGCATATAGTAGCCAGATTTGTGTACGTAGATTTCAACCAGAAACATTCTTTCCGGCTACATGATATTCCATTTATAAATTCATCCAATTTAGCACCGTGCTTTAGAAGGTGAGGAACAAAGCAAGCATTTTTTTGAGTTGATAATTCCACTCAACCCCCTGCCTACATCATTCTCGCCACTAAAAATTAGTATTGTTAAGGAGAATGTACTATCTGCTCCAAATGATAATTTAACATCTAAGAAAAATAGGAATGGGTTGGGGTCTCCTACACATTGAGGAGAAAAATCGAATAATTAAATAAGAAAACGTAACTCGCCAAGGCACATCTATATAGTTTTGAAGAAGAGGGGACAGTAATCTAGTTTACACAAGTAAAGCTAGTCCAAACCAGGATGGATGAAAGTTAATGCAAGTACAGAATACGGATGAGATGAGAAGTGAAGCATCCACCATTTAGGATTAACTCAAAATCTATGCTACCCATAAATGTCCAGCTACTTAATAAGTGCGAATTGAAGATATCTTTGGTGAAGCAGAAGTATTAATGTATATGAAATGATCGAGAATGCTCAGTTTCCTCAATCTTCAGCCTCAGGAACATTTGATGCAAAGATATGGCATAAGTAATACTTCCAAAATATATAAGGGGAGAAGAAAATATGGAAGGGTGCTAGAATGATATTATTACCATAACTTATGAAATCTTAAAGACATCAGATGGAATTAATAGGTGATGGACCGCTAAGCTGTAAATAAAAGAGAAGTTAAATGTAAAACTTAGAGATGTGGTGATAAAATGAGTAAACTGTTTGCTACAAATACCTGATGCAAATAAAGATTTTCATAAAGTGAAATGAGTACCTAAACTAATTGAGCACTTGGCCAAACAGATAACAATGACTTAAACAAATAGGGGAAGGATAATACAATCACATGAGAACATTAGGATACAAGATAATGAAAATAATCTCATTGGAATTTTAAAGCAGCAGTAATTTCTCCTGAACTTCCAGTGCAGAAGTCCTACATGCCCTAATGAAGGCCTCCTGAACAGAATCACGTAGAACATAGCAGGGATAGGTTGGTGGGAGCGGGTGATGGAGCACAAATGTGTAGGAAATGTAATAACTACATCTACTTTTCAGGAAACATGGAGAGTAACGACAATTGGTTTTAATGCTAGCTTAAATGTAGAAGCATGGGTGTCCTTCAGGAGAGACAATTATCCTAATTTCAACTTCTCTCCATATTAAGGTACAAAGAATATGTTTGAATGATAGTAAATTCCTTGTGGCAATATAACATGGTCTGTATAGGTGTCAACAGAACCTCAGTGGGATGGTTATGGTTAACGAATATATACCACTATAGAATCAAGCATACCTGGGGCCTGAGGCAGTCGCCATACTAATGTAAGAAATATTAACTACAAATCCATCATTTCCAGTGGTAGTGATGGAGCAAGGATTCACACGTTATGCAACTTGCTTGAATTCAAACCCCTCGCCTAACCTTTAATATAGTAACCAACTTGTTTTGTGTATTAATCTTGCCGTTTTACACTACACGCGGGTGTCCCAGAGATGCTTGCCTATGTGTTTATTAATCATAACTACGCTTGCAAGCTGACATGGTCGCTGCTATGTGGGATTCCAGTCTGCGCATGCGTCTGTCATACCCATGTGATGTGACGCACTCATAGTTCTGGAGGGATTTTTTCGTTCATGCGCAGTATTGCTAATATGGCCGCTTTGTTTTTAACATGCTCTCTACTTGCCACCGCTGCTCTGGCTCAGCTGTGTATTTCTGCCTAACTCCTAATGCTATAGATATTATAAAGTAAGGGGTGTAGTGCAGCTATTCATGGTATACAGTGTATTCATTTTTTCTGTGTTTCTAAATTGTTTTCGCTTACTTTTCATGTAACATTCTCCGGGGGCCTGGGAGGAGAGGTGCTGCTCCTTCTTGGAAGCCCATGTGTCACCAATCACGTGATAGGGGAAGAGCGAGGCTCGCAGCAGTGGAACTCAGCCAGCTGGCAGCCGAAGCTAAGATGCCCTTGGGAAAGTGAACCCTGCTCCAGGAGAAAACTTCGACATGTACCTGAAAATGTTACATTTTATGATAATGTTTGTGTGCCCTGTTGTCATCATATTCTTATGCCATGGGAATTGGAATGTAAGGGGTGGATTCAAGTAAATGAATATTAATTGTGGGAACACCAAATTCTAGGTGGTGACAATGACCTAACCACCTCTCTTGTCCAATCCGAAATCGGGGATCCTTGCCCTTGCAACATTTGTGGGTGGTCTGCTGACCCGAAAACAGTATAACTGGCCTAGGTTCAGCTAGAGAAATTGTCCGACTTGTCCGAGTAGCTGACCTGTCACTGACCCTACGAACTCTATAGGTGATTGATACAGAGAGCTGCGGAGCACTCTGTCCGTAATTTCCACAAACTTAGCTTGGGGTGGGGAAACCTTTAAGTGCTGGCGAAGCACTTTGCTGGAGATTCGAGAACCCAATCGGGGTTATTGGCGGATTCCTTGCAGAGAGGGCATAGCGCAGGCGTTGCATCCGAAGCTGCAGGTGTTGGTCGTACCCTTAGATGAGTCCAGTCCTGATCCAGATCTTGGGGTGATCCTGTCCTGATTGTCCATGAGCTGTACCTACTCGCCTACTGGCATTCCAAGTCCTTGAGGGTCCTTTCCTGCCTTTTCTAACTGACCCGTGGCCAGGGTTAGTCCTCATTCTGTCCTAGGTAAATATAAATATATGTGGGTGTTTGTCCATCTGAATCTTTCCCTCCTATTTTTCCTAATAAAGCAAATCTTGCCTGTGAAATTACATTTGACACTTAAACTCTCATGAAAGTATTTTACTAGCATGTTCCTTATTTTCCCGTACCCTTACTTTAATGCTGAATTGTTTACATATTTAGTATGTTCCACTGTTACCTTTCCTATAGAAATTGCATTTATTCAGAAACACTTGTTTCCCAAAATTCCTAAGTATATTCCAATTAGCATTCAATAGTATGTTCCCTTGTTCTTACCTATCCTTTAGCAACGTCAATACAGATTTGTTAGATTAAATTCAGAGTGTTCCTTTTTCCTTCTCCTTTATATTTCTAATGATAAATGATCCTTACATTGATTCATAGTTATACCATTATTCTAATCTTGGTCGTAGATGTTTTGATCTGTGTGAATTTCATTCTCATGGTATATTAGATAAAGGTTTTTAAAACTTCTTGCGTTTGTGGTTATTACAAAGTATAGACAAATTATAAATGTATATGGAGTTGGTGTTATCTGCCTGAAAGCCTCTAATAATAGCTCCTGATTCATCGTGGTCATAGGTACCTGTTTCTCGAGGATTGGTAAGTCAGGTACACGTGAAATAGATGGAAAGTAAGAACCCCGAATGATTGATAGCGCTGTGAAGGTTACCTGATTTATGATAAATTTATTGACGGGCCCTTTAACGTATATAATTTGGTAAAATAAGTATCGGGTGACCTGCGCGCTCTATCAGTAGTAATAGGTGATTTTAAAGCAAGACTTTCAGCAGTAAATATTAAAGATCCTCTGTTTAAATCTTATGAGGAGTCTTAGGGGCATTCACTTTAAAGTGCACACGTTAAGTGTGATCAATGCAAAATGCCCTAGTGGTCAACCTGAGAATAGTACATTAAGTAATAGCCATTCTGCTGTTTTAAATAATTGTGTGGTCATCTCCGCCCAATATTTTCCATTGGTGGTAGATATGAGTGGGAGATTTTGGAAGAAATGACCACAAACTACTTAAAGCCCTTATAAAAGTGACAGGGAAGATCATGGCTAAGTCAGGAGAATACTTAGAAATGAACAAATAAAACCGGAGATATTGGTAAACGAAAGCACATAATGGATTTCTAAGTTGGTTAATATGTAAGTCTGAGATAACATGGACAGTGAATCAAGAATGAATCTTGGTGATTTCTAAAACTTCTGGACTTTAGAAAAAACTCCTTATTTACTAACAGTCTGTAGAAAAATAATGAATGAAGATCTGAAAAAAAGAAGGCTGGAATACTGCCTAATATGAACACTTTTTTTTTTTGTAGAGTTTTATGAAACGGAAACTAGCCCCGAAGATATCAGGTATCA
The DNA here is from genome assembly GCF_964263255.1 of Lissotriton vulgaris. NCBI lineage: Eukaryota > Metazoa > Chordata > Amphibia > Caudata > Salamandridae > Lissotriton > Lissotriton vulgaris. Next base: position 749,189,426 of record NC_141685.1, on the reverse strand, counting down.
GAGCGCTTTGCATGAGCACCAGTTTTGTTACACAAGGACACATTCGTTTTTTTTTGTTAGGCACAGGGAGATTAAGTGATTTGCCCTGAATTGTAGGATGTTGAGTGAAGTTGCCAAGACTCATACCCAGTTCCCCAGCATGGAGGTCCACCGCTCTAGCCATAAGGCTACAGCCTGATGCCTTTATATTTGAGCAGCATTAGTGAATTGTCAGTAAAGGAATACAGACATCAATGCAGATATATCTTAAAACAATGTAGGTACAAAGAAAAAGAAAGATTTTAGACAAACGTTGCAACAGAACAAAGACAAATATCCAGAATGTTTCGGAAATGAAAGGGAACACCCTAACACAACCTACTTACTAGAAAAGGTTATTAGCACCTCCACTGATAGAAAAAAGATAGGTTGTCTCTATAACTAAAATGTACAAACTTTATTAAGAAACCCACAAATAATAACACTGAAGCTTATTTATCAACAGAGTGATCTAAACACCTCAATTAAAGACAGTCCTGTCCTCCAACTAATAACTGCCAAATTGGAAAACCTTATAAGATACGCTTAATGTTCCAGCAAAACAAAAAGAGCTGAACTTTGGGGCATATTATCAAGGACCGGTGTTAAAATTATCGTTGATTTATCGGCAGGAAATTGCCGAAAAAACGGCATACGCTCTTGTTAATTCCCATAGAAGCCCATGTTAACACCAGAACATGGGCTTCTATGGGAATTAACAAGAGCGTATTATCAAGCCCATTATCTCCATTTTATCGGCAGTTTCCTGACGATAAAACGGCGATAATTTTAACACTGGTCCTTGATAATATGCCCCCTTGTTACTAGATTTCACAGAAGATTTTTTTATATTGTGTGGGGGTGATTTTAATTTAACATTATGTCCCATTGCTGATGATCATGTCTGTGGCGACTAGGATAATGATTTTTGTGACCTTTCACACTTTGTTCATAATCCTTGTGGTGTTAAATTAAACTTCACGTTGAAGCCCCATGACCTAGTCCCTAGCATTGACTTAGCACCAAAAGCTGTACTTAACCAGGTAACATTCATAGGCCGAGGAAATGGGTTCATGATTGATCTTATTGCACTTTCTAAGACTTGGGCAAGGAAGGTATTCGAGTTCCAGATCTTGAATATACCCTTGAGTGGCCCCAATCCATTGGTTTTAAGTCTTACTCTTGGACTGTCAGTAGCTACATACAAATTGGTGGGCCAATTTGAATACACAATTTATGGGGGAGTGCGCCGGAAATGTCAAGATGTGGAACCAAATGCTTCCTTAGGTCAGCTTGTGGCAGCGCAGAAGGACCAGTTTGAGACTTGCCATAATTTGAAATCCAATCCGGAGGAAGTTTTGCATGCATTTGCCATATTTTGTAATAAGGTATCTGAGCATCAAATGGCATCCAAGGGGCAACATCCTTCAAAGACCAATAAATAGTGCAACAAATCCTACTTGGGCACCCATAGCAATCTTATCAAGTTACTTACAGCCACCTGGAGGGACTTAGCGGAAACTAGGATTAGCATAAAGATTTACAAAGAGGCAATCAGGAAGACAAAAGAGGAGATTAGAAGAGAGGCTTGGGAACAGTTTACGACTACTTGTACTAGCAAAGATCCATCATAATTCTGGAGGGTAGGTAATGCTCCCTTTTTTCTAACAGTTCAAATTTTAGTACAGATGTGGAAATCCCTGTGCATATTTGGCTCCACCATTTTACTAATCTTTATGATTCGTATGAATCAGCCTGCAATGAGATACCTCTATGAAGGACTTGATTAGTCAGGAATGCACTGAACAACTGTCAATTACTGTTAAGGATGTTATCTTGGCTGTGAACAGAAGCCCGAGAAACAAAGCACCAGGGCCTGACGGAGCCCCTGTAGACGTCTTTAAGAACAATCTGGCATTTTGGGCTCCTGTCCTGACGACAGTGCTGTGTAGTGTGGGTCGTCTAGGTCCCCCTAAATCCTGGTCCATGGGTCCATGGCAATTATTGTACCAATTATTGAAAAGGGAGCTACAAGTGATCCCCATTGTTACCGACCAATATCTTCAATTGATTCGATGGCCAAGGTATTGGGCAGAGTGTTTTTGTACCACCTTTAAATTCAGGCAAATGAGAAGAGCATCCTAACATCAGCACAATATGGTATTAGACAGGGTATAGGGACACTTGATTAGTGCCTAAACCTCCACTTAATTATGAGTAAATATGTCACTGTAAAAAAGGATGTCTAAATCCAAAGCTGTAGAACATGTTACCAAACAAGTGTGCTAATCCACAAATCGTCCACTTACTTGCCCAGCTACACGCGGACATTGAAGGTAGTATCAGATTTGGTCCAGGTGGAGAATACACCCCCTACATAAAGATCATAAAAGGGGTAAGGCAGGGGTGCGTGCTAGCTCAGCTCCTTTTTAAGTGAAAGTCTTTGCATTATTGACCTTCAGGAACACCTGATAAATGCCTCAGCTGACCTGCCCAAGGTATAGGATCGTCAACTGCCCACGCTTATGTATGTAGACGATTGTGTCATGATGGCCAGACAGTGGTGGCTGGTGGCATTTGAAAGTGGTGGGCATAATTACTGTACTGTGGCGAACGAGCGTAGCGAGCAAGCCCGAACCACCTACAAGGGGTTCCCCAGAGAAAATTTTGAAAACAGAATGGGAAAATGGTGCATTCTCAAGCAAATTTGAGAAAGAGGTGGCTTGGCAAACACATCTCTGTGAGTAACCAGACAAGTCTCTTTGCACTTGCACAGATACTTCACTCTCCCTGCATTCACATAGGCACACTACTCACCCTGCACTCATAGACCCATTGCTCACCCTTCCCTGACACATCACTAAGCCTGCATTCACCCATCCACATCAGTCACCCTGGACTCACACAGGCACACTGCTCAACCTGCACTCACGGACATTACTCACCCTTCGCTGCACTGCACTCAATAGGTTTAATTTAGTATAGCCTGTCTAGGTCGACGTTGCCTGGTAACAGACTACAGTAGAACCACCATGCTTCAGCAATCCCCAGGAAAGCTCATGGAACATAAGACCCTACAACACGACCTAAAATCATAACACGTCCCCACTGCCCACTTTCACGTTTTCTCCATGGCCACCATATGATCTACCTTAATGACCACAATCACATTCATATTGTGAATGGAAGTGGCATCCAGATGCTTGCATTCTCATATATATTTGATCCAGACTCAAGAATGACATTTAAGATTCTCATTAATTCATTCAATGTGTAGGCGCTGTTTAAATTGAGTTCATAAAGTCTGAACTGCTCATGTTGGGTGACATAAACACACTGGATTGTTCACGCGCCATCACTGCTGCAAACTGCCTGGATACATAACTTATGACAGGAGTGCAGAATAAAAGAGCTATAAATGACTTGGATGTATCGCATCAGATAGCAATGCACAATATTTTACTAGAAAGCGATGTGAAAGACTTGGATACAAAAGTTATGCAAGGGGTGCAGTCAGAATCAAAGCGTTGTAAGTATCATGAATGCATAGCATTCGACAGGGTTGCTGAATACTTTAAGGGCAAAGAAAGCTTCATACGTGGTTTGAATGCACAGAATATAACTGGGATGCATAAAACATTACTGCAAATGACTTATGAACATTTAAATGATCACATGCTGTGACATGCTTTCATACTATAAATATTTGTATAATTCTTATCAAAAATACACTAGAGAGTAGAAATACAATGTCACTTACAGGCCTTGGTAAAGGACTTACTAACGAGAAAGCATCAAGAATCAGCCTCTAATACACAGTCCCTCATTTATTTACCACATCCTCGGTCATAAAAAAAACTTGTTTACATTTCTGCTGCTCAACGGTGTGTATCACTGCTTACTATATTATGAAGGACTTCCCTTGCCATTGGGCCACCTTGACAGCTTGACTGAGAACAGACAGCATTAATTGGCAGGGATCCTGCCATAAGTGGTGGCTTGATGCTGGTTTGTGGATTGGTCATTTATGGACCATAAATCGTTGGCATGATAGGTCTCTCAAGCCTGCATTACTTTTGGGCATTTCTCCAGCATTTGTTAGCTGCTACAATCAAGAAAAGGCCAGCCAATCTTTCCGTTAAACGCATGCACACCTCCTTGCCCGGCATCCCCTAACTGCAATACATTTTAATTAGTTGCCTTAGTTGCCTGTACCGATGGTACCAAATTCGATCTGCTGCAGAGCAGCACCGTAGATTTTTTCAATGTATAATCTGTTTGCGGGCACGCCACATAGATAGGGCAAGTGCACTTTTATTAGAACTTCAAGTCTGGTGCCTTTAAAATTAATAAGTGACAAAGATCACTGGCACCACGGTTCTACTTTGCTTCCCCATTAGCCGTTTAAGGTGCCAGCTGCTGCAGTGCACATAAAGATGAGGCATTCGTGACGGGGTGATAGGGGCTGTGTTGTGATAGCACTGGCATAAAGCATTATCAAGCCACAGCTGTGCTCGTACCCATTGCTGTCTTCCACGCTCCTATCAGTAGCCTTATTATCCAGTCGCGGCTCGCCTAGGCGCCTTCACGTCACAAATGGCACTGCAGTGGACTGGCAGCCCCTCTCAGCCAATCCTGGTGCTGCTGCAGCACCAGGATTGGCTTGGGGCACAGGTTACTCTTCGCCTGCAGCATGCCCATTAGGAGACCAAAGGGCTCCTAATGGGCATGCGCAAAAAAGTGCAAACACAAGTGCGCATGAGTGGGCACGGGTAAAAAATGTGCCCTCCGTCCCCACGCATGTGCACTTGTGTTGCTGCCTGTTGCCCTGGTGACAATCATGTCAGTCAACATGACGCCAGACCGCCCACCCCCTTCAGACTCTGAAGGGGGTGGGCTGTCTGACGTCATGCTGACTGACATGATTGTCAGTTCTCCTGCCTTGGCGTGTCTGAACTTAAGTAAACTGATTCAGTTTACTTAAGTTCAGGAACGCCGAGGGAGCTACAGACGGCGGCGGGTGGTGGGGCTATGCCCCCAGGCCCCAATGGACGCACCCCGCCTGTGGCCAGAACGGGACAGGGCTCGTAGAAACTCTTGGATACCCTGGCAACTTTTTTGTCCGATCTAGGCCTGCCAACAAATAAAACAAAATCTTTTGCTATGGTTTGTGGTTGCCCTCAGAGTGGGCTAACACCTTTTCATATTAATGGCTAGGCACTTACTTGTGTCCCTACATTCACTTATTTAGAGATCCAGTTTGACAATAAAAGAACCTGGAACATTAGAATTAACCGCTTTGAACAAGCCATCTCTTCCTTGTTCACATTTGCTGCCAAACTATGGACTATGGGGCAGATGTATCAAAATACCTATTTGCGATTCTCAAATAGCGATTTTTTGAGAACCGTTATTTGAGAATTTCAAAATGGTATGTATATAAAAAATCGATTTTTTTTTGCGATTTCTTAAAATTCCTTAATTGTGATTAGCAAATTGCTAATTGCAATTAAGGAATACTTTCCTATTCATTTCTATGGGCCAGGAGGCCCATAGGAATGAATGTGAAGCTATTCTCAATTTGGGATTCGCAATTTGAGAATCGCAAATTGGGAATAATTTCAAGGGTGCAAGGGTGTCATAAGGACACCCTGATGCACCCCTGAAATTTACATGTGTGCGCATATGGCGCACATACATGCACCATACACGCACTAAGGGCATGTTTGCATATACATGCACTAAGGACATGTATGTGCACCATATGGCACCTTCACAAATGCCAAAAAGTGTATTTGTAAAAGAAATCACAAATTACAACCAACTTCAAGTTGGTGGTAATTTGCGATTTCTTAAGGAGAAATTGCAATAATTGAATGCTTGATGCATAGCATTTAAGGAATCGCAATTTGCAATTCCTTAAATGCTTACGCAAAATTAAGGAATCGCAAATTTTGCAATTCCTTAATTTTGCTATGCAATTTCCTTCATACATACAGTTTAGCGAATTTTTTGTCACAAACGCTGCTTTTTTGCGAATCGCAGCATTTGCGACTAAAAATTGCTTTGATACATCTGCCCCTATGCCCTTGGATGCTGCGCTCACAATACATTAAACCAGACTGGTTCTGGTTGCTTCTTTCGGAGGAGGGGTGTGGGGACACATAGATTACCTTGATCTCTAAACCAATGAGAACAGATTTTTGCACAGGTTATTGTCACTCCTCAATAGTGTTCCATCCACAACTGTTCATGAAGAACTAGGCCTCACACATCTGGGGGATATACTGAAATTGGCGCCCAACATTCTCTGGTTGTCAGTCTGGTGCAGACCAGATGCAGCCTTGACCCAGACAGTGATCTCTGATTGCCTTAGGCTGGCAGCAGCCAATAAAATTAAGTGATTAATTCATGATAGAGAGGACCGCCAAGCAATCAGTAAGATGGACCTATTTGACAACCCATTGTGCACTAATTGTTTGGACAAAGCCATACTAAAAGGTAAAGTATTAAAGCTTCTAGTAGGGAGAAGGTGGATGGCTGACCTGAAGAGGTCAGTCGAGCTATATCTTCGACTGATTACTACCTCAGATATTGAACCCTATCTGCTTAAGATACCACACAAACAAAAGTGTTACCTGGTTAGATTTAGGCTTGGATCAGCGCATTTGTGTTGTCCTATACCTCCAATGCCTTTACAAATAATTATTTGCTGCTGTGACGCTGCAATACTGCGGCGTCTTAATCACAGCTCCATTTGTTTTTCTTTCGGGAACTGTATAAAGACCAGCGCTATCGTATATTGAGACCATTGCTGAGAATTTGAAATATCCAGAAGTGCAAAAAGGCACTGGGGTATTTGCACCTGCTCCACACAGATGAAGGGGCAGATTTACAATAACTGGCGCATCCCTGCATATCAGCAGAGATGCGCCAGTTATTGTGCGTTATGGCTCCGCCACCATGGATGTGCCGCCACCATGGGGCACAAATAGACAGATGTGTGACGCATCTGCTGCCGTAAAGGCGGCGCATTGCTGGGGTTGTGTCGCAAGCCCAACACCGCTCCAGCAAGGTTTGGAGGTGCCCTATCCTGTAAATGCTGCATCAATCCTTACGCCTGCTTCAAGCAGGCGCAGGGTTTTGACGCAGAATGGGCTTAAAAGTGACTGAGTGAAATCTTGTAGAACGCCACGCCTGCGCAGGAACGTCTACATGTGGCGCAGGGCTTTACAACGTGACGCATCTCCCAGATGCGTCACGTTGTAAGTACCCCGCACCATGGCGCAGGGTTTGCGCCGCGGCTGCATCACGAAAGTGACGCAACAGCGGCGTAAAAGAGGTGCAAGGGGCTTGTGAATCTGCCCCGATATATCTCACACAATTTATAGATTTTTAGCTGCTGTGGTTAAGCGCAGGAAAATTATTAGGAAATAATCACATTTTTATTCCAAATACTCTTTTAACGAACCACACTTGATTGTTTATATTCATTAATACTCAATAATACTGCATTTTATTTTTGTCATGTATTTTAAACAAACCTTTTTTTAATGGACGGTGTCACTTTAATCTTTGACTATACAAAAAGTAGGGATATATTGTACAGTTGCTGCTTTCTTTATTAATGTCAATGTTTGCTTTTTCTTCCCTTTTATTGGTTGTATTTATGTCTACTTATATGGTTCGTTTCAAAACGAATAACGTTTTCTCGACTGACTGACTAGTGGTTCCAGGGACTAGTAGTTGTTATTGTTATGCTTCTGCTTGCAACACCTAGCTAGGAATGACGCGAGTAAAGCATTATTTTTTCCTTTTGTTCAGTGCAAACTTTAACATGTAGAAATGATAAAACGGGAGGTGATTTGTGGACTTTTAATGCAATCAATATAGAACTCCTAAATTAACATCTTTACTGATTTAAATTGTTTGACTAATGTACAATTTCATAGTTACAATATTTAGAAGACCATGCTTCGAATGTGTCTTTTCTAAGGGCCCACTTTGCAGTTACTGACTTAGTCAAGTCAAGTCAAGTCGAAGAATTTATATAGCGCACTACATACCCAGAGGGTCTCAAGGCGCTTAGGAAGGGGAGGAGGATTACTTGTCAAATATCCACGTTTTAAGTTGCTTTCTGAATGCTAGGTGGTTCTGGGTAAGGCGCAGGTAAGCGGGGAGTGAGTTCCATGTTTTAGCAGCCAGGTATGAGAAGGATCTGCCTCCCATGGTGGTCTTGTTGATGCGAGGTACAGTGGCGAGGGCTTGGCTGGAAGAACGTAGTTGGCGGGAGGGGGTGTAGAAGGACAGTCGTGAGTTGAGGCATTCTGGTCCGATGTCGTAGAGTGATTTGTGTGCGTGGGTTAGCAGTCGGAAAGTGATTCTCTTATTGACGGGTAGCCAGTGGAGGTCTTTCAGGTGACCAGAGATGTGTTCGTTGCGCGGGATGTCTAATATGATCCTGGCTGAGGCGTTCTGGATTCGTTGGAGTTTCTTCTGGAGTTTAGCGGTGGTACCTGCGTAGAGGGTGTTTCCGTAGTCTAGTCGGCTCGTGACCAGAGCATGGGTGACTGTTTTCCTGGTTTCGGTGGGGATCCAGCGAAATGTTTTTTTGAGCATGCGAAGAATGTTGAAGCAGGATGAGGATACGGCGCTGACTTGTCTGTTCATTGAGAGTGAAGAATCCAGGATGACGCCTAGGTTCCGTGCGTGGTCTGTCGGGATGGGTGCTTTTCCAAGGGCTTCCGGCCACCAAGAGTCGTCCCATGCAGAGGGGGATGTACCTAAGATGAGGACTTCTGTTTTGTCTGAGTTCAGTTTCAGACGGCTTTGTTTCATCCATTCGGCAACTTCTTTCATTCCTTCGTGTAGGTTAGTTTTGGCGGTGCTGGGGTCATTGGTGAGAGAAAGGATTAGTTGAGTGTCATCCGCGTAAGAGATGATGTTGAGGTTGTGTTGGCGGGCGATGGCCGCGAGGGGGCTCATGTATACGTTGAAGAGGGTGGGGCTGAGTGAGGATCCTTGTGGTACGCCACAGATGACTTCAGTGGCCTCGGACTTGAATGGTGGAAGGCGGACTCTCTGGGTTCTTCCGGTGAGGAACGAGGTGATCCATTCAAGTGCTTTTCCTTGTATTCCGATGTTATTGAGGCGTTGTAAAAGGGTGCTGTGGCAGACTGTGTCGAATGCTGCAGAGAGGTCGAGGAGGATGAGGGCGACTGTGTCTCCATTGTCTAGTAGAGTTTGAATGTCGTCTGTTGCTGCGATGAGGGCGGTCTCAGTGCTGTGTTTTGCTCGGAAGCCAGATTGTGGGGAGTCGAGGGATTTGTTGGCTTCGAGGAAAGCGGCGAGCTGGTTGTTGACAGCTTTCTCGATGACTTTGGCCGGGAATGGAAGGAGCGAAATGGGGCGGTAATTTTTGAGTTCGGTGGGGTCCGCTGTGGGTTTTTTCAGAAGGGCGGTGAGTTCAGCGTGTTTCCAGTCTTCCGGGAAGGTGGCGGAGTTGAAGGAGCAGTTGATGACGTCTCGGAGGTGCGGTGCTATGACGGAGTCTGCTTTGTTGAAGATGTGGTGAGGACATGGGTCTGTGGGGGATCCTGAGTGGATGGAATTCATCAGGCGGATGGTGTCCTCAGTGGAGATTGGGTTCCAGTCGTTAAGGGTGTTCACGGGGGGAGAATGTTCAGCAAATGGTTGGGTGGGTTGGTCTCCGGGTTGGTTGTCGAAGCTGTTGTGGATGTCTGCAATCTTGTTGTGGAAGAATGAGGCTAGGGAGTCGCAGAGGGCTTGAGAGGGGGTGATGTCGTTGGAGTTGGCCGAGGGATTGGAAAATTCCTTGACGATGTTGAAAAGTTCCTTGCTGTTGTGGGCGTTGTTGTCAAGTCGATCCTTGAATGCTGTTTTCTTGGCCTTTCGGATTAGTTGGTGGTGAGTGCGGGTGGCGTTTTTGAAGGCGTCCTTGGTGCTAGTGGTTGGGTCTTTTTTCCAGGCCTTTTCAAGGGAGCGGCAGAGTTTCTTGGACTTCTTAAGATCATCGTTGAACCATGAGGCCTTCTTGCTGCCAGGTTTGCTTTGACGTTTTTTCAGTGGTGCTAAGGTGTCGGCGGTGTTGGATAACCATAGGGTGAGGTTGGCGGCGGCTTGGTTTGGGTTAGAAGAGTGGGCTGGGGTGTTTAGAAGGAGCGATGTGGAGATCTGGTCGGTGGTGATTTTGTTCCAGTTTCTTTGCAGAGTTAGTTGGAGGTGGTTGGTGGGTTTTGGCTTGTTGTAGGTGAAGTGAACGCAGCTGTGGTCAGTCCAGAGGAGATCCGTAGTGTGGCTGAAGGAGACATGATTGCTGGAGGTGAAGATGGGGTCGAGTGTGTGACCTGCAATGTGGGTGGGGGAAGTGACTAGTTGTTTAAGTCCGAGGTTGGCGAGGTTGTCCAAGAGGGTGGTGGTGTTGCGGTCGTTGATCTTTTCAAGGTGAAAGTTGAGGTCTCCCAGAAGGATGTAGTCTTTGGAGGGGAGCGCGTGTGGAGTGATGAAGTCCGTGATGTCTTCACTGAATTTTGCGCGGGGTCCTGGTGGTCTGTAGAGGAGGGTGCCTCTGAGTGTGGTCTTGGGGTCGATGTGGATTTGGAAGTGAAGGTGTTCGGAGTTGGCGAGGTTGGCGTCAGAGCTGGTTGAGATGCGGATTGATTTCTTATGGACGATAGCGATTCCTCCTCCTGTGTGGCCGGTATGGTCCTTGCGTGTGATCTTATAGTCTTCAGGGATGGCAATGGTGATGTCTGGGGCGGAGGAAGCGTTCATCCATGTTTCTGTTAGGAAGGCGACGTCTGGAGAGATGGTGTCTAGTAGATTCCATAGGTCAATGGCGTGTCTGTGGACCGAGCGGGTGTTGAGAAGGATGCATTGTAGGTGGTTGGGGTCGGGAGTCTGTGGAGTGGTCGTAGCGGAGTAGTTGTCGGTGCCGCTGAATTTGCAGGAGTAGCAGGAGAAAGGTCCATGGGTGTGTCCAGGAGCTGCTTGGACGCAGTTGGGGGCGCGACCGGGGTTAAGGGCTAGGAGGGTTGCGGCATCGTAGGTAATGCGGGAGGGCTGGGAGGGACGGGGACCAGGAGGTATGGCGCTGGGCGCGGTCCAGGCGCGGACGGGCGTAGACGGGCTTACCTTTGGCGCACCTTCGGCGTGGACGCTGCGCGTGTGGACATCTAACATAAATGGAGAGTGGAGGGGGCGGAGCGTGGGAGGGGCAGCAGGGAGGCGGTAGTGTGGGTGAGGGGCGGGTCAGGGGATACCAATAACAAAATGGAGGGTCAAAGGGAAAGCCAGACAGGGAAAACAAATGTAAAAATGCGTCGAGTGAGCAGTTCTCTGAAATTATTAAATAAATACTGGATAAGCGAGCGCAGCAGCCTGAGCGAAGTCGCGCTAAAGAAATCAATCAAAGCAGCGGCGCTACAATGGAATGCTAAACAGCGCTACAATTCTGTGCACAACAGCGCTACAATTAAATGCACAACAGCGCTATAATTCTATGCACAACAGCGCTATAATTGGATGCTTCACAGCGCTACAATCCTATGCACAACAGCGCTACAATTGAATGCACAACAGCGCTATAATTCTATGCACAACAGCGCTATAATTGGATGCTTCACAGCGCTACAATTCTAAGCCCAACAGCGCTACAATTGAATGCTAGACAGAACACGAAATTGACGGTACCAGAAGCGTGAGCGTGGGGTAATGCAGCTGTAAGTGAGGAGGAGCGAGGGTGAGCGGCCGTTCTGGAGAGAGTCCAGGTGGTCACAGTTTGGCCAGGGCAATGGAAGGCTCGGTAAACGTGGGTGGGAGGGGCAGCAGGGAGGCGGTAGTGTGGGTGAGGGGCGGGTCAGGGGATACCAATAACAAAATGGAGGGTCAAAGGGAAAGCCAGACAGGGACAACAAATGTAAAAATGCGTCGAGTGAGCAGTTCTCTGAAATTATTAAATAAATACTGGATAAGCGAGCGCAGCAGCCTGAGCGAAGTCGCGCTAAAGAAATCAATCAAAGCAGCGGCGCTACAATGGAATGCTAAACAGCGCTACAATTCTGTGCACAACAGCGCTACAATTAAATGCACAACAGCGCTATAATTCTATGCACAACAGCGCTATAATTGGATGCTTCACAGCGCTACAATCCTATGCACAACAGCGCTACAATTGAATGCACAACAGCGCTATAATTCTATGCACAACAGCGCTATAATTGGATGCTTCACAGCGCTACAATTCTAAGCCCAACAGCGCTACAATTGAATGCTAGACAGAACACGAAATTGACGGTACCAGAAGCGTGAGCGTGGGGTAATGCAGCTGTAAGTGAGGAGGAGCGAGGGTGAGCGGCCGTTCTGGAGAGAGTCCAGGTGGTCACAGTTTGGCCAGGGCAATGGAAGGCTCGGTAAACGTGGGTGGGAGGGGCAGCAGGGAGGCGGTAGTGTGGGTGAGGGGCGGGTCAGGGGATACCAATAACAAAATGGAGGGTCAAAGGGAAAGCCAGACAGGGACAACAAATGTAAAAATGCGTCGAGTGAGCAGTTCTCTGAAATTATTAAATAAATACTGGATAAGCGAGCACAGCAGCCGCCTGAGCGAAGTCGCGCTAAAGAAATCAATCAAAGCAGCGGCACTACAATGGAATGCTAAACAGCGCTACAATTCTGTGCACAACAGCGCTACAATTAAATGCACAACAGCGCTATAATTCTATGCACAACAGCGCTATAATTGGATGCTTCACAGCGCTACAATCCTATGCACAACAGCGCTACAATTGAATGCACAACAGCGCTATAATTCTATGCACAACAGCGCTATAATTGGATGCTTCACAGCGCTACAATTCTAAGCCCAACAGCGCTACAATTGAATGCTAGACAGAACACGAAATTGACGGTACCAGAAGCGTGAGCGTGGGGTAATGCAGCTGTAAGTGAGGAGGAGCGAGGGTGAGCGGCCGTTCTGGAGAGAGTCCAGGTGGTCACAGTTTGGCCAGGGCAATGGAAGGCTCGGTAAACGTGGGTGGGAGGGGCAGCAGGGAGGCGGTAGTGTGGGTGAGGGGCGGGTCAGGGGATACCAATAACAAAATGGAGGGTCAAAGGGAAAGCCAGACAGGGACAACAAATGTAAAAATGCGTCGAGTGAGCAGTTCTCTGAAATTATTAAATAAATACTGGATAAGCGAGCACAGCAGCCGCCTGAGCGAAGTCGCGCTAAAGAAATCAATCAAAGCAGCGGCGCTACAATGGAATGCTAAACAGCGCTACAATTCTGTGCACAACAGCGCTACAATTAAATGCACAACAGCGCTATAATTCTATGCACAACAGCGCTATAATTGGATGCTTCACAGCGCTACAATCCTATGCACAACAGCGCTACAATTGAATGCACAACAGCGCTATAATTCTATGCACAACAGCGCTATAATTGGATGCTTCACAGCGCTACAATTCTAAGCCCAACAGCGCTACAATTGAATGCTAGACAGAACACGAAATTGACGGTACCAGAAGCGTGAGCGTGGGGTAATGCAGCTGTAAGTGAGGAGGAGCGAGGGTGAGCGGCCGTTCTGGAGAGAGTTTCAAATTCCATCTAATCCCTTATTTATTATTACGCATATTAAAAATGATGTGCTTGTGAGATCAATTTCATATATTGAGTAACACATGCAGAGAACGAAATTGAGATTTGCAAAAAGAGTAAGCATTACTTAACTTGCTTTCCAAAGGTATGCCTGTAATACACACAATGGGCACAGGGTAGCGCCTTTACTCCATGCATGTGAAATTGAAGAAGCTACTTTATCGCAAGGCAGGGATAATGAAAAGTCACTGGCAAAGCGTGTAACCATGTAACTATCCTTGATATGCCATATCTCTTTGACTGTATGATGGATGGCATTAGAATTCGGTCTGTAGGCAGACGCTTAAAATGAATGTCTCCAAAGGAAATGCCTTTTTTGAGCATCACTTCCTGTATAAACATGACGGTCAGAGCTGCTGACTTAGGAGCGGGGGAACCAGGGGGCATATTATCAAGGGGGGCGATAGGCAATTTTCGCTGCTTTAGCGGCCGTTTTTGGCCGCTAAGCGGCGATAATACTATCGCCTTATTAGCAAGCTGTTGTTAACAGCAGTTAGCGACAGCTTGTAGGCGATAGCGAGCGGTTTGGGACCCGCTTTGCATGTCAGCGATATTTATCGCTAATGACATGCAAAGTGGGCGTACCCAACCTGTTAGCGACTGAAAGCAGTCGCTAACATCGCTATCGCCTATTAGCAACACAGGTATAGCGATGGAAATATTTGCGCTAAGCATGAATATCTCCAAAAACTAACACCTGCTCAGACCAGATCTTAGCCATTAGATCCAATGGGAGGTGGATATAATGGCTAAGACCCTGTTAGCAATAATGCGTGAATATCGCTGTATTCTCAGCGATATTCACGGATTTTGCCGCTATCGCCGGGAATTTTATCGCTTTTGAGATAAACGTTGCTAATAGCACGTTATCTCAGCGATAAAATCCTGTGATGTGCAGCGATAAAAAAATTGCCGCTGACCCTACTTAGCAATAAATATCCCTATTTGTTGATAATATGCCCCCAAATTCGAGCCTCGGCGTTGGTTCAACATCATGTGATTCTGGGCAAATTTCTTAATCAACCGGGGCCTACCAAAAATGTCTGTATCCTTGTGTAAAGTAACTGGTGCTCCCATACAGAGCTCCAACATCTTCGGGTCGAGTTTGCGCTATATAAAACCACAACATAAAAATAATAATTTAGGCAACAAATAGTCGTGTGAAAGATGGTCTCTTTCAGCCAACTTGAGAGAAGTATTCTAGTGGAAAACTGAAAATGTCCTATTGTCTTCCTGTTATACTACCAGGGTCAAGGGTCATGCAGCAATCCTTCTAGCAATGTTCACCCAGAAGTGAGTATGTAATATAATGTACTGTCATGTCACCGCAGGGTAATCAAAAGGCATTCACATTAATTTCACTACCTATGTCACTGTGCTGAGGAACAGTGTCAAGACTGATTTGCATATGGCCATGTCTGAACTGGGGTGGCTTGGTGAACAAAATAACGATGGATTAAACCCAGATCTGTGACTGGGGGTGAATGTTTTGCCATTGTGCAACATTCCGTCCATCATCTTGTGTGTTCTGCATTGAAGTCACAGGGCTGTAAAGATGTTTACAGTTGCCCAGAAGGAAGATTGTTCCAACTACAGGCACACATAAAAGAGATTTTCTTTTGGGTATCAGAAACTAGGGGGCAGATTAACAAGGGCATTGCACAACAAGAGCATCTCCTTTTAGGATTCTCGGGTGGCGCTGTGTCCTGCTCCATATTTACAAGGCGGCGCTAAGCAGAAAAGTAAATCATTTAAGCCCTGAAACTTTAAATATCTGCACACAACACACATAAGATACTAAGGGGCACATGTACAAGGCACCTGCCACACTGGAGTGTCACTTTTTTATGACGTTCCAGTGGTGCACAATGCTGAGCCATATTTACAAGACCACGCAAAGCCACCCTGCGTGGCATTTCACTGCCATGAAAATATGGCCCCCTTTCAGGCATTACTCTACGTGAAAGGGGTGTTCCATGGGTGTTGCTGTGGGTGATCTCACATAACACCCATGGATTCTGATGCATTCCCAGATTTACAAGGTTTCGTGAACCTGGGAATGCGTCAGATTCTAACGCCTCCTGAGAAAAGGCATTAAAGTGGCGCTATGAGAAGTTCTTTTATTTCGCCTCATTTTTGGCTCTTTCTATGTATGCTGCATTCTGTAGCATACATAGGAGGGGAAAACGCATCAATGATTGTTTTTGTGCAGGAAGGTGTTCCTTCCTGCACAAAACAATCATCTCTGGGTGCCTGCGTTAGCGTTAGGCAGCCAAATTTGCGCAAGCACAGAGGAAAGCACAGGGATGCGTCATCTTGCTGTCAATACGATGCATCCATGCACTTTCCTACTGATGCAGCTCGTCGCAGTAAGATGGCTTGCAGCTCTGCGCTCCATAACTTTCTACTAGATATGCCTCTTATTTTCACAAAAGTGAGGAACAGCTTTTTGGAAGTACTTAAAAAGAGTATGAGTGGGGAGGGTGAGATAAGTATTGTACCTGGTGAAATCGATACCCCGGGGCTTAGACTTCATTTGATGCGATAATAACTTCATTTGGATAATTACCTCTAATTACAATTTTGAACCCCAGAATGGGATATAACTTGCAGATGTTGATGCTTCCTGCACCAAAATCTAAATGTTGTGGTAGTTAGCAAGCATTTTCCTTGGCATATACATCGGCAAGTTTGATGATTTGCTGAGAGTACCAGGGGAAAAAAAGTGGAGACTTTACTGCACCTGGTAGTTACTTATACAAATATTATATAATTACTTCTTACTTATTTGTGTGAGGGTTGAAATGATCCAGTCTACTTATAACGATGGGCCAAAGAAGCAAATCATTTACCATACAGATGGTTTAAGGAAGACGTTTGATAACTTCATATAGGACTTAACCCCATATTTTTAACCTTACCCTGATCAAAGATAAAGGGCCTCATTTATGAAAAGTGACGCATCGCTGCGTGAAAACAGCGATGCGTCACTTTTCACTGCGCACTCCTTGCGACACCAATGATGCATCATATTTAATGTATGACGCATCATGTCGCAAGGACTTACAGATACGTCAGTATTTCTGACGCATCTGTAAGCGCAAAAGTGACGCATTGCTGGAGTGTGTCACAAAAGTGACGCAACTCCAGCAATGCGTCCTTTCACATGGGGAAGGCCCCATGTGAAAGGGCTTGCGTCACTCTTACGCCTGCTGTGAGGCAGGCGCAAGATTTTGACGCAACAGCATCCTAAAAGTGACGCCGTGAAATCTCATAGATTTCACTGCGTCACTATTACGAGGCTTTTTGCGGGGGAACGCCCCCTCTGCATACATTATACCTGACGCAGGTATAATGTGGCGCAGGGGTTTAAAAAGTGACGCATCTACCTAGATGCGTCACTTTTTAAATATGGCGCAACAAGGCGCATTTTGTATGCCGCTGGTGCGTCACAAAAAGTGACGCACCGGCGGCGCAAAACTGACGCAAGGCCTCATGAATAAGGGCCAAAAAGTGGATGATTATCCACAAACATGGCCTCCACAGGAGGCAGGGAAGAACATACAATTAAAGGTTTTGGTTAGATTAAGCTGTAGCCAACTCTTCACTAACCGGATCTGAAACTGACTTAGAGAAGCAACCTCCACAGTCCTGCACTCAAATTGGAAAATGCTCATAAATAGAACAATAGTATATTGGCTGCGAAAGAGTGTCAGGCCACATGCGAGGACTGAAAATTTGAGAAGAGTGGAGTCCTATCGAAATTGAACACGGACGAGAAAAGCGGATCGCACTTTGGGATCACACAGCTAAATAGCGAACCAGAGGTTGAACATTCAACTCAGTTTTCCTTGATGGGACATCCTCCCCATAAAGAAGCACAGCACCCCAGTGTGAAAGATTATAACTGCCTGTACTCTGTAAGGTTCTGGCGTTGTGTGCTGTTGTCAGTGCCAAATGTAGCACAGAGGTCTACAAGGATCAATAATGCTCTACGGCCTTTGCTAGTTATAACTACAGCTGGCAGCTCTCTCCCCCTCTGATGTGCTGCTGAACCCGCCTCCAAAAAACAAAAAATGTGATGGTTGGAATGCTTGAACTAATCCCAGTCACTGGTGATAACAACAAAAAAGAGATCTTTGAAATGTTTGATTAATTGCAGCCATTTCTAATTACTCAGGGCTGCATTTATTTATTTATTTTGAAGGTGTTATATAGCGCGGACAAGACCCTTGCGGGTATCAGAGCGCTTTACAACAAATAAAGGAAATAGAGGAAATAGTCAGAGGAAAATAGGCATATACATATAAACATATTATTGCTTATAATAGGTCAAACAAACGGTAACTGTTCCAACATAGCACATATCTACAATCCTGCATCAAATAGATCAAGTGAATTTTGTCAGGAGAATCGATTTAACTTCCTTTCTAAAGGAGGCCATGTGAAGGTTCTGTCGTGTTTTTGGGGGTAAGGCATTCCAAATCCTTGGGGCCATTCCTGAGAAGGAGCGGTTATAAGTTTTCATTTGTTTTTTTTAAACGTTGTGGTTTCAAAAGAAGGTTATATGAACTTGTGTTCGTTTAGTTGCAGCCCGATCGTACTAGTTTCTCTGCAAGGTATCGTGGTGTTTTGTGATGCAATGCCTTGTGTGTCATGCAGGCGATTTTCAAATGGTTTCTGGCCTCAAAGGCTAGCCAGTTAAGGGCAAGCAAGCCCGGGGAGATGTGACAGTTTCTTTTGGAACCTGTGATTAGTCTCTTAGTGGGGCTGTTGTTTTTCTGGGAAGGCCGCAGAGAGTGACCCTCCCATATTCTACTCTAGGGATTACTAGAGATTGAACTGCCTGTTTAAAGTCATTTGCGGGTATGAAGGGTTTCATTCTTCTTAGGGTGTTCATTTGAAATGTTGTTCCTTTTGTTGCTGCACTGATGTGCTTCTGCATATTTAGCTAATTGTCCAGCGTTATACCTAGCGATTTGGCAGAATCGATCATGAGCGGTTGGCCGTCTAGTGCTGTTAGGTGCTTCATCCATTCCAGGATGTTGGTTGTTTGGTTGGGAGGCGCTATTAGGAGGAATTCTGTTTTTAGGGTGTTTAATTTTAAATGGTTATTTGTCAGCCAGGTCTGCGGTTTTTGGAGCGTAGAGTTGAGGGACTTGATGTCCTCAAGTGAGTCGACCTTAATGTAGAGTTGTGTGTCGTCTGCGTATAGGTGATAGTGGACCTTTGCAGAGTTGAAAAGCTCTGTGAGTGGTTCCATGAACAAGTTGAAGAGTATCGGGGAGATGGAGGAACTTTGGGGTACTCCTAAAGCGACAAGAGTAGGTTTGGATAAAAATTGATAGGTCTTGAAACTTTGTGTTCTATTTTGAAGGAAGAAAGTGAACCAGTTGAGAACCGTTCCCGATAGCCCCATTCTATGTTTCAGGAGGTCTAATAGACTGTTGTGTTTTACGGTGTCGAAGGCAGAGGATAGGTCCAGTAGGATTAGTAAACATGCTTTGTTTTGGTCCAGTATTTTTAAGGCATCATCTAATATGTGGGTCATGGTGGATATGGTACAGTGCCCTGATCGAAAGCCAGATTGGAATTTGTCGAGCAGATTGAAGTGATCAATGTGGTGGGTAAGTTGCGTGTGAATAGTTATTTAGGTCAGCTGGGTCAGCTGATGGTTTCTTTAAAATGGAGGAGACCTGATCAGCTTTGAGGATATCTGGGATGGATCCTTGAAGCTGAGAGGTGTTTTTAATCCTGGTCCATAGAGACACTAACGTTGGTATGAAGTCTTTTAGGAGGGAAGCTGGCAGTGGGTCAGCGAAGTGATTGGAGAGATTTAAGGCGGTACGCATTTTTAGAATAGTTTCTTCGCTATTGTAGAACCGGCTACTATAGAGGTTGAATGAGGACCAGTCGGCATTGTTTTTGGGGTCGAGCTTTGCGGAGCAACTAAGTGGGTTCCTGCAGGGGGTCCCTGAGGCAATCATGTGAGGGTTGGTGAGGGATGATAGGTCCTTCAATCGGTCTGTCTTTATGTTTTCCGTTTTTGTTGTGAAATAGGACGTGAATGCCTAGCAGTTGGGGTGTGTTTCTGAATTAACTTGAGGTGAGTGGGAGACACCCTTAGATTGCGCTTTGATTATTTCAAAAAGTCTTTTTGGCCGATTCTTTTATTGGTTCAATTGATTGCTGATGAAGTCGATTTTTGAGCGTCTGATTTTCCTGAAATAGGCGTTTCTCGTGCTTCTGAGTAATTTGAGGTGAAGGGAGGAAGGTGCTGCTCTCCATTGACGTTCAATTGTTCTTAGTCCTCTTCTGTCATCATTTAACCTACCGTCATGCCATGGGTTTGAGACTTTGCTTGAGATACTTTTCAATTGTAGTGAGGCTAAATTGTCTAATAATATGTTCATAGATTGGAAGTCGTGATTAGTTAGATCGAGTACTTCAGTGAGAGCTGTCAGATGCGGGAGTTAAGATAGGGCAAGCGATTGCAAGTGAGGAAGGTTTGACGTTTTTTAGGTTTCTCTTCCAGATTTTCATTCTCTTGGGTTGGCTAAAGAAAGGTTTAACTGCTTTGTTGATGTAGAAAGTGATGATGTGATGGTCGGACCAGTCACAAGAGAGGATAGATTCCAGCTGGGTAGATTCCGCTTTGGAGAGTACCAGATCTAGGGTTGATCGTTTTTCATGTGTTGGGCTGTCACAAATTTGGGATAGGTTAAGGTAAGTCAAGAAAGTTTTGAGGCTATTGACCTCCGGGTCATCCGGGTCATTCCAGTGGAGGTTGAAGTCCCCAAGGAATATATGCTTGTTCTGGAGTCTGGCATTTGTGGCTAGGATATCCATTATGTGCTCAATAAAGGTAAGGTTGTTTCCTGGTGGATGGTAAAGTGAGTGAAGTGAGCATAATGGGGTGTTATTATTGGAGATTTCAAGATGTAAGCATTCACAGACGGAGAAAACCGGGGAGATGAGACGTTTCACAGAGAGGTAGTTCCGGTGTATGCAGGCAATACCACCTCCAAGCCTGTCAATTCTATCTAGTCTTGTGATGTGATATTTAGGTGGGACTAATATGTCTTGGATGGGCGAGGATGAATCGTTTAGCCATGTTTCTGTTAAGATTGTGAGGTCAGGTTTTTGTTTAGTATGAGTCAGCTATATCAGCGGCATGACGCGCGGCTGACCTACAGTTTAGTAGGATACATTTTAGCCGGGCCTTGGTAGGTATAGTGTTGTGGTCTAGTAAAATGGGAACTTTATTGCGGTTATGTCACAGAGTCACTCCTGAGGCCCTTGAACCAGCATTATCTAACGTGGAGTGGCCCTCAACCAACAATATAGATGCAGATGTGGATACTTTTAATTCCACTCTGGTCACAATGATAAATGGGATCGCCCCTCTTCTCCTCCTCAAATCGGCCAGATTGAAACCTTCCACTCCCTGGTTCTCATCGGAACCTCGAGTGGAGAAAAGCAAATGTAAAAGACTTGAACGACAATGGCGACGGACATATGATTCAATTGAAAAAAATCTATATAAAGTAGCGCTGAAGAGATTCCATAAGTTAAAACAAACCACTATGAAAGAGCATTTTGCTAATAAAATCAACTCGGCTGACAACTCGGCCAAAACCCTCTTTCAAATTGTGAAAGATTTCACTAAACCTTCGGCACTCTCCCACTCCTTTTCTTCGAGTCAAGAATTGTGTGATAATCTATCCCACTTTTTTCATCAAAACATTGTGGATATTTTCACTTCATTTTCACCTTCCAAAGGGCATAATGAGGCTGCGCCTATTCTCTCCCCTTCTGTGACCAGTACTACTTCACTAGTTGCATTTGACCCTATTGCCAAAGACTCAGTCTTACTCGGAATGAAAAAATGCAAATCTGGCTCCCCTCTCGATCCCGTCCCAGCTCTTATCTTCACGCAGTTATGCCCACTTATCACCTCCCCCTTAGTCTCCATTTGGAATACTTCTCTTTCCTCTGGTATATTCCCTTCAGTTTGGAAACAGGCAATGCTTGTCCCCATACTGAAGAAAGTGGATGCTGACCCATCCGTACTCAGCAATTATCGCCCCATCTCTCCCCTTCTGTGACCAGTACTACTTCACTAGTTGCATTTGACCCTATTGCCAAAGACTCAGTCTTACACGGATTGAAAAAATGCAAATCTGGCTCCCCTCTTGATCCCGTCCCAGCTCTTATCTTCACGCAGTTATGCCCACTTATCACCTCCCCCTTAGTCTCCATTTGGAATACTTCTCTTTCCTCTAGTATATTCCCTTCAGTTTGGAAACAGGCAATGCTTGTCCCCATACTGAAGAAAGTGGATGCTGACCAATCCGTACTCAGCAATTATCGCCCCATTTCCCTCCTACCCAAGCCTGCCAAGATCTTGGAAAAGGTGGTACAGGAGCAGCTGGCCAATTACCTGGAGTCTAACTCCCTTTTACATGACTCTCAATCCGGATTTAGATCCGGGTATAGTACTGAGACGGCCCTCCTGGAAGTATCAGAGACTATAAGAGAAAGTGTGGACAGAGACGAGGCGGCCATGTTGGTCCTCCTCAATCTGTCCGCGGCTTTTGACACCATGACCCACTCTATACTACTGAATAGACTACATGACTTAGGTATTCAGGGCACACCACTGGCGTGGATAAAATCCTATCTAACAGGCAGAGCACAACAGGTATGGTGCCGTCCGTTTCTGTCAAAAAATAAGATGCCCCTCGAGTGTGGTGTCCCTCAGGGTTCAGCACTCAGCCCTCTATTTTGTAATGTCTATATGTCACCATTGGCAAAGGTTGTGGAGAGTTGTGGTGTCAGAGTGGTCTCTTATACTGATGATACTCAGCTTATTCTCTCATTTAGAGACCACTCTGACAAGGGGCTCGACAATTTTAAATCTTGCCTTATTAAAATTATGGATTGGATGACATCTAACACATTAAAACTGAATACGGATAAGACTGAGGTGCTGTTTTTCAATTCAAAAACACCCCTGCTGACATCTATAAGGTGGCCGGCTGAGCTTAACCCACCACCTATCCCGCCCACTCTGCCCAGAACCTTGGGTTCTACTTTGACAATGAACTGTCATTCAAAACCCAAATCCAAATGGTCACATCTGCTTGTTTTGGCAAACTAAAGATGATTAAAAAAAAATCCCCTTATCTTTCAAATGATTCATTGAGGACGGTGGTGCACGCTTACATCACCTCGCATTTGGATTATGCCAATAGTCTGTATGTAGGGGCTCCTGCATACCTTTGCCATCGACTGCAAGTCGTCCAAAATGCGGCGGCAAGACTGATTTGTCATGTCCCCTATCGGCATTCCATCTCCCCTTACCTGAAGAATCTTCATTGGCTTCAAATTTCCTATCACATACAGTTTAAAGCCCTGGTCCTAGCTTTTAGAGCGCTCAATGGGCATGGGCCACGCTATCTCAGAGACAGACTGAAGCAGGTCCACTCTGCCCGCGCTTTAAGATCCAACCACCTCGTCTCATACTTCCTCCCCGTTTCCATCGTTCAAGAAGAGGTGGTAGAGCTTTTGCTGTAGTCACCGCCAAGCTGTAGAACTCCCTGCCGCTGGCCCTCAGACTTACCGAATCAGAATGCCTCTTGAGATCCAAGTTAAAAACATGCTTCAAAAAAAACTAGTGGACGACGTAGAGTGTACTTGGGTGCACTCAGAGGGATAATATTAGTTAATATTTTAAGGGTGCACTTCTACCAGCTACTAGGGCACCGTCCAACCCTAAAATGACCTACTAAATATTCAAAGAATGAGCTGGGAGTGCTAAGTTTTCTCCAGAAAATGCAATTATTTAATCACAATTTGATACACAAAAATCAATGATTAAGCAACACTTCATTAAGGAAACAATGCAATTCTTGTGTTCCAAGTGAGTTTCTTTGTATTGCCAGCAGCCGACGCGTTTCATCCTAAAGGTAGGACGTCATCAGGGCTGCAAATATGAAAAAACAAAATACATGTACATACGTCAAATGACCAAATATTGTTATTATTCCAGTGGAAAAACGAAACAATTCTATTATTTTATGTTCATGTAACGCTTTCCAACCTGGTGCCAATAGGGTAACATTCTTTAGAATAACAAAACGTTCTCGTAATATTAGCTTGTACAGCTCAGAGATGCTGCGAGAACTGTATATACATAAGAAGAACATCTGTTCGTTTATTACTGTACATAAGTCACACATGCTGGGATAATAAGGGCAACCTGTTCCAATTTATACCATAATAGCTGATATGGCAAAGTGTCCCAAAAAATCAAGCTCACCTTGAAAATTATTTTTCTACTACTTCCAAGTCTGCAATATTCCAATATCTTGAGTCTAGGAGGCTTCCAACCTGAGTCGCATCTCTTCAACAATCTACAAGTATAATACCATACTTAGATTAAGAAATAGAAAAAGGGGAATCCTTTCCTGTCAGTTAATCACGTTCATGGCTCCTAGTAACCATACTAGCTTTGTTCGGCGATTTCCATAGAAGTGTCCCCTTGCTAAAAAACATTCTTCATTGATGCCAAAGATTATATCAACATTCTTCCTTATTTGCTGTTTAAAGCTTATTCGTTCCGTGTATTACTCCTGAACTGTCCTTGCTCTACACTACTTACATCATAGTTGCCAGACATTATAACGACATGGGTTAAAGTATAATTCCAGTGCTCCCCCTTCCCCCTATTCACTTACCGCCTTTCAGGGAGCCTCGTGTTATTTCCTCGCTGTCCGGGTTCGATAATTCCCGATAACAATCTCCCAAAGACTCCCTCTAGCTATAAGGATCTCTGTGTCCAATCACGACTCGCCATTCTTCCCGGGCAAACTTGCAACAAGACACACCTGTGTGCTGCCACAGGTTTCCACAGCGGTCCCGTACCCCTATTATATCCGGTCTGTTTGTAGCCACTTCCGTTCATGCGCATATTCGACCTAGTTATCCTAGAAACACAGTTTCCAATCTGGTCCGACCTGTGAATAACATCCGGTACCCACACGTTCATTTCCTGTGTAAACAATTCAGCATTACGTGAATAATCGTGACCGACGGCTTTCGTTCTACGCACCTTAAATTTTCTGATTCTACACCGACTCTCAATTTGGAAGGTCTAATGACACAAATACGTACACTGCCTTGCTCAATATCCGCCTTTAAATACCTATCCGTTTAACAACACCCCTCATCACCAGATCTAGATAGCATTTGTGTATTATTATTCCGATTCCGAAGGGCCAGCGTAGACCCCAGTGTAGTGGGGCATGAAGTAAGGGCAATTATTAACGTGTATACCTCATAACCAATTCAAATGTGTAATGTTGAAATAAATCGATGTAGTTAGAAGAAAATAACCAATCTGATGAAGGGAAGATAGGTGAGTGCGAGAAATAGTTCTACCTAATTAATAAGATTAGTTATTAGATACAACAGGTTGTCTGAAAATGTATCCCAATATGTTTACATGAAAAAATACATATAAAGATTTAGTTCCTTGATATTGACATTTAGCGTGATATGTTAATATAGTATGTCTCCGTTTATTCCAACAATTTCATCAAATTATGCCAAAAAATTATGTAACTCCGAGTCAATGTTCAAACCTTGTTTCATAGTTCTACATTTAATTATCCATTTTGCTTCTGTCTGACGGTTTCGTGACTCCCAATCCCCACCTCTCACATGTTGAGAAACTTTCTGTATTCCATGAAATTTGAAGTTTTTATTTGTACCATGATCCTTCTCCATGTGTACATAAAGTGGGGATTTTATATCACCATTAATAATCGCCCGCCTGTGTTCTTGTATCCTGGTTTTAAAGGGCCTCTTGGTACTCCCTATGTATACTTTCATGCAATTGCATACAATGGCATAAACAACTCCTGTACTGTTAAAGTTTATAAACTCATTAATCCAGAATTGTCTATTACTATTATATTTGAAAGTTTTGGTTTTGTTCAGGCCATATGCACATATTATGCAAGTACCACAGACATAGAAACCTTTAGGCTGTGGTGGAAACCAGTCCTGTGTTGTTGCATTCCTAGGACGAATATAATTAGTGGAAATCTTGTCTTTAATCGTTGGACATTTTTTAAAAATTAACCTAGGTTTGTCATCCAGTTCAGTTGCCAAACCCGGCACACCTTTAAACAAGGCCCAATTTCTACTTAAAGCTTGTCTAATCTTGTCTTTTTGTATACAATATGTTGTAACAAAAGATGGCCCCTGTCTATTCACTTCTTTCCGTTTGGAAAGTAAAGTGGTTTCTCTGTTAATTTTTGATACCTTATCTCTAGCCCGTGTTAAATCTTTATTGGCATAGCCTCTCCTGCCGAGTCTCTCCTGCAGTTTATTCAATTCCCTAGTGTAGTCTTCTTCACGACTACAATTTCTTCTGACCCAAACCATTTCTCCATATGGTATGCCTGAAATAACAGCTTCCGGGTGAAAACTGTCCGCCCTTAAGTTAGAGTTGGTGGCAGTCTCTTTTCTGAACAGCTTACTTTGTATGCTGTCCCCATCCACCATTAATGTCACGTCCAAATATTCTATACTCGATGAACTGTAATTCATCGTTAGTTTTACATTGAAATCATTGTCATTCAAATAGTCTTTTAATGCATCAGCAGTGCCTCTCCATATTAGTAGAATATCATCGATGAATCTGGCCCAAAATACCACCAGATCCATCCATTCCCCTGCCCTACGGCTCCAGGCATGCTCCCTCTCATACCAACCCATGAATAGGTTGGCATACGAGGGAGCAAACCTGGAACCCATCGCAGTACCCCGAATTTGATGAAACCATTCATCTTCAAAGAGAAAAACATTGTTATTCAATATTAGCCGACTCATCTCCACAAGTATTCTCGAGTGGTGTCGTAGACTCGCACTTCTACTGCCAAGAAAATGTTCTAACGCTTCTATTCCTTTATCCGTATGAATGCAAGTATATAAACCAACCACGTCTAATGTGGCCAGAATCATACCTTCCTCCCATTTGCATTTATGGATTTTAGGCAAGGTATATACCTTTTCGAAAAAGTAACACCAGAGATAATCTGTCCCAGTTGGAAAGATTAGCTTTATCAGATCTTAAACAAGATATATCAATCACAATTAAGGAAGCCGACAAGGGGGGAAATATTGTGGCTATGAACAGATTGAACTATATATCTGAAATACAGGGACAATTAAGTGATCATAGTTGTTATGAAAAAATAAGAGGTAATCCAATGAAAGAAGTAACAAAAATCATTTCAGAACATCTTTTTGTTTGGAAGGAAGAGGGTTTGATTGATGCATTGGAATACAAATATTTGAATGTTATTCACCCCACCTTTCCATTTCTATATACCTTGCCTAAAATCCATAAATGCAGGGAGAATCCGCCTGGAAGACCCATAGTCTCCAGCATTGGAAGTGCCACTGAACATCTTTCGGAATTTGTAGATGGTTTTTTAAAACCCCTAGTGGTGAATCTACCCTCCTATGTGAGAGATACCACAGGCATTTTGAATAAATTAAACGATTTCAAATGGGAGGAAGGTGTGATTCTGGCTACGTTAGACTTGGTTGGTTTATATACTTGCATTCATACGGATAAAGGAATAGAAGCATTAGAACATTTTCTTGGCAGTAGAAGTGCGAGTCTACGACACCACTCGAGAATGCTTGTGGAGATGAGTCGGCTAATATTGAATAACAATTTATTTGTCTTTGAAGATGTATGGTTTCATCAAATTCGGGGTACTGAGATGGGTTCCAGGTTTGCTCCCTCTTATGCCAACCTATTCATGGGTTGGTATGAGAGGGAGCATGCCTGGAGCCGTAGGGCAGGGGAATGGATGGATCTGGTGGTATTTTGGGCCAGATTCATTGATGATATTCTACTAATATGGAGAGGCACTGCTGATGCATTAAAAGACTATTTGAATTTTTTGAATGACAATGATTTCAATGTAAAACTAACGATGAATTACAGTTCATCGAGTATAGAATATTTGGACGTGACATTAATGGTGGATAGGGACAGCATACAAAGTAAGCTGTTCAGAAAAGAGACTGCCGCCAACTCTATCTTAAGGGCGGACAGTTTTCACCCGGAAGCTGTTATTTCAGGCATACCATATGGAGAAATGGTTCGGGTCAGAAGGAATTGTAGTCTTGAAGAAGACTACACTAGGGAATTGAATAAACTGCAGGAAAGACTCGGCAGGAGAGGCTAGGCCAATAAAGATTTAACACGGGCTAGAGATAAGGTATCAAAAATTAACAGAGAAACCACTTTACTTTCCAAACGGAAAGAAGTGAATAGACAGGGGCCATCTTTTGTTACAACATATTGTATACAAAAAGACAAGATTAGACAAGCTTTAAGTAGAAATTGGGCCTTGCTTAAAGGTGTGCCGGGTTTGGCAACTGAACTGGATGACAAACCTAGGTTCATTTAAAAAAAATGTCCAACGATTAAAGACAAGATTTCCACTAATTATATTCGTCCTAGGAATGCAACAACACAGGACTGGTTTCCACCACAGCCTAAAGGTTTCTATGTCTGTGGTACTTGCATAATATGTGCATATGGCATTAGCAAGGCAGTGTACTTATTTGTGTCATTAGACCTTCCAAATTGAGAGTCGGTGTAGAATCAGAAAATTTAAGGTGGGTAGAACGAAAGCCGTCGGTCACGATTATTCGCGTAATCTTGCATTGTTTACACAGGAAATGAACGTGTGGGTACAGGATGTTATTCACAGGTCGGACCAGATTGGAAACTGTGTTTCTCGGATAACTAGGTCAAATATGCGCATGAACGGAAGTGGCTACAAACAGACCGGATATAATAGGGATACCGGACCGCGGTGGAAACCTGTGGCAGCACACAGGTGTGTCTTGTCGCAAGTTTGCCCGGGAAGATTGTCGAGTCGTGATTGAACACAGAGGTCCTTATAGCTAGAGGGAGTCTTTGGGAGATTGTTATCGGGACTTATCAAACCCGGACAGCGAGGAAATAGCACGAGGCTCCCTGAAAGGCGGTAAGTGAATAGGGGAAAGGGGGAGCACTGGAATTATACTTTAACCCATGTCGTTATAATGTCTCGCAACTATGACGTAAGTAGTGTAGAGCAAGGACAGTACAGGAGTAATACACGGAACGAATAAGCTTTAAACACCAGATAAGGAAGAATGTTGATATAATCTTTGGCATCAATGAAGAATGTTTTTTAGCAAGGGGACACTTCTATGGAAATCGCCGAACAAAGCTAGTATGGTTACTAGGAGCCATGAACGTGATTAACTGACAGGAAAGGATTCCCCTTTTTCTATTTCTTAATCTAAGTATGGTATTATACTTGTAGATTGTTGAAGAGATGCGACTCAGGTTGGAAGCCTCCTAGACTCACGATATTGGAATATTGCAGACTTGGAAGTAGTAGAAAAATAATTTTCAAGGTGAGCTTGATTTTTTGGGACACTTTGCCATATCAGCTATTATGGTATAAATTGGAACAGGTTGCCCTTATTATCCCAGCATGTCTGACTTATGTAAAGTAATAAACAAACAGATGTTTTCCTTATGTATATACAGTTCTCGCTGCATCTCTGAGCTGTACAAGCTAATATTACAAGAACGTTTTGTTATTCTAAAGAATGTTACCCTATTGGCACCAGGTTGGAAAGCGTTACATGAACATAAAATAATAGAATTGTTTGGTTTTTCCACTGGAATAATAACAATATTTGGTCATTACCACGTTAAAAACATACCTGTTCTCAAGCTGCTAGTTGCCTAATCACTGATGTCCCTGTCCTTAGCGCCGGGACACCCCCGGTGGGGGGTAGCCGTGCGCTCTATCAAATTCCATAAATAAATAAATATGTGCAATGATACCTCTGGTAATGTGTCTAATGGCTCTATCGGGGTTCGAAGGGATGACAGTATCAGTGTGTTGTCTGTGTGCTCAGAGAGGGGGCGGAGTCGGGGGTTCATAGGAATGTAGGAGAAAGGGAAGATCTTGTGGTGCATTCTCATCCATTATAGTCTTACCCAACTACGCAGCCCCATAAAGCAATCAACAATAGGGCAGAAGGAGGAAAATGGACACAAGTATAGACAACAGGTCCAAACTCACTTTCAGAACTATAAGTGACTTGTCAGAGTTGGGGAACTTGAGATATAGGGGCCTATTGGTGAGCCCTTGTGTCCCTTTTGAGCTGCCGGTTTCTCACTTTTTGTGAACAAGAGCGGCGTAAAAAATGCGCCATGTTGTGTCATATTTACAAAGTGACGCATCTAGGTAGATGTATCACTTTGTAAACCCCTGCGCCACATTATACCTGCGCCAGGTATAATGTATGCAGGGGGGTGGGGGGCGGTCTGATGCAAGTAAGCCTCGTAGAAGTGACGCAGTGAAATCTATGAGATTTCACTGCGCCAATTCTAGGATGCAAGTGTGTCAATATCTTATGCCTACCTCATAGCAGGCGTAAGACTGATGCAGGCACATTTCAAAAGGGACTTGCCCAGGTGAAATGACCCATTGCTGGAGTTGCATCACTTTTATGACACACTCTAGCAATGTGTCATTTTTGCACCTACAGATACGTCAGGAATACTGACGTATCTGTAACTCCTTGCCACATGATGTGTCATACTGTAAATATGATGCATCATTGGTGTCGCAAGGAGGGCGCAATGAAAAGTGACGCATCTCTGTTTTCTCGCAGCGATGTGTCTCTTTTCATAAATGAGGGCCTTACTCTGTGAGATTGTTCCCCCTTTTGCGCCAACATCAACTTCAAGCCTGTAACTACAGACAGGATAACTCACGAAAGCTCAATGGTAAACTCCGGCATTAATTGAGGGCTGCCCAAAGTGCTCCTCTTCCTATGATGAATATACATTGTTCACTGTTCTACTGTGAGGGTCTGCTCCTATTCTCTTTATAGAAGAGGCAAACAGTATTATTTGCAGTATTGACCCCACCAACCAGTGCAAACTTAAGATGATCAAATGAGTTGCACCAAATTTCTGCAACAGCGGAGTCAATAACTGATATTTTAGTTACATTTTGTCATTTCAACCTGCCAATAATTTACCATCTCCTTTTGGGAGATCTTCTAGACATCTATGGAGATGGTGTAGCTGGAATACCAAAAAGTGGATCACTGAATGATTATTGGAACTGAAAATATTGTATGTACAGATTATTGTGTCAAAAATATCGAGGACCACTTATCGAGAAAGTAAATGCAAATAGGTAAGTAGAGATTTACTATTTTTTTTGTTCAAAAGTTTTTTTTATTAGGAGTTTAAGAGATATACAGCTGTATAAATGTTTTTAACAGAGTAAAGCATTTGAAAATATACACGTAAGGGGTATACAAAGCAAATAAATAAAAGAAATTGACGTATGGAGAGTACATATGAATTATACATAAACCATACAATATACATAAATTACACATAGGAGAGGTGCATCTAGTCACTGACATGAAGGTAAGCGTACAGAGTCGTATAGTGATATCATTAACATAGCAGCATGTTAATTAGGTGGGTGGGTGTACAGGAGGGTCGCGATTCCATCGTGTAATCAAGGTGGTTTGTGTAGGTCGAAGTAGTCATCTAGCGAGGACCAGAGTTTTCTGAGTGGGGGAGGCCAAGGGGTAGAGGCGAGGGCTATGTTGTCGGCTCCTCTTAAATTGGTGATCCAGTTAAGCCAATGGGGGGAAAGAAGCCTTGTTCGTGTCTTTCCAATCATTCAGTATGATTTTAACCTCTGCCGTCAGCAGTAGGTCGAGTAGGGCTTTATCGTTATCATTGAATGTGGCGGCTTTGGCAAATCCCAGGACAAGCGTTGAGAATTCCCTTGGGAGCGTGATATGTAGGGCTTTGGAAATGAGATCAAAGATTCTGTCCCAATAGGAGGTGACGCATGGGCATTTGAATATTAAGTGTTCAAGGCCCCCCCCCCTCTTCTCTGCAGTTCCAGCAGGTGTCATCGACCCTGATGTTGTGTAGGAAAAGCCTCTTAGGTGTCCAGAAGGCTTTGTGGAGTAGCCAGAACTTGGTTTGTGAGAGTGTGGGGCTTATTTTGTGGTGTGTGGTGGATTCCCACGTTCTGCGTTCTGGCCCACTCCGATTCTGAAGTTGGTGTGGTTGAGAAAGAATCCCAATAGAGCTGGAGTGGTTTGGTTAGGGAGGATGATTGTGGTCGAATTATTTTGTATATTCTCGATACTTGATGGCCAAGTTTGTTTAGTGAAGTGAGGAATCCAGGGAGGGAGGGGGTGACGTCTTTCAGGACCGCTTTCGCTAGTGCTACTTTAATATGTAGAAAGTTGTAGAATTCTATGTGGTGGAGGTGGAATCTGTTCTGTAATTCACTGAAGGAGAGTGGCGACGTCCCTTCAGAGAGTTGGTGGGGGAAATGTATACCTCTTGCTATCCAAGGAGTGTAGTTTAGAGGTTTCCCTTTATATGTTAAAGCGTTGTTGTGCCAGAGCGACTCCCAATTTGATTTCTGGAATTGGTGTGGTAAGTGTTTGCTGACTAGGAGAAGAGCCATTTTGGTGTTTTTAAAAATAGGGCCCGAGCCTAAGTTGGGTCGAAGTTTGATGGTGAGCAGAGCGGAGGGGTCGAGGCCATGTATGATGGATCTTTCCACGGTTAGCCACACCGGGGTGTAATCCGTCTGTGGGGTTAGCCAGTATGACCCTTGTTTTGCCAAAAAGGCAGTTTGATATAGCTTGAAATCCGCCAAGTTGACTCCCCCAGGCTTTTATCTAATCGTAGTTTTTTCAGTCTGATTCTGGCCTTCTTGCCCTGCCAGAGAAAGGAAGAAATCAGCTTATCTAATTTACTGTGGCACTCTTTGGAAATGATAAGTGGAGCATTGTGATGAGGTAGTTAACTAAGGGGGATATCATCATTTTTATGGTTTCTATACGGCCCCACCATGTGATGAAACGGGGGGACCAACCGTCAAGCAGTCGTTTGATTTTGGCAAGGGTTGTGGTCTTGTTGTGTCTGAGGGTACTTACGAGGTCATCAGTAAATTCTATCCCCAAGTATTTAATCACGTCAGTTTGCCAAGTTAAACCTGAGTTACCTAAAACTTCTCTAGTGGTGTGGATGTTTAGGGGTTTGACTTCGGATTTATCCCTATTTAATTTGTAGCCGGATAGGGAGGAGTTTTTGTCAATTGAGGACATAAGCCCAGCAATGGAATTTGTAGGGTCTTCTGTTGTAATTAAGATGTCATCAGCATACACTGCCAACTTTACTTGTGTGTCCCCGAAGGAAACACCCGCTATGTCTTTGTTATTTTTGATGTCTGTAAGTAGGGGTTCAAGGGCTAGGTGGAAAAGCGCTGGGGAAAGTGGACAGCCTTGTCTGGTTCCCTGGTGAAGTCAGAACGGATTGGATAGGGTACCGTTTATAGCTATCCTGGCAGATGGGGCGGAGTATAGGGCCATCACCATCTTGGCAAAGGAGTAGCCAAGGTTGAAGGTGTGCATGCAGTGCCAGAGGAAGGACCACAAGACCTTGTTGAAGGCTTTTTCCGCATCCAAGGTTATCGCTACCATTGGAGAGGAAGAGGCGTTTGCTTTCTCCAGAAGGTGGCACAGTGCTCTTGTATTATCGTTTGACATCCGATGTTTTAGGAAGCCAAGCTGCGCGGCGCCAATTAGTTTATGAAGGACGGAATTTAGTCAGGTCGCTAAGATTTTTGCGTAAATTTTGCAATCAAGGTTTATCAAAGAAATGGGGCGGTAGTTTTTGGTGAGGAGAGGATCTTTCCCTTCTTTGGGTATAACTATGATCGTAGCTTCGCTCATCGATGGGGAAATACTTCCGCTGGATGCTGTGGAGTTAAAAAGGGTTAGGAGCCGGGGGCTGAGTTGGTCTGTGAAGGCCTTATAAAATGTCGCCGTGAAACCGTCCGATTGTTCTTCAGTGTTTTGATTGCTGCCTTGATCTCAGCACTTGTGATGGGGGAACCCAGTTGAGTCTTATCTGTTTCTGATAGTTTGGGGAGATGAGGTGATTCAAGGTAATCAGTGCAGGCATGCACATCTAATGGTTTGTCGTTTTTATAGAGGTCTTCGTAAAATGTTTTGAATGTGTCAAGGATATTAGATTGTTTTGTGTGTGTGTTGTTTCTGGAGTCTTTTATGGATGATATGGTGGATAACTTCTACTTGTGTTTAAGATAGGAAGCAAGGAGTTTCCCTGCTTTATTACCCTCACAAAGTTTTAGGGCCTTGAATCGGTTAATCCACACCCCCGTTCTTTTACTGGTAATGGTATTGTATTCGTATTTCTTTTTGGTTAGTACTTCTAGTGTTTTAGTGTCGTGTGGGTTGGATTTATGTTCTGGATTCTAAGGTTCCAATCTGTTGTTCTAACGACTCTAGCTCTTTATTTAGGGTTTTGTTAGTTTTGGCTCTGATATTGATGATGACCCCTCGGATTGTGGCTTTGAGAGCGTCCCATAAGGTGTTGGCTGTAGTGTCTTGGGTGTCGTTTAAGATTAGGTATTCGTCAATGGCGTTTGCTATTAGCAATTTGTTTGCGGGATCGGATAAGGTTTCATCTTTGAAGCGCCATCTTCTGGGGGGAAGGATCGATTTGGATCCAGCAAGCTTGGTGCGAATACAGGCGTTATCAGAAAATAGTTTAGGGGCTATTTCAGTTTCCTCTATCAGGTGTGTGAAGGGGCTCGAGATCAGGATAAAGTCGATGCGTGAATATGATTTGTGTGGGGTGGAATGAAAAGTATAGTCCCTTCCGTCTGGATTTTGAAGGCACCAAGAATCTTTTAGACAATATCTGTCACAAAGGCGAAGGAGGGCTTCGTGCGAACGGGAGGGGTGGAAGGTGCATTCGGATTGTCTGTCTAATATCGGGTCTAGGGGGAGGTTGAAGTCGCCCCCTACTATCAGCAAGTCGTCTTGAGGGATGGGTTCTATTGAACGGGAGACCCAGAATTCCGGGTCATCAGCGTTTGGGCCATAAATATTTATTACATGCATGGGATCATCTTCCCTTAGTAAGTGTGTTATGGATAGCCTTCCCTCTTTGTCGTGAGAGTGTGAAACTAGTGTCAGATTGGA
This sequence comes from Lissotriton vulgaris, assembly GCF_964263255.1. Classification (NCBI taxonomy): domain Eukaryota; kingdom Metazoa; phylum Chordata; class Amphibia; order Caudata; family Salamandridae; genus Lissotriton; species Lissotriton vulgaris. The sequence goes on along the minus strand of NC_141685.1, from coordinate 749,154,562 downwards.
TTTTTGCGCTAGTAAGGTGATTACCCCTCCTTTTTTGTGTGCCGCTGGCGAGTTCAATATATGTGACGCCCAGTGTATGTTCAGGAACTGTAAATTTTCCTCAGACAATTTGGTTTCCTGGAGTAATATAATGTCCCCATTTGATTTGGCTAGATATTCAAAAACTTTCCTCCTTTTTACCGTATGGTTGAGGTCCTTGACATTAAGAGAGATTATGTTAAGGTCGTCGGCTAATGATTTTGTATTAGACATTGGAGTGAGTCTTTATCGCTGAATAGTAAAGTGGCAATCGGACGCTACTGGTGTAGGGTGTCATGGATTGTCCACAACGACTGGGCGGTCGGTGTGGGAACTGGATCTTTGTGCTAAGGTTGCGTAGGTCTGTGTGAGGAGATGCAACTCTAAGGACCGGGTGTAGGGTACAGCATTTAAATAAAATTTGAGGGTGCAGTGAAAGATTGTTGCTGTACCTGTAAGAAATAAACATAAGCAAAAGGCAGTACAAAACATAAAGAAAATCTGTTATTCTCTGAACTCTTTTAACTCCATTTCCCCCCTATCAAAACCACCCGCATTCCCCCCCCTCCCCCCCTCCCTCCCTTCCCCCCCTCCCTCCCTTCCCCCCAAAATCGTTCATAGGGAGTACGACAGCAGTACCGTGCTAGGTGGAACAGGAGTAGTAGGCTACTAGCTAGTAATAGTCCCTAAATATAAAACAGCATAGTATCAATAAACATGTAACATGTCCCATATAGCACACATTTTGGGGGTGAGTAAGTGCCACTATGGGAGACTGATCGTAGGCTAACAGGAGTCAACCCAATAAGAGAACACACGGGGATGAATGAGCCCCACTATAAGGGTCTGGCCTATGGGTGGATATATGCGTATGTCATTTGTTAGCAGTAGTAAGTGGTAGTGGGATGAGAACACAAACATTTTAAGCTAAGATATTAAAGATTAACATTAGTGTGACTTTGTAGTGAAACACGAGACCTACAAGTTCATGGATGGCATAGTCTTTTAGGTTGTAGTGTTGTAAACTCATGGAAAAAACATATGACACAACTTTAAAAGTATAAACTCACGATACAGGAGAGTGTTCAGGTGAGATGGTGGGCTTCGATGTTGAAGCGGACGACATCAGATTGGAGAACATGGCGCTAGATTAATATCAAGCCCGTTTGGGAACAGGCAAAGGCTTGTTGGCGTTGATTACAGGTAGACAATATGATGTCGTATGAGCAGTTGGAGTTCACGTTTTCCTTTTGTCCGAGAGGCCGGTCGATAGATCCATTTCTTGTTCGTGTCGATCTTCGAGTAGGTCCTCAAGGGCTCTGGGGTCTTGGGTGGCCATTTACTACGATTCTGAATTTTGCAGGACCTGCGAAGGAGAAGGCAATGTTTTTGGATCTGAGTTTGTCTCGGAGTTTCAGGAAACCTTTACGGATCGCTACCGTGTCTTTTGAAAAGTCCTGCGTAAAGATGATTCTATGTCCTTCCCACGTGATGGAGTGGTTTTTCCTTGCGAATTGGAGGATCATCTCGACATGTTGGAATCTGAGCGGTTTGCATATCAACGGTCTGGGGCCTTTGGAGTTTCTAGTAGCGAAGGTGGGGATCCTATGTGCCCTATCCAGTTCAAGGCCGTGTGGGAATTCTATATTGGTGGTCATAGGTATCCATGCTTCAAGGAAGGCCACGCATGAATCTGCGTCTTTTTCGGAGTTCTCTGGAACGCCAAAAATTCTGATGTTCCCTCTTCTGTTCCTATCTTCTAACTCCGCGTTGTGGCGTTTGAGTTCGTCCGTGATGTTCTCTAGGCGTTGGATCCTAGTCGCTGATTGTCCTGCCAGGTCTTCCACGTCGCTAATACGTTGTTCGGCTGCTGCCAAACCTGTATTTATTGCATTCATGTCGGCTCTAATCGCTGTGAGCTCTAGTTGCTTAGAGTCGATATTAGATTTGGTAGATTTTTAAATTTCGTGGAGGTCTGCAAGTTTTCTAAGGATCATTTCCATCGTGGCAGCCATGTCCGATTTGCTCTTAATGGGGGAGTCCGAGATTAGTGGGTCTGGCTTCACCTTTTTGGTAGTGTTTCTGTCCTCTCTGTTCGCCATCACGATGTGTTGAGGAGACGTGTCGGATTCACCCAATTGGATTTGATGTTGGTTGTGGCTGCTAGGCAAAACCCCACTTTTGTAGTAGTGTGTAACTCAGTTCCCGAGTGAAATTGTTTGCTATGGGAAGCAGGGCGGTCCCGTGTAGATCCGGCAAGAAGACACTGTGGGCTAATGGTACTGACCCCTCACACAAGTAAGACTGGGCCACTGCTCATCTGCTGTGCTTGGGGCTTCGTGAAGGGCCAGGGCACAAGAGACTATGGCTGGTAGGACAGTGGCTCACAGTCTTGTAGAAGCGCGGAGTGTTTATGAAAGCGCAGTACCTGTGGTCTCTTTCAGCGAGAGGCGGAATCAGCGGCGCGTTAGATGGCGGGCTGTGACTCTGACCATGAGGAGACGCTCGGTTGTGAGGGCAGATCCTGATGCACAATTGTCTGGTAGCGCTGAGCGTGAGGCAGCCGCTCCTATGCTTGGCAGAGCATGGTGGAATCCCTCTGATGCAGAGAGTTCCCCCTAGGATGATAAAGTTGGGCACTTTGTAGGAGGCAGGAGCTCATAGCGTGTTTATGCAGTGCATTCTCGGAGGAACCGCCGCCGCCATTTTGGGGTCAGGCACGTCGGGCCGATTACGAGCTGTTGAGTCAGTTAAATGGGCTCTTCTCACCGCATGGTAGTCCTGTGGGTCGATTCTAGGTGTCTGCTTCTCTGTCCAGACATGTGGTGGGCGGCTGCTGATTGTGGTTTACTTTTCCGGCGCTCGATGTCAGGCGCTGTTTTCGCAACTGGGCGCCGCCATTTTGTCCTCTACCCAGGTTGGAGAGCTCTCGGTTAGCAAAGTTAGCAAAAGACCGCAAACGGGCAGCTGCAGACGGTTTTCACTTTACCGGAGGGCTCCTCATGCTTTCAGTCGCAGGATCCTTGTTTTTGGGTTGTGCACATGTGTGGAATACAGGGATAAACGAAAAAGTCGCTCTCCTGATCCACGGAGCTCCCGGTTAGGCGGCCATTTCCACTGCCGTCCAAGCCACGCCCCCCGAAATTGACTATTTTTAATTCCATATCTACGTACTTTGAAGATATATTTTTTGCCAAGATACATATATTTGGAGTTATATGTATAGTAAAACTTTGCTTACCTATAGAAACTTACCTTCACAATATTTTTGTCCCCGATATTCTTGACACAATATTTTGTCGCACAATATTTTCATTTACGATATTCTGTCTAAATACTCAAAAAGTAGTACTCCATGTTTTGAATCTCTGCTCACCACATTTGTCAAATTCAGTGTGTTCAGTTTGACCCTGGGACCAGCACCAATCCAGATCAAGGAAGAAAATATTCTTTCCAGTTCAACAAAATATGCACTATTGATGCAGGAAGAAGCTCTTTAGGAATGGTGTAAACACATAGGGAGGACCACTATCTTCATTAGAGAAACTCTGTCCCTGATAGACAGTGGGAGTTCATTCAGAAAGGCAGCCATTTCTGTATTTCCCATGTACATCAGAGATTATTTTTAAGATGAATACTAACTAGTCAGTGATGTAGAATCCTACTCCTGTATGAGACAACTTTGATCAAAATGGATGGAGTTGAAGCGTGTGAGTGTGGAGGGGACTACAATCCCAGCAGGGTCTTTGCAAGTAGTGGAGGAGCAAGTGCTAGTGCTTTAAAGTGCATTGAAGGAGCCCACTGCGAGGGACAAGAGCTGGCCCATCCAGGCCTGTCGGAGACCTAAGGAAGCTGCGCTGCTCCACCTCTTTTGGCTGTTTATTTGAAGGGCATTTGAAGGTACTCAGTTAATTTTTACCCCCACTATGTTGAAAAGGAAATCCCTCAGGGTTACCCACTACCGCAGTGAAAAGTGCTTCTATAGACAGAATGTTAGAAAGGGAATTGTGAGCATCAGTACGGAAATCGCCCAAACAGAAAGAAGATTATCTATGAGTTTGCGTTCTGGAGGGAGGATGTCAACGAGTGGGGATTGGCCAGAGAGGAGGCTAGAGGGATACGGGCCCGCTGTATCGCAGATTTATGGACAGAAGTGCTGGTGACTTGGGAACTCTCGGAGATTGGCCAGGGGTAGGGGTCTGCGAAAGGTAGTGATTGGTCAAAAGGCGAACTAGCCGGGAAACCTGGAGGTCAGACAGTGAGGCAAGCCTCGGAATGATCCGGGAAACACTTCTTAGACAGGAATCTCTCCGCACTGCCAGGGCAAAGACCAGAGAGGTGGTAAGACACCACCCCCCTCCCCCTACACTGTACACTACACAATGGGCATTAGCCACTCTGTACTGAATATCCTTGATGACATCGGGGGTGGGGGGTCCTGGGCCCTGGCCTGCATGCTTATGCCCCTGCAACCTGGGGGCCATCGCCCATGGATGTTGAGAACTGGAGATTTGATGCTGATTGATATCTTTTTGTGTATGCAGTCTCCCTGTTTATCTGTATTCTCTTGAGTTGATTACTGTTGTTTTTCTGAGTTCCTGTTACATAACTGGCAGATTTCTCGACATGAAGACCCGTAGTACATCTGTGACACTTGCACGTCCCCCCTTTATAAAAGCAAGGGGTTATTTTTCCATGATTTCTGTGGATGTATAATGCTTATACCATCTAAACTTGTTTTGACCACAGTGATGGAGGTCAATACTGAGGTCATATGATGTCTCACTATTCTGTAAAACCCTGCAGTGACGTGCAAATTTAAAATGCCAATCAAAATATTTTTTTTTAAATCTATGAGTTTGGGGTCACGGCCTGCCCCCCACTAATAGTGATATTGCCTCGTCCCCGCCACAGTCTCAACTTCATCTTCAGGTCCAACAAACGCTGATGCAGCACATGCGCTACTGGAGGGTACCACTGATAGCCCCCTTCCTTCAAAAGCGCAATATGTGGGATTCAAGGAGTATGAAGAGAGGAAACCATCCCACTCTGACCCCAGGCCCCACCGCCAATACTATTGTAACCCTGACAGAACACCCCTCAACAACTATTTCATCGCTAACCAGCTTAGAGTAACTGTTGGACAACTGCAGTTTTAAATTCAAGTCGTTGCTGCATGAAGAACCTTCTCCCCTTATTGAATGTATTAAAAACACTGAAACACAGTAAATTAACCAACCCCACAGATAATGGAAAAATACACACAAAGGCTCTTTTAACCCCTTCCAGGCTCATGACGAGCTGGGCTCGTCATGGTGTAGCCTCCTCGCACACTGATGACGAGCCCAGCTCGTCATGGAGCATGGGTTTTTTAAAATCTCAGCACAGGAGGAGAATTCAACTAGCGCGGTTAACACTTGGTTACAATGGGTCACTCACATTAGAGGTGCTGCCAACACTTCTCTTAAGCACTCACCTTGTAAGTCTACCCCAGAATCCATTGGTTCACCCTAGACAATTACTTCACCACGAAAAATCCTCCTTAGACACAGCCGTGCTTTACACTCTTCAAAAATCAAATATTTGCGAGGCGCTTTCATCCTCATAAACTGCATGCGACCCTCCGACCCATATCGCGATCTTGCCTACTGCAAGTCCTCTTGCACTCATGCGTCTATATCATGTCCCTGTTCAACATATCCATATCATAATAGATCTGCCCTGAACGAATGGGAGCTTAATCCTCTACCATACTTGTCTATACCTCTGCCTTTTGTGTACACACCATTACCTTGATATCCAAGGTCTCCTTCAAATGCTGCTCACAACTTTCACAACCAAACCTCATTGTTAATGCGCCTGCAGTAACTTAGACCACCACCAATGGACCAGCCCCTGTTTAATGGGCATGCAGAGACAAGTTCCTGCTTCCCTTTTGGCTTTTCTTTCCCCCTTTTGTTTTATTTTCTTAGGGGCCTTTATTCTCTGTATACATAATTTGATATCTTATCTCATGTTCTCCACTAAGCATGCTTCGTACTGTACTGTATCATTGTTTGTTATTTCATACTTTTTGTATCTCAATCTAAACCCAATAAAAGTATGAAATTGAAACACAGCTTGCAGCCTTCTCGGAGCAGTTGCTTCTAATCACTTCAACCTCAAATGCTACCAGAGCAGATAGTGTTCAGGCTTTTGCTACTGATTTAGTCTCCTCTTCTCAAGCTCTCACTGGGGAAGGCAGGGCCCTATTTCAATGCACTAGGCCCAGTGCTTTAAATGGGCCGGTACTCACCGGTACTGAGTACCAGCACTTGTTCATTTTCTCGCATCGAGTACCGGCACTTTTCCTTGAATAAGGAGAGTACCGGTACTCACAAAGGGCCCGTTTTTGCTGCAGGTGGTGCTCCTGTCATCAATCACCTCGTACGTCAGCAGCCTCTTCCACTCTTTTTTTTTTTTAACTCTTTTTATTGAAAATAGAACAATAGCATTTATAGGCATACAGCTGGGTACGTGTTCAAGTAGGGGAGAAAACGCATCACAATGTAATACAAAACATCAGTATGAGAAATAAGGGGGGAGGGGAGCAGGGGGGAAACAAAGCCACATTACGTTAGGACTAGATAGCGTTAGGAATGTCGGGTCAGGGGGAGAGAGGAGCATCCAGAACTTCGGTGAGGGGAGGTGTACACACATCGCCCCAGTGCGCATTCCACTAACCCCAAATCTTACCCCACTTCCTCGGTCTACCACGTGCCACATACACCGTTTTCTCACGAAACATACACCAGTCCATGTTCTCCTTCCATGCCGAAACCGTGGCCGGCCTCTGGGAGCCCCACAACTGTGCTATGTCTCTCTTGGCAACCATATTCCCCAGGGTCGCCCACTGAGTCTGCTCCACACTATAATCAGTCGGCTCCCATACATTCAGCAAGCAACGCCTAGCTTCGGGTAGCAGTGCAACACCCGTGACCTCCGTCATCACTGCATGCATTCGATTCCAAAACACTGCTATTTCCGGGCATTCCCAAATTATGTGGAGGAAAGTACCAATTAAGCCGCACACACGCTTGCACAACCCATTAACAGAATAACCCATCCGAATCAATCGAGGGCCAGTCACGAAGATCCGGTGCAGGATCTTAAGCTGCACGAGTCGGAGACGGGCTGGAATCGGGACCTCCTTGGGCGAGGATATCGCAGATTGCCAGTCTTCATCATCTAATTCTAAACCATCATTGGTCCAAACCTCTCTAAGGTGTACCAACAGGTCAGCACGGTCGTTATTCAATTTTTTATATATCAGAGAAATAGTGCTGTCTGGGACGTATCCGTCAAGCACCCGATCTTCGAGTAGGGACGGTTCCGGGATAGCAACACCTGCAGGAAAAACCGAATTCAACGCGTGGCGGACCTGTATATAACGGAAAAACTCCTTGTCATTAAGTTCGTATCCTACCTTCAGCTCCTCGAAGGTCTTAATCCTATCTTTAGCACAGAGGTCGCTTACTTTGCTAATACCGATCCTATCCCAGTTCTCAAAGCCTTTCGTCCTCCACAAGCTACCCAATTTATCAGACGCATAAAGCGGAGTAGCCCGGGATAATCGGTCTGTCCATCCCATTGCGGCGTTCGCACACTTCCACACTTGCACTGCTATATTAGTGGGTCCCGACAGTTTTCCTCCCGCAGATTTGGAGTAAAGCGCCCTGTTATAATCTCCACCCGGTAGCTGCCACTTATCCATCTCGAACGCGGGGTTCAAAACCGGACCGTACATTCCATGATTGATCGCTCCCAGCTGGGGCCCAGTAGTATCGCTTGATATCCGGAAGTGCGATACCGCCGTCATACCAGGGAAGCGTCAATTTGGCAAGGGCGATACGTGGACGTCTGCCCCATATCAACTGCCTCTGCAGACTCTCCACCTCACGGAAATACCCCGCCAGAATTACATCGAACGTGTTCTGAAGCGGGTATAAAAACCGCGGCAAAGACATCATTTTGAACAGAGCTGCACGCCCCAGGGGGGACAATGGCAGTCTACACCAGGCCGCCACATCAGATTTTAACCGTTGGAGTGGTGGAAGCAGATTACATTCATAACGGACAACGGGGTCCAGTGTAATAAAGACCCCCAAATATTTAACTCCCGTCTGTGCCACCTGTATAGGACAGCCGCGCGGTAAAAAGGGACTATCACCCGAAAGTACGTAAACACAGGACTTAGTCCACTAATCACAAGGCCGGAGTTCTTCCCGAATGAGTTCAGCACATCAGTACTATCAAGGACTTTCGAGGTGACGAGAGATACAACAGGATGTCATCGGCATATAATGATATTCAATCCTCAAACTCTGGGGTCCACTGAATACCCTTCATTGATGGTTCCCACCACAGCCAAGCCGCCAGAGGTTCCAGGGCGTGGGCGAAAAGAAGTGGGGACAACGGGCACCCCTGTCCCGTGCCCCTCTACAGAACAAAGGACTTGGACACCCGACAATTTACCACAATCTGAGCTAATGGTTCCTCGTATAGAAGTTTTACCCAGCCGATGAAACCCGAACTGAAACCAAACTTTGCAAGAGCAGCCCAGAGATATGGCCATTCCACAGTATCAAAGGCCATCGTAGCATCCAAAGAAACCAAGATGGCCGGATCACGCAGCGACGTCGCTCTCGCCAGGACGCCATGCAGTGGTCGCAGGTTCAGAGCCGTGTTGCGATGTAGAATGAAACCAGATTGATCCGGATGGATCAGGTCACCGATCACCTTTATCAAGCGGTTTGCCAGTAATTTTGCAAGGATCTTGGGCTCCGCGTTAAGGAGCGATATAGGCCTATAGGATGCGCAGCGATCTCGCGGTTTCCCCTCCTTATGAATCACCACGATGGTCGCAAGTCGCTGATCACGGGGAAGGGAGCCGATGTCTCGCGATTTCAGGAACATAGCACAGAGATGCGGCGCCATTTTGTCGGGACGCAGCTTGTAAAGCTCAATGGGGAGACCATTAGGGCCCATAGCTTTTCCCGAGCGGACGGATCAGATAGCAGCTGCCACCTCATCAACCGAAAATGCCACGTCCATCAAATCCCTATCTGAGTCCGATAGGCGCGGCAACGCAATGTCCCTTAACAGTAGATGGGAGTCTTCCTTTGGTCTATCGGAGACTGGGGAGTATACATTTCGAAAATGTTCCGCAAAACACTCCACAATCCCAACCGGGTTAGTTACACGCACTCCATCAGCTCTCTCAACCACAGGAACTACACAACTCGCCCTCTCCTTTTTGTCTAACCAAGCAATCAGCTTCCCAGCTTTGTCTCCCACATCGTACAGCCGTCCCTGCTGCTCTCTACTAGCAATTCTAGCAGTGTCCGTTACCAGGGCTCTATAATCAAGTTGTTTGAGACCGAGGACATGGATCTTCTCATGAGTGATATCCACCTCTAAATCCCCTTCCAAGTCAGCTATTTCGGCCTCTAGGCGGACCACTGCCTCATTTTTGCTTTTCTTAGCAGCAGCGATTAGTGATAGCGCCTGTCCACGGATAACAGTCTTAAAAGCCTCCCACAATGAAACATAATACAGACCCCACATTTTCAGTGAAATAATGATCCAAAGACTTAACCAACTCAGCCCTGGTTTTGGGGTTACGGAGATACCAAGGGTTAATCGGAGCCACTCGACCCTCGGCACCTATCTTCATGTCCATCAAAAGCCACAGTGGGGAGTGATCCGAAACACCCCTGGCTAAATGTCTCACTTCCCTAACCAAAGAGGCCTGTGCCGCTGGCATCAAGATATAATCGAGCCTAGAGAGGCTACCGTGAGCGCCAGAGTGAAGGTGAATTGCGCCTGTCCCGGATGCATTTGCCTCCAACAATCTACCATCCCCAGCATCTGCAAAAATTCACCTAACCAAGACTGTGATTTCGTGAGGCCTCTAGGGAGGCTGCGGTCCTCCCTACCGGAAACAACAGAATTGAAATCTCCACCCACAATCAGAGTGCCCTCAGGGAGCCCCAAAACCACCCTCCCCAGATCAGCGAAGGTCGTGGTCTGCAGCCTAGGTGGAACATATACAGAGAGCAGTGAGATGGTCTTCCCCTCCCACCTACCAGTGAGCACAGCATAGCGTCCCCTATCATCAAGGATTATGTCGTCTACCTCCAGGGGGAGGGAAATTCTGACTAGGATACCCACCCCTCTAGATCCAGTAGTGAATCCAGAGTGTGCAATCAGACGATATCCTCGCCGATTCATAGCATGGCATGTGTTGCCAATCAAATGTGTCTCTTGCAGTAAAACTACATCAGGGGAGAGGCGTCTCAAAAGTTGTAACACAACCCCATGTTTTATCCTGTCCCCCAACCCATTGACATTCCAGCTCAATAACTTCAACCCCCTACCCCATCCCAAAAGCAAGTGCCGTATTCACCCCATAGCGAACAGAACACCCAGATCAAGATGTAAGACGATGTTTTGCCTTGAAACAAGATAAAACAAACCCAAACCTCTCCTCCCACCCCCCAACAAAGCCAGAGAATACACCCCTCCACCCTGCACCCCTGCGATAGACTCAAAAGCCACCCCCAACTTCCAGTGTGCCTGTCGCCCAATTATTAAACTAGTCTACAAATAGAAACCCGGAGGCGGAAGAGTCCCATTCTCCCTCGCCACCTCTGGGTACAGTACGATAAGTATCGCAAAAGTCATGAAACCACAGCTGCCAGTTCTGTACAATGTCCGAAAACCAGCTACCACTTCTCATTCTTGCTCCGACGGGCCACCCTCGGCTCCTCCAGTCCCATCGGAATGTTCCGAGCGATCACGCTGTGCAGGCAATGTGTCAAGCCAGTCACTAACGTTCTCGGGGTGATCAAAGAAGAACGTCCGTTCATTGTGTTCAACGCGTAGCCGAGTTGGAAAAAGCATCGCATATTTCATACCCATGTCTCGCAGTCGCCGCTTCACTCCCAGGAATCCCATCCTTTGTTTCTGAACGCACTGGGTGAAATCAAGGTAGAAGCTCACCGTAGTATTTTCAAACTTCCTGGGGCCGCCCACTCGCGATGCCTGCAGGATAGTGTCTCTATCTCTGAAATTGAAGATTCTGGCAATTATAGGCCGCGGTGGGGCACCCAGAATTCGGCTTCCCACCCGGCACTCTGTGCGCACGTTCCACCACAAAGAAGTTGCTCAGGCCTTTGGGGGCGAGATGATTTAAGATGAGATCCTCCACGAGGAGATCCGCAGTGAACTTTTCCAATTTTTCAGGGACCCCAATGATACGTATGTTATTGCGTCTGGCCCGACTTTCAAAATCCTCCAGCCGGCGGGCGAAGAGATCATTGGAGGATTGTAGGTTGCGAATCTCCGTCTGTAAATCGGAGACATCAGTCGTAAGGCTGGAGGTCTTCAAATCCAAGGATTTGACCTTTTCGTTCATTTTTGATAGGTCAGTCCTGATCAGGTTGACATCAATTGCCACGGTGTCAAGCTTTAGAGCCAGAGCCTCATATTGTTGACCAATGGAGGTCTTCATACTAGCAATGGCACCTATGACATCACACATGGTCAAATCATCCACCACAGTTGAGGAGTCGCCGGCGTCCTCCAGGGACCTACTCGCACCACCGGGGGACCCTTTAGGATGGGTATAGCGATCCATTATGTTCGTTTGAATAGTGCCCCCACAGTGAATTGTCTTGGTCTTTCGTTTCTCGCTATCAGGCTTGCCAGCCATATTGGGTGCTGCGCCCCTAAGGGGCCTTTGGGACCTGGTAAAAATGACTCCTAACAATTCGCCCATGGGGATCCCCGGATAAGAGTCCCAGTGGAAAATCCCACAACCAGGGACACCCTGCAGTTCGCACACGGTGAAGTTGCGGGGTCCGGCTCCCGGGCTGCCAGAGCGATGCAGAAATAGGAGGAGGCGAAGGAACCAAAATCGAAACCGAAAGTTAACTCTGGGATCGTAAGCAGGACCCCGTTGACCGTTGTTGCTCAACTACCACCAGGGCACCATGATGACTCGAGCCCTGGGCATTTCCATGGAGCAGGCCACAAAAGTTCAGAGTGTCGTAGTGGCGGTTCCCGGAGTCCAAATCAATTTCTGGAAACAGCTATTAGATCAGCTGGGTTACGTTGTCAATAACCCGTCGTCGTAGTCAGGATAAAATTCAGGATAGATGCGGGAGGTGGCCAGGGTCTCGGGAGCCCTGTGCTCACGTGACCATCTTGGTTGCACGCGAAGCTCCTCCCCCCCCTTCCACTCTTAATCACAGTGGAAGACTGGGCCGGGCTCGTACAAGAGTGATCGGCATATGCTGCTCTGGAAGCCATCGGAGTAGAGGTGTACCTGAAGGGAGGTTCGATTAGCCTTTGTTTTTACACAGCGGGGGCAGAGAGGTGGCTATTAAATCTAATGGGCGAGGGTGTGGGAGGCATTGTTCAGGGTAATACGGTGCTACAATGACGTTTCTGTAGCAGAAAGCGCTATTTGTAAACTGCTAATTTTAGACTTTCTAACACAAATTCGCCAGTACATCTATCACAAGACAAGATGTTGAGCACTATGTAAAAGTCAAACGCTTGATATTGTGCATCTTCAAAACACATACAAGCATTTTTTCCAGTTACTGATGCCTGTGGTGGGCCGAGAACGAAAAGAGTGTCTGATAAATGCTAGCTTTTTTGCAGCTAAGCATTTACTAATCGTATGACACAGGAAGCCAGTGCCTTTCTCTTAAGTTTGAGGCACCATAAGTAGCAAGAAAGTGGATAACTCTGGTGGTTAATGCGCTTGCTAGAAAGATCTGTGAGCATTCTAATCTAAGGTTCAACTCACAATAAAATTGCATCAAGGGTCATTGTGCCTGCTGGAAAGCATAGCATGCAACATGTAGTTTAGAGATTTTTTTTATGTAGATAGCTCAGTATGAAACTGTTTTTGTTGCATAGATCCTTGTCTTCCCTGTAGGTCACAAGTTAACATCCATGGCATATATCTTAGTGAATTATGTCCCCGCAGCAAGGACCTGCATGCAAAAACAAGGCATATGTATATAGAACCTTACTGTTTTTTTTTTCAATCTTTTCATTTTTTAAGGTTGCTAAAAAGGGGTTACTTTGGCTAGTAATAAACACTTAGTAAGTGCTATATAAATGGTTATTAATGTAAAAATCTAATGGACAGATACATCTGATATTCTAACAATGCATGCATATTTATTGCATAAAAACCTTAGAAAGGTAAAAAATGTAGCCTGCCCCTTGTTCCGCCTTTAGCACCACCCTTATGCCCGCCCCAAGCTCCACCCCCAGTCTATCCCTCCTTTTGATGAGTACCTGCACTTATTTTTGTCCATTTAAAGCACTGACTAGGCCTCATCTGCAGTCCGCAGTACCTCCTTTGACATACGGTGCCACCTCCGTAATAAGGGGCCCTGGGCACTACTCGTGTATTAGGCCCACATTGAATTCAGGCAGCTCAGGCCAGTGGGATGACATCTAGATATCAGAGCCCACTGGGGGCATAACTAGCAAGAGAGAGGTGGCTTTGAACCCTAATTGCGATAACAACCTCCCTCCTGCCACTTGTCCTTTTTGGTGATTTTTACAGGAATACCTCTGTTTTGCCTGGGCTAGTGGGAGACAGGAAATTAGTTATTTCACAAGATATTGAACAGTCTTTTATGTAATAAAGGTTTTTCCTTTTCCTACACTGGAGATATTTTATTGATATGTAGGATCAGATGATACGGGGTCACCTCAAAGTCGTAAACGGCGACTGCATGATTGTCAACTTCAGATACCCTCAACTGGAACAAAGAATGATGCTCAAGCCCTCCAGCAGGGCTCCTGGCTGGGGTAAAAAAGTTCTAGTACCCTTAAGTTATTTTTTACTAACCCAATCGTATATTCCAGCTGGCTAATCGAAACAATAATCTGACCCTTGTCACTGACTCAATTGGTTTGTAAGGCACTATGGATCGTTTGCATTGCCCACTGCTAGGCCGATGTCTGAGGCGGCCCCTCAAATGATTACGGTATGCTGTGGGGGTGAGACTCTAGTACCTGTTGATAATGACTATGAAGACCTGGCAAATTGTTCCCGTACTGTCTGATTCCCCTGTTATACATAAGGAGCTTCCCTCCACTGATAACTGCCTTTCTAATACTTTGAAGTACAATGGCAGCAGACCTTAGGATTTAACAAACTCCTAGCTACTCTCCCTACTGAGCCGGACTTAAGTCAAAGCTCAATAATCCGGCTTGGATGCCAATCATAGAGAAATACGATCTGATCGCCCTACAAGAAACTTAAGATACAACTTTTCTTTCTCATGAGGGTTATGCATGTTATTCAAGTCTCACTATCCCTTCTCAATGAGGTAGAGCAAACGGGCGGCCTCTCAATTTGGATCCGGTTGGATCGGAACATTGATATATTGATTTTGGACACTAAGGGCCATATTCACAATGGGCATCCACACTCATGGCGGTGCCCCCACAGTCGTGTTGGGGGGCACATTTGTGGTAGTGGCCCGCATCTGTGGCGGGACATCTGCAATCAGAAAATTCAGTGCAGAAGACTACGCCAGGAGTGCAGAGACTTTTTTGGGAATCGGGTCCAAATTGTTCTGCTTTTCAGGCCTTGCTTATCAAGGTCAACAAGAGCTCTTTCTACTTCTATTTCAAATTTTTTTATAATAATGATGTTTCAAATATTATATGTATTATTGTACCAAGCTGTTTAATTTTCTAACCCATCTCAAACTCATAGGTGCTGGAATACTCACTCAACTGAGCTACACTGTACGTGGGGATTTTAATGGTAAACACTGAGGAGCTGGGGGCAGAGAGCTTTGAAGGCCACGTAGGGAATCCAGATCACAGAGGATAGAAGCTTGGCACGCACAGCTGTAGCCGACTCTGTCAACATCATCCAGTTGCTTGAAGGTGGAGAACCGGTTGTGCTTTCTTTTAGAGGGCTTGGCTGTGCCTCGACCATTGATTATATATTCTCTACATGCATCTTTTCTTCTTGTTTCTCCAAGGGTACCATTTTAGAAACCAACTGGAGGGACGGCAATGTTCTAATTGCTGTAGGGTATTTCTAATTTAATAGAGTAACAAGGCCAGCCGTCTCGTCGCTGCCCATATAACCCTCCAGTGATGGCCTCAGTCTCATTTAGCACCCGAAGGGCACAGGAGCAGTTCTTTGCTCCCTTTCAGTGAGCCACCCAATGATATTTTTCAATTGCTTAGCTGAAGGTAGCGGAGATGCCATGTTAGCCTATTTTGAAGAATTGTGTATGTATTAAGAGTAGCCTGACACCACCCGCCGTCCCGGATGCCAGCGTCCCTCCCCAGACCGCCGGGCAGACTGCCCTTGTCCCCACCGGTCCTGTCACCACCCATTTTCCCACTCCCCTTTGGTCGGTCTTTGAATGCCTAAACAGCAGCGCCACCTCCCGAGCTCTCAGTTCCACTTCCCCCAAAAGGACCCCTGGCCTACCCTTGAGCCCCACCAATTCTGGAACCCGAAAAGCCCCAAAATACATCCATGACATGAGCGTGGAAAACAGAATGGTCTCCCCCCTGTTCTGGCAAATCGTCGGCAACAGCCGTGTCAAGCCTGTGAGCATGCCCTCCGTAATGGGCCAGCGTCGACTAACCCTAGCACCCCTCTCCGCACCCAACCTTCCAAGAGTCGCATTCCCAGTTCCCCCGCCGATGGCGTGTAACCCCACCACAACTTCCCCATGAAAGCGATGGCCGACAACTTGCCCGCAATGGTCACTTTGGACAACCCCTTGTCCATCAATCCCAGCATAAACTGCACCACCTGTTCGTCCTATCGCCAGCGATTGCGCTGCCGCACTGCCCCACTGTCCAAAAATTCTCCCCATGCCTGCTCATACGCTCTCCAGGTAGAAACAGCCTCCGACGCTCTTACCAGTTGTACGACCCGGTCTCTCCCACTGACCACAGTTCCACTGGCACCGGCGTCTTGCGCTCGTCCACATCCGTGGCTAGCCCATGGAACCTCTGCCACTGTGAACAAGACAAAGCATCCGCAATGTCATTGTCCACCCCTGGCACTTGCCGGGCCTGAAACAAAATGTCATGCTCCAAACATCGCAGCACGAACACCCTCATCAATTTGAGCATCTGTGGGTCCCTGGTAAGCATGAGCGAATTTTGCGGATCTCGCGTTCGCGAATTTTGCGGATTTGCGGATTCGCAATCCGCAAAATCCGCGAATACCCGCGAATTTGCGGATTTTTTTTTTTTTTGTGTTCGCCCGTGTTTCTGCCAGTTCGCGAGGGTTTTTACAATTTCGCAATTTGCGAACTTACCTGTCGGGTCGCAAGTTTTGCGAACTTGTTGTTTCTACGTGTCCAACCTGTTTGGGACACTCTTCTTCATCACTGCCACTCTCTGTCACCACTGCCACTCTCTGACTACTCATGCCACCCTCTGGCCCACCCATGCCACCCTCTGTTTCATCACCACACCCTCTGGTTGTCCAGTGTACATTATTTTCGGCAAAGCAAAGCACACCTTCCCTGCCTCAAGTGACCTGAATTAATTTGGGGCTGATTAATGTGTCACAGAATATTTTTTTAGCTGGCACCTGCTTCCTTAGTGCGCCCTGATTAGTGATCTTTTGCACTTGCTAAGTGCTTTCATTGTTGCAAAATTAGTTACAACACCTGCCCTGCCCCAACTGACAATAATGAATTAGGGGCTGATTAATGGATTTTAACTTCCAGCCTGGCTCCTGCTTGTCTCCCTTAGCTGTAATTCATGACCTTTGTGGCATATGTGTAACTATTCTGAGGTTCAGAGCAGGGTCACATAATAGTTTCAACTGGCAACTGAACTCTGGAGGGGCCCCTCAGGAAGCACTACAGGAAATGGCTACTAATGATGTGCCTGAACTTTTGAACCTGGTAAGTAGTTACTTTCAGTTTTGCTTAGATCGTATTTCTGCAATTTCGCACTTATTCGCGGGGCGCGAACTCACGCGAACAGTGCGAGCAGTGCGAGCAAAATCCGCTGCTCGCGGATTTGCGGATTTTGCAGGAAATTCGCAAATCTCGCGGATTGCGGATTTCCCGAAAATCCGCAAAATCCGCGAGCGGAACGGATTTTCCGCCCATGCCTAGTCCCTGGCCGACTACCTATTGACAACCTGCACCGTTGACATGTTGTCCACCTTGAAGAGTACCCGTTAGTGTGCCAGCTCCCATGCCCACACCGATACCGCCACCACCAGTGGAAAAAGCTCCAAGAAGGCGATGCTCCACCCCCCACCCTGCCATTGTAGCTGCCATTGTTCCGCTCACCACCTCCCCCCAGTACAGCCCAAGGCCGCCCACCCTGCCGCATGCCGATGATAAGGTCCCATTCCCAGTTCTCATGGGGGGCCATGGGCACTCCATTGAAGCGCTCTATGAAGTCCCGCCACATGCGCAGGTCCTCCTTCGTCCCCGCCGACAGTCGCAAGTGGTGATGTGACAGAGTCATACCGGACAGCGCAAGACCTAGCCGTCTGGAGAAACTAAGGCCCGCCCTCATGAAGCGGCATGCAAAGTTCAAATGTCCCAGCAGAACTTGGACCTCCCGCACTGTCACCTTCTGTTTCCCCAGCACACTGCCCACCAACGCCAACATATGCGCCTTCTTCTCCTCTGGCAGGCATGCTTCCATGGCCGCAGAGTTGAGCTCTATTCCCAAAAATAATAGCACTGTACAGGGACCCTGCGTCTTCGCCGGCGCCAGGGGCACACCCAGTTAGCCCATGAGTTCCGTAAAACCGTCCAGCTGCTGCTGGCAGTCCGCCAAACCAGGTCTTCCCACCAAGAAGAAGTCATCCAGATAGTGCGTCACTGTGTCTTCGCCGGCGCCACAGGAGCCATCACCGCCGCCGAGTCTTCGCTCGCCGCGCGCAGCCTTACCTTAACGTCGGGCCGCAGGATATCCATGCGGCCCGCATCTTCCAGGAGGCGGAGGGCCTCCACCATGCGGGGATCGTCAAGTTGCGCCATCCTCCCTGCAGGTACGCCCACAGGCCTCAACATCACGCAAGGCCCACTTTTTACCAGATCCGCTCTGCCTGAGGAACGCGTCCTCGACCAGGCTCAGGCCGACACAGCCACAAGCTGGCACGCGTAGGGATCAGCTCCGAGACTGCGCCCAATTACACTGCAGTCGCGGTCCCCGCTATGCTCACCATGCACCCACCAAGCCACACTACTCCCACCACAAAAGAAAAGGCACCCACAGAACCACCCTGTCCGGCTGCTGGGTCACTACCACCGAAATGGTGGATAGTTCCCTAAAATGTCCGGTTATCTACTGGACCAACCCAAAGCTAGCCCAAAAGCAGCCCACCCCAGCCCAAGGCTACCACATGTAGCCTAACCAGCCCAACTACGGTACTGGCTCCCCCGCCCCCTTTCGGCCCCAAAAACCCCCGGGAAGAGCAAGCTTCCCGCCGGTCGGCCGCCCCTCTCAAACCCCTATTATTATTGGCAAGTATACCATCACCAGGCTCTGTTAACTGTACCTAGCCTTTATGGATCTTTCAACAGCTTTCTAATGTGTTAATCGCACAAAGCAAGTGTTGCTTTCGCTTGATTTGGGTGTAGAGCAAGTGCTGGTGAATTTTCTAAAGCCTGCTTTGACCCATTGGGAGAACTGGCATTGCCCTTTTCATTGCCTATAGGGGTGCACCAAGCATGTGTTCTTGTCCGACTGTTATTTATTATCTATTTTAATGGTTTGAGTTTCCTCCTTGGTGAGTACCGCAAGTGATGACCCGAAGATAGGGAGGTCTCAATTTCCCACCATACCTTATACAGATGAAGTGGTACCTATGGCGCGTACACCAAGAGCACTCCGCAGACTCGTGGAGTCCTTTGTGACTTTCATTAGTAAACTTGACCTATCCACAAACTTTGGAAAGTCACACATTATGGCATGTGTGCCAGGAAAGAGTAATGCCCCTCTAATATTAATTGGCAATCACTCACTGAGTTGAGTTAATAGATTCCCGAGTCTGGGAGATACCTTCAACTCTTCTGGTTCCTTGCAGTCACAAATTAGGAACTCTTTTCTGAAGCTACTCAAATCAGTAGGTTCAATATTTACTCTCCCACAACCTGCAGGAAGGTAAACTCTCTCCCCCTTGCTGGCCATCTATACATCTCAGTGTGTCTCGGCAGCTCGGTATGGAGCAGCGGTATGGGGATATTCCAATGTCCTTCCTCTACAGACAGAGAAAAATTGTATCAGTCGACGGTCCCTTTGACTTCCACCTACCACTATGTCATCCACTCAGGGTTACAGTTACATTATATCTCAGAACAAGTGAAGCTGGCCTCTTTATTGTTGTGGGTAATGATTTGGACTAAAAATGAGGCACATTTGAATAGGGACATAATAAAGGATTGCCTCACTCTCGAGATGGGCTTAAAAAATCCCTGGCTAAGTTACGCCCAAAACACTTTTAAGATTTAGGCTTGTCTCAAATGTTTGACTCACCATCTTTATTACACAAGACAGGTGGAGACTTCAGTTTTTTTTTTTTTAGAAGGTAGTCGCACCCAGAGACTATAAACATAATAAATCAAAAGTTCCATCAGGGAATGTACGTCATCTGATTATATGTTATCTGAACTCAGGAGTGTTTTATCTAACCCTAGATCTGGCAGGATGGGAAAGGTCACTCCTGTTTTGTTTCAGAGCAGGGAAGGTGTGGTATCGTCTGCGTTTTTGGTAGGGTCAGAGAGCCTTTGGCAGTTTTACCATGATTTGTCCATGTGATGTGTATTCCGAACAGACTTTGTTGTCCTTTATATTTTTTGCTGTTATCTTTTCTTTAAAAACTATTTTAAAGCATTTAAAGTTTCAAAAGTGTAGGGACGCGCTATTTTTCCTTCAATTGTTAGGGAGTGCTGATGTCTGCTTCAGAGTGTGTTATTTTTTAAAGGGGGCAGAGAGGTTGCATAAATCAATGGAAGCCTGACCTCTCATTTCACTGAGTTTTATTGTATGAAATGTATTTCTATTTCAGTCTCGTGAGGATTGTTTGCCTTCTTAGTATAGATCTTGTGGTGAGGTGCATACCTGTAACTCAGGATTCCCTAGGTCTTTAACTTATAGACTCATAGCGGACCCCTGGAGGTTTTTAATTTCTGCAGAATACTTTATACGGGATCGATTTGTTACAATATAGTGTCCAGATGTTACAGTGCAAGTCATAACCGTTCAATGGAATATGTGCCGCTGTAGAACACAGACTTTTAGGCAGTTTAATTGCATGTGATGTACGGTCTGTTCTTTTAAGATTTTATTTAAAATCGAGTAAAGATATTTTAGTGAGTGAGGATGCGCTTGTCGCATCCAAGGCTCACCAAACATCAAGTAAGTAAAGACCAGTACTTGTACGATACTCTGTTAAAACTCCTGGTACTCACCAGGACTTTTTATTTGCAAATAGTCCTGCTCCCAACTGTCACAAGAGTGACCGCCTAAATACAGCCCATGGGGGAGGTCCAACAAACACCCCTCAGGGCTAGGGCCATAATGGTCCGCCTCACCAGTGAACACATCACACTCCTCCACAATCTGCAAACAAAACAAAACACAGCACCAATATATGTCCTTAGGCAAAACACATAAGTTAAATAAGAAACAATGACCAGTGCATAAACACAAATCAATACGTTACATAGTTCTTCAATATCGAAGATCTGGTGGGGCAAGGCCGAAGCTGGTACCTCTCGATACCCCCTCACCGCAGACCAGACACAGGCCCCTGGGGTTCATTAGGACAGGGCACCAAATCACACTCAAGCGCCACACGGGCGTCCTCGCAGAGAAAGAAACACCACACTGTTCCGACACAACCTGACTCCCACCGGGAAATTCATCATGTTCCAGAGCCTGATCAGGAGAAGAACCACCACTATCCAAATCCACACCATTCATAGACTCCTCGTCAGAAACCAGATGTCAGTCATTTGGAAACACACAGTCCTCCACTCGGTCACCACCAGGATTCCAGTAAGCCTTGAAGAAAGACACACTTCTAAAAATGGTCACTCCATTTCTCATCGCTGTGACCTTAGTCCCATGGACAGACTGAACAATCCACGGCTCAGGCTCAAAGGACAGGCTAAAGTTCCCATTAGGGTGCCGATTCCGCACCATAACAGCATCCCCTACACCAAAGGAATTGAATCTCGCTCCATGCCTTGAATAAACCTTGTCATTCTTCAGCTTGCGTTTCCCCAGTTCATCCACTACCAATTCATGTTCGGCAGACACTGCCTCTAGCTGAGGAATAACGTCACCCATTGGTTGGTTCATACACACAGACATCGGACTGACCTTAGTAGTGGAATGAGGGGTCATCTGATACTCCCTCAGAAACCCGTACAAAGCACAATCAAAATCCTTCTCAGTCAGCCACAGCTATCCTAATCGCCTCTTTAAGGGTGCGCATAAAGCACTCTGCCTCCCCATTGGCCTGAGGCCATAATGGAGTTATCTTTCGGGGACGAATTCCCCTGGACCGAAGGTAGTTAGCAAAATCCTGACTCGAAAATGGAGGTCCATTGTCAGTACAAAGTTCAGTAAACAAACCATGGGTAGCCATGGTTTTCTCAAACCGAGGACTGACTGACCGTGGTAGTGTCCAGTAACTCCACCTCAGGGTATTTAGAACAATCGTCGATAACCACCATCATATGATGCCCAATCAGCAGACTCCCAAAGTCAGCTCTTGCCCGCTGCCAAGCAAATGAAGGAACATCTTCTGTGAGGATGGGAGCCGGAGAGTCAGCAGTCCCGGCAGCCTGGCAAAGCGCACACCTCATCACAGTGCTCTCCACCAAAGCATCCAGACCAGGAAACCAAACCTTACACCTCAACCTGGATTTCGTCTTCACCCCTTGATGAGCCAAGTGAGCAAGATCCACCATCCTTTGTTGCAAACAACCAGGAATCACCAACCGTGGACCTTTCATCACACAGCCTTCCGGAGAAATAACCAACTCACCCCGCACATTGTGAAAAGACGCCAAAGTAGACTTAGCATATTCAGTATGATACATGGCTTTGTCCAATAGAACACTCCATTTCATAGTTCTCACAGCAGAAAGACAAATCTGGAACTTTGTAGACTCCAGAATCTCCTCCAAAGAAGTAGGAAGTGGCCGGGACTGCTCCACCACCAGACGCACATATTCCTCAGTATCTTCTGCATCTGATTCCTCACTGTGAGTAGCATGACGAAAATGCCTTGAGAGATAGTCAGCCAGGTTTTGTGTCCCCAGACCATATGTATGTGGTGGCCCACCTTCAAGCACCGGCCGACCCAAACAGTGAATAGCCGGTCCCCCTAAATGTAACAGCATAGGAGGCCGTTGTTCCTCTTCTAAGTCAATGGCAGCAAAGTACGTCTCCAAGAGATCCACCCAGTCGTTCCACCGAGCAGCCTGGGCCGACAGGGGACCATCCAACAGAAATGGCTCCACAGGGGGAATGGCCGACATAGCACGACGACAAGCAAAATCACCCTTCAAAGTGCACCAATGTTCCGGGCCAAAAAGAGCAACACAGTAGCACCACCCCAAAAGGACCCAGCAGAACTTGCCTGACCAAGATGAAATCCAAAATCCAACAAAAGAAAAGCAGGCAAGCACCAGCTCCAGGCAAACGTAAAGCTCCACTTCCCCCACGGCAAGAGGAAACTGCAGGCGGGCCAAACACTCCATGGCCCCCACAGCAAGAGGACACGGCCTCCCGAGCACTCCTGGGCACAGCACAGCAAAGTGCACACCCCAGCTGGAACCACAGTCATCCAGGCTTCTCCCAGCCTCGCTACACGCTGCACCAGCACAGCAGCTGAGCCCCTCTCCCCCAGCAGAGCAGGCCACGCCCCCAGGAACAAACAGGGCTGACCGAGCAGCAGAGAGCAGCTGCGAGGCTCCAAGATGGCACCAACGAAGGAGAAGCCGGCACCAGGACTCTACTGCAGGGACCGGAAACCCCCCGAGGCGTGCTCCACACCGTCCCCAGCCTGGCCACGGACCATGGCAGGAAACCAACAGCAAACGCAGGAACCACCCACTTCATCGCCAAATGTTGCGTCCAAGGATCACCAAACATCAAGTAAGTAAAGACCAGCACTTGTATGATACTCTGTTCAAACTCCTGGTACTCACCAGGCCTCTTTTTTGCAAATAGTCCCGCCCCCAATTGTCACGAGAGTGACCACCTGAATACAGCCCCCTCAGGGCTACTGCCATAATGGTCCACCCCATTAGTGAACACATCACAGCGCCCAACTTGAAGGTGCATGTAAAATGGTGTCTGTTTTCATCCTGGTGCACTGTCATAACCTTTTACAGTCATAATTACGTTTTTATAGTTTGTTATGAATAACATATATGAATGCATATGTGGGTTTTTGTAGAATGCAACCTAGGTAAAGATAGTGGGCCTACTGACGTTGGGGGGCATATTTACGAGAAAGTTTTGGACCACGGAGCAGCGCTCTGACATTTTCAAAATGCAGGGATGCGCTGTATATCCACAAGAATACGGTGCACCCCTGTGTTTTCCCTAGTGCTGGCGCTAAATTTAGCCTACATTGCAGGGAATTAATTTTTGTGTGCAGGAAGGCCTCCCTTCCTGCACATTAACAATCAGTAATGGTGTTTTGTTGCTTCTATGTGTGTTGCAGAATGCGGTAGAACGACCACAGCAGCACCCATTGCACGCCCCTATCATGCTAAATGAGGCCATATTTACCAGGCAGTGTTAAGCCACAAAAAGTGGCTTAACGCCGCTTTGTAAATATGGAGAAGGATATGTCACCACCAGAATGTCGCTAAAAGTGACGTTCCTAGTTGCTATATCCCCTTGCAATTATGCCCCTAGATCTGTCACAGTAAAAGGGTTGGCTCACAGAATGCAGTAAAACATCCTACTGCTATAGGGAATAAAAGTTAACGCGATTAATACAATAACCCAGGTTAAGCCTTTAAATACTCCCAAGACTAAAGACACTCCCCAATACATTATACAGTTGCCTCACATACAAGAGAAAGTTTTTATTTGCTGTTTATTACAATATCGAGACAAAAAATGACCAGATGTTTTCTGAGCCAGTGCCTTGCATGACCTTTAATCAAAGTGCAACTGCTATATAATAACGTTTTATGGCTGCAAATTTGCAAGTGATGCATTGACATGGGTGGCATCTCTCTCTCCTACTTCCTCAGCAGTGGAGAATGCGCCCAAACGTAACAGACTTCAGCCGGAGGTCATTTGGAAACTGAAAACAAGCCCAGCCTGAAATATCACACCTTATGCCAACTGGCTTCGGAACAACGCAGAGCACTGAATGGCAATAGACGGGAGAAACAGTGTTAAGAAAGATGCCAGCTGAACTGGAACCAGTGACTCTTAAACGTGCCCCTTCCTGCAGAAGAGCACAACAGCAGAGCAGGTTATTTCGCAACCATTCATTAATGAAAGTAGCCCTGGAGCAGGAATAAATAGTCATGTTCTCAAGCAAACAAAGCAGGTTTGTCCAGTGACGTGGCAGCTTGTCAATAAAGTAGAAAAGTGTAACAAAGGACTAAGCGCCATTGAAGCCACATTCACCAGGTTATTGGTGGCACCTGTCCCTGGTCATAAGAGCCATTGGAGCTATGGGCCCCATGTATGAACCCATTTTGCATTCGCAAACAGGCCGATTTGCGGTTTCAGCCCATTTGCCAATGCAAAAAAGGCATTTCCTATGTATCAAACCCTGTTTTGCGATTCAGCAACCTGTTGCAACTTAAAACTTGGATATTTGACAAGTAATTCCCACCCTTCTTCAAGCGCCTTGAGACCCTCTGGGTATGTAGCGTGCTATATAAATCTTTTTGACTTGACTTGACTTGACTTTGCGATTTGGTGTTTGAAGGGACGTGTTTAGGGTGTCCCTTTCAAATACCGAATCACAGAGGTATGTATGAATTTTTAGTGACCTTGAATGCGGACGCAAAATATTTGCATTTTACCACCAACTTCAAGTTGGTGGTAACCCATTTGTAAATGAACCTGCGGAAATGAGATTTTGATCGATTATCTGATCACCCTGATACCTATCTCACTTGAGTCCCTTTTTGGATCGATTATTGACTGTCATTGAGTAAAAGGCAACCCCACATAGGTTAAATCAACCCCATAGACTGACGCAACTTCTAAAGAACCACTTACAACTGGAAAGGTTTAAAGATTTATTATAAAACCAAAATCAGTTGCAAATACAAGCACCTCAATATAAGGTTCAACAGGTATACAGGTACTAGAAGGAACATGAACTCTCTAAGAAACCTCAATCGACAGAAGAAAACAATCAAAACCAATTCGAAAATCAATAAGTTGAATATCATTGACACAAGGTGAATCTGAAGCGTCATTTACAGAAAGAAAATGAAACCGGTTAAACTGTCCCTACACTATGCTAGAGGACATCCCTACTTAACAAGTTCTTTACCTAAAAAGGTGTCAGCAGTTGAACTTCCGAAGAAGCTCAAACTCTCTTAGTCTCAGATGGAAACCTATGTCGCGTAGCAGTACCCTTTCTGCCTACCCATCCGCTCTCTAAGGGTCCTCAGGCCATCTGCCCTCTCCTCTCCCCGGGGTGCTGTCCCTAATACAAAATCACAGTATGGGTGGAACGCCCCTTTGAGACGCCCACCACGTATACATTTCATGTGGTCCTGCTTCTGGCTTTTTCCATAGTTTCGTTTCTTTGAATCGTCTGTTAAGTTGACCTTGCTTCCCAGGCGCCGTCTCCATCGTGCTGGTACCCCCATGACATTCCGGTCGACTCCTCCAGACCCGAGCCTATCTCCTCAAACAGAGCTCTATTCATCAAGCCTTTGATTGGTACCCCCCTCGCACCTGCAAACAGACACTTCGAAACAGGGCCCCAAATTCCAGGCTCCCCTTATCTTACTAGGCCGTAAAACTTCGACCAGCATTGGCAATTTATTTTAACGAGGCTTTTGACTTTTAGCTCACACGTGCAGATCAAAGCTAACCCACTATCTCTCCAAGCCCACTAAATTATATGCAGTAGTCTGTACCCTATGAACCCTTATTTTCTTGAGCTTAAACTAATATGCTAACACACCACTCTAAAGTTATACAAAAACACTTCTATAAAATTGCCTTTAACATATAAGCAAACTCATTGATTACATTGAATCCATGTCGTATTAGATGAAATGTTACACTTCGTTCTTTCACAGTGCCATGTGGTCTGCACGTTTCTTCATTTTACATTTTATCTCTTTCTTCGTTTAATAGCTGCATACATGGAATCTGTTTAACGTTTCTAATGTTCCTAAGCATTTTCACACATTTCTACATTAGCCCCCACTCCATACGGGCTTTTCTAATTCTAATAAACACTCTAGAGTAAATACAGATACATTTTCTCACTCCTTAAGTTACATAAGCTAACTTTACGCCACAGGCTTGTAAATATGATGCAGACATAATTTTCATTCAAATTGCGCACTCTCAGTTCCCCCCTTTGATGACCTCTAGGGGTCATCACTAGTATCTCAATTTGAATGTATCACACAGAACTGGTTGCAAGGCTCCCCCTTTTTATCGTCTCTAGAGCTCTCAGACTTCTATATTGATGATCTTGCATAGCAGCTAACCTCCTTTCTTGCTCTCTCATGGACCTTTGCAACCGGTTTGATCTATACCATTTGTACAGTCTCACTAAACCCCACAATATGATTATGCAAATTAATGTTATGAAGATAGGCTTCAGGATATACCAAATAAAGCTTTTCCCGAGATTGGCAAACCAACCTCCAACTTTACCCATTCCATGACCTACTTTTTCCCACACATTTACCTTTGTTAAGTCTTCGATTTCTTGATGTATCTTAGTAATATTCTGTATAGCCTTCTCAAGAGGTTTTGAATTGTCTGGAATGTAAGTGCAGCATTCCTGGACCTTCAAAGCCTTACAAACTCCGCCCTCTTTTGCTAACAGAACGTCTAAAGCAAGACGGTTCTGAAGGACCATTGCCCTAATCGATTGCATCTCTCCTTCCACCAGCATCAATGACCTTGCAGTACTGGCAGACAACCTATCTACAACTGTAGCTAATCTCCTGATCTTAACATCATTAAGTATCAAACCTAAAAGAGGAAACATGGCGCCAAATACATCTCCAACCACTTCAGCATCTCCTACATCCCTTTTCCCTCTTGCCGAAGCCTTTCCCTCTAGGACCTCTAAATCCTTTGCATGGTATATTTTGGGGAAGACAATTGCCAAATAACACGAACCATACCAATTGTCAGGCAATTTTACGTAGGCATTTCTTCCACATACAAAATATACGTTAGGAATCACCTGCATCCCTTTCAAGAAATCTTTCGTATAATATTCTAACCGAAAAGCATGTTCACAACTAACTTCACCTACAAATACACTCTCATAATATGTTTTGCTTCTGGTCAAACATAACTTTCCTTTCTGTGTTCGATCTAAAGCTATTGGACCATTACTACCCTTCTTTTTTGTGTGCCTTTTCCTCTTCGGTCCAATCTGTTTTCCATTGTCCTGACATTTTCAAAATCTTCTGCCTCCTGTAACGGTCATCAACTTGTCCAATGAACTTTTTCTCGATCTCTGACACTTTGCAAGTCAGATTATTTTGGCGTGCATATGAAGTATCTAATGTATCCCAAGGAAGGAAGAATTTGGCCAATCTATCTTCCTTCTTGTAATAGTCCCACTTGTTCATTTGCTTATAATTCGGGACTTCAGGCAGTACCGAATCATAATTTGAAAAGTAGTACTCAAACCCCTCTCGACCATAAAATATACTGAGCAATAAACTACATGTTATCCCATATGTCAATGGAAGATGATGATATCTGATGCCTTCATCAACGGAAGCCGGCAATTGCATGCAGACGTAACAATCTTTGGCCTCCATGGCATCAATATACTCGTACAATAACTTGGCATATGCGTTTGTTCTGAAATTTCCCTGCGACTCATCTATGTGTAACCTACGGGCTTCAGCTGCCAGTAACGCCTTTTCACGTATCACATTGCTCTCCTCTTTCTTTCCAACAAGAGCAGGTTTCAAAGTCGTTACAGCCCTTACATCTGTTGTCTCAGTTACTCTTGCATGTCCCACTATGTATGATGCAGTAACTACTATGATTATGAGAGAAATTACTACTGCTATAAGTGTGCCTATTATGCATTTGGCTTTGCGGTTTGGGCTGCCGGTCTCCATGTTATCAGACAGCGTAGCTTTTCCTTTTGAAAAGGTCCTTTTGAGGTCTTCACTCGGTTTACATTGATTTCTCAGTCTGTGAAGCACTCTTAACCAACAAAGTCTCTTTTCAACAAAGTCTTATATTTCAGCAACAGACAACCCTAGCCCTTCTCCGTCCTCTAAATGAAATCCCTAATTTTCTTCTTCTTTCCGCTCGGCACTAGGTTATCTTCTTTCTTACTGGCTTAATTACAAAGTCTTTAGGTATCTACAATAATTCTGGTGCCAGCAGCTCTAATGGCATATTCCAACAGTTCTAAACGAAGGATGGTTTCTTCATGTGCTGGTACTGGATGACCCAAGGTTGGAAATTCTAATCTATTCAGCACCAGGTCCTTGATCCGACTTAGGTACAGAGGGACGGGGAGTGTGAATGTTAGCAACCCTTCAGTTTCGATTCCAGGTGTCAACAGCCGTACTTCCACCGTTACAATTGGATCGAGGTTGGTCACCTGCACTTCCCTCACCCTCCCGGATCTCTGTCCCCAAGACATCTGCTGCTAGGTAGGTCCACTCAGGAGTGGCGTATCTTCTGCAGGGCACATGTACCCTCCTTGATCTTCTTGGACTCTCAGAGTCTGAGTCCGCTGCACCTTCGTCTAGATCTGAGTCTTCAGAAATCGGGACAAGGGTTCTTTCTGGGTTTGCTCTCAGGCTTGACCTTCTCCTTCTTTCTGGCCAGCTAGCTTCTCCACTCCTTGTCCTCCTGCTCCTTGTCCTTGCACTTGACTCTTGACCACTTGCAGCTTGGTCAGTGTCTGACTCGAACTCCCAGCTACTTTCTCCCTCTGAGGCGACTTCAGTCTCACTGGTGTATTGACCGTCCTCAGCCTGGTCAGACACGCTCTCAGGCTCTTCCAGCACCTCTACAGCTTGACTTTTCCCCTCTGTGGCTTCTCCGCTTTCGGCTGGATTTTCATCCGAGAGAGGAGCTGTTTCTTCCAAAGGTGCTGGAACTCTTCGAGTGTGTGAGGCGTGGATCCAGTTGGGCAAGCCTCCACACTTCACTGCAGTGTTTGTGACCAATATGACTTGGAAAGGTCCACGCCAGCGCACGTCTAGACAATTCTTCCTGACGTGTTTCTTCACCAGGACCCAGTCCCCCGGACACAGGTCATGGCACAGGTCCTGAGATGATGGAACTTCTGCAGCCTGCACCTGAAGGGACACAGAATGAATGGCGTCAGAGAGTCCCTTGCAATAGTCCAGGATCAAATCATCTGTGATGTTCAACAGTGCTGCAGTTGGAACCGATGGCAGTCTCATAGCCCTCCCCATTAGCACCTCATGTGGGGAGAGACCTGTCCTTCTGTCTGGTGTGCTGCGTATGCTCATAAGGACCAGTGGAAGTGCATCAGGCCAGCTTAAGGATGTCGACGAACAAACTTTGGCAAGTCGTGACTTAATGGTGCTGTTGATTTGCTCCACGATCCCTGAAGCTTCTGGTCGATAGCTACAGTGCAGCTTCTGATCTATACTTAGGGCTGAACATAGCATCTTCACTATTTCGCTGTTGAAATGTGTTCCTCTATCTGATTCCAAAGAGGCCGGCACCCCGAACCGTGGTATCAGTTCTCTAAGCCATAACTTTGCTACTGTAAGTGTGTCACACCTACGTGTGGGGTAAGCCTCAACCCATCTGGAAAATATTCAGACAATCACTAGGACGTATCTGAGGCGATTGCACTTGGGCATCTCAATAAAATCTAGTTGCATTCTATTGAATGGCCCCCCAGACCTCCCTATGTGGCTCAATGTGACTGGTGTTCTCTTTCCTACATTCAGTTGCTGACAGATCACACAACGCTGACATACTGCTTCTGCTGCTACTCTAAACTTTGGTTTGTACCAGGTTTGTCTGAATACCCTCATCATGGCATCTCTACCTATGTGTGCTGGTCCATGCAATCTCCTTGCCATTGGACTGACGAGTTCGTTTGGTAACACTGCCCTCCCATCTGCAGAGATCCAAAAATCCATCTCACTCTTGGTACAACCAGCTGTCTCCCATGCCTTTTTCTCAAAATCAGGTGCATTCTCTTGGATACATTTCAACTCATCCCAAGTATCTACAGTTTCCAACAACATAGTTAATTCAGTCCTTTCCTGTGTTCCCCCCACTTCTACCTCTGTAAAGGAATACCCTTGTTCCGCACAGTAACGTGCGACTTCATCTGCATACCTATTGCCTTGTGACACAAAATCAGTATTCCTAGTATGTGCTGTACATTTAACAACTGCAATGGCTGCTGGACCTTGTAGTGCTTCTAACAATAATCTCACAAACTCTCCATTCCTAATAGGAGAGCCTGAGGAGGTCATGTAACCTCTTTGAGACCATAACTGCCCATAGTCATGAACTACCCTGAAACCATACTGGCTATCGGTGTAAATGGTGACTCGAATTTTATTACCTGCTAAACAGGCACGGGTCAAAGCAATGATTTCAGCTACCTGAGCGGAATGTACTCCTTCCAGGCAGGCGGCTTCCACAACTCCGGTAATGGTACAAACGGCATATGCTGCTCTCAGCTGACCAATATCGTCTCTTACGCATGAGCCATCAACAAAGAATATCTCATCGGGGTCAGTCAATGGCTCATCTACGATATCTGGTCTTGGTTTGGTGCATAGTTCAGTCACATCAAGGCAGTCATGATCTGTACATACATCATCATCTATGTCATTTGGAAGTGGCATCAAAGTGGCAGGATTCAAAACAGAGCATCTCTTTAGGGTCACGTTCTCGGCAGCCAAAATGACTTGCTCATAGCGCGTGAGCCTGCTGTTCGTCAGATGCTGTGTCTTGGTCCTGGTCATCAACAGTTCAACGGAATGCGGTACATACACCACTAACTGGTGTCCCATCACTATGTTCTCACACCTTTCAATGCTGACACCCGTTGCAGCAACGGATTTGAGACATCCGGGCAACGCTGCGGCTACTGGATCTAAGGTAGCCGAGAAATATGCAACTGGTCTACGGGCATTTCCGTGTATCTGGGCCAAAACTGACAAAGCACAACCTTCCCTTTCACAGCAGTAAAGTAAGAATGGTTTTTCGTAATCAGGCATTCCTAGGCTGTCCGGTTTTCGGTTTAAACCGACTCTGCTCGAAACTACACTACCGAATGAAAATCAGCTGACACTGTTTAAACCGAGTGTCACTGATTTTCAGTGCTGTTGCACCACTTGGCCACTTGGTGGAGCTACAGCATTGCAGACCACCGAGGGAAGAGGCGGCATGCAGAAGTTTTCTTTCGTGCGTTTTTAAATGTGCCAGAATTGATTAATGAGGCCAGTGAGCACGGGCTAGAGCAACACCAGGCCCAGTTATACGTGCGATTGCTCTATTCACCCCCGGGGTATGAGGGTGATTTTCTCAACTGTTAGAGGAGGCTCCTTCCCATTGCACTCACCAGTTCTTTAATTTTACCATTCTAGATCCAATGAGCATGTCTGTTTCAACCTCCCCCCCCCCTTCCTCCCCCCATGGGCCTGGCTCTCGGCTCCGCTGCAGACTCTCATTGTGGTCTCAGCCAGGTGCGCAACACCCATTGATCTTACTCGGCTTCAGCCACCTCCCTGCCCGCCCTCCTGTTGTGTATGTCAGCCGCGGGTTGGTTGACGTCTAATTGCAGCTGCACCAGAGTACTTCACAGGTCTTTGAAAGACCGGGTACTTGTAAATGAGGCTTTTGTTATGTTTTGCATGCCTTTTACAGCCGCTCTGGTTACGGCTGGAAGAATTAGCCCCCCCATTGAAATTTGACTTTAATTGCCTGCCTGTCTCAGAGAAACCACACTAAGCATGTTGTTACGTTGATAATCTCCTCAGTATCCAAATTGTGACATACTTATATACGTTTACACGTTTTATTTTTGAATTTGTCATAGTAGTGTGAGAATGGTTACCTGTGCTATTATTTTTTTACACTCTGTAGCATTGGGGAGAGGAGTTGCTTAATGCAGTCCGTGAGCACGGGTCAGATCAACACCAGGCCCCCTGCCTGACTAACGAGGGGGTGAGCACCGAGGGAAGAGGCGGCATGTACAAGTTTCTTTCGTGCGTTTTTAAATGTGCCAGAATTGATTAATGAGGCCAGTGAGCACGGGCCAGAGCAACACCAGGCCCAGTTATCCGTGCGATTGCTCTATTCAACCCCGCCTGACCCGCCTTGTTATGGCTGCTTTCTCTGCTGTTTCCGTTGTTGTAGGCCCGTGAGCAAGGACCACAGTGAATATTAGATGCTGGAAAATTGCACAGAAGCATGCTTTCACTGTAACAATTGGTATGGTGACGTCCATCCTCCAGCACGAACATAGAGAGTAAAAACACAATTATACTCGTGGCTAGTGAGCAGTTTTCATACATATGTCTTTAGCGGTTTTAAATAGAATGGGAATCCATTGCCTTTGTGATTCCTCATTCCATACCAAGCTATATTAGTAGTTCAAGAGATGAGGAAAATGCAGCCATTTCCCACGTACTGCGGGCCTTAATGGTGTCGATTGAACCCACAGTCACTGCTGTGCAGTTTTCAGAATCCCCGCCTGTCCATTGTATTCAAACAAGAAAAGAGACAGATCACCTTCTACATGTGAGCATGCCGGCGCTAGGCATGGGCAGCATGGGCAGCTGCCCAGGGCCCCCGCGCCTGCTGGCAGCCTTGGGGCCTCGCGCCTTTAAGGACTCCAGAGTTCCGAGGCCCAGGGGTCCCCCATAGAGATTAAAGTTCTTCTTTTTTATCACTCTCCCCTGCAGTCCTGTCCCTCTGGTCCTAATGGCTGCATCTGCATGTCGATGACAGTGATTAGAAAGTTTATTGAGGTGCCCTTGCCTGGGAAGTGCGCCCTGCCCCTGTCTGAATGAAAGGCAGAATATCCTGCTGGGCGCAGAGCAAAAGAATGGCGGCGCATCACAATGGAAACTCCTCACCTAGGACAAGTGGAAAGGGAGCAGGGAGTGAATAACAGGGGTACGATAAACAGAATAAAGGGGGGGGGGGTGGAGCAGATAGGTGGTATGGCAACCAGACAAGAGGTGCATGCAGAGGAGCAGTATCAGCATGCAAAAGTGGATGGAGCAGAGTTTAAAGTCTGCTGGGTTACAAGAGTCTTAGACCTGGTATTAAATTAATATGGACATTGAAAAGGGGCCTTAACTTTTCCTGCAATAAAATTAATCTAGTGTCTGCAAAACAAATGAAAGTTCAGAAAAGCAGGTGATGAGACGGGCCGCTCTCCATTTTTGCAGTCACCATCAGAGTGAAAACACAAATCTTAACTCTGCAGCAGCACACCTCTCTGCTGCCTTTAATGCAACTTCAACAACACTCGTTATAGTTCTTTCACAGTCTCATGTCAGAACTGGAGCATTTTCGATATTATATACAAGGAAGCCATAGATGTTGCTTATTTATCGTATGCAACTGATAATCACTGCCAAAGCCAATAGTACCGGCATGTTATAGGTGTCTTTTTACTTGTTGTAATATTTATCTGGAGGTAATGACAGAAGCAGCAAAATACCAGTCGGGCGGCGCACTATGCTAAGTACAGATTTATATAGCTTACATGTTTTTAAGCCACTCCCTTAACTACATTAGCCATGCCCCTGTGAAAGACCCCCCTAGTTTTTTCATACCACTTAAAGCCCTGCTGTCAGGTCAGTATGTTGGCCGTTTTTTTGGATAGTTGTTGACCTGCTTTATGGTCAGGTGAGCCAGTTTTTACTGTTGATTTTCATGATATTAAAGATTTTATTGCCTGCAGAAAACTAAAGTCTGTGCAGTCTTCCATACCTTACAAAAAACGTATACAACAGGACTTTACAAGTTTAAAACTGCCCTAGTTTGCAAACATGAGACACTTTTTCTAGCTAACTCACTAATGGGGGCCCCTTTTATTTTGGCACTGGGGCCTATTTTCTTTCCCAGTCTGATGCTGTATATTAGTCAGGGCCACTGGAATAATGCCATTGTGCAGCGATTTCTGCACAATTATGCATTTGACGCATTTACCACATATTCCATCATCTGCTGCATAATCTACAGATTTTAACAACAAAATTGCTTTCTATCTCGAACAGTTCAAAAGTTACTAAAAACGCAGCAACACGTCTTGCACATGTGGGAAGGCCCTTTGAAAAGCTGGAATAGTCAACTTCCTATTTCTCACGGTTAAATTTGGGTGTTAAATTGGTACTAATGGGGTGCAACCGGTTCCCAAACAGTGTAACCAAGTTTAAAAATGGCAAAAAAATGAAGTAATATTATTTCAAAATGTGCCGGATTATGCCGCATAATTTGCATTTTCATGATGCATAATTTACTCACCCTGCCACATAATTCCAGTGGTCCTGCTGTTGGGGTAAAACAATGCAGTGATTTTGTTCCTGTTTATATTTCACATGCTTTAATTAATCTTGCTTTCCTCAAGAATGCTAGCTATTTTCAGCTAGGGTGTTTCTGTATTTCATTTCACAGCATATTACTCTTGGATGATGCACCCTTTGTACTGTCGCCTCCAGGTGTTTATAACAGGCTACAGTTGAGCACTTCGGACATGAGGATGAAGGCAGTACAACTTTCACATTATGCCTGTCTGTGGGTCAAAAAGGTGTTCAGATTACATGATCATTCAAAATATGGCCTCTCTGCAGAGCACAAAGAGCAATGGTCCTGCATTCCAGTTGTGATTCTATGCAAATGTGTTTGAAAGAGCTACTGATTGGTTAACGCAACAAGGTGAAAGGAAAATAATTTATTTTAGTTGCTCATTTAGCTTGAACGGCTAACAACCATTGACAAAACCCAGTCGAGGGTGTGCAGTTTGGTTTAATTTTAATTATAAAAAAAAAGCTTTCTTTAGCCGGCCAGATCCAATTCCGCGTGGTCTCTGCTTAGGGGCCTCACATGTTCCTATTTTGCCCGGGGCCAAACATATCCTAGGACCAGCCCTGTGAGAAGCAGTATGTAATGGAGGCCGGTGTCACCATATGTTACTATGAAAACACCATCAGGACTTTGTGTTCCCGGTACATAAAACCATTACATAGGTAAATTCGACTTACAGGGCTAGATTACAAGCACCATTTGTTTGCATGCGGCCGCACCTAATTCATTCACAGGTCTTTAAAAATACCATTTACTTAATGAGGCTTTGTTGCTCTTGCACCCCTTCGTAGAGCCCCTGCAAAGGGCATTAAAGCACAACATTAAGTTCCAGCAGCTGTCTTTCGCATTTGGGTCCAGATGTTATAATGCACTTTGAATCTCACAGTTTTATAGTTTTCTAGCAAGTTTTACTTGGAGCACATCATAGTAAATACTGGAATATGCAGTGCACAACCTTTAGAAGAAAGAGCAATTTAAGTGATACATCTAATTCATAAACAGCCATTTCCCACTGTGATTCGCTTTGATGTAAGATGGTCTAACCTTTTGAACGATAGAAAGCATATTTGCAAAGCACCATCTGAACATAAAATATACTAAGAGATCTTTAGCAAAAAAACTTTATTTAAATGCTGGTCTGTCTTTCTCCGCAATCCATTCTAAAAAACTAGCTTCATATATTTGGGTTTAAAGTATTTTATTAAGGTACAAAAAACATGGAGAAGGGAATAGGAGGTCAAGCGAACATACAGTACAAGACGCGAAACGTTGCAGCGATTCAGAAGGAAAGTAGGGAGGCAGGAAGCCCCGGAGGGTAACAGGGCATAAGTCATAAGGCAATAAGGCAGTGCGAATGACCCTCCAGTAGACCCCCATTCCCCGAGCAAGGCCGAGCTGGAGTAGCGTTCCGCAACACAGTGAAAAAACACACCATCCCTCCAACCCCCCGTCCCCGGAAAAAATAGAAGAAAGAAAAGCAAGGAGAAAAAGGAAGAAAACAATACCCCAACATCCCCGTCCGAAAGTCAGCATTTAGAAGCATGTAACCCCGCCCCCCACCCCCAGCCCAAACCCCCCGATCCCGCCACATTCACTCCGTTGGAGCCGCCGGCGGCGTCAGCCTAAGGAGTCGCAGGTACCGTGGACACGGGAGCTCGCGAAATTCCGTGGACAGCAGTGCTAAAAAGGGGTGCCAGAGCTCTTCAAACTGGTCTACATTCCCAGCTACTGTTAGCGACATCTTCTCCATACCCAGTACCTGCCAGAGCCGGTGTAGCCAGCCAGTGATAGAGGGGGCAGTGGGGGTACGCCAGAGTACAAGGATGTTTTGAACCGCTGAGCCTAGCGCAATCGCAATCTGTCTACCCCTGCGGGACTTCAGCGGGTACATCAGGTCATTGGGGAGGCCTAGCAAGACATACGCAGGGAAGCGCGGGAGCTCGATCTCAAAATGCCTATCCACCTCATCCAAGACCTCCTTCCAATAGGCCGACAGCACCGGGCACTCCCAGAGAATGTGCGTGAGGGTGCCTTCCTGTCCGCAGCCGCGCCAGCAACCTTTATCGCCGATTTTGCGCATCTCATAGAGCCTCTCCGGGGTGTAATACCAATAGGTGGACACCTTAGTAAAGGTCTCCGTCAGCCCAGTGTGGTACGCAGAGTGCCTCGCCCGATACGCGATCCTGTCCCATTCCTTGTGGCTCAAGGTCCTGCCCAATTCCCTGTGCCAGCGCTCCCTCCCAGGGTTATGGTAATGAAACGGCGGGGGTTGGAGAAACTTATACAAGTCGGTGATAAGCTTGGCATCCGAGGTCCGGGTTACCAGCCACCGCTCATAGGGCGTAATCGAACGGGCAGCGACATCGCGCACTGGGGGTTGAAGAGCCCAGTGGCGGACTTGCATATAACGCAGTCTGTCCCCCTCCGTTAGGCCAAACTCCTGACGGAGCTGTTGGAAGGGGAGCACACCCTCCGGCCCGTAGATCTGGAAAAGCGCCCTACAACCCGCGCTCACCCAGTGGGAAAAGGCTCCCGGTTCCAGACCCGGAGTGAAGTCTGGATTGCCAGCAATGGGAGTAAACGGTGATGGAAAAGTGGTGAGCTCACGAAGCTCACACACCGCGTCCTACACTCGCAGCGGAACCCGGGTGATAAAGGAGGCGTAGAGATTAGGCGGGCGGTGAGTGCGCCGCAGGAACGGGACTTCCTGGAGGGTACGGCCCGCAACTGCCTGGTCCTGAAAGAGCCAGTGCTTGTACGACTCCCACCGGCTCCACTCCACCAAATATCGAAGTTGCGCCGCCTGAAAGTACTTCCGGAGGTCCGGGACACCGAGACCCCCCGCCTCCGGGGCAAGCATGGAGAGGACCCGCTTCATCCGAGGCTTACGGCCCTGCCACACAAAGCGGGAGATGTCAGCCTGCGCCTGCCGTATCCAACCTACAGGGGGCTGTAAAGGTAGAGCGCGAAAAAGATACAGGATCTGAGGCAGTATCGTCATCTTCACCGCTGCGATACGGCCCAGCCACGAGAGCAGGCCTTTGTTCCATCGGCTGAGTTCCTCCTTGATCTTTTTGCCCAGGGAGGAATAGTTGGCTGTGACCATTGCAGGTAGGGAGGGTGCAAGCAAAATCCCCAGGTAAGGCACCGTGGAGGAGGACCATTGCAGAGGAAAAAGACGCTGGAGGTCCCGCCTAGTGTCGACAGAGAGTGACACATCCAGGGCAGCTGATTTAGACATGTTCATTTTGAAGCCCGCCACGCGGGCAAAGGAGTTCAGTTCCTGGACGCAGGCAGGGAGCGACCGCTTGGGGTCATCCAGGGTCAGCAAGACATCGTCCGCATATAAGCTGACAGTATGGGTGTATTGCCCCATCTTCACCCCAATGGCATCCGGGTTATCGCGAATCCTCTGGGCAAACGGCTCCATATAGAGGGCAAACAGGAGCGGCTAGAGGGGGCACCCCTGTCTCGTGCCGCGCTCAATGGCAAAGCTGCAGGAGCTGTGTCCGTTGACACGCACCGATGCTGACGGCCTCCTATAACAATTAAAGACCATAGTGCGGAACTTCTCGCCGATCCCCAGTTTCCCGAGAACCAGCTCGAGGTACGGCCAATGAACCCTATCAAAGGCCTTCTCCGCGTCGACCGATAGCAGCATCCGCTCCCCCGGGACGCGTGAGGCCTTTTCAAGCACGTGCGTCACCCTCTTGGTGTTGTCGACCGTTTGCCTACCGGGCACAAAACCGGCCTGGTCCGCCTCCACCAGACCTGGTAGGTGCAGACCCAATCTGGCCGCCAAGATCCCCGTGTAAAGCTTGAGGTCCACGTTTAGAAGTGAGATGGGCCGATACGAGCCGCACAGAGTCCGGTCCTTCCCCGGTTTCGGAATAACCAACACAGTCGCCGAGAGGAGGTCCGGTGGGATGGCTCCCGGTTCAGAGAAGGAATTGAATAAGCGAGCCAGGAGAGGCGCGACAGTGGAACAGAAGGTCTTGTAAAACAAGGCCGTATAGCCATCCGGGCCCGGGGCCTTGCCGTGCTTTAACCGTGCAATAGCGGAGATGACCTCCTCCACATGAATGCTCCTCTCTAGGTGGTCCGCCTGGGCAGGATCCAGGACTGGGAGGGATACTGATTCCAAATAGGCCTCAGCCTCTCCCGGTGGGGAGGGCTCTGCAGCGTACAGCGCCTCGTAGAAGGCACGGAAGGAATCCGCCACCTCCGCGTCACCGGAAATCGGGACCCCGTCCGCTCCCACTAGCTCCTTTACCACGTTGCGCTGCTGCGCAGCCCTGAGCCGGTGGGCCAGGAGCTTACCGCATCTGTCCCCGCCGGTGTAAAAGGCATGTTTCAAGCGCAACGCCGCATACTCCGCCCGGTCCAGGTCCAACGCAGAGAGGAGTTTCCGCGCCGCCTTCAGCTGCCTCCAAACTCGAGGAGCTCCCGTCCGGCGGTGAACCTGTTCAAGTTCCCTGACCTGCGCCGTTAGTTCCTCCCTCTTACGTTGCCGCTCCTTGTTCTCCGCCGAGGAAATGGAGATAAACTCCCCTCTGACGACCGCTTTCAAAGCCGCCCACTGCGTTGCTAGGGACGTGTCGGAGTTGTTATTGTGGGTCAGGTACTCCTGAATGACCTCCTCCACTCGCTTCACCACCGATTTCTTATGGAGAAGCATGTCCCGAAGCCGCCACATCCCTCTAGAGGGGGGGGCCGCCGGCCAAGCAAATATTCCGGAAACCGGCGCATGGTCAGACAGGGACAAAACCCCGATGTCTGCCGCCGTGGCGGCCGAGCGAAGCGGTCCGCTCACCAAGAGGTAGTCCAACCGCGAATAAGTGCGGTGTGCGTGGGAGAAATATGAGTAGTCCCTATCGGCGGGGTGCATGGTGCGCCAGAGGTCATGCAGATCCATCTCTGCAATCTGGTCCTGAACCGCTCTAGAAAGCTCCCCCGTCTGCGGAAAGCGCTGGGCAGACCTATCCAAAGTGGAGTCGAAGACCATGTTCAGGTCTCCCCCCAGAATGACGTGGCGATCGGGCGAGGCAGTAACGTCTACCAACACAGATTCCAGGAAGCGATCCTGGTGGTCATTTGGGCTATACACGGAACCAACCGTGAAGGCAACACCCCCCAGACGCATGCGATACACCAGAAGCCTCCCCTTCTGCTCGGCATGTTTATACAACACCTCACCCCTGAAGGAGCTGGCTAGAAGAATGGCTACCCCCGCAGTCTTAGTCGCAGCCGAGGAAAAGAGTTGAGTGGGGAACTTGGCAGAGCGCAACCTATGGCAATCTTTAGAGAGTAAATGGGTTTCCTGCAGGAGGCAGATATCC
Organism: Lissotriton vulgaris; assembly: GCF_964263255.1. Classification (NCBI taxonomy): domain Eukaryota; kingdom Metazoa; phylum Chordata; class Amphibia; order Caudata; family Salamandridae; genus Lissotriton; species Lissotriton vulgaris. The sequence continues at coordinate 749,114,390 of NC_141685.1, read as the reverse complement.
GCCTGCGACCCTTCTAGCAGGGAGAGGATCGCCCTACGCTTCACAGGATTATTCAGACCCTTAACGTTAAGGGTCACTACTTTCAGGGACGGCATCGCTCCCAGGGAAGCAAAGCGCTATGCAGCAAGCGAGGGATCAGTGGAGGGGGCGCGCGGGGCAGGGGCGCAGGGAAGGCCAGAATCGGCTTCGCATGTGTTCGGACAATATCGGACGGGACCCCCCCAACACCAAACCAGCTCTTGAACCCCCCCCAAACCAACCCATGGCAACCAGCCAAAACCAAAAACAAGAAAAAACACCCCATTGTCTCAGTCTAGCCCAAGTGGGCGAGTCTGTAGAAACCAGTCAAGTGGACGTCCAGCCACACACCTCCAACCTCTCCCCCCCAACCCCCAGCCCCAACCCAGCATCGTAGAAGCTAAGAGTCTCTCCCCCCGGAGTAAAGTTAGGCCGTTTGGGCCACGCCATTAGATTCAGGCAGGTTCCTGGCCGCAGTCCTCAGGGCCTCCGCCATATCCGCCCTGATGGTAGGGGAGTCAGGGCGACTCGCCGTCGCCGACGATTGGCGCCTCCTCGATCTCCGTCGGCCCCGCCGCTCGGGGCGCCTCCATGCGGGTGTCGCCCCATCTTCCTCTGTAGCTGTGAGTCCCAGCACCCCACAGACATCTTGTAAGGAGCGCAGCTGATGTAGCACCCCATTCCATCGGAAGATAAGACGGAAGGGGTGACCCCAGGAGTAGGCCGTCTCATGCTCTCGCAGAAAGTCCGTAGCGATGCGGAAAGACCTGCGCTTCTGCAGTGTGATGGCGGACAGGTCTTGATAGAGCGCCACAGGTCGTTCTTGGAAGGACAGCGGCTGCTTCCTGCGGGCCTCCGTCATGATGCGCTCCTTCAGGGGGAAATCCGGCAGGAATGCCAGGATATCAGGTGGGGGTGCCGATGACTGGCGCTGGCGGCCCACCCTGTGTGCTCTGTCGATGCGGATCGGGAAGTCCGCTCCTTCTCCCAAGATGTCGCGGAACAGGTCCTGCAGATAGGCCACTAGGTCCGCACCCTCATCCGCGGACGGCACGCCTCGCACCCGGATGTTATTCCGCCTGGACCTGTTCTCGAGGTCCTCAGAGTGGGCCTGGAGCTCGACACACTGCTCCCGTAGGCGGAGGACGTCCTGCTGGAGATGAACTATCTCTTCATCGCGACGTTGGGCCGCCGTTTCCACAGTGTCGACCCGCTCGCCCAGGCCCTCGATTTCCCTACGCACTTCACGGACCTCTCCGGCCACCTCGGTCTTGAGAGTCTGGAATTCCTCCTTGAGGGAGCTGAATAAGTCCTCCATGAAGGACCTCGTGACCGGTGCTTCGCCTCCGGCGGTGTCTGTTGAGGCCCGGGAGGACCCCGGGGACGGCTGCGCCCTGTCTCGCAGTTGCTGGGCCCTGCCGAGCATGTCCGGCAGAGTGCGATCTCCCCGTGCCGCGCCTCGTCTCCCAGCCATCCTGGCCTCCGCGGTGGGTGAAGCCTAGAGCTGGCCGCTGCAAATGGGCACCAGATGTGAAGACCTCGCCGAGGACAAGGGTAGTGCGTCACAGGCGACAAAATGGCGGCACGGGCCAGGGCGAGACGACTATCGAGCCAGTCAGGGCGATAATCAAGGTTCAGGCCCTCAGCCGCATGCTTCCAGGGAGGGCGGCAGATGCATAGGCACCAAGATGAACCGAGCGCCTGTATGACAAGGGCGCGGGCGAGGGTCACCAGTACCAGCTCCTCAACGACAAGATGGCGGGAGGGCGGAACCTAGGGGGGCAGCCCAGGCCAGCAAGTCTATGGGCGACCCTCAAACAGCAATGGGTCGGGAAAGTGTGAAACCAATGTCCCTCAGTTTCACCAGCTAGTACGCCCGGCTCGGCACCGCACAAACTCCAACGTCCCTCGCTTCCAGGCTCGGGGTCCGCAAGGCGTCACACACCGACACCCATGGCAGGGGGGTAGATTGCCGACGCAGGTCTGGGGTCTGTCGTCCAGCGATGACTCTGGCCACCAGGCCGCCGGCCAGGAAGCCTCCGCACTCCACGGAGTCCGTCGAGTCCGGTCCCTCGTGATCCCCAGCTTTCAGCACTCGGCCCAGCCGAGGCGCGCGGACAGCGCCGCACTACGCTCCGCCTCCGGGCCCTTCTCCTCGGGGCGATCCAGGCTCCACTCCTCGAATCGAGCGTTGAACAAACTTTTCGGGGACTTCCCCCGGGGCAACAGAAGGCAAAGTGGTATCAAAATGTGCCCCAAGAACTCCGGCACAGTTCTCTCGCCCGCAGTGCAGCCGCGGGGGGAGAGAAGCGCAGGAATCGGGGCTCGAGCTGAGCTGGGCCGGAGGAGCTACGGGAGGAAGCGTCCGCTCACCCCGCCATCTTGGCCACGCCCCCAGCTTCATATATTTGCACTCGTCGAAAACAACATCTTTGTGAGACATATTGCGCAAATTATACTCAGGGTATTTAGCTTCTTTGTAATGCCTCTGTTGGCATTTAAGTGCATCAGAACAGTTTACTCATTAATTCTCAAAATTTTCGTGCATGGATCTGAATCTGCTTTTATGAAAATGTTCAGCATACGGATTATACGAGAAATTACCCCAGTAAACTAGGCTAGAAAATGTGATTGCTGAAATAGAAAAACCAGTTATGGCATGGAAAGCTACGTCAGAGGCCAGAGTTGGCCAATTGTGTAATGGCTGTTTTGGCGTTGCCAGTCTCAAGTGCCAATGTCGAGAGGGCCTTTTCACAAGTAAAAGTGTACATGGGAAGGAAAGAGAGAGCGCGAATGACCAAAGAATCACTGAAGAAATATTGTATGGTCTACTACAATAAATTCGACTTGTAAAAACTTATTTGGAGGTCATATACACTGTACGTACATTGTTTATATATATAACATGCATCAATGAAGAAAGCAAGCAACAATAAAAACAAGTGTTCCATAAACACCGGTAAAACACCGTTTCCGTTGTTTTTTATGGCGCGAAAATGAGTAATCTCTGAAAAGCACTGTTTTTTTGAGGTATTGAAATCACTGGAAAACACTGAAAAAACACCACCAGAATTTACCAAAAATAGAAACTGAAAACAGGAAAGCCTAGGCATTCCTAAAGCCGGGGCACGACACAAGTCCTCCCTCAGCTGCAGAAACGCCATCAAACAATCTTTGTCCCATGGTACCGGATCACTCACCCCCTTGTGCGTCAGTTTTTGCAAAGGTTTTGCCTTCAGTGAAAAGTTGGCTATCCACTGCCGGCAATAACCGACCATTCCTAGGAACATCCTGACTTCTCTTTGTGTTGTGGGCGACTTCATTTTCATGATCGCCTCTATTCTGTCTGGTGACACCTTCCGTTTTCCCTTTTCAATCCTGTGACCCAAGTACTGCACTTCTGTCAAACAATACTGTAATTTACTTGGAGACACCTTGTGTCCATTTTCTGCCAAGTGATTTAGTACGGTGATGGTGTCTATTTTGCAAGCTTCCTCAGTTTCTGACGCCACAAGTAGGTCGTCTATGTACTGAACCAGAACCGAGTTCATGGGTAGTACTAGACTTTCAAGATTTTTCTTCAGCAGCTGGTTAAAAATCGATAGGCTTTCTGTATACCCCTGTGGGATACGACACCATGTTAAAACGCGATTTTCCAGCTTAAAAGCGAAAAGATATTGGCTTTCCTCATCTAAGGGGATTGAAAAGAAGGCCTGGCACAGGTCTATCACCGTGAACCATTCAGCTTGGAATGGTATCTGAAACAGTATCACTGATGGATTCGGTACCACTGGACAACATGAAACAACTATATTATTAATCTTTCGAAGATCCTGCACTATTCTGTATTTCCCACTAGGCTTCTGCAAATCCATAATCGGGGAGTTACATGGGCTTCCCACGATTTCCTTCAGTATTCCCTGTTTGATCATGGATTCGATCACAGGCTTTATTCCTGCAATCGTCTCCGGTGTCAACTTGTATTGGGGTGTTCTTGGATACTCAGCATTTGGTTTTACCATGATCTTTACTGGCTCTACCCCTTTGATCAGTCCTATTTCTTCTCCAGTGAAATCCCACACCTCAGCTGACACCGCACCTCTCAAGTCCCATGGAAGCTCCTCCACCGTCAAGGAAGGGTATAGCTCCACGCATACCTGTGAGTTTGCAACCTTAAAATCGGCATCATCATCGTTAGTCTGCACTTCTACTCCTTGAGGTGTGCAATATATCGTACAATTTAGTTTGCATAACAGATCTCTTCCCAACAGACACACAGGACTGGAATCACAAATCACAAACTGGTGCTCATCGCTGTATTTCCCTATTTTCACCGACACTGGTTCTGTCAGAGGATTCGTCATTCTCCTATTTGCGACTCCTACTACCTGAATCGTTTCTCCTGACATTGGCAGACCTGGGACCACCGCTGACCTCAGAGTGAATCGAGTGGCCCCCGTGTCCACCAAAAAGGTCGTAGGACACCCTGCCACTTCAGCCTCCACGTATGGTCCCCTCTGGTCTACCTCTAAGGCTGCCCCTAGGGTACAATCCTCCTCTCTATTCACTCGCTGTCCTGTAAGGGGATCAACGTAGTAGCATTCCTCTCCTCCTACGAACAGTGGCAGTTGTCTATAGGTTTTCCCCCGTTCGCAATACGAGGTGGTTGAGGGAACTGGGCTCGAGGAGTCGGAGTCCCCCCTTTGATAAACTTTCCCTTCGGTATCGTTGTTCCCTTCACCAGACTATTCTGAACATCGTCTTCCTCAGGTTCTAATTCTCCAGTCTCGGTATTATAGGGACACTCGCGTTTCCAATGTCCCACCTCGTTACACTGGTGGCACCTAGTCGTCCTTTTCAGTGTCGCGATATCTATCCTAGGTCTCTGTTTTTCCTCATCGTCTTTACTTTGATTATTCTGCTTTTTCCCTAGGGTTCCGGTTCCCTGTTGCCGCTGTCCACCCTTTCCAGCTGACTGCATCTGTACCAACATTAATTTTTCCTTAAGTTTCTTTGCTTTCGAATCTATTTCATCGCTGCAGTACCTTGCGTATCGCAGAATTTCATCTAATGGTTTGTTTTGCCAACAAATTAAATGCTGCTGAATCATCAAGCTGATGTCAGGTCTCAAACCCAGGACGAATTTTGACACAAACTGACCTATGTCTTTAGGATCCATCACATCCAACCCACTGTACTGTTTGAACGCTTTCAGCAATCTCTCATAATACTCATGGACAGTCTCTTTAGGTTCTTGAGTGGTTCGATCTATCTTAACCCAGTCTATGTCCTGCAACGGCACCTTCTCTTTCAACCATGCCATTACCCTCTCGTACTTTTCCATGACTTTCTCTGATGGCCCATTCGTCTGGGCATCTCTATCCGGTTCAGAGATGGGCCATTCAACACTAAGCTTGCATGCCGTCCACAAATCCCCTGGTACTACAATGTCAAACAAGGTGTTCAAATCGACCCACAGCACTTTGGAGATCTTTACGAACCTCTCTACCTGTTTGTACCACTCCACGGGATTCTCCCTCAGCTTAGGGAAGGAATTGGTAAATGCCGCTAAATCCCCCCTACTCCAGGGCACATGCACGTAATTTCCATTCGCGATTTCTCGCAAAGGGAAAGCTTCCATTCTCGGTGGTCCTCCCTCTGGGGACATTCCAATGGTACTCCTTCTGACGGTCCCCCTCTTGGACCATCTTTCCTCCCATTTATCCAAATCCCTCCACGTTCTTATACCCAGGATCAGTTCCTTTATGTGTATTTTCAACCCAATCGTCCTCCGTTCATCTAGGTCCTGATCCGTGCAATTCAGCCTATGGTTACCCTGTAAGGCTTTTGTTCTTGATAAGTCTATCATATACCTGGTTGCCAACTCGGATAATCTTTCATGTACTGACCTCGCCTTCCGAGTAACATCTTTTGCCATAAAAAGTACCTCATCTTGTTCATACAGGTCGATCCTTTCCATTGGCAATGTGCCATCTATTATTTCATCTAGATCTGATTTTAGACTGGTTACATCGAGTCTTTTTGCCTTTACCTCAGCTCTCAGTACCTCACTCCTAGACGGTCCATTTACATCCCTCTCGTCCCAACTCCGAGTCCTACGTCTAGGCACAGGTGAGCTATGAGGAGTACTCCTTTGTTCCCTTTGTTCCCATCTTTCTAAATCCCATGCTCTTCCATCTTCCCTAGGCGTATGGTGGAACAATGTTCTATTTCCCACCACCCCATTCTGTCTCTTCGGCTCTGTCTCTCTAGATGCGGGATAGGATCCCCCGTTATGTTCTAAGTCACCGCAATTCCCTTGCTGTCTGGTGTCACTCAGTAAACGATAAAGTCCCTCACAGCTCTCCATGTTCCCGCGATCCCGTCCGTGATCACTGGATACATTGGGTGAGACCCTTCGCGACTCCCCATACTCCCGCGACTCCAATGTTGCACATTTTCGCCCGGTGTATGGTGAGTGCACCTGTAACTATTTCTGTACTCCTGTGTCCTTCGTTCTCCCTCACTGAGGATGGGGCGAGGCACCCCCCCACATCCTGCACTCTTGTCTTCACACGTTAGTCTATGGCCACCAATGGTATGGCAAGTATCTCCTTTGCTTTCTTGACTCCCTCCATCCCACTCCGGACTGCTTTCGCCAGCTCCGCAGTGAGAGAGGATCCTGTTATCTTGGCCTCTCCATTCGGCTTCCGTTTCTATTCTTTTATTCTGAGTCTCTACGGCGGCGTCCCATTCTTTCAAGTACTCCCTTAACTCCTTAAAGGATTTCGGTCGCGGTCCCCTCAGATCCATCAGTCCTCTCTGACCCCCCTGCTCTATTAAGGGATCCGTTACTGAATCCAATGGGGTACTCCGACCCCTTGGTCCTAGCAACTGCCTTTGGGAATTAATCGTATTGTTCCTGCTTTCCATCTCTGCTCTTTCCCTGTCCCAACGTGCCTGTTCCTCCTCCTGAGCTCTCTCTGGGTTGTAGATTGACACTACAGGACCTATGGTAACAGGTACTTGTAGAGCATCCGGCAGTTAATACGACCTTGCACACTCCGTTTCCGGCACTTTCTGTACCACAAACCTTCCGACTACTCTCTGTACTGGACTAGGTTGAGGTATTTCCTCGCCTTTCTTAGGTTCCCAATCCGATATGGGGAGCGGTCTATATTCCCCCTTCCCGGCCCCGTCCCCCTGCTGTAGTTCGGGACGTTCGGCCTCTCTATTGTACGGAGGTGGTCTGTCTAATAATAACCTATTTATCAGACTATCATCCGTCTCGCTCTCATCATCCTCCTCTGGGGGCTTCTTTTCTCCTGTGACTTCCATCACTGGGTACAGTTTATCTGCCTCTATTCTCTGCACCCTCCACTTTTTAGCTTCATCATCCCATTTGGCATCCTGCACTGCTCTTACCGATCGTTTCACTCTTTCTTGGCGCCTGGTCAGGCTCCGGTCGTACGCCGCCCTGAACCATGCATTGAGGGCTTCGAACTGTGTTGGCCTGGGTAGAGGTCTCGTTGCGAGCATTACTGCTTTCAGCTGATTCAATGCTTCTAACCTAAACGTCCCGTATCTCGGGAACGTCAGTTCCTCATTTCCCTCTGTTATCTTGCTCCACTCGGAGATCCACAGTATAGTGTGTAACCCAACATTCACAGCCATATAATGAGCTGGTGTACCCTCCGGCGGGGCCTCTTCCCCAGCATACGAATTTCCCCTGTCTCTCTTAAAGATCGCCCTTAGACATTTAAAACACTTCATTTTCAAGAATCTACGATTTCCTTAATTCTCTTCCTTATTTACTTCCCGATGGCGAACCACCAATCTCTGCGCGGCTCTCGCTGACCAGCCTATCCCAGCGCGGTTCTCGCTGACCAGCCTATCCCAGCGCGGCTCTACACCAACCAGCCTATCCCAGCGCGGTTCGCTCTGACGTCACTCGTCCCCTTTGCAGCAGTTCCCCTCCTTTCTCAGCTCGTCTCCCGGTCTTGCATGCGTCTCATTCATACACCGAAAAATGACTACTTCCGACCAAGCGATCACTTTTCTTGACTGTACGTCAACAGTCTAACTGTAATTGTCACCTCAACGGACGAAACGTCTTTCACAAACGTTCAGACGATCGCCTTAACTGATAGGTTGCTTACACACAGTAAACGTCCGACCAGCGTCCGTTACTCATACACTCACTCTTACGTTCCCCCTATCACGGTCCTACGGGCGATCAATGGTACCTCATGACCCCCTTCACAATGGTAGACAATTACTCTGGATGTCCGATACACCCGAACCACTTAAACCCTTCCCTGGACTTAAGATTTTCACCGGTTGCGCGCGCTCACAACCGTCTCACAATCACACTACAGGCATTCAACTCCGCTTGACATTACAACATAGGTACAACACAAACACCGCAATCTGGCAACGCATGACCCTTATACTCACTCTCGACCGACTCTGCTGCTTTTTCTCTCTCGCACCGTCAACACCTTCTTCGGCAGGTAGCTCTTCTTCTGGTCGTCGATGACTAGGGGCCTTGGGGTAATCTAGACCTAACCTAGGTCGCCTTCCTCAAGAAGCCAACCATCTTTCTCTGCTACCAACTGCGGAAATTAGATTTTGATCGATTATCTGATCACCCTGATACCTATCTCACTTGAGTCCCTTTTTGGATCGATTATTGACTCTCATTGAGTAAAAGGCAACCCCACATAGGTTAAATCAACCCCATAGACTGACGCAACTTCTAAAGAACCACTTACAACTGGAAAGGTTTAAAGATTTATTATAAAACCAAAATCAGTTGCAAATACAAGCACCTCAATATAAGGTTCAACAGGTATACAGGTACTAGAAGGAACATGAACTCGCTAAGAAACCTCAATCGACAGAAGAAAACAATCAAAACCAATTCGAAAATCAATAAGTTGAATATCATTGACACAAGGTGAATCTGAAGCGTCATTTACAGAAAGAAAATGAAACGCCCCTTTGAGACGCCCACCACGTATACATTTCATGTGGTCCTGCTTCTGGTTTTTTCCATAGTTTCGTTTCTTTGAATCGTCTGTTAAGTTGACCTTGCTTCCCAGGCGCCGTCTCCATCGTGCTGGTACCCCCATGACATTCCGGTCGACTCCTCCGGACCCGAGCCTATCTCCTCAAACAGAGCTCTATTCATCAAGCCTTTGATTGGTACCCCCCTCGCACCTGCAAACAGACACTTCGAAACAGGGCCCCAAATTCCAGGCTCCCCTTATCTTACTAGGCTGTAAAACTTCGACCAGCATTGGCAATTTATTTTAACGAGGCTTTTGACTTTTAGCTCACACGTGCAGATCAAAGCTAACCCACTATCTCTCCAAGCCCACTAAATTATATGCAGTAGTCTGTACCCTATGAACCCTTATTTTCTTGAGCTTAAACTAATATGCTAACACACCACTCTAAAGTTATACAAAAACACTTCTATAAAATTGCCTTTAACATATATAAGCAAACTCATTGATTACATTGAATCCATGTCGTATTAGATGAAATGTTACACTTCGTTCTTTCACAGTGCCATGTGGTCTGCACGTTTCTTCATTTTACATTTTATCTCTTTCTTCGTTTAATAGCTGCATACATGGAATCTGTTTAACGTTTCTAATGTTCCTAAGCATTTTCACACATTTCTACATTAGCCCCCACTCTATACGGGCTTTTCTAATTCTAATAAACACTCTAGAGTAAATACAGATACATTTTCTCACTCCTTAAGTTACATAAGCTAACTTTACGCCACAGGCTTGTAAATATGATGCAGACATAATTTTCATTCAAATTGCGCTCTCTCAAACCCCTTCACCTTTGGTAATGGTAGCAACATTTTTTTTTAGGAACAGGCAGTGGTCCCAAAGACTACCGCCTGCTCTTAAAAAATGAAAAGAAAACTCTTCTTTTTTTCTTTTAAACGCAACCCATTTTCCTTTAAGGAAAATGGGCTGCATTTAAAAAAAAAGGCTGCTTTATTGAAACACAATCACAGACATGGCGCTCTGATTTTAGCGATTCCTGGGGGGTTCGCAAATTGCGACCTACCTTATTAATAGTAAACAGGTCGGTCGATTTGCAACCCCCTAGGAATCGCTAAATTAAACTCTTGGAGTTTCATACATTAGGAATGGTGATTAACTAATTGCGATTCACAGAAAATCACAATTAAGTAATTGCTATTCCTAATGTTGATACTTGTGGCCCTATGCGCAGAGCATGGCCTGTGGGATGTCCGGACCCATGGACTTGATACCCCAAATAAAACTGCAATGATCAACTCTCCCCAGACCATTGAATAAAACAAGGCTCTCTCATTAACTATCAATTATGTGTAGCAGTAGCCAAGGGCCACCTGTACATAGGTTTGGCTTTGCGATTACTATTAAAACAGTAGACATTTACCCACGTGGTTTCTCCCGGATGTGAGAGTCGGGATGTGCCGGACTGAGCCCACAGTAACTAACCTTAAACTTACGGCTTCTCAGTACAAAATACAGGGACATACGAACTAATTAAAGGTCCTTCTGAATTAGACCTACTTCTTCCTCGCCTTCAGCAACCGGTTAAATGTCTACTGTTTTACCGGACTAGGCACGATTGATATCGACTGCTCGTTTTCTACTCCATTCTTCCAACTGATTCTCAACTGAACATCTTAGTCAGAGGTGTACCGTCCAACTGATCTGGCCTTGCTACACCTTCACAGTTTTTTCGTGGTGCTCCCCCGTCCCCCGCCCCCCATTTGTCCTGAAGAAGACCCGCAGCAGAGGTCGTGATTTTCCCGTATTGCGCCAGGGTCGAAACGTCGACGATCCCCCCTTTTTTAATTTCTTAAAGCCTATACCAGTCCCTCCCTGTCCTCCTGTATAATAGTGTATATATACTGTGTATGGGTAGGCTTTATATGTGCAATGTAAAATATTTTCCTTGTTGCACTGAATTATCCTAAATCTTTGCCTACAGCTTTTCCTTCTCATCACTTGAGCACCAACTTTTCCTTTTTTCCTCTTGTTCAATTTTATGAATATGTAAATAAACTGCAGTATAATTTGTCTTGATACTGTTGTGTTGGGTTCATTGCATTTATAGCAGAATTAGCTAATAATACATCTCTATTTGTTTGTTTTTTCAGATTATGTCTGACTATCTGTTTATTGTGAATAATTAATACTTATATCATTCGTATTGTTTAAAAAATTGTGTCTAGGACCACTTTTTCTATATATATACAATTACCCAGGTCCTATTGATTTACTGGGTCTACCCCATTGTTTTCACTGAGCAGTTCTCAGCCATGTTATCCAATGGGAGGTGGATAACATGGCTAAGAGCATTAGCTCGGTAATGCATGAATATCGCTGACTTTTCAGCGATATTCATGCATTGCGGCGATTTTTATCGCATTTTCGATAAACCTTGGTAATACCAAGGTTTATTTGCGGTAAAAATCGCCGCAGCTCAGCGGTAAATTTTAGTCTCTAACCAAGCAATAGCGATAATTATCGCTATTGCTTGGTAATATGCCCCAATGTTCCTCTGAGTTTTCGCCAAGCCCAACATGGCTTAGACAGGATCTGGATATCCGTTGGGTTCAGCCTAAGGCCTTGTGGCAAAAGAGCTAAAAGAGATATGAGGTCTACCAGGTCCCATTCCGGTTTATTGTAATGTAGGCGCACGTCTGGGTGGTACCAATGATAAGCAAAACGGGCCTGTGCGACAAAATAAATCACAAAAGGCGAAACAGCTGCGCTCATATGGGAAAGTAAGGGTTTCCCAGGTGACTCAGGGCTTGCGACCAGCCCACATTAATTTCAGAAGTGAGCTGCGCAGCTGCGTGAAGAAGAGTTTGTTAAAGGGATAGGAATATTGATAGATAGAATCAGGAATCGAGGGAGAACAGTCATTTTTACTATGGCTATACTGCCTGCCATGGAAAGGGGCAATTGCATCCAATGGTCTACTTGTGATGAGAAGGCAGGGCTGTAGTTCAAACAAACAACCTGCTCCCTGTCCCTGTGTAATATAATCCTTAAGTATTTAGTGGAGTCAGCAGACCACATAAAAGGGTGTTTGAACGATGGAGGGGAGGTGGCCTCTGCAAGAGGGAACAGTTTGGATTTTGCCCAATTGATGCGTAAACCCATGAGGCCACAAAATTGGATGATCTCCCATATGATAGGGTCCATGTTATCTGAGGCGTGCCTGACAAATCGTAACATGTCGTCCGCATACATTGACGCAAGGAGAGAGCCAGACTTGAATTGTAGGCCCCAGTGCATGTGGTTCTCCTGCAGGTGACGTATCTGGGGGACCATGGCAATAAGGAATAGCAGGGGGACAGTGGGAAGCCCGGCCTCGTTCTTCGAGGTATGGGAAAGGGTTCGGAAATGGAACCACTAACCCAGGTCGGGTTCAGGTACAGCTGGGAAACGAGAGCGGTAAATCTATTTGGTATGCCAAGTTTACGTGACGCAGAGTGGAGAAAGGGCCATTCGGAGAATCAAACGCCTTCTCCACATCCAGAAAGGCAACCACTGAAGGAATTTCAGGGGAAATCTTATTCAAGACAGAAAAGACAGCCCGGTGATTGAGTGAGGTGTATCTGTGCGGTATGAACCCGATCTGAATAGGAGAATGCATTAGGTCAAGCAACAGTGATATTCTGTTGGCCATTGCTTTGGCAAGGATTTTATTATTGAAGTTGAGTAAAGAAAGGGGTCTATAAGAAAAGATTGCACTGGGTGTTTACCTGGCTTAAGCAGTAAGGCGATTGCAGCTTCACACATTGTGGGAGGGAGAACCCCTTTATCCAGGGCTTCAGAATAGAGGTCCAGCAACTGTGGTATTTGTATGTGCTTATACACCTTGTGAAAGGCCCCAGGGAGGCTATCTAAGCCAGGAGCCTTCATGCTGTCATGGGAGTCAATTGCCTGGGCAATTTCCTCTGAGGTGAAGGGCTCGCTTAAAAACTGACACTGACTTGTAGTGAGCCACACCATGGCCACTTCTTCAAGGTAAGGGCGTTGTCCCTCGCCGTACCTACATGCTGTGGCATGTTTACCTAGCAGAGTGGCTTCTGTATCGGCCTGTTCATTGAAATCTTCCTAAGGACTGAACATTTGTGTAGTGATAGAGGGGAGGATATGGGGGGGTATTTTCTCTGTCGATGGTTGCCAATTGGTTTTTCACCCAAGCTTAACTGTTGCGAAGATCTCACAACACTCCGGCGCGTTTCGCGATGCAGACCCCATGGACATATGTCTTGAAGGCGTTCCATAGGATGACGTATTGGCTGACAGATCCTGCATTAATCTCAAAATTTTCTGTTTTGGCACTGCGGAGTTCGGAATGAAAAACGGCATCAAGTAGGGCAGAGTAAAAAGTGTAGCTCGGGGTGCTAGGGTTGCACAGGCAGCAGACAACTTTGAGAATGTGGGTGTGGAGGGTATCCTGAAGGGTATGGAGGGAGTGCAGTTTGCCCCCTGTGCATGTGTTTGTAGAGTCCAGGGCGAGATTGAGCAATAAGTTCAGGTTGCCACCTATTAAAATGTCATCTGAATCAATCATTCTAAGAGGGTGAAGATATTCTGGAAAAAGGAGGGATCGTCTGCATTTGGGGAGTATATGTTAACAAAGAAGTTTCCTCCCCAGAATTGTCCCCTTCACCAGCAGGTAGTGGCCCTGGTCATCGGCTATGGTAGTGTGGTGTACGAAGGGAAGGCTCTTGTGTATAAGGATGCAGACCCCCGTGGAATATGAACTAAAGTTAGTGAAGTATCTGTGTGGACCCCATGATTCAGCAAATGGGGTTGACATGTTATATTCCATAGAGGTACCCTAAAATAGGTGCACTTAACATTGCAACCATTCACCTATATTCTTCCCTACATTACACACATAACCGTTTACAGGGACGGACCTTTTACCTAGATACAACACTGAATTCAGAAAGCAGGTTTTCTCTAGTTCGAATCTCATACATTATGCATGAGGTTTCTTGGAAGCACAGCAGGATTACCATCTCCCGTATAATATCGTAGAAAGTTCAGATGTGATGTCATCCTTAGGCCGACACAGTAACACAGCAAAGTATGCCCCCTGGGGAGACCTTTAGGTATATATACATCACATCTTGCTTAGAGAGATAGAGGAGACTGAGGCTTCCTGGCTGACACACTGACCAGAAACGCTGAAGTCCCTGCATGCAGACACTCCAGCTAGTAGTGGTCTAACATCCCTCACGGGATGTCCAACTCAAGACCAGAATGGGGTCCCACAGTCTCTCACTTCAGGCAATGGGGTTGACTAAATCCTTGAGGGATTCTTGGCTTAAACACTTACACATGCTAGGTACATTTAGGTACATCTAGTTAGGGAGACATTGTAGGAGTGCGCACTTTTTACCATGTGTTTTATATCCTTTTATGTATTCATGATTACTGCAAGATGGTATGTTATACCATCCATTTGCTTTCTTAGTGCTTCTAATCATTCACTGTCTAACGGTTGTTGCAGCTCATCTATTCTATACTAGAATAACAACTGTTCAATAAACTCTTATTGAAAATGCCCAGCCTGTTTATTCTGTGTACCGCTTTGAGACAGACTAAGTAAGCACGAGTGACTGAGCGAAAAGTAGTATATTGTTTCTACAATCCTGGAGGATCAGGGTTGTCATTTTCGATGGTTGCCAAGAATTATTCTCTCTCTGATAAGTGGAAATTCTAGTGGCACTGTGAGCTAGCTGATGCAGTAAGACTAACCTACTCGGCGGAGGTGTACGGAATCAGTCTGCCACCAATCCCACAGTTTATGTTATCCAAACGCGCAGATCCTGTATAGGTCATATAGGAACTGCACGACAGACGTTTGTGGGGGGAGTGGGTTTCCTGCAAAAATGCAATCTTTATGCCATAGCAGTTAAGATATGATAAAACTAGTTTTCCCTTTCGTGAGTTGGTCAGTCCACGGATGTTCTAAGTGAGCAGTGTCATTTCTACTGATCATCTGTCGTCTCCCTTTAAGCAAATATAATATTGAGTCAACCCTGTCTAGACTTACAAGCCTGTCCATATTTAACTTCTCCTGGTTCACTATAGGAAGAGGAAAGAGAAGAAGAGAAAAACAAAGAGCAAATACTATCTCAACAAAACTGCAATTAACCCGCCCCCTCCTACACCAGGTGAAGAGAGCCTAGTGAATCCCCTCAAATACAAACCCAGTAGCAAGGAACCAAACATAGCTAAATCCGGAATCATTCATGGGGGCGAGCAACACCTCAGAACTCAGTGCCCAATCTGCAAGGTCTTGAATAACAATACAAAGAACATGAGGGTATGTATAAGAAGTGATGGAGTAAGGAATTCTTGCAGGGGTATGAGCCTCAACTCGACAGAGAAACAGCAGTCCCCAGCAAGGTATAATGGATCATGCAGTTGTACTGTAGCAGTTCAGCTGGGGGGAAGAGTTCAGCACTGGCTGTAACATTCAGGTCTGGTGAAGAGCAATCCAGGGGAGTGTGAGAAGAGATAAGTCTGCTGTTGCCCAGCTGTTTGCAGGACGCTAACACAATGGCGTGTCAAAGAAGCGACCACCACGCGGCTCCTGGCTGGGTACAGCATACCATATTTAAGTCCATGTTTTCTAAGCAGTACCTTTGCTTCACAGAATTTTTACCTTGCCTCCTGCACTGCCAGTGTGAAGTCTGGATAGATCGAGAGCGTGGTGCCATGGTACTGCAAGGGGGATTTCTCCCGGCCCAGACGAAATATGGTTTTGCGATCCCTGTAGTTGTGTAGGGTGTGTGGGCCCAAAGTTCTGTGAGCCCACTCAACAATAAAAGTGGAGGAGAAATGAGTGCCAAGCAAGTCAATGAGTAAAGTTTCTGTAAAGTGTTCAGGGCGCCCCAAGTTGGTTGATTCCGGCAGGCCAATGAAACAAATATTGTTTGGGCGAGAACGCACCTCTAACTCCTCGTTTTTGATGGCCACCACCTTCAAGAGGCATTCTGTCTTCTCTAGCCGGAGGGTCAGTGTGGTGCTGTTGTCCTACATGGTGGAAACCCATTCCTCCACAGTGTCCAAGCGCACACCGTGTCTTTCCAGGGGATACCCCAGACAGTCCAGCCGGGCATCGAGGGTGTCAAAAACAGTCTCTCAGCTCCTTCATAATGGCTGCCTCACCCCCGGGGGGGGGGGGGTCCGGAAGATCTCTCGCCTCTCGATTGTCCTTGACATCGGAGGGAGGGCCTGATCAGTCTGGTGAAAAGGGAGCCTGGCTGTTTGGGGTCGCCGCGACCCATGGCAGGGGAGTGCCAGCAGTGGGTGAAGCCCGGGAGCCACCAATGTGAGAGCACCATCAATGGAGTTGGGGAGGCTCAGCATGTGAAGGAGGGTCCTGGCCCTGCTGGTCTATGTGGAAAGATCCAAGGGTTTGGCCACCGGTGTTTGACGTTGATACTGGGTCCACTCCATTGTAGGTGACGCTGGGGCCAAGCAGTGATGGGGGGAGTTCTGTTCTTTATTGTAGGGGGGCCTAAAATTGTGCCAGGAGGGAGACACTGAAGTGTACTCACTATCTGATATTTGTATTCTCTTTTATTTCACCCCCCTTGATGTGGAGCCAACAGAATAATCCACCGGTGGGAGGTAGCCTGGAATGGAGGCTACCTCAGGTCGCGAGGCCCAGCTGGATTCAATCCCAATAGACCCCAACACTCGGACTAAAAGAAAGCTCCAAGGGGATGGGCCCAGCAAGACCCAGCCGAGCAACGCAGTCACGGCCCCAGACCTGCCCCTGGCCCCCGCCATCTCAGGACCCCCAAAGTGGGAAGGAGCAGCTCCTCTTGACTGGGCCGCACAAATGGCAGATGCGGCTGGGAGGGGCCCAGTGAGGCTCCCCAGTCTCAGGCTTGCCCTTGGCCCCTATTGCCGTGGGGCCTTCGTGGCAGACTGGGCTGCACCTCCCCTCAGCAAGTCTCAGTGGTGGCTGGGGGTGACCAGCAGGGGGGCAATGAACCCCAGTGTATTACAGGAACAAAAACCTCCTCCATGATGGACGGTAGAAGCGAGGATGGAATCTGCTACCCTCCAATTATGGGCATTCGGTTCCGGAGCTTCATTGCTGTACAGCCATGACAATCGACTTTTCAACAAAACAAAATGCCAGTACTGCTATATAAGTTCATACATTTTCAATGCGCAATGACTTTAAACAATTGTCGCATACACACAAACCAGAATGTGTCTGTCTTAATCTTTTTTATTTTTTTTGAAATTCACAAATATTTTATCATTTTCAACAAGTTCTTTAAATTGATCAGAACAAAGGGAAAGGGAAATACATTAAAATTTATTCTCGACGTGGTGGTGTGTGGAAGAAAGAATGAGCAGCAGGAAGAGATTATTTCAAAAAAGAGAAATGGACGTCAATCATACAACTCATTTGCCATCTGTCATTTATTCCTTGAAATTGTCACGCGCAAACATCTTACACTCAAGATCAAACATACAAAAATGAAAATAGAAACAAAAGGAGAATGTTGAGAATGATACATGGCGCAGCCTTACTGCGCTTTAGCCAAACCCTTTTGTTGTTTCCTGGCCATGACAATCGACGGCATGGCCACAGCCCCATAAACGGTGGCTTTTGATTCATGAATAGGCTTAGTAGTTTCTCCTTAGTACCTTCTTTTCTCCTTTTGTAACCTCCCATGAGGACTGCCTCTATATGTAACATGTTGTTACTCAGTGTGCTTTATTTACAGTCTGTGAATATTATTTTTCTTAAATGACTTTCTCCTATTGCATACACTACATGCTCTCCTGCAACCTGCAAGAGCTTGTTTTTTAAGCAGTGTGGCTTTATCTTATCTTATATTTTTGCTTCAACAATGGTGGCCGGACCATTACTGCTGCTCACACCATAATTTATTTTTGGAAAGCAGCGCAGCACGTTGCGCTTTATTTTATGTTTTTTTATGAGCTGCACTTTATGTTCTTTTTTCAACACCGCAGCACACTTTAGGAATGGCAGCTATGCATTTCTTTTGTTATGCACGGCTAACCCAAATCAATCAACACACTGCACACAGCATGGCACGCCGCGCTTCACCTTCAACAAGATCACAGCTCCTCGTCCCGATCCCGCCCCTGGGCGCTGCGCTTTAGGTTTCAGCATGGCACCCACTTTTATATTAACAACATGGGCGCCGCACTTTATGTTGCAGCATGTTGCCCGCTTTTGAATAGTTAAGTCTTGCAAATGCAAGACATATTGCATTGCAAATGCTTGTAACATCTGCTAATGCTCACTCCACATCCATGGCTAAAACTGTTGCCTCCTCCTCCCTCCTGAGCAGAATGGAGGCGTTCGCACTACACCTAATACTGCGGACACACTGTATTCTCAGTGATGTTGATGTGCTCGTCCTTGCTCTTAACAGTGCCATTTTTTGGAAGGTTCCCTTCTCTAAACAGGTCTGTACTTCTTCATGTTATCTTATCTGAATGTTTATTTTATCCGCACTTTTAAAAGA
This sequence comes from Lissotriton vulgaris, assembly GCF_964263255.1. NCBI lineage: Eukaryota > Metazoa > Chordata > Amphibia > Caudata > Salamandridae > Lissotriton > Lissotriton vulgaris. The sequence continues at coordinate 749,095,786 of NC_141685.1, read as the reverse complement.
CAATAAACATAGAGAATTCTCAAAATGGCGCAAAACTTCTGCAAAATATTTTTATATACACATTTTATCGCAAAGGAATCGCACTGTGTCATCTTTTCGTTTGATATATACATATTATCACACAGGAATCACGCTGCGTACTGTTATTAGTGTTATTTGGCATCTTTTGGTCTGATTAATTAGATACATTTTACTGTGTTGCAGTTGTGATCTTTTAACTCCCCTCCCTCTTTATTCGATTTCATTCAACCTTTTTCAAAATGTTATAGGATTGGCGCTGTTTTCTAAGGGCGCCTGTTACATCCTCCATCCTCCATCTCCCAACACCCTCCCACTTTGCAGCTTTACCCCTTTCCCCGCAGCCCTTCCCTAATAACTTCTTGACCTTTCCTTGTTTCATACTCATGCCATGACAGACCACGGAACTCTAGCAGCTCAGTTGCCTTGCTGCATGATAGCAAACAGGTTGTACTCACTACCAAAAAAATCAGGTTGTTCTCATCTCACTTGAAGCACTACTCTCTCATCCTAGGATCCCTTCTATCCGACTCCCTCCTTTACTCTTCCTGACAATGCCTACATGGACATCAGACTATCTGCAAGCAACACAACAAAGCATAGAAATAAAAAAAACAATTATAAAAACATTGTCATTTTTAACGCCAACAACTCTAACTTTCACAAATTCGAGACATATTGCATTGCAAATGCTTGTTGTAATTTGGTGTAAATCTGTTTAGTAGTTCTAGAGTCATTTAAAAAAATATATTTCCACATAGTCACTCACAAACCCACTCACACAGCCACATACACACCCATACAGCCACTTACACACCTACTCACAGACCTACACAGCCACTTACATAGCCACTCATACACCCATACAACCACTCACACACCACTCAGATACCCACACAGTCAACAACTTCCAGTCATACACCCACCCATCTTGCACTGACACTCCTACTTACACACCTGCACCAACCACTCACACATTCATACACTCAAACACTCAGAACACCACTCACACACCCATACAGACATGTACACACCCAATCACACATCCATACAGCCACTCAGACACCTTCTCACACACCCATACAGTCACTGATACATCTACTCAGAGACTCATAGAACCACTCACACACCCACTTACATACCTACACAACCACTCACATACACATACAGCCACTCACACACCCACTGTATTAAATGTGTTTTTGTTTTATATTGAATGTGTGCTTTTGGTTGGGGATGAATCTGTGAATCCCTCGTGGATCCTCTTGTAACACAGCCGGCAGGCCCCTTATGTGGCTGAGGATCCACAGCACATCCACAGATCTGAGTGAGAAATTAGGAAAAGGGATTTGAAAACAAAAAGGCTCAGTGTTTGGGAAAAAAGTTGGTTCTGAAATGAGCCTTTATGTTTATGGTGTGTAGAGGTACACTAAACATAGAACAGGATGCAGTCTTTTAAGCTGTTGAGAAGCACCCTGTTGCCTGCGAAATGGACTCTGTCTTTTTGATACATTCCATCTATGTCAAAGACTAAGTTGTTATGGTATATAGAGCCCATGTTGTGGTTAAAGTCAAATATAAAAACAGCTTTATTGACATGTTTCCTGTTTTTCTCTATATTCTGACAAAATTGGGTTCACCACTGCCACTTTTGTCTTTGGAAAATGTTGGCGAACAACAAGTCAGTAAGTGAAAAAAGTGTGATTAATTTATCAAAGGTATCCTTCATTAGGGTTTCTAGTCCTACCCCAGTAATTGTGCCTAGGTCATTACCACCACAGTGCATGATCATGAGGTCTGGATGTTGGCAATGTGTGATGCTTTCTACAAAGGGCAAGAATTGATGCCATTTTAACCCTCTCTGGGCAACCCAAGTAAAGTCTACTACAGATAAACCTAGGTCCCTGTCAATGACAATCTTTCTAGCACTCTCTCTGGCCCACAACACTAAACTATTACCCACAATCCAGACTCTGACCATTTTGGAGAAAAGCAGGAGTAGCACATAGGAAAAGGCTGCAGCAAAATGAAGCACTTTTGAAGAAGAAAGGTAGCTAAAATGGAGGAGAGCAAGCACAATATAAACAAACATATTTCATTAGATGGAGATGTTAAGGGAACTCAAATTAGGTAGTAACTTTATGAAAAAAAGTATCTACCTCTGTGATTGGCTTTGTAAAATAGAAAAAAGTTATGTTGTTTGGGATATGCTTGGAATTGCTAACAGTCAACCACACCTGCTACAGTTAATGTGAAGCTAGTATGCTCTTTAGTGAAGGTCTTGTGAACTTTTCACCTACCGGAAGACAAAGACCATAGCAAACATGGTTACTTTGGGAACAGAGCTAAAAGAGTGTGGGGGAAAGGGAACAAAAGAGACTGCAGTGTGAAACTGAAAAGCAGACTGGTGTCCACAAATTCCTCAGTAGGAAGTGTATGTCTTGTAATTGACAATATTTTACAAAATGAAACAAATGAAAAGCACTAAAAGCAAATTGTTGAATGCTTTTATGTGTTTCTGTGTGGATCTACTGCAGATTCACACTGTGGTGGATCCACAAAAAAACTACCAAATTTAGCTTCTTTACAGGAAATATGGAAAGGGTTAAAAAAGAGTAACCCTGTAGAAGTCCTATAACAAAAATAAAAGATGAAAGGAAGTCTGTGATTTGCTAAGTACAGGAGCATGAGTAAAAGCACAAGGGGAAGGGTGCCCTTTTTGGTACTTCTCTACCAAGAGTGAAGGAGCATTTCCATAGTTCTAACTTGAGATTTGCAATGGGAAACTGATGTTAACAGATATTACAATAAAAGTTAAACAACAGCAACAAGATTTTACAGGTATGCTAATTAGGTTGTACCATAAAAAAGTATATTTTAAAATAGTGAGTGTGTACAAGCTGAAAGAAAATGTGTAGCTTCTAGACACTACAGTAAAAGGCTAAATGGAAGGGAGCTTAGTTGAGAACATTAACTAAAAATATAGTGAGCAGCAAAGGAGGAAGAGGAATTGATGTACTGAAAATAGTTATTTATTCAAGCCTGTATGAATAAATGTGTAGGAAATTTGATGTGGGTGCTTGCTTGTTGTATGTAATTTAATAGTATGTAATTTGCACCCACTCACACAGTGATGCAGCACTTACACAACGAGTTACACTCCCACAAAAGCACTTATGCACCCACCACTCAGAAAGACAGACAGTAACTGACAGACTCCACCCCACACCCATAAAACCATTTACACACCCATTTACTCATCTATATATCCACTTACATAGTCATTCACAAACCCATAAAGGCACTGTCATATCCACTCACACACCTAAACAGTCATTCATGTACCTAGCACTCTGGCAGCCAGTTACACATGCACTTACACACCCATATGCCCAGTTATACACCGTCACCCACCCATAAAGCCACTCGCATACCTATTTACAAAACCATACAGCCACTCACACACCCAGTCAGAATGTGTCAGAGGCACTCACACATACTTTCACACACCCACACAGCACTTAAGTATTCACCACAAATAGATCCACTTACGTGCACAGTTACACATCCAAACACCCACTAACACTGCCAATTACCAATCTAGGCAACCACATACATACACATTGAGATACCCATACAGTCACTAACACACCCAGTCACACGCCAGCTTACCTACTTACATATCAGGTGACACACCCAAAGAGGCACTGACACACTAACTCACATATCCTTTCAATCATTCACACACCCAGTCACCCACCCCTACAGTCACTCATTTACCTATCTATATACTCATACTCTCTTACACGGCCTCTTACACACCAGCATTAAAACTTATGTAGCTTCTCACTTGCTCATAGTATGTAATCTAATAGTATGTAATCTCAAGTGAAATGTATTCTATATCTGTTTTTCAGATATCTACTTGTGCTTAAAGGGAAATGGGAGATGGAATTATGAGGTGAAAAACTATTAAGAATTATGCTTCTTGACAACACCCATAAACTGGGCAACAGATGACACATTTCATGCAACTGGCAAATGGATTTGCTATATTGAGTGACCATCTCTTGCAGTTTGGGTGAAACGGCTGGGGTGAAAGTATTTGGTCAGGTGGGAAGGGTCCCACATATGGTCCAACTGCTGATTATTTTGCACCACCTTCCCTCTCTCTTATCATCCTCTGATATGTCCTTGTAGGTATAGTTTTCAGGGGTTTCAAAATTAAGGATGTGCCATGTGGATACTTCTTCACAGTACCTCCTGGCTGTTTTCTGCTGCATAGATTGCATTGGACAAGTTTCGCAAGTACTTTATTTTCTCCTGAAGAGACAGAGAAATATTTCCAAATCATAGAGGTGGTATATCATCTTCTTCTTCTTCTTCCTGCTCCTTTCGTTCTCCTCTGTCTTCAGCAGAAGACATCTTAACTTTAAAACTCCCTTCTTTTTTTGACGGCAAGGCAAACATACGATGGAGGTATGCTTCCGAGACTGTCTCCAGAATGAGATGAAACCGTATTGATTTCAATGTGGATGGGTGGACAGATTTGTTGTGGCATCGCAGTAGATCCACTGATCCACAAAATGAATAGAAAACAGAGAAAGAATTTGTGTTTTGCATTTGTAAAAAGTTTAATAAGTTATGTTCATTTGTTAATTGTGAGTTTTAAAATGTGTAAAAATAAATGTGTGAATAAAATGTTTTTATAAACTGGTAAAAATGTATATTACTAAAGTGAACTTATAGGTGAAATTGTAGTATAATTTACATAGAAAAACAGTGAAATTCACACAAAAAACAAAGGTTACAGGGAAGTTCTAGTTAGGAAATAGCATTAAAAAACATAGAAATGTAATGAAAAAAACAAAGGTTACAGGGACGTTATAATTAGGTTCAGATTTGTCATGCACAAAGCCATTGAAATTCAGCAGTTCTATTTACCTGCACTAACTACAATTTATGTCCCCCAATGCACTGCTTATGACCTCACATAATGCATCACTCATGACATGCTCGGGTACAGCACTGATGACCTCAATAGGCCCCGGATAGCCCTTCCCCTGTGGCCATATTTTATTTGAAAGGGGCCTGAGATATTGGCCTCAGGGATTAGGAGAAACAAAAAAGCCTGTAGCAGTGAATCAATCTGTACATTTGCCAAAAGGTTTTATGAGGTTTTAAGAATAAAGAATGTACAGGCAGGCCACCAGTTGGTTGAATGGAGTTCTTTTACCAATAATTTCTCAGATTTGCCTTTAAACGATGACCGGGGACCAAGCAACATGACAGGCCAAACGTCCCCATAGTTCTTCTTTTTCCAAATAAGTACAGAGAATACAGATGGGCACAAGTAGGACTGTAGGCAAACTAGGAGAGGGGGAAGAAAAGATAGGAGGTACAGAAATGGTGGCTCACACCAAACCGAGAACAAAACCTAAACCTGGGTACCACAGGTAGTATTGAAAGATCAGACACAAAGAATATGTTACAGATGATTAACCTATCTGATAAGGAATTAAAATAACAGAATGTAATGTTTTACAGAGGTTCTGACTTTCTGTCTCAATGTATTGGGATTTTTCTGAAGTACAGATTTATCTGTACAAATTTGCAAGACGTCTCAAACTTAAGAATGTTTTTGCTTCCATTGACAGACATGATGATACTAAGATAAGACAATAGAAAGTTTAGATCTGGAACATCAGAGGTGGTGTGACTAACCTTTTTATTGAATCTCTGACAGATTATCGACGGACAGAATATCGACCTACAGCAACATCGACGCTGGAACATCGAAGGCAAGTATATCAACACCCTATCTACAACATGGTAAGTTCAAAAATATCGAAACTAAAATATCGATGTTAAAAATATCGTAATTAAAAATATGGGGTTTTTTTCTGTAAAAAAAAAGAAGTTAAATAAAGTAAATAATACTTATAAATAAATTAAACATATATAAACATATTTAATAATGTTTAAAATTAATAAATAATAGATATTTAATAATAAAACTTTAATTAAAAATAAACATACAATATATAATATATACCTACTTAATAACAATATTTAAAAATTATTTTATTTAATTATAATTAATAACAAACACCATAAATTACAAATACATCTACACACATAAAATAATAACATCAATACAAATATTTAATTATATTTAATAAATTAAAAAAATAAATATACTTTCAATATTTTAAAAGTTAATTAAATACATTATCTAAAATAATACAAAAAATATTAAATACATAAATAAATAAAAATACTATTTAAAGTCCCAAAAAAACTACATTAATGAAAACATTGGATAGCTTAGAATGTAAAACTACTGTTCCCACTCCAGAAAATTAAACAGTAGGGAAAGCATTAAATAGCATAGGGGTAAAAAATTACTATTCCCACTCCAGAGAGTGCAAAAGAAGGGAAAGCGTTGGATAGCGTAGAGGTCAAAATTACTATTCCCACTCCGGAGATGCAACAGTAGGGAAAGAGTTGGATAGCGGGTGGGTAAAAATTACTATTCCCACTCCAGTGAGTGCAACAGTAGGGAAAGCGTAGGATAGCGTAATGGTAAAAATTACTATTCCAACTCCAGAGGGTGCAACAGTAGGGAAAGCGTTGAATAGCGGGTGGGTAAAAATTTATATTCCTACTCCAGAGGGTGCAACAGTAGGGAAACCGTTGGATAGCGTAAGGTTAAAATTACTATTCCAACTCCAGAGGGTGCAACAGTAGGGAAATCGTTGGATAGCGTAGGGGGAAAAATTACTATTCCCACTCCCGAGAGTGCAACAGTAGGGAAAACGTTGCATAGCGGGTGAGTAAAAATTACTATTCCCACTCCAGTAAGTGCAACAGTATGGAAAGCGTTGTATAGCGTAAGGGTAAAAATTACTATTCCAACTTCAGAGGGTGCAAGAGTAAGAAAGCGTTGGATATCGTAAGGGTAAATATTACTATTCCAACTCCAGAGGGTGCAACAGTTGGGAAAGCGTTGGATAGCGTAGGGGTAAAAATTACTGTTCCAACTCCAGAGGGTGCAACAGTAGGGAAAGCGTTGGATAGCGTAAGGGTAAAAATTACTATTCCAACTCCAGAGGGTGCAACGGTTGGGAAAGCGTTGGATAGCGTAGGGGGGAAAATTACTATTCCCACTCCAGAGAGTGCAACAGTAGGGAAAACGTTGGATAGCGGGTGGTTAAAAATTACTATTCCCACTCCAGTGAGTGCAACAGTAGGGAAAGCGTTGGATAGCGTAAGGGTAAAAACTGCTATTCCAACTCCAGAAGGTGCATCAGTATAGAAAGCGTTGGATAGCGTAAGGGTAAAAATTACTATTCCAACTCCAAAGGGTGCAACAGTAGGTAAAGCGTTGGATAGCGTAGGGATAAAAATAACTATTCCAACTCCAGAGGGTGTAACAGTAGAGAAAGCGTTGGATAGCGTAGGGGTTAAAATTACTATTCCAACTCCAGAGGGTACAACAGTAGGGAAAGCGTTGGATAGCGTAGGGGTAAAAATTACTAATCCCACTCTAGAGAGTGCAACAGTAGAGAAAACGTTGAATAGCAGGTGGGTAAAAATTACTATTCCCACTCCAGTGAGTGCAACAGTAGGGAAAGCGTTGGATAGTGTAAGGGTAAAACTTACTATTCCAACTCCAGAGGGTGCAAGAGTAAGAAAGCGTTGGATATCGTAAGGGTAAAAATTACTATTCCAACCCCAGAGGGTGCAACAGTAGAGAAAGCGTTGGATAGCGTAGGGGTTAAAATTACTATCCCAACTCCAGAGGGTGCAACAGTTGGGAAAGCGTTGGATAGCGTAGGGGTAAAAATTACTATTCCCACTCCAGTGAGTGCACCAGTAGGGAAAGCATTGGATAGCGTAGGGATAAAAATTACTATTCCAACTCCAGAGGGTGTAACAGTAGAGAAAGCGTTGGATAGCGTAGGGGTTAAAATTACTATTCCAACTCCAGAGGGTGCAACAGTAGGGAAAGCATTGGAGAGCGTAGGGGAAACAAATACTATTCCAACTCCAAAGGGTGCAACAGTAGGGAAAGCGTTTGATAGCGTAGAATTTAAATTTAACATACTTATAAATAATTTTTATATTTAAAATAATCTATAATTAAATTTTTAAATAAATCTACATCATTTACGAACAATTATTAATTATTAAAAGCAATTACATTTTAATAATTAATTAACAATAAAGTATCAACAAATACCAATAAATATTAATTATTAAATATTAATCACCCAATAATAAATATTAAAAAATTAAACACATTTAGTTATAAAAATATGATTTAAAATTAATTAAAAATTAAAAATTATTAAAAAATATACCAAATAATACTTTTTTTTATAAAACATTGATTATCAATTAATTACTAATATTTTGCAATTAATAAGAAATAATTAACAATTAAAAATGTTAATTCCAATTATTAATTAATCAATTAAAATAATTAATTGCCAATTAATAATTAATTAAAATAATACTTATCCATAAAAATAAAAAATTCATTAATTAATTACAATTAAATTACTTCCCACCCAATTCCCCTATAAACCCACAACCTGCTACAGAAGTAAAAACATACATTAATTAAAATTCATTTATAATTCCTAAAAATTAATATTTAATATTGTATATTTAAATTACTTCCCACCCTATTCCCCTATAAACCCACAACCCGCTCCGGTACTAAAATATTAAATTTACTTAAAAATAACATTATTAAAATATAAAATGAATACACATATAATTTTAAATAATTAAAATACTTAACAAAAACATATTACACATACATAATTAAAAAGATAAAAATAATACAAATATCGATATTAGTAACATCGAAATTAGTTACATCGATATATATGCTATCGATATTACTAACTTCGATATTACTTACATCGATATAAATGAATTCGATATTACTTACCTTAGGGTCGATATTCTGTCCAACGATATTCTTGACATCAAAATTCTGTACCTTCGATATTTGCAACACGATATTTGTGGAGGTCAACAATTAGGACTCGATATTTTGACTGTGTACCCTTTTTATTATCACTGAATGATGATGAAGAGTTGGATGTGGATGATGTTTATACCATGTTGGATGTTGAAATTGACTATCATTGTGAGGGTGGTCTTGCACCAACATCCAAGTTCACGCCACATGGGAGTCAATATTCTACCATTGATCTATTTGTTAAGAGAACAGTAGATGAGTAACACAAATTGGAAGATGGTTGCTTGATTAAAAACAGATACTCCAATAGGTGTGATAACTTGACATACGAGGAAAGAAAATCACTGACTGGCCTAAATACTGACAATACGATAGTTATAAGGGAGGCAGACAAAGGAGGTATTATTATGATCATCCAAAGAAGTGATTAAAAAAATTGTATTACGAGACAACTCAGTAATGTTTAGTGTTACAGGAAAATAGAGGTTAACCCTCTGGCTGATGCCAAATGTCTAATTGCTGAAAAATTATATTCTTGGAAAGAAATTGGACTGCTAGATGAAAGTGAATTTAGGTACCTTAGAGCTGTTGATCCACAATATCCTATTGATGAATAACCTACGATCCATAAGTCTAGGCGCTCACTGTCTGGGAGACCCATTATTTCTGGCCTTCGTAGTCTCACTGAAGATCTTTCTGAGTATGTTGATCTATTTGTAACACCCTCTGGTAGTAAACTGACTCTCATACATAAAGGATACCATGGATTTGTTGAATAAACTGAATAATGTGACGTTGGATTCCAATATGATGTTTATATATTTGGAGGTAGTAGGACTCTATACTTGCATACATAATGAGTTTGACCTCCTGGCTTTAGATCAGATTCTGTTGAGCAGGAGTGCCAATTTTGAGGAACATTCGAAAATGTTGATTGAAATGGTGGCCCTGATTTTAACTAAGAACTTCTTATTTGACGGTGATTGTTGTCACCAGGTTCAGGAAACTGTGATGGGGTCCAGGTTTGCACCCTCACCTGCTAAACTTTTTAACGGTTGGTTTGAGAGGATGCATGCCTGGGCTTTATCTGATGGAAACTGGATGGTATATATTTATTTCTGGGGTTTGCTTCATCAATGATGTGCTAATCATCTGGATGGGTGCCAGTGAGAGTCTGAATGAATATGTGAGGTACCTAAATGAGAACACATATAATGTGCAAGTTACATTGTGCTATAATCCCAACAAAATTAACTTTTTGGATATGCACTTATTTGTAAAGGAGGGCACTAGACAGAGTACATTCTATCGCAAGGAAACAGCCCCCAACTATATCTTGAGAGCGGACAGTGCGCATTTCTTTTCAATAATTGGAGGAATCACTTTTGGGGAGATGATTAGATTACCTAGGAACTGTAACCAGTATCAAGGTTTTGGTGAACGTATGGGAGATCTAAGAAACAGATTAAGTGCACAGGGGTATGACAACAACTTACTGAATCGTGCAGAGAAGAGGATTCAAAAAGTTGATAGAAGCCTCAGTCTTGTTCAGAAACCTAAGAGGGAAAGATGTGATGACTGACTAGCATTAGTGACGATTTAGTGAGGACCATAAGAAGGTCTATAAAACATTACAGATAAATTGGTCTCTTAAGACGGGTGTACCTGGCTCGACTGATGTTATCTCAGTGAAACTTACTATTACTTATAGAAGAGGCCAAACGGTAAGAGATAAAGGGCCATATGTATCAAAATAGAGTTTTGCGATTCTCAAATTACGATTTTCAGTGAATCGCAATTTGAGAATCGCAAAATGCAATGTATGTGGGATTTGCTAATAATTTTGCGAATACCACATATTCATTATTTGCGAATCGCAAATTGAGATTCGCATTTAAGAAATACCTTCCTATTCATTCCTATGGGTAAGGAGGCCCATAGGAATGAATGGGAAGGCACTCTCAATTTGCGATTACCAATTAGAGAATCGCAAATTGAGAAAGCAATTTCAAGGGTGCCAGGGTGTCAAAAGGACACCCTGTTGCACCCCTAAAATGTGCATGTGTGTACATATGACACACATACATGCCCTAAGGGCATGTATGTGCGCCACATGGCACTTTAAAAAATGCAAAATAGTGCGTTTTTAAGTGAAATCGCAATTTACCACCAACTTGAAGTTGGTGGTAATTTGCGATTCCTTAAGGCCTAATCGCACTTCCTTTTGTGCTTTTTACATTGCATTTAAGGAATTGCAATTTGCGATTCCTTACATGCTGTTAGAAATGGTATTTCTGGTTGGCTAAGGTTTGCACCCAAGCCAAGCAGAAACCACCACTCTAGTCAGGAATGGATGAGGGAGTTACACTCCTAAAATAACCCCTGCTCACCCCCTTGGTAGCTTGGCATGAGCAGTCAGGCTTTCTCAGAGGCAGTGTGTAAAACATTTGCACATAACCAACAGTAATACAGTGTAAGCACTACAAACGGACACCACACCAGTTTAAAAAACTATCCAATATTTTTATATACTTCAACAAGACCAAATACGATAAAAAACCACAGTACAGTACTGTAAGTTGCGTTGCAAGATGTCTTTAATTTGCCAAAATAAGTTGAAAACACAGTTCCTTGATGTCGATAACTCCGTACGGGCTATCACGGCATCGTGAACAAACAAATTCAAACAGTTCTGGCTGACGCGGTATCGCGGGTCAGCTGCGGTGTCGGGAAGACCTGCCAATAGTACCTTCCAGATATGTAGGTCGTCGATGACCTCTCGTTCTCACACCCGTTGCAGGTCGATCTCCTCTCTGATGGAATCAGGAGCGCTGGCAGGCATCGGGTGCTGCGGTGCAAAGTGCTGCAGTGCGTCGTGTGGTGCCCTCAGGTCGCGGAGCGAGCAGCAGCTCGGTTGTGGCATCTGGTGGTGTCGTCTGTGAGACCAGGGTCACGGTGTGATATGAAGGCGGTGCTCGTCACGCTGCTGGAAGGTCATGGTGCAACAGCGGTGTCGCTGTCGCTGAAGCGCTGCCGTCGGCTGACAACTGGAGTCGATGGCACAGGCGTCGGTAGGCCAAGGCTGCGGTGCGGGATGAGGACGGTGCGTCGTGTATCTTTATGAGCAGTGCCCTCGAACCACTGTGCAAGCAGTAGCGTCGAGTCCGGCGTCGTCGTCATGAAGCGAGGCGGTGCAGAGTTAGATGCCCACAGGTCGCGATGCAAGCAGTAGCTCGTTTGCGGCATCAGCTGGCGTTGTCGGTGAGACCAGGGCCACGGTGCGGTGGGACTCTCTGCGGTGCCTTCAAGACATGGTGTCGGCAGCGGCGTCATAGACGCGTCGAGCTTGAAGTCTTTGCCGTTCCTGAGACTTCTTGAATAGGGGGCAACCTTTACCTCAAGACCTTGGAGATACTCAGCACATGTAGAGAAAGTTCAGTCCAGTCCTTTTACTGCTCAATGCAGAAGCAGCAGCTGCAGGCCAACCCAACAAAGCAACAACACAGGAAAGGGGTAGTACTCCTCCTGGCAGCTCCTCCAGCTCTTGTTCTTGGCAGGTTCCTTGATTCCAGTGAGTTCTGAAGGTCTGGGGTGTGGGTCCCCCTTTTTATCCTCAATTTCTCTTTGTTCTCTGAAGGCAGAGAGGCCTTTGCCTACTCCAAACCAGTTCTGGTCAGTCCTGGAGAACTTTGTTGACAAGACTCCGTCTTTCCTTTCAAAGTGTAGACCAGGGACATCAGACGCACCATAGGAGGTGGAGCCAGCATTATGGAGGAAGGCCCAGCCCTATTCAGGTCCCAGGTGCAACTCCTCCCACCCATTTACATGTAGAGCTTGCTATTCAGCCCTCTGCTGACTCCCCCTGCCTCCTGGATTCCCCCAGCCCCTGTCACTCAAACTCCAGACAAGGAATACACAACCCCGCAGAGGCAGGCTTGGATGGTTATACAAGAAAATAACTACTTTCTAAAAATTGTATTTTCAAACACAGAATATTAAATCCAACTTCACTAAAAGATGTATTTTATCATTCTGAGTTCAGGCATACTAAACTCGAATTTCTACCATGTTTCCTGAGTCAGTTAGGATTATAGGATGTAATAATCATACTGCCCATTCTGGCCTATGGGGAATATTTAGCCTTGCAATAGTGAAAAAGGAAGTAGGCTGTAATTTACTATTAGGACATGCCACACGCACCAGAGCATGTCCTACCTTTTACATACAATGCACCCTGCCCATGAGGGTACCTTGGGTCTACCTTAGGGGCGACTCACAGAAAATGGAAAGTTTAGGGACTTGCATGTGTGTGCACTTGCCAAGTCGACATGGTAGCCCCAGGCTGTGCACAGGCTCTTCAATGGCAGGCCAGAGTTACACTTTAAGGGCTGTTTGTGTGGGTGGCACAATCCAGTGCTGCAGCCCACCAACAGCATTTGATTTATAGGCCCTGGCACTCGCAGTGCACTTTACTAGGGACTGACACAAAAATCAAATATACCAATCACGGAAACACAAACCCATAACATATTTCATACAGGAGCACTTGCACTTTACCACACAGCAGTGAGGAAAGTGAGCAGAATCATTACACCAGCAAAAACAGAGTCAAAACCGGGAGGTCAGAAATCAAACAGTCAGGGGAAACACGCCAAAAAATGCCAAGTCTAACACATGCAATCACAAAATAGGGAATTGCAAAATGTGCTTTTCCTTATTTTGCAAGGGGGTTTTGGTGCTCTTCATTGCACACTGCTAATTTGCAATTACAAATGCTGAAATTCCGTGAATTTCAGCGTTTGCAATTGCAAATTGGCTTGATACATATGGCCCAAAGTGAACAGTGGCAATTGGCTGCCAGATCCACCCAAAGGGTTCTATATTTGTTGTGGGTGTAGTGTCTGCTAGTATGGTCACAAAAAACTAAAGGAATTCAGTTATAACACTAAGAAAATGTATCACGTACAACAGTTCATCAGTTGCAACAGTATGTTTGCAATTTATGCTATCATTTGTAACTGTTCAAAGATCTCTATAGGGAGCACTAAGAGATTATTGAGATTGAGGTTTCAGAACACCGCAGGACAGTCACTAACCAAGATGTAAATTAATCTGTGGCAAAATACATTAAAGATTGCCACCCAAGCAGCCTGAATTCTGGATTCCATGGTATACAGAAAATTGAGAAAGACTCAAGGGGAGGGGACATGGAAGTAAGGCTTCGCCAAATGGAGGCTACGTGGATCAGTAAAATAAGGACACTACAGTGGGGCTTAATCTGGAAAGTAAGCTGCATTATTTTTTAGGATAGTCCGGTTTGCAAGTTATAGAGCTAATTTGATTATGAGTGCCTGTTTGGTCAACTTTAGAGCTAAATTGAGCTCCTAATGCTTGAGGATGGTATGAATGTCGTTCATTGAGTTTCCCCTAGAGGTTCGAAGGGGGATTAAGGGCACCCTTTTGCATATGTGGTGTTCATGTATTTCATGTCACTGAAATCACAATTTATAGTTAAATAGGCTTGATGTTCAGTATGATCGGAATATTCTTGGTATATATATGGTTTCAGTCAATGCCCTATTTGATCGGACATCACATTTCTTCGGTTGTATTTCCTTGGAACATAATTTGTGTTTAGAATCCCTTAGTTGATTGTGGGGCATTTAATGATATGTTTGTGCTGTCTGGGTGGATTTGGACAACACATTTCCATCCATTTAGTTAGGCTGAAACATGCGATAGCACTATGTGCCTGGAGAATTTACACACTTTCACCTATTAAAAGATTGAGGGTATGATTATTTGGATTTTGCATCTGTGGCTCAAGCACAGTGATCCTCGAACCCATCGAATGATCCCAATCAGGGAATACATTTAACATGACTCCCGATTGAGGGAATCTCTTGTACTAATGCTGAAATCACCTTTACTTTTATTGGTCGATTTGAATTTTCAGACGCACTGATAGGGCACGGTGCTTGGGATCTTGAAGGTTGTAAAAATAGCTTGTATGCAGTCTCTTTTCTGTGCCGGGAGGGTTCTAATAATTATTTGCGAACATTGGAACATTGGCGATGATACATATTAGAGATTGGCAGCTTTGGAATTCAAAGAAAACAGGGTATGGAATGTGGAATGTTTTAAGGCAATGCACTCAGCAAGGGCTCAATTTGCGAGAATTACTTGTTTTAAGCCATCGTGGACACACTTTGTGTACTCTCAAAAATTGGCTCATTTGAAATTTTCTATATTCTGATAGGACGCTGCATTCACAATTGTTTGAGCATTAGAAGTGACCACACTATGGTAAGGCTTTTGAACCATCACATACTCAATTTGCCTATACCCTATGATTGACTCCTTTAAAATTTCAGACACTATAATTGGATAGCGCACTCACGATGTTCTGAGCAGTAGAAATATTCTGACTTCCATGACACTTTCGCGCCATTGCATATTCAGTTTGTTTATACCTAATGATCGGTTTATTTGTGATTTTTAGCATACTGATTGGATGGGGTACTTAATATATTCTGAAGAGAGAAAATGATCCGACTATCGTAAGGTTTTAGAACCACCCTGCACTCAGATCGCTTATCTCCAATGATGGACTCACTTGTATTTTCAAACACTTCGATTGGACTGGGCATATTGATGTTCTGAGCAGTAGGAAATAACAGCCGCCCTGTGCCCATTCCAGGAAGCATACCATCCCTGTGTATCTGTATTACTACACACAGCCAACAGTCATTGTTTTTGTGGTGGTTGTGGCCGCAGTTTTATTACTTATTACATACGTCATATTTGTACAACTTCCCTGGACACCTTCTCGGGCCGGGGTCATAAATCATTATCATACATTATCACGATTTGTTATCAGTCACTGTCATTTGGACAACATAAATCATGGGTCATAAATCATCGGGTATCATAAATCATTCTGTCATCGTTTTGTTGTCATACATTGCTCTCCCTGAGCATCATAAATCATTGTCATAAATCATGGCCATGAATCATCAGGATTTCATAAATCATTCTGTCACAAATTGGTCATCATTCTGTTGTCATAAATCATTCTGCATGGGCATCATAACTCATCAGCCATAAATCATCGGCTGGCCATAAATCATGGTTTGTCTTTTTGTTCCTTTGCATATCCTAAGGTCGTAAATCACCCTGACAGCTTGTAGATTGTTCTTTGTTGTTTTCCATGCCCCTTTGCGTGTGGGGGGTAGCCTTTTCCCGGAGCCAGGCAACAGCTCGCTACCTTGCTAGTCTCTCCTGAGCCCTGCTGTCTGGCGGGAGCTGGGCTGCGAGTGCTGTCTCCGTGTGCTACCCTGATTTTTTGTCAGGCATACCGCTCTGCCGGTGTGTTTCCACAACCAAGCCAATACACCTTTTGTTTATACCCTGTTGGGTTGGATTTGCGCTCCCCTTGCCCTCTGCGCATGGGGGTAGGCTTTTCCCGGAATTAGGCCTAAGCTTGCTACCATGTTGGACTCTTTTTTGCCTGCCGACCGGCGGGGGCTGGGCTGCGAGTGCCGTCTCCGTTTACTACCCCTTTTTTTAGACCACTACACTCAGCTGTGAGGCATCCAAAAGTGATTGGCCTCACTCCCGGTGTGTCTCCATCACTAATCATTGCACCCTTAGTTCTTTTCGTCCTTGCCAGCACTGAGACACTGCTGTTGTAGGTGTGGGTGGATGGGACTTGACAACCGTTGGTGCCGCTTCCCCAGCTCCCTGATGTAAAAGGTGAGCTGCCCAGGGGGAGCGTTGCCTTATATCCCCCTCCCCCTTTTCTTCTTCCCTTTGTTCTTGGGGAGGGGGATGAAATGGCATCTGGTGTTTTTCGCCACGCGGCGATTCCCGGCGGCGCTGACCAGCGCAAACCGGATCCGTTCCTTGTGGGGCTCTGGCGGCCATTATTGCACCAGCCCTCAAGGCCCCCTTCGGGGGTGGGCCCAGTGGCGTAACGAAACATGAGGGGGCCCCCCTGCAAACTACATGGAGGGGGCCCCCCTCCCATCCTCCATGCCTGTCTAGGACTCTCAGGCCAGCGACCCGCCATACTGCAGGGGATGCGGGCGATTGTTACACCACTGTCACCAATGCAGCCGTTAATAGTAACACTGGATGGTGGAGTTAAAGGTTGGGCTTAGTCTGCCAGCAGGCTATCATAGGTGGTGGTCCGTTCATTACAGGGTCCCTGCCATCAGTAGGCCGGGGAAGTTTGCCCAATTTTAGGTGGGTTTCCTGATGCAGACTCCTGTCATGATATACAACATCGGGCCCACTCATCGTTTAGTTTTGACAAAAGTGCATTCACTGCTCCTTCCCGTTTCCGTTTTAAAACATTGGACAAAGCGACAATGCAGTATTTCAAAAGCAGATATAACTACAAAGAGCACATTTTGATAATACATTTTTATTTTCATTAGACAATAGCAATCTTAAGAGGCATTGCATAGCTTCATACACACTTTGACCCCAATTCCATCACAGTCTCTCTCTCTCTGTCAGTCAGTATCTCTCTTTCAGTCAGTCAGTCTATCTCTCTCTGTCATTCAGTCTCTCTAAGTCAGTCACTCTCAGTCAGTCAGTCTCTCTCTCTCTGTCTCTCTCTGTCAGTCTGTCAGTCAGTCCCTCTCTGTCAGTCAGTCTCTCTCTCTGTCAGTCAGTCTATCACTCTCTGTCATTCAGTCTCTCCCAGTCAGTCTCTCTCAGTCTCTCTCAGTCAGTCTCTCTCAGTCAGTCTCTCTCAGTCAGTCTCTCTGTCAGTCTCAGTCTCTCTCTCTGTCAGTCTCAGTCTCTCTCTCTCAGTCAGTCTCTCTCAATCAGTCTCTCTCAGTCTGTCAGTTTCTCTCTCTTAGTCAGTCTCTCTCTCTGTCAGTCAGTCTCTCTCTCTGTCAGTCAGTCAGTCTCTCTCTCTCTGTTAGTCAGTCTCTCTTTCTCTGTCAGTCTCTCAGTCTCTTTCTCTCTCTGTCAGTCTTTGTCAGTCAGTCTCCCTCTCTGTCAGTCAATCTCTCTCTCAGTCAGCCAGTCTCTCTCTCTCCCAGTCAGTCTCTCTCTCTCCCAGTCAGTCAGTCTCTCTCAGTCAGTCATTCTCTCTTTACCCCAGTCAGTCAGTCTCTCTCTCGCTCTGTCAGTCAGTCTCTGTCAGTCAGACTCTCTCACTCAGTCAGTCTCTCTCTCAGTCAATCTCTCTCCAAGCCAGTCTCTCTCTGTCAGTCTCCCTGACAGTCAATCAGTCTATCTCTCTGTCAGTCAGTCTCTGCCTCTCTCTCTCTCAGTCTCTCTTTCTCAGTCAGTTTCTCTCTACCTTAGTCAGTCTCTGTCAGTCAGTCTCACTCTCAATCAGTCTCTCTCTCTCTGTCCTGTCAGTCAGTCACTCTCTCTCTCAGTCAGTTTCTCAGTCAGTTAGTCTCTACTCTCTCTCCATTCTGTCTCTCAACTCTGTCCACTCTATCTCTACTGTCTCTCTCTCCACGGTCTCTCCTCTGTCTCTCTCTCCACTTTCTCTCTCCACTCTCTCACTATCTCTCTCTCCACTGTCTCCCTCCACTGTCTCCCTCCACTGTCTCCCTCCACTGTCTCCCTCTACTCCCTCTCTCTCCACCCTCTCCCCCTTCTCTCTCTCTACTTTCTCTCCACTCTCTCTCCACTCTCTCTCCACTCTCTCTCTCCACTCACTCTCTCCACTCACTCTCTCCACTCACTCTCTCCACTCTCTCTCTCTCCACTCTCTCTCTCCACTCTCTCTCTCTCTCTCCACTCTCTCTCTCTCTCTCCACTCTCTCTCTCCACTCTCTCTCTCTCTCCACTCTCTCTCTCCACTCTCTCTCTCCACTCTCTCTCTCCACTCTCTCTTTCTCCACTCTCTCCAGTGTCTCTCCATGCTCTCTCCATTCTCTCTCCACTCTCTTTCTCTCCACTGTCTATCTCCACTCTCTCTCCCCTGTCTACTCTCTCTCCACTGTCTCTCTCCACTCTCTCTCTCTCTCTCTCTAGCCACTCTCTCTCTCCACTGTTTCTCTCCACTGTTTCTCTCCACTCTCTCTCTCTCTCTCTCTCTCTCTCTCTCTCTCCACTCTCTCCCTCACAAAGTAGTGTGCATTCCATGGGTGTCCGCAGAAATGTTTCCAGGGGGGGGCACATTTTTAACTTCATCACCATCCCCCTTGCAACCTTCTCTCCTCTGCCTTGCCCCTTCTTGCCCTCCCTCTTGCACCTTTTCCCCCTCCCCCTTGTATCCTTCTCCCCCTCCTCTTGTACCCTAGTCCACCTCCACCTTGAACCCTTTTCTACCTTGCACCATTCTCCCTCTGCCTTGCACCCTTCTCCCCTCTGCCTTGCACCCTTCTCCCCCTCCACCTTGCACCCTTCTCCCCCTCCGCCTTGCACCCTTCTCTACCTTGCATCCTTTTCCTCTCTGCCTTGCACCCTTCTCCCCCTCCGCCTTGCACCCTTCTCCTCTCTGCCTTGCACCCTTCTCCCCTCTGTCTTGCACCCTTCTCCCCTTTGCCTTGCACCCTTCTCCCCTTTGCCTTGCACCCTTCTCCCCTTTGCCTTGCACCCTTCTCCCCTCTGCCTTGCACCCGTCTCCCCTCTGCCTTGCACCCGTCCCACCCTCCGCCTTGCACCCTTCTCTACCTTGCACCCTTCTTCTCTCTTCCTTGCACCCTTCTCCCCTCTGCCTTGCACCCTTCTCACCTCTGCCATGCACTCTTCTCCCCCTCCGCCTTGCACCCTTCTCTACCTTGCACCCTTCTCCTCTCTTCCTTGCACCCTTCTCCTCTCTGCCTTGCACCCTTCTCCCCTCTGCCTTGCACCCTTCTCCCCTCTGCCTTGCACCCTCCTCCCCCTCCACCTTGCACCCTTCTCCCCCTCCGCCTTGCACCCTTCTCTATCTTGCACCCTTCTCCTCTCTTCCTTGCACCCTTCTCCCCTCTGCCTTGCACCCTTCTCCCCTCTGCCTTGCACCCTTCTCCCCTCCGCCTTGCACCCTTCTCCCCTCCGCCTTGCACCCTTCTCTTCTCTGCCTTGCACCCTTCTCCCCCTCCGCCTTGCACCCTTCTCTACCTTGCACCCTTCTCCTCTCTTCCTTGCACCCTTCTCCTCTTTGCCTTGCACCCTTCTCTTCTCTGCCTTGCACACTTCACCCCTCTGCCTTGCACCCTTCTCCACTCTGCCTTGCACCCTTCTCCCCTCTGCCTTACACCCTTCTCCCCTCCGCCTTGCACCCTTCTCTACCTTGCATCCCTCTCCCCCTCTGCCTTGCACCCTTTTCCCCCTCTGCCTTGCACCCTTCTCGGCCCCCCTCCTCCCCTCCTGCGGATGCCCATGGTGTGTTCTAACAAGAGGGCTTACCTGAGGGCACCATTTTGCTGCCTCGTCCCTTCTCATGTGAGCTTTGCCCTGGAGAATGCTCTCTCTGGGGGCCCCCACTACCACCCTTGTCAGGGTCCCGAGCACTGCTCTGTGCTGTCTCCTGCTCTTGCTCTCTGAGGCCACCACCCCATCCTTGTCCCTGTCTCTTCTCTTCTCTTGTGGGGTGGGCTTTGCTTATGGAGGGGAGAGCGTTGGGGCCGGGCTCTGAGCTGCCTCTGAGGGGAAGTGGAGAGTGCTGTCTCTGGGGCCTCCACCCACCCCATCCTTGTGCCCGTCTCTTCTCTTCTCTTGTGGGATGGGGCCCCCAGCCCATCCTTGTCCCTGTCTCTTCTCGGGTGGGGCCTGTCCCTGTCTCTTTTCTTGTGGGATGGGGCCCCCACCCCATCCTTGTCCCTGTCTCTTCTCTTCTCTTGTGGGGTGGGGCCCCCACCCCATCCTTGTCCCTGTCTCTTCTCTTCTCTTGTGGGATGGGGCCCCCACCCAATCCTTGGCCCTGTCTCTTCTCGGGTGGGGCCTGTCCCTGTCTCTTCTCTTGTGGGATGGGGCACCCACCCCATCCTTGTCCCTGTCTCTTCTCTTCTCTTGTGGGGTGGGGCCCCCACCCAATCCTTGTCCCTGTCTCTTCTCGGTGGGGGCCTGTCCCTGTCTCTTCTCTTGTGGGATGGGGCCCCCACCCCATCCTTGTCCCTGTCTCTTCTCTTGTGGGGTGGGGCCCCCACCCAATCCTTGTCCCTGTCTCTTCTCGGTGGGGCCTGTCCCTGTCTCTTCTCTTGTGGGATGGGGCACCCACCCCATCTTGTCCCTGTCTCTTCTCTTCTCTTGTGGGGTGGGCCGGGCCCCCACCCAATCCTTGTCCTTGTCTCACTCCCTTCGTGTCCCTGTCTCTTCTCTTGTGGGGTGGGCTTTGCTTGAGAGGAGAGAGTGGGGGTCCGGGCTCTGTACTGCCTCAGAGGAGCAGTGGACTGCTGTCTCTGGGGCCGTCCTTGTCCCGGGCCTGCCTCCGGCTCTGACTGAAGAGAAACAATGTTGATACTTTGTTTCTCTTTAGTCAGAGGGAGGGGGTGAGGGGAACGGAGCAGGCTGCACCTGCTTCAGACACAGAGGGAGAGAGGCTTGCTTCAGCGCAGGCCTCTCTCACACAGCCCTCAGAAGAGCTGAGGGGGCCGGGCCCCCTGGGGGCCCCCTTCATTAACTGTAGAGAGAGAGGCCCCCCGCACTGCGGGGTCTGCGGGGGGCGTTTGTTACGCCCCTGGGTGGGCCTCTGCAATAACAGCCGCACTGTGCCCATTCCAAGAACCATACCATACCTGTGTATCTGTATTACTACACACAGCCAACAGTCATTGTTTTTGTGGTGGTTGTTTGCCGCAGTTTTATTACTCATTACATACGTCATATTTGTACAACTCCCCTGGACACCTTCTCAGGCCGGGGTCATAAATCATTATCATACATTATCACGATTTGTTATCAGTCAGTGTCATTTGGACATCATAAATCATCGGGTACCATAAATCATTCTGTCATTGTTTTGTTGTCATAAATCGCTCTCCCGGAGCATCATAATCATTTTCATAAATCATGGCCATAAATCATTGGGTGTCATAAATCATTCTGTCACAAACCTGTCATTGTTCTGTTGTCATAAATCATTCTGCATGGGCATCATAACTCATCAATGTAGCAAAAAAGAGCCCAATATCTGGGTTCAGGGACCTGTCTTGTGTGGTGGCTAACTTCCAGATACTATCTTAAGTGTAGCCCAACAAGAAAGAAAAAATGTCTTTCTTATAGTCCCCTCACTCACCGGAGTTTCCTCACGGTGACATGCTTCATCATCGGGGTCCTCCCAGTTCTCTACGAAAAGGGGCGTGCTACGACTTGCGAGCTACGTAGGAGCACTGAGTAGTGAAGGACTATGTGTGGTGTAAGGAATGTGAAGTGGAGTGGATGGGTGTGTGTGTGTTTAAAAATACTGTGCTAGTGGGCCTCAATGTTTTATTCTGCTCCTAGACCAGTATGTTAAAAATGGGGTTATACTGTGTACCAACCAATAATGTAGTTGGGTTCAGTATTTGGTCAACATGTTTCACGCTACCCCCAGCGTTTCTTCAGGACCATACAGGGACCAGCCCTGTATTGTACCACTCCTAAAAAACCTAAAGTTAGGAATTTATTAGTGCAACATATATTTACAGTGATTAACGTTGTCCCTATTCGGTACACACGTGGTTCTACATACATACGCTTGACTTTTAAGGCGAATGTATAGTTCAATGGTGAACCTGTAAAAGAATGAATAAAGAACAATTAAAAAACACCTCGCCCCTATCTCTGCCGAGATCGGGGACTTTTTTTCGTCCTTCACAAACATGCACGTTTTTGATACATGCACATATATGCATACAGACTATATGGTGTGGTTTCACCATATTGGTGCGTGCATACTTTCAGATCCGGTGTCTGTTCGCCAGATGCCCAACAAGTGAACTTAACGTGGAAAAAGACAAACGGAAGTGACTATACATAAAACAGTGGACACACATTTAACACACAACCAAAGGAAACGTTTGAATATTTACTTTTGTTGGCGCTTAATAGCACATCATGGTCTCTTAGGGGGGCGGTATTGCCTCGGTGGAAAACAATGCTAGAAGGATTTTTAGGGTTGTAGAAGACGTGGTTAGTGATCGAGCGTCTTTTACATATATCATTTAGTTAGAGGTCTAGTACTCGCTACCCTCTCTTGGCGGTTAGGTCAGATACACTTACTTCCTAATCAGCAACCCGCGCCGTGTTACCTATCAGCTTCCCCTCGGACCGCATCTTGCAATGTGGTCCGCGGGTTTGGTTTTTGTTTGTTTCGATTTCCGGGTTGGAACTAGACCGTCGCGCTCAGGCGGCCATCTTAGATGGATGCAAACGAGCGTCACATGCGTCTTTCTTCCATGCCGTTTGTTACTCGCCCTTATTATCGAACCGGCTTTTTAGAAAACACAATGTTTGGGGTAATGTTATAATAAAAACAAAGAATAAAAATGAAACAATGGGCATTCTTCACAAATAGGGATTGAAGAAAACGTGGACAAAAAAGTTACCACAGGATTAGTTGATATGGTTTATGATATATAACAAATAAACCAAGGATGGAGTGAAAAAATGGAGTTTGAGAAGTATTGTTTTAATCATCTTTTTCTATAATGGTTTTAGGGGCATTATAGTTCTAGGATGTTATTTTTCATGAAAGTTATTTTTCAGCTCTAGGATTCAGGTACATTAGTTTCAGGATGTTATATTTCAACGATTGAAGACACCCCAAGGTATGTCGTCATTCAACCCACTTATATCTGTCTGTAATCTGAAAACCCAGCGTTGCTCTCGTTCGTGAAGAGTTTTTTCAATGTTGTCTTTATTTACCACACACTCAAGGACTACCCATCTCATGTCATTTGGTGTGTGATTCTTCTCAATAAAGTGGTTAGTCATGCGTGTGGTGGATTTCTTACAACGTATGTTGCTTCTATGCTCAACAATTCGAGTGCTGACCTTTCTTGTGGTCATGCCCACATAATGTAAATTGCACGTGCAAGTGATCAGATATACCACCCCACTTGTATTGCAATTGGAAAAGTGTTTTAATTGCCATGTGGTGTTGTTGTTAAAAGTAACTGACTTTGTCACTGCAGTTAGATGGCAAACACTGCAGTTGTTACACGGGTAATGGCCATTCGGTAGAGGTTGTAGTCTGTTAGTATTGATCACTGGTTTAGGTCGAGTATGTACCAGATAGTCTTTCAGGTTCATTCCTCTACGATGGCTGAACATGGGTTTTGGGATATTTAGATTACCACTGTTTAGTATGCTCCAGTGTTTTTTCACAATCTTGCTGACCTGGTTGGAGACTTTGTCGAAAGTTGTGATGCAGATGGGTCTTTCGTTGGTTGAGGGTTTTTGTACCTTTGGTTCCAGGAGGGCATCCCTATTATTATTGCTCGCTCTTTTACAGGCTACTTTTATTACTTTCTTTGGGTAATTTCGTTGTTGTAATTTTTTACTTAGTTCTTCTGCTTGTACTAAGTAGTCTGATTTGTCTGAACAGTTTCTTCTCAACCGTAGGAATTGTCCAAACGGGAGGTTTTCTTTTAGATGTCTGGGGTGGAAACTGTTGTAGCTTAAAAGGCAATTCCTTGAAGTCGGTTTATGGTGAGTGGTAGTTGATAGGGTTCCATCATTTGCCCTGATGTTTAGATCCAGAAACACCAAATGGTTCCTGCTCATGGTGTTTGTGAATTTAAGAAAAGGATCTTGTTCGTTTAGCCAGGAGCAAAAACTCATGGCCTCCTCTTCCTCGCCTTTCCAAATCAACAGAATGTCGTCTATATAACGCTTCCACATTATTATGTGGTTAGTATATGGATTGTTGATGGTCAGAATTTTCTTTTTCTCAAGCTGATGGACATACAATCCCGCTACGCTCGGCGCAAAGGTGCTGCCCATGCTGGTCCCATGTTGTTGGCGGTACAAAGTTTCCTCAAAACGGAAAAAATTCTCTGTGAGGGCTAGACGGCAACACTCAAGCACTATATGTCTTGGTGTATGATATTTCCAGTCTTCTTCAAATAGCACCTCTTCCAGGATTTCCAAAGTTTCCTTGTGCGGTAAACTAGTGTAAAGACTCTCCACATCTAGGCTTATTAAAATACTAGATGTGGGGTCAAAATTGATCTCCTTCAATAGACATAGTACATCCTTGGTATCTTTGAGATACGTGTCTGTTTTTTGAACTATTGGGCGAAGGAAGGCATCAGCATACTTAGACAGGGGCTCTAGAATGGAGCCTATTCCGGACACTATCGGTCTCCCGGGTGGTTGCTCCATATCTTTATGGATCTTTGGGATCGTGTAGAAGTATGGGATTGTAGGTTTTGAATTTACTAAGAAATCAGCTTCTTTTTTGTCCATCCAGTCATTTACTGTGCTCTCCTCAATGAGGTGTGCAATGCAGATCCGTAGTCTTTCAGTCGGGTCTTCCTTGATCACAATATAGTTCCTTGTGTCTGCAAGTAGACGTAGGCATTCTTGTCTATACTTTACAGAGTCCTGTAGGACAATTGCTCCTCCCTTGTCCGCCGGTTTTATTGTGATTGTCTTGTTATTTGATAGTTCATGGATTGCTTCAAATTCCAATTTAGTAGTGTTTTTGAACACCTTGATGGTATTGGGGTCAAGGTCTTTTACATCTTTCATTACAGCTTTCTCAAAAGCTAGCAATTCGACTGGTAAATTGTGAGACGGCGGGACAAAAGTTGAACTTTTCTTCAAACCTGTGTCCGTTTCTCTGGTAATTGTCTTATCTTTGTCTTTGAAAAAGACCTGGAGTTTCAATTTCCTCATGAATTCCTTTAGTTCACAGCATAGTTTAAATTTATCAGTTACTGGAGTTGGGACAAAACCTAATCCTTTATTTAATATTCCAATCTGGACTTCTGTCAGAGATATAGAGGATAGGTTGACCACTAGATCTAGTGGTTGCTCGTCGTGGGTTCCGGTGGCCCCTTGCTGCGTGTGTGTCGTCCCGTTGTTTCCACGGGTTGGGCCCATTGTACCTGCTGAGCTGTTTTCGTTTTTGTTCTCTGGGTCGTCTGGCCTCTCCCTAAAAAAGGGCGGTTTGAATTGCCATGGTGGGAGTTCCAATTTTGGAAAGGTTGTTGTGGATACATTGGTGGAAACTGTTGCGGCCCATAAAAGAAAGGAGGCGGGGGGCCGAAAGGTGGCTGGTAAGATGGCCACATCTGTGGTTGGTTTCCTCGATTTCTACCTGAGTTTCCTCTACCCCTTCTTTGTTTTCTATTCGTTGGGTAGTTGTAATATTTAGGAGAATTGGAATTCTCAGATCCACTGTCAGATCCATCGCTGTCTGTATTATATCCAGGATTCCTGTTACTAGGTTTATAGTCCTCTCGTATGTATGGATAGACTTTTTCATGAGAAAAACTTTTTTTGTCTTTATCCAATTTGATGTACTTGGTATCCTTGAGACTAATCTCAAAGTCTGTCATGCTTTTGTTTAGTTCATCAAGTCTTTTTTTAAGATCAGCAGGTGACTGGAAAGATTTAAGGCGTATTTCTAGGGCCTGTATCTCTTCTTTTAATGTTTCAGATAAACGCGCTGCCGTCTTTATTATCAAGACCAGCCAGTCCCTGGTACAATGCCATGAAATCAATGACCAATCTTTTTTAAATTGTTTATCATTTTGAAAAATGAAGGGTTCATTTCTGACAATTAGACCTCTTGGTGCAGCACTGATTTTGAGATATTCCGCCATCATAACTCCATGGATTAATGTCTTTATCTGTGTTCTTTTTAGTTCCGTTATTTCATCCCAGCATTGATTGGAATCCCCATTGTCTCTGTTGTCTCTATTTGGTGCCCCCGTGTGTGGTAGTATGGACGCCATTACTCTCTCAATTTCTTCCTCTGAGAATGAGAGGCCTGTAATCTCCGCCATTGTTCTTAGTTTCTCAAGGTTGGGTCAGTGGTGTGTGTTACTGTTCTCATAGGACAGGTGTTTGAAAAACTGTCCAAGAATAATATTATTCCCGCAACCAACAGGTTGCCATTAACATGTACAAAGAAAGGGGGAGAAGGAGGTACTTAAGAACAGGTCATCCTCCTAAAGAGATTAATGTAGCAAAAAAGAGCCCAATATCTGGGTTCAGGGACCTGTCTTGTGTGGTGGCTAACTTCCAGATACTATCTTAAGTGTAGCCCAACAAGAAAGAAAAAATGTCTTTCTTATAGTCCCCTCACTCACCGGAGTTTCCTCACGGTGACATGCTTCATCATCGGGGTCCTCCCAGTTCTCTACGAAAAGGGGCGTGCTACGACTTGCGAGCTACGTAGGAGCACTGAGTAGTGAAGGACTATGTGTGGTGTAAGGAATGTGAAGTGGAGTGGATGGGTGTGTGTGTGTTTAAAAATACTGTGCTAGTGGGCCTCAATGTTTTATTCTGCTCCTAGACCAGTATGTTAAAAATGGGGTTATACTGTGTACCAACCAATAATGTAGTTGGGTTCAGTATTTGGTCAACATGTTTCACGCTACCCCCAGCGTTTCTTCAGGACCATACAGGGACCAGCCCTGTATTGTACCACTCCTAAAAAACCTAAAGTTAGGAATTTATTAGTGCAACATATATTTACAGTGATTAACGTTGTCCCTATTCGGTACACACGTGGTTCTACATACATACGCTTGACTTTTAAGGCGAATGTATAGTTCAATGGTGAACCTGTAAAAGAATGAATAAAGAACAATTAAAAAACACCTCGCCCCTATCTCTGCCGAGATCGGGGACTTTTTTTCGTCCTTCACAAACATGCACGTTTTTGATACATGCACATATATGCATACAGACTATATGGTGTGGTTTCACCATATTGGTGCGTGCATACTTTCAGATCCGGTGTCTGTTCGCCAGATGCCCAACAAGTGAACTTAACGTGGAAAAAGACAAACGGAAGTGACTATACATAAAACAGTGGACACACATTTAACACACAACCAAAGGAAACGTTTGAATATTTACTTTTGTTGGCGCTTAATAGCACATCATGGTCTCTTAGGGGGGCGGTATTGCCTCGGTGGAAAACAATGCTAGAAGGATTTTTAGGGTTGTAGAAGACGTGGTTAGTGATCGAGCGTCTTTTACATATATCATTTAGTTAGAGGTCTAGTACTCGCTACCCTCTCTTGGCGGTTAGGTCAGATACACTTACTTCCTAATCAGCGCGACGGTCTAGTTCCAACCCGGAAATCGAAACAAACAAAAACCAAACCCGCGGACCACATTGCAAGATGCGGTCCGAGGGGAAGCTGATAGGTAACACGGCGCGGGTTGCTGATTAGGAAGTAAGTGTATCTGACCTAACCGCCAAGAGAGGGTAGCGAGTACTAGACCTCTAACTAAATGATATATGTAAAAGACGCTCGATCACTAACCACGTCTTCTACAACCCTAAAAATCCTTCTAGCATTGTTTTCCACCGAGGCAATACCGCCCCCCTAAGAGACCATGATGTGCTATTAAGCGCCAACAAAAGTAAATATTCAAACGTTTCCTTTGGTTGTGTGTTAAATGTGTGTCCACTGTTTTATGTATAGTCACTTCCGTTTGTCTTTTTCCACGTTAAGTTCACTTGTTGGGCATCTGGCGAACAGACACCGGATCTGAAAGTATGCACGCACCAATATGGTGAAACCACACCATATAGTCTGTATGCATATATGTGCATGTATCAAAAACGTGCATGTTTGTGAAGGACGAAAAAAAGTCCCCGATCTCGGCAGAGATAGGGGCGAGGTGTTTTTTAATTGTTCTTTATTCATTCTTTTACAGGTTCACCATTGAACTATACATTCGCCTTAAAAGTCAAGCGTATGTATGTAGAACCACGTGTGTACCGAATAGGGACAACGTTAATCACTGTAAATATATGTTGCACTAATAAATTCCTAACTTTAGGTTTTTTAGGAGTGGTACAATACAGGGCTGGTCCCTGTATGGTCCTGAAGAAACGCTGGGGGTAGCGTGAAACATGTTGACCAAATACTGAACCCAACTACATTATTGGTTGGTACACAGTATAACCCCATTTTTAACATACTGGTCTAGGAGCAGAATAAAACATTGAGGCCCACTAGCACAGTATTTTTAAACACACACACACCCATCCACTCCACTTCACATTCCTTACACCACACATAGTCCTTCACTACTCAGTGCTCCTACGTAGCTCGCAAGTCGTAGCACGCCCCTTTTCGTAGAGAACTGGGAGGACCCCGATGATGAAGCATGTCACCGTGAGGAAACTCCGGTGAGTGAGGGGACTATAAGAAAGACATTTTTTCTTTCTTGTTGGGCTACACTTAAGATAGTATCTGGAAGTTAGCCACCACACAAGACAGGTCCCTGAACCCAGATATTGGGCTCTTTTTTGCTACATTAATCTCTTTAGGAGGATGACCTGTTCTTAAGTACCTCCTTCTCCCCCTTTCTTTGTACATGTTAATGGCAACCTGTTGGTTGCGGGAATAATATTATTCTTGGACAGTTTTTCAAACACCTGTCCTATGAGAACAGTAACACACACCACTGACCCAACCTTGAGAAACTAAGAACAATGGCGGAGATTACAGGCCTCTCATTCTCAGAGGAAGAAATTGAGAGAGTAATGGCGTCCATACTACCACACACGGGGGCACCAAATAGAGACAACAGAGACAATGGGGATTCCAATCAATGCTGGGATGAAATAACGGAACTAAAAAGAACACAGATAAAGACATTAATCCATGGAGTTATGATGGCGGAATATCTCAAAATCAGTGCTGCACCAAGAGGTCTAATTGTCAGAAATGAACCCTTCATTTTTCAAAATGATAAACAATTTAAAAAAGATTGGTCATTGATTTCATGGCATTGTACCAGGGACTGGCTGGTCTTGATAATAAAGACGGCAGCGCGTTTATCTGAAACATTAAAAGAAGAGATACAGGCCCTAGAAATACGCCTTAAATCTTTCCAGTCACCTGCTGATCTTAAAAAAAGACTTGATGAACTAAACAAAAGCATGACAGACTTTGAGATTAGTCTCAAGGATACCAAGTACATCAAATTGGATAAAGACAAAAAAAGTTTTTCTCATGAAAAAGTCTATCCATACATACGAGAGGACTATAAACCTAGTAACAGGAATCCTGGATATAATACAGACAGCGATGGATCTGACAGTGGATCTGAGAATTCCAATTCTCCTAAATATTACAACTACCCAACGAATAGAAAACAAAGAAGGGGTAGAGGAAACTCAGGTAGAAATCGAGGAAACCAACCACAGATGTGGCCATCTTACCAGCCACCTTTCGGCCCCCCGCCTCCTTTCTTTTATGGGCCGCAACAGTTTCCACCAATGTATCCACAACAACCTTTCCAAAATTGGAACTCCCACCATGGCAATTCAAACCGCCCTTTTTTAGGGAGAGGCCAGACGACCCAGAGAACAAAAACGAAAACAGCTCAGCAGGTACAATGGGCCCAACCCGTGGAAACAACGGGACGACACACACGCAGCAAGGGGCCACCGGAACCCACGACGAGCAACCACTAGATCTAGTGGTCAACCTATCCTCTATATCTCTGACAGAAGTCCAGATTGGAATATTAAATAAAGGATTAGGTTTTGTCCCAACTCCAGTAACTGATAAATTTAAACTATGCTGTGAACTAAAGGAATTCATGAGGAAATTGAAACTCCAGGTCTTTTTCAAAGACAAAGATAAGACAATTACCAGAGAAACGGACACAGGTTTGAAGAAAAGTTCAACTTTTGTCCCGCCGTCTCACAATTTACCAGTCGAATTGCTAGCTTTTGAGAAAGCTGTAATGAAAGATGTAAAAGACCTTGACCCCAATACCATCAAGGTGTTCAAAAACACTACTAAATTGGAATTTGAAGCAATCCATGAACTATCAAATAACAAGACAATCACAATAAAACCGGCGGACAAGGGAGGAGCAATTGTCCTACAGGACTCTGTAAAGTATAGACAAGAATGCCTACGTCTACTTGCAGACACAAGGAACTATATTGTGATCAAGGAAGACCCGACTGAAAGACTACGGATCTGCATTGCACACCTCATTGAGGAGAGCACAGTAAATGACTGGATGGACAAAAAAGAAGCTGATTTCTTAGTAAATTCAAAACCTACAATCCCATACTTCTACACGATCCCAAAGATCCATAAAGATATGGAGCAACCACCCGGGAGACCGATAGTGTCCGGAATAGGCTCCATTCTAGAGCCCCTGTCTAAGTATGCTGATGCCTTCCTTCGCCCAATAGTTCAAAAAACAGACACGTATCTCAAAGATACCAAGGATGTACTATGTCTATTGAAGGAGATCAATTTTGACCCCACATCTAGTATTTTAATAAGCCTAGATGTGGAGAGTCTTTACACTAGTTTACCGCACAAGGAAACTTTGGAAATCCTGGAAGAGGTGCTATTTGAAGAAGACTGGAAATATCATACACCAAGACATATAGTGCTTGAGTGTTGCCGTCTAGCCCTCACAGAGAATTTTTTCCGTTTTGAGGAAACTTTGTACCGCCAACAACATGGGACCAGCATGGGCAGCACCTTTGCGCCGAGCGTAGCGGGATTGTATGTCCATCAGCTTGAGAAAAAGAAAATTCTGACCATCAACAATCCATATACTAACCACATAATAATGTGGAAGCGTTATATAGACGACATTCTGTTGATTTGGAAAGGCGAGGAAGAGGAGGCCATGAGTTTTTGCTCCTGGCTAAACGAACAAGATCCTTTTCTTAAATTCACAAACACCATGAGCAGGAACCATTTGGTGTTTCTGGATCTAAACATCAGGGCAAATGATGGAACCCTATCAACTACCACTCACCATAAACCGACTTCAAGGAATTGCCTTTTAAGCTACAACAGTTTCCACCCCAGACATCTAAAAGAAAACCTCCCGTTTGGACAATTCCTACGGTTGAGAAGAAACTGTTCAGACAAATCAGACTACTTAGTACAAGCAGAAGAACTAAGTAAAAAATTACAACAACGAAATTACCCAAAGAAAGTAATAAAAGTAGCCTGTAAAAGAGCGAGCAATAATAATAGGGATGCCCTCCTGGAACCAAAGGTACAAAAACCCTCAACCAACGAAAGACCCATCTGCATCACAACTTTCGACAAAGTCTCCAACCAGGTCAGCAAGATTGTGAAAAAACACTGGAGCATACTAAACAGTGGTAATCTAAATATCCCAAAACCCATGTTCAGCCATCGTAGAGGAATGAACCTGAAAGACTATCTGGTACATACTCGACCTAAACCAGTGATCAATACTAACAGACTACAACCTCTACCGAATGGCCATTACCCGTGTAACAACTGCAGTGTTTGCCATCTAACTGCAGTGACAAAGTCAGTTACTTTTAACAACAACACCACATGGCAATTAAAACACTTTTCCAATTGCAATACAAGTGGGGTGGTATATCTGATCACTTGCACGTGCAATTTACATTATGTGGGCATGACCACAAGAAAGGTCAGCACTCGAATTGTTGAGCATAGAAGCAACATACGTTGTAAGAAATCCACCACACGCATGACTAACCACTTTATTGAGAAGAATCACACACCAAATGACATGAGATGGGTAGTCCTTGAGTGTGTGGTAAATAAAGACAACATTGAAAAAACTCTTCACGAACGAGAGCAACGCTGGGTTTTCAGATTACAGACAGATATAAGTGGGTTGAATGACGACATACCTTGGGGTGTCTTCAATCGTTGAAATATAACATCCTGAAACTAATGTACCTGAATCCTAGAGCTGAAAAATAACTTTCATGAAAAATAACATCCTAGAACTATAATGCCCCTAAAACCATTATAGAAAAAGATGATTAAAACAATACTTCTCAAACTCCATTTTTTCACTCCATCCTTGGTTTATTTGTTATATATCATAAACCATATCAACTAATCCTGTGGTAACTTTTTTGTCCACGTTTTCTTCAATCCCTATTTGTGAAGAATGCCCATTGTTTCATTTTTATTCTTTGTTTTTATTATAACATTACCCCAAACATTGTGTTTTCTAAAAAGCCGGTTCGATAATAAGGGCGAGTAACAAACGGCATGGAAGAAAGACGCATGTGACGCTCGTTTGCATCCATCTAAGATGGCCGCCTGAGCGCGACGGTCTAGTTCCAACCCGGAAATCGAAACAAACAAAAACCAAACCCGCGGACCACATTGCAAGATGCGGTCCGAGGGGAAGCTGATAGGTAACACGGCGCGGGTTGCTGATTAGGAAGTAAGTGTATCTGACCTAACCGCCAAGAGAGGGTAGCGAGTACTAGACCTCTAACTAAATGATATATGTAAAAGACGCTCGATCACTAACCACGTCTTCTACAACCCTAAAAATCCTTCTAGCATTGTTTTCCACCGAGGCAATACCGCCCCCCTAAGAGACCATGATGTGCTATTAAGCGCCAACAAAAGTAAATATTCAAACGTTTCCTTTGGTTGTGTGTTAAATGTGTGTCCACTGTTTTATGTATAGTCACTTCCGTTTGTCTTTTTCCACGTTAAGTTCACTTGTTGGGCATCTGGCGAACAGACACCGGATCTGAAAGTATGCACGCACCAATATGGTGAAACCACACCATATAGTCTGTATGCATATATGTGCATGTATCAAAAACGTGCATGTTTGTGAAGGACGAAAAAAAGTCCCCGATCTCGGCAGAGATAGGGGCGAGGTGTTTTTTAATTGTTCTTTATTCATTCTTTTACAGGTTCACCATTGAACTATACATTCGCCTTAAAAGTCAAGCGTATGTATGTAGAACCACGTGTGTACCGAATAGGGACAACGTTAATCACTGTAAATATATGTTGCACTAATAAATTCCTAACTTTAGGTTTTTTAGGAGTGGTACAATACAGGGCTGGTCCCTGTATGGTCCTGAAGAAACGCTGGGGGTAGCGTGAAACATGTTGACCAAATACTGAACCCAACTACATTATTGGTTGGTACACAGTATAACCCCATTTTTAACATACTGGTCTAGGAGCAGAATAAAACATTGAGGCCCACTAGCACAGTATTTTTAAACACACACACACCCATCCACTCCACTTCACATTCCTTACACCACACATAGTCCTTCACTACTCAGTGCTCCTACGTAGCTCGCAAGTCGTAGCACGCCCCTTTTCGTAGAGAACTGGGAGGACCCCGATGATGAAGCATGTCACCGTGAGGAAACTCCGGTGAGTGAGGGGACTATAAGAAAGACATTTTTTCTTTCTTGTTGGGCTACACTTAAGATAGTATCTGGAAGTTAGCCACCACACAAGACAGGTCCCTGAACCCAGATATTGGGCTCTTTTTTGCTACATTAATCTCTTTAGGAGGATGACCTGTTCTTAAGTACCTCCTTCTCCCCCTTTCTTTGTACACATCATAACTCATCAGCCATAAATCATCGGCTGGCCATTAATCACTGGTTTGTCTTTTTGTTCCTTTGTTTATCCTAGGGTCGTAAATCACCCTGACAGCTTGTAGATTGTCCTTTGTTGTTTTCCATGCCCCTTTGCGTGTGGGGAGTAGCCTTTTCCCGGAGCCAGGCCACAGCTCGCTATCTTGCTAGTCTCTCCTGCGCCCTGCTGTCTGGCGGGGGCTGAGCTGCGAGTGCTGACCACGATTTTTTTTTACTCACCCAGCCGTGAGGCATCCCAGAGTGAGTGGCCCTCCTTCTACACAACGCCTTGTTGGTGTGTTTCCATAACCAAGCCAATACACCTTTTGTTTCCGCCACGCTCCCAGGGAGGCTTCCATCTTCCTGCGGCTCCCCCTACCCTGTGTCGTCTCTTCGCGCCTCCGTTGCTCTTTCTGTGGGCTGTGTACCACTCAAGCACTAGGGTACCCACCTCTAGCTGTATCTCCGGGAGGCTGACGTCTGGTAAGCTCTGACGGCAATCTTCCCCACAAACGCCATGGTGTGCTCTGCTCTGTCCTTGTCATTCTGCGTGGCACGCTTGTGTCCCATTTGGAATCTTACAGCACTGTCTCCACTCACCATGGGTCATACATGAAATTAAAGAAATTGGGACAGTCAGATGCTGCTTGTGGAGGCGTGATACAACATACGTTACTTGCATGATCTCTGCCCGAATTAGTATCACATTATCCCTGTCACATTCTATTACCACATAACTGTGCATTTTGTTGTGGTACTTTCACATAGGGCATTTTTTTTTTTACATCCCGTCCACTGAACTGTCATTATTTCTTACTGTGGGAGGATGAAATTCCGAGTTGGCTATGCCTTGGTGCGCGGGGCACCTAACCTTCATATTGCTATGGGCTCCTCTGTGCGGTATGGTGGAACCTAAGGGCGCGCCCGAGCCCCGTGCATGTTCCACTGCCGGTTCAGGTGAGAGTGTGTAACTACTGCCTGTATTTTCATTATATATTAATTTATTTCTCCTCTGTTGGAACCCTATCGCCCTATGCTGCTTGTGCAGACTATCCGCTGTGCCCCGTTCGGGTACATAGACCTCCTTTCTTACTTGCCCCATGCAGTGAACGCCACTTTTGTACTTGTTTCTTATCTTGGAAGGATGAAATCCTGAGTTGGCCCTGCCGGGGGTGCAGAGAACATCACCTACGTGTTTGTAAATTGCGCTTACGCCCAGTGTGGTCCTGGCATTGAATAGCAGCTGTTTATTGTTACCCCAACTTCAAGGTACTGATTTCTCATATAGCTGTGTCCCCTTACTATGTTTACCACAAACGTCAGCAACCGTCGGCTGGTCTCCCTGGGACCTGCTCCAGACATCTGTCTTCTTGTTAGCTACCGGTCTTGGGAGCAGCTCTAGATTGTTTTAGTACATTTTAGCACTATCATGTTAGATATTTTCATATTCTTGCCACCCCGCTAGACTGTGGTTGCACATATGAATATCTGCATCCCCTTCCACGTTCCCCTAGATACTTAGACCCCTGTGCTCAGCACCAGTGACGGCTGGTGACATTTGAAAGTGGTAGGGTAGTGTCTCACAATCACTTGTACCATCCTTTTTCAACCTCAGAAGAATGAAAATCATATCGGGATCTAAAACCTGTCAGCATGAGGTAAAAACAAGGTTCCTGCGGTGTGTGCACAACCACAAGGCGCGGTTCATCTGTGAGATAACCACAAACTAACCGCCAGCGAAACTTAGAGCCTATAATTGCCTCTTTATTGTGCACCCGCCTTTTTCCCCCTGGGGCTTATAACTATTAATCATAGGTGGGTAAGTCCATGTATATGCAATGTTACATCAGTCAGGGGCAGGTTCACCTGTTCTCTATGCAGGTGGGCGGAATAGTTGAAGGGGTACTTGCTCTGGATCAGCACCAAATTCTGCATCTAATATGCAATGCAATGAGGCACGCAGTTCCTTGACTGTTAATCTCTCTCTGTAATCCCCACTAGCATAAAGGAGTCTCTGTCTGCATGTTACCTGTTCTGTGCAGCAGGCCTCCTAACCCGCATTGCTGCATACCGTGAATAGAAACTTCCTCCGAGTCAAGGTTCTTGACAAACAAACCTTTGCTCTCGCCAGGCGGAAGGTTAATCACCGTTCCCTGAACCAGTGGCGTAACGAAACATGAGGGGGCCCCCCTGCAAACTACATGGAGGGGGCCCCCCTCCCATCCTCCATGCCTGTCTAGGACTCTCAGGCCAGCGACCCGCCATACTGCAGGGGATGCGGGCGATTGTTACACCACTGTCACCAATGCAGCCGTTAATAGTAACACTGGATGGTGGAGTTAAAGGTTGGGCTTAGTCTGCCAGCAGGCTATCATAGGTGGTGGTCCGTTCATTACAGGGTCCCTGCCATCAGTAGGCCGGGGAAGTTTGCCCAATTTTAGGTGGGTTTCCTGATGCAGACTCCTGTCATGATATACAACATCGGGCCCACTCATCGTTTAGTTTTGACAAAAGTGCATTCACTGCTCCTTCCCGTTTCCGTTTTAAAACATTGGACAAAGCGACAATGCAGTATTTCAAAAGCAGATATAACTACAAAGAGCACATTTTGATAATACATTTTTATTTTCATTAGACAATAGCAATCTTAAGAGGCATTGCATAGCTTCATACACACTTTGACCCCAATTCCATCACAGTCTCTCTCTCTCTGTCAGTCAGTATCTCTCTTTCAGTCAGTCAGTCTATCTCTCTCTGTCATTCAGTCTCTCTAAGTCAGTCACTCTCAGTCAGTCAGTCTCTCTCTCTCTGTCTCTCTCTGTCAGTCTGTCAGTCAGTCCCTCTCTGTCAGTCAGTCTCTCTCTCTGTCAGTCAGTCTATCACTCTCTGTCATTCAGTCTCTCCCAGTCAGTCTCTCTCAGTCTCTCTCAGTCAGTCTCTCTCAGTCAGTCTCTCTCAGTCAGTCTCTCTGTCAGTCTCAGTCTCTCTCTCTGTCAGTCTCAGTCTCTCTCTCTCAGTCAGTCTCTCTCAATCAGTCTCTCTCAGTCTGTCAGTTTCTCTCTCTTAGTCAGTCTCTCTCTCTGTCAGTCAGTCTCTCTCTCTGTCAGTCAGTCAGTCTCTCTCTCTCTGTTAGTCAGTCTCTCTTTCTCTGTCAGTCTCTCAGTCTCTTTCTCTCTCTGTCAGTCTTTGTCAGTCAGTCTCCCTCTCTGTCAGTCAATCTCTCTCTCAGTCAGCCAGTCTCTCTCTCTCCCAGTCAGTCTCTCTCTCTCCCAGTCAGTCAGTCTCTCTCAGTCAGTCATTCTCTCTTTACCCCAGTCAGTCAGTCTCTCTCTCGCTCTGTCAGTCAGTCTCTGTCAGTCAGACTCTCTCACTCAGTCAGTCTCTCTCTCAGTCAATCTCTCTCCAAGCCAGTCTCTCTCTGTCAGTCTCTCTGACAGTCAATCAGTCTATCTCTCTGTCAGTCAGTCTCTGCCTCTCTCTCTCTCAGTCTCTCTTTCTCAGTCAGTTTCTCTCTACCTTAGTCAGTCTCTGTCAGTCAGTCTCACTCTCAATCAGTCTCTCTCTCTCTGTCCTGTCAGTCAGTCACTCTCTCTCTCAGTCAGTTTCTCAGTCAGTTAGTCTCTACTCTCTCTCCATTCTGTCTCTCAACTCTGTCCACTCTATCTCTACTGTCTCTCTCTCCACGGTCTCTCCTCTGTCTCTCTCTCCACTTTCTCTCTCCACTCTCTCACTATCTCTCTCTCCACTGTCTCCCTCCACTGTCTCCCTCCACTGTCTCCCTCCACTGTCTCCCTCTACTCCCTCTCTCTCCACCCTCTCCCCCTTCTCTCTCTCTACTTTCTCTCCACTCTCTCTCCACTCTCTCTCCACTCTCTCTCTCCACTCACTCTCTCCACTCACTCTCTCCACTCACTCTCTCCACTCTCTCTCTCTCCACTCTCTCTCTCTCCACTCTCTCTCTCTCTCTCCACTCTCTCTCTCTCTCTCCACTCTCTCTCTCCACTCTCTCTCTCTCTCCACTCTCTCTCTCCACTCTCTCTCTCCACTCTCTCTCTCTACTCTCTCTTTCTCCACTCTCTCCAGTGTCTCTCCATGCTCTCTCCATTCTCTCTCCACTCTCTTTCTCTCCACTGTCTATCTCCACTCTCTCTCCCCTGTCTACTCTCTCTCCACTGTCTCTCTCCACTCTCTCTCTCTCTCTCTAGCCACTCTCTCTCTCCACTGTTTCTCTCCACTGTTTCTCTCCACTCTCTCTCTCTCTCTCTCTCTCTCTCTCTCTCTCCACTCTCTCCCTCACAAAGTAGTGTGCATTCCATGGGTGTCCGCAGAAATGTTTCCAGGGGGGGGCACATTTTTAACTTCATCACCATCCCCCTTGCAACCTTCTCTCCTCTGCCTTGCCCCTTCTTGCCCTCCCTCTTGCACCTTTTCCCCCTCCCCCTTGTATCCTTCTCCCCCTCCTCTTGTACCCTAGTCCACCTCCACCTTGAACCCTTTTCTACCTTGCACCATTCTCCCTCTGCCTTGCACCCTTCTCCCCTCTGCCTTGCACCCTTCTCCCCCTCCACCTTGCACCCTTCTCCCCCTCCGCCTTGCACCCTTCTCTACCTTGCATCCTTTTCCTCTCTGCCTTGCACCCTTCTCCCCCTCCGCCTTGCACCCTTCTCCTCTCTGCCTTGCACCCTTCTCCCCTCTGTCTTGCACCCTTCTCCCCTTTGCCTTGCACCCTTCTCCCCTTTGCCTTGCACCCTTCTCCCCTTTGCCTTGCACCCTTCTCCCCTCTGCCTTGCACCCGTCTCCCCTCTGCCTTGCACCCGTCCCACCCTCCGCCTTGCACCCTTCTCTACCTTGCACCCTTCTTCTCTCTTCCTTGCACCCTTCTCCCCTCTGCCTTGCACCCTTCTCACCTCTGCCATGCACTCTTCTCCCCCTCCGCCTTGCACCCTTCTCTACCTTGCACCCTTCTCCTCTCTTCCTTGCACCCTTCTCCTCTCTGCCTTGTACCCTTCTCCCCTCTGCCTTGCACCCTTCTCCCCTCTGCCTTGCACCCTCCTCCCCCTCCACCTTGCACCCTTCTCCCCCTCCGCCTTGCACCCTTCTCTATCTTGCACCCTTCTCCTCTCTTCCTTGCACCCTTCTCCCCTCTGCCTTGCACCCTTCTCCCCTCTGCCTTGCACCCTTCTCCCCTCCGCCTTGCACCCTTCTCCCCTCCGCCTTGCACCCTTCTCTTCTCTGCCTTGCACCCTTCTCCCCCTCCGCCTTGCACCCTTCTCTACCTTGCACCCTTCTCCTCTCTTCCTTGCACCCTTCTGCTCTTTGCCTTGCACACTTCACCCCTCTGCCTTGCACCCTTCTCCACTCTGCCTTGCACCCTTCTCCCCTCTGCCTTACACCCTTCTCCCCTCCGCCTTGCACCCTTCTCTACCTTGCATCCCTCTCCCCCTCTGCCTTGCACCCTTTTCCCCCTCTGCCTTGCACCCTTCTCGGCCCCCCTCCTCCCCTCCTGCGGATGCCCATGGTGTGTTCTAACAAGAGGGCTTACCTGAGGGCACCATTTTGCTGCCTCGTCCCTTCTCATGTGAGCTTTGCCCTGGAGAATGCTCTCTCTGGGGGCCCCCACTCCCACCCTTGTCAGGGTCCCGAGCACTGCTCTGTGCTGTCTCCTGCTCTTGCTCTCTGAGGCCACCACCCCATCCTTGTCCCTGTCTCTTCTCTTCTCTTGTGGGGTGGGCTTTGCTTATGGAGGGGAGAGCGTTGGGGCCGGGCTCTGAGCTGCCTCTGAGGGGAAGTGGAGAGTGCTGTCTCTGGGGCCTCCACCCACCCCATCCTTGTGCCCGTCTCTTCTCTTCTCTTGTGGGATGGGGCCCCCAGCCCATCCTTGTCCCTGTCTCTTCTCGGGTGGGGCCTGTCCCTGTCTCTTTTCTTGTGGGATGGGGCCCCCACCCCATCCTTGTCCCTGTCTCTTCTCTTCTCTTGTGGGGTGGGGCCCCCACCCCATCCTTGTCCCTGTCTCTTCTCTTCTCTTGTGGGATGGGGCCCCCACCCAATCCTTGGCCCTGTCTCTTCTCGGGTGGGGCCTGTCCCTGTCTCTTCTCTTGTGGGATGGGGCACCCACCCCATCCTTGTCCCTGTCTCTTCTCTTCTCTTGTGGGGTGGGGCCCCCACCCAATCCTTGTCCCTGTCTCTTCTCGGTGGGGGCCTGTCCCTGTCTCTTCTCTTGTGGGATGGGGCCCCCACCCCATCCTTGTCCCTGTCTCTTCTCTTGTGGGGTGGGGCCCCCACCCAATCCTTGTCCCTGTCTCTTCTCGGTGGGGCCTGTCCCTGTCTCTTCTCTTGTGGGATGGGGCACCCACCCCATCTTGTCCCTGTCTCTTCTCTTCTCTTGTGGGGTGGGCAGGGCCCCCACCCAATCCTTGTCCTTGTCTCACTCCCTTCGTGTCCCTGTCTCTTCTCTTGTGGGGTGGGCTTTGCTTGAGAGGAGAGAGTGGGGGTCCGGGCTCTGTACTGCCTCAGAGGAGCAGTGGACTGCTGTCTCTGGGGCCGTCCTTGTCCCGGGCCTGCCTCCGGCTCTGACTGAAGAGAAACAATGTTGATACTTTGTTTCTCTTTAGTCAGAGGGAGGGGGTGAGGGGAACGGAGCAGGCTGCACCTGCTTCAGACACAGAGGGAGAGAGGCTTGCTTCAGCGCAGGCCTCTCTCACACAGCCCTCAGAAGAGCTGAGGGGGCCGGGCCCCCTGGGGGCCCCCTTCATTAACTGTAGAGAGAGAGGCCCCCCGCACTGCGGGGTCTGCGGGGGCGTTTGTTACGCCCCTGCCCTGAACTTAGTTCACCACAAATTGCTGGAAACGGTAATGGTAGCAGGGTCTGTTATCCCAATATAAACTGCAGGGCAGGCGCTCCGATGCCGGGTCAGCCCCGGTGCGGTCGGACTGCTCCAGGGCAGGCCTTGAGCTGAGTAGCAGCTCTCGCACCGCTTAGTCACGGCCCTGCCAGGGGTGGATGACTGTCCACCAGGCAAACCTGGGGGCATCAGACACCCCCTTTGACCTCGTCTGATACATATATATATATTCTTCCTTTGCAGATCTGTATAGTGCAAACTCTATCCGGCGGTGTAGGAGCGCTTTTCTTGAACACCGGTCGCTTTACACAAAAACACCGGCATTATGTGGTAGGCGCGGGGAGATTAGGCGATTTGCTCCGAATCATCCGAATGTTAAGCCAGCGCCGGGGCCAGAACCCAGGGGCATATTATCAAGGGGGTTTATCTCCGCTTTTTTGGCTTTAAAAGCCAAGGAAGCGGAGATAAAATTATCTCCCTATTACCTAGCTGTCGCTAACACCAGTTAGCGACAGCTAGTAGGA
This sequence comes from Lissotriton vulgaris, assembly GCF_964263255.1. Lineage (NCBI taxonomy): Eukaryota > Metazoa > Chordata > Amphibia > Caudata > Salamandridae > Lissotriton > Lissotriton vulgaris. The sequence continues at coordinate 749,053,918 of NC_141685.1, read as the reverse complement.
GATAGCGACCATCTTGGACCCCACTTTGCTTGTCAGTGATATTTATCACTAATAACATGCAAAGTGGGCGTGCCAAGATGTTAGCGACTGAAAACAGTCGCTAACATTGCTATCTCCTATTACCAACTTTTGGAGATATTCGCGCTAAGCGCGAATATCTCCAAAAGCTAACACCTGCCCTGAGCAGTTCTTAGCCATGTTATCCAATGGGAGGTGGATAACATGGCTAAGAGCATTACCTCGGTATTGCATGAATATCTCTGACTTTTCAGCGATATTCATGAATTGCAGCGATTTTTATCGCATTTGCGATAAATGTTGGTAATACCAAGGTTTATTTGCGGTAAAAATCGCCGCAACGCAGCAGTAATTTTTTGTCTCTAACCAAGCAATAGCGATAATTATCGCTATTGCTTGGTAATATGCCCCCCAGCTTCCCTGCTCCCAAGAAGGCAGCTCCAGCTGTGAGACTCAATTCTGAAACTCCACAGGTCCTGTGGTGTTTTTGAAGAAGCCCTACACTTCAATTGATGCAGGATGCAAGCTCAGGTCTCAGAACACGGTGTTCTCAGGTCACACTCCCAGGCTGGCAGTGGGCAGTTAAACTAGTTGCATACTGCCACATGTTTCATTTTCTTTAGCTGCGTTTACTTACAATCTAGCTTAACAAAGTGCTTTGTTTACTTTTCCGTTTTACTGTTGTAGATAGCACAACCCTTACCCAACCAAGGTATGGCTTTACCAACCTTTGTGCGCGTGTAATTGGTCAACGCTGTTTGACCAGCTCTTGCAGGTTGCTCTTATGTGTAGAAACTGAGCTCTACATTTTGCATCCATTTCGCTACGCAAGCGTCCACACAAAGCTTCATTAGCTCCGCCCCATTCTGCACGCTATACCTTGCATTTATAAACAAACAGTCACTCCTATATTGACTGTAGAAGCATTTGATCACATTTATCATTATTCAAAGGTAACACTCGAGGTGTACTTGCTTCCAGCCCTTTTGGCTCTAGCTGCTCCTCTGAAAGGTGGGCTTTCTATGGGCCAGCGCGATATTCGCTACTTTGCCAAGTATTCGAAAGTCAAGCCGTACCAATATGAAAATTTACAAACTTTACAACATTTTGAAATGAAAGGGTGGGCTCTCGGCCCCCACGCACGTATGGCGGGGCCCGGCTTCCCCCCTCCCCCCGTATCCTCGATGGTGGGACATGTCCCGACCCTTTGCGGGTCGCGTCTCGATGACGCAGTCGGGGGGCGCCCCACCATCGATTGGTGCAGGCCCCCAACGTCGACCTGGAAGCAGTAGAAGTGCTTCTGGGTCCTGAGGGAGGGCCAGGTGTGCTTAAAAGGCCTGGAAGCACGGGATGCGCCCTCTTGCACCCGCGTTCCCCAGGCTCGCTCCTTGCCCCTCTGCTGGGGGCAGAATAATTGTCTTTTTTGTATTACAGGCATTTACGGTGGTGCGGAGGCGGCATTTCGCAAGTTCCTCACAGGACTGTTCATGTGCAGCAGTCGTGGGATCCTCGAGCGCGGCAGGCTTTACCGAGTTTCCGGGGCCAATTGAGACTTCACCCGGCGTGGCGTGAAGGGAGCGGGCGCATAGTGAGTCGCAGCAGTTCATCAGGTATTTGAGAACACGCTGGGGTTGTTGTTAGCGCTGCCGAGCGCGGGCCAGTGTATACATGAGTCCCGGGGGACATGGATTGATTGACTGTGCGGGCATGAACGCAGGCACGCGGCAGGCGAACAAGGGTTGTCTCGGTCTCTGAATCGGGTGGAGATTAAAGAGGGAATTGCAACGACTGTTAAGGCTCCAAGATAAAGGGTTGTGTGACATTGCCGCGGCGCGAGCGAAGCTTCAACAAATACAAGCGAAGCAGGGTCGGCCCGGGTTAGTACTTGGATGAAAGACCACAGCTGAGAGCCTCTAAGATTCTTCAATAAAATAAAGTCTGCTACGTATATATAGGTACAGGGTGTTTTTTAAATTGCAAATAAACTGTTAAAGGCTGTGCTTTGTTTAAACTTGAATGCCCAGGGCCTATTTAATTGGCAAGACAGGGGTGATTTACATTGCATTCATTTGAATACTGTGCAGAACGAAGGGTGGAGGTTTCTTACAGCTACAGGGGGTCACTGTCTCGTTGAGCCAGTATTGTGTTTAACTTATCTTTCATCGTAGGCCTACAGTCGGTGGCGTGGCAGACTGAACTACCGGGGAGTAGACGGTGGACATCGTGAACCGAGGGCACTGGCAGGACTGCATTTCACTGCTTCTGTTGGGCCGCCGGGCTAGAGTGCGCTCGCCCAAGCACCCAGGTTAGCTGGTGTGTTGCGGTCACAGTCGCGTGGTGCATACGGCCAGCTCGTGAGCCTCCAACTTTGGCGCAGGTGCAAGGCACATAGTGCCCATAAGTGTGATTTTGGGCAGTGTAGGTTTGTGGATCTCAGAGAAGCAATGTCTAGTAGGCAGGGCGCAAAGAGTTCCCGCATGGAGCTCATGTTTCAGACCATGATGCGCAGAATGTCAGCGATGGACAGGAGATTAGGGAAAGTGGATCAATTGGAGAAGACCGTGGCGGAAATGAGCGAAAGGTTTGAGGCTCAAGCAGGGCCATCGGGTAGACCTAAGCGGGTGATAGAGGACCACGTGTGGGAGAACATTGCCTACAAGAGCCTGACCAACCAGCACAAAGACATCGCTTGGATGGCCATCCAAGGAGGACTGCCAGTGAGAGCCTTCATGCACACAAGAGAGCTCAACCAATACAAGTCCTGCCCAAGAGGGTGCACAGTGGACAAGATGACCTACCATCTCTTCTTGGACTGCTAAAGGCCCTAGGCACGGAGCTTAGGGCCTGACTACCTACATCATGCATCACTGCGGACTCAGTGATGTATGGTCTGTTCCCAGGGAAACATGCACTAGCGGACCTCCAGGACTGCTGGAGGCTCCTGTGCTGTTTTAAAGATGTTCTTCTGTTTTCCAAAAACCACCTTGTAGGAGGGAAGAAGGAGACATCAACTCTGATGTGCCAAAAGATGATCTAAAGCCTCCTGCATGATGATCTGCACTGGATGGATCAGATGTAGACGATGAAACCTGAGGACCTAAAGGGGTATTCCTACCCTTGCCTGAGGGGGGAGCTGTAGGGGCCACTAACCTGTTTTGTCCTTTTTTCTTCAACCCAGGAACCGGATGGTGACAAGGGAGAGGAGAAGGTGGATGAAGACAGATGGAATAAATGTAGTTATTTGTTTGACTAACGTGACCTTTTCCCTTCACAGGAAAACAGTCAATGGGATAGCTTGCGCACTTGTTGTGAAGTTTGTTACCAATGACTTCCGAATAAATAGTGCTTTCTGGAAGATGACGATTGACGGATCTGAACCAGAAGCGAGGCCCTCACAAGGGTTAGGTAAAAACAAAACAAATAAGGCCCTTCTGTCGTTGTTTTTTTTTTAAGTCTCTTCATTGGGTTTTGTGAAACAGTAGTTATTAACATTAGTGATAGGAGGCACATAGGGTGGCATAGCATAGTTTAAACAATCAATAGTATATTAGAGTGGGCACAAAGTCACAGCAGCAGGCGCTGCCCCCTTAGCAGACCAATGTTCAAATGAGGGTAAAAAGCATTGTTACATGATGAAACATACTTTCCACAGTTCGAGATCATCTTGAAGCTTATCATCAGGTCTGACCAGTACCATTCTAAGCTCTTCCACTGTTGACCATTCCACCACATCACAACTCGATCTGAGAATTTCTGGGGCCTTCGGGCTCAGCCATTAGACTGCCATATGGCACCTCGCCAACAAACGTGTAAAGCTCATAATTCTCTGTTCAATTTCATTTTTGGTCTTGATAACATCTATGCCTAAGAAGCATGCTGGTGTGGACCTTCGCACCGTTAATGACAAATGTTCAGATTATTTTGCTACCACTGCCCTCCAGAATACAGCAATTTCAGGATATTCCTGAATCAGATGTAAATAAGTAGTCACTGGATCACTAGGGGCAGCAGCTCAGAGCGTCAAGGTTCAGGCGGTGCAACATTGCAGGGATTATATGTGTGCGGTGACAGAGTTTGTCTCCTTTGTGTGTCCGAGAAGGCCAAATCCCAGTCCGCCTCACATTTCCAACACGAGTGCAGTGGGTGTTTGCCTGTGTCCTCTTGGTGGGCTGTATATAGTCTTTTGATGATTCTGCGCCCTCAGTCCACACATATGAGCAGATGTAGGGTCACGGAGTGTGGCAGGGTCTACCAGGTGTCTATACAAATGTTGTGCATTATTCCCTTGATGGCATTGTATTGTAGATATTATCTGTGTGATAATGAAAAATGAGTCTCTCTTGTAGTTGTCTTTATAATTGCATTTTGTGGACTGAAAAATGTTTTTAAAAAAGACTCAGAAACGTTGCTTTTATTCAAAATAAAAAAATAATATGTCCCTGAGCCTTTTATCATTTTTACCATGACAAAATACAATAATAAAAACTACAGTTAAAAGTAAGACTCACAGACATGCTGCTTTTTTAGGTCTCGCACCTGCGAACCGGATCGCGAAAGCGATCCGTCGCTGTGAGACTTATTGTGATCATTTCAGTTTTCAAGGACTCAAGGGGAACAGACAAGAGACAAGAGATGTGAACGCGCAGATCTTGGACTTGGATTAGGTCGCGCGCCAACTGTGAAGAGCATGTCAGTTTCAGTTTACACGAGCAGTTCTACATTTGTTACTTTGTTGCAGTTTTAAAGGCTGGTTTGTGAAGAACATGTCAGTTTCAGTTTTCCCTTGCCAACTGTGTGCAAACAGCTTCTGCATACAATTTTTTTCAATGTTTTTTTTTTAATATAATGTGCGTGTTTTAATACAAGTGTTGAAAAGTGGGTGTTTTCGATAATTAGTCCGTAAAAAAGTGTTTGTGTTTAACTACAATAATAATGTGTGTGCTTTCAATACAATGAGCATGTTAGGAAGTGTTTGTGCTGTACAGTGGAGTGCTGCGTTGTAGAGTGCAGCGCTGTATAGTGGGGTGGTGTGTTGTAGAGTGGACTAGTGTGCTTTGTGGAGTAGTGCATTGTAGAGTGGAGCGCTGCGCTGTAGAGTGGAGCGCTGCGCTGTAGAGTGGAGCGCTGCGCTGTAGAGTGGAGCGCTGTAGAGTGGAGCGCTGCACTGTAGAGTGGAGCGCTGCACTGTAGAGTGAATCCGGCACTGTAGAGTGGATGCTGCGCTGTAGAGTATAGTGGAGCGCTGCGCTGTAGAGCAGAATGCTGCGTTGTGTAGTGTTGCGCTGTAGAGTGGAGCGCTGCGCTGTAGAGGGGAGTGTTGCGCTGTAGAGGGGAGTGTTGCGCTGTAGAGGGGAGTGTTGCGCTGGAGAGTGGCGCGTTGCGCTGGAGAGTGGCGCGCTGCGCTGTAGAGTGGCGCGCTGCGCTGCAGACTGGACCGCTGCGCTGTAGAGTGAGTGCTGCTTTGTAGAGTGGAATGCTGCGCTGTACAGTGGTGTGCTAAATTGGGAAGGTCTGCGCTGTAGAGTGGAGTGTTGCGCTGTAGAGTGGAGTGTTGCGCTGTAGAGTGGAGTGTTGCGCTGTAGAGTGTTGCGCTGTAGAGTGTTGCGCTGTAGAGTGTTGCGCTGTAGAGTGTTGCGCTGTAGAGTGGAGCGCTGCGCTGTAGAGCGGAGCGCTGCACTGTAGAGCGGAGCGCTGCACTGTAGAGCGGAGCGCTGCACTGTAGAGCGGAGCGCTGCACTGTAGAGTGGAGCGCTGCACTGTAGAGTGGAGCGCTGTAGAGTGGAGCGCTGCGCTGTAGAGTGGAGCGCTGCACTGTAGAGTGGAGCGCTGCGCTGTAGAGTGGAGCGCTGCGCTGTAGAGTGGAGCGCTGCGCTGTACAGCAGAATGCTGCGTTGTCTAGTGTTGCGCTGTAGAGTGGAGCGCTGCGCTGTACAGCAGAATGCTGCGTTGTCTAGTGTTGCGCTGTAGAGTGGGCTGCGTTGTCTAGTGTTGCGCTGTAGAGTGGAGCGCTGCGCTGTACAGCAGAATGCTGCGTTGTCTAGTGTTGCGCTGTAGAGTGGAGCTCTGCGCTGTAGAGTGGAGCTCTGCGCTGTAGAGTGGAGCTCTGCGCTGTAGAGTGGAGCTCTGCGCTGTAGAGCGGAGCGCTGCGCTGTAGAGCGGAGCGCTGCGCTGTAGAGCGGAGCGCTGCGCTGTAGAGCGGAGCGCTGCGCTGTAGAGCGGAGCGCTGCGCTGTAGAGCGGAGCGCTGCGCTGTAGAGTGGAGCGCTGCGCTGTAGAGTGGAGTGCTATACTGGGAAGTTCTGTGCTGTAGAGTGGAGTGTTGCATTGTAGAGTGGAGCGCTGCGCTGTAGAGTAGAGCGCTGTAGAGTGGAGCACTGCGCTGTAGAGTGGAGCGCTGCGCTGTAGAGTGGAGCGCTGCGCTGTAGAGTGGAGCGCTGCGCTGTAGAGTGGAGCGCTGCGCTGTAGAGTGGAGCGCTGCGCTGTAGAGTGGAGCGCTGCGCTGTAGAGTGGAGCGCTGCGCTTTAGAGTGGAGCGCTGCGCTTTAGAGTGGAGTGTTGCATTGTAGAGTGGAGCGCTGCGCTGTAGAGTAGAGCGCTGTAGAGTGGAGCACTGTGCTGCAGAGTGGAGCGCTGCGCTGTAGAGTGAATGCTGCGCTGTAGAGTGAATGCTGCGCTGTAGAGTGAATGCTACGCTGTAGAGTGAATGCTGCGCTGTAGAGTGGAGCGCTGCGCTGTAGAGTGGAGCGCTGCGCTGTAAATCAGAATGCTGCGTTGTGTAGTGTTGGGCTGTAGAGTGGAGCGCTGCGCTGTAGAGTGGAGCGCTGCGCTGTAGAGTGGAGCACTGCGCTGTAGAGTGGAGCACTGCGCTGTAGAGTGGAGCGCTGCGCTGTAGAGTGGAGCGCTGCGCTGTAGAGTGGTGTGCTAAATTGGGAAGGTCTGCGCTGTAAAGTGGAGTGTTGTGTTGTGTAGTGCTGCGCTGTAGAGTGGAGCACTGCGCTGTGGCGCGCTGTGCTGCAGACTGGAACGCTGCGTTGTAGAGTGGAGCGTTGCGCTGTAGAGTGGAGCGTTGCGCTGTAGAGTGGAGCGTTGCGCTGTAGAGTGGAGCGTTGCGCTGTAGAGTGGAGCGTTGCGCTGTAGAGTGGAGCGTTGCGCTGTAGAGTGGAGCGTTGCGCTGTAGAGTGGAGCGCTGCGCTGTAGAGTGGAGCGCTGCGCTGTAGAGTGGAGCACTGCGCTGTAGAGTGGAGCGCTGCGCTGTAGAGTGGAGCGCTGCAGAGTGGAGCGCTGCAGAGTGGAGCGCTGCAGAGTGGAGCGCTGCAGAGTGGAGCGCTGCAGAGTGGAGCGCTGCAGAGTGGAGCGCTGTAGAGTGGAGCGCTGCGCTGTACAGCAGAATGCGGCGTTGTCTAGTGTTGCGCTGTAGAGTGGAGCACTGCGCTGTACAGCAGAATGCTGCGTTGTAGAGTGGAGCGCTGCGCTGTAGAGTGGAGCGCTGCGCTGTAGAGTGGAGCGCTGCGCTGTAGAGTGGAGCGCTGCAGAGTGGAGCGCTGCAGAGTGGAGCGCTGCAGAGTGGAGCGCTGCAGAGTGGAGCGCTGCAGAGTGGAGCGCTGCAGAGTGGAGCGCTGCAGAGTGGAGCGCTGCAGAGTGGAGCGCTGCAGAGTGGAGCGCTGCAGAGTGGAGCGCTGTAGAGTGGAGCGCTGCGCTGTACAGCAGAATGCTGCGTTGTCTAGTGTTGCGCTGTAGAGTGGAGCACTGCGCTGTACAGCAGAATGCTGCGTTGTAGAGTGAGCGCTGCGCTGTAGAGTGGAGCGCTGCGCTGTAGAGTGGAGCGCTGCGCTGTAGAGTGGAGCGCTGCGCTGTAGAGTGGAGCGCTGCGCTGTAGAGTGGAGCGCTGCGCTGTAGAGTGGAGCACTGCGCTGTAGAGTGGAGCGCTGCGCTGTAGAGTGGAGCGCTATACTGGGAAGTTCTGTGCTGTGGAGTGCTGCGTTGTGTAGTGCTGCACTGTAGAGTGGAGCGCTGCGCTGTAGAATGGAGTGCTATACTGGGAAGTTCTGTGCTGTAGAGTGGAGTGTTGCGTTGTAGAGTGGAGTGTTGCGTTGTAGAGTGGAGTGTTGCGCTGTAGAGTGGAGTGTTGCGCTGTAGAGTGGAGTGTTGCGCTGTAGAGTGGAGTGTTGCGCTGTAGAGTGGAGTGTTGCGCTGTAGAGTGGAGTGTTGCGCTGTAGAGTGGAGTGTTGCGCTGTAGAGTGGAGTGTTGCGCTGTAGAGTGGAGTGTTGCGCTGTAGAGTGGAGTGTTGCGCTGTAGAGTGGAGCGCTGTAAAGTGGAGTGTTGTGTAGTGCTGCGCTGTAGAGTGGAGCACTGCGCTGTGGTGCGCTGCGCTGTAGAGTGGCGCGCTGTGCTGCGGACTGGAATGCTGCGCTGTACAGTGGTGTGCTAAATTGGGAATGTCTGCGCTGTAAAGTGGAGTGTTGTGTAGTGCTGCGCTGTAGAATGGAGCACTGCGCTGTACAGTGGAGCACTGCAATGTAGAGTGGAGCAGTTCGCTGTAGAGTGGAGCACTGTACTGTAGAGTGGAGTGCTGCATTGTATAGTGCTGCGCTGTAGAGTGGAGTGCTGGGCTATGAATTGCTACACTGTAGACTGGGGTGCTGCGTTTTGTAATGCTGCGCTGTAGAGTGGAGCGTTGCGCTGTAGAGTGAATGCTGCGCTGTAGAGTGAATGCTGCACTGTAGAGTGAATGCTGCACTGTAGAGTGGAGCGCTGTACAGCAGAATGCTGCGTTGTGTAGTGTTGCGTTTTAGAGTGGAGCGATGCACTGTAGAGTGGTGCGCTGCTCTGTAGAGTGGAGCGTTGTGCTGTAGAGTGGAGTGCTATACTGGGAAGTTCTGCGCTGTAGTGTGGACTGCTGCGTTGTAGAGTGGAGCGCTGCACTGTGAAGTGGAGCGCTGTAGAGTGGAGCACTGTGCTGTAGAGTGGAGCGCTGCGCTGTAGAGTGGAGCGCTGTAGAGTGGAGCGCTGTAGAGTGGAGCGCTGCACTGTAGAGTGAATGCTGCACTGAAGAGTGAATGCTGCGCTGTAGAGTGGAGCGCTGCGCTGTAGAGCAGAATGCTGCGTTGTGTAGTGTTGCGCTGTAGAGTGGAGCGCTGCGCTGTAGAGTGGAGCGCTGCGCTGTAGATTGGAGCGTTGCGCTGTAGCACTCTGCACTCAGCAACAATCTGCACTTTGTGTTCAGTGGCAATTTGCACCTTGCATTCAGTAACAATCTGCTGTCTGCGCTTAACAACAATATGCACTGTGCATATAACGTTGTACACTTAATAGTGATCTGCACCCTGCACTCATTAACAATTTGCACTTTGCACTCAGAAACAATCTGCACCCTGCACTTAGCAGCAAACTGCTCTCTGCACTTAACAACAATGTGCATTTTGCATTCAATACCAGTCTGCAGTTTACACTACTATGTACTTTGCCCTTAACAATACATATCGCTCTATTACATACAACTCAACAGCAGACATCCACTACAACACATACCATTCTATTACAGTACTACAAGCTAATCCTTGAGACAATAAAAAAGCTTTCTAAAACAACAATACGTTTGTTAAGTAAGGCACATATAGCTTCAATGAAGGGCAAATGCTTAAACAATTGTAAGGCATACAGCTATTTACATGAGATGGCACTTCCCTGTTGTTGCAAATTATGTTTTTGCTTAGACATTTAGTTTCGTTCTTAGCCGTGCTTACACATTCAGTTTCATTTTCAGTCATGCATGGACAGCTGGCTTCAATTTGGACACACGAAACTGTTTCAAAGAGATTTGCCCATTTAGATGCTATATATTCGTAGAAACTTTCTTATAACATAAAAGGCATTTTAGCACAAACAAAGCGTTTTTAAACTGTGTACATGTATCTCAGACATTATTAATTTTTCTTTACAAGGACTTAGAACATTAGGTGTGTTTTAAATAGCCTTTAAAAATAACTACAATTCTTCTGAACAAAAAATGTTAAGTTATCATTCTCTTTATGTGTTGCAGTTTACGCTTTCACGGCTGCAAAATACATAAAGAAACACAAAATAAAAGCTCAAACAACTGAAAGGTATATTAGCAATTCCATCCTATTCATTAAGTGCTTTTGCAATCTCACTTAAACAAAAAACCTTCACATTCTCATTATTATTCTGTATTGCAGTCTATCACCACGCAGTTTTTAAATCACAAACAGTCTTACAAACCAACTAATGCTCAAATTAATATGCCATATTGTTAGAAAAGTACAATTCATTTACACGTTATTAATACTTATTACGTATACACTGTTCTATAACTAATCTACATTGCACATTCCTTTACAGTGTGCGCGCATCTTACTACAGCATGCGCCCTCGCAGCGTGCACCTCTACACAGTGTGCACCACTTTATAGTGCAAATTTCCTACAATGCCCACCCCTCTACAATGCGCACCTTACTACAAGACTTATTCCTCTACAGCGTATATCCTGTTACAGTGCACAGCCTTGTACAGTGCGCAACATTATAGCACGTACCCCTTTGCAGTGTGCACCTCTCTACAGCTTAGGCGCTTCTACAGCATGCACTACTCTACAGCGCATGCCCTTCTACACTGCATGCCTTTTGAAGCGCATGGTGTTTTACAGCGTGTACTACTGTACAGTGCACAATGCCTGCAACACCTACTCCTCTACAGCAGGCACCTTACTACATTGCGCATCTCTCTACACCATACATCCCATTACAGCGCACATCCCGGTACAATGCACATTCCTGTACAGCGTGTAACACTATAGCGTGCATCACTGTACAGCGCGCAGCCCTTTACAGCACAGACGCCTCTACCACCACTGTAAAATGCACACTCCTGTACAGCATGGCACACTTCAGCGGGCACCCCTCTATAGCACAGACGTCTCTACAGGGCGCATTTCTTTGCAGCATGCACCCTTCTACAGGGTGCACTTGGGTACTGCATGCATCTTTATACTGCATGCGCCTCTATACTGCGCGCGCCTCTTTACAGTGTACATTGCTCTAAAGCACACGCCATTGTACAGTGCACACCACTCTACAACGCATAGTATTGTACATCGCACATTTTCTACAGTGCACAGCATTCTACAATGAACACCACTCTAGAACGCGCACCACTCTACAAAATGCGCACCTGTAGAATGCATAGCACTCTACAACGCACAGCACTCTACAATGCACACTTTAAAGCGCACATTGTTCTACGACGCACCTAATTGTACAATGAGCACTACTCTACAACATACACTACTCTACAACACACACCTATTTACAACGCACACCACTCTAGCACGCACATTAATCTACAGCACATATCACTTTACAATGCATACCAATCTAAAGCACATATTAATTTACAGCGCATATCGCTCTGCAACATGCAGTCCTCTACAACACATAGCCCTTTACAGCGAACAATGCTGTACAGTGCACATCCCTGTATAGTGCATAAACTTCTACAGCATATAGCCTTTTACAGCGCATACCATTGTACAATGCATGTTGTACTACAGTACATGTCGTTTTACAGCGCACGCTCCTCTACAACGCATGCTTCTTTACAGCGCATGCCCCTTGACAGCGCATGCCTAATTACAGCACATGCCCGTTTACAAAACATGCCCTTCTACAGCACACATTGTTTTGCAGTGCATGCTACTATACAGTACATACAATTCAATAGCACATACTGCTCTACAGTATGCAACACTACAGTGCAAAACATTCTACAGTGTGCAACATTTTACGCACATATCAATCTACAAAGCACTACTCTACAACGTACACCGCTCCACAGCACATTCTACTGTACAGCATACATCACTCTATAATACACATCACTCTATAATACACATCACTCTATAATACACATCACTCTATAACATACAGTACTTTACAGTACATATTACTGTACAATGCACCACAGCTCATGGTACAATAGTGTACAGCACATATTATTTTACTTTGCACACCAATTTACAGCATGCAACATTTTTAAGCACATAACAGTGTACAACGAACATTATTATACAGCATCTACCAATCTACAACGCCCACCACTTACCAATGTACACCACTATACAACCCACACCACTCTATAATACTCTCCAGCACAGACTACTCTACAGCACCCTCTACTCTACAGCGTATAGAATTTTACAACACATACTAACACTCTACAGCACAAACCACTGTACAATGCACATTACTCTGGGACGCAAAACATTATACAACGCATACCACTGCTCTGCAATGCACACCACTTTACAGCACATACCACTCTGTGGCGGGCACCAGTGTACAGCGCATACTAATTTACAGTGCACACTAGTCTACAGCGCACATTAGTCTAGAGCAGTGTTTCCCACCCAAACTGTGGTCCGCGGACCCCCAGGGGTCCGTGACACTTTCCCAGGGGGTCCGCAGGCAACCGTTTTAAAAGCACAGAAAAATTTCTTGTATAGTTAGCAGCTTTCCAGCAGCAATAAAAGTGTCAAGATAAAGCCAGTGATCAATGTACCTGCTGGAGCGTGAGGAGAGTTTTGTTTAGTGGCAGCTTTGACTTAACTAATGTAGCACAGAGGGTTAATGTGCCACTGCAAAGAACGTGTAACATGCATTTTAAAAAGCATCATTTTATGTGCATAGGTTTGTGGTTACTGCTTTTGTCACAGATTCTTTTGTTACTGTGCACTTCATAAGTGACAATCCTAATGTAGCAGAGGGACCTATAAACTGTCATCAAAGAGCTGCTTGCAAACTGCATGGTACCAGTTAGTAACTTTTGTTTTTTCCCAGTTATTCATTATCCTGATGCTGCTAAAAAGATTTATTTGGGTGGAAATACATTTTGAATGCTAAAGTCAATGCTAGCCACTGTTATGTTCTGAATCCTGAGTTTGTGCTTTTCCAGACCAAGCACTCTTTAAACATTTTATATACACACTGATTTACATGTACGATTCAATGTTTCTATGTGTGTGATGTAAAGTGCTCTGACATCCTACAATGGTATGAGAGATGCTATATAACAAATGAAATACATGTGACAGAGGGGCTATTACTTCAATATAAAATATTAAGGGCCAGATGTACGATCCGTTTTTATATGCGTGAACGGGTTCGTGAACCCCCTTTCACATGCAAAAATGTATTGGGCCATGTACATTGCCTATTTCTCGTGTCGCAATTTGTGTGCGACTCGCTAAATAGGTTTTGCAACTTGCTATTTGGAAGGGGCATTCCCTTCCAAATAGCGAGTCTTAAAACCATGTACAAATGTTTTGCGGTCCCAAAACACTCGCAATTACCACTTACTTCAAGTCAAGTCAAGTCAAGTCAAGAGATTTGTATAGCGCACTACATACCCAGAGGGTTTCAAGGCGCTTAGGAAGGGGAGGAGGGTTATTTGTCAAATATCCACGTTTTAAGCTGCTTTCTGAATGCTAGGTGATTCTGGGTGAGGCGAAGGTAAGCAGGAAGTGAGTTCCATGTTTTAGCAGCCAGGAATGAGAAGGATCTGCCTCCCATGGTGGTCTTGTTGATGCTAGGTACAGTGGCGAAGGCTTGGCTGGAAGAGCGAAGTTGGCGGGAGGGGGTGTAGAAGGACAGTCGGGAGTTGAGGCAATCTGGTCCGATGTCGTAGAGTGATTTGTGTGCGTGGGTGAGCAGTCGGAAAGTGATCCTCTTATTGACGGGTAGCCAGTGGAGGTCTTTGAGGTGACCAGAGATGTGTTCGTTGCGTGGGATGTCTAATATAAGCCTGGCTGAGGCGTTTTGGATTCGTTGTAGTTTCTTCTGGAGTTTAGCGGTGGTACCTGCGTAGAGGGTGTTTCCGTAGTCCAGTCGGCTTGTGACTAGAGCGTGGGTGACTGTTTTCCTTGTTTCGGAGGGGATCCAGCGAAATGTTTTTCTGAGCATGCGAAGAATGTTAAAGCAGGAAGAGGATACGGCGCTGACTTGTCTGTTCATTGAGAGTGAAGAATCCAGGATGACGCCAAGGTTCCGTGCGTGGTCTGTCGGGATGGGTGCTTTTCCGAGGGCTTCCGGCCACCAGGAGTCGTCCCATGCAGAGGGGGATGTACCTAAGATGAGGACTTCTGTTTTGTCTGAGTTCAGTTTCAGACGGCTTTGTAGATGGTAATGCAATGGTAGATGGCAAGTAGATGGTAATGCATTTGCAAATGGGAAGGGGTCCACAAGGGACCCCTCCCCCTTTGCAAATGCATGCAAATTAATTTTTTAAGGGCAGGCAGTGGTCCCAGGGACCTCTGCCTGCCCTTAGAAAATGAAACGAAAACCTTTCATTTTTTTTTTTTTTTAAATGCATGGTAAATGGGCTGCATTTTTTTTAAACTGCTTTATTTAAAAGCAGTCCCAGACATGGTGGCCTGCAGAGCCCAGCAGGCACCATACCTAGGAGGGCTGGCATTCCCAATGGGCTCGCAAATTGCGAGAGGCTCATTAATATTACTAAACCTGGCAATTTGCGACCCCATTGGGAATCCGAAACAGTGTTAAACACACTGTTGTACATTTCATTTAGCGACTCGCAACTTGCCACTCGATATGTGTCGCCAATTGCAAGGCGCTAAATGAAATGGTCGTACAGCTGGCCCCAAAATCCTTAGGGGCAGATTTACAAGCCCCTTGCGCCTCTTTTATGCCACCGTTGCATCACTTTCGTGATGCAGTGGCGACGCAAAAGATGCGCCATGCTGCAGGGTGTTTACAACATGACGCATCTGGGAGATGCGCCACGTTGTAAAGCCCTGCGCCAGAAGGAGGCGTTCCAGCGCAGGAACGCCTCCTAAAAGTGGCTAAGTGAAATCTACAAGATTTCACTCAGTCACTTTGGGGCCCATGGAGTATTTCTCGTCGTGATTTAATACAATGTCTAGTATAAAAATATTTTAGTTAATATTTCAGTATTAGCCCTTAATTAGTGTTAAAAGCATGCACAGCCTATAATGCATACATGTTAACATTTCAGAAGAGAAAACTAAAAGATTGCAAATAAGGAGAATGGGGCTTTGAATACAGTTACTTTATTGGCTTTGAAAGTGTGTTGCTATAGGATTGGACATTTAAAACGCAAATGCACATATTTCTCTTACCTTTTAAAAGCATTAAGCATAATAGCAGGCAGCAAGGCTAATGCAACTGTTAGGCACTGGCCTAGCAAGTTTGAAGCAATACACATACTCTGTCCCCCTGTATGACAGCCCTTGCTAAAACATCGTTGCAACTCTCTTACCTTTTAAAAGCATGGAGGGTAATAGCAGGCAGAAAAGCTAATGCAACTGTTAGGCACTGGCCTAGCAAGTTTTAAGCAGTGAGCATACCCAGTGCTTAATTTGTTAAAAAAAAAAGGTGCCGGTGCTCAAACCTCAGTTCAGATTCCAGAGGCTGGTGCAATTAAATGTCGTCACGCCAAACTCCAAGGCTGGTGGTCTTTAATACACCTCATGTCTTTTTAATTCACTATCAGCCACTCCCTGCCCCTTTATCTCATTCTTAAAGGCCCCTGCTTTCTCTGTTTGTGAACGTTTTCCTGTCTTTCTCTTCCTCCGTCATCTTTCTCTTCCTTAGTCTTTCAAAGCTGTGTTTTTTCCCCTCTTGTGGTCGGTAAATAACCTGATAGGAAAAAAATAAGAGCAGCTACCCACTAATAAAGGGCTGGTAATCCCCACACGGAGCCACTGGCTCAAATTAAATACTGCCCTTGCACCATCGGCCGTGGTAACGCACATGATTTACAGTTTTTATACCTCAGTGAAGTAAGTGACGATAACTATCGTTGGCTAGTGTTTTATCCCTTAGATTGAGCACAGTAAGGCCACCAGTGGACAGAGTATCTTAAAAGTGTCCAAAAGGTCCCAGTTACAAGTGACTGCTAAGCGTTGCATCTGCCTTTGTGTACTCTATGCAGTAGCCTAACAAGAACGCTTTCCTGCCCCTGCCACAGCTCCCTGTTAAGTAGTAAAAAGCAGCTATTTAATTGTGATCATAGGTGCCTCATACTCCTGGGTCCTAGTGCCAATACACCTGCTGCATCATTGGAAGTTACCACCCTTACTCTACTACATGTTGAGCTCATTCTTGTTGCCTACCGCTCCAGCTGCACCAGCGCGCAGACCTCAAAACTAATTACTCTTCACTTACTGTGAGGCGCTAGTAAATAGGAATGTGATTGCACTCTCTTGTGGCGGCTGATGAGATGCACTAACCAAGGGTTGCAGATATTACATGTCCAAAACCTGGAAACGCAATTGGGAAACATCTCCATACCAAACTTAACAATGGCAACACGTTTTTTTACACTTTACAGCATTAATGCTGTAAAGTGTTAGCTGCTACCTATTTTCACATACCTAATGCAGATGACCCGTCTCCCATGAGACAGTCAATTCAGTCAATGTCGACGTGCTGTCTGGGGCTGCAGCCTGGCTCCAATCAACAAAGACGCACCTCAGTTCCAAAGGAGTGGGCATTTGGCAGCACTAGCAGTAGTGTAATCTATCCTGTAACTTGAGGCAACAGTATTGATAGAGCAATGCACACCATGCCGATATTCAAACAAAATAATCTGGACTGCCCCTCCTCCAGCCCGTTACTTCTCTCACGTGCAAGGCGCCAACTGCCAGCCTAATACACTGTGGGCCCCTCCTCCAGCCCCTGCTCTTTGAAGCATCCCAGGCCAGCATGGGGTGGGGGAGGGATTAACATGTTTACTGCAAACCAACCCTGCCTCTCGTCTCGTCTCCTCCGGACTGAGGCCGAGGCTACTAAAGATCGTTTCCCTTCTGTGTTTTTTTTTTTACAGAAGGCATACTCTTAAAACAGGAAGGCGAGATGGTGAGAAAAGGAAACCTTACCTATCTGGGCCCACACAACGCCATATTCAGGGTCGGATTGGGATCACAATTCGGCCCGGGCACTGATGAAAAAAAGTGGCCCACATTCAAGAGGCGTGGCCCATATTTAAGGGGCGTGGCCCACATTCAAGGGGCGTGCCCTTTCATGAAACACAATTTGCACAGACAAGGAATGAAAGTGGGAGGATACTGTTCTTGCACAGGACACAGGGCCAAGGTGCCAATGGCCTACATGCTGAGCAACTAAAAAAAATAGCAAGGCCCCTTTTTGTCACAAAATTATTCCAGCCCTCCAGCACAGGAGCACCTGAAAAGCAGCAAAGCCCCTGCTATTACTAACCTTCTTAGCCCTCCCCAGACCTTCAGCTCAGGAGCACATGAACAGAGGTAAGGCCCCTGCAATTAGTAAATTAATCAACCCTCCAGGCCTTGGGGAAATGTCCTGGCAGGGGAGCACAAAACACAGCTTTCTGGGTCATCCAAGGTAGCCAGGTAGCCCGGGGGGGGAGGCTGAGGTGAAGCTGGTGCATGGGAAGTGCCTTCCCAGTGTGTTCTGGCAGTTTGAGTGTTTACCATTTACTGTAGTACTACCCTTGTACCTGTGTATGGTACCCTTTTGTAACTTGCACACGTCACTTTTCTCTTGTAACACACTGTATGCTACCTCTCATTTTTGTTTGCTTTAGATACTTGCACAAGTGCCACCATTGCCTACGTAACGTTTGTTCTTGTGCTGGAGTGTCTGCCATTAATTGCAGTATTATACCTCTACTTGTATTTTGTACGCTTTTGTAACCTGAACACATATCACTTTTTCCTCCTGTAATGTATCGTTTGCTCCTCTTGTATTTTGGTTGCTCACTATTGTCACTTTTGATTCATGTAACTTAACGTTTGCTTTTGTAATTTGTCCACTTATAATTTTCTCCTCATGTATTATTGCTGTTCCTAGTGTGAAGCGCTCTGACACCTTCGGGTAAAGTCCGCGCTATATAAAATCGCATAAATAAATAAATAAAACAAAAAAATTCCAAACATCACCAGGCCCCCACAGCAAGACCCATTCTTCCTCGCCCACTATGCCCTGAATGTGAAGGGCTGTGGGCGAGGTGTTAAGACTAACATCGTTTCTGGGCTGCATGGGCGCCAGGGGGCCCGAGGTGCAAATGGCTCAAAGGCCTGAGAAACACCTGGCCCCCAGGGAGGCCGATTATTGCAAACAATCACCCCTCCCCAGCCCAGCCTCAGCTTGATTGCTTGGCAGGGCAGGGGTGAAGGAGAGGCCACAGCTGACAATCGCTGTCTGGCCGCACAGCGAGGCTGCTTTCATTTTCTGTGTCTCTGTCTCCGTGCACTCTGTGGGCCGGTTTTTTCTCCCCTTTCCTAGTCCACTCTCTGTCGACTGGGACAGGGGAGAAAAAAAACGGCCCACAGAGGGCACTGAGGCACCGGCCCTTCGGCCCATTCCCGAATGCCCGCCTTGCCAATGCGCCCCTGGCCATATTTACAAGGGGGCTGGGGGCAATTCCAGCTTTACTGGTAGAATCAGAAAAAAATACAATTTATGCCATGCTCCTTTGTCTCGGTTACCAATGTTGAGGCGCACCCTCAGGGCGAGGATGTGGCCTAAGGGCAAGAGTTGCCGACGTTGGAGCTGGGAAAACATGTTCACACCTCGGCGTCGGCTCAGCATCCTGTAACTGGCCAAATCATTCATCTTTATTGGTAGGCACGGCCCCGGGAAAAATGAATGTGTGTGTGTACTGTAACTGGTGCTTGTGTAAAGCGCTTCAATACCTTCGGGTCGATTTCACGCTATATAAATCTGCAACAAAAAAAAGTCGCCTCTCTCTTGCTTCATCAATTATTCAGTGCTTCGTTTCTTTTTTTTTTCCAGTTTTATACAGCACGATCTCTCCTGCTTAGTTTCAGGTTACATACAGCCTGAGACAGCGCATGGGTTTTTCTTTTGTTTCCTATTCTTTGGCCAGTCTCTCAACAGCAGTCTTCCAGTGTAGACCCGGCCCTGAAAAATAAGTGCCGGTGCTTGGAACCGGAAAGCACCGGCACAAATTAAGCACCCTTTACTCCTCTATGACAGCCCTTGCTAAAACAGCGTTGCAACTCTCTTACCTTTTAAAAGCATGGAGGGTAATAGCAGGCAGAAAGGCTAATGCAACTGTTAGGCACTGGCCTAGCAAGTTTGAAGCAGT
The DNA here is from genome assembly GCF_964263255.1 of Lissotriton vulgaris. NCBI lineage: Eukaryota > Metazoa > Chordata > Amphibia > Caudata > Salamandridae > Lissotriton > Lissotriton vulgaris. The sequence goes on along the minus strand of NC_141685.1, from coordinate 749,034,758 downwards.
GAGCATACCATTTACTCCTCCATGACAGCCCTTGCTAAAACAGCGTTGCAACTCTCTTACCTTTTAAAGGCATGGAGGGTAATGTATCATTTAAATTACACTTACAGCACACTATATACATTGTTCAATTCTGCAAAAGGACAATGTATCTCATGTATTTCACTTAACAGTTCTACGTTTACACAGATGTTAATATAATGCAAGTGCTTTTCATGTTGCCAACTGCGTGCACAGAGCTTGTACAGTAAATAGTATTTTTTATGGATGTTTACAATTAAATGTGTGTGTTTGAAATAATATGCAAATTAAGAAAGCTTTGTTGTCTAAAATAAAATACCTTATTTAGTGTAAATGCAGTTTCTATATTACTTTGAAATTACGTTTGTAGGATATGACATTTAAAATACAAATTTATGCAAGAAATTATTATATACAATGCCAAAAACTCAAACTTTAATGCTGCGAGACCTATTGCATTGTAAATGCTTGTTAGTAAATGTTTGTTAATTATCACTATTATTAATCATTGCATTGTGTGAATTACAGAAATATACCCTAGATTAAAAATATGGTTTTTTTTTGGAGAAACATGAAAATAGGGTCATTTTTTATATTTTGGTATTGGTACTCTTTGGTAAAGTCAGTAAGTGTACTTGAGTGGAGCCCGGCCCGGCATCCAACCCGCATGCCGTACACGGCTGAAGCATGACCAGGTCCTTCAGCCAACCCAAGCTGTGGGCTGGCTGCCTGTGAGAGGGTTGGATGCAGTCTCTGAGGCCAACCCCACGCTGCACATCGCCAAAGGTCATTTATGTTGTGCAGTTGCCTGCTGCAGGACATTGGACAGGACAGGCCCTCCAGCCAACCCCACACCGCACTAGGGCGGAGGCTATGTGCAGCATGCGATTGGCTGTCTGCATGGTTTGGACATAGGGCTTGGCTGAAGGCCGTGCGGGGCAAGAGGTTGACTTTGTGCATAATGATAAATAATTTACTTTACAAAAAAACTAGAAATTCACTGAAAAAAATAAAGGTTAAAGTGACATTGTAGTTAGGGGAAAATGTCAGTTAAAACTTGCTGTTTTAAACTAATAAAACCACTTAATTTCACTAGTTATAGTTATCTCAAGTAACTATAACTCATGCCCTTAGGTAATTATACCTTCCCCATGGCAGGGCACAAGCTTAGGAAACGAGTTATAGTTATAGTTACTTGAGATAAATGTATTTCAGTGTTTTTGTTAGTCAAATATATAGTATGCAGTTAATGTTTGAGATGACGTATGAGCATACTTTTTAGTGCCTTAGGGCCAGATGTAGGTAGGCGTTTACCGGGTGGTAACGGCCGAATTCGGCCGTTACCGACTGGTTAGAGCAATTTGACATGTAGGTCCCTGTATTTTACAGACTCGGTAAATTTACCGATAGGTAAATTTACCGAGTATGTAAAATACCGAGTCGGTATCATTACGGATTCCGGTAAATTGGTATGTAGGTGGGACTCTTCTGAGTCCCACAAGCAGTACAAAATCGGTATTTTACCATCAAATACTACTTGATGGTAAAATACCGTTTCTGGTGTGCATGCACATGTGTGCATGCACACCTATGCCATATGACAGGCAGACCTGCCCTTAGGGCAGGTATGCCTGCCACATGGCACCCGAGCCTCTTTTGGGGGTGCCAGAGGGTGTCAAAGTGACACCCCCTGCACCCTTGTGACAGTCGGTATTTTCCTATGTGGTAAATACCGACCGGTAAATGCCCAATCAATCCTATGGGCTTCAAAGCCCATAGGAATGAATGGGCATTAACTGGTCGGTATTTCCCGCATCGGAAAATACCGACTGTTTCCGATTCGGTAATTGCACATCTGCATTTACCTACATCTCGGTACTTTTATTTTCCGACCTCTGAAATACCGAGTCGGTATGACTCGGTATTTAAGAGGTCGGAAAATAAAATGTACCTACATCTGGCCCAAAGTGAGCTAATACTTGCAGAAAGCATTTGTGCATGACTCTTTTTGTATGTGTTATCTCCCTAAAGCCAGACCTGTTTGCTTTGGTGGTAAAATCGGTGGTCATAATGGTAGTAATAATGCTGGTGGTGGTAATGGTAGTGGTAATTGTAGTTCTACGGATAGTAGCTGGCACTGGTGGACTTGGTGGCGATAACTATGCTAGTGGTAACAGTAATGAAGTGATGGTCTGATCAGATTTCACTTGAGTCCTGACAAAAATATTTTTATTTTTAAAATGCTTACTGCAGTAAAACAAGTAGAGGAATATTGTTTTCTATATGCAATGGATGTAGCAGAAGTCTTCAAACTGGGAAGCAGGCCCCCCTGGAGGGTGGGGAGGGGATGCTTACTTGATCCCGGGGAAGGGACACCAAGCTCTAATCATGAGAAGCACCATGCTGATAGCAGGGCTTTGTTTTCAGTGAAGAAAAATAGTGGCAGTAAGTCACTCTGTAATGGGCCATCACCAACATCTTTTGTCATTTATATTCAGGATGGGAGTAGGTATCAAAGAGAGAGGGAGTCCAAATATTCCTCAAACCTCTTAATCGCACCAATTTTTCATAATCACACTGTGGATACTTTTACACTTTGGTAAGGCCTGGCGGACCAAAATACTATGTTTCTCAATCATGTATTTGATTGCAATATTTAAAAGGGTAACATAACTTAACTACAATGTTTAAATATGTTTAGGCTTATTTATACATTGGCAAATTAATAGCATAATTGTGACAAATTCCGCAGAGTGATGATTTTTTTTGCACAGAGGGCGCTGCATTAAAAAAGACCAAAGAATGTGTGATGACTGAGCGTTTTTTTGTTCGATGAAAAATCGCCCCATATTAATTGTAAAGGAAGCATGGAGGGATTGTATAACAAACCTTCACTAGCTTGTGAAAGAGGTTAACTCTCCTCTAAGCCTACTACATGTATGTGTTTAAGAATTAGGGTCTGATTTAGATCTTGGCAGATGGATTACTCGGTCACAACGGTGAAGGATATCCTGTCTGTTGAAATATAAATCCCAATGGATAATGATATTTCGACGGAAGAGATAGCCATCACTGTTGTGACGGAGTAACCCAACGCCAAGGTCTAAATTAGGCCCTTAGTAGCAAAACGTCTGTCAAGAGTATGGTTAAGCTGCTTCTAGTCAAATATAATACAGTAGCAAAACGTCTGTTGCACCATGTAAATATAATTTTCAATAAAAAATTACTGAAATAAAAATAAAAAAAAAGAGTATGGTTAAGCTGCTTCTAGTCAAATATAATACATGTTAGGCAAACTTGTTGCCTAACATATTATTATGTTTGACTTGAAGTAGGTGAAACTAAAATGGAGGTTTAGCAATGAGTGTAACAAGTCCATGCGGTCATATTAGATTAAATTGATGATGCTTTGGAGTGCAATTGCTCTGAGAAATGTCAGAGATGGTTTAGAAATCCAATAATATATGGGTGTTCCCGAAGCCTTTCTTGAGACATGTTGATATAGCCTGACAAGAATAGGACGAGTCGAGAGGGAAAAGAGTTTCCTTTTGTCTTTCACTCAGAATGCGAGGGGGGGGGGGACTCTCATGGTCCTCCTGGCATCCCGCAAAGCAGATCAGCTTTATGGAGCCCTTTTGCATAAATTATAGGTGTGTTTCTGGCTATAACCAGTGGAGGAAGTGGGCATAAACTATTGGGGACAATGTTCCCAATCATTTATTTTACAAAAACAGAAATACAAAGTACCTGCCATCTTAAGAAATGTAAATGAGCATAAGTGGTTAATCTGCAAATCTAAAGGCTGCTTTGGGAGCCAGTATACTACTTTAATTGATGGAGTTAATTGAGGCTTCGTGTTGACAACAGTTTACTCTTAATGTGTATTCATAAGGGTGTCACCAGCTGTGTACTGGGGTGCGCCCTACTAATATAAACTAATAAAAAGGTTTGCACTAGCTACGCTCTGATTGTGTATTACGAAAGCACGTGTCTAAGCTTTGCCAGCAGCTCTTACTGTCCATTGTACTGCTGAATATATTATACAGCATGTAATGTAATTAAATATAATGCCTTGCATATTTAACAATGCTTTCAATCTCTGGCTGTGGCCTTGTAGCACTTCAAGAACTTGTGATTATTCTCCACTGTGCCAAAGACGCTTCAGCCATGCAGTGATCACATTAACCAAGCATTTCCTTTGGCAGACCCACACTGCAAGGTTCAAGCTCAGATTAGAGCAAACTATTGAAGATTGAAAATATTTAAGGCCTCCCAATATTGCCCTATTTGACCGGTATTGCAGGTCTATAACCACCAGGCACTTGGGTCAGCAATATATCGCACAGAACTTTGAGGACACAAAGATGTCTTGTCCCTAGGCACTGCAGAAAATTTGTATTATACAGTGATTGATAGGTCTGCCAACTAGCACACTGTTGCTCCACCGGGAGGTTAGATCTGGGGCTGAAAAACATAACTGATGTCATTAGGTTACGCCCACTCTTATTCTGGAGACGGATGTGGGCAATACCGGAATTGAAATTTCACCGGCAGGGGCTGGCTGAAATTCTGAGTTTACCAGGAGCAGATGATCTCCCGTGGACAAGGCATGTGAGATCTATATTAGCCGACATTGGGCTTCAGCATATGTGTTTGTCCCAGAAGAGGCTAGCAGGGTGTCAAAAAGGTAGCTAAGGAGGGTCTACTAGACCCATCAAATAGGCTTATTAAAACGCCAGCCTAACATGGGCTCCCTGTCGTCGGCCATTTAACGATAAACGATGGGTGTCAGAGAGAAGATTTCCTGGATGAAATAGAGCCCTGCATTGCCGGGAAGCTCTTTCTTCAATTTAGAAATGGAACATGACCCCTTGCCTCGTTTATAGCCAGGTGAGGGCCATTGCCAATTTCAAGATATGGTCATTGCTCATTCTGTGTGACACGGATTGAAACGATTTATCATGTTTTGTTTGCTTGCCCTAGTTACTCTGTAGCATAACAAAACTTGAGGGGGCCCCCCTGCAAACTACATAGAGGGGTCCCCCCTCCCATCCTCCTTGCCAGTCTAGAGCTCTCAGGCCAGCGACCCGCCATACTGCAGGGGATGCGGGGCTATTGTTATGCCACTGTCACCAATCTAGCCGTTTTAAGTAACACTGGATGGTGGAGTCAAAGGTTGGACTTAGTCTGCCAGCAGGCTATCATAGGTGGTGGTCCATTCATTACAGGGTCCCTGCCATCAGTAGGCCGGGGAAGTTTGCCCAATTTTAGGTGGGTTTCCTGATACAGACTCCTGTCATGATATACAACATCGGGCCCACTCATCGTTCAGTTTTGACAAAAGTGCATCCACTGCTCCTTCTCATTTCTGTTTAAAAACATTAGACAATGTGACAATGCAGTATTTCAAAAGCAGACGTAACTACAAAGAGCAAATTTTGATAATATATTTTTATTAGTAGACAATAGCAATCTTAAGAGGCATTGCATAGCTTCATACACACTTTGACCCCAGTTCCATCACAGTCTCTCTCTCTCTCTCAGTGAGTCAGTCTCTCACTCTCAGTCAGTCTCCTCTCTCTTTCAGTCAGTCTGTCAGTCTCTCTCTCTCTCTCTCTCTCTGTCAGTCATTCGGTCTCTCTCTCTCTGTCAGTCTCTCTATCTCTCTCTTTCAGTCAATCTGTCAGTCAGTCAGTCTCTCTCTCCACTCTCTCTCTCTCTCTCTCCCCATTCTCTCTCTCAACTCTGTCCACTCTATCTCCCCTGTCTCTCTCTCTACTCTCTCTCCACTGTCTCTCTCTCCATTGTGTCTCTCTCTACTCTCTCTCCACTCTCTCTCTCTCCATTCTCTCCTCTGTCTCGCTCCACTTTCTCTCTCCCTTCTCTCTCTTCTCTCTCTCCACTCTCTCTCTCTCTCTCTCTCCACTCTCTCTATCTCTCCACTCTCTCTCTCCACCCCTTCTCCTCTCTCTCTCCACTCTCTCCTCTCTCTCTCCACTCTCACTCCACTCTCTCTCCACTCTCTCTCTCTCTCTCTCTCTCTCTCTCCACTCTCTCCACTCTCTCTCCACTCGCTCTCCACTCTCTCTCCACTCTCTCTCTCTCTCCACTCCCTTTCTCTTCTCTCTCTCTCTCTCTCCAAGCTCTCTCCACTCTCCCTTGCTCCACTCTCTCCACTCTCTCTCTCCTCTCTCTCCAGTCTCGCCACTCTCTCTCTCCACTCTCTCTCTCCACTCTCTTTCTCTCTTTCCACTCTCTCTTCACTCTCTCTCACTCTCTCTCCACTCTCTCTCCACACTCTCTCTCCCCTGTCTCTCTCTACTCTCTCTCCAATCTCTCCCTCCACTCTCTCTCTACTCTCTCTCCACTGTCTCTCTCTCCACTGTCTCTCTACTCTCTCTCTCTCCACTCTCTCTCCACTATCTCCCTCCTCTCTCTCTCTCCACTCTCTCTCCGCTCTCTTTTCACTTTCCCTCTCTCCAGTCTCTCTCTCCACCCTCTCCCTATACTCTCTTTCTCTTCTCTCTCTCTCCACTGTCTCTCTCCTCTGTCTCTCTACTCTCTCTCTCTCCACTCTCTCTCTCTCTCCACTATCTCTTTCACTCCACTCTCTCTCTCTCTCTCTCCACTCTCTCTCACAAAGTAGTGTGCGTTGCCATGGGTGTCCACAGAAATGTTTCCAGGGGAGGGCACATTTTTAACTTCATCACAATCCCCCTTGCACCCTTCTCCCCTCTGCCTTGCACCCTTCTCCCCTCTGCCTTACACCCTTCTCCCCTCTGCCTTGCACCATTCTCCTCTCTGCCTTGCACCCTTCTCCCCTCTGAATTGCACCCTTCTCCCCTCTGCCTTGCACCCTTCTCCTCTCTGCCTTGCACCCTTCTCCTCTCTGCCTTGCACCCTTCTCTCCTCTGCCTTGCAACCTTCTCCCCCTCTGCCTTGCACCCTTCTCTACCTTGCACCCTTCTCCCCTCTGCCTTGCACCATTCTCCCCCTCCGCCTTGGACCCATCTCTACCTTGCACCCTTCTCCCCTCTGCCTTGCACCCTTCTCCCCTACACCATGCACCGATCTCCTCTCTGCCTTGCACCCTTCTCCTCTCTACCTTGCGCCGTCCTCTCTACCTTGCACCCTTCTCCCTTCTGACTTGCACCCTTCTCCCCTCCCCTTGCACTCTTCTCCCCTCCCCCTTGCACTCTTCTTCCCTCTGCCTTGCACCCATCCCCTCTCTACCTTGCACCCCTCTCCTCTCTGCCTTGCACCCCTCTCCTCTCTGCCTTGCACCCTTCTCCCCTCTGCCTTACACCCATCTCCCTCATCACCTTGTACCCTTCTCTACCCTGCACTGTTCTCCCCTCTGCCTTGCACCATACTCCCCTCCACCTTGCACCCTTCTCCCCTCTGCCTTGCACCCTTCTCCCCTCTGCCTTGCACCCTTCTCCCCCCTGCCTTGCACACTTCTCCTCTCTGCCTTGAGCCCTTCTCCCCTCTGCCTTGCACCCTTCTCCACTTTACATTGCACCCTTCTCCCATCTGCCTTGCACCCTTCTCCCCCCTTGCACCCTTCTCCCCTCCATTTTGCTGCCTCATCCCTTCTCATATGAGCTTTGCCCTGGAGAATGCTGACTCTGAGGGCCCCCACTCCCATCCTTGTCAGGGCCCCAGTGCTCTGTGCTGCCTCTTGCTCTCTGGGGCCCCCTCCTATCCTCTTTCCAGCTGCTTGCTCTAACTGAAGAGAAACATTGCAACTTGTTACATTGTTTCCCTTCAGTCAGCGGGAGGGGCTCAGAGCAGGCTGCAGACAGCCTGCACCTGCTTTAGAGGGAGAGAGGCTTGCTTTAGCGCATGCCTCTCTCACAGCTCTCACTGAGGAGCTGATGGGGCCCCCTTCATTTCCTGAAGAGAGTGAGTCCCCCTCTGCCTTGCACCCTTCTCTACCTAGCACCTTTCTCCCCTCTGCCTTGCACCCTTCTCCCCCTTCGCCTTGGACCCTTCTCTACCTTGCACCCTTCTCCCCTTTGCCTTGCACCCTTCTCCCCTCCACCTTGCACTGATCTCCTCTCTGCCTTGCACCCTTCTCCTCTCTACCTTGCACCCTTCTCCCCTCTGCCTTGCACCCTTCTCCTCTCCGCCTTGCACCCTTCTCCTCTCTGCCTTGCACCCTTCTCCCCTCTGCCTTGCACCCTTCTTCAATCCCCCTTGCACTCTTCTCCCCTCTGCCTTGCACCCTTCTCCTCTCTACCTTGCACCCTTCTCCCTTCTGACTTGCACCCTTCTCCCCTCCCCCTTGCACTCTTCTCCCCTCTGCCTTGCACCCTTCTCCCCTCTGCCTTGCACCCTTCTCCCCTCCGCCTTGCACCCTTCTCCTCTCTGCCTTGCACCCTTCTCCCCTCTGCCTTGCACCCTTCTTCAATCCCCCTTGCACTCTTCTCCCCTCTGCCTTGCACCCTTCTCCTATCTACCTTGCACCCTTCTCCCTTCTGACTTGCACCCTTCTCCCCTCCCCCCTTGCACTCCCTTTCTCTTCTCTCTCTCTCTCTCTCTCTCTCTCTCCACTGTCTCTCTCTCCACTCTCTCTCTACTCTCTCTCTCTCCACTCTCTCTCCACTATCTCCCTCCTCTCTCTCTCTGCTCTCTCTCCGCTCTCTTTTCACTTTCCCTCTCTCCAGTCTCTCTCTCCACCCTCTCCCTATACTCTCTTTCTCTTCTATCTCTCTCCACTGTCTCTCTCCTCTGTCTCTCTACTCTCCCTCTCTCCACTCTCTCCCTCTCTCCACTATCTCTTTCACTCCACTCTCTCTCTCTCTCTCTCCACTCTCTCTCACAAAGTAGTGTGCGTTGCCATGGGTGTCCACAGAAATGTTTCCAGGGGAGGAAACATTTTTAACTTCATCACAATCCCCCTTGCACCCTTCTCCCCTCTGCCTTACACCCTTCTCCCCTCTGCCTTGCACCATACTCCTCTCTGCCTTGCACCCTTCTCCCCTCTGACTTGCACCCTTCTCCTCTCTGCCTTGCACCATTCTCCCCTCTGCCTTGCACCCTTCTCCTCTCTGCCTTGCACCCTTCTCCCCTCCGCCTTACACCCTTCTCCTCTCTGCCTTGCACCCTTTTCCCCTCTGCCTTGCACCCTTCTTAAATCCCCCTTGCACTATTCTCCCCTCTGCCTTGCACCCTTCTCCTCTTTACCTTGCACCCTTCTCCCTTCTGACTTGCACCCTTCTCCCTTCTGACTTGCACTCTTCTCCCCTCCCCCTTGCACTCTTCTCCCCTCTGCCTTGCACCCATCCCCTCTCTACCTTGCACCCTTCTCCTCTCTGCCTTGCACCCTTCTCCCCTCTGCCTTGCACCCTTCTCCCCTCCCCTTGCACTCTTCTCCCCTCTGTTGTGCACCCTTCTCCTCTCTACCGTGCACCCTTCTCCCTTCTGACTTGCACCCTTCTCCTCTCCCCCTTGCACTCTTCTCCCCTCCCCCTTGCACTCTTCTCCCCTCTGCCTTCCACCCATCCCCTCTCTACCTTGCACCCTTCTCATCTCTGCCTTGCACCCTTCTCCTCTCTGCATTGCACCCTTCTCCCCTCCCCCTTGCACTCTTCTCCCCTCTGCCTTGCACCCTTCTCCATCCTGTCTTGCACCCTTCTCCCCTCTGTCTTGCACCCTTCTCCCCTCCGCCTAGCACGCTTCTCCTCTCTGCCTTGCACCCTTCTCCCCTCTGCCTTGCACCCTTCTCTACCTTGTACCCCTCTCCTCTCTGCCTTGTGCCCTTCTCCTCTCTGCCTTGTACCCTTCTCCCCTCTGCCTTGTACCCATCTCCCTCATCACCTTTTACCCTTCTCTACCCTGCACCCTTCTCCCCTCTGCCTGCACCATACTCCCCTCCACCTTGCACCCTACTCCTCTCTGCCTTGCACCCTTCTCCCCTCTGCCTTGCACCCTTCACCCCTCCGCCTTGCACACTTCTCCTCTCTGCCTTGAACCCTTCTCCCCTCTGCCTTGTACCCTTTCCCCTCCTCTTGCACTCTCCTCCCCTCTCCCTTGCACCCTTCTCCTCTCTACATTGCACCCTTCTTCCATCTGTCTTGCACCCTTCTCCCCTCACCCTTGCACTCTTCTCCCCTCTGCCTTGCACCCTTCCACTCTCTACCTTGCACCCTTCTCTTGTCTGCCTTGCACCCTTCTCTCTTCTGCCTTGTACCCTTTTCCACTCTGCCTTGCACCCTTCTCCCCTATGCCTTGTACCCTTCTCCCCTCCGCCGTGCACCCTTCTCCCCTCCGCCTTGCACCCTTCTCCCCTCTGCCTTGCACCCTTCTCCCCTCTGCCTTGCACCCTTCTCCCCTCCCCCTTGCACTCTTCTCCCCTCTGCCTTGCACTCTCCTCCCCTCTGCCTTGCACCCTTCTCCTCTCTGCCTTGCACCCTTCTCCCCTCCCGCTTGCACTCTTCTCCCCTCTGCCTTGCACCCTTCTCCTCACTGCCTTGCACCATTCTCTACTCCGCCTTGCACTGTTCTCCTCTCTGCCTTGCACCCTTCTCCCCTCTGCCTTGCACCCTTCTCCCCTCTGCCTTACACCCTTTTCCCCTCTGCCTTACACCCTTTTGCCCTCCGCCTTGTACCCTTCTCCCCTCTGCCTTGCACCCTTCTGCCCTCCGCCTTGCACCCATCTCTTCTCTGCCTTGCACCCTTCTCCTCTCTGCCTTGCACCCTTCTCTTCTCTACCTTGCACCCTTCTCCCCTCTGCCTTGCACCCTTCTGCCCTCCGCCTTGCACCCATCTCCTCTCTGCCTTGCACCCATCTCCTCTCTACCTTGCACCCATCTCCTCTCTGCCTTGCACCCATCTCCTCTCTACCATGCACCCATCTCCTCTCTACCTTGCACCCTTATTCCCTCTGCCTTGTACCCTTCTCGGCCCCCACTTGTCCCCCCTGCGGATGCCCACATGGTGCATTCTAACAAGAGTGATTACCTGAGGGCACCATTTTGCTGCCTCATCCCTTCTCATATGAGCTTTGCCCTGGAGAATGCTGACTCTGAGGGCCCCCACTCCCATCCATGTCAGGGTCCCTGTGCTCTGTGCTGCCTCCTGCTCTCTGGGGCCCCCACCCATCCTCTTTCCAGCCACTTGCTCTAACTGAAGAGAAACATTGCAACTTGTTACATTGTTTCCCTTCAGTCAGCGGGAGGGGCTCAGAGCAGGCTGCAGACAGCCTGCACCTGCTTTAGAGGGAGAGAGGCTTGCTTCAGCACAAGCCTCTCTCACAGCTCTCACTGAGGAGCTGATGGGGCCCCCTTCATTTCCTGAAGAGAGTGAGGCCCCCTGCACTGGGGGCTGCAGGGCATTTGTTACGCCCCTACAGTTACTGTAATATAAGAAACAAGTGGATTGTGCCGCTCTGCTGAAACCTTGGCCTTAGAGACTTCAGAGAAACCCTAAGAACAGTGATACTCAAAGTACGGCCTGGGGGCCGCATACAGCCTTCCTGACATTTACGTGCGGCCCCCTGAGCAGCAGCAGCACTGGCCTGCCATTTACTCGACTCAGCACTAACATGAAATAAATATACAGCAAACACTTATTTAAAGGTTAATTGCAGTTAGGGAAGGTAAGTAACTAGGCCTTTCACTTTAGGAACAATTTCATTTGTAAAGACAGCCACTAGATATACATGATTAGCTTCCCTGACACCCCCGCTGGCAACAGTGCAGTACACCATAGACCAAACTTTGTGGCCCCTGGGAAAATGTTTGTGAGTACCCATGCCTTAGAATGATTTAATCTGAAAATGAGCAATTCATGTTTTATTGCAGATTTGCGGTTTTTAATGACATTGTGGAGAATCACGCAAAGAGCATTTTAAACATTACGTTATACGTACATTATTTGGCAGCTAATTCAGGTATCTTCCGAGTTTGATATTGTCCTACTTGTATGTAATTTTAATCACATATCTAATGTTTTATTATTTCAAAAATTTCTATTCATCTATTCTTTCTTTCTTTTAGAAAAAAGTTATACAATTGTACTTTTCTGTGTCTTTGATGGCAAACATTTGCTGTATAAAGTATGATGATGATTAATTACCAACTTAAGTTTTATAACATAAAAGAGTGCATTTCCCACCAATTGCGTTAACTTGTATGCATTTTTCATTTAAGTCATGTTTACTATATTTGATGTGTGTGAATCAGTGGGAAACAAAAATTGAGAAACCACATTGGAGGAAACAAAATCATGGTAAATATTTTTATGGAAATACAATTTTATGGAAATACAAAAACATCGAAAATCAGCCTTTATATAATGCAACTATAGGGAAAATGAGCATTTACTGAGGGAGGCCTTTTGAAGAATCTAAAGCCTTGGTTACAAATGACTCGTAAAATTGAGGGACATATTATCAATACAGGCGATAAAATTATCGCTGCATTAGCAGCAGAAAACTGTAGTTAAAACGGCGATAATGGGCTTGATAATATGCTCTATGGAATTCCAATTGAATTCCATGTTAGATGTGAAGGACATCTAACATGGGCTTTAATTGGAATTAAATAGAGCATATTATCAAGCCCATTATCGCCATTTTTGCTGCAGTTTTCTGTCGCTAAAGCGGCGATAATTTTATCGCCTGTCTTGATAATATGCCCCTGAGATTTTTGTGCAAACGCCTGTTTGGGTAGGAATTGCAATTATACGTTATGCAATATTTATCACACCCAGTAATTACTTGTGCTCTAAAGTTCTCACTCTCAAATGTTACAAGGGGGAAAAGGACCGATATTCACTGGGACATAAAAAGTTTGGTGCTTTAATTACCCAAAAAGCCAGATTAAATGAGAATGATTACTCCTGATGAAATTTGAACACCTCGTTAACTGATTTTATTTGGTGCAACAATGTGTATCCAACAATGGAAACTCGAATTCTGTCCCAAAGAGTTCTGAACAGAATGTTTCTGCAAAGCCATTCCCCAGCTTGTTTACAAAGTCATAGAACCTTAGAACTCTTCCAAGTTCATATTGTGAAAACAACCATCCAGAGACATGTGGGTGTGCATGCTCTAAGGTAAAAAAAGATTAGGAACAGTTACATAAGCTGCTGCTTTAGGGCTGGGCCAAAGTTAACAAAGAGTATCTCCATCCCAAAGCTGGCGGACTATGCACTCGTTTCTACTCAGGAAAGAGCAACTTATATATTCTACCGAACCTCCGAGACCTATTAATTCATTTGTATTTATACAAAGATATATCTATCCCATTAGTAACTTGTAAAATGAGCACAGCATGCAAATATACATTTAGAAGAAGATACTTTGTGTACTCTGCACACTGTGCGCTGAAACACTTCTAAGCCTTAACACTTGCCCATGAAAGGTTTTGGGACAGGAATGTCACCTCCATGGTAAACAGATGTTCCCCTGAGTACCCAATTGTCCTGTCATGCTAATCTAGCGTGCATGCAGTGGCCTAGGCCTGTTGCTGACCACTCTATTCTCCACCAATGCACTCCACTCTGCACCTCTACTCTGCCATTTTCTCTCTGTGCCACTGCACTCTACACCAGCACACTCTCCTCTATACCACTCCAAACCACTCTTTGCCACTCAACACAGAGCCACTCTACATATCTCCATATAATGCCACACTACAGTACTCTGCGCCTCTCTACTCTATGCTACTCCAAACCAATCTACGCCACTGCACACTACTCTTCGCCACTCCACGCCACTCTAGTCTATGCCACTCCACACCACTGTGCTCTACTCAACCCCTCTCTATGCCAATCTACTCTATGCCACTTTACGCTACATCACTTTACTCTACGCCACTCTGTACCACTCCACTCCATGCCACTCCACTCCATGCTGCTTTACAAGATGGAAATACAGATTGGTAAAGCCAATAGCTGTTGTGTAGGCAATACATTTTGGATTTTCCAATGCTTTTTTAAAGGGGCATCACTTACTATTTTCTGGAAGAAGGCCTTGTTCTGTTCTTGGTGGGCATGTGAAGGCTAATATTTGGTGAGTATCATTACCTTGTTTGTACCACAGGGTCCAGACAAGTAGGATTGCTCCTACTTTGCTTTTGATGAGTTAGTGGTTTGAGCCACTGTAATAACACGTTCAAAGGGACATAGGTTCCTTTGAGACCTATGCAAATATTAACTGTATGGAAGGACAGAATGGCCGTACTGAACATCAGGCATTTTCCCGGGAGGCTGAAAGAGTGGAGGCCAGTTTTGTTAGCGGGGGCAGGTTTTGTAGCAGTGCAGCATTTTTAAAATGTCTGCAAAGTTCCTTGCATATTCAGCAATTTTCGGGCAACGTTTGGTGATAAATGTCCCTGTTGGAAAGAGATGGGGGTTTTGTCTAGTGGCAATTTTGGGTAGCAGAGAGGATTCATTTGCCTGCTACAAGAATGTGTACCATGCATATCAAAGAACAATATTTCATGTGTGTGGCTCAGTGGGTTACTGCTTTTGTCACTGATATTCTTTTGCTACTGTTCAATTCATAATTTGCAATCATAATGTGCCACAGTGAGCTATGAACTGCCATCAAAGAGCTGCATGCAAGCTGCACGGTACAGTTTAGAAAGTTATGTCTTTTTCCCGGTCTTTCACTATCATGATGTTGCTAAAAAAGGTTTAACTAGGAATCAATTCTTATTATTAAAAGCAACCCTAACCACTGTGTTATGCTCTGAATCCAGAGTTTGTGCTTCTCCAGACCAAGCACTCTTAGAAATGCCTACCGGTTTGGATGGCATGTGAGTCCTACCCCTTGTAGTCCCCTTTGACTTATGTAACGTTTTCTATACCCTGATGTACACATGTATGTTTAATTGTGTCTGTATGTGTGTGTGATGTAGAATGCTCTGACGCCCTACATTAGTATGAGAGGGGCTAGAAAACTAATAAAATACATATGAGGGAGGGGCTATGGAGAGATGAGAGTCAATTTTGGAGGGTGATAGTGAGGGAATCATTGAAGAGCCCCAACAAAGATTGTCGTATCCTGGTGTACAGTATGGTCATCATTTACTATGCTTTTAAAGCTAATACAATTGAATATATATTTAACAAATGTGTTGTAGAATGCACTATTTTTCCCAAAGTTTACTTGGGGGAGAGCCGCACCAAAACCCTTCTACGTAGTGGTCAGGCTGGTTCACTGCACTCTCCATGGGACTGGTTCGACAAAATTTGGCAGGGCTGCTTTGGGTTCCCAGTCTGGCCCTGACTGTGTACGCCTTTATTTGGGTCTATTACGGTAATAAATGTCTAGCTGGTTCTTTGAGTCTTAGGAGAATCACAGGTAACTAGGCAATAACATCAAAGTGTAGTAATGTAATGTAAAGTGTTGCTTATAGAGCGCAAACTGCCACTCCCACCGGAGTCTCCTGGCGCTCTCAAATAACAAGATTCAGCGGTAACGAATTAGAGCCTAGATAAGTGCAAGGCATGAGGCATCAGATGTTCCGAAGATCCATGTCTTTAGGGCCTTTCTAAAATGCACTTCAGATTCCATTGCTTTGAGTTTATTTGGCATGAAGTTCCATGCCTTTGCCCCAAACACTGTGGCAGATTTCCCTCCTCTGGTTTTCAGTTTGACACCTGGCCTTTTGAGCAGGTTTGCTGAGGTAGATCTAAGTGTCCTCATTGTCATGTATGATGTGAATCTTGTCGAAAGATATACCAGCCCTAGCCAGTGAATTGCTCTGAAGGTCGTCAACAAAAGTTTTAAATAATATTCTTTTATGAACCGGGAGCCAGTGGAGGGTCTTCAGGGCGGCAAGGCAGACGTTCTACGGGGAGCCCAATGACCAGTCTGGCTGCTACATGTTGTACTACCTGTAGTCTCCGCAGGGTAGTCAGTCCTTCAGTTAAAAACATAAGAGTAATTGATTATGTATGCATTTAAAGATATTTCTGTAATGTGATCCAAGCAGTTATAAAATTCAGCAAGAAGTAAAATAAGCTTTTAAATTGAATATGTACACAAAAACAGAAGGTGCTAGAACTTTCCTCTTGGGGAGATGCAACTCTGAACATACATTATTACAGCTCTTTAGTGACCGGGACTTTAATCAAATGTTCACCACTGCTAGTCATTGCATTACTTGGATAGAAAGGTCAGGAGCCACCCTCACTCATAATGGTGTTACTTTGGGTCGACCGACATCGGAGTCCAGCTCTGTTCTCAACAAAAAATAAACAAGCATTTGCAATGCAATAGGTCTCGCATTTACTCGAGTCTAAGCTATTGGCATTGTAAATCACAATGTGTTTTATTTATGTTTTAAATAAACAAAATATAAATAAAAGGCATTGTCATGTACAAGGCCAATAGCTCACAATCGCGTAATTGCGAGACCTATTGCATTGCAGATGCCAGGGGTGTAACACAGGCCCCCGCAGCCCATGCGGTGCGGGGGACCCGAAGCTCCAGGGGGCCCCCTCGGCACTGCACTCTGTCCGGAGAGCTTCTAATTGAGCCCGGAGGGGGCTCATCTACATACCTTGCAGGGAGGCCCTCACAATTTTCGTTATGCCAGTGGCAGATGCGTGTTATATAATGTGCCTCCGTATATCTCCCAGTCTCACTCGCGGCCAGTACAGCCTTTTTACTCCTGAAGAGGGGTCCGCTGCAAAGAATAGGCCAGGATAAAGAGCTTGCCTAGGAGGGGAACTGCAGCTGGCGGGCTTCCTCTGGAAGCAGACCTCATTATGTCTCTTCTTGACCTTGTGCTGCTCTCTATTGATAGCCGAGGGTGACACCCTCGCATGCCTCCGGAGGATTTTATATTATGTTCTTGGTCACGGCGCTTTGTGCGTTCACTTCAATTGAAAGCTGTGACCATGGCTTTAAACGGGCCAGGTCTCACCGGGTCTGAGCACCAGCAGTTTTTTTAAGGGGGCCTCGAAACGGGTCTCTTTCGGGCTCTGTTTTATGCCCTGGCACAGGCGGTCTGTTTTTTTTCGGATAGACTGCAGTGACCACAGGCACGTCATGTGCACCTACTCACACTGCTCTTCTCACTAGTGGAGAAGTTACAGCATGAGGTCATGCCAGGTGAGCATTGTAGGCGAAGGTAAATCCTTTAAAGAAGTCATATTCTTTCTGGATTTCCCTTCTCTTTTTGAAACATCGTTGTGGTGTCAGCAGGGCTTTAAGTGGAAGCTTTTTCAATATTATATACAACAAGCCATAGTTGCTGCTTATTTATCTTATGCAACAAACAACCATTGACAAAGCCAATAGTCCTGACTTGTTGTAGGTATTATGTTATTTTTTGTATCCAGTGGCGGCTCGTCCATGGGGGCATTTGGGTGCCGCCCCACTGCTTTCTCGCCGTGCGAGAAGGCAGAAACAAATTTTAGTTATTACCGTAATAACTACCATTTGTTTCTGCCTTCTCGCACGATGAGAAAGCAGAAGTTCTTGGTTGAGAGAGTGGGCGGTGTTACTCGAGGGCAAGGGGGAGCGGCTTGCCCACTGTTGTTAATACTGTCTGCTTGGCCGGCCTCAGGCTGCCCAAACAGACAGTATTAACAACAGTGGGCAAGCCGCTCCCCCCTTCCCTCGAGTAACACCTCCAACTCTCCCTGTTCTCTCTGTATGCTGCAGCATACAGAGAGAAATTATGCGGGTGGGGCAGCCGGCCGCACCAATCAAAGACGCCGCAGTGGAGGGGAGGGAGGCTGCCTGCAGCCTTCCTGTTGACGAGCAGCACCATGGGAATTCGAAAGGCAGACGGCGGGAGTCGGGAGTCTGGAGTCTCGGAACCAACTTAAAGGCGGGAAGGTAAGTTTTACAATTACTTTTGTCCTGTGATTTTAAGACAATATTCTGAGGGAAATGTATTGCTGCACTTGCAATGGAAAAAATAGCAAGTGTGCCCTGAAGGCATCTTTTAAAAGACTGACTTACATAATTTACTCTGTCTCATTACCGTTGACCTTTCATAACTCATCCCTGGCCCCGGTCTTTTCCACGAATCTCAGGCTAATCAGTAACTACTAACTAATGGATAAATAATGCATGCTCAGATATCCCGTGTGGTGTCCTCGATTTATTAGTGTGGCTTATTTCTTTACCAAGCTCACTTGAGAAGGCAATTGATAAATGAAATTACAGCAGCAAATGGACTCAGTCCAAAACCTCTCTTCGCCCTGCCTCATGTGATACGACGTTTACACTTGTATTATCGCAAATGATGTTAGTTCATACCCTATCTCGCCCAACCACCTCTTTTCTCTGTGTCTTCCGTCTTCGTTTTCCAAATGAAAGTGCAGAGTCCTCTAAAACGCATTTAATTTTTTTCCCATAGTACAAAATGTATCCCATCGGAAGGTCTTGTAATAAGGCTGAATATTCGAAGGGGCCCACTGATAAATCCTGGAAGGCTCGCGCGCCAATTTATTTAATTTTGTTTTCTTTCCTGACAGAGTTGACTATTATTTATCCCGCCTCAATGCCCATCCCCTCTGCAGCGCGACAACACCATTTCCTCCCCCACCCCACCCGCCCGCAATGCCGGCCGCGACTGTAAACAAAGCATGTACAGTACACTGCACAGCTTTCCATCCTTGTGGGGCCAGCACAGAGTCTCACTCTCTTGCGCGCTCTCTCTCCTCCAGTCTATAAGTGCCACTGACTAATAATGTTATTTGAAAGCATTTTGTGTATATTTCATCCCCTTGTCACTCCTTATAGTTGATTGTTTTCCTGAGACGAGGTTGGTTGATATTGCTGACTACTGCACCTAACTCGTTATTCGTGATAGCAGACAAGTATTAGGAAGTGGGTACATATGAGGACTCATGTGAGTTGCTTTCATGAGTTGCTTAGTATGACACTAGTATCTAGCGAGAAAGATTTAAGTGGGTGCTTGACCTCTCATGACTAGTATGCATGTATAGGGGTGGCTGCTATTGACTGTAGGCATTTCCAACCAGTACAGAGAACAATAGAGTGGTCAGTTCAAACTGTGGACACAATACAAAATTGGTGACACTCATACTGAACTTTTACGCCCCCACTACTTTCAAATGTCACCAGCCGCCACTGTTTGTATCATATATCTGGATGCAATGGCAGAAACAGCAAAATACAAGTCGGGCAGCACACTATGCCAGGCACAGATTTGTAGCTTCTGTGCTTTTAAGCCACGTCCTTAATTACATTGGGCACGCCTCTTTGAGAGACCCCCCCAGTTTTTTCATCCCACTTAAAGCCCTGGCTGTGACCGAACATGCAGGGTGGGGCGAGTGCGGCAAGAGCTACTCCCGAGACTCTGCATGTACGATTTGCAGAAAGGATGTGACATATATACCTCGGCCTCCCCCACAGGACTCTGTATATACTCCCCCTCTCTCTGAGACCCCTGTGCCCCCACACCGTCGCAGGATCATTGTCACCTTTTAAATATACTTATCAATATTTCCTGGGCACGTGCTCGCCAGGCTATGACGTCACTTTAGGGGTCTGCTCAGCTGCACTCGTCACCTTTCCCGGGTGAGGGGGAATCACTGGATGACTAACTGCACACCTGGCCGCGGCCCTCGTGTAAATGGTCCTCCAAGTTATCAGAGATGCAGGCCTAGGAGGAGAGCCACTGGTCCTCAATCAGCTAGCTTAGTTACAAGGTTGGCATTGGTCTTCATGATATAGCCCTCACGAAACCAGTACCTATTTAGTTTTCTGCAAAGGTGGGCAGGAATGCAGTTTCTGTCATAGTGCATGCAGTGTTCAGACATTTTGACTTCAGTTCATCAAGAAATGGAACAGAGCCTCACGCTGCCTCCCCAAAATGTTCAGCCAGGAATCATATGTATCCCAGCACTTGGACCACCCAAAAAAAACGCTCATTTTATGGAGATCCCACTTCCTAGAATCAGGCTCTCTTCCTGGACTTTTTCGGGAAGGATGCCACAAGAGGAAACTATGTGGATTCCCCTCAGACAGGGAGTAGGAATATGACAAGAGACTGCAGGCATGGTGGATGAGGAAAGTGACATTCACAGTATTTGTTGCAAACATCCACCACCTGTCTTTCCCTCCATCACAAGCACACACTTATTCCAAAGGATATCAACTGGTTTCTGCACAAAAACATGATACCCAATGCCGTCATGAGTGGAAGGAAAGAAAAAAGAACCTCGAGTTATTGCAGTCAGGGGCAGGTTGATCACTAGATTTTACAAGGTAGGATTTGGTAGACATCACCCCTTGGCTACAGCCAGGGTGTGCCAAGCCGTTCCCACCAACTTCAGCTCATCAGTATCACGAAGCAGCAGCCTTCCATTAAGAGGTTCACGAGTCCTCAAGGGCATTTTAAGGTATGTTGCTCAGAGGTTCACAATCTCCCATTTGGCTCCCTAGGGCTCTACTGGGTTATTACTGTATTTCAGTTGATTATAGCTCATGTCTCAGACTTGGCAGAGAAAATAAATGCAGGCTGGAACAGTGGAACCAACAACTGTGGACATGAGTGCTTACGCCTCCTTTTCACTTTACTTCAGAGCAGAGATAAGATAGCCCCGTCAAGCTCAAACTGAGTAATGTAGGAGCCAAATCGTAAACACGGGTTGACGTCAGGCTGAAGACATGTCTGAGGAACATGGATTAAAGACCCCCAGGGGCATATCATCAAGGGGGTTTATCTCCGCTTTTTTGGCTTTAAAAGCCAAGAAAGCGGAGATAAAATTATCTCCCTATTACCTAGCTGTCGCTAACACCAGTTAGCGACAGCTAGTAGGAGATAGCAACCATCTTGGGCCCCGCTTTGCATGTCAGTGATATTTATCACTAATGACATGCAAAGTAGGCGTGCCAAGATGTTAGCGACTGGAAACAGTCGCTAACATCGCTATTTCCTATTACCAACTTTTGGAGATATTCGCGCTAAGCGACATTACATTGTTCTCCTTCAGGAGTACATCTTACGGTGGGTAGGAAAGTGATTTCCCCAATGTATCTGTCTAAGGATCGCCTTCCACTGGAACTGCGTTCTCTCCCTGTTACACTTTGGGCTACAGGTCCCAATGATGTTGGTCTCTTGCAGATTCCACCCTATGTTGTTACCCTTAAGACGAATGCTAAATTATCTCGTATTCCTCAGTACAAAACTTCCAGTGATGGCGAAAGAGCTCTTTTAGGTGTGGATGAAGAAACGAGAGGTAGTGTGTGTAACAGTCCTGTTCTGCCTGTCCTTAAGCGTACTGACTCTTCTCAGCCACCTGTGTATCGGTTTGTGATCGACCTTCGAGAGGTCAATAAGATCGTTGTGCCACAGTTTCCTGTTGTCCCGGACATTACTGCTTTATTGACTATGATCCCTGCCTCAGCTGCTTGGTTTTCTGTTATTGATCTGAAGAATGCTTTCTTCAGTATTCCGATTGCTGAGGAAAGTAGGGATATTTTTGGCTTCTCTTTAGGAGGCGCAGTTTCCGGTTTAAGTGCGCTCCTCAAGGGTATTGTGAGAGTCCCTCCATTTATAGTCAGGCTTTGAAAACTCAGCTTGATACTCTTGCATTGCCTTCTGGTGCTACTCTTATCCAGTATGTTGATGATCTGTTGGTTGCTGCTGATGATGAAGAAATTTGTAAAGAAGTTACTCTTTCTTTGTTGCGACACCCGTCTGACCTTCATCATAAAGTGTCACCTTCGAAGTTGCAGTATTGCCGCCAAGAAGTGACCTACTTAGGTCATCTCTTGTTGAAGGAGGGAAGAAGATAGACCCCAGAGCGTATTCAAGTGATTGCCAAAATGAGAGAGGTGCGTGCCTTCTTAGGTATCACCTCGTATTGTAGACAGTGGATTCCAAATTTTTCTTTGCTAGCGAAACCTTTGTTGGCACTTATTCTTAGGGACACATCAGACCCTCTTCCTTGGTCTGACGAATGTCAGAAGAGTTTTTCTGAATTGCGTGATGCATTGTGTTCTGCTCCGGTGTTGGGTATCCCCGACTACAGTAAACCTTTTACACTTTATGTACACGAGAGAGAAGGTTGTGCATTGTCAGTGTTGACACAACAATTTGGAGACAAGCAGCGCCCATGTGCGTATTTTTCAGCTACTTTGGATCCGGTAGCTAAGGCGTTGCCTAGTTGTTCTTCGAGCTAAAGCGGCAGCGGCTGTTTCTATCTGACAGTCTGCTGGTTTGGTATTGGATAATACATTGATTGTGATGGTCCCACATGCAGTGGATACCCTATTGAGTAGAATGAAGTCTGAACATCTTACCAGTGCGCGTTTGTCAGGTTATGAGTTGACACTTTTAGCTAGCCATGTGCACATCAAGCGGTGCAACACATTGAATCCAGCTACATTGTTGTCGATTTTTGTAGAGATAGATGCTCAGGAACAGCATGATTGTTTTCTCCGGACAGAGGAGGAAACGAAGGGTAGAGTTGATCTGAAAGACACTCCTCTTTCGAATCCTGATGGTACCCTATGGGTAGATGGTTCGTGCTTTAAGCTTCCGAATGGAGAGACGACTGCCGCATATGCTGTCACAACTTTGCACACGATTGTTGAAACAGCACGTATTGCACAGAATTCAGCGCAAGCAGTGGAGTTGATAGCATTGACTAGAACGTGTGTGTTGTCAAAATGAGAGAGGTGCGTGCCTTCTTAGGTATCACCTCGTATTGTAGACAGTGGATTCCAAATTTTTCTTTGCTAGCGAAACCTTTGTTGGCACTTATTCTTAGGGACACATCAGACCCTCTTCCTTGGTCTGACGAATGTCAGAAGAGTTTTTCTGAATTGCGTGATGCATTGTGTTCTGCTCCGGTGTTGGGTATCCCCGACTACAGTAAACCTTTTACACTTTATGTACACGAGAGAGAAGGTTGTGCATTGTCAGTGTTGACACAACAATTTGGAGACAAGCAGCGCCCATGTGCGTATTTTTCAGCTACTTTGGATCCGGTAGCTAAGGCGTTGCCTAGTTGTTCTTCGAGCTAAAGCGGCAGCGGCTGTTTCTATCTGACAGTCTGCTGGTTTGGTATTGGATAATACATTGATTGTGATGGTCCCGCATGCAGTGGATACCCTATTGAGTAGAATGAAGTCTGAACATCTTACCAGTGCGCGTTTGTCAGGTTATGAGTTGACACTTTTGGCTAGCCATGTGCACATCAAGCGGTGCAACACATTGAATCCAGCTATATTGTTGTCGATTTTTGTAGAGATAGATGCTCAGGAACAGCATGATTGTTTTCTCCGGACAGAGGAGGAAACGAAGGGTAGAGTTGATCTGAAAGACACTCCTCTTTCGAATCCTGATGGTACCCTATGGGTAGATGGTTCGTGCTTTAAGCTTCCGAATGGAGAGACGACTGCAGCATATGCTGTCACAACTTTGCACACGATTGTTGAAACAGCACGTATTGCACAGAATTCAGCGCAAGCAGTGGAGTTGATAGCATTGACTAGAACGTGTGTGTTGTCAAAAGGAAAGAGAGTGAATGTTTATACTGATAGCCAATACGCATTTGGCGTGGCTCACAGTTTTGGTCGATTGTGGAAAGAGAGAGGATTTCTTACTTCCCATGGTACAAAAATTCAGCATGGACAATTAGTGAGTGAACTTCTTGAATCACTTACTTTGCCGACCCAAATTGCGATAGTGAAGTGTAGTGCGCATAAGAAGGTTACGGATGATGTGGGTCGAGGGAATGCGTTTGCAGATGAAGTAGCAAGAGAAACAGCAAAAGATGTGAAGAGTCGGATGTATGTTGCAGGTTCTGCCAGATGGGTTGTGGAAGGCGGAATGTGTGAAGATACAACAGAAAGTGTGAAGATGATTCAGGCAGAAGCTACTGAGAAAGAATTGAGTATGTGGAGAGAGAGTACGGGAATGTTGGATTCAACAGGCTGTTGAGTTGAGTTGTCAGAGCACCAGCGATGGTTGTTGCCGGATGCATATGTGCTTCCGGTGGTTACTATGGCTCATGGGTTGGCTCACATTAGTTCAAAAGGGATATGTAAGTTGTTGGCTCCGGTATGGCAGAATGGTGGAATTCCTAGGTGTGCTGAGAATTTGGTTAAACACTGCATGATTTGCTTGATGCATAATACTGCAAAGGGGACCCCAACTCCAGCGGGTCATTTTGCTCCTCCAACGTATCCATTTGAGGTGCTGCAGATAGACTACATTCATATGGAAAGATGCAATAACTTGAAGTATGTCCTTGTGGTTGTTTGTGCCTTTTCCAGATGAATGGAGGCCTACCCCCTAAAGGATAATACTGCCTTGTCTACAGCCAAGATTTTGCTCAAAGAATTCTTTCCCAGATATGGCTTGCCGAGGATGGTATGGAGTGATAATGGAAGTGAATTTGTGGGTCAGATTATGAAGAAAGTTTGTGCGGGTCTGGGTATTAAACAGAAATTTCACGCTGCGAATCACCTCCAGTCAGCAGGCCTGGTCGAGTGCCATAATGGCACTCTGAAGCTGAAGTTGGCCAAGGTGCAAGCGAGCTCTGGTCTTACATGACCCGATGCCTTACCATTGGCACTTTTGTCCACGAGAACAACAGTACATTCTCGCGTAGGACTTAGCCCATACGAGATTGTTTTTGGACATCCGGCGAATGTCTGGGGTGTGCCGAGACCTAAGAAGTACAGTGATATTGAGTACCCTATGTTGGTTGACTACTTACATGATTTGACTGCTAAATTGCGTGTTCTTCACCAACAGATCCATGAGACTTTGCCTTCAGTTTCTGTAGACGCAGGCCCCACGATTCAACCTGGCGACTGGATTCTAACCAGGAATTTTCAGCGGTCAAAGAACTTGGAACCAAGATGGACCGGTCCATACCAACTCCTGTTATCAACTCGAACTGCTATTAAGGTGTTCGGCAAGAAAAACTGGGTACATGGTACCCATTGCAAGAAGATACCTTTGCCCTTACCGTACGATAAGTGGGTCCGGGAAGGTGTTGCCGATTCCGAGAGTGAAAGGGTTCCGAGATTTGTACCTTTTAGCGATGCACATCTGGAATGGACTCAGTCAGAAAGTGCGGATGATGAAGTCTTGCAAGAAGCTGTGCCGCCGTGTTTGAGACTTGATACAACGCACCCAGAGACACTTTTTCAGGATCAAACTGTTCCTGGTAAAGAACGCTACAACTTAAGTTCTAAAAAGGAATCTGAATTTTTTGTGTATTACACTCTTTCAGACAAGATGCTATTTTTCTTTTCCTTTTTCGAACCACCATCCGGGTTCAGCTGCAGGCTCGCAGTATAAGACTTAAGGGGTGGCCCGTGTTTTGAGGAAAGGTCTGCGGTTCTAGGGACGTCTAGGACGCCTGGACGCACACTTGAGTGAAGAAGGAAAATTGCTGCGAGCAGCACGTTAGAAGATGGAGTCTGTTGTAACTGAAAGAGATGTTGAGAGAATAGATCTTAAGACAAGATTTTGTACATTGATACATAGCAAATGTTTTATAATATTGTGCTTTTTGGCGTTTTTAAGTATCACGTTAGCTTGTGTGGGTTGGACTGTCTATGCTACACAACAGACATCTGCACCCAGTAGGTATGGGCGGAAAATCCGTTTCGCTCGCGGATTTTGCGGATTTTCGGGAAATTCGCAATCCGCGAGATTCGCGAATCTCCCGCAAAATCCGCAAATCCGCGAGCAGCGGATTTTGCTCGCACTGCTCGCACTGTTCGCGTGAGTTCGCGGCTTCCCAGTACAACTTCGCGCCCCGCGAATAAGTGCTAAATTGCAGAAATACGATCTTAGCAAAACTGAAACTACTTGCCAGGTTCAAAAGTTCAGGCTCATCATTAGTAGCCATTTCCTGTAGTGCTTCCTGAGGGGCCCCTCCAGAGTTCAGTTGCCAGTTGCAACTATTATGTGACCCTGCTCTGAACCTCAGAATAGTTACACATATGCCACAAAGGTCCTGAATTACAGCTAAGGGAGACAAGCAGGAGCCAGGCTGGAAGTTAAAATCCATTAAGCAGCCCCTAATTCATTATTGTCAGTTGGGGCAGGGCAGGTGTTGTAACTAATTTTGCAACAATGAAAGCACTTAGCAAGTGCAAAAGATCACTAATCAGGGCGCACTAAGGAAGCAGGTGCCAGCAAAAAAAATATTCTGTGACACATTAATCAGCCCCAAATTAATTCAGGTCACTTGAGGCAGGGAAGGTGTGCTTTGCTTTGCCGAAAATAATGTACACTGGACAACCAGAGGGTGTGGTGATGAAACAGAGGGTGGCATGGGTGGGCCAGAGGGTAGCATGAGTAGTCAGAGAGTGGCAGTGGTGATAGAGAGTGGCAGTGATGAAGAAGAGTGTCCCAAACAGGCTGGACACGTAGAAACAACAAGTTCGCAAAACTTGCGACCCGACAGGTAAGTTCGCAAATTGCGAAATTGTAAAAACCCTCGCGAACTGGCAGAAACACGGGCGAACACAAAAAAAAAAAATCCGCAAATTCGCGGGAATTCGCGGATTTTGCGGATTGCGAGTTCGCAAATCCGCAGAATTCGCGAACGCGAGATCCGCAAAATTCGCCCATGCTTAGCACCCACCTCCCAACCTATGCTTTCTTTCACTACTGTTTCTTTGCACCAGTTTTATACGTTGCCTGAACACAAACAGACAAGGAGATCAGAATTTGTCAACAACTCGTTTATACAGTTGTTGCATCAGCATCAGTTAGTAGTAAATACCACTAATTGTTGGGTTTGTGGTCTTATGCCTCATACGACAGATAAAGGTATGCCATATTTGGTTTTGCCTTTTTCTTTTAATGGGTCTGTGTGGGCTTTTCAGACCATGTTTATCTATGCATATGAGGTACGCCCCTTACGTTCCCTTAAAGATAACTCGAGCAATAATGCCTTGAAAAGGGGAATAGTAGCTATGACCTGAGATATTGATGCATTTAATGCTATCCCTAAGGATGAGGTGCAGGCTTACATTGGTTGGAACGTGACTGGATATAGTACCAGCTTGACAGAGAAGGAGAGACGAAAAAGGTCTCCCCCTATGTGGATTGTACCCCACTGAGGCAATTTATGTTTGCAAGGTAATGGTCGGAATCCGAAAGCTCAGCTAGGTAAGAGTGTGTGTGCTCTAACCTATGTCTATTCATCTCGGACTTCTCCACAATTTGTGCCAGCTAAAGGCACATATTTTGTTTCTCATGACAGAGCCTACACATGGTTGCCACCTGATTTTTCAGGAACGTGTTATGTGGCGTTTCTGCTCCCCCCTACATACACTACTGCTTCAGACTATCATAGAACGAGATATGGTAGAGGTGTCTTCAATCAGGAAGATACTGCTGCACACGAAGTAGGAGATTTCTTCATGAGCTTCCTGCTCTTTTGGGGTCCTATGATCAATAGTAGGCATATTCGACAGCTTGTCCGCATTGTTGAAGCTACTATTAATGAGACAGCAGGTGCTCTTAGTAATGTTACAGCTCAGCTTCAAGCGGACCGCCTTATGACTTTACAGAACCGTATGGTATTAGACATCATACTTGCAGATCGAGGAGGAGTATGTAAATTGATTGGATGCAGTTGCTGTGTTTACATACCAGATAATGCCCCTACAGTGTACCAAGCCATCTCTAGGTTGTATAAAATCTCTGAGTCTATCCATGTAGACGAAGGAGACTGGTCATTGATGGGATGGTTTTGGGGACTGCTGTCCAAATGGGGATGGAAGACTCTGATATTCCTTGGTATGGTTTTAACCATCCTTTTCTCTTGTTGTCTTTGCATCCAGTGTGGTCCCACCATTTGTAGTCTTTGTGCTTCTATGTGTGTTCGGAGACCTGTCCCGAGAGAAGTAGGGAATAATAAGTTGATGCTACAGCAACACCTTGATGACCTAATGAATATCGACATAGACCTAGATTCAGATTAACATGAGTCTTAGGTTATTGCCTACGTAATGGAAAAAGGAGGGTCTGAGGTTTTGTTATTCTTGAGTCTGATTCCATTGTGTTCTGTGCCACCATTTTGTGTTGCCCTCACGTAGGCCTGTGAAGGTAGCCTGGCGAACAAAGTGGCCTGGCCTTCTTAGTTCATGTATACATTAACTAGGTTTCTTTTTGACTCTGAAATGAACTATAAGAAACTGACCTCGCAAAGCCAATTTCCCTGATCGATCTTTGTCTGAGATTGCCAATCAATGTGCAGCACATCGTTAACTTTTAGTTTCCTTGCACATGCCTTATCTTGTTCAGCATCTGATACTGTTTCTTTTTTATTTTTCTTCATTTCATGGGTTATGCTTCAATTATAGGTTTGTCCGGCTTGTGGAGATTGAATTTGGGACATTCCTAATAATTAACTTTTGGGTTGGGATACTGTAAATTGAGTTTTTGTTATGTGATACTTTGAAAATGTACCTTATTGGCTAGAATTTTGTGCAGTGGGTGTACATTTATAATGTGAATATTGGGCATAAAAGGAACCGTCTTGCCTTAGTAAAATAAGCAGTCTCCTGAGAATTTACACTGTGATGTATTTATAGGATCACTGTTACTAGCTGCAGCTAATAAACTTGGTCTCTGATGCCATCCAGAAGTATTCCGTGTCTCTGTATACCAAGACATGTGAACTCGAAGATCTTAGGCGTGCCCTTGACGCCGCTGGGTTAAACCCCGGTTCTTCGCTACTGGTACTACAGCCTACCCACACCAGTATGCTAATTAGATCCTATATTTTGTAAAACTGTAAACTGCTTTCACTGCAGCTATCCTGTTGATCTGGACAGACCATTCAGTTGTACCATTTAGCTTATGCCTCAACACATTCCGCTGTGCCACCTTGTCCCGACCTCCGCCCCAGTGGTCTAACAACAGGTCAAAACAAATACCCGAGACGCTAACGGAAGCTCTTTCTATTTATTCTCCTGTTATGGTGAAGATGCCTCCATTGCTGAATTCAATTTCTATAACTGGTTCATGCGCCCCTTACACCATCTTTCCCTCTGAAAAGCTTTCATGGGTGCTGGAAGACCCCCACCTCCCATGATTTACTGAGAAACTGAAGGCAGCAACATTTAATTATAAACAGCTGGAGCGGAAATAGCAAGCTCACTACTCAGTACAAGCTTGCTCTCCTACACCAACAAAATTACCACTGAGGTCAATTCAGCTGGGGAGTTTAGTTTCATAAAATGTTTTCTCATCCTGTCGCTAGTGTGCAATCTGTTTAAGAAATGTTAGGATTCTGTGACGACTGATCTCACTTTTTCACACACAAACTAGATGAAATATACATCATTTTTGAATTACAGCCTTTGACTACTGCTAGGAAGTGCTGGGACAATATTTATCTATTATTAACCACGAAGAAGAGGAAAGGGCTGTTCCTGTTTAAACTCTACTACCCCTGTCCCCCAAGCTAATACAAATGTACACACAAAGAGGGGTGTGTAGAGTACACAATAGACACAATTTAGACAAATTACTCAATTTGGAAAAACTGCCCTCGTTCACATACCGAAGTATGTGACATGCTTCATCATAGGGCCTGCTACAGACGCCTTGGTGTAGCCACATCCAGGGCGGAGCATAAGGGAGGGGGAAAAATAATAAATTCCACACTACTAGACATACAACACAATAGTGTCAATATAAACAACACGTAACACAATATGAGGTGAAAAGCTGTGCAGAACACCCTGTGGCTGAACCGATAGTGCGACAAAAAAGTGCAGTACAGGGAAGGGATTAAAACTGATTAGAGGTGCCAATAGAAAAGATCTACTTTATTCACCATAGTTTGGTACCCCTACCAGGATTAAAAGTAAAAAAAGGATGGGAGATGTCTTAATGAGATAATGAGGTTCCTCAAGACTTCCCTCCTACCACTGCTAAAGTCAACATGTTTTGACCGCTAGAATTGTGCCCCGAGAGGTCACTCCAGTCTTCGTCAGGACTGTCGCAATCAGCTCCACTGTAAGCCCTCCCGTAATTCGGACAGCTGACACTCAGAAAGAAGTATATCCACTGGGTCCGTACTCTTCCTGGTTTTGTAAATCACAAGTGGAGGCTGATACCAATAGTGCGTGAAAACATTCACTATAAGGGAGGAGAGAGAGCTTGATGAGGACCCCCGGTTTATATAATCACTCTCTCTGGAAACCCCCAGTCTGTTTCCAGCCTCTTTATTCATAATATTATTCTTGATGTGTTATAAGTTGAAAAATAAAAACTGTAGCAGCAACAGTGTATCTCCTATGCTTCTGACCCGGGTACTAGACTCCGACCCCTCGGGGTTTCAAGCATCAATCACTCGTTCACCAATAGTAACGAATTGGGATCAGCCTCCACTTGTGATTTACAAAACCAGGAAGAGTTGTGTTACGTGTTGTTTATATTGACACTATTGTGTTGTATGTCTAGTAGTGTGGAATTTATTATTTTTCCCCCTCCCTTAGGCTCCGCCCTGGATGTGGCTACACCAGGGCGTCTGTAGCGGGCCCTATGATGAAGCATGTCACATACTTCAGTATGTGAGTGAGGGCAGTTTTTCCAAATTGAGTAATTTGTCTTAATTGTGTCTATTGTGTACTCTACACACCCCTCTTTGTGTGTACAATATTTCTCTAGACTAGAATGGCTCCTCGCTCTCTTTTGTTCCAGCTGCCCCGGTGAGTCAGAAACTGGAGCTACCTTACTTTCCATTTAACCGGGACCCCCAGCTGACTCTTGGCCTTCTAGATTTCTCACCCAATCACCTGGCCAGTTCGTTTCTTATCTCACAGTGCTCTGTAATGCCTCCATAAACTCAGCTCTACTACAAGACTGCTGGAGACCTGTCCATGTGATTCCTCTGCATAAAGAGCATGTGGCCAACCCTCCGATACCAGCCAACTATCTTCCCATTTATTTACTTCCCCTATCCACTTAACTCTAGGAGAAAATAATCAATGAACAACTTATTAGCTACCTCGAAATGAACTCTTTCTGACTCTTTCCAATCCTGATTCCGTGCTAATCATAGCAGACAAACCACTCTTGGTGCGGCCATTGATGGTCTAAGGAACATCACGGATCAAAGGGGCTCTGCTGCTTCGGTCCTCTCATTTGTAGTAGCGGCATGGGACACGGTGTCTCACTTCATTCTCTTAGGGACACTCTTCAAAATTTAAATCTGCCAATTGACTCTGAAATGCCAAGCCTCGTTTCCTCACTGGTCCAATAAATGGTGGTTGATGGCACCGGGCTGGGCCCCCACTCTAGTTAGTAATCTGGGTGTCATTTTAGACAATTAACCTTCCATTAGTAAGTAAGCCAAGTCTCGGCTCCTTGCTTCTGCATTTTTTTAAACGTAGAAACTCCCACCCCTTATCTCATGTATCTGCTTATTATCTTGAATGGGCGACGGCAATTCACTTTATCTTGACATACCATCAGGATTACTGGCACAATTTCAAGGCTACAGAACTTGGCTCCCAGACTGATTCTTAATCTGCCCCACTATGTTCAAATGTTGTCTTTCAGATCTACATAGGCTTTCCTTTGGAAAAAGTGCCATTTTCGAAACACTCTGCCTTATCCATAGATCTCAGCATGGCAGAGTCTACAAGTACTTTCAGGTCATGATTCAGCCCCATCTCTCTAAGAAACTGCTTCACTCATTCAATAGGTGACTTTTGACAGGTCCGCTGGCGTCATTCTGAAGGTCGCGCATTGTCTTACCTCGTTCCAAGAAAGCGGAATGACCTTCCTATTTAAATTCACCATGAGGCTGATTTTCATCAGCTTCAGAAAAATCTGAAAACCTGGCTATTCTATGCAGAGTTATGTCATGCTTTCTCCGCTGATTTCTGTAGTATTGAGCCAGGAGTGGACGCTCTTTTGTGAGCGGTGCACTTTATAAGCTTATATAACATGACATAAGATTCATCACCATGAGCTCCACGTGACCAGGGGATGTATCTAGAGCTACCAGGTAATATTCATATGACCTCGAGGCCATCTTGGCAGCGCTTCAGGCTGATGTGCTCTGCACCTGTGACATTTCAAGGCTGACATGCGCAGTACTTTATCCATCCTGTACGATGCAGCACCCAAGGATGACAAGTGCCGCGTCTTCGGCAGGAACACACTTGCAGTGATGTGTAACCCCTGCCTCAAGATCACACATGACAGCAACAGAAATGGGCAAGGTATTCTCAGTTATTCTGATTGAGAGGGATTGTGGGAAGCGTGGCTGGGTGCAGGGCCGGTTCTAGGATTTGCAGGTCCCTGGGCAAAAAGGGAATGTGCAAGGTCCCTCTATTTTATGTAGGTGACTCCTTGCAAGGAGACCATGCAGAGACACTGCAGGAGGCCCCTTGTCAAGCATTTTACGCCCCCACAGTTATAACTTCCAGTCCACAAGCAATTCTCACACCTTCAGCCGGATAGGTGTGAGAATTGCTTGTGGGTTAAAAGTTAAAAGTGTGGGGGCGCTAAAATGCTGAACAATGGGCGTCCCACAGTGTCTCTGACTGATCTCCTTGCAATTGGGAGAAGAGGAAGTATCTCCCTCCCCTAGACCTCCAGACTTCATCCCTGAGAGGCCCAGGGAGGGGGCCTCCCATGGACTCTAATTGCAAGTAGGCACCTTTCTTTCAGTTCGATCAGCAGGGAAACTAAAGGACACATCACCAGTGCGGGTCCCCATGCTGGTGGGCTGAGTGCGAGGCCCTGGGCAGCTGCCCACGCTGTCCATGCCTAGCGCCGGCCCAGGTTGGGTGGATATAAGGGGGGGGAGGGTGGGAATTTCCAGCACAGACAGCATCAGTGTCTGCAGCCGGGGTAAATTCAGGGAAATAATCAAAAGGTGATGATATGGAACCAAATATTAACACAATCATCGCTCTAGTCGGCAGTGCACCACAGTAACTAGTCCTGCCTCTATTTTTACATTATGCTTTATCTTTGGTGCCCTTCCTCAATGATGCACAACTGAGGCAACTATAAATCAATTGGAACATTCGATAAGAGCGCAAGGGTCCAACAGTGCAGTTATGTATTGTGTTAGTTATTCATTATTGTTCATTACAGACCCCCTGTTACACTTCAAGCACATCCTTCTACTCACGCCCGGTCCCATGGAAGTGTTGTTTCACAGTATACACAATGCCACAATGCCAATTTACAAGAAAATATCTGAAGGGTACTGCACATTAGAAAGCAATAAAAAGGCAAATGTAACTAATTATAATGTAGCGTTCACGATTTAGAAATGGTTTGCTAGAGAAACAGACGGTGTGTCCGGCGCAAAGAGGACGCCAGAAAGGCAGGGGCAGGTATAAGTACCCTTCCCCGACCTGTGTGCGCCAAAAGTGACGCACCTAGTGCGGCAAGGCAGGGGGGGACTCCTACCCGAGTCCCACCACTAGAGGGGTGGTGTACGTGCCTAATTGGCACTTAGAGGGCCGCCCTAATGGCCCCCTGTGGGGGCTGTGGGCAGCTGCAGTAACACCCTGAGAATTAAAGCCAAAACCATCACCCTTTATGCCTGTGCACACTTGGCACTTTATCTCTGGATACGTTTGGACGTGACCAGATGTCTTGCCAATCCCTTCAAGGAGTAGGGAACAGGTCAGATACTTCCCACCACCCTAAGTGCAAATGCCCAAGGGCCAGGCAGATGATATTAACCAGAGCCCCTCTACACATGACCAAAACATGCCCAATCCTGACAGCTGCTGGTTCTATCCCTCTCCAAGGGCTTAAACACACATTCAATAAAATGCAACAATGAAGCTCTTTCACTTGCAGAAAATATACATACCA
Organism: Lissotriton vulgaris; assembly: GCF_964263255.1. NCBI lineage: Eukaryota > Metazoa > Chordata > Amphibia > Caudata > Salamandridae > Lissotriton > Lissotriton vulgaris. Next base: position 749,000,952 of record NC_141685.1, on the reverse strand, counting down.
CAGCTACACAATAAAAACCATTGCCTAGCCTAATTGTAGTATCTCCGTAGCAAACGTAACGTTCATTACATGTTTTATGAGTTTAAGAATTAATCAACATTTTATCACCCGTTTTGCACACGAGCTTGAGACAGCTCGTCAGAGTGATCAAAAGTCGTAGCGCAGGTACAACAATTCTTAGCATTTCTTTTTTTCACCAAATAATGCAAGCTAGGCATAGCTCAGCCACAAAAGTTGCAGACCTTCCACTCAGGCTTTACCAAGCCCAATTCTACCCCAGGTTTGGGTGCAAACCAGGTATAGATAATCTATTTAGTTACTACATTCTGTACACCACTCCCGACCGTCACAAGCCCATAGCAAGTTGAATCCAGCAGCAATCGGCGCACAATTCCACCCTGACGACAGTGGAAGCTGCGTCTTCCATCACACGGTTCCAGAGGAAGTGAGCGCCGCTTCCACTCACTGGGATTGTGACACGCCTCTACTGTGCCCATTTTTCCACAGAACAGAAATTTGACTCCCCCGATTTTGTTGTGGCAATGCCTGTAACAATGTATCACTAGTTTTGCAAAGAGATCTTCGAAAAATGCTACAACTTTACAAAACAAGCATTAGCAATGCAATAAAAAGGTCTCGCATTTACGCGAGACCTATTGCATTGCAAATGGTAGGCAGCAAGGACAACGGGAGGGAGGGCAGAGGGGAAGGGTTGAGAAGGCATGGACAATGGGAGGGCAGAGGGGGAGGCACGAACAATGGGAGTGCTGGAGGGGGAGGGGGAGAAGGGGGAGAGAAGACATGGACAATGGGAGTGTGGGTGGGGGCAGGGGTTAGAAGGCACGGACAACGGGAGGAGGGAGTAGAGAAGGCAATAGGAGAACCTCATTAAAGAAAATTGTGCTCACAGTCTAAATAACAGGTACTGTGTAACTCTCAAAGTAAAGGGGCCAGTAGCCATGGGAGGATACAAATAACTAAATGGCCGTAATAAGGAGGGACTAACAATCCTATGAACCAATCCGAAGGCAGAACTTAGGAAGGACAAAGACACAAGCCAATGAAAAATGTGGGCGGGGAGTGGGTGGGGCTTCCCTCCCGTACTGAACTACCACAGATCTTCACCAGAGCAGCACTTGCACGCTGACTCTAGGCTCAACTTAAAATGGCAGTGAGCATCTCACATGGGATTGCATGCTGTCAAGCTAACTAGAATTAAACCCACAGAGCAGTCCAGAAATACATACAACGGCAGAGTGGCACGCCTTTCCAAAGGCATTCTTAGCACTTTCATCCCAACAGTTATCCTATGCTCTTTTCTGTTCACTACTTTGGCCGTCTATTAAATGCTTATTGCCTATACACCTATTTCAGCAGGGCTTCTCTCTTTCCCTTTTCTGGTTATTTTTCCTCTGCGTTTGCAGGCTCACACCCCCATATTCCCTTATAGTGAAAACGGAAGCAGAGGCATGGCTGTTGGAAAGGGAGAGAAGAGTGAAGGATGTTCAGTGGTATACATATCTGTGCAGGCTCGCACACAAAGCCTAATTGTGCAACTTTCATCTATTGACACAAATTCCTTGGGCTACTTTAAGTGCCTGGGGACAGTGGTAAGGTCACGGAGACTGACCGCTATAATAGTGCACAAACAGATGTACACCCCAACTATATTGAGACCTCTAGCTATCATCCAATAGAATAACGAAACCTCAGGGCCCCCCCTGCAAGCATCTGCTGGCTTGCCATCCGGGAAGAGCTATCTCACCGCACCAGGTGTTGAAGTCCTTCCTGGTCCCACATGAAGGCCTTGTGCTCTTCTTTTGCCAATGGTGGTCGAGATGACCTCTGGGAAGCTGTACTGACGGACGCCATTTCACAGCTCAGGCCTGCGTCTGCCCCATCTGTGCTGCCCGCGGACCCAACAATGGAACGCATGCTGTAGGAAATTGTTGCGATGGTCACTGTTTGGAAGGCATGGATGACAAAATAACATTGAAATTGAAGCCAATTTGAGCGCACCTTGCTAGTTACAATGACAGAGTGGAGTGTATGGAGCAGCATTTTTTGGAAGCAGAGGAGAGGCTCAACTGCGTCTTAAATAGGGACTTGGAACTCTGGTTTATTCACAACAAGATCATTGATCTGGAGGATCGGAGCTGCAGAAATGATGTCTGCTTCCTTGGCTTCTGGGAGTGGGTGGAAGGGACCTATGCTCACTGATTTCTCAGGGAGCTTCTCCCCACCCTCAAGGGGCTTGCCTTCTCCCCCAGTCCCCAAGGGAGATCCGGAAGGCACACAGGAACGGCCTGCCCTGGATGGCAGCACTGGACAGGGCTTGCCCCCTCATTGCATGCTACCTCTGCCTCAAGCAGGTACGCTAACTCCTCACCGCAGCTCGCTCCAATGAGACGTTGATTATGCGGGCCACAAGATATATGTCTCAGCATATTTACTGGTGAGACCAACAACAAGAGGAAGATCATCCTTGCCCTCAGGCCTCAACTGTGCAAATCTGACATTACGTTTGGCCTCTTTAAATCTGCTTGGATATGGATCATGAAGAATAATACAAGGACTTCTATGACTCAGAGGAGCTACGGTCTTTCCTGGATAAGGGCATGAATACGGCTCCTGTTGAGTCATCAGCAGTCACCCAATCTGTGGACACGTTCACTTCTGCTGCTGGAGACTGTTGCCCTGCCCCCCAGGGGGGATTCAGAACCAGGACAGACTCCAGATCAGGTCCATCAGGTCACAGAGTGACAAGGATAAGGCAATCCGGGAAGTGGTGGAGGTCACACAGGACAGAGGGCGTCACAAATCCTGCTCCCCGATGAAGTCTGGTATGGCTATGGATTGAGTGCTGCCTACTACGACTGCTGACTTCTAGTGCCCTTAATGTCTTTCTTGTTGACAGGTGAGTACTGCCTGCATGTCTGTCTGCTGTTCTGTTGCTTTCTGATTTTGTTGGTGATATGTATTGTTATGCTTGTTGTTGGTGCAGGATGTAGCCTATTACCTGTCCTGTCCGGCCCTCACACTCCTTAGTTCTCCAGTACTTGGGCACTCATGCTCCCCTGACTCGTTCACTCACTCTTCTGTCCTTCTGTTCTTTATTCCTGGGTGTGCCTTCCTGGCCTGGACTGCTATTCTCTACAATTCTCTCCCTCTCTCTCTTCCCTCTCTCTTGCTGGAGGTTCCGGGTCTGTTTTTTTCTTCGCTTGCTGGAGATTTTGGGATGTCTGTGAGGGCTGTGGGGTCTGTATTGGCCCTATGCTGTCTTTATGGGCCCTGTGCTGTCCACTCACTTCCCATGAAGGACCGCCGCGAATAGCTAACTAACCTTTTTTTTAAACTTTATTTATCATTTTAGCAAAAAATGTTGCACAAACAAATGGGCTCATTGTCAATAACACATCTAAAGACTTATCATAGATTAATTAGTACATTTCAATGTCACATTGCCAAGTAATAAAAAACGAAAAAGTACAGTGGTTAATAGGTTCCCAGAAATCCACCATGCCTGGATGTGATTGCTGAAGACATTTCCCTGACAGTCTGACATCCCTCTGGCACTGTAAAGAGGGTTATGTGTCATTGTGTATACTCACTCAATATGAGACTGCATAAAGAAAATTGTGTGCCTCATTACGGATCAATTATTGTGGCGCCGATAGCGCCTATCCAACCCCAGCTGAGACTATATCGTGTTCTAGTTGTATAGTTGTGGCATTGCAAGTGGCCTCCGTGTACGCCCTGAATGGCCCCCAGATGTCTTTTGAGCAGGAGGAATGGGGTAATGTAGTAGAGTATGCTCCGCTGTTTGTGTTACAGTACGCTAACCTGTGCAGCTAACTTTGTAAGGTAGGGACTGAAGGTTCCGGCCCCAGTGTAATGCGATTTCTCCTTTGGCTAGTAAAAAGCTAATGGGGGCAATCCTACGGATTTTCTTGGGGAAATTTACCACTTATCCCAGTAGTGTGATCTCTGGAATGGGAGCGAGGGTCAGGCCAGCCATGTCTTCTAGCGTCTTATGGATCGACTCCCAGTAAGACTGTAGCTTAGGACATGTCCAAGTGAGGTGAACGAAATCAGCGTGAGGAGCGTAGCATTTGCGACAAAAGTGGAGTATAGAGAGGTCAAGTCTGCGGGATCTACCTTGAGTGACGTATACCTGTCGCAAAAGTTTTAAATGAATTGGGCAGCTATTTAGGGATACCTCCTTCGTCATCGTGCAACACGCGGACCATTTGGTCATCTGTGATGGGACGCCCTATGTGGTCCTCCCAGTCCTTACGAATGTTGTCATCTGATACTGTAATGAGGTCAGAACAGGCCTTGTACAATTTAGATGTTAGATGTAGCCCACTTTCTGATTCAATGATTAAGGACAGAGGTACGAACGAATAAGACACAATGGGAAAGCTTGGCAGGGAGGCCTGTAGTGCTGAGTCAATACGTTTTAGAATAAAGCGATCCATGAACGTGGCGTCACGATAGCTACCTAACCTTTGCATGGGGATCTTTGCCAGATACCTCGCGCTGCTACTCCGCTTCCACATGTTACGCTATAATCTGCTCTTCGCAGCTTCTCCCCTGGCTTCTTCTTCCTCTCCATGCACTGGGGCCTCCCGTGCTCCATGGACCCTCAGGTTTGGGCCTGAGAAATAAAGTTTTACCTGGGCTGCCAGTGATCTCCCCTCGTCTGTCTGTCTTTGGTCCCCTTCCCCTCTTCCCTCTTAACCCTGCCATATACTTAAGTTAGGCGACCCATCCCCCGGGGGGCTTTCCCTCTGTCTCCTTCCACTTTATACTCATCTACCCCCATCCTTCCCTGCTTTTTTTTTAACCAATTTTACTGGCGATCATCTTTTGGCGCTACTTACCAGGGTGCCCTCTCCCCAACTTCACGTTGCCACTCATCGATAGCCAGCACTGCAATGCATCAACCAAAGACTCTTCATACTATCTCCTGGAGGGAAAGTATTATCCAGCCAATTTTTAAAGGGGGAAACCCAGCAAAGCCGATAAACTACAGATTAATCGCTCTAATTGATGTTGAAGCAAAGATATATGCCAGCTGCTTATTAATCCAATTGAAAACATGGTCAGATGATTACAACTGCATCCCAGTGTTTCAAACAGGGTTTCGAACTGGAGCAGGCACTTTAACAAACCTAATGGCATTGACATTGTTAACCGAAAAAGCTAAATTTAAGAACACCTGCCTGTTTGCCTGTTTTGTGGACCTTAAGCAAGCGTTCAACAGTGAGCCCCGTAAATGTCTATGAGATAAACTGGCCAGCTGGTGCATCCCCATAAATTTTTTAAAGGTCATCAGAGAATTATATTTGTGCACATGGAGCCGGGTAGAGCTAGGAGATGGCCGGTGGATAACAAAGAAAATATATACCCAAAATGGTCTGAAACAGGGGTGTGTGTTAGCTCCAACTCTTTTTAATATGTATATATCTGATCTTGAAGATGCCCTTGTGGAATCAATAGTCATCCGCCGTCGTTATTTAATGAGGAAATTAGGTGCCTTCAGTACGCCGACGATCTAGTACTCTTAAGTCAAACTGCAATCGGCCTACAACAAGGAATGAGTGCCTTAGAAAAATATTTGACAGCACAAGGGCTAGAACTGAATTTATTGAAAACAAAAGTTGTTACGCTAGTGGATGCCAAAAACAAAAACAAGAAATTTGTATGGTGTATAGAGGGGAAAAAAGTTGATGCTGTCGCCTCTTTATATCTTGGATTATCGGTAGAACGAAAATTAAGTTATAAATCACAGCTCATCTCAATGAGGTCAAAATCTCAAAACCTGATACACGGTTTTAACGTATTAAAAAAGAAACTAAGTTGTCCATCATACGGCAATTTATTAACTGTCATGCAGGCACAGTTAATGCCAAAAGTAACCTATGGCGCTGAAATAATGAAAGGATGTGACATCCCCGCCTTGAATAAAATGCAAACAAAAGTATACAAAAAAGTTTTTCAGATCCAACAAAGTGCATCGGCTGCCAGGGTCCAGCTGGAGTTTGGCTTACTAAATCAGGAATTTCGCAGCAAAGGCGCCTTCATGAAATTATGCTGGAAGTTGTGTGCTTCTGAAAATGGGACCATAGACTACCTATGATGAAAAGAAATTGACAGACAAAAAGAAAAGAAAAAGCAAGGATCTTGGGGTAGTTATTTAAACCAGGTGATAGAGGACCTCTCTGCCCAAGATATTTGGAATCTCAGCATAGGGAAAAAGGCGTTCAATACACTAATCAACACAATAAAATTCTTGTCTCACTCAACGGATGAGAATACTTTACTGCAAAGACAGCATGCCTGGATGGTTATCAGCTCATATGGGAAAAGGAAGCCTCAGGAATATTTATCAGCCTTTTTCTCACTTACCCTAAAACATCAATTTATGAGGCTGCGTCTTGGCATGTAGGAAACAAAAGACTTTATCCCGGCATGGAAGGATAATAGGGAATATCGAGACTGCAGACTATGCAGATATAAAGATGAATCTATTCAACACATTTTTTGTGTATGCCCAAAGTTATTAACCCCTCCCATGCTCGTGACGGAACCGTTCCGTCACGAGCCTTGGGTGGGCTGTGCTGGTGAAGGAACGGTTCCGTCACGGCCCGCTCGCCGCGCCTGCGTGGTGTGAATTCCGCGCCTGCGTTGAAGTTCTGAAGAGCGGGCGGGGCCGTGGCAGAACCGTTCTGTCACAAGCACAGCTCACCCGCGGGCCGTGACTGAGCGGTTCCGATAGGACCACGGGACCGCCGCGCGGCCCCGCCTCCCCCTTAGCGCTGCGGCGGAATAGCCGCCGCAGCAAAAGGGTTAAAAGAACGGAAGTCACTATTAAAAACACTATGGAATAGTTTGAATATACGCCATGTAAAGAAGCTGTAATCACATGGCTCAGCAGGACCTCAATCCCCCTAGTATGCAGGGGGGTGAAACTTTTAAATGTGTATTTAAAAGAAATCAGTTGAAACTCTGTGGAGAGCGAAATCGAGTTTTAAATACTATTGGACAACCAGAAAATTTTTGAAGAGTTAAATGCCATTTAATAACAAGGATGCTAGAAAGACATGAGAGGAAGTTGGGCCTGCCGGATTGGAATACCCTCGTGGAGGGTTATTCCATCTGTATTTTCCAGGAAACCTGGTGCAGGGAGCCTTGTCACAAGGTGGGTTACTCAACCCACTTTGTCCCAGCTGTTCCCTCGGTTGCAGGGAAGGGATGCCCTTCGGGTGGTCTCCTTATCTGGGTAGGAACTTCCCTAGAGTGCAAGGTGGAGGAGCATCCTACTAACTCTCCCGACCTCCTTAACATCACCCTAAAGGATTCTAGGGGTGTCCTGCTTTTGGACATCCTTAACATCTACGCTAGAGGAGCAAAGGGTGGTACACAATCTGCCACCATTGCTCTCCTAGAGCATCTCCTTAGGCAGCGCGCCCCTGGATCCCACATCCTGGTGGCGGGTGACCTTAATTGCACATTTGAGCCTCTCGATACGGATGATGTATTAGGGACAGAAGAGGAGGACTCAAGGCGGGGGATTCCCGCTCTGTCCTTGCCCCCCATCAAGAGGTGGACTCAAGTGGCTCTACAGATTAACTCCCTCAATATGGAGTTTGACTTGAGGGCAGTCAATGGGAGGTCCAAATCAGATTTGAAAGGGGCCCATACCTACAACAGGCCAAATCATACATCAAGAATAGATTACATCCTTCTTGATGTACGTTTATGGGGTGATCTAAGGGATATGGAGATTATTTCGACCATTGAGAGTGATCACAACCTCCTCTCTCTTGTTCTTTCTCCCCAGTGGCTTAAGGGAAGGAAGAAATCCCTCCCCCATATGGCCCCCAATCCCCAGGCAGTAGATATCTCTAACTGTGGTCGACGGTTGAAGTGGGCTAAATTCACCTTATCCCCAGAGAAAGTTGCAGCCGTAGGGTGTCTCCTGCTTGCAGCTACGAACAAACTAGACCTGTCTTCCCAAGTCTCTGAAGAGGTCTCGTTGACCTTCTGCAACCTAACTAGGGAATTAAGTAATTTATTTACTCTTCCCGGTGGGTGCAAGGGAGCTCACAATAGGGAGCGACCACTTACCAAACAGGGTTGGTATACAAAGAAATGTAGGGCTATGAAAAAAGCCTTGATGGGAGCAGTCAAATCCAAATCCCAAGTAGCTACCAGGCTTGCAAGGAAGGATTATTATCGGACACTGAAGGCAGCGAAAAAGGAGTGGGAGGAAAAGTTCTGGGCAGACCTCTTGGCAGCTAGCATAGGGAGGGATGCTAGGGGGTTCTGGAGCCTGGTCAGGAATAGGGATAGGCCGGTAGCCACGTTGGTTACATGTAACATTCCAGCTCAGAGTTGGTATAACCACTTTGAGGCCTTGTACTCCTTACCTGGCGGGGCCAACAGCGATTCTCCATCCATGGTGGTCGAGGCAATGGTTGACCTCCCCGATGCCTTCACCGCTAGGGAAAAAACTGTAATAAAGACCCTGGTCCCTCTAAAAGCTGCAGGACCAGATGGGATTCCTGGCGACCTGATACGAGCCTTCCCCAAGGAATGGGGTAAGTTGGTCGCTTCCCTACTGAACGCAATTCTGGGGGGAGGTCCTGTACCCGACTCCTGGAAAGGGGCGGAGGTTGTCCCGATTTTTAAAAAGGGGTGTCGGGACAGCCCTGCCAACTACAGGCCCATAAGCCTCATAGACTCCTCCCGGAAGGTGGCAGGGAAGGCGATCCTGGGGAGGCTTCTCCAATGGGTGGATGTTAACAAGATCTTGTCAGACCTTCAGGCGGGTTTCCGGTCGGGAACTGGAACCATCGAACAGGCCTTTAGACTAATGCTCCTGCATTGGAAGGTAGTGGTGCTGGGCAAGGGCAGTCTTTACCTGGCCTTTATAGACCTGAAGACTGCCTTTGACCTGGTACTTAGGGAGGAATTGTGGAGGGTCCTGCAGACCATGGGGTTGCCCCCCTACTTATTGTTGCTCCTAACCAAACTAAACTCAGGGAACTACGCACAGGTGCGGTGGGTCACAGGGGGGGAAAGACTGATAGGATCCCGGTGTGCAGGGGAGTCCGCCAGGGATGTGTACTAGCCCCCACCCTATTCTCCTTGTATGTGAATGGGGGGGTGGAGTATTTACAACAAGAACCGGCCGATGCACCCTCCCTGGCGGGCATCCGGATCCCTACTCTGCTTTTTGCGGATGATACTCTCCTCATTTCTAAGACCCTCCAAGGTCTGCAAAAGCTTCTCGACCGCTTCCAGGAGTTCTGTTCCCTGAGGGGATTAGTGATCAATATCAATAAAACCAAATATTTGGTCATGAATCCCCCCAGGAAACTAGGGAGTCCACCGGTGCTGAATAGCTGTCCACTGGAGAAGGTAGCAGAGTTTGACTACCTGGGAATCCGGCTTAGTGACTCCATGAGCTGGTCCCCGCACATTAACAAAATAAAAGAGTGGGTGGCGCGTTACTTAGGGAACACTGTTCTTTCCCCAAACATTGTATGGCCCCTGTTATCGATATATATAAAGCTAGAGGGGTCACCGCTGCACTATATGGAGCTGAGCTTTGGGGTACTTGTAATTTGGAGGTACTAGCCAAAGCGGAGAGCAAACTTTTGAAAACCTAATGGCTCTCCCTTTGAGCACACCCACAGTCCCAGTATTACTAGACTTGGGATGCAGACAGATTGAAGATCAGGCACGATTACGGCCCCTATTGTTATGGGCTTGTTTGTGGAGGGTCCCAGAACTCACCTCATATGCTGAGGGCCTGTCCGAGGTGATGACCATGGGGGGTTGGTATAAGATAAAGTGGTTGAGGGATGTCAAAAGCCTTTTGGGGGAGTTGGGATTGGGCGAAGCATGGGTTACTCGCTCCGCCCCACCCAAAGCCACCTTAAAGAAATTGTACTGGGACTGGGTCTCTTCTAAACTTATTAGCAACCCACGACACTGTAATTCCGCCGCAGCCTTCTTACAAATCAAAGACGTGGTGGCTTACGAACCCTATCTTGATTTGATTTCCATCTCATTTGATAGGGCTCTGTACTTTATGTTTAGGGTGGGAACCCTACCAGTAGGCTATTTGACATCTAGATGGAAATCTACCTCCCAGCACTCCCCCTATTGTGCCCTATGTTCCTTGAGGGTGGAGACGGTTGCCCACATCTTTTTTGAATGACCAGACTATTGTAACCCGAGAAAGCGCTGGCTTAAACCTGTGTGCAGATCACTTGGTACTCGCCAATTTACAGTGGCCCTACGCATTTTATTAACAGATACCACCCCCCTTGTAGTTTGTGGCATTTCAAAACTTTTTAAATGGTCTTGGTTGATCCGATTAAATAGGCTTTCTGTATCCATTTAATTTCTTTTTAACTGTACATATTTCCTTTTAATTGTACATATTTCAACGTCTAATTGTCTTTTTTATCTCATGGATGTATACCTATGTATATTTGTTGTATATCTTTTTTAAATTTCTATTGTATGTACTGCTTTGAAGATATTTTTATGTATCGAAATAAAGCATATCAACCAACCAACCGGAAAGACATGAACTTTTTCAACTTTCGTTTTAAATGAAATTTTAAACATCTGTTGCACAAAAGTACCTTGTAGATTAACTGTGTAAAATTCTACTAATGATTTTATGTGTTTATATAGGTATGTAGAAGTACTATTTTAAAATGTCATTTGGTGTAATGGTTTTTGTTTTTTAAAAGACCGATCACCCTAAATAAAAATCTTGAAATCTTGAAATCTATCTGCTGGAATGTGAAAGGCTTCACACACATCATAAAATGCGAAAAGGTGCTTGTGTAACTTAATTCCAAACATGTTGATGTGGCCTTTCTTCAGAAACCCCCCCTCATGCCTCATGCCTGCATAAGTGGAGAAACTCCAGCACGACTGGATGGGGAAGGTCATTCATAGATATCGGCCACCACTCCCAGCTGAGGGTAGTGGGCCACCTCGGAAATGCAGTCTGGTGATCCTCCTGCGCAGATTGCGCCCGCTGACCAGGCTGAAGTCATGGACCAAACCAGAGGGTTGGTACTTAATTGTCAAGATACGGCTGAGCAACAGGACGCTGTGTGTGGACTTTTTTGCATGCCAACTTGGTCAAAGTGCTCGTTCTTCCTGCAGCTTAATCACCTGCTTATGGAAATCAGTGCCATCCACTTCCTCATAGGGGATGACTGTAATCTGGCTCTAGACATGATCCTGGATAGCACGGCCCGATCAACATGGGCAACATTGCGGACCGGACTCTTCTGGTGGATGTTGCTGAGGATCAGTGTCTTGTTGATTCTTGGCACCTCTTGCACCCTACCGATCAGAAATTCCCTTTTCTCTAACCAGTGCAAAGCACCCAATCGCAGCGGGTCTACCTCAGTGTCCCCCAACCGATGGCTGCCCTGTCCCAGGATCCTCAAATGCATGCTCTCAGACCATTTCCGATCCTCCTTTCGGCAGACCTGGGGCTGCCAAGCCCGGGGCTCAAATAGTGGCACCTCAACATACGTCGCCACAGGTCTATCCAGGGCAAGGCCCAGCGGCAGGCTCATGTTACCACCTACTTGGACCACAATCAGGGGTCCATCACCTCTGCACGCACTTTGGGGGCAGCTGCCAAGGCAACAATGAGGGGCCAGCTAAAGAGAGACACTGCCCTCTCCAACAAACAGAAGGCAGAACAACAGAGGGCTTTGGAAGGCACCATAGTGACCCTCACCTGCCTTTACACAGTGGGCTCCTCGTTCCCCCTCGCCGCCTTCAGGTGTCACTTGGAGGAAGTGTGTATGGACCACCTCTATACTTCAAAGGTGGAGTACGCACTCCAGCAGCTGAAGGGTCATGACTATGAGCAAGGCAAGCAGGCAGGCCAGCTGTTGGTGACACAGTTGAGGCAGAGGGAGGCAGCGATGGCTATCCCTGCCATCAAATCTGCTACAGTTGCATTCTCTGCAAACCACAGGACATATCGAACAAGTTCACACCTCCTACTGGAACCTCTAACCCTACCTGGTTAAATCCTTGACAGAGTTGTCTGTTGTCGCCCCTAGTCTTTCTCCTGGCAATGGAGCCCCAAGCCACACCCCTCCTCCAGTTGCTGCGGATTGCGGGTATTCATACCCTAGGGGCCCATTGTCTCTTTATCTGGACGACATTTTACTTATGTTTTCCACCCTCTCTACATCACTTTTGGTCCTCCTGGACCTCATCTATACCTTTGAAGGCACTCTCCTGATACAAAATCAATTGGAGCAAGAGCAAATCCCTACCGATTTCACAGGTGACCACAAGGGCAGCGGTGGATAGCTACCCCTTTCAATGGAAGCCCTTGCGTCTTATGGACTTGGGAATCAATAGCAATCAGGGTCTGGAATGCATGTTATTGGTTAACTCTGACTATGACAATTGGCCCCACGTCAACCTGTCGTGGGCTAGGTCGCAGCCTGTCAAGATGGTGACCCTTCTGCGGTTTACCTACATTCTGGGCATTCTCCCACTGCTCATACCCCTGAAGCTTTTGCAGGTGAAGGACAGGGATATCAAGTCCTTCATTGGAGGGAATGCGAGGGACAGCTCACCGTTCCTGCAATGGTCTGAGACTCCTCTTGGTTGTGCACTGATCTATGGCCTTGCACTTGGCACAGCTTGCCTACATGTATCTGCAGGGGATCGCTGACAGAATGTTGAGAGTCAAAAAATCGGCCTACAGAAATTTCGACGCAAATATATCGAAGTCAAGTATATCGACATCCTATCTACATTAAGGTAAATACAAAAATATAAAAAAAAAATATCGATTTGAAAAATATTATTAAACATATCGGGTTTTTTAAAGTTACAAAAATAATGTAAAATAAAGTAAATAATACATATAATTAAAATAATCATAGGTAAAAATATTTTAAAATATTTAAAAATGCTAACTAATATATATATATAACGTAAAAATAAATTAAACATATACATCTAATATATATAGTATATATACTTACATAATAATATATTTTAATAATTACTTTAATTACATAAATTGTTATAAAAAATCTTATAAATGACAAATACATCTCTACACATAAAACAATAATATATAAATAAAATGAAATAATATATAACACATTAAAAAAATTACAATTATTTTTAATATTGATAAAATTCATTTTATACTACATTAACTAAAATAATACAAAAAATGACTATTCCCACTCTATTGAGTGCAAAGGAAGGGAAAGTGTTGGATAGCATAGGGGTAAAAATTACTATTCCCACTCCAGTGAGTAGAACAGTAGGGAAAGTGTTGGATAGCGTAAGGATAAAAATTACTATTCTCACTCCAGTGAGTGCAACAGGAGGGAAAGGGTTGGATAGCGTAGGGGTAAAAATTACTATTTCCACTCCAGTGAGTGCAACAGTAGGGAAAGTGTTGGATAGCATTAGAGTTAAATTACTATTCCAACTCCAGTGAGTGTAACAGTGTTGAAAATGTAGGATAGGGTAAGGGTTAAATTAACATACTTATTAATTAAATAATAAAAAATGACATATTAATAAGTAATTACCAAAAATGTTAATAATAAATACCAATAAAATGTTATGATATTTACTTAAATAACATCAAAGCACTTCCCACCCTATTCCCCTATAAATGCACAACCTGCTACACATACAAAATAACACAATTAATTCAATTATCAATTAATACAAATTAATTGACAATGAATAAGTAAATAATTAATTTATAATACCAATTAATAAAAATTAAAATGTACTTATTTATAATAAATGACTTCCTACCCTATTCCCCTATAAACCCACAACCCGCTACACATAAAAAATAACACAATCAATTTAATTATCAATTAATCGATTAATAAAATGTAATTACCAATTAATATGTATTTTACAATAAATTAATTCACAATAACAATAAATAAAATAAAAATGCATTAATTATAAATATACATTAATCAATTAATACAATATAATTACCAATTAATAATTAATTAACAATAAATTAATAATCAGTAAAAATAAATTAAAAATATTAATTAATTCATTATAATTAATTTACCTCCCACCCTATTCCCCTATAAACTCTCAACCCACTCTGATCCTAAAACGCAAAATTTACTTTAAAAAAATTACTAATTTCTAAACTTTTACCAAATATATTTAAAAATATTTAAAAAAATTACAAAAAAATGTTAAACACATATATATAAAATACATACTAAAGTACATAACACTAATATAAATATCGATATTACTAACAACAATATTTTTGCTAACGATATTACTTACTTCGCTATTACTTACTTTGATATAAAAAACAATATTACTTACCTTAAGGTCGAGATTTTGGTCACTGATGTTCTTGACTTCGATATTCTGTCCCTACGATATTTAAAATTCGATATTATTGTGGGTCGATAATAAAAAATCGATATTATGTATGCATGCAATCTGCAGGACCATGACCCCCCCTTCGGTGTCACGATATAGCACACCATCTTGAGGTGACTGACATTTGACACCTCTGCGCCTGGTTCGGTGAATCTTATGATTCATGAGTCAAGACCTGGACGCGGGCACACCAGGTCATTGTTGAATGTCCACTTACATGATGCCTGTACAGGGCAAATCCACATTGACAGCAAGATGGTTAACTGGAGCGTTTGGCAGGATGAGGGGATCCTTTCCCTCCACCAGTTTCTCTACCAGGGGTTGCTCAAGTCCTTTGATGCACTCCGTGAGGAGTTTCATCTACCACCCCACCAGTAGTGGAAATAAATGCAGCTACACCACTGCCTCGCAAGCCACTTGCGTCTGCAGCCCTGGGCTCCACCATCTCCCCAGTGATTGCTTATTTCAAGTTGTGGTGACGCTTAAGAGGTCCCTGGCCAAGGCCCCCCCCCTGCTGCTGTAACTTGAGTGCTCCACGCAAGCTCAAACATTGAACTGTTTCTGCTAACTTTCAAATCATTTTTGCAACACTTTTGCCTTCTAACTCACATTTCTCCCAACTTTTGCCTCCTTTTAACTCGTTTCTCTCCCAACTTTTGCCTCCCTCTAGTTAATTTTTGCCAACTTTGCCTCCTTTTAAATCGTTTCTCTCCCAACTTTTGCCTCCTTCTAACTCGTTTTTTCTCCCGCCTTTTGCCTCCTTCTAACTCTTTCTTCTCCAGTTTGTCTCCTTCGAACTCGCTTTCCTACCAACTTTTGCCTCCTTCTAGTTCATTTTTGCCAACTTTGCCTCCTTCTCACTCGCTTTCCTCCCAACCTTTTTCTCCTTCAAACTCATTTTTCTCACAACTTTTGCCTACCTCTAAACCATTT
This sequence comes from Lissotriton vulgaris, assembly GCF_964263255.1. Taxonomy (NCBI): domain Eukaryota; kingdom Metazoa; phylum Chordata; class Amphibia; order Caudata; family Salamandridae; genus Lissotriton; species Lissotriton vulgaris. The sequence continues at coordinate 748,985,544 of NC_141685.1, read as the reverse complement.
TCTCCTAGTTTTTCCCACACTTTCCCCACTCACTTTGGTGCCTTCAGTGCCGCTCTCCCTTCTACTTCCCGCTGACCCCGCCCAGCACCCCTCCCAGGAACCTACTTAACGGAGGCCGCGCCGAAGAAAAACTTGTCTGCGCCTGGACCACTGCCACCATCAGAAATCCTGGATCTCCACCCACCCACAGCTACACCAGTGCCGAGATAACATCCCTGAACTCTTGGCGCTGCAATGACCACTGCAGCCATGCACCGCCACTCTTAACGACAGGAACCTTCCCCTGAGGACACTGCCTCTTCTCATGCAACATCAGAATGTCCTTGTCCGTCCACGGGCCCCCGCTCAACACTACTGAGGCGGAACACCTCAAGTACCTCCTAATCAACACCCAATTGTTCCACAAACATTCCACTGAGATCTGGAATATCATCACCTCCCTCACTCCAACATCATCTTCCTCACCAAGACCTGGCTCAATCCTGCATCAGCACCCGACATCGCCACCGCCACACCAAACAGACACAAAATTATTGACAGGGACTGCATTAACAAACATGGAGGTTTAATAGACATCATCCACAAAGAATGCCTCTACTGCACAGCCCCCACTGATGACACCACCCGCTTTACGGAATACTTCAAATTACAACTCAACACATACAGCAAGACCACCATCAGAGGCACCCTCGCCTACAGACAGCCAGGACCACCACCTGCCTTTTGCTAGGCCATTCCCAACTTCATAGGCCCTCTGGTCATCAACTCCAAGTTCTTCATCTTCCTCAGAGATCTCACCTTTCATCTCGACGACCCCCACGACGCCAACAGCAAACTTACTCGAGAACAAGAACAACCTCTCCCAACTTGTCACTGATCCCACTCACATCACTGGGCACAAGCTAGACCCCATCTTTACAGCTAGCACCAGAGTTCGGTACAGCCTTGTCGCTGTACTCATATAGTTGGACCACTCAATCGGCCATCTCTCCATCATAACTGCCCCCACAGTAGCTGGAGTGAGATACCTGAAAACCTATGGGGCAAAACTTTCAGCTCCTCCTCTCAGGACACCACTTCCAACCCCGAAGTGGCTGTCAATAAACTTCAACTCATGGATCACCAAATGTGCCAACTTGGTCGCACCTATCAAGCCCACCAAACCAGGCAGACCCACCAAGCACATCAACTGGTACACCCTGGAACTAAATACCACCAAGCGCAACTGAAAACGACAAGAAAGTATTTGGCGCACTTACAAAGAGCTAAATAACCAAGCTCTTTTCAAACTGGCTCTCAACAAATACCACCAGCACCTGAAAGACTAAAAGAGATGCGCTGGCTGCCTGACTTGAAGCCAGCTCTAACAGCAAAGAGCTACTTAACATTGTCAAAGAGTTCTCCAAACACTCAACAACCAAAAGCACAGTCGCTCCTTTCCAAGATCTCTGCGACACCCTAGCACACATCTTTCACAACAATATCTCCACCATCTATGAATACTTCAACCCCCAACTGCCTGTCGCCAGCATGGAGGAATCCTCCTTAACCTCACTGACTCCCCCTCAAACCTCATGATTACAACATGGGACCAATTCACCATGCAGACCACCTCTGCCATCATGAGCTCAAACCAGTCAGTACCACTCTGGGATCCCTGCCCCACCACATGTTCAAACTGAGGAACAACACCATCAGCAAAGAATTCACCACCATCTTCAACACCTCCATCACATCGGCTACCATCCCAGATGAATGGAAACACTCTCCTAGACCAGGGAGAAACTGCCGCCCTAATCCTCCTCAACCTCTCTGTAGCTCTCGACAGTGTCCCACTACACCCTCCTAAAAAGGCTCCATCAGATGGGGATTCAAGGGGATGTCCTCAAGTGGATCCCATCCTTACTCACTGGAAGAACCCAGAGCGCCCACCTTTCACCCTAAATATCGGACCCCAAGGACATCATCTGAGGCATCCTCAATGTGTCCTCTCTCAGCCCTAATCCTTTTGAGTGAGGCGCATGTGAGCTCTGTGCCGCTCCCACACCCTCTGATCCTGCTTCATAACTCCACAGGCTTCCCTGGCCTCTCCCGACATGAAATGTCAACTGCTTCATATGGCTCTCATGATGGAACCCCCCTACACTCCCCACCCCATGCACGAGGAGTAGCTCAGGGAAATGTATAAGATGTCCTCATACGAAAGGATCATTTATAACCTACAAGAGAAGGGGGAGACCTTCCTCAACACCTGAGCACCCTTCTTGCAAGACGACCATAGCTGTTCGACTGACTGGCCATGTGCCTGGGCATCCATGGCCCTCCGAGCTCCAGCTCTGGCTCCTTAGGGTATTCTGAGGAGTACCATTACCACTGGGCCACTCCTCCTGTGTCACCCCCCCCCCCCCTTCTGGACGCCACAGGGCACACTGTGGTTCCTTTCCCCATCCTTTATTCCTTCCATTCAAGTTCCCCCTTTCCTCCCCTCCTCTCCTCTCCTCCTCCCCTTTTTCTTTTCTTCTCTTTAGTCCCTCCCTTTTCCCTTTCATACCCGCATGCAACCACCACTTCCCCCAGGGCCGAGCCTACCCATAGATCCCTCCTTTCTCCCCATGTAGCTTCTTATAGCCTGTTCCGGCCACATAGCACCTGGACCCCGCTTCCTGTACATATGTCTGTGGGATATGCCCTGGTTGCATACCGTGTACCTTCATGTATTCACTGGCTTTTGCTGGCCACCATTGTACGGTGTCCACTGTTTTTTTTCTAATTCTGTACACGAATAAAGAAAGGCAAAACAAACACAATTTAAGGGCCCCATTAGGATGGCGGGCGGATTGCCCCCGCCAGGCTGGCGGTAGCCACCGCCAGCCTGGCGGGGGAAATCCGCCCGCCATCCTTCCCTGTATTCCCCCCCGCCATATTAGAATGGCGGGGGGACCACGGCAGAGAAAAACACCGCCCGCCACTTTTCCGCCCCCGGTCACCTTGCGGCCGGGGCGGAAAACGAGTAACATGCAGGCGGTGTCTGTCAGACACCGCCCGTATCATTACAATGGGCCTTTTACAATGCCTTTCCTTGGCGGCATTGCCGCCACGGAAAGGCATGCGGTGTTCACTCTGGGGGCCCCCTGTGGGCCCCCAGAGTGAAGACCAAAGTGGGGTGGCACACGGGGGGTACCTGTGGTACCCCCCTGCATTTACATAATCAAAGCGGTAGGCACCGCGCGGTGCCTGCCGCTTTGATTATGTAAATGCTGCACAGCATTTTTAGTATTGTGGCGGGCGGAGCACAGAGCTCCGCCCGCCACAATACTAAAAATACAGGATGTGCCCGCCACAGTGGCGGGCACATCCTAATGCTGCGTGCGGGACCCCCGCCCTTAGGGCGGGCGGTCCCGATGTCCGATAGGATGGCGGGCGGGCAAAGCCCGCCTGCCATCCTAATGGGGCCCAAAGTATCTAGAATCCTTATGAGAAAAAGGTGATGGGGTACACAGATGAGGGATAGAGGTGAGGATAGAAAAGATGAGTAAGAAAAAAAGAAAATGAATGTTGGTACAATATATTAGTATGGAAAGAGATGGATCAAACAAGAGTAAAGAAATGACTAAAAGGGAAGAAAACATAAGGCAGAGAGGAATAATTAGTGAGGAGTAGAGTGTGATGTGTGTCAAAGTAGAAAAGGTGAAGTAAAAGGTGTGAGAAATGGAAAATGGAGGATGAAAAGGAAGTCTCAGGAAGTAGGATAGATTGAGCATGGTATCGGTGAGCAAAACAAGTGATGCAAATAGGGGGTTGGATACGATTGTACCGAGTCAAGGGCAAACAGTGGTGATTACAGGGTGAGGAATGCAAAAGGATGATGAGAAAGGAGAGTGGACGCATAAGAGTGTCACAAGCAAATGATAAGTGCAGGAAAGTATCCCATTTTGCATGGTTACCCCCACTTTTTGCCTGACACTTGATGACTTTCCCAAAACTGTACCTTTGATTCCACCATTGGCACAGCTCTGTTAAGCCCCTTGTAAAAGGTACCATGGGTACCAGGAGCACTGTGACCAGGTAAGGCCCCTAAGGGCGGAAGCACCTTTTGTGATGCACCTTAACACCCACACACTGCCATTGCAGGCTGTGTGTTTTGGTGCAGAGACAAGTAAAGTGTTGACATGGCACACATCCCTTTGTGCCATGACTGCAACCCACTGCCTATGGCCTAGGTAAGTCACCTCACTAGAAGAGTGCACTAGACCCTAGATGAGGCTGCAGTTGCATGAGCTCTGTACTCCTAAAGTGTCTAAGTCGATTCGTAGACACTGCAAGTGCTGTAAAGCCATAAAAGCATATGTTCTGGGAGTTGGTCATCAAAATCTCCACAGCTCAATAATGGCTTTACTGAAACCTGGGAGGTTTGGCACCATACTTCTCAGCACATTAAACCCACACTGATGCCAGTGATGGTTTTAATGTAAAATGCATTCAGAGAGCATCTTAGAGATGCCCCCTGAAAAACAGCCAGCCTTGGTGTGGTTCCTGAATGGCTACCCACCATTTGCCACACACAGACAGACTCTCTGGGTTCAGAAACAAAGCCATCCTGGGCAAAGGTGTCATGCCTACTCCCTCAGGATGGGCTGGATCCACGAAGGGGAAGATTCAAAGGCTTGCCGTCTTGGTTAGCTGACCCTTCCATTTACTGCACCCAGAAACTGGCTCCTACCGGTTCTGATACCCACTTTGGGTGGGAGAATTGGTGGGAAAACCAAGTTAGGAAGAAAGGTGTTCCCACCTTTCCCAACCCCACCGATCAGGTGCGGGAGGCGAGGTGAAACACACATCTTAGTCCCCCTCCATCTTGAAGATGAGGGGACACAGCCAATCAGAGAGAGGGTCATGCCCCCTCCCACTGGAGGGTGCCATAATAGGGGGTGTACTCACCCCAAGGAAGGGTCCTAAATTTAGTATTTAGGGGCAACCCTGAACCTTGCCTTCTCAGATTTGAGACGTAGAAAGAAGAAGGACCAAAGAGCTGTGCTGAATGAGGAAGAAGAGGACAACACTGCTTTGGCCCCAGCCTTACCGGCCTCACTTGCATCCAGCAAAACCCCGCCGTGTCCAGCCAGCAGCCATCCAGAATCTGGAGGACCTGCCCTGCCTTTCCCAAAAAGACTGTCTCTGAGCACCGGATTTTCTCAACCAAAGACTCCAACACAGACCCCTTATCCAGCCAGATCCGCAGTTCTGCACGCTATACCCATGCCAGAGTGGCCCAACACAACGAGGAGGTCTACCCAGCGAACCTTACCTGGGATCTGGTGATCCCTGACCTGCCTCTATCTTCAACTCCACGCCTGCAGCCTCAATCTGAGGGGTCCACCAACAGCGACCAGAGCTGGTAAGACAACCAGACGCCTAAAGACACCTCTGCACCAGATGCCCCATGTACTTGAGTGGCCCAGCTGATGGTCTCCAGGCCTCCCTCATTAACCTAACTTACCTCTCCTTCTGGTGGTCGCCCTCAGGAAACCTCCTTTTCTGAGCCTGCAGCCTTTCTTCCGAACCGGAGATCTTCATTGGAATCAACAGGGCTCCAGACATCTCCGTAGCACCCTGCATCCATCCGCCCCTGCTGCTTGTTGTGCAGCTCCTGTGCTGCTGATCTTAAACCCCAAGAGCTTTGCTCCCACATCCAAGTGGCTTGCTCGTGAGAAGACCCTCACCGAAGGCGCCCTAGCCCTAGTGCTAACGTTGGGCCTCAGTACTCTACATGCGATTGCTCTAGTGCCGCTGGTTGTGCAACTCAAGAGCATCCTTGAACTTTGGGGAACCTTGGTTCTAACCTCAGACACCCATCATTGTAAGTCGCTTACTTACCTGTAAACTGATAGCACTCCTTTCCTCCATAGGAACCCATGTTGTGGTTTTTCCTCTTAACCCCTTCGCTGCCAGGCCTTCACCCCCTCCCCCGTGCCACACCCTTTTTTGACTATATGGGGTAGTTTGCGCTTAGGCCTCCATCACATTTTGTCCTCATAAGGTATCCACGCCAAATTTGTGTTCTTTTCTTCCAATATCCTGAGGATTCTAAAGGTACCAGAGGTTTCTCAGTCCCCTTGGAGGGGACTGAGAAATTAGTAAAAATACAACTAAATGTAGGATTTTTAGGGAAAATGGGATAAAAGTAGTGCAGACGAAAGCGTCTAGTTTCTTACCTGCAAATTGTATCCACAGAGCGTTTGTGGTGCTACAATCACCACCTTCTCAGCTATCAGGAACAGCAGACTTTTGTCAGAAAACCAACATTTTCTACATAGTTTTGGCTTTTTACTGTGACATAGCCTATTTTTCTTATTTTTTGTGCCTTCAACCTCCTTCCAGTTACTGGTAGAAATAGGTGTGAAACTAATAATGGATCCTGGAAAGCTATACATTTCTGTAAAGTAGACCAAATTCAGAATTTTGCAAGGGGTCATTAGGGTCGCTCCTTCAAGGTTCTCATATGGAAAGTAACAGTTGAAATAAAAGAATATTGAAATTTAGTTGAAAAAACAGCCATGTATGCATCATTTTCACCTGTAACTATGGTAGATTTTAAAAGCTTTATACCGTTATGTCTTCGGGACCCTTATGGGTGCGGGGTTATATGAGGCTTGTAGGTTCACCAAGAAGCCTAGGTATCCAGAGCCAATAACTGAGGTGCACCTTGCAATGTTTTTTCATTGTGTACCGGATATAAAGTAATTCATTTGGTAAAATATAAAGAGTGAAAAATCGGTATCAAAGAAACCTATTTATTTCTGAAATTGGAACAAGATATGGTGTTTAGAAGCAGTGGTTATTTTAGCATATCTGAATCTTTGGGAACCCATAGTAGCATGTGAATTAGAGGGCATTGTTCAAAGTGACTTCTTTTTTACATGCAGTTTTACATTTGTAAGGCAAAATGCATAGAAAGACAAATAGTAATACCATGTGATCTACTATTTTGTGTTTCCCTAAGACTCACAATTCAAATGGTACCTCACTTCTGTGGGTAGGGTTAGTGCCCGCAACAGGAAACAGCCCAAAATGAAACGAGGACACATCACATTTTTCTAGACAAAACTGACCCTTTTTTGCAATGTGCATAGCTGTGGATTTTGGGCCCTAGCTCAGCTGGCACCTAGAGAAACCTACCAAACCTGCACACTTTTAAAGTCTAGACTCCCAGGGGAATCCATGATCTGGTGACTTGAGTGGCTCTCACCAGGTTCTGTTACCCCGAATCCCGTGCAAACCTCAAACTTTGTAAAAGCAAAAAACACATTTTCCTCAAGTTTCTGTGATGGAAAGTTCTGAAATCTGTGTGGAGCCACAAACTTCTACCCATCCAGCATACCCCCAAGATTCCTGATAAAAATGGTACCTCACTTGTGTGGGCAGGCCTAGTGCCCGCGACAGGAAATGACCCAAAACCCAACGTTGACACATTATATTTTTCCAGTGAGAACTGACCCTTTTTTTTACAAAGTGCCTAGCTATGGATTATGGGCCCTAGCTCAGCCAGCACTAAGGGAAACCTAGCAAATGTACGTTTTTGAAAACTAGACACCCAGAGCAATCCCGGATTGTGTGGCTCGCACCAGTTTCTGTTACCCAGATTCCTTTGCAAACCTCAAACTTTGTAAAAAAAAGAAAATCCTCACATTTCTGTGATGGAAAGTTCTGGAATCTGTGGGCAGCCACAAACTTCCACCAACAGAGCATTTCCCCAAGTCTGCTGATAAAAATGGTACCTCACTTGTGTGGGTAGGTCCAGTGCCTGCAACAGGAAATGGCCCAAAACTCATTGTGGAGATATCAAAATTATTTATCACGAGACAACCTGCTGTTGCAAGGGAGTCATCCACGTTTTTGTCCTGGGCTCGACGGCCATGTAGGGAAACCTACCAAACCCAGACATTTCTGAATACTAGAAACACGGGGGAGTCCAGTGAGGTGTAACTTATGTGGATCCCCCATCATTTTGGTACCCAGAATCCTCTACAAACTTTAGCAAACAAGTCCCATTTTCCTTACATTTGCGGCTGGGATCATCGTGCCAATACAAATTTCCCCTTGGTCTCCCAATAAAAATGATACCTCACTTATTTGGGTTTCCAGTGCAGAATAGCCTAAAAAGTATATTAAACAAATATTTAGCGCTTCGAGCTTGCTATGCTATCCCCTCAATATCTATGTTTTTGGCCTTTCCCAGTCACAGGCCCTTGGCTCTCCCACACAAGTGAGGTATCATTTTAACCGGGAGACCAATGGGAATGCTGGGTGGTAGTAAATTCATGCTGCAGCGGTGATCCCAGACAGAAATGTAAGGAAAATGTGATTTTTTTAGCAAAATTTGAGGTTTGTAGAGGATTTTGCAGAAGAAAACATTGGGGGATCCACGCTAGCTACACCTCCCTTGACTCCGTAGGGTGTCTAGTTTTAAGAAATGTCTGGGTTTGATAGCTTTCCCAGGATGGCCGCCTTGCCCGGGATCATCGTGCCAATACAAATTTCCCCTTGGTCTCCCAATAAAAATGATACCTCACTTATTTGGGTTTCCAGTGCAGAATAGCCTAAAAAGTATATTAAACAAATATTTAGCGCTTCGAGCTTGCTATGCTATCCCCTCAATATCTATGTTTTTCGCCTTTCCCAGTCACAGGCCCTTGGCCCTCCCACACAAGTGAGGTATCATTTTAACCGGGAGACCAATGGGAATGCTGGGTGGTAGTAAATTCATGCTGCAGCGGTGATCCCAGACAGAAATGTAAGGAAAATGTGATTTTTTTTAGCAAAATTTGAGGTTTGTAGAGGATTTTGCAGAAGAAAACATTGGGGGATCCACGCTAGCTACACCTCCCTTGACTCCGTAGGGTGTCTAGTTTTAAGAAATGTCTGGGTTTGATAGGTTTCCCAGGATGGCCGCCTTGCCCGGGAAAAAAAACGCAGGTCGTTTTGCGATGCATAATTTTGAGGTACCATTTTTATCGGGAGATCTGGGGGAAAGTTGGTTGGTAGGAAATTTGTGTCGGCCTGGTGGGCCCACAACTTTACCACACAGAAATGCGTGGAAAATGAGACTTTTTAAAGTACATTTGAGCTTTGCAAGGGATTTGTGGGCAAGAAAACATTGAGGGATCCATGCAAGCTTCTCCTCCCTGGACTTCCCCGGGTGTCTAGTTTTAAGAAATGTCTGGGTTTGGGAGTGGTAGTGGCACACCAGCACTGCAGCCATGGATGTAATCTTTATGCCCATGGCATGGAACCGGTTAAACATTCTAAGTTTCAACTTGTTTTCTGTATGAAACAAAAGTAACGGTGCTTTGAAAAGTAAATTGTCTTACTTACCTCTGTATTGTGGGATCCACAGTGTGATATCTAGGCATATCACCCCGAGTAGCCAATGTAACTATGCAAAAGAAATCCAGAGTATTTTCAAGGTATTCTGAACTATTTTAAAAGCAAATACAAATCTGTAACAAAACCAATTTCTTCCACAGTTGCATTTCTGTGTGCAGCTTGGCATTTGAAAGTATATTTTACCTACCTGTGCCAAGTCCTGCTTGTTTCTAGAAATAAAACATAAGTATACCATTTTTATACTTACCTAGTTGGTCTAGATTCTGTCTGAGTGTGTGCCATCATTTCCTGCCTGAGTGAATACAATAAATACTTAACACACCCTCTGATAAACCTAACTGTTCGACCACACTACCACAAATAGAGCTGTTAGTGATGATCTAATTTAGCCACTGCTCTACCTCTGGGGACCCACTGGACTTTGTGCGCACTATACCTTACTTTGGTATAGTATATAAGGAGCCAGCTTCCTACATTGGTGGATCAGCTGTGGGATCTATGAATTTGCATGCATTGGACTAACCTAGCCAACACTTGATCACACAACAAGAATCCAAAAATGTACTTTAGTACAACTCATTTTTTTTAATTGACCATTTTCCAAATTTCGGAAAGTAATTTTAGGGCCTTGGATTAAGTACCTGTAGTGCATTTTAAATTCTGAACTGTTTTACATGCAAATAGAAACCCTTAACAATAACAGTTTCACGCACATTTGCATTTCTGTGTACAGCTTTGCATTTGAAAGTATATTTTGCCTACTTGTGCCAAGTCCTGCTTGGTTCTAGAAATAAAACATAAGTATACCTTTCTTTATTCTTACCTAATTGGTCTGGATTCTGTCTGAGTATGCGCCATCATTTCTTGAGTGAATACAATAAATGTTTAACACACCCTCTGATATGCCCTACAGCACAAGAACATCGAAACGTTCTTGGCAGGAGCGATAAGATAAAGATACAGGCACGGGAGCTGCGGAGTAAGGGCCAGAGTCCAGACTAGAATCCCCACATCGTCTGGCAGTCGTAATTGACAACCTGGAACATCCCTGTAATGGGGTACGTGCTGCGGCACTAGGACCAGCGCTTGGAAGAAGGACAGGGGGTGGAGTAAGGGGAGGAAGGTTAAAGGGAGGAGCTAGCCTCGGGGAAGTCAATTAGTAGTGAGGCAGGAAGACAGGGGATAAGGGCTAAAGAGAAATAAAGAAGTTCAGCCCAACTTATGTGTCCGTGTCGTGTGTTCGGACGATGGGCACTACATCTGACGACGAGGGTGGGCACGTCCCGTGCCTGTTGTTGCGCCCTGCGCTGAAGGATCTGCGCTGCCTTCTGATGCTGTGGCGTCCGTGGATTCGCCACGAGGGAAGGCATCGTCACCCTGTTTGTCACGGCGCGAGAGGTCACCCCGGCCGCATTTGCTCCTGGTTTGTTGCCGCTCACTGGGAGCCCACCCCATGCGCAAGGATCGTGGGGAGTGAAGTTGCTGCGCGCTGGGGGCTCACCCTAGTTGCGCGCGTCATCTGTAACCTGGCTGAGGCGGTCTGGGAGCCCACCCCAGAAGTGCATGCTGTCGCGGTCGCCGAGAACTGGACTCGGTGAATGCCTATTCATTTTCCAAGCTCAGGGAGTCGGTGTGCTGCCTGCTTCGGAAGACTGCAAATCTCGTGAAGGGCGAGATCTTGGCAGCTATCTTAACATCAGACGTCTGCACCAATCCCCTGTGAGGGATTTTTTTGCGGACATTTTGGAGTCAGGCGCCCATTGCAAATACAGACAAGCATTGATACCACCAAATCGGAACCTGCATAATTAAAGAGATATTAATAATGAATCCTGGTGGGACTCAGAGAAGTGCAAGCAAAGCGTACTCACGCCAAGGAAACCATGTGAGACGTCTCATCATTGCACACGACCACAAGCTTCAGAGGTTGGAGTGCATCCTGCGTTGCTATGAGCATCTTTATCCATAAAGGGAGGACAGCCTCATCAATCCTCAAGATGTCAAATTCACCATCTTCACAACACGGTCAAGCCTGGATCAGCACTAACCGCCCGGTTAGATGGGAGTGTCGTTCCTTCGCCCGTCGGAACCGTTGGCTCTAGTGCCAGGCGGAGGCATGGGTCTTCGCTGGCAGGAGAGGCTTGAAGACTTTGAAGACTTCATGAAAGGGTCAGATGTGACCGAAGAAAACCAATGACTAATTGCACTACGTAACTTAATAGGAAAGGACGTTGGCCAGATCATAAAAGAACTTCCTGCAGATGCGGCAGTGTCATACACCAATGTATGTGAGGCCCTCAACCGGAAATTTCTACACAGGAAAAATGTTGATTACGAAAGGTATACTTTTAACCTGGCTTCACAAGAAAAGGAAGAACCCATGAGTACCTTCATCACGCGCCTCAGACAATTGGCCCGCTACTGCGAATTTGACTCCTTTTCAACGGACGACGCCCTTCGTCTAAGAATCATAGAAGGATGTCAGTCAGAATCACTACGAAGACGGCTGTTGAAGAAAAGCTATTCTTTAGATGAAATCAAAGAAATGACGCGAGTACACGATCAGGCAGAAGAACATGCTAAGAAAATGGAGGCGGGACGAAGCGAAAAACGAGAGCAAGCATTTAGACTCCAGTCTCGCACCACGCACAAGTCTTTCCCCGCAAAACAAAGATTGTCAAGAGCCAAATCGACGTCTCATCACACAGGTCGTCGGCGTTGCAGCTCAAGTTGAGCTAAAAAACAACAAGAGAGTCAGCTCAAGTGTTATCGCTGTGGATACGATTTTCCTCATACGGAGACCTGTCCTGCCCTGGGTCAAAAGTGCCGGAAATGTGGAAGAGACAATCACTTTGAGAATGTCTGCGGGATTCGCTGAAAAGATGCACGGCGAGATCATGGCCATCAATCCAGACTGTCAGATGATCGTCATCATGCCAAGGCTGTGCGGGATCACCAAAACTCATCCACGGGATCGTCCCAGTCCAGTTGTCAGTCTCACAGAACATACCGATCCGGTCGATCATCATCGCAAGAGTCCAGGTCGCTGTCACCCATTTCACAGGACAGTGATGAATACATCTGCATGGTTGCTGACCCGGATCGGCTGAAGAAATACCCCCGGCTTGACATCAAAATTGACACTCATTGGGCCAAATTTGTGCTGGACAGTCGAGCATCTCTCAACTATGTCCTAGTGGCGGAATATCACCGGATGTGTTCACCGCCTCCTTTAAGCAAAGCAAGCGTACGAGTCTTCACGTGGATGTCTAAGAAACCAATCCTGTGCCTAGGAAAATTCTCAACACCCTTACATACAAAGAGCAGACAATTCCTGCGTACATTCATGTCATTGACGGGCCTGAAGCAGACTGTCTCCTCAGGCTTCCTACTGCTGAGTGACTCCGACTAGTGGATGTCCTGTACAAAGTTGATGACGAGCCAGACATAATACACAAATTCCCAAAACTGTTCACCGGACTAGGGAAAATGGCTCACTGTCAAGTTCGCTTACACATCAATGAACAAGTGACACCTATAGCTCAACATCACCGAAGAATTCCATTTCACCTCCAACAAGCAGTGGAAGATGAGTTGCAGGACCTGCTTCAAGTGGATATTATTGAAAGAACAGATGGGCTTACACCGTGGGTCTCTCCCGTGGTTGTCGTACCAAAGAAAGGAAGCCCATACAAAGTATGTCTGTGTGTTGACATAAGGGCGCCTAACACCACCATAGACAGAGAACGACACCCGGGACCTCACATCAGTGACATGATCGCGTCCCTCAATGGCTCTCAAGTATTTTCCAAGCTACACCTTAACAAAGGTTATCACCAATTGGAGCTACATGAAAGATCACGTTACATTACAACTTTTTTGACTCATTTAGGCCTTTTTAGATATAAGCAACTCAGTTTTGGGGTCTCCTCGGCTACCAAAATCTTTCAGGAGGCGATTAGAAAGACAATACATCCCATTCCAAATGCTCTAAACTACAGCGACGACATCTTAGTTTATGGAGCAACGACACAAGAACACGATACAGCACTGGACCGAGTTTGCCATGATTTGCTGGAAGCCAACCTCACGTTGAACAAAGACAAGTGTGAGTTCCACAAGTCCACTCTGAAGTTCTTTGGCCACATCTTCTCCAGTGCGAGAATGAAACTAGATCCCGACAAGGTAGCAGCTCTAAAGGATGCTTCGAGACTGCAGGACGCTGGTGACGTACGCTCCTTCCTAGGAATGGCTAGTTACTGTGCTGATACATAAAGGGCTATGCCACTATTAGTTATCCCCTGAGAAAGCTCACCAAACAGGGACATCCTTTTCAGTGGACCATGAGATGTGAGCCAGCAGTTAAGGAAATCAAGAGAACGGTTGAGTCGGCTGATAACCTAGCTTACTTCAACCCACAGAGAAAGACCGAAATTACAGTGGATGCGTGTCCAGTGGGTTTGGGAGCCATCCTAGCTCAATACGACAATGAAAGTGATCACTGATATATTGTCGCATATGCCAGCAGGAGTCTCACGGACACAGAGCGAGCCTAATCGCAACCAGAGAAAGAAAGTTTAGCGGTGGTGTGGGCCTGCAAACATTTTCACATTTTCATATATGGGAAACACTTCACCTTGGTTACAGATTACCAAGCCTTGATCACCATCTTCGGAAATCCTCGAGCCAAAATGCCTCCGAGAATAGAACATTGGGGTCTCCGTCTCCAAGAGTACACATATTCCATAATTCACAAGCCCGGCAAAGCTGCGAATCCTGCCAATTACACCCCAAGAGAACATCTAAATCTAAGCCCTCATTAGCCGAAGAGTATATTCACTTCGTAGTGGCGCAGTCCAGACCACCGGCAGTCCCACTGGAAGCGATTTGTGAAGCCACAAGTGAAGATGTCACTCTCCAAAATGTGAAGTTTCGAATTCAGACGAACAGCTGGCGGTACCTGGTAGACCGTGGACTGGATGAACAGATCGACACTCAAGAACTAGCCTCATTCAAGCACGTGAAGGACGAGTTATCCATAACCACCGATTGTCTTATACTTCGTGACAAGAGAATAATCATCCCTAAACAGCTACGTCAAGGAGTGATTAATTTTGCACATGAGGGACACCGGGGCATCGTAGCCACCAAGAGAGCGCTGAGAGAAAGAGTCTGGTTCCCGCTGTTGGACCAAATGGTAGAACTCGCGCTGAAGGACTGTACTCAATGTCAACTGGTGAGTCGAGTCGACCCACCTGCACCTCTGCAAATGTCCACACTACCGGAGGGTGTCTGGCAGCATGTGGCGGTAGACTTTTTTGGACCATTCCATTCTGGAAAGTACATTCTGGTCATCATTGATGAATACTCCCGATTTCCCATTGCACAGATCATCACGTCAACTAAAGCCGCAGCCACAATACCAGTACTAGATGAAGTATTCGCTGCCTGGGGCATCCCGAAATCGTGAAGACTGACAACGGTCCTCCATTCAATGGACAAGAATTCACAGACTTTGCCAAGCACCTTAATTTCAGACATCGCAAGATCACCCCACTTTGTCCACAAGCCATTGGCATGGTGGAGCGATTCATGGCCACTCTAAAGAAAACCGTACAACAAGCTGAACTGTGCAAACGAGATATTCAAGTGACGCTCAATCAGGTTCTGAGAGCGTATCCAACAACACCACATGCTACCACAGGCAAGTGTCCAGCGACTCTAATGTTGGGTCGCTCAGTGCGCACCAGAATACCAACGTGGGAGGAGGCCGATGACGCGCTGTCTCAAGATTCAGAACATGAAGAAGTAGCCGTCACTGATAAACTAAACAAAGAGAAAATGAAGTCATATGCTGACGGCCGGAGGAGAGCCGCACCTCCCTCTATTCAGGAAGGAGACTGGGTGCTGGTTCGGCAAGAACAACAGAAAAAGACTGACTGTCTCTACCATATGGAACCACTGATAGTAACTAAACAAAAAGGGACCATGATTACAGCTGAGTCTGATAACAAGAGAATCACGAGGAACGTAACGCACTTCAAGAAATGCACCCCCACAGTCCAGGAAATGTTGATTACTCCCACCAGTAGGACACAAGGAAAAGCTGTGGCAGCAGAAAGTGACCCAAGACTTGTCCTAACTCCTGATGAGAGTAAACCAGCTGGTCTGGATGTTCATCTGTGGCCGCGAAGAACTATTCAAAGACCGGCTCGTCTGATTGAGGAACTGTAATTATATCATCTGTGATTACTAACTCATGACCATGAATATCATAGACATCTCTGTTGTTTAAGAAGAGGGAGATGTAATGGGGCCGTGCTGCGGCACTAGGACCAGTGCGTGGAAGAAGGACAGGGAGTGGAGTAAGGGGAGGAAGGTTAAAGGGAGGAGCTAGCCTGGGGGAAGTTAGTTAGTAGTGAGGCAGGAAGACAGGGGATAAGGGCTAAAGAGAAATAAAGAAGTTCAGCCCAACTTACGTGGCCGTGTCGTGTGTTCGGACGCTGGACACTACAATCCCCTTGCCTCTGACCCCTCATTGACCACGGTGACGGATGCAGCAGTATATAACCACTGTCTTGACGAACATGTATGATACTGGACGACTGGGGACATCAGATGCTCTGAAAGGCTGAAGCCTTCCCATTCCCCTCCTCCTCCCTTCGTTGTCACAGACTTGAGGTTCCTGTGTGAAATGCTTCTTTTCTTCTCTCTATTCTCTACTCGTTTTCTCTTTCTTTTGTTTCCTCTAGTGAAACAGGCAGGGGGATGCCGCTCCTCAGGCTGGTTGTCCCAGAGTTAGGCTCTTGAACTTTAGGGACCGAGTTCAGTGGGTGGGAGGGGAGGGCTATAGACCTCTCTGTTTCCCCGATGAGTAATTCTGGTTGCATAATGGGAGTCTTCACTCGTGGGGGTTCATTTGAGGTGGGTGGAGGTAGGAGGGATGTTGAATAAACTGGTTACTAAGAAGTAGGCCTGGTGTTACTCGCAGAGTTCCACTTTGTTAAATTCAGCAGAGTTACCAAAAATCACTGTGAGATTCCACGGAGTTCCGTGAGTGGGAGGAGCACACACTTCTTCGGTATCCGTCTACCCGGCTCACTTTCCCTCCCAAGTCCCTCTTCTCTTGCCACCCATGTCTCGAACTCATGGCTCCCCCTGCCAGCTGTGCGCTACTTTCACCTCCATGATTCCAATAAACACGATTCAGGAATTAGGAACATCCTGTGTACATTATTGCAGACCATACTATGCAAAACCTTTATTCAGAGCTTTAAGTGGGCCGGGTCTCAAGGGGTCTGAGCACCGGCAGTTTTTTTAAGGGGGGCTCGAAACGGGTCTCTATCGGGCTCTGTTTTTTCCGGACTGCAGTGACAGCAGTTTGCTGTCACTGCGGTCCAGAAAATAGTTCCAGGGCGCAAAACAGCCCGATAGAGACCCGTTTCGAGACAGCAAGAAGTTCGATGTGCGCTGCCCACACGGCTCACTTCTCACTAGTGGAGATGTTACGGCATGACATCATGCCAGGTGAGCGTTGTGGGGGAAGAGAAATCCTTTAAAGAGTCATTTTCTTTCTGGATTCCCCTTCTCTTTCTAAAACGCAAGAGCAGGAACATTGTGGTATGGTCACTAGGTAGGTAGGGTTCAAGGGCGCCTTAGGCATGGGCAAGCTGTGCATCTGCACAAGGCCACCAAACCCCAGGGGCCACCACACCAATAGATATCCTTAATATAATAATCTTCTGAGGATGGATACATATTTGCGTGGCGGCCCCTGGCAAGGATTTGGCGGCCTCCAGCTCTGTTCCACTTCCAAACACACTGACCCCCCCCCCCTCTTCACTGGCCTCCGTGCTCCGCCACGCCCAGACCCCCTCTTCTGGGGCCCCCTACCTATGCTCTCTGCCCAGGGCCACCATGAGCCTAGAGCCGCCCCTGTAGGGTTTTACTTGGAAGCTTTTTCAATATTATATGTAACAAGCCATAGTTGCAGCTTATTTATCTTATGCAACTAATAAACCATTGACAAAGCCAATAGTCCTTGTAGGTATGATGTTACTTGTATCATATATCTGGATGCAATGACAGAAATAGCAAAATATAAGTCGGGCGGCACACTATGCTAAACACAGATTTTTTTTTAGTGTAAGTGTTTTAAAGCCACACCCCTAATTACACTGGCCACGCCGCATTTGAGAGACCTCCCAGTTTTTTCATCCCACTTAAAGCCCTGCCTTTATTGTAAAACGGAGAGGGTAAGGTACACATTCAGCAACAGGCAAGAGGCTAATTAAAAACCGCCACTGTGAGTAAACCGCTAGCATTATGCCTTTTTTAAAGCAGTCTGTTTGCTTATTGGATAAAGGTGATATTTAATGGCTCGGCACGCACTTAGAAGGTGATGTTCATGCTGATTTAATATGCTGCTCTCTGTTGTCAGCATTACAGAGCTGGCTAACAGCATCCGATCCATCATACTACTGATCCGATGCCAAAACCTCTGAAGTTGTAGTGTGTAACTAACATTGTCAAATTCAGAATGTGCTGCTGTCTTGGACTATTGAACCATAGCCCTGCCCATAATCCTTAAAGGCCCTCCTTTAATTTTGACAGGAGCCCAGCACACACATGTTAAGTCTGTTTTCTACCCTCAAACATAGTCTTATAGCGGTCAGGGGCACGCAAAAGGAACCTGTGACACTCAATGGACGGTACGTGAGCTCCCTTAGGCTGCATTTATAGCTCCATCGGTAGGTTGGGGTGGGTGCCGGACAGTAAAGTTCCCCACATGGCAGAAGGCGTAGATTTTGATGAACTCCATGCTCAAAGCATAATACAGAGTCGCAAAAACTCCAGGCACGCCACCTGCGGATCGGAGTTTACCACACACCCCTATTAAGACGTTTGTTGGCGCACATAGGGGAGACTTCAGCTGAGACACTTAGGGCCAGATGTAGGTAAATTTTATTTTCCGACCTCTTAAATACCGAGTCATACCGACTCGGTATTTCAGAGGTCGGAAAATAAAAGTACCGAGATGTAGGTAAATGCAGATGTGCAATTACCGAATCGGAAACAGTCGGTATTTTCCGATGCGGGAAATACCGACCAGTTAATGCCCATTCATTCCTATGGGCTTTGAAGCCCATAGGATTGATTGGGCATTTACCGGTCGGTATTTACCACATCGGAAAATACCGACTGTCACAAGGGTGCAGGGGGTGTCACTTTGACACCCTCTGGCACCCCCAAAAGAGGCTCGGGTGCCATGTGGCAGGCATACCTGCCCTAAGGGCAGGTCTGCCTGTCATATGGCATAGGTGTGCATGCACACATGTGCATGCACACCAGAAACGGTATTGTACCATCAAGTAGTATTTGATGGTAAAATACCGATTTTGTACTGCTTGTGGGACTCAGAAGAGTCCCACCTACATACCAATTTACCGGAATCCGTAATGATACCGACTCGGTATTTTACATACTCGGTAAATTTACCTATCGGTAAATTTACAGAGTCTGTAAAATACAGGGACCTACATGTCAAATTGCTCTTACCAGTCGGTAACGGCCGAATTCGGCCGTTACCACCCGGTAAACGCCTACCTACATCTGGCCCTTAGGGCCATATGTAGATAGCCAAATACCGGTCGTAACGGCCGAAATTCGGTAATTTACCGAATTTCGGCTTTTACCGACCGGTATTTAGCCCTTTCCAATGTAGGTGACGATTCGGTAAATACCGAATCCGTATTTACCGATTCTGTATTTACCAAATCAGTATTTATCAAATCGGTAAATGCAATGTAGAAAGCACATTAAATTAATCAGACCCCCCAGGATATAGCGGCATGGATTCGCAAATTTAGCGGCACAAATATGGAAATTAAGCGGCACAAATATGAAAATTTAGTGGCATTTTTCGGCACTTTAAATTCATTTTCAGCCTGAAATCGTGAAATCCTTGAGGGTCTGTATAGGAAAGTAAGACAATGACTACTGACAGCGGTACTCGTGCTTGATGCTGGCTCTCGGGATCAGCACTGTGCATCTAGCTGACCAAGTTACTGTTCAAGCTAAATATAATTTATTTTATGGAGTGACAATTTTGCACGCATTTTAGTAAAAATCGCTGCATTTTTACAAAAAAGCCAATTTCTCAAGCACTTGTGTAAAAATCGCTGCATTTTTACAAAAATGCCGATTTTGTGGCAAATTGCCAAATCGTGAAATCCTGGAGGGTCTGGCTAGGAGGTCCCAATCTGTGCCAGAGAGCACTGTGAATGTAGAATTCATTATTTTAAATTTGCATTACACATAGTAAAAGATAAACTGTGACAAAATGTTGAAGATAAAAAGGTGCTTCCAATTTTGCTATCCTATTCTATCCTTTAAAAGCATGCATTTCACAGCTCAGCTGGTGACTCCTTTGCAATATCACTTGCCTCCAGGCCCATAGGAATGAATGGGAAGGTATTCATTATTACCGAATCGGTAAATACTGATTCTGTAATAAGGAATATTACCGAATCAGTAAGTTTTACTGAATTTATAGCTACATCACATTTACCGTTTCCTAAATACCGAATCTGTAAAATTCGGTATTTGAGAATCGGTAAATTGTGATTACCTACATCGGGCCCTATGTCATGGACGTCTTGCACACTTGACATCCACTGATAGAGCTATGGCACATAACCAGTCTTTAGACACCAGAAACCTGTCCATATTCTCCTGGAACATCAACGGTTTGGGGGGAAAAAGTTAAGAGGCTTGGTAACTCAATACCTTAAGCAGTTGCAGCCCGACATTGATCTCTTACAAGTAACCTATCTCAAGGGGACATCATGATGGTTCCTGGGACGGGGGGCCTGAAACCACTCGGGCACATGCGAGGCACACATCAGGATCCTGGGGAGTGGCCATATTGGTGAAAAAGAGTGCTCCATTGCAGGTGATACAGCAATGGTCACATCCATCCAGAAGATACGTGGGAGTGAGGGGCCTCTGGGGTAGAACAGACAATAATATCATTATCATTTATGCACCAACCAGGCTTCAGCCTCCTACTCAGAAAAACTCTCCGATATTCTGTTGGAGGCAAAATCCTCACTACATGTACTGGGGGGGACCCTTAATGATCCCATGGCAATAGAGCTGGACTGTTCCGGGAACAGGTACAACAACACCAGTAACCCTGCTTTTGCTGTTTGTGTCCACTCTTGGTCTCTCCAACCTATGGCAGCGCACACACCTCAATGGGAGGAGCTAGTCTTACATCTGGGGGGCCCATAAAGTGTTCTCCCAATTGGATTACGTTTTCGCCCTGGCGGCGGAATGTGTGTGATATACGATTCGCAGAATATCTCACCTATGGGCTCTCAGATCATTCCCCACTGCTGGTAAAACTGGATGGGAAGGTCCGTAGTGGGTGGGATTATTAGAGACTCAATGCATGAGACCTGCGGGATCATGATGTAGCTGTTGGGCCACGCATGGACATGGAACTCTATTGCCAAGAGAACGAAGGTTCAGTTCTCTCAAAAGTGACATTATGGGAGGACTATTAGGCAGTGCTCTGAGAATCTGTGCAAAAACTCATTGCCTAGAAGAATCCAAGGGTGTTCAGATCTCTTGAGCAACTACAGGATATAATGCTGGCCCTTGAGGAACCCCTGGGTCCGAACCTAGGCTCCCCAGAGCATTGCCAACTGGAACTCTTGAGAGTAGAATTCCGAACTTTGGAACACACAGGCGTGAAGAAACAGATGCTTGCTACACTCCATAGACTATACGAGACCGGGGATGAAGCCAGGAAGCTACTATTGTGGTTGAGCAGGTAGGAGGTTGAGGCCAGATAGGTGCACCAGATTGTGGGACCAAATGGGGACTGCTATACCACGAAGCGTGCCATTGCTGGGTCCTTTCCTCGGTACTATGAAGATCTCTGGCGATTAATGACAAAACTCATATCACACAGTTCTTGGCGTCTGTAGCCTTCCTGGTACTGGACAGCAAGGCACGTGCAACGCTGGACACCGACATTACAGTAGAAGAGGTGCAGGCTGCAACGGCAAAGCTCAAATCTGGTAAGATCTCAGGACCCAATGGTCTACCAGCAGAATTTTTTAAAGCAATATGGCCACCTGTTGGGGATTCACCTCCACTTTATTTTCCAAGAGGCAGGAAGTCTTGCAACCCTTCCACCAGATCTCCGACCGGCATTCATTGTGGTGAGCCATAAGGAGGTCAAGCCCAAAGACAAATGTGACTCCTGCAGTCCAATTTCACTTTTAAATATCAAAGTGAAGATACTGGCCACTATATTGGCCTCCAAGCTTCTGCAGGTGATTGCCCCCTTGATTCATAGAGATCAGTCTCGGTTTATGCAGTGTCAGTCTACTTATTACAATTTACGAAGAGCACACAGCTAGATGAATGAGGTTAAGACCCGATCGGAGACCCACGTCCTACTTGCTCTAGATGAAGAGAAGACACTCAGAGCAGTCCATTGGCCTTTTCTGGAGCAGACACCGGGGTGCTTTGGATCTAATCCAAAATTTCGGAAATGGATAGGTCGCCTGTATCATGACCCACTGGCACTGGCAACGGCGTTTGATTACGCGTTCTATTGAAGCAAAAAAATCAGAGAACGGACCTCGGCGGTCATTTTGATAGTGAAACTTATCAAGGCTTTCACATTTTCGGACCCCGAAACACAGGGCGTTCTCTTTGGATTATTCAATCTTGGGATACTGTACAGCCATGAGGGGCCGCCATTCATAATCGTAACAGAACTGACTTCAGGCTCAGGGGGTGACTCCTGGAGCGTTCCACTTTTGGGGTTGCTCACAACAGCAACTGCTTATGACCCTTTATCATCATATACAACAAACGGTTTAGTGTTCTTGATTATACGGTCGCTTCCATTATTAAAAGATTGTGGAGGTATATACTTCCTCTGAAAGAAGCTTCTCAGTAATTGGAACCGTAGTTCATTTAGGGTCAACTTTTCATGAATACCGCCTTGAAAAAGTCTACAGGCAGACGAAACACGTGTTAGCGCAGGCATGGGATTCAAGCAAGCCGGGCTGAAGACGGCTGAAATGCTAGAAACCGGTCCTCGGAAGCTTGTTTCCGTCCCAGGGAAGGCATGGCTTGGCAGTTCGGGCTGGACTGTTCCCATGAGGCACAGGGTCAGCTTGATTTGCATATGGCCATGTCTGAACTGGGGTGGCAGAGTGGGTTAAAGAACAGTGATGGATTAAACCCAGATCTGTTGACTGGGTGTGAGTGTTTGATTGGTTCAGATGCTCCGTCCATCACCACCCCCTTTAGTACCACTTTTTTCGCCATACGTTGGCAGGGTATGTTCAGACGTGAGTCCCTTGCTCACTTTGCCACTGGATTCAAGCAAGCCGGGCTGAAGACGGCTGAAATGCCAGAAACCGGTCCTCGGAAGCTTGTTTCCGGTTCAAGGAAGGCATGGCTTGGCAGTTCGGGCTGGACTGTTCCCATGAGGTGAAGGACTGGGTTATTTAAGACCCAGCGGTGCCAGGGGACAACACCTGAAACCTTCGTGGGTAACCTGCTCCGGCGTACGAATGACAGAGACACGGGACACTTCCTTCGGCGTCAAAGATTCAAGGTTTATTTACTGCAGGGAAACACAGAAGTCACAGGAAGTACAACAAGTGTAGTTCGGGGAGACTGCTTCAAATTGGTTCTGTGGATCGCTCCTTTTATACACGATTCTCCCATAGGTTTACATGGTACACAAAGATTTACGACTTGGTTCCCACAATTATCCCTGAGAGGGGTCGCTTTGGTCACTTTGATACATTCAAGGTCCGAAACATAAGTGCGGAAACATTTGGCGGTTCCCAACTGTAAAAACCCATCTTCCCACCATTTGTACATTCCAATCAGCAGTAAAACAGATCGAAGAAGGAACAAGAGCAGGTGTGGAGGAAGATGGAGACAGTGGGGAGATCGGAAAGGGTGTAAAAGGGGAGGTATCGGGAAACACGAGCTACAGGCATCAAAGGGACGTGCCTAATGAGATGCACGGCTGAGACAATAAACCGGCAAGGCAAGATGAGCCTCGAGCAGGGCCATCTGCCTTACAGTATCATCCCCCTCGTCATAAAGACATTTTCAAAAGGACATGTGTCTTCCGCAGATATCTTGGGAATCCCAGGGTCGCGAAGCGGACAACGTCCGTTCGCTGGCTACTTGAGGGCAAGAAACAAAATGGATGCCGTATCTAAGATGGAACCCGTGGGTACAGATGAAAAACCCACGTAACAAACGAACGGTTTAAGTTAGCACAGCGAAACTGCGCACATTTACTAAACTCGTCATTTGCGGTTCGTAGATACCAGACTCGACCATATTTGTGCGAGTCGAAAACACCACTTACGATTGTCACGGAACCTCAGACGCTCCTTTTGCCCTCATGTAGGCAAGCACTAGTCGGAGTCATACTCGATATTCATTAGACCATCTAGATGTTGCTGCAACATAGCTCTGTCCAACCGAGTCCCCTTGGTAACAGGTGGCTGTCTTATACACGTTGTGGCACAGAGGCCACATAAGGCAGGACCACACTGCACACAAAGGTAACACGTGAACAGGAATGCCACAACAACCCCGATGATCATCAGAATCTTCCAACCCCAAGTCGACATCAGGCCCCAAAACCACCCAAGTAGCGTCCAATCCCCTACATCCACGTGTATGGATTCAGAGATTTTATGCAACTTTGAGATGGCTTGATAGACAGTCGGAGCGTTATCCGGAATAAAAATACAGCAGCTCGAATGGATCACCTTACATACCCCACCTCGATCCGCTAAGATCACGTCTAAAACCATACGGTTTTGTAACGTCATAAGTCTATCCGCCTGAAGTTCTGTGGTGATATTACCAAGGGCACTGGCAGTAATATTAGCTGTCGATTCTACCACTCGAGTCAACTGTCTCAGGTTCCTACTATTAACCATAGGCCCCCAAAACGGGAGGAAACCCTTGAAAAAGTCTCCTACCTCTTGACCGGCAGTATCCTCTTCGCTAATTACGCCTCTCACAACTCTAGTTTTGTGATAGTCTGCGTCTACAGTGAACGTCGAAGGCAACAGATTTGCGATAAAACATGAGCCCATAAAGTCAGAGGGCAACCATGCATACGCACGATCATGGCAGACAAAGTACGTACCCTTGGCAGCCAGAAACACAGGGGACGAGACCATCGGCAGAATGTAATTCTCGGTGCAAGCACTCTCTCCAAGTCGGGCTTTCGATCTTCGGCCACGACCCATTAAACAAAAATTACCAATGTGGGGTACGACCCATATCGGAGGCGAGCTTTTAAGCTGTTTATCACTCGTGAGCGCACTGTACTCAACCTTACTCAGGACCCTATAGGCTTGTACCTCTTCCTCTGGGATGAGCGACGGCTCATAGATATCTCTATCTAAGTCTTCTATCGCTATGGACAAAGGCTTATGATACGAGCCAAGGCCAAAGTAGGGAGAACGTGGCTCTCGACTGGGGTAAGAATCTAGTGCGCTTCGAAACATTGTTTGGAATGCTCGAGCTGAACCCTGGGAACTATACGGTAAGACCAGATATGGAATTCCCTTATCCGTGGTATGTGGCATTAGTCCACACACCCAACAATTAGTAGTATTTACCACTAACTGGTGCTGATGAAGGAGCTGAATAAAGGAATTATTGCGGAATTCTGCACGTCTAGCCTGCTCGTGTTCAGGTAAGATATGAAAAGAATGAGGAGATGCAGTGGAGGTAAGTTTAGGGTCAGAAGTAGGAGTAGGTATGGCAGAAGGTAAGAAGTACGACATCAAGTAATACACCCCACCCGCCAATAGTGCAGAAACAATCAGAAGCAGTACGAATATTTGAAACAAAAAACATTTGGTACGACTAAGTTGTTGTAACTTGAACCTTTGCGCCTGAGCTTCTTCCAAGTCCATCAGCTTTGAAAACGCCATCCCCTATGACCGTCCGCAACGTTTCTTGACGCACTTCGTTCTGTGTAGCAGTAGTCAATCCCTAGGAGTTCCCAGGAACCGACGGTCTTTAACCTAGCGTCAAGACCTGCTAACCAGAAGGAAGTACACGCGCGGCCCTACGGCCTTTATTCACAATGTATATGCAAAATGTCTCTCAGCTGTAGAAGCAAAAACACATATGGAACGAAACCCAATATATATACAAAATAATTACAATGATACGGGTGTTCGGACTGATCGTGGAAAACGGGATAATGCAATTATCAAAGGGGCAGAACGGGATTTTTTATTTGTCCTTAGTGCTGGAACGCAAAAAGTATCGAGTTTTCCCAGGACGTGTATGTTCATCAAACAAAGGATCCGATGAGGGAACAGAGTCCTGCTGATCAGCCGAATGTTCTGGTCTCGAGTCTTTTGATGACAAATGTTCAACAATGTCTTTCTGCTGCACTGAGGATTCTCCGACAGGTTGTGCGTCACTGAAAGGCACAAACACCGGCAATCCTTCGGATTCAGATGAAGCAATGCCTCTCCTCACCCACGAGTCTGCCGGCAAAGGAATAGGAACTTTCTTCGTATGGGTGGCATGCACCCAATTTTTCCGGCCCTCTAAACGAACGGCAGTTCTCGTGGCAAGGAGGACCTGGTAGGGTCCAGTAAACCGGGGTTCCAAGTTCTTCTTGCGGGCAAAATTTCTGGTGACCACCCAGTCTCCGGGCTGGAGCTGGTGGCCCGGACCCTCCGTCTGCGTCGGCAATGCTTCGTAAACCTGTTGGTGAATTAACCTCAGTTTAGCAGTCAGATCATGAAGATAGTCAATCAATATTGGGTATTCGAGACTGGAAAACACACCCGGTCTAGGGAACCCCCACATATTCGCAGGACGACCGAACACTATTTCATAGGGGCTAAGCCCTACTCGGGAGTGTACGGTTGCCCTAGTTGACAATAAAGCTAAGGGTAAAGCATCAGGCCACGAAAGACCAGTCGTAGCCTGAATCTTTGCTAGCTTCAGTTTAAGGGTGCCATTATACCCTTCAACCAAACCAGCTGACTTGGGATGATTGGCGCTATGGAATTTTTGATTAATTCCAAGGCCCTTACACACACTCTTCATCACACTCCCCACAAACTCACTTCCGTTATCCGACCATACAATCCGAGGCATTCCATACCGAGGAAAGTATTCCTTCAGTAGGATTTTCGCAGTTGACAGGGCAGTGTTGTCTTTAAGAGGGTAGGCTTCAATCCATCGGGAGAACGCGCAAACCACAACTAAAACGTATTTCAGGTTATTGCACCTCTCCATATGGATGAAGTCTAATTGGATCACCTCAAAGGGACATGAAGGGGGAGCAAAACTACCAGGAGGAGTTGGGGTTCCCTTACCAGGGTTGTACAACATACATACCATACAATTCTTAACCAATCGTTCAGCACATTTCGTGATACCATCATTCTTCCACACATGGGACAGCAACTTACAAATACCTTTCACGCTAATATGTGCTAACCCATGTGCCATTGTCACAATAGCCAACACATACGCATCCGGTAGCATCCATCTCTTATGTTCCGACAAATCAACCCAACAACCATTCGCATCCAACTTTCCCGTGCTTTCTTTCCACTTCGTCTTTTCAGTCTCGGTGGCCTCATTCTGAATTGCTTTCACACTCTCGATAGTGTCCTCACACATACTCGATTCTGTAGGCCACCTAACCGAACTCATCACATACATTCTAGTGCTAAGATTCCGTGCAGTCTCCTTAGCAATCTCATCCGCAAAGGCATTACCACGACCGACATCATCCGTCACCTTGCGATGCGCACTACATTTAACAATCGCTACCTGCTTAGGCAACGTAAGTGCATCCAAAAGATCATTCACGAGCTGTCCATGCTGAATCTTCGTACCATGCGACGTCATAAAACCTCTCTCTCTCCACAACCGTCCAAAGCTATGGGCGACGCCAAAAGCATATTGGCTGTCGGTAAACACATTCACACGTTTCCCTTTCGCTAACACACACGCTCTAGTTAGAGCGATCAACTCTGCAGCCTGAGCAGAGTTCTGATTCAATCTCGCAGTTTCAACAACAGTATTCAATGTTACAACAGCATACGCAGTAGTCACATCACCATTCGGCAATTTAAAACATGAACCATCCACATACAACGTTCCGTCTGGATTTTCCAAAGGAGTGTTTTTAAGGTCCACTCGACCTTTTGTTTCCTCTTCAGTTCTCAGATAGCAGTCATGGGCTGCTATTTCATCTGACTCTGTGCTAATGGGTAACAAAGTCGCCGGGTTCAGGACATTACAACGTTTTATCTGAATGTGGCTTGCCAACAGCGTCAACTCGTACCCAGACAACCTCGCACTCGTCAAGTGCTGAGTTTTCGTACGATTCAAAAGAGTATCGACTGCATGCGGAACCATCACCGTAAGCATATTATCCATGACCAATCCTGCTGATTGTCGGATGGACACCGCAGCTGCCGCTGTTGCTCTCAAACAACTCGGCAATGCTCTAGCTACCGGGTCCAAGGTCGAGGAAAAATATGCACATGGACGTTGCTTACCACCAAAAGGTTGCGTTAAGACGCTCAAAGCACAACCTTCCCTCTCGTGAACATATAGCGTAAACGGCTTGCTATAGTCAGGAGTACCTAACACAGGAGCCGAACACAATGAGTCACGTAATTCATAAAAACTTTTCTGACATTCTTCCGTCCATGGTAAAGGAGTTGAAACATCCTTGCACGTAAGAGCCACCAATGGTTTCGCTAGCAATGAAAAATTTGGAATCCATTGCCTGCAATACGACGTAATACCTAGAAAGGCACGCACATCTCTTTGGGTTGTTGGCACAGTCATTCGTGCAATTGCTGCAATTCTCTCTGGGGTCAACCGTCTTCCCTCCTTTGACAATAAGTGACCTAGATAGGTTACTTCTTGACAACAATACTGGAGTTTAGAAGGTGACACCTTGTGATGTAAGTCACAGAGATGTTGCAGCAACGACACCGTAGCAATTCTGCAAATGTCCTGAGTATCTGCAGCCACCAATAAGTCATCGACATATTGGATTAAGGCCGCACCAGCCGGCAATGAAAACGCATCCAATTGACCCTTCAAGGCTTGACTGTAAATCGATGGACTCTCACAGTAGCCCTGAGGAGCGCGTTTAAACCGGAAGCTGCGACCACCAAGAGAGAAACCGAAAAGGTCTCTACTTTCTTCGGCAATCGGAATGCTAAAGAAAGCATTCTTCAGATCGATCACCGAAAACCAAGATGCAGAAGCTGGAATCAGAGTCAGTAGCGCCGTGATGTCAGGCACAACAGGAAACTGAGGAATCACAATTTTATTTACCTCCCGTAAATCAATAACAAAACGATAAACAGGTGGTTTCGAAGGATCAGTACGTTTTAGAATGGGCAGTACAGGGCTGTTGCACACGTTTCCCCGTGTTTCTTCAATAACGTCTTTCTCGATCAAATCATAAATGATTGCTAACAATGCTCGCTCACCATCAAGAGAGATACGATACTGAGGAATACGTGGCAACCGCACATTAGTAACATAAGCTTTACACCCGCAGGAGAACAATACAAAGTTGCATACAAACGTTTAAGCAAATCCAGGCCCAACAGATTTTCACCACAACCCGTAGTCAAAATCAACGGGGCTTGAAGCTCACGAGGCCCAATTCTAAGGGGCAAAGGGCGTGAAACTGGATTGCTAACGGGGGCGCCAGAGAATCCAACGGAAACATTTGTTAAGCCAGACAAAGGTGCGCCAGGGAGTTTCAAATGCATTATGGAACTTTTCGCTGCACCAGTGTCCAACAGAAAAGGCTCAACGACGCCCGATGTAGCAACTGCGACGTAAGGCCCTCTCTGATCAACCGGAACTGATACCACTCCCTCTCCTTGTCTATGGCTGTCCTAGTAATTGCTGTCGTCAGTTCCCTGATCAACATAATAATCGTCTACATTGTACTGCGCAGATCGTCCTTGCGATGATCCACGCTGATCGAAACAATTATCGGAATTTGATGAGTTGTCTGAACGGTCATTTTGAGCACCACGGCCCCTACCACGTGATGTCTGCTGAGAACCACCACGACCTCCTCTAGATGAGTTACCGCTGTTACGATCGTTTAGAACGGGACAATTGAATTTTAAATGACCCTCCTGTCTACAATAGGCACACTGATTGTACCCTAACGAAGATCTCTGGGAAGAGGAGTCATTTCGAGGTTGCGACCTATTTGATTGCGACTGCGGTCTATTTTGCTGCGAAGCATTCTGATTCGAGCGCGGGGGATAGGCCTGCTGCAACAACACTTTAGTTTTAAGTTCTTTCGTCTTTTTATCAGCGCGGTCGTTCTCCTCTTTCTCTCTGTTCTCATAATACTGCGCTGTAGCCAATATTTGAGCCGAGGTAGAAACGGCCCACGCACTCTCGGAATTTTTTAATTTATTGCTCAAATCGGGCAATAAGTTAGAGACAAATTTGTCCACAAACAGCCGCTGACCACCCTCAGTGCCCATATCCTGACCACTATGATCGATGAATGCCTCCTCAAATCTCGTAAAGAAGTCAGAGACACTCTCGTCCTTTTTCTGTTTACAAGCTGACAATTTGTCCCAGTTCACCCTCATAGCAGGCATAAGAGTTTTCATTAGCGTAATTATTCTTTGAGGGAGAGCAGTAATGAGTTGTTCGGGTTTAGCACCAACAACTTGTCGCGTGTCGGCCGCAGTAAGAGCAGCCCAATCGCCACCTAATTCGTTTGCGTGATCTTCGTGCCGAATCTTAGCCCATACCGGTTGCGGTACGACATTGCCGAACAGCATGTCGATATCGGCAAGATTCATTATCGTAGCGTCTACAAGCTGCGACAATTCTTTATAATACCCTGTAGGATTTTTGCGAGGGTCAGGCAAAGATTGCTTCACCTGTAAAACTTCTGATCGCTTCCATGGGGACGTATCCATACTCTTTGGAAATGTGGCAGGATCGGTGGAATTTGAGCAGCATCACCTGGCATCCACACTGGTGGAACTTCACGCATAGGAAACTGACCGGACGCATCTAACTGCCTCTCAACATCCTCAACAAACAAAGCTTGAGGTATAGGAGCGGGACGGAAAGATAACAACCGCTCAACAGCACGTCGAACATTAGTATCCACTATCAGTCCATTCGAGAACTGAAGCTGTAGATCAGACAAAGCGGTCAACACCTCGTCAGGTGCATCGGCCGATATCTGGTCACGCAGAACTTTGCACATTTCTTCGAACACGTATCTTTGTGTCGGTACATTGAATTGGCAAAACGTATCAAGTACAACACGTGGAGGATTTCTAAGAGGGTGCGTCATCCAACCCATCGCCATATTGTATAGCGAAGCACGTTCCCTGTTACCGGGAAGCTGACTACGTCAAAAACGGGTCCGAGAGAATGGAAAAAACTAGCCGCAACAGGAGAAGTACGACTACGAGTAGACGGAGAAGTATAGCACAAGGGACTAACAAGAGAAGAGGTGGAAACAGAAGAAACAACAGGAGTGAGTAAAGCAGGAGCAGTAGCGGGAGCAGGAGTATGTGGAAGCGGAGGAGCAGTAGGAATAGCAATAGGCAAAGGAGCAGGAACAGTCGGAAGAACGGGTGCAGGTTGAGGAACAGGTTGAGGAACAGGTACAGGGGGGGCCACAGGAGCCGCGGTACCCTGTACGTACGGAGGTGGCGACTTCATAAGATAGGACATTAAAGGATCCTCAACTGATTCGTCCTTCTTATCCGACTCCGTAGGCAAAACAGGATAGCATTTATCTATGGACATACGCTGTAGCCTATCAAACACTTCCTTTTTCTTATCCTCCTTATCACGCTGAAACTGCTCTGCTTTCTTTACAATGGTAGCAACACCATCTCTCTGATTACGTTTAGTCTGTCTGATCTCTTTCTGTCGGGCTTCTTTACGCCACAACCGAAAGGCATCAAACATGGCCGGCCTTGACTTTCTCTCAAACAATTTAGTCTCAAGATTATCTAAGATTGTTGTCTCAAAACTACCATGAGGTGGCCAACTAAGGGCACCATCTTTCTTTGTGTAACGGATCCAGTAATCATTAAAAGTAATCGGGCCTAGCCCGTGTTTGCTGTACAACTCATAAGTTGGAGTTCCAACCGGAGGTATCGGACACGAGTCCTCCAGTCGGGAATCCGTACCACAACGTCTGAAACAACTAAACAAAGTACTACGACCAGGCATCTTGCACACTAGCCGAGTTTCACAAACGTCAAGGGTTACGGGATTTACCAAGTCCCTGCAAAGAGCAAAAACCCTCGGTTTTTGGCGACTGCAGACGTCAAATATCACAACAAAGTACCAAGAACTACAAATGCAATGGAACCATGCAACAACTAAGCAACCACAACCAAGAACTCTGGGAGCGACCCACAAATACTTAACTCAAAGATCGATGGCGTCACCAGGAAGGCCCGTCAATCGTCTCGCTATACCAAGGTCTACGCCAGGCGCCAAAACAGGTCTACAGTCAGGGCAGCAGTCCGTCACAGCTGTCAGGAGGCGGGAATCTTCGCGGGAAAAGTCTTCGGGCCACTTGTTTCGACAACAGGATCGATGAAGCGGAGTGCACCTTCCCTCGGAGATTTCACACGAAGTTCCTCACGATCGTCGGGCTTGGACCGGTACCACGGATGCAGCCCCACGTTGGACGCCAACTGAAGGACTGGGTTATTTAAGACCCAGCGGTGCCAGGGGACAACACCTGAAACCTTCGTGGGTAACCTGCTCCGGCGTACGAATGACAGAGACACGGGACACTTCCTTCGGCGTCAAAGATTCAAGGTTTATTTACTGCAGGGAAACACAGAAGTCACAGGAAGTACAACAAGTGTAGTTCGGGGAGACTGCTTCAAATTGGTTCTGTGGATCGCTCCTTTTATACACGATTCTCCCATAGGTTTACATGGTACACAAAGGTTTACGACTTGGTTCCCACAATTATCCCTGAGAGGGGTCGCTTTGGTCACTTTGATACATTCAAGGTCCGAAACATAAGTGCGGAAACATTTGGCGGTTCCCAACTGTAAAAACCCATCTTCCCACCATTTGTACATTCCAATCAGCAGTAAAACAGATCGAAGAAGGAACAAGAGCAGGTGTGGAGGAAGATGGAGACAGTGGGGAGATCGGAAAGGGTGTAAAAGGGGAGGTATCGGGAAACACGAGCTACAGGCATCAAAGGGACGTGCCTAATGAGATGCACGGCTGAGACAATAAACCGGCAAGGCAAGATGAGCCTCGAGCAGGGCCATCTGCCTTACAGTATCATCCCCCTCGTCATAAAGACATTTTCAAAAGGACATGTGTCTTCCGCAGATATCTTGGGAATCCCAGGGTCGCGAAGCGGACAACGTCCGTTCGCTGGCTACTTGAGGGCAAGAAACAAAATGGATGCCGTATCTAAGATGGAACCCGTGGGTACAGATGAAAAACCCACGTAACGAACGAACGGTTTAAGTTAGCACAGCGAAACTGCGCACATTTACTAAACTCGTCATTCGCGGTTCGTAGATACCAGACTCGACCATATTCGTGCGAGTCGAAAACACCACTTACGATTGTCACGGAACCTCAGAGGCACAGGGTTAGACTGATTTGCATATGGCCATGTCTGAACTGGGGTGGCACAGTGGGTTAAAGAACGGTGATGGATTAAACCCAGATCTGTTGCTTGGGTGTGAGTGTTTGATTGGTTCAGATGCTCCGTCCATCACCACCCCCTTTTGTACCACTTTGTTCACCATAATTTGGCAGGGTATGCTCAGACGTGAGTTCCTTGCTCACTTTGCCACTGGATTCAAGCAAGCCGGGCTGAAGACGGCTGAAATGCCAGAAACCGGTCCTCAGAAGCTTGTTTCCGGTCCAGGGAAGGCATGGCTTGGCAGTTCGGGCTGGACTGTTCCCATGAGGCACAGGGTCAGACTGATTTGTATACGGCCATGTCTGAACTGGAGTGGCAGAGTGGGTTAAAGAACGGTGATGGATTAAACCCAGATCTGTTGACTGGGTGTGAGTGTTTGATTGGTTCAGATGCTCCGTCCATCATCACCCCCTTTTGTACCACTTTGTTCGCCATAAGTTGGCAGGGTAGGCTCAGACATGAGTCCCTTGCTCACTTTGCCACTGGATTCAAGCAAGCTGGGCTGAAGACGGCTGAAATGCCAGAAACCGGTCCTTGGAAGCTTGTTTCCGGTCCAGGGAAGGCATGGCTTGGCAGTTCGGGCTGGACTGTTCCCATGAGGCACAGGGTCAGACTGATTTGCACATGGCCATGTCTAAACTGGGGTGGCAGAGTGGGTTAAAGAACGGTGATGGATTAAGCCCAGATCTGTTGACTGGGTGTGAGTGTTTGATTCGTTCAGATGCTCCGTCCATCACCACCCCCTTTTGTACCACTTTGTTCGCCATAAGTTGGCAGGGTATGCTCAGATGTTAGTCCCTTGCTCACTTTGCCACTGGATTCAAGCGAGCCGGGCTGAAGACGGCTGAAATGCCAGAAACCGGTCCTCAGAAGCTTGTTTCCGGTCCAGGGAAGGCATGGCTTGGCAGTTCGGGCTGGACTGTTCCCATGAGGCACAGGGTCAGACTGATTTGCATATGGACATGTCTGAACTGGGGTGGCAGAGTGGGTTAAAGAACGGTGCTGGATTAAACCCAGATCTGTTGACTGGGTGTGAGTGTTTGATTGGTTCAGATGCTCCGTCCATCACCACTTCCTTTTGTACCACTTTGTTCGCCATACGTTGGCAGGGTATGCTCAGACGTGAGTCCCTTGCTCGCTTTGCCACTGGATTCAAACAAGCCGGGCTGAAGACGGCTGAAATGCTAGAAACCGGTCCTCAGAAGCTTGTTTCCGGTCCAGGGAAGGCATGGCTTGGCAGTTCGGGCTGGACTGTTCCCATGAGGCACAGGGTAAGACTGATTTGCATATGGCCATGTCTGAACTGGGGTGGCAGAGTGGGTTAAAGAACGGCGATGGATTAAACCCAGATCTGTTGACTAGGTGTGAGTGTTTGATTGGTTCAGATGCTCCATCCATCACCACCCCCTTTTGTGCCACTTTGTTCGCCATAAGTTGGCAGGGTATGCTCAGACGTGAGTCCCTTGCTCACTTTGCCACTGGATTCAAGCAAGCTGGGCTGAAGACGGCTGAAATGCCAGAAACCGGTCCTCGGAAGCTTGTTTCCGGTCCAGGGAAGGCATGGCTTGGCAGTTCGGGCTGGACTGTTCCCATGAGGCACAGGGTCAGATTGATTTGCATATGGCCATGTCTGAACTGGGATGGCAGAGTGGGTTAAAGAACGGTGATGGATTAAACCCAGATCTGTTGACTGGGTGTGAGTGTTTGATTGGTTCAGATGCTCCGTCCATCACCACCCCCTTTTGTACGGTGCAGGCATATTGGCAGATTTTATGCTGGATGTTTGAAAAATGAGAGTAAAACATCACTAAATTGAAGAAGCTTTGACTCTTTGGGACTCTGTGTGCTGTTGGAACGTCTCATCGATTATTAACTGTTCAAGATCCATATACACAATATTGGACACAGAGGAACTATTTTTTGTTATCCAGAACCCTTTTGGATTGCTAATACTAAAGGTTGCACTCATTAGTGCTCTATTAGTTTTGTTTGTCTCCCACTTCTATTGGCTTCAAATAAGTAAGTCTTCAGATGTGTACTGTGGGTCCTTTACTACATGCCAGGTGAGTGGCAAGTCAGGGGGGAAGTGCATGCCCCCCTGAAATCTTTTCTTGTCATTAGCAACCCCTTTGAGAGGGGGGGTATTGGCACACTGGGCCTCTGGACTGCAAACTAGCCGTGGGCAACAGATTTGTTCTGTTCTTGGTGGACCATGCCACTTGGTACCCGTATGTTAGCCCTCTTTAGAGGACGCAGACAGTGCCCACAAAGGCCAGTGCACTGATGGGGCTAGTTACCCGTTTGTGCTTCCCAAAGAGTTTGGTATCTGAACCAGATACCACCTTCATGTCTGGGTACATGAAGGCCATGTGGATTCGGCACTTAGCCCCTCATGCATGGAATGATCTTCCAATCTCTTTAAGACAGACTTCCAGTCTTCTGTCTTTCCGCAAGGCCCTTAAGACTTGGCTCTTCCCGTAATCTTTGAGGCTGCTTTTATGTCTGTATGCTCTTTTGGTGTTATGTTTTTTTTTTTGTTTTTTTTTTTTCCCCATCTTCGTTTGGGAGTCTTTGTCAAAGCGCCGGGATACTCCAGTGGAGTGGCCGTGCGCTATAGAAGTGTACAAATAACATAACATAACATAACATAACATGGATTGAGGGGACAAGTTCTCCACTCCTGACCACACCCAAACTAATGGGTTGGTGGAGAGGTTCAACCAAACCCTAAAAGGCATGATTATCGGCCTTCCAGAAACCATAAGGCATAATG
Organism: Lissotriton vulgaris; assembly: GCF_964263255.1. Taxonomy (NCBI): domain Eukaryota; kingdom Metazoa; phylum Chordata; class Amphibia; order Caudata; family Salamandridae; genus Lissotriton; species Lissotriton vulgaris. The sequence goes on along the minus strand of NC_141685.1, from coordinate 748,949,605 downwards.
GGCCTACCATAAACCATAAGGCATAAGTAAGACGTCTTCCTACCATGTTGTTTGTTTGCATACAGGGAGGTACTGCAGAAGAGGTTTGGCTTCAGCCCCTTTGAACATCTGTATGGGCACCCTGTGAGATGGCCTCTCAGATTGATGAAGGAGGGCCAGGAGCAAGATCCCAAGCGAGCCCCCCCAGGATGTGGTCAGCTACATGCTGGCCTTCCGCAATCAAACAGCCTGATTACAGAAGCTTGCCCAGGAGAATCTGGAAGCCAGCTAGCAGGACATGAAATGTTGGAATGACTAGAATGCCGCTCTGGTTGAGTTTCAGTCTGGCCAGAAAGGGTGGATAATGGAGCACATGAAGCCCAGGGCTCAGCAAGACTGCTTTTCGGGGCCTTATGAGGTGAAGGAGTGCAAGAGTGATGTCACCCACTTGGTGGACCTCAAGACTCCTAGGAACCTTTGAGAGTCCTGCATGTTTATCGCCTCAAGCCCCTCTTCGAGATATCTGAGCTTACCATGCTCCTGGTTCCAGATGATCAGGCAGAAGTGAAGAGTAAACCTCACCCGACCTCCTATCTTCCAAGGAGAAGGATGGGTCAGTGGAGGTTGTCAGTCTCTCCCCTACACTGACCCTAGAACAATAGATAGACTGCTGCCAGTTGCTGGGGCAGTTTACCTCTTTGTTCTCCCTTACCCGAGGACTGACTACATGGTGTACCCATTAAATTGATACTGGGGACAGCACACCTGTAAAGAACAACATTTACAGGTTGTCTGATAAGGTGAGTACCAGCATCAAGGAGGAGGCTTCCAAGATTTTGGCATAAGGGGTAATTGAGCCCTCAAACAGCCCTTGGTCCAGTCCAGTGGTGTTGGTCCCCAAAGGCTGCCCCTCCAGCTGTCACACCTAAACTTAGGTTCTGTGTGGACTATTGTGGTCTCAATGCGATCACAAAGACTGACGTGCCCTCCCTTTCACAGAGCTGATGAGCTCATAGTGGATCAACGACTGCGCCAACACCCTCGCCCGATCAAGAAACCTTTCAACAGTCACACCAACAAGAAAGCCAGCTGGTTCACTGAAGGCCTCCAGGCCTCCCCAAAAACCTGCTGAAAGCTGGAGAAGATCTGGCTCCGTGAACGAACACCGGACAGTCACGCAGCCTACAAGAATGCCAGGCAGACACCATCACCTCATCAGATCCACCAAAAGGGCCTCCTTCAAAGACTGCCTAGATAACAATGCGCAAAACAGAAAAGAGCTCTTCAACATCGTGAAGGAACTCTCCAACCCCAGCTCCAACACCAACGACGTACCATCCTCGCAAGACCTGTGCGACTCGCTGATCACCTTCTTCCACCGCAAGATCGTAGACATCCACGACAGCTTCAACGCCACGAACGCCCCGATAACCACTGAGACCTCCACCCCCACGACCACCATCCGCACCAACCGCCTGCTCTCCTGGACCAACATCAACGACGACGACACCGTCAAGATCATGAACACCATCCACTCCGAATCTCCGACAGACCCATGCCCACACCACATCTTCAACAAAGCCAGCACAGCCATCGCACCCTGTCTCCGGAAAGTCATCAACACCTACTTCGAGACAACAACCTTCCCGGAGAGCTGGAAGCAAGCAGACATCAATGCCTTTCTCAAGAAACCCAAGGCCCTCAAGAACTTCCGGCCCATCTCCCTGCTCCCGTTCCCAGCAAAGTCATCGAGAAGACCGTCAATGAACAACTGACCCGCTACCTCGAGAAGAACAACATCCTGGACCCTTTCCAGTCTGGGTTCCGCAGCAATCACAGCACTGAGACTGCCCTATTCGCCGCCACCGATGACATCAAGTCCCTGATGGACAACAGAGAAACGCGGCCCTCATCCTCCTGGACCTGTCAGCCGCCTTCGACATGGTCTGCCACCACACACTACGAACACGCCTCCACAACGCCGGGATCCAAGAGAAGGCCCTGGACTGGACCACCTCCTTCCTCTCTGGCAGAACACAGAGCGTCCGCCTTCCTCCCTTTCGTTCCGAAGCCACCAAGATCATCTGCGGCGTGCCCCAGGGCTTATCCCTCAGCCCAACTCTGTTTAACATTTACATGGCACAGCTCGCCCACGTCGCCGTCGGCACAACCTCACATCATCTCCTAAGCCAACTACACCTAGCTGATACTCTCCCTCACCAAGGACCCCAACACCGCCAAAACCAACCTTCATGAAGGCTGTCGCTGAATGGATGAGGAACAGCCGACGGAAGCTGAACTCAGCAAGACAAAGGTCCTCATCCTCGGATCCACCCCTTCGGCCTGGGATGACTCCTGGTGGCCGACCGCACTGAGAACCACCCCAACACCCAGCGACCACGCACGCAACCTAGGGGTCATCCTCAACTCCACCCTCTCCATGACTAAACAGGTCAACGCCCTCCGCATGCTCTGCAGGATCTACAAGTGAATCCCCACTGAAATGAAAAGAACGGTCACCCAGGCCCTCGTCAGCAGCAGGTTGGACTTCCGAAACGCTTTCAACGCAGGAGCCTCGGCTAAATTCCTGAGACGGCTCCAACGCATCCAGAACGCCTCTGCATGCCTGATCCTTGACATAATTCGTTGCAGCCACATCACACCCCACCTGAGACATCTGCACTGGCTCCCGGTCAACAAGAGGATAACCTTCAAGCTCTTCACCCACGCACACAAGGCACTCCACAACACCGGACCAACGTACCTCAACAGACGACTCAGTTTCTACACCCCCACCCGCCAGCTCCGCTCCGCCGACCTCACCCTCGCCACAGTCCCCCGCTTACGAAGAGTGACCTCGGGCGACAGATCGTTCTCCCACCTCGCCGCCAAGACCTGGAACAATCCTCCCATCCACCTACCGCAGACCCAAGACCTGCTGACCTTCAGAAAACTCCTCAAGACCAGGCTTTTCGAGCAGTAGTAGCATTCCCCACCCCAGCACCTTGAGACCCTCACGGGTGAGTAGTGCGCTTTACAAATTATATGATTGATTGATTGATTGATTGATTGATTGATTGATTGATTGATAGATGGTCTTGGAGCTGCCAAGATCCTCTGCAACTTTGATTAAACATTTGGGTACTGGCGGATTGCCTTGACTGAGGGAGTTAAAGAGAGGTCTGTGTTCTCTAACCCAGAAGGGCACTTCTAGCTCAGGGTCATGCCCTTCGGGTTGAAGAACGCCCCTATCACATTCCAGAGGTTGGTCCTGGCTGGGCTGGGGAACTTCAGTGCTGCCTGTCTAGATGACATTGTGGTCTTCAGTTCTAGCTAGCAGAACTACCTGTACCACCTCAGGGAAGTGCTTTATTTTTATTTTTATTTTATATTCTTATATAGCGCCTGAATAGACCCCCGAAGGGGTATCTCCGCGCTTTGCCAGTAAGAACATAACTCCAGATGGTCCCTAGTCAGAGAGGATGGTGCAATTTATCAGGGAAAGATCAGTTGCTGGAAAATAGGTGTGTTTTTAAGATCTTTCGGAAAGTCAGATGGCTGGTGAGTGATCTCACCTCGAGAGGTAGAGAATTCCAGAGCCTCCTTGTCTGGACTTCTTTATTCTAGGCACCTGCAGAAACTGGAGGTTACCAGAGCGCAGGGATCGCCCAGGGGCGTATGGCTGAAAGATTTTGGCCAGATATTTTGGACCTTCACCTATCACACTTTTATGAATAGTGCATAGGGTCTTAAACTGCACTCGCTTCTTCACTGGTAACCAGTGGAGTCTAATCAGCAGAGGGCGAGAGGGAGTCCTAGGGGGAACATTAAGGACTGTCCTTGCTGCCGTATTTTGGATCACTTGTAACTTTTTGAACTGCCCTTCATTTGCTCCTAATAGAAGGCCGTTACAATAATCCACTCTGCTGATGACTAACGCCTGTACAAGTGTTTTCCTGGGACAGTCTGGCAGATAGGGGAACACTCTTCTTAACATCCCAATTGCCCGAAAGCAGGTACTAGCCACTTGATTTATGTGGTCTTTAAAAGTGAGTGTCTGATCTAATAACACTCCAAGATTTTTGACCGTGCTCTTAGGGCTGGGAACAGGGCCTAATTCTATGGGCCACCATTCAGGTGACCAATGTATTGCTGCTTATCCAAACAGCATGACCTCCGTTTTCCCTACGTTACATTGAAGACAGTTTGATGACATCCATTCAGATATTGCTCTCATACCATCTGTGAAAGATCTTTTTATTGCAGGTGTCAGATTTTTAAAAGGAAAGAGGAGTTGGGTGTCGTCGGCGTACGACACCGGAGTAAACCCAAATGATCTTGCTAAGTTGGCTAAGGGGGTCACATACACATTAAATAGTGTTGGGCTTAAGCAAGAGCCCTGTGGCACTCCCTTATTGAGCTCCCTATGGATGGATTTGTGGGAGCCCAGCCTAGTTTCTTGGGAGCGGCCAGATAGAAAGCTTTCCATCCATGACAGAGCCACTCCTTCCAGACCTACGTCCTTTAAGCGATCGAGAAGCACCTTGTGAGACACCGTATCAAAAGCGGCGGAGAGGTCCAGCAGCACCAGAATCATAGAGCTGCCCACATCCAGTGCCATTTTGATGTTATTGGTCACTGTTTGAAGGGCTGATTCGGTGCTGTGGTTCGGCCTGAAACCAGATTGTGAGTAGTCCAGGCCCTCCGTCGCTTCAAGATGTTCTGATAGATAGGTGTTTACGTGCTTCTCAGCTATCTTGCCGATGTATGGCAAGAGTGAAATAGGACGCAGGTTAGAGAAGTCGGTCCATGGGGATGCCGCTTTTTTCCGTATTGGGTTTACCACCACTCTTTTCCAATCTGCTGGGACCTGTCCTTTGATGAGGGAGATGTTAATAACACTCTGTATGGAGGGCCCCAGGAGAGAAATCAGAGGGGGAACCATCTTAGCAGGGAGGAGGTCATTCGGAGATCCAGATTTGATGTGAGTGATAAGAGGAGGGAGCTCTGTACTATCAATTGGAGGAAAGGATGATAGCAGATGTGTGTTATGCTTTAAGCAGGGTCGAGGATGTAGGCTTATTAGTGTCACCCATACTGTTACTGGCTGCCACTATTTTTTCATAAATAGTGTTTATTTTATTCTCAAAGAAAAGCGATATTTCATCGCATAGAGTCTGTGAGAACTCATCAGAGCTCTCACATGCGGCGGGTTTAACAAAATTTTGCATAATTTTAAAAAGCTCCTTGGGACAGTTACCCGCTTCTACTAGCTGTTGCATTAAGCGGTTTTTCCTAGCCTGCTTAATGTTTTTATAGTATTTTAGTTGAGCATGTAGAAAAACTGCTCGAGTCTCCTCAGTCTTATTTCTTCTCCATTTTTTCTCTGCTCGTCTACATTTCTGCTTTTCTTCCCTTAGCTCCAATGTGTACCAGCTTTCCTGCTTAGAAGAGGGATACTCTTTATGTAATTTTAGAGGGGCCAGGATATCAATGGCTCGCTTGATTGAGTCATTGAGTTTGGCCAGCGCTATGTCTACTGTGTCTCCTGCCAGTATGGTGGGTTGTATCCAAATTTCCTGTAGATTACTTATGGAAATTTTATGCCATTGACGGCGCCAGGTAGGAGGGGATGGTGTTTTATTATTAGATCTCTTAGGAGTCAATAGTTTAAATTCTAAGAGGAAGTGGTCTGTCCATAGAATCTCTCTTGCTGGAAGGCAGGTTAGTTTGGTACAATTGGAAAGAATTAGGTCTAGCGTATGGCCACCCCTATGTGTAGGTCCATTATTTTGTAATTCTAGACCTAAGTTTAATAGATCCGTAAGAAGGGAATAGGATTCAGGTAGTGTTGGCTGGTCTACATGGATGTTAAAATCCCCCAGGAGAATAAAGTCTTCTTTAGATTTAAGATGGGGAGCTAACAGCTCTTGAAGAGTGAGCAGGAAATCAGGGTTTGGTCCTGGTGGACGATAAACCAGGGCACCTTTCCAGGAGGTATGGCTGGTTAGGTCGATTTTAAAAAACATGATTTCTAGTTGTAGACTTCGATGTTGCTCGAGTATAGTGACCTTTTGTTGTCCTTGTGTATTATCGCCAGACCACCGCCTGTCTTCACTTCTCTGTCTAGGTGTTTAAACTTATATCCAGATGGGATCCCCATTGCTATAGCTGTAATTGTATGGGGCTTCATCCATGTTTCAGTGAGAAAACATATGTCCGGCTGGATGGTATTTACTAGATCCCAGACCTGATGCTGATGTTTGGGCAGGGATCGCACATTTAGAAGAAAACTCTTCAGCCCATCTAGAGGCGTGTCTACCTCAGAATGGATATTGCTGCTGATTGTTTGACGGCGGCACTCTAGACATGAAAAACCTCCCTCTACTGTCTGCCATGGTATTTTAGTGCTGCATACAAAAGACGACTTTAAATCTAATAGGGTTTGGGCAGAGTATGTTATGTGTTGTTTCCTCATACCTGTTGGAAGTGGGCGAGATGAGGCAGAGTCCATGGCCCCTGTGCCCCGTCCTGTCGCGGACGGGCGCAGACGGGCAGCTCTTTGGCGGGTCTTAGGCGGGGCTGCACGCTCAGGAAGGCGCGAGGGCTATATAGCCCTGTGTGGAGCCACCAGAGCGCTAACCGCTCCTAGTGGGACCGGAAGTGCGTCAAATGCCTACCACCCCCTTGCTACCATGGGAGGTGGGAGGCGGCAACCAGCGCTATGAGCAACTGTGGGGCACACGAGTGTGGCTGGAGGCAGGTGTTGCTGCAAAGTGAGTGCGGGAAATGCGGTTCAATTTTAAAAAATGATACACACTTTAAAAGTTGCAATACAATTTCCGTTTAAAATAATACCATCAGTATCACGATCTTTTTAAAACCTTTAGGCTTTGTATAGTGCAGGCCTTACTATCAAGGCCAGTAAGTGCCAGATAAGTGGTCTACTTGCGTCCCCAAGTGGGAGGTGGCAAAGTGCAGCCCCTCCAGGCTAAAATTAAAACTATGTATGGGCTGAAAATTCGTTCCACTCGCGGAATTTGCGGATTTTCCACAATTTCGAGATCCGCGAATCTCGCGAAATTGTGGAAAAATCTGCAAATTAGCGAGCGGAACAAATTTTTTCCAGGAAGCACTTACAGGGTTACAGCAGTTGCCCAAGTTGAAGCTAAATTCTTTGTAACAATTTACAATTTGGTTACAAAGAAATTAACTTCAACTTGGGCACCTGCTGTAACCCTGTAAGTGCTTCCTGAGGCGCCTCCAGAGTTGTTGCAACTATTCTCTGACCCTGCTCTGACCCTCGAAGCAGGGTCAGAGAATAGTTACAAATATGGCTCCTGTCACAAAAATTAAACTGCCACAGGAAGCACTTACAGATAAGGAAGCAGGTGCTGGACTTATAGCTCAAATTCAGTAACACATTAACCAGCCCCAAATTAATTTGTCTGGTTGAGGCTGGCTGGGCAGGTGTGCTTTCTCCCCATAATCTACAATGGTGAACCAGAGTGTGCAGTGATGAACCAGAAGGTGCAGTGGTGAACCAGAGGGTGGCAGTGGTGAACCAGAGGGTGGCAGTGATGAACCAGAGAGTGGCAGTGGTGAAACAGAGGGTGGCAGTGGTGAACCAGAGGGTGGCAGAGATGAACCAGAGGGTGGAAGTGGTGAACCAGAGGGTGAAAGTGGTGAACCAGAGGGTGGCAGTGATGAACCAGAGGGTGGCAGTGGTGAACCAGAGGGTGCTGTGATGAACCAGAGGGTGGCAGTGATGAACCAAAGGGTGGCAGTGATGAACCAGAGGGTGGCAGTGGTGAACCAGAAGGTGGCAGTGGTGAACCAAAGGGTGGCAGTGACGAATCAGAGGGTGGCAGTGATGAATCAGATGGTGGCAGTGGTGAACCAGGGGGTGACAGTGGTGAACCAGAGGATGCAGTGGTGAACCAGAGGGTGGCAGTGATGAACCAGAGGGTGGCAGTGGTGAACCAGAGGGTGGCAGTGATGAACCAGAGGGTGACAGTGATGACTCAGAGGGTGGCAGTGGTGAACCAGAGGGTGCTGTGATGAACCAGAGGGCGGTAGTGATGAACCAGAGGGTGACAGTGATGAACCAGAGGGTGGCAGTGGTGAAGCAGTGGTGAACCAGAGGGTGACGGTGATGAACCAGATTGTGGCAGTGATGAACCAGAGGATGGCAGTGGTGAACCAGAGGGTGCTGCGATGATCCAGATGGTGGCAGTGATGAACCAGAGGGTGACAGTGATGATCCAGAGGGTGGCAGTGGTGAAGCAGTAGTGAACCAGAGGGTGCTGTGATGAACCAGAGGGTGGCAGTGATGAACCAGAGGGTGGCAGTGGTGAAACAGTGGTGAACCAGAGGGTGCTGTGATGAACCAGAGGGTGGCAGTGATGAACCAGAGGGTGACAGTGATGAACCAGAGGGTGGCAGTGATGAACCAGAGGGTGCAGTGATGAACCAGAGGGTGGCAGTGATAAACCAGAGGGTGACAGTGATGAACCAGAGGGTGACAATGATGAACCAGAGGGTGGCAGTGATGAACCAGAGGATAGCAGTGGTGAACCAGAGGGTGCTGGGATGAACCAGAGGGTGGCAGTGATGAACCAGAGGGTGGCAGTGGTGAAGTAGTGGTGAACCAGAGGGTGTTGTGTTGAACCAGAGGGTGGCAGTGATGAACCAGAGGGTGACAGTGATGAACCAGAGGGTGGCAGTGGTGAAGCAGTGGTGAACCAGAGGGTGCTGTGATGAACCAGAGGGTGGCAGCAATGAACTAGAGGGTGACAGTGATGAACTAGTGGGTGGCAGTGGTGAAAACCAGAGAGTGCTGTGATGAACCAGAGGGTGGCAGTGGTGAACCAGAGGGTGATAGTGATGAACCAGAGAGTGACAGTGGTGAACCAAAGGGTGGAAGTGGTGAACCAGAGGGTGGCAGTGATGAACCAGAGGGTGGCAGTGGTGAACCAGATGGTGGCAGTGATTAACCAGAGGGTGGCAGTGATGAACCAGAGGGTGGTGCTGCTAAACGGCCCGGGAACCCTGTGGGTGTGAGCCCCCATGATGCTGAGCTGCCCAGGGGTTGTGAGGCCCTGCGCTACTGAACTGCCCTGCGGCCCAGTGGGTGTGAGACCCTGTGCTGCTGAACTGCCCCGGAACCCTCTCAGTGTGAAAATTATTTGTGCTCAATTGCCTGGGAGCCCTCTGGGTGTGAGCACACATTGTGCTAAGCGCCCCCCTGCCCCCAGTACATATATACCCATACCGCACAGCACCATTATGCTCTTGCACTATGAAGTCTGGTGCCTGGATGCTCCTGATCCGGGTAGGTGGTACCACCGTCTGGTGCAGTCAAAATGTAAAGTCATAACTTGGTATACACCACGTGTCCTCCCTGGCACCGGTATGCGCATGTACCAGGCGTGCAGCACCCGCATGCCACTGCACCCTACTGCCCAGCGCCAGCATATTCCTGTACAGGGCAGTTTAGTATGAGATGGGACATTGTTCAGCAACAGCAGCTGCATGCGCCTGAACCTACTGAGCAGGATCAGAATTGCTTAGTTTGTACCAACACGCGCAGCAGAGCTATCTTGGACATCTAAAGGATTCTGGGGTCCTGTGCAAAATGTATTTTTGCATCCATGAGTTTCCCGAGCACCATCCCCGTGAAGCTACTGTGTCCAGGAGGCTGCTTTCTCCTCATCTGCTGCTCTGCTCGGTCTCTGACCCTTTATCAACAAGATGCATGTGAACTCACATAGAAGCCCTGCCCGTTTGGCCCCGTCCACCACACACCAGCGGTATGAAACGTCTTCCCGCCTGTCCCCACTATAATGGCCAGCTCACTCCAGGGACCTCGGCGCCTTTTGGCGCGCTGGCAAAGTTACAGGCAAACGGGGTCACATATTTGTGCAAATGGCAAAAAAATCAGTGCGTTTGCGGGCAAATTCGCGAACTTGCTGATTTTTTTGCCATTTCGCGCGAATTCGCAGAACGCGAATTAGCAAATTTCGCCCATACTTAATTAAAAGCATCCTGGCTTGGGAACCCCTCTCTTCCCTCAAGACCCGGGCAGAGGTGATACCCTTCCCAGGCCTCACTGGTTATTAAAGGAGATTCGACAAGGCGTATGGCCCTATTGTTGCTGGCTTGACAGAGCTTATTTCCAGGAAGTAGCCAAGTCCGGAGATCTAGACAGAGGCATGCCAGAAAGCTTTTAACACCCTGAAGGAAGCCATGTGCAAAGCACCCCTGCTCTAGTCCCCTGACTTTTCCCAAGAATTAATTGTCCAGACAGACACCTCAGAGCATGGTGTAGGCACAGTGCTCTCACAGCTAAATGAAGAGGGCCTAGGATCATCTTGAAGCCTTCATCAGTAGACGCTACTTCTCAGGGAGCAGATCTGGAGCGCAATAGAAAGGGAAGATTTTGCTTTGTTTTGGGCACTGAAGAAGCATTGACATAACATGTTTGGCATTCAATTTTGGGTTCACACAGACCACAGGCCCCTCAGAAGGTTAATGCAGATGAGGGGTGAGAATCTAAAACTGTTAGGTGGTCCATCTCCCTACAGGGAATTGACTGTATGGTGGAATACCATCCTGGAACAGACCACGCCAATGATGATGTCTCTCACAGTCTTTTGTCTTTGTGAAGAGAACTGCCAAAGGGTTGGGTAGCTCTCCTCATGAAGGGGGGAGCACATGTTAGACCTGGCATTCTTGGTGTGGTTTCCCCAGACTTTTTGCCTTCTGACCACCTATTTTGCTCACTACATTTTTGCTGGCTTTAGGACTCTGGGCACTTTACCACTGCTGATCAGTGCAAAAATGCCTGTGCTCTTTTCCTAAAACATGGTAACTTTCGCTTATCCACCATTGGCATATTGAATTTACTTATAAGTCTATAGTGAAGTGAACTGCATGTGTCCATGGCCTGTAAATTAAATGCTACTATTGGGCGTGCAGCACTGATTGAGCCTTTCAATTGATTCAGGCCTACCATTGCAGAGCCTGTGTGTGCAGTTTTGAACTGTCATGTCGACCTGGCAAGCTAACCCTTCTGAAAGTTACGGCCTAAATCTTCCTTTTTAATTATTATAAGTCCCCCCTAAGGTAGGCCCAGGACAGCCCAAAGGGAAGGGTGCAATGCACTTAAAAAGTAAGACATTTCCTGGTAGTATTAAAAATCTATTAAATTCGTTTTTCCCTATTGACAGGGCTCTCTCTCCCATAGGTTTACATTGGGATTACCTTATTACATTTTATAAATATAATTTCCAATTGGGAAAAAAGCAGACATTTTGAGTTTGGTGTCTCTGAATTGACAATTTAAAATCACAACTTATGGTAAAGTTGGATTTTAAGTTGAAAGTCTGAAAATGCCACTTTTAGACAGTTGGCATTTTCTTACTTTTACCATTCTGTGCCTTCTGCCTGTCTCTGAATACACGTCTGAGGTGGGTGAAAGCTTGGCTTTGTGCATTCCCTCCAGAACGCCACACATAAAGGAAGCCTAGGTGTGATTGTTAGGAAACAACATTCTGATGGGTCATCCTGGGCAGGATGAGAGGGAGGAGCTGACACTTACACCTGGGGCCTCCATTTATGAGGCCTTGCGTCAGTTTTGCGTTGCTGATGTGTCACTTTTTGTGACGCACCGGCGGCGTAAAACATGCGCCTTGTTGCGCCATATTTAAAAAGTGACGCATCTAGGTAGATGAGTCACTTTTTAAACCCCTGCGCCACATTATACCTGCGTCAGGTATAATGTATGCAGAGGGAGCGTTCCCCCGCAAAAAGCCTCGTAATAGTGACGCAGTGAAATCTATGAGATTTCACTGCGTCACTTTTAGGACGCTGTTGCATCAAAATCTTGCGCCTGCCTCACAGCAAGCGTAAGACTGACGCAAGCCCTTTCACATGGGGCTTTTCCCATGTGAAAGGACGCATTGCTGGAGGTGCGTCACTTTTGTGACACACTCCAGCAATGCGTCACTTTGGCGCTTACAGATACGTCAGAAATACTGAGGTATCTGTAACTCCTTGCAACATGATGCGTCATACATTAAATATGACGCATCATTGGTGTCGCAAGGAGTGCGCAGTGAAAAGTGACGCATCGCTGTTTTCACGCAGCGATGCGCCACTTTTCATAAATAAGCCCCTGGATGGGCTGTGCCTGTCCCCACACAAAGAGGTGCATACACCCTGTAGTGAATCTGGAGCCAGGGCAGTAAGGTCAGGGACTTTGTGCACTTCAAAGGCCTCTCTTTGATGTCCCTCCCACTTCAAAGGCACCACTGGGTATAAGTACTGGACCCCTGACACCACCAAATCAGTGCACTTCTGGAGTTGAGGACATTATGCCCGGAAGAAGGACTACAGTGCTGCTGAAAGGACTGTCACTCTGCTGGGTTTTGCTGGACTCCTGCTTTGCTGTGCCTGCACTGTTTTCTGCTGCCATTCTTGCCTGGGAGTGAGAAGGACTGGATCTGCATCTCTCCACCCCCAGAACCAAAGTGACTCCAAGGGTTTGCTGGCTTGCCAATTGTGAGTCATGCCCTGCCAAGTGGTGTTAATCCAGTCATGGACCCTAGGAAGCGTGTTTTCTGAAAAATCCATGCATTGCTGTTGTTGCGCCATTCACAACTGATTCATCTCCCCTTGACGCAAAGTATCACAGCTGGGAGCAAAGACATCACATAGCTGGCTGAACTGCTCAATGATGATACATAGCCTACATAAAGGGATCGCTGATGATGTATCTCCGACTGCGCAGATCAGAGCCAACGCATCGCCTGAATCCGAAGGGATCAATGCCGACATATAGCCTCCTCTGCTCCTGTCATCGGATCTTCGACGTTGACGCATCCTCTATCCAAGCATACTTTTTCAGTAGGACAAGATTGGTCCATGTATCTGACCCGGATTTACCCTGGTCAAGCGCGGCCCTATCTCTGGTTGGTGCTTTATGCTTTTGAGCACTATAGTTGCAGATATTCTTTATAAATTCATAACTCTGGTTCTACCTATTGGAATTTTGGCATTTTGGTCTTGTTGTGTTCATTAAATTAAGCTCTAGTTTCCTAACATGGTGTGGATTCTTTTTGTGTGGTGTTTCCACTATTTTACTGTTTTAAGTTTTGCACAAATACTTTATACATTGCCTCCTAGTTAAGCCTGCCTGCTGCGTGCCAAGGTACCAGAGGGTTAGTACAGGTTAATTTATGGGGTGTAGCTGACTTACCCTGGCTAGTATTGCAGTCCCTATTTGGACAGGGCACATGCCTCTGCCAACTAGAGACCCAATTACTAACAATTTGTAGCTCACATCTGTAATAAACTATCCGGCATGCCCAGACGCAGGTCTCAGATACCTGGGAGACTCTGGACAACGGGTCAGGAAAAAACTAAGGGAGTTAGAGGGTTACTAGCTAGGCTCGCCCTCCAGTCATACAAGTCAAAAACAAAAAAGGTTTCTGTTTCCAGATACCTGAGAGCCTTGGGGATGGTATAAAAATACGGGGTCCTAGGGTGTTTGTTTTCCAGAAAATCTGCTTCCTTTCGAACACCAAAATGACAACACACTTTTTGGAAAAGGCACACACACCCAATGATATGCGCTGGGTAGTGCTGGAAACCCAACCACCCCATGCTGACATGGAAAAGAAACTACTAGAAAAGGAGCAACGTTGGGTGTTTAGACTTCGTTCACACATCGTGGGACTGAATGATGATATTCCCTGGGGACAGTTTACATAAATGACAAATGTAGACAACATGAAACCAGACCCATAATATGTAAAACTCATGAAGTTTCACGAGTATAAATCTTACCATTTATTGGTATTAACTGTGCAATCCCTGATGAAATACGGAAGTTTATTCTTATTGGCTAAATCCATCACTGGATAGTTATGATCTCTGATGAAATACTGAAGTTTGTTCTTATTAGCTAAAACTATCACTGGATGGTTGTGATACTCTGCACCCAACTCGGAGGGTAGCACTAGCGAGCCCGGTACGTCGCTTTAATTTTGAACTAATTACCACCTTTTTTCGAATTTTTAACTCGGCCGGTTAACACCCTGATAATATGCCAAGTAGCCTGTATAACACCCCAAATTTATTTAGAGGTGTGTTAATGTGAAGATAGTCACACTAGACACTTTATAAAACCAAAGAGCGAAGATCGATACCCCTAAGATGGCCGCCATGTAGGCGGGAGACGGGTAGAGAACTACACGCTCTAGCGTGCGTAAGGGCGTTCCCACGCCAACACTGGGAAACCGCGAACGGCATCAACATATAAACATCACGGAACCCCCAGTCCGATAACATCCGGACCGGAGGGAGACAGAGTAGGTGCCTGAATGCAGGAGGTAACCAGAGCACAAGTAAGTGAAAATAGGGCACTAAGGACTGCCGATGTGGAAACGGAACATCGCCAAGAAAACGTGCAGTGCTGGGTGACTTAACAACTCTATTTCTCTCCCATTAGAGTTGCTAGGATACCGATACCCCTCCGACTCCATGGGGCCCAGTTAGGTCTCGTAAAAAGTATGTATGAGTGTGTATGACTGATGAATGTATGGGTGTGACACTGAGAAAGGTGTTTTTTAAAAACCACGTTCAAAAATGCACGAAAGGAATCACGTTTTTATGCATGAAAACAAGCACGGCCATTGAGTCCGCTTCCGAATTCACAGAGTACATCACTTCTGCAAAAAACTGTCTGTGATAACTAATGGGGCTAATCACCCCTTGACTTTTAAAGTTGTTTTCTATCTTTCAGGAACCACGTGTTTTTGGAACAAAATACGTAGGTATATATGCATGCACTTAACAGAGTTTGCTGCAGTCGAAAGACTTTTTTGTAAATATCTCAGTGAAAGAGTTAAGGAGTGGCGAACACAGGGCTGGTCCCTGTGTAGTCCCGAAGAAGTGCTTGGGGTATGCACGAAACATGTCGACTTAGGAGTTGATAGGTACATCTGGACACATTAAGTTTAGGACAGCCTATCTCCCTACCCCGTTTTTAATACTACCACCTAGAGGCCAGAATAAAGTTTATTAGTAACCTACTGGGCAGGTATTTTTTAACTCAACACATAGTCCACTCCCCACAAATACACATGCACCACACATAGTCCATTTAAGTGCTCCTACGTAACTTCGCAAGTCGTAGCACGCCCCAGCCCGTAGAGGACTGGGATGGCCCCAATGATGAAGCATGTCACCGTGGGGCAACCCCGGTGAGTGAGGGGACACCTAAAAAAGGAACAATTTTTCCTTTTTATACATTATACACAATCCCAACAGCCAACCCCATTGAGTATTGGTTGTCTTTCTTCTAGCAAGGCTCTCAGGTATCTGGAAACAGAAACCTTTTTTGTTTTAGACTCTGGACAACCCCACTCATCTTTATTGCCCACCCATGCTCCTTTATGGCCCTCCCAGATCCTAAATCATAGAGCTGGTACCCAATGCAGTCGTATAAACACAATTGATATTTTATACTGCATGAGAATGTTTGCTGTGCAGTATTTTATGCAATGCCTTGAGGAAACCTTTTTGTGCTCTTACCTTAGAGTTCAATACCTTTTTGCCTTACAAGGGCCCAATCAAATTTCCTGCTTCCTACTACCCACAGCATAACAGCCTTTGAGCAATATTTAGGTCCTTTACAACGAAGAACTTACCATACTCCTTCCTTCATGCATAATTGATACCTCATGAATATACAAAAGCAGTCCTGCCAAGTTCCTCGTACCAGGGGTGAGACTAATGCATCTTTGTGGTGGTGCCCTCACCATCGCACGAAAATGCATTAGGTGCACTTTCTTTACAGCTCATGGACCAATATTATAAAAGCGTTGCATTAATATAAGGCAATTAGTGTGATTCGGATTACCCAGCCGCAATTATCATTATCAGTTCCTCACTCACACAGCCTTCCCACAAGGGGTGAGGTTTTCTATGCTGGTAACTGTGTGTCAATAGTAAACTGCTACACAGCATGTTTTCAATAAATACATTATTGGCCTAGCCTCTCTGGGCCATGTGGATCTGGCATCAGTCTATGACAAGAACAGGATCATGAACACAGCCCTACGTCTATGGCGCCTATTTGTTCTCCATCACTGGCTCCTAATGATTAGCCCAGGCAAGCATTTTGAGTGTTACAGCTTTCCTGCTGTGCCCACCTGACATGAATGAATTCGGATTTCTAAAGCGCGGGTAGCTGCCCTGAGGCGTCCAAGCGCTAAGCATATCTCTGAGGTGTGAGTTAGGAGGAGGGCAGATTCAGTACCATGGTTATGTGGTGAACAGGAGCGTTTTCAGCTGTTTGCGAAAAGAGAGAATGTCGGGGTTTGATCTGAGATGCTGGGGTAGGGCGTTCCACTTTTTTGCCACATTGAAGGAGAAAGAGCGGCCTCCGGATCTTGATTTCTTTATTTGCGGTACAATGGCTAGATGTGCAGAAGTGGAACGCAGCTGTCTAGTGGGTAGATAGGGTGTGATAAGAGGGAGGTTGATGGTCGGGCCTTGCGACCAAAAAGTCTGGTGTGCGATGCAGAGTGATTTGAAGTCTACTCTTTCCTTTACGGGGAGCCAGTGCAGTTTCCTCAGTCCGGGCTTTACTGAGGATCTGCGGGGGATTTGTAAGAGTGTTCTGGCTGCACAGTTCTGTATTAGTTGTAATTTGCGCAGGGTGAAGTCGGGAGCTCCGAGATATAATGCGTTTCCATAGTCCAGCCGCGATTGAATCAGGCCCAGGACTACGGTTTTTCTTGCATCAAAGGGGAGTAGCGGCAAGATCTTCCTAATGACTCTCAGGATACCAAAACAGGTGGCAGAAAGTTTTGTAGCCTGTTGGTCAAAGGACAGGGACCTGTCGAGCCAGACACCAAGGCTCTTAATGGCGTCTTTAGGTTTTGGAGCCGGGCCTAGGCTGGTGGGCCAAAGATTGTCTATGGTCGATGGTAAAGTGTGACCCAGGAGCATGAGCTCTGTCTTGTCTCCATTAAGTTTGAGACAAGACTTGGTCATCCAGCTTTTGACCGTATCCAGGCAGCCTGCGAGATCTACATTTGCTGACGTACCGCCCGCCTGTGCCAAGGAGACCACCAGCTGGGTATCGTCCGCGTAGGTAATGATCTTGATACCGAACGGACGGACGATCTCAGCCAGTGGCCTCATGTAGACGTTAAATAACGTCGGGCTCAATGAAGATCCCTGTGGGACCCCACATCCCAGAGGCTTGCTGGAGGAAGTGACATTGCCCTCATACACCTGGAAGGATCTTTCACTCAGGTAGGACTTGAGCCACTCCAGAGCTCTGTCAGATATTCCGGTGTCCTGGAGACGCTGCAAAAGGATACCGTGATTAACGGTATCGAATGCGGCGCTCAGATCGAGGAGGATGATTGCCACCGATCCTCCCCGATCTAAGATTCTCCTGGACTCCTCTGTGACTGCCAGCAGTGCTGTCTCGGTCCCATGCCTGATGACATGACATGATGATGCCCTGCAAACCCTGTGCTCTGTGGGTCAGAGGTGCACTGTGCAGGTGGTCATGCTGGCTGTCAGCCAGGATGGCACAAGATGTAGGGAGTCTTGTGGGGGATACAGGGTAGTTTGATGTATCAATTGGTAAAATGTTGGATAGGGGTTGATATGAATATTGTAAAGCCAACTTCACATGAATGATGTGTATGTTTTAATATTTACAGCCCTGACGATGTCCGTATGAACGAAACGCGTTGGCTGGGCTACGTTGAGCGCTTCTTATGAAAAGCATTGATTGAATAAAAATATTGGATTTATATTAAGAAAAACAAGACTCCTAGGTGATTATTTTGAATGGGGACTTAAAAGTGCTATGGAATGAACACTACTATTCTTGGAATTTCAAAAAGAATAATCACAGATTAATTTGTTTTCAGTTCAAAATATTTTATTGAGGTTTTCAGCATAAGAAGCAAGACATACAGAAAAATACATGAAAATTGCAAGTCAAAATATGCAGATAGAAATATGCAAAGAAAACTAATAAAAAGGGGAGAGGGAAGGGAAACATATAATACTATATAGTTAATAGAGAATTAAATGAGCTACTTATATAAGAACAATATACACCTAAGCATAATAATATAGAAAAAGGCAAGTACTACAATTAATGAGATAAATATACATCAATAGGAGTCCAAAATAATTGATGAGAAACAGAATTTTGACAGACCTCAGATAAAGATAATTGTGCCCCTCTTCGTGTAAAAATAACCCATGACCACCATGCATGAACTGATAACTTTGAAACATCTTTCCAACAAAATGTAATTGATTTTAATGCAGAAGACAGTAGGAAATTAAAGAGTTTGCATTCAAGTACATTTAAATCTTGTGATAAGAGTACAGCTTTGCAGATTAACAATTTATAAGATAAATCTTCTTGAATATGAAGAATTTTTTTAACAATGTCCCACACTTCTGACCAAAATGTAGACAGTAAAGGACAAGTAAAAAGCATATGTTGCAATGAACCAGAATGTAATTTGCAATTCCAACATAAATCAGATTGAAGGATTTTAGCTTTAAATAAACGTAATGGTGTCCATAAACAATTAAACAAAATATAAGAATTAGTTTGAAACAGAGAAACAGGTAACCAACCAGAAATATGAGAAAGCCATATAGTTTCCCACAAATCATTTGACAATGAAAGTGACAGTTCATTGTTCCAAAACTCTGCAATCGTATTAATATTTGATACCAAATCATTAGACATTTTTTATATAAAATAGAAACACAGTGGGGATTAGATGAAATAGTTTGAATATAAGTAAATGAATCAGTATGAAGAATAGAGGGAATAGCTTGGGAGAATGAATCTAAGATAGAATTAGTTAAATGCTCATATTTAATTAAATCTGAATTAGGTAAATTGAATTTAGATTGTAACATCTGGAATGAGAGAAACATATTATTAGAGTAAATATCCTTAAGATAAAAAATCCCTGCTTTCATCCATGAGGACCAAAATTTAACATGACGATTCAATTTAATAACATTACTATACCATAGTGATATATCTGTTGTATTAGACAGCGGATGTTCAAAAATAGAATCAAGGTCATTAAAAATTAGTTTAGTGGATTTAATGATAAAAAAATTATGAAGACAAGAGGACTTATTTGACATGGTCAACAAAGAGGGTAATGGAAAGGGATACACAATAGGTTTTTCAAAATGAAACCATGTAGGAGGATTATGGACAGAGGAATGGTTACACCATATAGCACTTTGCTTTAGAATAAACGCTTTATGATACAAATGAAAGTCGGGAATACCAAAACCAGCATCATTTTTTGACAACTTTAATTTGTATAAGAAATGCGCTTTGCTTTATTATTCCATAGGAATTTGGAAAGAAGTTTATCAATATTTTTTATAAAATTGTAATGGAAACTGAATGGGTAGCATAGTTAAAGTGCAAAAAATTTTGGGAGAGATAGTAATTTTAATGCAATTCATTCGTCCCCACCATGAAAGATGTAATGGAGACCACTTAGACATTTTATCTTTAATATCATTTAAAACAAAATCACTATTCAGAGTCATTGTAGATTTGATAGAAGAAGAAAACAAAGTTCCCAAATATTTTAACCTTTTCTTCTGCCAAATAATTTCACGCATGGGAATCATATCCGGAGTACAAAACACATTTAAGGGAAAAAATTCAGTTTTATTAGAATTTAATTTATATCCAGACACTAAAGAATATTTAGAGATTATGTCTATTAAGGAAGGAAATGAATATATGGGATCATTAATAAACAAAATCACATCGTCAGCATAGGCCAGCGTTTTAACCAGAACACCTTTGATCTCAATTCCTTTAATAGAATCACATTGTCTGATAGAAGCAAGAAAGGGTTCAATACCTAATAGAAATAAAAGGGGAGAAAGGGGATAACCTTGACGAGTACCTCTATAAAGGAAAAATTGAGAAGAAAATTTGGCCATTAATAAATAATCTAGCAGTAGGATTAGAATATAGAGCTGAAATCATACGGATATAGTTAACACCAAAATTAAAAGAGACTAAAGTGCGAAATAAAAAGTGCCAATGAAGTTTATCAAAAGCTTTTTCAGCATCTAAAGCCATAACACCTGATGGACTCGTTAATGTCTGTGCTTGTTCAATGACATGTAATAACTTTCTTGTGTTATTAGCCGAGTATCTATTCTTCATGAATCCTGATTAAGCATGGGCGAATTTTGCGAATCTCGCGTTCCCGAATTTTGCGGATTTGCGAACTTGCAATCCGCAAAATCCGCAAATTCTTGCAAATTTGCAGATTTATTTTTTTGTGTTTGCAAGGATTTCTGCCAGTTCGCGAGGGTTTTGTACCAGTTCGCAATTGCGAACTTACATTTCGGCACGCAACGGTCGCGATTATGTTGTTTCTACGTCTGGTTCATCATCACAGGTTCCCAGCACCCTCTGTTTCACCACTGCAACCCTCTGTTACATCAATGCCACCCTCTGGTTCATCATTACTGTAGATTATGGGGGGGAAGCAAGCACACCAGCCCTGCTTCAACTGACATGAATTAATTTGGGGTTAGTTTATTAATGTGTCACTGTTTTAAAATTCCAGTCTGGCACCTGCTTCCTTATCTGTAATTTTGCTTTCTGTTGCAGTGCATTTTTTTCCCCAGGACCTTTGTGGCCTACTTGTAGCTAGTCTATGAGCCTGCTGTGAGGGTCAGAGCAGGGTCATACAATTGTTGCAACTAGCAACTGAATTCTGGAGGGGCCCCAGTCAGGAAGCACTACAGGGAATTGTTACTAATGATGAGTTTGAACTCTTGCCCCTACCGAGTGCTTTCAGTTTTGAAAAACTCGTTTTTCTGCAATTTCGCGGGATTTGCGGGGCGCGAACACGCGCGAGATCGGATTCGGAAGCCGCAAATTTGTGCGAATATGCAATTTGTTTTTTTTGCGGCGTGTTAGTTGGCAAGGTTTTGTGCGTTTTTGCGAGCCGCTCGTAGCGCAAAGCGCGAAGTTACCCTCGCGGTCGTTCAAGGGCGCGGCCATCTTGTTTGCCTGACGTATTTCCGTTTCCGGGCGCGAAGTGTAATCTCGCAAAGTCTGCGGCTTGCCAGTACAGTTTTGCGCGTGTTCGCAAGGAAAATCTCGCGCGAACTTACCCGCGCGGTCGTGAACGGGCGCGGCCATCTTGTTTCTCATTCATTGCTATGGTTCTGGGCATGGTCTTTGTATCCTCTGTCAATCTCTGCCATCCTTTGCTTGTTTGAAGTTTTTTTTAATCTATTTTACTTATTATCTATCCCTCTATTTTTCTAGCCCTATATTTTTGTGTTTACTGCTACTTTTGGTTTTTTTTAAACTACTTTTTTAAACTCTTTTCTTTTCTTCTCTTCCCTATTCTATTTTCTTTATTCCTTTCCATCCAGACCATGGTGAAGGGAGCCAGGAAGCATCCCGAGAAGGGGAAGGGTCCCGCACCCCGTGTCCGGCTCCCGTGCGGGCGTTTGAGGGGGGAGGAGGTCGTACCCAGGGAGATCTTTACCCCGGAGGAGGTGGGCCAACTCATTTTTTATGTTCAGCGGCGCCTCCCCAGGACCATCAAGGGAGGCGGCAAGATCAGTGCCGGGTGCGGGGTCCGGGAGCGCCGGAAGCGGTGGGAGAAGGTGTGCCAGGCCATTTACCACCACTCTCGGGTCTGGCGCACCTACAACCAGGCCACCCACAGCTGGACGGATGTCCTGACCCGTGAGCGAGATCTGCTCGACCTCCTTGGCCTTGAGATCCCCGGGCTTGGTGAGTAGTAGTAGCTATTTCTTTACTACTATGTTTTCTCCTGCTGTGTTATTCTATTGCAAATTTTTGTTTTTTACCAAGAGCAATAATGCTGCTCATTACATTGTAGGTAAATTATATTTCAAAATCTTCTGTGCATTTCAGGTACACTGCTCTCCTTCTTCTCAGTAGTGTTGCTACTATGCTTATTTGTTTTAGATTTTATGTTCATTTCATTGGCCTGTGAAATTATGTATGAGTGTAGTTTAAAGAACTGCGTAATGCTACACACTAAGGTTCTGATTTTTAATTACCTGCGCATCCCTGCAAAGTAGCAGGGATGCGCCAGTAATTGTGCGTCACGCCACCATCACCCATGGTGCGCCGTATTTACAATGCGACGCCCCATGGGCCCAAAACATCACCAAAGTGTTACGCATCTGTGCCGTAAAGGCGGCGCATTTCTGGAGTTGCGTCGCAACGATGGTGCAGCTCCATCAATGCTCTGGGGTGCCCTATCTCCCCAATGCTGCGTCAAGCCGTACATCTGCTTCAAGCAGGCGCAGGGTTTGAGTCACGCATCATTGTCCTCAAAGTGACTGATTGAAATCTTGTAGATTTCCCTCAGCCACTTTTAGGATGCGTTCCTGCGCAGGAACGCCCTCCCTTGCGCCGGAACGCCCCCTATTGGCGCAGGGCTTTACAACGTGATGCATCTCCCATATGCGTCACGTTGTTAATATACGCCGCACCATTGCGCCTCTTTTGTGCTGTCGCTGCGTCACAAAAGTCACGCAACAATGGAGCAAAAGAGCCGCAAGGGGCTTCTAAATCAGCCCCTACAGACTCAAGTCCAGTCCTTCCTTTGTACACATGGCGATAAGAAGAAATAGTGGTGGTGGATTAATAGTTTGAGTATTTTAATGACTGGTTAATGTAGTAGGAAACTTTAGTGTTGTCGCTGATCTTCAATCACAATGGACTTTGGCTGTCACTTTGCGTGCTGCGTACTGCTGCCTGCCAATCCTAGGCAAACCTTTTTAGTACTTTGTTTAGTGAGTTACATAGGGTAGTTTCCAATTCGACGGTCTGCAAATCAAGCAATACTAAAGTAATAACGTAGTCGACCACATGAGATTGGTCAATAATATATCCTGTGGAGTCGTTCCCTATTTGCTATTTCGCAAAAATATTTTGTTAGTTCTTTTGAAATGTTTGATTTGGTTGAGAAATATCATCCATGTTTTCTGTTTTTCTTTTTTTCATGTTGTACATCAGCTTCCCCCAGGGGCAAGAGGAGGACACAGGAGGAGGAGGAGGGTGTTGTTGACGATGCAGGCCAGGACCGGGCAGGCGAGGGCTCCTTTGCTGGCCCCAGTAAGTTTTAATTTTAATATAGAGTCCTTATTTTTTCCTAGCGTTCCTCATTCGATTTTTTCTAAATCGTCTTTGATCTTCTTGTAGACAGGATCTAAATTCTTATCCTGCCTCGACTATGACTCCGTGTGGTATTACTAGATTATTGTTATTAGTCTGTCTGTGTAGCTAACTAAGATTGCACATTTGGCATTTCCATTGGACTCCCATTCTAGTCAGCAATAGCTCTATGCACTGAGTGCAGTCCTCTGGGATTGTCCATAATGTCTTTTCAAGTATTCTAAATGTTTATGCTTTGACCATTGCCAACAATAAAAAGGTGAATGACCACCAAGAAAGAATAAGATACTACTTTACTTTTGGTTTGGATAGGAGGACAATCCATTCTACTACTGTTGCAGGGACAAATCTGCACAAACAGAACTATGGACACTAAATAATGCATTGCTTAGCTTATCAATTATAATAGGTGCTGTTAGACTTTCCACATACCTCAGTGATAACAGACTTTGTAGTTGAACCCCCAATCTCCTTACTGACTAGATAGTGTGGCAGAGTCATTTAGCTCCCAAAGTCACCGATGGCAGAGGCACGGACTCATGCTTGCAAAAATTCCAAAGCCTTTAGCTCATCCACTCTAGTCTGGAGGACCAAAAACCACAGAGTCCATTTAAGTTTAAAAGCTTTATTAAAAGTAAACACATTTATTAAAATCAAGTTTGTCATAAAAGTGAACGTGTAACTGAAAATGGAAAAGTGCTTAGTGCTGACGATTAATTGGACACATTTCTTGTGGTCAAGTCGAGCTCTCACCTGGTTTGAACTTGATCCTGCTCGTGTTCTTAGAAGTCAAGCTTCTGTCTGTTAGGAGAAAAAGTGTTGCGTGTTAAAAAGTAAAAAGCAAACATTCATCAGTTGTGCCAAAAAGTGCAGCAAGACAACAGCCTTCCCTGGAAAAAGGGACATTTTTACTTTAGAGTACACAGTCATAAATTATTAAATTGTATACTGTTTTTTTCACATTTCTTTCTTCCTCCTAGACCAAATATTATATAGTAGTGAGTGGTGTATTCTAACATTATTAAATGTACTTTGTAGGTGGAACATCTGGAGACGGGGCCAGCACGGAGGTGGTGGTGGCATTGGACGAGGAGGACAACTCTGGGGAGGAAGCGGTGCAAGTGCCGGACAAGGACATGCCTGTGAGGGTTCACACGGTGGTGGTGGGCAGAGGTAAGCTATACATTCCTTAGTCATTGAGATTGAAGACTGCAGATTGTGCTTTCTGCACGGGTGTATTATAAATAAACCAGGTAGTAGCCTCCTTTAAATGTACTTCAACTTAGCTGTGAAGTTTTTGGCGAGAAGAATCCCAATCAGATCTGAGGTAAACTTGATGGATGGGATGAACGAAAAGCGAAAGAAGGGTGTAAGTAAGTGTGGAAGGACAAGAAATGTAATGATGACTGGCAAAGAAGAATGATATGTGTTTGCTTGGTCCCCGAGGTGGCTGGGAAGGAAAGAATATGGTATGGTGCATGGCTGGGTGAATGATGAGGCAAGGATGGGTGGAAGAAGAACAGCCTGGGTGGGTGAGACAAAAACTGTATGTGTGCATATACTTTGAATGGATGGATGCCTGGATCATTCATGGTACTATCTGACTCTTAGATAGCATATGTGTATCTAGAGAGAGTAGACGGTCACTGGATGAACTAAGTGTTACTTTGAAGAGCATGTAACACCGCACCCGCACGTCCGTTCCAGTGTAGGAAAGGCAAGGAAAAGAAGTTGTAACGTTGTCCAAATACTACCATGAATAGTAGCAGTAGTTTGTATTGCAGCTGCAAGCACAGCATATATCCGGTTATTACGGTGGACACTCCCTACCTCTCTTAATAACTTTAGTTTAGTAGTAGTACGTCATTCATGAGTGGGGGTATCACTGTTCACTCAATAATAAGCAAAGCACCTAAAGTCATCCCATATGTCATCAAATACATCCCATGTGAAGTGATAGATAATCAGATAATTTAGCTTCTTCATTTTCCTTTTCTAATACTAATACTCATTTGCACTGTAGGGTGAAAGCTAAATTAATTAAGCAGTAGCCCTTTTAACAGAGTATTCTCAGTGCCACCGGTAATAGAAAAGTAAGAGCTTCACCACCTGCATGTACTGGACCAGTACAGTAACGCAAGTCTGTCCCACTCACCATGGTGTGCGTCTGTTTTTCTCGGGTGCAAGTTCACTGCGCTGGCATTATGCCGGCTTGCATAAGATAACATACCAATTTTCCTAAACAAGAGAGAAGAATAAGAGTGGTGTACTGTCATAGTCGACTGTAATGGAAGTCCATAGTGCTCGTAGAATTTGTTCCTTAAACTCCCACTAATGTTAGAGCAAGGATGAAGAAGTCGGAGGTTACATAGATACTGTCCTCAATAGTTATGTACTGTGCTTTCAATTTGATACTTGTACTGTGACAACTTTCTGCTCAATCATTTTGTGTTAATCTTAAGGAGCATTGGTTACAGACTATGTCTTTCTTTTTTCATGTAGTTGCTCCTTCCAAATCCAAGACACCATCAAGGAGGAAGGAGCTGGCTCGAATGGCCCGACAACGGAGGCTGGATGCCACTGTCGCTGAATATCGGCGGCTGGTGGCCCTGGAGGAGGAGGAGACGCAGTCTGGTACAACAACCACGTCCACTGGGACAGCTGCATCCTCCTCCGTGCGGGCTGCGCAGTGCTCCATCGGTACGGAGCCGGGCTACCAAAGCCAAACGCCACCGCCGAGCAGCAAAGAAAGCAGCTGCCCCTCACAGGATTTGCAAGGCACACCGGCGCCGCTTATCCCTCAGACTGTCCTACCTGGAGCAGGAGGTCCATAACTATAAGAACTTGGTGGAGGGCCTCCGCTTCGAACTTGCCACCTTCCGCAAGGAGCATGATGCCCTGGCTGCTAAATCCAACAGCACCCTGTCATAGTGTCCCTTGCCATTTTTTTTAGAGACTTTTGGGGGGTGGGAATTGGGAGTTGGGTTTTTGGGGGACTTTTGAAGGGCAATCGTTGGGGTTAGGGAGGGTCTTGCGGGAGATTCTTTTGTTAGGGCTATAAAAATATACTTTTTGAAACCATACCTGTTTTTTACTGCTTTTGAGTCTGGTGGGTGGGGGTTTAACAGTAAGTTTGTTTTCCTGAATAGTCCTAGGACTTTAGTAGTACTACCGTCAATCCAATCTCTCGTCTCTCCTAATACTCCATTATACTACCTCCAACCAAACGCCTATCTTACCTGTAATTTCTGTTTGCAAGTAGGGCTAGGCCCAGGGCTGGCTCCACGGGAAACAGCGAATAAAGTTGGCAATCCTGGGCGGATAAAATTTCCTCATAGTGGTGGTACCAGTGGTGTGACACAGTGGCAGTTTCATGCCTATGAAAAAAAAGAAAATGAAATCTGGTTTGTCCTCCTGAGCAATACAACGGTACAATAGAGAATTTAGCAGGTGACAGAAGTACACTAGAACAGTGCCCCATTGTAGCCTAACAAATGGTAAAGTATAACTAATTCGGTTGAAGTTCTTTGACATTAGCCATGGGTCTTTGTCAAGCAGAGTAAGAATATATCCTCGGATTTCTTCACCAGCCTGTTGCTATCACCTTATCCTCCCCAGCAAGTGTGTGGATTTATTGCTGTAATTTAGTCACACATCAATCAAAACCACACAGCCCGGGGAAGAGGGTTAGGGTTTGAAAAATGGATGGGTACGGGGGTTTTTGGGAAAGGTTTTGGGAGACAAGAAAAAATAGCACAGCATGGACAAACAATTGTGAACATAAACAGATCTTTGGGTACAAACCTATCCATCAATCTTTGAAAGTGCATGCACTACTGCATGCATGTCAGTGAAAAGTAAGTAGTACTTTCGACAACTGTGGAAGAAAGAATGCGACAGTACAGGGCGTGTGTGGAATTATTGATAACTATATTCAACATAGGGTCTCTGTTGCCAGATACCTGAGAGCCTTTCTGGTCACTATAAATCCATTCACAACACTCAATGGGGTTGGTCTGGAAGGTATAGTAGATAGAAAAGGAGAAATTGCTCTTTTTCTAGGTGTCCCCTCACTCACCAGGGTTGCTCCTTGGTGACATGCTTCATCATTGGGGCCATCCCAGTCCTCTACGGGCTGGGGCGTGCTGCGACTTGGGAATTACGTAGGAGCACTTACAAATGACTATGTGTGGTGCAGATGTGATAGTGGAGTGGACTAAGTGATGTGTTAAGGGATCAATTTAGAAGCAGAGAGAGATCCAAGAAATGCAGTCACAGTCAGAGAAAAAGACAAAGGATACTGTATCTGTATGTTGTTGTAGTTGTCCTGTTGAATTTGGTAAGTAAGTTGCCTGCAGAAAAAAATCCTCTTATTAGCGGCACTCCTCCATTGCAGCCGATGCTTCGTCCATCGATGTTGGTCACCAGAAGACACCCTGTAAAAAAAGCACAGCATGGACAAACAATTGAACATAAACACATCTTTGGGTACAAACCTATCCATCAATCTTTGAAAGTGCATGCACTACTGCATGCATGTCAGTGAAAAGTAAGTAGTACTTTCGACAACTGTGGAAGAAAGAATGCAACAGTACAGGGCGTGTGTGGAATTATTGATAACTATATTCAACATAAGGTCTCTGTTGCCAGATACCTGAGAGCCTTGCTGGTCACTATAAATCCATTCACAACACTCAATGGGGTTGGTCTGGAAGGTATAGTAGATAGAAAAGGAGAAATTCCTCTTTTTCTAGGTGTCCCCTCACTCACCAGGGTTGCCCCTTGGTGACATGCTTCATCATTGGGGCCATCCCAGTCCTCTACGGGCTGGGGCGTGCTGCGACTTGCGAATTACGTAGGAGCACTTACAAATGACTATGTGTGGTGCAGATGTGATAGTGGAGTGGACTAAGTGATATGTTAAGGGATCAATTTAGAAGCAGAGAGAGATCCAAGAAATGCAGTCACAGTCAGAGAAAAAGACAAAGGATACTGTATCTGTATGTTGTTGTAGTTGTCCTGTTGAATTTGGTAAGTAAGTTGCCTGCAGAAAAAAAATCCTCTTATTAGCGGCACTCCTCCATTGCAGCCGACGCTTCGTCCATCGATGTTGGTCACCAGAAGACACCCTGTAAAAAAAGCACAGCATGGACAAACAATTGAACATAAACAAATCGTTGGGTACAAACCTATCCATCAATCTTTGAAAGTGCATGCACTACTGCATGCATGTCAGTGAAAAGTAAGTAGTACTTTCGACAACTGTGGAAGAAAGAATGCGACAGTACAGGGCGTGTGTGGAACTATTGATAACTATATTCAACATAAGGTCTCTGTTGCCAGATACCTGAGAGCCTTGCTGGTCACTATAAATCCATTCACAACACTCAATGGGGTTGGTCTGGAAGGTATAGTAGATAGAAAAGGAGAAATTGCTCTTTTTCTAGGTGTCCCCTCACTCACCAGGGTTGCCCCTTGGTGACATGCTTCATCATTGGGGCCATCCCAGTCCTCTACGGGCTGGGGCGTGCTGCGACTTGCGAATTACGTAGGAGCACTTACAAATGACTATGTGTGGTGCAGATGTGATAGTGGAGTGGACTAAGTGATGTGTTAAGGGATCAATTTAGAAGCAGAGAGAGATCCAAGAAATGCAGTCCCAGTCAGAGAAATAGACAAAGGATACTGTATCTGTATGTTGTTGTAGTTGTCCTGTTGAATTTGGTAAGTAAGTTGCCTGCAGAAAAAAAATCCTCTTATTAGCGGCACTCCTCCATTGCAGCTGACGCTTCGTCCATCAATGTTGGTGACCAGAAGACACCCTGTCCACTGCCTGCTTGATGCTGAATTGTGGCTCGCTAATGTGAAGCCTGACTCCATCCTTTTTTCCCCATTGCACAGACTGAAACCCGGCCTGTAATTATTCAACGAAAAATAGGTAGTGATATAATATTACAACACCACTGATAAATAAATATAAGGTATGTAGGCTGTGAAGTGCAAAAAGTCACACTTTGATTTTCCTAGTAGACAGTACAATATTTTTGAAAGTGCGTACAATGTCTGAGTCACCTTTTGAAGGATAAATAAGTATGGGCAAATTAATGTAGCGGACCTTTCCCCTCAAGCTAGGTGTCCTGTAAACTGTGTTTTAGAACAAAATTAGATCTTCCCAGCAGTGCTCCCACCCAGACCCTTACTAAAGCCAGTCGCAAAAATGTAGAAGACCCCCAATCAAATCTCAAAAAACGAGGCCTAGCAGAAAACTGGTGACAAAACGTACTTTGAAAGTAAAAGTAGGCCCAAGTACCCCCCCTTACCCACCGTGGATTGCATTCAAACCACTTGCAAGCAACCAAGCAAAAGTATCCATAGCCAGCATCGCTCCAAGACTCGAAAACCCCCCCACCCAAACACATGCAATAGAAATACTGCTAACCCTAACAAACCCTAAGTTAAGAATAGTGGCAAAGGCTTTCTTTAACTATGCCAAATCCCCCCTTTCCCACCATGGATTTTCTTCAAATGACTTGCAACCAAAATTACCCATTCTCACGAGTGCTCTAAGACCCCAGAACTCAGTTGCAAAAATCTAGAACACCCCGAAACACATGCAATCCTGCTGCTAGGGCTAACCCTAACGAACCCTAAGTTACAAAAAGTGCCAAAAGGCTTTTCCGCGAGGATTTTGTCCCAACCACTTCTACCCTTCTACATTAGACCTTCCCAGGAATGCCCCAAGACCCGCCAACCCACCCGCCAAGAAGCATAACAGCCCCAAACAGGCCAAAAGCAACATCTCATACTTGCAATATTTCTCGGCCTTCGGTCCAAACGCGCTGCGTAGCTAGGCCATAGGTCCGGTTTGCCACCACGGATTTCCTGAAAAGCAAATGCAATCAAGATTAGAGTATCCCAGCAGTGCTCCCAGACCCCGAAACTCACCCACAAACACCAGGAAGCCCCCCAAAACAGGCCCCCGGAAACGCTACATTGAGCAAAATGTCAGAAATAGCAACAAAAAAATCGGCGTGGATTTTGTCCAAACCACTTTTATCCGGTATTAGAGCTTCCCAGCAATGGCCCCAGAGCTGTCAACCCAGGAGAAAACGAGTAGAAGACCCCCAAACAGCCAAAGAGCAAAAGTACAAAAATGGGGACATTGTCATTTTTTTCCAAATTTCCCAAATCACTCCGCGCGCGCTCTGCAGCTAGGCCCTAACTCCCCTCTGCCACCATGGATTTGCTTCAAACCTCTTGCAAAGTAAAGTATATATAGCCAGCAGTGCGCCCAGACCCCGAAACCCACCCACAAACACCAGGAAGCCCCCCAAACAGGCCCCCGAAAACGCTACATTGAGCAAAATGTCAGAAATAGCAACAACAAAAAATCGGCGTGGATTTTGTCCCAACCACTTCTACCCGGTATTAGACCTTCCCAGGAATGCCCCAAGACCCGCGAACCCACCCGCCAAAAAGCATAACACCCCCAAACAGGCCAAAACCAACATCTCCTACTTACAATATTTCTCGGCCTTCGGTCCAAATGCGCTGCGTAGCTAGGCCATAAGTCGGGGTTGCCACCACGGATTTCCTGAAAAGCAAATGCAATCAAGATTAGAGTGTCCCAGCAGTGCTGACAGACCCCGAAACTCACCCACAAACAGACGGAACCCCCCCTAAGAGCACCTCAAAGGCAAGCAAGTCAGCAAAAACACTAAAAAATTCGCGCCTCGGATTTGGTCCAAACCACTTTTATCCGGTATTAGAGCTTCCCAACAATGGTCCCAGAGCCGTCAACTCACCTGCAAAGAGGTAGAACAACACCCCCACAAGTGCTGAGTCTTTCTTCATTGGGCGTAAACCAGCCCTCTGCTTTGATGGAAATAGGAGTCTGGAGGAGGAGGATAGAGGAGCATGTTCTTCTGAACTTGTGAACCTGAGGAATGCAGACTGCGGCACCTTCAAATCAATTAGCAAACCAGTGAAGACAGTTCTGCTGATGGGCTTGTTTTTGTGATTATCTGATTAAAGTTTGAAATATATTAACTGTGCACAGCAAAGAAAGACAGACACACAGGAATAAAAGTGAATAAGGACGAAAAAGAAAGTTATTGATTCGTTGTCTCATTTTCAGGGCTCGGTATCACGGTCCAGGAATAAGAATAAGGCTTTGTCATCATATTCTGCGAATTCAGGCAGGGTGAGCTCAGTGTCACCTGACAGAGTAGAAATTCCCTCATCTATGTTGCTGGCCACCTCGTCTTCATCCGGCGCGCTTTCTCGTACTCTGAAATCTGGTGGTATGAGGTGCTGATTCATCTTGATCATTGTTAACCTCTCCACATTTTTGGGCGAGAGGCGGCTCCGTTTGGAAGTTACAATGCCACCAGCAGCACTGAAAACACGTTCAGAAGACACGCTTGCGAGTGTCTGGCGTCTCCGTCAGCTCTCTGACTCTCTGGCGCTCTCTCGTGGTTAGAGCACGTTTGTTCACAGGAGTAGAAATGCGGAGTCAGACATCAACATCAAGCACCACAGAAAGCTGCCGTTCAAACAGCTTGCGAGTGGGCAAGACAAGTAGTTTAAAGCCAGGTTGGTGAGCTCTGGCCACAATTCTTTTTTCCCATGCCAATACGCCAATGGGTCAGCATTAACATAGACCTCTGTTGAGTCATTCGGATAGTCCTTCACCATCGACTCAAGGTCCTCATCCAAGGTTCCTCCACTTTGCTTAGCTGTTGCTGTGACTCTGCGCTTTTGAGAACCATACCCAAGCCGAGCTAGCCAATCCTCTTCAGCCTCCAATGTTTCTGTTGTGTCTGGTGCAGATGATCCGGTTGCCGGTGTCTTTAACAGCTGAGAGGTCACTTGTGCCACAGCCACAGGTGCAGAAGTGGATTGTTTTGACTGGGGATGGCCTGCTGATGTACTGCCATTTCCTTCAATTTTCTGCCGTTCTCTTTCAAACCTCTTGGCTGACAAGGCTAGCCAACGTTTGTACTTTGGAACATGTTCATCATCAAAAGGAAAGAATGCTTGGCCTGCCAGCGCCTTTTTGTAGCGTGGATCCAGAATAGTAGCACAAATGTAATGCTCTTCTGAGTGGATCATTTTAAGACGTTCATCACCTTGTAGGAGCTCTAATAATTTCCCAGCCAGAACAAAAGAGTCTTGGTTTTTTACATCTTTTTCAAACACAGAACACACCTCCTTCAGTTGGTGCTCCAGCATGTACAACAATGGGATAGCTTTTCCCAAATTACAGTCCTCCTTGCTGACTGCACGCGTGAAGAACTCAAAAGGACGAAGCATGCGTGTCAGGCTTTGAACTATGTTCCATTGCGCCGCACCCATCCTCAGGTCCTCCTTAGCTGTACCCTCTGTAAAGAAATATTGATCGAGTACCGTATACTGCTCATACAGATGCTCAAGCATGTAGAAGGTTGAGTTCCAACGTGTTACCACCTCCTGGATGAGTGCTTTCACTGGCATTTGACGTTGATATAGCAGGCTCCTCAGCTGCTTCCGGGCCTTAAAAGAATGGCTGAAATGGTTGCACATTTTTCGGCAGGTGTCCAATACTCTGTACGCTGCACTGCCTTTATTACCCAAGAATTTTTGGACAACCAGGTTTATACAGTGCGCCAAACACGGCACTCTGAAATAGTAACCCAGCCTCATGGCCTTAACTATATTGGCGCCATTATCCGTGGAAACATAACCAACCTGGCGTTTTTTTGGGGACAGCCAGTTAAGGACCTTTGTGTTAAAGACATCCAAAATGTTTTCTGCTGTGTGACGTTTCTCCAAACCAAACATGGCTAATGTTGCATGTTTCCGAGCAGCTTTAAAAACAATGTCCGGGTCAACACCTGCGTTTAGCTTTGCTTTAGCCCCTGAAAAAGAGACCCAGTGTGCAGTGATGCACATGTAATCAGCGCCTGCGCCACTGGTCCACATGTCGTCAGATGTATAGTGTGAACAGCACTCTTCTGCAAAGCTGCCCCAATCACCTCCAGAACATCTTCATGTAGTGCTGGAACCGCAACTCGGGCAAAATAGAACCGGCTAGGAACCTTCCATTTAGGGCAGAGCGCTGCCACTAATTCTAGAAAACCAACCCCTTCTACAAAAGAAAAAGGGAGAAGGTCCAGAGCTAGCATTTTAGCCAGCTTAGTGTTATACAGACTCGTCAGTGGGTGGTTGCGTTCATATTGCGCTTCTGTAAACAACATCTTTTTAATGTTGCCCTGGACCAAGGATTTACGGGATGATGATGATATCTTCGACCCAGTTACGCTCGCTGATGAACTTTTCCGCATTGATGTCTCACTCTCTCCCACACTCTTAGTGTGGCTCACATGGGGTGTGCTGCTGACAGGGGTACTGGGTGTAAGTGAAGTGTTTGAATCGTCTTCTTCCTCCTCGTCATCATCAGATGAAACATCAACGTTTTCATTACGTGCAATTCGGGCTTCCTTGACTGCCTCTAGGTGCGCAAACCATTGGACAGGGTGCGCTCTCCTAAGATGACCTCTCTGGCCTCCGGTACCATAGTTGGTACCAAACTTACCACGACTAACTCGAAGCTTACACATGCTACAAATGGCTACGTTTTCCATTCTTGGGCAAACACTAAAGAAGTCCCAAACTGGAGACTTGAAATGTCTTTGGGGGCCGGAGGAGGCGGCGATACTGGTGGTGGTGGTCCTGCTGCTAATGCCAATGAAGTGGAGGATGTGGATTGCCGAACTTCAGTACGTTTTGCACTTTCACCACCACTAATTGAGGTCGAGGTGGATGGAAGTCCCTTCTTGCGAGGAA
The DNA here is from genome assembly GCF_964263255.1 of Lissotriton vulgaris. Taxonomy (NCBI): domain Eukaryota; kingdom Metazoa; phylum Chordata; class Amphibia; order Caudata; family Salamandridae; genus Lissotriton; species Lissotriton vulgaris. The sequence continues at coordinate 748,915,515 of NC_141685.1, read as the reverse complement.
GAAATATGGAAGCGGTAGGTGTTGGTGTACTAGTTAACTCCAAATCCAATGATTGTTGTGTTTCCATTGACTCCTCGTCGACATCATCATCACGCTCAGCAGCTTCTCGGGATAGGGTCAAAATGTCTCTTTGCTGCATGCCTGCTGGGGCTGCAGTGACCATTATGATGACTGGATCGTCGTCGTGAAGGGCTTCATCAGCAGCAGTATGCATCACTTCTTGTTGAGCCTCATCACACTCCATAGCTATGAGTTTTTCGACGACCTTCCTTTTACGCTTAGGTATCTTTGTCAGATCATGGTGTGCCTCACTCTCAGGCTGCCGTGGTGGTACCCATTCGTCATCCAGATCATCAGTAGGAGGTGAGCTTGAAGAAGATGTAGACACCCCCCTTGATCTTTTCCTTGCTAGGGATGTGGAAGACAATGAATGATCATCAGGAGGAGTGGCTTCCTCAAATGATACCTCGGTCTGATTGTCAATTTCCTGATGTGCCCCTACTTCGGGAGGAACAACTATTGTGGGCACTTGTGACCCTCCATGCACCTCTGCTTGCGCATCTCCTTGCGCTGCCTCTCCTTCCACATGTACTTGGGCTTGTACTACTTGCACATGTTGTTGTTGCGGCTGTGGTTGTTCAACACTTGTCAGATGAGTTACAACAACCTGTGTTGATTCAGGGACATTGCTGCTACTTTCTTGCGATGAGCCAACATCACTGGTCGATGGTGATTGGAGAAGTACACTGACTGCCTCTGAAGCACTCAAGGGCTTTGACTTAAGTTGGCGTGGTGGTGGAGGCACTGAACCCAATGGAGCGGGGATGCTGCTCCCAGCTTGGTCCCCAACAGATCCTGCTGCTGCAGGCGTACTTTTTTTTTTGCTCCCAAAAAACGTGGCGGTTGGCACACCAGCCTCCTTGGTAACTTGCTTCTTCTGCTCCTTACTAGCAACTTTCTTGCTAGAGGAGCTACGGAGACCTTTTTTTGGGGCCATCTTCTTCAGAGCAGGTCAGACAGCAGGCCGCAGTTGCACGAATTGTAGAGTTGTCTGAGGCCAGACGTGACGTCGCGTGACGTTATGCTGCACACACACACCGCTGCAGGACTTCATCCTGGCACTGGTGGTTCTCTTGAGTCTTGTGCACCTAAAAACAATGGAAGACAGAGGAACATCAGTTCAGTTATACACCCCAAAAAAATCAAAAAAAAACCCAGAAAAATCAGCACAATCCCATTCCATCCATGCCCTCCATGATGTTTAAGTTCAAGACACCCCACAGAAAGACTAGGCCCGTGCTAGACTCAAATACCCCTGGTGAAAAGGCCACAAGTACAGCCCCCAAAAACGAAAATCACTGAAAAATCAGCACAATCCCATTCCATCCATGCCCTCCATGATGTTTAAATTCAAGACAACCCACAGAAAGACTAGGCCCATGCAAGACTCTCTACCCCTGGGCATAAAGGTTGAAAAGTAGGCAAAATGGTTGCAGGCCTAACAACAATGCCTACATTCAAAATGGCCACTTGCCTCCCAGCACATGGCCACGGCCTGTAGCAGCACTCAAAATGGCCCCCAGCCACATGGCCTGTCCCTCCCCATGAACACCTCCAAAAATCGAAAAACACTGCAAAATCAGCACAATCCCATTCCATCCATGCCCTCCATGATGTTTAAGTTCAAGACACCCCACAGAAAGACTAGGCCCATGCAAGACTCAATACCCCTGGTGAAAAGGCCACAAGTACAGCCCCAAAAAACGAAAATCACTGAAAAATCAGCACAATCCCATTCCATCCATGCCCTCCATGATGTTTAAGTTCAAGACACCCCACAGAAAGACTAGGCCCATGCTAGACTCAAATACCCCTGGTGAAAAGGCCACAAGTACAGTCCCCAAAAACGAAAATCACTGAAAAATCAGCACAATCCCATTCCATCCATGCCCTCCATGATGTTTAAATTCAAGACAACCCACAGAAAGACTAGGCCCATGCAAGACTCACTACCCCTGGGCATAAAGATTGAAAAGTAGGCAAAATGGTTGCAGGCCTAAAAACAATGCCTACATTCAAAATGGCCACTTGCCTCCCAGCACATGGCCAGGGCCTGTAGCAGCACTCAAAATGGCCCCCAGCCACATGGCCTGTCCGTCCCCATGAACACCCCCAAAAATCGAAAATCACTGAAAAATCAGCACAATCCCATTCCATCCATGCCCTCCATGATGTTTAAGTTCAAGACACCCCACAGAAAGACTAGGCCCATGCAAGACTCAATACCCCTGGTGAAAAGGCCACAAGTACAGCCCCAAAAAACGAAAATCACTGAAAAATCAGCACGATCCCATTCCATCCATGCCCTCCATGATGTTTAAATTCAAGACAACCCACAGAAAGACTAGGCCCATGCAAGACTCACTACCCCTGGGCATAAAGGTTGAAAAGTAGGCAAAATGGTTGCAGGCCTAACAACAATGCCTACATTCAAAATGGCCACTTGCCTCCCTGCACATGGCCAGGGCCTGTAGCAGCACTCAAAATGGCCCCCAGCCACATGGCCTGTCCCTCCCCATGAACACCCCCAAAAATCAAAAATCACTGAAAAATCAGCACAATCCCATTCCATCCATGCCCTCCATGATGTTTAAGTTCAAGACACCCCACAGAAAGACTAGGCCCATGCAAGACTCAATACCCCTGATGAGGAGGCCTCAAGTACAGCCCCAAAAAATGAAAATCACTGAAAAATCAGCACAATCCCATTCCATCCATGCCCTCCATGATGTTTAAGTTCAAGACACCCCACAGAAAGACTAGGCCCATGCTAGACTCAAATACCCCTAGTGAAAAGGCCACAAGTACAGCCCCCAAAAACGAAAATCACTGAAAAATCTGCACAATCCCATTCCATCCATGCCCTCCATGATGTTTAAATTCAAGACACCCCACAGAAAGACTAGGCCCATGCAAGACTCAGTACCCCTGGGCATAAAGGTTGAAAAGTAGGCAAAATGGTTGCAGGCCTAACAACAATGCCTGCATTCAAAATGGCCACTTGCCTCCCAGCACATGGCCAGGGCCTGTAGCAGCACTCAAAATGGCCCCCAGCCACATGGCCTGTCCCTCCCCATGAACACCCCCAAAAATCGAAAAACACTGAAATATCAGCACAATCCCATTCCATCCATGCCAACCATGATGTTTAAGTTCAAGAAGACACCCAACAAAAAGACTAGGCCCATGCTAGACTCAATACCCCTGGTGAAAAGGCCACAAGTTCAGCCCCCAAAAACGAAAATCACTGAAAAATCTGCACAATCCCATTCCATCCATGCCCTCCATGATGTTTAAATTCAAGACAACCCACAGAAAGACTAGGCCCATGCAAGACTCACTACACCTGGGCATAAAGGTTGAAAAGTAGGCAAAATGGTTGCAGGCCTAACAACAATGCCTACATTCAAAATGGCCACTTGCCTCCCTGCACATGGCCAGGGCCTGTAGCAGCACTCAAAATGGCCCCCAGCCACATGGCCTGTCCCTCCCCATGAACACCCCCAAAAATCGAAAATCACTGAAAAATCAGCACAATCCCATTCCATCCATGCCCGCCATAATGTTTAAGTTCAAGACACCCCACAAAAAGACTAGGCCCATGCTAGACTCAATACCCCTGGTGAAAAGGCCACAAGTACAGCCCCAAAAAACGAAAATAACTGAAAAATCAGCACAATCCCATTCCATCCATGCCCTCCATGATGTTTAAGTTCAAGACACCCCACAGAAAGACTAGGCCCATGCTAGACTCAAATACCCCTGGTGAAAAGGCCACAAGTACAGCCCCAAAAAACGAAAATCACTGAAAAATCAGCACAATCCCAATCCATCCATGCCCTCCATGATGTTTAAGTTCAAGACACCCCACAGAAAGACTCAGTCCACCCACCACTGAGTACCCCTGGGCAAAAGGCCCCAAAACAGCCCAAAAATCGAAAATTCCAAAATTGTAGTTGCAGCAACTGTAATGCCCCAAACAAACTTACTTGTAAAATTTCTAATCCAACAGTGATCCAAAAAAAGTCAAAAAGGCCTCAAATCCAAATATCCAGCAGCATCCACAAAAAGTAATCCTTCCAGCTCCAGATCCAAATGAAAAGTGACCAGGAGATGGACAAAGCACTGGGAGGAGCCTGCTGGACAGGAACAGGAAGTTGAAGACTGTGGGGCACTTCCTTCCTCCCACCCCCCTCCCCCCCCCTCCCCAAAATGGACTCCTTGCTAAAAAAGTGCAGGCAAATGTCAACCTAAGGAGTTATTCAGATAAAAATCATCATTTCAAGAAGGTTTATGCTGCTTGCTGGTGGATTTCTTGTGCAGAATTGCAAATTTTATATTTTCGCTTGTGCGAGATTGTTGCTGCTCGCCGCATCTCAAATCTCGCAATTGCGAAGTACCGCGAGACGTGATCTCGCCGTACTCGCGTTGACAAACTCTCGCTGTGCAAGTTGGCAAGCCGCGATGACGTAATCGCGCTCGCCAAATTCCCGCGGGATCCCGCAGCAAGATCCAAAATGGCGCAGCACTCGCAAAATATCGAGAAAAACAACTCGGCAAACGATGATAAACGCCGCGCGCAGCAAAATTGTATCACCAAGAAAAAAAAAATCAGCTGCGTGCGAATTTGCGGATTTTGCGGGAAATTCGCAAATCTCGCGGATTGCGAATTTACCGAAAATCCGCAAAATCCGCGAGCATAACGGATTTTCCGCCCATACTTAATCCTGATTGATCAGAATGAATGATAGAATCTAATATCGGGGATAAACGTAAAGCTAAAATTTTTGCATATAATTTACAGTCTTGATTTATTAAAGAAATAGGACGGTAATTAGAAACCAGGGAGGGGTCTATATCCGGTTTAGGAAGAACAATAATTAAAGCTTCTGAAAAAGAACCAGATATGCTTCCTGATGAAATAAATAAAGTAAATAGCTGAAGTAAAAAGGGTGAAAGTTGAGATTGAAATTCTTTATAAAACTCTGCAGGTAAACCATCAGGGCCTGGGGATTTATTTTGTTTGAGGGATTTTATGGCAGATAAAATTTCGTCTAATGTAATGGGCAAATCTAATTTAAGTTTATCTGTTTGGGAAAGTGTAGGCAAGTTACAGGAGGATAGGAAGGAGTCTACCAGCGAATCATCATTAAAATCAGGTTTATCATATAATTTGGAGTAAAATTCTAGGAATTCATTGACAATATCTGCATGCGAAATGGCCACTTTACCCATAGGGTTGCGAATAGAGGCGATTTGTGTTTTATCTTTTTTAATACGAAGGTAATTTGCTAAAAGTCTACCAGATTTATTTGCGTTAAAACTAAACTTAGATTTAGCTTTGGAAAGTTGGGCACCAGCTCTTTTACTAAGAATAGTATTGAACTCATAACGTAACTTTTGCAATATATCTCTATATTTGATATCATTGGAGGTGATAAAAAGTCTTTCATATTTCGCTATTTGTTTTTCCAATCGTGTAATATTTGCATTAAAAGTCTTATTCTCATGATCCATAATAGAAATAGTAGCCCCTCTTATATACGCTTTAAAAGCATCCCAACGAGTAATCAAAGAAGTAGACCCTTCAGGATTCAATTGAAAATAATCAGATATAGCAGATAAAAGTTTTGGTTTATTACGATCATTAAGAGCAATGTCAGAATTCATTCTCCATCTAGATTGTTTAGAGGAAGTGTTATGGAGATTCAAAATACAAGAAATCATGGCATGGTCCGAGACATCAATATTGCCAATATTGCCAATCACAGGTGATGTAATAGATGCACTAAGTTGTCTCGAAACTAAAATATAATCAATTCTGGAGTGGGAATTGTGTGGATTAGAAAAGAAAGTAACATTTTTATCTGTAGGGAAGTGGAGGCGCCAAATATCAGCCAATTTCGTAGTTTGAAGAAAATGTTTAAAAGCAAAATAGACTTTAAAGGTATGAAATTTCGTGTGAGACAATCTATCCAATAAAGGATCAGATATAACATTAAAATCACCTGCTACAATCAGAGGAACATTTCCAACTTTAAGAACCTCTGTAGTAAGATTATACCAAAATTGAGGTTCATCTGCAGTAGGGCCATAAACATTTATTAATGTGATAATTGAATCATGATTTTTAACTTTAACAATTAAGTATCTCCCTTCAATATCATTAATTTTGTTCAATATTTGGCAATGAGACTTTTTAGCGATCAATATTGCTACACCATTTTTTTTACCAAGAGCAGGAGAAGAAACTATACAATCAACCCATTTCTTATTCATGTAATTTAATATTTTATCTTCAACATGAGTTTCTTGTAAAAAACTGAAATCAGCTTTGGAGCGACCTAAATAATCTAAAATCTTAGTACGTTTGATTGGGTGACGCAGACCTTTTACATTTAACGAAATAACTTTAACATTAGCCATAATGGAGGCATAAAAGAGAAGAAGAGGAAGGTAGATAAAAGAACGTGTAAAAGATATGAGTAGTTTTGAAGATTATAAAATGTGAAAGAGAGACTCCATAAAGAAAAAGAGTGAGCAGCTCTATAGATAAGAGAAGGGAAAGGAAAGGAAAGAACATAAACAAACTGGCAAACAACAAACATGAACATGAGAAGTGAAACGCACACACACTTTACAAGCATGGCCAAACCGCTGGAGCCCAAAACAAAATGCATAATGCACTCAGGAAAATTGTCAGCAGAAACATTTTAAACCTTAAAGAGAGTCAAGGAGGAGGGTCATGAGTATCCATCGAGTGCTGACCTTGATGTTCAAGAAAATGTCGCAAGTCTTCTGGACGATGAAAGGATTTGGAAAAATTATCTTTCCAGATGCGCATGAGGGATGGATCAAAAAGACCATATTTGAATCTAAGGCTTCTCAATTGTGGATGAAGGGCAGCGAACTCCTTACGAATTGCAACAGTTTCTTTGGCGAAATCCTGATGAATAAAGATTTTATTTCCATTCACCAACATTGTAGGGATTTCTCTTGCAGCTTTCCTTATCAAAACAAGATGATGATGACGGAGGACTTTGAAAATCAAATGCCTTGGTTTAGCAGTACGAGAGTTACGATCAGAAGGGATTCAATGGGCCTTATCCACTTCAAATATTTCTGGAAATTTGATATTCAAGAGGCCAGGAATCAAATTTTCCAAATATAGACGACAATTCGAACCCTCAACTGTCTATTGCGGTTTTCCAAGTCCAAGAGTTGAGATTGCATAGGAAGAATTTTTTCCACCAACGGAGTAAAAGCATTCACTTTGTATTTATTATCATGAATTTTGATGAAATTATCAGAAATTTTCATAGATAAACAAGCCATTTCCTTACGCACACTTTTAATTTCTGACGCAATATTTTCAGTATTAACTCGAAGAGCTTGAATTTCTTCAAGTATCAATGAAAGGGAAGGTTCAGAAGATTCCACAATCTTTGATTTGACTGGAGGCGGTGAAACTCGCTGCTTCCTTTTATTAGTAGTAGAGTTTTTATTATCCATTTTGAGGAGAAGAAAAAACACCCAGACGAGAGATGTAAAGGAAAATAAATAAAAAAGCTGCACATAAATGAAGAAAAACACTGAAATAATTCTTCAAATACACTGGTGCAGCAGCTAAGTAGGGATGTGGGTGTGGCTAGGCTGAACACTCCGCCCCCTAGTCACAGAAGGCAAGCAGTACCTGAGGTGTAGGCTGGGTGTGAGAACCAAGGATCCAGAAACAGCACTTCGAGGTCGTGAAACGCAGTAAAAACTCCTCCAAAGGTAGGAATCCGGAAAATGGACTAAGCGACCTTATTTGCGTACTATGCCTGACCAGAAAATCGTCGTTTAACACAAAAACGGGCTTGATGCGCGACGGTGCTCAAGCGGCGGTGGCCATCTTCATTCGCGCGCTCGCACGTCTCCCATCACAGATTGATTTTTACCCGCTCCTTTTCTTCTAAAGTTGGACTTGGCACAAGATGTTTACTTCAACAGCTACTAAACATGTTTTCTCTTCTCTCCAACTCTGTGAGTCCCTCCAAGCCCCTGCACATACAGCCTGGGCCGCTGGACACTGGTGACTTTTGCGGACGTTGGTGATTTAAAGTCAACAGGTTGTCGCCTATCTTCCCACCAGCCCCAGTCATGTGTGTGGGCTCCCCTATCTGGCCCGATGCCGGCACTGGCCAACTTGGCCTCAGCTGTAGCAAGTGCACCCTCTGAGTGGTGCCAACGGCAGAGTGAACCTGATTCCACCAGAGCCTGTCAGCTGTGCGTGAAAACCGCTTTTAGTCAAGGCCAGCCTTGACCAAACGAGAGCTGGGCCCAGGCATGGGGCGCCACATATTCCGATTGGTGCAATAGGGAGCTGCCTGACTTAATCTCATGCAAACAGCAGCTCGCTTGGCAAACAATATCGGGAGGGGCATCTTGCCCTTCAGGGGAAGAAAGCCCGCCAAGGTTGGTGCGAACTCACCGGGCCATTGAGGGCCCAGTTAGGACAAGTAATGTTTTGAACCACCCAATGGGGGGACACCACCGCACCCTGAGCTGGAGCACAGGGGGTTAAAAGTACTGTGTTGCCCCTGCAGAAGGGTGATTTGTGGGTCATTTGGTTTTAAAAAGCTTAGGAGAGAGACAAACTAGGTTTATAGAAGTATCTGAGACATACCTGAACACAGCTAGCTCCGCTAAGCAGCTCACTGACCATTAGAACTCAGCTTGGGAGAGGTAACAAAGAAAGCTGAGTATCAGGGTCAATAAGCGCCTAATATGTACGACTACTGAGGGATACCTGTTCCCTGAGCAAGTACCAGGCACCAGACATTAGACAGCAGTCTTTCTCAAGACCAGAACAAGGTACTCCAGCCACAAAGATTCAGAATTAGAGCACCAGGGACAGATGGCCAAAAACTAAGTTAATCAGTGCTGAATATATGAGTACAGTGACACGAGACTGCCAACGATCCAGAAACCACCGGCAGTGTGGTGGAGACAGCCCCTGTAGATGGCTTCTTTCAAAGGCAGCCGGTATGCCATCAGAAGGAAATGTATTGCTATAACTGTGATCCTCGGGAAGTTTGATGACTGGGACACTGAGGGGCACGGGTGAGAACTAGAGATGGACTGCACCGAAAAGGAGGAAGAAGGAGCCAATTCCAAAAGACAAAAGGGGGAGCTGCCTGGGGACATGAGCCCCTCAGGCACCCTGGTAGTAAAAGGGGCATGTTGGTTGGTAAATGAAACACACCGGAGGGCAGTGTGCTGTAGGAAGGCCACTTACTTTGAGATGCCTTACAGCAGGATAAGTAGGCTGACAGGGGAGTAAGCGGTACAAAAGGGGGTGGTAATGGACGGAGCATCTGAACCAATCAAACACTAACACCCAGTCAAAAGATCTGGGTTTAATCCATCACCGTTCTTTAGCCCACTCTGCCACCCCGGTTCAGACATGGCTATATGCAAATCAGTCTGACCCTGTGCCTCATGGGAACAGTCCAGCCCAAACTTCCAAACCATGCCTTCCCTGGACCGGAAACAAGCTTCCGAGGACCGGTTTCTGGCATTCCAGCCGTCTTCAGCCCGGCTTGCTTGAATCCAGTGGCAAAGTGAGCAAGGGAGTAAGCGGAGCAGGGCACTCGCAGGCCAGACCCACCGGTTGGCAGTGCGCCAAATGGACAGACAAGGTAGCGAGTTGAAGCCTAACAGCAATAAGAGGCTACCCCCCTCTCACGATGAGAGAAAGAACCAACAAACTTTATTACTTCAAAAATGGCATGGAGGAGTATTATAAGCAAATGAGAAAGACTTGATTGATATATCGCAGAGATGATTGGGACATGTCAACCTTTGATGATTTATGACCTTTTATGCAGCAAGGTTTTATGGTCCTGCCTAAATGATTTATGTATGGCAGAGATGATTTATGACGTGTTCCCATGAATTATGAGCTGTCTTGTAATTATGATTTATAATCCTCAGCATGATTTGTGACACTCAGAATGAGTTATGAAACTGTAAGAATGTTTCTTGGCCTTCCCATCTTCAATTAGGACTGACCACTGTGATTTCCAAGGTCAATGATGTAACATGGAGTCAATGCATGTAATTAAACTGTGGCCAAGTATTCCCACAGAAAATGCAAACATGGCTGGTGTAAGTTCATTCATTAATGTATATGTGGGATTTGTACTAATTGGAGTGGGCCAAGTGCAGGTGTTACATAATCAGGCCGTAATGTACCTCAGCATAATTGTTAGCACCCTATCAACCCCCTGCCCTCCTAACACCTCCTGCTGTCACACTGCAATGACCACCGCCCCCACAAGACACACAAAATGTTCTTCCTGCCTGTAAGAACACCGAAGAATACGTCCGTTTCATAACAGAACGGTCCCAACCGCTTCCGATGAGTCTCGAAACAATAGTGGAAGCCACCCAGAGTGACGAGTGTCTGCAGCTGGCCATCACCTCAGTCCAAACAAATGACCGGCGCCCCGTCCAAACCACGATGGCCCGGCGAACACCGCAAGCAAAGGCCATGCTGGGGTCGATCATGAGAATCAAAGAAGAGCTCTCCGTTGACAGTAAGGGATGCCTGCTGAGAGGTCCGCGGCTAGTAATCCCACCCTCATCGCCAGTGTGATAAGCTGCAGTGCGTGATGTCATGTGCGCGCTGCAGCGGCCGAAATAACGAGCTATGCTGGTGTTCAGGGGCGGATTGGCAAGGCGGGCATTCGGGCATCGGCCGAAGGGCCGGTGTCTCAGTGCCCTCTGTGGGCCGGTTTTTTCTCCCCTTTCCCAGTCCACAGAGGGTGGACTAGGAAAGGGGAGAAAATAAATGTCTCACAGAGGGCACTGAGACAGAGACAGAGAAATGAAAGCAGCCTCGCTGTGCGGCCGTACAGCGATTATCAGCTGTGGCTGTCAGGGTCCGATGTGTGCCTACCCAATGGTGAAACCAGGAACTACATCTCCCAGAGTTCTGCAGGCTGGAGGTGTGGGAGAGGCCATATAGCACGGAGAGACGCCGGGTGCGGTGCACGTGATTTTTGTCTTGCTGGGACATTGTTAGACGGACGTCTTGGTTCTCCGTGTTTCCTGTTGGTTCGAGAGGAACTGTTGCTTCTTTGGAGGTAATCCCACGGCTGTGGGATTACGTTAGTTTGGAGTCCTGCCTGCTACCTGTGTGTGGGCGGAACGTGGTGTTTGTGGTCGGGGAGGGAGACGCTGGATCCATTCCTTCCGAGTCCGACTTTAGGAGCCTTGGCGGTGCCGATGCGAGAGACGCAGGATTTGCCCCCTCTCGCATCAGAGTGTGTGTGAGCCGGTGCGAGAGACGCCGGATTTGCCCCCTCTCGCATCGGAGTGTGTGTGAGCCTGTGCGAGAGACGCCGGATTTGCCCCCTCTTGGCTGGTATTCAGTACAACGGTTAAGAGGTGCTCTGAGTCGATGCGAGAGACGCAGGATTGCCCCCTCTCGTGATCAGAGTCCTCTTCACGTACCCTGAGAATACATTGGGTTAGGTTCTGGCGAGGGAGACGCAGGATTACACCCTCCCGTGGCCGGAGCCGTAAAAGAGGGAACAACAACTTCTGTCTCTAGTAAGAGAGCATCGTTCCTCATAATTCCTTTCGTCCTGTTTTGCTGTCCCAGTTAATGACATTGGAGTTGTACATTTATATATTTCGAGTCAAGCCAAAAGGACATTCTGTCCGGTTGTAGTTTCTTTCAGAACCCACAAACTAGATTTTTGCACTTGAACTATTTTCTTTTGTTTTCCTCTGTTCTTCCTACTTCTTGTCTAGCATTCGGAAAACCTATCCTGTTGGTTAGACTGTCCTAATTCAAGGGGCGAGATCGTATGGTATGTAGCAGTGGCATTAAGGGGTTTTTATAGGAAAGGGTAAGGAAGGACCTGTGTAACAAGGGCTTTTGTTATTTTAGGAATCTTGTTCCATTTACGAGAGAAGACATCTCATCTTATCATTTCGGATAAAAGAAGGGAGCTAAAGTCTGAGAATTATCAGCTAGGGGTTGGGTCTATAGAGCTATAAAGAAGAGAAGTGTGAGGGCCTGGTATTAATGTATGGCATTTTGTTTCTACAGGCATCCCTTCTTCAGCAGTTCCCGCCCCGGCATTTTTCCCTCACCTGCTTACTACCGTACTCTGTAAGCAATTATATTCAGAGTGCGGGGAAAGCTGGAGGTGGAACCCTATTAGCATCACCCTGATTCCGAGGAGCCGTTGGACCGTGACAGAATCACGTGCCCACGAAATAATCTCCTCCTGATCAGGGTTTAGGTATGGCAAACATGGATGACGTACTGGCGGCCCTAGTGTTAGTGCAGCAGGAGCTGGTCACTTCCAGGGCTGAAACCGCAGCCTTAAAGGAACAGGTTGATAGGCAGGCCAGAAACCCTTTCAATGCGTCGGCAGGTACTCAACAGATCCAGGTTAAGGTTCCACCGCCCATTCCGTTAGCTAGCCCTAAGAGATACTCAGGAGACCCTCACACCAAACAGGCGTTTTTAACGCAAGTCTCATAGCATTTTTCCTTCCGTCCCGCATCTTTCCCGTCTAATTTGTCTAGGGGGGCGTTTGCCATTTCCTTAACGGGCGATGCGGCTAATTGGGCAGGGCCTTTGGTTAGGAATGAAAATCCTCTTTTGTCGGTTTGGACTGCTTTTAAGAGGGAGTTTGAGCGAGTATTTGATAGAAGAGCCACGACGCTTAGTACGGATCGTGACCTTCTTGAGTTGAAACAAGGTAGGAAAGACTTGGTGTCGTATATGACCTCTTTCAACAGGCTGGTTGCAGAGACTGCATGGCCGGAAGAGAAGAGAATGGTGCTGTATTATCAGGGCCTTTCTGATGAGTTAAAAGACGTGCTAGCGCAAATTGACCCACAGCCCACCACCTGTACGGCTTTGATTAACTTAACGTTGAGACTAGATCATCGTCTTTCAGAACGTACAGGAGATAGGAGAAGAGGTAATCGCAACCCTGGGGGGTTGGGTAGGGTCGAGTCTGCTATCCCTGTTGATAAGAGTGGTTTGTCGGAACCTATGGAAGTAGGGGCCGTAAGGGCGCCTTTGTCTAGGGCTGAACGAGAAAGTCGCAGCTCCCAAGGCCTCTGTATGTATTGTGGCAAGAAGGGTCATTACGTAAAGGACTGCACTATGAAACCTAAGAGATCGTGCCCTTTTATCGCTGGAAATAATTTTTCCCTACCTGCGGTACAGAGCAGTACAGATGTGGAGTCCTCAAAGTCCCCTACGAACCTAGAAGGGGCAGGATGGCAGTTGCCGTCTTAAGCAGGGGCGTATTCGGCACACACTGAGTCACATATAGTCCTCTCTATGATTCTGCAGGTGAGAGGAGAACAACACCCGGTTCATAGCATGCTTGATTCCGGGGCCACCGGTAACGTCATTGATGTAGGGTTGGTACGCCGTCTGGGTCTGGAGAGGGTCTCTATTCTGAAACCAGAAAGGGTGTTGGCAGTGGACGGCACCCCGCTGAAGTCCGGTCCGATTACAGAACAGACGGAAATAGTAGAGCTGCAGCTCCCGGGGGAGCCCTTGGACCATGTGGAGAACATTGTCTTGAATATCATAGAAGCCCCTCAGTATGAGGTCATCTTGGGGATGCCCTGGCTAGGGCTCCACAATCCTGCTATGGACTGGAGACTCAAGACCATTAGGTTCCTTTCGGATGAGTGTCAGATGTCTTGTCTGCGGGAGGAGGATAAACATCTGGTGGCCTTGGCTCAGGTATTTCAGGTGGCCACGCCGCCGAAAAAAATTAGTGGTATTGCCAGCGGCTTATGAGGAGTATAGCAAGGTGTTCAGTGAGGTCAAGGCGGCAACGTTGCCACCCCACCGAGAATACGATTGTCGCATTGATCTCATTGACGGTGCAGTTATAACCTCTTGCAGAGTGTACGCACTATCGGAGCCGGAGACTAAGCACCTGCAGGAGTATTTGAAACAATTCTGTGCCATGGGGTTCATTCGTCCATCTAGGTCCCCTCAGCTTCGCCTCTGTTTTTCACAGCAAAAGCCAATGGTGATCTACGAACCTGTATAGACTATCGCCTGCCGAATAGACAGACTGTGAGAAACCGCTACCCTCTTCCACTCATCTCCGTTTTACTGGACCAAGTACGAGAGGCCAACATTTACACCCGGTTGGATCTCCGAGGAGCATACCATCTGGTGAGGATCCGTAGCGGAGATGAGTGGAAAGCGGCCTTCAAAACAAGGTATGGCCTTTTCGAGTACTTGGTTATGCCGTTCGGGCTGTGTAATGCCCCGGCGGCATTCCAATATTTTCTAAATGACGTTTTGAAGGACTATATAGACCAGTTTGTCATAGTGTACATCGATGACATTCTGGTCTATTCGGTGTCTATACCACAGCATGCCAGCCACGTCATCTTAGTCCTGAAAAGGTTGTTGGAAATCTGCCTTTACTGTAAACTCAGTAAGTGTGAGTTTGGGGTGTCGGAGGTGTCGGAGGTGGAGTTCCTGGGGGTTATATTGAGTCCCCGGGGTGTCGGATGGCAGACAAGAAGGTAGAGGCGGTACAGCAGTGGCCAGTTCCCAAAAGCGTGAAAGAGGTACAGGGCTTTCTAGGCTTTGCGAACTATTATAGGAGGTTCATAGCCCAATTCTCCTTGGTAGCCTCTCCTATCACTCGTTTGTTGAGAAAAGGAGTACCGTTCGAGTGGACCCTGGAAACAACAGAGGCTTTTGAACTGTTGAAGACATTGTTTAGTACCGCTCCTATACTGCGACATCCACAGATGGACGTACCGTTTGTGGTGAAGGCGGATGCCTCGGATACAGCGGTAGGGGCCATATTGTCCTAGAGAGACAGAGGAACCGGACAATTGCATCCGGTGGCGTTCTTGTCAAAAAAGCTGTCCTCGGCCGAACTGAACTATACGGTGGCAGAGAAGGAGCTGTTCGCTATAAAGAAAGCATTTATGGAGTGGAGACACTATTTGTGGGGAGCAAGGCATACTGTCACGGTGTATTCAGACCACCGGAATTTGGTTTTCATGAAGACTTCCCGTCATCTTTCTCAACGTCAGATGAGATGGATGCTATTTTTTGCCGGGTATGACTTCGTCATTACGTTCCGTCGAGGGTCCGATAACCGGAAGGCTGATTCTCTATCTAGACAGGAGGAAGGTGTTGCATCCCCTCAGGTGAAACCACAAGCCATCATTTCCCCAGAGAAAGTGCTTTGTGCGGACTCAGCAGACCGATTCTTGAAGCAGGTAGTCGGACTACGTAGTCCAACCCAGTGGCAAACATGGGCCGATCAGGACTCACATCGGACATTGAAGCATGGGGTACCATTGTACAAAGGGAAACTATATCTACCTTCGCATTCCCTTAGGTTGCAGGCATTCAACTGGTGTCACAACGCAGTGGTGGCGGGTCATCCTGGTAATAAGAAAACGCTACTCCTGGTACCAGCGCCAGTTCTGGTGGGAGGGAATGTCTAAGGATGTGGAAGGTTGGGTACAACAATGCGACACTTGTGCACGGGCTAAAGGTGAACAGAGTAAGATGAAGGGGAAGCTTATGACATTGCCGACTCCTGCTCATCCATGGCATACTATCAGCATAGACTTCATCATGGGGTTACCGAACGATCAGGGTTGTAATGCTATACTGGTGGTGGTAGATAGCCTCACAAAGATGGGGCATTTCATTCCCTGACGTAACCTTCCCACAGCAAGCCAGACCGCTCAGTTGTTGCTAACCCACGTGGTACGGTTGCATGGGATTCCACGAGTTATCATCTCGGACGAAGGGCCTCAGTTTGTAGCTCGTTTCTGGCATATGTGGAGTAAGGCCATGCATACGGAGGATGCTTTGTCCACAAGTTTCCATCCGCAAACGGATGGACAAACGGAGAGGATGAACCAGACTCTTAAAAATTATCTACGATGCTATGCAAAGGAGGCAGAACAGTCTTGGGTTTCCATGTTGTGGTTGGCAGAATTGTCCTACAACAATTTGTGGCATAGCTCGATCAAATAAACGCCCTTTAGAGCCAATAACGGATTTCATGCCAATACTCTGCCGGTGGTGATTCCATACGAGGTCCAGAATCACCCAACTGTTGCTGCTCATATGAAGGCTCTTCATAGAATTCATGGCGCCATTCGGAAGTCACTGGATCAGGCTAAGATCTTCTATAAAAATGGGCTGAAAAGCATCGCCAGGAGGGACCGGAATATAAGGTGGGCGATAAAGTCTGGTTTTCCACTCGGAACATCCGTTTTCGCTACCACAGTATCTTTCACCCTCGTTTCATTGGTCCCTATGCCATTGTTTGTAGGGTCAATCCAGTGGCGTGCAAACTTAAGTTGCCGGCTTTGTTGCGGATCCATCCAGTGTTTCACTATAGCCTGTTAAAACCTGCGGGGAGGGCCCGTGTCATGGCGGCTCCTCTGGTGCTCCAAGATGGCCAGTTGGAATACGAGGTCCGCAGGATCCTGGATTCTAGGTACCGCTGTCGTAATTTGACGGTGATCAGGTTAGCGTTGAGCTTTGCTACATGAATTTCCCCTTATCTTGACCATGATGTTTGGAGGCCATCTTGAGAACACTGACATCCATTTTATATGAACGCGCTGCCTCGTGGTCAGCGTGCCCTTTTGTTCTTTCTCTGTACCACTGACCACCTAACTTGCCCAGCAACAGGCTATTTTTAGTACTGGTCAAACCTGCACATGCGTAGTCTAACCCTCTGTACTAGTGGACAGTCATCCCTTAGGAATGTTCTCTCAAACTGACCAGTGGTGTTATAACTCCTCCCATGAGTTGGCGGTGTTCCAAAAATGACCTTATATGTACCGAAATTGAGCAAATGTGTTCCGCCTACTCTTTTTATTACTGTAAAACTGTATAAAAGATGTCTCGCACCGATGTTCGGGGTGATACTTCTTGCATTGCCGAAGGGTGCTGTAGGAATGTACCACCACCCCATGGGGTCTTAATAAACTTTTCTTTTGCATTTTCCAGTTTCCGTGCCAACTTCTGTTTTATGGTGTAAGCGGTTTTACGGAATATGTAGGCCTGGAGAACCCAATACCACAAATTGGCGACCACGAAGGGACTCATCGGCGACTCGGATGCCCGAAGGAGAGGTCGTGACGAAGGATTGGAAACTCGCCATGGACGCGTAAGCTGCCACTGAGTGACCTGAGTCTTGGCACCCACGGTGTTTTCTTCCTTTCCTTCTGATCTGACCTTCCAGGTGGCGCCGGTCCTCGACTGAGATCCTGATCGTTCGAGTTGTCATACAGTGCCGGTTTGGCTGATTCGATTACAGAACTTGGCAGTTGGAACCTGGATATTTGAGAATTTGGTAAGCTTGTGATTGGTAAGATAGTCTACGGACGCTTACTGTGGCTTTTTGAATATGTTTTGAGTTAGCTAACATTTGGTTCTATGATTTGAGTTATATGTGCAGTGCACTTCACATAGGCGGGCAATGTGGAGATATTTCTCTAATTTTGTATTTGTTTGAACGGCACACCTTGTGTGAAGTATATTAAGTGCCATTTTTGTGATATCACGTTTCCGTAATATTTTGACATGCCCGTTTTAAGCACACTCCAAGGAATGTGCTGTTTTGGAAAAGGTACCAATTATCGATTAAATTAATCTCAGCCGGCTCCCCCAGAGGGGACACCTAATCGCGAAATGTACGTTAAAATTGGCATTCCCCCTATTCTATACAGTACATTGTGGCACAAGTATACTAAGTCTGATCCTGAATTGCAATGGCCACTACATGGGTCATTTGATTTACGAAAGGTTCAGTATGTGGAGCAATGTTTGTTTCAGCGCAGGTCTAGACAAGATATGTTTGATTGTGTACGTATGTGGGAGAAAGCGGTGCGTGAACGAGTGAAGCGTGAATTAGCCTTGGCGGACAAAGAGCAGCGGAAGGCTGCTCGGGATAAGGCTTTACAGCTGGAGAAGAAAGAATTACAGGAAAAGAAAGAGAGGGAGGCACGGGAACGTAATTTGCAAACGAATGGTCAATTTCCTATTCGACGTCCTCTTTATCCTGTCCTTACAAAAGAAACTGATGATTTTTCATTATTAGATCGTTGCCCACCTCCGTATGTTTCACCTACGGCCTCAGCTGAGGATTCGGACGGAGATGATCGAGGGGGTAGTCGTAATAGGTTAAGTGCCGGTGAAGCTGCGGAATTGCGCAGTTTTGCACGGAAACTTAATCTTAATGCAATAACTATTGCAGAAATTGATGACCAAATGCGTAAGTGGTCCGAGCGAGAACAGTTGTATTTCTTGAGCCAGTTTGGAGATGAAGTTGTAGACCGATTTAGGAAATATTCAGATGATTTGGAGCCTAAGGATGTATCAGTTGGTCGTGAGGATATGCGTAAAGGTCTTTTTGTTATTGCAGATGCGGATCGTTTTTTCCAACGGTTGGTCCAGCTACGGGATGAGGCATCAAGATTACGGGAGGCGAGAAAAGCATCAGATGCGCCTGCGCCGGGATCGACTGAGAAATCCAAAGAGAGTTCTATCTTTGGAACAGATAAGAGTCCTACAGTTCATGTTATGCCTATGCGTGAAGCTGCACCTTTATATGTCCCTCCTAAAGGGCAAGGTAGAAGCGATGATAAAATGTCTGTGGATGCAAAGGGTTATTTTATATATAATTGGGTTTACAGGCCATGGAATAGAGCAGATGTTATGGCTCTTAAAAATGCTTTACCTGACCCCCGTAAGAATCCGGCAGCTTTCTATGAAGGAGTGGAAGGGGCTATTTCTTCGTGTGTTATAACGTTAGTTGATATTGACCTTTTCTTTGGTTTAATACTGCCTCCTGATATGTGGAGGGCGATTCGTAAGTTCGATGATCAAACGATCCTGGGACGGATTGGAAAACTTTAGCCCAAGCTGATTTAGATAGGGAACCTGCATGTAAGCCATGTCAATTAATCTTAGATCTCCCAACGGCTATTTTGAATAAATTAAAAACGCTTGTTCCCCCTAAAAAGATTGATTGGACCATGCTCGCCTCTTGTAAACAGAAGGCGGGTGAGTCGGTTTCTGACTTCTTCTCACGTTTTGAAGAAGCATTTTATTACTACAGTGGGCAGTTACTAACAGAAGATACAGGTAGGCATTTGTTCGTTGACAAGTATGTAGCAAATCTCCTACCGGAGATTGCAAAACATTTAAAGACTAGTGAAAGTTCCTGGACCACGGCGACCCCTGCTTCTTTATTGACTATGGCTCAGTATTATGAACGACAGGAATTGGAGGCTAAAGAAAGTACTGATAAGAAAGCGAAGGAATTGAAGACGAAAGTGATGTTGGCTCAGGTTTATGCTACACAAACAAGAGGGAACGACAGAGGTAGGCGTGGATCATACGGTACGTCTTCCGGTCGTACTGACATTTCTGAGGATCAGTGTGTGGAGTTCTGGACTTTTTGGTACTGTCCAGAGGTGTCAGGGACAACACCCGAAGACCCCTGAGTTCTACCTGTCTCGGTGCACAAATAAACAGAAACACGGGCTTCTCGATGGTGGCGTCAAAGACCAAAGGTTTATTACTGCAGGGACACAGAAGTCACAGAAACTACACACGGGAGGATTCTAGGAGCCTGTTCGAATTGTACAAAGTGGGTTGCTCCTTAAATACGAATTATTTAGCTTGGGGCAACATTCTTCACATGCAAGTACGTTTCTAAACCTTCATGTCCTAAACAATAAATATTTGGCGTTACACAGGAATCGTCAACAATATCTGATGTCAAAACATTACGAACGAGGGGTTCCCACTGTTCCATCATAATCCCATGTCAACTTTTCATTCAAGAGTCGGACCGCCTCATCGTAAATTTCGTTACCTCCCCCTAATAAAGGCCCAGAAGGAAAGGAGCAGAGCCAGGTGTAGAAGATAGAAAAGCAGGATAAGAGATGTTTGTGGGTCGTAAATGGGCAAGGCTACCAGCTTCGGCCGCCTAATCATGATCAGGCCAACGAACACGAGAACCAGTATAGCAGGACTGGCCTCAGGCAGGGGAGGCAGCTTCTGCCGAGTCATGCGGCCACAGCGTTTCTGTCCTAAGGTGCACGTGTCACTAGCAAGGTGAATCGCCGGCTAAAGCTTACGTGTCCTTAAGTGAAGTGAATTGATCAGAGGTCACTGTGTGTCCATTGACTATGTGAGGGCAAGAATACAAAATGGCTGCCATAATCTAAGATGGATGCCATGGGTAAATCAGAAATGTGTTTATAACAAGAGTGCTCTTGCTCGTAGCATAGCGAAAACACCAGGATATGCTAAATGGATCATTTGCGGTTCACTGGTACCAGAATTATGAGTTTACGACAATGTTGAAAACACGGGTTCAAATCGTCAAGGAACCTCAGACCCTCCTTTTGCCCTTACATAGGCAATTACTCAGTCTATGTCAGAGTCTATCTCGATGTTCATTAGGTCAGTGATATGTTGTTGCATCATCATCCTTTCTCGTACCTTGTCTCCAAACATAGGCTGTTTTCTGAAACAGGTTGCAGCACAGAGGCTACACAAAGCGGGACCACATTGGATAATAAGGCAGCACGAGAACAGGAATACTAGGATAATACCAACGACCATCAGAACCTTCCATCCCCACGCTGATAGTAGAGTCCAAAGCCATTCCATTAAGGACCAATTTCCCTTGTCTACGTGAATAGAGTCGGAAATCTTGTGTAGCTTAGAGATCGCTTCGTATACAGTCGGAGCATTATTGGGTATAAAAACGCAGCAGCTCGATTGGATCATTCTGCATACCCCACCTCGATCTGCAAGTATTACGTCAAGAACCATACAATTCTGCAACGTCATGAGACGATCCGCCTGGAGCTCAGCTGTTAAGTTACTAAGGGCACCAGCAGTTTCTGTAATAGTAGATTCAACTACCCGTGTTAGCTGACGTAGATTTCTACTATTGGCCATAGGCCCCCAGAACGGAAGGAAACCTTTGAAAAAGTCTCCGGCTTCCTGACCAGCGGTATCTTCTTTACTGAAAACACCTCTTGCTACTCTGGTCTTGTGATAATCTGGGGAAGCAGTGTATGTCGGAGGCAGCAGTCGAGCAATATAGCATGAACCTGAAAAGTCAACAGGCAACCATGTATATGCCCTATCCTGACAGATGAAGTAGGTACCCTTAGCAGATAAGAAGGCAGGGGAGGAGTTCGACGGATACACGTAAGTCTCAACACAGTCACTCCTCCCTAGCCGAGCTCTTGGATTTCTCCCATTACCTTGCAAGCAGAATTGACCTCGGTGAGGTACGACCCAGACTGGAGTTGAGCTTTTACGCTTGCTTTCACCCAAACTAATACTATACTCCGTGGTATTCCAACTCAGATAAACCCGTAGTTCATCTCTAGGGACAGATGGGGAGTTATTGACGTCTTTAATCATGTCAGTTATTCCCTTTATCAAGGCTTTATTCACGGATGTATACCTAGCGGAACGTGGAGGACGCGGGGGATAGGTTTCGAGAGCATAGACAAATACAGTTTGGAAGGCCCGACATGATCCATTATAGCTAAAAGGCAAGACCAGATAGGGGATGCCTTTACCCATAGTGTATGGTATCAATCCACATACCCAGCAGTCTGTTGTGTTAACTACCAGTTGGTGTTGATGCAAGAGTTGTACAAAGGTGTTATTTATGAATTCTGAGCGTCGAGCTTGCTCATGTTCAGGGAACGGGTGAAAAGAATGATAAGAAGCAACAGTAGAAGAAACAAGATCAAGGGGAGGTACTGTAGTTGTTATCGGTGCAAAAATTAAATGTATACCAAAGACGATTCCACCCACCAACGTTATTAAAACAATCAAAAACGTAATTGCACATTGCATCAGAAAACATTTGTTATGAAGAATTTTGTAGAGTCTATTTCTGCGAACATAAATTACATTCTCTCGGTGCAGTCCAGGAAGCTCCATCTTCTACAACCGCTCGCGACCACTGATGATATATACATAGTTGAAAATGCCTCTATCAGCCCTGGGAGTTCCCAGAACTAACAGAAAGACCGACCTTGTGTCTGGCCCCCGCAGATTCAACTAGGCACAAAGCCACGACCCTACGGCTACCCAGACGGCAAGGTAATTAAAACAACAAAATACACATAGAGAAATACAAAATATTAGCAAACTTCCTGGCTGGAGGCAATGTATTAGATCAAAATATGTAAAATAGGCAGTTTCCTGCTTTATTTGTCCTTAGAATGATAACGTAGGTTGTATCTCAATTTTCCTGGAGTTGTGAGGAAATATAAATTTTATGGTCAAGAAATGTTCCCTAACGTGTACCCCACCGTCTCCATGTACGAGCTTAAAGTGCATGTAACTTCCCTCCTGTGCCAGCTATGAAGACGCAAATACATTTGCGTCCAACGTTAACATGTCCTCTTTCAGATCCACCCTGAATGGGTTGAATATTCCGTTCCTAAGTATGCCTTGCCAACGTCTTTATGTGGTGTACTTTACACGTTTTTCAGCTCTGGCGAAGTAGGCCCTGAATTCTGCCTTCAAGCCTTTTCCTGCCTCTGTACCCGTGACCTCTACCTTACTCCCTGCGCGGCTAACGGCGCTTAGCTCAGCCTGTTGCCTGCCAAGACTGTATTCAACCTTCGAATTATCTGCTCCGCTCCTCAGAAATACATTCCTGCCTACTAGTTCAAGTAAACATCCTTCCAGCTGCAGAGCAAAGGGCCCGGCCTCACTGTCTCCGTGCAAGTAATTCATAGCTCCTGTTACCATGGTAGGCCCATGCCCCTCGCATCTCATGCAGACACGTAGACGCTTATACACGCACTCACAGTCAGTATAGAATAGCCTCTGCCCAAGAGACCTTTCCCTCTAGATAATATGGTTCCCAAACAACAGATATCAGATATGATATAGGAACGAGTTGATCTGACATGCCAGACTTCTGTCTCTTTCCGCTAGTGTAAATGTCAAGTCCCCTGCACCCTCCAGCTCCACGTCAATCACACGTCATGCAGCTGCGCGCGCATCCAGACCTCAGATTTCTGCTGACATTGCAAGATTCTGCTATGTACCCACCTACTTGTGACACTTTCATGTGACGTTTCTAGCACACACCTCTATGTTCACGCCTAGTTCACGCCTTTTGATTACGTATTGCTAACACGTGTGTGCTCTTATCTTGTTTCTCTCAGCTGTTACGCCTACTGTATTGGTTTCCATTATATGATTTGAGTATAAAAGTTATGTATTGTCAATAAAGCATTGCTCTATCCCTTCCTGAACCCCAGTGGTGTCAGGAACCCGATATCCGGTTCAAGAACCATTCCTTTTTAAGGAATAAAACCCCTAAGAACTCTAACACCACGGACTCTGCGTCTTTCTTTCCGATTGAGTTAATTTATTATTAGTACTTACCTGCATAGAAATTAGGACGGTAATTAAATATTTACCACAATATTTTGGCGCCCGAATAGGGACACCTCCCCCACCTCACGCGCCGGTTGGTGCGTTGCAACCTTTGCCCCCTGCCATAAGTCAAGACGGACAATTACGCGTACCCGCAGGATTTCCTGTATCTCCCTCAGGCCTACGGAGGTGACGGAGACTGCGATCAGCACCCAGACGAGGCGGTGAGGAGTGCGGAGGATCCCGACCAGAGCCTAGCCGAAAGAAGCAAGGTCCGAGGTGTCAAGAGGCCCACCAGTTCCGAAGTATTCACGTATCGAGCCGAGTCGAGTCCAGTCCGGTCCAGTCCAGTCGAGTTTTCCGAGGCCTTCTGTTCCGTGCTTCCCGGTGAGTACCATTGCTGGGGACGCATCTAGACGGGTGCATTATTATGTATCCGGTAAAGACGGGTTTGGGTACACAAACACGGTCTGCACTGTTTTAGACAGTGAATCTGTGCTGTTTAGCAGTACATCAGGTATTCAAGTTCTTGCGCTGTTCTCCACAGTGTATCTGTGCTGTTTAGCAGTACATCTAGTATCAAGGGTAGTCATATGTGTTTAATATGTTTTTCATGTGATTAATGTCGTGGTATGAGGGATCGTTTGATGTACATTACTGTGTTTTTGTGTAATTAGCTGTGTTCAGAGTAAGTAACAAGTATCGAGTATCCAGTACTAAGTAACAAGATGCCGTTTTTCAATAAATTAAGACAGATAGGAACTAGGAAGGGGATACTAGAGGAAGAAATTCCTATTCCCCCTAGGGACACTCCTGGAAATTTTATGTACCATAAGCATGGCTTAGATGCCATACTGTACCTAGATTTATGGGCCGATTATACCAAGCACCTAGAAGAGAGACACAGATGGCCCGTTACAGGAACATGGGATGCCGAGTGCATCATGAAGGTAGAAGAAGCGCTATGGAAAAAGAAAGCCAGACAATCTCAGAAAGACGCCATAGAATTTTGGCGTAAAGAATCACATAAACGTGCCGAAAAAGCACTCCGAAAAGAAGACAGACATAGAGAAGAGTCGGATAAAGTCCGAGAAAACGAATTAGTTAATGAAGGGATCCGAGTAAAAGCAGAACAAGTAGACCGCATGCGAAACAATCTTGTAAATGGCATGTACTTTGTGGCCGAGGGTTTGCCTGAAGCCACTTCAGAAATACCGAAAGATCTGCCGCCGCCATTGGTTCCGACTAAAGTAAGTCACAGGACCACTAAAGATATATTCCTTGCTTCCTATCTAGACGATGTAGCTCCCGCTTACACCAATTCACGTGCCCACGTACTGCCCACTGACGGTGACGGAGGTGGCAACGCACTCCAAGATAATGTCCCGCCATTACCGCAACAAAGTTCACCCGTTCAACAGTCTGCTCCACCTGCTCCTCCACCTCCACCACTTTCCACACCTAAGATTAATATTCCAAATCCGTTTGCGCCTGATTCTAGTAAGAGACAAGTTCAGGTACAGATACCGACTCCACAGACATACAATTTTCAAGCTTCCGCTACAGGAGGTGCGACAGGAGGTCTCCAGACTCCGCCACCAACACACAGATTGAACGTTAGGGACATAATGAAGCAACGTACACCCCAAACACCACGTTTGGACATGCTTAAAGAACCCCTTCCAATTTGCAGATACGATCCAGTACCAGGTAAAGATGATAGAATGTTGTTAGCATCACTACGCATACGAAAAGTTGCAGACTACCTAGTGTTATTTCCAGGAATGACTGAGCACCTAGATAGAATATATCATTTTATCCAGACTGGGGAGAATCCTGAAAGTATTAAAGAGGCCCTGGCTCACCAGAAAGTAGACACTCAAGGTTGTATATTACGTTTTTTCATAAATTGCTTAATAAGAGAACGAGACAGGCCTGGAGTAGACCAGGCAGAGATGGAAGCACTAAACAAGTGGGGTCAAAATATAGCCGAGGGAAAACATGACAAACTGAATTGTATAGCAAGCATGTACAAGAAAATCAGAAAAGCAGTAATAGAAATACACGAAAAAGAACAAGAAAAAGAAAAAGAAAGTGACAGGAATGACTCCTCCGAGGAGGACGGACCTGAAGAACATGACACGGCTAAAGAAATGATAGCATATGTGGGTAAGGGAAATTATCTTAGGAAAGGCATTCGTCCAGAAAGCAAGAGAGTTTTTCTCTCTGGTATATCAAAACCGAATTCTCCTGAATATCTGTTTCAAGGTACCGATAAAATTCTTCAAGAACAAATGGGGTACCATGTACTCAATTCTATGGATGAACAAGAACTAGCACGGTCAGCAGTACTATGGGCTGACAATCCTAGCACATACAATGATGATACAGTAGCACAGACATTTCTGAACCTTTCCCCAGACGAGCAGAAATTAGCTGGTGTATACATGATTCAGCATCTCATCACGTTATACAGACAACAACATTCTGATCCAGGTCCCTTACCTGATACATTAGAAGCACTACTTATGAATAGATGGAGAGGCCTAAGTACCACGTTAATTCAAATAATTCTAGAACAACGCCACAGATATAACACTTTCTTAGGCCCACAATATGTTTCAGCTCCGCCCCCAGAAAGAAAAATGTTTCATTTTGACAGGCAGAATCCTTTACGAGAAGTACACCCAGTTATGAATGCCAATAATACCTTGGAACGTGTGTTTGTGTACACACCTTTAACAAAGTTGGAATTGTTAGAAATGAAGAAACTAGTACCCTGTCATGATAAAGACCCTGCAGGTTTTCACCGAGAACTTAAAGACATGTTACTCATGGGAGATTACACGTATACGGATATTATGAAATTGTTAAAGGTACTGCTGCCCACCGGCATTTACGAGAAACTCAAGGAAAAAGAATGGGAGGTGGGAGATAAAAAGATTATTTGGACTGAAATAGAAGACGAGGAAAAAGGGCGTACTCCAGGGCTAGGCCTTGGGGACAAAGCTAAAGCATTACCAGGTTTAATAGTACAGGTTTTGCCAAGATTATTGACAACTAAAAAGGAAGACTGGGACGCAATCTCAGCCTGTAAACAGAAACACGATGAAGATACTAGTGACTTCTATTCGAGATTCGAGAAATGTTTCATTATTAATAGTGGCCTGAAACCAGGTAGCGAGTCATACCCACATCTTTTTGTAACAAAATTAGTCGAGAATTCCCTGACACAAGTTAAGAACCGTGTATATAAAGTTGAAAGTACATGGCAAGCAAATACGCCATCCCAGATGTTACAAATGTTACAATACCACCAGAACAGAATTAGAGAAGAACAGGATCACGAACAGAGACGTATGAAAGACACGAAAATGAAAATGTTAGTGGCACAGTCGGTTCCAGCCGACGGTCAGAGAAAGGGTGCGACCCAGACAGGTAATTCAGCAGTTCCCGTTAAAGGGACATGCAACTATTGCAAACAGCCAGGTCACTACGTACATGAAGGTTCACTCCTGAAACACAATATAGCAGCAGGTAAAACTAAAGAAAGACCGCGTCAGCCTAGACAAGACCAGGTCCAGCAACAGACTTCCCAGAATACACAGCCTATGCATGCTCCACCACATACAGTACAGACCGCAGCGGTGTCACAGCCACAGCCACAGCCCATTGCCGCGACGCAGCAAGTTTCACGGCAGATGAGCCAGTATGCCCAATCTGATTATCCCGATTATCAGCGATACACATGAAACAGCCTAGAGAGGGAGGTTGGCTTGCCTCTTATTGAGATTCCTGTAGATCAAGAGGGTCCTTATGTACACAGTCAAGTATTGGGAAAAGAGAGAAAGTTTTTAATTGACACAGGGGCAAGCCGCACAACGATCAGCCATGATGAAGTCCCAGGGGCACCCCTCTCAGGCTCACAGAATGTTTCCCTTGGTTTTTCAGGACAGCCTATTGTAAATGAAGTATCGAAACCAGTCCCCCTAGCAGTAGGTCCATTATCACGTGTTACAGACTTGTTACTAACGAAATCATGTCCAGAAAACTTGTTAGGTATCAAAACGTTGAAGGCTCTAGGAGCCGTGATATGTTGTTCTCCGGAAGGAGTTAGACTTTTTCTGCGTGACTTTAAGGGTCACTATGTATTACGAGAGTTTGATGTCAGATTGAAAAATGTACAGAAACACCTGTGGGCACAAGGCCCGACCGATGTAGGTTGTATGCACATTACACCATACCGTGTTACACTCAAACCAGGAGTTGTTTTCCACGAATCAGACAATACAAGTTACCACCCGATGCTGTAGTGGCTTTACTGGAAATCATTGAAGAGCTCATTGCCCAAGGAGTGGTCGTAGAAACCGACTCCAATATCTGTAATTCCCCTATCATTCCGATTCTTAAACGTACTGATCCCAATGCACCGCCAGTATATCGGCTGGTGATTGATTTACGAGAACTGAATAAATGCATTGTTCCACAGTATCCTGTGGTTCCCGACATCTCATCCTTATTGACTGCTATTGATTCAGAAGCGACGTTCTTCACTGTAATTGACCTCAAGAACGCCTTCTTCAGTGTACCCATTGATCCAGAGAGCCAATATCTCTTCGGATTCAGTTTAAATGGACGAAGTTTCAAATTTTCACGCGCACCTCAAGGATTCACAGAAAGCCCCAGCATCTATAGCCAAGCACTGAAAAGACAACTTGACTGTATCCAAATGCCAGTTAACACTGCCTTATTACAGTACGTCGATGATCTGCTGATCACCGCACGAAGTGAACCCGAATGTGAACAAGCATCACTGATAGTTTTACATTTTCTGGCCGACAAGGGACACAAGGTGTCTCCTTCGAAGCTACAATTCTGTGTTCAGCAAATTGTGTACCTGGGTCACTTGCTGTCCAAAGTGGGGAGACAGCTCACTCCTGATCGCATCCAGTTAATTGTGAACATGCCACAACCCCAGACACAAAAGGAAGTGCGGGCCTTTATAGGCCTCACCTCGTACTGCAGACAATGGATTTCTCAGTATGCATTTCTAGCTAAACCACTCATTCAGTTGACAACACAGGAGGCAGCGACTTCGACTGCCCTCCCTTGGACACAGGAACATACACAGGCCTTTGAGGAATTGAAGAAAGCTTTATGTCAAGCACCAGTTTTAGCGACACCATGTTACAGCAAACCTTTTACACTTTTTGTTACAGAACGTGATGGTACAGCGTTGTCTGTCCTCACTCAAGAT
Organism: Lissotriton vulgaris; assembly: GCF_964263255.1. Classification (NCBI taxonomy): domain Eukaryota; kingdom Metazoa; phylum Chordata; class Amphibia; order Caudata; family Salamandridae; genus Lissotriton; species Lissotriton vulgaris. The sequence continues at coordinate 748,886,719 of NC_141685.1, read as the reverse complement.
CAAGCAGGTTCACATAAGCCTTGTGCTTATTTTTCAAGTACATTGGATTCAGTGGCCCAGGCTCTGCCTGCGTGCTTAAAATCAGTTGCAGCGACAGCCCTAGCAATCAGACAAAGCGACTCAATAGTATTAGGACATCCATTGACAGTACAAGTTCCACATTCTGTAGAGGTCCTTCTAAACCGAACACAGACTCAACACCTGACTATAGCACGATTGACAGGTTATGAATTAACGTTATTCCAGCCACATATAGAAATCAGACGCTGTAACATTCTAAATCCTGCAACATTGCTACCTTCGATTATGACAGGTTCAGCTCAGCATGATTGTATAGAGATCATTAATGCAGTAACAAAGCCCCGACGAGACTTAACAGACGTTCCATTGACAAATCCGGACCTGACACTTTACGTGGACGGTTCATGTATGAGAACAAACACAGGAGAATTAGTAGCCGCATATGCAGTGACCACTGAAACTGAAGTCAAAGAAACACATCGTATTGATACACTGTCCGCTCAAGCAGCAGAGCTTATCGCTCTGACCCGAGCCTGTATACTAGCCAAAAACAGAAATGTTAACATATACACCGACTCACGTTATGCTTTCGGAGTCGTACACGACTTCGGAGTGTTATGGCAAGAACGAGGTTTCTTGACCTCTCACGGTGCCAAGATTCAACACGGTCCCCTTATTCAAGCACTGTTAGAAGCAATACATTTGCCTTCAGGCATATCTATCATGAAGTGTAAAGCACATACTAAAGTTACAGACTCTATTTCCCAGGGTAACGACCTGGCAGACCAAACAGCAAAACATACAGCATTGACTCACACTCAGACAACTGATGTAACAAAGATCATAGTGCCGACCCATTGTATGACAGTTAGGGATCCCACACTAGATGTAATCGATATTCAGACACATGCTACTCCAGATGAAATCAAGAAATGGACTGAACTAGGAGGGATCCAGACAGATCAGGGATGGATGACGAAGGGAAAATCTACATGGTTTCTCCCCGACTCTATGGTTCAAGTCATAATAAATACAGCACATAGTCCAGCACACCTAGGAGAAAAAGCTATGTTAGACAGTTTACAGAATCTCTGGTACAACAAACATTTACGAGCAGCCGCAAAACAGAAAGTGCGTACTTGCATGATCTGTTGTCAGTTCAATCCAGGTAAAAGCGTCCCTGTAGAGCAAGGTGGATTTCATCCTCCCGATCACCCTTTTGAAGTCCTCCAGATGGATTATATCCAGATGGACCGTTGTCGAGGATTCAAGTACGTCCTCGTAGTTGTTTGTGCTCTTTCCCGTTGGACCGAAGCATATCCAGTCCCAGATTACACTGCCCCGACCACTGCCAAGCAGCTGGTTCGTGAATTCTTCCCACGGTACGGCTTGCCTCGTATCGTGTACTCAGATAACGGACAGCCATTCTCATCCGAGCTCATGAAGCAGGTTTCACTTCTGTTAGGTAACCAGTGGAAATTCCATTGTGTCCGACATCCCGAGGCAGCTGGCCTTGTAGAAAGGCACAATCAGACACTGAAAACACGTCTTGCTAAAATATGTAAAGAGAAAGGGGTCGACTGGATAGTCGCCCTGCCAGTTGCACTATTCTACATGAGAATGGTCCCGCATTCGAGATCAGGACTATCCCCGTATGAGGTGGTCTTTGGCCGACCACCAAATATGTGGGGGACGCCCATGCCTAAGAAAATAACCGATGTTGACTGTAATATGCTGACAGATTACCTTTCCTCCTTGATGTCTGCACTCCAATCATGTCGTTCACAGGTTGCCGCAGCTTTTCCCGACAACACTGATGTAAAGCCACACGATGTCCGTCCTGGTGATACTGTCCTGATACGAAATTTCGATAGGAGGAGTCCGCTGGAGCCCCATTGGCAGGAGCCGAAGCTCGTCCTTCTGACCACGAGGACTGCAATCAAGGTTGAAGGCCGCAAGGGGTGGATCCATACGAGTCACATTAAAAAGTGTAATGAACTGTTGCCAGAGACTGACTCTTCCACCCCCTCAAAGGACTGCCCCGATTCTAGTGACTTTAAAGTTTGCAAGAGAGAGAAAACTCCGCAAGAGGAGTATAAATTAAAATTGCGGTCTAGCAAGTCAGACAGTTTAATTGTTTAAGTCCTCCCCTAGGTGAATCGGTTAAATTAGTTTCTGACATGTATCCCCTAGACCGAGACAGAGAGAGAGAGAGACAACTCAAGAAACGTGCATATTGTTAAGCATGGGCGAATTTTGCGAATCTCGCGTTCGCGAATTTTGCGGATTTGCGAACTCGCAATTCGCAAAATCCGCGAATTCTCGCGAATTTGCGGATTTTTTTTTTTGTGTGTTCGCGCGGGTTTCTGCCAGTTCGCGAGGGTTTTGTACAATTTCGCAAACGCGAACTTACCTGTCGGGTCGCAAGTTTCGCGAACTTGTTGTTTCTACGTGTCCAGCCTGTTTGGGACACTCTTCTTCATCACTGCCACTCTCTGTCACCACTGCCACTCTCTGACTACTCATGCCACCCTCTGGCCCACCCATGCCACCCTCTGTTTCATCACAGCACCCTCTGGTTGTCCAGTCAGTGTACATTATTGTGGCAAAGCAAGCGCACCTTCCCTGCCTCAAGTGACCTGAATTAATTTGGGGCTGATTAATGTGTCACAGAATATTTTTTTAGCTGGCACCTGCTTCCTTAGTGCTTCCTGATTAGTGATCTTTTGCACTTGCTAAGTGCTTTCATTGTTGCAAAATTAGTTACAACACCTGCCCTGCCCCAACTGACAATAATGAATTAGGGGCTGATTAATGGATTTGAACTTCCAGCCTGGCTCCTGCTTGTCTCCCTTAGCTGTAATTCAGGACCTTTGTGGCATATGTGTAACTATTCTGAGGTTCAGAGCAGGGTCACATAATAGTTGCAACTGGCAACTGAACTCTGGAGGGGCCCCTCAGGAAGCACTACAGGAAATGGCTACTAATGATGAGCCTGAACTTTTGAACCTGGTAAGTAGTTTCAGTTTTGCTAAGATCGTATTTCTGCAATTTTGCGCTTATTCGCGGGGCGCGAAGTTGTACTGGGAAGCCGCGAACTCACGCGAACAGTGCGAGCAAGCCATAAAATCCGCTGCTCGCGGATTTGCGGATTTTGCGGGAGATTCGCGAATCTCGCGGATTGCGAATTTACCGAAAATCCGCAAAATCCGCGAGCGAAACGGATTTTCCGCCCACGCTTACATATTGTAAATCACTTCGTAGTCACTGTATAGTGACATTATTGGTTATGTTTTTTCTAAGCCTTCTGATTATTGCTGCCAGTATATTGTTGCATGTATATTACCCTATCTTCAAGCGTGCCCAATCTGCTTACAATGTCACTGCCGAACATTCTTTTAGTGAATTACCCCCACATGAGCTATCTTACAGACTTGCGCTGCGCAACAACACATTCATTAGTATGTTACATCACTCCCATCAGACTAATAATGCTACAAACTGTTGGATATGTGGCCGACTCCCTCCCTATCAGAAATACAAGGGGGTTCTGCCTCTTTTTCCATACCCGTTCACTCACAATGGCTCATGCGGAGCATGGTTTAGATTAATTAATTCTTTAGATTCTGATATTGCTGTTTTCAAAGGAAATTGGGTTTGGGGAAACCTGAACTTAGTTCTGCTTAACGCCTGTTACCCTGACAAGAAGGGACTTCCCACTAGGACAGGAACTGATCTAGAAAATGAAGTATATGGATTAGGTAATTATACAATTAACCTCATGATTCTTACTGTTGAATCCGAAGCTGCACCAGTTCTCCCTGCTATGTCAGTATTACCAGTCACGGGTGACTTATGTGTTAGAAAGAAGGGTTCAGTACACTTAGGTCATAGTAAATGTACTACTGTGGTCGAATTCAGTGATCAAGGCAGGTCTACATTTAGAGCTACTCGTCATTCCTACTTTGTTTGTGACCATACCGCATACATACGTTTACCTCCAGATTGGGATGGTACCTGTTACATTGCATTCCTTCTGCCACCTGTTTTCCTAGCCCCTCCTGATTATCACAGAAATACAAATCTAGTAAACAATAGACTCCGAAGAGATCTCCCGATTGTCGACTATACTGAAACGGCATGGGAGCAATACACAGACTTCAATAAAGGTTTCTTCCCCTACTTAGGTACTGTTTTTAATAGTAAACTGATACGAAAATTAACTAGAACCCTCGAAGCAGTAGTGAATGAAACTACCTCCGCTCTAGGCAACTTAACAGAGGAGCAATCTGCCATGCGGGTTGTTGTTCTTCAAAATCGTCTTGTTATTGACGTCATCCTAGCAGATAGGGGCGGAGCCTGTAAGGTCATCGGGTCGAGTTGCTGTGTTTTCATTCCAGAAAACGCTCCAACAGTATATAAGGCTATCACACGTCTTCATAAGATTGCAAGTTTGATACATCAGACTCCAGGCACCTGGACTTGGTCCGGTTGGTTCTGGACAACGTTGACCGCTTGGGGATGGAAGATCCTATCCTTCCTAGGCATTGCCCTTCTCGTAGTATTCAGTTGTTGCCTGTGTCTACAATGTGGGCCAGCGATTTGTGGTCTATGCGCCACATCATGTATTCCGCATTCAAGTTCCCACTCAAAACGCGAAAAGAAGAAAGAAGAGCAAATGATGTTACATGAACAGACTGATCGATTCATGAGGATCGATATATCATGAAGGGTCCGTAGGGAACAAGGAAGGAATGAGGAAATATAAATTTTATGGTCAAGAAATGTTCCCTAACGTGTACCCCACCGTCTCCATGTACGAGCTTAAAGTGCATGTAACTTCCCTCCTGTGCCAGCTATGAAGACGCAAATACATTTGCGTCCAACGTTAACATGTCCTCTTTCAGATCCACCCTGAATGGGTTGAATATTCCGTTCCTAAGTATGCCTTGCCAACGTCTTTATGTGGTGTACTTTACACGTTTTTCAGCTCTGGCGAAGTAGGCCCTGAATTCTGCCTTCAAGCCTTTTCCTGCCTCTGTACCCGTGACCTCTACCTTACTCCCTGCGCGGCTAACGGCGCTTAGCTCAGCCTGTTGCCTGCCAAGACTGTATTCAACCTTCGAATTATCTGCTCCGCTCCTCAGAAATACATTCCTGCCTACTAGTTCAAGTAAATATCCTTCCAGCTGAAGAGCAAAGGGCCCGGCCTCACTGTCTCCGTGCAAGTAATTCATAGCTCCTGTTACCATGGTAGGCCCATGCCCCTCGCATCTCATGCAGACACGTAGACGCTTATACACGCACTCACAGTCAGTATAGAATAGCCTCTGCCCAAGAGACCTTTCCCTCTAGATAATATGGTTCCCAAACAACAGATATCAGATATGATATAGGAACGAGTTGATCTGACATGCCAGACTTCTGTCTCTTTCCGCTAGTGTAAATGTCAAGTCCCCTGCACCCTCCAGCTCCACGTCAATCACACGTCATGCAGCTGCGCGCGCATCCAGACCTCAGATTTCTGCTGACATTGCAAGATTCTGCTATGTACCCACCTACTTGTGACACTTTCATGTGACGTTTCTAGCACACACCTCTATGTTCACGCCTAGTTCACGCCTTTTGATTACGTATTGCTAACACGTGTGTGCTCTTATCTTGTTTCTCTCAGCTGTTACGCCTACTGTATTGGTTTCCATTATATGATTTGAGTATAAAAGTTATGTATTGTCAATAAAGCATTGCTCTATCCCTTCCTGAACCCCAGTGGTGTCAGGAACCCGATATCCGGTTCAAGAACCATTCCTTTTTAAGGAATAAAACCCCTAAGAACTCTAACACCACGGACTCTGCGTCTTTCTTTCCGATTGAGTTATTTTATTATTAGTACTTACCTGCATAGAAATTAGGACGGTAATTAAATATTTACCACAGTTGTTTGATCCGGAAATAGTCTATCTTCAGCAGGGGTTACAATGTTCGAATTCGCAGATGGCAAATGTCTGTTTGATGCAGAGGACAAGTGTTCAGTGTTCAGAGGAGCAGTTTCAGAAGGGGGGTCAGAGTTCGGTGAATCAGTAATCAGTTCTGCATCGCTGAAAGGAACGTATCTAGGAACTGGTTCAGTTTCAGAGGCACCAATTCCTTTTCTCACCCAGTTCTCATAAGGAAGTGGAAGGGGTACACGCTTAGCATGTGTCGCGTGGACCCAATTCTTTCTGCCAGCCACACGTATAGCAGTCCTTGTCGCCAAAAGAACTTGAAATGGTCCGACGAACTTGGGTTGGAGATTTCTGGTCCGTCCAAAGTTCCTGATGACGACTTGGTCGCCGGGCTTCAGCTGATGACCTGGACTTTCCGGTGGCTTTGGCAATGCATCGAAAACCTGTTGGTGAATGAGACTCAATTTAGCAGTCAAGTCAAAAAGGTAATCAATTAGCATTGGGTATTCCAGTTGCTTGAACTCCCTCGGTCTAGGTACCCCCCAAACATTTGCAGGTCGACCGAACACAATCTCATAGGGGCTAAGCCCTACTCGAGAGTGTACAGTCGCTCTTGTGGATAACAGAGCCAAAGGTAGTGCATCTGGCCAGGACAAGCCCGTGGAGGCTTGTATCTTGGCCAGTTTCAGCTTGAGGGTGCCATTGTAGCCTTCAACTAAACCTGCAGACTGGGGGTGATTCGCACTGTGAAATTTTTGTTTAATATTCAAACCTGCACACACACTCTGCATAACTTTCCCTACAAATTCACTTCCGTTATCTGACCATACAATCCGTGGCATACCATACCTGGGGAAATATTCTTTTAGTAGAATTTTGGCAGTGGACAAGGCAGTATTGTCCTTTAGTGGATATGCTTCGATCCACCTTGAAAAAGCACAGACTACCACTAGAACGTACTTAAGGTTGTTACAACGATCCATGTGAATGAAGTCTAACTGAATCACTTCGAAGGGGCAAGAAGGAGGAGCGAAGTGACCAGCGGGTGTGGGGATTCCCTTGCCAGGATTATGCATCAAGCATATCATGCAATTTCTCACCACTCTTTCTGCACACTTACTAATTCCATCATTCTTCCAGACTGGAGCCAACATCTTACAAATCCCTTTAGAACTGATGTGCGCTGCTCCATGCGCCATCGTTACCACCGCAAGCACATACGCATCAGGCAACATCCAACGCTGTTGTTCCGTCAAATCAATCCAACATCCATTCGAGTCCAATTTACCCGTATTCTCTTTCCATGCAAGCTTTTCCTCTTCAGTCGCTTCTTCCTGAATTGCTTTCACACTTTCCACTGTATCCTCACACTTTCCTGAGTCAGTAATCCATCTTGCAGACGTCGCAACATACATTCTACTCATCGTATTCCTAGCTGTCTGTTTAGCGGTCTCATCAGCAAAAGCATTTCCACGACCAACATCATCCGTGATTGCTCGATGAGCACTGCACTTCACAATCGCAACTTCAGTCGGCAAGGTTAGAGATTCCAACAAGTCATTGACTAGCTGACCATGCTGGATCTTAGTCCCATGGGACGTAATGAAACCTCTTTCCTTCCACAAATGGCCAAAACTATGCGCTACGCCGAACGCGTACTGACTATCTGTGAACACATTCACTCTCTTTCCCTTAGCTAAAACACACGCTCTAGTCAATGCAATTAATTCTGCAGCTTGGGCAGAATTCTGACTCACTCTTGCAGTCTCCACAATCGTACTCAAAGTCGTTACTGCGTAAGCAGCTGTTACATCACCATTCTCCAATTTAAAACAAGACCCGTCAACATACAACGTGCCATCTGGATCTGATAATGGAGTGTCTTTAAGATCAATCCGTCCTTTTGTCTCTTCCTCGGTTCTGAAACAACAGTCATGTGGTTCGGAATCACTCGACTCCTGACTAGTCGGCAACAATGTTGCTGGATTCAATACATTGCATCTTTTAATCTGAATATGACTTGCTAGCAGTGTCAGCTCATAGCCTGATAATCTAGCACTGGTAAGGTGCTGTGTCTTGGTTCGGTTCATGAACGTGTCCACGGCGTGAGGAACCATGACCACTAGCATGTTATTCATGACCAAACCAGCAGATTGTCGAATGGACGCTGCAGCTGCGGCTGTAGCTCTCAAGCAACTAGGCAACGCTCTGGCTACCGGATCTAATGTTGATGAAAAATACGCACAAGGGCGTTGTTTATCACCAAATCGTTGCGTCAGAACACTCAACGCGCAACCTTCTCTCTCGTGGACATAAAGTGTAAATGGCTTACTGTAGTCGGGTGTACCCAACACAGGAGCTGAACACAGTGCATTTCGTAATTCAGAAAAACTTTGCTGACATTCTACAGACCATGGCACCGGACTCGGAACACTTTTTCCAGTCAAAGCCACCAATGATTTTGCCAAAAGAGAAAAATTTGGGATCCATGGCCTACAGTATGAGGTAATACCTAAAAAGGCATGCACTTCTCTCTGTGTGCTAGGAACATTCATCTGCGTAATTGCTTTTATTCTCTCTGGGGTCAACCTTCTTCCCTCCTTTGACAAGAGATGACCTAGGTAGGTCACTTCTTGACAACAGTATTGCATTTTTGAAGGTGACACCTTGTGATTTAAACTAGACAAATGATGCAGTAGGGAAATTGTAGCTGCTTTGCAAGTTTCCTTGTCATCGGCAGCCACTAGAAGATCATCGACATATTGCACTAAAGCAGACCCAGAAGGAAGTACAAAGGAATCTAGCTGACTTTTTAATGCCTGGCTGTAGATGGATGGGCTTTCACAATATCCTTGTGGAGCACGTTTAAACCTGAAGCTTCGGCCTCCTAAAGAGAAGCCGAAAATATCTCTGCTTTCCTCTGCTATCGGAATGCTGAAAAAGGCATTCTTCAAGTCGATAACTGAAAACCATGTGGCTGTAGCAGGGATCAACGTTAACAATGCAGTAATGTCTGGAACCACAGGAAACTGTGGGATCACAATTTTGTTAACCTCTCTAAGGTCGATTACAAATCTATAGACTGGAGGCTTTGAAGGATCAGTGCGTTTTAGAATTGGCAGTACAGGACTGTTACAGACATTTCCTCTAGTTTCCTCTACCACGTCTTTCTTGATCAAATCTTGCACGATCAACAAGAGCGCACGTTCACCTTCACTAGAGATCTTGTATTGTGGGATTCGTGGAAACTTGACATTTGCTTTCAAAGTGACTACATATGGTGGAATTTCCAAAAGACCTACGTCGTTAGGACCAGTCGCCCAAAGAGTATCAGGGAGAGAACGCAGCTCCAGTGGGAGCGCATCCATTGACAAGTACATCGGGGAGATGATTCTCTTACCCAACGTAAGCTGTACTCCTGACGGAGAACAGTACAAAGTCGCGTACAGGCGTTTTAATAAGTCTAAACCAAGCAGATTTTCATTACAACCAGTCGTCAAAATCAGAGGTGCTTTCAATTGACGAGGTCCAACAGAAATAGACAAAGGACCGGATACGGGGTTGTGAACAGGGGCGCCTGAAAAACCTACTGAAACATTTGTTAAGCCAGACAAAGGTGCGCCAGGGAGTTTCGCATGTATGATAGAACTTTTTGCTGCACCAGTATCCAACAGAAACGGTTCGACTATACCTGATGTTGCTACTGCGACATAAGGCCCACTCTGATCTACTGGAACTGATACTACTCCCTCTCTTTGTCCATGGCTGTCCTAGTACTCATTTTGCTGAAATTCCTCACTAACTTCACAGTAGTCTTCAACGTGATACTGTTGAGATCTAGTAGGTTGGGCAGACTGTCCGTTTCGCTGATCAAAATAATTAGAAGGGCGATCGTTCGTTTGTGGAGGCATAGCACCTCGTCCTCGACCTCTAGAATTTTGCGTAGAACCACCACGACCTCTCTGAGCTGCTGCAGCATTATTTTGTGCTAATACTGGACACTCATTCTTGTAATGACCTTCCTTTTTACAGTAAGCACACTGATTCCATTGGTATTGCGGTCTCTGAGAACCATAGTCGGTTCTCTGATATGGCCCTTGCTGTGTATTTGTCTGATTTGTGCGAGGCGGATATGCCTGCTGTAAAAGGACTTTAGTTTTTAAATCTTTTGTTTTCTTTTCTGACTTTTCTTTATCCTCTTTATCCCACTTTTCATAATACTGAGCAGTTGCAAGTATTTGCGCAGTCGTAGAGACAGCCCATGCACTTTCAGAATCTTTTAATTTATTACTGAGCTCTGGTAACAGATTGTGCACAAATTTATCAACAAATAGTCTCTGTCCTCCTTCCGTGCTCATATCCTGGCCACTGTGATCTACGAAAGTTTCTTCAAACCTTGTGAAAAAGTCGGAGACACTTTCGTCCTTTTTCTGCCTGCATGCGGATAACTTGTCCCAGTTAACGCGCAATGCTGGCATCAGAGTTTTCATTAAATCGATTATTCTACCAGGCAAATCAGCAATTAGAGGTTCGGGTTTAGAACCACCAATTTGTTGACCGTCTGCCGCTATTATAGCTGCCCAGTCACCACCTAGGGCAACCGGATGATTTTCTTTACGAATTTTGGCCCAAATTGGCTGTGGTACTACATTGCCAAATAACATGTCAATGTCCGCTAAGTTCATTACGCAAGCTTCAACCGTTTGCGCCAACTCTTTGTAATATCCAGCTGGATTTTTACGCGGATCTGGCAAGGCCTGTTTCACTGCTAACACTTCAGCTCGTTTCCACGGAATGTGTATCCACACTCTCTGGAATTGGGCCGGAGCGGCTGCAATACCACGGACCGCATCAGCTTGCACAGCTTCGCGCCAAATTGGAGGAACTTCTCTCATAGGATATTGACGACCTTGTTTCGCACTACGTTTGTCTAAATCTCTTGGTGAACGAAGGGAAGGATCGAATCTAAAATCTAAAATGAATTCCATTGCTTCTTTTATCTCCTGACCAACTATCATACCTGCAGCAAATTTTTGTTGAACTTGGATTAATTCATCCGGTACTTGTTCAGATTCGCTCTCTTCCCATTCTTCACGTAAAAGGGAACACATGACATCAAACACATAGCGCTGTGTCGGTTCCTTCCATTGCATGAATGTATCTAATACATCTCGTACATTATACCTTCCAACTTTCGAAATCCACCTAAGGGCAGTAGAATCTAATATTCCACGTTCTTCACTACTAGGAAGCTGACTACGTCTCTGAACGGAGTCAGAGACAGGACTCCTAATCAAAGTTTTGTAAAAGGGAGATAGAATGTTAGTGACAGAATCAGTGATTCTCCGACGAACAGAAAGCGGAGTCATATAGCTTGCAGAAGTTTGGAGGAGAGTAGTAGTTGGGACAGAAGAAACAGCAACAGTAGGGGTAGCAGGCAAAGTAGCTTGTGAAACAACAGGTATCAGTGGTACAGGCATAGGCAGAGGAGCTGGCAACCCTGAAAGAGGGGGTGCCGGAGGAACATTAATATTGACCACAGGAAGTACAGGAGCTTGATTCAGGGGAGCAGGAGCAGGTATACCAGGCTGTCCAGCAACCGGTAATTGGACATTCAGCAAGGGTGGGGCTGTAGCACCCTGTGCATACGGTGGGGGTGACCTCAACAAATAAGACAACATGGGATCCTTTTCAGGGTCCTCTACTATCTTAGCTGTACTCGATGGCAAGGCAGGATACCACTTGTCTATTGCTAAATTACGCTCTCTATTGGCCACCTCCATCGCTTTCTCAGATTCATTGAGTTGCAGCTGCTTGGCAGACTGTTCTAAAGTCAACTCTTGCTCTTTCTGTTCTTTCTTTAACTTTTTAGTTTCTCTCTGTTTGGATTCTTTTCGCCAACAACGGAAAGAATCAAACATTGCCGGCCGGGCTTTCTTCTTAAACAATTTCATTTCTAAATTATCAAGAATTTCGGGTTCAAAACTACCGTGCAGTGGCCAACTAAGGACACCATCTTTCTCCGTGTATCGGATCCATACCTCATTATAAGATATAGGACCCACACCATGTTTACAGTACAGATCATAAAGAGGAGTTCCAATAGGAGGAACCAGACATGAGTCCTCCAACCGGGAATCCCTGTTGCAGCCAAAACACGACAACATACAATTTTTCCGACTTACCATTTTAAACCGGAACACAAAACAAACACAAACAAAGGTGCGCACTCGAACCAAGAACTTAGGCCTACCAAAGTGAACAAATGTATCGATACCCAAACTAAACCAAAAGATTATCGTAACTAGAACAACCAGTGATAATCTTACGAAACCAAACCAAACCAAGAACTAAAAGGATTATCCAAACAGGAGCAAACCCTTACGAAGTAACCAAACAACTAGCAACCACTTTATACTTAACTGAGGCACTGAAGAGGTCACCAAGGAGAAACCCGTCTCGTTTCGCCGTACTAAGGTCTGCACCTCGGGTCCAAGACAGGGCGAAAGTCAAGGCAGCGGACCACTGCAGCCGTCCGAACGGGAACCCTCGTGGAAGAGAACGTCGGGCCACTTTTGCGATATGCCGGGATCGATGAAGTGGGGCGCCTCCCTCTGGAATCTTCACACGAAGCTTCTCGAACTCTTCAGGCTTTTGGACCGGTACCGAATGACGTCACCCACGGTGGGCGCCAATTGGAGTTCTGGACTTTTTGGTACTGTCCAGAGGTGTCAGGGACAACACCCGAAGACCCCTGAGTTCTACCTGTCTCGGTGCACAAATAAACAGAAACACGGGCTTCTCGATGGTGGCGTCAAAGACCAAAGGTTTATTACTGCAGGGACACAGAAGTCACAGAAACTACACACGGGCAGATTCTAGGAGCCTGTTCGAATTGTACAAAGTGGGTTGCTCCTTAAATACGAATTATTTAGCTTGGGGCAACATTCTTCACATGCTAGTACGTTTCTAAACCTTCATGTCCTAAACAATAAATATTTGGCGTTACACAGGAATCGTCAACAATATCTGATGTCAAAACATTACGAACGAGGGGTTCCCACTGTTCCATCATAATCCCATGTCAACTTTTCATTCAAGAGTCGGACCGCCTCATCGTAAATTTCGTTACCTCCCACTAATAAAGGCACAGAAGGAAAGGAGCAGAGCCAGGTGTAGAAGATAGAAAAGCAGGATAAGAGATGTTTGTGGGTCGTAAATGGGCAAGGCTACCAGCTTCGGCCGCCTAATCATGATCAGGCCAACGAACACGAGAACCAGTATAGCAGGACTGGCCTCAGGCAGGGGAGGCAGCTTCTGCCGAGTCATGCGGCCACAGCGTTTCTGTCCTAAGGTGCACGTGTCACTAGCAAGGTGAATCGCCGGCTAAAGCTTACGTGTCCTTAAGTGAAGTGAATTGATCAGAGGTCACTGTGTGTCCATTGACTATGTGAGGGCAAGAATACAAAATGGCTGCCATAATCTAAGATGGATGCCATGGGTAAATCAGAAATGTGTTTATAACAAGAGTGCTCTTGCTCGTAGCATAGCGAAAACACCAGGATATGCTAAATGGATCATTTGCGGTTCACTGGTACCAGAATTATGAGTTTACGACAATGTTGAAAACACGGGTTCAAATCGTCACGGAACCTCATGTGCATACTGTAAAAAGTTTGGACATTGGGCTTCAGACTGTCCGGTGCTTCGGGAACAACGTAATCAGCGTGGTCGAGGAGGTGGAAGGACACGGAATAGTTATTCAGGAGCGAGGGGTGGAGCGAGTGATCGTGGTAGGTTTGAAGCGAGGAGTCGTGGTCAGGCTGATCAAGTCAAGTCAAGTCAAGTCAAGAAATTTATATAGCGCGCTACATACCCAGAGGGTCTCAAGGCGCTTGAGGAGGGGTGGGGAATTACTTGTCAAATATCCACGTTTTAAGTTGCTTTCTGAATGCTAGGAGGTTCTGAGTAAGGCGAAGGTAAGTGGGAAGTGAGTTCCAGGTTTTAGCTGCCAGGTAGGAGAAGGATCTACCTCCCATGGTGGTTTTGTTGATGCGAGGTACAGTGGCAAGGGCTTGGTTGGATGATCGTAGCTGGCGGGAGGGGGTGTGGAAGGACAGTCATGTGTTGAGGCATTCGGGTCCGATTTCGTAGAGTGCTTTGTGTGCGTGGGTTAGGAGCCGGAAAGTGATCCTCTTATTGACGGGGAGCCAGTGGAGGTTTTTCAGGTGACCAGAGATATGTTCTTTACGCGGGATGTCTAATATGAGCCTGGCTGAAGCGTTCTGGATTCGTTGGAGTTTTTTCTGGAGTTTAGCGGTAGTACCGGCGTAGAGGGTGTTTCCGTAGTCCAGTCGGCTCGTGACCAGAGCGTGGGTGACCGTTTTCCTAGTTTCGGTGGGGATCCAACGAAATGTTTTTTTGAGCATGCGAAGAATGTTGAAGCAGGATGAAGAGACGGCGTTGACTTGTCTGTTCATCGAAAGTGAGGAATCCAGGATGACGCCCAGGTTCCGTGCGTGGTCCGTCGGGATGGGTGCTTTTCCAAGGGCTTCCGGCCACCAAGAGTCGTCCCAGGCAGAGGGGGAGGTACCTAAGATAAGGACTTCTGTTTTATCTGAGTTCAGTTTCAGACGGCTGTGTTTCATCCATTCGGCTACTTCCTTCATTCCTTCGTGTAGGTTAGTTTTGGCGGTGCTAGGGTCATTGGTGAGTGATAGGATCAGTTGAGTGTCATCCGCGTAGGAGATGATGTTGAGGTTGTGTTGGCGTGCGATGGCCGCGAGGGGGCTCATGTATACGTTGAAAAGGGTGGGACTGAGTGAGGACCCTTGGGGTACGCCGCAGATGACTTCAGTGGCCTCTGAGATGAATGGTGGGAGGCGGACTCTCTGGGTTCTTCCGGTGAGGAACGAGGTGATCCATTCCAGTGCTTTTCCTTGTATTCCGATGTTTCTGAGGCGCTGTAGAAGGGTGCTATGGTAGACTGTGTCGAAGGCTGCGGAGAGGTCAAGGAGGATGAGGGCGACTGTGTCTCCATTGTCCAGGAGAGTTCGAATGTCGTCTGTTGCTGCGATGAAGGCGGTTTCAGTGCTGTGCTTGGCTCGGAAGCCGGATTGTGAGGAGTCGAGGGATTTGTTTGTTTCGGGAAGGCGGCGAGCTGGTTGTTGACCGCTTTCTCGATGACTTTGGCCGGAAATGGAAGGAGCGAGATGGGGCGGTAGTTTTTGAGTTCGGTGGGGTCAGCTGTGGGTTTCTTCAGGAGGGCGCTGAGTTCGGCATGTTTCCAGCTTTCCGGGAAGGTTGCGGAGTCGAGGGAGCAGTTGATGACGTCTCGGAGGTGCGGTGCTATGATGGAGTCTGCTTTGTTAAAGATGTGGTGAGGGCATGGGTCTGTGGGGGATCCTGAGTGGATAGAGTTCATCAGACGGATGGTGTCCTCAGTGGAGATTGGCTTCCAGTCAATGAGGGTGTTCAAGGGAGGTGGGGGTCCTGCAGGGGGATGGGTGGGTTGGTCTTCGGGTTGGTTGTCGAAGCTGTTGTGGATGTCTGCAATTTTGTTGTGGAAGAATGAGGCTAGGGAGTCGCAGTGGGCTTGAGAGGGGGTGATGTCGTTGGAGTTGGCCGAGGGATTGGTAAATTCCTTGACGATGTTGAATAGTTCCTTGCTGTTGTGGGCGTTGTTATCTAGTCGGTCCTTGAAAGCGGTTTTCTTGGCATTTCGGATCAGTTGGTGGTGTATGCGGATGGCGTTTTTGAAGGCGTCCTTGGTGCTGGTGGTTGGGTCTTTTTTCCAGGCCTTCTCAAGGGAGCGGCAGAGTTTCTTGGATTTCTTAAGATCATCGTTGAACCAGGAGGCCTTCTTGCTGCCAAGTTTGATTTGTCGTTTTTTCAGTGGTGCTAGGATGTCGGCGCTGTTGGATAACCATAGGGTGAGGTTGGTGGCGGCTTGGTCGGGGTTTGAGGAGTGGGCTGGGGGGTTTAGAAGAAGCGATGAGGAGATCTGGTCGATGGTGATTTTGTTCCAGTTTCTTTGCAGAGTTGGTTGGGGGTGGTTGTTGGGTTTGGGCTTGTTGTAGGTAAAGTGAACGCAGCTGTGGTCAGTCCAAAGGAGAGCCGTGGTGTGGCTGAAGGAGACATGATTGCTGGAGGTGAAGATAGGGTCGAGTGTGTGACCTGCGATGTGGGTGGGGGAAGTGACCAGTTGTTTAAGTCCGAGGTTGGCGAGGTTGTCCAAAAGGGTGGTGGAGTTGCTGTCGTTGTTCTTTTCAAGGTGAAAGTTGAGGTCTCCCAGAAGGATGTAATCTTTGGAGGGGAGCGCGTGTGGAGTGATGAAGTCCGTGATGTCCTCACTAAATTGTGCGCGGGTCCTGGAGGTCTGTAAAGGAGGGTGCCTCTGAGTGTGGTGTTGGGGTCGATGTGGATCTGGAAGTGAAGGTGTTCAGAGTTGGCGAGAGTGACGTCTGAGCTGGTTGAGATGTGGATGGATTTCTTATGGACGATAGCGATTCCTCCTCCTGTGTGGCCGGTACGGTCCTTGCGTATGATCTTATAATATTCTGGGATGGCAGTGGTGATGTCTGGGGCGGAAGAGGCGTTCATCCATGTTTCTGTTAGGAAGGCGACGTCCGGAGAGATGGTGTCTAGTAGATTCCAGAGGTCGATGGCGTGCCTGTGGACCGATCGGGTGTTGAGCAAGATGCATTGTAGGTGGTTGGGGTCGGATATCTGTGGTGTGATCTTAGCGGAGTTGTGGTCGGTGCCGTTGAACTTGCAGGAGTTGCATGAGAAAGGTCCGTGGATTTGTCCAGGAGCGGCTTGGACGCAGTTTGGGGAGCGGCCGGGGTTAAGGTCTAGGAGGGTGGTGGCATCGTAGGTAATGCGGGAGTGGTGGGCATGACAAGGGCCAGGGGCTCTGGCGCTGGGCGCGGTCCAGGCGCGGACGGGCGTAGACGGGCTTACCTTTGGCGCACCTTCGGCGCGGCCGTAGCGCGTGGACGCTGCGCGTGGGACCATCTGGTATAAATGGACAGTGGAGGGGGCGGAGCGTGGGAGGGGCAGCAGGGAGGCGGTAGTGTGGCTGAGGGGCGGGCCTGGGGAGGTCAACAACAACAAAATGGAGGGTCCGAGTGGTAGGCAGGCAGGGGTAACAATAACAGAAATACAGCGAGTAAGCACAATCTGACCAAAAGCGCTATACAAATGCAGCACAATCTGACCAAAAGCGCTATACAAATACAGCACAATCTGAACAAAAGCGCTATACAAATACAGCACAATCTGAACAAAAGCGCTATACAAATGCAGCACAATCTGACCAAAAGCGCTATACAAATGCAGCAATAATGATCCCAATAGCGCTGAGAAAGGCAGGTAATCAGCAGAGGCGCCAAAATACAAATAAAGCAGCAGTTCAGTGTTCAGCGCGCTACAACGATACCAGGGAGCGTCGCAGCTGAAGCACAGGAGGAGCGTGGTGGAGCGGCCGTACTGGAGCTGGTCCAGGTGGTCACAGTCAGGCTGGGGGAGAGGAAGGCTCGATGAACGTGGGTGGGAGGGGCAGCAGGGAGGCGGTAGTGTGGCTGAGGGGCGGGCCTGGGGAGGTCAACAACAACAAAATGGAGGGTCCGAGTGGTAGGCAGGGAGGGGTAACAATAACAGAAATACAGCGAGTAAGCACAATCTGACCAAAAGTGCTATACAAATGCAGCACAATCTGACCAAAAGCGCTATACAAATACAGCACAATCTGAACAAAAGCGCTATACAAATACAGCACAATCTGAACAAAAGCGCTATACAAATGCAGCACAATCTGACCAAAAGCGCTATACAAATGCAGCAATAATGATCCCAATAGCGCTGAGAAAGGCAGGTAATCAGCAGAGGCGCCAAAATACAAATAAAGCAGCAGTTCAGTGTTCAGCGCGCTACAACGATACCAGGGAGCGTCGCAGCTGAAGCACAGGAGGAGCGTGGTGGAGCGGCCGTACTGGAGCTGGTCCAGGTCGATCGACGGAATCAGTATCAGACAGCGGAGAGTGAAATTGCCGAGTCTCAGGATTACGTACACTCATAGGATTGCGTAGGATGGGGTGTGGAATCGGTTGAAGTACCAGTAGATCAAAGAGGCCCATATGTATCAGCGGGAGTTTTGGGTTCTACTGATCAGTTCCTGGTTGATACAGGAGCTACTCGTAGTGCTCTGTCTAAAAACTTGGTTCCAAGGGCTCCCCTGTCTGGCGAAATGATTACATCGATAGGGTTCGATGGAACACCCTCTCTTAGCCCATTGTCACAACCCCTTACATTTTACATTGACAGATTCTTTGGTGCGTGCCCGTTTTTATTGTCACCAAACACCCCAGACAATATTATGGGAATAGATATGCTTAAATATTTTCGAGCAACCATACGCTGCGCTCCTGAAGGAGTGCGGGTTATTTTGAATGACAATTACCCAGATGTAGAGAGATTGTGCACTATGCAAGCAATTGAAGCGTTGGCCTCTCTCCCACAAACGTTATGGGCTACTTCAGGCACGGATGTGGGACAGATGTTTATTCCCCCTATTCGAATCACTGTAAAGGAGGGAGCGTCTCTGCCTCGTGTACCACAGTATAAAATCTCCAGGGAAGGTGAGATTGCTTTAACACATATTGTACACGATTTGATTATTGCTGGCGTAGTGGAGGAAGTCCCCTATAATGTCTGTAATAGCCCTATTCTTCCGATTTTAAAGAAAGATACTGATGACAAAATCTATCGATTTATTATTGATCTGAGAGAAATTAACAAGATAGTAGTGCCCCAATACCCGGTGGTGTCTGATATTACCACCCTACTTACTTTGATTAGCATTTATAGCCAGGCTTTAAAAAGACAGCTTGGTTCTTTTGATTTACAGCCTGGAGTGGCTCTCATTCAATATGTCGATGACATTCTACTTGCCGCAGACACGCAGGAGCAATGTGAGGAGAGTAGTCTTGCTTTGCTTTCCTTTCTTGCCCACAATATTCACAAGGTTTCGAGGAAAAAGCTTCAATATGTAGACCAAAGGTGACCTACCTCGGTCATCTTTTGTTTAAGGAGGGACGTGCATTGACATCTGACCGAATCCAAGCGATTTTAGATATACCAGTTCCCCGCACTCAGAGAGATGTTCGTGCTTTCATAGGTTTAACGTCTTTTTGTAGGCAGTGGATAATGGGGTTTTCACACATTATAAAACCTTTGTTAGCATTATTGTCCAAGACTACACCAATGCCCCTTGAATGGACAGATGAATGTCAGAATGCTTTTGACCAATTGAGACAAGCCCTTTGTTCTGCACCAGTGCTAGGTACACCAGATTATACGAAGATTTTTACATTATATGTACATGAGAGGGATGGGTGTGCATTGTCAGTCTTAGTGCAGACAAGCAGAGACCTTGCGCGTATTTTTCAGCAGTACTTGACCCCGTAGCACGAGGATTACCTGGGTGTTTTCGAGCAGTCGCAGCAACAGCAGTGGCTATACGACAGAGTGAGGGAATAGTTTTGTCACACAAACTGTTGGTGTTAGTTCCCCATGCAGTAGACGCTCTGCTAAACCAAACGAAAACCCAGTACTTAACGAGTGCACGTTTAACAGGATATGAGCTAACACTGTTGGCGCCACATATTACACTGAAGAGATGTGCTACTCTGAACCCTGCTACTTTATTGCCGTATCCAATTGCTGAGGGCCAGGAGGAAGAACACCATGATTGTGTTTTCCTGACGGAAGAACAAACAAAGGGTAGTGTTGACTTACAGGATATGCCACTTCCGGATGTGGATGGGGAACTGTGGGTGGATGGATCGTGTTTGAGGCTGCCAGATGGTACAACTTCTGCAGCATACGCGATCACGACACTTAAGACAGTGGTAGAAGCAGCACGAATACCATTGAAATCGGCCCAAGCAGCGGAATTGATAGCCCTAACAAGAGCATGTGAATTAAGTGCTGGTTTATGTGTGAACATCTACACTGATAGCCGGTACGCCTTTGGAGTAGTGCATGATTTTGGCCTACTCTGGAGAGAACGAGGGTTTTTGACTTCACACGGAGTACACATCATGCACGGCGAACTAGTGCGTGATCTCTTGAATGCGTTACTATGTCCAAAGAAAGTGGCGATAATTAAATGCAGTGCACACAAGAAAGTGACAGACAAAGTAGGACAAGCAAACGCCTTTGCAGATTGTATAGCGAGGGAAACTGCTATGTTACGAAATGCCTCGCCGATGTATGTAGTGAAATCGCAGGCTGAACGATGGCATGATGCTAGAGAGGAGATACTAGACATTCAGAAATCAGCGTCTGAAGCAGAACTCGCAACCTGGGCAACGGAGGGAGCGTTGGATGATGAGGGTTGCTGGAGGAGCAAGGACATGGAGAGATGGAAATTGCCTGCAGCTTACTTGCAAGCAATGGTTCAAATGACACATGGATTGGCACATGTTGGAGTTCTCGCAATTACTAAATTGCTTACGCGAGTCTGGGAGCATTCTGAGATTGCCAATACGGCCAAAAGAGTAGTGCAGACCTGTCTGATATGCTTGCAGCACAATCCTGCCTCAGGGACGTATACTCGGAAAGGAGGGTTTGTCCCACCTACTGCACCATTCGAAGTGCTACAAATGGATTACATCCAGCTTGAGTGTTGCAATAACCTTAAATATGTCTTAGTGGTGGTGTGTGCTTTCAGTAAATGGATTGAGGCCTTCCCCACGAAGGATAATACAGCGCTGACAACAGCTAAGGTGCTGCTCAAAGAGTACTTTCCGCGCTATGGTGTTTGCAAATTTTTATGGAGCGATAATGGTTCTCATTTTGTTGGGAAAATTGTGGAATACGTCATGAAGGGATTAGGAATTCAGCAAAAATTCCATGCTGTATTTCATCCACAGTCAGCAGGTCTGGTGGAAAGGTACAACGCTACTTTGAAATTGAAGCTAGCAAAGATCGTGGCATCCACGTCTTTGAAATGGCCGGATGCTCTGCCTCTGGCATTGCTATCTATTAGATCAGTGCCCCATTCCCGAACTGGCCTCACACCTTATGAAGTGGTGTTTGGGAGGCCTATGAATATATGGGGAGTTCCTAAGCCTCGGTTGTTACATGATGTGCCTTGTATAATGATGAACGATTATTTGGCACGATTAACAAATGATTTACTTTCTATTCATCAACAGGTTCGAGAAGCGCTCCCCGACAATTCCATTGGAGAGGCTCATAATCTTCGTCCTGGCGACCATGTGATGGTCCGGTCCTTTGAGAGAACAATCAGCTTGGAGCCGAGGTGGCGTGGCCCCGAGCAAGTGCTATTGGCGACTCGAACGGCTGTGCGAGTTACTAACAGGAAACGATGGGTGCATTCGACTCATTGTCGTCGTGTCTCTCCGGATCTGGTGAGCCCAACTATGCTGTGTGATTATCGAGACATCTTGGACGAGGAGAAGAGCCCAGCTGTTACGTCTACTGAATCGGAGGGAGCCTTCCCGGACCATACTGTCTCTGGTAGAGAGAGATATAATCTACGGCCAAGAGAAGCAGTTGTTTTGTGCGAGACTGGTTGAGTTACCGCTCCAGGTTTGTGAAACGGAAGCCGGGAATATCAAGGGGGGGGGATAAGTTCTGCCAAGTGTAGCGACACCCGTCTTGAATCTCAGAGAAGAAACCAACGGCTACCTCGGAGCTCAGCACTCACATTTTTATTTTTTAGTTGCTTTCTTTTTGAGACACTTGTACTTTGATCTATGGCATCTTCTACGATGCGGAACAAGAGAGTTCTTGGTGCAGTACTTTTTGTTATGACCATCGTAGTGATAGCGGTAATAGCCTGGGTGGTAGAACTGCTGGTGCCAGCAAGAGAACATTTATTGCCTACTACCCCAATTCCATCTGAACATTTTCATTTCACTTTGCCCTATCATGAAGAACGACATAGACAGACTTATCTGAATAATAGTTTCATCCAGATTCTGCATCACACCCATAATATGACGAACACTTCAAACTGTTGGGTCTGTGGAATGTTGCCTGGACATCAAAAGAAAGGAGGCACTCCGCTTATTCCTCTCCCATTTTCTCACAATGGTTCTTGTATTGCTTGGTACACTCTTCTGTTCACTTTCTGATGGCCAACAAAGGGTGGACTACTTTTCCGACTTAATAAAGTCTGTTTTAATGATCGAGATGGTTATCCACAAGCTGAAGGAACAAAATTCGAATGGGAAGAATATCGACCAGATAATGTATATTCGCCTCGAATTTATACGACTCAAAGAAATGTAAATATGTCTAGCCTGCATATGATCACAGTTATTGATACAAAAGCAGATCTATGTGTCCGTAATAAAGGTACAATCCCAGTAGGAAGAAGTGAATGTAATACTACTCTCACCTTTGACACTCCAAATGGTATCACCTTTGTGGCTTCACGAAATACTTACTTTATCTGTGGAAATAAAGGTTATCACCGTCTCCCTATAGGATGGTTAGGAGCATGTTATATATCCTTTGTATTACCTCCTGTGTTTATTGCCCCTCCTATGTACCATAATGATTTTGTACTCTATCATGATTTTATATTGAATAGAGGGAAGAGAACGTTAGCCCTCGATGATATTGACCAGACCGATACATCTCTGCAACAGTATGTCGATTTCAATTTAGGTCTCTTTTCGTTTGTTGGTGCTGCCCTAAATAGCAGAAAAATTAGGCGACTAACACGTGTTGTAGAAGCTGTTGCTAATGAAACAGTTTTTGCTTTAGGGAATTTGACTGAGGAACTTCAAATTACCAGAATTGTAACGCTCCAGAACAGAATGGTTCTAGACGTAGCGTTAGCTGACCGTGGGGGTGCATGCCGCATTATCGGAAGTAGTTGTTGCGTATATGTGCCTGATAATTCACCCTCTGTATATGATGCTATTTCTAAATTACATAAGATAGCTGCTGAGATACATCCTGCTAATGGCACTTGGACACTATCGAGTTGGTTTTGGACACTGCTTAGTACTTGGGGCTGGAAATTGTTAACCGTCCTATGTATTATAATTTGGTTACTATTTTTTCTATGTTTGTGTATTCAGTGCGGCCCTATGTTATGTTCCATGTGCCTTTCTGCTTGCATTCCATCCAGACGAGCTATTGTCAAGAATGAGCAAATGATCAATAGAGAAGTAGCAAACATTATGTCAATCAATATTGATGATTAATACCCTGATTACGTTCACTATGAGGTAGCTTCAGCTAAATGCTAAAAGGGTTGTCTGTCGTAATTTGACGGTGATCAGGTTAGCGTTGAGCTTTGCTACACGAATTTCCCCTTATCTTGACCATGATGTTCGGAGGCCATCTTGAGAACACTGACGTCCATTTTATATGAACGCGCTGCCTCGTGGTCAGGGTGCCCTTTTGTCCTTTCTCTGTACCACTGACCACCTAACTTGCCCAGCAACAGGCTATTTTTAGTACTGGTCAAACCTGCACATGCGTAGTCTAACCCTTTGGACTAGTGGACAGTCATCCCTTAGGAATGTTCTCTCAAACTGACCAGTGGTGTTATAACTCCTCCCATGAGTTGGCTGTGTTCCAAAAATGACCTTATATGTACCGAAATTGAGCAAATGTGTTCCGCCTACTCTTTTTATTACTGTAAAACTGTATTAAAGATGTCTGGCACCGATGTTCGGGGTGATACTTCTTGCATTGCCGAAGGGTGCTGTAGGAATGTACCACCACCCCATGGGGTCTTAATAAACTTGTCTTTTGCATTTTCCAGTTTCCGTGCCAACTTCTGTTTTATGGTGTAAGCGGTTTTACTGAATATGTAGGCCTGGAGAACCCAATACCACACCGCCAGGAGAGGTTGTGGTTCCTGATCTCCTGGAAGGGGTACCAAGCGGAGGATGATTCATGGGAGCCTAGTGCCGCGGTTCATGCTCCTGTGGAAGTTCGGAGGTTTTTTTCGCGGAATCCGGGGAACCCTGGAGTTAGGAGGCACCTGGGAGGGGGGCATACTGTCAGGGTCCGACGTGTGCCTACCCAATGGTGAAACCAGGAACTACATCTCCCAGAGTTCCTGCGGGCTGTAGGTGTGGGAGAGGCCATATAGCACGGAGAGACGCCGGGTGCGGTGCACGTGATTTTTGTCTTGCTGGGACATTGTTACACGGACGTCTTGGTTCTCTGTGTTTCCTGTTGGTTCGAGAGGAACTGTTGCTTCTTTGGAGGTAATCCCGCTGCTGTGGGATTACGTTAGTTTGGAGTCCTGCCTGCTACCTGTGTGAGGGCTGAACGTGGTGTTTGTGGTCGGGAAGGGAGACGCTGGATCCATTCCTCCCGAGTCCGACTTTAGGAGCCTTGGCGGTGCTGATGCGAGAGACGCAGGATTTGCCCCCTCTCGCGTCGGAGTGTGTGTGAGCCGTTGCGAGAGATGCCGGATTTGCCCCCTCTCGCGTCGGAGTGTGTGTGAGCCGGTGCGAGAGACGCCGGATTTGCCCCCTCTCGGCTGGTATTCAGTACAACGGTTAAGAGGTGCTCTGAGTCGATGCGAGAGACGCAGGATTGCCCCCTCTCGTGATCAGAGTCCTCTTCACGTACCCTGAGAATACATTAGGTTAGGTTCTGGCGAGGAAGACGCAGGATTGCACCCTCCCGTGGCCGGAGCCGTAAAAGAGGGAACAACAACTACTGTCTCTGGTAAGAGAGCCTCTTTCCTCATGATTCCTTATGTCCTGTTTTGCTGTCCCAGCTAATGACATTGGAGTTGTACATTTATATATTTCGAGTCAAGCCAAAAGGGCATTCTGTCCGGTTGTAGTATCTTTCAGAACCCACGAACTAGATTTTTGCACTTGAACTATTTTCTTTTGTTTTCCCCTGTTCTTCCTACTTCTTGTCTAGCATTCGGAAAACCTATCCTGTTGGTTGGACTGTCCTAATTCAAGGGGCGAGACCGTATGGTATGTAGGAGGTTTTATAGGAAAGGGTAAGGAAGGACCTGTATAACAAGGGCTTTTGTTCTTTTAGGAATCTTGTTCCATTTACGAGAGAAGACATCTCATCTTATCATTTCGGATAAAAGAAGTGAGCTAAAGTCTGAGAATTATCAGGTAGGGGTTGGGTCTATAGAGCTATAAAGAAGAGAAGTGTGAGGGCCTGGTATTAATGTATGGCATTTTGTTTCTACAGGCATCCCTTCTTCAGCGGTTCCCGCCCCGGCATTTTTCCCTCACCTGCTTACTAGCGTACTCTGTAAGCAATTATATGCAGAGTGCGGGGAAAGCTGGAGGTGGACCCCTATTAGCATCACCCAGATTCCGAGGAGCCATTGGACCGTGACAGTGGCCTCTCCTTCACCCCCTGCCCTCCCAAGCAATCACACAGAGGCTGGGCTGGGGAGAGGAGATTGTTTGCAAGGTGTTGCTCAGTTCTATGAACCATTTTCACCCCGCCCCCCTGGGGCCCACGCAGCCCAGAAACAGTGTTTGTCTTAACACCTCGCCCACAGCCCTTCACATTCAGGGCTTAGTGGGCGAGGAAGAATGGGTCTCGCTATGGGGGCCAGGTGATGTTTGGAACTCGCACCCTTCACCTCAGCCTCCCCCTGGCTTCCTGGCTTCCTGGCTATCTTGGATGACCCAGCAGCTGCGTTTGTGCTCCCCTGCCAGGACCTTGCCCTGAGGCCTGAAGGGCTGATTAATTTACTAATTGCAGGGGCCTTACCTATGTTCATGTGCTCCTGAGCTGAAGGTCTGGGGAGGGCTAAGTTGGTTCGTAATAGCAGGGGCTTTCCTGCTTTTCAGGGGCTCCTGCGCTGGAGGGCTCGAATAATTTTGTGACAGAAAGGGGCCTTGATGTTTTTTTTAGTTGATCAGCATGTAGGCCATTGTCAACGTGGCCCTGTGTCCTGCGCAAGAACAGTATCCTCCCACTTTCATTCCTTGTCTGTGCAAATGGATTTTCGTGATTGGGCACGCCCCTTGAATGTGGGACATGCCCCTTAAATATGGGCCACGCCTCATGAATGTGGGCCACTTTTTTCGTCAGTGCCCGGGCCAAATTGTGATCCCAATCCGACCCTGCTGGTGTTAGGTTCTGCGGCGCGGTCCTGACTGACTATACGGGGTCACCCTCTTTATTTTATCCAGGCGCATGGCCTCGGTCAATTCGCCTGCCTGCAGTGCTGCACTACGGCAGTACAACCGTCAAGGGCAGCAAGCAGTTTGCATTCCCGATGGTTAACACCCCCCCCCCCCCCCCCCCCACCCCCCGTTCCCAGCTCCAAGAGGCGCTCTGCTGGCTCTGCCTGCCCTGGCAGTCACTTCTGCTTAGCACAGGTGAGTCCAGCAGCAGAGCACTATCCTGACTGAGATGGGGCAGAGTCAAACGGTGGGCCTTGCCGGGCAAAAATGTCATAAAATTCTGTCTCTGTTGCTCATTCACCTTAATTAATATGCATAAAATAACACGCACCTTAAATGAACTATAAATGCAAGTAACAAGTGGGAAATGCACTCTTGTACATGTAAAACCTCAATTGGTTAATGTGGCATCTCTGCAGATGTTTATGTCTATCTGTGTGTGTTTGTAACCTGAGATCAACAGAATAAAATACTGGCTGGAGTATTAGGCAATAGTGACTTGTCTTTTTATAGGGCTATGAGGCACCATACGGTGGCAGAGAAAGCACTTTTGACTATGCAAGTCGTTAATTCTATAACAGACTGCAAAAGATGTTTACCTCAGTGTCACACATTTGTCTGTAGAATGTAAAGCCTAAGTACACTAAAACCATGGAAATGTCACATATAAGCAAACTAAAAACGTGCCAGCTATGCAAAAGAATTAAACAACAACAAGCTTGCCTACACTTCACGTGTGACGTGGTTGTGTAACGTTAGAATCTAACGTCATGATGCACCACCTGCAGGCATCTTTAGGGCATATGCTGTGTTCGGAACTATCTATAGCAGGCTGTGTTAGTTCTGGGTCAAACAAAAGTTGACCACCCAAGCATTTATGCGGAGTCTACTCTATTCAACAACACATTGCCTCATTAAAAAAAAATCAAACGCACAGGCACACAGTGTAAAACGTGAACATGAGTTTAAACCAAAACAAGATAGGTGAACACTCAACTTGTAATGGTGGATGGTGGACAGTAGAGGGCGCCCACGGTATAGGCTGGGAGCATTGATTCATTCTTTCCTTGGTAAACAACTTGTGCCTTGTGCAAGAACGTCTTCGTGGTAAAGCAAGCAGGGGCCAGGGAACGAGGCAGGCGCGCAACACCCATTGGGCTCACGGGGCTTCAGCCCCCCCCGTCGTGTGTGTCAGCCCGGGCTGACAAAGCTTCGCGGGCAGGGGCTGGCGAGCATCTAATTGCAGCCGCACCCGAGTAGTTAACAGGTCTTTAAAAGACCATTTACTTGCAAATGAGGCTTTTGAGAAAGAAAACCCGACGCAGACCTGCTTACATATTGCAGCTCTCTGACAATTAGGAAATGACGTGGGCTAGCCACGCTCTGCCATAAAAGTGGACTTGTACATTTGGTGAGCTAAACGCACAGTGACGATTTCCTCCTTGAATATGCAGCACATCTTGGTAAATATTTGATGGCGCTTTGGTTTCACTATAGTAAAAGGGCTGACATAGTTTCCTTCGGTAACTGTTTTGGGGCATTTTAATTGGAAGACGTGGGGGATAAGGTGTAAATAAATGACAGTTTAATCTGTGCTGTGCCTGCCAAAACATCACAAAAGCGCAGGAATGTAAAACTTGCAATCTTAGTAGCTGTACTAGATGAGGCAAAGCCTTTGCATTCATATTACATGTGAAGTGTTTGAAGTGTTAACCGTGACATAATATTGGGAGTAAGAAGAGCCTCTTGTTTGCAGACAGAGTGCTGCCACATGGGAATTATGGAATGTATTTCTGTATTTATTTTTCAATTTACTGAAGCATGAACCAGGCCCTGTTAGGCATCAGAGCTCTACTACCATTTACACAAGATGACATCATTGTGCCTTGGGGGCCTGTTTCTTGCTGTTGTTGTGCCCAGGCAGTTAAGTGTTCGAAAATAAAACTGCAACATCAAGGCCGCTTTTAGATGTCTGGGTCTCGATAGAACGTCACAGGCAGGAGCTGGTGAATTGCCATCAGCGTCACCATAAGTGACGCAACATATCTGAGGAGTGTCTGTAGCAGTGAGACATAATTCACTGAGATGATGGGGGTCCATGTCCTGTACCTCAGTCATGCACATCCAAGTTCATGAGGAGTGGACACGGTAGTAGTGGATAGTAACATTTCTGAGTCTTCCACGCAGTGCTCAAACATTTCCCGCTCTGACAAGACTGAGGGAATTCTCTTCTATAGCACACACTGCATATTAAGTCACATCCCGGCCATTCTTATTTGTATAATAAAATATTTAAGGAAACATGTGTAGGCATTTATATAGCGCACTACTTACCCGTAGGGTCCCAAGGCGCTTCGACCGCTGCGAAACCCTTCCTGGCTTCCCTGAGAGATGGTCCCTTAATGGGTATCTCCAGGGTGAGACCAGGCATCCCCGGCGGTCTGGTGGGGCCATTAGTGAAGATGAGGCAAGCTAATGCCCAGAGTTGCCGAGTGTGATCGCTGATCAGAGTGGGCACCGAGGCGAGAGAATTATCGAGTCCGCTGACCCTGGTCCAGAAACCTGCCGCGCCGGGAATCGAACCCTGGTCCCGGGCCGTCCTCTGCTCTCGGGTCTGCCGCCTCTAACCAGTGAGCCACACTACTTCACTAGTTGGCTGAGAGAAGCAACGTATTGATCGGTTAAAGGTTTTCTAGTGCGCCCTGATGGGTTCGGCCTGGCTCGCTGACTGGTATGTGTGATGTATTCACAAGGCCCCGTGGCAGCAGAAGGAGCCTCGTATGTCACCTGAACATAATATAAGGACATTGGCATTGAAAGAGATCTCTCCCTGTAGGAGAAATTGACAAGTTAGCAGGGCTCATACATTGCCCTGCTTCTTCTCCCTATTGCTACAACTATCTACAGCACTCCAATGCCGTACTAAATAAACGCACAAAACAGAAGAGCTTTAAAATGAACTAAACAAGGATTTCATGATATGATGTTCTCCTTTCTCATAAGGGGTCAGGTCATTCCATATTGTGATTGAATGTGGTATCTCTCGCTGCTTGAATCCTGCCTACCTATCAGGCCACTTCTCACACTTGCACTTCTACAAAGGGGACTCTTTGTGCGGGTCTTATGTGGGTCCGTAACACCAAAATATGTTTTTAGTGCCTTCTTAAAGCAAGTCAAGTTGGACGGATATCGCAGCAATTCTCGGAGAGAGTCCAGATCTTACTGACCGAGTTGATTGGCACTGTCACTCTCCTCAGAGCATCGCAACACTTCTTACTGAAGTAACTGTGAGCACTTTATATATGGTCTCAATCAATCAATCAGATAGATGGGCCTGGGGCAGAAAAAGCTCAGAAGCCTTAATTTTAAAGTTGACTTTTGGGACTTTCAAAAACAATTCATCCTGAGTTCTTAGATTTTACATGTTACAGTAGAGTGAGATTCTGCTGGATAGATAGAGGAGGACCAAGTACATATATTCATCTTACAGCAGTGTATACATGTATACATCCAGCAGTCAAGTTTGAATAGGATTCCATCTTCTAACTGGTAACCAGTGAAGGGATTTAGAGCTGCTACTGTACCATAATCGCTTCTACCCAACGCTGAGACAGGTGAGACATTCTGGGCCATCTGCAACCGATTGAGCCGTGAAGCTGGAGGGCCATTGTAGATGCAGTTATATTAATACAGTCTCAAGTTAATAACAGCCCCTGCAACTTCAAGGCAGAAGAGAGTGAGTGCATGACGTGTGTCACCTTTGCTTGTTGGTAGCAGCAACTCTTAATTACAA
This sequence comes from Lissotriton vulgaris, assembly GCF_964263255.1. Lineage (NCBI taxonomy): Eukaryota > Metazoa > Chordata > Amphibia > Caudata > Salamandridae > Lissotriton > Lissotriton vulgaris. The sequence goes on along the minus strand of NC_141685.1, from coordinate 748,856,780 downwards.
GCCCTTGCTTACCTAGAGGCATGATCAGCGTCACATTTTGGCCTTAGATACTGTCTCGATCTTTTGCACACTGACTGTTTGGGGAAGTTGCGAGGAGGGTGGCTCTCTCCTTGATTCCAATTAGGATTATAAATGTCTTGGGATAGATGGAGTTCACAAAGAATTCACAGCTTTAATGTTCCTTAGTACTAATATACTACATATTTATGTGCTTTTATTACACATAATGCAGTAGTATACGAACCCATATTTCACAGGGATTGCCATTGAATATAGATTTCATCATCAAAATGATATCCCCCAAACCACTCTGCGGAGCTTTACATTGTGAAGAATATTGAGAGTATGTGGCTTGGAGGACCACATTATGCAGCAAGGTTATCTAATTTGTGTCTAAAAAATTGCCATTTAGGTGGCACATTATATATATATATATACATATTTTAATTTTTAGAGTTTTATACAGCATAAACTAGACCCGAGACATCGAGTATCAGAGCGCTTTACATGAGCACCAGTTTTATTACAGATGTACACATTCATTTTTGTTAGGCACTGGGAGATTAAGTGATTTGCCCAGAATCACAGGATGTTGACCATCGTTGCTGAGACTTGAACCCGGTTCCCCAGGTCCAAGGTCCACCGCTCTAGCCGCAAGGCTACATCATCATTAGCTAGAAGCAATATTCTTTGTTAATTCTAAAGAATAGGTAGTAAAATGATATGGCAACTGTGGTAAATCTATAATTATGTGGTAAACCCTGCAGCCATTGTATCACATAAATCCGAGGTCCCTCATCATTGCCCACTGTTATATCAACAATTTATTCATGCAAGTATATAAAACCTAAACATTTTAAACAGGGTTTTCACGCTAACTACCCAACACAAAGATGTAATATAAAACTACATAACACTAATGTGTAATATGTAGCCATCTCTGGGCTCTCTCCAGGCGTGCAACGCCCATTGGTCTCAAAGGGCTTCAGCACCTCCCCCCTGTCGTGTGTGTCAGCCCCGCTGAGACAGCGTCCCGGGCACAAACACAGCCACACCTGAGTACTTCACAGGTCTTTAAAAGACCATTTGCTTGTTAATGAGGCTTTGTTGTTTTTTCACCCCTTTTTAGAGAGCCCCCGCATCTCCACTCTGCATACTGTTGGAAGAATTAGCCCCACCCGAAATTTTTTCTTAGCCCCCCCCGAAATTTGTCTCTAGTTGCGCCTCTGGAACGAGGCGTACTGTAAATTTCTGGAAATGTCCTGTTTTACATATGAAAGCAGCTCTCCTGAGTTCGTCTGTTTACAAACATTTGGGACGTGGAGAAGTAAACAGAGGCCCTGACATATTCCTTAATGCAATTGGGCACCCTAAACAATTCGGCACCCTCATCTTACCGCAGAGTCTGAGAGCATTTTACTTCCGCTCATGACTCCACAACACTCATTGTCAGCCAGGGACGTATCTAGGTGTGTGTGTGTGGGGGGACATTTTGCAAATGACTCGAGTTTTAATTTTCACTGCGGTGGGGGCTGATTTTGTTCATGGAGACCTGCGTGTACTTCGAAATAATTCAGGCAAAACTAATTGCATTCAGGTCCCCATCAACGAAATCAGCCCCCAGCTCAGCAGCATTCCAAAACGCCCGGTAGCCAGTCCGGCCCTGCCTGCTGTGATAGTGTGGTTCGTTCTCATGATGGAAATAATCCACAGAACAATCGACTGGTAATGATGGGAGCAGCCTACAAGTGGGTTTGCCTCTATATTTTATTGGTATGGTGACGGCACGCCTGTCATCACCGTGTGTGCAACGTCAATTCTATGTGCTGCTCAGCACAAAGTTTTATCCACAGTTTAGGTGTTTAGTTTTCACCCCTCAGCGTGCTTGAGAAATCTATTGTTTTTACTATAAACTTAAAAGGAACTTACATCCCGCCTCCTCTCTATCTTCGCTTCTCATTGGTTCCTGTGCGTGCCACTTATCTTTTCTCGATTTCTGTTGACTGTAGCATATTTTCCTGCATTTACCAATGCTTGTTCCCTGTCTGCTTCTCTTATCAGTTTCCCGCTGCCGAACTACTGTTAAGACCCGCTTTGGTGGAACTATATTTTCATAAAGTTTTACCTTTTACTCTTATAGCATGTTTATATTACAGTTTATCACCCGGAGAGATTAAGTGATTTGCATAAAATAACAGAATGTTGCGCAGCACCACCAAGTCTCAAACCAGAATCCCCAGCTCTTGAGTCAGCTGCTCTGGCCACTGCACCAAATCCTCTTCAGTTCTGTGTTATCTGTCAGGGACCTTTCCTTCTCCCAGACGATGACTGATGAAAACAGCTCTTTATTCATTACATAAGCAAAACGGATGCATTACCAATACTTGTTTTTTTCTGTTAACACTTGAGAACTCACAACATGCAAATAGGATTGCTATCATTCTTAAGTGGAAATACCGCAATTTATTCATGTTTTAAGAGTCTGCAAACGCCCTGACAAGATACATAAATATAATTTCATAATCAATCAATCAATCAAAGACATTTATATCGCGCACTACTCACCCGGAGGGTCTCAAGGCGCTTGGGGAGGGGGGGTCCGCTACTGCTCGAACAGCCAGGTCTTGAGCTGCTTCCTGAAGGCGAGGTGGTCTTGGGTCTGTCGGTTTGGGTGCGGTGCCCAGGGCGGGGGGCCACCAGGAGTCGTCCCAGGAGGAGGGTGAGGAGCCCAGGATGAGGACTTCCGTCTTGTCTGAGTTCAGTTTCAGGCGGCTGGTCATCATCCACTCGGCTACGACTTTCATCCCTTCGTGTAGGTTGGCTCTGGCGGTGGCGGGTCGTTGGTAAGGGAGAGGATCAGCTGTGTGTCGTCGGCGTAGGAGATGATGTTGAGGTTGTTCTGGCGTGCGATGGCCGCAAGGGGGCTCATGTAGACATTGAAGAGAGTGGGGCTGAGCGAGGAGCCCTGAGGAAAGCCGCAGATGACTTCGGTGGCCTCTGACTTGAACGGGGGTAGGCGGACTCTCTGTGTCCTTCCAGCGAGGAAGGAGATGATCCACTCCAGTGCCTTCTCCTGGATTCCGACGTTGCTGAGGCGCTGCACTAGGGTGCGGTGGCAGACAGTGTTGAATGCTGCGGAGAGGTCTAGGAGGATGAGGGCCGCTGTTTCTCCGTTGTCGAGCAGGGCTCGGATGTCGTCGGTGGCAGTGATGAGGGCGGTCTCGGTGCTGTGGTTGGCCCTGAAGCCCGACTGTGAGGGGTTGAGGGGTCCATTCGTCTCGAGGAAGGCGGCCAGTTGCTTTTTGACGGTCTTCTCGATGACTTTGGCTGGAAACGGGAGGAGCGAGATGGGGCGGTAGTTTTTGAGTTCGGTGGGGTCCGCTGTTAGTTTCTTTAGTAGAGCGCTGAGTTCGGCATGCTTCCAGCTCTCAGGGAAGGTGGCGGTGTCGAAGGAGGTGTTGATGATGTCCCGCAGGTGGGGTGCGATGACTGCGTCGGCCATGTTGAAGACGTGGTGAGGGCAGGGGTCGGTTGGAGATCCGGAGTAAAATCATTTATATTCACATAGCTGCCAAGGTTTCAGATTGCTTATGTGTGCCATTTTTATAATTTAAGTGCAATTATGAGTGACATTCAAAAACTAAGAGGCAGATTTACAAGCCCCTTGCGACACTTTTACGCCACCGTTGCGTCACTTTTGGGATGCAGCGACGGCGTAAACAGTGCGCCACATTGCGACCTATTTACAACGTGACGCATCTAGGCAAATGCGTCACGTTGTAAAGCCCTGCACCACATGAAACCTGCGTCAGGTTTCATGTGGGCGTTCTGTCGCAGGGTGGGCGTTCCCTCGCAGAAAACCCCCGTAAAACTGACGCAGTGAAATCTACAAGATTTCACTGAGTCAGTTTTACGGCGCTGGTGCGTCAAATCCTTACGCCTGCCTGAAGCAGGCGTAAGGAGTGATGCACCACATTGAGTATGGGTGGCCCCTGTGCATTGCAGGAGTTGCGTCGCGCTTGCGACGCGACTCCAGCAATGCGCCGCTCATACGCCACAAGATGCGTCACGCATCTTCCCTTCCTTGCACCATAGTGCGCCGCATTGTAAATGCGGTGCATCTGTGATGGCGGAAGGAGAGGATTGCGTGACGCATCTGTTCTGGCCCATCTCTGCTGATTTGCAGAGATGCGTCAAAACATGTAAATATGTCCCTAAGAGTGATGCTTTTCGCAAGCAAAATCAAGCAATGAAGACGAGGGAAACATAAATATCAGAAAGTACACCCATTAGAACAACGAGAAACTCTCAGAACTTGGTGCCACAATAATAAAAAGGTCTGGAAAAATTAACTATGTACTAAAGAGCAGTGTTCTGTATTTGTTTTGAGGTACATTTTTTGTCCTTTGTCATAATAATTATAACAAGTAGTTATGGAAAAAAGAAACTTGCTTGAAAAAAGATTTTCCATGATTTCCTATTCACAGTGACGCACAACTTGAAATGAAGCCCTAGGCTTGTCACAGCCACAAACAACAAGAATTTGCAATGCAATCAGTCTCGCCTTTGGGACCTTATATGTATTTAGCTATGCAGCACATTAGCCTGGGTGCTGAAACATCGACTGTTCTTTAACATGGAGAGAAAGTAAGCACTAAACTGTGTGACACTCCAGGTATGGGAATACATGGGGAGCATTATTGCCTTTCAGTGGTAAATGGTATAGTCCAAAGCTCTGTTTTTATTATCAAATCACGGCCTTCGGTGATCATATCACTGAAAATACAAGATTTGAAAAAAAAAATATTGTGTACGGGTGCTTGTGAAAGACAATTTCCATGGACTGGAATCTAGAGAATGCTGAAGTGATTCTGGTATTTTACTGACCTCTGCTGGTCGTTTTCTATCAAGAAAGTTAAATAGAGGCAGTTGCCAGAAAAATAACAAAAGTAAAGTCCCTCTCCAGAGAGCAATTCTGATATTTTACTGACCTCTACTGGTCGTTTTCTATCAAGACAGTTAAATAGAGGCATTTGAACAGAAAAAAGTCCCTAAGTGGAAGCAGACAAGTTCTAGGGCTGATCTCCAGAGCCCACAAAGTACATACACATATAAGTAAATTCTAAAGTATATAAAAGAGGTCTTTGAATTCTAGACCGAAAAAAGGCCCCTTCACAAGCTTAAAATACAAAAACAACGAGGCATTAAAAGTATAAGCAGAATGATTCACATCTGTGAATGTTGATGTCTGTATCTGTATGCTGTCACTAACTGCTGCTGTGTGTATTATAGTTGACATAGTATGACTAATCATCAGTTGTGGTTTATTAAATCCTTCATCAGCGCCAGGCCCAGATTTACACAGTGGAAAGAACATTTGTGTAACATAGCCACCAAGGGCCTCATTTATGAGCCTCTGCGTCACTTTTACGCCGCCGGTGCGTCACATTTTGTGACGCACCAGTGGCGTTAAAAATGCGCCTTGTTGCGCCATATTTGCAAAGTGACGCATCTAGGTAGATGCGTCACTTTGTAAACCCCTGCGCCACATTATACCTGCGCCAGGTATAATGTATGCAAGGGGAGGAGTATTGACGCAAGAGAGGGTCATGGAAGTGACGCAGTGAAATCTATGAGATTTCACTGCGCCACTTCTAGGACTCGGATGCGTCAAAATCTTACGCCTGCCTCACAGCAGACGTAAGACTGACGCAAGACCTTTCACATGGGGCTTGCCCAATGTGAAAGGATACATTGCTGGAGTTGCGTCACTTTTGTGACACACTCCAGCAATGCGCCACTTTTGCGCCATACAGATACGTCAGAAATACTGACGTATCTGTATCTCCTTGCGCAATGATGCGTCATACTATAAATATGACGCATCATTGGTGGTGCAAGGAGGGCGCAGTGAAAAGTGACGCATCACTGTTTTCACGCAGTGATGCGTCACTTTTCATAAATGAGGGCCCAAGTGCCCTACAGCCAGGATAAGGAGATTTAATGATCTCTAAACTTCATGAGCTGGCATCTGTTTTAATGCAATTCAAGTTTGTCACATTTTCCCAAAAAATGGTGCTTTGCATACATTACCTTATTTAATGTAAACAACTGCTATCTTGACCATGCTATATAGTGTAACTCAAAGTGCACACATAAGGCAGTGAAATATCACTCATAAATACACTGAAAACCTATAAATGTCACACAATCGAAGTGAAAACCTGTCAGATATGGTCTCCTTCCCCATACTGTATGTTGTAGTGGGCAGACGCAAATTGTGAATTACACTAACAGGCCAATGGATGAAGAAAGTTGGCAGAGTCCCTTTAAATAAACATATTGTGCAGATTGTTTTAAAAAAAAAAAACACAGGTTCTTGGCCAACGCCAGATCTAAAAAATGATATGAAGTATAGGCTGTGAAAACCTAACACATTGTGGTAAGCACTTCTCGTTGTGTACCGATCGTGTCATTAAAAAACACACAAGACAAACCTGAATGAAAATCAAGGTAAACGATCACTGAGGGTTGCTCACCACGTGGAGCATATCGGCTGCTGTTGGAGTGACTTGTATTTGTTGTGCTTATCAATTATTTGTTTAATGAAGGCAGGGTCATTGTTATTTTGTGGAACCACTCAGAAACAAGGACCAAAAAGTTCCAGCAGCATAACACACACCAAGAGTTGTCTGCTTTCCATTGCATTCTGCCAATCACAGCTTTCTCGATCATCGCTGTCAGCATTAAAACGACTTCCCGCCCACTAAATGATAGAGGTCTGGCAGTTACGCAAGGCACCTGGGCACGTCACAGGTACTGCAGCAGGAAGGCAGACCACGCCTCCTGTTGGAATGATTGTACGGATTGAAAGCAATTTTAGAAAACAAAGCTGACACAAGCAGCTATTAAATTTCCTTTTAAACAAAGATGTCTTGCTCCAAAGCATAACTGCGTTACAGCTGACTGTAGTGCTCAAGTTTAATGTTATTAGGTATTCCTGCTGATTTAATGAATGCTTCCTGCTCTTAAGGAGTCTTAGGCAGAGCGTAACTTTTCACGTTCAATTTGCTGGTTCCATAGTAGTTGCATCGGTACACCTCGTCCCACAACCCTCACCACCCAAATGATACACAGACAAGCATGTTGGGAATAAGAAGTTGCAGGTTTATTTGTGATACAAATAACAGAGCGGGTTAACTGACAGGCGACCCCCCTATACCCCGCAACCCCTTGTTGCAGGGCGCCTGAAGTTGAGCCAAGGAAGCGGACACCAGTGGCCCTAGCCAGGTGTCGAACCTGGGAGGCACCAACCTCCCACCGATGGACCTATCGTCCACCTGCCCCACCCTCCGGACAAGGGAGAGTCAACTCACACCTTGCCCAGCCAGGCGGGGCGTTATTAGCAAACCCCCGGTTGCTCAGGCTTACAACCGGCCTAAGGACTAACGGGGTGCCGTTGAACCAAGTCCCCAAGAAGGGCCCCTCGGCTTATGTATGACTCAGCACTGTGCATTTCGCACTGGGGCTTCAGGTCCTGTTCCTTTTCCTGTCCTGCATGGGGGGGTCGCCTTGTAACTCCTCCTGCAACCTAGAAAACATAAATACATCATTAATATTCCCCCCTACCCACTTCCCCCCTTTCAGCGGGTGAGCGGTAGGGAGGGGAGCAGAAATTGCGGGCCTCGCGTCCGGTGTCGTGGGGAAGTGAGGGGGGGCCTAAGGGAAATAAATGGCCTGAGGCTGGCGAGGAGCAGCCTGCACGACCGTCAGTGATGGAGGGGGCAGCAGCAAAGAGGGTGCCAGGAGGGAGGAGCTCCCCTATAACAGTCCCAGAAATGGGGGTGGCCTATCCTTGCGTGACCCCGCCCCCCCTCCCTCCCTCCCTCCCCCGAGCTGGCCTATGGTTCCCTACGCCCTACTACGGGGTTTGCCCTCCTATGGGGTCCCCTGCAGGGACCTCGGGCCTCCCGCATTCTTCTACTTGTGTTGTGGTCAGTGGTATGGATGTATGTATAGTGGCCCTACCCATTCGCACCCGCTTATAAGTGCGTCTATGTGTGAAACATGAGTCTGTCCTTCTTGTGTCATTGGGGAAAATCAGACTGACACCCGTGACGTCAGTGCTGATACCGCAGCGGTGTATCGGCATTGTAGCCTATGCCAGCGCAAGCTCAGCTTTGCCAGTCCTGAGCCTGCAGCAAGCAGCCTGGACTAAGCGCTGCCACCAGCTTGCTCAGTCACACAGTGGTAAGAGTGCTCTGACCTTAACCTGTTATTTGTGTGGAATAAACTCCTACGGTTCCTCTTCCTTATTGCGATTAATTACAAATTCATAATTAATTGTGGGTTTATATAGCGCTAGAATCGACTCCCGGAGGAGTATCTCCGCGCTTCGACCGCTGGGGAACCCGTCCTGTCTCACCCTGAGAGATGGTCCCTAATGGGTATCTCTAAGGTGCGACCAAGCATCCCCGGCGGTCTGGGGGGGCCGTTGTGAAGATGAGGCAAGCTAATGCCCAGAGTTGCCGAGTGTGGTCCCTGACTGGAGTAGGCACCGAGGCGAGAATTATCGAGCCCGCTGACCCTGGTCCACGACTCTGCCGCGTCGGGAATCGAACCCTGGTCCCGGGCCGTCCTCTGCTTACGGGTCTGCCGCCTCTAACCAGTGAGCCACACCACTCCATAAAGGAATGAGGTACCCCTCCCTCTAAATCATTGACTAGGAGGGTCCTTTATTATATCATATTGATAGCACCACATTAAACAGAGGCTATGTGAAAATGTCATGTCGCTTTAAAACATGGATACTATTATCCAAAAATGAACTGAATGTTGGTCTGTGTTTTTATGTGTTAGTATGTCTTTTTTCTCCCCTTTTTTCTACAGGTAACTTTGGCTTCTGTGAATCACAGTGAGCTAACCCGGGCAATATCCGTGAGTAACATCACCAAAAATGTTCTCTTTTTCACACTAAGTGCCTCACGGGAGGGTGCACCTTAGTGCGTGCATACCACCGGAGTGCTATTTGTCATGGTCCTGACGAATGCTGAGCGAACCTGCATTTTTTCCAGCAGAAACATGTTGACCTATTATTTTATCTAAGGACACAGGTTTCCTAATTTAGAACCTAGTTTGGTCCGCATATACACGTTTTTAATCCCAATACAGGTTGGCCCTCATTAAAAATGTTGTACGGGTTTCAATCTTGTATTTTTTAATTCTGCACTCACATTTGAAAATCACATTTTGAGTTATACCACTGTTACACTCATCACCAACCCGCTCCGCTGTAAATCAGGCATTGTAGCACGCTGGGGGGGCATTCGGCCACCCCAGCGGGGACCCAATGAAGAAGCATGTCACCAATTAGTGGTGAGTGAGGGTCCTTTTTCAAAGAGGTAGACTTGCCCCATCTGATGTTTGTAAACACATTAGAACAAAGGTTGCTACTTGCTGGTTGCCACTTTGTGGTTTGCCAGTATTTGGTTTACCGTAGTCTGGTGGGGGTCCAGTAGTGTCTAACACATATTTATTTGTATTTTTTTTGGTTTCTATTTGTCACTGAGTCACTCCTAAGTTGTTTGTTGGTATATATAAAAATAGCCTTTGTATTATACCAAACACATTAGATAATAAACACACACTTTACAATGTGCCACAGGCACGGGCAGAATTTACGGGGGATTATATACACGGGACAGGGCCACGTGGACCACTGTCAGGAATAACGCTTAGCACAAAGCACATGTAATAATTGTAGCACCAAATAGCAAATGTAGCACACAACCAGTTATCACTGGTAAAAGGTAAGTATGCACTACGCAACCCTAACCACAATAGGCATGTATCACGCAGGGCACCATGAACTCACTAGCATAACTATACTAGGAAAAACAACCTCCTAAGCATAAACACACATTTAGAGCAGGGGCGGCTCTAGGCTCATGGCGGCCCTGGTCAGGGAGCGTAGGTAGGGGGCCCCGGAAGAGTGGGTCTGGGCGGGGCGGAGCACAAAGGCCAGTGAAGAGGGGGGGGGTCAGGGTGTTTGGAAGTGGAACAGAGCCGGAGGCCGCCAAATCCCTGCCAGGGGCCACCACGCAAATATGTATCCATCCTCAGAGGAATATTATATTAAGGATATGTATTGGCGTGGTGGCCCCTGGGGTTTGGTTGCCCTGTGCAGGTGCACAGCTTGCACATGCCTAAGGCCGCCCCTGTTTAGAGGTATTGGCAATAAGCATCGCATAAATCACATTAGGTAAGCATCACATCTGCGCAAAAATCACATGAGGCAAAAACATGTACCCCACGCAAGGGCACAACACATGAACTGTCCCCCAGGCAAACCTGGCCTCTCAGAGGCTGAAATGCCCTGTGTCCAGCAAAGTCAGGGCAGGCTGCGCAGGCAGCAAAAGAAGATTCACAAGGGCCTAAACGTAGCAGCTGCCCACTAAGTGCTGGGCAGCTGTAGGACTTGAGCCTGGCACCAGCGTGCCTCCTGGCTCTTCTTCTGGGCTCTAATTAACAATGCCCCAAAAGCAACATGGGAGCCTTGTGGGCTCTGAATAAAACAAAATGCCCCCTTTGAGCCTCGAGGGCTCGATAAACAGATATGGCCCCCTTGGAGCCTTGTGGGCTCGACAAAAATGCTGGCCACTGGGGGAGCGGTCCGCTGCCAATCGGGGCCGCTCTACCCTCTGCAATGCACGCAAACAATGAGGGCGCCACGGGGCTCGAGATACAAAATGTCACCTTTGGAGCCTTGCTGGCTTTAAAATAAAATATGCCCCCTAAACGTTGGAGTCACTCCTCTGGGGCTCGAAATACAAAATGCTCCCGTCGTTTGAGTCCCTCCTCTGGGGCTAGAAATACAAAATGCCCCAGTCATTGGAGTCCCCCCTCTGGGGACTCGGAAAACAAAGGAAATGCCCAGATGGTGCAGCCCTAAAGGAAGTACGTGCCCAACTGTGCCTGGGAGCCTCTCTAAACAACTGTGGGTTCGTATGAGCGGCCCACTGGCCAACGGGGCCGCTCTATCTCAGGGCCCTCCACGGGGGAGGTTTCTCTAAACACTAGACTTCTCCCCTCACGTTGGAGCGGCCTGCTCAAGACAGGAGCCGGCTTGGACCTGGCTCCACTGGCACCCTCGCGGAACCCCCACCAGCCCTCCTTCACTCACCAGGCGGTGTCGGGTGTCTCTTGCTTTGGAAACCTGCAGGGCTCTCTTCCTGGGTTGCGGGGCTCTCCCTTCACTCGGGGAGCCTCGCTCCTCTCGCCGGTCCTGAGCTTTTGCTGCAGGGCTCTCCTTTCCAGATGGGAGCCTCGCTGACCGCAGCACTTCTCGGGCGGCCGGGACCCTCGGCTTCAGGAGGCGGGCTCTCTCAACGCGGCACTTCCTGCCGCCGGGCCCTTCCGCTTCCGTCCGCGAGGTCCCGCCTACAACCAGGCGGGCCACGGACATTCTTCTCTCAACGGGGGCAATGCGGGGTAGGCACCCGCCTAAATGAAAAGGTCCCTGGTGGGGTGGGCACCCGCTAGGGACATCCAACTGGGCAAATATGCGGCAGGCAGCGCGGGGTGGGCACCTGCGCTGTAGACAGCCACAATCACAGGGGAAACTCCACTCTGGGAGTTCCCTTGTGCAGGTAGGCTCCTGTGAGTAAAAAATAGCGTAAACGCAGGGTGGGCACCTGCACTCCTGGAAATATACAAATAGCGGCAATCCTGCAGGGTGGGCACCTTCTCCGATAAGCAATGAAACAGGCGGCAAGACGAGGGGTAGGCTCCCTCACAAACCCCAGCCAAAGTCTTTGTCAGGAACCAAAAAAAGAGCGCCTTCCTGGAAATAAAGTGCAAGGCCCCCAAGGAAGTCCTCCAGAAAGCAACAGTAAGAGTCCTTAGGGCTGGGGAGACCCCAGCAAAGGGAAGCCAGGCAGGCCAGCATGCAGGGACCCATAGGAAGCAGCAGCTGGGTCCCGCGGCGGTTCCTGCTGGCAGAGTGCCCTTCCAAAGTAAGCACAAGCACCACCCTACACTGGGGTCACAGCCCCTTCTTTTATACACATGAATCCTTTGTCTTAGGGTGCAGGGTGGAGGAAAAACCAGACGCAGCTGGTTTTGGAGCACTCTGATGTACTCAGCCCCTCTCCCTATTCACTGGCCAGGTTAGGGACATCAGACACACCACAGGGGGCGGAGCCAGCATTGTGTAGGGAAAGCCCAGGCCTATTCAGGTCCCAGGTGCACTCCTCCCACCCATCTGACTGTCAATCTCCCTATTCACCACCGGGGCAGACCCATCTGACTCCTGGAGCCAGGCTCACCAGCCAGCTCCAGCCAATTACAAGCCAAACAGACATTGCACATACATGCCAACTTCAAGAAGTTGCACTTCCATACTAGGTACATTCACGCCGCACACATCATCGTGCAGCATTCAATCTCACGAGTCCGCACATACCAAACTCGAGCCTGCACTCCCCATGCATCAGGAACTACCATGGACACATACATTCCCCATGCATTCCTATGGGAGGGCAGGCCAACCTCACCACACGCACGCACTTTACCCTGGGACACAGTGGTAAAATGCACAGAGGCCAAAAATAACTAACACTAGATCACAATTAAAAGCAAAAAGTTGAGGGGTGAACCTGCCAGAAGAGAGAAGTCCAACACAACTGAAGTCCATTTGTCATGAGTACAGTGTTTTACTGGGTCTAATTGTGAACAAAATTGAGTTAATTATTGCATCTTGTTTCATGGTGATGGAGAACCATTCTATGTGAGGGGAAATTCTTGACAGCCTAAAGAAATAAGTTGTTGCCTCCCTAACCTAGAAAGTGTCCCAAGGCTCATACATTTTACAAAAGTGTTGTCTAACTTCTCAATTACCCTGGCTCTGAATCGTTGTAGATGTTAGTTATTTCCCGGCATCATTGATTTCTAGATGCTCAGTAATGGCTTGCTTCTCGCTAGTTGGGATTCAACCCTCATCATGGCACTGCTACTGTGCTGTTATCACTGTTCGACGATACGCTACCTGCTGCTAATCTCTCACTGGTCCTGGACTTTGAACTGTTGTTCTCAAGGCTTAGATCTGAGGCTGCTTTGTCAATAAAAATTGGTGATTCAAACCTATTTCTTATTGGCTCCGCAAAAAAGTTAAACTTGCTTCTGGAATAAGGTTGGAATGTGGGATACCCAAGAAACAAGCTACACCTGACTGATGAGCCCCAATCAGGGTCACACTGGTGTGGGGTTACTTGTGTTATGGTTCAGGGAAGACTTGGCCTGACAGTTTGTGCTGGACTGCTCCAATTGGCACAGGGTCAAAACTGATTTGCATATGGCTGGGTCCAAACTGAGGTAGCATGGTGGGCAAATGAACAATGGGTTGGAATGCTACCACAAGTGATTGACAGTGGTTAGACAGATTGCAAGAATTCCTTCGATCATCTTGTCTGTGTATCATGTGCCGCCCTAAGAGGCATGGGTAGGCCCAGACGAGGGTCCTATGCTTGCCAAGCTACACCTTACTGATGAGGCCCAGTCAAGGCGGCACTGGTCTTGGGTTATTTGTGCTCTGGTTCATGGAGGACCTGGCCTTGACATTCAGGCTTGACTGTTTCCATGGGAGCAGGATCAAAACAGAGCTACACATGACTAGATCCAAACTGAGATGTCATGATAGGAAAATGAATGATGGGTTGGGATGCTACCCCGAAGGATTTCCATTGCTTAGACAAATTACAAGCATTCCTTCCATCACCTTTTGTGTGTTTCATGTACCCCAGGAACCTCTATAATACCCTCCCCTGTTTAGCATATGTATTAGCCCATTGCTCTCTGTCATCATGGGCACAGGATTTCAGTTCCATTCCAATGTAAACAATAATCATTTTGATTTTTGTCTCAATGGTTCTGATAACGATTTTCCCCAACCTAAAAAGAGTTCTCGATGATGTAGCTTGATCAGGGCACAAGTCCTAAAAAAAGAAGTGGGGGGACGCTCCAAGTTAGGTGGTGTCACAGGAAGTGACGTCACGACAGGAAGTGGCGTCATGAAAGGTAGTCCCCTCTTATTACAGGGAGACCCGCTTCACTTGGGGGGCCACTGTAATACAGGTAACACATACACAAGAGCAGCATGCATCATTCTATCACAATTTTGCAATTTACAGAGGGGTTGAACTATGTCCTGATAGGCAATCCCTGTCGAGTTTTCAAGCTGTTAAAACATTGAAAGATATGAGAATTGAGTCCATGTGTACCTACCCATATTGTATTTTTGTCCTCCACTCTCTTTAAGCAGCATGGTTACCGTCTGAACGGCACCTAAAGTAAGGGCTTTCACTGCCGGGCACTTTGGGATCCATTACAGGATTTGAATACCTTGCGTTTGTTTTTGGGGGGGGTAGCTCTGGCTTGACAAGACAACCCTGTTTTTATCAATGTCATTACAATTTACACAGATAAGGCTTTGGCTCCGCTCAGAGGAGCATACCTCTCTCATCACATGTTATTTATTGGCTGTTTGGTTCCTCATTTCATCTGCTATGGAGGGCTTCCACTGCAATGCATTTAGGACAATTTTCTTTTCAACAACATTCCAGATTCCTCCACATGAAACTGCTGAGTCTCGGAATGGCAGTCGCATGAAAGAGTCTCTGTAAACCATATAACTACAGCCGCACGACCTTTAACATTAACCGTATCGGTTACTTCTTGATTACTCCAACCCGCTCACAAGGCTGCACTTGTTAACGGGACCGGTAGGGGGGGCGGCGTCCACCCGGTAAAATAAGTGGGGGGACGCCGTCCACCCGCGTGGCACCCCGACTCAAGCCCTGAGCTTGATGGATGAATACGAACGGGTTGCAATGAGTTGAGCCAAATCAGAAGTCTGCCTCGTGGGCACTGGTAACTTACTTTAGGTCACTGGTAAACCCTCCCTACCATCTTACACATTTGGCTATCCAACCACCCTTGCAAAAACAACAAGACATCTGATTAAGGTGTGGGATGCTGAGCTCAATTTCAATACCCACATAGCGCTGGTGACTCGTTTGGCCATGCTTTGTCTTCTGCAGTTAAAACAAACCCTTCCCAACCTTGAATAAAAACATAATGAAACTTTTTTGGCTCCCTTTTCAAATTCCAAACGTGATTACGTTAGAACCACACAAGGAGGTTTAAACAAGGGCCAGATTAGGCCGTTCCATTCGCTCAAAATATTGATGCAACGCTAGTCACGAAGCTGAGAAGATTGGATAGCATCATGGAAAGCATAGCAAGGGCTCGAGTCGGGGTACCATGCGGGTGGACGGCGTCCCCCCACTTATTTTACCGGGAGCTCGATAACTATAAACTGGAACTGAGTGCAAGCCACCTTTCATGATGTCACTTCCTGTTGTAATGTATGCGTCCCCCCACTACTTTTTAGGTTTTGCCTGGCAAAAGCTGCGCTCTGCGCAACTTTTTCGCGCAGGCAAAAACCTAATGACTATAGTAGGGGAGACAGGAACGGCCCCCGTCTTCCATTGGCTAGCTCCATAAATGGAGGCTAGCCATTGGAAGATGGGCCTGTCCGTCAATGCCGGACCAGATTCGGGGGCGTTCCCGAGAATTTTTGGCTTTTGGCTACGTCAAGCTACGTCAGCCGAAAGCCGATTCTCGGGAACGCCCCCGAATCTGGTCCGGCATTGACGGCACCCGCCCTCATTGCAGCCGCCGTCATTTCTGGGATCCTGTTGGTGTTTAGAGCCGACCCCACGTGAACAGACCGGTGGCCGAGTGGAACGGAGATGCCACCTCTACTAATTAATACGAAGTGCACGCTCCCCCGTGTTCCCGCCCCCCGTCCCGCTGTCCGTGTTCTCGCCCCCCCTCCCGCTAAGCTATGTTTGAAATGCACTTTGTTTGAAATGCACTTGCTGCTAGTACTGAAGGCTACCCCCACCTCCTTGGGACCCTCTGAAATAAAATTTGCTTTGAAGAACAATTCTACGTGACCGTCCAATAAAGAGTCAGGTTCGCACGACTGCCTCACTCACTGAATGTGTTTGAAAGTGGGGGTGTTACTTTTGTGGCTACTCTTCTGCTCCCCTCCCATCCAGAACGACCGGCAAACTACAAAGGACGGCGCAACCTAACCCAGGTTGTCGCCAGCCGGTACCGAACAGACTCACCTCAGATAAAACTTCAGCTAAAACCTGTCTGCCAACAACAAAAGCACCCCACATAGCATGTAGGAGCCAGGACGGGGCAGACGGCGTGTGAAAATGTCACAACCAATCAACATTTCGGAATGCTGTGAGACGCCTTTGGATTGGCTGAAGTATTTCTGATACTCCAATCCTAAATCATTTGACACCTGAACAGCACTTCCCACTCAAAGACAACTCACAAGTTATGTTCAGCCGTGGGATTGGACGATAAGCGGCCCGGAAGTGTTAACAGAATGGATACCTGACATTTGTTAAAGATCGACGACGGACGACTGATATTAGACTTACTTAATAGAGTAAGTATCAAAAAGGTAATAATCTTACTTATAAGGTAGTTCGCTCACGCCAGGTATCTTGTCTTTTTAAGACCAAAATATGTTTTAAAAAAATCAACGGGCTTTCTAAATCAGCTTAATAAAAACTGTGTTTTTGGTTCAGGCGAGGGGTTAGGTCACACGTGAGGGCGTGATGGATACATGCCAACTGGCCCGATTCAAGCAGGATATTTTAATTTTTAAAGCCAAAATGCTTTAATTTAGTTTTCTCTTTCCTGACATTGTCCTTACTTTAATGCAAGTCAAATGGGAAAATAAACCTGCCGCCCCAATTTTTTTTTTTTTTAAATCTCCTTCTTTCTGCTTTCCCAAAGCTGCGTCGCTGGCATATATGATCGTGCTAACGTGTTGGCTTGTTTGCGTTTCGTAAGGGGCAAGGACACAAATGTGTGGTGTATTGGGCTGCAGTTAGAGATGCAAGAGTCGCTTAGGGGCATGCTACCAGTGCACGTGATAGTATATGTCCTTCACCAGGCTGAGGCCACTCATTTGCTTCTGAATAAATTCTTATGGGTACTAAAGAGAGATATGTTGAAGGACAAATGAGGACCTGGTGAAGAACAAGAGGATGTGTTGTAACGACCAGAGCTGCCGACGAACTGGGGAACTTGCCTGTCGCAGTGAGTAGGTAGTGGACGAGCCCAAAGGGATGCTCTTTTTTAATTCCTGTAGGTGCTTTGTGGGGCTCGCAGTGTGAGGGGGGCTCGCAGTGTGTGTGGGGGGCTCTGTGTGGGTGTGTTGGTGGGGCTCTGTGTGGGTGTGTGGGGGGCTCTGTGTGTGTGGGGGGGCTCTGTGTGGGGGGCTCTCTGTGGGTGTGTGTGTGTGTGTGGCATTTGCGAGAGATTAAGCCATTGTCATTGTAAATGACAATGCCATTTATTTATCAGTTTTCAAATCTAACACATAGATAAAAATGTTGTCATTTACAATGCCAATAGCTCTAACTTTTGCAAAGGCGAAACCGTTGCATTGTAAAGTGGGTTAGGGGGCTCGCAGTGTGTGTGGGGGGGCTTGCAGTGTTTGGGGGGGGCTCGCAGTGTGTGGGGGGGCTTGCAGTGTGTGGGGGGGCTCGCAGTGTGTAGGGAGGCTCGCAGTGTGTAGGGAGGCTCTGTGGGTGTGTGGGGGGGCTTTGTGTGGCTGTGTGTGGGGGGCTCTGTGTGGGTGTGGGGAGGCCTCTGAGTGTGTTGGGGGGGCTCTCTGTGGGTGTTTGTGGGTGTCATTTGCGAGAGATAAAGCTAGTGGCATTGTAAATGACAATGCCATTTATTTATGTTTAAAAAAAATAAATAAAAATATTGTCAAGAGCAATGCCAATAGATCAAACTTTAACAAAGGCAAAACCATTGCATTGTAAATGCTTGTTTTAGGACTTGTGCCCTGGGCATAGCCACGGTCCACTAGCTACAGCTAGCCAAACATACACTTCAAAGAAACAGCCTCTGCTATTTGTGGGATGAGTTATCTAGGTCGCTCAGTGTAGGCCCACCAGGTTGCATACTCCAAAGCTCTGTCCGATTTCCAGGACGAACATTCTAGCAGGATCGTATTCTCGTGCTAAGGATCGTATTCTCGCGCTAGGTCCGTAGACATGGACATCACTACTGGATCGAATAAAACATATCTCAGAGGGATAAGGAAAAGACTTTAAAAAAAATGTTTAAAATACGAGCATATTTTCATCTATGGCATAATTCAGTGATGTACACCGCAATTTGGAATTATCAAGTTTTTATTCTTTCTAGATTATATGGCACGTAGAGACAATTTATTTTGTGGCGTTTGCTTGAGAAAATAAAATGAAAAATAAATAAATTAAGTGCGCGTAGACATCAGTAACATCGAAATTTTTGTTGTAGGCATTTGCTTGGTACCCATTTTGGTACCGAAATGCGGATATAGAAGCGCTAACAAATGACGACGCCGTGGCACCAAACTATCTTATCCTTTCTAGAAGAGGGGCACATTTAAAGCGATAAAGCGACAGCGGTGGATAGAGACTAAGACGGAGCGAAGGAGAGGGAGAAACACAGATTAAAGAGATCTGAAATAAATATTTTCCCGCCCACAAGTCGTAGTAGGGCGAGATAAAAACGAATGGCCAGGAGGCAGAGTGGCGGGTGGCAGGAGGGGGAAAGCCACAGGAGGAGATATTTGGAACGACATCTCATCACTGTCGTGGGTGAGGCCAGTAGTTGGAAGTCTGCCTGAGTGGGTGCCGAGGTAGTTATGCAAAACAGAGTATCACCCTATGTCACCCCGGGCGGCGGACAACACGTGTACTATCTACGCAGGCATTCCATAATGCCATGCGCTAATCCGTTGCGCGCAGAGCCAAGAGCAGGGCGGGCGCGCTCACTCCCATCCTGCACCGCGCCCACTGAAGGCAGGGTGAGCAGGTACAAAGAGAGACAAAAAAAGCACTCACACACGCGTTATCAAGAGACCTCCGGCTCCCAGTGGGTTATACTAATGAACCAGGCACGGGTACGCGAAACCAGGTGTGGCCAGGTGGTAATCCGACGTGTTTCAGCAACAAGGCCATGCTATTTACTGGTGATGCGCACTAACTGTTTCAAAAACACTTTCAATTCTGAGTCGCCCAGCTCCACACGTCCACCTGTTTCGCTACTATCACCTTTTTGATGATGGTGGTACAGTGTCGAACTGGGACAGAAATAGGCCGGGGCACCAGAATAAAAGTGATTCGCATTACTAATTTAGATATCTTAAAAAGTGGTTCATGATTGCAAATCGGGGCAGTTTGAACTTGCAAAAGGCACACTGTATAAGTGATTTGCATGGTATGCAAGACTGCACAAAGTTGTGCTTGCTGCAGGGGTGTTTAATGTGTTATCAAGGAGATCAACAGTAAAAACCGGCCCAGCAGACCATAAAACAGGCCCACAAACACCTCCAAAACACCGGCCCACACACTGACCAGTCAAACCAGCCCATTTTACCCTGCCTGCTTGCCCTACAGGCCTGTCCGGCCTTGCCAAAGGAGAGTGTAAAGAAGAGAGTAACTTAACGCCATGTGAAACACAAAACAGCGAGACAGAATACAAAGCTGACTAAACAACGGTCAGAGGAGAAAAGACAGAGATCATGTTCCCACTCAGCAACCCTCCCCTCAGCCCACCGGAAAGTCCACACCTTAACATGACTTCCAACATAGGGGAAAGGAACAAAAACAGGCACATTGCCAGTCAGCTGTTTATTAAGAATCGAATCAAAGCTGACTATTGCAGGTAGAATTTCTCTTGTGGCAGGAAAGTAAATATATGCTTTATTGGGCCAGAGCATTCCAGAGCTGAGCCCTGCCACAGTAAAGGAGACAGCGAACAATTGACCTACCAGGCCCTCTGTTTATGTCTTTTTGCTGACTGCAGAAAAAGAAATACCTGTCACAAACCGGAGCTGCTTTGCGACATCACCAGAGCTCCACCGAATACCAATCAATCAATCAATCAATCAATCATTTGTAAAGCACACTACATACCCGCAAGGGTCTCAAGGCGCTGGGGGGGAGGCGGGCCGCTACTGATCGAACAGCCAGGTCTGAGCATCCTCCTGAAGGTCACCGTCATTACCATCATTTCCCATTGGTGTCTCAGGGCCTCAGTTAGTATTTCATTTAAATTGAATAACCAAGTTATTCCCTTTGTACATTCCACTCTCCAGGAGAGGTGATAGCAACCAGTCAAGGCACCACTCAGATTTAAATTTACCGTTTCAAATTGTTTTCTGGCATATAGCTTAGAATAAGAGTACTTTATAAACTGTTACATAAATATCTTGACCAGTAAAATGTTGGTGAATTCGTCAAGCACAGAATTCTGTTTCGCGTGTGTCACGTTTGTAGACTTATTTACATAAGCCACTGCTTTTGAATTGGTTTCTTTTATTCTCTACTTAGGTCACATCCCTTTTAGAGCCCCCTCTCCCCTTTTTAATCCCATTTTAAAGCACTAGTAAGTATACATCACTTCTATGAATCTGTGGCAGCCATCCCGAGCTCCATTGATAATATATATCACTCGTAATTAATTTTGATAAATAGGTTGCAGGTGCAGTGGCGTAGCTATCAATAGTGCAGCAGGTGAAGTGGCACCAGCATCTGTGGGACCATCTGCACACCAGTCATAGCTGTATGTCACTACTTAATTGGTGACGTGGAGGCACATTTTCCTCACTTTCACTGGTTCCCATGGGACCATTGCTCCACCAGTGCGCAGATGGTATTATCAAACAATATAAAAAAACTCGCCTGCATAAATAAGAGAGGGGAAGAGACTGTGCCAGTAAGATGTTATCATAAAGTGTTCTCCAGAAATTTCGGGGCAGATTTTCGAGCCCCTACGCCACTTTTGCGCTGACGTTGCGTCACTTTTGTGACGCAGCGGCCACGCAAAGTCAGCGCCATGCTGCGGGGTATTTACAAGGACCAACAAGGGTTTGGCTAAAGCGCAGCAAGGCCGCGGCACTATGATATGTGTTGGACCCGGCCCTTTTGGTAGGTTCACCCCGAGACTTTTTGCTTTTTCCTAGCCTGTTTTGGAACCTAGTGTTGGTGATTTTAGGCCTCTGCGCACTTTTTCACTGTGGTACAGTGTAAAGTGCTTGAGCTCTCTGTGTATGTGTGGTGAGTGACCTGCCCTCCCATAGGAATGAATGGGGAATATGTATGCCCATGGTAGTTCTTGATGTGTGGGGAGTGCAGGGGCGAGTTTGATATGTACGAACTCGTTAGATTGAATGCTGCGTGATGGTATATGCGGCATGACTGTGTCTAGTCTAGAAGTGCCACTTTTGGAAGTTGGTATATTTGTGTAATTTGTGTCTGGCGTGTGATTGGCTGGTGAGCCTGGTCCAGGAGTGACTGGGCCTGCTTGTGGATTGACTGTCTGGTTTGAGAATGACAGGGGCTGGGGAGCCCCAGGAGGTTTTCTGAGTTAGCCCGTGGATGGAAGGCTGCATCTGCTGCCAGGGAAGTGGGAGGAGATGGCACCTGGGAGTGACCAGGGCTGTGCCTACCTGACCACAATGCTGGCTCCACTTCCCGCTTGGCGACTGTCACCTCTGTCCCTGATACTGAAGAGAGTTCCCTAAAACCAGTTCTAGCTGGTTCTCACACTGCCTGCACAAAGACTTCAAATACTTTTTTCTGTATAAGAAGGGGCTGTGTCCCCTTCCAATTTGTTCTTGTTTTTGGACTTGAATCTGCCAGGGGCGTGCTGCTGCTTGGGCTCAGGGGAATCCCTGTGCCCTGCCCAGCCCCTGGACACCTGATGTACCTTCCTGGACTCCTGGGGGACCCCTCTGCCTTGCTTGGGCTGATGGGGGGGACATTGCTTTGCCCCCTTGAAATCCCTGGGACCTTTGGCAGCATGGAGAAGCTGCATTTTCCTTCAAGAGACCTTTTTTTTCTTGCCTTTACCCAGGTTTGTTGAAGCCTAAGCGCTGGGGAGCGCTTGACTGGTATTTATAGCGCCTGGGAGCGCTGTATATTACTTATAGCGCTGGGAGAGCGCTTTATTTGAACCCATTGCGAGCGTGGCGCCCTCATGCATTTTGCGTGAGGTTTGGCAGGTGCCTACCCTGCTACTTTGCCCGTTTATTTACTTATTTTACGAGTGCACACCTCGCTTCTTTATTTTATTTTAATAGCGAGGGTGCCCACCCCTCGTTGTGCCCCTTTATTCACCGCTGCGGCCCGAGCTGTGTGTAATGGCCGCCGGAGAAGCTTGCCTCAAGAGCCGCGCAGCCATTGGTTGGCTGCGGGAGGCTTGTCCTGCGAGCAGCGTGGTGTTTCGGCGGCGTCACGAGGGGCTTGTCCTTGAGCCGCGCTCGGATTGGCCGAAGAGCCGCCGTGTGTGAGGCGTCACGAAGGAAGAAGGCTGATGGTGCTCACGGGGCTCCCGTGAGGAGGAGGGAGCCCCGGTAAGAGAGGAGGAAGCGTGGCCTGCTGCTGGGGCTCCCGTGTGCTGAGGGAGCCCTGGAGAGAGAGAGAGAGAAGTCCGGCGCGAGGCTCCCCGGATGGAGGTAGAGCCCCGAGTGAGGAGAGCCGCTGATCGTCTGGCAAACCGGTGAGTGGGGCAGATGAAAGGGACGGGCGCAGGGACACATTGTCGCCCCCCCCCCCTCAGTAGCGCGAGCTCGCGCTCATTGTCAGTGTGAAGCCACAAGGGCTTCAAGGGCGGCCCCGGTTGGCAGTGGGTCGCCCCAACGCGTGTAAAGCCCTGAGAGGCTCCCTGCCCCTATTATTGTGTTGAGAGCCATGGAGGCTCTAGGGGAGCATATCCGATTTACGAGCCCAGCGAGGCTCGAGGGCCATATTAGATAGAGGGGGCGTCGGGGCACATTGCCGGTGCCCGCCCCCTCCTGCCTGCTAGGGATCTGTTCAGAGCCTCGAGGGCTCCAGGGGCCTACAATTGTTTAAGAGCCTGTGTGGCTCCAAGTGCGCAGTTCAGAGCCTGTGTGGCTCCAGCAGTGGCGCAGTTTGCGCTTAAGGGTCAGTGAGGGCCCTGGCGCAGTTTGGATGATTCCCAGCTGCCCAGCAATTAGTGGGCAGCTGCACCGTTTAGGTCTTGGGATTTCACAGGTGCCCAGCAAGTAGTGGGCACCTGCTACGTTTAGGCTTGTGCTTGGACTGGCGCTGCATGGCAGCGCGCCCTGACATTTGGACACAGGGGGTCTTAGCCCCAACAAGGCCAGTTGGCCTAGGGACTGCCACAGGTGGTGGCTTATGTAAGTTTTGCGCAATTGTATGGTTATTGCACCTCTGAATGTGTTTTTTTTTGCATCATGTGTTATTCCTGCACCTCTGAATGTTTTTAGGCTTCATGTGATTTTTGCACTATTGTATTGTTCTGGCACCCCTAAATGTTTTTAGGCATCATGTGTCTTCCTTTTCCCTGCGCTGCACCTCTGAATGTTTTAGGCATCATGTGTCTTCTTGCGCTGCACCTCTGAATGTATTTTATTGCATCATGTGCTTTGTTTTGAACACCGCTGAATGTGTAGGTTTATGCATCATGTGTTTCCCTTGTCTTACACCTCTGAATGTTTTTATGCATCATGTGTCTTTCTTCCTGCGCTGCACCTCTGAATGTTTTAGGCGTCATGTGTCTCCTAGCGCTGCACCTCTGAATGTGTTTGTGATGCATCATGTGCCTTGTTCTTAACACCTCTGAATGTTTTTAAGCATCATGTGTTTCCCTTTACTACACCGCTGAATGTGTTTTCATGCATCATGTGTAATGTGTTGTGCTTATACCCCTAAATTCTGTGTGATACTTAGGTGGTTGTTCTTTTTAGTACAGTTGGTCCTAGTAAGGTCCTGGTACCCTGCGTGACATTCTCCTAAGGTGGTGAGGGTTGCCTAGGTGGTACTTACCTGTTCCCAGTAGTTACTGGATGTGATTTATAACTGTTATCTTGTGCTATACTTATTCTATTTCTAAAAGTGTTGATTCTGACAGTGGCCCATGTGGCCCTGTCCTGTAAATAATCCCTTGCGAATATTGTCCGTGCCAGTTGGCACCATGTATTTTGTGTGATTCTATCTGATGTGTTTTTACAATACAAAAGTTATTTTATAATAACCTTGTGTGGAGTTCCTTTTGTGGTGTGCCTAGTATGTTGTTGCTGTTGTGTGCTGGCGCAAATGCTTTTCACATTGCCCCCGTTTCGTGCCAAGCTACCAGGGGGTGAGCATGGGTTATCTTGGCGTGTGACTCCCTTGCCCTGACTAGAATGGTGGTTTCTGCCTAGCTTTGGCGACAGCCTTAGCCAACCAGAAATAGCCAGTTCTAACAATATACAACAAAACAAAATGCTAGTACTGCTCAATGACTTCTGGCAACTTCACAAAACAATGAATTAAACTATTATCCTGTTTAGACCAATAATACAGTCTTGACTAAATCATCAAATCAAATTGATTTATTTTCATTTATCAAAGCTTCATGATTTTTTAGAATTTTTCATTTATTCATTTTCTGATACAAAACATTGGATTCTATTTACAAAACAAGTGGAGCCCCTATTTAGTAAATTTTCTGGGGGGGGCTATCTAAGAAGATGAGTGAATAGAAAAAAGATTGTTTGAATTCATTCATACTATAAAACTGCATATAAACAACTCAGTCATTCGGTGATACAGTCAAGCTCATATCAAAAACATAACACTTATACAACAGTTGGAAAGAAGTGAAAATTAAAGATAACGAAAAGAAATGGACCAAACCTGGGAAAAATTATCTTTTCTCTTTTAGTAGAAATCATGAAGCTTTGATAAATTAAAATAAATCAATTTGTTGTATATCATAGTTGCGCGGCCTTGCTGCGCTTTAGCCAAACCCTTGTTGTTCCTTGCTTTTGTAGCGGGCGCATGCTTGCGAGGTACTTTCAATTGACACAGACAAGTGTCAGAAATAGTGCTAATTTTGGTGTTTTAGAGAGTTGTTTGTCGCTATCACTCGTGTTTCGTTTGACTGACAGGGTATCTTTAGAACTGTAGAGTCATATTCACAGCTACACTGGTGTTGTTTGAGTGTGTTTTCAGTGATTGGTGGCTTCGACTGTTTGATCGTGTGAGGTTAAAAAAAACATGATTCATCTTGACTTTACATAACATGATAGAACAAGAGACGTTCGCATACAGCGAAGACCATATAAAAAACTACTGAGCAACCCTCCTTTACTCAGCTCTGCAGCACTCAGCTGTACGGCAAAAATTAACAATGAATCAGACAAATTAACTCGTCTGAAGTAGAAACAAATTTGCACAGATCTCCATGGTCACTTCCTCATCCAACACCTGAGAGCAGGTACAATTCCTGGCGGCTTAATTATAAGAAACATACCAGTGATCTTTACGGAAGACCCAATATACAAAAAAGGCTACAGTTTCATTGAAACTAAATGTAGTAGAGATTTGATGGTATTAACTGTTGAGACAGCCCAAAGATTATCTAAATTACAACTGGAAGAGATTGAAGCTCTAGAATCAGAGATAAAATCAAATCAACTAATCACGGACTCTAAGACACTTAGCGAAAGTTGAAAAGGACATTATTGAGTTGAAAGATTACACAATTAACTAAAAAGAAACAAAGTTTGAAAAGACAAACATAATTTTTAATTGGAAAAAGCATACCCCTACCTCCAACAGGACTTTTACTCTAGACCTGAGCCACAAAGATTCCTCCCTGACAATCAAGGGCGGTCACGGAATAATTTCATTACTTTCTCA
This sequence comes from Lissotriton vulgaris, assembly GCF_964263255.1. NCBI lineage: Eukaryota > Metazoa > Chordata > Amphibia > Caudata > Salamandridae > Lissotriton > Lissotriton vulgaris. Next base: position 748,830,957 of record NC_141685.1, on the reverse strand, counting down.
GAAACGTCATCATCTAGTGGAAGTGAAACTGATAATACAAACTATAGACCAGGCTTTGGAAAAAGAGGATCTTTCCAACCAAATTATCAGCAAAATTACCAATAAAATTATCAACAAGGAGCTGCTCAACAACAACAGCACCCTTTTTTAGGCCAAGGACAGCCGAGAACACGAGCGAAAACCCGGTTTACAGAACAACCATGGGAAATGTCCACCAGTAGACACAACTACAAAAACTAGAGCAGTCTCCTATTTATAATCTATCTGATAAGATTCTTATAGAAATAGAGATAAGTGTTCTTGAGAAAGGCTTGACATTCGTACCTACGAAACCCACAGATTTTGTCAGATTGAAGTCCGAGTTTATAGTTTCGTAGGAAAATCCGACTGACATCATTCTTTACAGATCAAATCGATCAAAAAGGACCGGAAACAACTGGACTAAGAAAAAAATCTAACTTTTGCCCGCCAGCTTGCAAAGTTCCTAAAGAGGTCATTATTTTTGAAAAACAGTCCTTTCAGCGATTGCGGATCAGGAAAGTAGGAAACCAGGATACACAAGAATGAATTTATCAAAAGCACAAAATGAGGCTTTACATTCCCTAAAAAATGACGTGTGATTATCAAACAGGACGATAAGGGCGGGTCCATTGTAATATGGGGCGTTTCGGAGTATACAGCAGAAGTGCACAGACAATTATCTGACAAGGAGTGTTACAGGAAGATCGACAAAGACCCTACGGGAGATTTACAAAAAGAATTGTTCTCCACTCTTAATAGAGGCTTTGAACAAGACTTCCTAGGCAAAAAAGAGTTCGAATATTTGCAGAATAAGTATCCTAGAACACCTTTATTCTATGTACTTCCAAAGGTACATAAGGATGAAAAAAGACCGCCTGGAAGATCAATAGTCTCAGGGTGCGAATCTTTGTTCGAACCAGTTTCGAAATTTGTTGACTATTTCCTGAAACCTTTCTTGCCAGGTGTCAAATCCTTTCTACAAGACACAATGGACTTTATCAATAAATTGGAACATTGGCATTTTGATGAGGAAAAGGACCTTCTAGTGAGTATGGATGTGGTATCGCTATACACACAGATCCCACAGGATGAAGGCTTAGCGGTCCTACAGGTATTCCTGAACACCAGGGAAAGACCAGAACAAAATCCAACTGAGTTTATTATTGAACTAGCCAAGATGGCTCTCAGAAGGAATTATTTTAAATTCAAGGATGAGTTCTTTTATCAAATAAAGGAAGTCGCAATGGGCTGCCCTTTTGCTCCTGAATTGGCGGTCCTCTTCATGAGCATGTTTGAAGAGAAATTTGTCAATGACAATAACCCATATCAACAGTGGATTGGAGGATGGGTTCGATATATTGACAATGTGTTTTTAACTTGGACAGGCGAAGAAGAACAACTATTAGCATTCCATCAATGGCTCAATAATCTCACAAAGGACATCCAATTCAGCATTCAGCATTCTAGACAAAAATGCCTTTTCTAGATGTAGAAGTATATTGCTCAGAAGGAAAGTTGGTCACCACACTTTATAAAAAGAAATCAGACAGAAACAAAGCTCTACATTATACGTGCAATCACCCGCGGAGTCTGAAAGTGAATCTACCGCTAGGGCAATTCCTAAGAATTCGTAGGAATTTCTCATTCAAGGATGAATACATGCACCATGCGAATATTCTCAGAGAAAAATTGTTATCTTGTGGTTATCCTTCCAAACTTCTGAAATGCGCCATAAAACGAGCATGTTGGACCCCAAGGGAGGCACTACTATCAAAAAAAGAGAAGAAGGATGTGAACCACATAGTCTGTGTGTCAACATTCTGTCCAACATCCAATTGTCTAAAAAAGTTGATTCACCAGAATTGGCATTTAGTTAAAGATCTAGACACCAAGTTAGGTGAAGTCCTGTTGTTCGCCTTAAAAAAAGATACAAGTATTGCTAACCAAATCGTACGTCCAGCGATTCCATAAACAAAAAATCTGACACTGCGAGATTATGTCAACTTGCCCCCAATCACTGGTCATCACAAATGTGGAACATGCATTTGCTGTCCACTTACCCTTGAAGGAGACCTGTTCCAACACAACGGAATCTCATGGAAACATGACAAATTTACAAACTGCAAATCAAAATATGTAGTCTACGGCATCGTTTGTCCTTGTAAGAAATTATATATTGGGAAAACAAATCAGGAAATTAGACAACGGATCACCCAGCATAAGTCCAGAATTCGTAAAAAGGTTCTAAGTGCACCATTAGTGCAACATTGGATTGAACATGCACACACTGAGAATGATTTAAAATGGACAGTTATATCAAAAATCGAACCTGACCCCAGAGGAGGCGACCTGGAAATAAAGCTGTCCAAGAGAGAGGCAATGCTAATTTTAAAATTTAATGCAGCAGTAAGTGGTCTAAATGAGATGTCAGAACCATACCATCTATAAGTGAATAAGGTCAGACACCTTATTACCCAACTGCTTTCTAGCCATATTTTGTTCACAGCATACATTACAAGCTTCGCATATTAAGATGCTTCAGGGATTCATAGATCGTAGTTTTAAAGAGGCCACTGGAAATCTCACGGCTTCCCCGACCGCGGTCTAATTGCCAGCACGAAATAAACTATCAGCTTGAATAGGCTTTGCACGATATATTCAAACGTAAAGGAGGAGATACCAACTCATTTTGGTTGGTTTTTCATAAGCTAAGTCATCTACATATGTCCAAAGTTGAACTATTGGGTGCGACCAAATGCGCTATAGGAAACACAGTGGCAATGCAACACTACATTTCCCATGATGCTTGCCTCCACCGCAGACGCTTTAATCAACGTGCCGGAAAAGATCTAACTCGAACGTGAGACAGCGGAGGACCGAGTTGCTGTTCCCTCGCTCTACGAGCCCCATGAAAAATTAAAAGGTAAACTTCTGCGGTAATTTAGGCATTGGTGCATACAAAGTCTTTGTCAGGAGATATAGCACTGTGTACGTGTTCCCGCGATTAACCTCTTCAATGCTGATGACGGAACCGCTCCGTCATCAGCTGCGGTGGCGCTGTGCTGATGACGGAGCGGTTCCGTCATGGAAAGCCCGACGCAACTGCACGGCGGGAATTCCGCGCCTGCGCTGGGCGTTCTATTGAGCGGGCGGGGCCATGATGGAACCGCTCCGTCATCAGCACAACTCACCCGAGGCTGGTGACGGAGCGGTTCCGTCACCAGCGTGTGAGCGCCGCACGGCCGCCCCGCCCCCTTAGCGCTGCTGCAGAATAGCCGCCGCAGCGAAGGTGTTAAAGAGCTCGGTGCTCTCTGTTCTGTGCCTGAGTTTATTTATTTATTTAGCTTTTCTAAAGCGCCTGGTTATGCCATCTGGCGTGTTCCTGCGCTAGTGGATTTCTAACTAGGACCTACCGTTAAGCACTTTCCTGTAAATTGCCGAATAATGCCATCTTAGGATGTTCCTATAGTTTAGTATGCGGAGGAGAATAGCCAGGTTTTTAGCTTCTTCCTAAATTGGCCTTCACATGGTTCCATTCTTATTTTTTCTGGGAGTCCATTCCAATATTTTGCTGCAAGGTAGCTGAAGGACCTGGCCCCCATTCTTACTCTCTGAATTCTCTGAACTTTCACTAGTACCCCAGCTTCTGATCGTAAGTTACGACCTGGGACATATTTGGAAACTAGAGGGTGCAGGTAACGGGGACCCTTTTTTGCGAGTATTTTATGGCAGCAGCACATGGATTTAAAAAGGACCCTTTCTGCCACCGGAAGCCAGTGCAATTCTTTTAGAGCATTCTTAGCGGAAGCTCTTCTAGGGAGATTCAGTATCAGCCATGCAGCCGCATTCTGTACCACCTGTAGTTTGGCTAGTCCCTTTTTGGGGGCCCCCAGGTACAGTACATTACCATAGTCCAATTGTGATGTTGACAGCGCGTGGACTATAGTTTTCCTTGCATTTTGGGGTAGGAGGTCCAAGGTTTTCCTTAGAGTTTTAAGGGTTCCAAAACATTTGCCCACTACCCTTCGAATTTGAGCCTTGAAGGTCAATTCTGGGTCAAACATGACTCTCAAATTTTTAACTTCAGATTTTGGTGTCGGGACAGGTTCCAAGGTTTCTGGCCACCATGCAGAGGACCACAAACTCGGTGCATTGCCTACTATCATCACCTCTGTTTTATTGCTATTCAATTTTAGGCAATGATCAGACATCCATCCTGCTACCTCTTCTAAACACCTGATGAAATTCGGTGCTTTCATTTTGTTATTTTCAGATAGTGTCACAATTAACTGAGTATCATCAGCATATGATACGATGGTAACGTGATATTTTTCCACTAGTTCTGCCAATGGCCCCACATAAAGATTGAATAGTGTGGGACTCAAAATTGATCGCTGCGGGACTCCCTGTGGCAAAAAGATACTCTTCGAAAGTTGTGACTGCTGTAATACTTGGAAGCTTCGTAGCGATAGTAAGGATGTCATCCATTGAAGTACGGTACCCTCTAAGCTGCATTCCTCTAGTCTCTGCAAAAGCAGCCCATGTGAGACTGTACCAAATGCCGCACTTAGGTCCAATAAAATCATAGCTGACGTCTGTCCTCCATCTGCACAGCATTTCATTGTATCAGTAGCCAGGAGTAGAGCGGATTCTGTTGAATGTGCTGTTCTAAAGCCAGACTGGGAGGGATGTAATATGTCATTTAGCTCGATATGATTAATTAGCTGTTTATTAACTATTTTTTCCGCAATCTTAGCAACAAAAGGTAATAGCGAGATTGGATGTAAGTTTTCTAAGACTGCTGAGTCTATTGATGGTTTTTTTTTCAGTGGGCGTACTATTGCTTGTTTCCACCTACTGGGTACTTCTCCCTTCTGGAAGGAGATGTTGATGAGCTCATGGATATAAGGCATAATGTGCTCTTCCCCCTTCAGGAGTTGTTCCGGATGGGCCGGATCTCGGGGGGAGCAGGATTTAATTCCTTGCTTTCCTCATTGGTTTGCAGGGGTGTTGTGTGTTGAGTCGGATCTGTGTTGGTTCCAGGCTCAGGACAACCGCCTGTCCCTCTCCTTATGCTGGATCGATCAGAGGTCTGTGGCGGGTCGACCTCAACCGCTTTGTCTTCCTCCCCATCATAACCAGCGACCTTAGCAGTGCTATCCGTGGCCCAGCGGAGGACCTTATTGCACTTTGCCATGCAGCTGTGTGACCAAATATTGCCGTCACTCAGGAGTGCGGATCGTGAGTAGAGTTCCTTGACCTGCAGAGGTTTGCTGTTTCCTTTCTTGCAGAGCTGGCTCAGCTTCACTCTGACCCAGTCTCCTACCACCAACGAGACTTCACGTACTCCATGTCGCCGGTCATAGTGTTCTTTGTAGACTTTCTGAGCTTTGGCTATGATGCCTCTGATCACTGCCTGGGACCACTTGCTTTGGAGAATCATGGTCATCCAAGCACGATTGTCCTTGGTGAAGGTTTCCCTACCCCGTAGGATCTTGAACGGGCTGTAGCCTGTCACTGTGGGCATTATCCAGTATGCTCATATCGCGCTTCTGAGTTCTGTCTCCCAATTCCTGCCTGCATTGATTGCAGCTTGGACTGAGCCCATGATGACACGGTTGAAGTGTTCGGCTAGTCCGTTGCCCACTGGGTGATACACTGAGGTGTGCTGTGTTTTGATGCTGGTCTACGTATGACACGTGATTCTCCTTTTGGCTACCATGCCTATCTCTGCCTAACAAGACTAAGTACGATATATACAGCACAACCTGAATAAGCACAATATACACATCTTTGCGAAAGCCATTCTATTACATTTCTTCATGAACCAGAGGAATCACTAACCTGCTATTTCCAAGGAATCTCAGTGTGCTGTATAAACTTTTGAACTAAAACTGATGTTTGAGCCCTGAAGAAGTCTCAGTGTTTGAGACGAAACGCGTTGGCTAAGAAGGGAAATCCACAGATGTTCTTGGATTTTTTGCCTGTCTTGGATTATCACAATAAAGAATTTGAATCAGAAAACTACGGTCCGGACTTATTTATTACAAGATCTTGAACTTTTATTGAGAACAACAGAGACTTCCAATTAACATTTCTTAGATGGGTGCTGGTTCCATATTGTTCATTGTAATTTTTGGGCTTTGCCCTTGAAGGAACAGACGGGGTTGTGTTCCTTGGAGTCACAAGCACCATCACCATAACTCTCAAGTCACAGGTGAAAGTAGGTGCTGTTTTGTTTTGCCTCAACCCTTGCTCTTTGAAATAAATGTGTTTTGATGCCATTCCTCTGTGTGAAGCCCTTCCATTTGTCCGAGGTGAACTGGGGAACCATTGTCGCAGGTAATGACCCTCAGGATGCCTTCCCTCAAAAAGGTGTTGGTAAGAAATTTGATGATTCTGTCCGTGTCCACTTTCTCGCAGGTCTCCACTTCAGGCTATTTAGAGTACCTGTCCACGAGGACTATGACATACTTGGGTTCTCCCCAGGTGTCCAGGATGGGGCCTAAGATGTCCACAGACGGCTCTTCCCAAGGGTTGGCAGGAGTGGTGAATTCCCCCATTGGGGGTCTTAGCAGGGTAAGGGATTTGTCTGCATTGGAGCAGTGTTGGCATGCCCTCAGGTATTTTTCCATGGATGCTTCGATGGCTGGCAACCACTGGAGTCAAGCTAGCCGGGCTGATGAGAGGTGTTACCTCGAAACCGGTCCGGTCCTCGGATGCTTGATTCCGTTCTGGGAAGGACATGGCTTTTGTAGTTCGGACTGGACTGTTCCCATGGGGCACAGGGTCAGAGCTGATTTGCATATCGCCATTGTCTAACCCAGGGTGGTGTGGAGTGCAAAAAAACGATGGATTTGGGCCCAGATCTTTGGACTGGGGTGAATAAGTGACATTGATCCACATTCTGTCCATCACCTTTTTTGTTGGCAACCAATATGACAACTTCATCCTCCTTTTGGATTTTACAATTCCCAGGTGGCCTTCATTGACGATAGTGAGGACGCGGTCTTGTAGTGTCTCAAGGGGTACTACCTTGTCCCCTCGGAGTAGGAAGACGGCGTGATCGCTGAGGGACAATTTGTCCCGTACCGCCCAATATTTCTTCGTGTCTTCAGGTACATGCCTCTTCTCTGGCCACCCTGATGTGACAAAGGTTTTGACTTTTGACAATGTAGGATCGGAGTCGTAAGCAGATGTCCAATTTTGTGCACTGATGCTGCTCTCATGGTCCTCCTTGAATGCGACCTGGTAGTCATCCTCCTCACTGTGCACTGGTGCTGTCTCCATGGCGGCTGAGCGACTGAGAAAGTTAGCTACTTTGTTCTTTTGGCCCAGTAGGTATTCCACATCGTACATGAAATCTAGGAGTTTGAGGGACATTCTGGCGATGCGTGGGTTGGCTGTGGCATGACTGCTGGATGTGAGGACCTTTATCAGTGGTTTGTGGTCCGTGCGAAGGCAGAAACGGGAGCCCCATAGGTACTGGCAAAATTTGCTCATGGCCCAGGTGACTGCGAGCATCTCCTTTCCGACCACGCTGAATTTTTCTTCGTTGGGCCCAAACTAGCTGGACGCGAAGCTGATCGTTATTTCTGTGCTGTTGGGCGATAGTTGCATCAAGACGGCTCCCAATACCTTGTCGCTTGCGTCCGTGGTCACAATGCTGGGGGCTCGGCCGTTGAAGTCCCAGAGAGGTATTGCCGCGCAGATGTCCTGTTTGATGGCTTTGAATTCTCGGTTGCAGTCTGGTGTCCAACAGAAGCTGGCTCTGCCTTTCAGTAGTTGACGCATGGAATGGGTTTTTGTGGCAAAGTTGCAGACAAACTTGCTGTAAAATTCTGCCAGTCCGAGGAATGATCAAACGTCCTCTTTGGTCCTGGGCTGGGGTGCTGCTTTGATCGCCGCTACGTTAGCACGTTTGGGGAATATTCCCTTTTCTCCGATCTTGTGTCTGAGATATGTTACTGAGCGCAGTCCAAATTTGCACTTTGCGAGTTCAGCTGGGAGTCCGCTGGCTGACAGGGTGCCTAATATTTCCCGGAGGATGCCATTGTGTTCTTCTCTGGTCTTCCCAATGATCAATATGTCATCTTGAAAGTATAGTACGTTCCTGCTTGCCTTAAAGTGTTTAAGTATTAGTTTTTGTAACACCAATGCTGCTGACGCCAGTCCAAAGGGCAGACGACGGAATCTGTAGCAGCCAAATGGTGTAATGAAGGAGGTCAATTTCCGGCTTGATGGGTGGAGTAGGATCTTGTGGTACGCCGCTGTGAGGTCGATGGTCGAGAACCATTTTATGTCCTTGGTCTTAGCCAGGAGGTTGCTGATGAGTGGTAACGGAAATTTGTCCACTAGGATGTTTTTGTTTAATTCCCGAAGGTCACTGCATAGGCGCACCTTCCCGTTGGTTTTCCGCACCACGACCAGTGGCACCAACCATTCTGCACTCTCTATGGGCTCCATCACTCCGTTTTATTCAAGGCGTTGCAATTCTTGTTGTACAGCGTCTCGACAGTTGAAAGGAATGTTGCGCACTTTGTGGCTGACCGGCACAGCTCCTTCCTTCAGCAGTAGCTTGTGCATAAAGTGGGATAGTTAGCCTATGGAGCCCCCGAAGATGCTGGGAAATTTCTTTCTCAAAGTGTCCTCCGTAAGGGTGTGCGTGTCATCTGTCATGAGAACTTGGATGTCACCGCTTGGATTGAGTTGTATGCCTAGGGCACCTTGGTCAACCCACCCCAAGAGTGAGGGGTTCTTTTCTGCTACGTATAGTTTGCCTGTGGCCATTCTGCCTTTGAACTCAAATGTGAGGGTTCTGAACCCTACCATGGGGATCTTCTCACCGGTGTAGGTGACCGGGTGTATGTCTGTATGGTGTTTGGTGCCCTATGGAGTTGGCAAAGTCTGATTCTGAGACAGCCTTTTGTATTATGGTAAACGGGGGGACCTGAGTCCACCACCATTAAGACCTGTACACCTCGAATGATCACTATGCAGGAGGGTTTCTTCCTGGCATGTCGGTCGTGCTCAGGACACAAATGCACGGACACTGTACTTGGTTAGAAGACATATCTTTATTGATGGGTAAGTGCGTCTCTCCTCTCCTGTTCCCCTTGTTACACTCGCGCGATGCAGCGCGCTCTCGCGTTGGGCACCACAGGTCACATGGGTGCATGACATGGGAGTACACCACTAGACTGAGAAACCATCGTTTATTAATAACTTTACTAAGAATATGAAGCAGAAATAATATTACAACTGAGCAATTTCTTTGAACTAAACAATGTCAAACTTCAACTGATTACCAATCTTCATTTGTTTCGGCAGAAGATCTATGAGAAAATGAAGAATACCCTGATTAAGAAAACCACAATAAACCAGGACCACAAACTGTTCTTTTTGACTTAGGGGAACCATAATGAAAATCTCATCAAGAATGCCCTGATCTTGATAATGTTGCATCGATCACTACCCCAACGCCAACCATAACTCTTTAACATCAGCTCTTATCATAAGACTTACCTAACCGTAAACCAAGCATAATCAAGCCCCAACTCTAGCCCTAGCTCTTGCCTTTACTCACTTTCACTAGCCATAAACTAATAAACTCACTAATCCTAGCCTTATCTATACCCGTCACCCAAACCCTATCCTGAACATTAACCATTAACCTAACCCTATCTTGTACCCTAGTGTAAAGATCCACTCCAATGCAGAATGTGAAGTCAAGTATCTTTATTAAGTAGAATACAATCACCGGTACCTCCAGCTCTTCCTTCCAGCTTGTCAGCCCCAAATCCTTCTTCCCTTCAAAGAGTAACATTCCACCCTAGCAACAAGCTCTACATTCCATTTTCCATTAAGATAACTCCACTAAGCATGGGCGAATTTTGCGAATCTCGCGTTCGCGAATTTTGCGGATTTGCGAACTCGCAATCCGCAAAATCCGCGAATTCTCGCGAATTTGCGGATTTTTTTTTTGTGTTTGCGCGGGTTTCTGCCAGTTCGCGAGGGTTTTGTACAATTTCGCAAATTGCGAACTTACCTGTCGGGTCGCAAGTTTCGCGAACTTGTTGTTTCTACGTGTCCAGCCTGTTTGGGACACTCTTCTTCATCACGGCCACTCTCTGTCACCACTGCCACTCTCTGACTACTCATGCCACCCTCTGGCCCACCCATGCCACCCTCTGTTTCATCACAGCACCCTCTGGTTGTCCAGGCAGTGTACATTATTGTGGCAACGCAAGCACACCTTCCCTGCCTCAAGTGACCTGCATTAATTTGGGGCTGATTAATGTGTCACAGAATATTTTTTTAGCTGGCACCTGCTTCCTTAGTGCTTCCTGATTAGTGATCTTTTGCACTTGCTAAGTGCTTTCATTGTTGCAAAATTAGTTACAACACCTGCCCTGCCCCAACTGACAATAATGAATTAGGGGCTGATTAATGGATTTGAACTTCCAGCCTGGCTCCTGCTTGTCTCCCTTAGCTGTAATTCAGGACCTTTGTGGCATATGTGTAACTATTCTGAGGTTCAGAGCAGGGTCACATAATAGTTGCAACTGGCAACTGAACTCTGGAGGGGCCCCTCAGGAAGCACTACAGGAAATGGCTACTAATGATGAGCCTGAACTTTTGAACCTGGTAAGTAGTTTCAGTTTTGCTAAGATCGTATTTCTGCAATTTTGCACTTATTCGCGGGGCGCGAAGTTGTACTGGGAAGCCGCGAACTCACGCGAACAGTGCGAGCAGTGCGAGCAAAATCCGCTGCTCGCGGATTTGCGGATTTTGCGGGAGATTCGCGAATCTCGCGGATTGCGAATTTACCGAAAATCCGCAAAATCCGCGAGCGAAACGGATTTTCCGCCCATGCTTAAACTCCACACCTAGCCTTTACCATTACATCAACCCATATCCTCCTAGTTGTGATCCTGTCTCTCACCACTACCCACATTCAAGTAACATAAACTAACCCAAATTAAACCCAACCTCCTCCATAAACTCTGTTTGCCTGCTTTAACTAACCATAAACTAATGCTATCACTAATTGTAAACGCATCTCAAACCATCACCCAAACTCCGTCCTTAACATTAACCATTGAACTAAGCTTATCTCTTACCCTAGCCCTTACAATTATGCCAGCTTTTGCCCACCTAGCCGTTACCCTGTCTCTTGCCACTATCCACATTCAAGCAACATAAACTAACCCCAAATTAAACCCAACCTCTTCCAACAACTCTGTTTGCCTGCTTTAACTAACCATAAATTAATGCTATCACTAATTCTAAATGTATCTCAAACCATCAGCCAACCTCCATCCTTAACATTAACCATTGAACTAAGCTTATCTCTTACCCTAGCCCTTACCATTATGCCAGCTTTTGCCCATCTAGCCCTTACCCTGTCTCTCACCACTACCCACTTTCAATTACCATAAAAATAAACAAATTCAATAAGAAACCCCACCCCAAACCCTTACCTAACCTCTGTCCCTGTGCCTGTTGCAATAGACGATTCAGAAAAGGGGGTGGTGATGGACAGAGTATCTGAATTAAGCAGAACACTCGTACCCAGTCAACAGATCAGGGCTTGATCCATCACCGTTTTTTAGCTCACTGCACCATCCCAGCTCAGAACCTGGCTACATGCAAATAAGTCTGTCCCTGGCCCAGTGCATCATGGGAACAGGGCAGACCAAACTACCAAGCCAATTCTTTTACTGGAAAGGAAACAAGCTTCCGGGGACCGGTTTCTGGCATTACAGCCGTCTTCGGCCCGGCTTGCTTGAATCCTGATGGTGCAAAGAGCAAGGGACTCATGTCTGAGCATACCCTTCCACGCTTATGGTGGACAAAACGATTCAGAAAAGGGGGTGGTGATGGACAGAGTATCTGAATTAAGCAGTACACTTGTACCCAGTCAACAGATCAAGGCTTGATCCATCACCGTTTTTTAGCTCACTGCACCATCCCAGCTCAGAACCTGGCTACATGCAAATTAGTCTGTCCCTGGCCCAGTGCATCATGGGAACAGGGCAGACCAAACTTCCAAGCCAATTCTTTAACTGGAAAGGAAACAAGCTTCCGGGGACCGGGTTCTGGAATTACAGCCGTCTTCGGCCCGGCTTGCTTGAATCCTGATGGTGCAGTGAGCAAGGGACTCATGTCTGAGCATACCCTTCCGTGCTTATGGTGGACAAAACGATTCAGAAAAGGGGGTGGTGATGGACAGAGTATCTGAATTAAGCAGAACACACGTACCCAGTCAACAGATCAGGGCTTGATCCATCACCGTTTTTTAGCTCACTGCACCATCCCAGCTCAGAACCTGGCTACATGCAAATTAGTCTGTCCCTGGCCCAGTGCATCATGGGAACAGGGCAGACCAAACTTCCAAGCCAATTCTTTTACTGGAAAGGAAACAAGCTTCCGGGGACCGGGTTCTGGCATTACAGCCGTCTTCGGCCCGGCTTGCTTGAATCCTGATGGTGCAGTGAGCAAGGGACTCATGTCTGAGCATACCCTTCCACGCTTATGGTGGACAAAACGATTCAGAAAAGGGGGTGGTGATGGACAGAGTATCTGAATTAAGCAGAACACTCGTACCCAGTCAACAGATCAGGGCTTGATCCATCACCGTTTTTTAGCTCACTGCACCATCCCAGCTCAGAACCTGGCTACATGCAAATTAGTCTGTCCCTGGCCCAGTGCATCATTGGAACAGGGCAGACCAAACTACCAAGCCAATTCTTTTACTGGGAAGGAAACAAGCTTCCGGGGACCAGTTTCTGGCATTACAGCCGTCTTCGGCCCAGCTTGCTTGAATCCTGATGGTGCAGTGAGCAAGCGTGGAAGGATATGCTCAGATGTGAGTCCCTTGCTCACTGCACCATTAGGATTCAAGCAAGCCGGGCCGAAGACGGCTGTAATGCCAGAAACCGGTCCCCGGAAGCTTGTTTCCTTTCCAGTAAAAGAATTGGCTTGGTAGTTTGGTCTGCCCTGTTCCCATGATGCACTGGGCCAGGTACAGACTAATTTGCATGTAGCCAGGTTCTGAGCTGGGATGGTGCAGTGAGCTAAAAAACGGTGATGGATCAAGCCCTGATCTTTTGACTGGGTAGGAGTGTTCTGCTTAATTCAGAGACTCTGTCCATCACCACCCCCTTTTCTGAATCGTTTTGTCCACCATAAGCGTGGAAGGGTATGCTCAGATGTGAGTCCCTTGCTCACTGCACCATTAGGATTCAAGCAAGCCGGGCCGAAGACGGCTGTAATGCCAGAAACCGGTCCCCGGAAGCTTGTTTCCTTTCCAGTAAAAGAATTGGCTTGGTAGTTTGGTCTGCCCTGTTCCCATGATGCACTGGGCCAGGTACAGACTAATTTGCATGTAGCCAGGTTCTGAGCTGGGATGGTGCAGTGAGTTAAAAAACGGTGATGGATCAAGCCCTGATCTGTTGACTGGGTAGGAGTGTTCTGCTTAATTCAGAGACTCTGTCCATCACCACCCCCTTTTCTGAATCGTTTTGTCCACCATAAGCGTGGAAGGGTATGCTCAGATGCGAGTCCCTTGCTCACTGCACCATTAGGATTCAAGCAAGCCGGGCCGAAGACGGCTGTAATGCCAGAAACCAGTTCCCGGAAGCTTGTTTCCTTTCCAGTAAAAGAATTGGCTTCTTAGTTTGGTCTGCCCTGTTCCCATGATGCACTGGGCCAGGTACAGACTAATTTGCATGTAGCCAGGTTCTGAGCTGGGATGGTGCAGTGAGCTAAAAAACGGTGATGGATCAAGCCCTGATCTGTTGACTGGGTACGAGTGTTCTGCTTAATTCAGAGACTCTGTCCATCACCACCCCCTTTTCTGAATCGCTTTGTCCACCATAAGCGTTGAAGGGTATGCTCAGATGTGAGTCCCTTGCTCACTGCACCATTAGGATTCAAGCAAGCCGGGCCGAAGATGGCTGTAATGCCAGAAACCGGTCCCCGGAAGCTTGTTTCCTTTCCAGTAAAAGAATTGGCTTGGTAGTTTGGTCTGCCCTGTTCCCATGATGCACTGGGCCAGGTACAGACTAATTTGCATGTAGCCAGGTTTTGACCTGGGATGGTGCAGTGAGCTAAAAAACGGTGATGGATCAAGCCCTGATCTGTTGAATGGGTAGGAGTGTTCTGCTTAATTCAGAGACTCTGTCCATCACCACCACCCCCTTTTCTGAATCGTTTTGTCCACCATAAGCGTGGAAGGGTATGCTCAGATGTGATTCCCTTGCTCACTGCACCATTAGGATTCAAGCAAGCCGGGCCGAAGACGGCAGTAATGCCAGAAACCGGTCCCCGGAAGCTTGTTTCCTTTCCAGTAAAAGAATTGGCTTGGTAGTTTGGTCTGCCCTGTTCCCATGATGCACTGGGCCAGGTACAGACTAATTTGCATGTAGCCAGGTTCTGAGCTGGGATGGTGCAGTGAGCTAAAAAACGGTGATGGATCAAGCCCTGATCTGTTGACTGGGTAGGAGTGTTTTGCTTAATTCAGAGACTCTGTCCATCACCACCCCCTTTTCTGAATCGTTTTGTTGCAATAGACGGCAACATGTTTTTTGTAGATTGACTAAACTATATGAAAGGAAAAGGCAAACAGTATTTTTCACTCTTTTGCCATTTTAACAATCATTTAATATTGTCTGGACAACAGTTTTTATCTCACTAGCACTAGTTTAATACATCAGCAGCCAGGCCAATGATTGTGACCTGCAGCGCGTAAAACTGAAATATGGAAGTGCAGGTACCCACTATACAAGACTACCCGCTTACTATTAAGAAAGTGTTGTGCAGACCAATTAAAAATATAGCACAGTGCTGAAAAGGCCTGATACTCTTCCACTAAATGTACTACACAGTGCTGAGAAGTGCTGGTATTCTCCCTTTTAAGTTAAAAAAAAGTGCTGCCACTCAGTACCTGTCCATTAAAACACTGTTTACCACTAACACTTTGATTTGAAAGGAGCTGTAGTAACATTGCACACAATGCACTACAACTCATTGACGGAGAGGGCTGCACTAAGAGTCCATGCTTTATAAAACAGAGAGCGACCCTTATGTCCATGCGAACAGGGGAATCAAGAATCCTTGAAAAAAGCGTTCACATGGAACTCATTATGCAGCAAACGTATGATTCTCTTCGATAATATTGTCTGGACTTAATCCAAATAAGTCTGGCTGAGTGGTTAACAGGAAGAGTATTCTGTTATCCACTCAGCCTGATTTTCAGGGATTGTCACCCTCACATCACTTCTTCTCCAAAGAAGAGTTTAAACTTCACAGAATTTAATTCTGCTTGACAATTCAGCCAATCCCAGGCAGGGGCGTAACACAGGACCCTGCAGCCCCCACGGTGCGGGGGGGCCACACTCCAGGGGCCCCCTCACTCAGCGGAACCTGCAAGCAAGCCTCTTCAAGTCTTCATGAATTAAATGGTGCGCACGGCCTCCCCATAAATTAAATGGTGCGTGCATGCCACGGCCTCTTCATTAACATTAAATCAATTGTGCTGTGCGCACGCCCTGCCAGCCTCCTAATTAATTAAATGGTTGGTGCACACGCCCGGGCCGGGCCTATGAGGCTCTTCATAATTAAATGGTGCGCGGCGGTGCGCAGTTGTCTCCGCTGTCTTCAGCGTGAAGCATAGGGTGGGGCTGGTGACCAATGCCATTGTCATGCGCATTGCGCAGCGCAAGTAAAAGTGCGCGTGACTTGTGAGGTGAGGCATCCCAGGACCCAGCCAGAGACCACTGTACTGAGAAGGACCGTCACTGTGCGGCGCCGGGCATAATTTAATTATTACTGGTACTAGCCCCTGTCTGGCTAGCCTTGCCCTCTCTTCTGTTGCCGCTCGCGCCTGCCTCTGAAGCTGCAGGCCAGGCCTCAGGTTAGTCTGTCCGAAGCAGGAGTGGTCCGAGGCGACCCGAGGTCCGAGTGGAGTCTCAGAGAGGTGGGTGGTGGGGTGAGATCATAGGAATCGGGCATCATGGGCCCCTGCCGGCCAATAGCAAAAGTAAAAAAAAGTAATATAGGCCTGGTTCTGCAGAAGACGATTGCTCCTGCTCCAGTTTGTGAGAGTGAGAGGATGGATTGTTGCACACTGTCATGTGGCTGCAATGTTCAGTCAAAATTTTTAATCATGATAGGTCAACACCCCCCCCTCCGCCCGCCCCCACAGTGAATTGCAGCAGGAGTATTGGACAGAGTAACAGATGCCAGGCCAGGACTGAAATCTGAGGCGGCGGGCGACCAGGCACGTGCAGCCCGCCTTCGCTGTAGTTACCCACCACCGCAGCTCATGGCCTGGAAAGCTGAGTCAGAGGCTGCAGCGCGTGTTAACAATAATTTGCTTTTTAGTGTAAGCTGCAGCGCGCGCCAGGCGATCAGCTGCCTGCCAGTAGTGTTACTGCTGAGCTAGTTAGATCACCCCTTGCCAGTTTCAGACTACCTTTAAATGTAGAGAGTTGATGATTCTTTCATTGTTCATAAACCACTTGGACACCTGCAACCCTTGGGTGCCACTTTCTGCACACTCTTCTCTTAGACTCAGGCAAGCCTCAGCATAGGGGCACAACGCACAAAGGCGCAGCCAGAGTTGCATGGGAAGGTGAGTCAGAGGCTGCAGCGCGTGTTAACAATAATTTGCTTTTTAGTGTAAGCTGCAGCGAGCACCGCGCGATCAGCTGCCTGCCAGTAGTGTTACTGCTGAGCTAGTTAAATCACCCCTTGCCAGTTTCAGACTACCTTTAAATGTAGAGAGTTGATGATTCTTTCATTGTTCATAAACCACTTGGACACCTGCACCCCGTGGGTGCCACTTTCTGCACACTCTTCTCCAGTGCTTAATTTGTAAAAAATTAAGTCCAGGTGCTCACATTTTTGCAGGAGGCCACACCCACTGCCCCGGTTCCACCCACTTCCTCCACTGACTCCACCCACTTCCTCCAATGGCATTGCTGAGAGCCAGATGTAATACCCAATCTGAATTTCAGCAAGGTAGCCTTCCTCAAGTAAGATTTTGATATGAGGTGTCCCCCACCCCCTGAACATTTGGAAAAAGATTAAATCAACAGTGAATTTAAAACACATTTAGGAATTACAGCGCATATAATGGAAGAATGCAAATTTCCCATACCCAAGTCAGAAATGTCCACCTATGAAGGCTTCTGTTTGGTTAGCTTATTACATATGTCATGCTGTGAAAGCCTCTGGCATATGCACACCATAGGGCAGCTGATATTTGCCCTGTGTTTCAAACCTTTGGCAAATGTATAATTTTGTGGACAATGAGTGTCCAGTAGTGCAGGCTTCAGGCAAATGCACATCATGTGACCAAGGCACACTTATCCAAATTCTAAATGTGTTTACTAATCTAATATTTAGAAGTAGTGGGGCGTGGCCAAGATGGCGGGGTGAGCGGACGCTTCCTCCCGTAGCTCCCCCGGCCCAACTCAGCTCGAGCCCCGATTCCTGCGCTTCTCTCCCCCCGCGGCTGCACTGCGGGCGAGAGAACTGTGCCGGAGTTCTTGGGGCACATTTTGATACCATTTTGACTTCTGTTGCCCCGGGGGAAGTCCCCGAAAAGTTTGCTCAACGATCGCTCCGGGGAGCAGAGCCTGGGTCGCCCCGAGGAGAAGGGCCTGGAGGCGGAGCATATCGCGGCGCTGTCCGCGCGCCTCGGCTGGGCCGAGTGCTGAGAAGCTGGAGACCCCGGGGAGCGGACTAGACGGACTCCGCGGAGTGTGGAAGCTTCCTGGCCGGCGCCCTTGTGGCAAGAACCATCGCTGGACGACAGACCCCAGCCCGGCGACGGCGACCCACCCCCCTGCCTTGGGTGTCGGTGTGTGACGCCTTGCGGACCCCGAGCTTGGAGGTGAAGGACGACGGAGTCTGAGCGGGGCCCGGCCCGGGCGTACTGGCCGGTGTTAATGGGAGGCATTGGTTTCGCTCCTTCCCGACCCATTGCTGTTTGAGGGTCGCCCATAGACTTGCTGGCCTAGGCTGCCCTCCCGGGTTCCGCCCTCCCGCCATCTTGTCTTTGTGGAGCTGAAACTGGTGACCCTCGCCCGCGCCCTTATCACACGGGCGCCTTGGTTCCTCCTGGTGCCTATACATCTGCTATCCTCCCTGGGAGCACACAGCTGAAAGCCTCCGTTTTGAACATTGCTGACCACCCTAACTGGCTCGATGGTCGTCTCGCCCTGACCCGGGCCGCCATTTTGTCGCCTGTGACGCACCACCCTTGTCCTCGGTGAGGCCTTCACATCTGGTGCCCTCGAGCGGTTGGGCACATTCACAGCGGCTGGCTCTAGGCCTCATCCACTGCGGAGGCCAAGATGACTGGGAGACGAGGCGCGGCACGGGGAGATCGCACTCTGCCGGAAATGCTTGGCAGGTCCCAGCAACTACGCGACAGGACGCAGCCGTCCCCGGGGTCCTCCCGGGCCTCAACGGACGCCACCGGAGGCGAACCGCCAGTCACGAGGTCCTTTATGGAGGACTTATTCAGCTCCCTCAAGGAGGAATTCCAGACTCTCAAGACCGAGGTGGCCGGAGAGGTACGTGAAGTGCGAAGGGAGGTCGAAGGCCTGGGCGAGCGGGTCGACACTGTGGAAACGGCGGCCCAGCGTCGCGACGAAGAGATAGTCCACCTCCAGCAGGACGTCCTCCGCCTACGGGAGCAGTGTGTCGAGCTCCAGGCCCACTCGGAGGACCTCGAGAACAGGCCCAGGCGGAATAACATCCGGGTGCGAGGCGTTCCGTCCGCGGATGAGGGTGCGGACCTAGTGGCCTATCGGCAGGACCTGTTCCGCGACATCTTGGAGGAAGGAGCGGACTTCCAGATCCGCATCGACAGAGCACATAGGGTGGGCCGCCAGCGCCAGTCATCGGCGCCCCCGCCTGATATCCTGGCATTCCTGCCGGATTTCCCCTTAAAGGAGCGCATCATGACGGAGGCCCGCAGGAAGCAACCGCTGTCCTTCCGAGAACGACCCGTGGCGCTCTAGCAAGACCTGTCCGCCATCACATTGCAGAAACGCAGGTCTTTCCGCATCGCCACGGACTTTCTGCGGGAACATGAGACGGCCTATTCCTGGGGTCACCCCTTCCGTCTTATCTTTCGATGGAATGGGGTGCTACATCAGCTGCGCTCCCTACAGGATGTCTGTGGGGTGCTGGGACTTACAGCTACGGAGGAAGAGGGAGCTACGCCCGCATGGAGGCGCCCCGAGCGGCGAGGCCGACGGAGATCGAGGAGGCGCCACTCGTCGGCGACAGTGAGTCGTCCTGACTCCCCTACCATCAGGGCGGATATGGCGGAGGCCCTGAGGACTGCGGCCAGGAACTTGCCTGAATCTAACGGCGTGGCCCAGACGGCCTAACTTTACTCCGGGGGAGAGATTCTTAGCTTCTATGATGCTGGGCTGGGGCTGGGGGTTGGGGGGGAGCGGTTGGAGGTGTGTGGCTGGACGTCCACTTGACTTTTTTCTGCAGACTCGCCCTCTTGGGCTGGACTGAGACAATGGGGTGTTTTTTCTTGTTTTTGGTTTGGGCTGGTTGCCATGGGTTGGTTTTGGGGGGGTTTAAGAACTGGTTTGGTGCTGGGGGGGTCCCGTCCGATACTGTCCGAACACTTGCGAAGCCGATCCTGGCCTTCCCTGTTCCCCTGTCCCGCGTGCCCTTCCCGCTGATCCCTCGCTTGCTGCATAGCGCTTTGCTTCCCCGTGAGCGATGCCGCCCCTGAAAGTAGTGACCCTTAATGTTAAGGGTCTGAATAACCCTGTGAAGCGTAGGGCGATCCTTTCCCTGCTAGAGGGGTCGCAGGCGGATATTTGCCTCCTGCAGGAAACCCATTTACTCTCTAAGGACTGCCATAGGTTGCGCTCTGCCAAGTTCCCCACGCAACTCTTTTCCTCGGCTGCGACTAAGACTGCGGGGGTGGCCATTCTTCTAGCTAGCTCCTTCAGGGGTGAGGTGTTATATAAACATGCCGAGCAGAAGGGGAGGCTTCTAGTGTATCGCATGCGTCTGGGAGGTGTTGCCTTTACGGTTGGTTCCGTTTACAGCCCGAATGACCACCAGGATCGCTTCCTGGACTGTGTTAGTGGACGTTACTGCCTCGCCCGACCGCCATATTATCTTGGGGGGAGACCTGAACATCGTCTTCGACTCCACCCTGGATAGGTCTGCCCAGCGCTTTCCGCAGACGGGGGAGCTTTCTAGAGCGGTGCAAGACCAGATTGCTGAGATGGATCTACATGACCTCTGGCGAACCATGCATCCCACCGACAGGGACTACTCATATTTTTCCCACGCACACCGCACTTATTCGCGGTTAGATTATCTCCTGGGGAGCGGCCCGCTCCGCTCGGCCGCCACGACGGCGGACATCGGGGTCTTGTCCTTGTCCGATCATGCGCCGGTTTCCGGAGTTTTTGCTTGGCCGGCGGCCCCCCCCTCCAGAGGGATGTGGCGGCTTCGGGACACGCTTCTCCATAAGAAACTGGTGGTGAAGCGAATAGAGGAGGTCATCCGAGAGTACCTGACCCACAATGACAACTCCGATACGTCCCTGGCGACGCAATGGGCGGCTTTGAAAGCAGTCATCAGGGGGGAGTTTATCTCCATTTCCTCGGCGGAGAATAAGGAGCGCCAACGCAAGAGGGAGGAACTAACGGCGCAGGTCAGGGAACTTGAACAGGTTCACCGCCGGACGGGGGCTCCTCGTGTTTGGAGGCAGCTGAAGGCGGCGCGGAAACTCCTCTCTGCGTTGGATCTAGACCGGGCGGAGTATGCGGCGTTACGCTTGAAGCATGCCTATTACACCGGCGGAGATAGGTGCGGTAAGCTCCTGGCCCATCGGCTCAGAGCTGCGCAGCAGCGCAACGTGGTAAAAGAGCTAGTAGGAGTGGATGGGGTCCCGGTTTCCGGTGACGCGGAGGTGGCGGATTCCTTTCGTGCCTTTTACGAGGCGCTGTACGCTGCAGAGCCCTCCCCATCGGGAGAGGCTGAAGCCTATCTGGACTCCGTAACCCTCCCGACCCTGGATTCCGCCCAGGCGGACCACCTGGAGAGGGATATTCACGTGGAGGAAGTCATCTCCGCTATTGCTCGGCTCAAGCACGGCAAGGCTCCGGGCCCGGATGGCTATACGGCCTTGTTCTACAAGACCTTCTGTCCCACTGTCGCGCCTCTCCTGGCTCGCTTATTCAATTCCTTCTCCGACCCAGGAGCTATCCCGCCGGACCTTCTCTCGGCGACTGTGTCGGTTATCCCGAAACCGGGAAAGGACCGGACTCTGTGCGGCTCGTACCGGCCCATCTCGCTTTTGAATGTGGACCTCAAGCTTTACACGGGGATCTTGGCGGCCAGGCTGGGTCTACACCTGCCAGGTTTGGTGGAGGCGGACCAGGCCGGTTTTGTACCCGGTAGGCAGACGGTCGACAACACCAAGAGGGTGACGCACGTGCTAGAAAAGGCCTCACGCGTCCCGGGGGAGCGGATGCTGCTATCGGTCGACGCGGAGAAGGCCTTTGATAGGGTTCATTGGCCGTACCTCGAGCTGGTCCTTGGGAAACTGGGGATCGGCGAGAAGTTCCGCACTATGGTCTTCAATTGTTATAGGAGACCGTCAGCATCTGTGCGTGTCAACGGACACAGCTCCGGCAGCTTCGCCATTGAACGCGGCACGAGACAGGGTTGCCCCCTTTCGCCGCTCCTGTTTGCCCTCTATATGGAGCCGTTTGCCCAGAGGATTCGCGATAACCCGGACGCTATTGGGGTGAAGATGGGGCGATACACGCATACTGTCAGCTTATATGCGGATGATGTCTTGCTGACCCTGGATGACCCCAAACGGTCGCTCCCTGCCTGCGTCCAGGAGCTGGACTCCTTTGCCCGCGTGGCGGGCTTTAAAATGAATATGACTAAGTCGGCTGCCCTGGACGTGTCGCTCTCTGTCGACACCAGGCGGGACCTTCAGCGTCTTTTTCCTCTGCAGTGGTCCTCCTCCACGGTGCCTTATCTGGGTATTTTGCTTGCTCCCTCCCTGCCTGCAATGGTCGCCACTAACTATTCCTCTCTGGGCAAAAAAGTCAAAGACGAACTCGGCCGATGGAACAAAGGCCTGCTCTCGTGGCTGGGCCGTATTGCAGCGGTGAAGATGACGATACTGCCTCAGATCCTGTATCTTTTTCGCGCTCTGCCTCTCCAGCCTCCTGTAGGTTGGATACGGCAGACGCAGGCAGACATCTCCCGCTTCGTGTGGCAGGGTCGTAAGCCGCGGATGAAGCGGGTCCTCTCCATGCTTGCCCCGGAGGCGGGGGGTCTCGGGGTCCCGGACCTCCGGAAGTACTTTCAGGCGGCGCAACTTCGGTACTTGGTGGAGTGGAGCCGGTGGGAATCGGACAAGCATTGGCTCTTTCAAGATCAGGCAGTTGCGGGCCGTACCCTCCAGGAAGTCCCGTTCCTGCGGCGCACTCACCGCCCGCCTAATCTCTACGCCTCTTTTATCACCCGGGTTCCGCTGAGAGTGTGGGACGCGGTGTGTGAGCTTCGTGAACTCACCACCTTTCCATCGCCATTCACTCCCATTGCTGGTAATCCAGACTTCACTCCGGGTCTGGAACCGGGAGCCTTTTCTCACTGGGTGAGTGCGGGCTGCAGGGTGCTTTTCCAGATGTGCTCCCCTTCCAGCAGCTCCAACAGGAGTTTGGCCTGATGGAGGGGGACAGACTGCGTTATATGCAAGTCCGCCACTGGGCTCTTCAACCCTCAGTACGCGACATCGCTGCCCGTTCGATTACGCCCTATGAGCGATGGCTGGTAACCCGGGCCTCGGATGCCAAGCTTATCACCGACTTGTACAAGTTTCTCCAACCCCCGCCGTTTCACTACCATAACCCAGGGAGGGAGCGTTGGCACAGGGAATTGG
Source organism: Lissotriton vulgaris (assembly GCF_964263255.1). NCBI lineage: Eukaryota > Metazoa > Chordata > Amphibia > Caudata > Salamandridae > Lissotriton > Lissotriton vulgaris. Next base: position 748,807,970 of record NC_141685.1, on the reverse strand, counting down.
GCAGGACCTTGAGCCACAAGGAGTGGGACAGGATTGCGTATCGGGCGAGGCACTCTGCGTACCACACTGGGCTGACGGAGACCTTTACTAAGGTATCCACCTATTGGTATTACACCCCGGAGAGGCTTTACGAGATGCGCAAAATCGGTGATAAAGGTTGCTGGCGCGGCTGCGGACAGGAGGGCACCCTCACACATATTCTCTGGGAGTGCCCGGTGCTGTCGGCCTATTGGAAGGAGGTCCTGGATGAGGTAGATAAGCATTTTGAGATTGAGCTCCCGCGCTTCCCCGCGTATGTTTTGCTAGGCCTCCCCAATGACCTGATGTACCCGCTGAAGTCCCGTAGGGGTAGGCAGATTGCGATTGCGCTAGGTTCCGCGGTCCAAAACATCCTTGTACTCTGGCGCACCCCTACTGCCCCCTCCATCACTGGTTGGCTACATAGGCTCTGGCAGGTACTGGGCATGGAGAAGATGTCGCTCACGGTGGCTGGGAATGTTGACCAGTTTGAAGAGCTCTGGCACCCCTTTTTGGCACTGCTATCCACGGAGTTTCGCGAACTCACATGTCCCCGGTACCTGCGACTCCTTAGGCTGACACCGCTGGCGGCTACAGCGGAGTGAATGTGCGGGCTCGGGGGTATGGGGCTGGGGGTGAGGCACGGGGTCATTTGCTTTTAATGCTGATTGTCGGACGGGGATGTTGGGGTATTGTTTTCTTCTTTTTCCTCCTTTGCTTCTCTTTTTTCTCCTTTTCTGGGGACGGGGGGTTGGAGGGATGGTGTGCTTTCTTTTTTACTGTAATGCGGGACGTTATTCCAGCTCTGCCTTGCTTAGGGAGTGGGGGTCTCCTGGGGGGTCATTCACAATACTTTATTGCTTTATGACTTCTGCCTTGTTCCCCTCTGGGGCTTCCTGCCTCCCTCCTTCTCTTCTGAATTGCTGCAACGTTCCGCTTCTTGTACTGTGTATTCGCTTGACCTCCTATTCCCTTCCCCATGCTCTTTTTGTACTTTAATAAAATACTTTAAACCTAATATTTAGAAGTAGTGACCTGTGTTTTCAATACTGTAACACAGCAGCATGCACTAATATTGCTGCAAGTAGTCTTTGTGACACCCTCCCATTTCTTATTTGCGCTGTGCTGTTTTGATCTAAAAGAAACTTTATCGATGTTACATAAAACATAAATGCACAACATGTCTCTGCAAAATGTCCATAATAGACTCTCAGATGTCACCCACATTAAAAAGGAAAACAGTAATAAAAAAAAAACGTTTCAGAATTGGTCAAGGTAATCAGAGCTAGACTCTCTGCAGAACATAGCTGCCTTTATAAGCCCCCCCACATCTGTGCTGTTCGGTAGGCCAATGATTTCTGTAGGCGTAGTGCTGCTGAAAGATTATCAACAGCATGTGCACCAGAAATGGTATCTGAAACTACAACTAATGTAAGAGGATATACAGATGTGTGCTGCAAACAAAGAGCAAAATGCGAAGCCAAATGGAGAAAGGGAAACTGAATTAAAGGGAGTCAGAAAGGATGTTATGAAAAAAGAAGACAGAATGACTGGAGGCGAATGAGGTGGAAGCATACAATGCGAATAGAGATGGAGAACAAGAGAGAAGACAGCCTCTAAGAGAGACACAGACATGAAGAAGAGAAAGAAATCGAGGTAATGAGATGGATGAAGAGAAAGCGAGTCCTAGGAAGGGTGCAAGCAAAAGAGAGGGATAGAGACATATGGGAGAAGGAGGAGGGGGAGGAGGATCTAAAAAGAGGGAAATGGAGTACATCTGTTGGAAAAAAAATGGACGGTGGCAAAAGTTGAGCAAGCAAAGAAAGACATAAAACAACAGTGGATGGACAGGCAAAGTAAAGAAGATGCTGATATACAGGAATGGAGGCCGAAAAATATTTATTGTTTTGCCCAATAGCAACATTTTTGTAAAGAATGTTGATGCCCTCTTTGCTCCTGTAGAATTCTGGTTAAAAGTAAATGATGATCATGACATAGTGCACTCTGGTTCTGTATGGAGTAAAAGTTGATGGCTAGATCAACTGATGGTTTGCCTTAATCACAGGGGAAAGAAAACACCCCTACGTCGCCCCTGGAAACCAGGTACTTTAGTGGTGTAGCTAGAAATTCATTTTAAGGGATGCAGTTGTGTATTTACTTGATGGCTCTACGTCAGTAGGGAAAGGCTAATCCAGTCATGTGTTTTCGGTTTAGTAAACTATGCAATCTCGGTTTACTGTAATGAGTATAATTAAAGTGACGTAATCAACAAAAGGAGAGTGAGGGTGTTCTAGCCGGTTTTACTCCCTAGTCCCCTGAAATTGAATTTTTCAAAACAAAGAAAGGAGTATCCCCAGGAACCTGTGTCCTAGTGGTCTAGCGCGGAGAGAAAAGCAGAAAAAGAAATAATTATTCTTTCTTTATAAACCCCTCACTCACCAACCTGGTTGGTGACATGCTTCATCATCGGGGTCCACCTGAGTGACCGAGTGCCACTCAGGTGTGCTTTGACACCTGCAGCTGCAGCGGAGCTGGTTGTTTTTGTGAGTTGTCAAAAGGTGAGTTAAAAAAGTGTTCTCCCTATAGTCTTTATTCTGGAGTCAATGTGACACAATTAAAAACAAGTGGGATACAGGGGGCGTGGCTAGCCGAGCAGCGAGATGGCCGCTCTCTGAGTGAGCTCCGCCGGCTGCTACGATTAATCCTTAAATAATCCTGTTCCTGGCGACTGCGGACCCTCACTCCTCTGGGGTTCTGCTCCTTGGACCCGGGTGATCCTCCTGCCCAAGTTTGAAGCGCGGAGGCGGCTATTACGAGCAGCGAGACGAGCCCCCGTCCTCACCGGCCGGCGGGCAGACCGGATCCCCGACCGGAAGTGCCTGTTGTCGAGGGCCGGATAACACTGTGCGCCGCGGCTGCAGAGGCCCCAGCCACTCGGGCCCATACTGCGGAGTGAACCAGACGAGCCGCTACCATAGTCACTGCTGGAGGCTGTCTGCGGCGGTTCCCTCACTGCAGCCGATGCTGATTCCGCCTGGCGTGAGTCTACGAGGGGGTCGCTGGAACCGGCGCAGCTAAGTACAAGCCGCCGCGCCGCTTCGTGGCGCTCCCACAGCCGTCGGAGCGGCGCTGACACTGATAGAGCCCGGCGAGGGACAGAGGAGACGCACTGACACCGATTGCGGCATCGCGGCAGCGAGAGCGGAGGAGGGCGAGCGCTGCAGCGGAGCCTGGACTGTTTCAAGTAGGTTGTGGGACATACCGATGAATGGGGACGCCGAGCCCTTCCACTGCTATGTAACTTGCTGGGGCTTGATATCACGCGATTGGAGGGACACCTTGCCGCGCTGCACCCCAGAGACCTGCGAGTTGCACTTCATTGCCGGTGCGAGTCGATCCCCACATACACTACAGGCGCCCGCCATTTTGAACCACGAGGGGGCCCTGGCCGCGAGCGGCAGCCTGCGATCCCCGCTGGACACCGGGAGCAGTCCGTGAAGAGGATCTCGTTATCCACTGAGCTGCCATAGTTGCACCTGGCGCGCACTGGTAAAGCCTGAGAACCCGCATGCTAGCGGAGCACTTGGTGGCTGTGACGCAGTAAGGTGCTGCCCCATTACATTACCGGAGGACTCTCTAACCGCGAGAATGGGGAAGAACGACGTCAAGCAACCTAAACTGAGTTTTGACAATAGGAAACCACCGAGGACCACGGCGGTGGAATCGGATGGGGGCGCAGCGTCGGCACGGAATGATGCCCCGGACATAGATTTTGTGGCCCTCATCATGGAGGTGAGAACCAGTTTAAAGAGCATAGATGCCAAGCTTGACAACATGGCGGCGCAGCTCGAAACCGTGAAGGCGAAAGTGGACACCCACGAGAAGAGGCTGGACTGTCTTGAGAATAGACAGACGGAATGTTGTGAATTCCAGCAGCAGGCCAAGAGACACATCACGACGCTGGAGCGGGACATTGACAACTTGCGCGCCAAGTCGGACGATTTAGAAGCGCGCTCCAGAAGATCCAACGTTCGCATTACGGGCATTCCAGAAACTACGAACACAGGGAAAATGGAACTGTTTGTGTCAAACCTCCTCCATGAACTGTTCGATCCGGATCTGTCCCCGGTTTTTACGGTGGAGAGGGCGCACAGGTCCCTTGGGAAAAAACCTCCGGTGGGAGCCCCGCCGCGCCCAATTCTGGCTAAACTGCTCAATTACCAGGATAGAGATGTCATTCTACGCTTGGCGAGAGAAAAAGGTAAAATCTTGCATCAGGGAAATCACGTTTCTTTCTACCCGGATTTCACCCCTCTGGTGCAGGCGGCCCGTAAAGAATTTCTACCTGCAAAGAAGATCTTACTGCAAGCTGGAGTGCCCTACTCTCTCCTATACCCGGCAAAGCTGAAGGTTCAGCACGAAAACGCCTCTCACTTCTTCACTGACGCCAAATCCGCCCTCAAGTTCGCTAAACACATATGTGCTGGGGCAAGGAGAAAATCGCCGAGACTTGAAGAAGCCTCGGACCAGCTAAGTGACAATGATTGACATCTCCACAGCGCTTCCCCGGCCCGGTGACTAATATGCTCTCTGCTTTGGGGCTGGACGACCCAGATGGGTCACCCACAAAGTTATGCTCCCACTGCACTGTCCCATCTGGGGTAAGTCATTGTGTCGCCTTTGCGCTAACTTTTGGCCGCAGCCACCGCGCCTCTGCTGGGACGACAACTGCCTTTGACCCTTGTGAACTGTGGGGTGGGGGCCACTGTCAGGACCCAGGAACTTGAAAGTTTGACTGTAGCCACCCCGCGTAACCGGGGATGTTTGCCGAGCGCACCACGCCTCATGGGGTGCCTCCCTTTTTTGTTGTTGTTGTTGGGGTGTTTCCACGCATTGCGTGAATGCTTATGGGATATGTCACGACCTGATTGGGGGGTTGCTGAGGGAGGAGGTTGGGGGGGGGATACTCAAAAGTTACGAATTTCTGTTCGTGTTTGGTGCGATGTACTACTACACATACCTATGTATCTGAATGCTGCATCTGCAAATATGGCGTCTGGGTGCCTGAGAGGCCTTACAGGTCGGGGATTGGTGGGGAGGGCGGGTTGCAGTCGAGTACTTTAATGGGAGGTGTTAAACTCTGGACTTGGAACATTAGGGGCCTGGGGGACTTCAAGAAAGCTCGTCTACTGCATGGAATGTTGTCCAGACACAATGTGGATGTGTGCTTCCTTCAGGAGACCCATCTGAATGTCGCCCCCTCGGCTCGATTGAAAAACTCCAGATGGGCACATGTTTATTCTTCCATATACTCAAAGTATGCGAGGGGTGTCGCGATTCTCATTCGTAGGGGGCTGGATTGGCGGGAGTACTCCCAAGTTCGGGATGAGGAGGGTAGATATGTCCTGCTCCATGGGTCATTACAGGGTCGACCTATTGTCCTGGCTGCAATTTATGGACCCAATGTGGACGATCCTGATTTTTTTAGAACTGTTTGGGCGAAAATAGTGTTGCTGGACTGTCAGTCGGTTGTGCTGGGAGGAGACTTCAACATTGTGCTGAATGATGACATGGATCGCAGAGGTGTAAGTAGGCCACAGCACACTAGGGCGCGCCAGGCGGTGTCTGATATCATGAGTGAGGGACTGCTGACTGATGTGTGGCGGGCTAGACACCCGGGAGCAAAATTGGGGACCTGCTACACATATCATAAGGACGCTTGGTCACGGCTAGACTTCTGGTTGGTCTCCCCAGCAGTTGCGACATGGGTCACGAATGTGGATATCATGGCTAGATCCTTGTCGGACCATGCTCCCTGTATGTTGGAATTGCACCCCCCAGGCACTGCACATAGGGCATTCCAGTGGCGACTTCCCCCGCACGTACTCACTGACCCTGTGTTCGTAGAAGAGATGAGGGAGGACATTAATAATTACTTTGCTGAAAATGCTGGGTCTGCCACATCTGAGGCAATTGTTTGGGATGCCTTTAAGGCTGTAATTAGGGGCCAATGTATTGCACGCAAAGCGGGGGTACTACGCACTATAAGGGATGAGTTAGCTAAAATTGAAGGAGAACTGAAAGCCCTAGATGTTGCGTTTAGTGCTGACCCATCATTGGTGACTGCGGGCGCTCTGAAATCCAAATTGCTGGCATTTAACGAGGAAGCGGAACGAGAGGTGAAGTTCCTGGGGAGACAGGCAGAGGCGCGCAGATATGGGGAAGGAGATAGACCCAGCAGGACCCTTGCCAGACTGATTGCTCCCCGCGCACAATCAAATTATATACACACTATCTATGATGCCACTGGACGCCTTGTAACAGGCCAGGAGGCGGTGTTAGGCGCCTTCGCAGACTTCTATGCTACCCTGTACACCTCGCGACAGCCCACTACACCAGCGTCCCTGCGAGACTTTCTTGACTCCATAGCGCTGGTGTGGTTCAACAACAACCATAGACAATACATGGACCTCACAGTCACGGTACAAGACATCGCCCAGGTGATTAAGAGTATGCCGGCCAATAAGGCTCCTGGCCCAGATGGCCTGACCACCTCCTTCTATAAAACATATGTTACTGAACTAGCGCCGAGACTGCACTCTGTATTTGTCGAGGCCCTCGAATTAAACTCACTTCCGGACTCCATGCGCGAGGCTCTAATTATTACACTACTCAAGCCGGATAAGGATGAACAGCAGCTGGACTCCTATAGGCCCCTGTCCCTTATAAACGTTGATGCTAAGATTTACGCGAAAGTCATCGCAGATAGGTTACAGCCGATGCTGCCTATGATAGCGCTCCCGGATCAATCGGGCTTCATCCCTGGCCGTGCGACATCACACAACCTCAGGACGATTTTCTCGGTCCTTCATTATTTACACCCGTCGGTACAGGCGGCGGTGGTGTTTCTGGACGCCACCAAAGCCTTCGACTCACTGGAGTGGCCCTACCTGTTCAGTGTTTTAGGGCGGATGGGCTTCAGTCTAAACTTCATGACCCTGATTAAGCTCCTGTACCAGGAACCAAGAGCCCGGGTGAGCGTTAATGGTCTCGTCTCCAAGCCTTTCAGTATTTCACGAGGAACTAGGCAGGGTTGTCCTCTGTCACCGCTCCTTTTTGCAATTGCAATGGAACCGCTGGCGGCCAGGGTCAGACAACACCACACTGCCAGGGGCATTGGCTTCAGTGCTAGAAGCTTGCTAATCTCGCTATATGCGGACGATGTAACACTGTATGTCCTGAATCCTAAAGATAACCTGAGCCCGCTACTCCGGGAATTTGTACGATTTGAAGGCCTGGCGGGGATATCCATTAATTGGGCGAAGTCAGTGGCCTTCCCCCTTACGGAGAGCACTGAACGCCCCGCTCCTGACTACCCCCTCAGATGGGAAACAGAAGCTGTCAAATATCTGGGCATCTGGATAAGCCGGAATGTGCAGGAGCTGTGGTCGATGAACTTCGGTAGAGCGGTAGACTGGTTGGAAGGGAAGGTTGAGATCTGGAATAAACTGCTGCTGTCCCTGGTCGCGAGAATTGCATTGACTAAAATGGTGGTCCTCCCTAAATTCTTGTATTTGTTTGTCAACGTGCCGCTGCCTATGACAGCGTACTTCCACGCCCGGGTCCGCTCCCTGCTGCTTAAACTGGTGTGGGCTGGAGGTCAGGCCAGAGTCTCCTGGGACCTACTCACGCTTCCGCTAATACAAGGTGGTCTGGGTGCCCCAGATTTGAAACTCTACGCACTCTGTGCGCAAGCCCAATTCCTGCACTTCTGGGCGTTCCCTACCCCCTACCAGCCGCACGTGGCAGTGGAGCTAGCCGTGGTCGCCCCCTTGCCGTTGCGAGTGGCCTTGTATGGTAAAGTTACTTGCCCGTCACGCGAGGTGGACACGGTGGAAATGGTCCGCTGGTCCTGGCGCGAACTTCAGAGGCGAGCCGGTCTCTCCATGCTTTATGCGCCAGCTGTCCCCCTGAGGGGTAACCCGTTGCTGCCTTGTCTAACGGCCAGAGGCGACGTCCTCACTATCCGTGGCAATCGACTTCTCACCTTTGCTGACTTATATCCGTATGGCACTTTTTTCGAGATGCCCGCCGATACAGTAGACCAACCCTGCACATTCACTGACATATTGCTATATCACTCCCTTAAGGAGTCTTGCAAGAAGATAGGGCCGTGCTTCCCGGAGGAGCCCGGCGCGCTCGCCGCCCTTCAAAACTTGCTTTCTAGGCCTTCCCCCAAAAAGCTGGTGTCCAGGTTGTATAATTGTATGCAGGAACAGGCACCAGTGACAGTGGCCACGGCCAAAACCGCCTGGACTGCAGACCTGGGGGACGAGATGCCGGACGACGCGTGGGAGTATTGTTGTGCACAACTCACAGCCCTGTCCCCAAATTATCGTCTGCGGCTCATCCACTTCAAATTCCTACACAGATATTACCGTACTCCGACACTACTACACCGCATGGGCATCCGGGAGGATGCATCTTGCTGGAGATGTGGAGGTGAAGGTGCGTCCTTTATCCATATGGCCTGGACCTGCCCCAAGTTGTCTAACTACTGGACAGAGGTCTTCGCGGCCATTAATCAAATCACCCAACGGGAGGACTCACCGTCTCCACTGCTAGGGCTGCTGGGGTATGTTAAGGACACTGAGCCCTGCGACAGGAAATTGCATGCGTTACTCCTATTATATGCCAAGCGACAAATCGCACTGCACTGGGGCAGACCGACCCCCCCCTCTCTCGAAAGCTGGATCAGAGACGTGACTTACGGCCACGCGCAATTGACACATTACTGGGAGACCATGCCCACCGCTTCCAGACCCACTGACATATGGGGCCCGTTTATACAGTGGACCTCTGCACGCACAAACACTGACACCCCACATGCCTCACGTGATACAAGCATTTCAGATGATATGGGCTGAGGGTGCGCAATGCGTAGGTTAATTAGGGTGGTCCTGAATTCCCACGTTAACACTGGCACACCCTGCCTGGACGCATACTGTGCGACTGCTGTCCTCACTGACCCGGTTGGAGTCCCTGACCCCCCCCCGCGCCCCACTGGCAGTCCCGTGCCCTGGACTTTGCCCCTGCCCCCCCCCCCCCCCGCCCACTAACCCCGCGCCTATGCGTGTACGGACAAGGCGACTTTACACTCTCGCTCTGGTAATAGATGGCACTTGACATGCAGGTCGTGTAGCTGGCCCATGTGACCCTTTTGTGGATTGACGTGTTGTATGGATGTGTTTTCCATGTACTTGCACCTCCGTTTGTAGTTTCTAACTTGATTTGTTGGGGGGTTGGTTGGGAGAAAAATGGTGCCGACGGACACATCCTTTTCAGGACATGCAGTAGCGGGTGGCTTACTGCTCCTTCCTTAGGAGCGGCCTCGCTGATTTCCCACTTCTTTCAATTGTTGGAGGCACTGTACAAAACGTAAGACCGTTTCCTTGCTGAAGTCATACTGCGTAAACTCAAAATTCTATTGTGTTGCATGCTTGCATCTGTATGTTACACCCGGTTGGGTGATGGAACCTATCTGGTTCTCAGAATTTTTTGTATGCACTTCTTGATAGCGGCCTGCCTCCGGGTTGTTGGCGTGACGCAGTGTGCAACTTCTCTTTCATTTGTTCAAAATAAATGTCTTACACCAAAAAAAAAAAAAAAAAAAAAAACAAAACAAGTGGGATACATATATTGGCGTGGTTTTGACCAGAAAGTATCAGAATTAAAGTGAGAATGTGGTCACATGTTTCAACCTTTTGCAATTTTTAGGTTTTCAACAGGACCAAGTGGGGTGAGTCGAGAGGTCTGCGCACATTAAGGCGCACCCGTCCCTGACTCAACTGTTTGCCAGACCGTGTACGTACGGTTTAGCTTGCTTACAGCCTTCTGTGTAAGGAAAAAATCTGAAACAATAGACACATTTCTTGCATTAGTTGCTCCAACATATTGCTTTTTGTCTCCTTTGAAATAATTTGCGTGCCACATACAGAGTATGGGGCGTCCAAAGACACATATCAGACATGCATGCAAAAGTACACTGTTTGTTCGAGGTGAATACTCGGTCTGTCCCAGCTGGGTGACTTTATATTAAGTATATACCCACTCAACATTCGCCCTCAATAAAGTGGGTGTCATGCGCTCCTAAAACATCTCTAGGGGGCGCTATGTGACTATTTTTAGGGTGTGTTACTCTTACAACGCATCTTTTACAACGTAATGCTGTTACAACGCAGCTATTACATCGCAAATACCATTACAATGCATGCCATTACAACGCATGGCATTACATAGCAGATGCTATTACAACGCATACCATTACATCGTAAGTATTGGTAAGTATTTAATTTTTTATTTTTTTTTATTTAATATTTTATAATTGATTTATTTATTATTAATTATAAAAAAATATTTATTTCGTTTTTAAATATTATAAATTAAATATATTAATATATTAATTTAAGTATTTTTTTAAATAAGTATGAGTATAGGAGTATATGTTTTGGGGTACTGATGTATATGTTTTGGGGTGTTTGGGTATTTTTAGGTTTTAGGGCAGTGTTTGGGTTTTGGGGTACAGGGGTGTTTTTAGGTTTTAGGGCAGGGTTTGGGTTTTGGGGTACAGGGGTGTTTTTAGGTTTTAGGGTAGGGTTTGGGTTTTGGGGTACAGGGGTGTTTTTAGGTTTTAGGGTAGGGTTTGGGTTTTGGGGTACAGGGGTGTTTTTAGGTTTTAGGGTAGGGTTTGGGTTTTGGGGTACAGGGGTGTTTTTAGGTTTTAGGGCAGTGTTTGGGTTTTGGGGTACAGGGGTGTTTTTAGGTTTTAGGGCAGGGTTTGGGTTTTGGGGTACAGGGGTGTTTTTAGGTTTTAGGGTAGGGTTTGTGTTTAGGGATAATTAAATTATATTTACCATTTTAAAATTGATTAAAATATATTTAATAAATTAAATTAATTATTTTACACTAATTATATTTTTTAATTAAATTAATTAAATTAAATAAATAATTATTATTAATTTAATTTAATTTCATTATCAAAAATATGTACTTTAAACGAATTACCTTTTTTTATTAAATTAAATTAATTACTATTTTTAATAAAATTACATTTATTAAATAGATATTATTTATTAAATAGATATTATTTAATTAAATTAATTTAATGACAATTTTAAAATGTCTTTTAATTTAATTTTCTTAAATAAATTAATTACAATAAACTAAATAACATTTTTAAAAAAAGCTATACTTACCTATACTTACGATGTAATGCCATGCGTTGTAATAGCATTTGCGATGTAATGCCATGCATTGTAATGACATCCGTTGTAATGTATCCCGCGTTGTAAAATCTGCGTTGTAACGGAACGCGTTGTAATACATCGCGTTGTACTGACACCAATCCTTTTTTAGTCATTGTATGTCTAATGCCCTTGAATCGGGCATGACGTGGTTTTACACATTTTATCAAACGGACATGGGTGAGGTGGCCAAGGTTTCTACTTTCACTAGTGGTCGGAATGCCTAAAATGATGTAACAGAAATTAATACACTCAACAAAGGACCTACTAGAAACTACTTTTAGTTGAACTCCATGGATAATGTGGGGAGGCCTGGATTCGAGCGTTCTGTGGGTAAAAGAAAGATTGCAGACTTGAGGATTCAAGGAAGCGGGACGTCGTGGTGAAAGGCGCCCGTTCCCGCACGTCAAAGCTATTAAAAAAGCGGAGCCCATTCGCTTGATTCGTAAGGAACTTACTTGTCAAATGTTGGTGGCCCACTGGAAACCTATCCTAAACCTATCCTAAACCGCTTACCTTCATAACAGTTAGGGGATCTGGGAAAAGTACCCTAACGTGTTGCGACACAACACAACTTTATTGTGTCCCCGGTTTGTCTACATAGAAGACATTGCACACATGTTGGCAGAGATAATCTGTTATTAGCACAGATAAATTGATGTCATGAATTAAAGCATATACTAAGCTCATATTTAAAGCACTCTACAGGCATTGGGAAAGAAATTATGTGGATGAGGGATTTTTCTATATATATGAGGGATTTTTTCTCTCTATATATATGCAGATACACTAATGGTAACGAGTGTAGGTAATGCGAGGTTATAGGAGCTACCTTTTAATGCACATATACTAATGGCAAAGAGGGTAGGTAATTACCTGTGAAAGGAAATCGGTATACCGTGCTCAGTAATTATTAAGACAGTGAGGTTTTTTCAATTGATTTTATCTTTGTCTCACGGTGTTCCACGATATATTATCGTTTAGACCAGATACATTGGTGGAGAGTCTATATACCCATCGATGACTTTTTTATTATTTGGAACGGTTCAGAGCAGACTGCCATTGACTTTGTCAGGAAACTCAATCACAATGACCTCAATCTGGTCTTTACTGCCAACTACAGCAGGAAGACAATTGAGTTTCTGGATATAGCTATCAACATCAATGGCCCCATCATTGAAACTATCCTACACCGTAAGAAAACGGCAGGCAACAGCATACTGAGGGCCAATAGCTCGCACCCCCGTAAGCTGATACAAAGTATCCCCTATGGGGAATTGCTGAGGGCCAAGAGGACCTGTAGCACTACAGAATCATTTGAAAGGGAGAAACAAGTGATGTGTGACAGATTCATTGAACGTGGTTACAACAACAAAACCATTCAATTTGCATGTGAAAGAGCTGAAAAGATTGCCAGGACTGATCTGCTCTACTCTAACAAAGAACCACAGAGGAGCAAGAATGTAAGGTTTATTACCACTTATTGTGGTCAAGCCAATGAGATAAGAGATATATTCAATAAGCACTGGCATGTCTTATTGAATGATGAACATCTCAAATCTGATCTGGCTAGTAATCCTCAGATTACATTCAGAAAAAGTAGATCCCTAAAAGGTGAACTCAGCCATAATCATGTCACACTTACCAGGAATATCACTACTAGAACTGGCTATAAGTGTTGTAGAAAGTGTAAAGCGTGCAGGGGAAGTGTCAATTGTGATAAACTGGTGGTTCCAACCACAGGAAAGGAATTCTATATAAGAAAACACCTGACCTGTGATACCACTTATTGTGTCTACATTTTAATATGTCCATGCAATAAGTGGTATGTTGGTAGCAGCAAACATACAGCCACGAAAAGAATCTTGGAACATCTACGGGCCATCAGAAATAAAACAAAAACATACCCTGTTGCTCGTCACTTCCAGACACACCACTTTAGCGATGAAACCAAACTCCGTATGGTGGTGATTGATAAGATAGATCTGGGAATGAGAGGGGGTAACCGTGAACTCTCCCTGAGGAAACTTGAATCGACCTATATTATTGATTTCGACTGTACTATACCCGGTGGCCTAAATGTTAATGAAGAGCTTGCAATACATCTGCAGTAAAATTGTAAGTGGCATCGTAGCTTGTCAACACTGACATTCAGTAATTTTAAATTCTTCTTTTCTTTCAGACATTTAGAACATGTTTTGCAGAGTAGGTTTTCTGTGAAGAACTTACCTTTTGAAGAGACACAGTACCTATCATCAATAATGCCCACTGGGGCAAGAACTTTTTAAGGCACTAATTTTTGACTTCCCTTACATGCTCACCAGGGTGAAGTATATGCTTTCAGTGCTTTGAGGTCCTGATTTGCCCACTTGGGCACTATGTTTCTGTGCAATCACCACTGATGGATATTACAATTTGTGATTGTGTGTATTTTGAATTGCCCACTAGGGCGTTATTCTGGGCTTGCATTGAATTTTGGTGTCATACATGTTCTTCACTATTCTACTTTTATATGTCACATTGCTATTATTTAAGCTTTTTAGACATACTAAGATGGCCGACACATTTACCATCATGTTGGTTGTACCTGCAAAACAGTCCGTCCTCTATGTTTTTTGCACTTGTTTGCGGATTTAAAACTGATGTTCTTGTGGCGAGACGGTAAGCGTAATCAAGGCTTAACCGCCGAAACGCGTTGTTGTTGCCATTAAATCTATTATATTTGCACAGAAAAGGTGTCCGGGCTATCATTTCATACAGAACTGATTCGTGAAAAGAATTAATTGGGACTGCTGGTGCCCGGCTCGGACCGCCCGCCGACAGTGCTTCTCCACTACCAGCACTCGTGAAAAGGATATATATATATGTATATATATATATATATATATATATATATATATATATATATATATATATATATATATATATATATATATATTTTCTCCAATCAGTTACTTGTGCAACGCCTTTGCACAAAGTCCAGTACGCAGACACAGATGAATGAATCCACAGCCAGTCTTGCATGGATATATTTCTTTTATTCCATCATAAAGTGCAGAGGTGCAACAAAACGCCGAACAGACGCGTTTCGGGCATGAACGCCCTTGCTCACTGTCAGCGGGTTAGTGGCTGAGTACACATTTAAATACTGCAACAAACAATTGCCACAAGGCGCCAAAACGCTAACATCAATCCATGACATAGAAAGTGGACTTCAGTCAATGGTGAGTAAATTCAAACCTTATTTTCATGGCGGCCATATTTGAAAGGTACAAATATAGTATTTGGTGTTGCAATTACTGCAGATAAGGTATTTCGTAGTACAAATACATGTTAACCAAAGGCACATTTAAAAAAATCAACTGCCTTAATTCATGGAAATTACGTTTTAAAGTGCAAATGCATTATTGCAATGATGTGCAAAATATCGCAAATAAAAAATCATTCACTGATAATAAATTGTGCAAATACGCAAAAGAGAAGATTTCATCATTGTGCAAATACGCTGTAAACATTAATTGTCATTAACATAAATTTCCAAAAGGCGTCCATCATGCCCTTAGATTAGAGTCACTGTAAAAAATTGCTCGATGACAAGTTAGGCAACACCATGATTTCTTTGAAATTAACCAAAAGACTCCACGTGGTGAAACTAGAGTAATGGCGTGTGGTTATCAACACATATCTATTAATGAATTTAAAAGATTCTATAACATGTTGCATTTGATAAAATGTACTTGCAATCGGATGCTGTTTCATTATCTCAGACCACTAGGTAAATAAATAATATTAAAGTGAAGGAGTGCTAAAATGTCCTGACCAACAGGTATAAAACACAATGGGGTTGAGGGAAAAAAACATAACCAATATAATGTTAAAATATGCAATTGCATAACAATCTTGTTCAATTATATGTCTTGAAATGCCTCTATGTGTTGCATGGTGGTATATTCAATCACACGATTATAGTTAACATTGGTCCCTGCCACAGACCAACGTCATCTCAGTTATAACGTGGGCAAAAAGCGTGGAAACCCAGATTATTAAAGCAAGGGAACATGATATTTAATCCTAATAGAGACATGCATCTACCTATTCTGATATTGACATATTTACAAGTGGCATGTGTTAATGTACAAAAATGTTGGATTAAAGAAAAGTGCTCAGGTCTTCCCCCATGTTCAGACCCCCCGGGATCTTTGTGTTGAGGCGAACAATGTAAAGGGACTCCAACTGTCTCAACTGTCTTTCGTAGTCTCCACCTTTCTTGGAGGTTCTGACTACATCTATCACAAAGTAACTCAGATGGGATAGGTTTCTACTGTGATATTGGTCAAAATGCCGAGCTACTGGGTAGCTTTTATCGCAGTTGACTATGGCCCGTAAGTGCTGAAGGATACGTTGGTGCACCGGGAGTTTGGTGCTACCCACGTACCTTAGATTGCATGAGCACGTAAGTACATATACTGCTAGCTCAGTCTTGCAAGTGTAGTGGCCTCTGATGTAAGTTGGTTTGCAGTCAAATGGTGTCATATAAGACCTGGTATTCGTGCCAAATTTGCATGCTCTGCATGATATACACCGGAAAAAACCTTTCCGAGGTGACAACCAATCGTTGTTCTTTACCGATTCCGGTGAACCGGACACTAAAGCATTTCTCATACTGTATGCCCGTCTGTAAGTCACTTCAGGTTTTTTGGGTAAAATATCTCTCAATGTGGGGTCAGTCAGAATGACGGACCATTGTCCTCTGACTAATTTCGAAATTTGATTAGCCTGGCGACTAAACCCTGTGATCAAACGTATGGTGTTGCTATTCTCTTTCTGAGTATCATTAGTGGAGGCAGAACTGGAGGGGGCCTGCAGGAGACTTATCCTGTCCAAATTGTTGGCTTTGGACATGGCTGTCTTTAGGGCACTGAGTTTGTAACCCCTTGCTTCCAACCTTTTTGTGGCCTCGTTCTGATGGAAATCCCTAAGTTCCACTGAGCTACAGGTCCTGTGAATCCTAAGGAATTCTCCATATGGTATGGATCTGATGGTATGACCCGGGTGGAAACTGCGTGCGTGCAGTATTGTATTGCCTGCTGTGATTTTTCTGTATAGGCTTGTGGTCAGAGTGTTATTAACTATTGTGACCTGCACGTCTAAGAAGCTAATTACAGTATTGCTGATTTCAGCACTAAATATTAGGTTGGAATCATTCACATTTATGGATTTTACAAACCGCTCAGCTTCCTCCTGACTCCCCTTCCAAATAATGAAAATATCATCGATGTACCTCATGTACTTTATGATGTTGTTGTGCCAAACACTCGAGTATTGTGCCCTGAGGACATGCTCCTCCCACCAACCCACGTGGAGCCCCGCGTAGGTTGGGGAAAAACATGCCCCCATTGCCACTCCCCTCAACTGTTTAAAAACTTTGTCATCAAACAAAAAGATGTTATTGTTGAGGCATCGTTCTACCATAGTCAAAAGCATGTTATTGTGTTTGTGCAACTCTACTGGTCTCTTACCCAAATAGAATTTTAAAGCTTTGAGGCCATCATGATGAGAAATACTAGTATAGAGACTAGCGATGTCCATAGTGATTAACAAATAATCTGGTGACCACACACTCTGATTCATGATTTTAAGGAAATCCGTACTGTCCTTTATATATGCAGGCAGAGTGGTTACAAAGTCTTGTAAATAATGGTCTATATACTTGGAGGTGTTCTCAAACAAGCTGTGGATGGCAGATACTATAGGTCTTCCCGGCACTGGTCTGACCCCTTTGTGGACCTTTGGGATGAAATAAATGTTCGGTATTACTGGGTGCTCTTTGTATAAATATTTCATCTCATCTTTCGTTAGAAGTCCATCTCTTTTCCATCCATTTAATTCTTTGTAATAAGCTTGTTGGATGGTTTTTGCTGTCCTTATTTCGATTTGCGCATAGCATGCTCTGTCATGTAAGTGGCGATACGCTTCTTCCATATATTCCAATTTACTCCAAAGTACCACATTCCCCCCTTTGTCAGATTGATTTACAATGATAGTGTCATTGGATTGTAACTTCTTTATTAGATCATTGTAAGGCCTCATATTGGCATTGGTGGCATTCCTTTGTTTACTGACTTGGGTATGCAGTTTTTTCAAACCGTTGGTTAACATTTCTGCATATGTATCTATGGCATCTTTGGGCATGGATGGGATGAAGGTTGATGGTAGTTTAAAGCCACTGAGCTCACTTTGTCCAATGTCAATATTTTCCTCACAGGCTGCGTTTTGGGTGATAAGAAACTACCACTGACGTGTGTAACTACATATAATACATTGTCAAATAAAATGCAAAATCCATTAACAAGCACTGGAGCATACTCAATACCAGACACCCGCATTGGGAAAAACACACTTTTCTCTTTCAAGAGAGCCAGAAGCATAAAGGACACACTAGTACATACCCGCTCGAGACAGGATGCGACAGAAGAACCCACAACAGTACTCAGCACATGGGGGTTATCAAAAGTCATCGGTCACTACCCATGTGGGAACTGCAGTGTGTGTCACTTGACCACGGCAACAAAAACCCTGAAATTGGAGAAAGATAAAATCTGGACGCAGAGGACCCACACGAACTGCAACAGCCACAACGTGGTGTACCTAATAACATGCCTGTGTGGTCTACAATACATGGGCATGACCGGAAGGAAGGTCAAACAACAAATTTGTGAACACAGAAGCGCGATCAGGTGCAAAAAAGTAACCACAAAACTGACAGAACATTTCCTGACGATGAACCCCACCACAAACGACATAAGGTGGACCGTAATTGAAGTGATACACCCAGGGGAAAATACTACACAACGCTTGTTTGTAAAGGAGCAACGCTGGGTATATAGACTCTCCACCAATGTATCCGGTGTGAACGATAATATACTGTGGAACACCGTGAGACAAAGATAAAATCAATTGAAAAAAACCTCACTGTTTTAATAATTACTGAGCATGCTATACCAATTCCCTTTCACAGGTAGCTCCTCTACCCTTGAATTACCTACACTCTTTGCCATTAGTGTATGTGCATATGTGTATATATATATATATATATATATATATATATATATATATATATATATATATATATATATATATATATATATATATATATATATATATATATATATATATTCAAGCTCCTGGGTCTGCCACCAAGTTGAAGGAGCACTCGAACAACAGAGAAGGTTTTGACCCGTAACCTTTATTGTTAGGTACAAACTGCACACGTGGGTGGGCGGGATATGCAGAAACTTTGAATCACCTTCTCTGTTGTTCGAGTGCTCCTTCAACTTGGTGGCAGACCCAGGAGCTTGAATACAGAGCGGCGCCCAGCCGCGAAGGTGCACCATCCTGTCTAAAACGGGGGCCATGAGATGGGATGTTACCTACCTCGACTGTGGAGCAGCGGAGCTGGATTAAGACTGCAGCGTTGGTGGAGGCTCATCCAGAGTCTAGGGGTCCATACAGGGCAGCAGTTAAGAAAGTGCGTTCATTTATGGACTTTAAAGACTTCAACATCCACAATGCTGAGGGGCGTGAATGGCCCAATCAGTGAGCATGTAGGAGTGCCGCACGAAAACTTCGGTAGAAGCCTCTGAGGAAGATAGAAATTGAAACGCGTCAGGTGATTCGAAGTTTCTGCATATCCCGCCCACCCACGTGTGCAGTTTGTACCTAACAATAAAGGTTACGGGTCAAAACCTTCTCTGTTGTTCGAGTGCTCCTTCAACTTGGTGGCAGACCCAGGAGCTTGAATACAGAGCGGCGCCCAGCCGCGAAGGTGCACCATCCTGTCTAAAACGGGGGCCATGAGATGGGATGTTACCTACCTCGACTGTGGAGCAGCGGAGCTGGATTAAGACTTCAGCGTTGGTGGAGGCTCATCCAGAGTCTAGGGGCCCATACAGGGCAGCAGTTAAGAAAGTGCGTTCATTTATGGACTTTAAAGACTTCAACATCCACAATGCTGAGGGGCATGAATGGCCCAATCAGTGAGCATGTAGGAGTGCCGCACGAAAACTTCGGTAGAAGCCTCTGAGGAAGATAGAAATTGAAACGCGTCAGGTGATTCGAAGTTTCTGCATATCCCGCCCACCCACGTGTGCAGTTTGTACCTAACAATAAAGGTTACGGGTCAAAACCTTCTCTGTTGTTCGAGTGCTCCTTCAACTTGGTGGCAGACCCAGGAGCTTGAATACAGAGCGGCGCCCAGCCGCGAAGGTGCACCATCCTGTCTAAAACGGGGGCCATGAGATGGAATGTTACCTACCTCGACTGTGGAGCAGCGGAGCTGGATTAAGACTGCAGCGTTGGTGGAGGCTCATCCAGAGTCTAGGGGCCCATACAGGGCAGCAGTTAAGAAAGTGCGTTCATTTATGGACTTTAAAGACTTCAACATCCACAATGCTGAGGGGCGTGAATGGCCCAATCAGTGAGCATGTAGGAGTGCCGCACGAAAACTTCGGTAGAAGCCTCTGAGGAAGATAGAAATTGAAACGCGTCAGGTGATTCGAAGTTTCTGCATATCCCGCCCACCCACGTGTGCAGTTTGTACCTAACAATAAAGGTTACGGGTCAAAACCTTCTCTGTTGTTCGAGTGCTCCTTCAACTTGGTGGCAGACCCAGGAGCTTGAATATATATATGAATATATATATATATATATATATATATATATACATATACATATACATATATATATATATATATATATATATATATATATATATATATATATATATATATATATATATGTATATATATATATAAATCCCTCATCCACATAATTGCTTTGCCAATGCCTGTAGAGTGCTTTTAATATGAGCTTAGTATATGCTTTAATTCATGACATTAATGTATCTGTGCTAATAACAGATTCTCTCTACCAACATGTGTAAAATGTCTTCTATGGGGGCGTGGCCAAGATGGCGGTGTGAGCGGACGTGCCTCGCTGAGCTCCCGCCGCCGGTCACCGAATTTAGCACTGCATCAGCACTTGCCCGGCCGAGAGTGGCCCCGAGAGACTCCTGGCACCAGCGCCACAGCAGCGGCGACCTTCTGGCCCAGTTCTGAGACCGGAGGCAGCCTGACCCGTGCGGTAATCGGCCGCGGAGACAGCGGCAGTTGGGGCCTAGCGCACTCCTCGAGACAGGAGCGCGAACGAGAGCGAGGCCGAGGAGGGCGGAGCCACAGAGCCGCCTGAGATCGCCCGAGGCAGGCATCAACTGAGGCGGCGGGTCCGGCCCGCGCGGAGACGCGCGAGGCTTCCTACGGTTCCACGTGGAAGCTACTGCGGACCTGCCGACCCCATCGGAGAACGGAGCGGACATTGCCCGGGCTGCCGTTGGCTCCCGTCCTCGGACCTGGCGGCGCCGCCTGGAGGGCGC
This sequence comes from Lissotriton vulgaris, assembly GCF_964263255.1. NCBI lineage: Eukaryota > Metazoa > Chordata > Amphibia > Caudata > Salamandridae > Lissotriton > Lissotriton vulgaris. The sequence continues at coordinate 748,787,219 of NC_141685.1, read as the reverse complement.
GCACGAGCCTTGAGACCCGACTGGCAGCACAGTGGAGAAGAGGTACGGGGGGGAAGAGACAGTAACACCAGGCCCCCCCCCCTCGCAGACCACCCGCGTCCCGATCTGCCTGGCCGGGGAAGAATCGTCGAGAGAGGCGCGATCCCCAGCAGCGTCCCGCCATCTTAGGCGTACATGCACTGAAGCCGCGTGGGAGCGCGACATCGGCCTAGCCCGCGCCAGGCGACCGCTGACACCGGGGGTGGCATCTGGGACCGTCCACCTTCCTGCCCACTCTCTTGAACTGCCGACCTGCGCGACGGCCCTCGCGCCAGCACGGGATCAGCCCGGGGGCCACGGCTGGGGGACACGTCGAGAGTGGAGCCATTGAGCCACGCGCGGCGCCCGCCTGCACCAGGGGAACCTGACAACGAGCCCTGCACTACCCTCGCACCCGCTCTGCAGGCCCGGGTGGCGACTCCAGCAAGAACCCAGACACCGGCCGGAGGACGCCCCTGAGCTCCAAGGCTAGAAGAGGACCCCGCCCCCGGCTTGACCCCCACCCGAGGGGTGAACCCCTGGCGAAGCCCTCACACCCGGGCCCTCACTGCGGGGGCCACACTGTGACTCCGACACCCGGCTAGACACATAGCCGGCACACAGGGCGCGCCACCTCTCCGCTACCCACGTGCCGGACGCCAAGAGACGCAGCGGCATCTGCGGCCTGGGCCAACGGTACCAGTAGCGGCCTGTTGCTGGGCAAGGGACACCGCAGGCGCCATGTCCAACGCCAGGACGAGGAAAGACCGCTCCATCGCTGAGCTCTTCACCCCCGGTGCCGTGTGGAAGAAGGCGGATGTCGCAACGACCAGCCACCGCGTGGGCTCCGAGAAGAAATGCCAGGCCTCGCCAGCCCAGGGACAGACAGACTCAGAGGGCCCTGTCACGCGCTCCTTCCTGGAGTCGCTCTTCATGGGGCTACGCGAAGACATCCAGGAGCTGAAGAAAGAACTCCAGGACGAGATAAAGGAAGTGCGCCGAGATACCGACGCCATTGGCGAGAGAGTAGCGGAACTAGAGACGAAGAGCGACGCACGGGACATAGAAATTGAGGCGCTGCGGCAGGAACTGGTGCGCATACACGACCAGCAAGTGGACCTCCAGACGCATGCCGAGGATTTGGAGAACCGCTCCAGGCGGCATAACATCAGGATCCGGGAGGTGAAGCACTCCCCTGACACGGAAGACCTCTTCCAATTTACTCAGGGCCTGTTCAATCATATCCTAGGCCGACCGTCAGACGCTCCCCTGGGCCTAGACAGAGTGCACAGGACGGGCCCACCTAGAGCGGCTACGGCCCACCCAGCGGACATCCTTGTATGCGTACAGGACTTTCGGACCAAGGAGGAGATCCTCAACAAGGCGCGCCAGATGGCGCCGGTGTCCTTTGGCGCACACTCCCCTGCTCTTTATCAGGACCTTGCAGCGCTGACCCTGGAGAAGAGGCGCATCTTCGGACCTGTCACAGCAGAGCTGCGGAAACGCCACATCTCCTACAGCTGGGGACACCCCTTTAGGCTTGTGTTCAAGATGGGCAATAATCTTCACCAGATTCGCTCCCTCAGGGAGGCTTGCACCCTCCTGAACATTGAAGAGCCGACTGAGGCCGAGAACCTGGGGCGGGGGGCACCCCCAGCGAGGATGCACCGGGACGGTGGCGGCAGCAGCGGCGGCGACACAGAACGCGACGTCCCGCCACCAAAGAAATAGCAGAAGGCCAACGAGCAGCAGTGGAAACCGTCGCACAAGGCCTAGTGAATAAAGAAACCGACTGATCTCTGGCCAAAGTCTCAAAGTACTACGGGGACACGGCCCGGCCGGGACTGCTCACTCCGGCGGCGGGGGCGAAGCCTCGCTAGCCCGCGCTATGTCTGCGCCATCCCTTTGATGGCTGACCCAAACGGAGACGTGCACTGTCCGACGTCACCGTCGCCATCGCCTACACTCCAAGTGTTTCCCTTACCACTGGTCCAGCGGACATTCACCTGGATCTGGGACTATGATAGTTTGGACTTCTTAATGGTTGAGTTGACATGGGCAGAGGGTGGGGGTGGGGGGAGAATGGCTTCGGTGCTTACACCCTTCTCAAGGATCGAACACTGCACTAACGGGGGTTGGGGAGAGGGGGGAGTTGCACCAGTTGGGGTCGGGGGGGAGTTGGGGGAAGGAGGGGAGGGTTGGGGGGGTTCTCCTTGTCCAAGGGATTCTACCACCACTAGCGGAGTCGGTTTGACCTCCGGCGCAGTGTCTTCCACGGTCCATCAGCCAGCGCCCGCCACCTCCAGGTGGGACCTAGCGTTTCCCCTATTACCTCGGACATGACACGAGAAATAACAGTGCTCTCGCTTAATGTGCGGGGGCTCAACAGTCCGAACAAACGCAAAGCCATACTGTCCTTCCTCGAGCGTTCCAAAGCGGACATCTGCCTCCTCCAAGAAACACACCTGGTCCGTAACGACCAGCACAGACTCAAAGCGCGCGCCTTTCCATGGCAGTTCTTCTCCTCATCCCTGAAGAAAGCTGCTGGGGTAGCGATTCTTGTGGAAGAAGGTAGGGCTAGGACCTTTCTCAAGATTTGCCCGGCGCTAACCGCCCTTGTACCATTCAAATTACCAAGCAATGAGGCAGGCGCCGGAGACCAGAAGGCAGGAAACAGAAGTTTATTCCGAAGGAGCAGAACACATCAGATCAGACAACAAGGTATCGTCTCGAGGTGCTCTAACAGCCTCTCGGAGGCCTGGCCTCTTATACACTGGTTTATGGCATGTGACCTTCCTTTATTACAATCAGAACTTTGTAAAGCAAGGAAAAGACATCCCCGTAATCCTCGTGTCAATCCCACCCCCATATACCTTCACAATAGAGGTCCTCAACCTGCTGATAAGAGGAGGGGGTCATCACGCAGCTGAGTGTTCCGTCGAGTCTTAGGATGTGTGCGCCTGATCATATCACAGGGGGTGGGGAGGCCTGGATCAATAGAGGGTCCTTTGAAGTAGAGCGACCTCATACAATAAGGGGCAGTAAATGATATCTCCCGGCTTAGGCAGTGGCCTCGGACCTGTGTGGACAGTCGGACACGGGGTGAGGGGCCATCAATGGAGTGGTATTCATGCTGCGTGGACAATCCAGCGCAGAGGGGAGGTTTATCAACAGAGGGGCATTCATGGGAGGAGAGGAGGTGTTGGTCAGGCGCTGGCGTGACTCCCAAGGACAGGGTCATGCAGAAGGGTCATGCTCATAAGGAGGAGGGAGGGGGAGCCAGGGTGCGCGGAGGATGCTTGCTGGGTCAGAGGGGCGCGCTGGCGATCGATCGTGGACAGGGAGACCATGATATCTAAAATGGCTGCCGTGCACGTAGTACATAGGTGACCTAGAATGGCTGCCGTGCACGTAGTACATAGGTGACAAGCTGGCGCAGATGATGTTCAGATCGCAAACTAAAATTCCACAGTCCTCCCTTTTAACATGTCTCGCCAACTTGTCAGTTCGGATTTATCCCCATAAGGCCACGTATTTCTACTTCATAGAGGGGGCTCATGTGCTCATTTCGGAAGTCCAAAGTTTTTGGGCACATACAGTTAGAAACAAGGCCGAACAAAGGTGGCAGACATTGGATACCTAAGCAGCACCCACATAATATCACAAGAGGTATCAGCACGAAGGAAAACAACTTCCAACCCCAATTTTTCAAAGTGTCCCAAAACCAGCTCCCAAGCGACCATCCTTCCTGTTCTTGGTGAACCTCCGAGGAAAGTCTGTGGAGGTGTTCGATGGCTTTGTAGACTGAAGGCGAGTTGTCTGGCACGTAGGTGCAGCAGCTGGATCCGATGATGCGGCATGCTCCTCCTCGGTCGGCTAGGACCACGTCTAGGACGAGTCGATTTTGAAGGGTCACAAGGCGGACCGCCTGAAGCTCCGCAGTGTTGTTGGCGAGGATACCAGCCGTGATGTTGATCGTTGTTTCTACTGCCTGGGTCAGGTGTCGGATAGCAGGGCTGTTTGCCATTGGGCCCCACAGAGGAACAAGTCCCTTTGCTGCATCCAGGAACTGTGCTCCGGTGGAGTCGGCTTGTCCAAGGTCGTCTGCACGCCTCTGCCGGTGGTGGTTGGCAGGGGCTACATATGTGGGTGGAAGAACGAAGGCAATGTAACAGACGCCTTTCCAGCCTCTCGGGAGCCAGGTGTAAGCTTTGGTGCCACACACAAAGTACATATTCGGAGAAGCAACAAAAGAAGGGGGTTCAGCTGAGTCCAATGTTCTGGTGATTCGGCAGGCGCTGTAACCCACCAGCTGCGTTCCATGGCCTTCGAGACACACGAGACCTGTGACATTGATAACAGACAGGGCTACAGTCAGAGTGGCGGTAGTTTGTTTTTGCAGATGAGTGAAGGTGGTTCTGGCCGGATTGTGGAGCACCTGTACTTCGACTCGTTCTTTGGCTGGAATGTCTTTGATGAAGGTGGCGCCTGCGAGCGCAGGACACAGGGCAGCTGGGGTCTTTCCTGTTTTGCTCAGCCAGAACCCAGAGTAGAAGTGTGACACTGTCCGGCTGGAGGTGGCGTTGTCCCTGTGGCTCTCTTGCATGAGGATCAACCAGGCGAGGCAAGAGCCGTGAACTGAGAAGGGTGAAGGGATGAAGGGGATGGAGTGTCCAGTGGCATGCGGGAGCAACCCGCAGATCCAACAGTTCGTAGCATTTGCAGCAAGGTTGTGTTGGTGCAACAGTTGCACGAAGGAATTGTTCCAGAATTCCCTGCGCCTTTCTCGGAGCTGAGGCGACAGAGAGATTAGGTGATGCTCTTTCAGGGGTGTTGGCTGTGCAGTAGGTAGCAATGCCTCATGAGCCGGTGTGTTTTCCTCCAGAATCCAGAAGGAGGTCATGAGGAGGAGGCAGAAGAGGAAGACAATGAAGAGTGCGATTGTCTTTGATTTGTGCAGGTTGTCAGTCTTTGGATTTCTATACTGGGTATTTCCCGTTGCTTCCATCATCTTCTTATCTGGCGCTTCCATCATCTTCTTATTTGGCGCTTCCATCACCTTCAAGGGGCTCGGTAGTGGGCAGAACCACAGACTTCGTTTAGCTTCTCTCCCGGCGACCCTTGATTGTGTGTAGGTCACCGTTCTGAGATTTAACTTAGTCCGTGGCCTACTTAGCCGAAGCTCCCTCCTTTCGACGCAGGAAATACCCTTCTCTGGATGGCACAGTGGGATCAGAGAATTTTGCAAGTTCGAGTGCCTCAGTATCGGGATAACAGTCCAATATCGGTCGGTCTTTGCTCAGGAGCTCTTCTTGGGTGCTGACGTTTTCTGTCGTGGCCAGGTTTGCAGAGACCTTTCGGCAATGATGCGCGTGCAGCCAGTGCTTCTTTCCCTCCACTCGGAGTGCCGTTCGGGTGGTGATCAGCACTTGCCAGGGGCCCGTCCACCGAGGTTCCAGACTCTTGGTTCGCTGGAAATTTCGTATCAATACGAAATCTCCCGGTTGGATGTCGTGGCCGGGGCCCCTGGAAGCATCGGGGATGGCCTGCTGCACCTGTTGATGAATGACAGACAACGTTTTAGTTAACTTGCACAAATAATCAGACAGTAGGACGTCCGGGACGTCATGAATGGAGGTCGGTTTGGGAGCAGTCCAGAGATTCATCGGTCGCCCAAACACGACCTCGTAGGGGGTCAAATGGTGCTTGGTGGGAGTGGAGCGCATCGATAACAAAGCCAGTGGGAGGGCATCCGGCCAGTTAAGTCCAGTGGTGGCCACTATTTTTGCCAGTTTCAGCTTCAGTGTGGCATTATGGCGTTCCACTAGACCAGCGGATTGGGGGTGGAAGACCGCATGGAATCGTTGCTTCACCCCCAACCCCTTTAGGATTAGTTGGATAACCTCAGCTATGAAGTGGGGGCCATTGTCGCTCCATAAAATTCGGCAAAGGCCATAGCGAGGGAAGAATTCTTTCAGTAGTACTTTGGCAGTAGTCATGGCAGTGTTGTCACGGGTTGGATAGGCCTCTACCCATTTACTGAAGGCACATACAATGACTAGTACATACTTCAGGTTTTGGCATCTCTCTAGTTGGATGTAATCCATCTGAAGGACCTCAAAGGGGTGATTGGGGGTCCCAAACCCTCCCCGGGGCACTACAGTTCCTTTCCCGGGGTTGTGTTGCAGGCAGATAAGGCACTGCTGAACTAGACGTCTGGCTGAGTCAGGGCTTTTGTTGTTATGCCAGACTTTGGAAATGAGTTCGATCATGGGTGCAGATCCTATGTGTGCGGGGGAGTGAGCCATTGTCAGTATGGGAATCAGATATGAGTCGGGCAGCAACCATTTGCTGGCATCCTTCGTTCGCCAACAGCCCTCCTCATCCTTCAAACCCACCCTTGCCCACTTAGTCAGCTCGTGAGGGGTGCTGGCCGATTGTATGTCTCTGATCATTATCCTTGTGTCACTCCATGTTTCTGCTTGTGACCTGGTCATGTACATGCGTGTCACCGTCCTATTCTCAGCTGTGGTTCGTGCAGTGATGTCGGCCAACGCATTCCCTTGTCCGACTAAGTCTGTCACCCTTTTGTGTGCCTGACATTTTATCACCGCTAATCGTTTGGGGAGGAGAACTGCTTCAATCAGAGCGGAGACTAGATCTCCGTGGAGGATCGGGGTGCCGTGGGATGTCAGGAATCCCCTCTCCCTCCACAGGAGCCCAAAATGGTGGACCACTCCGAAGGCATACTGGCTGTCCGTATATACGTTCGTGGTGGTCCCTGCGGCTATGATGCATGCTCGGGTGAGGGCTATCAGCTCTGCTGCCTGGGCAGATCGTTGTGTGATGCAGGCTGTCTCAACTACTGTTCGGGCTGTCGTTACTGCATAGGCAGCTGAAGTGGTGCCATCTGGGAGTTTGATGCATGAGCCGTCTACCCATAGCTCTCCATCGGGGTCAGTAAAAGCAGTGTCTCGGAGGTCAACCCTACTCCTAGTTTGTTCGTCCGTGAGGGTCACACAGTCGTGGATGGGAGGAATGTCGGGGTCATTTTCAGGCAGGGGTAACAATGTGGCAGGATTCAAAGTCGTGCATCTCTTTAGTGTGATGTGGGGTGCAAGTAGCGTCAGTTCATACCCTGTCAGTCGTGCGCTAGTCAGGTGTTGGGTCTTTGTCTGATTCAAGAGGGTGTCGACTGCATGGGGTACTAGCACTGTGAGGGAGTTGGAAAGTACAATTCCCTCGCTCTGACGGATAGAGACAGCAGCGGCGGCTACTGCTCGAAGGCAGGCAGGCAAAGCTCTGGCTACAGGATCAAGAGTGGCGGAGAAGTAGGCACAAGGGCGCTGCTTAGGACCAATTGATTGAGTTAGGACAGACAATGCGCATCCCTCCCTTTCGTGGGTGAAGAGGGAGAAGGGTTTGGAGTAATCCGGCGTTCCTAGGACAGGCGCTGAACAGAGTGCATCCCGTAATTCCTTAAAGGAGGCTTGACACTCAGTGGTCCAAGGAAGCGGGGAGGGGACATCTTTGGTCAGCAGGGCAAGTAATGGTTTCACAATGAGGCTGTAATTAGGCAACCACTGTCTGCAAAAAGAGGTTAGGCCAACCAAAGAGCGGACCTGCTTTTGTGTTTTTGGGATGGGGGTGTCTAGGATGGTTTGGATTCGGTCGGGTGTAAGTTTCCTCCCTTCTTTGGACAGAAGATGGCCTAGGTAAGTCACCTGTGGCTGACAGAACTGTAACTTCTTTTTGGAGACTTTATGGCCATTTTCTGCAAGAAAGTGTAGGAGTTGGACGGTGGCTGTCGTTGCAAGCGGGGTGGTGTCGGCCGCCAGAAGGATATCATCGACATATTGGATCAACACCACTCCCTCTGGTAGCTGGAAGGCATCCAGCTGTCTTTTGAGGGCCTGGCTGTAAATGCTGGGACTTTCAGTGTATCCCTGGGGAGCTCTACAGAATCGGTACGAGCGGGATTTTAAGGTGAAGCCGAAGAGATAACGGCTGTCTGGATGAATGGGGATAGAGAAAAACGCGTTTTTAAGGTCGATAACAGAGAAGGTGGTGGCAGTGGACGGGATGAGGGTCAGAATGGTGGTGATATCTGAGACCACAGGATATTGGGGTACAACCACTTTGTTAATCTCTCGTAAGTCGATGATGAAGCGGTACGCTTTCTCATCTCCTTCACCTTGCTTCTTAACAATAGGTAGGATTGGGCTGTTGCAGACGTTGCTAACCACCTCTTCAACCACTCCTGCATCTACCAGAGACTGAATGATCGCTACCAGTGCCTTCTCACCCTCTGGCGATATCCGATATTGCGGGCGTTTCCGGAGCATAGCGTCCTGTCGTACAGTTATGTGAATAGGATCAATCATCATTTGCCCCACATCAGAGTCATTTTTGGCCCACAGGTACGGAGGCAGGGTGTCAAGCAGGGACAGGTCAGCGTCAGTTATGGAGCACATGTGTCGTGGGGGAGGGGATCTGGGCATGTCTGGGTTGTCGTACAGGATGACTCGTATTCCATCTGGGGAACACCTAATGGTAGCTCGAAAATGTTTCAGTAAGTCAATACCCATAATGGCGTCAGGGGAGTTGGTGGAGAGTAGAAATGTCGCGTCAGTAGTGTTGTTTTCTAGGTCAAAGGTAATAGGTACGGACAGGGGGTTAGTGGAGGGCGTCCCATCGAAACCTATCGACGTTATGTGTGAGCCAGACAAGGGTGCCCTTGGAATCAGTCGTTTTGATAACACACTACGTGTCGCCCCAGTGTCTACCAAGAATGGAGACTCTGTACCCAAGACCTTAGCGGTGACATAAGGACCTTGCTGGCCAACACAGAGCTCGACTGGATCCCTCCTTTGCCCCTGGCAGTCCTATGCAAAGTCGGGGGCATGTTCACCTTCGGACAGCTGATATTGGTTCTGTCGGGGACGGTCAAACGTGTTCAGTCTCCCTGATCTGTCATAGCTGGTGTCGTTGGTGCTCCCTCGTCCTTGTACTCTATTTCTCGGGCCACCTGCCACATCCCTGGAATCCCTATTTCTATTCATTTCTAGCAGAACCGGACACTGGAATTTCCAATGGCCGAGCCCTTTGCAGAAGGCGCATTGGTCAGTGCTAATGTCTCTCCGTCCAGTGTGGGATGTTGGGGTGTGATCTTTAGGAGGTAGATCTCTGGGGGTGGTTGATTGGTAGTTCCCCCTTTGGTGTTCCCGTCCTGGCGCTATACCCTGTATCTGGGCTATCATTACCCTTTCCTTTAAATCTTTCTTCTTTTTCTCGGACGCCCTATCATTCTCATTCTTTTGGTGCTCGTAATACTGAGCCATCTGAAGGATAGCTGTGGGTTTGGAGGCCCCCCAACTACTCTCACTCGTCTGCAGTTTTTGGGAGACTTCTTGTGTTAGACCCTTTACATAATTTTGCACAAACAGGTGCTGTCCGGTTGCGGTGGTCATGTCTTGGCCACTGTAGTCGGAGAACACTGTCTCAAATCGGGAGAAGTATTCTGACACATCTTCCTGGGGTTTCTGTCGACAGGCCGTGACTATCGACCAGTCTACTTTTCTTTCCGGGACCAGGGTTTTTAACTTCTGGACCAGTTTGTCTGGGAGTTCCAGTATGTCCTTCACTGGTTTACTCCCCGGCTCTCGCTGTCTATCTAGTTTACCGAGTTGGTCCCAGGTATGTCCAAACAGATCCGTGTGGTCAGCCTTCCGGATTTGCTTCCACACATCAGCTGGCAGGCATAACCCAAAGAACAAGTCAATATCTGCTAAAGTCATTATTGTCGAACCCAAGGCTGTGCCTAATTCGGTATAAAATGCCGTCGGGTTCTTTCTTAAGTCGGGCAGGGTTTGCTTAAAGGTTAGGATGTCTTGTCGGTCCCATGGTTGGTAAACCCAATTGTACACAACCCTCCCCTTTGCATTTTCATTATTAATATCATCGCTCGTTCCCTGGCCCCGTGGCGGGATCCAGTAAGGAGCCGCTTCTCTGATAGGCATCATAGTATTGGCTACTTCTGCCGAGGTTGTTTCAGGGACCGTAACCTTGGCTTCTGGTTTCTGTTCCGCGAGGTGGCGGAAGACCTCAAGCATTTGCATGAAGAGCTCCGTCGCCTCACGTTCAGTCCCATCTCCAACATCAATCTTCCTATACAGTGTTGTTAGTTTAGCGGGACCCTTACTCTGATACCTATCTTCATACGCGTTCAGGGTGTGGTAGCTGAATCGCAAAATGAAATGCCGTCTGTGGCTGTCGGCATGTGAATTATATACGCTCATTGTGTATTCTTCGCTCTCCCTTCGTTCTACCAATGTCTTTGCTATTTCGTTGATCCCATCCCGCTCATCTTTGCTTAACCTACTTAACCTGGCTGATGATTGTTTGCTAGCCTCGGGGTCGTCTGAAGAAGTTGTTAATATGGTTGGTGCGGAGGCCGTGAGGGCCGGTGCACTAGCACTAGGGTCACTTTCACTCACACTCGGGGCTTGCAGGTTTTGTTGGCTGGGAGCATATGGAGGGGGCATGTAGATGATTGGGGGACCTAGCAGTAACTCATCGTTTGCCCGTTGTTTGGAGGGTAGTTCAGGGTAGAGCGCAGAGGAGGTCCTAACAGGACATTGGCCTGTTGACCCTGATTCTTGGTTTTGTGTAGCTTCTTTTCTTTCTTTTCTTTCTTCTTCTAGTTGTTTTGCGGCTAGGTGGGCTGCCTTTCGTAATTCTTTCCCTATTTTTGCTTCTTCTCTTTTCTTTCGTTGTTCCGTTTCCTTGCGCCACATGCCGATACTGTCGAGCATAGTGGGCGTGGTCTTATTCTTCTGGAGCGCTATTTCTAATGTTTTTATTTTATTTTCACTAAAGGAACCTATCAGTGGCCACTGACTTTCAGGGTTCTTTTTCGTATATTTATGCCATAGTCTAGTGTAAGCTATAGCGACTAGTCCATACTTAGTGAACATGTCCTTATTAGGGGTGCCCTCCAGTGGAGCTGGATGGTTCATCTCTAATAAGCGGTCCGGGCTAAACAGGCTACCAACCAGTGGGGAGAAGATAGGCATGACGGTTTACACCGGGGACAAAAAGTCTGCACTACCTATCTTATCACGGCGGGCAAAGACTAGACAGAATATTTCTATTCTCCGTTGTTTGCCGGCGGTGAATACCTCAAACGAACCAATACCGAACATCGGTCAATCAAAACAATTCAGTGGGGAGAATAAGTGGGCACGAAAAGTTATCGTTACCTACTCTTTCTCTCCCTGCAAAGAGAGACCTTGTTCTTCCCTGTTTGCAGAAAAAGAATCTCCAGACAATAATCCACGAACGACAGTTCGGGAAACAGTGGGGGAGGAAGATAGGCACGACGGATTACAATGGGGACAAAAGTCTGCGTTACCTATCCTTCACTGTTTGCAAAGAGAGAGCCTGTTGTTTTTCTCCGTTTGCAGACAGCGAATCTCCAGAGGTTTCAACAAAGCGTAATACTAGTATTATCCAAACAAAAACAATTTTCCTCAATTCGTCGTGTTTACACGACCTTACCCGGACCGCATGGACGGTTTCCTGTCTTCTGGATCCAGCGCCCGATCGTCCTCTCTCCTTCGTGATGTTCGTGGCACTCCTGATGGTTCCCAGTCAGGACCGTAGATCACTCGAGAGAGGTCTGTTCAGAACTAGTGAAGGTCGGATGATCGGCTGTCAGACGAGGGTCTATCGGACACGAGCTCTTCCCGATCGTTGCAGTCGTTCACTCTGTCGTCGGGACCTCTCCCACTGGATCCACGTGTCGCTGATGGGCCCCACGTTGGGCGCCAATTGTGGAAAAAGGTAGGGCTAGGACCTTTCTCAAGATTTGCCCGGCGCTAACCGCCCTTGTACCATTCAAATTACCAAGCAATGAGGCAGGCGCCGGAGACCAGAAGGCAGGAAACAGAAGTTTATTCCGACGGAGCAGAACACATCAGATCAGACAACAAGGTATCGTCTCGAGGTGCTCTAACAGCCTCTCGGAGGCCTGGCCTCTTATACACTGGTTTATGGCATGTGACCTTCCTTTATTACAATCAGAACTTTGTAAAGCAAGGAGAAGACATCCCCGTAATCCTCGTGTCAATCCCACCCCCATATACCTTCACAATAGAGGTCCTCAACCTGCTGATAAGAGGAGGGGGTCATCACGCAGCTGAGTGTTCCGTCGAGTCTTAGGATGTGTGCGCCTGATCATATCACAGGGGGTGGGGAGGCCTGGATCAATAGAGGGTCCTTTGAAGGAGAGCGACCTCATACAATAAGGGGCAGTAAATGATATCTCCCGGCTTAGGCAGTGGCCTCGGACCTGTGTGGACAGTCGGACACGGGGTGAGGGGCCATCAATGGAGTGGTATTCATGCTGCGTGGACAATCCAGCGCAGAGGGGAGGTTTATCAACAGAGGGGCATTCATGGGAGGAGAGGAGGTGTTGGTCAGGCGCTGGCGTGACTCCCAAGGACAGGGTCATGCAGAAGGGTCATGCTCATAAGGAGGAGGGAGGGGGAGCCAGGGTGCGCGGAGGATGCTTGCTGGGTCAGAGGGGCGCGCTGGCGATCGATCGTGGACAGGGAGACCATGATATCTAAAATGGCTGCCGTGCACGTAGTACATAGGTGACCTAGAATGGCTGCCGTGCACGTAGTACATAGGTGACAAGCTGGCGCAGATGATGTTCAGATCGCAAACTAAAATTCCACATTCTAGTAGCTAAATCATTCGAGGGGAGGGTCCTCCAGAAGGAAGCTGAGATTAAAGGACGGCTTCTGCTTTACAGCTTTCAGATTGCAGGTCATACTCTACTCGTGGGCTCGGTCTATGCCCCGAATGAGGGGCAGGAAAGGTTCTTACACACAACGTTGGAGGCCTCGACATCCACCACACACACGCACTTACTACTAGGGGGAGACCTCAACATTGTATTTCATAACACAGCAGACCGCTCAGGTCAGAGATCCGGGCAAGTAGGGGCACTCACAGCTGCAGGACATGCACACATAGCGGACTTGGGCCTCATAGACCTATGGAGACATACCCATCCCCAGTCGACGGCCTACACATATTATTCGGCGGCGCGTAAGACTTACGCGAGGCTGGACTACTTTTTATGCTCCTCTCAACTAGCGCTGCAGGTCAAAGAAGTGGAGATAATGCCAGCCGCGCTGTCGGATCACTCCCCGGTGGTAGCGACATTTCAAATGGGGGCCACGCCAGCTCCGCAACGACACTGGCGGCTGCGTGATGGCCTTTTGCAGCTGCCTGATACCCAAACGCGGCTCACGACCGCGATTGACCACTATTTGGAACACAACACTAACGACGACACCACCAAAGCCACTCAGTGGGCGGCCCTCAAAGCAGTCCTACGCGGTGAACTTATCTCCATTGCCACCGCCAACAACAAAGAAAGGGCTCTAAAGCGTGCCGAGCTCACCCAACGGGTGGCGGAACTGGAACAGATGCACCAGCGCACAGGAGCGGCTCGGGCATGGCGCCAATTATGCGCAGAGCGGAAAATGTTGGCCGCTCTAGACCAAGATGTAGCGGAATATGCCGCTATGCGCCTGAAGCACGCCTATTACACCGGAGGCGACCGTTGCGGGAAGCTTCTGGCGAGCAGACTGCGGGCGCAAACCCAACGACAGCAGGTGCGCTCCCTCCAATCTGCTAGTGGCAGCCAGATCACAGAGGACGCGGCAATCGCAGCAGCCTTCGGCAACTTTTACGCGGCGCTATACGATGCGGACCACTTGGACCCTACTGCTGGGCCGACTTATTTGCGGGGCGCGGAGCTCCCCACCCTCAACCAAGCCCAAGCGGACTTCCTGGAACTGCCCATAGGCCTGGAGGAAGTCATCTCCGCCATTGCCCGCCTCAAAGTGGGGAAATCCCCGGGCCCCGAGGGCTTTACTGCAGCCTTCTATAAAACCTTTTGTCAGCAGCTTGCCCCACTCTTGCGCGACCTGTTTAACACCTTCGACATGCCCGGTGCCATACACCCGGACCTGCTAGAGGCCTCAATCTCTGTCATTCCCAAACCGGGCCGCGACCCGACGGCTTGCGGCTCATACAGGCCCATTTCGCTGCTGAATGTAGACTTGAAACTCTACACCGGAATACTGGCGGGCCGCATTGCACCATACATGCAGCAGTTGATTGACCCGGACCAGGCAGGCTTTATCCCCCAACGGCAGACCAGCGACAACACCAAGCGAGTGCTGCACCTCATTGAGGCCGGGTCGCGCACTAAACCGGGCTGCATGCTCCTCACCATCGATGCAGAGAAAGCATTCGACAGGGTGCATTGGCCCTACCTCGACCAGGTTCTTCGCCACTTCGGGTTTGGGGAGAAACTCCGCCACTGCATCTTCAATTGTTATCGCCGGCCCAATGCCACCGTGAGGGTGAACGGCCATACTTCCCCGAGATTCGATATTGGCAGAGGCACACGCCAGGGCTGTCCACTATCGCCGCTCTTATTCGCACTGTACATGGAACCGATGGCCCAGAGGGTGCGACAACACACACGCATCTCCGGCATTAAATTTGGTGCTGACACGCACAAAATCAGCCTGTACGTTGACGACATTTTGCTGTCACTCACCGACCCGATGCAATCCCTGCGCGCTCTCTTTGTGGAGCTCCATACCTTTGCCATGGCCTCGGGTTTTAAGATCAATGAAGCTAAGTCTGAAGCCCTGAACATCTCCCTGAGCCCGGAGGTGGTGGCCGAGATTAAGTCCGAATTCAAGATACTGTGGTCGGATGCAGCCGTCCCGTACCTGGGTGTGCGTCTGGCTCCTACTGTGCGGGATACTGCGCGAATCAATTATGAGGCGCTCACAATCAAACTCCGGGAGCAGCTCCGGCGATGGAAGCCGCTTACACTCTCGTGGCTAGGCAGGATCGCCGCAGTCAAAATGACACTGCTACCTCAGATCTTATATCTGTTTCAGACGCTCCCCTTGAATCCCCCGGCCGGCTGGCTTCAACAGACACAATCGGAGTTGTCGCGATTCATTTGGAACGGCCGCCGACCGCGGTTTAAGCATACCCTCGCCACTTTGCCCCCAACGAACGGGGGGGTTGGTGTGCCCGACCTCACCCTGTACTTCCAGGCGGCGCAACTGCGCACCTTAGTGGAGTGGTTTCAACTGGAGTCCGGCAGACACTGGCTCTTCCTGGACCAGGCAGTGGCAGGTCGCACTCTTCAGGGCGTGCCTTTCCTACCACGCCAGCATCGGCCCCCTAATCTGTACGCCTCTGACATCACCAGCACCGCTCTGAGAGTGTGGGATAGAGTGGCCGAGGCCAGGGGACTACCCACCTTTCCCTCGCCTATGACCCCCATCTTCGAAAATCCTGACTTCACACCAGGCTTGGATGCCGGAGCGTTTACGACCTGGCGGTCGACGCCCTGTAGGGCGGCGGGCCACATGTTCAACCTCAATGGGATCCTCCCGTTCCAACAGGTCAAGGCGGACTACGGTGTGGCCGAATCGGAACGCCTACAGTACCTGCAGGTGCGGCATTGGGTGCTCCACCCCTCGATCCAGCCGGGTGCCCAACGACTCCTCACGCCATATGAAAAATGGCTGCTGACACGCACTTCGGATAAAAAGTTGATTTCAGACCTCTATCAGCAGCTGCTCCTCACTCAGGCACACACTTACAACGCGGGACAGGTCAGGTGGGAAAGGGACCTGGGGCGGCAGCTCACAAGGAAGGAATGGGAGGGGGTGTACCACAGGGCCAGACATTCAGCACACCACACCGGGCTCACCGAGACACTAACTAAAGTCGCCACGTACTGGTACCATACCCCTGAGAGAATACACCAATGGGATGCCCGAGTTAGCGATAGGTGCTGGAGAGGGTGCGGGGAGCTAGGAACACTGGAACACTTGCTGTGGAGCTGCAAGGCACTTTGCCCCTACTGGGACCCTATCCTGGACCTTATAGACGCACACCTAGATACACAGCTGCCGCGCTTCCCAGCATACATTATACTAGGTCTCCCGAACGCCCTCATGTATCCTTTGAAGTCCTGGAGGGGGCGGCTGATCGCACTGGCCCTGGGGGCAGCAGTCCAGAACATTGTGGCCCATTGGAGAGCAGCCCAGGCTCCGCAACAACTGGGGTGGCTCCACCGGCTCTGGGCGATCCTGGGAATGGAGAAACTGTCACTGGCTGCGGCAGGGAGGGGGACGGAATTTGCGGAACTCTGGCGACCATTCCTCGCCCTACTTACGGGGGAATTCCGTGAGGTGAGCTGCCCACGCTACCTGCGCCTGCTACGCCTTGCGGAGACACCCCTCCCAGAACCCAAGACACGCTCCCACAAGCGTACAGGCCAGGCGAGCGCAGCACCACCAGACCATTAGTGGAAGACAGTAACCAACCGATTAATCCCGGACATGGACAAGGAGAGGGGAGGGTAAGGGTGGGAAGGGTGGGGGGTTGTTAACAGTTTGATGGTTCTTTCATGTTGCACTAGTACTACTTAGCTTGCACCTTTGCAGCACCTCTTATGACGCGGCCGGCCCGGTTGGGTTGTAGGCGGCTTGCTGTGTTAACGAACAGTGTGGCCCGATGGCCAGGTCATGGGTATCAGTGTGATCTCTGCCTTCGGCTTCCCCGGAGTGGGGCCGGCCCACATCACATATTGAGGTGCATGTTGTTTGCCTGTGCTCAATAAAAGATTTAATACATAAAATGTCTTCTATGTAGACAAACCAGGTATACAATAAAGTCATCTCTTTGTCTCGCAACATGTACTTTTCCCAGATCCCCTAACTGTTATGAAGGGAAGCCTCTTTTGAATACGATCCCTTAAGTGGCCCCAGATGCTCAGCAAACAACGTAACTCGTGCGGCGGTCACGTGACCGTGTAGTGCGTGCGCCGATTGGATATAGACTAACCAGTGACTGGGTGCATTTAAACACACGGAAGCGCGTCCCTCCGTATCCTCGGGACTACGTGTGGTTTGGGATAGGTTTCCAGCGGGCCGCCAACATTTGACACTTTAGTTCCTTACGAATCAAGCGAATGGGCTCCGCTTTTTCAATAGCTTTGACGTGCGGGAAGGGGCGCCATTCACAACGACGTCCCGCTTCCTTGAATCCTCACGTCTTCAATCTTTCTTTTACCCACAGAACACTCAAATCCAGGCCCCCCCACGGTATCCATGGGGTTCAACTAAAAGTACAAATGGGGGTGGGGTCGCACACCACTCACACACCAGCGGGATAGCCCCTAAGAACTTTGGTCAGTGTAGTTCGTGTTCCGCGGTGCATCTTCTTTCGATTCTTTGCTATCTTCGCTTTCTTCGCCATCCCTGGACACGTGTTTCGGGGTATTTACCCCTCATCAGCAGGGATTAGGCCATGTTCTGGGGTTGCTGGTGGCTGCCAAATATTGCCAGGTTTAGTACTACTCAGGCGCGCAGGTGCGGGGTTCCAGGCTCGTCAGCCAACTGCTTGAGGGAGCTTTTAACATTACAAATGGGGGTGGGGTCGCACACCACTCACACACCAGCGGGATCGCCCCTAAGGACTGTGGTCAGTGTATTTCGTGTTCCGCGATGCATCTTCTTTCGATTCTCTGCTATCTTCGCTTTCTTCGCCATCTCTGGACACGTGTTTCGGGGTATTTACCCCTCATCAGCAGGGATTAGGCCATGTTCTGGGGTTGCCGGTGGCTGCCAAATATTGCCAGGTTTAGTATCACTCAGGTGCGCAGGTGCGGGGTCCCAGGCTCTTCAGCCAACTGTTCGAGGGAGCTTTTAACATTACAAATGGGGGTGGGGTCACACACCACTCACACACCGGCGGGATCGCCCCTAAGGACTGTGGTCAGTGTAGTTTGTGTTCTGCGATGCATCTTCCTTCGATTCTCTGCTATCTTCGCTTTCTTCGCCATCCCTGGACACGTGTTTCGAGGTATTTAGCCCTCATCAGCAGGGATTAGGCCATGTTCTGGGGTTGCCGGTGGCTGCCAAATATTGCCAGGTTTAGTACCACTCAGGCGAGCAGGTGCGGGTCCCAGTTTTGTCAGCCAACTGCTCGAGGGAGCTTTTAACATTACAAAAGGGGGTGGGGTTGCACACCACTCACACACCAGCGGGATTGCCCCTAAGGACTGTGGTCAGTGTAGTTCGTGTTCCGCGATGCATCTTCTTTCGATTCTCTGCTATCTTGGCTTTCTTCGCCATCCCTGGACACATGTTTCGGGGTATTTACCCCTCATCAGCAGGGATTAGGCCATGTTCTGGGATTGCTGGTCACTGCCAAATATTGCCAGGTTTAGTACCACTCAGGCGCACAGGTGCGGGGTCCCAGGCTTGTCAGCCAACTGCTCGAGGGAGCTTTTAACATTACAAATGGGGGTGGGGTAGCACACCACTCACACACCAGCGGGATCGCCCCTAAGGACTGTGGTCAGTGTAGTTCGTGTTCTGCTATGCATCTTCCTTCGATTCTCTGCTATCTTCGCTTTCTTCGCCATCCCTGGACTCATGTTTCGGGGTATTTACCCCTCATCAGCAGGGATTAGGCCATGTTCTGGGGTTGCCGGTGGCTGCCAAATATTGCCAGGTTTAGTACCACTCAGGCGCGCAGGTGGGGGTCCCAGGCTCGTCAGCCAACTGCTCAAGGAAGCTTTTAACATTACAAATGGGGGTGGGGTCGCACACCACTCACACACCAGCGGGATCGCCCCTAAGGACTGTGGTCAGTGTAGTTTGTCTTCCGCGATGCATCTTCTTTCGATTCTCTGCTATCTTTGCTTTCTTCGCCATCCCTGGACACGTGTTTCGGGGTATTTACCCCTCATCAGAAGGGATTAGGCCATGTTCTGGGGTTGCCGGTGGCTGCCATATATTGCCAGGTTTAGTACCACTCAGGCGCGCAGGTGCGGGGTCCCAGGCTCGTCAGCCAACTGCTCGAGGGAGCTTTTAACATTACAAATGGGGGTGGGGTCGCACACCACTCACACACCAGCGGGATCGCCCCTAAGGACTGTGGTCAGTGTAGTTTGTGTTCCGCGATGCATCTTCTTTCGATTCTCTGCTATCTTCGCTATCTTCGCCATCCCTGGACACGTGTTTCGGGGTATTTACCCCTCATCAGCAGGGATTAGGCCATGTTCTGGGGTTGCCGGTGGCTGCCAAATATTGCCAGGTTTAGTACCACTCCGGCGCGCAGGTGCGGGGTCCCAGGCTCGTCAGCCAACTGCTCGAGGGAGCTTTTAACATTACAATTGGGGGTGGGGTCGCACACCACTCACACACCAGGGGGACCGCCCCTAAGGACTGTGGTCAGTGTAGCTCTTGTTCCGCGATGCATCTTCTTTCGATTCTCTGCTATCTTCGCTTTCTTCGCCATCCCCGGACACGTGTTTCGGGGTATTTACCCCTCATCAGCAGGGATTAGGCCATGTTCTGGGGTTGCAGGTGGCTGCCAAATATTGCCAGGTTCAGTACCACTCGGGCGCGCAGGTGCGGGGTCTCAGGCTCGTCAGCCAACTGCTTGAGGGAGCTTTTAACATTACAAATGGGGGTGGGGTCGCACACCACTCACACACCAGGGGGATCGCCCCTAAGGACTGTGGTCAGTGTAGCTCGTGTTCCGCGATGCATCTTCTTTCGATTGTCTGCTATCTTCGCTTTCTTCACCATCCCTGGACACGTGTTTCGGGGTATTTACCCCTCATCAGCAGGGATTAGGCCATGTTCTGGGGTTGCCGGTGGCTGCCAAATATTGCCAGGTTTAGTACCACTCAGGCGCGCAGGTGCGGGGTCTCAGGCTCGTCAGCCAACTGCTTGAGGGAGCTTTTAACATTACAAATGGGGGTGGGGTCGCACACCACTCACACACCAGCGGGATCGCCCCTAAGGACTGTGGTCAGTGTATTTCGTGTTCCGCGATGCATCTTCTTTCGATTCTCTGCTATCTTCGCTTTCTTCGCCATCCCTGGACACGTGTTTCGGGGTATTTACCCCTCATCAGCAGGGATTAGACCATGTTCTGGGGTTGCCGGTGGCTGCCAAATATTGCGAGGTTTAGTACCACTCAGGCGCGCAGGTGCGGGGTCCCAGGCTCGTCAGCCAACTGCTCGAGGGAGCTTTTAACATTACCAATGGGGGTGGGGTTGCACACCACTCACACACCAGCGGGATCGCCCCTAAGGACTGTGGTCAGTGTAGTTCCTGTTCTGCGATGCATCTTCCTTCGATTCTCTGCTATCTTCGCTTTCTTCGCCAATCCCTGGGCACGTGTTTCGGGGTATTTACCCGTCATCAGCAGGGATTAGGCCATGTTCTGGGGTTGCCGGTGGCTGCCAAATATTGCCAGGTTTAGTACCACTCAGGCGCGCAGGTGCGGGGTCCCAAGCTCGTCAGCCAACTGCTCGAGGGAGCTTTTTGGTTTAAATCTTTTATTGAAATTTTGACAAGACAGACATAGGACACAGAAACAGTACGGGCGTGCATGCGGTCGCCCGGCAAGTAATATCTATCCCACCCCTCCCAAAGGGTGGGCCCCCTGTTGCAGCACAGAGTGTGTCCTTGAGTGCTAGGGAAGCCCAGGGGGTGAAGCAAAGCTCTGATCCGGTCCCATGAACATCCAACAATCCCTCCCCCTCCCTTCTCCCACCCGTATCCCACCCTCGTTTCCCCTTCCCCGGTGTGGTAAGTGCATTGATGTCAGATATCACAGGGCCTGCAGGAGAGGCATCATTCAGTCGGGTGATCGGGGCTCCCCCCGGAAATCGTCTGGAAGCCGGAGCACCCTTACGTATTTTGGGCAGGTGATCTCATTGAATTCCTCCGACAGGAGAGAGACGAGGGGCCGCCATGTATCGAGGAATGTGTCCCGTGTTTGGGTAAGAGAGGCCTGTATTTTCTCCATCCTCATTATATACCACAGGCGGTGGAGCCATCCCGTATGAGTAGGCTTCCTTGGGGTACCCCAAAGAGATAGGATGTGTTGGGTGGCTGCCCCCATCGCTAGCCCCATCTGCCTCCCCCTGATCGATTTGAGAGGGAATGTGATGGCGTTGGGGAGGCCAAGGAGCGTGTATGCTGGAAACTGGGGAATTTCCGTGTCAAAGTGTGTGTCAAAGCTCTTGAGCACATCCTCCCAGTACTCCTGGACCTCTGTGCATTCCAACAGGATGTGAGTGAGTGTCCCCTGTTGACCGCAACCCCTCCAGCACCCAGGGTCTCTACGTGGATTGCCTTGATGTAGCCGTGCCGGTGTAAGGTGCCACAAGTATGCTATTTTCACCGCCGCCTCTTTACTAGCCACCTTGCGGGCGGTGTGATGAGCCCTGAAATATATGTCCTGCCATTCCTTGTCTGTGTAGGAGCGACCTAGTTCGCACTCCCATCGATTCTGACCCGCCGATCGTGCAGCAGGGGGAGGTGGGCTGAGCATCATGTAGAGGTCTGTGATCGCGTGTCTGTCTGTTGTTTTCGTGTGGAGCCACTTCTCGTAGTCTGTTAGGGTTCTGCTCACGTGGGGCAGCACGCCTTTCTCTGTGAGCCAGTGTTTGATCTGGAAGTACTGAAAGCATTGGATCTGTGGAAGTGTGTAGTAGTCCTGCAAAGTGCGTATCTGCATGAAGCCTGTGGGATTGAAGAGGTCGCCAGCTGCCTTGCATTCCAACTCCCGCCACTGCGAAAACGACCCGGGGGTCAATCCCGGAGGGAACGCCGGGTTTCCAAACAGAGGGGTCATCGGGGACGGGAACGTGGTAAGGCCCTTCGGTACCGCCACTTTGTCCCATACCTGCATTACCGTTCTCATGATGGGTGATTTCTTAAGATACGAGGGTCTGTCTTTTCGTCCCAGGAATGGGACCTTCCATAGGGACATCTGGCCCATAGCCCGGTCTTGAAATAACCACCGCTTCTCCGATTCAGGCCTACTCCATTCCAGTAGGTAGCGAAGTTGTGATGCGTGGAAGTAGCGAAGCAGGTCAGGGACCCCTAGACCGCCTTCCGCCGTAGCCCGCGTGTTCAGGTCCCTGCGCAGACGCGGGCGCTTACCAGCCCACACAAAGTGTGTGATGGAGTCCTGCAATTGTTTGAGCATGCCAATCGGGGGAGTTACCGGAATGGTCTGAAACAAGTACAGGACTTTTGGCAGGAGTGTCATTTTTATCGCTGCCACGCGTCCCAACCATGAAAGCGGCTGGCGACGCCATCTCGCAAGGTCCCCCTTCAGGGCAGCTAGTAGAGCCGTATAGTTCCGTTCGACCGTTTGGGTCGTGCTCGGGGTTAAGGAGATGCCTAAATAGGGTATGGACATCTGAGTCTGAAGATCCCCATATTGCTGCTGGCCGCGCCACGCGGCCCGTGCGTTCCGTCCCAGGGGCAGGATTAGAGATTTCTCCACATTTATCTTGAACCCCGATACGCTCCCGAAGCTCTCTATCTCCGAGAGGAAAGCCCGTACCGACGTCGAGGGGTTCTCTAGGGCCACCAGGGCGTCATCTGCATACAGACTTATGGTCTGCGGTTCCCCACCGATTCGAACTCCTGTAATGGACCTGTTGTCTCGAATCCTTTGGGCCAGTGGTTCGATATACAGAGCAAATAGCAGGGGCAACAGAGGACACCCTTGTCTGGTGCCCCTTCGGATGTCTAGAGGTTTCGAGCGTATCCCGTTAACTGTGATCTTGGCCTGCGGGGCGGCGTAGCAGCTAGCAACCCATGTGCGGAACCGGTCTCCGAACCCAAAGCGCACCAGGACGGCGTCTAGATATCCCCAGTCCACTCTGTCGAACGCCTTTTCGGCATCTACTGACAGTAGGACCGCGTCAGAGTCATTGTAGTGGGCACTGTCTGTTGGGGATAATTCCCGCTTGGTCCGGTTCAATGATTCTCGGTAGGCACGGGCATAGTCTCGCTGCCAACACGCTTGTGAACAGTTTTAGGTCAAGGTTAAGTAGGGAGATGGGTCTATATGCTTTGCATTGGGATGGGTCCTTGCCTGGCTTGGGGATGACCACGATGTCAGCTTCCAACATGTCCTGAGGAATGGAGCCTCTGCCCTGGAAGGAATTGAAAAGGCTAGTTAACACCGGTGTAGGAAGGTGGATATCTGACTATGGTTGCCCCCAACTTTTTGCCTGGTGTTTTGCTGCTTTTTCGACTTAGTTGACCTGGGGCCCTGCTATTCAGGACCCCAGGCCCACTGCTCTCTCTGTAAAATGGATTCCCTGTACCTTAGGTACATATCTAATTGGATACTGAGTCACCTTATCGGCCCCTGTACAGTGTACCTTAGGTACCTAGGGCATAGGTGCACCCAGGGCCTACCAGGGGCTGCAGCATGTATTATGCCACCCCTAGCTGGCCACCCAAATCTGACACAACTGGCTGCATGACAGCTGGGGCAAGGTGGTGTAATCACCCTTTGCTTTAGATATAGTATTCCTATATCTAACCCTAAAATGGACACATATATTCCTATCAGCCACTCCTATGGCAGGCCTTATCAATCCTGAAGGCAGAATGCTTGGAATTATGTGAGATGGTGCTCTGGCATGAGCTGAGCCCATTTGCAGCTTGCGGAACCAAGTCCTAATAGCTGTTCCATGATAACGCGTACCATATACTCTTAAGTGCATTATAATCCTCGCGGTTATTTGCCAACTTTGGTATCGCTTTATCAAAACATGTCGAGTAAGGTGTCATATGAATTGGAATACTAACCCCTCGCCAATTCTGGCGACGGGGTTAGCATTCCACCCTTCTAGAGGGACACGACATGTATGTAACTGTGAACCCCGTTTAAAGTTAACTCGGGCCTCAGAATCACAAAATCGATGCTGCCACCACAGACACAAGTCTGACCTCCTGCTGCTGGGAGTCCTTCCAGCAAGGAGAGCTCGGACAAAGGGTTTCCTGTCAGGGGCGGTGCTAGCACCATCCCAGACAGGGTTTTGTGTATCCCAGGTAGGCAGGGCTGAGAGGAAGGTGACTGCAAGTGGCACCCGGTGCTCACTGTGCATATGCCGGCTCAAACCAGTTCCAGGGGCACACCAGCCCCTGAGCTGGGGAAAGTCCGGACAAGGGAGAGGGGTGTAACCACCCCCCTCCTGGTCCCACCCATGGGCAGGACCTAGTAGCGTGCCAGCCCCTTTTCTTAGAATAAAGGTAGGAGCGGGCCCCCTTCCCAAATTAGATAATCTTGAATCTTGAACTACTTTCCACGAAAGGAACTCTTGACTTTCTCTGAAGACTCTCCCTTGTGGCTAAGGAGTAGCCACCCTGCACCCGCAGGCACCACCTAAGCATCGCGGTTTTCTGCACGTCCATCCTCCGGATCAAGACTGACCAGCTCGACGAGACCCGAATTCCCTGGCATCTCTGACCTCTACCTGCATCATCAGCCCAGCTGAGATTCGTGGGTGTGACGAGACCTGAGGGACCGGCCAACTTCAAAACCTGCACGACGCTTAACCAGCACGACCGCCGAGGGATCCTCGAGTGAGTGCACTGGGGTTTGAGAAGCCCCAACCCAGAGCAGCTCCAGCACCGAAGTCCAGCCCCTCAGCATCCACGAGATCTGCGTGGGGCCCTTCTGCTCTTTGCTGCTTACCGCGTTGTCCGGTCACTTGCCCGTTGGCTAGTGGCCCTTCTGACGACGTACCACGATGATTTCACCGCTGGTCTGGTTGCTCCAGACTGGCCCTTGCTCCCTTCCAAAAGAGGAGCACCCCGGACCCTCCTGCTCCCCTCCAGACGCCATCTTGACTCCACCGCGTGGGCTTGCCTTTGCCACGGTTTGTTGCTCCAATCCTGGTTCCAGCATCGCCGACAGCAGACACCCTCGTGGGACAGCTCGCACCTCCAGCCTGGTCGCCGACAACGCCTCCTGGCCCGTGTGACTGCAGAGTCCAGCGTCGCCCACTCACCTGATCGCGGTGACCTCATCCGGTGCCATCCTGGTGCCCACACAATCACTGGCTAGTGATTAAGAACTGAGTCCCCTCTGCTTTCAGGTCGTCTCCATCACCGATCCAGGCTTGGATCACCACGAACATCTTCACTGGTCGCCTGCCAGCAACTTCTTCTTTCAGGCTTCATAGACTACAACGAGGATTCCCGACGTCTTTTGAACCCTATGCAGCCGCAGCCCCTGGGCTAGGTAACCCGAGCATTTTGGTGCTCCAACGCAGGTTCACTATCCAAGTGATCCTTTTTCGTTTTAAGTCTACCTAGTCGGATTCGTCCGAAAACAGTAACTTTAGAAATACTAGCCTTCATAGACTTTGTCCCGCATCCCGCGTGAGAGTGCACACTCTGCACCCGATCTCCCTAGGCCTCCTGCTCCTAACCTTAGGGTTCAGTAGTGTAGTCCTAGCGATCCTGAAGCCTCTGGATCTTGTTACTTACCTGCTAGTATTTCGCATTCCACTTTTAGAGTATATGGTTTTTCGTGCCCCTCGGGCATTTGTGTAAATTGTGCAACTTGAAGTATTTTCGTAAGAGTTTTGTATTGTGCTTAGCTCCCTGACTCATAAAGAGTTCAGGGTAGACTTGTTATAAATAAATATACTTTATTTTTCATAACAACTTGTGTGGTGTCCTTTCACTTGGTGTTCAAGGGGTATATGTGATGGTAAAACAGCTGGCTTAACACGCCCTCTAGAGTTTAGCCTAAGGACTGCTTTTGTCCACGCTACTAGGATAGCTGGTCTATAAGGTTGACTTACAACCAATCATCAATAAGGGTCGTTTGGTATGATACACAGTGATCACTAGAATAGTGAGCACTATATATCAGGCCAACTTCTCACAACCGGCGCGACTTGGGGGCAGAAATCCTTGTAGAAGCTTGCCGGAAAACCATCCGGGCCTGGGGCCTTCAGAGGCTTGAGACGCGCGATCGCGGAGATGACCTCCTCCGTTTTGATGGGAACTTCGAGGGAAGCCCTTGTGGGTTCATCTAGGGGCGTTATCTCCGTGTTCCGGAGATAAGATTCCGCGGTAATCCCCCCGGCAGGTGGCTCTGCCGTATACAGCGAGGCATAAAACTCGCGGAAGGCCCCCGCAATTTGGTCATCCTCACGGACGACCTTCCCATCTTGGGTACGGATGGAGGGGACCTTCGCCTGCAGGGTCTTCTCTTTGAGGCAGCTCGCCAGCAAGCGCCCCGTCTTATCGCCACCCACATAGTAAGTGTGGCGCAGTCTCAGGGCTGCATATTCCGCCCTATCTAGATCCAAGCTGGCGAGTTGGGCCCTGACCGCATTAAGCTGCCGCCAAATCCTGGGAGCCCCGGTTCAGCTATGGGCTTGCTCCAGGTCAAGCGCTTGCGCGGACAAAGAGTGCCTTTTATCTCTCTGTTCCTTGGCTTCCGCCGCGGCTATAGAAATCAGTTCTCCCCTCACTACCGCTTTAAGCACCCCCCAGACCGCTGCCAGGGAGACCTCTGGGGTGTCGTTGGTCTGCAGATATTCTTTGATGCGGTCTTGAAGCCGCTGCGTCATCCCCTCGTGTCGCAGGAGTGCATCATTGAGGTGCCATCTACCTTTCCACTGTGAGACCCTAGGGGCTTGCATGTGTAGTACGAGCGCATCGTGATCAGACAACGCCGCCGGGAGCACCTCCACATCGTCTATCAGGGGAGTCACGTCTGTGTTACCGAAAAAGTGGTCAATGCGTGCGTAGGTGCGGTGTACGTGGGAGTAGAAAGTGTATCCCGGGGTGATGGGATGGTGTTTGCGCCACAGGTCAACGAATCCCTCCTCCAACAACCATTGGCTCCCCTCCGATGTGATCGCCCCGGCAAACCCCTGTCGATGGCCAGATCTGTCAATGTTGGGGCATTACTAGGTTTATGTCCCCGCCCACCAGTACTGTCTTAGTGTTAGGTTGCAGCGCGTCTGCTAATGCCCCTTTGAGGAATGGTTCTTGCTTGGTGTTCGGAGCATAACGGGAGCCCACGACCATTTCCAACCCACCGATATGGATGGTGAGGGCTAGGAACCTCCCCTTAATTTCAGCCACCTTGTCCCCAACTGTCCCCTTAAAATGACGTGCCACCAGTAAGGCCACCCCCGCTTTCTTCTCTAGGGTTGAGGAGTAGTATTGGAGCAGGAAGGCCCTTGAGCGCATTCTGTGCCAGTCTTTGGAGAGCAAGTGAGTTTCTTGGAGCAGGCAAATTTCCGCTCCTGAGTTTTCTAAGAAGGACAGAACAGCCCTGCGTTTAACGGGGTTGTTAAGCCCCTTTACATTCAAGGTGAGAATCTTCAGCTTGCTAGCCATGCATGGGAGTTGTGTGAGTCGCGCAGCGTCCTCGGCCTGTCAGGGGTCTGCCAGCACCCCGTGTCGGTCCGTCCCGACTCTAATGTACCACACCGGGAGGGTCCTGATTTCCCTCTCCCCACCCGCCCCTGTTCCCAACTTCCCCAACTGACCCCCTCTACCCAACAACACCCTCCTCCCTCACCTACCCTAACCCCAACTTGTGGCTCCCAATCAAAAGTCATAGTCCCAGGCCTATCCAGAGTCAGTTCAGGCCTGCAGGTTCTAAAGGCAAAGGAAACTGTGGCAGTGGCAACTCATGTGGCCCCTCGTCCCCCCCCCACAGTGAAAAGATGCATCAAGTATGGCCCCCCGGGTCAAAACAGGCTTAGGACTTAGTAGCGGTGTCCTTAACTACTTCTTCGATGGCTGCGGCCCTGTCTTTGGCGATCATCCCTGGATCCGGGCGGAGGTGAGTTTTAGGTGTGCGGCGTCTCCGTACCTGTTGCCAACCGCTTCCAGAGGGTAGCGTCCAATTAGCTTGGGAGGATCCCGGAGTAGAGCCACCCTCTGATGTGTCATCTGGTAACTCAAGGCCCAGTAGGGCGCAGGTGTCCTGAAGCGAGCGGAGCTAGTGTAGGGTACCCTCCCATTTAAAGATCAGGCAGGACGGGTGGCCCCAGGAGTAAGGCACCCCTTTTCCCTTCAAAAACGTGGTGACTGCTTTGAATTCTTTGCGCTTTTGAAGCGTTATAGCTGAGAGATCCTGGAAGAGTTCAACAGGGCAGTCTCGGAAGCGGCGGGGTTGTGCTTGACGTGCTTCCCTTAGTATCCTTTCTTTCAGGGGAAAGTCTGGGAGGAACGCTAAGATGTCTGGATGGGGGGCAGGAGCTCGACGGGGTAATCCCACCCGGTGTGCCCGGTCAATGCGGATGGGAAAGTCCGCTGGTTCATTGAGGATCTCTCGGAATAGGTCTTGGAGATACATTGTGACGCTGTTCCCCTCCGCTTTTGATGGTACTCCTCTAACCCGTACGTTGTTCCGCCGAGAGCGGTTTTCGAGGTCCTCCGCATGAGCCTGGAGGTCCACCTGCTGTTCCCGGAGACGGAGGACCTCTTGTTGGAAGTGCACCAGATCCTCACAGCGTGCTTGGTTAGACTCTTCCACCGCCACTACTCTTTCCCCCAGTCCGTCTAGGTCCCGGCGCAGTTCCCTCTGCTCACTCACCAGTTCCTGCTTTAAGGTCTGGAAGTCCTCACGGAGCGTGTTGAAGAGTGTTTCCAAAAACGACTTCGTGATGGGGGCGTCCTCGGCGTCCTTGTTTGGAGTGGCCGCCGGTGCCGATGGCGACGTAGGTGTTTGGGATTTCTCGCTTTTTGCTGATGTTTTCATGAGTAGTTCATTAATTGGTCGGCCTCCCCTGTGATTAGCGTTAGACATTGCGCCGTAGTCGGTCCGTCTGCCGGACTACTCCGCACCGCCGGTCAAGAGGGCCGCCTCACCGGTCCCGTGGCCGCTAGCTGCCTTGATGATATCCTGCTAGGTTGCCAAATCAGTTCAGTAGACGGGCGTAGCGTCTCCAGTTCCCGCCGAAACAGTCGCGGGGTTTCTGTGCTCTGTGGTAGTGATGGGGCTTAACGTTGTTGGTCAGGGCAGTATCGGGTCGTGTCCGCGGGTTTTCTTGCAGCCCGCTTTTGTATTCAGCCAGTTAGACACCGAAGACGGGTCTCAAAGCTCTGATCAGTGGGAGTCTACTGGAATGCAAAAGTCTCTGGTTCGCCTTGACAAAGCGCCTCGACGCACAATTGAGAGCCGATTGTGTCAGAGTACTCCCCGGGCGCTCGATTCGTGCCCCCCGAGCTACAAGTAACAGCGGAGGCTGTGGCGGGGTAACACTATTGGGGCCAACCGCGACGGCCCGCGATGCGTCCTTTTGGCACTCCCTGTATTCTTTCACCGTCTGGTTAGTTCCCTCAAGCAGTCCCCAGTGGGTGTGGGGGGGGGTCAGCAATATATAGATGTCCGCACTCTTCCCACCGGGGGCACGATCACCAGGCCCGCCGAGCTCCCCCACTCCTCACCTCCGAGTCTGCGGTTGCTTCGTAGTCACCTGCCTGCGTTCTTCAGGCGTCTTTCGGGCCGCTCGCAGTGGGCCCCCCTTGCCTGGATCGGGGCACTGGCTCTGTGGTCCGGGTCGGCCCCCGGCTGCCCCAGGCGCTGATGCGGGGGATGGGTCTTCTCCTGCTAGGCCCTCGGAGGTGTCTTGCCCGCTGTTGCGCCATGCAGGCCCAAGCCGGGGCCTCAAGTTGGCGCCCCAAGGCGGGGAGCCTCGTAGGATCCAAGGTCCAGGCAATAGGAGGGCTAGCGCGGGTCAAACGCACTCGAAATGCCCAAGCGCTCGCCCTCAGCGCCTACTCATGAGTCACTCTGCCCGTTGGTGGATGCTCACTGTTCGATCCACGCCCCAGTGTAGGCCCGTGCCGGAGTCCAGAGCCTCCTCGTGTACCCGGGCCGCAGTCCGCCTCGGGTGCAGTCGCTGGGATCTGTAGCCCCTCTGTGGTGTCGGCAACAGCAGCGGCCCTGTGCCGATTCCAGTGTGTCAAGGACCCGGCAGCATCGGGCAGTTCATTCCAGGTCCGCCTCGGTCTTCCTCCGCCGGCCCCGCTCTGGGGGTTAGGCCCAGACCGCGGGCTGGATTTAATGTATGCCCGGGCCGCGAGCCGCCCCAGTCACGGAGCGGAGACTTTCTCCCTAACGGCCCCCGGTATCTCGGGGGGGTCCCCGGTGTTGAGGGCTTGCCTCGATCAGTAGCTGTGACTCCCGCAGGCGGGACGGTGGCCCTGGGGCAGAATCAGGCCCGATCCACAGCCGTCCTCTGCTGCGGCTCGCTCCTGCTCCAGTCAGCGTTCGCGATGGCGGCGGGTAAGTGTGTTTTCGCCTTTTGGATCCGCACTCCGGGCCGCACTGCTCCTAGAAGGATGCAAGGGGGACCAAATTAGCTGTTTTGGGGCTATTGTGGGGGGTTACAGGGGATTAGGGCGAGGAGCTCCGCAGTCAGACCTCCGTCCCGGTCGCCATCTTGGCCATGCCCCCCTCGAGGGAGCTTTTAACATTACAAATGGGGGTGGGGTCGCACACCACTCACACACCAGTGGGATCGCCCCTAAGGACTGTGGTCAGTGTAGTTCGTGTTCCGCAATGCATCTTCTTTCGATTCTCTGCTATCTTCGCTTTCTTCGCCATCCATGGACACGTGTTTTGGGGTATTTACCCCTCATCAGCAGGGATTAGGCCATGTTCTGGGGTTGCCGGTGGCTGCCATATATTGCCAGGTTTAGTACCACTCAGGCTCGCAGGTGCGGGGTCCCAGGCTCGTCAGCCAACTGCTCGAGGGAGCTTTTAACATTACAAATGGGGGTGGGGTTGCACACCACTCACACACCAGCGGGATCGCCCCTAAGGACTGTGGTCAGTGTAGTTTGTGTTCCGCGATGCATCTTCTTTCGATTCTCTGCTATCTTCGCTTTCTTCGCCATCCCTGGGCACGTGTTTCAGGGTATTTACGCCTCATCAGCAGGGATTAGGCCATGTTCTGGGGTTGCCGGTGGCTGCCAAATATTGCCAGGTTTAGTACCACTCAGGCTCGCAGGTGCCGGGTCCCAGGCTCGTCAGCCAACTGCTCGAGGGAGCTTTTAACATTACAAATGGTGGTGGGGTCGCACACCACTCACACACCAGCGGGATCGCCCCTAAGGACTGTGGTCAGTGTAGTTCGTGTTCCGCGATGCATCTTCTTTCGATTCTCTGCTATCTTCGCTTTCTTCACCATCCCTGGACACTTGTTTCGGGGTATTTACCCCTCATCATTAGGGATTAGGCCATGTTCTGGGGTTGCCGGTGGCTGCCAAATATTGCCAGGTTTAGTACCACTCAGGCGCGCAGGTACGGGGTGCGACCCCATTTGTGAATGTTTATGCTCTTCGGAGCCGGGAGCTGACGAACTCGGGACCCCGCACCTGCGCGCCGTTGTGTAGTACTATACCTGGTAATATTTGGCAGCACGCAGCAACCCCAAAAGATTGCCTAATCCCTGCTGATGAGGGGTAAATACCCCGAAACAAGTGTACAGGGATGGCGAAGATTTGAAGATATGCGAGAATTCGAAAGAAGATGCATCGCAGAAAACAGAACTACAATTACCATGGTCCTTAGGGGCGATCCCGTTGGTGTGTTAGCAGTGTGCGACCCCATTTGTGAATGTTTATGCTCTTCGGAAACTGGAGCTGACGAGCTCGGGACCCCGCACCTGCGCGCCGTTGTGTAGTAGTATACCTGGTAATATTTGGCAGCACGCAGCAACCCCAGAAGATTGCCTAATCCCTGCTGATGAGGGGTAAATACCCCGAAACACGTGTACAGGGATGGCGAAGATTTGAAGATATGCGAGAATTCGAAAGAAGATGCATTGCAGAAAACGGAGAAGATAGCCTAATCCCTGCTGATGAGGGGTAAATACTCCGAAACACGTGTACAGGGATGGCGAATATTTGAAGATATGCGAGAATTCGAAAGAAGATGCATCGCAGAAAACGGAACTACAATTACCATGGTCCTTAGGGGCGATCACGCTGGTGTGTTAGCAGTGTGCGACCCCATTTGTGAATGTTCAACTAAAAGTAGTTTCTAGTAGGTCCTTTGTTGAGTGTATTAATTTCTGATACGCCATTTTAAGCATTCCGACCACTAGTGAAATTAGAAACCTTGGCCACCTCACCCTTTTCTCTTTGATAAAATGTGTAATACCACGTCATGCCAGATTCAAGGGCATTGGACATACAATGACTAAAAATAGTCACATAGTGCCCCTAGAGATGTTTTAGGAGCGCATGACACCCACTTTATTAAGGGCGAATGTTGAGTGGGTATGTACTTAATATAAAGGCACCAAGCTGGGTCAGACCGAGTATGCACCTCGAACAAACAGTGTACTTTTGCATGCATGTCTGATATGTGTCTTTGCACGCCCCGTACTCTGTATGTGGCACACAAACAATTTCACGGAGACAAAAAGCAATATGTTGGAGCAACTAACGCAAGAAATGTGTCTATTGTTTCAGATTTTTTCCTTACACAGAGGGCTGTAAGCAAGCTGAACCGTAAGTATACGGTCTGGCACACAATTGAGTCAGGGACGGGTGTGCCTTAGCGTGCTTAGACCTCTCGACTCACCCCACTTGGTCCTGATGAAAACCTAAAAATTGCAAAAGGTTGAAACATGCTAACCACATTCTCACTTTAATTCTGATACTTTCTGGTCAAATCCACGCCAGTAAAAGTATCCCTCTTGTTTTTTTTTTATTTCAGTAATTTTTTATTGAAAATAAAGAGCATATTTACATGGTACAGGGTGAATCACATGGGGAAAAGGAAAGAAAAAAGCACCGGCGGGGGGGGGGGGGGGGGTGGGGGGGGGCAGTCAAGCATTGTCTAGATTGGCTTAAATTAGTTTGGCTCTTGACAGTCCATTCTACAGTTTGTTTCATCTTCTTCTCGCTGTTCTTGCACGTTTCCAGTTTCCTCCTGTGTCCCCTTGCAACCTGTCTGGTTATCTTTTCGCACCCCTGGTGGTGTGAAGAGATAGAAAAATTGTGTCACATTGCTTCCAGAATAAAGACTATAGGGAGTACATGTAGAACACTTTTTTAACTCACCTTTTCACAACTCACAAAAACAACTAGCTCCTCTGCAGTTGCAGGGGTCGAAGCACACCTGAGTGGCACTCAGTCACTCAGGTGGACCCTGATGATGAAGCATGTCACCAACCAGGTTGGTGAGTGAGGGGTTTATAAAGAAATAAAGAATTCTATAATTAAAATCAACCAAGACTACAGATCCCAGAATCTACTGGAATGTTACAGAAAATCCAATGCGAGAGTCCTGTCTCAAGTTACAAGAGGTCATCCACATCCCTTAAACATGGACCACGTACGGAACTGTGTGAATGCCTCAGCCCTCTGAGCACCATGGGTGGTGGCATATGCACCGACCAGCAGGAGACGAGAATGCAGGCTCATTCAATCAGATTTCTGTGATCAAGTCAACCCAGCTGCCCACCTTTCCAAAATTCAGAACTGGGGAATGAGCTACGAGAATAGTTGGGGGAACATTTTAATGTGGTTACCGCTGCTGGGGAAACCACTTCTTTGGTAACTACAATACGCTACTTTTGAGGTTACACTTTTCAGGCCTGTGACATACCTCGAACATTAAACAGTAAGCATACTTGCTTCACACTAGCGCATGCATTACCACCAAAATTAAATCCTTTACTTACGGCCTGCTGCTGTGCGTCATGCTGCTTGATCTAGAGTCAATTTGGTAGCACAGCACAGAACTGCAGCTGCGCAGTATGCTGGGGCGGGAAAAAGTGGGGACACTCATGCATTGGTCCGACTCACTCGGAAGGAAAGGAAACACTTGACGATACAACGCCAAGGAGGGAGGGGGCAGGCTATTTTCAAGCAGTCATTCGTATTGGACTAGTCCTACTCTGATTGCTGTTAGTCACGTGGCAGGCCACTTCTCACCCAGGCCATTTCTGGTGGTGTGTGCGTGCAGTCCGTGTGCCTCATGATAAGGCGGGCAGTTGCAGGGCACAACTTTAAATATTTCACGCACAATCCAGCCCAATCAGGCAAAACTGAACCCAGGCAGGCATGGCTCACGGCTTTACCATGCAATATCAACTTTTCACCTGGGAGACCATGTGAACATAGTGAGCTGATATTGCATGTGTAGACCCGGCCCTGAGGAATAAGTGCCGGTGCTAAGCACCGGAAAGCACCGTCACAAATTAAGCACTGCTCTTCTCTTAGACTCAGGCAGGCCTCAGCATAAGGGCACAACGCACAAAGGCGCAGCCAGAGTTGCATGGGAAGGTGAGTCAGAGGCTGCAGCGCGTGTTAACAATAATTTGCTTTTTAGTGTAAGCTGCAGCGAGCACCGCGCGATCAGCTGCCTGCCAGTAGTGTTACTGCTGAGCTAGTTAAATCACCCCTTGCCAGTTTCAGACTACCTTTAAATGTAGAGAGTTGATGATTCTTTCATTGTTCATAAACCACTTGGACACCTGCACCCCGTGGGTGCCACTTTCTGCACACTCTTCTCTTAGACTCAGGCAGGCCTCAGCATAAGGGCACAACGCACAAAGGCGCAGCCAGAGTTGCATGGGTGGGTTTTCTGTAGTCTTAAGTTTAAGGCGTACAAAGGCTCCTCTGCACAGGGCTAGCAGGTGCCATCGGAGGGGCTGGAGTTATGCAGAGTGTGGCATCCAAACCTTGCCAGTGGCATGCCCAACCTGGAATGTGCAGATAATAAAGTGTATTTGAAAAGCGCACATTCACCCAATTGTATCTTTGCGCTGAATAACAGATGTTTATCGTAACCCAACTCAATGGAACTCATTTTATCGACCTCAGAAGGATAAAAGGCCTGTTGGGATTTGAACCTGTGACCACGAGAACACAGGCCCCCATAGTGGACGTATTTATCCACTAAGCCACCAGACCCAGCCTCAGTTGCTTAAGGGGGCGTGGACTAGGGTGTGAACAAGGAACCAACAGGGACATGCGCGTTTGCGGAGTGGGTAGAAAAGGGGTGGGAAAGGCACCATGCACCGGTCACAAAGCCTTACCACTGACACTGCTCATGTGTAGGGTCTGGGGACTCAGCCAGGAGCCTGCAAAATCTACTCATTCTGGAGATTTTTTGGGCATAGTCCGGAATATTTCTGCGAAACCTCAAAAAACGAATACATCGGTTCAATCTCACCAGCGAAATGTAAACCTCGCAGATGTAATCTATACCTTGTTCATGGAGACCTTCGGGAATATCTAGTGAGGACGTTGTCCGTTCATTGCCTATGATGTCATTGTGGCCTCTGCTGGCGTCTGATCCGGCCAGCATCGAGTACAGAGACGTGCACCCTGGCACAAACATGAACCACCTCGGGTGAGAGGGGCTCAGATGCATTCCCTGGCGACGCCTTGACGCAGGAAACAGAAACATTCCTCCATCTAGACACACACACACCTCTTTTGAGGTTTCCAAAAATGAACAGAGACCCCCTACTGTTCCAGCAATATCTCCTAGGACGAATTGTGCAATTGAAATCCTAGGATTCCAAGTCTAAAACGCTTTTTTCCAATTCCATCACATAGATTTGCACATATGTGTTCTTTATATAATGCGCTTGGTCACAACTGGGTCTGGTAGGCACTAAATGAAACTACAAATAAATGATCAACCCGACAAAGAGTAAGGAACGGTAGCTGGGCCCTCCCTCAGGTCTGCTGCAATAGCAACTCCTAGTTCGAGAGAACCTGATTTTTTGCTTTGCATCTGCTGCGTTTTCAGTTTGGTATTCCTATTTGAATCAGATAATGGTTATTTAAAGCAGTGACGCCAATGATGAGGTACATTGCACCGTGGACTGGTGAACATGATAGAACACGTGGCCATGTCATGCTGAAGTCAAACAGTAAGTAAGGTGTTCACTGTGAGTGAAATATTACATTTTTAGTTTTTTTGACTGGTGTTCATTTAGAGGAAACCTCTTTGTGCGGCTTTCTTTACATTAGTTCTAGGAACTGCGAGAACATTTGCCACGGGTGTTTGTGTAGGAAAAAGTAACAAGCCAATAAAACAAGCACTGGCAAAGCCAATAAGTCTCTGCAGTGAAACCTATTGGCTTTGCCAAAGCTTTTTTGCTAGCCAGCCGAGGCAGAGTAACAATATTAAAAGCGCCGGGCTTCGCTGCCAGGCAGAAATAAAGCTGCCCAGAATGATTCATCACTGACTTTCATTCAGCTCACAGAACAAGTGCACAAAAGCCTTTCTAAGCTTCAAGGATGCAGTCCACATGCAGCGCTCCCTTTCTCCCCTCATCCCAGCAAATTCTTCCACCTCCGAATCCTTGCAGGCCGACTAAGCTGTTAATCCTTTGGGGGTCAATATCATGAGGACCATATCACAAGATGAATAAAAATATCACAAGGTGAATAAACTTACCATGAGATGAGTACAAATATCATGTGTATAAATATGAGATGCACGAGGTGAGGTACCATGAGATGGGTAAAAATGAACCTTTTAAAGTGCCAGTTTGTAACTTAGTTTGGGTTCTGTCACATAAATAGACATTATTATTGTTCCACTAACAAAAGATACGTTTTACAGATTATTTTGCCCTTCACATAGAAGTTTTTATTATAAATTTGTATTTATTGATCATGCCACTATAGGTCTACCTGAAATGCCCTAATGCAGCAAAAAGAAGTACAGTTTTACACACAAGGACATCAACAATGTGTGGGTCAGTTTAAGGGAGGCGATGAACGATGCTGGTTGTCACGCGATGAGAAACAGTGAAATTACTCTTGAATCTCTCTGGGGCAATTACCAGCTTTAGAACTACGGCAAATGACATGGTTAACAGACACAGGGTATTGTTACAAATGGCATAGCTTGTATGTTAAGAGTGTTTCCCACTTTCTCATTAGAACTTAGAGAAAGACAATATAGAGACATTTCATTTAAATGTTGGAGGTTTCAAATCAAAATATACTAGATTTCTGGGTGGTACGGCAAAGTGGTAGGTGGTGGGCCGGGCCACAATGGGGGTGGGGGGGCCCTCCATGTGCTTTGCAGGGGGCCCCCTCAAGTTTCGTTATGCTACTGACCCCAGGCATCCCATGTCCTGATGAGATCCCACTATACCAGATGGTTTGAAACGCCATTGACAAGAACATAGAGACAGACACATTTTCCTCCCTATGCCGATACAATCATTGCACTTTTGTATCCATGAGTTGTTTGTAAGAAAAACTGCGGTCTCACAATTGAATCAACCAACAACCTTTCTTCGTTCTTGATTTATGTCAACTTTGTCTTATCTTTTGGTTTTGGTTTGTTTACACATCTGGGGTATATTTCTATTACACTTGTTCTCAGCACACTGTCGTAAAATTGTGCGAATTGTTATTGATTATCTTGAATAAAACTCTTTTCGGCTGAACCGTGCTCCTCACTAACTCCTGATCTGTTTCTAAAACGTGTTGTATTTTGTAACACTTATTTGGATTACGCCTGGACAGTAATATCTGTGAGAATCATAGGTTTGCTGCATAATGAGTTCCATGTGAATGCTTTTTTCAAGGATTCTAAGAGTCCATGTAGCATTCCTGGAAATCAGTGTTGTGATAGGGGCGTGAGGTGTACAGCACTCCTTTAAATCAGTACATGGAAAGGGGCACATAGAAATAGTACATTCTGTACTCCTGTCACCTTTGAGTGGGGATTGGCTGCACTAGCAGTCTGCACAACACCCATAGAAGTCCTGCAGTACTCCCATAAATCATTGCGTGGGAAGAGGCTGTAGTAAGACACCCAGGGCTCGAGTCGGGGGTACACTGCACATGCAATGCGAATCATTAAATTTGGAGCCCTTGTTGCGAAAAACATGACACGAAAATATCCCCCATGACTAGCCCCAGTCAGTCAAGATGCTTCATTGTACATTGTCCAGCCCCTTTTGTCCCCGCACAGCCAGAGGGTGCGGCGTGAAGAGCTGATAATGGGGCAGTGAAAGCGGCTTCAGGGGCCAGAAGAGGCCCATCGGCTGACAACGACTCTGACCGCGGGAGGGCACTGGGGCAGGGCAGGCCGTGGGTGCCATGGTGGCGGGGGCAGGGCAGGCCGCGGGGGCAACCGGCGAGGACTCTCGAAAACATCCAGTGTGCGGAGAAGATGGCCGCACGTGGGAAGGTGGCTATTTTCCCCTATCTGTGTGTTTTAGGCGCTATGACCAAATCATTGATTTTGATTGTCTCTCACTCAACACACACACTCCCTTTCCTCCCATTCTCTCGCTCTCTTTCTTCTCTCTAACTTTAAATCACTGTCTCATTTTCTTCCTCGCGCGCTCCTACCCTCTTTCGCGACCTCCTTTTCTTTTTCATCTTTACATCTTTCTCCCCCTTCTCTTTTTGTATCTTACTCCATCCTCTTCCCTTTATATTACTTTCTCTTCATTTTGACCTCTATATTTCTTTCTTCCCTCGTATTCTACTTTTCTCTTTGCTTGTCTTTGCTTGTATTTCACTTTCGCCATTTTTCTCTTTCTTCGCTCTCTAACTCACACTCTCGCCTTTTACATTGAGCTCTATATTTGTCTTACTTCCCTTGTTTTTTTTCTCCAATTCTTTTTGCATGTCTCGCTCGTTTTCTCTCTCTCTTTTCACCCCCACTTCTGCCTTTCTTTGTTTCCCTCTCTGCCCTCTCTGTTTAACCCACCTCGGCCTCCGTTGCCCTCCTTCTAAGCCTCTCTCTTCCAACATTTTAAATCATGCGTCGGTGCCCTATCTTCTCCCACGGGTGCATCGCCAGGCAGGAGGCTGCACGCTCCTCCAGGAACCCGAGGACGTCACGTGACCATCCCTTTGTCTCATGATATAGTTGAAATCGATATGCTTACAACAGGTTTCCTGGAAATACCATATATTTCGAATACTGCCCTGAAATAAGACGGCTTCCTCCTGGGCGCTGTATTGAACTGCATGTATGTAGCGCTTGGCATCCCTGACTAGACGCGGAAGCGCTATGTTTTGTGTTGGGTAAATGAAGCACGGGCCGTGCTGATGTTGGTCAAGGTGGGTTAATGGCATTTTAATGGCAGCCGGTGTGTGACAAGTGTATGACAGGTCTCTGTTACAAACACCAATGTGGTGGTCCAGGTATATGATATCCACACCGTGGGCACAGCCCGGGGGGAGGGGTGAGGAGGGGGTGAGCCTAGCATGGCTCTGCGGCTGGGTTCTCTTTCTCACACTCTCAGGTACAACATTAAACCAGAGGAACCCGTACATTATGACACAGCTACCAGCTGTCCTTAATCACGTGTGCCCCCCATGCAACAGTTCACTGCTCGTCACACCAACCTCTCGAAAAATATTTCGGAGTAAAAACAGAGCACAGTGGTCAGATTTCTGCCCCTGTAATAAAGATTTGCCCACATTTAATGCGCACGCGAGTGAACTTTTCTGACTCCTGTGGGTACGTGTAGTTCCTTCCTCCATATGTAATCACCTCACGTGCAATATTGTATATATTTTATTTCACAAATGGTATTGGGATGTCTGCCTATTAGAAAACAACGGATTAATAAAATGATAATTTATTTTTTTACTAAAAGATTTTAAGTGTATTAATGAGAATAACTAATTAAGAGATATAAAACACTTTGTGTAAGATCTAGGCAAACACAGGCGCATAACAAAACTCTCAGCAACACCCAGGCTTCAGACAAGATCATACCTTTTTTGGAGAAAACCACTCCATCCCTAAAGGTTGCACTTTCTTCCTCAGTCCCATATCTGTTCTTTTCCCTTGTCTCTGTTCTTCTGTTTCATTTCTCCTGTTCCACCTGAAGGCTTTGAGTTAACCTTACAGAGTGCATAAAGTGCTGGTCAAACACTCAGCATAACTTAACAAAAAACACACACTCTCACTCTCTCCGCTCTCTCCCTCCCTCGCTCCATCTTCTCTCTCTCTCTCTCGCACTCCCTCTCTCTTCTTCTACTTCCCTCTTTCTCTGTTTCACCCTCCCTCCTCTCTCACTCTTCGCTCTCTCTCCCCCTCTCTCTCCCTCTTCTCCCTTTTTCTCTCCCACTCCCCCTCTC
Organism: Lissotriton vulgaris; assembly: GCF_964263255.1. Taxonomy (NCBI): domain Eukaryota; kingdom Metazoa; phylum Chordata; class Amphibia; order Caudata; family Salamandridae; genus Lissotriton; species Lissotriton vulgaris. The sequence continues at coordinate 748,747,158 of NC_141685.1, read as the reverse complement.
TCTCTCTTTCCCTCCCCCTCTACCCTCGTTCTCTCCCCCCTCTTTACCTCCCTTTTCTCTTTCTCCCCTTTCCATCTCACCCACTTCCCTCTCCCTCTTCCCCTCTCTCTTGCACTTCCCCCTCTCATCCGCGTCCCTCTCTTCCTTCTTCCCTCTCTCTGTCTCCCTCTTCACTCTTTCTTTCCCCTTCCCTCTCTCTATCTTCTTCCTTCTTCCTTCTCCCCTCTCTCCTCCCGCTCTCCTCCTCTCCCCCCAATATACAAAGAAGTGGATGGACTGCACCGAGGTAAGCAGAAACAATAGAAGTCGAGGCGATCTGAAGCCTACAATCAGTGATAAAAGTGTTGAGAGAGGCCCTGGTAGCTGTCCCGCATATCTCCAAAAGCGAACCTCCTTATTATTATTATTATTATGTTTCTTATATAGCGCCAGAATCGACCCCCGAAGGGGTATCTCCGCGCTTGCCTTGGGAACCCGTCCTGGCTTTTCCCTGTGAGATAGCCCCTACAGGGCATCCCCAAGGTGAAAGCCTGGCATCCCGCCGCGGGGGGCCGTTGTGGAGATTAAGCAAGCTTAATGCCCAGAGTTGCAGAGTGTGAACCCATGATTAGGTCAGGCACCGAAGCGAGAAAATATCGAGTTCATGGACATTTGAGCTCAAGACCCTGCCACGTCGGGTATTGAACCCTGGTCCCGGGTCTGACCTCTGCTTCAGGGTCTGCCTGCTCTAACCAGTGAGCCACACTTCTCTACTTGATATTCAGTCCACGAGACAGCCTTCCCACATGACCCTGAACCGGAAAAAGAAGGAGAAATCGAAAGGACTTATAGGTCAAGCAAATGACAATTGTTACCATCCACTATGATGGAGGACTTACTGCCCTGAAGGTCCTGTTCAAAAGCATCGAGCAAAGAATTGTTTTACAGAACGATTGAGCTCTGGAAATCCGAACCGCCTGCCCCAGGTTCAACAAGCATTTACAATGCAATAGGTCTCGCATTATTAAAGTTTGAGATATCGGCATTGTAAATGACAATGCCTTTTATTAATTTGTTTTTAAAACCTGCAATCGGTGCATAAACACGCACTTTAAACGTATAGTCCTTGCTTACGATGAGCAAGGCTGGCAGTAAAAGAGACTGCCAGCCGTGCTTCTCATAAGCATGGACTATAAGTACAAAGTGCTTGTTTACGCACCAATGCAAATGAATGAAAGGCATTGTCATTTCCAATGCCAATAGCTCAAACTTTAAGAATGTGAGACCTATTGCATTGTAAATGCTTGTTTCACCTTCAGCTGGGCCGAAATTAAAGGGCCATCCGGCCTCCTTATGTTTGTATATGCTGACTGGGGGCGCCTGGAACCTTACATTTAAATGTAAATGCCACAGAGGGAAACAAAGGCACACAGCTTGACTTCTCTCCACAGGTACTTAACAGAGGCATGCTTTTGCCTTTGTTCTGTCAGTGTATATAAATGCAGACAGTGTAAGACTGTCAGATGGGTTAGTCTGTCCACCGGCATAGCTAGGGGGGTGCGGAGGGGGGGTCCGCCCCAGGCGGCAAAATGTTGAGGGCGAGCACTGGTGTTACCGGAGAGAGCCCCCCCCCCCCCCCCCCCCCCCCCAATGAGGACATGCTGCAACTGTAGGCGAGGTTAGTGAACGCACCCGACGTGGAGCTGCGACCCGCCCGGAGCTGCCTTGACGAAGCTGCGAGGGCCCGCAGGAGGAAATGGACACAACAGATGGCACGGCCCACAGGGGAAAAGGTGAACGGGCTGCAACCTGCGCCAGGCCGGCATCGGACCAGAGCCTGTGACCAGAGAATGAGTGACCCAGTCTGAGCCGCCTGGAGGCAAATCGCACCGCCAACATTAGTGCAAAAACCAGGTAGCGAATAAAGGCGGCAGACTCTACCACCCCAACCCTGTTAAACAGCGAAAAACACACTGTGATCCCGAAATCACTAAGGGGAAGAGAGAGACTAAGCCTGATCTTTCCTTTGCAAGGGGACAAACAAAGCGACCTGGGTCCTTAACTGTAAACATGGTCCCAAGAACTACTGGGATAGTCCACGTACTGCAGAACCAGTAAGCAAGACATAGACACAATATGCAGTACCACTGAGACTGAAAACCTCTTTCCTCCCCCCACTGGTCTGCACCTACCAGAATCAACGCTGCCGTAGGCAGCTTGGCACTGCATGGGTCCCCAGAGGCCCTGAGCTCAGTATGAATCACAGAACAGGTGCAGGAAGACAAAGTGAATGCCTGCAGGGCACCCTGGACAGAATGAAAGAGGTGCTGCTAACTTTTGGACCCCATCCCCACAAGAATTGCCAATAAAACTCACATTGATAGCCCGAGGATGGGTGCACTTCCTGGGGGGGACCTCAGCATTCCTGACCGAAGGGACCTGGAGGAAGTAGGAACAGGCGTGAAACTACAGTGAACCAGATGACCGGTAATGAACTGCGGGCCAGTCCCGCACGCACGGCCCTGTCAGTTTGAAAGTGCGCGCTGCATGCACATGACCTGCTTTTGTTCATACGTCCCAGCCTTCAGGGCCTTCAATCAATCTTGTAGCGCATGAGCGCTACCAATGACGGCCCTGCTGGGCGACATTAAATGCTTTATTTTGGCCGGGCCAGCCCTGCTCCTGCGATGAGAACGACGTAGCAGTGACGTGTCACGCGCTTCACCGCTACGCTCTCTCGCGCTCATTCTGGCCTGTTGCTGTTGGGGAAGTCAGTGGCAGTGCTGCTTTCTGGGGATTGGTCTGGCTGCTGAAGCAACCACCCATACCTGCCACAGAGACCCTGGAGCGAGTCACGACGAGTGAGGTAAGACTGTCACTGGAGAGTTTTCAGAGGGGATATTTAGAGAGTTGCAGCATAGCTGTCAACAGGGCTTGAAGTGGGATGAAAAAACTGGGGAGGTCTCTCAAAGGGGGTGGCCGATTAAATTAAGAGCGTGGCTTTAAAACACTTATGCTAAAAATCTGTGTTTAGCATTGTGTGCCGCCTGACTTGTATTTTGCTGTTTCTGTCATTGCATCCAGAAATGTGATACAACAGCTAACATCATACCTACAATCAGGCCCGGTTCTACCCACATCTACATTTTAAAGTTCTGAGTGGGGACGTGTGGGTGGGAGAGCAAAGGAGAGAGAGAGAAAGAGAGGGGGAGAGAGATGAAAGAGAGAAAGGGAGAGGGAGAAAAAAGAGAGAGAGGGGGTGAGAAAGAGAGAGGGAGATGGAGTGAGAGAAAGAGCGGGAGAGAGAAAGAGGGGGAGAGAGAGAGATAGGGAAACAGAGAGCAAGAGAGAGAGTGAATGTGGTACTGCAAGGCTGAGAGTAAGTTTAATATTGACTGGACATTAAAAGATGAAGTGAGTGGGGAAAGAGTGTCAAACAAGGATTTAAGTGGGTCGGGTCTTAGCACCGGCCGAAATTAGAAAGAGCAACTGGAACGGGTTCTTTTTCAGGCTCTAAATGCAGTGGAGTAGCTATGGGAGTCGGCACTATTCTGCCAGTGGCGGTCGCGCAGCACTGGTGGCCTGTTGCAGAGGCCTTTATAAGTTATTTGGGGACACTCACTGTCTGACACTTTACAGTAGTGTCAGTCAGTGTCCACAGTCCCCAAATAACTTATAAAGGCCGCCGCAATGGGCCACCAGTCAATCAGAGTACAGCCCAGGCCTGACGTCACCAGATCGATTAGATTCCCCTTCTGACCGGTTTTGTCTCTTCTCCTCAGGATAGCAGATAGCGCCAGGACACCCTCGGGTAGCAGTTGCGCTGTACAAAATAATTAACATAACATAACATTGAGACATGAGTGACACCTGCTGGGCGGTGCCTGTCCTCAGTGGGCCTGCTACCCCACCCACTCCCAATATGCCACTGACAAACAGGATTTGCATAGCGCTACTTATCACCTGTGAGGGTATCCAAGCGCTGGGGGGGTTTGGCGGTGCTGCTGATGAGGGACGTTAATCGAATAACCATGTTTTTAGGCCCTTCCTGAAATCCTGCAGGGTGGCAGTCTGTGTGTTCTCCTTTGTACTGCCGGTCACCGGTGTATTCACAACTGTGTAGCCCTGGACTGTGTCATGTATGTGCATGTAACTTGACTGATGAAGGTAACTATTAGCGGCATTACTACCCTGCACCCCTCCCCCCCAGGGGCGGCACTCTAAGGGATAGCCCCGGGCGCCACAAGCTCTTGCTACGCCCGTGAGTCTGTCCCAGAATTTACACAGATAATTTAAATTGCATTATTTTATTTATTTTATAGCGCTAGGTCGTGACGTCATGAGATCATTTCATATTGTCTTACCTGGTCAGTCTCCCCACTTCTTTTTATAGGACTTGTGCCCTGAAGACACCACACTATACATAAGGTTGCTGGAGTATACACACCATTACACAGTGTAAGTCGGTGGGATGCCTGGTCCGTCTTACACATCAATCATAAATGTGCGAGGTACACTGTCCCTGTTAAACAAGCACTCGCACTGCCCGCAAAGCACTCCCATTGATCCTGAGGTGCACTGGACCCACAGCACTCCCATAGATCCTGAGGTGCACTGCCCGCACAGCACTCTCATAGATCCTGAGGTGCACTGGACCCACAGCACTCCCATAGATCCTGAGGTGCACTGCCCGCACAGCACTCTCATAGATCCTGTGGTGCACTGGCCCCACAGCATTCCCATAGAACCTGAGGTGCACTGGCCCCACAGCACTCCCATAGATCCTGAGGTGCAATGCCCGCACAGCACTCCCATAGATCCTGAGGTGCACTGGCCCCACAGCACTCCCATAGAACCTGAGGTGCACTACCCGCACAGCACTCCCATAGAACCTGAGGTGCACTACCCGCACAGCAATCCCATAGATGCTGAGGTGCACTGCCCACACAGCACTCCCATGGATCCTGAGGTGCACTGTCCGGACAGCACTCCCATGGATCCTGAGGTGCACTGCCCGCACAGCACTCCCATAGTTCCGGAGGTGCACTGACCCGCACAGCAATCCCATGGATCCTGAGGTGCACTGTCCGGACAGAACTCCCATGAATCCTGAGGTGCACTGCCCTCACAGCACTCCCATAGATCCTGAGGTGCACTGGATTCACAGCACTCCCATAGATCCTGAGGTGCACTGCCCGCACAGCACTCCCATAGATCCTGAGGCGCACTGCTGAACAGCACTCCCATGGATCCTGAGGTGCACTGCCCGCACAGCACTCCCATGGATCCTGAGGTGCAGTGTCCGGACAGCCACTCCCATAGATCCTGAGGTGCACTGCCCGCACAGCACTCCCATGGATCCTGAGGTGCACTGTCCGCACAGCCACTCCCATAGATCCTGAGGTGCACTGCCCGCGCAGCACTCCCATAGATGCTGAGGTGCACTGGCCCCACACCACTCCCATAGATGCTGAGGTGCACTGGCCCCACAGCACTCCTACAGATCAGTCTCGTGCATTGCCCGTCTTCCACATCGCTCTTACAGCACCATTCCTGATTGGATGACTGCGTTATACTGCACTCCTGTAGATCACTGAGGGAGGAATATGCACCGCACTCTTATACATTACTGTTACGCCGGCACTGCCAGGGTGACACTGCACCCCACAGCAACGCTGAGAAGCTGTCGTTGCCCGTGCTCCGTTGGCGCACATATGGTGCACTGGAAACCCTTGGGCACTTGTCTCTGCACCTCCCGAGGTCTGTTCCCGGTAGAGGTCTCTCTAGCTTCCTGTTGGAGGCGTTGACGTGCTGGCCTCGCGCAGCCCCTGCTGATCTTGTTTTTCTCCTCCTCTGCCCTATATCTTCGGCTTGTTTTGTTCGTTCCTTTCTTCCTTCGCTATCCCTTCCTGTTCTTTCCCCACCTCGGCACCGCACCCCGCCCAATGGCCATGCCCCATGAGGCTGGCATCCCTCCAGCCATGTAACGATCACGCCGCTCGTGGCCAATCACCGAGCAGGTGGGCGGGGCCTGCGCTGCCCATAAGAAGAGGCGGCTGGACTGCAAATGTGGCAGAGCAGCATGGGGCTCCCAAAAACGCACTGAAAATTTGAATACCACCACCACCCGCACCACCGACCAGGGAGACACCACCAACCTCAACCCCACCACCAGAACCACTTGCTCGGATTCCGCTCAGGTAATAATGCTGCTCCCAGGCGGCGACACTACCTGCTCAAGATAGCTTGCATCGTTCGTCTGCTTATGTAATGCACTTCAAGGCGCAAGAAATAGACTGTTAGGGCCGGGGTTATGCATCCTTGTGTCTGCTTAAGCAATATTACTTCTGTTAGTGCATGTTTCCGTCTTCTTGTGCTTTTTATGAACTAGATTCCAGTTGACCACTGAAATGTTCCATGGGTAGAATTCCTTTTAATTATGTGTGCTTTGCCCTAGGATGATGTAAGCATTAAATGTCCCCACCTTTTAGGCACGGTAGGAGTAAACAAGTGCCCCTTTCTGGCGGAGGGAGCTGCACAGAGACATTTCTAAGGCATGGGCAAAGTTGCCTTTCAGGGTGCCCCGTGATAGAGCTTCCTGTCATCAAATTGTAATGTGGGTGATATGTGAGTCTATTGCACACAATTTGCCAAGAAATGTTGCGTTTGCGTTTCATGCAAACAGCCATAAAAATATTCCTTTACATCAAAACAGGAAATTACAAATGCGAAATGGGAGGACGCAACAGAGATTATTATCAGTATATTAGTGAACTGTTGTTGTTAAATTGAAAACACAGCTCTACTATCCCAGAATATTAGATGTACAAACCATTTAGCATTTGGAGGAGTGTGCCTATGCACTGTCAGTGACCTGGCTGCAGAGGGCATGAAAGGTGAAAATGGATCATAAATTCAAACCTGTTCCGAACAGGGGCTCCCCAAATACGTTTGACCCAGGGCCCCCGAAATCCTTAAGATGTCCCTGTTTCTGCATAGTGTAGATTGTAGAACATATTTGGTAGTGGAAGCCGTACTCGGAATGGCAGAAACGAGTAAACATAGCCAGTTTTGTTTTGCTTACATAGCACCTCGGTTACGTTTTGCCACATTGTGTAAAATATAACTTCTGGGTGGTGTCAGAAGGCACGGTTTACTCCTTGCGACATACTGGAGGATATGTTTTCTTCACTGAGGGTGCGGGTGCAAAGTGGGGCACCGTGTACAGGGGTGGGGGGGGGGGGGGCTTGCACTGTTCGGCGGCTTCTTCCGCGGTCCTTTTAGTTATATGCTGCTTGTCTTGTTGGGGTATTCTTGGTTAATGGTCTATAAAACAACCTGGAACTAAAGAAACTCCTGTACACAGGTTCACACTGGTCTCAAGAAAAATGTAGAGTTAACAAATGCCGATCTATTAATACACAATGCTTTGTAGCTAGCCTTGCCTGCTTTTAGAAGATGACGCGAAATATCGGCCAGGGTGCTGTAGTAAACGCTGTGTAAAACGCAACGTCATGTTATGTAAGTTTCTGTAACCCAGTCATGTTTTCTCATTCATTTCTCGCCCACTGGCTTAGTAAGCAGGACTCAGCCTGTGATCTTACGCACCGGCTTCTTGCTGCGCCGCTTTTGTCGTGCAAATAGTTATATTTTTTTACATATATTTAAATGTTAGAAAGCTGTGCACACGTTACGATCCTTTGGCTTTATAGGGGTTGCTGGAGCCTCCCGGGAGACTCCGTGCTGTAAACAAGTCACACAGTCAGTCCTCGGCACTTGATTTTGTTGCAAGAGACAGTACCGGTGCCTTCCAGCAGGGTGCAACATTGAGACTGGAAACATCTCCTACTCTTTTCGGTGACGAGAGAGCTACTTCAGTAGGAGGGAAGTTATGGTACTTTGCAGCAAACCTACAATGAATGCTTTCAGCCGGAGAGAACAGCAGACCTACAGTACTCTAGTAACTGCACTCCTCAGCAGACCTACAGTACTCTCGGTGGGAGAGTAACTGCACTCCTCAGCAGAGTGCCTTCCAGCAGGGTGCAACATTGAGACTGGAAACATCTCCTACTCTTTTCGGTGACGAGAGAGCTACTTCAGTAGGAGGGAAGTTATGGTACTTTGCAGCAAACCTACAATGAATGCTTTCAGCCGGAGAGAACAGCAGACCTACAGTACTCTAGTAACTGCACTCCTCAGCAGACCTACAGTACTCTCGGTGGGAGAGTAACTGCACTCCTCAGCAGACCTACAGTACTCTCGGTGGGAGGGTACTGGCACTTCTCAGCAGACCTGCATTGAAAGCTTTCATTCGGAAAGTACCTGCAGTTCTCAGCAGACATGCAATTTTTTCCGTGGGAGGATACTGGCCCTTCTCAGGAGACTTCAAAGCCTTCAGTGGGAGGATAGGATGCCTTTGCTTCTCGGAAGAGACTCTCACTTCAGTAGGGAGCACAGTACATACCGAACTGCCCCCAGGGGCGTTCTCAGGAGTTTCTTGCAGTGTGTGTGTGATCTTGGTTTTGTGAAAGGATTAAAAGAGAACATCGACCCGGACACAGGCTAATACCGCCCTGGCACAAACACCCCAGCCCCTCCCTCCGCACGGGACACAGGGTTCCCGAGGGGAACTTGGCAAGCAGCGTCCAGGTGTGCTGCACTGCACAGGTGACTGCTTGTCGGTAAATAACACAAATAACAACTTAGCTGAACTGCTTGTTCCTTCAACTATTCGAACCGAGGGGCACATATTTTGTGCTTTAAATCACAATTTCAAACTCGTGGTTTCAGTGTCTAAAAAAAGGCAACAAGCAAAGGTTGTAGATATACTTTCCATATAGCGCTCCCTCTCGCAGTGCATTAATCCTCCTCTAGGCGCTCACTTTTTATTATACCTCACTGCGCCCTTTTATTGGCCGCCCATCTCAAGATAGGCTCGCCTTTCTCCTTTCAAAACAGAATTAATGATCCTCATCTTATCGCTCCGAGAACAATGAAAGGCTGAACCCGCCCTTGCTTTATGCTTCGCCTTTTGCTGGCGCAGGACCATCCGGCTATCTCTGAGGTTGCTTGCATGAACTATGGACATTTTAAACCGAGGGGATCTATTTACATTATGTAGCGGGAAGAAAGAAGGTGGGATCTTGAAAACGGAGAAGATAAAGCGTGGAGGGGGCGGACGTGGATGTAGAGGTGCATGGGTGTAAAATGGTGGCATGTTGCGAAAGAAGTGGGTATAGTACACCTGTGTGGGAAATGGCGGCTTTGTTCGATACTGGGGTCCTTATAGAGGTGCGGTTTTCACTTACCATGGTTCATTTATACTTTTTGAGGTGTCCTATATGTTTGCATCTTTACATTGTATTCCTACATTCCGTAATGTTTGGGGCGAGTGGCAGGGGGCGTTGTAATGCTCATGGTAGCATTGGCAGGGGTGCCAGGAGAGGGGCTGGCAGGCAGGCACAATCATGAGCTCCATGATACTTTAAGCATCATAAATCGATGCGCAGAAGCCATCGAAACGACGTGTTGCAATCACAGAGTAACATTCCATTCCGCTGCGCTTGGCTCGTCTGGTTGCCTCGGGTCCGTTTGGGCACCGCATATAGAGAGCGCCATCTTCCTTCGGGTCGCTCACGAAAGTAATAGCTTCGTTTGCAGAGCTGGAGGTGTATGTGGAGGAGTGATAGTGTGGTGGGGTGTGGGGCAACATGGGGCCTTTCTAGCCTTCTAACTTTTGTGCTTCCGCTGTACTCTTAAGGAACAGGAATGGCTGGCTCCAAAGACTCCCTCTAATCAACAGGGTACCCAATGATGTGGCTTGCACCCTGCACCTCTAAGGTCCCCTGCATCTTAATGTTTCCTTTCCCTCCAGTCTCTACCAAGTGCCCTGGAGCTACATACCAGTACTCTGCACTGCTGAGATCTCCAGCATCTTAATGCTTGATGAACCCCCCCTCCCACCAGCTCTCTGGAGCTACGTATAATAGGTTGGACTTAGCCTGCCCCACCGCATCTTGGTTCTGTGACTTAGGGCCCGATGTAGGTAGGGCTTTACCGATCGGTATCGGCCGAAAATACCGATTTTTGGCCCTTACCGATCGGTAAACAGCCATCGAGATGTAGGGGACCAAAAACAGAACGAATCGGATAGAAAACCGATTCGGAATGTGTACCGAATGTGAAAGAATCCGATACGTACATACCGAAAATCGGATATGTAACGAATCGGAAAAACACCGATTCGGTTACAAAGACCGAATCGGTCCATGTACCGAATCGTTAGTGACACCGAATCGGAAAATCACCGATTCGGTCCCACTACCGATTCGTTAGAGACACCGAATCGGAAAATCACCGATTCGGTCCCACTACCGAATCGTTAGTGACACCGAATCGGAAAATCACCGATTCGGTCCCACTACCGAATCGTTAGTGACACCGATTCGGAAAATCACCGATTCGGTCCATGTACCGAATCGGAAAAAATACCGATTCGGACATGATCCGATTCGGAAAACATGCCGATTCGTATAAATCTCCGATCGGGAAATTCCCCGATTCCGACAGTTGGGGAGATGTAGGGAGGCACAGAAACACCGAAATCGGCTCAAAATCGGTAGAATTCACTCGGTATTTACCATGGATTGCAATCAGGTGGTAACCAACTCCAACCCATATAAACAGTCCCAAAATGCATTGCAACTTGCAGGATGGCAGCTTTCTATGTCATTGCGAGGCGGCTACGGCTACAGCAGGAAGGACTGAGGGAATGGCTAAGAAATGAACAGGTCTACAGACAGAGGATAACCCTGTTCATGCTCACTGAGGCTGAGATCCTACAGAGATACAGGCTGGACTCTGACACCATACTTGAGCTCATCAGGGACCTTAAGCCATACTTGGACCACCACACCCCAAGGGCACACGCCATCCCTGCGCACGTCCAGGTGCTATGCAGCCTACACCTGGTAGCGTCTGGCAGCTATCAAAGTGGAGTAGCAGCAGCAGGAGGGGTGAGCCAGAGCAGCCTGTCAAGGTTCTTCCACATATTCCTTGACGCCATGATAGACAGGATGGACCAATACATCTCATTCCCTGCAACCCACGCAGAACTGCTACAAACCAAAGCGGACTTCTACCAGATGGCACACTTTCCCCAAGTCATCGGTTGCATAGATGGCACGCATATTCCGATTTGCCCACCAGCGGACACCGAATACATATACCGCAATCGGAAATCGACACACACCATCAACGTGCAGGTGATCTGCAATGCCAAGTGCACCATCACAGACCTGGTAGCAAAATTTCCAGGGAGTACCCATGACTCCTATATATTCCAACAGAGCGGCATATATGCACGGCTGATGGCTGGCGATTTTGGAGAAGGATACCTCCTAGGTGAGCCACATCATCAGACCCCCATAACACATAGTAGGTAGGTGTAATACATGTATGCATGTGTCTAATGTGACCCCTTTCTCTTCCAGGCGACAGTGCATATGCCCTCCGCTCATTCATACTCACCCCCTACCTCAACCCCTCCACACCCAGCCAAAGGAGGTATAACCGGGCCCACATACGCACAAGGAATGTTGTTGAACGGACCTTTGGCATCTGGAAAAGTAGATTCAGATGCCTGCACAAGAGTGGAGGTGCAAGGCAGTATACCCCCATCACCTGCTGCAAGATCATAGCTGTATGTGCAATGTTACACAACCTTGCGGTCAAGAAGGGCACTGAGGTGGAGTTGTCTGACTACGAGGACTATGACGACGACGAAGCTGTGCCACTGACACAGCCAGCTGGGGTGTGTACGCCATGTGATGGCAGATACAGACGTGAGGAGATCACTGAGAACTATTTCTGACTGAGTACAGATGCAAAGACAGCTAAATGTTGCTTGGAAAATAAACTTTTTAATAGTGATGCACCACAGTTACATCACTGAAGTGCATAGAAAAATGGAGTCTGTCAAAACAAATAAAGTCCAGGGTTCTGGTATGATCATCCCCCCTTGCCAGCCTATTTTTTGGCCCGCTTTCCAGACCCACTGGGGTGTCCCTCGGCCCCCTCCGAATGGCCAGCAGCATCAGCGGAGCGCCTGGTGCTCCTCCTTGGCTCTGATGCAGCGCTGGCCGGGCTGCTGCGGCTGCTGCTGTCACCAGCATCACCCAGGTCCAGGGCAGGATTGGAGGCGGCGTTTGAAATTAACATGGCCTCCATGGCCGTGGTGATCCTGGCCATCCCCCTGGTCAGCTCAGCAGTATGCTGACTCTGCACCGACTCCTGATTTGCGCTACGATGGCACAGCTGTGCAGTCGCCGCTGCAAGGCGGGCCATGGCCCGGTTGAGCACCCGGGCATCCCTCCTGCGCGCAACCTCATGCTCCTCCTGCCTGGCAGAGGAGTGGGTGATGGCAGTGGTCAGCCTGCCCAACCCTGCTGCCACCTCCTTGTTGCTGTCCACAACAGCCTGGAACCCCTTCACCAACTCCCCCATCTGCAGGTTGTGCTGCAGGAGCTGGCGTTGGCAGGCCATGGTGGATCTGGCCTGTTGGCGCTGGATTTTGACCATCTGGCCCTCCAGGCCCAGGAACACACTGCCCTCCCGTGCTGGTGCAGCAGTGGTGGTGGTGGTGGTGGTGGTGGCACGGCGTCTGGCACTGCTGCCTCCGGCCTGCTGAGTGGGCTGGGGTGCCACTGGTGGTGGTGTGGTGCTGGCCGGTCCCGGAGCCCCTGCTCCCAGGACAGGTAGGACGGGTGGCAAGGCCACGGTTGTGGCAGGAGATGTTGTCGGCGGAATGGTCTGCCTTGTTGGGGAGTTGTATGGGGAAAATTGCAAGGGGGGTGAGCTGGGCAGTACTGGGGAGTGCTCTGCCTGGAAATCAATCACCAGGACTCCCTCCATTCCAAGCCCTGGGGTGTCTCCTTCCTCATCCTCTTCCTCCTCCTCCTGGCCAGGCTGGCTGGTGCTCGGCCCTGCCACTGCAGTATGTGATGTCGAAGCTCCCTCTGCTGCCACAGTGGTGCCGCCTGATGGTGCCCCTAGGTACAAAGAAGCATTTGTAAACTGAGTGCCGATGTATTACAGTCAGTACAATTATGGCATTCCACATGTCCTTGCATCTCCTTACACCGTGTCACACTGTTTCCTGTCTTGTGATTCTGCACTGACATATTTGGCTAACTCCTGCTGACTACATGTACCATGATGCTTGTCTCTTGTATGTTGGTGACAGTACAGTGCTGGTGTTTGCCTATGCATTGTGTCTAATGGGGAGGTGTCTGGTAGGGTGTGTCATGATGCGCATGCTTCTTACCTGTAGCTGTGGCCATCGCAGTGCTGTCCAGGGTCCCGATCCCTACAATGCTCTCCCTCTCGATGGTGCTGGAGACAATTTCCTCCAGCTCGGTGAGGGGTGGCGCCGGGTTCTTGCCTCCTCCGGTGAGTCCTGCCTGCCTTTGGAGGTCGGCCAGCTTCCTCTTGGTGAGGCTGCGGAGGTCATAGAACCTTTTCTTAAGTTCCTCAATGGACCTGGGGGTGACTCCAGCAGCATTTACCTTCTGGGCGATGTCTGCCCACAATCGCCTCTTGGTGCTGTCTGGCACGTTGAGGGACAGCTTGCCAAAGAGCTGGCGGTGCACCCTCACCACCTCCTCAACCAGCACCTGTAGTTCTGTGGTGGTGAATTTGGGCTTCCTCTTTTGGGAGGACTTCTGGCTTCCTGCCTGATCTGCCATATTCTCTTGCTCCTGCTCAGTCTGCAACCTCCTTCTCCCACTGCTGCTAACTGTGTGTTGGGCTCAGGCAGGCTTTCCAGAAACTTCTAGAAACTTCTTAATTGGCTGCACCTGCCAGGGTTGCCACTCCCTGTTTGGGTGGGGGAGGGGGAGCCACCTCATTGGCTGAATCGCCTATTGCCGAGTCTGCTTTTACAGATTCGGTAAAATCCGATTCGGTAAAATCCGATTCGGTAAAATCCGATTCGGTAAAATCCGATTCGGTATTATCCGAATCGGTAAAAGCCGAATCGGGTCATGCAATGCATTCCTATGGGCTTTTTCGCCATGGGTCTATGATTGCCGAATCGGTTTTTACCGAATCGGCTTTTACCGATTCGGTATTCGCCGAATCGGAAATATCCGAATCGGTGGTAGCCGATTCGGTATTTTCCGATTCGTTGTTGGCCGATTCGGTAATTTCCGATTCGGACCGAGCTGAATCGGAACGTACCGAATCTCATTACCGATGCCGACCGAATCGGTCTTCAGTCGGTATTTTTTTCCTACATCTCGTTTTCCGATTTCAGAATACCGATTCGGCCCGCCTCGGTATTTTGAAATCGGAAAATCCCGTTTACCTACATCGGGCCCTCAGCCCCTAAAAACTACTTTTGGGATTCCAAATGCTGCCCGCATATTTTGCTTTTGTAGTCCGCACCTGTAGCATCTACCCTTAGCGTGACCCTCTGGAGCCCTGTGTGACTTTGTGTAACCTGATGCCGAAAGCTGGACCTGCCGTACCTGTCGCCTGGATTCCTACTGGCCACGCACTGGTTCAACAGGCAGAGCCGGGCGGCCAGTCTACTTGCCTAGAGGCAATGTTTACTAATGGAGGGTCCTTGGGTATCACTCAAGCTAGGCTTTCTACACCGCAACAACGTCAACTGCACCTCAGGAACAGGAGACACTGCTTTGTGGTGAAGCCCAACCCCCCTGGCACCTCTTATGTTGGATGCATGACGTAACGACAATGCACGGAAATCACTACCGGTTTCCTCTATCCACTACACCCACTCTCCCAAAAGGCGACTAACGGAGTGCCCACAGCCGGAGAAGCTGCACCCCCCACCCCCGTCGCCGGCGCGCGTGGGAGCTGTCTGGTGAGGGGTCACCATGGAAACCCGCTCCAGGATGTTCTGGGGCCTTCCAGACTTACTACATATCTTACAGGAGGGGGCGTCCTCCCTGGGCCTCTCAGGGATGGTGTGGGGAGCCTTAGAGAAGGGGGTACACTGCATCTTGTGCCAGTTGCAATGAGTCGCCTTTTGTCCTGCAATTAGGCTTCCGTCTAGCTGCCCACTGAGAGATACTGCGGGGCACCCACGGTCAGCACTTTACAGTCTGCTCAGTTTGAAATCTGAGCCCCCAAACTATTCTCACACCTTCAGCCGATATGAGCTGTGAAATCAGAGGTGCTTGTAGGTGGCAGAGAGGCGAGCTGCGGTCCTGGAGGGGTCGGCACAAAGCAGTTCCCGGAGCCCTGAAGGTGTCACTTATGTAAATTAGAAGGGCCTCTCACATTCGTCTTCGCCCAGGGCCCCAAAAATTCTATAACTGGCCCTGGATCTATGTACAGGTGGTGTGGGCCATAAGTCAAAAAGGATGTTCCCCGAGAGGTGAGGGCCTATGAACAACATACTCGGCTTGGAATGGAAAAGCCACCCTTGGGTGCAAAAAAGATATCAGACTGCACGCCCTTTCACTCTCTGGCCACTTTATGAGGCTACAGTCCAAGCACATTCATTTTTTTGCCTCTCGTGAGGCTGCACTCCAAAAACATGGTCAGAGCATTGGCGGTGACCTGCGATCCTTTTCTTTTGTTGTGCCTGTTATCTGTCTAAGCTTTGTTGTACATTGTGTGAGTTTACTTTGTGTTTTCGCAGTGTACAGTACGCTATCATTCATGCTACAAAATATTGACAGTGCTCCTGTCTTTCATCCACAGGACCCTCCATCTAGAAGTATGGCGTTGTCTGTGAGTTCCACGCTGAGCAAGGCCGTCAAGCAGATGTACCTGGATCTCCCACAGGGGGAAAAGGTGCAGGCCATGTACATCTGGATCGACGGTAGTGGCGAAGGACTGCGCTGCAAGACCAAGACCCTGGACAACGAGCCCAAGACAATTGCAGGTAAGGCCACAACTGGTACTGATCCCTCCTAGGAAACAAGCAAGGGTGTCGCAGGTCAAAATAACAAACAGAAGCTTACTACCCCTTAAGGCTTGGAAGCAAATGGTTCATGATCTTGTCTCCAGCCAGTTTCCTCAGGGGTGCACTAATCACATCACGCAGCCTGACCTTGTTTTTTATTTCCGTGGCCTAGATCTCCCCGAGTGGAACTTTGACGGCTCAAGCACTGACCAGTCCGAAGGCTCCAACAGTGACATGTTCCTTCTCCCTGTTGCCATGTTCCGAGACCCCTTTCGCAAGGACCCCAACAAGCTGATCCTCTGTGAAGTCTTCAAATACAACCACACGCTAGCAGGTAGGTGACGGCGTACTCAGTAGGGTACTTGGTCTACAACCTTCCCCATGACTCTTCTGTTGCGCCTGGAGATTAAACTGGAGCACTGGCTTTAGGGTGGCGGGGCAGGAGTGGTGCTTAGTATGAAGGTCATGGGTGCCATCTGTGGTATCTCAACCCTTAGATTGGGGCAGCACTGGGTACCACACGCAACATACATCTTGAAACAATTGGGGCACCACCCCTACATGTGCAACACTGTATTATATCTGTCAACCTCGATTGTGGTGCATATAATCACAATCCACTGACTGAACAATGATCAACAAACCTTCCAGCTGAAAAAAACAGAAAAAGAAAATTCTGTTGGTTGATCCACCCACACACACAAGACAGTGCAAAGATCTTTACCAAGGTCACATCCATTTTACCTTCACATTAACTTACACACAATGCGTCAAAAAACGGAACAAGCTCTACTAACCATATACAATTAACATTCACAATCAAATGATACTTCATGAACCTTGCAGAAGGGCACCCAGGGCATGAAAGCACTATTGTACCATGCTAATTTTAGTTGGCGCTACAAAAGTGTCAATAAAATATATTAATTAAAAAAATTAGTATCTTCATATAACTTTGCCTCATACCACATCCTCATGCTCACAGAAACATGGTTAAATGATTCCTCCCATTCTGGACATTTTTATTCACCCCCCCCCACCCCTCGTCCCCCAACACATGTCATCATTAAACTAGACCACTGAGGTCATTCGGGGGTGGCTTAGCCTATATATACAGATCCTCTCTCTCTGTGAAACAGTCATACACTAGATCTTTGCCCTCTTGCGAATACTTCAAGCTTGATAATGCCCACCTCTAACAGCACAAAGTGCTTCCTCCACACGTTTTATCATCCACCAGGTGAAAATCGCACATTCATCCAACAGGTCATGGAGGTTATATTTATTTTATTCATTTTTGGGATTTTTATTGCGCAAACAAATACCCGAAGGTGTCTCGGCGCATGTGTGGGCTAGCTATCCTCTAACAACAACGAATGCAATAACCAGGTTTTCCTTGGAGACTTCAACATTCACTGGAATGATTCCAATGACTCACTCGTGAATATGCTCAAATCCTTCCTGGACTTCGACCTCATCCAAGCTTGTAACAGCCTGACCCATTACAAAGGTGCCACCCTAAACCTAATCTTGCAAATGAGAACCTCTTACAGGTTGATTCTAATCTCCTGTTCAATTGGACTGATCACCACTGCATCACCTTCTTCTTAAACATAAAGGCAATCACTACCAAGGGCCAACCAAAGCAAGTCTAACACTGGATCTGTGACACCCACAACATTAACTCACAGTCTTTATAATCTCTTAGTAAAGTAAACCTGCTCACACCATCCACCATGACTGATGCCCACAACCTCGCTGACCACTATATCAAATCCATGTCCAAATTTATGGACACCCACGCTCCTAAACAACTAGAACGAATCTCTTAAAAGTTACAACCCCTGGTTCATTTGTAATCTGAACGAAGAGTGACAACACCTCAGATGTGCAGAAAGAGCACGGAGACACACCCCCTCTTTGGCCAGCCGCATCCCTATGTCAAATACGCAGCACCTGCAATAGCAACATTAGGAACTCTACTTCCAAAATCAATTAGACAAAGCAACAAATCGACCAAAAAAATGGTTCGAAAATATCAGAACCAATTGACCTGTAAAAACGATCCCACTTCCACCAACACCAAAGCACTCCCTAACTGTAAAACCTTTGCCACCTTCTTTGATGAGAACACCACTCAAGACACTAACGGAATCCAGATTGCTTTTGGACTTCTTCTACACAAAGCCCTCCTAGCCCTGCCCCATCCGATCTTCACGCATGCCCAAATAATCCCCCCATACCCTCCAAAAATGACGCCACCTGGTCTAGCTTCAAGATCCTTGATGAGACTGGCACTCTAAATCAATTAACCTCTTTGAAATACTCCAGCCACTTCAATGATTCACTCCCAGCCAGACTCCTAAAAGAGCCCATTCACCTCCCACTCCCACAATGGACTATGATAATTAATGCCTACCCCACCCAAGGCCCCTTACCATACTGCCTCAAAAGTGGCCAGGTCGCCCCTATCCTAAAGAAACCCAACTCCAACGAATCCGCCCCAACAATTAGCTAGCCATCACCAACATCCTTACTTTGGAGAAATGTGTGCACTTATAAATAAGTTAATTGACTGTTGCCCCAAGTTTAATCCCTGGCTGTATGCCAGCCTCCCTACTTTCCACTGTTAATAGTCTGCGGCTGATGGTCAACAGGCACTTTATCCGGGTGGGTGTGGGGGGATCCGCTTACTGGAGGGTGCACAGTTCTTCTCTTCCCTTTGTTAATGTAAGAACTGTCTCTTTTTTTTCAGAGACAAATCTCAGACATAGCTGCAAAAAGATCATGGACATGGTGACGAATGAGCACCCCTGGTTCGGCATGGAACAAGAGTACACACTTCTGGGAACCGACGGGCATCCTTTTGGCTGGCCATCCAATGGCTTCCCCGGACCCCAGGGTAAGAATCCTGGATCGGAGGGGCTATGGAGAACATAGGTTCAGTTCTGAACTACGTTCAGGTCATGGAGAACATAGAGGACGTAGAGAACATGGAGAAACTGTGGTTGTGATTGCCTTAATTTGTTTTGTTCGCTAAGGTTGCGCGGATTTTGTGCTGCACTCTTTCTTATGCATTTTGCATAGTAGTAAATGCTTAGAAATAACCTCCTTACTTGTGTACAGTCTTGCGTGTGTGTGGAAAGATGAACTTAACATGTACATGAACATCAATGTGTTTTTGCAAAACTGCAGAGCCCAGATCTAGGTTTCATGGGTGAAATGCTTCTAAAATGACATAGGGCCTGGTTTAGATCTCCTGAAGTGTTACGTTGTCACAGCGGTGAAGGATATCCTGTTTGCCGAAATATAAATCTCATAGGATATAAGTGGATTCATATTTCGGCGGACAGGATATCCATCACTGTTACAGAGTAACCCGTCCGCCGATATCGAAATCAGGCCCATAGTTAGCTTGTTCGGGTAGAGTAGAGCAAGCATGTTCCTCAAGTACAGAGGGGAAGCCACAGGAGTAAGCTAGGAATTCCTGGTTATGCTGTGGTCCTGTAGGAGTGGGTGATGCCCAGAGACTTCCCTAACTTGTGCTTTTGCATTTTTTTTATCCATCTCTGCAGGACCATACTACTGTGGTGTTGGGGCAGACAAGGCCTACGGCAGGGATATTGTGGAGGCTCACTACCGTGCCTGCCTGTACGCCGGGGTGAAGATTGCAGGAACAAACGCCGAAGTCATGCCAGCACAGGTGAGCAGGTCTATGAGGGCCTGTTTGTCATTGGGGCAGTGCGGGCTGGACTTGGTAGGGGCTGGTTTTGGAGCAATGGGAGCCCTTTTTTTTTACTGGGGGCTGTTTTAGTGGCAGTGCTACAATATCTGCCCCATGTAACAAGTGCTGCAGCAGTGCTTCCCACCAGTATTGCCCTAAGGGTCTCTGTTCGTACTGACACTCTGGTGTAGGTTCTCCGACTACTGATTCCAGGATGCCCTGCAGTAGGAGCTCACATTGCTGGAATCAAGTTGGTGCCAGAGGGCACTACTTAGGAAGCTCACATTGCTGGGGTCCCGAGTCTGCTGGAGAAGCTCAGGGAGTGCACTGCTGGAGAAGCTCACACTGCTGGAGTCCCATAGCACTGACATTCTTCTGCAGGAGCTCACACTGCTGGGTACCTCTAGGTCCCAGAGTGCACTGCTGGAGAAGCTCACACTGCTGGAGTCCCATAGCACTGACAGTTGCTGGAGAAGCTCACACTGCTGGAGTCCTGAAGCACTGACATTCTTCTGCAGGAGCTCACACTGCTGGGTACCTCTAGGTCCCAGAGTGCACTGCTGGAGAAGCTCACACTGCTGGAGTCCCATAGCACTGACAGTTGCTGGAGAAGCTCACACTGCTGGAGTCCTGAAGCACTGACATTCTTCTGCAGGAGCTCACACTGCTGGGTACCTCTAGGTCCCAGAGTGCACTGCTGGAGAAGCTCACACTGCTGGAGTCCTAAAGCACTGACATTCTTCTGCAGGAGCTCACACTGCTGGGTACCTCTAGGTCCCAGAGTGCACTGCTGGAGAAGCTCACACTGCTGGAGTCCCATAGCACTGACAGTTGCTGGAGAAGCTCACACTGCTGGAGTCCTGAAGCACTGACATTCTTCTGCAGGAGCTCACACTGCTGGGTACCTCTAGGTCCCAGAGTGCACTGCTGGAGAAGCTCACACTGCTGGAGTCCCATAGCACTGACAGTTGCTGGAGAAGCTCACACTGCTGGAGTCCTGAAGCACTGACATTCTTCTGCAGGAGCTCACACTGCTGGGTACCTCTAGGTCCCAGAGTGCACTGCTGGAGAAGCTCACACTGCTGGAGTCCCATAGCACTGACAGTTGCTGGAGAAGCTCACACTGCTGGAGTCCTGAAGCACTGACATTCTTCTGCAGGAGCTCACACTGCTGGGTACCTCTAGGTCCCAGAGTGCACTGCTGGAGAAGCTCACACTGCTGGAGTCCTAAAGCACTGACATTCTTCTGCAGGAGCTCACACTGCTGGGTACCTCTAGGTCCCAGAGTGCACTGCTGGAGAAGCTCACACTGCTGGAGTCCCATAGCACTGACAGTTGCTGGAGAAGCTCACACTGCTGGAGTCCTGAAGCACTGACATTCTTCTGCAGGAGCTCACACTGCTGGGTACCTCTAGGTCCCAGAGTGCACTGCTGGAGAAGCTCACACTGCTGGAGTCCCAAAGCACTGACAGTTGCTGGAGAAGCTCACACTGCTGGAGTCCTGAAGCACTGACATTCTTCTGCAGGAGCTCACACTGCTGGGTACCTCTAGGTCCCAGAGTGCACTGCTGGAGAAGCTCACACTGCTGGAGTCCTAAAGCACTGACATTCTTCTGCAGGAGCTCACACTGCTGGGGTCCTTTATGTCCCAGAGGGCATTGCTGAGGAAGCTCACACTGCTGGAGTCCCATAGCACTGACAGTTGCTGGAGAAGCTCACAGTACTGGAAACCCATAGGGCAGCTCACATCAGCTGGTCTCGGCCCGTGCAGTGCTTGACAGGTCTGGGTAGGTGGATTGACGGAGTGTTTGTTGTGTTTTTCTCTGTAGTGGGAGTTCCAGGTTGGCCCCTGCGAAGGAATCGATATGGGAGATCACCTCTGGATGGCGCGCTTTATTCTGCACCGAGTATGTGAAGACTTTGGCATTCTCGTTTCCTTTGACCCCAAGCCCATCTCCGGCAACTGGAATGGAGCAGGGTGCCACACGAACTTCAGCACCCAAGCCATGAGGGAAGAAGGCGGACTCAAGTAAGTGCCAACTTGCATCCGGGCAAGAGGGATTGCGTTCCCGTTCCACCCACATATGTTGCCACATGCAGAACAAGCCCAAGAGAGTTTATTGGCCTCAGGCTCCTTGACAAAGAGGCTGTGCAAAACGAATTTTAATTCAAGAGAAGTGACAAAGAGCAGCAGGACATGAGTAAGCTACAATAGCAGCCTGTTGTACTACTAATCCTAAAATGACCTGCCCTCTAATGTAAGAACAATGGGTTGCTGACACAAGCTTTTAAAACCATGTAATCATAGTTATGTGCCAGTTTGCCTGTCAGAACATATTTTACCCATTTGGCTGTTTGGGTGGTTTTGATCAGCTTGGAAGTAGCAGTGTAACCAACATGCATGATTTAATAACATATTTAATTTTGAGCACTACTGAGGAAAACTCAATCAGAGACGTTTTAAGGCACGGGCGTAGTGAGCAATTGCCCAGGGCCCCCACCTTCCACGGGCCTCTCTGGGAAAGTGAATTACCTCTCTAGCTCACATCTGCCTATTCCTCCATCTCAGCCATTAACATATTATTCAATATTGTTTGGCATAATGGAGCCTGAATTATCAGAAAACCGATAACAAAATAAAAAACTGTTCTGGACAGAGGCACCTAAAGTGTGACTTGCCCAAGGCCCCCGAAATACTTAAGATGAGCCTGAAACATAATGTTTGCAATATTAATGATGAAATCATTGTATGGGCACGATGATGTTTGGGGGTAAGGTTGTTTTAAGGAGTAGCTTACAGTACAGGGTAAGGTTAAGGGCTAGGGTTCGGTCTGTGACTCAGACTGATTTAGGCGAGGAAATCAGGACCGCCCGACAGACTGACGGCGGTCCTGTCATAGGCATTATGATGTGACCACCACTGTGGCGGTCGCACTGTGCCTATCTTTTGTATTGCTTATTATCAAAAAACAAAAGCTCCTGTGGACACTTAATGAAGTGATCTCAATGTATATGGGGACAATGGCAATATTTTGGGTTATAGTGATACTGGAGAGAGAAGGAAGCAAATACACCTGATTTGTTTTTGAATCAAAAATATTTATATAATCCTTGAAATAAAATACTGTTACAAAGTAATACATTTGAACATATAGTTCTGAGTGAGAGGTGTCCTAGTGAAAAACGGAACCCAGGAAATTGGTGACATATATGTGAAATATATACGAGGTTTCCAATGCTTCATATGAACAACCATTAACATATATATGATCAGTGGACAGCACTAGATACAGCGATCACTGCTGGTAAACAATGGTTCGTTTATGCAACTTGTCGACGGCGTTTCGACCCTGTGTGCAGTGTAGGGTCTCTTCAGGAGGGGAGGGACATAGTAATACATACGGTGCCACCTGGTAGGCACTGCCATCATTGTATGGATTGTGAGGCCCACTGCTGCACCGGCAGGCCTCACTCATCACACTGGTAGTCACAGGCAATTCTATATCTCCTATGTGTATTTTATGTAGAAAGTACATCTTATTTTTTTTTTTTTTTTCAACATTGGTGAAACCTGTAAGCCATGCTTTAATGTGATAAAACAGCAAATACCTGTGTTTACTGTGCTGCCAGACCTACTGACTTTGCCAGTGCTTGTGGTTAAGGTTTATGATTATAGTTAAGGTTGCGCTCAAGATTAGGGCCCAATAAGGGGCAGGATAAGTGTTTTCCCTATCATTTCTTGCTCTACTATTCATTATAATAATTACATCATAATGTCAATGCAACATGACATGCATCTTGCTTCGCCGTAATCACATCTTCATAAATGTATTTTTTTATTGTTGCATTTCTATTATTGAGTCAACCCCCCCCCCCCCCCCCACACACACACACTAAATAAAAAGCCCATAATACCAAGTAATGGGAGTAGAAAACCAGTTCCTGAAAAATGTGATTTTATTAGCCAATGTTGCGAGGGAGAGGCTCTTGGAGCCTTGGAGGGAGAGGCTGCCAGCTGTAAAGGAAAGGGGAAAGATACTGCACAAAACACCATAGAGATCTTGATGGCATGTCATTTTTTAGCCACATTTATCAAGCTGCCTCTTAAAATCCTAAAACCATAGCTGATTTTGTTCCTTTTTTTAGGGTCATTGAGGAGTCAATTGAAAAACTGGCCAAACGCCACGAGTTCCACATCCGCAGCTATGACCCCAAGGGGGGGTCCGACAATGCCAGGCGTCTCACCGGCTTCCATGAGACCTCCAGCATTCATGAGTTTTCCGCCGGAGTAGCCAACCGTGGTGCCAGCATCCGCATCCCAAGAGCTGTGGGGCAAGAAGGAAAAGGCTATTTTGAGGACCGTCGCCCATCGGCCAACTGCGACCCATACCCTGTGACCGAGGCGCTGATCCGCACTTGTGTCCTGAAAGAAACCGGAGACCAGGTTGTGGAGTACAAGAACTAAGCGCATTGCACCTCAGATTCCCAGTTCAAAGTCACTCTTCCCCTCATTCAACCTCTCGTTGAACAACGTCTGACCTATCTGAGAGGGAAAGTGAGAAACATAATTGGACATTTGTCAAAGGGGGTCCTAGCAATCAGTGGGGAGCTACATTTGAGGAAGCTGCAAAGAGAGGAAATAACCACTGGCCTTTCTACTTTAGGTGTAGTGAGGCTAATTCCTGCACCAGTACGTGACCACACTTTAGGCCCAGATGAAGCCCACGTTCTATCGTAAGATTCTTTAGGGGACACCTCCCTCCCCCGCTGCTGTTTTCCCACCCCTCCTGCACACAATCCATGGGCACAAATTCTGGAGCTAGCAAAGGACGCCCATGGAATCGGAGGGATGGACAGGGGAGGGAAGAGACCGTAGAATGGCCAGCTTCATGGGTAGACCCAAGGTGGAGGGTAAAGCAAGAATTGCCAATGCATTGAAGAAGCGTAACCACTTCTACTCCTTTTTAAAAAAAAAATTGTGGATGGGTCATCTCTTATTTGCCCTTTTGGCATCAGGTGAATGGATAAGGGGTGAAAAATTGTCACCAAGACATTTGAAGAAAAAACACAAAGCATAAGAAATGTCTATGGGGGCACACTTGGACCAAGTCTTCATGGTATCACTTTCACTTTCACCTTAAGCGTTTCATAACTCCGTGACATACCCTCTTTCTAACAAAACAGCTCCGTAGTATTTTTATATTTATATGTAAAAAAAGAGTCAAAAGATTATATATATGTACGAAAACAAAAACTATTAGTTCCGACGGGTGCTAGAAAGTTAAAGAGGACATGGGTTGGGCAACAGTCATCAGTGGAGGCTACAGTCGTCTCACAGTCTTGTCTCTTCTCGAGTGAGCATTTGGATCTCTGTTATTGCTCTTTCGTTGTTTTTTTAGGAGAATACCCGGGGACTAGGAAGGGTTTTACCTCCCTTGGTCACCCTGTTCGATCATCTCATTGTGGGTTGTTTTGTATTGCGGCAGCCCCCTGGGGTGCAGTCTGTGCATGTACTGTATGCCCTGGTGAGGTCATCACCCCAGTGTCTCTCCTGTGAGTAGAATGCCTTCAATTAGGGGGCAATAAGGCGGGTCTCTTAAATATGTCTGTGTTGGGTTTTCAAAAGTTCTACACATACTACCTAGACAGCTCAGTTCAAGGTACAAGGGTCTTCCTTCTGAATTGTTCTGATTAAAAATGTATTCTTTTTTATAATAAAAACAAACTTTCACACACTATCCAGGATCCTGTGATGTTAACGGTGGGAAGAGGGATAGGAGGAGAGATTTTGCAGGTTCTAAGTCTTACCGACATTTGAATATTTATGATGATTCCATGGACTTCCAGTGTTTCAAATGATTTGAGCATTTCCATCCAGAACCTTGTGACTTAAGTGGAATGTGTGTGTCCAGTTGTAGCCTTCAAAGTCTCCGTGCCGTAGGGTCTCGAGCTACATGTCACCCTTGAAGTCATTGAATCAAAATACCTCTGCGGTTGTTTGCTGAATGGATGTGGTCTAGAAGTTCCAGAGGAGTTGAATTTCCCTTGCTCCATGAAATAAAAAATGTCTCTCCCCCCCCCCCCCCCCCCCCCAAAAAAAAGATATGGCTGGTACATAAAAAGGTGTGCTGGTCTAATGGAACTGCAGAGGCTTTGTCATCAAGATCCCTAAGGAAGGTGTATAATGAGAGGAAAGGGCAGTACAAGTTGTTAATATTGTAAAGCAGTTGTCGAAGGAGGCTGCAGTCATATTGGTTGAAAAGTTCAGACATGGCTATATGCAAATCAGTCTGACCCTGTGCCTCATGGGTATGCTCAGACGTGAGTCCTTTGCTCACTTTGCCACTGGATTCAAGCAAGCCGGGCTGAAGACGGCTGGAATGCCAGAAACCGGTCCTAGGAAGCTTGTTTCCGGTCCAGGGAAGACATGGCTTGGCAGTTCGGGCTGGACTGTTTCCATGAGGCACAGGGTCAGACTGATTTGCATATAGCCATGTCTGAACTGGGGTGGCAGAGTGGGCTAAAGAACAGTGATGGATTAAACCCAGATCATTTGACTGGGTGTGAGTGTTTGATTGATTGCGTCCATCACCACCCCCTTTTGTACCGTCATATCGGTTGAAGCAAACCATACTTTGCGCGATCTATGAGCAGGCTGTGGCAGTAGTCCAGACTACTCATGACAAGATTGGGGTTTGTAGTTAATCAATGCAAGTGAAAGAGACAGTAGGGTGTTTGTGATTGACCTGTGACTTGAGCTCGAATCCACGAAAAGCAAACTCACCTTTTTAAGTTGCACAGTCAGTAAATTGAGTGCTAAACCTTGAGTAATGACATCTGTTATTTACATTGGAGAAACGAACTATTAACTCCTATACAAAAAGCTAAATTATCATAAGAGAAGCAAAAGGATGGTGGAGGTCCATGGAAGTGGGAAAGCACAGAAGTAGTGGGAGACCAGCAGTTGAGTAGCGTGGGGGGGGGGGTGGGGGTAGTTGAGGAAGTTGTGTCTGTCGACCACAACCATCCCATGAGAACACATTGTCCCCCGAAACAAGTCAGCCCCCCGTAAACAAGCAGACTGCCCCGCCCCCTCACCCCTCTTAACTTAGAGGCCGCCACGGGTGGCATTAGGTCTAGCTACGTCACTGGTGACCAGGGATGTGCCTTGGAGATGAGGGAGTGGGTATGTACTCGCCACGCACCATGAGGCTGAGAAGAGCAGTCCGAGAGGCAGGAGGTAAATCACTAACCGGTCCCTGAGATTTCAAGGAGGTCGATGTTGACCGTAATCCAGTGGTATCAGTAATGACTGCAGCTAATAACTCCAGAATGAAAACGACAGAAAATACATATTGCCAAGAGGACTTGATTATTTTGAATTCGTTAGTAGGAGGTTGTCTCAGTGGAGTGAACAGTACAGAAGTCAGCAGTCCGACCACAGGAGTCGAGTACATTATTAAAGTGAAAGCAATGGATAGTCCATTAAAATTCAAGGTCGTTGAGTTCGGAGAAGAACCACAGTTTAGGGGCGTGGCCGAAGAGGTAAAGAGCGATTAGCTGACACACCGCAAAGAAAAGATAGGTTGAATTAGTGGAAGAGTCAGGCGAGGATGCCAGGAAAGAGCCAGAGGAGTCACAAGTTGAGCCGACTGCCACAAGGGCCCGGGAGGAATTGGCCTTCTGAGGATAAGAGCAGAGTAATTACTCGATGTATTGAACAACGTGTTGGATGTGGCAGAAGATGCAGCATATGTCCATCACTAGCAATGAAATGATTGGCTCTGAGTGTGCAATGAAGAGTTGGCAATTAACAATGGTTAACCCCCTCAACAGGTGCTATGGTCTGTTAACACTAGGTGGCCATAAAGTAAAAGTTTGAAAAGCTTACATCAGAAGGAAAGGTGATGCCACTCTTTTTGATCGCATGAAACAGACACTTTCTAGACACCCCCCCCCTGCAAGTGACTGTCACCACAGATATCTCAGATCTCTCTAAATTGGTTGGGGAGCCCACATTTATCGCATGACAATCCTGAACACTTTGCTTTACAGTACCAAGGTTGCCACATCAACCACCTGGAACTAATGGCTTTCACGCTTAATCCTCAGAGATTTTCTTCCAATGCTTCTGAACAAGACCATACTATAAAACCAGATAACATTGGTATAGGAGATTTGGTATTGGGCACTCATCACAACATTCCCTTATTAGCAGAGCACTTTATGTGGCACAACAACTTTGCTGACCTGCTCAGCAGAACACACCAACAAGTACAGAAACAGAACTCCACCCACAAGTCCTTCACAGGTGCGTCCAACATTGTGGAACTTCAACAACAGACCTCTTTGCCACCCCCTAAAATGCAAAATGCCAAAACCTCTCCACCAGCTACCCACATCCTTAATCGAAGGGCAATGCACAACTGGTCGTAGATGTTTGCTTATGCTTTTCTACCTCTTTCCCTGACACCATACAGAGGGGCATATGTACAATGTGCCAACGGCACCTTTAGGCCACTGGAGCATCACATTTGTGACACTCTGGCGACGCAGTGTGCCGGCCTATATTTAAATATCATATTTACAATATGGCCTACTTTCATGCATTACTCTGCGTGAATGGGGCATTCCATGGGTGCTGCTGTGCGTGTTCACACACAACATCCAAGGAACCTGGGCCATTCCCAGATATACAAGCTTTACAAGCTTCTAATGCCTGCATTAAAGTGGCACAACATTTTTTGCTATTTCTATGTGTGCTGTATTCTGCAGATCATGAGTTAAATGCCACCAGTGACTGTTTCTGTACAGGAAGGTCTCCTTTCCTGCACAAAAACAATCATCCCTGCAATGCAGGTACCCTTGCACCATGCTAAAAGGGTATTGGAATTGGGCTAGTCATCCAATTGTGCGCCAGTGTAGAGGAACAGGGAGGCATCATATTGCTGTAAATACAACACATCTATGCACTTTCTAATGGCACAGCCCGGCACAGCAAAATGGCTTGCAGCACTGAGTCATTCTCTAGTAAATATACCCCAAAGTTTGGAAGGGCTAAAAAGGATTATCGCCATAGAAAACAACCCCTGTGGCCATTTAGAACTTCAATATTTAACTCATAAGATTTAGTGGCCTCCCTTTTGAACCCCTCCCCTCCTGTGCATTGCAATTCCTCTTATGGAAAGGGACCTTTTTAAAAGAAATCACTCCCCTTACACGTATTAGCGAGCCCCAAGCTCTAACAGTTTACACACCATATATTCCGGAGCATAAGGATAGGGTAGTCCTTCACACTAATCTTAAATTCTTGCCAAAGGTGGTCTCCTGTTTTCAAAGCAACCAGCCCAGTGAGGTACTAGTCTGTTTGCCATCTCCAGACTCAGTAGCTGAAAGAGTGTTCTGTTCTATATGCTTGAGGTTAAGAGAGTGCTCATGCACTAAATTGACAGAAGCCAAGCTTTTAGTAAGTCTAATCAACGTTGTGCTGCATTTGCCATGCCTCATAAACTTTTTCCCATCTCCAAAGCAGGTATTGCTGAAAGAATAGTTAAATGTATCCAAACCCCCTACCATAAAGCAAAAAACAAATTTCCTGTGTCCCAAAGAGCACTTTTTGTAAAAAAAAGAGCCACAGTGGCTTTTATAGGAAACAGCCATGTCAAGGAAATATACAAAGCTGCTGCATGGTCTACACCACACATCTTTATTAACCATTTCTGTTAGATGTGCTTGCAAGTCAACATGCTTTTGTAGACCAAGCAGATTTTAAGGCCACTGTTTCAAACATCTGCATCATCAGATATTTAACAACTGCATTCCTGAGGGACTGCTTTACTATCTGCAGAACATGTGTATTTACAGGCACACATTACTTCTTAATTTACATTTATCCACCTCTCCCTTCATCTGCATTCTCCTCGGCACTGTCGCCATCTGGTTCCTGGGCAAAAGAGAAAAGAGACAAAAGGTTAGAAGCCCCTGCACCCACCCCCGGGTAATTGCAGGGGGATCCCTTTGTGTCACCTGAGCCGTCCAGACCCCCTCTCCTTTGTTAGGGTACAAGGGGACCCCTTTGGGTCCTCGGGTCTCATCATCGCTGTCTTCATCTGATCCGTCCATTGCAGCTTAGTAATGCAGGAGACTGGCAGTGGTGTAGCGAGGGGGGTAGGGGTGGTGCTCTTACCTGTGAACATCGTGGTGCAGCCGTCACAGGAATCACCACCACTCTTACATGCAGCCGCCAAGGGCGGCAAAGCAGGGACTGCCACATGCGACACACGGTCTAGCTAAGTCACTGGATTGGCTCATCTTTCAGCACACTAGGTCTTATGTCTCCTTCCCCACTACCAGGCGATTTTTGGGAAACAGAAGAACATCTTGAAAGCAGCACAGGAGCCTCCAGCAGTCCTGGAGGTCTCTGAGTGTGTTTGTCCCTGGTAACAGACCATACATCACCTAGCCTGCGGTGATGCATGATGTTGGTATCCAGGCCCTGAGCTCCGTGCCTAGGGCCTTCAGCAGTTTCTGTGAATATGCGCACTCCCAGGAGAGATGGTAGGTTGTCTCGTCATAGGCAGGGCACTTGACAGGACTTGTATTGGTTGAGCGCTCTTGCGTGCACCGAGGCTCTCACTGGCAGTCCTCCTTTGAAGGCAATCCATGCAATGTCTTTGTGCTGGTTGGTGAGGTCAGGAGGTGACGTTCCCCCACACATGGTTCTCTGTGGCAGAATGGAGGGCAATGATCACTTTGTTGATGTCCCTTGCACGTATCTGGTGTTGGACGATCTTCGTAGTCCACGTGGCCGGGGCGGCAGCCTCCAGACCAAACTACTTGACAAACGTTTCCACTTCCTTGTAGAACCACCAGGAGTCCCAGTTGTAGAGGGCGGCGCTCACCCATTATGCCCATCTACAGCCACACATGCCACAAATGGAAAAAAATACTTACCTGTAGCCATCTGATCTCAGCATTTAGTGCTGTAGATTCACATATGCCATTCCTTCTCCCTAGAAGATAGTGATGATTACAGATATTTACACATATCTTACATATAAATTATCATCAGCACAAATTTTCTGACTCACATTACTCTAATCACACTGGAAAAAAGTCTTAAATGGAAGCATTTGGTTGATGCATTCTGGGAAAAAGGAAGAAGGCACAATATGCTTTTTGACTTGAACTTCTTAACCCCTTCGATGCTGGTGACGGAACCATTCCGCCATCAGTCACAGTTGAGCTGTGCTGATGACGGAATGGTACCATCACGACCACACCCAGTTAAGGAATGTTCAGCACAGTGCTGAAATTCCTGCCGCACGATGAGGTTAAAAAAGAACAACTTGCAAAAGTCAGGGCCCAACATTAGATGACACCCCCCTGCCCCCATGCCCATTGCTGTCATCAACTAAACAGTCAAAATTCCTGTGAGAAAGAATGGCAAGTACAAGAGGACACCCTTGATTAATGTCACATTTCTAAGTTCATCGGATAGTTGAACCTTTACTTGTCATAATAGGATAGTCACCAACTTGGAACAGGCGATTAGGTTCGTCTTGCCAGGACACTGATTCACACTTCTTATGACTGGAGCCTCCATAAAGGATTAATGATGAAAACACTGACTGGGGTGGATTTGTGTCTCTGGGACCCTTCCCACCCCATAATGGTCAGGCGGTCTGAGTACACTACCCTATGGTATTTTCAGAAAATTTTAAGACAGGGAACCAAGTCCGGCCGCCGAAAACCTTTTGTTCATATTATGTTAAGCTTATCTAAGCTCTCTCCTAAAAAGCTCCTCAACCAATAAGAAGGCTTAAAGCTTTGAATTTCAACCCAATTGTTAACACATTCGTGAATTTTGAACGTTAAGCTATAGATGAACAGTAATTGCTCCAGAACTATTTTTCACAAATTCGCAAAAAGCATGCGTTCTAGCTGCCAACTTTGGGAAATTCTCTTTAGCAGTTGTGGCTGTAGTGTCGTCTAAAACTCCTTATGGAAATTTGGATTTTGTGACCTGCTCCTCTTTTTCTCATCCCTCATTTGATGGACCACCTTGAACCTTTTGAAGAAGGAGTTGAATTGGACGAACCTTTTTTTGAAAAGCTTTGTTAAGATTTGTCAAACGCTGACGTTATTAACAAAAGAAACACCATCTTCCTGTGCAAAGTCTGCCCTAACTATAAGTATATAAATATATATGTTACAGAATGGTGATTGCCATTGAAAAAGCATTTTTTAAGTTGATTATAACTTTTGACCCAGAAGATGGATTTGTATGAAATCTGGATTTTTAAGAAACTTTGTACAACGACATGGATGTGCAGCACTTGCAGGAAGCTCAACCCAACCAAGTTAGAATTCCTGCTATATTACAAAGAACAATAAACAAAGTACAGTACAAACCTGTCTCAATGGCATGAACTTTGACAGCTTAGAACAACAACTTTCACCAATTGCCTAGTCACTTGGATTTACCCTGTACACCAACCTCGCTCTTAAGGAACACAATTCAATTCAATTCATGAAGCTTTTTTCGGTACATATAAAATGACCATAAAAGCACAGAGAAAAAAGAATCATACATAGAATAAAAATACATCAGATTACAGGGAAAAGATGGACCAGAACATTACAGACATGGTTCTTAAAAGCACATACTTTTCCTAACATTTATACACTGAGTTAAAAACGTTGCAGTATAAAAACAGATATCGACAGATTGCAAATTAAAAATTAGATTCATTGCCTGGTTAACTCTACGTACGCCATGTTTAACAAACATAGGTTTCAGATAGGCAGTACGGAAATTCATATACAGTTTACAAAACAGTAAAAAGTGCAAAGTGCTCTTTTTAGATAAGCCGTCAAACATGCATGGCCCTAGCGGGTGTCTCTTAAGGTTCGGCAGAGCCACTAAATGATGTGCTACTCCAAACCTCAGTCTGGTCAGCACAAACTTGTGGTATGGCCTTGTCACCCATACCAAATAATTGGGGAAACCTCCAAAGGTGATATATCTATTATAAAACAAAACAGTAGATAAAGATCCGTAGGCTAAGGCTCGCTTCCTTGCAGTAAAAGCCAAGAATTACATTTTCAACTCTATTTTGGGTGTCTGGGATGCTGCAATGGGATCAATCAAAACATTTAAATTAAATATCTCCGAAAAACAAACAACAACATATTTTAACCAGGGTATATTTAGATGTTTATCCAGCGAGATACAATCCTCGATGATTGATCTGTTAAAAGATTTTTCTTCCTGAAGCCAAATTGACCGCCAAATCATAAGTGCCCTCGGGGATAACAGATCAATTAAAAAATTGGAATCCAGTTCCCGATGGATTAACTCAGTAGGAGCGGAGGTTGGTAAAGACAGGAGCTTTTTTAAGAAAGTTTTCCTCCTGCTGCAAATGATGGTAACTTATATGACCACACACACCTGTCCCATAGAGTGCAATTGTAACACATCTTGCTTGGTAAATCTTCAGCATATCCCTGGTACGTCGGTCCCCCACTTTTGCAGCAAATCTAAGGACACCATGGGCACTTTTAGGCATTTTAATACGAATATTGTTAAATTCATTGGACCATTTTCTATCTTTGGAAAAGGTTATACCAAGGTAACAAAATTTATCTACTTGTTGCACCTTTTCTTGGTCAATAAAAAAGGCATTTAAAAATTTGCTTTTTGCCCCACATGTCATAGTGTGCGTTTTCCCATTATTAATAATCAATTTTCTGTCTTTAATAAAGACAGAGAATCTATCAAGCAAACGCTGTTATCCCAAAGGGGTTCTGGAGAGCAAAACAGCGTCGTCAGCGTATAGTAACACCGGAACAGGTAAACCTTTGATCTGGGGGGCATCCGCTTAAAAAAAAATTAAAATTGCATCGATTCCGTTGATGAATAATATAAAAAGTAGGGGGGCCAGTACACAGCCCTGTCTAATCCCTCTTTTGACACTGAATTTAGGGGTGCATTCACCTTTAAAGCCGTAACGCACAGATGTTTGTAATTTCCCATATAACCTCGCGAGGAAAAAGATAATGCCCTCTGGTGCTCCTAGCTGTAATAGGGTTGACCATAAAATAAAATGGTCAACCCTGTCAAAAGCACTACTTAGGTCTGCAAAACAAAGGTACAGTGATCCTTGTTTTGCTTCAGTATATTTCCCGATCAGTAAATCAAGGTTAATACACTGATCGATTTTTCCCCGGCCCTTTCTAAATCCATACTGGCTGTCGGCAAGAATACCCTCTTGCTCAACCCATTCCTCTAACCTACCCAGCATGACTCTGCTCATGATCTTAACTGAGGAGTCAAGAAGGGAGATGGGGCGGTCATTTTTCACATCAGATCTGCTGCCCTTTTTATGTATTGGGATAATAATAGATTTGCCCCATGTTTTGGGGGCCTCAGTACATACTGCGGCGTTAAAAACAATGGCCAAGAGAGGGCTCCACATCTCGGGGGCTGCTTTGTAAACATCAACGGGCACCCCATCGGGGCCCTGGGCTTTCGCGCCCTAGCTAACCGTGTGAGCTCCTGCAGAAGAATGTCAGTGCTTCAGGACTCCAGCAGTGTGAGCTTCTCCAGCAGTGCACTTTCTTTGGGACCTAACCGTGATGTCCAAAGATAGAACAGCCCGCCTTCTAAGGTTGGAGTCTACACAGCTATTTTAATTAAAAATATTTGAAAAATGGGCAACCTAGCCATTGCTGGGGACATTCGAGGTTAACTCTGGTATATTTTCTCCCTTCAAAAATGGAGAGTTAAAAGTAGCCCAAAACAGAGTACTGTTGGATAATTCAGCAGCTTGATTAAAAGAGTCCCAAGCCAACTGCTGTAACTCACACCTCCTCCGTTTCAGGGCATGCTTATATTCTGTTCTTAAATTTCCCATGTAATTAGTGTCCCTCGGCCTTTTGGCAAGTGCATGTTTTAATTCAGTTAATAGACTGGTGCACGTATGGTCAAACCAACCTGGGCCGTTTCTACTCTGAACGCCTTTGGGCCTAGTGAACCTGGCATCAATAGATTTATTAATATTGCTAAAAGAAAATAAAACCTGCTTATGATCAGTACTATTATCAAGGATAAAGGTAATATCTACCAAACATTCCCTGACAATCTTACCGATTAATTCATTGGCTTTGACCCCTGCCCATCTTAATCTTACTCCATTTGGTCTGTGAGGTTCCACGTTTGTAACTGTAGTACCCATTTTAACAGAACTTTTACCCCAAAAAATTGTTTCCAGGATGATACAATTATGGTCACTTATAGAAGTTTCTTCAATCCTAGGAACAGCGCAACTAGAAATAATATTATAAGAGATGATCACATGGTCAATAACCGAAGTAGTGTGCCAATTCTTAAAGGTAGGAATAATTTCACCATTTTTATCTTTGGCAAAACCCAGAATTTCCAGATCATAGCAGCCCATAAATGAGTGTAGTGCCTCACCATAGCTGTTATGTCCAAAATGCAGGTCGTCAAATACAGCGTTATTTGTGAACCCACAGACTTTTTGTGTTGAGAATTCACATAATGGAATATTAAAATCACCAACCCATATGAAATCAAAAGAAATAGTTGTTTCTAAAATTAGATTTTCAATGGCACTTGCCAGGTCATGTACAACTGATACCCTTGAGCTATCAAAGATGTTATTGTAGTAATTTACCAGTAGAATATTACGTCCTGGGTCCTCAAATAACCAAAGGATCTGCACATGTGCTCCCACAATGATGTACCTTTTAACTGCAATCGGGCGATAAATAGATACTAATATCAATAGACCACCTTCGGCTCTCCCTGGTCCACTGTCCTGCGCCGGCAGGTTATAAGAAACAAACCCCTCAAAATTAGCATCTTCCCTGCACCACTTTTCTTGAAAGCATAGAATATTATTGGTATTAATAAGGTCCAACCAGCCAAGAACATTCCCCTTTGATTTCAACCCTGCAATATTCCAGCTAGCAATTGTTATCCCTTTACCCATTCCTCCAATGCTATCCGGTATCGTAATTACATTACTACCGTCTTCTTCCCTTTGATTTCCACTGGATAAAACCCATGGTCATTGATCAGATCTAAATTGTCCATCCGGATCGGCTCATAGACCATAGGATTTTCACTTGTTTCGGTTACCGGGGTATCTGAGATCTCACACTGGGGTGCTCAAGAACCTGGAGAAGTCAGTCATTAGTGTCCACGCTATTTAGGGCATGGAATCGAATTCGCAATGGGATATCCAAACCTGGCCGGTAAATAAGTGGAAATTGCCTGGTACTGTTACTATCATTAGGGAGGGATTTAATAAGGTGGCTATAAAAATAACCAAGTGGACGAGCACAAACGCTGTTATCAGCAGACTGTAAGGATGCTGCTCTTAACAAAACAGTAGAGGCATGTTGGGGGTGTTTAAAGTTAATAATAACAGTCGCCCCTGCTATTCTTTGTAGAGTTGCCGATCCAGTTCACCCTTCTAGTTGTTAATATTTGGTCGGAATAGGCAAATGGGAACCCACATTGCCTATGCAACCACGAGACTGTTTTATTTTTTAAAGAGTCATGTGTTTCTGGCTGGGAATGGGTTGTGCATGTTTCAATAGGCGGAAAATTAGTTAAGACTACCACATAGGGGGCACAATCAGGGGGAAGGTTCATAAAACGCCTTCTCTTTACTTCAGTCCACCCTTCTTTGCTCTCAGCTACTGTTATGACCTTATTTTCCTGACAAATTCTTGGTGGGCTATCTAGTAAGACTGTCTCATTAACACTGTGCCTCCCCTCAGTTAGGATTTTTACATCTTTACTCACTCTACTGCCCTTCTCGATGATCTTAGGTTTTCCAGCCATGGCGATGTGAGTATCCAAAAGGCATCCTAATCTGGTTACTTCTGCAGACATCAGATCTAATTTAGCCACTAAGGGTTTAATAATGCTTTCTAACTTGGCACCAATAAGGCTACCCAGAAGATCTAATTGCTCAGTGTCCAGTTTAGCTGTACCTTCCTTTTCCATGGCATCCTCCTCGCCTACTATACTTTTTGGGGGGGTTCCTACTCTTTTTTTATTCCGATTTATCCTCGTCTAATTGGTACTTTCCTACAAGCTCTGACTACTCTACGGGCCAGGGAAGCATGTGCTGGTGTGTCAGAGATGTCATCCATTACACCCTGGTTGGATACATCTAGCAGTGGTATCTCATTATTTATCATATCCACCTTGTCAGCTTCACAACTATCATCTAATGCAGATACACCTAAAGAAGTAGACAGAGTGGGGGGACTACCACGGCCCAGTGATAATCGCCGGTCATTCTTAGTTTTCTTAACTACTTTAACTAAATAGTTATCCAGTGTGGCAGGAACTGAGGGTTTTTTCACTATTTTCTGTTTAGACATTATTAGAACCGCCGGCAAAGCCCACAATACTTATATTAAAATCCGAAAGCTATCATGAATAATACAATAAAATAATAATAACACATATATAACAGATCAGAGTCCTTATAACTTAGATACATGTTAAAAGTCTCACAAGATGAGGATGGGTGGCCCTAGCAAGCGACAGCCAGAGTTTGTGGCCC
Source organism: Lissotriton vulgaris (assembly GCF_964263255.1). NCBI lineage: Eukaryota > Metazoa > Chordata > Amphibia > Caudata > Salamandridae > Lissotriton > Lissotriton vulgaris. The sequence goes on along the minus strand of NC_141685.1, from coordinate 748,709,906 downwards.
AGCCCAGCCTCGTCCTGCCCCGGACTGCCACAGACTGTCCCGCCCTTGTCCCGGGCTTCTCCCGGCGCTGCCCGTGCGCGTCCCGCAGGGCGGGAGGCGTTCCGGTCTTAATTGGCCCCTCCGGGCGCAGCCTGTGACGTCCCGGGTTCACCTCTGTCACTGAGGCACCTGGGAGCTGTGGTCTGCTGCTGGCGTGGTGGACCGGCCGTTTCCCTCACGGCGCTGGATGATGGACAGGTAGGGAAGTGAACACAGAGCCGTTGCCCTCACGGCGATGCCTGCCGCGGTCATGAAATGCCCCCCACAGCGCGCTTGGCGCTTTGGTCTTTATTGGCACCTCCAGGCACCGCCTGTGACGTCCCGGGTGCACCTTTGTCACTGGGGCACCTGGGAGCTGTGGTCTGCTGCTGGCGTGGTGGACCGGCCATTTCCCTCACGGTGCTGGATGGTCGACAGGTAGTGAAGTGAACACAGAGCCGTTGCCCTCACGGCGATGCCTGCCGTGGTCATGAAATGCCCCCCACAGAGCGCTCGGCGCTCCGGTCTTTATTGGCGCTCCAGGCGCTGCCTGTGACGTCCCGGGTGCACCTTTGTCACTGGGGCACCTGGGAGCTGTGGTCTGCTGCTGGCGTGGTGGAGCGGCCGTTTCCCTCACAGCGCTGGATGGTCGACAGGTAGGGAGTGAACACAGAGCCGTTGTTACAAAATGCCCCCCACCCCCCTTTAAGGAACACATTGGGTTTTTGACAAAGACAACCTGATACCAGCCCACTCTTCCAGCTGTTTTTGAGATATTTGTGCTTTGCAAAGTGTCAGCCAGAATTCAAAAGTTTTTGCTTGCTGTCAATCACAGTTTGAATTTGTTTTACATTCTGATTGGCTGGAAGGAGTCAGGCCCAGAATTAGGGATTTGAAACAGCACTCCAATGGAAGCTATCGTATAGTGAGGCCAACTCGGGTCCCGGTTTACACACACTCCCCTTTCACTCAATTCAGCATTTTGGGACACTAAGGGGATGGTTCAAACTAACAGAAGGAGAATGTGGTTGAAGGTGTCCAACACAGGTTCATGTTTATGCTCACACTCCACTCACCTGGGTCAGCGTTCTGGGCCTTGATCAGGGAGCTGGAGGAGGACTCCAACAGCAGCATAAGGAGAGGGAGGGTGAGGATTCCAACGTGCAGGTCCAGACTTAAACGGACACCCCATTTAGGGCCTCAAACAAGAATTTAATAGAGCACTTCCACAGCAGAAAAAGCACGCAAAAGTACAGGGAGGGATTAAACTACTCAGTGAGATTTGAGGACAACGAAATAGGGAAGGGAACAGTGTGAATTGTGTGAGTCCAACAGATGTCTAAGAACACAACTTGCGCACAGACACAATCAGGTCTATGTCTGGAAAATTAGCACTCTGACAGAAGGAATGGGACTGGCAGCTATTGGTTGTCCAACAAAGAACCAGTAAGACAAACAGCACCACCCACTCAGGTACATTCTGAGGGGTAGTCCTAGAGAACTGAAGATTCAGATGGAGAGTAAGGGATTGTATATCAGTGGTTGTACAACATAGGTCCAAAAATTACAAACACTGACACTCACTGAGATGCTCCAGGCAGCTAAATAATAAAAGTTAGTTAACAATGTTTCTTTTTACAGCTAGCAGGCACAGTTAAATATTGACCGAAGTTCACTGATAGAAGAAAGGTAAATATATTATCAATCAGGTAAGAAATTGCTAATTTTGAGAAGTGCTTTATCATAAAAGGAAAAATTATTTAATCCTTATTTTAAAGCCAAATCTCCATGAAGTTCATCTTTTATGATTCGCCGTTCAAACCTTAATTGCACCCCCATTTAAATTGCAAATGTCATCACACACATCTTTGGTGACATAATAAGTTACAACCTGGATTGGATTACTTATAACATCAGATTTGTATGAATGCTTGAGCTATAACTTGTGCCACCCCTTTAGCTTCCCATAACATCACACATGACATCACTGATGACATTATAAGAGAGATCATTGATAAGCTCATTCATTACTTCAACCATGATATCACGGATGAGATCTCTATCTACAGTAAACAAAATAACATAAACATGTACCCCAGAAAAAAACAAAATCGGCTCTAAAAATGCAATTAAAATAGCATTGTCTCAGACTGAGAATTGCATGAGTTTAAACACATGCTCAGAGACACACACACAGGAACACAAATTAGCAGTACACCATTTATTTACATACACATAACTAAGAAAACATTACATTATCATCCTCAAAGTCACACTTACAAACACCATTTTCACAACATGACTGTCTCAGACTCTTTATGATATAGGCACGGAGACACACTCAGAGCCAGACATAGGAGTAGGTATATGTACAACAGCACTCACACACTCATGCTCTAAGGTATAGCAACACTCAAAATCAAAGGAACAACATCAATGTAAAATGCACCCTCGGGCACACTATTGGCCTAACCCTGAGCATCAGTCAGAGAGTAGTATTTTCATGGAGACACAATGCGAAGCATTCTTAGGGGGGCATATTGGTACACCATTACTCAGATACAAAAACACAAACAATCTCCAAGACGAATACATTAGAAGGGAAAGATAAAACTGAGAGACGCGCACAAAATCATATTTTAGAACACACAGCCATAATGCATAAGAGGGGTATTAAATAAATATATAGTCACACAGATTCATAAACATCACAGACCCCCTACATATGCAAACTCATAATTTCATATGAACATTTGCACACACATAAACTTGCAGGCACACCATGATACAGTCTTAAAAACTGTTTAATTTTTCTTCAAAATCATACAGCCAAATACAAGGAGCATGAATGTGCAAAAATGTGGCAAAAAGTAACCTGATTTAGAGTTTTATTGTTGGAATACACCATCACACACAACACATTATACCCTATTGCACCTTTTAGCTAGAATGGCAGATGTTGTGAACCCCCTAGCTAACCCTATTCTCAACCTTTCCTTGAGTCAGGGGGTTCTGCCTCCATCCTGGAAACAGGCCATGGTGATCCCTCTCCTTAAAAAGCCCAACCTTGCCCCGGAAGCCCCGTCCAACTATCGACCAATTTCGCTCCTTCCTGCAGTTACTAAAATCCTCGAGAAGCACGTTCATAGCGTGCTCTCCAACTTCCTGGTGTCGAATGAGCTTCTCCATGCGTCTCAATCGGGCTTTCGATCCAACCTAAGCACCGAGACGGCACTTTTGGAAGTCTCAGAGACGGTGAAGGAGGTGCTGGATGATGGAGGCAGGGTGATGTTAGTCATGTTAGATTTGTCGGCGACTTTCGACACCATTCCCCATGAGGATCTCCTCATAAGACTACATGACATCGGTCTAGGGGGGACGGTGCTCAATTGGTTTCGTTCCTTCTTAGCCAACCGCCGACAAACGGTCTGGGCCTCGCCTGGATCTGCCGAAATGCCGCCATTGGGAGTCGGAGTTCCTCAGGGCTCAGTTTTGAGCCCTACTTTATTTAACATCCTCATGACCCCTCTGGCGGATTTGGTGGAGTCCTACTGGGCCCGGATCGTCTCTTATGCTGACGACACCCAGCTCCTTTTCACCTGCTGCAAGAGCGAAGAATTCGATGGCAAAAGTATCCGTGAGTGCCCTGGGGCTGTTTTTAATTGGTTTCATCTGAACAGCCTCAAGTGTAACTCGGATAAATCCGAGATACTTTTCTTTGGATGCCCTGTGGAACCGGACTGGCATGGTTGGTGGCCTGCTGACAAGTTCCCTCCAGCCCAGTCTTCTAAATGGGCCAAGAACCTGGGAATTAAAATTGACAACGGGCTTTCGCTCAAATCCCAGGTGGCAACCTTGACTGGGACTTGCTTCGGGATTCTCAGGATGCTCCGAAAGTTTTTCCCTTTGCTGTCTCAGGAGCATCGGAGAATAACTGTGCAGGCTCTCATCGGATCCAGATTGGATTATGCCAACATTCTATATCTGGGTCTCCCAGAATACCTTTTACAGCGTATGCAGGTGACCCAGAATGCTGCTGCGCGAGCCATTTTCGGCCTGCACCGTCGAGCCAGTGTTTCAAACTTGCTGCAATCCCTCCATTGGCTCCCTACACGGAAGAGGATAATGTTCAAGGCCTTGACATTAGCCCACAAAGCACTGCATGCCACGGGTGCAAAATACCTTCAGAAGAGGCTGGAATTCTATCGGCCGACTCGATCTTTAAGATCGGAGTCTCTAGCTCTTGATGTAGTTCCCCGTATAAAGAGGGCACGTCTGGGAGGGCGATATTTCAGATTCCTGGCCCCTCAGTTATGGAACTCCCTACCATTGTCCTTACGTTCCACATCCAATCTGTTAGCCTTTAGGAAGGGTCTGAAGACTTGGTTATTCGCTAGGTAGAGTTCTGTTTTCTTTTCCTTTGTCTTCTTGTTTGCTGTTATGTTCTTCTTTAGTATCTCTTCTGGGACTGGAGCACAAAGCGCCGGGACACTCCTTCGGAGTAGCCGTTGCGCTATATAAGACCCATTAATAACATAACATAACACCTGTAATACGTCAGATCAATCACTCTTTTTGGATTAAGTATCCCTTCTGCCAAATTCGAAATCGGGCAAAAGTCAAGATAATGTAACTTTGGGTGACAGTTTAGCGCTATACAAATACGCGATACAATACAATACTACGGAAGGGGGCATTATACAAATAATTGTTTCTGTGTATCTTTGCCTATATCTGCACCATATAATGCCCTGTTGTGTTGCTAGATTAATATTAGTATTCGTATGACCTTAGCAGTGAGAATATATCAATAAGTATTTTGCACCCTATGAGGAGTATTCACAAGCTGCATTTTGTAGTACGTCTATTAGTATTACAATAGTACTACTATTCACTAACCTATGTGTAGAGGTCTCCATCCCTTATCTTTTTTTCTGTGGAGATCTGTGCGCCGACTGCAGATCTCGAAAAACGTATGCCTACGTTCTGATAGTAAATGATGGAGTGACAGGGGGAGTGGATAGAAACTAGGGAATAATTATTACTAAATTAGAGGGATTTTGAGCATGATTTTGGAAGAAGCAAGGAGGGCTTAAAGGTGGGTTAGGGAGGAATATGCACCTACTGAGAGTAACTCCATTCCTATTCATAGAATGCACCTCAGAAATTATTACAGCCAAAAAGAAGCCAAAACAGTCATAAATGTACTCCAGCTCAGACCTAGAGTAAGTCCAGCACCTTTCATGACCCACCACAGGTACTGCAACACCCTCCCATAGAACCTAAGAGTGACAAGTACTTAAAATAGCACCCCTTAGGAAACAATGTTTAAATAATGTAATTTATTTTTGCCATGTATATATTTAATTAATTTAATGATAACAATATATAAATAAACATATTTTTAATTTTAGTAAAATATTTTAATTACCTATTTGAATTTTAAAATACATTTACCTTATTTTTTAATTATATCAATTAATAAAAATGTATTCTATTCAAAAGTTGAAATATTTTTAAATATAAACATTTTATTTTAGGTGGAAATTGTTTTTAAAATACATCTTAGAAAAAAATGCTAGTATTCATTGTAATATAATTTAATTTAATGAAATATTTCATAAAAAATGTAATGAATAGTTCTGTAACTTGTTTCTTTTCCCTTACATTTAAAATAAATACATAAGCTATATTTATATTAATATTTATGATAACATATTTTTACAATTTTTTTTAAAGTCTAGTCAAATGTTTTACTTATCCCTATAATTTCAATATGGAGAGCTTGACCTACATGCAGAAAGTTACTAATAGTAACATTACACTAATACATTAGGTTCCACTCTCTGAATTCAGGGGTTCAAGATATGTAAGTCCACACTTTGGGGCCGATTCCGATGTCGGACGATCTCGGTTCCGTCTGACATTGGTCAGGAGCCATAACTGACCGACCTGCTGTGGTCGGTTATGGCCCTGCTAGTACGGTGCAACCAAACCCTGTTTGGCCGCATTTGTATGGTTCACAATGCAAGCATGCATTCCGACCGGAAAGCATTCTTGCAATGTGAAATGCAGGGGTGCAGTTCATCCCTGCACTCTGTGGCCGGCACCCCAAGGTGCCTGCCACCGGGTGCAGGGATCAACAGAGGGGCACCATAGGTACCCCCATGCCACCGTTCGGTGGCCTCACACCCATGGGAGCCCTGCTGGGGGCCCCCAGAGACAGTTTCCGACTGCCTATTCGTGCCGGACACACCGGCATGAAAAGGCTGTGAAAACTTGCCATCGTACTCTCTTGGTTGTAAAGAGGCGACCGGGGGAGTACTGGAGGTTTTCCGGATGGCAGACGGGCTCTCTGAGCCCGTCTTAGGCCATCCGGAAATACGAGTTGATTCCTTTCCGACCGAGCCCATCGGAATGGCTCGGCTGCAAAGGAATCCGTTTGGCACATACTGATTCGGTCGGAAGGGCTCTGAACATGGTTCAGGGCCCTTCTGTCCCGAATCGGAATCGGCCCCTTTGTTGTAAGTTTAAAAACTGAAATGGTAAATAGCCTAAGTTAGTAAAGTTACAACAAAATGGAATAGTACCTTTACATGTGCAGATTTACTCACTTGTAAGTATACCTTTGTGAATTGGCCCCTATGTCTCTATGTGCCACAATATAGAATCAAAGAAAACTTTAAAAAACCCAAACAAGATCTAAAATACAATGCAAAAAAATGCATATTAAAACACGCCTATGAGATCATTGAATAAATCTCAAAAAGACAGCTAATATAAATACACATTAATTAACAGGAGCATATAAAGTACAATAAAGAGGAGTGGCGCTGCGGCTAGGGCGACTGACTCCAGAATCTGGGCATCATGGTTCGATCCCCGGGGCACGTGCTTAATCTTCCCGATGGCGCCCAACACCTAGAGACCCTTACGGGTGATTGTGCGCTTTACAAATGTGAGTTATTATTATTATCACATTAAAAATGAAAGAAAAAATCCCAAATAAGCATCAACTGATATTCGGGAAAGGATACAGAAACTTCAATTCACAATAGTTTAGTCTTCTACAAACCAACAACCTACTTTGTTCAAAATTTCCCTGGCATTGTAAACAAAATCTTTATTATATATGTTAAATGATCAAATGTTGTTCTAAATAACGTTATTTAGCAATTGATATTTTGAAAAAACTACAGTTAGCACAATAACCAGAGCAAGTACTATCAAAAATATTTTATCACACTTTAAAATTAGGACGGCCCATATATCTAACACAGAACAATACATTCTAAACAATCTGTTAACACATAAGTTTATTTAGACCATAGTCTATAAACCATACATAGAACAATGGATCGCGTATCGTGATAAGACATTTAAAACCACAATTCATTTTACATATTACAGCACTTGTAAAACCATACGCATACAATATTAAAAAACACAGTTCATTTTATACAATTACAAAACTTATGAGGGCCATATACATAAAATTGGGATACTCTATAAATTCAAACTCTCCCATTCTCCTTTGTTGTCTCCATTACATATTCTCGTATTGCTTTCAGAAATTTCCCCAACGCAATTGTAGTATCCAAAGAAGACATTTCTGTAAGGAGGCAAATAGCCTCAGCCCGTGAGAACACCTCATTTTTTAAAAAAATTAGACGTAAATTTTTTTTACGAATTGCTAAAATACATGTACAATCACACAATATATGTAAAATATTATTCCTTACACCTAGACCACATTTGCAAGTTCCATCCGGATGGATCAGGGCCACACTTATTTTTCTTTCAATCTTCCATGGATTTAGTCCCACCCGAATCTTCAAAATTTCATTTCTTAGCCATCTACTAGGCAATAAATCCAGGTATGGGTACCGAACCTTCTTTTCCCACTCATTTTTTACCCAATTCACTGATTTTTTTAGCCTTAGATAGTCCATATCTTTTGATCTAGAGTAATCAAGCCCTTGGTCTCTAAGCATCTTTTTCGTACACGCTATATTTAACAGTGGTTGGGAAAGGCTCAATTTCAAGTTTGCAGCTACCGTCTGGAGGGTTTTCTTCACATCTCGCGCCCAGCGTAAGCTGCTTACTCGAATTTCCTCTCTACACCAGATTGAAACCTTCTCATCGCCCCCAGTCTCCAGTCGGTTCCAAAATCTTATTAGAGACAATTGGGACTTTACCTCCCATGATGTTAAACCCACCTCCATTCTAATTGCTTGAATCATGGAGCTATTTGGTAAGGACAACAACATCTTCACAATTTTTCCTTCTTCCCGATCCCACCCATTTTTACCACTCAGAAAAAGCACCTCAGTTCCATAAAGCACTTGTGGGGGGATCATTGCTTCAAAAGCCTTCAAAAGCGGTCTGTGTGACATATCGCCATAATCTTTGTTAAATTTTTTCAGCCCACAGACAGACGAATAGGCCTTTGCCTTCTGTGCCTCCAAGTGGGTATTCCACTTTAATGCGCCATTAAACCAGAGGCCTAAATATTTATATTCATTTACTATATCTAATTTATCCTGTCCTAAAAACGAATTAAAATTGTTTACCCTCTTTCCAAAACATAGGATCTTAGTTTTTTCCATATTCACTGTTAAGAGCTTTTTATCACAGTACTTATTGAACACGTTTAACTTCCTTTGTAGGCCCATTTCTGTTTGATCCAAAATCACAAGATCATCAGCGTACAAGAGACATGACACTTTATTATTATTCATACGAGGGCTCGCACTCTTTTCAATTTCCAAAGTCGCTGGGAGGTCTGCCAAAAAGATTGAGAAAAGCAAGGGTGCCAAAACGCACCCCTGTCTCAAGCCATTTTTTATTGGAATTTTTTGGGTTAGGGAACCCTTTATATCTCTAATGACCTGTGCCCAGTTACCACTATGAAGTTCTTTCAAGATGTTCAATAGTCCCTGTGGTATTCCATAATTTTCCAGTATCTCCCAAAGGCTATTTCGGTCTACTGTGTCAAACGCCGCTCGGAAATCGACGAAACAGCAAAATAATTTGCCATTTTGTTCCATCGATTTCCTAGCCAGGGCCCACAATGCAAAACAATGATCTATCGTAGAGTGGCCTTCTTTGAAGCCCCCTTGCTCAACCGGGATGATAGAACTTTGTTCTACCCAGACTTTTAACTTACTAAGGACTATTTTAGAGAAAATTTTTTCTCCTATATCTAATAGGTTGATTAGCCTATAATTCTTTGGGGCATATGCATCCCCTTTCTTGTGTAGCGGTCTTATTATAGCTCCCTTCCAATTTGGGGGCATAATCCCTTGTTCTAAAATTATAGTAAACATTTTTGCGTAGAATTCCGCCCACCAAGTCTGATTTGAATTTAGTATCAGGGCTGGTAGGTTATCTGGGCCCGCAGCCCTAGTTAGGTTCAGTGTCTTTATTGTTCTAAGAACATTTGCTGTTAGACATTCTTGTTTTAGATCCTCTACTTGGCCACGCCAGTCCCCAGCTACCTCATTTCCAGTCCCTCCCCTTGGGGCATATAATTGCTGTATATACTGTATCCACGCTCCCTCTTCCACTACGCAACTCATCGGGGCAACCGCAGGTACCATTGCTGTCTGGATTAACTCCCAGAACTGCCGTATATTTTTGGCTTCGATTGCTTCTAATAGTTTGCCCCAACACTTTTCTTTATAGGTCCTTTTAGCATTACGGATTAGAGTAGTATATTCCTTCTTTATTTTTATTAGATTTTCTGCCCTGGTTTGCACGAATTTTTTCCGTAGGCTACGTTCTTCTCGCCTAACTTCTCTTTTCTTTAGTAAACATTCCTGATTAAACCAAGTTTCTCGCTTTGCTTGTGACCTTCCATTATTCTTATTGGCGCTTACATCATACTTTAATTCTACGCTTATGCTTTCCACTACTTGAGTTATTTTCTCAACATACCAAGGTAAATTTTGGCCACATAAGTGCCCTAATTGCACCTTTTGTTGCAGCTTAGTCAACCTGGCGATATATTTTTCAGTTAAACGAGTGGTTATCCGTTTTGGATAATCCATCTCTTGGGGGATAACTATATCACATGCTAAATGTTGGGCGATTACAAGCTCTAGTTTTAACATTTTATGATCACTACATTCCGCAGGGGCAATCCTGAAATCTTTTATCAATTCAAAATTCCAAGCCAACATAAAAATATAATCTATCGGGCATATTTGCGTCCCATAATTAAAAGTTTTCTTTGCGGGACAATCCTGCGTTGTCCTCCCATTTAGACAGAATAAACTTTTTGTCGCCAAGAAGTTGCCCAAGTTGGCCGCATCAGTTGTTATTTTAGTTTCCAGGAATTCTGCTTTTTTCACATCACATGCATCTAGAATTTCAATATACAACTGATCAGTCCGTTTTGGGTTTAATTTATGATTAAAATCTCCCATTAACAGCATTAAATCATTTCCATACTTATCACACAGCATATCCATGTCATTTTTAAAATGTAACAGTTCATCCCCGTGTTCCTTCCTTGAGCTCCACTGCATATACACATTTAGGATCAACATACATTCATATTTTTTATCAGCAAATGATGTTTGTATTCTGCAAGCCAACAGCCACTTAGATGTCACAGGTATCTGTAAAGTCGTTATTAGTATACATGTTGAGATCAGAGTCAGCAGGCCCCCGGCCGGGCGGCCAGATGTAGATTTTTCTGCTGGGCGGTAAATTTGTTTAAACCCTTCCACTATTGGGGGTTCCCCACTGAGCCAGGTCTCTTGAATACAAATGATTTCACACTTTTTTGCGAGTTCCTTCAGAGTTTCCTGTTTTACTTGGGTACCCATCCCATTTATATTCCAAGAGACCATATTTGTGCTCCGTGGTTGCCCCCTTTCCTATTCTACATCGCTTAGGGGGTCATTTATTTCTGATTCTTCCCTATAGCTTTGTGAGGGGCCTGCCGGGCTTTCAATATTACTCCAATTTTTCCAGGACTCTACTAGGTCCGAGTTATTTATCACTATATTGATATTTTCCCGCCCTTGTTTCATTTCTCTTCCAGGTAATTTCACTTGTCTCTTTCCTAGCCCTGCATGGTACTTTAGGAAGGTTCTCTGTTGGGACACCATCTGGCCTAGTCCTAGCTCTTCTTTGGGCACTAGTCTAACCCCCTCTTTTTGAATCTCCTGTTCTGCGTTTATTATTGCTGTAACAGCCAGAGCGGAATAGAACTGTACCTTAGTAACCTCCTTGCCATCGCCATTTGCTTGAAAGCCCACCTGTTTCAAGTCTTCTGTACTTATACTTTTTAGGTTTGGGCAAAGTGCGAACATATTAAGAAGATAGGACCTATTTAAAGGAGCGCACTTTTTTACTTTTTTTCCGCCCCTTCCCAATTTCACTCGTTCGAAATAGAGTTGCTTATTCCCTTTATTCATCTCCTCTCCAAATTTACCCTCATCCTGGTGTAGTTTTGTATTAATTCTACAACCTTCCTCTAGGCTAGTTTCCCAGTATATCTTTTTCGCTGTGGCCTTCCGGGCGGGTGTAGTCACTTGCTCTGAAGCAACCTGTCTCTTATGTTTTATCACCTTTTCCTGGAGGGTTTGCTTTCTACAGCTGCTTTCCTCGTCCACTAGGCCCCTGTCCCGATTCTCAGATCTTAGTCTCATTGATCTAGATACACTCGCCTTCTTGTGAGGCTGGGGCATAGGGTTATGCACTACTGCTTCTATTGACTCACGCTTTTCTTTGTGGGTTTTTATCGCTCTTTTACTTAGCTTCGCTTTCACCCTCCTTCTTGCCACTCTGACTCTCTTTAGTATACCGTGACTCATAAATTTACTTCTTCTTTTTACCAGCATTGGCCATCTTGACACATAAACTTGGTTTCCCCCAGAAGGGGCTATGTCAGTCTGGCTTGCTGGTCGGGGTTTAGTTGTTCCACCTTCCTCTTCCCCTTCTTGACTCATCATCACTGAGTCTGCTACGGGTCTTAACATTGAGGGCATTTGAACCCTAATCCCGTGTAATTCTCCCTCAATTTTAGACAGGTGCATTTTTTGACTTTTCAAAATGTCATGATTTAACATTGTTACTTCTAGCAGACCTTGTAACGATTTTTGCACCATTAACATCAGTTCCAAGATTGAGGATGCTGGGGATTCCGACGACTCCAAGTTTATCTCAGGATGCTGGTTTTCCCCGTTTGTGTCACCATTTTTAACCAAGCCCACAAGGTCATTGCTATTTGAGAATGCCATTTTTCCTGAGCCATTAGAACTTCCATCTATGATTGGGGTTTTTTCATCACTGTGCCTCGAGCTCAGGCTAACTACATCCTCCAACGTCTGTCGTACGAATAGCGGAGAGGAAGAAAGTCGCGGTGAGGAAGAAAGTCGCGGTGACATTATTGTCCCTTTTTGGCCTGGCAGGGACTGTACTGATCGGTCGACTAGATTTATTGAGTCTGCCAATCGGTCATCAACGATTAGTGACGTGCCCCCTTTCCATGGTTCCTCCTCCTCTTCAGTAGCATTAGTCTTAGCCGGTGAAAAAACCCTTTTGAAGTGTTTTCCCACAAATTCTTTAATTGTATGGGTTGCTACATTCCCCTTACTTCCTCCCTGTTGGACATTATTGGGAGTTTTCTCTTTGTTCTTTTGGGGATGTTTTGTTTTTTCCTTGACCACAGGTGATGTCGGACTCTCTTGGTCGTCTTGTCTATTTTCGCTGCTAGGCTTTGCTTTCCTAGATGTTCCTAGTGTGCTCTTATTTCTTCGTGACTCTCTTGGTCGTCTTGTCTATTTTCGCTGCTAGGCTTTGCTTTCCTAGATGTTCCTAGTGTGCTCTTATTTCTTCGTGGGGCCATTTTAATCCTTAATCACTTCCCTTTCGTGCTTCGATTTAAAAAACAATTTAATTGAATAAATGAAAATTCTTTCCACTTACCTCTGTTGTGCCTTGCCCTTGCGCTCGTGACCCGTGGCTTTCTCCACTTTTTCTTTAAAATAATATATATCTGGGCTAAGCAGATTATTCTGCCAAGTAGTCCAAGTTTTTTATCACGTCCTCACCTACGGAGGAGGTAGCAAGCTCGGGTTTGTGGGGCTTAATTTTCCACTACTGGCCACCCGGTTTTGGCCCGGGGCACTGGGATCGATCCTCCGAGGGTGGGGGCGAGGGCTGGAGCACAGCCTGGACACACAGGTCCCACAGGCACTGGATGCCTCACTCCCCCACTCCACTTACTCCTCGCACCTCTTTGGGCCAGGGCTCTGAGATCAATCCTCCGAGGGTGGGGGCGAGGGCTGGAGCACAGCCTGGACACACGGGTCCCACAGGCACTGGATGCCTCGCTCCCCCACTCCACTTACTCCTCGCACCTCTTTGGGCCAGGGCTCTGGGATCAATCCTCCGAGGGTGGGGGCGAGGGCTGGAGCACAGCCTGGACACATGGGTCCCACAGGCACTGGATGCCTCGCTCCCCCACTCCACTTACTCCTTGCACCTCTTTGGGGAGTAAAATTGTGTTCGTGAAGTTCGTGTAGTTAAAGGTTTTTATATTTCTCGCACCGCTCGGCTCCAGCAACTTCAAAATCGGCTCCCTTCGCGCTCCTCGCGCTCTGAAGCGCACGTCACGTCACACGTCGGGTCACGGGGTCACGTGGTCACGGGGTCACGGCTCACGGCTCACAGCGGCAATACGGCACAACAGAGTGTCTAAACAATCATAGCACCTTTGTAGTGAGAATCAGTTAAGTCACTAATGAAGTCATGAGTGATGTCATCAAGATGTCACATATGATGTCATCAATTATGTCATGTGTTATGTCATAGGCAGCTGAAATGGGTAGCACAAGTTATGGTTTAAGAAGTCATTGGTGATGTTATAAGTAATGTAAACAGTGGTGGAACCTACAATGTCATCAATGATGTTGTGTGTGATGACATTCGCAATGTAAGGGGGTATGTGATAATTATGGCATGCAACATGAACAATAACAGGTGGATATCAGTGGTTTGAGCCAGAAGTAGGTCTGGCATGATTTGGTGTAATTTGATGTAATCTGGGAATTTCAGGCTGTGAAAATTATGCATAATGTCCGATTTTATTATTCCATTTTCTGTAAACAAGTTTTCGTATTGGAAAAAAATCTATCATGGGAGCATGGGAACAACAGGATCGAAGCACAGCAACAAAGAGAGTGGCCTTTCTTTAATGCAGTTACTGATGAAATTACTTGTATAGTCATTTGGCATTAACTTTTTACCCGAGCGGAGTGTTCCAGTACTTTTTGAGCGCAAAATGCATTTAAAAATTTATTTTTTTCATTTGCAAAGAGGAATTGCCATAGGAAGTGAAGGTCCTGTGCATGCGGTATAACCTTCTTCCTGTCCTGAAGACTCATCGCCATGCTTTGTCAAGTCCATGGTCATTTATGATTTGGATTTTGGAGGGAAAGCATCACTCTATTTATTGTTGTCTGCAATCTGTGCTGCATCATCAACCCATGGAATATGGGATTTGTACTTTTATGGAAAATCAAATGAGTTACGTGCAATTCTGTGCAAAATGGCTGTGTTGGCAGGCACCGTTTGCTTTTATTCCTGTTTTCGTTTTGTTTTTGCTGATGGCCTGTGATTTAATTTAGGTAGGGTGCAGACAGGCCCATTTGAGATTAAGGGTTAACAGACATTTTTGGATGACGGATGTCTGAGTTTAATAACACTTCCTTTTTTTCTTCAGGTTTTGTTGATTTTGTCCAGATGTTTCTTTATATTTGGCTGTGTTTAACTTTTTGAGATCTAGTCTGCTGTAAGCATTGACTGTACTTTGCAATGTATTTTTCACTGCTTGTGTGCTAGAGATATTTTTAGGGGCTTATGGATATCCTTGTATCCATGCCACATTTAGGTTAGCTTTTTGTTGTCTGCTTGGGTCTGTTGGGGGGTAGGTCCGGGGTGGCGTCAGGAGAGTCCAGGACTATGCAGCCAGACAGTTTCCTTTGCTCTTCCTCATGTTCTTGCCCACTATTTTTGTTTGTGTGTGTGAGAAGATTGTTCAATAGTTTTTTTCAACTTTGAGAATATTTTGCAGGGATTCTTGTAGTCAGTGCTTGCAATGGAAAAATAGAAGTGCAGGTATCCTGTACCAGAATAACTACTTGTTTCTGAGACGTGCAGGTACTCCCCAATTAAAAGTATTATGTCACTCGAGAAGTACAGGTACTCTCCCTCTCAAAATAAAAAAGTGACAGTACTTAGTATCGGACAGTACTGGCCCATTTAGGGCACTGTTATTAGTCTTATGCTGTTTGTGTTTGAAGCATTGTGAAGTTAAATTTAAACTATTCTCAATGTTTTTATTTTACTATGCTGTTTTTTGTTGGTGCTTTACTTGTGGTGGTGTACTACACCCACAAATAGACCCAGACACAATTTAGGTGTATATTTCTTCAAGTCCTTCCCTGCAATGTTTTGTAGAATTGTAGATGGAGTGGGTGGATGGGGCTCCAGTCAGGGGAGGGCTGCACGTTCTCTTTGTTTAACACACCTCCCTCCTTTTTTGCTAACTGTGTAGTGTGGGTCATTTTGTGCCCTGTGTGTGTGTGTTTTGTAGATGGCAATTTTATTTCTGTTATACATCGTTCCTTATTTGCTGGCCATGAGGTCATGGCCAATCTATGAAGCCAGTGTGTGTGTGTGTGTGTGTGTCATAGGAGGCCATTTTGTCATTGTTCTCAATGACTCCTTCTTTGCAGGCCATGTGGCAAAGGACATTTTGTGTAGAATGTGTGTGTGCATGTGTGTCTGAGTGTGGGTGTGTGTCATAGGCAGCCATTTTCTCTCTGTTCTCCATGCTTCCTTGCTTGCTAGCAAATGCCATGTGGAGAGCATCCACCATATTGTGGAGCCAGTGGGTGTTGATTATTAATCATTTATTCCATTTTAAAAAGCCATTTCCCAAAGATATTGATATAACAAGATGCCCATGTATTAGTTTCCCATATTTGGTTTATTTCTAATATATGTTACTTATGATTATTTATGCTTGTGCTGATTGTAGTAGTCTGTAGTACACAGTGTTTGTTTTTGTATTAATGTAACCATCTTTATATTAGTTTAATTGATTTTTTATAATATCATTATGATGATGATGATGATTAAGATGGAGATTACATACATTATTTTGACAATAAGTTGCCAAGTATCATTCTCTTCCTTCTTTATTGCCTGAAGGTATGCGAGAGGCTATTACTGACAACGGTGGAGAGAAGGCTTTGAATTAGCTGATGCCAGAGTTCAGAAACCTTTCTCCTTACAATAAGTACAAAATATGGCCTCCAGAAAAGAAGGTTCCTGCCAGGAAGTGACCTGTGAGGAGAAGAAGTATATTGCCAGTGCCCCCACCAATTAAGCCATCATCTTATTTCAGGAAACACAGCATATATGCTGCAGCCTCTACTTTCTGAAAGAAGGAGGGAGGAGGAGCACCTCTGGAACACGAGTGACACCACCACCAACCCGGAACCAGATGTCTTTCAGCTCTGCACTGACTAGTCATGGCTGAGAGTAGTGAATCAAAAATAGCAACAAATTGAATCTTCACAGGAACCTCAACACCAACCACAGTTTGCCACACCAAACTGCCCACAGGTAGGAGCAGAGCAGGAAGTTGAGCTTACTGCTGAACAAGATGTTGTGACTGCTATTCCATTGGACCCATCGGCGTTACAATCTCCTGCTAGGAAATGAAAGAGTACTCCCTCATTTCTCCAAGCTCTCTTCCGATCGAAACCCACCACAGGAGACAAGGAAAGAGGAACACACATTGGTAGGACTTTGCAAGAAACATGGGTTGACAGGCAAACAAACAAAAGGGCAATACTAAAGAGGGCAATAGTAAAAAAGGACCCCAAGGGTACCAAGAGGGAGAAAACAGTGAGGAATGGCAAAACGTGTGTTAACTGTAGCGAGGATCGAAAAGAAAATGCAACTATGTAACTCTAAGGCCTAAAAGAGGCTAAAAGGGGCTTGATCCCTCCAAACCTGGATAGTTATAATAAATATATTAAAGTAAAATAATGTTATATATTTATTTTACATGTGGAACAACATTTTTAAATGGTATAGCTCTATTAACTGAGTATTGAAGTAGGTGTTTAATTAGTGAAACCACATTAAATTAAAATTACATTTCTGATGTTTGATTTAGAAAATAAAAGTCCAACTAGAGAAAGAAAATAGTGTTTTAATATACATTACTAATTATTAGAAGTAACATATAGACTTAATTAATATTAACTTAATTATATTTGAAAAAAAATATTGTAAAGGGTATTAAACTATTTTATAACTATATAATAAATATGCATTACATTATATATTTGTTAACATTGAATTATATTTATTGATATTTTTAACTACTTTAAATAATTTAGTTCACCATTATTTCCCATGGAGTTTTATTTTAATCCCCTCGCTCCATTTTCTACTGGAGGGTTTTGTAGTACCAGTGCTTGGCCATGAATGGTGCTGGACTTACTACTGTTTTTCTTTTTTATTCGTAATAATTTTCACTCAGATTTTGCGAATAGCCAGAATTAGTAAACTTACTCAAAATTGTAAGCGTATTCAATAGTGTAAGTTATCTTTGAGAATCAGGCCCTGGATGTCTAATCCTTTCATCCTTTGGTGAGTTTAACACACTTCGCTGCGCTTCCTGTGCTTTGGGTTTTCATTGAGGCAGACTTCTGAAATGTAATACAAGATTTTCACAGATTGGTACATTGAGGTAAAATCATGATATGCTGGGATAAATTTGAATGATGTTTTTAATACAAAATTATCAACTTTCAACAATATACAGAATTAATAAATTTTCCTTATAGGAATGATTTTACCCAAGGGGATGTTTGTCGTACACTAGGTGACATTTGTTAAATGCTATCAAGTTTAAGGAGCACACAGGAAAGTTTCCAACAGTATGAACACTTACAAACAGTAAAGCAAAGGATGCTAAGCATACGTCTTGGTGAAATGACAATTTAATTCTACTGATATTAGTAAAGGTTCAATACTAGTACTACTGACAACAATTGTAGAGCACGCATACGTATCTGCCGGTGAGGTCTCTTGGAAATGGACATCCTGTGACCTACAAGCAAATTTCGAATTCAAGACATATGGGTCCTAGGTTCAGATTTCATTTTCATGTGTTAGCTGCCTAGACTGAGAACTGCCTATCACTGTGAGACAGAAGACTGATTTGCGGTACAGTCAAGAGCAATTGATCAAATAAGATGAAGTTGTGTTATTCCAGCATTTCAAGGCAAGACATGGAATTTGCACCTGCCCAGCACTTGAAGGGGAGTTAATGAGTGTCATTGGTGACAAGGGACACTCACTTTAATATGGTTTAGTGGTCCATAATATTGAAAATGGCGCTGAGGTCTTAAATAGGACCAGTAGTGTGGTGTGCCCCATGTCACTTGCTTTGAGGGTCACTTCCCAGAAATCCAGTAGCTGTCTCAGTTCCACATCTGGATCAAAAAGTCAATAAAATGATTCAAGGGAGTGTTACTGTTGATCTCATGGAGGTTGAACTTATAGCAATCGTGGACCATCTGTCGGTGATTCAGGATGAGAGAAGTGTTGGCACGTTCATCCATTTAGATTTATCTGCAGCTTTTGACATTGTCCTACTCTGTTCTCCTAGTCCGTTTCCAGGAGACTGTTGGCAGTAAGGTTTTTGGATTGATTATATAATTTCTACATGGACGCATCCAGACTATTTTCATTCTTCGTTACCAATCAACATTTTGCAGGATGGAGCCTGACATCCCTCTGGGCTTTTCTTTAAGCTTCACCTTCGTTAAGATCTATGCCGCACTGCTGGCTAAGGTCATTACGTCATTCACTCTGGAGGTCACAACCTATATCTACACCACCAAGATTTATTCTAAGATTAAACGGTGATGTCCAGGCCACACAAACTCCAGCCTCCGGGAGGAGCAGTAACTTTCCAAATTTCAACTTAGACAAGACGCGGTCGTGGATATAGGAGGATCTTCCTCAATCTGGTCTCATCTCTGGTACTCATGGCTCATGCCAAGCCTTTATTGCTACAGTCCACAGTAATGGCTTCACTTTTGATGACAAGTTGTACTGATAGACCCAAGTTGTAAGACGTGCATCTTCAAATGTTTTCCATTAAAGACCTTTAAGGACTATACTTCCTTGTTTACCTTTTACCTTTAGACACACGATCTGCACTAAGCAAGGCAACTGCTGAGTCCTCATTACACTTTTGTAATTCATTCTACCCTAACCTTCCTGATTACCAGCTTCAGAAACTATAACGTATTCAAAACATGGCTGCCAAACTTTAGAGGGGCCTTTATCTCACATCATCTTTAACAGCTTCACTGCCTACTGATCAATATGCATATTTAAATGTATATCTCATTGCATTTTCCACAAAGCAATCTATGCAAACAAATTGAAACAGGGCAACCCATAGGTTAAGAGGAATCTGGGGATAGTGAAGAAAAGCCACAAGTGGTTCCTTCCAATCATACACTTCTGTAATTATAATGGTACGAATCTACGAATAAACAATGAAAAATTACTCTAGGGAACGTATATATATATATATATATATATATATATATATATATATATATATATATATATATATATATATGATTCACAGTCCTGCTCCATTCACTGCACAAGGAAGAGCTTTCCCACAACAACCAACGGAAACCACAGGTACAGACCACTCCACAGCGCTGAGTTAGACTTCAAAGGTGGTTTATTCTCTCACAGTTGCCAGCATGACGCGTTTCGGCCACGACACGGTGACCTTGATCACATGCCAGACAGAACCAATAACAGTGCATATATAGGGCGCACAATTAACACATAGAGGGGGCGTGTACATTCATAGAAACTGAAAATGCATGTAGTTTGCAACTCATCCTGGTTAGAAAACAGACCCGTTTTAACAAGTGTAAAATATAATATAACATGAATGTCAGTTGCATAGGCAAGATAAATACCATTTATGTATAAAAATACAATTCTATAAGCTGAAGGTTTATAAATTCATAAAACCATTAATATATAGCGTACTATTTAATTCTATGCCGATCTCCTAATCAAGGGTCTACAAGATAAAGGTGCAAATCTATGTGAAGTAGATATGTACAATTAATGTTCTTAGCCCTTCAGTGTTAATAAAGTGCTAGTGCTAACAATATAAGACCCTTTAGTGCAAACACACGTGCAAAGTGTAAAGTGCAAATTGCAAATTTAGCCATGACTAAGAAACAGATCCCTGTCTCATAAGCAACTCATTGTCAAAGGCTAATAATGTGAAACATAACAAAAGGGGGCGGGGGGGAGGACAGGAGCGCTTAAAAACCATGTTGCGCCTATTAGGAGGTTTACATGTAATGAAACCAACATTTCAAACAACACTACCTGTACCCCATTTCACGAAGTAGAAATTTACAGACTCAAGGAATGGTGTCAATTAATAGATTAGAAACGACTTGTGGGAAACCCAGACTTAGGGCATAGTGCCCTTATTATCCCCACATTGCGTACCAATACAATGCAAAATGTTTAATTATGCCCAGAATAGCAAAATCACGAACACATCATTTATCCATATATGATGAAACTGTGATTAGATCTAAGATAAATTTCAGAGCGGGGGTGATTTGTGAAAAAAACAGCTGTACAATACACTCAGTACATGATATACATGAATGAAGGGAGAATACTACTTCATAAACACGAGAGTGGAAACACTAAGCTGTCAAGTATGGAGGGAGTTAACCCTTCAACCCAAATAGAAAATTGCCACTCTTCAATGTACAACCTGGTCTCTTGACAAGATTTATAAAAAACAGTGCAGGTCCTCTCCCGTATTTAACCCATTCGGGATTCTAGTATCTAATAGCAAGATATACTTGCTCTCCAGCTGCCTGAGAGATTTTTCTCTATTCCCACCCCTGATATTTTTGGGAACTCCGTCAATGATGAAATAACTCAAATCATTCACATTTTTCTGATGGACCAGACCAAAATGACGTGCGACCGGATAATTCTCATCAGAGTTAACAATGGCCCTGAGATGTTGGAGGATGCGGTTGAAGGCCTGTAGTTTAGTGCTTCCAACATACTTGAGCCCGCAAGTACATTGGAGCACATAGATTACGAAATCAGTCCGGCAAGTGTAGTGCCCCTTTATTGAGATGGGTGACGAACCAAATGCAGAACAATACTCCTTGGTAGAAACACCAAATTTGCAAGCTCTGCAAGAGATGCATTTATAAAATCCTGATTTCTCGGATAACCAATTTTTCTTTGTGATAACCTCTGGGCTGGACCTAACTAAGGCGTCCCGCATGGAGGGTGCCCTTCTGAAGGTTACTATTGGTTCCTCTGGTATTAAGGGCACCACACTTATGTCTGTTTTCAACAGGGGCCAATGTTTTCTTAGAATGCCCCTTACTTTCCTTTCCTCACTGTTGAAGGTTGTAATTATACTGATTCTGTCAGGGGTTTCAGACTTGGGCTCTTGTCTGATACTGATGGCTCTGGTGGAATTCAGATAGTCATCCCGGTTCAAATCATTCGCTCTATTCAAAGCATCTATCAGAGCAGTTGTGTGATAGCCCCTAGCAACAAATCTGAGAAACGCCTCATTCTGACATTTTTTCAGGTCGACCTCGGAACTACATATCCTACGTATATGTAGAAATTCCCCATAAGGAATACTTTTCACAAGGTGTCCTGGATGTGCACTACCGGCGTGCAAGATAGAATTGCCCGCCGTAGGCTTTCTATGGAGTCTAGTATGTAATTTCTCATCTTGGACATAGATCTCAACGTCCAAGAATTGAATCATGCTTCTAATGATCTGTGACGTAAACTTAAGGTTAAGCTGGTTATCATTGATGACTCTAACAAATTCAGCTGCTGATTCCTCTGATCCCCTCCATATCATACAAATATCATCTATGAAACGCCAAAAATGGGCTGTCTTGTTGGGAAACATGGTAGCAAGTGATCCCATGAGGACATGTTCCTCCCACCACCCCACATGTAAACATGCGTAGGTGGGGGAAAAACATGCCCCCATGGCCACCCCTCTCAATTGCTGATAAACTTCTTTATCAAACAAGAAATAATTGTTGTTTAAACATAAATCCAACATTCTCAGAAGCATGCTACTATGTTGACTGAAAGCAATACCACGTTTGTCCAAGAAATGCTTAACAGCGTTTAGTCCATCATGATGTGCTATACTAGTATATAGAGAATCTATATCTAGAGCTATAAAAATTAGTTCATTATCCCACACAATGTCATTAATTTTAGACAAAAAATGTCCAGTATCTTTGATGAAAGAAGGTAATGACTCCGCAAATTCATGTAGGAAATGATCAGCGTATCGTGAGATAGACTCTAACAAGCTGCCCTGGGCCGAGATGATGGGCCGGCCAGGGACTGGGATGGTCTGCTTGTGAATCTTCGGTATCAGATAGAAAAGTGGGGTCACTGGAAAATCATTTTTCAGGAAAGCATGTTCTTGCTTGCTTAACAAACCTTCACGCCTCCATTGACTGAGTTCTTTATGCACTTTATCCTTGAGACGCAGGATATCAATGAAGCTGCCTTTCCTGTAACACGTTTGATTACTCAAATGTTTTTCAGCCTCAGCCATATACTGAGTACGAGGCCAGATAACGGTGTTACCTCCTTTGTCCGCTTTATTTATAATGAGATTAGAGTCACTTCTCAATTTCTTCATGAGTTTGTTGTATTGTTTCTCTACGTATTTTATACGCTTACTCTTTCTAGACACGGTATGTTGTAGTTTCTTCAACTCTTCCACAACTATGTCCCCAAAGGCATCAATATTATCTTTAGGCATTATTGGGTAAAATGTGGAAGGAGGTTTAAATTTTGTGGCACAAGGAAGATTAGTCATAATGCCTGCATTTCTAAGATTTTGTTGAGTTGCCCCAGCCGCAAAATCCTCTTCCTGTGCTAACTCATGTGCAACTTTCAAAGCATTCGTGTCAGAAATGGAGAACACTCTGGAAGGGTGAGATTTTTCCACAATGTCAGAAGCCTTCAATTGTGCATTTGACAACTTGAAGTGCTTTTTTAATTTCAGCTTTCTTATGAATTTGAACACATCAACCCTGGTTTGCACATAATTGAACAAGTTTTTAGGGCAATATGACAAACCCAAAGATAAAATTTGCAATTCGGCTTTATCCAGCACTACATCGGATAAATTAATGACAGTATTAACCTCTGTGTTGACCGCCATTTGTCCCACACTATTGGTGCTAGAACCTACATCAACACTGTCTTCAGGTGTGGAAATAGTGTGCTGACCGGAGGTAGATAATGGTCCCCCATCCAGGTTTACGATTTCTTTCCTTTTCCTCTCCCTCTCTTTGCTGTTCCTTTGCCGCCTGCATTTCCTCCTTGCGCTGCGTTTTTTGTTTGCTGCTGTTCGTTTAACTTCCGCTGCTGCCGGGTTTGAGGCCGCAATGTTTTGAATCTGTCCTCGACCATAAAACCCAATTCCTCTGAAGGAGTATATTTAGTGGGCACTGAACATTGATTAGAGCTCCCCGCCACAGTGTCCTCTGAATCACTTCCACTAGTAACAGAGCTCATTTCAGGTTCGGACAGGTCCACACTCTGATTATTCATAGAGGTTTGTGTGTTAGCCTTGGGTGCCATAGCTTGCCGTTTTACGTTGTCAAACTTGCGCGCAAACGTAAAAATTCTGCCAGTCTCGTAATCATGTTTGTCACGCGCAAATTTATATTGTTTCCTCGTGCTGATGGTTTCCTGGTGCTTTGCAAGTCTGAAATCAATTTCATCTCTTGTCTTTTTTATAAATTCTTGATCTTTCTCGATTTCCAGTTCTTTATTCAGTTTCTCAATGTCCTGTAAAATCTCATTGCGGTCAATTTCAGCATATTTGATCAGTAAACTGACCATGTTCATTGAAGCGTCTAGATTCCCAGTTGCCCATTCCTTTAACATGAGAGGGTTGGGGTTCTCAAATGATGGAGCAATTAGAATCCTCAACCCTCTGGGAACGCGGCCCACTTCCTGATACTTTTCTAAAGATCGTTTTTCCCACCATTTAGTGGTCTCCGTTCTGAGCAGTTTTTCTAATTTTTTCATTTTGGACTTCAAATCCGTGACATCATTCCCAGGTTTTATTGAGTCTTTTTTGTTTGCGGGTGTCAGTAGGTTTACAAACATAGCATCCGCTAATGCCTCCCGGTTCCGTAAGACTTCTGCTGGCATTGACATTATGCGAGAGTACAAACAAACTGCCTTGATTTCCGGCTAACAATACTTTCAGAGCCGGGAAATCGTTATGCTAGCGCGTCTCCTTTCTCCCGTGCAATTGGCTACTTTGCTATCGAATCAGCAAAAAACCCAGTATGTCCGCTTACCACAGAGTTCCTCCGGCGGTGTCTCCTCGGTGTCCTCCGACCCCTCGGGAGACTCACGAACGGTGGCTCCAGGTGCTACGGCAAGCTGGGCTACAGAACGCCAGACTCAAAATACTCCTTCCGGGTCAATTGAGAGGGTGCTTCCGCTTGTAGACCGCATAACCAAAACAGCCCAAATTGAAAGGAGGGTCCGTAAAGAAGGTAACGGTCCAATACCTTCTGTTTGAAATACGATTCACAGTCCTGCTCTGTTCACTGCACAAGGAAGAGCTTTCCCACAACAACCAACGGAAACCACAGGTACAGACCACTCCACAGCGCTGAGTTAGAATTCAAAGGTGGTTTATTCTCTCACAGTTGCCAGCATGACGCGTTTCGGCCACGACACGGTGACCTTGATCACATGCCAGACAGAACCAATAACAGTGCATATATAGGGCGCACAATTAACACATAGAGGGGGCGTGTACATTCATAGAAACTGAAAATGCATGTCGTTTGCAACTCATCCTGGTTAGAAAACAGACCCGTTTTAACAAGTGTAAAATATAATATAACATGAATGTCAGTTGCATAGGCAAGATAAATACCATTTATGTATAAAAATACAATTCTATAAGCTGAAGGTTTATAAATTCATAAAACCATTAATATATATTTAATTCTATGCCGATCTCCTAATCAAGGGTCTACAAGATAAAGGTGCAAATCTATATGAAGTAGATATGTACAATTAATGTTCTTAGCCCTTCAGTGTTAATAAAGTGCTAGTGCTAACAATATAAGACCCTTTAGTGCAAACACACGTGCAAAGTGTAAAGTGCAAAGTGCAAATTTAGCCATGACTAAGAAACAGATCCCTGTCTCATAAGCAACTCATTGTCAAAGGCTAATAATGTGAAACATAACAAAAGGGGGCGGGGGGAGGACAGGAGCGCTTAAAAACCATGTTGCGCCTATTAGGAGGTTTACATGTAATGAAACCAACATTTCAAACAACACTACCTGTACCCCATTTCACGAAGTAGAAATTTACAGACTCAAGGAATGGTGTCAATTAATAGATTAGAAACGACTTGTGGGAATATATATATATATATATATATATATCCCACGTGCAAAGCCCAATGAAGTACGCTCTCAGGATAAAAGGCAGGACACCAGTCTTGTTAATCCAAGTTAATTCCACAACGCATTTCGACTGTAAACAGCCTTAATCATGTGAAAAGTGCACATTGAATGCGGTAACTGATAAAGCTTTGAACGAGAACAAACAGTAGAAATCAAAAGAGGACTTATCCATAGACAAGCACTTGGCGGCCATGATGTAGTGGGAAAATACATACGACATTACATAGCATAGGTTTAAATCCCAAAATGTGCACAAAAAATTATATAAATACAGAAACATAATCCAAACATAGTAAGCGCTCATACTAATGCAGTGCGCTTATTAGTGTTTGATAACATACATGTACGCAGACCAAAGCCCCCAGTCTCTCTTCCTGTGGAAGAAATCTATACCACGTCAGTATGAAAGGGCGTGGCCACACCGCTCAACAGTAGTCATCATGTCGTCCTACATGATCAACGTGTGCAACCTGCTCGCTATGTTATGCTCCACAATGAAAACAACGAGAAAAAAAAAAATATATATATATATATATATAGTTCTGATTGTAGATTGTACATTGAATTCATACAGAATATAATAGAAAACAAGTGAAATAGTGCAAAAGTATTGCTCAACGCATAACAATTGTTACTTATGTGTTACTTAGGAGTGTAAAGTAGGAATTATTTCAAAGCAAGAGCCATTTTCAGCCTCATAAAGTCAGTGTGCACAAGTGACTTGTGTAAATTCAGGCCAATGATTTAAGCTTTCAATAAAGATAAGTCCTTGTGGATATATTTTTGATGCTACTTGTGCTAGGTTGATATTTAAATGCCAGCAATAATTCAATTGATGTTCATCAGGACAGGGTAGAAATTGAGAATCTTCTGAAACAAGGAAACAAGGCACATAGATAGGTCTTACAATGTGCCAAAGTCAGGGCTGGCTTTAGTGCAGTGCACCTGGTGCAGGCGCACTAGGCGCTGCTGGGATGCCTCAGCTCAAACTAATGCTTGAGGTGGAGCAATAGGGTGGGGGAGACAATACAAACAAATATAGAAAGGAAGAAGGATCCAACTAAAAATTGCAGATAGTGAATCTTAAAACTAACTTTGGGATATCCTAATAACAATTTTATTCCTGGATTCCATTGTCAGGGTTAAAAAGGTAATTCATACCCTAGGATGGTGGTGAAGTGAGTGTTTCATGCACCCTACACCCCTCTGTTCTGCATGAAGGTCGACATGTTTCTGCCGGAATCCGTATCTCTACCGGCTTTCTTCAGGAGTGTCGGATCGCTATGCTAAATTCCCTTCCTGCCCCTAGTATATCAATATACTTAAGGTTACTCCACCTGTACTATGTGGTGTGGTCCAATACACATACTCTTATTTGAGATCGAGTTTACTGTATCCTTCTCTAAAACTGGCACGAGAGAAGAGGGGCACCCCCTGTAGTCACACAGCCATCAAGGGTGGTGGGCCACCACAATTATGGTCTCTCCTGGTAACTGCATGGCACCAGAAGGAGCAGTCCAGTGTGGTCCCAACATGGGGAACACCAGAAAAACAAGTGACTTTAAGGAATCGTAGTCAGGAGTTACTTGTGTATGAAGGGGTACCCAGGTCTGTATGAGTGATAATTGCTGTGCACTGTACCAAGACTTTGAAATGGCCATGCATCGTGTGTGATAAGTGTCCTGCTGTGTGTCTGTGAGAGTTGTGTTGGTGCTGCCCACGTCGGAATCAGAGATTCCTCATCACCGACACAGAAGAAGTTCTGACATTGGAGGTGGCTGTAACAGTCATAGACACCACCTTCTCACGAACGGCCCTGCGGTTGCACGTGCCACCCAAGAGTCTCATATGCACCTATCCTAGGGAGGCCACTACTGGCTAGATGATTGCCACCATGTGAGCTTTTATGTGGATCTTGCCCAGTCATTAGGTTCCAAGTGATATCTCATCTGCGTCCCAGCAGTTCAAGAACCCTCACCACAGGAGCCTGACCACTGCACCGGCTGGTCCTGCACCACCATGACTGCATCTACAGAAAGCAGGTATTCATGGAGACTAAACTGTTAGTGAAATGAGAGACTGGTGATGTAGATAGAATGCTACCATACAAAGTTAAGACTTTTACTAGGTGAAGTTGAATTGTTGAAAGCTTATTCAACTGTTGTGCACATCTAAGCTATGGGGGTATTTTGAGCGCTTGCCTCTACCTTCGTGCAGAGGGTGTTTATTTTGCAATCACGCAGCCGTGAGGGAAACGGCCCTCGGCATTTCACAGACGCCGTGAGGGGAACGGCCATCGGTGTCCAGCAAACCACATCCCCCAGAAGTCCTAACCCAGGCGCCTGGTACCAACGACAGCAGGCGGAGCCTGGGCTTTAAAGCACCCGACGGAGCCCCGCAGCGCGGGACGCGCGCGGGCAGTCGCCGGGCTAAGCCCGGGCAAAGTGCGGGCAAAGTGCGGGCCGTCTGTGGCCGTCCGGGGCAGGAGGAGGCAGGGCTGGGCCCTCCCTCTTACGCTGGACCTGAACATTGCCTACAGGTATTTATTCACAGCCCCGGTAATCGAGTACTGACTGCTTAGCCACACGGGCTGCACACTGGATTAACTTGGTGGACAGGGGTATTAGAAGTCACCTTACTTTAAAACACTCATATAGGAGTGGTACAATGGCTTGTAATTTATTGAACTCATCGCTACCTGCTACCCTAGGAACAAGTATATTGGGCCCTCTTGATAAGTTTTTTGCACGGACAAAAAGGGATATAGATAGAGAGCTAGAGTTGGCTGAGCGGAGAGCAGAGCGACGCCTTTCTATCGAACTACTTAAACAGACACCCTTACAATCCGCTGCAACTGAGGTTACTTCAACGCCAAATAACTCTATAGTGGGTGAGACAGATTTAGACCTATTCAATACAAATGACATCCCTCTAATCTTTAAAGAAGGTCCACCTGAAATAACACACAAGGAGCATGTCAACACAATTATTATCACCCAAAATTTACAGACTTCAGCCGAGGTTATTGTATCGCATTCATTAATAGATCTGGATGCAGATGCGACATGTCACACCTTGCCTGTAGCCACATCCCCTTCTGAAGATGGGAAACAAGGGAATAAACACACAGATAAACCAGCAGCTGGAACTATACAGTGTAAGAGAAGTCGCGAAGTATGTCATTCCCCGCCAAGGAAAAAGGCGCGAAAGGCTGGGAACAGAAAAAGGCCTGAAACTATAAAAACGCCACTGCCTCCAAAGAACTCCAATAATAAAACTCCCAAGGCCACTGTGAAAGAAGTACCAAGTAAGCCACAAACAGGGGAGAGTGCGCCTCCATTTAGTAAGACGCACGGAGGCCTTATAGAGGACATTGAACATCTTCTTAGATCCTTTATGCTCCCTATCTTGGAGAGGGTAAAAATGCTGGGTAAAACCGTGGATCGTATACTGGAGATCCAAACAACCGAAGCAATGGGACAGAGAAAAGGGGGAGAAAATGGTCAAGTAGACACGCACTTAACACAGAACACAGTGACTCACACTAAGGCTCAGCCACAAACAACCTTAAATCAGAATGACAAAAGTGTGACACCGACGGGAACTCTGGTACCTCAGGTGGGAAAAGCTATGACTATGGCAAAAAAGGTCCCCGCAGTGGTAGAGACAAGGGAAACAACTAAACCACCTCAAACTCTATACAAAACAAAACATACCAAAAATGTAGATCTACCCCCTGAGTCACTAAACTATGTCATTATATTGACTGGGGTCCCCAAGTTAACAGAGGGTAGTATAGAGCCAGACACATCCCTAAAAAACAAAGTAAACCACTGGCTGAGGGCTAACAGACCACTCCCACCACATTTAAATGGGGAGATTATATCCGTTAGACGCTGTGACTGGGTGGGCGTGAGACCAAAAGAAATTGAAGGTGACGTAATCATCATAAATTTCAGGGATCACAGGGTAGTTAACCATATCTCTGATTGGTTCTCGGGAAGGCAGGATGGCTCTGTAGCCACCCGGAATGTGAGTTATTTTTATCCTCAAGGTATGATGAAGCCCCGTACCCATCCTCCAAAACGGAGTCACCATAACTCCCGAGCACCAGCTAACTATAGACAACCCAGCCTAGATAGGCATAGGTACTATGAGCCGCCACCTGGCTTTTTGCCACATCACCCCAATAGACTTGGACACAGCCTAAGTAGGGACAGGTACTACGATCCGCCACCTACCCCCTGGTCGCAATATCCCAACACGTTTGAGTATGGCCCAGGTAATAACCATTACAGGTACCATGACCTCCCACCCACCCTCTTGCCTTATCATTCCAATGAGTTTGAGTATGGTTTAGGTAATAAATATCACCACACAAACCCAAATTCTTATTGGAATATTCCTCTTCATAATCTCTTTGAACCACTTTCGGGCCTAGATTCAAATGATTGACTTTCTAAATCCAAACCTAAAACAAAAGGAAATAAGGTGAGGGATGAGGAAACTATACATAAGAGCTCAACATCTGATAAAGGTACAGGAAGTAAAAGAAACACGACCCTAGACATTGAAATAAGGATGATGAATAAAACTAAAAAGGCAAGTTGTACAAAGGATAAGGGCAATGAAATCTTAACAGAGAAGGAAGTTAGGAGGAATGCTGGGGGAGAGGCTAATCTGATAACTAGAACAAAGGACAAGCTAATAAATGTAGTAACGTGGAATGTGTGTGGGATTGCCAACAAAGTGACAGATACTCTTTGGGGTGAGTTTGTAACCAGCATTGACATACTCTGTGTCCAGGAAACCTGGGCTTCAAAGGAGGTGCATATAGAGGGCTTTAAAACTCTCTATGTTCCTGCAGTAATTTCCAACCATGGCAGGAATAAAGGGGGTCTATGTGTCTACGTGTCCAATCGTTTAAACACTAGTACTAGTATAGGTAGATCCACGTCACCCTACTTTCAACTTGTCACGATTGATTTAAATGGTAGAAGTGTGCTGATAGTTATTAATTTCTATAACAACATCGAAAATGCACACTTCAGGGAAGTACTAATGGAAGTGTACAAAGAAATGAGGGAGATAAAACCCTTGAAAGGGAAGGAATTAATCTGGATTTGGACTGGTGATTTTAACGTAAATATATGTACTAGTGATACATGTGGTTTTGCAGAATATGGGGTGGGGGTACAAGGGGATAGTAGTCATTTTGCTCATCACTCTAAAGGGGAAATCCTAAATGATATTATGGCCAAGCTTGATCTAGGGTTTGCAAATAGGCTATGTTACCCTAAGGTGGACTTCACTTCAACCTTTATGGCAAGAGGACTACAGTCAACTATTGATTTCATAATTCTACCAAATAGGTTTGGCAGTAGTGTTATGAATGTTGAAACCCTTGCTATGGGTCTGAGCGATCACTTGCCGTTAAAAATGGTACTCAACATACAGGATGTTAAAATAAATACACTAACTGAGACTTTGACATGGACTCAGAACTTAGAGGTAGCACGACAAAATGGTATTGCTTTAAAATGGAGCATGGCAGACCCGGAAAAAATTATGCAAAGAATAGTCCACGAGGCTCTCCCATCGCTACTTGTATGTTTAGAGGATAATCCCACAAGTGGAGAAATACTGGAGGCCTTTTCTAACATAACGGAAACTATAAAGGGTGTTCTGACTAGAAAGTGCCTAAAAAAGCAAAACACTCCAAAGGGGTGGTTTAACACTGAATGCACTAAGGCACACAATGCGCTAAAAAAGGCCCTAAAAGACCCAGTAAGGGATCCTGAGACCATCAGAGTATTAAGGAAAGCATATAAGGTAACAAGAGATCAAAGTAAGAAAGCAATCAAGGAGAAGGCTTGGCAAGATTTATTGGAGGCAGCGGAAAGTAGAGACCCTAAGCTATTTTGGCAGGTAGTTAACTCACCATTTCTTAATAACAAGGCGACAGCTAAAATAGATATAGCTATCGATGAAAATGCATGGGTAGAGTTTTTCTCTAAATTGTATAGTGATACCCTAACCGAGCCACAATTACCAAGTAAGCATCACCCGATCCCACTAGAGTTCGAATTAGAGGAGGTCAAGGTTGCGATTAAATCTTCTCAAAACAATAAAGCCCCGGGCCCAGATGGGATCCCAAGTGATCTTTACAAAAAGAACATAGATCTTTGGGCACCTATATGTTTACGTGTAATGGGGGCATGTTGTGATATTGGCTTCATTAAAACCTGGGCAGAATCACTGATTATCCCGATATATAAAAAGGGGGATAGGGAAAGCCCATCAAATTATAGACCAATATCACTACTGGATTCAATAGTAAAAATTGCAGGAAGAGTAATCTTGACTAGGCTCCAGGACTGGGCTGAAGATCAAAATATCTTGACCCCAGTACAATATGGTTTCCGACTAGGGATGGGTACCGTGGAACAAGTGCTAAACTTTGTTCTTTTGCAGGGGAAATATACCTGTGCAAAAGAGGGGTGTTTCTACGCAATCTTCGTCGACCTTTCGTCGGCGTTTGATTGTGTTATACATGATAAACTGTGGTTGACATTAGAAGAGATGAAAGTGGATTCTTCGATAGTCCTCTTCCTAAGACAATTATATTCAAATGCCTCTGCCAGAGTAAGGTATGGGCTGGGGGGGGAATGCACAGGGTCTTTCCGCATACAGAAGGGGGTGAGGCAAGGGTGTGTGCTGGCCCCATTCCTTTTCTCTCTTTACACTAATAGCTTGGAGAGGGAATTGGGTGCCAGCAATATTGACTCTCCTAAGGCCGGGGATACGCAGATCAGCTCCCTCTTGTATGCGGACGACGCTGTGTTGATGGCAAGAACAAAGGTCGGCGCGCAAAAGGTATTGCTTAGATATATAACATATATGGAAGAGAGGGGCCTAAACCTGAATGCAAAAAAGTCCTATGTGATGGCTTCTGGTAAAGGATGAGCCAGATGTAGACTACTTAAGGCGGCAGGCACCCTATTACAAGCTACAAAAACATTCCCATATCTAGGGGTCACAATCGAGGCAACAGGGGGATGGGGCCCCGAGGTAAAAAACAGAGCGTTAGCATTTAAACGCTCAGTTGCGGCGATAAAGCATTTCGCCAGCAAATTGGGCAGAAAACAACCTGATATAATGCTTAACATATATGTGGCCAAATGTAGAAGCATCGCCCTGTATGGGGCAGGGATATGGGGATATCAGGATGTGACGGTGCTCCAGATTATTGAAAATAATTTTTTTCGCTACCTTTTGTCCCTTCCGGCAAGTATGTCAAATTATAATTGCCATGTAGAACTAGGCATGGACTATTTGACAGATCTGATTAAAATCCAGCCAATCTTACTCTGGAGGAGAATTTGGGCAACGCAAGAACTGGCTCTCAATCGAGAAATTATCCTGGATGTTAAAAAATTAGCCAATGTAAAAAGAATCAAATGGCTTGAGTATGTGAGGAAAGCCCTGACGGACCTGTGTATGGAACATTTTAACACCTTAAGGCTTGGGAATGAAGTCAGCAAAAGAACTGTTTTCGAACATCAGCCGCTGCTGATTACCCTCAAAATGCAACCCTACCTAACTCTGATCACTTTGGGTTTTGAGCGTTTTGTCCTGACCAGATTCAGGTTCAACATATTTCATCGCCTGGTTTCATACCCGGAGAAAAATGACTGGAATAGAACTCTTGCCCCATGCCCATGCGACAACATATCTATCCAGTCTACTTTCCATTTGGTACTATTTTGCAAACGGTATAAAAAAGAGCGGGCGAGATGGCTGATATCTTATCTTAGAGATGGGGCGTGGAGGCAATGTAGGCCAGCTTATTTACATCTCCAACAATTAGGAAACCCCCTATGTATTAGTTCCATGTCGATGTTTTTAAAAAGTGTCGTAAAATCACGGAATTTATCATGAATTTATTAATTATCGATTTGTCACCACACTTGGATTTAATGCTGTTTTTATAACTATTTATTGTGTAAATATATAATGTGTAATTTGTTTACTATGTACTGCTTTTATGATTTTTTTACTTGGTGAAAATCGAATAAAGTACTTGAATTGAATTGAGTGAACTGCACCTTTTACACACGTTTTACACACCAGCGTTTGACACTAGGAAATTCTGTTATCAGGTGAAGGTTACTGAAAGGGTGCAGTGCCACACCAAAGATCTTAAGCTCGACTACAACCCAGAGTCTGAAATCTCAAATTGCTTTATGTAGTAATGCATTATAAACAGTGTGATTAAAGGACTTTCTTTTAAACAAAAGAGACAAGCACTGGGCTGGAAAATACATTACTGTGTTGTTGTTGGCTTGTTAAGTCCTGAGCTCTTGCCCCCGCACTACCTCCTGAAGAAGCCTCTGACAGTTTGCCCTTGCTTCCCTGAGAGTCAAGTGTCGAAAGGGTTTAACTCTCCCAGTTTACAGAGCCATAGTAGGACGAATCCCAAGGCACCAGTAGTAAATGAGCTTTACCACGACGGTTGGGGACCAGCTGTCTGGAAAGGGGCGACCATTCGGTCCCCCCGAACGTATGGTGGAGTACCACGATCCCCCCGGGAAGCCATCTTGGGCGGGAGGCGAGTCTCGGCTGGTATGCCCGAAGCGGCGTAGCCGGGGCGCGCCTTTTTCCCGCCCTGGAGTGGGTTGTCCTAGACACTGACGCAGCTGGCCACGCCCTCGGAGGCAGGCGTGGGCGGGTTTACGCCCGCCCTGAAGACGGATAAAAGGAGCAACAAGCCAAGAAAGCATCCTCTTGTTCCTGTGCTCTGAAGCTGCACCTCCCCGCTGCACGTGAGCTCGAGACGGAACGAAGAGCCAATTTTGAGCGTTGTAATCTTTCTTTTTGTTTTACAGATATCTTCATTGAGAATGCCAGGCAAGAAGGTCGGAAAGCGGGTCGGTACCGATCAGATGCTCCGCATGCTCATAAAGGAGGTAGCCGATTTGAAGAAGCAGATGGCGGCTAAGAACGGGGAGGGAGGACCGAAGCGAGTCATCGGACCAGCTTTGCCAGGAGTAGTCCCTGGTGGGAGAGGCAAGAGGTCCAAAAGGGGGGCACTTGGGGGGGAAACCCCGGTCCCTGATACCCCACTCGAGGAGCCAACCCCGGTTCCGAAGGAGGGGCACCCGACCCCCGTGACCGGGGAAGATATGCCTCCCGAGTTAGCGGCGCAATTAGCAGCGTGGTTGGGAAAAGATAGTGAGGGCACCACGGCTGAAGACGCCCGGGCAGTAATGAGACAACTGCGGGAATCTAGAGAGGCTGATAAGGCACCATCTTCTGTTACCCCGCCAGTTCCGGCGGCAGAAAATGCATCAGGCCCAAGTTCGGCGGCAAATGCAGCATCTGGTTCAGGTAAGCGGCCATTGCCGATTGCGGGGGAGGGGTCTGTACCTCCTGGGGAATTTCCCGGGGCCAGGACATCTGCGACGGCAGATGGGGTAAGTTGTGTGGGGTTCGGGAGGGGGTTTACGCTACCTTTTAGACACCTCACACGAGTCCTCGGACGACCGTTAAATGGCGTCGAGTTCATTGGGGCCCCCGTCAAGTCCAAGGGAAATTGGTAGATGCACTTGAGGTACGCCTCTGTGCGGTCGATCTCCTCACAAGTGAGGGGGGGTATTTCTGGTTTAGGGATCTGACACCGGTTACGACCTTGCCGTTGGCCCTTAACGTTAGGATGTACAATTTCAAGTCAAATGTTTTGTAGGATGTTAGTTCGGCTAGGAGAACCTTTGTATTAGAGATCTGTTAAGGTTAGCCAAACATCGTAATGTGGAAATGAAATTGTACATAATATGAAACTGTTATTTTAATGTTTTGATTTTGTTTCATATTTTAATAAATACGGCCGGGAGGGTCACTCCCTCCCGCCTTCCAAAAGTTCAGAACCGTTTCCGGTTTCCCATCCTTGGGGATTGTGTTGAGAGGGGGTGGCGGGTATCTCAGCCATAATGTAGTTCCTCAAAAGGAGTCTGACATTTGCGGTCAAGCATAGCTATAGAAGGAAGCCTAATGGAAGCCTGAGCAAAAAATCACATGGAATATAAATTGTGCATAGGAAATGCTATGATGTAAACATTTCCTCTTCAAAATCCAGACTGAGAGGCTGAATGCATGAGCTATGGATGCTGGTATCTTAATGGAATAATTATCATTTTCTAATCTTCCAAGTGTACGGTTCTTTCACTTTAGGATAAAGTGTTGCAATCTGTGGGGCTTGCTCTGATACAGCAAATTCACATACATTGTGCTATTCTGTGCACTGCTACATTAAAAGATGATTAAAATCTGTAAAATATTTTCAAGCCCAGAAAGGAAATCAGTATTACTTTCATGGCAGCAGGGACCACATTAGTGAATACACCTGCAACCATGTCAGGGATAGCAGCATGAAACAGGGATGTAGCTACAGCCCAATAGTGCTCCTTCCAAGGCAGAGACAACCCAAGTGACAACCTGTTTCCCCATTGTAGGGACTGCAGCAGCAATAACAGCTGCCAGCACAGCAAGTATAACAGCAGTGACAACAACTACCACAAAGGCAAAGACAAAAGCAATAGCCACATCCCTAACCACAGCAGAGAAGATAGAAGCAATATCAACTATGAGTGCAGCGACCAACCCAGCAACAAAAGCTATGACAGCGGAGACTACAGCTGCTGCAGCAGCAGGGACTTCTCCAGCGGCCCCAACTTCCACCATGGTGAGGTAACGAAAAGCAACTGTTGCCACTGTGGGATCTGACTCCAATAATCATCTGAACCCTGATTTTATAAAGCCCCAAATTTGCCTTGGGCAATTCAGCTCTGTGTGTCTTCTCATTGATCTAGCGGTATGAGACTACCCTCCAAATCAACAATACCACTTAGAAGAGTAAAATTAGTTCTAGATCAGAATTAAGTTTAAAAAGTTTAATACAGAATCGTTAATAAAAGCATTGCAGAGAAAAATGCATAATTTCCTCTGGAGAGTCAGATAAAGAATTACAAATCATAACAGAAACCCTAGTTAGTCAATAAAATCTCTCTAAATTCTAAGTGTAAAGAGTACTGACAGCATTCTAAGTGAGGAAATTTCAAAATAACCGCACAGAGTTTCAGGAGATAAATGAAAGTCGCCCGATCTATCAAAACCAAGGAGTTTTATACACAATTTAGGCTTATTAATTATTTAACCTGCAAACTATGGTACGATCATGGTTAGGTCATATTGGATGCAATAGTGGATGCATTTTGGCCCTGACGTTCACACATTTGGATGTATGTGTGCTCAACATGCATGGTGTGGGGCCTAGGCGGAGTATCTTAGCAGTTGTGCACAGCAGTACTTGACATTGTGATTGTGGTCATTAGGTTGTACTTACCAGCCTCCATTCCCTCAGCTATTCCTTCGAGGCTCACCGGGTGCAGTATTTCAAGCACCTTCTCCTCCCATTCAGTGTATGGTATTGGCTGGATGGGACTGCCGGCGCCAGTACGGTCGGCCCGCTCGCGGTTCTTGGCTCTGATTGTCTTCACCTTTGCCTTGAGGTCCTGACACCGCCTCTGGATGTCTCTTTTGTTGCGAGGTGCAGTCCCTGATGCGTTCACTCTGGTGACTATCCTTTCCCACATTTTGGTTTTGTTGGCCAGTGTGGTCTGTTGTACAAGGTTTCCAAACAGGTTGGGTTCTACGCGTTTGATCTCATCCACCATGACTTTCAGCTCACTCTCTGTGAATTTGGGCTGTTTCTTGTGGGCCATGGTGTATGCTGTGCAGGATGTTCGGGGTGCAGGTGTGTGGTTTGTTGTGATGGTGTTGTGGTGGATGGTGACTTGTGTGTGTGTTGATGTGCAGGTTGTTGTGTGGCTATTGGTGTATGTGGTGCTGTGCTCTGCTGTGTATGTGGTGCTGTGCTCTGCTGTGTGCCTCTTCCTCTCAGTTCTGCTGTGTGCCTCTTTCTCTTGGTTCTGCTGTGATGCAAAGGATTGTGGGGGAGGGAGGAGCTCCTTTTATTTTAGTCTTTGTGGCTGTGTCCCAATGGGATCTTGCAGTCAGGTATGTTGTGTGTGTGGACCCTTGCCTGTCAGGTGTTCCACCATGGGGGGGTGTTTTTGATGTGGGCTATTGGGGGAGGGGTGTGTTCAAGGTAGGTTTGTGTCCGGATTTGCTGGATTTCATATTGCCTTGCAGACACCATTATTTTTGCAGTCAGACTGCCGCAGAGGATTAGCTTTGGCCCTTCCGCTGTTACTTACAATTGTCGATGTTATTTTCCGCGACGGTCGTGGAGGGGGATTCTTTATGTTGCCCTGGCGGTGTTATCCTAATCGTGCGGCCAGTCACTCCGCTGCACTGTCAGCGGTTGGGCCAGTTACCTCGGCCACTCTGTCCGCGGCGGTTGGTTTTTTTATTGGTTCCGTCCCCGGTCGGTGGACTTTGTTGACATCCGTCTGCCGCGGTCGGGTTTTGCTGGAGGGGAATCATAATTGCACCGCCGGTTTCACCACGGTGTGGTCGGACGGTCAATTCCTGCGGGACTGGCGGTCAGGACGCTTTACGTCCGCAATCCTAATCGGCCCCCATATTTTTTAAGTTACATTATAATTACATTATAGATTACATTACAAAATATACTTTCTCAGAATGAATTACTTTAGTTTAAATACTTTGAAAATAGGCAATAGACTTGTAAGTACAGTAGTTACAGTTGTTGCTATGGGCGACTCAATTTCAAACACAATGCAACATTGAGGTCAATGTGAATTCCTAGTTAAATGTAATTAATTTCTTTTTGGATTACTTTTCCAACACAGGACTAGATCCTAAATTCAGTCCTTAGACATCACCTGTAAACATTTGATTAAAAGCATTTTGGTTACAGTAGTGATTTTTAAGGAATTTTATTGTATTTTAAAAGATGACACAAACTTTTTCACATAGAATAACCAATGTTATCCTACGGGAGGAAATTCACTTATCAGGCAAGTCGTTTTAAGGTTACTTTTTCTTATTCAGTGGTGGATCCTGATTCTAGCATGGGTACATCGCCTGTAAACAGTCGAAATAATGCGTTTAAGTCATACAGGCAATTTTTAAGGAATATTTTTAGTTTGTGAAAATAGACAGAAACTTTTCTGGTGAAAACCACACAATGGATTCCTATGGAAGGAAATACAAGTTACTGGTAATACGGTTAGAATTACTTTTCAGGATCAGTACTGGGCTCAAAGAAGCAGCACTGACCTCACTCCTGATAACAGGTGAGTAAATCGGAATTTGTAGTTCTGCTGATTTTATAGAATTCAAAAACTCCACAATTAGAAGAATTTCCAAGTGGAACCAGTCAATGTTCGCCTATGGAAGAAAATTCAAGTAACTGGTAAGTAAGTACGGTTAGAATACTTTTCATGATCAGTACTGGGCTCAAAGATGCAGCACTGACGTCTCTCCTGATAACAGGTGAGTAAATCGGAATTCGTAGTTCAGCTGATTTTAGAGGAATATTTGTACGTTTGAAAACCACACAATGGATTCCTATGGAAGGAAATACAAGTTACTGGTAAGTACGCTTAGACTTACTTTTCAGGGTCAGTACTGGTTAAGGCCCAGATTTTTGTACTGGGGTGAATGTAAGACATTGTACTGCATTCTGTCCATCAACTGTGTTTTTTGCAATTTTCACCCCGAGTGGGCTGGGTATGCTCAGACGTGAGTCCCAGGCTCTCCACATCACTGGAGTCAAGCTATCCAGGCTGAAGAAGGCTGATAGCCAGAAACCGGTCCTTGGATGCTTGATTCCAGTCTAGGAAAGACATGGCTTGGTAGTTCGGGCTGGACTGTTCCCATGAGGCACAGGGTCAAGGCTGATTTGCACATAGCCAGTGTCTGACCTAGGGTGGTGTGGAGTGCAAAAAACCGATGGATTTAGGCCCAGATCTTTGTACTGGGGTGAATGTAAGACATTGTTCTGCATTCTGTCCATCAACTGTGTTTTTTGCAATTTTCACCCGAGTGGGCTGAAAATGCTCAGACGTGAGTCCCAGGCTCTCCCCATCACTGGAGTCAAGCTATCCAGGCTGAAGAAGGCTGATAGCCAGAAACTGGTCCTTGGATGCTTGATTCCAGTCTAGGAAAGACATGGCTTGTTAGTTCGGGCTGGACTGTTCCCATGAGGCACAGGGTCAAGGCTGATTTGCATATAGCCAGTGTCTGACCTAGGGTGGTGTGGAGTGCAAAAAACCGATGGATTTAGGCCCAGATCTTTGTACTGGGGTGAATGTAAGACATTGTTCTGCATTCTGTCCATCAACTGTGTTTTTTGCAATTTTCACCCGAGTGGGCTGAAAATGCTCAGACGTGAGTCCCAGGCTCTCCCCATCACTGGAGTCAAGCTATCCAGGCTGAAGAAGGCTGATAGCCAGAAACTGGTCCTTGGATGCTTGATTCCAGTCTAGGAAAGACATGGCTTGTTAGTTCGGGCTGGACTGTTCCCATGAGGCACAGGGTCAAGGCTGATTTGCATATAGCCAGTGTCTGACCTAGGGTGGTGTGGAGTGCAAAAAAACGATGGATTTAAGCCCAGATCTTTGTACTGGGGCGAATGTAAGACATTGTTCTGCCTTCTGTCCATCAACTGTGTTTTTCGCGGGTTAAAAGATGCAGCACTGGGTTCTCTCCTGATAACAGGTGAATAAATCGCAATTCGTAGTTCGCCAGATTTTTCAGGAATATTTGTACATTTCAAAAATCAACACTAAGAAACTTTTCTGCTGAAAACCACACAATAGATTCCTATGGAAGGAAATACAAGTTACTGGTAAGTACGCTTAGCATTACTTTTCAGGGTCAGTGCTGGGCTAAAAGATGCAGCACTGGGTTCTCTCCTGATAACAGATAAGTAAATCAGAATTTTTAGTTCTGCTGATATTACAGGAACATATGTACTTTTCAAAAATCAACACTTAGAAACTTTTCTGCTGAAAACCACACAATGGATTCCTATGGAAAGAAATACAAGGGACTGTAAGTACGCTTCAAATTACTTTTCAGGGTCAGTGCTGGGCTAAAAGATGCCGCACTGGGTTCTCTCCTGATAACAGGTGAGTAAATCGGAATTCGTAGTTTGGCTGATTTTACAGGAATATTTGTACAATGGTGAAGGAAGGGATGGAGCCTGAGGTGACGTGTGCAAACACATGTGGCGCATTTTAAGTTGCAGGATTAAGTGCCCTTGAATCCTGAGGTCCCCTGGGGGCCAACTAGCCAGCCAGGTACCTCTAGTATGCACCAGGGGCTGCGTTGCAGAGAGGTGTTCTGAGGCCACGCCCCTTTTTCCAACACTCTGCAACGCAGCTCTGTGACGCTTATTAGAGGCACCTGGTGGGCTAGCTGGCCCCCAGGGGACCTCAGGATTCAAGAGCACTTAATCGCGCAACTTAAAATGCGCCACAGGGCGTGTCTGCACACATGTCACCTCAGGCCCCACCCCCTCCCTTCACCACTGTGCAAACGCGTCCTGTGGCGCGTTTTAGGTTGGGGGATTAACTCCCCTTGAATCTTGAGGGTCCCTGGGGTGCAGCTAGCCCACCAGCTACCTCCAGTAAGCGCCACAGAGCTGCTTTGCAGAGAGGTGTAAAAAGGGGCGTGGCCTCAAAACACCTCTATGCAACGCAGCCCACTGGCACATACTAGAGGTACCTGTTGGGCTCGTTGGCCCCCAGCGACCCACAATATTCAAGGGGAATTTGTTCCCCCTCTGCAAACGCACCAGGGGGCGTTTTTGCAGAGTGGTGCAATAAGGGGGCGTGGCCTCCGGCCACGATTCCTTTTTAAAACATTTTTTTTAAGAAGGGGGGCTGTGTAGCCCCCTTCTTTTAATAGTTTTTGGGCCCTGGGGACCCCATCCCCCAGGGTTTGCCCCCAATTTTTAATTAAACAAAAAAAACTGTAAGGGGGCCGCGTGGCCCCCCTCTTGCAGCCATAGTCTTCCCCGGGGACCCCATCCCCTGGAGCATGGGCCTTTTTAAAAAAGTATATATATATTTGGAGGGGGGCTGCCATGCCCCCCTCCTGTGGCCACTTTGGCCCCGGGGACCCCATCACCCGGGCTGGCCCTTTAAAAAAAAAAAATTGGGGGAGGGGGGCCACGTGGCCCCCCCTCCCGGGCCACTAATAGCCCCGGGGACCCCATCCCTCGGGTCTGGCCCACTCCGTTGGGGACCGTGGGGGGGTCCTCAATCCCCCCACAGTCCCAGCCGGCTCCCCGCATCCTGCGGACCCCGGCATTGCTTTTCCATGTGGGGAGCAGCTAACATGCTGCTCCCCATATGAAAAAGCAATCTGCTTTCCTATTTGGAAGAGAGACCAGTTTCCCTGCTCTCACTTCCAAATAGGAAAGCAGTTTGCAGTGACAAGGTGGGAGCCACGAGGCTCCCTCCCTGCCATTGTAAACAGCAGTGTCCTGGGGTGGGCACCCCGGGACACTGCAGGAGCCGGCCCTGGGGGGTGGCGGTCCCCAGGGCCATCGAGGGCTCCAGGACGGGGGCTGCGTGGCACACTTCCACATTTTTGATAAGCCCCAGGGGTGGTGGTACCCGGGGCTGGGGGGCCTCAGAGCCCCCCACCCAATTTTCTTAATCCCTGGGGGGTGGCAGTCCCTGTGGCTGGGGGGTCTGAGAGCCCCCCACCCATTTGTTTGAAGTCCCGGGGGTGGCAGTCCTCAGGGCTGCGGGGGGCCCATTGAGCCCCCCACATACATTAAATTCTTGCCCTGGGGGAGGCGGTCCCTGGGACTAGGGGGGCTGAGAGCCCCCACCCATTTCAAAATAGCCCCGGGGGGTGGCGGTCCCCAGGGCAGCGGGGGGCCCCATGAGCCCCCCGGCATACATTAAAATCGAGCTCCGGGGGGGCAGTCCCGGGGCTGGGGGGCCTGAGAGCCCCCCAGCCATTTTGAAGAAGCCCGGGAGGGTGGCGGCCCCCGGGGCTGCGGCGGGCCCGTGAACCTCCTGCATATACTAAATTAGAGCCCCGGGGGGTGACGGTCCCCGGGGGAGTGTGGGGAGAATTGGTACCCCCCACACTATTTTTTCAATAATGCCCCCGGGATTTGGCCCCCCCGGGGCAAATTAATATATTTACCGTGGGAGACCGCGTTTCTTTTTTTTTTATATCGCTGGGATGCGCAGATCCTACATGCATCCTGCGAAAAAAAAGGAAAGAAATGTTTTGTTTTTTGGGCCCTGTGGGTCCTTGTGGGACCTTCTGAGCAGGCCTAGGGGGTCAGGGAGTGTCTACCCTGCCCCCTATTCGCGTTTTTCACGTTTTTTGTTTGGCTTCTCGTGCCTCGGTTCTACCGAGGCACGCGATGGCTGCCAACACTTCCTGATTTGGAGTGTTGACAGCCAATTAAGAAGCAGCTTGTGCATGGCAGGGTGCGTCCAGGCTCCGCGTAGAGTACCCGGACCCTCCGAGCCCATAGATATATATTTACTTTTAAATGTCATTTTCACAGAAACTACTGAACAGATTTACACTAAATAAGCAAAAGGCATGAGTCTGAACTGAGGACTACTTCTTTGCCAAATTTGGTGTAATTCCGTTCAGCCGTTCGGGCTGTAGCCGT
This sequence comes from Lissotriton vulgaris, assembly GCF_964263255.1. Taxonomy (NCBI): domain Eukaryota; kingdom Metazoa; phylum Chordata; class Amphibia; order Caudata; family Salamandridae; genus Lissotriton; species Lissotriton vulgaris. Next base: position 748,666,613 of record NC_141685.1, on the reverse strand, counting down.
GGCTAAAGGTCCTATGGGAAATAGCATGGGGAAAACACGTTTTGTGACCCCCCTTTTTTCGCAGCCCCCGCTTGACCAATCACCCCCAAACTTTCAGGGAAGGAACTGAGCTGGCCAAAAGTTTGGAAAATTTCACGCAGATTTATCAATCGGCGCCAAAGTTACTGTCAATAGAATGTTGCAGATTTCCTATGTATAATAGGTCCTCACTATAACTACCTACTGGCGACCGCCTGTATGTAACATATAATATATATATATATATATATATATATCAATTCATGAATCCACACAATGTCTCCTCATCCGAGGTTGTAGGAAAGACACGAGCCCAAAATAGCATCAAAGATTTATTTACCTGACTGGCAACAAAAATTAACTCAACGCATTTCGGGAAGTTTCCCTTGCTCACGAGTTAAGTTGTGTGTATTTCATTGGACTATATAAACAAGCACGTGACCAAAAAACATAAACAAAAGACTGCCGCGATTAAATAAACAAAGCGGTCATCAGGAATGTTTCTTCTTATAACATGCAGTTTTAAGTTTGCCTTACTACCTCTAAATATAATGATATCGTGCGCAAGGTTCATTTTAATACAATTAAATTCTAGGCACATTTTTTGTAACATTCTGCTCAATGGCTGAAACCCTGTATTCCAAAGGCAGCTATTTGTCATTCAATCCGCGCTGTTCGTCTTAAACAGATAATTATACTACTAGCGCACTGCGCTATGATTCAATCAATCAAGCCTGAAACATTTGTATCTGTATTGGGCACAGATTGTATTCGTAATTGCATCCTACAAATTAAGCCCTAGTGGGCAAACTATTATACAGTTTGGACATTAAGCCTGAAACAATTTTATCTGTATTAAGCACAGATTGCATTCGTGATTGTATTTGATAAATTGAGCCCCATTGGGCAAGCTACTATACAGTTTTAACATTACTTATATATTTTCTAAGGCAAATCGAAACAATTGAATGGAAAAAGAGCTTTTCACTACTATCATTGGATGTAGTGAACCTCTACACAAGTATCCCCCACCAGCAAGGCTTAGATGCTTGTAGACATTTTTTTGCTAGAAGATCTGTGTCATATTTGTACCACACACAAATGCTTATACAAATGATGCATACATGCCTTACCCAAACATATTTCCTGTTTGATAATAAAGTTTTCAAGCAGACTCTCGGTACTTCCATGGGGACTTGCTTTGCTCCTTGTTTTGCGGGTCTCTTCATGGGGTACTGGGAGGAGGAAATTACATATCGATCATCTATGTACAAAAAAAACGCAATCAAGTGGATGCGGTACATAGATGATATTTTTGTGATATGGGAGGGGACAGAAGTGGAAGCTTTGAAATTCGTGGACATACTCAATGTAAACACGTTCAATCTGAAATTCACGAGTCACTGGTCTAAAGACTCACTTGAATTTTTGGATTTAAGATTGCGAGCCAATGGCAATAAGTTGGAGAGTGAACTGTTTAGGAAAACAACATCAGGTAACAGTTTATTGCACGCGCGAAGTTGCCATCCTAATTCCCTTATCCAGAGTATCCCAGTAGGGGAATTACTGCGAGCAAAACGTAATTGCAGTACTAGTAGCGCCTATGCCATAGAAGAGAAGGAGATGTGTGGCAGATTTGCAGCAAGAGTGTACCCAACAAAAGCCATTGCTAATGCTATAAGGGTCGTGGCAGGAAGGAGCAGAGAGTCACTACTTGAGAAACAGTCTGTGAGAACTGAGCTAGAAGTCAAGACACGCTTTATTACGACGTACAGCAGTAAAGCCTCAATAAATTTTGGCCAATGTTGCAATCTGATCCAGATATAGCGACCAGTGTAGAACCATCACCACAAGTTACATTCAGGAGAGCGAGATCCCTTAAAGACCAACTATGTAGAGCGATAGAACCTAACAGAAATACAGTCCAAAATATACAGGGATTCTTTACTTGCAGAAACTGCAAAGCGTGCAAAAACAGCCGCAATGTGAAGGTGGCACTGTTGTCCCCGGCAGCTGAACCATTTGTGATTCAGGAACACACTTCCTGTAACACAGATTATGCTGTCTACGCACTGTTCTGCCCATGCAAGAAAACTTACATCGGCAGCACGATTAAAAAAGCAAAGCTGCGGATATTGGAGCATTTGCGAGCGATAAAAAACATGGACAAGACTTATCCCATAGCAAGACATTTCCAGAGTCAACACAACCAGAACCCAGATTTATTAAGCTTTTGTGTCTTAGATACAATAAAACAAAATGAAAGAGGCGGAAATAGACAGTTGTGTCTACGCAGATTGGAGTCAAAAATTATAATAAAGTACAGAACCATGGCACCTCTGGGACACAATAATGACGAAGAAATGGAAGTACATTTGGGCTGATTAAGGCCACGCTGAACATAGATGTAAAATGATAACCTTTTTCTGTTTCCCGTAAGTGCCCTAGAGTCAGTCTCTATAGAGTCTCTTACTGTATATAATACTATATGTGCCCGTACATGAATGTTCTCTTTTTTAACTTTGTATAAATATTATGTTTGTGTGTTCGAAATATAATTAGTTTATGTTTATTATTTTTTAGGGAATGTGGATTCCTTTGACGAAAACAAATGCAGTAGACTACACTCAAATGTTCAAAGATTGTTGTAAGAATTTATGCCCACAAGGGCAAGATTGGTGCAGCGAAAGAAATACAGAATATATAAGTAATGATAAAACTGTATAGTAGCTTGCCCACTGGGGCTCAATTTATCAAATACAATCACGAATGCAATCTGTGCTTAATACAGATAAAATTGTTTCAAGCTTAATGTCCAAACTGTATAATAGTTTGCCCACTAGGGCTTAATTTGTAGGATGCAATTATGAATACAATCTGTGCCCAATACAGATACAAATGTTTCAGGCTTGATTGATTGAATCATAGCACAGTGCGCTAGTAGTATAATTATCTGTTTAAGACGAACAGCGCGGATTGAATGACTAATAGCTGCCTTTGGAATACAGGGTTTCAGCCATTGAGCAGAATGTTACAAAAAATGTGCCTAGAATTTAATTGTATTAAAATGAACCTCACGCACGATATCATTTTATTTAGAGGTAGTAAGGCAAACTTAAAACTGCATGTTATAAGAAGAAACATTCCTGATGACCGCTTTGTTTATTTAATCACGGCAGTCTTTTGTTTATGTTTTTTGGTCACATGCTTGTTTATATAGTCCAATGAAATACACACAACTTAACTCGTGAGCAAGGGAAACTTCCCGAAACGCGTTGAGTTAATTTTTGTTGCCAGTCACGTAAATAAATCTTTGATGCTATTTTGGGCTCGTGTCTTTCCTACAACCTAGGATGAGGAGACATTGTGTGGATTTGTGAATTGAATTAAGGGTTCGCCACCCGGCACGAGCCCCTATCGCAAAGAGGTCGAGTCAAGGCGGCGTTCGGCATTTGCAGAACCTGATGATTTGATATATATCAAATCATCATCAGCAAACAGCCTAATGGGTTAAATGCGACCGAGGACATGCACAACTTTTTGTAGGAACAGTGATCAAACACACACATTCTGTATCCAACGAGTGCACTATATTTTGAAGGTTTAGCTGTTACCCCACCACAGCGAAGAATGTTTAACCACACATGTCTCAAACTGTATATAATTCACAACAATGCACCTATTTTAGGTGATCTGCAGTCCGATTTTTGTTTCTAAACTGGCTGGTCAGGGCTCTGAGCAGGGCAGACTTTTAAAATCATTGGTTCAAAATTTCTTTAGGTGGTTCAGTTGCACTGTGAATATATTTGAGCACTTACATTTATGTTTTGCACATATAAAAACAACCTTTTTGTAAATAGTCCTTAATATGTATGCAACATAAAGTTTATAATGTATAAATTTTAAATAAGTATATAGGACTGTAGCTCAATCTCATGGTCTTACACTTAGGTTCTTTCTAATGAGATATTTTCCTTTTTTCACAAAGTTTTGCCAAGCTCTGTATCAATTTATTAACGGTACTGTGATTAATTTCAACACCAAAACCTATTTATAATGCTTTATGATAATAATTTGTGAATGTTCTAGTCTTGGATTGTAAATTGATTGAGAATTGGACTATGCATTGATGCATATCACTTCAACAATTTTATCAGTAACATTCCACCAAATGCATTTATGCAGTTAAGATATGTCAAGTATTCACGTATTTGCACAACAGTATATACAAATTTTCAATCATTATGATGAAATCCACATCATGCATTAGTTTACGAAATATGGTTTTAATGTTTGTTTATCGCCAACATACATCACATTGTATTTAATACGTACTGTGGCCTTAAATTGTTTAAATCAGGCAGGAGGCTGAACTATGTGTTGCACGTGTGGTAGGTGTGACCTATAGGAGGGGTCAGAACTGCATACATAAAAGAATTCCCCCAACAAGAATGTGGTGTGTGAACAAGAGTACGTCAGTACTCGAAACGTTGCATTTTTGAAAGGCATTGAATAAAACAACTTGCCCGGACAACGTGGGGTCTGCCTCTTCTTTCGCCGCTCTTGTGTGGAGGTTTGAAGATTACGTGTATATATATATATATATTCAATGAAAAAACCATAGGTTATAGGCCATATATAGTTAGGAATTAGCATTTACAAAACCTTATTTTACTCGCATAAAACCATTGAAATTCCATATATAGTTAGCTAACTATAAGCGCTAACTATATATCGCGCACCCGCAATCCACTGCTGATGATGTCACATATTACATCATTCATGACATGGTCAGTGACATCACTGATGACATCACTGATCAAAACAACCAGTGATTGTATGTGTCTGTAAAGTTTAAATATGTTTCACATATTGAAGAATGAGTGGATGTATAAGTGTCTGGATGAAGAATTTAGTAGGTGCATGACTGACTGTATGAGTGAGTGATTAAATGTGTCTCACTGAGTACATGGGTTAGTGACTAAACTGTCTTAATTCGTGCATCAGTATGTTTGTTGTTGTGTAAGCTGCTGCATGTGTTGATCAGTAGCTATAAGAGTGGCCATATAGGTTATTGATTGGTTGCCCAAATATTTGAATGGGAGGCTGAGTGTGTGTGTGGGTGGCTGGGAGGTGCGTGACTCTGTGCATAGATGTGTAAGCAGTTGATTCACTAGGAGTATGAGTTCAAGAGTGCATGTGGAAACAGCTATATGGGCGGTTGACTGTGCATGGGTGTGTTGGTGAGTGAATGGATTTCTCATTGCTACATGTGCAAGTAAGTACGTATGTAAAACACAATACATGTGAGAGTTGAGATATATAAATAACTGAACATAAGAGCCAGTGAATGTGTGAGTGGCTGTATCGATCACTGTGAGCTTGTATCAGGGATTATATAAGAGAGTAAATATGTGTTATTATATGTTTGAATAAGTAAGATGTGTATAACTGTATAGTTGAGGAAATGGAGGTGTGATTGATTCTTTGCATGACTGACTAGGTGTGTGAGTAACTCCATGGATGAGTGACAGTCTGTGAGTGTCTGTTTATACTGAGTGTATGTAAGGTTATATTAGAGTCTGAAGAGGTTCATTGTATTATCACATGAGTGATGTGATCAGTGATGACAAATGAGATGTCATCAGTGATGTCATTTGAATTGTCATCAGTGATGTCATCAGTGATGTCATTTGAGATGTCATCATTGATATCATTTGAGTTGTCATCAGTGATGTCATTTGAGATGTCATCAGTGATGTCATCAGTGATGTCACTGACCATGTCATGAATGATGTAATATGTGACATCATCAGCAGTGGATTGCGGGTGCGCGATATATAGTTAGCGCTTTTAGTTAGCTAACTATATATGGAATTTCAATGGTTTTATGCGAGTAAAATAAGGTTTTGTAAATGCTAATTCCTAACTATATATGGCCTATAACCTATGGTTTTTTCATTGAATTTTCAAGGTTTTGTAAATGCAAATTCCTAACTATATATCCACTATAACCTATGGTTTTTTCTGTGAATTTCATTGGTTTTTTAATAGCAAATATGAAAAGCTTTAAAATGTCAAGTACGTGATAGATAAAAACATTTTCGTATTTATGCACGCTGATGTGCTTTGAACGCTGCCCCCCCCCCCTCCCCTCTTTTGCCTTAGTAGTACTCTCTCTTTGCAGATACAGAAGGGTAGTTAACGCAGGCCTTTACCCCCGTTGTAATCCGTCGTACCTCCTTGTCTCTCCATTTGATTGATTGTTGTCCAAGCATTTACTGTTTTAGAATTGGTTCTCTTTGGATCATTCTCTATTTACAAACAAGCACAAAGTCGCAATACTCTGTTTAGTCTTTGCAGATAGTGAAAAATCGTGTAAAAAAATAAAAGTAATCGAGCAAAATCAGTAGGCCACTAATTGGATCTCTTTTTGACCTCGCTAAAATAGAAATATTAGGAACAACCCTTCTTGAGAAATACGAAAATAGTGAGATGAACTGAGCTCCACACCATGAGGGCTGCAAGACAGCTCGGCTCCATCACCCATCCCGCACAAAATAATGACAAACCCTATGCAAATATTAAAAATATAGACAACACACCAGCAAAGAAACAGGGTAAAACATTTTATTAAAAAACTATTTACATAACGTTGGTTTATAAGATGATGTCAGTAGTGGACCGATGTGTGAATAGATCGAAAACAGCACAAGGCTCCAAGATCCGGATAGCAAGCTCCTGGATGTTGGGTGCCATAGTTTAGAGTTCTGAATTTCAGCCTTTTTCAATGCCTGTGCTTTGTTGAATCAAAATGGCGGCTTGACACAAAGCTGACTCAAGCGTTGTTACTGATGCTATGCAGACCAAAACTGGTTTTCAGTTTGTACATTTTTCTAGATTTTTCAATCCAAGTTTGGTTGACTTTGTAGAACGATGGCTTCAGATTTTCAACATACGGTGTGGTGGCGCTGACTGGGAGGGGGCGCTTCGCTCCTGCCCCCTCCCCAAGTAAGATTTTCATACGTGAAAGTACGTTAATGGTTTTGGTCCCTGAGATGCTTCGATGTCACTACCATTCTCAAATAGCATAAGTTCTGGATGTTGGGTGCCATAGTTAAGAGTTCTGAGCAGCGCTTGTAACACTGTCTGAAGCTTATTTCCACCTACTGCAGCTTCACTATTCTCAAAGTAAGTGAGTGTCGTTTGTGGACCTGACTGCATTAGAAAACAATGTGATATGTTACCTTCCTAAACAGCTTGACGGAGGCCCCTGAGGGGCGCTGTGATGGCCATGGACTCGGAGAAGACGCTTGGCTCCGACACCCTCCCCAAGTCTTATAGCACTGGTGTAGCCTGAGATCGCCCCCGACATAGGCGGCCGGCTCCCGGGGTCCGGCGGTACTTTTTGCCTTTTGATGACTCTTCAATTCTGGACCTTGTCCCACAATCCGTTTGACCTGAAGACAAGCTGTAGTGAAGCGCCCCTTTATCGTTTTAGTTGCCATTCCGCCCGCTTTTGCTACACTGTGCCTCTTCCGCCATTCAGCTGTTTTCCGCCCGCTCTTGCGACTACAGCGTCTCGCTCACCATGTAGTTGAGATGCGCCCGCTCTTGCGGTGCAGCGATAGGCGGCTGCCACAGGACTCTCAAAATGGCGGCCGGCTCTTCGGTTTTGGGCCTGGTCCACTAAAATGGCCCTGGGACACCTTGGAACTCGGACGCTTGTCTGCTAGGGCTTGGGTCCCATTCTCGAAAAGCGTCCCCTCAGCCGTGAAGATTCTACAAAAGTCTTGGGGGCCTCCGACTCCCGCAGGCTTCTGGTGGGGAGCGGCTGCCATGATTGCTCGTGGAATGGCCACGACGGAGCTACGAGATGGTAGTGGTCTCATGCTGACGCCAGCTTTAGTCTGAAACATCCAGAAACACTGTAGACTACCAATTCGATCAGTTCCGGTAGCACCCCAACATGACCCGGAAGAGAAGAACTTGCCCTCCCCTCTTTGACTGATGGTTCTTGTTGCCTGTCCCCTCTGTTGTCATTTAACAGAACTTTTTGGACTGCTGAAAGGGGTTGTGTTCTGAACGCTGGTTGGTGGAGACATTTAGACTATATTCTTGACCTACGTTGTCGCGTAATGCGTTTTATGACACGCCGCGTTAGCGCACCCGGAAGTGATCCGAGGCGCGGCGCGCAGCGCGTAACGTAAGCATAACAGGTCATGTGACTTGTTAATAAAACTTTTCATTGGTTCATTTTACTTTTGTTAATTTAATGATGAAAAGCTTGGTCATATGACCTAAAAATTACGCTTTTTATTATTTTCGAACAATATTTTTTTTTCAAACATATGTTATAATATTCCAGGCTAATGTACTTTCCCGGAAAATTTACAACTGTCTTGCAAGTAAAATATATTCCTTTTTCGAGAAAAAGGGCGTTTCTTCCTTCCATGACGGAGCCGTTGAGTAAAAGAGATTCGGCCTGCTGTCTTAGTCGCCGATACGCCTGATTATCAGATTCTTATCGATCACTTTATGTTGCAGACATGAAAAACACAACTGCCCTTGACCATTTATCTTTACTGCGTTCCTACATATTATACCTTTTATCCGTCATGTAATTGGACTGCTTTATTTCACTTGCCTTTTACTGATTCGAAAACAGTCACTAAAAGTAAAAACTTTACAAATGAAAATACTACTACCGTGTTTTGTTTTAAAAACCTTTATTGTGAAAATGTCAGTATACAAATACGGGCCTATAACCACGTGGGCCGGCCACGGAGCAAACTCAAATCGTATATGATGAGGAGACATTTACACTGTAGAAGAACGTAACGAGCGGGCCATTAGGTGACAAGAACAAAGGTGTCTAACAGTTGCGGAATCGGTGGACGTACATTTTGTAATTAAAATACGACAGGGCCACTTACAATAACATTTTCTAGATATACATTTGCGGGCAAAGAGTTACGAGTCCCATTTATACCGGCGCCATTTTGGGCGAGGCCGGGCAGGTCCAAGATATAGTCAAAATGTCTCCACCAACCATCGGCCAGACCAGAACCCCTTTCGGCCCTTTATGTTACAAGATGGTGTCTTCCATTCAGAAAATATTGGTGGCAGCATTTTGAAAGGAAACAGAAACAGCCGTTCTCCTAGTGAGTTTCACATTGTTACATTTAGGAAGAATGTTGAAGAGTAGTATGTGGAAAATCTGAAGCCATTTTTCTACAAACTCTCAATCAGACTTGGATGGAAAAAAAAACCTGAAGAATGTACAAACTGAAAACCAATTTTTGTCTGTATAGCACCAACAGTAACGCTTGAGTCAGCTTTGTGTCAAGCCGCCATTTTCATTCAATCAATAGCGTCCCCCTGCACACATTCAGGGACCTGGTCGTGTCTTCAAATGAAACGCATTGTAGGAAAAGAAGCAGAAAGGAAAAGGAAAAAAGTTCCGCCGGACCTAGTGAAGCTGCAGCAGGTGCAAATAAGCTTCAGACAGTCTTACAAGCACTGCTCAGAACTCTCAACTGAGGCACTCAACATCCAGGACTTGCCATTCGGATCTTGGCGCCTTGTATTTTTGTTTTGTTTTTGATGGAGGGGAAAGAACAAAAAACAGACATTGAAAAAGGCTCAACAGTGCAGGGTGCCTTGTGCTGGTTCCGACCTATTCACACATCGGTCCGCTACTGACATCACCTCATAAACCAACGGGGCACCCCACGCCGACTTTCGGCGCAGCATTGTAGGATGGCCACACCAGTGCGGCAATTTGCTGGACACCACCTCGGTGCCATCCAGATCTCGGCGCGTTCATTCATTCAATAGCGTCCCCCTGCACACATTCAGGGACCTGGTCGTGTCTTCAGAAGAAACGCATTGTAGGAAAAGAAGCAGAAAGGAAAAGGCAACAAGTTCCGCCGGACCTAGTGAAGCTGCAGCAGGTGCAAATAAGCTTCAGACAGTTCTACAAGCACTGCTCAGAAATCTCAACTGAGGCACTCAACATCCAGGACTTGCCATTCGGATCTTGGCGCCTTGTGCTGGTTCCGACCTATTCACACATCAGTCCACTACTGACATCACCTCATAAGCCAACGAGGCACCCCACGCCGACTTCCGGCGCAGCATTGTAGGATGGCCACACCAGTGCAGCCACTTGCTGGACACCACCTCGGTGCCATCCGGATCTCAGCGCGTTCGAGTCACTGTGCCGGAAGAGTGACCGGAACTCAGCTGAACACGCCGTCTTTCGGCGCAGCATTGTAGGATGGCCACACCAGTACGGCAATTTGCTGGACACCACCTCGGCGCCATCCGGATCTCGGCGCGTTCGAGTCACTGTACCGCAACAGTGACCGCAATTCAGCTGGACACGCCGTCTTTCGGCGCAGCATTGTAGGATGGCCACACCAGTGCGGCAATTTGCTGGACACCACCTCGGTGCCATCCGGATCTCGGCGCGTTGTGCTGCCTTCGGCCTATTCGCACATCGGTCCGCTACTGACGCCGCCTCACGTGCCAACGGATTTTCTACGCTTTTTGTAGCCCTATGTCGCATAACAGGTCATGTGACTTGTTTATAAAACTTTTCATTGGTTCATTTTACTTTTGGTTTCCTAAAGATGGAAGGCTTGGTCATATGACCTAAAAATAACACTTTTCATTGGTTTAGAACATTTTTTTTTCCCAAACGATGAAAGCCCCACCTTGTTTCTGGATCATTCAGACTGAAGCTGGCGTCAGCATGAGAGCACCACCATCTCGTGGCTCCGTCGTGGTCATTCCGCGAGCAATCATGGCAGCCGCTCCCCACCGGAAGCCTGCGGGAGTCGGGGGCCCCCAAGACTTTTATACAATCTTCACGGCTGAGGGGACGCTTTTCGAGAATGGAGCCCAAGCCCTAGCAGGCAAGCGTCCGACTTCCAAGGTGTCCCAGGGCCATTTCAGTGGACCAGGCCCAAAACCGAAGAGCCGTCCGCCATTTTGACAGCCATGTGGCAGCCGCCTATCGCTGCACTGCAAGAGTGGGAGCAACTCCACAACATGGTGAGCGAGACGCTGTGGCCGCAAGAGCGAGCGCAACTCAGCTAGATGGCCGCCACCTGGGGAGGCCCGTTCACGCCGCCTCCCCCCCCCCCCCCCCCCCCGGGCCGCCGCACGCCAATTTTCGGAGCAGCATTGTAGGATACCAAAACCAGTGCGGCAGTTTACTGGACATCACCTGGGTGCCTGTCGTACATGTTGTGTCAGCCATGTGACACTGGACACAGACCGCTACTGACGAGGCCTCCCCCCGCACCACCCGGGACGCCCCACGCTGTTTTTCTGTGCTGCATTGTAGGATCCCTAAACCAGTGCGGCACCCAGGCGACATCACCTGGGTGCCGTCCAGAACTCTGCACGTTGTGCTGCCTTGGGACTATTCGCACAACAGACCGCTACTGACGAGGCCTCCCCCCGCCCCACCCGGGACGCCCCACGCCAATTTTCGGAGCAGCATTGTAGGATCCCTAAACCAGTGCGGCACCCAGGCGACATCACCTGGGTGCCGTCCAGAACTCTGCACGTTGTGCTGCCTTGGGACTATTCGCACAAAAGACAGCTTCTAACCATTGTTGCTTTTTGTGTTAATAAATGTTTAAATGTTTTTAGTTTTTGTTCTGTTCATTATCGTTAAAAGTTAATAAAGTTTTATAACCTTAATTTGTTGGAGTGTTATCTATTTTTTGAAAAACGGGTGAATGGGGCCTTGAATCGGGTTATTGTCATGTGTGGGCTTTGGAAGTGTGCTGCTGCAGGATCGGACATTTCAAACTCAAATGCACGTTCTTTTTCTTACCTTTCCGAAGCATGGAGCGCAATAGCAGGCAGAGAAAGGGTGATGCACGTGTTGAACACTACCAGACCTGGCAAGTTGCTGGCAGTGCCCCCCCGCCCGCTCCTGAAAGAGGGCACACACACACCGCCGCCCCGAGTACTTCACAAATCTTTAAAAGACCATGCGCTTGTTCATGAGGCTTAAATGGTTTATCACCTCTTCTAGAACCCCTACATCGACCCTCTGACGTTTCATGGAAAAATTACCATGTAACACAATACCAAGCCATGTCAGCTGAAACCCCCAAGGAATCGTGGGGCATATTATCAAGGGGGTTTATCTCCGCTTTTTTGGCTTTAAAAACCATGAAAGCGGAGATAAAATTATTTCCCTATTATCAAGCTGTCGCTAACACCAGTTAGTGACACCTAAAAGGAGATAGCGACCATCTTGGGCCCGGCTTTGCATGTCAGTGATACTTATCACTAATGACATGCAAAGTGGCGTGCCAAGATGTTAGCGACTGGAAACAGTCCCTAACATCGCTACCTTCTATTACCAACTTTTGGAGATATTCGCGCTAAGCGCGAATATCTCCAAAATCTAACACCTGCCCTGAGCAGTTCTTAGCCATGTTATCCAATGGGAGGTGGATAACATGGCTAAGAGCATTAGGTCGATAATACATGAATATCGCTGACTTTTCTGCGATAATAGCAAGGTTTATCTGCGATAAAAATCGCCGATGTGCGGCGATAATTTTTGTCTCTAAACAAGTTATAGACAAAAATTATCGCTAGTTGTTCGTAATATGCCCCCGGGTTTTTGCTTGCAGAAATCGGGAGGCGGGAGACTAGCACTGAAATCAGTACTCACACGCCTGAATCAGGAGGATTGGCATGTCTGAATTCTCTACAGCTGGGGCCATAAACTACATCCGCAGGGGTAGGTGATAGCCTGGGACCAGCCTGGCATCTAAAATGGCTGCCGTGCACGACAAAATTGTGGCATTCGAAAAAAGGCAAGATGGCGCAGCCGCTGGAAGAGATATATCAACATATATCAGCCTCCTCAGCCACCCTCAGGAAACATAGGGGATTAGGATATGTCTCCCGCACCCCCTTATACCTAGTACTTTAATTAACGAAGCACAAAATGGCGAATTCCCGTTTCGCTACCAGTTTGCGGCCCAGTTCGCGGCCCGTGAAGCGCTTCTACCGTGAAAAATCATTTTTTTTTTATTTTCCCCACGGGACCCTTTAATAACCCCAACAACATTCCTAGGGGGTCAAGAGGGGGATACCTTGCCCCCTTTCATTAAATTCCCCCTTAGTTTTTCACCTTTTCTTCTCTCTCGATCCTACCGAGAGACAAGATGGCGGCCGCTCCGGACTGTCACGCAGCAAAAAAAAAAAAAAAGCTCACGCACAGCCGCTGGAAGAGATGTATCAACATATATCAGCCTCCTCACCCACCCTCAGGAAACATAGGGGATTAGGATACGTCTCCCGCACCCACTTATAACTAGTAATTTAATTTACGAAGCACAAAATGGCGAATTCCCGTTTCGCTACCAGTTCGCGGCCGCGCTTCTACCGTGAAAAATCATTTTTTTTTTATTTTCCCCACGGGACCCTTTAATAACCCCAACAACATTCCTAGGGGGTCAAGAGGGGGATACCTTGCCCCCTTTCATTAAATTCCCCCTTCGTTTTCCACCTCTTCTTCTCTCTCGATCCTACCGAGAGACAAGATGGCGTCCGCTCCGGACTGTTTAGAATGTTGACAGACACCGGAGAGCCAATCAGCTTTCTGCGCGCAAAGTTCCGATAAGCGAAAAGTAAGCGGACCGGATCGCTGCCCAGAGCGCTGTTACAGATATATATCTTGGTTTGAACGTTAATTTCTCAAAAACTACTGGAGCACATATATTGAGACCTAGCAAAGGCACATCGGGCTAACAGTCCCTACAATTTTGCCAAGTTTCGTGCAAATCCATTCAGCCGTTCGAGCTAAAAGTGAGTCCAACCGCCCTATGGAAAACTCAATGCAAAAAACGCGTTTTGGGACCCCCCTTTTTTCTCAGCCCCCCCTTGACGAAACCCCACCAAATTTTCAGGGGCTGCTCAGAAACAAAATGTGCCATTTTCCTGAAAATTTCAGCCGATTCCGTCCACAAACGCCAAAGTTATTAGACATAGAATTTTCAAAAGTCCCATAGGGAAAAAATTCTAACTATATATACCTACTGGCGATAGCCAGTAGGTAATATATATATATATATATATATATATATATATATATATATATATATATATATATATATATATATATATATATATATATATATATATATATATCCAAATATTCACTGAAAACAACATGTTATGGTTAGGTGACATATTCAGTAACAATGTAATATTTCTAATTCACAGAAATTCAGCAGTTATAGTTATAGTTATCTCAAGTAACTATAACTCTATAACTCAAGCCCTAAGGTAAATATACCTTGCACCCCAACCAAGCACAGTTTTTCCATCCATCATTTCCCTGCAAATGTTGCAATGATATAATCGGTGATGTGATACAAATTGTCATGAGTGATGTAGTATGTGGGGTAATTAGCAGTACATGGTGAGGGCGCAAGTTATAATTACCTTAGGGCAGAATTTATAGTTACTTGAGATAACTATAACTATAACTGGACAACGTCCGTGGTTTTTAGAGTTTAAAACATTATATTGTTAATGAACATTTCAACTAACTATAACGTTTATTTAACCTTTGTTTTTTCAGTGAATTTCGTGTTTTTTTAAAATATGAAGTCATTTTTAATTACCATACATAAATTCAACCTCCCGCTGCTCTAAGGCCTGTGGCCAACCCCTCCGTATGCTGCCAACTCCACACTGTGCACAGCCTTTATCCGTGAGCAGTGGGGGATTGCCCATAAGGTGTGGCCTGCAGCCAGGCCCTGTGGCCAACCCCCTTAAAGGCAGCTAACTCCACGCTGCGCTGAGTCTTCTTTCATGCCATGATCCTCTTTAGAACCTGGATAACCCATGCCCCGATGACTTTTTTAATTAAAGGGGAGGAGGCAGCACGGCCCTCCTGACTCTTGTTAGGCTCTGGGTACCCTATCCTCCCATTGTTTTTAATTAAATGGGAGGGGAGCCCCATGATCCCCTCTCCTAGCCTTGTTAGGCCCTGCGGACCCCATTCCCCAGGGACGCTTTTTCAATTAAAGTGAAGAGGGGCCGCATGGCCCCCCTCCACAAGCCTTGTTAGGCCCTGATGACCCTATCCCCCAGGGCCACTCCTTAACATAATGGGGAGGGAGCAACACTGCCCACCTTCCCCATGCTTTTATTAGCTCACCCAAGGCACCCAGCGGCCCAAGCCATCTCCCTGCAAGCAGTAGGAGCCAGCAGTGGGAGAAGATACTTATGTGGCTCTCTCTGGGCAGGAGCAATATTTTGACCTTTTTCCCTTCCCGCTTCAGTGTGGGCCGAGAAACCGATCAAATGTCTACTCCCAGCTGGCAGGAGCATTGACAATGCTCCCGCATGATAGGAGTTTTGAAAATCCTCCTGCCAAGCGAGAGAAAATACAGGTACAACTGTGTTCAATGGGTGGGCTACCAGGGACACAGCATGTGACCTGGCATCAGGGGGTGAGGTCCCCGGGGCCATTGATGACTCAGGGAGGGGGCTGTGGGGTCCCCATCCCTTTAACTTACTTTATCGCCCCTGGAGATGGTGTCCCTGGGGTCTTTAGAGTTTCAAGGAATGGTCATGCAGCCCCCACCCCTAAAAACACATTGGTCCCAGGGGGTTGAGGTCTCGAGCCACAAGCAGCTCAGCAACAGGGGCCATGCATGCCTCCTGCAAAAAAAATCAAAAGCATAGCCCCCTCAAGCCCTGGACCACCTTGTGTGGTTTTGAAAGTAAGTACAGAAGACCACGCTTTTTTTTTATTGGAAAAAATGTTGATGGGGATTCGCGAAACCTTTGCGAAATCATGGCAAAATACAAAAAAATGGTTTTGGTCCCAGCTGGGTCCAACTGCAGTAAAAAATACTCTTGAGGCTGCCAAAAGCAAGGTCTTTGAAGTCAAAAGGGAAGACATTTTATTCAAAAATACGAGAAAGAACCAGCTTACAGGAGATAAATGTTGATTATCACTACATTAAATACCAGACATGACAAAGTTAGATCAATTCTAAACAAATACTGGTACTTACTGCAAAATGACCACATGATTGGAAAGGAGGTACCTAAAAGACTGCTTTTTACCTTTAAGGGAGCTAGGTCCATGAGAGAGGTCAGGAGAATGGATCTGTCAAGTATAACAAATATAAAGCCCGCAAGAATGGGGAGACCAAGACAGAGATAATTATTTGAGGCAAGACTACAAAGAAAATCAGAGGGGACCTATACCTGTAAGAGTGATCAGATGGTTCACACCTTAAGCTGCCCTTACCTTTCCCTAAGAAATATTTAGGAAGAATCACCTTACCTACCCATAAGAGATTTCTTCAACATCTTAGAGCTATAAAAAACTTGGATACTACATATCCAATAGCGAGACACTTCCATGAAGGTCATAAAAGAGATGAAAGAGATTTTAGATACAGTGCAAGAGATAGTATCCCTAGGGAAGCTCGAGCGGGAGGCAAGGAAAAACGTTTGTGAATACTAGAATGCAAGTACATCCTGTCACTAGATAGCATGAGCCTAGAGGCTTCAATTGTGATGAAGAAATGTATGTTCATTGATACATTTTATTTGCTCTTCTTCTTTTTTGTTAACAATAGACCTTTAATTGTGTTTTATCATGTATATCTTGTATATTACCATTAAGCATAGGGCTGCCCAGATATAGAAATGTTGTTTTGTGTTTTTTGTATTACACATTATCATTTTTATTGCAGGTCACTCACCATGTGACTCAGAAAAATCGTTGCAGTTTTAGTCAAATGCAGGATGAAAGTGATAATCAATATATCCGGGGTAACACCTTCTTTGGCACTATTTTGTATTTTGAGTATTTGGGAAATTGTTCATTTTGCATAATATATCATTTAGCATTTAGAATCAGAACTGTGTACACATAGGGACTAAAGACTTACCACGTGGTACATGGGGCCATTATGTGCCAGAATGTGATGGAAATTGTATCTTGCCCACTTGGGCTTAATTGTGATTATTGGTTGAAAAACATACATTAGGAGTCCCACTTAGGTTCAAAAATTGTTTATAATGTGTTATTGTTAATTTCTCAAACTTTTATACTGTTGAAAATTCACTGCCACAGTAATTAATTTTTCTTCAAGATGTACCAATAGTGACTGACAAAGTATCTCTTTTATTTTGCTGTTCACTGTTAGTTCACATAATAATAAATATTGACACAGGAATGGATGGCATCTGGTATCGTGATCAAGGCTGGTTTTCCAGCTGAAACACATTGTTGTAGACACTGCTGTTCTTTGAAAAATAAATATTCATTGAACCGAGCGCAAGTGGCGTGCTCCTCTGTATATGCGGAATCCTTTGGATTCTTCGGCGTTGGAGAGAAGGTGTCACTTTCCGGCACCGCAAGCTGTCAGGTTGTGCATCGGTATCCCCATTACACAGATGAATATATATATATATGTACTAAATATATATAGAGACAGTACACAATAAGAAATACAGTAATAGCACCTCCTTAAAACGAATTAAGAAGTGCTGGGTTTGCCTAGTCTTTTCCACGTTGGTAATACTGTATCCTCGGTGGCAGTGAGGCAACATTATTTAAATAGCTGTATATTACACCTGTGCCATCAGGATTTGAAAAAGTCACTAAGACGAACTGCATCATGTTGTTTTTAAATAAAGTGAAGTCCTGCAAATCGGCTGTGTGCTCTGGTTGGGTTCCTGAAGGGAGCGATCCTGGGTTGGATATGTACGTGCGGCCACAAGCACATTAGAGTACTCATTCTCATGATATTCGGCAGCTGTAGTGGCCCTTTTCAGTGTACTCCAAGGAATTGGAAACCAATGAACCGCCGCAGCCTAGGAGAAATGGGAACCTGTTGGTATGAGTCAGACGATGACTGAATGAATGGGCGCAGGTTACTCAATGCTGTGCTTTCAGGTGTGTTTACTTCAAAGGCAAGCATTCAGCTGGCTGAAAGATTTTGCAGAGGCGGATTCTATTTCAAGACTGGACATTGGTGCCAATATTAGTAAACTTAATGCACATCAATGGAAGAAAAAAGAGGAAACAAAGAAAGTGGCATTTAGGCTGAGAGAATACACAATACGAAATACAGTAATAGCGCCTCCTTGAACTAATTGAGAAGTGTTGGGTTTGCCCAATCTTTCCAAGCAGGTGATAGTGTATCCTCCAATTAAAGTGAGGGAACACTTATTTGAAGACCCTGAATATATAAACATGTGTCATTAGCATTTAAAAAAGGCAATTAGCCCAAATGAGTCATGTTGATTTTAAGTAAAGTGAAGTCCTGCAAATCCGTATAATGCCTGTCGGTAATTATAGTTTGAACCTTGTTTCAATACGAATAGCATTTTTTATTTGCTAACAACTTTGGTGCCATTCGACGAATCTTCAAAAAATGTTCAATAATAGTGTGCATCTCAGTTTAGCTGGAGACTGGTAAATTCTGGGGTGAAGCGAGGGCGAAGAAAAAGGGAGGGTCCCAAAACGCATTTTCCCCATGCAATTTTCTCATAGGGATTTAGACACAACTACAGCGGAACCGCTGAACAGAATTATACCAAATTTGGCAGAAAGCTAGATCTTGGTCCAGAAAGAGTGCTTTTTGTCATTTAGTGTAAATCTATTCAGTAGTTTCGGAGTAATTAAAGAAAAAATATTTATTTATTTCTAGAGGCGCGAGTCCATGCGCCAACAGCAATGCCTTGATTGGCTGGCAGCAACCTGAGGGAAAAGTTGTGGCTGCCAATTTGTGAATTGGAACACAGTTCATGGAGAGGAATCAAGTAGAAATAGGATATAAGGGGTCAGGCTAGAGCTATCCTGACCCCATGGGACTGATGAAGGGGTCTGTGAGGGACCCCTCATAGAAAGAAATTGAGGAAAAACTTTTTTTGCATGTGCGAGGATCCTTGACCCCAAGTGATTGGGTAGCAGATCCAGACCCCAATTTTAAAAAAAACACATACACCCACACAGTCACTCGCACACCCACTTGCACACGCATTCGCACAGAAATTGCTTAATTTCTTAACATTTTTATTAAATGTTTAAACACAAAATAACTATTAATTTATTTAATTAAAGAAATGAATGTAATCTACATTTAATTTGAAAAACACTCCATGGAGCAGGAATGATACACTAAATAGTGAATAGCCTAAGAGAGAGAGCCTAAACCCACTTTATGTATATTTTAAACATACATGCCTACATTTTTGTAGCGGAAAATGCGAGAATTAAAAAAATGATCAGAATAATGTATTTCCCCCATTGACCGCTATTGAAGCAGAGGCAATTTCAGATGGGAGACAGCCAAAAGAAAGAATTTTTTTTTCTTTAAAAAACAGGAGTCTCCCGCATGAATCGGGTCAATTGGCATGTATGTACAAAAATTGTTATCAGTAGGTAAATGCCAGCTGCCGTGTCCAATTAGACCTAAAAGCAATGGCCAATATAAGATCTGCTTGTTAAGCTCGAAAATACTAGGTGTAGCAAGTAATGTGTAACTTGTTTCGGAAGGACACTGAACTTAACATGTTGAAACTGAATTCCCAAACATTTATGTCACGGAATTCTACGGATGATGTGCTAGGAATCCTTTTTGCTAGACTCTTTTGAACCAACCTCTCGCTCTCTAGCGCCTAAAGGTGTTTACCATAATAGTTTTCAGCTATCAGAAATCGGCGTATGCGAGGCAATTTGCTGCACAGATTACACGGTGAAAGAATCGGTGGGTGCTTGCTTTTGTTCCATGTATCAGTTATTTCAACAAAGCCTCTTTATGGCTCACGTGAAGTGTTATAACTTGTACAGTAACGAGAAGTGCCTGTGACACTGGATATTTTTGGGAGTTCAAGTATTTCATTTTACCCTGCGGGTTTACAGTATATGCATCAATGCTCCTACAAGCTTCTCTGCACCATGTATATTTCGCTTAAGAGTCTACAGAGAGGAACATTTTTCAATTCATTTGTTGAAAATGTCTCTCTTTCACAAGCCGAATTTCCCTCTAGTGAACTTAATTTTAGAATGAGTGCAGGCACTTTCTCCTTGACGTCAGTTTTTCTGAGAACCCTGGGTGGGTGCTGCAGTCCACCACTGCAGCCCTGCAACCAATCAGGGTCTGCAGCTGGTTGTTGCCGGGGCCTCTGTAAAATGTAGGAAAGTAGGTCAAAGGTCTAAAAACAAGCTATCTGTTTACCCTCCGACTTCTGCCTTCTTTCCTCTGTGTCGGCCGCTCCCTTCCCCCTCTCGGTGCCCCATCACCTCATAGGCTCCTGTGGCTCGAGCATTTAGGGCCTTGGGAAACAAAGGCAGCTGCAGTCGTGACTTCCTTTTGCTGATCCAGCAGTTCCAAGAAAACATTCAGGTTGGGCGAGGGCGTTGGGAAGATGCGGAAAACTTGAGAATGCACTTTCCTTACCTCTCAGCCCTCGATGAGGGTCCACAGACAAAAACTGCCTCTATTTTTATTGTCATTCAAATGTGTTGGACTGATGTGCCATTTTTAGAGTGACAATGGTGGCCAAATGAAGGCTGAGTTCCAAGGGATACACCATGTTTAGACAGTGACAGCTGCTAATATTTACCCCTCCTACTTGTCCATTTGTTATTAAAGAAGATTGTCCCAGACACGCTATGGCCCATGCTGGGACCACTGACAGAAGCGGGAGCAGATGTGTTAGTGCGCTCTACCTCCAAGAATCTCTTTTCTGGATAGACTTGGGGCGAATCAGTATCCTCCCATGTGGGTGCCCTGCCTGCACATCCTATCTAGCTTTGTTTGAATCGTGCTAGGATCGGTGAAGAGGTACAGTGCTGTGTGATTGGTCTCGTAACGGGTCGCATTCAATACTATTCTATGGGGTTGTACTCTGTTGGGTTGTATCTTGGCCCTAATTCTACATAGGTACAGGTACAGAAGGCATTTCGCTTTTTCGGGGGCTATTTCTTGAGACAAGTAAGCTGTCTGTGCCTACTGCATGTCATATCAGTGAACAGACGTAACATTACCTGGCTGATGTCTGGGCACCATGGTGGTCATGTGCTGGTGGTTTTCAGTGCTCAGCACCGGCACTTAATTGTCAACAGCGGTACTTATGACAGTCTGTCACATGGTGGCACTTTTTGTCTAAATAAAAGATGAGCACATAACAGTTGTTTATTACCTAAATAAATGTTTTATGGGACTAATACCTGCTGCCCAAGCTACCTTAATAGCTCTGGGAGCCTGGAATAGTCTGAATTGTCACTCTTGTAGGAGTGTAACAGTTAGCAGTAGTGTTGGTACTGTCATTCGCATGGCTGGCAGGGGCAGTGGGTGGTGGAAGCTGCAGTGGCCTCCTGAGCAGGGCCTGGTACTTCTTCTTTTACAAATTAAACACTGGTCGATATCATGTATTGTGTAAGAGTGTGCTGTGTAGTGAGTGTGGAATACTAGTGTTTGGTTTGGTGTATTTATAAGCGACACAGGAGAGGTCCCTACGCAAGCGCTATGTTAATGTCGATGTGGAATCCATTTGACTAGGCAGATCTTTGGCAACAGATGGATTCGGCCATACACACAGTAAACAGAGGGTATACAATTGTAACGTAATACATTAGTTATTGAACTTTGTAGGTTTTGGGGGTGGATCCACGAAAGATGTCTGTAGTCCTCTGGTGATTGGAAGATTTCTTTACTTTGGAAAGGTTCAAAAGAGTTCAGTGGAAATGTATATGATAAAAGTTCAAGGTCTTTGACTTGCACTCTTGGGTCTTGTTAGGATTCTGGAAATGGTCGCCGAAGAGATTGTGGGCAGCTGTAAAGGTGGTGCCCTTTGGTGGCTTGCTTAAAATGGAAGGTGCACCAGGAATGAAGTCGAAATCGCAAATTACGTCCGGTGATCGCTGGCTACCATGCCTAGGCTAGGAACCCTTTGGACCTAGATCACAAATTGGGAATTTACTTGACCTGAAACCCTGACTTTTGGGTGAATATCCTGGCAACACTACACCTAAACTTTGTGAATACACTGCTTGATGGACAAAGCTGTGATGAAGTTCCTAAAGTGGTAGGAATGAAACGCGTTGGCTGATGGCTGACTTTAATCTATTTACAAATAAAGAATGATAATGGAGATAATTTGTGATTTCAACTTCATTTCTGGTGCACCTTCCATTTAAAGCAATTCATCTGCTCTGGATTCCAGGGGCACTAAACAAAAGCAAGGGCCAGAAGTGGATACACAGGACTATACAACTGATTGCAACAGGGATTGAGGTGCTGAACCTGTGGTCAGCCGTTGAAAGGTTTGTGTTTAACACTTTGGTGGCTTGATTGCTGATCTGTTGGATAAGAGCTGATGTTTGTTTGTTTAGTTCAGAAAAAATGTGCATCCTTACGTATCATTATCAATCATTCTTGGGGATTCTTGTGCTTTTCATTTTAGAGGTGGGATTTTACATTCATATGTGTTATTTTTAGCAAGGCCCATTGACACCTCAACCGTTATTTAGCCGTTATACAGTTCGTAATCTGGGCGTTATATTGGATAGTAAACTTACTATGGAGGCGCAGGTGACGAAAACAGTGAGCTGTTGTTTGGCCATTATCATATCCTTGCAGAAGATTTTCCCTCTGTTGACCACCCTCCCCCCCCCCCCCAGCACGCGCACTAATAGCACATAGCACTTTTCTTAGAAGACTAGATTATTGCAATGCCCTGCTACTTGAGTCTCCGAAATCTCTTCTTGATAGGCTGCAGAGGATCCAGTCAACGGCAGCCAAATTAGCGCTAGGCTGGTCCAGAAGGTCCTCTTCTTCTTTGGTCTTGGCTGAGTTGCATTGGCTCCCACTGAGACAGAGAGTTCAGTTCAAGTCTCTTTGTTTAGTGTTTAAAGCCCTGCATGGGCTGGGGCCTGTCTCCTTCCCAAAACAATTTGAGTGGTATGTCCCTACGATAACTCTGCGCTCGTCATGGGCAAAGCTGGTAAAGATACCTAGATTCAGGGATGTCAGATCCTTTGGGGTTACAGCTGCTAAACTCTGGAACGCATTGCCTCTGGAGCTTAGACAAGTCAGTGACCTCCTTCTTTTCAGAAGGAGATTAAAAACATGGTTGTTTCCGAAGACTTAGGTGGTTATCGCCAGTGGGACCCAATACTTCTGTTGTTACTCTGAATTGCCAGCGCCAGGATGCCTGCTAGGTGACAGTGCGCTTTAGAAATATAATAAATACATAAATAAATAAATACATAAATAAATAAAAGTGGCCCCCAATTGGGGTGTCTACTTTTTTAAGAACCCCTCTCCTTTTGACTACGTCTTATCCAAGCTATTTCGACCTGCTGTCCCCGGCTGTAGCCAGGGACTTCCAACCAGTGACACGCTACCTTTGTTGGTTTGGAGGGACATGAGCAGACAAGCAGGCTTTGGGTGTTTAGAGAGAAGTGACGGAAAGGGAGAGGCAGAAAATGTGCTAACTAGAGTCCGGTGAGAGGCCACGACTTGTTACATTTTGCCTGATATGGCTAATGAGCTGGGATGACGATTGCTGTGGTGATCATCCCTGCTGACTCAGCACCATGTAGAGCTTTTGCGATCGGTCGGAGTTTTATGCATGTGCAATGTACGTTATGGGGTCCTCATCATCCCAAGTGTGGGAAACTTAGCTCTGAACACTGGAACATAGCTTAATGTTGGAACTGAGAAGGGACCTCCATTGGCCTGGAGGCTATGGGCTGCGGTTTAGGACCATACGCCATGAGGGAATTTTGGTCCCGGGCCAGAGACCCGAGTGTGGGGTCCGTTTGGTCTTGCTATTAGAACTTATCCCAATTGGACTTGGGTGAGGGGACCTGGGTGCCTGCTTTTATGCACTGGATGGGGAGCTGCCCTGCCCCCTCTAGTGAGTGGCCTCCCCTCCGGGACATGGCCTGCTAACACCGCCCTGGGAACGCAGCAGCCGAGTGGGGCTTAGGCCCCTGCAGGCGCCCGAATAGGTGACTCTAGTACGGATTCCCGATCAACATAACGTACAGCAGCCCTGAGTTTGTCAAACGTAAGACTTATAGTTCCTAATGTTGTCTTACTAGTCATTATTTTGAAATGTGTTTTGAGGTGTGCGTTAAGTGTATGTTCTGCATTGGGGGTTTGAACTTACTGTGCAGCTGGGTTTTGTGAATGTCACCCGAGTGTGTTGACCCAGATGGGTGGGAGTGCACATTTTCTGTGCCGCTAGGATTTGATATGTTGAATGTGATTGATGGGGGAGATTGAGCTTCGCGTAGCTGTAACGCTGGATTGGGGTGTGACTGGGGTGGGCTGGGCCTGGTGGACTGTTGGCCTCCTTTCTCAGGCTCCAGTAGTTCATTGTTCGGTGGGGGGCCCTCCGGCACCCTCCACTGATAGATTGGTATAACCTAACCCGGGAATTGCAGGTATCAGAGAGAGCACCTCCATTTCTACATATGGTGGGGGAGGCACGGACACCTTAGCTGTGAGTTGTAGGATAGGATTGTCGGTTTAGGCCTCCTAAAAGATGGCCCATTGTTCCACCAGTGCCTCTCTTCTGGTTTTCTTTTCCCCAATATATTTGGTCCAAATGTGTGTTCTCGTGTGTTCGATTATGTTAGTGTCGAAGGTTCCCCCTCTGGCCAGGGAAAACACGTGGGCCTTAGCGCATGTGTGCCATTCACAGCATTACTTGCTACATTTTTTCACCTGTGTGGGAACCTAGTTTGCCTTTGCTTGTGCTTTAGCAGCGACTCCATGATAGCTGGGACTTTCTAAAGGGACTAATACGCTCTCGCTTCTCTGGATCAAATGATATTAGATCCTTGGGGAAATAAATACACAGGGATTACTGGTAACAACTACTTCTGCAAGCTAAATACTATATATACAGATGCATCAGAATAGGCATTTCACAAATAAAAACAATACACGCAGATGAAGGGTCACAACCTGAAAGAAGTGCAATTGTTAGTTCAAAACATGTGAATTCAGCAGAGAAATAGCAGATGTGGAAAAACGATTGTAAGAATTAGCAGAGCCTTCATAAGCACATTAAGTCATTAACAAAACAAATCATTCAAGACAAAAAACAGTTTGCAACAATTTAGCAGCACCACAACATCAATAATGCATCAATTAATAACCACAATGGAGAAAAAGTGAGAAAAACTGACAGAGAAAAATGATGAGTTTGTCAAAACATACCTTAGCCCTCTCTTTAGCGTATACTACTCAATAGTCTGTCCATATCGGCATTGGGACAAAGATAACAATAATTTACGCCGAACCGAGGAACAACTTGACAACCACAGGCCCTCCTTGGCTAAGCACAAGTTACACCTAATCTCTAAGGTCCACATTTCCCCTAATGTCTGAATTGTACCCTATATCACACCTAGGGGTCATGGTTACCATCTGTTTCATGACCATCGGTCCAAGCGAATAAGACGTCTCATTTCATTCAGATACAGTGTTAAGAAACCAGTAGTACTGAGACTAAACTCTTTTAGACTAAAAAATAAGATCAAGATGCTTGCCCTATATAACACCCAGGGCCTATGCATACCATCTGTAACATGCCCAGCGGTCCAAGCGGTAACACTGTATCACACTCAGGGACATGTGTATAATCTGTATCATGGCCAGCGGTCCAAGCGGTGAGGCTTCAGCCCTGTATTACACCCAGGGGACAAGCACCCCATCAGTGTACTGCCCAGCAGTCCAAGCAACTAACAACCTTTACCTTTCCTATCGTGCTGACTATCGAAAAAAGGTGACCTCTGCAGGATTGCCTCCGAGGCCGCCTTGCGACTACTCAGTTGAGACTCAAAAAATAGGCAATATGTCAGATTTCTGTCAGTGGCAGAATGCTCAGGTTACATTTGTCCCAGTCCTGAGGCGGAAGCCGGGAGCTGGAGGTACTCTGCTGCTTTTAAAAATTGTTTTCGTGTGGTGTCACTGTATAATTGCTTTTTAATCCAAAGCACAACATAGCGCTCGCGCACAGCTGATCACATTGGCTGCATCGCGCCCTTCATCGCTCTTTACCTGCAGCCGCCATAGCCACCGGCGTGCGCGCAGACTCCGCCCCTTTCTGAGGCCACGCCCCCTGATCACTACTTAAACCGCTGACCTTCAGCGGCAACTTGTAAAACCTTGTCCCAGTCCTGAGGCGGAAGCCGGGAGCTGGAGGTACTCTGCTGCTTTTAAAAATTGTTTTTGTGTGGTGTCACTGTATAATTGCTTTTTAATCCAAAGCACAACGTAGCGCTCGCGCACAGCTGATCACATTGGCTGCATCGCGCCCTTCATCGCTCTTTACCTGCAGCCGCCATAGCCACCGGCGTGCGCGCAGACTCCGCCCCTTTCTGAGGCCACGCCCCCTGATCACTACTTAAACCGCTGACCTTCAGCGGCAACTTGTAAAACCCTGTCCCAGTCCTGAGGCGGAAGCCGGGAGCTGGAGGTACTCTGCTGCTTTTAAAAATTGTTTTCGTGTGGTGTCACTGTATAATTGCTTTTTAATCCAAAGCACAACGTAGCGCTCGCGCACAGCTGATCACATTGGCTGCATCGCGCCCTTCATCGCTCTTTACCTGCAGCCGCCATAGCCACCGGCGTGCGCGCAGACTCCGCCCCTTTCTGAGGCCACGCCCCCTGATCACTACTTAAACCGCTGACCTTCAGCAGCAACTTGTAAAACCTTGTCCCAGTCCTGAGGCGGAAGCCGGGAGCTGGAGGTACTCTGCTGCTTTTAAAAATTGTTTTCGTGTGGTGTCACTGTATAATTTCTTTTTAATCCAAAGCACAACGTAGCGCTCGCACACATCTGATCACATTGGCTGCATCGCGCCCTTCATCGCTCTTTACCTGCAGCCGCCATAGCCACCGGCGTGCGCGCAGACTCCGCCCCTTTCTGAGGCCACGCCCCCTGATCACTACTTAAACCGCTGACCTTCAGCGGCAACTTGTAAAACCTTGTCCCAGTCCTGAGGCGGAAGCCGGGAGCTGGAGGTACTCTGCTGCTTTTAAAAATTGTTTTCGTGTGGTGTCACTGTATAATTGCTTTTTAATCCAAAGCACAACGTAGCGCTCGCGCACAGCTGATCACATTGGCTGCATCGCGCCCTTCATCGCTCTTTACCTGCAGCCGCCATAGCCACCGGCGTGCGCGCAGACTCCGCCCCTTTCTGAGGCCACGCCCCCTGATCACTACTTAAACCGCTGACCTTCAGCGGCAACTTGTAAAACCTTGTCCCAGTCCTGAGGCGGAAGCCGGGAGCTGGAGGTACTCTGCTGCTTTTAAAAATTGTTTTCGTGTGGTGTCACTGTATAATTGCTTTTTAATCCAAAGCACAACGTAGCGCTCGCGCACAGCTGATCCCATTGGCTGCATCGCGCCCTTCATCGCTCTTTACCTGCAGCCGCCATAGCCACCGGCGTGCGCGCAGACTCCGCCCCTTTCTGAGGACACGCCCCCGCCTTCCACCATAAATGTGTATGCTTAGGACGCGCAGCGGACGAGCGCAGCGGGAGCGCCTAAGGGAAGCCCGTCTGCGCCCGTCCGCGCCAAGACCACGCCAGGTGCAGGAACCCCTGCCTAAAACCCTCTAACCATCAGGTATGCTCCCAACAACCTCCTTAAACTTCGAGGCAGATCTGACTGCCCCTGCAAGCTTGATCTTTCTAAAGTATTCGGTTCCACCAGTTGTAACAAATGTCGTTGGATACTCAACTTCGTCACCAAGCAGCCAACATCCCCCAAACGACCTCACTTTACAGGAGGTCTGATAAACGCCAGGTCAATGTGTAAACATAGTCAGGATATTCACGACCTCATTATCAACCATGACCTAGATTGTCTCATGATCACCGAGACCTGGCTTACTGAAGACAGTAACCCTGACATAGCCATCGCCCTCCCCCCAGGCTACTCCTTTCACAGACAGGACAGACAGAAAGGTAGAGGAGGAGGCGTTGCATTCATCCTGAGGAACTCTTTTAGCTGCCACACCTTCTGCCTCGACCCCCTCACTGATGCAGAGGGACTAGGTTTCTCCATCAAACTTAGTCAAACCCTCTCTTTCTCAGGTGGTCTGATCTACCGCCCACCCGGAAAGGCCGCAAAATTCCTTGACTCCCTTAATGACGCACTCGGACACTTCCTACTCCGCTACCCACATTTCACCCTCCTGGGCGACTTTAACCTGCATCTCGAAGCATCCGTCGACCCCTTCACCAGAAATCTTCTGCAGACATTGGATATTTTCAATCTGCAACAAAGCGTCAAGCTGCCTACTCATTCCCTTGGCCACACCCTGGATGGTGTCTGTTCCAATTTCCCGTCCATCTCCACCTTGTCCCCCATTCC
This sequence comes from Lissotriton vulgaris, assembly GCF_964263255.1. NCBI lineage: Eukaryota > Metazoa > Chordata > Amphibia > Caudata > Salamandridae > Lissotriton > Lissotriton vulgaris. The sequence goes on along the minus strand of NC_141685.1, from coordinate 748,638,167 downwards.
CCAAATTTGGACTGATCACAGTCTGATCCCTTTCCATATCTTCAGCGTTCCCCCTCTCAACTGCAAAAAACGAACTCGCCAACACATTCACTCCATCAATTGGAATACTGTCCAGAAAAGTCTTATTTCTCATCCCTTTTCCCCTACCAATGCCCCCTCTTCCTCTGGTAACATCGATAAAGATGCAGTCTCTCTCAACAACTGGCTCTCTCAAGAAATCTCCAAACGATGCCCACCTAATAATAAAGACAACACCCTAAAGAAAACGAAAATTAAAGCCCCCTGGTACACGCCTGACCTAACAGCCGCACACCTACTCTGCAGGAAAGCAGAACGTAAATGGCGTAGATCCTACGATAATGACGATCGTAACAACTACATTCTACAGAGGAAAAATTATCTCTCAACCATTAAATCAGCAAAAAGAACCTACTATGTAAACGCCATTAAAGAGGCTAGCCAAAAACAACAAACCCTCTTTTCTATAGTAAAATCTTTCACTAAACCAAAAGCTCTTCAACCAGAAATCCCCCCTTCCCAAGAGCTGTGTGACAAGATCTCCGACTACTTTGAGGAAAAAATCAGCTCTATCCATAAAAACTTTCCCCCTCCCCCTCCCGTGTACTCAACCTTGGATCTAGACCAATCTCGCCCGTTTGCAAACAGTCTCAAACACTTTACCCCGGTGACCCTGACTCAGACCAGAGAAGCGATCCTTTCATGCAAATCTGGCTCCCCTTCTGACCCTTGTCCCCCCAAGATCCTCCACAACATCATTGATGAAATCAACCCCATCATTAATGAAATAGTCAACCTCTCCCTCGAAACTGGCTCTGTTCCCCTCTCTTGGAAAAAGGGTGTGGTTAAACCTCTTATGAAAAAGGCTAACAAACCCCCCTCTGATTTGACTAACCTCCGTCATATCACCCTGCTACCTGCGCTGGGCAAAATAACAGAACAGTTAGTCCACAAGGAGCTCAAGTCCTTTCTTGATACCCACAACCTACTTCACCCCCAGCAATCCGGTTTCCGGTCTAAACATTCTACCGAAACCGCCCTGATCGAACTGACCGATACTATCAAAATCCTCCAAGATCAAAGGAAGAAGGCCATTCTGATCCTTCTTGACCTCACGGCGGCATTCGATACTATTTCCCACTCCATTCTGCTTAACAGACTTATGGACATCGGCGTTACTAACTCGGCCCTAGCCTGGATCAGTTCCTTCCTCAGCGACAGGCTTCAAACTGTCTCACTGGGCCCTTTCCAATCGAAAGAGAAAAAGATCTTCTGTAGAGTGCCCCAGGGCTCCATTCTTAGTCCCCTCCTTTTCAATATATATCTCATCCCCCTGCTTACTCTTATAGAATCGTTCGGCATAACCGTCACGTCTTATGCCGACGATACTCAGCTTGTCATCCCTCTCGACGACAATTCCAACGCAGCCGAACTCAATCTCAAGCGCTGCCTCACAGCGGTCTTTCAATGGATGGACGCCAACCACCTCCGCTGCAATTCGAATAAAACCGAGATCTTGCCCATTGGAAAGAATGCTTCTTTCTGCCCCGCCCTGTGGTGGCCTGATAATTCTGCAGCCCCACCTCAGACAGTCTCATCGGCCAGAAACCTCGGAGTTATCTTTGATTCCGATCTCTCTTTCGATACCCACGTCGCGACTGTAGCAGGTAAATGCTTCGGCATTATAAAGTCCATGCGAAAGTTCTTTGACTTCCTCCCGCTCGACTCCAGAAAGACCATTGCGGTGGCCCTCATACTCTCTCGAGTGGACTACTGTAATGGCCTCCTGGCAGGGACCAAAAAGTCCACCCGATTGAAACTTCAAAGTGTCCTGCACACTGCTGCGCGGCTTGTCCTTAAACTCCCACGCAAATCCTCTATCTCCACTGCTCTCAAATCCTTACATTGGCTCCCCTTGCACAAGAGAATACTCTTTAAAATTCTCACTGTGGCCTTCCGAGCCTTCAACAAATCTGGCCCATCCTACTTGTCGAGACGCTTCCCTCACTACACCCCGGGCCGCACTCTCAGATCCTCACAAGAAAACCTCATGACCCCCTCCAAATTTAACCTGAAGTCTAAAGGTGGAAAAACACTCAGTACCCTGGCTATTAGAGCCTGGAACAGCATGCCAAGGCATCTCAGACTTCAGACGCATGAGAAGCCGTTTAGGAAGCACCTCAAAACGTGGATTTTTAATCTCTCGGATGACTGGACTAAAGCAGCCATTTAGCTCCCCACCACCGTCCCGGTGATCTGGTCCCAGGTTTTGCAGCGCCAACATGCTCCCTTCGGAGCGAACGTTTGCGCTCTAGAAATACCCATCCAAATATCCAAATATCCAAATTTTTATGCTTCTCCCTAGTTTGCCATACACCAAATGCTGGGACTAAGGAACAGATGTAGTCTCTTACCAACTGATGGCAGCTTCAGAATGGACCTCCACCCCACGGATTCAGCAGAACTTTCAATCAATTGAGTCATCTGCTCACCTCCTTGCTGCGCAGATGTGAATCTGTCAGAGTGGGGTCCTTTCCTTCAGCTGCAGCTGGGTTCAAAACGCCAATCTCTCCTATCTGTCTCACAAAAATGTTGCTCAGATATGAATTTACCTTGAAAAAACAAAGACAAGAGACATTTGTCAAAACAGAAACAGTTGGTTTAATTAAACACTGTGGCCAAGAGTATAGCATACAGGAACAAGTCTGAAGTCTGACTCAAAGTACAATCTTTTGAGCTCCTTTATGTACATTTCTTGGAGCATCATAAAACATTTTAGAGATCCTGTTACAGGAGAGAAATGTGGGCCTAGTCATGGAGCCATAAATAACTCCTACTTGATGACAAATGCAGGTGAGTCTCGACCTTGCATGGACACAATGTGGACCAGTATGTAACGTGTCCAGATGTCCGGCATGGGGAGTGCGTGATCACTGCATGTGCTGTGTCCTGATTGGCTAAGTGTTCCTAACTTAATGTGGCATCTAACTTTATGATGAGTTGGAAAAGCACGCCTCTCCGTCCATGTGTGATTTATTGGGACCAGTGTCCCCGGACCATTGTGGTATCACTGCCTATCTGTGGGACTAATCTGGGTTTTTCCTTTTCACATGTTTGTTCTGCTGGCTACATGCCACTCCATCTGTGATCTGTCAATCAGTTGCCTTAGGTCTAGGCCACAGGGCCTGCCTGAGCGATCTTTCACCCTGCCACCAGGTAGGTCGCTCCCCTCACTGCCATGCAGCCCCCTGTGTGATCGCATCCGCTGCCTACACCCGTGTTAGCCGCCTGTGTGCTGTGTTGCCTGGTTACCTCCATTTGCCGCTTTTGCCTCTGCTTTTTTTTATTTTTTTTTATTTCAAAAGATTTTATTAGAGAAATGTTTACAGTACATATATTGTGAAGGCAACACTGGAGTCGTTATACGCCGTAAGGGTTACAGTAGGCATATCGTTGACATGATTGGACGCATTTTCAGTGGCTGGGCAAAGCTTGGTACTGGCGTACGTTTGAAACTCGGCAGTCTTATGTACTGCCCTCGCAAGAGGAAAATAAAGGAAGAGAAACAAAAGGAAAGTAGGGAAAAGAGAAGAAGGAAGAGCGGACAGGAAAGGTAGCGCAGTCCTTGTTCACCATACACCCGAGGATTGTATTTTTGTTGTACCCCTAATCCCTTTTTACATTCTGTACCCCGTGCTCTTACCCTTTTTTTTTCCCATTGTGCCCCCTCTTCTTCTGTTATCCCCTCCCTCCGTAACCCTCGCCGTTTTTCTCCCGCTGCTTTCTCCCGCCACTTTCTCCCACCGCTGAGCCCCTGCAGCCCCGCCCCCTTCACTCCCATTGGCCGCCCCGCTCCCACCTTCCAGCTGCTCCTCCCTCCCTCTGCCCCTCATATGGTGGCTGCGCAGCGGCCGCGCTACGGATTCGTGCAGCGGCGCGCCCAAGGCAAGCCCGTCTGCGCCCATCCGCGCCTGGCCCCCACCAAAACCAGAGAACTCGACTGAGATACGACTCTGCCGCCCTCAACGCACTCAACACCGGACAAACACCAGCCTGCTACCGAGCCGCCCCGAAGCGCACCCACGGACCCTTCACCTGTCAAGCCTGCAAATTCACCTGCCTCCGTACCTGCCCCCGCCCGCCGAACCAAACAACAACCTCCTCAAGTGCGTCCTTTTCAACACCCGCTCCGTCCACAAGCACGCTGTCGAACTCTGGGACCTCCTTGATACGACAGCACCAGACGTCGCCTTCCTCACGGAAACCTGGATGAACGCCTCCTCAGCTCCCAACATCGCCATAGCCATCCCGGACGGCTACAAGATCACCCGAAAGGACCGTGCCAACAAACCTGGAGGAGGAATCACCATCATCTACAGGAACACCATCAGCATCACGACCAACACCGAAGATACTCTCTCCACCGCCGAACACCTACACTTCCAGATCCACACCGACCCCCAGACCACCCTCAGAGGAACGCTCATCTTCAGACCCCCGGGCCCACGCACACAATTTAGCGAAACCATCTCCGACTTTATCAGCGCGCACGCCCTGGCCTCACCAGAATACATCCTCCTAGGGGACCTAAACTTCCACCTGGAAAAAAACGACAGCAACACCACCACCCTGCTCGACAACCTCAACAACCTCGGACTCAAGCAACCGGTGGACACGCCCACCCACCGTGCTGGCCACACGCTCAACCCCATCTTCTCCGCCAGCAACCACGTCTACTTCAGTCACTCCACTGAACTACACTGGACCGACCACAGCTGCATTCACTTCACCTTCAAGAAGACCACATCCCACAACCACAAGCAACAGATCTCCGCAGATGCTGGAGCAAAGGCACCACAGACCAACTAGCCACATCATTGAGCAAGAACCCACCTGTCAACACCCCCGACACCAACAACGCAGCACACAATCTCGCACAGTGGATCACCAACTGCGCCGACGACCTCGCTCCACTCAAGAACCCCCCAGGCAAGACCGACAACAGAAAGACCTTGTGGTTCACAGACGCCCTCAAAGTCGCAAAGAAAACCTGCAGAACCCTCGAAAATACCGGGCGCCACGAACGGACAGCAGAAAACATGACAGCCATCAAGAGCGCCACCCGCGACTACCACCAGATGATCCGCACCACCAAAAGGACATCATTCAAAGAGCGGCTGGACAACAACACCCACAACAGCAAGGAACTCTTCAGCATCGTCAAAGAGCTCTCCAATCCCAAGCCGGTAACAACGACATCACACCATCGCAAAACCTCTGCAACTCCCTCGCCACGTTCTTCCACCGTAAGATCATAGATATACACGACAGCTTCGAACCCCAGATTCCGCTTCCAGTCGCCAAATCTACGACCACCACCACCACCCTCTGTGCATGGACCCCCATCAGCACTGAAGACACCACCCACGTCATGAACACCATCCACTCTGGCTCCCCCTCCGACCCATGCCCTCATCATATCTTCAACCAAGCCGACACCACCATCGCACCCCACCTCCAGAACATCATAAACAGCTCCGTCACGTCAACCACCTTCCCTGAGAGCTGGAAACACGCAGAGATCAACGTCCTTCTGAAGAAACCCACAGCGGACCCCAAAGAACTCAAGAACTTCCGCCCCATCTTCCTCCTCCCCTTCCCGGCTAAAGTCATCGAGAAGACCGTCAATAAACAGCTGACTACATTTATCGAAGCAAACAACTCGCTCGACCCATCCCAGTCCGGTTTTCGAGACAAACACAACACCGAGGCCGCCCTCATCGCAGCCACCGACGACATCAGGACCCTGATGGACAACAGAGAAATGACCGCTGTCATCTTCCTGGATCTCTCAGCAGCCTTTGATACCATCTGCCACTGCACCCTAATAACTCACCTCTACAATACTGGGATCCAAGGAAAGGCCCTGGACTGGATCACCTTGCTCCTCTCCGACAGAACCCAGAGAGTACGCCTCCACCCCTTCCTCTCCGCGGCCACCGAGATCATCTGTGGCATACCCCAAGGCTCCTCGCTCAGCCCAACCCTCTTCAATATCTACATGAGCCCCCTCGCCGCCATCGCACACAAACACAACATCAACATCATCTCTTACGCCGAGCTAATACTCTTCCTCACAAAAGACCCAGCCACCGCCAAAACCAACCTCCAGGAAGAAATGAAAGATGTCGCTGAATGGATGAAGCACAGCCGTCTGAAGCTCAACTCGGACAAAACGGAGGTCTTAAATCTTGGACAATCCCCATCCGCCTGGGACGACTCCTGGTGGCCCACAGCGCTGGGCACCGCACCTACACCACGGACTACGCACGCAACCTGGGATTCATTCTGGACTCCTCCCTGATGATGACCAAGCAAGTCAACGCCGTCTCGTCCGCACGCTTCAACACCCTGCGCATGCTCCGAAAGATCTTCAGGTGGATCCCCACCGAAACCAGAAAGACTGTCACCCAAGCCCCGTCACCAGCCATCTAGACTACGGGAACGCCCGATACGCAGGAACCGCAGCCAAACTCGAGTAACGACTCCAGCGCATACAGAACGCCTCCGCACGACTCATACTCAACATCCCTCACCACAGCCACATATCTGCCCACCTGAGGAACCTGCACTGGCTCCCCGTCAACAAAAGGATCACGTTCAGGCTGCTCACCCACGCACACAACGCACTTCATAACATGAGCCCAGAATAACTCCACAACCGCCTCTCGTTCTACACCCCCACCCGCCAGCTCCGCTCCGCCAGCCTCACCCTCGCCACCATCCCACGGATTCAGAGGACCACCACTGGAGGAAGATCGTTCTCCTACCTGGCAGCCAAGACATGGGACTCTCTCCCTGCACACCTACGACTGACCCAGGACCATCTCGCTTTCAGGAAACACCTCAAGACCTGGCTTTTCGAACTGTAGCAGCACACCCCCCCCCCCGCCCCCCCCCCCCTTCAGCACCTAGAGACCCTTACGGGTGAGTAGCCCGCTCTATAAATGTTCCTGATTGATTGATTGATTGACCAAGTATTTCTGACTCAGGGTTGATGGTGAGGTGATCTAGGGGGACTTCGACAACAGTGATTCTATCTTGTTTTATGCACACCTGTATCATTGCATACATTGACATCAATATTAACACCTTCATCTGTAGAGATATGACTCCAAACGTCTTTATACCGTTTACATACCATATAATGGATTTTCCTCACTATTGGCCCTATGGCCAAGTCTGTCTTTGCTGGGATGATCTTTGGGGACTTTAAAACTCTTCAGTTTTGAACATAATATTTGTCAACAAAATCTCAATCATCTGGACAGAGGTACAAGAATAAATTAATAAAATAATGGCAACTTTGCTGTGTTATGTCTGGACCTCTTTTTCTTTGGTCTCCAGCTTAAGATGCAGTTCTGGTCAGCTCGGGCAGAAACCAAAGTTGTGAATTTCCAGCCCACAGCAGTATAAATCTTCGCCAAAAAACCCACAACCTAAAAAATGGGCACACAAGTCACTGGTGAATCTCCAGTTTGAGGACTATTGGGGATCTAGTAGCCAGTGGCCTTTGGGTCACAGTTTATTGTAAAAAACCGCTCCTTAAGCATACAACTCAAGGTGTTTATTGCGGGCAGCTGCATCAGAAGGTAAGCATCGGCACTGACCTCCAAACTTTAGAGGCCAAAATTACTTGCCACAGACAATATTTTCCTCTGGGGGGCACTTACATGTCTAGTGCTCACACTGGATTGCAGTGCTACATCAGTCCTTACATAGAACTGAACATTAGGGTTAGGGACCAAAAGCAGCTTTATACCTTGATATTTCTATACCCAAAGGCGTTAAAGCAATGATACAAACAGTTGGGTGAATTGGCACTCAAAATCACAGATGGTTGTGAAGGCACAAGAATTCTGTGTCTGGAAAAGAGCTGTACTGAGTACCCTAAGCGAAGGGAGGATTGGGGAAGATGAGGTATCACTAGTGATGATTCAGTAAAGTGTTTCTGGAACTCCAAAACACGTGGGGCCTTATTTATGAAGGCCTTGCGTCAGTTTTGCGCCGCCGATGCGTCACTTTTTGTGACGCACCAGCGGTGTAAAAAATGCGCCTTGTTGTGCCATATTTAAAAAGCGACGCATCTAGGTAGATGCGTCACTTTTTAAACCCCTGCGCCACATTAAACCTGCGTCAGGTATAATGTATGCAGAAGGGGCGTTCCCCCGCAAAAAGCCTCGTAATAGTGACGCAGTGAAATTTATGAGATTTCACTGCGTCAGTTTTAGGATGCTGTTGCGTCAAAATCTTGCGCCTGCCTCACAGCAGGCGTAAGACTGACGCAAGCCCTTTCACATGTGGCTTTCCCCATGTGAAAGGACGCATTGCTGGAGTTGCGTCACTTTTGTGACACACTCCAGCAATGTGTCACTTTTGCGCTTACAGATATGTCAGAAATACTGACGTATCTGTAACTCCTTGCGACATGATGCGTCATACATTAAATATGACGCATCAGGAATGTTGTATGGAGTGCGCAGTGAAAAGTGACGCATCGCTGTTTTCACGCAGCAATGCGTCACTTTTCATAAATGAGGCCCCTGATGCTTGTAGTGATCCTTGTCTTACTTTTGCTTCAATGCCATGTGTCCTAATCCTGGCCTATCTTTGTTTCTTGAGGCACCCTCCATGGAGATCTTTGGCAGCTAGGTGTTGTAGGAGTTGTGGAGTAACACTAGTATCGGGGAAGCTGTCCCTACCCCATGGATGTGCAGGCCATTATAGTGACTACGGACAAAAGGAAGTCTGCATGGAACTAACCATCTCATGCAAGCATCTCATGGCTACCTTTCCATTCACTCTACGATACACATATTGCCCTTCCTTGCCCCACATCAAGATAGGCAAGGGATCCTGTTTATAGACATTGACACTGAAAGTAAGGCTGTGATGGTGCTGCAGAACCCCCAAAATAAATATGCTGAATTGCTGAAGATGAATGAGCAATAAAGATGACTTTACAGTTTGTTTTTATCTGGTCACATTTGCTGTGCATTCAAAAACAGAGGTCAAATGACAGGCTATGTCTTCTGGCAAATGACTCCCTATTCTTTTAACATGGAGGTTGGTGTTTACCTTTGTTTCTCTGGCTGTAAAGTTAGAGCATTTTGTAAAGTGAATGATGTGATAGCAGTGCTGGTGTGAAAGGAAAGGCTGTAGGATGTGGTTTTCTTTAACACATAACAACATGTAAATGCATATAAATGGACTGTACAAATATATCAAAATAAATAAACAGTTAGGAAAGCATAAATGAAGGTCTTTTTTTTATAATTCTAAAGCGGGACAGAAACAAATAATGTAATACCTTAAGATAAATCAAGACACTTAGGGATGTGGAAATTAGAAATATTCACTGAAACCCAATGTAACACATTATATTTTATGCACTGTATAATGTTGACAGTAAAACGGTATGTCTGTTCAAATTTAGTGGTCATTTCAGTCAACAAATGCTGACTGTAAATGGTGTGTGTTAGATCTGGGGGTCTCTAGTGTGCAATGGTATTCACCTTTGTCCAAATAGGGACCCTTACTTCTAAGTCAGGATAAGGGTATTACACTCCTTAATAACCCCTGCTCATCCCCTTGGTAGCTTGGCACGAGCAGACAGGCTTATCTCAGAGGCAGTGTGTTAAGCATTTATGAACATACACAGTAATACAGTGAAAACATTACAGATGGACACAACACAGGTTTTATTAAAATAAGTATTCTTTATATAGACCTAAACACAAGACCACAATACTACACTTAAGATTACTTTAAAGATGATTAAAGTCTCTTAGTTGAAGTGTTTGGTAAATGCGACAAAGTTCTCAACAAAGTACCTGGATGCGTAACGCAAAGTGAACAAAAGGCTCCTAAAAGGGGAGATGCATCCGTTCTGTTACCCGGGGAAACGGTTGCGTCCTTCTTCAATGCTTGCGCAGAGTAGGGGGCTCGTCGTGAGCCTTACCGGTGTGGAGGTGATGCATGGATTCTCGGCCTGCGGGCCCGTTGCGGTGCGCAAGATGACGCCCTGATGCGATTGGATGATCCGGTTGCGATGCGAGAAGATGGTGCCCTTGATGCGGCGATGCGATGACGCCCTGACAGCCTTGCGACGATTCAGTACTTTGGAGCTGCGACAGGCACTGCGACACACTTGATAAGCAAAAGAATACAAAGTTCCCCCGGGAAAAACGAACAATGAAGAGGTATGTGTGTGTATGGGAGTAGAGCAGAAGCAGGGAACAAGGTGTTCCCTTGTTGGAACTAGAAGACCTCACACACCCAGAAACCTAGGTGTCATGCTTCATCATTGGTCTCCTGCTCCTCGTCAGACTGGCGCTGCAATGTCCGACGGGCGCCGTAGGCGCTCTTTGTTGGAGATCTTTTGTCGACGGGGTGCCTTGCTTGGGGGTAGGTTTTCACACCCAGGCTGCTCGTGCTACAGGTACCTTACCTTAACGAGCAGCCCCACGGGAACAGACTGCGGGGCCCACTAGTGATACTCCTAGGGTCTCCCTGCTAGAGCAGGACCACTTGGCCTGCTCCCTGATTGACCCAGTGAGGTTGTGTCTTTCTCCTTTATTTTACTGTGTTTTTTCCACTGTGTAGTACCTAGCACCCGAGGTCCTGAAGAATTGCCAGTTAGGCAAGAAACATGTCGACCTATTTAAAGGGTTGAGTTAGCCCACTGTGCCCCTCACAGTCCCTATCTCCCCTCCCACCCTTTTAACTAAGGGAGTCAGCCACGTGAACAAAGACCCTTGTGGACTGACCCACCTTCTTTTAATCTCACTATTCCCTCACGACTACACCTTCACCAGACACCTTACACGCACTCAACCAATGGCTGGAACAAAAGATCTCCAACAAAGAGCGCCTACGGCGCCCGTCGGACATTGCAGCGCCAGTCTGACGAGGAGCAGGAGACCAATGATGAAGCATGACACCTAGGTTTCTGGGTGTGTGAGGTCTTCTAGTTCCAACAAGGGAACACCTTGTTCCCTGCTTCTGCTCTACTTCCATACACACACATACCTCTTTATTGTTTGTTTTTCCCGGGGGAACTTTGTATTCTTTTGCTTATCAGTTGACTGGACAAGTACACTGGACCCCGTACAACATTTTCCACAGGTGGTTCCCACTTTTGTATTGAACTGCAACACACTTCTCTGGTGATGCGATGGCAACTCTCTCAATGGCGTCACGCTTCTCTGGTGATGCGACAGCAGGCAGCTTCGATGAACACACACTTCCAGGGAGATGCAATGAAGGCTCGCTTCTCCAGCGTTGCGATGATTTCAGCTGCGGCGGCGACACGCTTCTTCTCGATGAGTCGTGTTTCCAGCTCCCAGTGGCACGCAAGTGACTGGAGTCAGAATTCCCAGCAAGGAAATTCAGGAGGGAGCTGGAGGTGAAGTCTTTTGTCCCTGCGACTTCAGCAGGAGGCAAGCACAGTTCAAGCCCTTGGAGAATATTCTGTAGATGAAAGTCCTTACAAAGTTCATTCTTCTTTCCCTTGGCAATGAAGCAACCACTGCAGGCCAACCCAACAAACAGCACACGGGCAGAGGGGCAGTGCAACTCCTGCAGCTTCCTTGGTTCTTCTCCTTGGTAGAAAGGTTTCTTGTCCAGAAGTGATCTCATTTCTTAGGATCAGGGTCCCAATATTTATACCCCAAAATCCTTAGTTCTCTGAAGGCAGAGAGGCCTCTGCCTAGTCCAAACCACTTCCTGGGCACTTTGTTTACATGACTCTCTTCTTCCTTTCACTGCGCAGGGCAGAGACATCGGCCGCCCCACAGGAGGTGGAGCAAGCACAGGGGAGGGAAGATACAGCTCTGGAGCACTCTGTTGACAGGATTCCTCCTCTCCTTTCACAGTGCAGGGTAGAGACATCAGACAAGCCCCAGGGGGTGGAACCAGCATTGTAGAAGGAAGACCCAGCCCTATTCAGGTCCCAGGTGCAACTCCTCCCTCCCATCTGGATGCAGATCACTCTATTCACCACTGGGCTGCCCCAGCCTGTCTTCTGGAATTCCCCAGCCCTGTCACTCACAAACCCAGACAAGGAATACACAACCCAGCAGAGGCAGGCTCAAATGGGTAGCCAAGCAAATACCTACTTTCTAAAAGTGGCATTTGCAAACACAGAACATTAAAATAACCTTTACTAAAAGATGTATTTTATTATTCTGAGTTCAGGCATACTAAATTTGAATTTCTACCATGTTCCCTGAGTCAGTTAGGATTATAAGAATGTAATAATCTAACTGCCCACTCTGGCCTATGACAACAGGTAGCCTTCAATAGTGAAAAACGAAAATGGCTGTAATTCACTATTTGAACATGCTACACACATCAGAGCATGTCCTGTCTTATACTTGCAATGCACCTTGCCCTTGGGCTTACCATAGGGGTGTCTAATAGGAAGCAAAGGGAAGGTTCAGGGACTGGCCAAGTGGGTGCACTTGACCAAGTCGACATGGCAGTGCTAGACTGCACACAGGCCTTGCAATGGCAGGCATGAGACACACTTTACAAGCTGCGTCTGTGGGTGGCACAACCAGTGCTGCAAGCCCACCAGCAGCATTTGATTTACAATCCCTGGACACACATGGTGCACTGTACTAGGGGTTGACAGATAAATCAAATAATCCAATCATGGAATAACCACTTAATACATAAATTTAACATAGGGAGCACTTGCACTGTGGCACTGGTTAGCAGTGCACAGTGCCCAAAGCATAAATCCAGCAAAAACATATCAAAACAGGGGGGGGGCAATCCGTCAAAATGGAAGGGAGACTCACGCCGATGATGCCGGGTCTAACAGTGTGCTACCACATCATCCTCTAATACATCAGCTATAGGGTGCGCCTAAATAAAGTTACAGCTACATACTATACACTTACCACTTTCCTGTTGAATGGGCATGACTCATTTGTGACACTTGTTCTTTGTGTGATAGTTGGATTTTTCAGAATCTGATGAGTTCAGTGAGGTAACATTGATGGCAGCTCCTCCACTCTGAAAAGTGTTCCAGAACTATTAGTTATATAATGTTGGGTGTTAGGAAAGCTCCTGTCTGTAACATCTGGCTGTTATAAAAGCGCCTATCTGTAACATCTGTAACTGCTGGCATCATCCCCAGTCACCTAATAGCCTGGGTTGACGGTGCCTTAATCACCAACCATTCAGGTTGAGAGGATGCTTTAGGTGTACCCCCTTTCAGCAGAGTCTAGCTCTGTTTACAAATTGCTTAGTAAAATCAAGGAGCATATAAAAGTGTACCCAGATTGTAAAGAAGGGTCAACCACTAACAGCTTGAGCCATATGCCTGGCTCTGGCTCAGCAGGAGGTCCTCATGGCCCTCAAATGAGCAGAGCTATAATGTGACTTCTGCCTGCCACCCACACTCTAACTTATGGTGCTAATAATATTTAAAAAATTTACTTTTGGTGTAAAGCAGAAGAGAAGAATAATAACCCATCTAGTGGCTGAATTCCTTAATGTGAAATCAGAAAACCTATGATTTTTCAAGGCTTGACCAAATTGTGTGCTCCTAGGCAAATATTTTATTTTACCCTGTTTAATTTTTAGGTCTCGCTGAGCCAGCGCATGCGCTGCATGTGAGAAATTTAGTGAGTGCTACCACAAGCTTTTCCTGGCCTCAAGCTTGCTGGCACGTGCGCCTGCATGCCCGCAGCCGCCATGTGGGATTCTGTCAAGTCTCATTAAGCCTTGTGTGCCTCACGCCGTGCTTCAATTCCCTCCCCACCACAGATTGCATCACTCTGCTGGCCTCCACTTCCTCCCCCGCCTCTCTATACTGCAGCAGGAGTGTGCTGATTTTCCCATTTTTTTTAACTTTTGTATGCGAGACAGTCTGGAGTTAGATACCTTTGGAATGCCCTGTAGTTCCCTGATGCGCCCACAGCTCAGTCAGCTCTGTAATTGGGCCAGATTGATGGCCAAGGTTTCTGCAGTTGCTTAACAGTGTGCATATGCATGCCTGTCCAGCCAATAATCTAAACCAGGTCTGTATTTTAATGAGCAACTCCTGCATGATTATCTTGTGCCTGGACTTTGTTATGCTTCTCTAATTTCAATTTTTCTATTTATCAGCCCAATCTCTTAATATGCGTAGGAGTTTACCTTCATCTTTGACTATGTGCTCAACACACAATGTTGTCTACTGCATGAGGGTCCGGCCTATCACTGCACTATGTAGGTGCATGTGAGTGGGGAAAGAGGAGGGTGGTGGGCTGGTCATGCGCAGACACATATCCAGTAGCTATGCGCCATCGTTTTATTTTCAGAGTCTTTTTTTCTTAGCGGATGACAGAGGCCTTGGTGTGAAGGATTTCTTCTCAGTTCCATGGGGCTCTAATGCAAGCGATCAGGTTCAGGGTACTTTGGTCATTACATTGGATAGGGGTCTTTTAGTTTCAGGGGCATCCTAACTAGTGGCCTGGACAGCAAGCAGCCTGCACTGTATTCAGGTTTCCCTTCTTCGTATCCCCATGTCTCTTCCTCTGCCTCATTTCTTCTCTGCCGCTCCCAGTTATTTTCCCTCGAGTTATGGTCAGAATGGCCATTACATGCAGGCTTCACTTCTCCGCTCACTGTGGGGCTGGCCGTTCACCAATGATTCGCCAACCATGTCAGGTTTTGTTTGTGCACGCCTAACCTCTTCTCCGTGTAGGTACTTCAATAGCACAGCAAGAGATGTGTGATTCTGCTGACGTCTCATGTTACTCCGGCCCAAATGTCTTTTTTGATTGAAAGGCTACACCGCAATTTTATCTTGTCTGCAAACGTAGTATCTGTTACCTTGCTTCCCCCTTTACGTATATTTAGGGGCCTCCTAAAGCCAGCTTTGTCAGCGTTCTCAGAGCTGCTATGTTTAGATGTAATTTAGTTGGATTTTTCCTCCAACTACATGAGCCTCACTCCAGGGTGGCCATTTTGCCTGCAGCTCTTTGGCACCTCCCATTAAGCCAGGGTAAAGCACTTTTTAGGGTCATGGTTACTAAGATGACTGACAGACTTGTGTAAGTAAAGTAACTGAATGATACGTTTTTTAAATATATTTTATATTATTATTAAGGCTGCTTTTTACTGCTAGACAGATCAGGGACCTGAGGAACACTGACCTGTAACCTGAAATGCATACTGAATGAGCCCAACGCAGTTCCAATCAGACAAAATAACTTTGAACCAAACAAGATTTAAACCTTTCCTTTATTAGGTCTCGGCCTGCGTAGGCTGCACTTGCGCAGTCTCGCTGGCGAGATCTTATGTTTTCCAGAGTGGGGCTTGAACCCACCCCACTTCTCCATTGGTTGGCTTCCTAAACGGAGGCCAGCCATTGGAGAAGACGGGCGTATTTCCATTTAAGCCCCGTCTTCTTTCGGATTGAGGGGTGTGTTTTTTAGTTTCTTTCTCTCCTCCTCCCATTGGCTGTAATTTCACATTCCAGCCACTGGGAAGAGAAGAGAAAGAAAAACACGCCCCCCAGTCCGAAAATGACGGGGCATTTCCCTGAGGCATTTCTGCTTGACCTCAGAGAAACATGGTGGTATGGAGCTCTCCTTTCTTGTTTTTGCAGAAATTGGCCGTTTTCCCTACAATAAACACGGCTGGATATTTTATAGTAACTTTCCAGGACAGAGGTCTAAGAAGAATAAATACCTTTGTTTGGTTTGTTTTACTGAACGTAAGCAATCGCCTTCTTAATTTGTTTAAGGTTCTGAAATAGTGATAAGGAGCCCAAAGCTATCATCTGGCACTTGGTCCCCCTCACCAGTAAAAACTGTTGATAAAGGTAATGGTGGTCCGTGCACAAATGGAACCGTCTGGGCACTTCTCCGCGTACACATAGCTGCTCGGTAACTTCATTAGTGAACATCTCTGATCTCGTCCCCTCCTTCCTGTGATCGCATTAACTCTGCCTCTTTCTGGCTAGGTAACTTGATTGAATTACTGGCTCCTTGTACCCCCCACCCCCGTCCTTACACAGCCATTGTGGTTTCCGCTCGGTGGACCTGGTGGGGGTGCAGCATGGTTTCACCGGAGGACCAGACACGGCCGGCGCGAGCCCGGCTCCTCTCTATGAATGTTTAATTCGACAACAGGACCACGGGCCAGGGCTCCGCGGCGCATCGTGAAATATTCAAAGGGAGGGGTAGGGGGAGGGGCAGAGGGAAGCTGGCCCGGGATACAGGTGCAGCAACCCGGGGGAGGGGGGGGAACTCTGCTGAGGTCCGGCAGGGGCACATAATCAGGAAATAGAGGGGCATCTCATGAGTGGAGGTACGGCCCGTGGATTGAGAGGAAGGGGCCGTTGAGCAGGGAAGGGGAGAGAGTAGCAGAGAGACACGGTGTTGGTGGGAAGAGACGTTTCGCCTGGGAGAAGAGCAAGCATGTCCCGATGAGGTACGGGAGCGTCATCAAGGGGAGGCATGTGTCAATCATGGTATAGCATCACAGGATGAATGTCTCGATTCCCCTCAAAGCTAGGCGTTGAAAGGCTACGTACACACCTTGAGGAGGTGCCCTCTAGAAGAGGTTACGGATCGAGATGAGAGCTTAGAAAGTTCACACCTCACCAGCCACAGCTACATTGTCAACAGAACCTTGGCTTGTAGATTCAGTCCGTGCGTGGGGAGTCACTCAACTGCCCCTACATGCACCTTCTAGGGGCAGCTGAGTGACTCCCCACGCACTGACTAGTAGCCACTTTAACCAAACACTGCTCCTGATGTTTGTTCTGGACCCCAGCATGCTGGAT
Organism: Lissotriton vulgaris; assembly: GCF_964263255.1. Lineage (NCBI taxonomy): Eukaryota > Metazoa > Chordata > Amphibia > Caudata > Salamandridae > Lissotriton > Lissotriton vulgaris. The sequence goes on along the minus strand of NC_141685.1, from coordinate 748,621,300 downwards.
CGAAAGTGTGGATGCGAGGGAGGCATCTGCTAAAGTAAACAAACCTGCCTTTTTCAACACAATTGTTTGTAGATAATTTATAGGAGCGAAAGGGCCCCCCCCAAAACAAGTGAACCTTTGCGTGGCAGTGTGGATGACATGACTTGGACTCGCGAGGTGTACAATCTGTGCTACAAAATCCTGCCGACAACCACTAAGCTGGATCTGAGGACAGAGGATGACGGAGCCGGAAGGGAATGAGACTGGTGCAGCAGGTACAGTGACACAGGGACCAAGAGCCCTGAGAGGCCAACCACTGGACTCCTCGCTATTGTTCCTTGAGCCTGCTTTGAGAGGGGCGACCAGTGTTGTGGTGGTGAAGTGCTTCGCTTACTTATTGGCATTTATGCTGCTTCTAAGTGCTGCAAATAATAATAAAGTGTAAGAACACATCACAATTAACCTAGATGAGTTAACAACGCCCTAAATTCGCCACCAGCATAGATAATGGTGAAGTGGTTCAACAGTCGAAGCCCACCTGGACTTCTAGCCCTGCTGCATTCAAACTGCGTTTACAGGGTTGGTCATTGGAACTAGGGAAGTTCTGGAGACTTGTGTCTGTGTGAAATCACAGGCTCCACAGTTCAATGGCGCCCACCACACACTCCCCGTGGTTTCCGTGGTATTCTCCCGCTCAGAATCTTCTTTTCACTTATAGACAAATGCACTTGTTGTTTTCAACACAGTGTAGCCTGAGGAGTATCATTAAAAGCCATTTCAAATAGAGTCACCTCCTTAACATAAGCATGGCTCGGTTCATATTAAAAAAAATAAACAAAAATCAAATGTCTGACTTACAAATAGAGACAGCCCGCTTGATTTGTTTTCTGAATAATACTCGGAAAAAGAATTCTTAGTTTATGTTATAGACAATAGGTGCATTTATGTATGCATTATTTGTTCTTTTCGAAAAAAATTAAATGTTTTGGTGTTGAAATATTCGTACCTGTATTGTACTGGCTGCGCTCATTTGCGTATCGTGCACTGTTGTTTGTGTGTGGGGTAAACATGTGTGCGCGTATGCTTGCCTTTGCCTTACAAGTGCGTTGAAACCGGAAGCCTGAGTCCTCCAGCATGAGTGCTGTGCTTCAAGTAACAGGTGCTTCCTAATCTTACACAAAAACGGCGCTTTTGGAAACTGTACATTGGCAGTATCACATGGCTATTTCTTTTTTTTGCAGTACTATTTAATGAAGTTGTCTTCTCTGGATTTCACCTTTATGGCCTGCGCTGGTAATCTTGTGAGAGGACGGGACGGTGATTAAGGAGGTAGCTAGGGGGATAAAGATGAAGAGTTGCAGGGCAATAGGGCAAATAGGATGATTGATAATGGGATAAGGCAATGGGGATACTGGTGTAAGCTTGAGGGCTCATGTGAGTGGCATTGAGAGATGAGGGCTTTGGTCTTGAGCACACAGCAGAATATACACTGTTATGCACCATGCATGCTTTGAGGCAAAAGCATTAATACTGCACATTCACAATAATACTCGACTGTCTTATTTATCTATGACGTCTCAATCCTAACAGGATCCTATACTTTATTCTTCCTATGACGACCAGTTAGTGTGTGGCTCTGTGTGTGTGTTTGTGTGTGTGGCTCTGTGTGTGTGTGACTCTGTGTGTGTGTGTGGCTCTGTGTGTGTGGCTCTGTGTGTGTGGCTGTGTGTGTGGCTGTGTGTGTGGCTCTGTGTGTGTGTGTGGGTCTGTGTGTGGCTGTATGTGTGTGGATCTGTGTGTGTGTGGCATTTGCGAGAGATTAAGCTATTGGCATTGTAAATGACAATGCCAATCATTTATCTGTTTTCAAAACCAACACATTAATAAAATAATGGTCATTTACAATGCCAATAGCTCTAACTTTTGCAAAGGCGAGACAGTTGCATTGTAAATGCTTGTTACATTAGGCCTTGAGAAAGCTCTGGTACATATTGTGGGACCAAGTGACACACTGTAGCAGCCTCATCATGGTGTATAAAAAACTGTTTCAACCACTGGTTCGCTGTCATCCTTGGATTCAAAGGAAACTTAAATCCCTAAGAAGAGTGACAAATCTGAAAAATCATTTCTTAGTCAATCTTAATTCATTTTAATTTAAATAGAAAATTAATCACTTTCAGTAACGTAATGCTTACAATTTTCCTAACCTTTCAAGAAAGGGACAAACTTCATTTTATCTTTGCAATTACTTCATAAATATCCACCAACAATAAATTGTCAATTTACCACAAACCTAAAAAAAAGCCTCAAAACCGGGAAACGAGTGCTTCCGAAGCACTAAAAAGGAAAACCCGGGATTGACTACTTAGAGAGATGTCAACTGTTAAGCCATTGCGCACTATCTAAAACAAAAGTTTCAATTTAAGCAAGCATTGGCATAGCCAATAGGTCTTGCCTTTAGGACCTTATAAGTTTTTCGTTATGCAGCACAATATCTTTGGTGCAACAACATCAACTGTTGCATGGCTACACACTTATAAGGCCCCAAAGGCGAAACCTATTGGCGATGCCAATGCTTGTTTCTTTTTCCATTTGAAAACACCTCGAAATATATGAGTTCAGGAAATATGCTACACTTGTGAATGATTTAAATTGATTGCAATCCATGTTAGAACCTTGGTCATATACAAGATGCACATGATAACTAACCTGCTTCTTAACTCATTAATGCCATTGTTGTCATGGCGGAAGATTTAAGTTGATGTTTAAAAACTGCCACTTTTCATAAATCGTCCTCTCAATGCAGAGCTATCATAAGACAACCTAGCTGAAACACTTGTTAAATACAGTTTTGTAATGTTAAAAAGCCTCCAGCATTTTTTGGTGGGGTTGCACAGTATATGTGCCAAACATTTTCAGGGCTCTGATTGTGCCCAGACTCTTAGAGCCTGACCAGACCCTCAGCTCGACTCTGGTTTGGCCCTCCCTGTTAATTTGTTGGCTCACCCATCTCTACCAGATTACGGAGACCACACAGTAGGCCCCAAAAAAACACAACATTTCAAGATGGCATTTTTTCAGAACTATATAGGGGATGTTCATCCCATCGATTACCTACCGTTCCTTTTACTTAAGTATAGCTCGACTTTTAGGTTCCAGGTATTGAATAATTGAGTTGACAGTGACCTCTAGAAATTTGATTACACTTTCACGGCTTGTGTTGAATGCCAATTTTAGGCTGTACAGTGCAGTGCCGCTCAAGCCACACTTTTTTAAAACTCCAAAATCTTGCCACCTATTGTTTTTATTGTTTTATTTTTTGGTTCTTATCTTTACAATTGAGCTGCTTCTTTTATCTTTCTTTCTCTTTGCTGTACAAGAATGAAATGTCGTTTGTCTTGTACTATTGCTTTAGCATGATGTAGTAGAAGATTCCAGCTTTGAAATGTTCAACTTGTGCCTCTGTGGGGCCGTGCGTGCTACAGTTTTTGTCACTTTCTCATTACACTCTTTCTGCAAAAGACTGTTCAATAGATCAGGAAATAACTATGGGCCAGATGTAGGTAGACATTTACCGACCGGTAACGGCCGATTCGGCTGTTACCGACCGGTAAATGGCTATTCTAGATGTAGGTGGCCTATTTTACCGATTCAGTAAATTTACCGAATCGGTAAAATACCGAATCAGAATTTTTACAGATTCAGTAATTTTGAAATGTAGTTGGGACTCTTCTGAGTCCCACAGGCCTTACCGAATCGGTATTTTACCACCCAATCCAATTGGGTGGTAAAATACCGATTCCAGGTGTGCATGCACATGTGTGCATGCACACCTATGGCATGTGACAGACGGACATGCCCTTAGGGCATGTCTGTGTGCCACATGTCACACATGCCCTAAATCGGGGTGCTAGAGGGTGTCAAAGTGACACCCCCTGCACCCTTGCAAAAATCGGTATTTACTTCAATGCCCATAGGAATCAATGGGCATTACCGAATCGGTATTTACCGATTCAGTAAATACCGATTCTTACAGAATAGGTAATTCAATTACCGATTCTTTCTACATCTCCCCCCTTCTATTTTACCGATTCATAAATACCGATTCGGTAAAATTCGGTATTTATGATTCGGTAAAATTAACTTACCTACATCTGGCCCTATGTGTGTAATCTTGTTCTATATACTTAGTTTTCTGGTGGACAAGAGAGGTGTTGACAAAGCCCAGGAAAGAATAAAGAAAGCTCTGTTTGTTTGGTTTGCCCCAATGAGAATAACATCTACGCACCTATAGCTTTGTCAGACATAATTTTTTTAAAGAACGTTAGTCTACGTTGTGTCTGATTTGCTTTCCCTTGCTTTTGAAGCGTACTAACAGTTTTGTAAGTTTTTCATTGTGGTAGCAGAATTGGTTCCTGTAAGAAAATTTGAGGCAATAAAAATGACTTTAACTAAGACTGCACTGTGGTTTGTGGCCTGTTTGATGGTGTTAACGTATTTTGGGGGATTTGCAAGGTGTATTTCTTTCCTGCATGTGGGAAGGAGATGTTTCAGAAGTGGTGGGGTCTAAGGTTAGTTTAGAATCCTGCCAGACTTTCACTAATCTGTGGATTTTCTTTTGCTCTCTTTTAGTTTTCTGACAACCCTCCGTGCAGGGGGTTCGCTTGTAATGTGAGTGGGAGAGGAGTGTAGTTCTGTGCTGTGAAGTGTGTCTTACTTGATTTTCATATTAAGGTTGGAGCTCGTTGTGGTTGAGTGTGTCCAATAATAGTTTGTAAGACTTGGATGGTACTTTGACGAATTTAGCAGCTAATGTGTGCTAGTTTTAAGTGATGGATGCTTCAAGGGTTAATATAGTGTTTTTACTTTGGTCTCAGATGTTGATGAACATGGTTTCAGTGCCTAATGCTTTGTACTTAACACAATCTTGCTTTTGCTACTTCATATTTTGGTTGTTGGACTCTATCCACTTTGACTCAATGGCGGCGCTTGTTCACAGTGTTTGGCATTACTCACTGTTGATCCAGGTTCCCTCTGAAGGCAGTTATGAATCTGGAAACCTTTCTGTACCATATACTAACCACAGGGCAGACATGGTCTACTGGGCCGCAGGTTTCTTGTCATGGATATCCTGGGCTGCAGCTAAACTAGGCCAAATACACCCTTTCAGTACTTGACTCTCAGAGTAGCAAGGAAAAGCAATCTAAGTCTTGCCAGGGAGTAGCTTGTGGGCAAGAACTCAGAAGTGAACAGTCAATCAACAGTCACAACAACGCATTGTCCAGCCCAGTGTTTATCTTTTGGATTAAAAGAAAGTACTTTAATATCACACAACGCCTAAGAAGATTCGGACACAGCGTAATGCTGTTTGCGATCTTCTTTGAGATGATACATCCTATGGTACCCTTCCTCAACAAAGGGAGTTCCCCAGAGCCTATAATTCGTGGTAGGCACCACTGGGCAAGGCACTGATCAGGCACTGGTGAGGTTCGCACAGAACATCATCAAGGTGTAGATGTGCGCAACAGTTTGCTGTCACCTCATTAAGTCAACTATGCAGACGACCTTCAGCTGGTTTTTAATATTGACTCTTCTGATACTTCCATCACTGATTTCCAAACCACCATGACTTTTATCAGTGAATGGATGTACCACAGTCAACTTAAACTAAATCCTGATAAAACCGAGTTGGTCCTAGTTGGAGGTCCCCATCACCCTTGGAATCCCAGCTTCCGGCCACCCTCATTAGGCTCCGCTCCCAACCCTGTCAACTCTGTGAAGAGTCTCGGAGTAACCATCTGCAGCGACCTATCGCTCAAGCCCCAAATAAACACAGTAGTCTCCTCCTGCTTTTTTCACCTTCACAGAATCCGCAAAATCAGTAGATTCCTAACTAAAGAAGCTCTTATCATTGTCATCAAGGCCCTTGTCCCCTCTCGCATCGACTATGCGAATGTTCTGTATGTCGGCATTCTGTCATACCAACTTCACCGCCTGCAACTTGTACAAAATCAAGCAGCCTGGCTGATCTTTCACCAACTCAAACACCAACATGTTAGTTCCCTCATGAAGAGCCTACATTGGCTACCTGTAGCCAATCGCTGTCTCTTCAAACTTGGCTGTACCATCTTTAAAGCTCTCGCCAATAAGTCCCCCGCCTTCATCTCTTCTCGGATTCAATGCTACACCCCGTCACGTGAACTCCGCTCCTCTCGCCTTCACCTCCTTGTCATTCCCACCTTCAGACGGAAAAAGTACGGAGGTCTGATATTCTCCGTCTTGGCTCCCGCTTCTGGAAATACCTCCCTATGGAAATCAGACTGGTCACCTGCTACACTAAATTCAGATCTCTCCTGAAAACTCTCTTATTTTCTCAAGCATATCTATAAGTTCACTTGACTCTGCTCCGCTTCTCTCAGCGCCATGAAACCGCTTGGTGTAAGTGCGCTTAAGAAATTCTTTTACCATACCACCATACCACCATACCATAAGTGTGTACGAGGTAAAAAACTACTGCTTCGTCAGTCTCTTATTCCACTCATAGTTTAAGGGTTTGCATTTATTTGTGTTTTTCTTGTTGCAGTGTGGATTATGCAGGACAGACATACGAAGGGTTCCCCTACAGTGGTGGTGGCTCAGCACCTGCGGGGACCACAGAGGCGGCCACGTTGAGACCTTGACAGCTGGGCGATGTCGGTGTGGGGGCTCACACAGTGGTACTCGTATTCGGCAGTAACAGACTCCCTAGGCCAGGTGTCGATAGGGTGCTGGGTTGGCAGGTCTTATGGACGTGGTACACACATGGAATGTTATCCCACGGATCTGGGACTCGCATAAGACTGGAACTTTAAAAGAGTATAGTTAGTAGAACATACATGACTGGGCAAAGAAAGAAAGGCTTGGTCACACTATTCATTCATCAAAACTCCGTGGGCTGCTATCGGTGCTTTACGTGACTCACCCTGGGCATGGACAGAAGTCCTATGCTGACTATAAGTGCAGGCTTGGTGCACCCCTCTAGGTCTCAGAACAGGTTGTGGACTTCACAGTGCCAGAGACAGGCCTAGGACTTTGTACACATGCTAGATAAGTGTGACACAAGGGTTAACTAATACGTCAGGATACCAGGTTCACTTACAGGCATGCACTCATGGCAAAGCTACATAGTATGCTCACTTTGCAGGAGGCATTGCTGTCCCAATATATAAGTTAATATTATGTTAACAAGAGCTTCCTGGAGTGCACTTGCCCAGATAATTCTGGAATCATTGCATTTTACAGTTTTTAGTATAGGGCTTTATTACCGCGTGCGAGTTGTGCAAGGAGGGAGAAAATTGCAAAAGCATATCAATTAGGATATGCTGCTGCTGCTGGCTTCTCAAGCACTGGCACACAAGCAGGCTGCCTAGTGTTACACACAAATCTTTGCACCATAGTGCAGAATGTGTGTGCTTGAAATTTAGCATAGGATTTGCACTGGAACGTTAGCTTTCCAGTACAACATACTATGCATAGACTAAATGTAAAACTTTTCACACATCCCCCAAAATGTTTATAGCTAGAAACCCTGACTTCACCCCTGCCCTACCCCCCCCCCCCCTAGCTAACTTCACAGAGTGGGTAAGGGGAGACTGTGGACAGATAGGCGATCTCTATACGACGAGTCAGTCAAATCAATCTAATGTTGCAAGAGGGAATTCCATATCACGGAGAATTAACAACTCAAGTACTGCCACCTCCAGCACTGGGTTCTCCACTCACCCAATAAGATGGCACCACATGGCGCCTGATTCTCTTCGAGATGCTGGTAAGAGCCTTTACGGGCACTAAAGGCCTCATATCAAAAACGGACTGCTCCCTTCAAGATTCCAAACCACACATCTGACACATCTACCAAAAGAGATGGGCAGCTTGCCTGGAGAAGTACATATCTACTAAAGACTGGGACAGACTGTGGGCGACCATACCAAATATCCTCCGAAGTATCCTCCAGAGTGAGACAGCATACAAGGTGATGGTCCAATGGAACCGCTCCCCCATCAGACACCAGTTTAGGCATCCTGCAACCTCTAACCTCTGTTGGAGATGTAACAAGGAGGTTGTATCCTGCCAACACGTGTGGTGAGACTAAACGCTCATCCAGACATTCTGGAAATAAATCCTAGGGCACATCAAAGCCACATCGGGTTACTCTATCCCAGCTGACTAAGCCACTGTACTCCTGGGGATTCGCCCAACGGATATTGACAGGGTTCACAGGGTCGGACAAGGCTCTATCACAGTACATGACATGGGCAGGCAAGCAACTCCTCGTCCTATATTGGAAGAGAACAGAACCACCACCCATATCCCTGTGGTTCCACAAAATGTAGCAAAACCCTAGCTATGGAACACATCACTCACTGCCTGATGCACACAGACAAGAAATTCACCCGGTTATGGCAACCTCTTATTAACTATGTGTCTAAGCTAGAATTCCACACCACAAAGTCTAGGAGCCCTCCAACATTGCGACACACTGCAGACCTAAGGCATAACACCACTTAGAAAAGGAGGGATCCCCAGCTACTACTGCTGTCTCTGATAGTTGCCCCATACTTCCATCACCTTCTTACGGGGGAGCGTGGCTAGCCGTCTAAAATGGCGGTCATAGCTTGATTGTGCTTCGGACCCTCCCGGGGGAACTATCCCTATTTACGCAGTGTTCCTAGCGGCTACCAGCCTGGGGACCCGAATATTAAGATATCGGATCCCCCACTGTGCAGAGAAGTACCAGGACTGGCGTTTTGTCTGCCTGGCATCGCTGGAACAGTCATGGGCCTGTACGCTGACTGCCATCACTGGAGGCTGGGGCCTGGAGCAGCGGAGGAGCCCGAAACGCAGCGCGCCTTGCTACGTGGGCTACGGTGCGGAGCTGACCTCTTGATCCGGGGAACGGCGGCTCCCTTCCTTCCGGTCCCAGTCTGTGGTGGTCCTTGCCCACCCTGCGGCTACCATCGTGGAGCGGATGCCCAGTAGAGGACCCCTGGTGTGCTGTGGCCCTGTTAATCTGCGGCGCTGCTGCCTACGGCCATGTGGCGGGAAGATGGCGGTGTCCCACTGACTGGGTGAGTCGGGGACTGCTGCGACGAGTGTGGAGGTCGTGGGGTCCCGCAGGGCTATCCCCCGCCCACCTTTTGTTCCATCTGACTGGGATTGGCCCGGCCGGGAGCGGGCCGGGAAGGAGAAGACTGCCACGAAATACTGCAGAGGCGGTACTGGGACTGCCTGTGGCGGAGCCCGCTGTTGCGGACTGGGTGGCCCCCCAGTCTGTACCTACTGTCTCATTTGGGGGAGTTGCTCTGTTGGGACCCCCGATCGGCTGGGCGGTAGCACCTGTACTGAGTGGAGGCTGGAGTGCGGAGGGAAGGAGGAAAGCGCCATAAGAAAGGACCCCCGAGACTGCATCAGCGGTGAGTGCCGTAGTGCAAAGACCTTTTACCAGACCCCCACACATCACTCCGAGGCTTGACGGAACGAGGGGCCCCTGGAGACACTTCCCCACGGTACACTGGTGCTTGAGGGCCGGGGGTCAAGGCAACTTTTCAGACCCCACAGAACTGCCCAATGAGCCCACGAGATGACGTTGGTTCGGCCTGAGGCCTCTTCTCCCTCTCGCTCTCTGCTGTAACCCAAAGCTCCTGTCACTGGACACAGTCACTTGTCCGCCCTGGTGCTGGGCTCACACACCGCATAGGAGGTGTACTTTGACATTCACCAAACGGTGATCCTGTTTGACGCCCCTGAATACACCGGTCTCGCCCAAGCCAGTGCTGACAATGTACCACGGCAGAATTTCTCCTGTCCCCTACATTGCAGGCGAAACACTACCCATGAAAACGCGTAAATGGTGCGACATCCCTTATCCTAGACTTCCTGCTGAGGGTACTGGCGCCAGGCCGCATGCGACAGCCATACCATGGGGAGAAAAAGGGCAAAAATACTAGAAGGTCAACAGAGACCGGACCTGTCCTCTGAGATGCCGGGAAGCGGGAACCGACCCCCCTCACCTGGAATGGCTTCTACTGATCATCCTGGCAGTGCACCGGACAAATTAGATCTTATCCTCAAGGACATCCGTGAATCTTGAGTGGCGCTTGAATCACAGATTGGTACCCTCACCACAGGCCTTACTCTACTTAAAGCGGATCATAGCAAGCTAGCAGACATGGTCAAGGTCCACGGCCAATCCATTGCGGATCTCACACCACAGGTTACGGACCACTCATCCACATTGCAGCAACTGCAACAACAGGTGACGACACTTATGGATCGGGTGGAAGACACGGAGGGCAGAAATAGGTGCAATAAAATACGCGTTATTGGTCTACCGAAACGTAGCGAAGGGAATAAAGCATCTGACTTTATGGAGCATTGGTTTAAGAACCACGTAGCCCATGAGGGGCTCTCCTCATACTTCTGCGTGGAGCACGCCCATAGGATCCCGACCGGCTCACCTAGGCCTGGAGCACCACCTCGCCCTCTGATAGTGAAAATTCTCAACTATAGAGACCGTGATACCCTCTTACAAAAAGCGAGAGAAAAGGCACTGACCCAGTTCGAAAATCAACGCATCTCCTTGTATCCGGACTATACTGTTTAAGTGCAAAGACAAAGATCATCCTATCAAGCCGTAAAGAAAAAGTTCCAGAAAGCGCAACTCAAATATGCGCTTTTATACCCTGCCAGGCTGAAAATTGTCAATGCCAAAAATAACGACTTTTTTTAAAGCCCTGCTGATGCTGAGGAATGGTTGGAGGTGATGGGTATTGGCTCTAGCCAGGTAAGCCGCGCAGACTTCTTCTCACAAGACTCTACTAGACGCCCACAACTGACCCCCCCTCGATCTCAGAACTCCGACCGGACTAAAGGTGGTGCGGGCCCATTGTGGGAGCAGCAGCGATGAGACAAGAGGGAGTGATTGCTACAGCAGGCGCTTTCCGAGATGAAAGAGATCAGGTTTTAAATGTTGCGCCACAGTTTGTTGGGGGTTTTGGGATGGGGGACTCCTGGTCGGGCTTAGTATACATATTCCGCATATGCGGAACTCTCTATCACCCACACAGACATGCCCGGGAAAGCTAGTATCACGGGGATGTACAACTTTGTCAAGTGGAACGTACGCGGGCTGGGAGCCATCCAAAAAAGGCACCGTATTCATGCGTACCTTCTTCGACGTCAGACACTAGTGGCATTCCTCCAAGAGTCCCACCTTACTGATTTGGAGGCTCAAAAAATGCGCAAAAAATGGAGAGGTCACATTTATTTGACCAATTACTCCGCCTTTGCAAAGGGGACGACCATCTGGATATGCCATGGGGTCCCATTTCTTGAGCTGGACAAAAGGGTCAACAATCATGGCAGGTATGTTTTGGTGAAAGGCACTCTAGATTGCTCCATAGTAGTCCTGGGCAGCATCTATGCCCCTAACTTTAATCAGGATCAGTTTCTGCGTAGATTGGGTACAGCACTGACAGACTGGGATGGCATACCATGGATACTGGGTGGAGACTGGAATGCGGTCCTGAACAGAGCCTTGGATAGATCACATACCCCCCTTCAGGGCACAAATGCTGGTAAACTGGCTGACTTCTTCACTACGTGGACGGAAGGGTGGACACTCTCAGATGCATGGAGACACCTACACCCGACCCATAAAGAATATTCCTTCTATTCCTCCGTACAGAGTCTGCACACTAGAATTGATAGGTTTCTTTGCTCTAGATCCATCATTGATAGGACTCACCAGTCCACTTATTTAGCAAAAACATTCTCTGACCATAACCCCCTAAAGCTCACGATTAGCTGGGGTCTAGTACTCACCCCCGTTCCTATCTCAAGACTGAACCCACAGCTGCTAGAGGACGGCCTGTTCCGTACGACCCTCTCTAACTGTCTCACTAATTATCTGACTGAAAACTGGAACACAGCCTCCTCCAATCTGATTGACTGGGAGGCCCTGAAAGGGGTGGTAAGGGGGGCATCAATTGGTCAGACAGTCGGGCCAGGCAGGAGACACGTCAACGATTGCAAACTATAGAACAACGCTTAAACACACTGGAACGGGAAGTGATAGCCGACCCAGACGACCTAGACAAGCGGAGAGCATTACATAGCACATGCAGAATCATTGGAATCTTTGCTGACCATAGACCACAGTGCATTCCTTCAATGAAAACACTTTGACGCTGATAGATCGGGTGCACTGTTGGCCTGTATAGTTAGGGACAGGCCGGACCCACCTATCATAACCAGAATCCGTACTTGTGCAGGTCATGTAGTCCACACACAAAATGAGATTAATAAGGCATTTTATGAACATCGGACAATGCTGTATGAACCCCCCGCTCCGGTAGACGGTTGTTCTGTAGCAGCATTTTTACAGGACCTCCCCTTTCAGGTGGTCTCTGATGCAGTAAAACAGGACATTGATGGCCCTATGACTCAAAATGAAATCTGTGCTTATATTAAAGGTTTAAATCATAACAAAACCCCTGGGATTGATGGACTCCCGGTGGAGTTTTACCATACCTACTCGGAGACCTTGGTTCCCACTCCGGAGTCTGTCTACAGGGTAGCCTTTGAGACCGGTCATCTGCCAGAATCCACTATGCAAGCTTTGGTCACATCGATACCAAAAGCCAGGCCGAGATACCCTAGAGCTCTCCAATTACAGACCCCTCTCCTTACTGTCCACTGAATACAAAATTTTAAGTAAGGCCCTCGCTAATCATTTACAACCCCACCTCAATGTGCTAATACACAGGGACCAATGCGGTTTCTTACCGGCTCGCAGTACTTCATTGAACACAAGACGATTACACGCTGTAATGCAGGCCACCCCTCGTGACTATCAAGCAGCGGGATGCATAGCACTAGCACTTGACCTTTATCTTGGGATTTTATGTTTATGGTGTTGCAACGCTTTGAATTCCCGCACGTATTCCTTAAATGGGTCCGTCTAATATATACGTCCCCCACGGCAAGGGCACGCACTGGCCGCTACATCTCGGGCCCATATAATATCCATAGAGGCACTAGACAGGGATGCACGCTATCCCCCTTATTATTTGTGCTCGCATTGGAACCACTAGTGATAGCCCTCAGAAAGTCAGCAGCTCAGCTCGGAATTCCTGTTTCTGAGACTCACCATCTAATATCAATCTATGCTGATAACATACTGTTATATTTACGGGATCTGACTGCAGACAATGCCCCTCTCCCCGACATCTTTGCCACTTTTGAACGACTGTCGGGACTGGCCATAAACCCCAAAAAATCGATCACTTATTTTTTCCGGGATTAGCATCATCCACCTCACATACAGTTTGGTAATTATACAATACCGGTAGCCACCACCATCTTCAAATATATGAGCATACAAGTATATAGTACACAGATGGACCAGATTGAGGGTAATATAGTCCGAGCTATAACGGCCCTCCACGCCAGTGTGGCCTTTTGGTCCTCGCTACCACTCTCGGTGATGGGCAGAATAGCCGTCGCAAAAATGGTGATGCTGCTCCGCCTATTATATTATTTTGTAAATATACCTGTGGTTCTTCCCCTGTCCATTTTTAATACATTGAATGCTATGCTGATTACACTCATTTGGGGAGCTGGGCGACATCGGGTAAGTCTTTGAAAACTCCAATTAGAGACAGCCAATGGAGGCTTTGGAGTCCCTGACTTCCCAAGCTACTACTATGCCAGCCAGCTCCAATGGCTGTCATACTAGACGGCAGGGAGAAATCTACAGGAGATTGGGTTCACACCACAGAGAATTGATAGAGGCGATTTGCACTCCTTACTATTGCCAAAAAACAGAATTCCTCCAGACTGCCCCTCCCTATTGAGAACCGCCTTGCAATGTTGGAAGAAGGCCCTGGTATACACCAACACAGCGATCCCTTACACCACAAATATCCCCCTTCTCGGAATTCCTACCCCACAGGGTAGATTATTGAAAACAAGGATGCGGGACTGGACAGATGCTGGGGTTGGAGGACATAGGCGTCTTCTTTGGAGATGGCGCCCTACTAGATCAAGACTCCTTTACACAGGCTACGGGGGCACCGACACGCCTATTCCTATTGCATGCCAACGTGACACACTACATAGGACTACCTGGACCCCACAAAGGGAAGAGCCCCCACAACACAATCTGGTGCATCTACTATATTAAATGGGAACTGGGGGTCATTTGGTGCGGTGGTTGTATACTGGGGTTAAGGCACATGCTGCTGTTGCACTTCCCTCCCTCAGAACACAATGGTCAGAAGATTCTCTGTTTGAAATTACTGACAAGGCATGGGCGCATATGCTAGAACACCCCAGAAAGGTATCGCGCAATGCGAAACTTAAGTTTACCAGTCCATGGTTCTACATAGATCGTACCTCATGCCCAAACGGATCCATTGCATGTTTCCGAGCTCCCCCCACTGCTGTCCCTGTTGTCGAGAAGATAAGGCGGGCTTTCTCCACATGCTGTGGTTCTGCCCGTGCCTCAGAGATTACTGGAGAAGAATCTGCACCTCATTGAACACAGTTACACAACTTGCAGTGCCAGCCGAAGCTCTACATTGTCTCATAGGTCACCGGAGACGTTCAAAGACACAAAAGGCACAATTAAGGTTCTTAGATCTCGCATTTATCCTAGTGATACGAGCTCTCACTATGAGGTGGAACTCCCGAGATGCCCGGACGTATCCATCCATCTGGCAGACGGACATGCTTCAATGGGGGAGGGCAGAGGGAGCACCTCTCCGCAGAGAGTATGAGAGAGGGTAGCTTCCAGAAACACCCTATTTCCCTAGATTGGGAGGCTATGCTGCTTGAACTCGAGACACTTGATTTGTTACCCACATGAATTACATCACCCGCGTAGCATATTAAGATGTGAGAGGTCCGTAGACCCCTAGGCTCTGAGACCAGGAATAACGCTCTCTGACCCTGGATCACATCCGTCATTGGGGCAATCTGTCTGTAGTAAATTACACTAATTATTACGACCTCCTAGGAAGCCTTTGACTGGGAGTCAGGGGGGAGGGGTGGGAGGAGGGAGGGACCGTGAAGGTTTATGTTCAGTTCTGCCAATTATATTCACACACTGTTTTAAATTTGATGTGACTCACGTTGATAATACGCTGCTTTGTTGATATTCGGAGTCCAGATCCCAGGACTAAGTTATAATATAGAACCCACAAAATATACTTTGTATATAAAACTGGTATAATAATGTATGGAAAGAAAAGGGAAAAGACTGTCTCTGATGTACTTATGGAATGCAATGTAAAATGTCTTGGTCACTAATAAAGTGTGGGAAAAAAATACTTCCATCACCTTCCTTTGCCCTCAGTGCACCCCCACCAGTCCAGGCTTGACTAGGGCTTACGCCTGTGAGAGAGCGCAAACTGACCTAAATGTAGAAGTGCGTCACACTTACACGTAGTAAGCACAAGTCATGAAGAGAAATGCCATGAGTGCTGATAGTACCTGCATCTATATTCTGAAATGTGTAGTTAATATAGAGATTTAAGGAGAAGTGGAACTAATACAGAAATGTGTGAAACTATATGATTTTATTAGACGTGATTATTCCTGAATCCATGTTGTGTAGCTGCTAAAATGTAAGATGGCATACGGAAACGTCGAACGTGGTAGGCCTCAGGGCCAGAGCTAGAAGGGAGGGGGAAGGTGGTTCAAATTCACAACATGGATTGCACTAATGTTTAGTAATAATGAATAGGCCATGATTTATAGATGTGTTTACCGAATAAATAGAATAAGAGTATTAACATGCTAATAATTAAAGAAGAAGTTGAATACTATAATCATTATGAGAAATGTTGTAAGGCTGGAATGCTTTAACGTTGATTTACACATATTAGTCTGGGCCGGAGAATGTTGCAACGCGGTTGGAAGACTATGAGAATTGGGATTTGGCTGCAGATGTCTGTCTGTAAGAGAAAAGGGGGTATTCAATTATAAATAATATGAATAGAAGTTTGTTCAAGAGACGGACCAGACATGGAGGAGGGTTCCGGAATGTTTAAGGGGTATCAGCGGGCCGGAGAAGAGTCTGAGAAGCAAGGTCGACTCTAACCACAAGGCCTCATCATGGAAAAAGCCAGAAGCTACACCACGTGAGGGGCGTCTCACGAGGGGCGTCCTAAATGTTGTTGTATTTTTGTATTAGGGACAGCACCCCTGGGTGGAGAGAGAGCAGAAGCCTGAGGACCCTTAAGAGAGCGGATGGGTAGGCAGAGAGGGGTCATGATTGGAGAACTATAGGTTTTCACCAAGAGATCTGAGAGTGGGTGACTTCCCTTGGGGGTCATTCACTGCTGACACCTTTTGTTAGGTAGGGACCTGGTTAAGTAGGGATACCATCTAGATCAGGGTAGGGACAGCCTAACCTGTATTTTCCCTCCGGCTGTAAATGACTGAGAGATCTCAATATGTGTCTATGCTAATAGCCCTATTATTTTTAGAACTGGTTCTTGTAGTTTCCGTTGCTCGTCTGAGGGCTTTCAGAGAGCACATGTATGTAGTTGGGCCCGTGTATCTGGTGAATCCCATTTTGAGATGCTTGTACCTGCAACTTATCTTGACTTTATAATAAATCTTTGAAAGCTAGAAGTTGTTTGTGATCTTTTGGAGCGGAGTCCTTTATTGGGTAAACTAACTTGGTAAGAGATGCACTTTCTTCCCTCAACGACAGGCAATAAAGGTTCAGTCGACCAGATCGGGGTTTTAGATCAATAGTGATAAGGTATCGATCAAAATCTCGCCCTTCCAGTTGGTAGCAGAGGATGGTTGCCTTCTTGAGGAAGGTGATCTAGGCCAGGTTAGATTACCCCAAGGCCCCTAGAGATCGATGATCGGAAGAACCGCCCGCCGAAGAAGGACCGGATGATGTGAGACAGAAAAGCAGCAGTATCGGTCGAGAGTGAGTATAAAGGGTCATGCGTGTTAAGATTGCGGTGTTTTGTATTGTATCTATGTTGTAATGTCTGGCGGAGTTGAATGCCTGTAGAGTGACTGTGGAACAGGTTGTGAGCGCGCACAACCGGTGGAAATCTTAAGTTCAAGGAGAGCTTAAGTGGTTCGGGTGTATCGGACACCCAGAGTAATTGTTAACTAGAGTGAAGGGGGTCATGAGGTACCATTGATCACCCGGAAGACCGAGATAGGGGGAACGTAAGAGTGAGTGCGTGAGTAACGGACGCTGGTCGGAAGTTACTGTGTGGGTGTAAAGAACCTATCAGAGAGACGATAGACATCTCGTCAGTTGTGTTGACAATTACAGATAGACTGTGGACGTACAGTCGAGGGAAGTGACCGCTTGGTCGGAAGTAGTCATTTTTCAGAGTATGAATGGGACGCATGCATGACCGCGAGGAGAGCTGAGAAAGGAGGGGTGCTGCTGCGAAGCGGAGACTAGTGACGTCAGAAAGTGCCGCGCTGGGATTGGCCGGCCGGTGAAAGACCGCGCTGCGATAGGCCAGCTAGCAAAATCGCGCTAGGATTGGTGGATTGTCATCAGGAAGTAAACAGAGTATTCAAGCTGGAAATTTTGCGCATAATTATGAAGTGTTTTAAATGGTTAAGAGCGCTGTTTAAAAGAGAGCGCAGGGGATCGTATGAAGGGGAAGAAGCCCCGCCGGAGGGTACACCAGCTCGTTATATGGGGACAAATGTTGGGCTGCATACGATTCTGTGGATCACAGAGTGGAGTAAGATTACAGACGGAAATGAGGAACTCACGTTCCCGAAGTACGGGACGTTCAGATTAGAGGTGCTACACAGATTAAAAGCAATTATGACCTCAACGAGACCCTTGCCCAGACCAACCCAGTTTGAAGCCCTTAATGCATGGATTAGGGCAGCGCATGAAAAGAACATGAACAGACGGCAAGAAAGAGTGAAACGTTCGGTAAGGGCAGTACAGGATGCCAAGTGGGATGCGGATGCTAAAAGATGGAGGGTGCATAACATGGAAGTAAATAAATTGTATCCAGTGTTAGAGATGCCCGGGAACAAAAGCCCTCTAGAAGAAGATGACGAGAGCGAGACAGAGGACAGCCTGATAAACAGATTATTGACAGACAGGCCACCCCCGTATAACAGAGCAGGGGGAGATGATGAGAATAGTGAGAAGGGGGGGGGGCAATGCAGGAGAGCATAGGCCGCTTCCCAGGCCTGATTGGGATCCCGCTGCAAAGAAAGAACTGTCCCAGCCTAGCCAGGTGCAACAGGTGGTCGGGAGGTTTGTGGTGCAAAGGCCGCCAGAGACGGAGTGTGCCACATCCTACGCATTACCTGATGCACTACAGGTACCTGTTACCATAGGTCCTATAGTATCGATATATGACCCAGAGAGAGCTAGAGGGGAAGAACGGGTACGGAGGGACAGAGAAAGAGCAGAGATGGCAAGGAGGAATGATACGATCAACTCCCCAAGCCAGTTGCCGATACCAAGAGAGTGGAGCACCCCAGTACACACAACAGGAGATCCGGGGGGCCATAGATGGCCAGAGGATATGAGGGGATCAGGACGGAAATCCTTTCAGGAGTTAAACGAGTACATGAAGAAGTGGGATGAGGCAGTTGAGGCTCACAAGAACATCATAACTGCGGAAGCTGAAAGGGAAAGGCAAGACAGCAGAGCCCGGACTCACTGCGGGGCTGAAGAGAGCAGTCCGGAGTGGGACGGGAGGGAGAAGGACAGTAGGAGAGGCACCCATTGGGCCCGGAGTGGAGGTAGATCAGACCTGGAAAACGGGGGCCCAGAGAACGGGGGGGTGTCTCGCCCAATATGTAGTGATGAAGACAGGAGGGCTCGGGAGTACAGAGACAGCTTTAAGTGTATTCACTGTGTGCCCGGCAACAGAGAACAGAATGAGAGTTGCGAGAGGTCGCACCATAGTCCCTGTGATGACGGACATAAGCGCAGCCCAGGGAATATGGGAAACCAGGAAGGATCGTATCAGATACTGAGTGATACGAGGCCAAGAGAGAATGGAGACCGAAGGGAGAATAGCAGAGAGTCCTACTGTGAAAAGAGAGGAGAGAATGGACAAAGTAAGATAGGGGGTAACAGGCCCGTGTTCCATCACCTTCCAAGATCGGATGGCCGAGCATGGGACCTGGAGAGATGGGAGCAAGAGAGAGCACTCCCCAACTCTCCCGAACCCAAACGTAGGGCCCGGAGTTGGGATGGGAGAGAAACCTGTGAACCTCCCTCGAAGGAGTTATTGCGAGCAGAAATAAAAGCCAAAAGACTCGATGTCTCCAGCTTAAAGTCAGATCTGGATGACATGGTAGACGGTACCCTGCCCTTGGAAAGAATGGACATGTATGAGCAGGATGAAATTCTGTTCATGGCAAAGGACGTAACTCGAAAGGCGAGGACAATCCATGAGAAATTGGTAGAACTAGCAGGCAAATATATGGTGGACCTGTCAAGAACCAAAGCATTACAGGGCAACCACAGACTACATTACTCAGACCGAGATTTAGATGAGAGGAGAACCATCGGATTGAAAACACACATAAGGGAGCTGATCACTGGAATAAGGACATGGAGGGCCCTAGATAAGTGGGAAGAGAGGTGGTCCAAGAAAGGGACCGTCAGGAGAAGCACACTTGGTATGACACCAGGAGGACAGCAGGGAGTAGAGACATACCCTTTGAGAGAAGTCGCAAATGGGACCTATGTCCACGTCCCTTGGAGTAGGGGAGATTTAGCTGCTTTTACCACCTCCTTTCCCAAACTGCGGGAAAACCCAGTGGAGTGGTATAAGCAAGTTGAGAGATTCGTAAAAATCTCAAAGGTCCTATGGATAGATTTGAACACGCTGTTTGACATAGTAGTGCCAGGAGATTTGTGGACCGCATGCAAGGTCAGCGCTGAGTGGCCCACTACAGAGCCCGAGAGAGATGCTAAGACTAATGGGCCGTCCGAGAGTGTGATGGCAAAATTCGAGAGAGTAATGACTTGGCTGAAAGATAAAGTGCCAATGCAAGACATAGATTGGGTAAAAATTGACCGAACAAGACAGGAACCCAAAGAGACAGTTCACGAATACTATGAGAGATTGCTGAAGGCGTTTAAACAGTATAGCGGTCTGGATGTAATGGATCCAAAGGACATAGGGCAATTTGTGTCCAAGTTCGTCTTGGGCCTGAGACCGGATATTAGTTTAATGATACAGCAACACTTGATTTGTTGGCAAAATAAACCCCTAGACGAAATACTGAGGTATGCCAGGTACTGCTGTGACGAGATAGACTCCAAGGCTAAGAAACTAAAGGAGAAACTGATGGTGGTACAGATGCAGGCAGCTGGGAAGGGGGGACAGCAGCAACAGCAACCAGGAACAGGTACTGGAGGAAAGAAACAGTACAGTCAGAACAAGGGCAATGAGGAGAACTCCACCTTTAGACCCAGGATAGAGATAGCTGCCTTAAAGAAAACAACTAGGTGCCACCAGTGTAACGAGGTGGGGCATTGGAAACGCTAGTGTCCCTATAATGTTGAGATAGGAGACCAAGAGGTAGAAGAGGAAGTGACCCAGAGTGCGCCTGCAAGAGGGGTAACGCAATACCAGGGAAAGGTGCTCAAAGGGGGGGGCCCACCTCCCCGAGCTCAGTTCCCGCAGCCACCCAGAGTAGGGACCATGGGTAAGACGTATAGACAGATGCCCTTGTTCGTAGGAGGAGAGGAGTGCTATTATGTGGACCCACTAACTGGACAGAGAGTGGAAAGGGAAGACTGCACCCTCGGGGCAGCCCTGGAGGTAGACCAGAGGGGACCCTATGTTGAGGCCGAAGTGGCAGGGTTCCCCACGACATTTCTAGTGGACACAGGAGCCACCCGATCCACGATCAGATCAGCCGCAGTTCCAGGCCTGCCCATGTCTGGAGAGACCATACAAGTGGTGGGGGTCGCTAACAGGAGAATGACCAGTCCTCTGATTGAACCCGTGCAGGTGAAAATAGGGAAGTACAGTGATGAGCATCAGTTTGTGGTTTGCGATTCTAGTCCTGTATGTCTGCTAGGAAGAGACCTTTTGTGCAAGTTGAATTGCACCATATACTGCACACCACAGGGAGTGGAGGTATTGACTAATGACGATGATGCTGACTTTAAAGTCGCAAATTCCAGAATATGTGTGGAATTGTATCCCACTCTGACAGTAGACGAGCTCCCCTGGGATCTGAGAGAGACAGTAGCTCCAGAAGTGTGGGATTTCACTGGGGAAGAGATTGGGTTGGTGAAAGGGGTGGACCCAGTGAAAATTGTAGTGAAACCACATGCTGAGTTTCCAAGAACACCTCAATATAAATTGACTCCAGAAACGATTGCAGGCATCAAACCCGTGATCGAATCCATGATTAAGCAGGGAATACTGAAGGAAATCGTGGGTAGTCCATGTAACTCCCCGATTATGGGTTTGCAGAAACCAAATGGGAAATTCCGGATAGTGCAGGACCTTAGAAAGATTAATAACATAGTCATTTCGTGTTGTCCAGTGGTACCGAATCCATCAGTGATACTGTTTCAGATACCGTTCCAAGCAGAATGGTTCACTGTAATTGATCTTTGTCAGGCTTTCTTCTCGATCCCTCTGGACGAAGAAAGCCATTTTCTTTTCGCATTTAAGCTGGAAGGTCGTGTCCTAACATGGTGTCGTATTCCTCAGGGGTATACAGAGAGCCCATCGATCTTCAACCAGCTTCTAAAGAAAAATCTTGAAAGTCTAGTGCTGCCCCAGAGGTCAGTTCTGGTCCAGTACATAGACGACCTCCTTGTGGCGTCAGAAACAGAGGAAGCTTGCAGGGAAGACTCTATTGCTTTGTTAAATCACCTAGCTGAGAATGGGCATAAGGTGTCCCCGGGAAAATTGCAGTACTGCCTGACAGAGGTGCAGTACTTGGGACACAGAATTGAGAAAGGTAAACGAAAAGTGTCACCAGACAGGATAGAGGCCATCATGAAGATGAATGCGCCTAAAACACAGAGAGAAGTCAGGATGTTCCTCGGAATGGTGGGATATTGCCGACAGTGGATTGCAAACTTTTCACTGAAAGCAAAGCCCTTGCAAAAACTGACGCACAAGGAGGTGAGCGATCCGGTACCATGGGACAAAGACTGTTTGATGGCGTTCCTACAGCTGAGAGAGGACTTGTGTCGTGCTCCGGCTCTGGGAATGCCAGATTACGATAAACCATTCTTGCTCTACTGCTGTGAGAGAGAGGGTTGCGCGCTGTCTGTGTTAGCCCAAATTCATGGGAATGCCCGTAGACCAGTCGCTTATTTCTCGGCTACTTTAGATCCAGTAGCCGCAGCGTTGCCCGGATGTCTCAAATCCGTTGCCGCAACAGGTGTCAGCATTGAGAGGTGTGAAAATATAGTCATGGGGCACCCGTTAGAGGTGCATGTGCCCCACTCTGTTGAATTATTGATGACCAGGACCAAAACACAGCATCTGACGAACAGCAGGCTCACGCGCTATGAGCAAGTCATTCTTGCTGCAGAGAACGTGACCCTCAGGAGATGCTCTGTTTTAAATCCTGCTACCTTGATGCCACTTCCAAACGATATTGAGGATGATGATGAATGTACAGACCATGACTGCCTCGATGTGACTGAACTATGCACCAAACCAAGACCCGACATCGTAGATGAGCCACTGACTAACCCAGATGAAATTTTCTTTGTCGATGGCTCATGTGTAAGAGACGAAGTTGGGCAGTTGAGAGCAGCTTACGCTGTTTGTGCAATTACTGGAGTGGTGGAAGCTGGATGCCTGGAAGGAGTACACTCCGCTCAGGTAGCTGAGATTATTGCCCTGACACGTGCCTGCCTGGCAAGCAATCAAATCCGAGTCACCATATACACTGACAGTCAATATGGTTACGGGGTAGTTCATGATTACGGGCAGTTGTGGTCTCAAAGAGGTTTCATGACCTCTTCAGGCTCTCCCATTCGCAATGGAGAGTTTGTGCGCCTGTTGTTAGAGGCGTTGCAATGTCCAGCAGGTATCGCAGTTGTGAAGTGCACCGCACATACCAGAAATATGGACTTCGTGTCACAAGGCAATAGATATGCCGACGAAGTCGCGCGGTATTGCGCGGAAACAGGGTACTCTTTCACGGAGGTGGAAGTGGGTGGAATAAATGTAAGGACTGAATTAGCCATGATATTAGAAACTGTTGATACTTGGGACGAACTAAAAGACATGCAAGAAAATGCTCCTGATTGTGAAAAAGAAACATGGCAAAAGGCAGGATGTGTGATGGGTGAGGCCCATTTCTGGGTCTCAGCAGATGGCAGAGCAGTGTTGCCCAATGAGATGGTGAGCCCAATGGCCAGACACCTACATGGTCCTGTCCACTTAGGAAGAGATGCTATGCTGAGAGTGTTTAGACAGACCTGGTATAACCCTAAGTTCAGAGTAGCAGCCGAAGCAGTGTGCCAACGTTGTGTGACGTGTCAGCAGTTGAATGTAGGGAAAAAGACACCAGTTGCACTGAGCCACATTGGGAGGTCAGGAGGTCCATTCAATCGAATGCAGGTAGATTTTATTGAAATGCCAAGGTGCAGCCGCCTCCGTTATATCCTGGTGGTTGTTTGCGTTTTCTCCAGATGGGTTGAGGCATACCCTACACGTAGGTGCGACACCCTCACAGTAGCCAAGTTACTGCTTAGGGAGCTTATCCCGCGCTTCGGGGTGCCGGCCTCTTTGGAATCAGATAGGGGAACGCATTTCAACAGCTCGCTTGTGAAAATGATTTGTGCAGCCTTGAACATAGATCAGAAATTACATTGCAGTTATTGACCAGAGGCTTCAGGAATTGTGGAGCAAATAAATGGCACCATCAAGGCCAGAATTGCAAAGGTGTGTTCATCAACATCCTTGAGTTGGCCTGATGCGTTGCCATTGGTCCTTATGAGCCTCCGTAGTACCCCGGATAGGAGAACTGGTTTGTCTCCTCATGAGGTATTGATGGGAAGAGCAATGAGGTTACCTTCTGTCCCAACTGCTGCACTGATTAGCATCACAGATGATATGATCCTGGACTATTGTAAGGGGCTGTCTGACGCCATTCATTCTGTGTCCCTTCAGGTGCAGGCTGCCGAGGTACCATCGTGCCAGGACCCGTGTCATGACTTGCTTCCTGGGGACTGGGTCCTGGTGAAAAAACACGTGAGAAGAAGCTGCTTGGATGTTCGTTGGCGTGGGCCCTTCCAGATCATCCTGATCACGAACACGGCAGTGAAGGTGGGAGGCCTGCCCAACTGGATCCACGCGTCGCACACGCGGAGGGTTCCAGCACCTCTGGAAGACACAGCTCCTCTCTCGGATAGACGTCCAGCTGCGGACCGAGAAGCCATAGAGGGGGCCAGCCAAGCTGTAGAGGTGCCAGCGGAAGCGAGGAACGAGTCTGACCAAGCTGAGGACGGTCAGTACAGCAGCGAAACAGACGACGCTACTGAAGGTGAAAGTAGCTGGGAGTACGAGTCAGACACTGACAGGTCTGACAGAGAGCGTGAACAGACAAGAAGGAGAAGGAGCAGAAGGGTACGTGGAGAAGCGGATTGGCCACAGAGAAGAAGCTCTAGTCTGAGGTCAACTCCAGAGAGAACCCTTCCTCCGATATCAGAAGATTCAGACCCGGAAGAAGGTGCTCAGGGCGCTGAAGCACCGGTCTTGAGAAGGTCAAGAAGAGTGCGTGTACCTAGCAGAAGATACTCCACCCCTGAGTGGACATATCTGGCGACAGATGGCTTCGAAACCAGTGACAGGGAGGATCCGAGCGGTGGTGGTGTCCAGTTCTGAGCCCATCGTCACAGTGGAAATACGACTGTTAGTACCCGGAGTCGAACAAGAAGGGTCACTGACATTCATGGTTCCCCGACCTCCCCGCCTCAGCAAGTTAAAGCACATGTTTCTCACAGAATTGCAATTCCCCGATTTTGGTACAAAGATATCAGCCCAAGAAGAGCACAATCTTCGTATGGAAATATTGAACTTTGCTGTCGAAGCTGCAGGCGACCGCCTGATAGTAGATGCTTAAAAGACTTTGTAAATAAGCGAGAAGAAAAGAAGATTACCTAGCGCCCAGGAAGCAGAGAATCTTAGGGACCTTCCCATGAGTTACTGGAGAAGGGCTAGGGTTGTCTGTATTGAACCATAAAGAACTTTTGCGAAGAAGGTTGTCAGCTTCCAGTTGTGTGGTTCTAAGGACAAAAAAGGAGTAAAAGAGACTGTAAAGGAACGAAAAGGAAAGAACTTTGTGCCAAGATACGAGAGAGCCATACAGTCTGACGAAATGGAGGCCGGCACCCAGAACCGCAGAGCGAAATGTATAATAGGTACACTAATAGTAGGAGTGATAATATTAATAGCTTTAGTAGTAACAGTCTCTTATGTAAAGGGACGTGAGGAAGAGGCAAAGGTAACTGATGTGAAATCTGTAGAGGCGCTTACACCCACCGTTGCTGGTGAGAAAGGGGAAAACACACAAGAAAAAGCGTTATTAGCTGCAGAAGCCCGCAGGTTACACGTAGATGAGTCCCAAGGTGACTTTAGGTCAAATGCTTATGCTAAACTATTATATGAATACGTGGATGCCATGGAGGTCAAGGACTGTTACGTCTGCATGCAGTTGCCGGCGTCTGTAGATGAAGGCATTCGATATCATCACCTCCCGCTGACATATGGCATTACATGTAGCTTATTGCTTAGTATATTTTATGGGAGAGATAGTTTTGAATACTATTTCTCCAATTACGATGCAGTGTTACCAGAAGTCCCAAATTATAAACAAATGAATAAATGGGACTACTGGAAGAGTGAAGACAGGTTGGCAAAGTTTTTCATTCCTTGGATTACCTTAGATACTTCACATGCCCGTAGAAATAACCTGACATGCAAGGTGTCAGAAGTCGAGAAGAAGTTTATAGGGCAGGTGGATGATCGAAATAGGAGACAAAAGATTTTGAAAAAATCAGGACAATGGAAAACAGATTGGACCGAGGAAGAAAAGGCACACAAGAGAAAGGGTAGTAGTGGTCCAATAGCTTTAGATAGAACGCAGAGAGGAAAGTTATGTCTTCATAGAGCCAAAACGTATTATGAAAATGTATACTTGGGAGAAGTTAGCTGTGAACATGCTTTCAATTTAGAGTACTATACTAAGGACTTCCTGAAGGGAATGCAAGCGATTCCAAATGTGTATTTTGTATGTGGGAGAAATGCCTACGTGAGACTACCTGACAACTGGTATGGATCATGTTACTTGGCAATTATCTTCCCTAAAATATATCATGCCCAAGACTTAGAGATCATTGAGGGCAAGACATCATCGAGGGGAAGGAGAGATGTAGGAGATGCAGAAATGGTAGGAGATGTCTTTGGAGCTGTGTTCCCTCTTCTGGGATTAATCCTTAATGATGTTAAAATTAGACGACTGGCAACAGTCGTAGACAGGTTGTCTGCCAGCACTGCTCAGTCCTTAATGCTGGTAGAAGGAGAGATGCAATCGATAAGGGCTATGGTTCTCCAGAACCGTCTTGCATTAGACGTCCTATTAGCAAAAGAGGGCGGAGTCTGTAAGGCTTTGAAGGTCCAGGAATGTTGTACTTACATTC
This sequence comes from Lissotriton vulgaris, assembly GCF_964263255.1. Taxonomy (NCBI): domain Eukaryota; kingdom Metazoa; phylum Chordata; class Amphibia; order Caudata; family Salamandridae; genus Lissotriton; species Lissotriton vulgaris. Next base: position 748,594,617 of record NC_141685.1, on the reverse strand, counting down.
CAGACAATTCGAAGCCCCTTGAGAAAGTTATTAGGAACATAACTGATATTCACAAAGAGATCGAAGACCTGAGCAGAGAAAATGTCTGGGAAAAGGTGGGCCATGGAATAAGTGAAGCAGGAGGTTGGCTCACCACCTTAGGCAAAAGCTTTGTGTGGAAAATACTAAAACCTATCATCATAATATTGATCTGTGGGATCGTGTTGTGGGGATTGGTGAGGGTATTCAAATGGTACAGAGCAAGAAGGTCAGAGAGGGCTCAGAGAAAACAGCTGCAGAGATTGGCTGCCATACAAGATAGTCAGTACCGGAGCCTGAGGGCTCTGGAAACACAGAAACGAGTTATGCTAGCAATCACTGCAGTTTAAAGGTTAATGATGACCCCGAGAGGTCATCAAAGGGGGGAACTGAGAGAGCGCAAACTGACCTAAATGTAGAAGTGCGTCACACTTACACGTAGTAAGCACAAGTCATGAAGAGAAATGCCATGAGTGCTGATAGTACCTGCATCTATATTCTGAAATGTGTAGTTAATATAGAGATTTAAGGAGAAGTGGAACTAATACAGAAATGTGTGAAACTATATGATTTTATTAGACGTGATTATTCCTGAATCCATGTTGTGTAGCTGCTAAAATGTAAGATGGCATACGGAAACGTCGAACGTGGTAGGCCTCAGGGCCAGAGCTAGAAGGGAGGGGGAAGGTGGTTCAAATTCACAACATGGATTGCACTAATGTTTAGTAATAATGAATAGGCCATGATTTATAGATGTGTTTACCGAATAAATAGAATAAGAGTATTAACATGCTAATAATTAAAGAAGAAGTTGAATACTATAATCATTATGAGAAATGTTGTAAGGCTGGAATGCTTTAACGTTGATTTACACATATTAGTCTGGGCCGGAGAATGTTGCAACGCGGTTGGAAGACTATGAGAATTGGGATTTGGCTGCAGATGTCTGTCTGTAAGAGAAAAGGGGGTATTCAATTATAAATAATATGAATAGAAGTTTGTTCAAGAGACGGACCAGACATGGAGGAGGGTTCCGGAATGTTTAAGGGGTATCAGCGGGCCGGAGAAGAGTCTGAGAAGCAAGGTCGACTCTAACCACAAGGCCTCATCATGGAAAAAGCCAGAAGCTACACCACGTGAGGGGCGTCTCACGAGGGGCGTCCTAAATGTTGTTGTATTTTTGTATTAGGGACAGCACCCCTGGGTGGAGAGAGAGCAGAAGCCTGAGGACCCTTAAGAGAGCGGATGGGTAGGCAGAGAGGGGTCATGATTGGAGAACTATAGGTTTTCACCAAGAGATCTGAGAGTGGGTGACTTCCCTTGGGGGTCATTCACTGCTGACACCTTTTGTTAGGTAGGGACCTGGTTAAGTAGGGATACCATCTAGATCAGGGTAGGGACAGCCTAACCTGTATTTTCCCTCCGGCTGTAAATGACTGAGAGATCTCAATATGTGTCTATGCTAATAGCCCTATTATTTTTAGAACTGGTTCTTGTAGTTTCCGTTGCTCGTCTGAGGGCTTTCAGAGAGCACATGTATGTAGTTGGGCCCGTGTATCTGGTGAATCCCATTTTGAGATGCTTGTACCTGCAACTTATCTTGACTTTATAATAAATCTTTGAAAGCTAGAAGTTGTTTGTGATCTTTTGGAGCGGAGTCCTTTATTGGGTAAACTAACTTGGTAAGAGATGCACTTTCTTCCCTCAACGACAGGCAATAAAGGTTCAGTCGACCAGATCGGGGTTTTAGATCAATAGTGATAAGGTATCGATCAAAATCTCGCCCTTCCAGTTGGTAGCAGAGGATGGTTGCCTTCTTGAGGAAGGTGATCTAGGCCAGGTTAGATTACCCCAAGGCCCCTAGAGATCGATGATCGGAAGAACCGCCCGCCGAAGAAGGACCGGATGATGTGAGACAGAAAAGCAGCAGTATCGGTCGAGAGTGAGTATAAAGGGTCATGCGTGTTAAGATTGCGGTGTTTTGTATTGTATCTATGTTGTAATGTCTGGCGGAGTTGAATGCCTGTAGAGTGACTGTGGAACAGGTTGTGAGCGCGCACAACCGGTGGAAATCTTAAGTTCAAGGAGAGCTTAAGTGGTTCGGGTGTATCGGACACCCAGAGTAATTGTTAACTAGAGTGAAGGGGGTCATGAGGTACCATTGATCACCCGGAAGACCGAGATAGGGGGAACGTAAGAGTGAGTGCGTGAGTAACGGACGCTGGTCGGAAGTTACTGTGTGGGTGTAAAGAACCTATCAGAGAGACGATAGACATCTCGTCAGTTGTGTTGACAATTACAGATAGACTGTGGACGTACAGTCGAGGGAAGTGACCGCTTGGTCGGAAGTAGTCATTTTTCAGAGTATGAATGGGACGCATGCATGACCGCGAGGAGAGCTGAGAAAGGAGGGGTGCTGCTGCGAAGCGGAGACTAGTGACGTCAGAAAGTGCCGCGCTGGGATTGGCCGGCCGGTGAAAGACCGCGCTGCGATAGGCCAGCTAGCAAAATCGCGCTAGGATTGGTGGATTGTCATCAGGAAGTAAACAGAGTATTCAAGCTGGAAATTTTGCGCATAATTATGAAGTGTTTTAAATGGTTAAGAGCGCTGTTTAAAAGAGAGCGCAGGGGATCGTATGAAGGGGAAGAAGCCCCGCCGGAGGGTACACCAGCTCGTTATATGGGGACAAATGTTGGGCTGCATACGATTCTGTGGATCACAGAGTGGAGTAAGATTACAGACGGAAATGAGGAACTCACGTTCCCGAAGTACGGGACGTTCAGATTAGAGGTGCTACACAGATTAAAAGCAATTATGACCTCAACGAGACCCTTGCCCAGACCAACCCAGTTTGAAGCCCTTAATGCATGGATTAGGGCAGCGCATGAAAAGAACATGAACAGACGGCAAGAAAGAGTGAAACGTTCGGTAAGGGCAGTACAGGATGCCAAGTGGGATGCGGATGCTAAAAGATGGAGGGTGCATAACATGGAAGTAAATAAATTGTATCCAGTGTTAGAGATGCCCGGGAACAAAAGCCCCCTAGAAGAAGATGACGAGAGCGAGACAGAGGACAGCCTGATAAACAGATTATTGACAGACAGGCCACCCCCGTATAACAGAGCAGGGGGAGATGATGAGAATAGTGAGAAGGGGGGGGGCAATGCAGGAGAGCATAGGCCGCTTCCCAGGCCTGATTGGGATCCCGCTGCAAAGAAAGAACTGTCCCAGCCTAGCCAGGTGCAACAGGTGGTCGGGAGGTTTGTGGTGCAAAGGCCGCCAGAGACGGAGTGTGCCACATCCTACGCATTACCTGATGCACTACAGGTACCTGTTACCATAGGTCCTATAGTATCGATATATGACCCAGAGAGAGCTAGAGGGGAAGAACGGGTACGGAGGGACAGAGAAAGAGCAGAGATGGCAAGGAGGAATGATACGATCAACTCCCCAAGCCAGTTGCCGATACCAAGAGAGTGGAGCACCCCAGTACACACAACAGGAGATCCGGGGGGCCATAGATGGCCAGAGGATATGAGGGGATCAGGACGGAAATCCTTTCAGGAGTTAAACGAGTACATGAAGAAGTGGGATGAGGCAGTTGAGGCTCACAAGAACATCATAACTGCGGAAGCTGAAAGGGAAAGGCAAGACAGCAGAGCCCGGACTCACTGCGGGGCTGAAGAGAGCAGTCCGGAGTGGGACGGGAGGGAGAAGGACAGTAGGAGAGGCACCCATTGGGCCCGGAGTGGAGGTAGATCAGACCTGGAAAACGGGGGCCCAGAGAACGGGGGGGTGTCTCGCCCAATACGTAGTGATGAAGACAGGAGGGCTCGGGAGTACAGAGACAGCTTTAAGTGTATTCACTGTGTGCCCGGCAACAGAGAACAGAATGAGAGTTGCGAGAGGTCGCACCATAGTCCCTGTGATGACGGACATAAGCGCAGCCCAGGGAATATGGGAAACCAGGAAGGATCGTATCAGATACTGAGTGATACGAGGCCAAGAGAGAATGGAGACCGAAGGGAGAATAGCAGAGAGTCCTACTGTGAAAAGAGAGGAGAGAATGGACAAAGTAAGATAGGGGGTAACAGGCCCGTGTTCCATCACCTTCCAAGATCGGATGGCCGAGCATGGGACCTGGAGAGATGGGAGCAAGAGAGAGCACTCCCCAACTCTCCCGAACCCAAACGTAGGGCCCGGAGTTGGGATGGGAGAGAAACCTGTGAACCTCCCTCGAAGGAGTTATTGCGAGCAGAAATAAAAGCCAAAAGACTCGATGTCTCCAGCTTAAAGTCAGATCTGGATGACATGGTAGACGGTACCCTGCCCTTATCTTGACTTTATAATAAATCTTTGAAAGCTAGAAGTTGTTTGTGATCTTTTGGAGCGGAGTCCTTTATTGGGTAAACTAACTTGGTAAGAGATGCACTTTCTTCCCTCAACGACAGGCAATAAAGGTTCAGTCGACCAGATCGGGGTTTTAGATCAATAGTGATAAGGTATCGATCAAAATCTCGCCCTTCCACCTGCATGTTCATGAGTGACCATCTCTGCCCGGAAGTGCTGCTGAGGTTCCTTTTCCCTGGAAGCGATCTTGTGGGGGCCCGGACATGTCTCCTGTTGTACCTTTGTTTCATTGTATTTGTACTGGCACAGATTATGGCAATAAATCATGTGTACTGTGTTATAGTGAAAATAAATAAAAAGATCAGTTCAAACGTTTCATAAATTGGATGTGTGGTGCTTAACACCATGGACACATCTTTGCACCACAGTGCAAAGGTGCGTATTTGATATTCAGCCTAAGTGTTGTACTTGAAGTAATTTTTCACACATTGTATGTGGGCTGTAAAGTGCAGCACACCAGAAAATTGAGAAAAGTTAGGAGAAATAAAAACATTTCTCCTTGGTAGCACCTGCCTCATTATTTATTTTTTGCGAAAAACCCTGTCTACTTATTTTACAAGACAGGACTTTATGTTAAAACCATGGCTGGTAGTGAAGGAATGTGTATGTACCATCCATGGCACACCCCTTTGAAGCAAAATAGAGCAAAGCTGTGCAAAGCTTTATTTGTGTAACTCTCCAGCGTAAAAAAGTTATTTGCTGGACAGAAAATACTCAAGCTACAATTTGCATCACTTTGCGTGACTTTTCTGTGGCACAAGTTTTGATAAATCTTCCCCCTTGTTAGAATAGAGTTTAGTTTAAATTGGATGCAAAATACCACTATACCCAGTGCAAAAAACGCTGGTAATAGAAGCCCTGATGTACTAATTTCCCAATAGACGCAGAGTGAATAGAACCCTTTGGTACATCAGACACTTAGGGCCCCATTTGGATGGGTGGCGGATTGCCCACGCCGGGCCAGCGGTAGTCACCGCTGGCCCGGCGGGGGCAATCCGCCCGCCATCCCTGTAGGAAAGACCCCCGCCATATTATTAAGACTGGGGGTCCACGGCGGACGGAAAGACCATCCGCCGCTTTTCCGCCCGGTCGACATGTCGACCAGGGCGGAAAAGGGTTCAATGTGGTGGCGGTGTCTTTCAGACACCGTCAGCCATATTAGAATGTGCCTTTGTGAATGCCTTTCCGTGGCAAAAGGCATGCAGAGTCTACTTGGGGGGCCTGTTGCGGTCCCCCATGGACTCCGGGGGGTGGGGGTTGCACATGTGGGTACCTATGGTTCTCCCCTGCCTTTCAAAGAACAACGTGGCAGGCACCACGCAGTGCCTGTCACGCTGTGCTTTGAAAAGCACAACATGTATTTTTAGCATTGCGGCGGGCGGTGCTTTCAGCACCGCCCACCGCAATGTTAAAAATACGGGATGAGCCCGCCACTGTGGCGGACGCATCCTAATTGCCCCCACGGGACCCCCGCCCTTATGGCGTGTGGTCCCTTTTACCGTGAGGATGGCGGCCTAATGATGCCCTTAATCTCCAGCCAAAATGCTGTGGCATGTTTATCCACGATTATGGATATTAACCCCTTCAGCGCAGCGCGAATTTACGCGCTGTGCTGAAGGTTCTAATGAGCCTATCGGCTCATGATGGAACGGTTCCGTCATGAGCTCAGCTCAACCGACGCTCATGACGGAACCGTTCCGTCATGAGCATGGAAGGGGCTAAATAAGCATGAAAGATGTTTGAAATATGTACTTGGGACCTTATTTACAAGAAAATGATGCAGTGCACGCTGCAAGCCATTTTGCTGCGCCAAGCTGGGTCATTTTACAGTGCAATGCAGAATGGTCTCAGTAAGTATTCATTCAACAGCACACATAATATAAACAGAGATTAAGAAACATACTCAGAAAAAAACAAGTTGTGTGACAGTGTTGGTTATTCACACTGAACATATATTATTATATAAATCAATAATGCAAAAACACTTTAAAAGCTGCAAGTGCCCAGAGGGAAATGGGAGAAAGTGTTGGGAAAGTTTGGTGATTTGAGTGAGGGTGATGGGGTACAAGGAAACAGAGTATTGTGCAAATAACATATTCTTATTTACATGAAACAATGGCTCATCACTTCAATCAATCAATGTTGATTATTCCACCGGCAAGATATAAAGTGTCGATGTATCGACCCCCGAAAGAATGTAGGTTCTTGAATTCCTTACGGAGGGGTCTTCCTCAGGCCCGTAGTGAAAGGGGGGGGGGGGGCACCTGTAAGATTCCTGAGGTTATTGAAAAAGCCCATTAGGTGCACAGCCACTACATACGGGATGCCGTGAAGCAATCAGGCGACCCGGCAGGGCGAAATCGCTACTTGCGGGGATGGCCCCGTTTATGGGGAGGGACCAAGCACACTGATGCATCTTATAAACAACAAAATGATACATCTGTGTGCTTTCCCCTGCGCTGGCGTTGCACCACTCCTATGCTTTGGCGGGGTGTGTGGGTGGGGTAGGATTCTGACGCTTTCCCAGCTATACAAAACGTTGTAAATCTGGGAATGTGTCAGGTTCCTTGGATGTTGCATGGGAACACTCCAGCAACACCCATGGAATGCTCCTTTCACACAGAGTAATGCGTGAAAGGGGCCCATATTTACAAGACCATGAAAGTCACACAGGGTGGCTTTGGCCTGCCTTGTAAATCTGGGGAAGCCCATTTTGCAGCAGATGCTTCAAAAAATTTGATGCACCGGCGGTGCAATGAACTTGAAAATGAGGCCCTTGGTGTTTACTAAAAAAAATGGAATAAGTGCAGGGGCCCAAGGTTTTGCTAAGGGTCCCAGCGGTGCTGCCAGAAATAGGGAATGGCAAATAGCAAGACATCCTAATTTTTGTTTCACCTCATTCTTCTTTCTTCCACCATCCTAATCTTCTTGTCTCTTTATGTTAATGCCCGTTTTTTGCATTTCCCCCCTTCCCCCTTTGTCATTGATTTCCTATCTTTCTCCTACTTTCGTCTTTTCTACTCTGTTGCTGTGGCTTAAACGCTGATGATAAAAAATAAACCCAGGTCCCCAAAAATGAGTGTCGGTGCACACCGCCTGAGAACACCAGCACAAGTAAAGTACTGTCATTGAGAAAGTTGAGGTAGATGGAAGATATAGTGACTGTAAGCTGCAAGAGAAATCTTCCAGTTATGAGAAATAAACAATAAGTATAAGGGGGAGGGGAACACGAACTATGAGGGGCATGATGGGCCTCCAGAATCTTTGAGGGGTTTTGAAGTCTTTTGCACAGCTGGTACTGCATGCCATGTCAGAGGTATCACACCTAGTCCTGACTGGCAATCCATTTAACCCACTGATCTGTCCTACCTACTAGATCACAAGGGCAAAAAGAGGTTAACACGATTAAGGATTCCTGATGAGTGTAAGACAAGCTGCTTGAGGGCAGGGCATCTTAGTTTGGCTCACGGCCAGGCAGGCCTTTGATTCCACTGGGCATGGGCATTTTCCCAGTGGACTAAAGCAGTTTTTAATAGCTCAGGGCCGCTCCTGATGCCTCTCACTTTCCCCGGCGCCCAGGTTTAATTGCAGAGGGGGAGGGTAGAGAGAAAGCGACCAGAGAGGCAGAACAGAGAGAGGATTCCATATTCACAGAGCCCTGTGCCAAGTCTGAGGCGGCGAACATCCGCCGGCATGCTGGTGATCTCACCGTCATGCTACACCTCAGGCGTCACAGGTAACCAGGCGCAGGGGAAGCAGAAAACAAAAACAAGCACGGGACCGGCTGCCAACAAGGTATGCCAACGTCAATGCTGCCGAGAAGCCACTCATCGGGCAAGTCAGAGCCGAATGCAGCCCTTGGTTTACATAACAGCATTGTGACTTTTTAAAATTGTAAACATGTTTATTTATTTGCTCATTTCGTATAGCACGACACAGCTACTTCAGGGCACTGTTCACCTCGAAATGAGAGTGCGTGATGACGACATAAGAGGTGTCCAATCAACTATTTTTTATTTTTTTTATTTAATGCGATCTTATATAGTGCGAACTTTACCCGAAGGTGTCAGAGCGCTTTACATAAGAACCAGTTGCAAAACATAAGGACTAAGGATTACATGCGTTACATAAAAGATACAAACAGAAAAAATTGCAAACGTACAAGATGTAAAGTCGCACAAGAATGAGATACAAACAGAAAGAAAAATTGCAAATGTACAAATAGTAAAGTCACTCAAGGAAGAGATGCGAATGGATATACTCTAACAGGTACATGCATCAAAGGATTTTGCGATCCCAAACGGTGTGAATCGCAAAAATCGGCCGTTTGCGATCGCAAAATCAGCTTTTGGAATGCATGAAGGGTGAAGGCCCTAGCAATTTGAGAATTCGCAAATATTTGCAAATTCTCAAAATGAGATTGCATTTAAGGAATCGCTATTTGCAATTCCTTAAATGCAATGCATGAAACTTTAAAAAAATGTGAATTCGCAATTAGGGGGAGCAAATTACCATGAGGTTGAACCTCATGGTAATTTGCGAAAACTTTGAAAAATGCACTTTTGTGCATTTTTCAAAGTTTCATGTTGTGCCACACATGCCCTAAGGGCATGTGTGTGCACAACATATGTGCACAGATTGATTTCAGGGGTGCAACAGGGTGTCCTTTGGACACCCCTGCACCCTTGAAATCGCATTCTCAATTTGCGATTCGCTAATTGCTAATCGCAAATTGAGAATGTCTACCCATTCATTCCTATGGGTCTCTAGGCCCATAGGAATGAATGGGGAGGTATTCCTTAATTGCGACTCGCAATTTGCGAGTCGCAATTAAGGAATATTAAGAAATCGCAATTTATTTAGCGATTTCTTGATGCATTGCATTTTGCAATTCCTTAATTGCGATTCCTTATTTTTCGCAATTAAGGAGTCGCAAAAAGCAATATTGATGCATGTGCCTGTTAGAGTCACATAGGAATGATAGAGAGTACAAAGGTCTACTGTATATACTAGTGATTAGAGTTATCTCTATATACATAGGAAAGGGATACAAATGGATATACTCTAAGAGTCACATAGGAATGGTAGAGAGTACAAGGGTCTACTGCATATACTAGTGATTAGAGTTATCTCTATATACATAGGAAAGGTATATGAATGGATATACTCTAAGAGTCACATAGGAATGATAGAGAGTACAAAGGTCTACTGCATATACTAGTGATTAGAGTTATCTCTATATACATAGGAAAGGGATACGAATGGATATACTCTAAGAGTCACATAGGAATGGTAGAGAGTACGAGGTCTACTGCATATACTAGAGATTAGAGTTATCTCTATATACATAAGGAAGGGATACGAATGGATATACTCTAAGAGTCACATAGGAATGGTAGAGAGTACAAAGGTCTACTGCATATACTAGTGATTAGAGTTATCTCTATATACAGAAAAGCAGAGTTCCATTAAGTGGGGTCGGAGGGGGGATGCAGTCACAGCACCAAGGGAGGGTGGGAGAGATACTAGGGTATGGAGAAAAGGCAAATCAGAAAAGGGAAGAAACATTTGAGGGTCATCAAGGGGGGAAACGAAGGAAAAAGGTTGAAGGACGAGGGAATGGGCAAGATGGCGGGTCAGGGTCCACAGTAAAGCGGCCGAGAGCCGCAGCGAAATGGTGGCCAGGACAAAAGAAAAAGTAAAGTAGTCCAGTGAAGTCCATTTTTTTTTTCACGGACCGCTGCTTTGGTTTGCGGAGGGGTGTGTGTATCCCGAGGGCCGCTCCGCACTGGCCCTCTCTACTGGCCCAGAATTGCGGGGCTGCTGCAGACGTGAGGTAATGGGGCAATGTAGGTGGTGCTTCTGGTACTAGGGAGCTGAGGGCCTGCGCAGTCTGCAAACTGTTCTACTGCGCTCTCTCTTCTCCGTGCGTGATTTTGTCTGATCGCAGGTCTAAAATGGCGGCGCTCTGTTGTTCTGCTTCCACTTTTGTTTTGGTTCTTAGTGTCACTGGGCTTTTTCCCCGCCCCAATCTTGTTTCTCTACATCCCCCCGTTCTCGTGTGATCGCCCCTGGGAGTGCCGCTTCTGGCAGGGGTCTGGAGGCTCTTAGGCGCCATGCGGATCATTTTATGCGCCGTCTGTGTGGTGCAGCTGACGCAGCTCCTTTCACTTGTTCTGAGTCTCAGCGCGGGGACACACCGTTGGTGTAACCAGGCACTCCTCTGAAGATCCTAATAGATCACTTCTTCTAACAATTCTGAGATCTAGTCAAGATCTAGTCAGAATGATTAATCTTTTGAGGAGTTTCCTGGGACATGGATAGTTGGGCTCTGTCCTCAAGGTCGTGTTGACAACGTTCCATTGCTTTGAACTCCTAGGCATCCATCCCTGTGTCTTATTCCCTCGAGTTGTGTTAAAACTCCGGGTGAAGTAACGCAAGTCGAAAATATGTGCGTTAGAGCCTGGAATTATCGGTCCTAAAACTCTCGACCCGAAAATTCCAGGCCAGACAGACTGCCAAGGCCTGGGGCTGCAGGCAGCAGCATTGCCCAACCCATGCTCACCCCCAGCAGTAGTCTGTCCAAGGGGTGTACAATGCTCCCCTCGGACAGACAAAGGTGTGCCCTGATGCACTCTGACCCCAACACCACCCCGACTCACTCGCAGTATTTCTAGATACACGTTGGAGCATGTGGAAATGTATGCCCTTGTCCCGTAATAGTGAAAAACTGCACTGCAATACAATCTGTAAATCTGGGTTCTTCCAGAGTGTACTGGGGGCCTAGGTTTTGCATGTACTAAAATATGTGCCACTATGTCCCAGAATGCAAAGGGCTGATAACTCAAAAGCTCGGATTAGGTCAAGGTATTAGACTGAATAAGGGACATTTGGCAGCTATGCAATCTATTGCTTTGTATTAGGTGGAACTAGAAGAATTGAGTGGTAAACAGATGTGGGCTGGGCATTAAAGACATGTTAGCCATACCAGACATGCTTTCTTGTAAGAGTCCCACATATCTCCCACTTCTCTCCTTCAGAACATGTCCATCTCCAAGACTAGGAGCTGCTCTTGGGAAATATTTGGTTAACTTGTGATGCATCTGATAAGCTGCTAGATCCTTTATTTGACACATAAACTAATTATGAGACATTTTGAATAATCTGTGACTAAACGTGCACTAATGACAGCTACATGGGAAAAAATGTGATGGAACGTAGTTACTGCATTGTAAAAGCATGCAGTTGAAAGTAGAATAGATAAAGTTGCATTTATTGAATAATATAGGTTCTAACTTTATTAACCAGCCATGATATATTATATTAATTTGTACTAGAGTGCTAAAGTGATGTACTCACATGTTACGAAATCCCTACTCATCCTCAACGAAATAGTAATGTGTGTAAAGAACTTATGAAATCCAACGTAATATAGTTACGTTTTACATGTGATATGGAAGGGTTTAGTTCAGAATTTCATCACTGCATATGTGAAATTGTGCACAACATGAGAATAGGGATTTGGGAGGGGCGGCCGACCAGCGGGAAGTCTGCTCCTCCCGGGGGTTTTCGGCGGGGAGGGGGGCAGCCCGCACCTCAGTTGGGCTGATTAGGCTGTTTAGGCCACGTTTGGGCTGGATGGGCTATTTTTGGGCTGGTTTTGGTCTTGTGTGATATATAGAGCTAGCCATTTCAGGGCACTACCCACCATATTGGTGGTAGTGACCCAGCAGCCGGTTGTGGGTGGTACTGGGGGAGTTATTGTTTTTTATTCTTGCCTTTGGCTGATTGCTTCCGTTGCTGTGGGCCTCTCGCTTGCTGTATTTTGACTGCCTTGCCTGGGTATTTCTGCTGTGAGGGCTCGGCGTGGTGGTGGTGGTGCAGGCATTCCTGGTGTTGTGTGCGGCCTCGCCTGATGGCGCGTTTCGAGGAACCCCGGGTGTTGGATGCCCTCCGCCTTCTTGCTGATGCGGGCCGCATGGATATCCTGCGGCCCGAAGTCAAGGTGAGGCCGCGGCGGGGCGCAGCAAGCGAAGCGGCGGCGGCAGTGCTTGCGACTGAACCGCGCGTGTGCGGCAGCGGCTTGGGTCAGAGGGAGGGGGGCGCAGCCGGGGAGCTGGAGACAAGAGGAGGCACGGCCGCGACGACACCGAGTGCGTTGCGGCGAGGCGGGAGGTGGAGCGCGGTTTTGAGGGTCGAATTGGTATTTGCGGAGGGGGCTGGGGTGGCTAGGCGCGGGGAGTACTTCGCTGGGGAAGCATTGCAGGGGGGGGTTGGGGATCTGCTGTGGGGACAGGGCTGGAGGGGCCGGGAGAGCACACCACAGCGAGAGCAGGTGGGAAGGAGGCCCTCACCCAGGAGAGTGACGGGGGGCATCTCCCCTGGTGATCGAAAGCTCGGGGGATGAAGAGAGGGAGGGCGAGGGGGGTGGGGCGGGGGTGGGGTGGAGGAGCCGGTTAGGGTGCTGCGTACTTACTGGGTGAGAGGGGGAGCTTGGCGGTGTCAAGTCAGCCGCAGACGCCAAGGTTGGGGCCGGGAAGGAGTGTGCAGGGCAGGCGGCGTGGGGGGAGGGATTTGACCACGGAGGGGTGGGGGGTTGGCGGACCGCGGGTTTTGGGCTGGAAAACACTGCGGTGTCGAGACCCAGGGGGGCAGGGGGGTTGGGGTGGGCGGGGGACAGTGGGGGGAGTCGGGGAGAGTGTCTGGGGTAGAATAGAGGTGTGGGCTTTTGGGGGAGGGGGTGAGGGTGCCTCAGTGCGGCAAGAGTTGGAGTCCCTGGTGTGGAGCAACCGGGAAGATGGGGGGGAGGGCGGCTGAGAGTTTGGGGGGTGGGGCTCGAGGGGCAGGGGCGGATATGAGGACATGGCGGTAGAGTGGGTGGGTTGGGGGAGCTTTTTCACCCCGGCATACTGGACTCCACGCCTGACAGGAACGTGTGGTGAGGCACTCGGGAGAGCAGCATGCGGCTCCAACCCGCCGAGAGGATGGGCCGGCTCTGCCTCATATGGGCGGTCGCACTCCCACGAGGGACCGGACGATGGCATCCTATGGGAGGCGGGGCGGTAGGTCCCTGCCAGCCCCACCCCGAAGGGTCGAGACGGCTGCCGGGGGATGGGGGCGGAGGTCAGTCAGTGCTGAACTAGACCCGGAGGAGTATCATGCGAGAAGAGGAGGGAGAGTGTGGATTTGGGGGAGCTAATGCGTACCTGTAGGGAGCGAGTGGGACTGAGCCGGCTGGCGCCCGGGGAGGGCGGCCGAGGGCAGGATTTGGAGGATGTCTTGGGGGTGGAGCAGGAGGATGAGATGTCCTAGCTGGATTATGAGGAGGACAGCACGGAGGAGGTGGAAATCTGGGAGGGGCAGGGGGATTGGAGGGGGGGGAACAGAGTAATGCTGTTCTTAGTTTTTGCAGGTGCACAAGAAGGGCAGAACGCAGAGAGTGGCGCCCCCCCGCTGAACTGGTTAGGTAGCGGGATCCGGTGCGGACGTCAGCCTTAACGCAAGGTAAGGAAGGTGGCAGAGCAGGGAGCAGGTTGGGTTGGATTCCAAGGGGGGGTTGGGGTGGGCGGGGGACAGTGGGGGGAGTCGGGGAGAGTGTCTGGGGTAGAATAGAGGTGTGGGCTTTTGGGGGAGGGGGTGAGGGTGCCTCAGTGCGGCAAGAGTTGGAGTCCCTGGTGTGGAGCAACCGGGAAGATGGGGGGGAGGGCGGCTGAGAGTTTGGGGGGTGGGGCTCGAGGGGCAGGGGGGGATATGAGGACATGGCGGTAGAGTGGGTGGGTTGGGGGAGCTTTTTCACCCCGGCATACTGGACTCCACGCCTGACAGGAACGTGTGGTGAGGCACTCGGGAGAGCAGCATGCGGCTCCAACCCGCCGAGAGGATGGGCCGGCTCTGCCTCATATGGGCGGTCGCGCTCCCACGAGGGACCGGACGATGGCATCCTATGGGAGGCGGGCGGTAGGTCCCTGCCAGCCCCACCCCGAAGGGTCGAGACGGCTGCCGGGGGATGGGGGCGGAGGTCAGTCAGTGCTGAACTAGACCCGGAGGAGTATCATGCGAGAAGAGGAGGGAGAGTGTGGATTTGGGGGAGCTAATGCGTACCTGTAGGGAGAGAGTGGGACTGAGCCGGCTGGCGCCCGGGGAGGGCGGCCGAGGGCAGGATTTGGAGGATGTCTTGGGGATGGAGCAGGAGGATGAGATGTCCTAGCTGGATTATGAGGAGGACAGCACGGAGGAGGTGGAAATCTGGGAGGGGCAGGGGGATTGGAGGGGGGGGAACAGAGTAATGCTGTTCTTAGTTTTTGCAGGCGCACAAGAAGGGCAGAACGCAGAGAGTGGCGCCCCCCGCTGAACTGGTTAGGTGGCGGGATCCGGTGCGGACGTCAGCCTTAACGCAAGGTAAGGAAGGTGGCAGAGCAGGGAGCAGGTTGCGTTGGATTCCACGGGGGAAGGTGTCAGTGGGGACGGATGCTAAAGGAGAGGAAGAAGTGGTGCGCCTTAATAAAGGAATGTATGTGTAGGACACAGGGATGGGCACGGACGAGGCCGGCGTCGGTGGGTCCGGGGACACTAAGACAGATGGGACGGGTGTCAGCGGTTCCGGGGACACTAAGAAGGACGAGGGGAACAAGTGGGGTACGGCGGGGAAGGAGAGTTGCGATATACCGGTGCGCAAACTACCTCATATGGGCATTACGAAACCCCTGGGGGCACATTTGTGGCTGACGACCAAAGAGAAGATTTGGAAGGGGGATTATGTTGATATTCTGAAGCTCTTGCACCGTGCGCTGACAGTGAAGGAGGGGTCAGAGGAAGAGGAACAGGAGTTGGTGAAGCGGCCAAAGGTCCCTCTGAAAATAGAAAACTGGTTGGCAGGGTTTTTGATATTCACCAGCGTGTACTGGGAGAAGTACCCTGACCGGGTGGTCGCGCTTTTTAAGTATATGGATATGATCTGGCGGGCGCAGGTCATGTACGGGGGTTATGGGTGGTCACATTATGATGAGTAGTTCCGCACGCTTGGCAGTGGACCCAGAGGCGAAGTGGGAGGAGCTTGACTCGGACCTGTATCAACAGATAATGGGCGGGGTGAAGTTTGGTGAGACGATTTATACGCCCAGCGGCCTACCGCTAGCTCTGTGCCCCTTTCTGGCCTGCCCCACCCGTGGGGGGGTGGGGCAGGGAGAAGGTGTCGCTACTACCACAGCAGGAGCTTGTTGGGATTATAACAAGGGCGCGTGTGCGCAACAATACTGTTGGTTTCGGCATGAGTGCTCCAAATGCGGGAAGCGACACCCGGTGGTGCACTGCTGGGGAGTTGTGGACAACCAGAGTCAGCAGCCCGTGAAGGCAGGGGCACAATCCGGGGGCAGGGGAGGCAGAGGGTGTCAGGGAACACTGGGAAAAGGTTCATACACCGGTTACGGTGGACCGGCTGGAAACCCGCTTAGCGTCTTAACCACGGTGTTCAGGGAGGGTTTCCGGCTGGGGTATGAAGGTCCGAGGATTCCCCCGTGGGCCGAGAATTTGAAATCGTCAATGCGCACAAAGCAGTGGTGAGGAACAAGTTGTTCAAGGTAGTGCGGGAGGGATGCATGGCGAGTCCTTTTCGGGAAGCGCCCATTCGGGATTTGATCATCTCTCCTATCGGTGTGGTGCCAAAGAAGGAGCCGGGGCAATTTCACCTGATTCAGCATCTGTCGTGGCAGGAAGGAACGTCGGTAAATTACTATATATCTGCGGAGTTGTCGATGGTGTCTTACTCTTCCGTGCATGTGGTGCGGCGTCTGGTGGCATCGGTAGGCGCGGGCGCCCGCATGACAAAATGTGACATTAAATCTACGTTCATGCTGCTGCCGGTGCATCCGGGAGATCACCAGCTGCTAGGGATCCAGTTTGAGGGAGACATATTCGTGGACAAGGCATTGCCCTGGGGTGTTCGATCTCGTGTGCTCTATTTGAGTGCTTCAGTACCTTCTTGCAGTGGGCTTTTTCCCTGGCACACAGGCAATGAGACGTGACGACCTACCTGGAGGACTTCTTCTTGGTGGGGCGGCCTGGTTCGGCGGACTGCAAGCAGCAGCTGGATGGTTTTACGGAACTCATGGGCTACCTGGGTGTGCCCCTGGCGCCAGAGAAGATGCAGGATCCCAGTACGGTGCTGTCATTTTTGGGAATAGAGCTTGACTCTGTGGCCATGGAAGCACGCCTACTGGAGGATAAGAAGGTGCATATGATGGCACTGGTGCACAACATTTTGAGGAAACAGAAGGGCACGGTGCGGGAGGTACAGGTTTTGCTGGGCCATTTGAATTTTGCGTGCCTCATCGTGCAGGCGGGCCACACTTTTTGCAGACGGCTAGGACTGGTGCTGTCCGACTTGACGTTGCCACATCATCACCTGCGTTTGTCGGCGGGGACGAAGGAGGACCTGCGCATGCGGTGGGCCTTCTTGGAGCGTTTCAATGGTGTGCCCATGGCACCCCCCAAGCACTGGGAATGGGAAGTCACCATCTTGTCGGATGTGGTGGGGTGGGCGGTTTCGGTCTGTAATGGTGGGGGATGTGGTACGTGAAGGAATGGCCGCCGCATTGGCAGGGTGGGGGCTGGAGCATCGCATTCCTGGAACTATTCCCGCTGGTGGTGGTGGTGACAGTGTGGGCGCAAGAGCTAGCACACAAATGGGTGATTTTTAAAGTGGACAACATGTCGGTAGTGCAGGTGATCAATAGACAGTCGGCCAGGGACACTCAGGTGCTCAAGCTGCTGAGGGTGTTTGTGCTACGTAGTTTGGAGCATGACATTTTGTTTCAAGCACGACATGTGCCGGGGGTGAACAATGACATTGCGGATGCTTTGTCTCATTCACAGTGGCAGAGGTTCCATGGGCTGACCATGGAGGTGAACGAGCGCAAGACGCCAGTGCCGTTGGAAATGTGGTCAGTGGGAGAGACCAGGTCGTACAACTGGTAAGAGCGTTGGTGACCTTTTCTACCGGGAGTGATTACGAACAGATATGGCAGGAATTTTGGGAATGTGGGGCAGTGCGGCAGGATGACCGCTGGCTACGGGGCGAACAGGTGGTTCAGTTTATGCTGTGGATGTTGGACAAGCGGATGTCGAAGGCGACGACTGCCGGCAAGTTGTCGGTCGTCGCTTTCATGGGGAAGTTCTGGTGGGGTTATTGTTCGTCAGTGGGGGAACTGGGAATGCGGCTATTGGAAGGTTGGTTGCGTGAGAAGGGTGCCAAGGTTAGCCGGCGTCGGCCCATCACTGCGTGTATGCTGGGGGGTTTGATACGGCTTTTGCCGACAATTTGCCACAACCGAGAGGAGACCGCTCATGTCATGGATGTATTTTGGGGCTTTTCGGGTTTCAGAATTGGTGGGTCTCAGGGGTAGGCCGGGGGTCCTTTGGGGGGAGGTGGAGCTGTGAGCTCGGGAGGTAGCAGTGCTGGTACAAAGTTCTAAGACCGACCAACAGGGAGCGGGGAAGTGGGTGGTGATGGGCCCAGTGGAGACAGGTGCGGTGTGCCCGGCATTGTGGGGGGGGATTCTGGCGTTCGGACGGCGGGTGGTGACAGGGGAAGTCTTCTGCCAGTTTGACAAGGGCAGGGTGACAGTGGCTCAGCTGCTATGGGTCCTGCGACAAACCCTACGTGCCCTGGGTGAGGACCCGGGGATTTTTGGGACACATTTGTTCCGTATAGGGGCGGCGACAGATGCAGCAAGACAAGGTTGGGGGAGGGAGGAGCTCATGCATCTGGGGCATTGGAAGTCGGACTGCTACAAGGTGTACATCAGGTTGAGTGGGGTAGGAATGGAGGACTAAGCTTGATTGTGTTCCGCTGTCTTACATGTGTGTCTTTGCAGGTGTGGTGGCGGGGCCGGACGCAGCTGTCCTGTCTATACTCATTATAGTTCACAAATACAAGGAGTCTCAGTCGAAGAAGGGGCTATTGAATCATGCTAGGCATAAGTGTATAGACTCAGATAGAGATGCTAGTACCACTATATCAATAAACTGCTATTGACAACAAAAATGTCAAAAATACATAGGTTTTTCTTAAAAAGCCATCAACATTTTATTAGGTACAATATACAATTGTGTATTACAAAATCATAAAAGACAATAATTAAAATCAGATGTTAAAATAACATTTCATATATATTGATTGTAATATAATCGAGTAGTCGTTGTCGACACAGCATTTCGGTTATTTGGGAGTAAAAACACCTTCTTTAGGACAATTTCTCAAACTAAAACTTTCAGGGGGTACCAGAAAAAATCTTAATTTCGTTTTCAGTTCTTTAAGTTGTCAGGCCCTAAGTGGAAATGTGTGGGTACCAATCATCACTTCTGTGTCAATATCCTCAAATACGTGGGTATGATGATTCAAGAATATACAGCGGAGCCACCAGTATATTATTTCTGTCATATGGCAGATTCGGTTATAATCAGGCAAGAGAGTATGTTGTTGCAGCCGTAATCAGGTTTTTGCCTCCATCTCCAGGAGAAACTACCGAACACAGACAGAACAGGGAGGCCAGAGGAATTTTTATTGAGTGGCAAATATACTACTTTAAGACAGGAGGATAACCCCTGTGCACCACGTGCCGTTTATAGAGGCTAACACCTGATTATGTCTGCAACGACATACTCCCTTGCCTGATTTTAATCGAATCTGGCATATGACAGAAATAATATACTGGTGGCTCCGCTGTATATTCTTGAATCATCATACCCACGTATTTGAGGATATTAACACAGAAGTGATGATTGGTACCCACACATTTCCACTTGGGGCCTGACAACTTAAAGAACTGAAAACGAAATCAAGATTTTTTTTCTGGTACCCCCTGAATTTTTTAGTTTGAGAAATTGTCCTGAAGAAGGTGTTTTTACTCCCAAATAACCGAAATGCTGCGTCAACAACTACTTCTCGAATATTACAATCAATATATATGAAGTGTTATTTTAACATGTGATTTTAATTATTGTCTTTTATGATTTTGTAATACACAATTGTATATTGTACCTAATAAAATGTTGATGAGTTTGTAAGAGAAACCTATGTCTTTTTGACATTTTTGTTGTCTATAGCAGTTTATGGATATGGCGGTACTAGAATCTCTATCCTAGTCTTTACACTTATGCCTAGCTTGATTCAATAGCCCCTTGTTCAACTGGGACTCCTTGTATTTGTGAACTACTTACCCCCGTCCCGTATTGGATTGGTGAGGGGACCTCCCTTTTGTTTTGAGTTATACTCATTATAGGACACTCATTTGTAAAGCGAGCGGAATGGGCGGAGTGGGACAAGAAACGGAGTTTAAATCTGGATTTGGATTTGAAGTTGTTTGCATGTCATTGGCAAGGGAAAGGGGGTATGAGGTGGCATGAACTGTTGCCAGCGCTGAATAAGGTGATCAACAAGGGAGTGTTCCCGGACGTAGTGGTCATCCACCTGGGGAGAACGATTTAGTCCAGTGCAAGGGCGCAGCTTTGGTGAAGCAGATGAAGAGGGATTTGTTGGAGGTACGGCCCCAGTGGTCAGGCTGCCATATCATATGGTCGGAATTTATACCCAGGCGAATTTGGAGGGGAGCGGAGCGGCTGGCGGCCATAGTTAGGGCATGTAGGAAGATCAACAGCGAGATGAGGAGTTTCTGTGAGAAGGAAGGTCTGGGTAGGATGGAACATCCAGAGCTGCGCTATGGGGCAGTGTACTTTTTTAGGGAGGACGGAGTACACCTCTCTCGGTATGGGATAGAGCTGTACATTGTGCAATTGAAGGAAGCTCTGGACAGAGTTATAGGGGTATGCAGATATCCGAAGAGACAGGGGGCTTAGAGGGGGTCAGAAGCCGTTAGGACAACTTTCGAATGGTGTTTTGTTCCTAAGTAATGGGGATTTTAGAAGCTCTGGTTTACTGTTGGTGTAGATACAAGAAGTTATCTAGTTAGGTAGGTAGGAAACTTGGAAATTGCAAGTTTGTGTTGATAATTGTTGCAGGGGGGAAATATGTTTAGGGGAGGGGTGGGGGGTGGGTTAGGAAGAATACTATTTAGTGAGGTTTAGTTTTGTATGGCACAGGCCAAGGAAATTTATTTGTAAGGTGCACCTGTTTCCAATAAAGCAGCTTTTTCACACCAACAAGCTGCTCTGTGGCCTGTGCTGCTCCCCCTCTTGTGGGCGCAATAGGGCTTTGGGAGGGGCGGCCGACCAGCGGGAGGCCTGCTCCTCCTTGGGGATTTTGGGCCGGGGGCCAGCCAGCACCTCAGTTGGGCTGGTTGGGCTGTTTAGGCTACGTTTGGGCTGGGTGGGCTATTTTCGGGTGGTAGTGACCCAGCAGCCGGTTGTGGGTGGTACTGGGGGAGATATTGTTTTTCCTGCCCTCCCGCCCTCTTCATTTTGCTAGTTCTTGCTTTTGGGGTTTTTGTTTTCTGGTTATTGGAGTTAGCGAGCTGCGGCATGGTAAGGTGGCCTTGTTGGGATCGGGTGCATCGGGGATTTTCATTGTATGGGGTTCTTTGTGGCTGAAGCAGGAGCTGGTGTGTTGGTACAGTCCTTTTGGGGCAGTGGTTTTTTCCTAAGTATTGGGGGATTTTAGGAGCTCTGGTTTACTGTTGGGGTAGATACACAAAGTTATCTAGTTAGGTAGGTAGGAAAGTTGGAAATTGCAAGTTTGTGTTTGTGAGTGGGGATGTTAGGAAAATACTATATAGTTTTGTATGGCACAGGTCAAGGGAATTTATTTGTAAGGTGTACCTGTTTCCAATAAAGCGGCATTTTTCACACCAACAAGCTGGTCTGTGGTCTGTGCTGCTCCCCTCTTGTGGGCCCAAAAGAGAAAGTGATGCTGTGTATTGAATGGAAACAAGACAAAACCTTCAGAATATGATCTTTGTATATATGTACTAATGTAAACCACTTGAAACGTTATTAATATTTTATGATTAGAACATAATTTTACACATGGGTACCTTAAAAATGCAGTAGTAAGTCATAGTTACATGTGAGTTTTGCAACGCAACTAATGATATTTTCTTTGTGCCATATAAAGTGAAAAGAATATTAGAAACTTATTTTCCCATTCAAAATTGATGTTTCCATTATTTTATATTCAGCATAATTTAAAATCACATATATTATAGGCCTGTATTTTCTTACTCTTACACTTGTGAGAACGTTTCATAAGCTTACAATGTTAAGCGAAACTGTGTCTTACTAGAAGAGTTCTCACTCACTGACAAGGACTAATTGCAACAAAGTCGATACTTTGGGAACATCTGCTATGAGAAACTATTCATTTGAACTCACCCATGTGCCTACTGCTAAAGGATCATTGTTTGAAAGTTTATGTACACCCGATGACCTGACAACTTACGTGACCAGTGACACCTATTTCTATAAAATGTGTCTTCTTTATGTCTGACGACAACCATCCTATACAAACTGACCAATGGACTGAGTGGTCTGACACAATGATGTGACCAAGGAGCTGTCACCACCGGAACTGAAGGATTAGAAAATGCAGTGATTTGAAGGAGAGAGAGAGAGGAGACTTTTTTCTGATTCTAACCAAACCTGATCCCAGAGACTGCCTTTTGATTGGGAACTTTTGCCGACTCTATGTGGTTTCTTTTCGGACTGACGCCTACGCTGTATGCGCCATTCAGGAACTCTTTTCCTCTTGGGACACTGCCCTTGAGCTGTTGTGGCTCATATCCTTGCTGAACTTTCTAGAGCTTCTTGCCACCTTCTGGCAAGCCCAAATTAATTAGACTGTCCCACTCTCTTTAGATCTTAAATGCTAAATAATGATGCACTTGTCCTGTTGAATATATTGATAAAATGTACTCTCGCCAAACTATAGATTATGTCTCGTCATGAATAGTTTCCTCAAAATTGATTGTGCATTCCAATTGATTTATTAATGACAGGGAGAGATCGGTATAGAGAAATATCCAAACACCAGATACTAATGTTACTGTTTTGCATTGCCTTAACAGAATTATTGGTTTGTATTATTCTGGTCCGACTAAATTCCTTCAGAAGATTTGGACTAGCAGTAATATTTCTCTAAATGTATAATCTGGTTTTACGAGTCATATATATGAATTTGATTACTAATTTGTAAGTTGGTTGTCTAATTCCTGGTAATCATTGGATAGCCCTCCATTTCCTACCCCTCACTGGCACAAAAGAAGGTCCACTTAAGGACCAAATGAATGACTGTAAGGGAAAGAACAGGTCTCGGGATAATTAAGTTTGAGCTATTGGCATTGCTAAATATTGCAACACCAACTGTAATATTCCATGCAGCACAAGAGCAGTGATGGATGTGTGAACAGGTGGCCGTGTTTGCCCGTGCATGTGTGTGTGTGACACATTGTGCACGGATCCATGTGTGCGCGATTGGATGTGTGTGTTGGCTTGAGAGCATGCATGCCTCGTGTGTGCATGGATCCACGTGGCATATCTAAACAAACTTTTACGTGTTTCTGTGTGGCATTGAGTGTGCGTTTTTATGTAGCCGAATGGAACCATGTGCAATTGTGTGGGCTGCGTGAGTGCCTACATATGTGTGTATGCATCTGTGGGCTTATATATGTGTTTGCTTGTGTACTTGCATGGCAATATAGAAATGTGTCATTGTGTAGGTGCTTGCATGTATGTGCGGTTTTATATGTGCCCTGGTGTATTTGCATGTCTGTGCTTTTATGTGCGTGTGTTTCGATGTGCGTGCTTATATGTGCCCTGGTGTATTTGTGTGTCTGCATGTATGTGCTTGTGCTTCGATGTGTGCGTGCTTATATGTGCCCTGGTGTATTTGCGTGTCTGTGCTTTTATGTGCTTGTGTTTCGATGTGTGCATGTGTCTTCATGCTTATATGTGCCCTGGTGTATTTGCGTGTCTGTGCTTTTATGTGCTTGTCTTTCGATGTGTGCATGTGTGTTCATGCTTATATGTGCCCTGGTGTATTTGCGTGTCTGTGCTTTTATGTGCTTGTGTTTCGATGTGTGCATGTGTGTTCATGCTTATATGTGCCCTGGTGTATTTGCGTGTCTGTGCTTTTATGTGCTTGTGTTTCGATGTGTGCATGTGTGTTCATGCTTATATGTGCCCTGGTGTCTTTGCGTGTCTGTGCTTTTATGTGCTTGTGATTCGATGTGTGCATGTGTGTTCATGCTTATATGTGCCCTGGTGTATTTGCGTGTCTGTGTTTTTATGTGCTTGTGTTTCGATGTGTGTGTGGGATTTTGTACACGGCTGTACCAGAGCAATGGCATTAACTAAAGACATCTTGCATTTTTACAACGGTTTCTACTGGGGAGACAGAATAACAATATTTGGGTAGTCTCAGAATGTCTATATTTTACACTAAACATGCAGAGACTGTTTTCACAGATGAAAACAAAATGGCACGTTGGCAGACCTGGGAGGCCTTTACAGTTTCGCACTGACCTGAAGCACTGGGGGCTCGGGCATCTCGCTTCACTGCGCAGAGCTGGTGGTGGGCTGATCCAGGTGGAAGAGGAGCCAGGATCATACACCCTCTCCTGAGCCTGTGAGCCCGGACCGGACGGGTCGGTCATTTTGGCAGACGGAGAGGAAATATGCAGACTCCCGTCGGCGCTGCTGCTGAGACTCCTGTGTTGTCGTGGGAGCACTCCGGATCCAGCTCCGGAAGATCAGCAGAGGCGCTGGCCAGGGAATTTGGAGGCACGCTAGAGGGTTTGCACGGAGGTGAGGAGCAGCGGAGGACACATTGAGGGAATGACAGGCAGTTTCCTGCAATGAAACCACCCAAGTACAACTACAGCCTCCCATGTGACCAACGCGAGCCTGAGAGTGGGGCAGCGTCGGATTACGACGCTCGCCTTGGGATTGGGCCGCACGACGTCACGTGAGCGGTCTATGGTACAAGCTCACGCGCGTGACCCAATCCTAAAGCGCGCGTCGTAATCCGACTCTGAAAATGCTTTTCCCATTGAGAATTCTGGGCACGCGGCCAGCTCTTGTCTCCCCTTCGTCGCGTATGATAATGAAAACCAGGGAAGAGCGACTACTTTCACTTCTCCAATTCAAAGGAATAAATAATACACGAGAACTCTACTGGCCAGCCAAAGTGAGAACGCACACGGACCCGACCGTCACCCTTCACCGAGGCAGAGGGGCTGCCACTTACAATCCCTACCCGTGAACAGATCAGTCACGACAGCCTTCCCAGCTCCGGGCCTACCCACGAGCACCCTGGAGAGGCTGACAGGCGGACCCCTCACACCCTGGAAAGTACGCGAGCAAAGCTCACCGAGAGCCCAGCTCCAGGACCTAGCAGAGTACTCCCCCTGCCGCAGATGTCCCAGCCCCCACACTCACCTCGGTACCCTCAGCGGACCTTAGGCTCCTTGCCCAGATTATTCAGCTCAGAGCATAATGACTGATCAGAAAACTGCTTAGTGGGCGTGCAACGGGAGTGCGCACAGTGAGATGCAGCTAAAAAAGTAAAGCACATAGAGAGCAGTGCACTTTAATAAAGTATTAACATAATTTCCTGCATGTATTACATACTCTAGAGAAACCTAAATACCAGTAACGTGCTCAAACAAGTGATTGCAGCTCAGTGCCTGCCTGTTTATCAGCGCCACGCGCCTCTCCGCAGACTCCCCCTGCATTCCAGAGAGGCACGCAACGCGATCCGGTCAGCCCTGCAATGCTGTGGAGACAAGACCTGGCCGCGCTCACAACGTTATCCTATGGGGAAACGCTGCGCGCGGCTAGGTCTTCTTGTCTCACTTCGGTGTTCTCAGACTGCTGAGACGCCGACAATAGTTCTCTGGCGAGAACGCGCTTTCAGCGCGTTACTAGCCGAGACCTAAAAAGGAAAAGAAAAACTCAGTTCAACTAAGGCGGGCCCAGTAATGCTGGAACACCTGTTACAAATGGTTTCCACTGGATCAAGCCGCTCAATTTGTGTTTGTTAACAAGCGATTACACATAAACACAGCATAATTCTGTTGAATGAATAAAAATATCAGTTTAAACAAACAGCAGCAATACCAATGCAGCTGCACGGGAGCGCAGATCAGAGGTCTGACTGAAAAGACTATGGGGGTCATTTTGATGGCGGACTAATTTAAGTCCATCCGTCATCGTCTCGGAAATTGGGACTGGCCACCTATATGGTGGCGGTGACGCACATGGAATTACAATGTGATTGCCACGGTGGCAGTTGCATTGGGCATGCTTACCATTGAGGGGGGTGCTGCTGCAAAGGTAAAAATGCATGTTCCTGCATTTCCCTGCACTACGTGGCAGGCACCACGCGGTGCCTGCCACCTGGTGCAGGGAAGTGCACAATTTCCATGTCCCTGCACAAGGGAGGCCCGCAACAGGCCCCCAAAGTACATCCCCACCAGCCTCTGAATGGCAGTTAAACCGCCATTCAAGGCTTGCAGCGATGAAACATCCTAGTGTGGTCCCATTCTAGGTATGCTTTCCAGATCCTACAGACAATCGTAACGATTGCCTGTGTTGGACCCGTGGCAGACGAACTATCAATCTGCCATCCTTATCTGGCGGGCGGAGAATGTCTGCGCGATGGCGGTGAACCCTAAACCGGCAGGCTGCCGGTGGCGGTTTTACCACCATCGTAATGAGCCCTTATGCTATAATCCACCTTTGATGATTGCCATTGTGAAATGTCACTTGAAGAGATTTGCCAAGAAGGACTGTGTTGTGGTCATCCATTCTGCCATTATTAGATGTCAGTGCTCAGAGTATGTGACTTTTTGGGACCTGCAGTCAGAGCGTTCTGTTAACTGCCAACTTGTGGCAGATTTCTTTGGTCTCGACTGGCCAGTACATAATGGTTAGATACGCATGCTGGTATAGCCTGTATCTGTGAAGCCCAGTTGACAATAAGGTTCATCAGGTAATTTCATACATTATGTGCCTACCGGTAGTTATATGATATGGTGAAATGAATTATATCAAATTGATACTGGGTGGACCATCATAGCGACTAGATTAAATATGTTCCTTTCGTGGTTAGAGGTAGAAGGTATGGTAGACATACTTTACTATGTCTGTGAAATCTGAGTGGTGAGACCATGGCAAGCTGTCACAGTGAAAGAAATAAAGGGTGGCTTCTGCCAAGACTAAAGATATATACCACAAATGATTGGTCAAGCAAAGTGTAGGAAAGTAGGATCTGCTTCTTATGGTTACCCCCACTTTTTTGCTGAATGCGATAATGTTTCTGACTAGTCTGACTGGGATTCTGCCAATCAGGACCCCAGTCTATCTGCTTTATCCCTAAACTGTAATGTTATGTACTTAGTTACACTCCAGATTGGATGCCTGGGCTCCTTTGTCACTCCCTAGTACATGGTACCAGTGTAGCCAGGGCATAGGTACCACAGGGGTCTCCCATGGGCTGAAGCATGTATTATGCCACCCATGAGGGACCATGCAAAATGGAATTACAGGCCTGCCATTGCAGCCTGTGTAAGATGGTGCATGCACCTCTTACTTTAGATATAGGTTTAACATATCTAAGGATCATTGCACTTAAAACCTATAAGTCACCGTTATAGCAGGCCTTAACAATCCAGAAGGCAGGGTACTTGGTTCTAAGTGAGAGGGTGCCACTGCATGAGCAGGATGCCCCTGCAGCCTACGGAGTCCATTCTCCCGGGTTGTCAGTGTATCAGCCATTTACAACATAGGGAGTGGCATTATGCCACTGCATGATGACCAACTCTAAAATTGCTGAAAGTAACCCTATCAAGTTTGGTGTCAAACATTGTGGAATGATACCCCCACACCTGTAACCAGTGTGGGAGGTATGATTCTAGCCCTCAGAAGCGAGCTTCATTGTGTCCCTGATGTTCCCGGCACCAGCCTTCTTGTCCAAGGCAGTACAAAATAGTTGCGGCCGACCAGAGACACATTTCTGCCCTCCTGCTGCTGAGCCAAGCTCGAGCAGAGGAAGGTGGAACAATAGGCATCCTCTCACAGAGAGGTGTGTAACCACCTCCCAGACAGGATTTAGTGCATTAGGGCTGAGTGGTGCGCTTGCCAGTGACCGAAAGTCTGCATGAGGGGCACATTTGGTGTCCCTGTGCATAGTCCAGTTCAAACCAGTCCTGGGAGCTGTTAGCTTCTGCTCTGGCATGAAACTGGAAAAAGGACATAGGAGTAACCTTCCCACTGTACAGACCCTCCCCTAGCAGGGTCCCTTGAATCTGTTCAACCCTCTCCCATAGGTACAAAAGGGCTCACCTGGCTGTAGGACCCTAGATTCGATGTGGACAATATTCTGAACCAGAAACCACTGAACTTCGACAGTCTGGACCCTCTGGACTTTGCTGGACTTCTTTGAGCCTGACTTTGTCTGCCTCTCTGTCTGAAGCATTGTCTGTGCCCGTGCACCATTCAGGCTCCGTGCAGGACCTGTGGAGCATCAAGGACAACCAAAGACATCTCCCTTGGAGTGAAGGAGTCACTCCCCTGCAACTGCAGGTACCACATCATGATTGACTGGTTTGCTGCTCCTGAGCTCCTACAGATGTTAAAGGCTCAAGCAACACAGGAGGTAGGTTTCCAAGTTCAACAAGGTCTGAGCTGCCCTCTCACCAAATTTGAGGTCAGAATCTCTTGTGGGAGCTGCAATACGCATACCCCTGTGCATCGTGTTTATTTGCAAGTCCATATGCTTGTTGGCGTTTTCCGAACAAGTGCACTGGGCTCGAGTAGCCCCAACCTCTGGTACCATTTCCTACAAAGTACTCTGGCCTCCTTTCACCGACTGCTCCTTCGGCTGTTACTGTCAAGAATCAGTACCTGGAATTGCTGGTTCCGTGGGAGCCATACTGCTGAGGCTATGTCACGTAGCTAGTTCCCAACTCCCCCTCACCCCAAGAGCCAGACTAAGCTGGACACTGAGGTATGGGGGAAAGGGGAATAGGATAACAAACAATAGAGACTGCCCACACTGGAGTCTTCACCACTATCTTCTGTGTGTGAGATCTCCTGTAAGGGAAAAGCAGAGGTTAAAACAATCCTATCTACCTCTACCCTAATCTAATGCCCCAGCTACACCTGGTGTTACCTGAAAGTGTGTGGGAGTTTGCCTCTCTCTGTGTTGGTTACTAGGTTTCTTTATCTTGCAGGAAACTTGAATTGCAACCAGGTGAAAGCAATCTGGACTTGAGCTTTCTTTCTCTTTCTTTGCAGATTAACACGGAGCTGAAGACTCTCAAGAACCGTCCTTCAGCGATAAGAAAATATAAATATATATTTATATCTACGTAGAGGATAATAAGTCGAAGAAAAAAAGGTTATCTTGTCTAGCAGCACTGAATTAGAATGTACAAAAAACGAGCTGCGCAAATAATAAGCCAAAGTCTTTAATCAATATGCAGCTTAAACTGTCCAACAAAATAGCGCTTAAGAAGTACCAAAGTCTGACTAAGAATTAGAGTCTCTTCTAGCACTGACGTAATAATATTTCTAGTTAATCTCAGAGAGAATTCAAACTGAAGATAAACTGAGCATTTTCGTAAACTCCTCACTGAATGCTCTTTGAATAACTGAATTACTGGCTGCAAACAAAAACTTGTATTCTCCTTAGCTCCGCAGTTAGAAAATAGAAAATTCTTTTCCGGGCCTAAGGACTCTCACTCAAGAAGTCTGAGAGAGTAATGGACAAAAGCTACCTGAAAGGAGCAGTTCGGATCTTCCTCGCAAGAAGGCACAACTGGAATGCGAGTGAAGAAAGGCTTGAAGGAAACTGAACAAACGGGAACCTTCACGAAGTCCAGGAAAATCTTCCACGAAGCGCTGACTGAAGAAAGGCTGCTTCCCAGTCAAGCGATAAGGTTGAAATGCGCAGCATTCGAAATGCTCACGCTTCACATACTAACCGTCAGACGAGGTCAAAAAGGCTAGAACTCTAACTGCTAACGGGAGCGTTCTTCCAGGAAGTCTTATAGATATATTACAGTCCCTTCAAATCACTCGCACAAGCTTTGGCCAGTCTTTGGGTCCATCCCCATGGGGAATATAGAACAGAATTGCCCCTTTTGATCCTAAAGGTTGGAGCAGTGTGTTGTCTACTAATGCCTGTCTGTTCAGTCCTGACAGTTACTTTGTGAAACTGCTTGAGGTTCCCTTGTGACTCCCGTGCCTCCAAGATTGTGGGTCCTCTTGACGGACAAAACTATTTTTCTGTGGCTCCCCTGGTTTCTCCAGGCCTGTCCTAACTCACCTGTGTCTGGTAACTCTCCTGGACCTTGCTGGTCCAAACCGTAACCTTTCTTGACGTTCTTCATGGGTTGCCATTGCCAAGGCTTGTTGGTGCTCCAGCCAGACTCTGACCCTTCAGCACTCAACATCCTTTGAGGGACAGCTCATATCTGGCTCCTGGTTATCCTCAACATCTCCTGGTCCCTGTAGCTTCAGAGTCAAGAACCCCCTCAACGCACCTGAAGCACCCAACATTGGTGGGCATTCATCTACCAAGGGTCTGATCACTCCTGAGTGACCCAGACTCTGTCCCCTCTGCTTTCAGGTACTCCTCACCAAGAATCCACCTTTGAACTCCATGGGACACTTTTCTCTTTCCCGGCAATGTTTCTTCTTCGTAGTCCTCCATAGAAATCAACAGCGGTTTCCAACGCCACTTCAGAACTATGCACCCATCTTCCCTGAGATATGTAACTCTGGTACTACAGTATCCATAGGTGGGATGGCTCATCAACCTGCTAACATCCACAGGGTTTCGTCGAAGTTCATTGGGAAGGGTCCTTAAACTTTAAAACTTCAACCGCCTCTTTCCTATAGAATTATACGGCGAACGCGGTTGTGTTCCCACAGTGCACCCATCCTCCGTGGGGTCCCTATTTACTCACCTTGGGTGGTTCCTTGGGTTCCCAGCGATTCTACATCCTCTAGACACTGTCTTAACTCGAGTCATGGTTCTCATACCACTATTGTAGTATATGGTCTGGTCTCCCCCTGGACCCCACTGTGTATTAGTGCTATTTACTATTGTTTCTGTGCTACAGTATTGTGTGCTTTGTGATTATCTGTGTGTAGCAGATACTGTGTCGTACTAGAGAGTGTTATATTAATAAATCCATATATTTACAACTACTGTGTGGTTCTCCTTTCATTTAACCAATACTATAAGGTTGCATCAGGTAAAACAAGCTGCTTAACATTCCTTCAAGACTAAGCCTGAAGACTGCTCTCCACGGCTACCACTTGGATACCTTTCTAAGGTTCCCTTTGACATTTTAAATCACCATAAGGATTGTTTGGACTGGTGCAAGGTGCCCACTTAAACTAGTGAACAGCATATACCAGGTCAACTTCTCACATTAAAGACTCTGCAGGTCCAAATAATCACAAATTATGAGCATTGACATCCTATAGTATCAAAAAAGTGTGACAATAACTCAGTCCACCTTGTGAAATCTCTTCAATTGACATCTCATAATGGCATTCATACAAAAGAGGAGTATAATACAGTCTATTCAGGCATATGTCTGATGCCCCCAACAATTTGTCGACACCTGTTATAGCTTATGGATCCATCAGATTGCAGAAAGGAAGACCTTCTGCCACAGCCAGCATAAGAAATTAGATCGAGAACATATAAGATAACTACCAACATTTCCGAGGGGCCTGCCTCTAAAGCTAAAACCAGTTTAAAGTATCCCATACAGCTAATCAGTGCAGATATCATAACAATTATTAAAAATATGTGCATCTACTCTCATCCATCTCACTATTAAGGGATGAGTTCAGTAACATGTTAAGAGTAGCTTAGTGAAAGCACACTTCCCACATAACTCAAAGCAACAGCAGCACTCTTTCAACCAAACACCCCCATGGTGTTGCATTCTGCCCACGTGGACAAGCCCTTCACCACCCTGTCTAGGGGTAGTAAGTGCAATACAAAGACTATAATAGACATACATTTAAAGATGCATATGCTAACAACTGGATTGCATAGAAATAGTTTACAACTTGTCTACTGGAATTTCCACAAGGGTAGGAGAGTGTGCGGTTGATAATAGGTTAGGGTGGTAGTTGAACAGTTTTGCAGGGAAACTGAGATTTTCCCAGAGGCTCATGCTTCTGAAAGATCAGTGGGTCTAGGATAGATAAAGTTACTGACTGATATGTGACTGACTGTCCTGATTACTAGGCTTTGGCACTAGGAATTTCACAGACACCCTGTGAGAATGTACTGCCTTGCAATCAGAAATGCATCTATGAACAACGCAGTACTAGGTAGCTATAAACTGGTCGTTGATCCTCCACCCTTGGAGTCTCTGATGCTATGGGCATTGGTAACTCAAGAATGGAGTGAAATACCACTGGATTATCAGTTGATCCATGAGGGGCCCCAGAAAAATTATTGGGGAATCGGAGATAATGCACCTGATTTATGTGGTTTTTTAAAATCTTCCTCTAGTTTCCACAGCCGAATGACAGGGTGAAAACTCCAAACTCACGATATTCTCGTGGGACTGGTAATGACTTCTGCTACTAGCCCCTTTGGAACAGTGCCGGATTAAACCCAGTGGAGACCCGAGGTAGTCGAAACGTCGGGCCCCCTTGTACATTTTCTCTCAATACGTTTTTAATTTTACCAACCAACAATTTTAATAAACCAATTTTATTTCACAAAACTAAACATTAACAATTATTAACGTTATTAAACACAAATTAATTGGAAACAATTTAAGAAAGCTTGATTGTAATTTTCCTTCAAGATCAAACGAATACTATTTTGATCCATTGTCATGGGGCCCATAGGCCAGTGCCTACTTTACCTATTTGGTCATCTGGAACTGCTTTGGAACTATAGGGGCCCCCTTAATGAGACCCTTAGTGGGAGGAATGCATGTAGAATAGCTGTATTGCAACCTTCTTCAGCTATTTCGAGATCCCAGCCAGCCCTGTTATTATTACAGCACTGCATTCAGAGTCTTGCTACAGTTTCCATGGTGATAGTCAATGCACCTTAAGCACTGGGAACATGATGAGCCTGCAGTGAGGGTAGAGTCAGGGTGACTCTTTATTTTTGACTCAGAAAGGTATGGAATATAACGTTTAAAATGTCATAATGAAATAGAATAGCCTTACAAATTAATCTTGAAGCAGGACTCGTAAATACAAACAATTGACCAGCGTGATCATAGCTTCGCCCTCAAAGGGGAACATATCTTTTTGCAAAAACACTGTGGGGCTCGAATATACACATCACCGGACTTGAGTTAATATATATGCAGTTTTATATAGCGTGAACTTGGCCGAAGGGCATCGGAGCGCTTTCTATGAGTACCATATAATTGTACATGTTTTGCTTGGTTTTAGGAACATGGGGGTCTATTAGAATGGCGGGAGGATCGGTTTCACCCGCCATAACTCACCGCCGTATGCCATTTACTCCCCGCCATATTATGATGGCGGGGGTACCGCAGTGGACGGGAAGACCGTCCACCCCTTTTCTGCCAGTCAACGAGTCGACCGGGCGGAAAAGGGGTATAATATTGTGGCGGTGTCTGCAAGACACCGCCATCCATATTATAATGCAGGCGGGGATGTGCCTTTCCATGGCCGCGTTACCCCATGGAAAGGCATGCAGTGTTTGCATGTGGGGGCCCCCAGGGTGTTGGGGGTGTACACATGGGGGGTACCTATGGTACCCCCCTGCATTTGCATGCACAACATGGCAGGCACCACGCGGTGCCTGTCATGTTGTGCATGCAAATGCACAGCATGCCTGTTTGACATTGTGGCGGGTGCTGAATACAGCACCACCCGCCACAATGCTCAATATACAGGATGCGACCGGCATGCTGGCGTTCGCATCCTGATAGGCACAGCGGGGCCGCCGCACCTCTTGCGGTCGGTCCCGTTTACCGTTACGGTGGCGGGCGGACATTATCCGTCCACCATCGTAATAGACCACTTAGACTTAAAATGATTTGCCCAGGATCACAAGCAGAGACCACGACTCGAACATGGCTGATAGAGTGGGGGCTCACCTGCTTAACATTCTCACTTGGGCCCATATATCTATGTATACATTAAACACGTAAACCCACACTCTATTCATTGGGGTTTGGATTTTTATACCATTTGTCTTACCAATCCAAACCACTGATACCTATAGTCCTAAAGGATCAAGGGGGTAGGAGAAAAAATAAGTAGCAAAAATAACAATTAATCTTTCATGAATAACCACAAACTCGGGAAAGTTTTAAAATCTTTATCTAAGTATTTTTTTTAAAGTTATAATCATGAGTTTCAGATTAATTTCTTATTCTATAGAAATAATGCAGATTTAAAAAAAATAAACATTGCAAATGCACCAGAAAGGAAATGTCGTTAAGCATTTAGACAGAGGGTGGGTAAAAGAAAAGGGAAAACAATACAATGACAAATCCACACTTTATAGTTTCGGTGTGATGATCATTCCTGGTCACAGATTATGCCAAAGCATTAAGAATCCCAAGAACAGGTGCCAGCAGGTAAGAACAGATGCAAGCCAGAAATCAGAACCAGGACAGGATACAGACCAAATTGGATCAGGACAGGACCCCCACAGGCTAAGACTCGCACCACAGTTAAAGTTCAAAATCCTCGCGTTGAAAACCCTCTCTGCAGCTAACAGTCGAACCCCGATTGGGTCATCGATCTCCTTCCCAATAACCCAGATTGGTTATCGAATATTCTGAAAGAGTGCTCTGCCAGCAACTCTGCTCCCAATCACCTATTAAGTTCGTTGGGTCAGTGACAGGTCAGCTATTCGGACAAGTCGGACAATCTAACTAACTAAGCTCACCCTAGTTATACTATTTTTCAGGTCAGGGTACCACCCCCAAATGTTGCAAATGTGTGAATCACACAATTTTATTGGATAAGGACGAGGAGTAACCATCACACCATATTTTTTAGAGGCATCTTGTCAATCATGTATTCATGATGTTTCCCCCCATAACTTTATAAACCCATGTTCTTTATTCCTCCCGGTAGTGAAATGTATCAATGATTATTTTAACACAAATTATTCAATTCAGCTTCCACTGTCAAGGAAAATGTCATTCTTCTCTGCCTTCCATGTCCGTCTTGGCCATTATTCAAGGCTACAGCTTCTGTAACTTCAGGACTTGTCGCGCAGTCGCAGTTTCTCCAAAGATGGAGTTCAGCAAAGCATTTAGGGCCATTCAGTTTAACATGTTAAAAATAGAAAAGAACAGTTTTAGAGACATAGAATAAATGAATACACTGTATACCACTTCTTTCTACTCTACTCCCGTTATTTTATTGTATACTATTGCGTTAGATATTATTGCTAAACAGACAACTTAGCAAAGCAGCAATGCAAGCTTCTTGCATGTTAAGACAGATAACGCCATTTTAGTTCTATTGCGCAGAAGCAAAGCTTTCCCACCAAGTATATCACGTGGGCATGACAGACGCATGCGCAGTAGAAAATCCCGCGTAGCAGCAGCCATTTTAGTACAAGCGGATTATCGTACTAAAATTGACAAGCTTCTTTTAGATACCTATTTATGTCGTGTAATGCAATATTAATAAGACAAAACACATATTAGTTAGTATATTAACGTTACTACGAGAGGGTTGAGTTTAAGCAAGTCACTTTACATGTAAAACCTTGCTCCATCAATCCCCTCTTTGATGATATTTTATATCATCACTAATTAATTAAACAGATGCCAACTTTTACACTTCACCCATTTCAATTTCTTCAAACTTTCTGTAATTATTCTTTTCATTCTTCATATGAAAGTCTTTTACCCTTTTGTATAAATGTCCATTAAATTCTTCTAATTCTATGTCATTGATATTCCTTTTCTTTCCTCTTTTATTCATTGCATATGTCTTTTTATTCTTACAACTTTTGCAACAAATTATTATCCCTAAAGTCATTAAGGCTATTCCCACCATTTGCATTAATATTTTACCTACAAAACTTTTCCTTACATTAGAAAACCAACTACCTATGGAGAAGAGACCATCTGTTAGTCTCTTCCATGCACTATCAACCACCAGTGGTTTAAGTTATTTTTCTAAATATGTAATATTTCTTACATACCTTATCAGTTCTACACTTTTGTCAGGTATGTAAGTGCAACAATGTTGCGCCTTTATCATTCTACAGACTCCACCCTCTTTTGCCAACTATGTATCAAGAGCAAGTCGATTTTGTAAAACCATTGATCTTACTGCAACTAGTTCAGTATTGATCATCAAAAATCCTCCAGCAGTGTCAGTTGATAAACGATCTACTACTGTTGACAATTTGCAAATTCTTTCAGTATTTATAACTACACCCACTGAAGGTATCAATGCACTAAATATGTCACCTACAATTTCTGCTATAGTAGTTCTTTTACCACGTATTAGTCCATTAGTTTCTTCAATGTTTCCAGTGATTCTATTTACATGGTATACTTTGGGAATATTATTCCAAAATAGCAACTCCCATACCAATGACCAGGTAATTTGTAATATGCTTTGTTCCCACAAATATAATAAATTCCAGGAAACACCGGTTCAGTTCCATCTTTGAAACCCCAACCTCCAATTACTTTATAGTTGTGTTCACATTCACTAGAACCAATGAATATATTGCTATAGTAACTCGTTCTCTCCCTGTGGAGACAGTTTCCCTTTCTTTTCAAAGTCTAGTAATATAGCAGCATGAGTTTTGCCATTCAAGGTGTATTTTTTATTTTCTGCCCATTTAGGAATTTTTCATTTCTTTTCTGTAGCTTTTCTTTGGAAACCTTCTCTTCTTCTCTCAACTAAATTAAAAAATATCTTCTCTTCTTCATGTAAAATGCATGTTAAATTATTCTTGTGTGCTTGAGCTATATCTATTGTACCTACAGTTAGGAAATATTCTCCCATATAACAAGATATGTTACCTTTACTATGTACAGGATTCAGGTTACTATGAATAGGAAGTTAAAAAAAACACATCTAAATTAGAATAATAATATTGTAAGGGTCCTTTTTTATAAAATAAACTAGCTAAAATACTACATGATATGCCATATGTCAAGGGCAAATGATGATAAGTAACACCTTCCACTACAGACAATGGTAGCTTCATACATACGTAGCAATCGCTTATTTCCATTGCCTATACATAGTGTACTAATAGATTTGCAAATACATTCAAATGTGTTCTATTTCGAATTTTTTCCAAATGCAATCCTTCCTCATCTGAGGCTTCTACTTCTACTCTTTGCTGCATAACATGATCTATTCTTTTGTGTAAATCTGAATTTTCAGGTACATTTACTTTCTCATGAATGTTAGTGTCATTCTTCTCACTTTTACTCATTAGATAAGGAATAGCTACTGTTAATCCTAACCATACAATGAGTACTATTACTACACTACATGTGCATATTCTACTGCATGTTTTAAGCAATTTCTTTTCGGTTTCCCATTAACAGTATTATCAGCCATTTTTGATTAAGGAGACTTAACCCCTCTTTGAGGCTTTTTTCACTGAATTTTAACCTGTGAATTTTCAAGTTGGTCTTACTTCTTCGTCTGTTGGTTCGTCAAATAATTCATCATCTTCTTCATCACTCAGCTCTAGTTTTTCAAGATATTCAAGAATTACATAAGTCCATTCAGGGCCTCTGAACTTATTTTTCAGTCTTTTCAAACGTGGACTTCTTCTTTTCGATTGTTCTGTGTTAAGCCTAGTTTGACTTGATATTCCGTTTACTTGCTCCGGATCTTCATTTATTGATTTCAGTTTCTTGACAAAACCAGGCTAATTATCTCCCTTTCTGAGTCTTTTAGCTGGTATTGTACTTTGTTTTTCTTCAATTGTTCTTTTGTTTTCGTTCACTTGCGATACAACTTGTGTATCTTCGTCATCTGTATCCCTCTCTATCTTACTTGGTCCAGGGCTTGTTTCTGTTTCTTCTGCCTGGATGCTAATCTGACCTTGTTTAGGTATGTACTGCAATTGTTTTTGATTTGATTTATTTTCTTATTCCTGAAAACATTTGTCTACATCTATCTGGTCCTGCTCAGGTATCTCGATCTCTTGCTTTACTTCTTCCTGAGCCTTCGCCCTTTTACCTATCTGTCCCTTCTCAGACTCTAAAACTGTGACAGGTATTTGGAATGTCTGAGTATATTGATCTTTCCTTATCTGTTCCTCCTCAGAATTACTTTTGACTTTGATTTCTGTAATCTGAGTACGTTCTTCTATTTCTGACTCATCCTCACTATCACTCTGTCTATCTAAATAGGTTTGGCTTCTGGTTCTCGCAACATCTGCAGGAATGCCAATCATTGGAATCCATTCATCCTGACTGGTGCTCGGTTGTTCATCATCAACTACTTCGGAATCACTTTCTCTGGACCCCTCAACTGCACAACCTTCAGCTTCAGTTTCATCAGGTTCAGCCACTCTTTTTGTATGGCTCGCATGAATCCAATTTGGAACTCCTTTACATTTTACTGCTGTAGTGGTAACCAATATCACTTGTGTTGGTTTTCCCCACCTTCGAGCTAGGCAAGATTCTCTTGTATGTTCCTTTATTACGACCCAGTCACCTGGAATCAGATCATGTTCTGGAGTTATTTGCCTGGTGACAACTTCTTCTCCAACCTGGTGAGAGATAGAACGCACTTGGTCAGCCAGTTCTTTGCATTACTCTAGTACTAAGTCATAAGATATATTTATCAACTTATGACCTGGCACCCATGCCTGCCTCATTGCTCTTCCCATGAGTATTTCATGAGGACTCAAGCCTGTCTTCTGTTTGGAATGCTTCTGAGTCCCATCAGAACAAGAGGTAGAGCATCTGGCCACTCCAATCGTGTTGATTCATAAATCTTTCACAATCTTGATTTGAATGTGCCATTCAGTTGTTCTACCACTCCAGAAGCCTCTGGGCTTTATGCACAGTGCAGCTTTTGCTAAATTTTAAATGCTTCACAGATTAGACCAATTATTTCATTATTAAAATGTCTCCCTCGGTCTGACTCAATCGTTACTGGAAAACCGAAACGTGGTATGAGCTCTCTAAGTAGTAGTTTTGCTACTGTGATGCTATGATTCCTTCGTGTCGGGTAAGCTTCTACCCATTTTGAAAATAGGCAGACAATGACAAGAACGTACTTCATTCCTCTGCTAGGGGGTAACTGAATGAAATCAATCTGAAGTCGAATAAAAGGACCTTCTGCCTTTCCAATCTTTCCTGACAACACTACAGTTCTTTTCCCAGGATTCATCTGTTGGCTGACCAAACACCTGTGGCAAAGACTCTGCAATGTTCCTGAACCTTGCGTTGAACCAAGTTTGTCTGAATAATCTAATCATAGCGTCTCGTCCTAGATGAGAATCACCATGATACATCCTAGCCATAGGAGCAAGCATACAGTTTGGCAACACAGGCCACCTATCATGGTAAATCAACAACAAGATCCCTATACCTGGGGCGCTAATAACTTAGCAAAGACATGAGTACACATCACTCGAGTTGCATTCATCTTTTACATATCGAGCTAAACCCCTGCTATCTATCGCAGTGTGGTATTGCTCCTCTAATGTCTAGTTGTCCCCACTCATTCTATGGTTCCAAAAAAATTAAATACTGCGGTCTCAATTCAAAAAATGTCCAGCGTGATGTCCTATAGATGTCTGCCGTATAAACTAACAGTGCATCTATCCACACTTCACCACATGTGTACACTCCTTAAGAGGAAAAAATATGTGGTGGAGAGGAAGGCACCTCACGGGCGAACACCCTCGGGGATGTTGGCAGATGTTACCAACTCAATGCCCCTTTCTCCTCATCGGTTGCCTTCCAATCCGAACAGAAAACAGAAAAAATTACAACACACAAACTGAAATGCGTGTAAAGGTGCAACACAAAGAGTCCAACAACATTAACTCATAACAGACAGAGTGACATAAAATCAACAGCCACACCCACTCAATTACTTTATTCTTCGTATCAGTGTGAGCTGAAGAATTAAAAATGAGGTTGGTAGCTTAATATCGCCTACCAGTACCTGATACTGACATGTTTCACTGCCCCGTAAATTTCGGCAGATTCATCAGGGTATAGAACACTCGGTCAATGCACCAATCTGTTGAACATCCGTTTTGGACACCCTAGTCAGCATGTGTAACTCATACCGGCTGACTGAATCACGCTTTGACTCGATTAAAAACGATTGAAGTAGCAATCGTATGGTTTGGAAACCGGGACCGTACCAAACCGTACGATTGCTACTTCAATCGTTTTTAATCGAAACATGTCGGTATCAGGTACTGGTAGGCGATATTAAGCTACCAACCTCATTTTTAATTCTTCAGCTCACACTGATACGAAGAATGAAGTAATTGAGTGGGTGTGGCTGTTGATTTTATGTCACTCTGTCTGTTATGAGTTAATGTTGTTGGACTCTTTATGTTGCACCTTTACACGTATTTCAGTTTGTGTGTTGTAATTTTTTCTGTTTTCTGTTCGGATTGGAAGGCAACCGATGATGAGAAAGGGGCATTGAGTTGGTAACATCTGCCAACATCCCCGAGGGTGTTCGCCCGTGAGGTGCCTTCCTCTCCACCACACATTTTTTCCTCTTAAGGAGTGTACACATGTGGTGAAGTGTGGATAGATGCACTGTTAGTTTATACGGCAGACATCTATAGGACATCACGCTGGACATTTTTTGAATTGAGACCGCAGTATTTAATTTTTTTGGAACCATAGAATGAGTGGGGACAACTAGACATTAGAGGAGCAATACCACACTGCGATAGATAGCAGGGGTTTAGCTCGATATGTAAAAGATGAATGCAACTCGAGTGATGTGTACTCATGTCTTTGCTAAGTTATTAGCGCCCCAGGTATAGGGATCTTGTTGTTGATTTACTGGTTAGAGTGGAGGGCGATCCTCTATACCGTTCCATATCCCTCTTGACTCCTTTTTGCTAGCACCTATCATGGTAAACAATGACACTATCTCCAGCCCTTCTCTGACATCCTATTTTTGCCCACTCTTCCTTTTCTTCCTGGTCTGCATCATTTTGCAAACCTTTCACTTCTTCCCATGTTTTCACTTTTTCAAGCAACATAAGTTGGCAGCTGTTTCTTTTTGGTTCAATTTTCGTGTTTATTGCCATCTTATTTTTGGCACAATATTGAGCTAGTTGGTCAGCATATTGGTTCCCTGCTGTCACTTTGTCAATGCCAGATTGGTGAGCAGCACACTTGACCACAGCTACTGTTTCTGGTAATTGGATTGCCTTTAGCACATTTTTCACAAAATTTCTATTTTTAATAGGAGTACCTGATGATGTCAGAAACTCTCTTTGCATCCAGAGTTGGCCAAAATCATGCACAACTCCGTAACAATATTGGCTATCAGTAAAAACAGTCACTTTCAGATTTTTCCCAAATTTGCAAGCTTTTGTCAATGCAATTAGTTCTGCTACCTGTGCTTATTTTACTCCTGGTATATATGATGCTTCAATTGGACCCCATAGAGTGCAAACTGCATAAGCAGCACTCAACCCTCCTTCTTCATGTCGCATACATGAACCATCTACATACAAATAGCTCATATTCTGAATTTATTAGTGGCTCTTCTCTTATGTCTGGGCGTGGTTTAGTACAGTATTCTGTAAGATCAATGCAAATATGTTTGATTTAATTTTTTACTTCTGCAAAGTGCGATTCAGGCAAAAATGTTGCTGGGTTCAGAATATTACATCTAGCAATTGTCACATTTTCTGCACCTACAAGAATTCGTTCATACTTAGTCAGCCGACTAGGTGTTACTAAGTTTTAGTCCTTGTCAGTAAAATCACAACTGCATGTGGGACGTACACTGTCACTGGATGTCCCATGATAATGGACTCACTTTGCTCAAGATTCGCACAAGTTGCTGCTACTGCTTTCAAACATCCTGGCAGTGCTGCTGCCACTAGATCCAGAGCAGAGGAAAAATATGCAACAGGGCGTCTCATCAGACCATGAGTCTGAGTTAGAACTGAAAGTGCACAATTATCTCGTGTGTCACAAAACAATGCAAAATCTTTTGTATAGTCAGGCATCCCTAATGCTGGAGCTGAACACAGATAATCTCGTAACTTTAGGAAAGATGACATGTTCTCATCATCCCAGTCTACTGGGTCTTTTGCTCTTTTTCTTGTCTTTTGTATCAGTGGTTTTGCTAGGACTGAAAATCCCACAATCCATTGCCTGCAATAACCTAAAACTCCAAGAAACATTCTGATTTTGTTTTGTGTTTGAGGAAGATTCATGTTTTGAATTATTCTGATTCTTTCAGAGGTAACCCTTCTGACACCTCTCTCCATCTGGTGCCCCAGATATTTCACTGATGTGGTACACTACTGCAATTTCTCAGGTGATACTTTGTGTCCACCTTTTCCTAAATGATTCAACAATGCAATTGTATCAGTAACACAGTCTTTTCGATTCTTATATGCCACTAATAGGTCATTTATAAACTGCACCAAAACTGATTGTCCGGGCAATATTAGATATTCAAGAAATTTTTTCAAGATCTGATTAAAAATGGATGGACTTTCTGAGGGACGTGATTCTAAACGTAGATTTGGTCGTCGAATTTGAATGAAAAAAGATACTTCCTGTCAGGATGCAGTGGTATTGAAAAAAATGTGTGACAAAGGTCAATTACTGTGAACCAACCTGCTGCCCATGGTATTTGATACAAAATCACAGCAGGGTTTGGTACAACTGGACAATATGGGACAACAATTTTATTAATTTTGCGGAGGTCCTGTACGACCCTGTATTTTCTGCTTGGTTTCTTGATGCCAATTATGGGCGAATTACATGGACTGCTCATTATTTCCTGTGAAATTCCTGCTTCAACCAGACGTTTTATTTCTAGTGCAACTCCTGCTTTTATTTCTGGGCTCATTTTGTACTGTCGAATGTTTGGATAAACTGCACCTTCTTTTACTGTCACTTTTACTGGGTCAACGTTTGCCATTAATCCTACATCTTTTCCTGTAAAATCCCACACTTTAGGATCTACCGTATGTTATAATTCTTTTGGCACTGGTAAACTTTGGTTTTTCAGTCGTTTCTTGTTTTGCTAACATAATTTTATAAATTCCGTCTTCATCTGGGGTTTGAATTTCAACACCATTTTTGTACAAAAAATAGTGCAATTCATTTTGCACAGTAAATCCCTACCTAACAGATTTACAGGACTAGAGTCACAAACGACAAATGTATGCATTTCTTTAAAATTGCCTTTTTTGATTTCCATTGGTTCTGTAACTGGGGTATTAATTTGTTTATTAGAAACGCCCACTACTAGGATCGCTTCTCCTGGGAGGGGTAGGTTTGGAACGTCTGCTGTTCTCACAGTAGAACGGGTAGCACCAGTATCCAACAGAAAGGTAACATCATTTCCTTCAACCTTTCCCTTAATGTATGGACCTGACTGGTCTACCTGCAAGGATGCGCCAAGTACGCACTCCTTGTCCTCCCCCTTCAGGCACCATCAGAAACTGTCTTCATCAAAGTACGAATCACTAAAGAGGAATTGGGGTGTCACTGTGTCCCTTTTACCACTGTCTTCCCAACTTGTGGTATCTACACTGTATGCTGTTTGACTCCCAGGATTTGGCATAGGCGCCAATGGTAACTGATTTTGTATGACCTGTTTTAGCTGCTTTTTGATACCTCATTCTGCGTCTGTGAATTCAAATTATTATTATTATTTAACACAGCCTTACACTCGTTCTTCCAATGCCCCAACTTGCCGCACCCATGGCAAGGAAATTTCTTTTTAGCCTACTCTCGATTAAATTTCCGTCTAGGTTTATTACCATTTCCATCTCCTTGGGTTTGCATATTTTTCAATTGTTGTTCTTGTTGTTCTACTAATTTTACCTATGCACACATTACTTTTTCTTCCAAATTCTTTCGTTTATTGTCCAATTCATCTTCACAATATTTTGCATATTTCAATATTTCATCTACAGGTTTGGCCTGCCAACAGATTTTATTATCTTTAATCCATTGTGAAATTTCTGGTCTTAATCCAGACACAAACCAATAGATAAAATGCGTCATATCTTTGGTGTTAATATTCTCCAAACCACTATACTGTTTAAAAACCTGTAAAAGACATTCATAATATGCATGCACAGATTCAGCTTTATTCTGGGTAGTTCTGTCTATTCTAGTCCAGTTTGGCTCTTTTGGAGGTACTTTCCCTTTCAAGTACAGTATAACCTGATTATACTTCCTCATCACTTCATCTGATGGTGCTCCTGTTTTTGGTCTCTAGGATATTCATCACTTGGCCAGTTTACCGCAATTTTACATTCTGTCCATAAATCGACAGGAACAACAATGTCGAAAAATCCATCTTAATCTTTTAGTAGCACTTTTGAAACTTTTACAAATCTCTCAACCTGTACCAATCTACAGGTACCAATCTACAGGTTTCTCTCTGAGTTTTGGAAAATCATTTGTAAAGGACAGTATATCTTGTCGGGACCATGGAACATGCACATAACCTCCACCTGGTACTTCTCTCATTGGACACAGCCTTTCCACTTTTTCTGTTTCTTTCAACATATATTCTGATACAGTGCTTTTTCCCTGAACTTCTTCCTTTTTCTTTAACCACCTAGCTTTCCATCTGTCTATGTCACCCCATTTTTGTAACAATATGAGCAACTCTTTAATTTGCAATTTTCGACCTGACACATTCATATTTTCTAAATCTTTGTCAGAGAATTCTGCTCGATATGGTTTCTGTAACACTTTTGATTTACCAATATCAATTTCCATTTCACTTGCCAAACACA
The DNA here is from genome assembly GCF_964263255.1 of Lissotriton vulgaris. Classification (NCBI taxonomy): domain Eukaryota; kingdom Metazoa; phylum Chordata; class Amphibia; order Caudata; family Salamandridae; genus Lissotriton; species Lissotriton vulgaris. Next base: position 748,550,266 of record NC_141685.1, on the reverse strand, counting down.
TAAATTTTTCATGAAATGTTTTTGTATTTCGGGTGATACTACGACATATAAACAACAATTCATCTTCATTAAATGCATTCAATCGATCTAATCCCACATTTCCAGCAATCATTTCTTTCAATTTAACTCTTAATTTAAAAATATCCAATGTCTTTGACTGTGAATTTGTTTTTTCTTTTAATCCAGACCATCTTTCAATTTCTTCTGGGGTAACTACAGTTGCATTTCTCGTACCTGAAGAGCTTCCAATTTGTACTTCTCTCGTATTTACAGGTGTGGTTTTCCTAGCTGAGTTATTTACTGGTTCTCTTATAGGTAAGTCCATTAAAGAAATTTCTAACCCACATTCACTTGCTTGGTCATCCACTATTAATGTTTCTTTCATTGGCTGCACTACAGGTGTAGTTAAAACAGGGGGTCTGGGACTGGTTTGTTTTTCTCCCTATGAAGGAACAACTGGACCTATAGTTACTGGAAGTGTCAAGGCTTCAGGATTTCATTTAACCGTGTAATTTTTGAAATTAATTCATTCCTTTGCTTATTTATTGCTTCTCGTTCCTTTTCCTGTAATTTTTTTTTAATGATGCCTCATGTAATACTTGCGGAACTAAACGTGGCTTTAAAAACAGAGCACTAGGATTTGCTTGATTCTGCTCCTCATTATAAGGTGGCGGATTTTTCATTAATAAATCCTCCAAGTAAACATCTTCTGGATCAGCACTTGTCATTAGATTTTAAGTTTTCTCAGTACTTTTACTCCCTGTTTGTTCCTCTAATGCTCGGACAGGATATAATCCTTCAACTAGCATAGACTGTCTCCATTGTTTCATCTGCTTATCTCTCGTCTCTTTAGGGAATTTAGGATAACATTTCCTAATACTTTTATCACTTCTAACTCTGTCTCGCTCAAAAGCCTCTATTTCCCATTCCTCCAATGCCTCACATTGGGTTAATCTAGGTCTTGGATCTAAATCATTCATGCGTGTTCTTAAATTGTATAAGATTCTACCATTAAAAGTACCATTTTCTGGAAATGCTAAAATTCCATCATTTTTTGTATATTCAACCCAATTTTCTAACCAAATGCAAGTATGATAACCCCTTTCATGCATCATGAATGATGCTGGCATATTTGGTGGTGGAATAATAATCCCTTCTCTGGTTTTTATTGGCTTATCTTTCTTAAAGAAATTTTTAACTTTCTTGGCGAACAACATTTTCCTTTTATCTCCGTACATTATATATGGTCTCCCTCTTATCATCTGTTCTTTAGCAAAACCTAGATATTTTCTATCTGGTCGATTTCCTATGAATCCTGGATCTAAATGCCACATATATTTTATGCCGCTTTACTTCGTGATGACACTCAGTTTGTTTACGAAAAACCTTCAATACAAAAACGTTTCTTATTTTCAATGACCAACCAATGATTAGAATACAAAACAAATTCAACCAATGGTTGTGTGGCTTTTCCGTGAGACGAGTTATCACAATCCTGTGTTCACCCCTCCTTTACAAAATTACCTCAGCTACACACCCGCTGAATCAACCAATACCAGCTCGGCTCTGAGTGATGTCAGCGCAGCTCCACAACTGACTCCCTCCTTTGCAAGGTAATTCGAGAGTTTACTTCGATTCACTTTTAAATGTTCATTTTTATTAATTAACAACGTAAAAACATTCGCCACTGTGTTTGAGTAACTCATTTTAAAGGAAAGAATGATTTTAAAATCACTGCGAGTAACTCCCTTCCGTTTACTCTTCACATAATACAAGTAGATCCCTTCCGTCTACCTTTCACGCAAGCATCGGAGAACCTGTTACTCCCTCTGGCTTACCCTAACTAGGTTATGCAAGGCCAAAGTTTCACAAACGAACCCCTTTGCTGTCAATCAAGCTCAGAAGAACCTGCTACTCCCTCAGTGTGACCCTTTCTAGGTAATATCACACTAAAGTTTTAGTACTGAACTCGTTGTTATCAATTATTCACACATTCATACAGAAAACTTCCTAAAACAGTGCTTCCGGTTCTACCAAATCATGAACTTACTTCTACAAACAAGTGACCTCACTACAGAATGGCTTCCATTTACCATCTGCTATTCTGCCCCCGGGGTGTCCAGACAAAACATAAAAACAGATACGAACAGTTTTGGTTAATGCATAAAATCAATAAAATCAATAACTAATAATCAATCAATATTTACTATCTACCTATCTACACTAATCCCAAACCATCCTCTGCTACCAAAATAACTGATAGCGCGAGGGCTCACCTGCTCAACATACTCACTTGGGCTCATATATCTATGTATACATTAAACAGACAAACCTACACTCTATTCATTGGGGTTTTTACCATTTGAATTTTTATACCATTTGTCTTACCAATCCAAACCACCGATACCTATAGTCCTAAAGGATCAAGGGAGTTAGAGAGAAAATAGGTAGCAATAATAACATTTAGTATTTCATGAATAACCACAAACTCAGGAAAGTTATAAAATCTTTATCTAAGTCTTTTTTTGAAAGTTATATTCATGAGTTTCAGATTAATTTCTTATTCTATAGAAACAATGCATATTTACAAAAAAATAAACATTGCAAATGCATTGGAAAGAAAATGTTGTTAAGCATTTAGACAGAGGGTGGGTAAAAGAAAAGGGAAAACAATACAATGACAAATCCACACTTTATGGTTACCTATTTCGGTGTGATGATCAATCCTGGTCACGGATTATGCCAAAGAATTAAGAATCCCAAGAACAGGTGCCAGCAGGTAAGAACAGGTGCAAGTCAGAAATTAGAACCAGGACAGGATACGGACCAAATTGGATCAGGACAGGACCGCCACAGGCTAAGACTCGCACCACAGTTAAAGTTCAAAACGCCACGATTGAAACCTCTTTCTGCAGCTAACAGTCGAACCCCGATTGGGTCATCGATCTCCTTCCCAATAACCCCGATTGGTTATTGAATATTCTGACAGAATGCTCCGCCAGCAAATCTGCTCCCGATCACATATTGAGTGCGTTGGGTCAGTGACAGGTCAGCTATTCGGACAAGTTGGAATAGCTGCTCTGTTCTGGCCACTGGCCCTGTTAGTAATGTGATGTACTGTGCCCCTCACTTGTGCCTCCTCAGATGTACCTGCTCTGTTCTGTACCATGGACTGTTGATGCACTGTGCCCCTCACTTGTGCTGCCTCAGATGTACCTGCTCTGTTCTGTACCATGGACTGTTGATGCACTGTGCTCCTCACTTGTGCTTCCTCAGATGTACCTGCTCTGTTCTCTACCATGGACTCTTGATGGACTGTGCCCCTCACTTGTGCTGCCTCAGATGTACCTGCTCTGTTCTGGCCACTGGCCCTGTTAGTAATGTGATGTACTGTGCCCCTCATTTGTGCTGCCTCAGGTGGACCTGCTCTGTTCTGGCCACTGGCCCTGTTAGTAATGTGATGTACTGTGCCCCTCACTTGTGCTGCCTTAGATGGACCTGCTCTGTTCTGGCCACTGACACTGGTAGTAATGTGATGTACTGTGCCCCTCACTTGTGCTGCCACAGATGGACCTACTCTGTTCTGGCCACTGGCCCTGTTAGTAATGTGATGCACTGTGCCACTCACTTGTGCTGCCTCAGATGTACCTGCTCGGTTCTGTACCATGGACTGTTGATGCACTGTGCCCCTCAATTGTGCTGCCTCAGATGTACCTGCTCTGTTCGGTACCATGGACTGTTGATGTACTGTGCCCCTGACTTGTGCTGCCTCAGATGGACCTGCCCTGTTCTGGCCACAGGCTCTATGGTAACTGTGCTGCTTGTTGCCCCTTGGTTGTGCAGCTTCTCGTGGACATACTCTGCACTCGCTCATTGCCCTGCCTGGAACTGTGCTTCTTGTTGCCCCTTGGTTGTACAGCTTCTCGTGGACATACTCTGCACTCGCTCATTGCCCTGCCTGGAACTGTGCTTCTTGTTGCCCCTTGGTTGTACAGCTTCTCATGGACATGCTCTGCACTCTGTCATTGCCCTGCCTGGAACTGTGCTGCTTCTTGCCCCTTGGTTGCGCAGCTTCTCATGGACATGCTCTGCAATGTGTACTGGCCACTGGGCTGGCTCCTGGGTACATCAGAGTGCTATCTTTGTGATGTTTAATAAAGGCAGTTACTCATGTTGTGTACTTTGTCAGTGTCCGTGCTTGTTGTGTACTTGCATTGTGGATTTCTTGTGTTTACAACATGCCCTGTCTATCACGGATTAGTTCACAATGGTGACGCACCTGAAAACTAGTGAGGCAAGTTTTGATTATGCCCCCTGCACCGCTCAATATAAATAGATTACTGGTCTGGCCCAGCAAGAGCAAGGGAGTGACACCTCTGCCATTGATGGGAGGGTGGCAATGAATGCACATTTACTTACAGGAAAGCCTCTCAGGCACCAACTGGGCCGCTGGTGGTCATTTACATATGCAGGGACCACCCAGATCGGTCCACCATGGCTGCCCACAACAGCAGCCCTCAGCTGGGACTGCGGTACAAAAGGGTGTGGTAATAAAACACTCACACCCAGTCAAAAGGTCAGTTTCTGGCATTTCAGCCGTCCTCACCCCGGCCTGCTTGAATCCAGTGGCAAAGTGAGCAAGGGACTCACGTCTGAGCATACCCTGCCACACTTATGGCGGCCAAAAGCGGTACAAAAGGGGGTGGTAATGGACGGAGCATCTGAACCAATCAAACACTCACACCCAGTCAAAAGATCTGGGTTTAATCCATCACTGTTCTTTAGCCAACTCTGCCACCCCAGTTCAGACATGGCTATATGCAAATCAGTCTGACCCTGTGCCTCATGGGAACAGTCCAGCCCGAACTGCCAAGCCATGCCTTCCCTGGACCGGAAACAAGCTTCCGAGGACCGGTTTCTGGCATTCCAGCCGTCCTCAGCCGGCCTGCTTGAATCCAGTGGCAAACTGAGCAAGGGACTCACGTCTGAGCATACCCTGCCTCACTTATGGTGGCCAAAAGCGGTACAAAAGGGGGTGGTGATGGACAGAGCATCTGAACCAATCAAACACTCACACCCAGTCAAAAGATCTGGGTTTGATCCATCACCGTTCTTTAGCCCACTCTGCCACCCCAGTTCAGACATGGCTATATGCAAATCAGTCTGACCCTGTGCCTCATGGGAACAGTCCAGCCCCAACTGCCAAGCCATGCCTTCCCTGGATCGGAAACAAGCTTCCGAGGACCGGTTTTTGGCATTGTGTGGCAAGGTATGCTCAGACGTGAGTCCCTTGCTCACTTTGCCACTGGATTCAAGCAAGCCGGGCTGAAGACGGCTGGAATGCCAGAAACCGGTCCTCGGAAGCATGTTTCCGGTCCAGGGAAGGCATGGCTTGGCAAATAAACTACAAATCCCAACGTCGTTGCTGCATTACGCGCATGCGCGACGCAGAACACGATGACGCTAGCACAATGCAATTAACAAAAATGGAGCTACCGACCATTCGGGTATCTCCCCAAGACGGCCCAGAGGAACGCCCGGATTACCGACGGTCAGGTAATCCCCATTGCTATACAGGTACATCTGGGTACGTTGCTCAGCGTTTGTGTCGGACACTTTTGTTCACCAACACGACTGAGCGCTCACGCCCGATTTTTACGGCTCAGGCTACTTGTGTTACCATGAGACTGACTGTTTTGAGCCTCCCAGTTACCTTTTTTGATCACATACATCTTTACAAATGCGGCTCTAACCACCGTGTACCCCGCTGCTTTTCAGCTCACTGTCACTTAAGTATGGGCGGAAAATCCGTTACGCTCGCGGATTTTGCGTATTTTCGGTAAATTCACAATCCGCGAGATTTGCGAATTTCCCGCAAAATCCGCAAATTCGCACGCAGCGGATTTTTTTTGCGGCGCGCGGCGTTGGTGATACAATTTTTGCGGCGCGCGGCGTTTATCATCGTTTGCCGAGTTGTTTTTCTCGATATTTTGCGAGTGCTGCGCCATTTTGGATCTTGCTGTGTGATCCCGCGGGAATTTGGCGAGCGCGATTACGTCATCGCGGCTTGCCAACTTGCACAGCGAGAGTTTGTCAACGCGAGTACGGCGAGATCACGTCTCGCAGTACTTTGCAATTGCGAGATTTGAGATGCGGCGAGCAGCAACAATCTCGCACAAGCGAAAATATAAAATTTGCAATTCTGCACAAGAAATCCACCAGCAAGCAGCATAAACCTTCTTGAAATGATGATTTTTATCTGAATAACTCCTTAGGTTGACATTTGCCTGCACTTTTTTAGCGAGGAGTCCATTTTGGGGAGGGGGGGAGGGGGGGAGGGGGGTGGGAGGAAGGAAGTGCCCCACAGTCTTCAACTTCATGTTCCTGTCCAGCAGGCTCCTCCCAGTGCTTTGTCCATCTCCTGGTCACTTTTCATTTGGATCTGGAGCTGGAAGGATTACTTTTTGTGGATGCTGCTGGATATTTGGATTTGAGGCCTTTTTGACTTTCTTTGGCTCACTGTTGGATTAGAAATTTTACAAGTAAGTTTGTTTGGGGCATTACAGTTGCTGCAACTACAATTTTGGAATTTTCGATTTTTGGGCTGTTTTAGGGCCTTTTGCCCAGGGGTACTCAGTGGTGGGTGGACTGAGTCTTTCTGTGGGTTGTCTTGAACTTAAACATCATGGAGGGCATGGATGGAATGGGATTGTGCTGATTTTTCAGTGATTTTCGTTTTTTGGGGCTGTACTTGTGGCCTTTTCACCAGGGGTATTTGAGTCTAGCATGGGCCTAGTCTTTCTGTGGGGTGTCTTGAACTTAAACATCATGGAGGGCATGGATGGAATGGGATTGTGCTGATTTTTCAGTGATTTTCGTTTTTTGGGGCTGTACTTGTGAGTTGTGGCCTTTTCACCAGGGGTATTGAGTCTAGCATGGGCCTAGTGTTTTTGTGGGGTGTCTTGAACTTAAACATCATGGAGGGCATGGATGGAATGGGATTGTGCTGATTTTTCAGTGATTTTCGATTTTTGGGGGTGTTCATGGGGAGGGACAGGCCATGTGGCTGGGGGCCATTTTGAGTGCTGCTACAGGCCCTGGCTATGTGCAGGGAGGCAAGTGGCCATTTTGAATGCAGCCATTGTTGTTAGGCCTGCAACCATTTTGCCTATTTTTCAACCTTTATGCCCAGGGGTAGTGAGTCTTGCATGGGCCTAGTCTTTCTGTGGGTTGTCTTGAATTTAAACATCATGGAGGGCATGGATGGAATGGGATTGTGCTGATTTTTCAGTGATTTTCATTTTTTGGGGCTGTACTTGTGGCCTTTTCACCAGGGGTATTTGAGTCTAGCATAGGCCTAGTCTTTCTGTGGGGTGTCTTGAACTTAAACATCATGGAGGGCATGGATGGAATGGGATTGTGCTGATTTTTCAGTGATTTTTGTTTTTTGGGGCTGTACTTGTGAGTTGTGGCCTTTTCACCAGGGGTATTGAGTCTAGCATGGGCCTAGTGTTTTTGTGGGGTGTCTTGAACTTAAACATCATGGAGGGCATGGATGGAATGAGATTGTGCTGATTTTTCAGTGATTTTCGATTTTTGGGGGTGTTCATGGGGAGGGACAGGCCATGTGGCTGGGGGCCATTTTGAGTGCTGCTACAGGCCCTGGCTATGTGCAGGGAGGCACGTGGCCATTTTGAATGCAGGCATTGTTGTTAGGCCTGCAACTATTTTGCCTACTTTTCAACCTTTATGCCCAGGGGTAGTGAGTCTTGCATGGGCCTAGTCTTTCTGTGGGTTGTCTTGAATTTAAACATCATGGAGGGCATGGATGGAATGGGATTGTGCTGATTTTTCAGTGATTTTCGTTTTTTGGGGCTGTACTTGTGGCCTTTTCACCAGGGGTATTTGAGTCTAGCATGGGCCTAGTCTTTCTGTGGGGTGTCTTGAACTTAAACATCATGGAGGGCATGGATGGAATGGGATTGTGCTGATTTTTCAGTGATTTTCGATTTTTGGGGGTGTTCATGGGGAGGGACAGGCCATGTGGCTGGGGGCCATTTTGAGTGCTGCTACAGGCCCTGGCTATGTGCAGGGAGGCAAGTGGCCATTTTGAATGCATGCATTGTTGTTAGGCCTGCAACCATTTTGCCTACTTTTCAACCTTTATGCCCAGGGGTAGTGAGTCTTGCATGGGCCTAGTCTTTCTGTGGGTTGTCTTGAATTTAAACATCATGGAGGGCATGGATGGAATGGGATTGTGCTGATATTTCAGTGATTTTCGTTTTTTGGGGCTGTACTTGTGGCCTTTTCACCAGGGGTATTTGAGTCTAGCATGGGCCTAGTCTTTCTGTGGGGTGTCTTGAACTTAAACATCATGGAGGGCATGGATGGAATGGGATTGTGCTGATTTTTCAGTGATTTTCGTTTTTTGGGGCTGTACTTGTGGCCTTTTCACCAGGGGTATTGAGTCTAGCATGGGCCTAGTGTTTTTGTGGGGTGTCTTGAACTTAAACATCATGGGGGGCATGGATGGAATGGGATTGTGCTGATTTTTCAGTGATTTTCTATTTTTGGGGGTGTTCATGGGGAGGGACAGGCCATGTGGCTGGGGGCCATTTTGAGTGCTGCTACAGGCCCTGGCTATGTGCAGGGAGGCAAGTGGCCATTTTGAATGCAGGCATTGTTGTTAGGCCTGCAACCATTTTGCCTACTTTTCAACCTTTATGCCCAGGGGTAGTGAGTCTTGCATGGGCCTAGTCTTTCTGTGGGTTGTCTTGAATTTAAACATCATGGAGGGCATGGATGAAATGGGATTGTGCTGATTTTTCAGTGATTTTCGTTTTTTGGGGCTGTACTTGTGGCCTTTTCACCAGGGGTATTTGAGTCTAGCATGGGCCTAGTCTTTCTGTGGGGTGTCTTGAACTTAAACATCATGGAGGGCATGGATGGAATGGGATTGTGCTGATTTTTCAGTGATTTTCGATTTTTGGGGGTGTACATGGGGAGGGACAGGCCATGTGGCTGGGGGCCATTTTGAGTGCTGCTACAGGCCCTGTCTTTGTGCAGGGAGGCAAGTGGCCATTTTGAATGCAGGCATTGTTGTTAGGCCTGCAACCATTTTGCCTACTTTTCAACCTTTATGCCCAGGGGTAGTGAGTCTTGCATGGGCCTAGTCTTTCTGTGGGTTGTCTTGAATTTAAACATCATGGAGGGCATGGATGGAATGGGATTGTGCAGATTTTTCAGTGATTTTCGTTTTTTGGGGCTGTACTTGTGGCCTTTTCACCAGGGGTATTTGAGTCTAGCATGGGCCTAGTCTTTCTGTGGGGTGTCTTGAACTTAAACATCATGGAGGGCATGGATGGAATGGGATTGTGCTGATTGTTCAGTGATTTTCGTTTTTTGGGGCTGTACTTGTGGGCTTTTCACCAGGGGTATTGAGTCTAGCATAGGCCTAGTGTTTTTGTGGGGTGTCTTGAACTTAAACATCATGGAGGGCATGGATGGAATGGGATTGTGCTGATTTTTCAGTGATTTTCGATTTTTGGGGGTGTTCATGGGGAGGGACAGGCCATGTGGCTGGGGGCCATTTTGAGTGCTGCTACAGGCCCTGGCTATGTGCAGGGAGGCAAGTGGCCATTTTGAATGCAGGCATTGTTGTTAGGCCTACAACCATTTTGCCTACTTTTCAACCTTTATGCCCAGGGGTAGTGAGTCTTGCATGGGCCTAGTCTTTCTGTGTGTCGTCTTGAATTTAAACATCATGGAGGGCATGGATGGAATGGGATTGTGCTGATTTTTCAGTGATTTTCGTTTTTTGGGGCTGTACTTGTGGCCTTTTCACCAGGGGTATTTGTGTCTAGCATGGGCCTAGTCTTTCTGTGGGGTGTCTTGAACTTAAACATCATGGAGGGCATGGATGGAATGGGATTGTGCTGATTTTTCAGTGATTTTCGATTTTTGGGGGTGTTCATGGGGAGGGACAGGCCATGTGGCTGGGGGCCATTTTGAGTGCTGCTACAGGCCCTGTCTTTGTGCAGGGAGGCAAGTGGCCATTTTGAATGCAGGCATTGTTGTTAGGCCTGCAACCATTTTGCCTACTTTTCAACCTTTATGCCCAGGGGTAGTGAGTCTTGCATGGGCCTAGTCTTTCTGTGGGTTGTCTTGAATTTAAACATCATGGAGGGCATGGATGGAATGGGATTGTGCTGATTTTTCAGTGATTTTCGTTTTTTGGGGCTGTACTTGTGGCCTTTTCACCAGGGGTATTTGAGTCTAGCATGGGCCTAGTCTTTCTGTGGGGTGTCTTGAACTTAAACATCATGGAGGGCATGGATGGAATGGGATTGTGCTGATTTTTCAGTGATTTTCGTTTTTTGGGGCTGTACTTGTGGCCTTTTCACCAGGGGTATTGAGTCTAGCATGGGCCTAGTGTTTTTGTGGGGTGTCTTGAACTTAAACATCATGGGGGGCATGGATGGAATGGGATTGTGCTGATTTTTCAGTGATTTTCTATTTTTGGGGGTGTTCATGGGGAGGGACAGGCCATGCGGCTGGGGGCCATTTTGAGTGCTGCTACAGGCCCTGGCTATGTGCAGGGAGGCAAGTGGCCATTTTGAATGCAGGCATTGTTGTTAGGCCTGCAACCATTTTGCCTACTTTTCAACCTTTATGCCCAGGGGTAGTGAGTCTTGCATGGGCCTAGTCTTTCTGTGGGTTGTCTTGAATTTAAACATCATGGAGGGCATGGATGGAATGGGATTGTGCTGATTTTTCAGTGATTTTCGTTTTTTGGGGCTGTACTTGTGGCCTTTTCACCAGGGGTATTTGAGTCTAGCATGGGCCTAGTCTTTCTGTGGGGTGTCTTGAACTTAAACATCATGGAGGGCATGGATGGAATGGGATTGTGCTGATTTTTCAGTGATTTTCGTTTTTTGGGGCTGTACTTGTGGCCTTTTCACCAGGGGTATTGAGTCTTGCATGGGCCTAGTCTTTCTGTGGGGTGTCTTGAACTTAAACATCATGGAGGGCATGGATGGAATGGGATTGTGCTGATTTTTCTGGGGGGTTTTTCGATTTTTTTGGGGTGTATAACTGAACTGATGTTCCTCTGTCTTCCATTGTTTTTAGGTGCACAAGACTCAAGAGAACCACCAGTGCCAGGAAGAAGTCCTGCAGCGGTGTGTGTGTGCAGCATAACGTCACGCGACGTCACGTCTGGCCTCAGACAACTCTACAATTCGTGCAACTGCGGCCTGCTGTCTGACCTGCTCTGAAGAAGATGCCCCCAAAAAAAGGTCTCCGTAGCTCCTCTAGCAAGAAAGTTGCTAGTAAGGAGCAGAAGAAGCAAGTTACCAAGGAGGCTGGTGTGCCAACCGCCACGTTTTTTGGGAGCAAAAAGAAAGTACGCCTGCAGCAGCAGGATCTGCTGGGGACCAAGCTGGGAGCAGCACCCCCGCTCCATTGGGTTCAGTGCCTCCACCACCACGCCAACTTAAGTCAAAGCCCTTGAGTGCTTCAGAGGCAGTCAGTGTACTTCTCCAATCACCATCGACCAGTGATGTTGGCACATCGCAAGAAAGTAGCAGCAATGTCCCTGAATCAACACAGGTTGTTGTAACTCATCTGACAAGTGTTGAACAACCACAGCCGCAACAACAACATGTGCAAGTAGTACAAGCCCAATTACATGTGGAAGGAGAGGCAGCGCAAGGAGATGCGCAAGCAGAGGTGCATGGAGGGTCACAACAAGTTCCCACAATAGTTGTCCCTCCCGAAGTAGGGGCACATCAGGAAATTGACAATCAGACCGAGGTATCATTTGAGGAAGCCACTCCTCCTGATGATCATTCATTGTCATCCACATCCCTAGCAAGGAAAAGATCAAGGGGGGTGTCTACATCTTCTTCAAGCCCACCTCCTACTGATGATCTGGATGACGATTGGGTACCACCACGGCAGCCTGAGAGTGAGGCACACCATGATCTGACAAAGATACCTAAGCGTAAAAGGAAGGTCGTCGAAAAACTCATAGCTATGGAGTGTGATGAGGCTCAACAAGAAGTGACGCATACTGCTGCTGATGAAGCCCTTCACGACGACGATCCAGTCATCATAATGGTCACTGCAGCCCCAGCGGGCATGCAGCAAAGAGACATTTTGACCCTATCCCGAGAAGCTGCTGAGCGTGATGATGATGTCGACGAGGAGGCAATGGAAGAAACACCACAATCATTGGAGTTAACTAGTACACCAACACCTACCGCTTCCATATTTCTTAGTCGCCAGAAGGGACCTCCATCCACCTCGACCTCAATTCGTGGTGGTGAAAGTGCAAAACGTACTGAAGTTCGGCAATCCACATCCTCCACTTCATCTGGCATTAGCAGCAGGACCACCACCACCAGTATCGCCGCCTCCTCCGGCCCCCAAAGACATTTCAAGTCTGCAGTTTGGGACTTCTTTAGTGTTTGCCCAAAAAATGAAACCGTAGCCATTTGTAGCATGTGTAAGCTTCGAGTTAGTCGTGGTAAGTTGGGTTCCAACTATGGTACCGGAGGCCAGAGAGGTCATCTTGAAAGAAAGCACGCTGTCAAATGGTTTGCGCACCTACAGGCGATCAAGGAAGCCCGAATTGCACGTAATGCGGTTTCATCTGATGATGACGAGGAGGAACAAGACGTGTCAAACCCTTCACTTACACCTAGTACCCCTGTCAGCAGCACACCCCATGTGAGCCACACTAAGAGTGTGGGAGAGAGTGATACACCATTGCGAAAAAGTTCATCAGCGAGCGTAACTGGGTCGAAGATATCATCATCATCCCGTAAATCTTTGGTCCAGGGCAACATTAAAAAGATGTTGTTTACAGAAGCGCAATATGAACGCAACCACCCACTGACGCGTCTGTATAACACTAAGCTGGCTAAAATGCTAGCTCTGGACCTTCTCCCTTTTTCTTTTGTAGAAGGGGTTGGTTTTCTAGAATTAGTGGCAGCGCTCTGCCCTAAATGGAAGGTTCCTAGCCGGTTCTATTTTGCCCGAGTTGCGGTTCCAGCACTACATGAAGATGTTCTGAAGGTGATTGGGGCAGCTTTGCAGAAGAGTGCTGTTCACACTATACATCTGACAACAGATATGTGGACCAGTGGCGCAGGCGCTGATTACATGCGCATCACTGCACACTGGGTCTCTTTTTCAGGGGCTAAAGCAAAGCTAAACACAGGTGTTGACTCGGACATTGTTTTTAAAGCTGCTCGGAAACATGCAACACTAGCCATGTTTGGTTTGGAGAAACGTCACACAGCAGAAAACATTTTGGATGTCTTTAACACAAAGGTCCTTAACTGGCTGTCCCCACTAAAACGCCAGGTTGGCTGTGTTTCCACGGACAATGGCGCCAATATAGTTAAGGCCATGAGGCAGGGTGACTATTTCAGAGTGCCGTGTTTGGCGCACTGTATAAACCTGGTTGTCCAAAAATTCTTGGGTAATAAAGGCAGTGCAGCGTACAGAGTATTGGACACCTGCCGAAAAATGTGCAACCATTTCAGCCATTCTTTTAAGGCCCGGAAGCAGCTGAGGAGCCTGCTATATCAACGTCAAATGCCAGTGAAAGCACTCATCCAGGAGGTGGTAACACGTTGGAACTCAACCTTCTACATGCTTGAGCGTCTGTATGAGCAGTATACGGTACTCGATCAATATTTCTTTACAGAGGGTACAGAGGACCTGAGGATGGGTGCGGCGCAATGGAACATAGTTCAAAGCCTGACACGCATGCTTCGTCCTTTTGAGTTCTTCACGCGTGCAGTCAGCAAGGAGGACTGTAATTTGGGAAAAGCTATCCCATTGTTGTACATGCTGGAGGACCAACTGAAGGAGGTGTGTTCTGTGTTTGAAAAAGATGTAAAAAACCAAGACTCTTTTGTTCTGGCTGAGAAATTATTAGAGCTCCTACAAGGTGATGAACGTCTTAAAAAGATCCACTCAGAAGAGCATTACATTTGTGCTACTATTCTGGATCCACGCTACAAAAAGGCGCTGGCAGGCCAAGCATTCTTTCCTTTTGATGATGAACATGTTCCAAAGTACAAACATTGGCTAGCCTTGTCAGCCAAGAGGTTTGAAATAGAACGGCTGAAAATTGAAGGAAATGGCAGTACATCAGCAGGCCATCCCCAGTCAAAACAATCCACTTCTGCACCTGTGGCTGTGGCACAAGTGACCTCTCAGCCGTTAAAGACACCGGCAACCGGATCATCTGCACCAGACACAACAGAAACATTGGAGGCTGAAGAGGATTGGCTAGCTCTGCGTGGGTTTGGTTCTCAAAAGGTCAGAGGCACAGCAAGAGCTAAGCAAAGTGGAGGAACCTTGGATGAGGACCTTGAGTCGATGGTGAAGGACTATCTGAATGACTCAACAGACGTCTATGTTAATTCTGACCCATTGGCGTATTGGCATGGGAAAAAAGAATTGTGGCCACAGCTCACCAACCTGGCTTTAAACTACTTGTCTTGCCCACTCGCAAGCGTGTCTTCTGAACGTGTTTTCAGTGCTGCTGGTGGCATTGTAACTCCCAAACGGAGCCGCCTCTCGCCCAAAAATGTGGAGAGGTTAACAATGATCAAGATGAATCAGCACCTCATACCACCAGATTTCAGAGTACGAGAAAGCGCGCCGGATGAAGACGAGGTGGCCAGCAACATAGATGAGGGAATTTCTACTCTGTCAGGTGACACTGAGCTCACCCTGCCTGAATTCGCAGAGTATGATGACGAAGCCTTATTCTCATTCCTGGACCGTGATACCGAGCCCTGAAAATGAGACAACGAATCAATAACTTTCTTTTTCGTCCTTATTCACTTTTATTCCTGTGTGTCTGTCTTTCTTTGTTGTGCACAGTTAATATATTTCAAACTTTAATCAGATAATCACAAAAACAAGCCCATCAGCAGAACTGTCTTCACTGGTTTGCTAATTGATTGAAGTTGCCACAGTCTGCATTCCTCAGGTTCACAAGTTCAGAAGAACATGCTCCTCTATCCTCCTCCTCCAGACTCCTATTTCCATCAAACCAGAGGGCTGGTTTACGCCCAATGAAGAAAGACTCAGCACGTGTGGGGGTGTTGTTCTACCTCTTTGCAGGTGAGTTGACGGCGCTGGGGCCATTGCTGGGAAGCTCTAATACCGGATAAAAGTGGTTTGGACCAAATCCCAGGCGGAATTTTTTTTGTGTTTTTGATGACTTGCTTGCCTTTGAGGTGCTCTTAGGGGGGGTTCCGTCTGTTTGTGGGTGAGTTTCGTGGTCTGGGAGCACTGCTGGGACACTCTAATCTTGATTGCATTTGCTTTTCAGGAAATCCGTGGTGGCAACCCCGACTTATGGCCTAGCTACGCAGCGCGTTTGGACCGAAGGCCGAGAAATATTGCAAGTATGAGATTTTGCTTTTGGCCTGTTTGGGGGTGTTATGCTTTTTGGCGGGTGGGTTGGCGGGTCTTGGGGCATTCCTGGGAAGGTCTAATACCGGGTAGAAGTGGTTGGGACAAAATCCAGGCCGATTTTTTTTTGTGCTATTTCTGACATTTTGCTCAATGTAGCGTTTTCGGGGGCCTGTTTGGGGGGCTTCCTGGTGTTTGTGGGTGGGTTTCGGGGTCTGGGCGCACTGCTGGCTATATATACTTTACTTTGCAAGAGGTTTGAAGCAAATCCATGGTGGCAGAGGGGAGTTAGGGCCTAGCTGCAGAGCGTGTTGCGGAGTGATTTGGGAAATTTGGGAAAAACTGACAGTCCCCATTTTTGTACTTTTGCTCTTTGGCTGTTTGGGGGTCTCCTATTCGTTTTCTCCTGGGTTGACTGCGCTGGGGCCATTGCTGGGAAGCTCTAATACCGGATAAAAGTGGTTTGGACCAAATCCCAGGCGGAAATTTATTTGTGTTTTTGATGACTTGCTTGCCTTTGAGGTGCTCTTAGGGGGGGTTCCGTCTGTTTGTGGGTGAGTTTCGTGGTCTGGGAGCACTGCTGGGACGCTCTAATCTTGATTGCATTTGCTTTTCAGGAAATCCGTGGTGGCAACCCCGACTTATGGCCAAGCTACGCAGCGCGTTTGGACCGAAGGCCGAGAAATATTGCAAGTATGAGATTTTGCTTTTGGCCTGTTTGGGGGTGTTATGCTTTTTGGCGGGTGGGTTGGCGGGTCTTGGGGCATTCCTGGGAAGGTCTAATACCGGGTAGAAGTGGTTGGGACAAAATCCTCGCGGAAAAGCCTTTTGGCATTTTTTGTAACTTAGGGTTCGTCAGGGTTAGCCCTAGCAGCAGGATTGCATGTGTTTCGGGGTGTTCTAGATTTTTGCAACTGAGTTCTGGGGTCTTAGAGCACTCGTGAGAATGTGTAATTTTGGTTGCAAGTCATTTGAAGAAAATCCATGGTGGGAAAGGGGGGATTTGGCATAGTTAAAGAAAGCCTTTGCCACTATTCTTAACTTAGGGTTTGTTAGGGTTAGCAGTATTTCTATTGCATGTGTTTGGGTGGGGGGTTTTTCGAGTCTTGGAGCGATGCTGGCTATGGATACTTTTGCTTGGTTGCTTGCAAGTGGTTTGAATGCAATCCACGGTGGGTAAGGGATAATTAGTAAGGGGGTACTTCGGCCTACTTTTACTTTCGAAGTAAGTTTTGTCACCAGTTTTCTGCTAGGCCTCATTTTTTGAGATTTGATTGGGGGTCTTCTACATTTTTGCGACTGGCTTTAGTAAGGGTCTGGGTGGGAGCACTGCTGGGAAGATCTAATTTTGTTCTAAAACACAGTTTACAGTACACCTAGCTTGAGGGGAAAGATCCGCTACATTAATTTGCCCCTTCTTATTTATCCTTCAAAAGGTGACTCAGACAGAGTACGCACTTTCAAAAATATTGTACTGTCTACTAGGAAAATCAAAGTGTGACTTTTTGCACTCCACAGCCTACATACCTTATATTTATTTATCAGTGGTGTTGTAATATTATATCACTTCCTGTTTTTCGTTGAATAATTACAGGCCGGGTTTCAGTCTCTGCAATGGGGAAAAAAGGATGGAGTCAGGCTTCACATTAGCGAGCCACAATTCAGCATCAGGCAGGCAGTGGACAGGGTGTCTTCTGGTCACCAACATTGATGGACGAAGCGTCAGCTGCAATGGAGGAGTGCCACTAATGAGAGGAATTTTTTTCTGGATGCAACTTACTTATCAAATTCAACAGGACAACTACAACAACATACAGATACAGTATCCTTAGTGTTTTTCTCTGACTGTGACTGCATTTCTTGGATCTCTCTCTGCTTCTAAATTGATCCCTTAACACATTACTTAGTCCACTCCACTATCACATCTGCACCACACATAGTCATTTGTAAGTGCTCCTACGTAATTCGCAAGTCGCAGCACGCCCCAGCCCATAGAGGACTGGGATGGCCCCATTGATGAAGCATGCCACCAAGGGGCAACCCTGGTGAGTGAGGGGACACCTAGAAAAAGAGCAATTTCTCCTTTTCTATCTACTATACCTTCCAGACCAACCCCATTGAGTGTTGTGAATGGATTTATAGTGACCAGCAAGGCTCTCAGGTATCTGGCTACAGAGACCTTATGTTGAATATAGTTATCAATATTTCCACACACGCCCTGTACTGTCGCATTCTTTCTTCCACAGTTGTCGAAAGTACTACTTACTTTTCACTGACATGCATGCAGTAGTGCATGCACTTTCAAAGATTGATGGATAGGTTTGTACCCAAAGATTTGTTTATGTTCAATTGTTTGTCCATGCTGTGCTTTTTTTACAGGGTGTCTTCTGGTGACCAACATCGATGGACGAAGCGTCGGCTGCAATGGAGGAGTGCCGCTAATAAGAGGATTTTTTTTCTGCAGGCAACTTACTTACCACTTTCAACAGGACAACCACAACAACATACAGATACAGTATCCCTTGCCTTTTTCTCTGACTGTGACTGCATTTCTTGGATCTCTCTCTGCTTCTAAATTGATCCCTTAACACATCACTTAGTCCACTCCACTATCACATCTGCACCACACATAGTCATTTGTAAGTGCTCCTACGTAATTCGCAAGTCGCAGCATGCCCCAGCCCGTAGAGGACTGGGATGGCCCCAATGATGAAGCATGTCACCAAGGGGCAACCCTGGTGAGTGAGGGGACACCTAGAAAAAGAGCAATTTCTCCTTTTCTATCTACTATACCTTCCAGACCAACCCCATTGAGTGTTGTGAATGGATTTATAGTGACCAGCAAGGCTCTCAGGTATCTGGCTACAGAGACCTTATGTTGAATATAGTTATCAATAATTCCACACACCCCCTGTACTGTCGCATTCTTTCTTCCACAGTTGTCGAAAGTACTACTTACTTTTCACTGACATGCATGCAGTAGTGCATGCACTTTCAAAGATTGATGGATAGGTTTGTACCCAAAGATTTGTTTATGTTCACAATTGTTTGTCCATGCTGTGCTATTTTTTCTTGTCTCCAAAAACCTTTCCCAAAAACCCCCGTACCCATCCATTTTTCAAACCCTAACCCTCTTCCCCCGGGCTGTGTGGTTTTGATTGATGTGTGACTAAATTACAGCAATAACTCCACACACTTGCTGGGGAGGATAAGGTGATAGCAACAGGCTGGTGAAGAAATCCGAGGATATATTCTTACTCTGCTTGACAAAGACCCATGGCTAATGTCAAAGAACTTCAACCGAATTAGTAGTTATACTTTACCATTTGTTAGGCTACAATGTGGCACTGTTCTAGTGTACTTCTGTCACCTGCTATATTCTCTATTGTACCGTTGAATTGCTCAGGAGGACAAACCAGATTTAATTTTCTTTTTTTTCATAGACATGCAACTGCCACTGTGTCACACCACTAGTACCACCGCTATGAGGAAATTTTATCCGACCAAGATTGCCAACCTTATTCGCTGTTTCCCGTGGAGCCAGCCCTGGGTCTAGCCCTACTTTCAAACACAAATTACAGGTAAGATAAGCGTTTGGTGGTTTGGGGGTATAATGGAGTATTAGGAGGAGAGACGAGAGACTGACGGTAGTACTACTAAAGTCCTAGGACTCTTGAATTCACTTCACTTACTCTGTGAGAGGCACTTAGTGTTGAAAACATTTGGGCATTTACACTTAAAGGAAGAAAATGGAACTAAACTTTCAGGAAAACAAAGTCACTGTTAAACCCCCACCCACCAGGCAAGCAATAAAAAACAGGTATGCTCAGATAAAGTTTGAAAAAGTATATTTATATCCCTAACAAAATAATCTCCTGCAAGACCCTCCCTAACCCCAACGATTGTCCTTCAAAAGTCCCCAAAAACCCAACTCCCAATTCCCACCCCCCAAAAGTCTCTAAAAAAGGGGCAAGGGACACTATGGGTGGATGCTGTCTACTTTGTGGGCCAGGGCATCATGCTCCTGGCGGAGCAAGGTGTGCTCTACGCGGAGCCCCTCCAACACGTTTGAAAAGTGGTGGAGCTCCTGCTGAAGGCGGGACACCATCAGGGTACTGCGGCGCAGGCGTGCCTTCACTGCCTTGCAGGTGCAACGGCTGTGAGAGGAAGCTGTTGTCCTTGCTGCTCGGTGGTGGCGTTTGGCTTTGGCAGCCCGGCTCAGTCTGGGTGGACCACTGTGCTGGGTGGCAGCCCGTGGGGGCACGGAGGCCGATGCAGACGACGTTGTTGTGGTCGACTGCACACTTTCTTCGTCCTCCAGGGCCACCAGCCGCCGATATTCGGCCACAGTGGCATCGATCCTCCGTTGCCGGGCCGCTCTAGCCAGCTCCTTCCTCCTTGTTCGTTTGGAAGGAGCATCTATATGAAGAAAGAAAGACATAGTCTGTAACCAATGCTCTTTAAGATTAACTCAATCAGTCAGCAGAAATTTGTGTTGCAGTACAACTAGCAACTTGCAAGCGCATTACATAACTATTGAGGCCAGTATCTATCTAACCTCACACTTCTTCATCCTTGCTCTAACATTAGTGGGAGTTTAAGGAACAAATTCTACGAGCACTATGGACTTCCATTGGAGTCGACTATGAAAGTACACCAGTCTTATTCTTCTTCTTGTCTCTTGTTTAGGAAAATTGGTACGTTATCTTCTGCAAGCCGGCATAATGCCAGCGCAGTAAACTTGCACCCGAGAAAAAGAGACGCACGCCATGATGAGTGACCTAGACTTGCGTTGCGTTACTGTACCCGTCCAGTACATGCAGGTGGTGAAGCTCTTACTTTTCTATTACGGGTGGCACTGAGAATACTCTGTTACAAGGGCTACTGCTTAATTAATTTAACTTTCACCCTACAGTGCAAATGAGTACTAGAAATGGAAAATTGAAGAAGATAAATAATCTGATTATCTATCACTTCACATGGGATGTTTTTGCTTATATATGGGATGACTTTAGGTGCTTTGCTTTTTATTGAGTGACCAGTGATACATCCACACATGAATGACTGAGTACTACTAAACTTATTAAGAGAGGTAGGGAGTTGCCACCGTAATAACCGGATCTATGCTGTGCTTGCAATACAAACTACTGCTACTATTGATGGTAGTATTTGGACAAAATTAAAACTTCTTTTCCTTGCCTTTCCTACACTGGAACGGACGTGCGGGTGCAGTGTTACATGCTCTTCAAAGTTACACTTAGTTCATCCACTGACCGTCTACTCTCTCTAGATCATGGGTACTCACAAACTTTCTCTCAGGGGCTAAATTTACAGTGTAGTTTGTGGCCGAAGGCCGCACTGGTGGGGGCGGAGTCAGAGGGGGCGGGGCTAAAGCAAAACAAAAACTTGTGACCATGAGGTTGCACAAAGGTCCCTGCAGCAGATGCCTTCATCCACTGAGCCACCAGACCCAGCATTTACATACATCTCTCTCACTCATGCTCTCCCTCCTGCCCTCCCTCTCCATCTCTCTCTCCCTCCTGCCCTCCCTCTCCCTCCCCCTCTGTCATCTCACTGTGTGTGTGTCTGTCTGTGTCAGCCTTCAGCCCGGGCTGAGACAGCTTCCTCAACGCGCACACACAGATAGCCACACCAAAGTACTTAACAGGTCTTTAAAAGACCATTAACATATTATTGAGGCTTTGTTTGTTGTAGCGCCCCTGCATCTCCACCCTGACAATCACTGCTGGCCCGGCCCCACAGAGCAGAGGCTTTGTTCTATTTCACCTCTTTGTGGCCCTGCATCTCCACTCTGCTCTGTGGGGGCTGGGGGAGCAGTGATTGTCTGCAAGGTCTGCACACCGCCAAGAAAGGCTTGCCGGGCCGCCACCGGCCCGCGGGCCGTACTATGAGTACCCCAGCTCTAGATACACATATGCTATCTAAGAGTCAGATAGTAGCATGATCCAGGTATATGGACACATACAGTTTCTGTGTCACCCACCCAGGCTGTTGTCCTTCCACCAATCATTGCTTCATCATTCACCCAGCCATGCATCTCATATTCTTTCCTTCCCAGCCACGTCTTCAATCTCAATAAGTAAGGAATATATAAGAGCTTACCTCTGCCCGCCACCACCACCGTCTGAACTCTCACAGCCGGCACTGGAACCGCCGCATCCTCCCCTGAGGAATTGCCCTCCGCCTCCGTGTCGAGCACCACCACCTCCGCGTTGGCCCCGCCACCAGATGCTCCACCTACAAAGTACATTTAAGAATGTTAGAATAAACCACTCACTAGTATTTGGTCTAGGAATGAAGACATGTGAAAACAATGTAATGCAGCACTTTTTGGCACAACTGATGAAGGCTGGCTTTTTAACACGCACCATTTTTTTCCACACAGACAGAAGATGGACTTCTAACAACAAGATCAAGTTGAAACAAGGTGAGAGCTCGGCTCGACCACAAGAAATGTCTTCAATTAATCATTAGCACTAACCACTTTTACATTCTCAGTTAAACGTTTTGTTTTTTTATTATGACTTCATTTTAATAAATGTGTTTACTTTTAATAAAGCTTTTAAACTTAGAGAGACTCTGTGTTTTTTGGTCCAGAGTGACTAGAGTGACTGAGCGAAAGGTTTTGCAATTTTTGCAAGCATGAGCCCTTGCCTCTGACACTTCTTGACTCTGACTCCGTACTCTTCAGCTACGCTGGATAATAATCATCGTTGGGGATCAATGATCGATGAATTCGGGAGGTAAATGACTGTGCCACACTATGTAGTTAGTCAGTAACGACATTGGGGGTTCAAAGTCTGTTATCACAGAGGTATGTGGAAACTCTAACAGCGCCTATTATAATTGATAAGCAATGCACTATTTATTGTCCATAGTTCTGTTTCTGCAGAAGAATTGTCCGCGCCACTGTAGTGGTATGGATTGTCCTCCTATCCAAACCAAAAGGTAGTATCTTATTCTTTCTTGGTGGTCATTCACATTTTATAGTTGGGAATTTTCAAAGCAGATAGAACACTTCAAAAGACATTATGGACAATCCCAGAGGACTGCACTAAGTTGATAGAGCTATTGCTGACTAGAATGGGAGTTTCGCCAACCGTGCAATCTTAGTTAGCTACATAGAAAGACTAATAAGAATAATCTAGTAATACCACAGGGGGTCATAGTAGAGGCAGGATAAGAATTTAGATACAGTCTACAAGAAGATCAAAGACGATTTTGAAAAAATCAAATGAGGAACGCTAGGAAAAATAGGTACTAGTCTAAATTGAAAACTTACTGGGGGAAGCAAAGCAGCCCTCGCCTGCCCGATCCTGGCCCTGTTCAACAGCATCTGCCGCCTGCTGCTCCTGTGCCCTCCCCTCGCCCCTGGGGGGAGCTGACGTACAACATGAAAGAAAAAACAGAAAACATGGATGATTGTTGCTTGTCAATGTCAACCAAATCAAACATTTCAAAAGAACAATAACAAAATATTTCCGCGAAATTATATTGATTAGGGTTAGTTTTCATTTATTTGCGGACCTGTGACTTCGAAAGTCACATAACTCACTAAACAAAGTACTGAAAGGTTCACCTAGGACTGGCAGGCAGCAGTCCGCAGGCAAGACGCAAAGTGACAGACAAACTCCATTGTGATTTCAGTCAGATCAGTGACAACACTGACAGTTGCCTGCTACATTACCAGTCATTTAAATAGTCAAACTATCAATCCACCGCCACAATTTTTCTTATTGTCAGGGGTACAAAGGAAGGGGCAGATTTAAGCCCCTTGCGGCTCTTTTGCTCCGTTCTTGCGTGACTTTTGTGACGCAGCAGCTAAACAAAAAAGGGCGCCATGGTGGGGCGTATAATATTATAACAACGTGACGCATTTGGGAGATGCATCCTGTTATAAAGCCCTGCGCCATCAGGGGGCGTTCCGGCGCAAGGGAGGGCATTCCTGCGCTGGAACACATCCTAAAAGTGGCTGAGGGAAATCTACAAAATTTCAATCAGTCACCTTTAGGACAATGATGCGTCACACAAACCCTGCACCTGCTTGAAGCAGACGTACGGCTTGACCCAGCATTGGGGAGATAGGGTACCCCAGAGCATTGCTGGAGCTGCGCCATCGTTGCGACGCAACTCCAGCAGTAAAGCTTCGGTGACGTTTTGGGTCCATGGTACGCCGCATTGCAAATACGGCGCACCATGTTTGGTGGTGGTAGCGGGCCGCACAATTAATGGCGCATCCCTGCTACTTTGCAGGGATGTGACGGTAATTGCAATTCTGCCCCTTAGGGGCATACTTACTTACGCGTTCTGGCGCATCTCCAGAGATGCGCCAGATCAAATGCGTCACGCTAAAAAAACTACTCTTGCGACACGGCAGATGCGCCTCATTTACAATGCGGCGCGCCCAGGCGCAAGGGTAGGCACTTGCGTGACGCATCTCGTCACGTAAGAGCGGCGCATCGCTGGAGTCACGTCGCCAATGCAATGCAACTCCAGTAATGCTCAGGGCCACCCAATACTTAACATGCTGTGTCAGTCCTTACGCCTGCTTCAAGCAGGCATAAGGAATTGAATTGACGTAGCAGCGTCGCAGAAGTGCCTGCGTTAAATCTTGTAGATTTCACGCAGGCAATTTTGCGAGGCGCACAGCCGCCGGACCGCCCACCCTGCGTACTAGGAACGCACCCATTGTGGTGCAGGCCCATGGCTTTATAACGTGACGCATCTCCCTAGATGCGTCATGCTGTAAATGACTCGCAGGGATGCGCCACGTTTACGCCGCTGTTGCGTCACGCAAGGCAACGTAAACGTGGCGCAAGGGGCTTGTAAATGTAATCTGCCCCCTAGTGTCTAGCATTACGCAGTTCTGTAAAGTAGACTCATACATAATAGTTACTCAGGCCAATGGGACCACAAAATAGAAAACAAATAAGCATAGTAGCAACGCCACTGAGAAGGAGAGCAGTGCACCTGAAATGCACAGAAGATTTTGAAATATAATTTAACTACAATGTAATCGTCATCAGCGGCATTATTGGCTTGCTCCATGTAAAAAACAAATATTTGCAATACAACAACACAGAGCAGGAGAAAACATCATAGTAGTGAGTGATGAAATAGCTACTACTACTCACCAAGCCCGGGGATCTCCAAGCCGAGCTGGTCCAGCAGGTCGCGCTCCGGGCCAGGAGATCCGTCCAGCGATGGGTGACCTGGCTGTAGGTGCGCTGGACCCCGTAGAGGTGGGATATGGCCCAGCACACCTTCTCCCACTGCTTCCGGCGCTCCCGGATGTTGTAGCCGCCGGCCGCGATCCTGCCGCCTCCCGCGATGGTCCTGGGCAGGCGGCGCTGGACGAAGTAGACCAGCGCGCCCACTTCCTCCGGGCTGAAGATCTCCCGTCGCATCACCTGCTCCCCCCTCAATCGACCGCATGGTGTCCTGGCACTGGGTCCAGGACTCCTCCTCCCCGCCGCCGCTGCCGCCCTCAAGTGCCTGGGCAGCTTCACGGCGCCTGGCTTCACCATGGTCTGGGCAGGTAAGGTAGGAAGTAGAAAATTAAGAAGGAATAGGATAGGGAAGAAGAAAAGAAAAGAGTTTAAAAAAGTAGTTTAAAGGTAAAGAAAAATAGCAGAAAAGACAAAAATATACAGCTAGGAAAAGAGAGGGATAGATAAGAAGCAAAATCGTTCAAAAAAAACTGAAAACAAGCAAAGGATGGCAAAGATAGCAAGAGGATTAAACACCATGCCCAGACACAGGAAATGAACAAAAAACAAGATGGCCGGCGCCCGTTCACGAGTGCGAAAGTAAGTTCGCACAAGATTTTCCTCGCGATCTCGTGCGAACTTGTACTTGCAATGCGCTTACTGCGCGAGATTATACATAGCGGGCGGAAACGGAAATACGTCACGCAAACAAAATGGCCGCGCCCGTACTCGACCTTGGGGTAAATTCGCGTGTTGCACTGCAAGCGGCTCGCGAATACTGCAAAAAAACTCGCGAAACAACAAGCCGCAAAAAAATATAAAGCTCATTCGCACGAATTGGCGGCTTCCGCGGTCGGTTTCGCACGACGCCGCGCCCCGCGAATAGCGCGAAAAAACCGAAAAACGATTTTTGCAAAAGCAAAAGCAATGAGCAGGTGCAAAAGGTCAACCTCATGATTTGTAACGATTCCCTGTAGTGCTTCCTGAGGGGGCCCTCCAGAATTCGGTTGCCTGCTTGCAACTATTGTGTGACCCTGCTCTGACCTTAACTGTATGCCACAAAGGTCCTGATTTACAGCTAAGGGAGCAGACAAGCAGGTGCCAGGCTGGAACTTTAAATTCAGTGACACATTAATTAGCCCCTAATTCATTATTGTCAGTTGGGGCAGGGCAGGTGTTGTTAATAAACTAACCCCAAATTAATTCATGTCAGTTCAAGCAGGGCAGGTGGGCTTGCTTTTCCCCCCCATCTTCTACAGTGATGAGGAACCAGAGGGTGGCATTGATGTAACAGAGGGTGGCATGGGTCAAAGAGAGGGTGGCAGTGGTGAAACAGAGGGTGCTGGGAGGCTGTGATGATGAACCAGACGTAGAAACAACATAGTCGCGACCGTTGCGAGCCGACAAGTAAGTACCAAATCCTCGCAAACTGGCAGAAACACTTGCGAACACAAAAAAAAAAATCCGCAAATTCGCGGATTTTACGGATTGCAAGTTCGCAAATCCGCTAAATTCGCGAACGCGAGATTCGCAAAATTCGCCCATACTTACTGTCATTACCCATGTGTCTGTACTCAGAATCTAAAAGCTTTGTCATACCAACAATATAATTGGCGACTGGTAGTGGAGGCTGCCTATTGTGCTTCGCATGCTTTTTCGGAGCTAACATGCTCTTGTGGTCCTGTGAAGGCTGTCTATACTGCTTTGTAGGCTATTTCGGAGCTCACACGCTTTTGTGGTTCTCTCCGTGCATATCCCGGCACAGTGTGGTTTTGGTATAATGGCGGCTCAAACCAGTTTTCAGCTTGCCGCTTTCAGCTCACTGTTACCAATTGGTCTAAACGATTTAAACTTAATCTTGGTCATGTTGATAGCATAAGCGTGTGCCAATGGGTGAGGCTGCCTGTATTGCTTCTTAAGCCACGACGAAGCTAACACGCGCCTGGGGCATTTGTGAGATATCACGACATCTAATGCAAGGTGCATACTAGGGAGTGTGTTTATAGTCTATTCCATTCATAAGGCGAAACGTAAACTGTAAGCGCACGCCTAATATCAGTGACACCTGCTTCTGACACTGTCTTTTTTAGACTATTGATATCTGTACATTTCTATCATTGTTGATTTTCTCACTGCTCTTCTTCTCTTTTATTACAGCGGTGCTCCACCTACCTGAGCCGCAGCCAGGTGAGGCGTAGTACTTTCTCCTACCAAAAAGGTAAGCGGAATACCGGCTCATGTTGGGCCTTTAGGTGCCCATTCAATGGACACAGTGGGTGTTATGAGTGTTTAACACCCTATCATTGGTTGTAGTGATTCTTGATTTGTCTGACACCAATGTATTTCAGTCTCTCTTTTTTGTTTCTCTTCTATCTGACCTTGTTACCTTTCTAATCCTGAGTATCCACCATTGAATAGGAGGATTGATGTATATTGTAAGTAAGAAGTTCCAGAAGTCAGGGTAAGATGAGGTGAGTTAGTTTAATCATTATATATCAACAAAGAGAGAGAAAGGGTTAGGGCACTCTTGGTCCCCAGTCAGTATAACAAATAAACAAAGGAAGAGTGTCCGTAAGGGAGGGGTACAAAGTGGTTGTAGCACGTGAAGTCTGAGGCCAGTTGTAAGTGGTCAGATGATAAGACCAATTTCAAAAAAAAAATGCAGGATTTTTTCAGGAAACCCTTACTCATCCTAGTGATGACATGCTTCATCATCGGGTCCTCCGGGAGAGATCGAGTACCTCCCCGGTGTGCTGCGACGCCAGGAGACTGCGGAGCAGGTTCTTGTGAGGGTGAAGAGTGAAAAAGTATAGAGAGATTAAAAATGTCTAAGGTTGTACCAAAAATCATTTATTCACTGGTGAACCTGAGATGATAAAAACTTGCTATGTGTAGGGAAAACTAAACAAATAAAATATACTGATGTTTCCCTTTTATATAAAGGTCAACATGTTTCTGCCCGTGGTATGTGTGACTTTACAGGGCTTTCTTCAGGATGAGTTAGCGAGTGTCCCCTTGACAGGAGAGGGCACGCTAAGGCCCCCCCTGCCAAAGGTCGTGAAAGTTAAAAATAGCACTATGTGTAAAAACGGTGCAAAAAAAGAAAAACGAACAAACTTGTAAGTTTGGGGATTTACCTCTGTTACGAGGAACCTAGAAGTCTGTGAAAATAAAAGTGAGACAAACAAACAGATACACAGTCAAAAAACATAAAATTAATGATTATTGATCATTTTCAGTGGCAAAAAATGCAACTTAGTGGCGTGACCCGTGCTGGCATACCTATCAAAGGCCGTGGCCGGTATGCATGGGATGTGTAGTTGAAGTCATAATCCGGGGTGGAGGGGCCTCAACTAGCACTGAAAAGTGTTATCCAGCGCGGTTTGTTGCATGTAGTAAATACGGCAACAGGGTGGTAAATGGAGACTTACAGTGTTTAGTCCATCCGTGCGGGAGGCCAGAAGTGGCTCCCCGTTGATAAAATGGCTACCTACAGTAGGGCGGCGGGCAAGTGGTCCCCGAGGTGAAAAGCGAAGAAGCAGAGCTCCAGTATGTATAACCGTTACTCTGCTGGCCGTGACTCGTTAATTGTTCAAGCACACAACACTAAGATCGTGAAAAGGAAATTATCCTCACTAGCAAAGAAATGAACCACGCCCCATAGAACTCAGGAGGGGGGTGGGAGCGACAATGGCACACCCTATTTGGGAAGGGAAAAACAAACACACACAGAGGAATTAAAAATATGGCATTTTCTCATCCACACGACTTATCGTAATTGGTGATGTCCGATGAGAAGTTCCTTACGCCCGCAACGCTCAGCACCCTCTCGGCACCTAGCTGTTCCCTCGCTGGATCTCGTGGATCCTGAGCGAAGGGCGAGCCCGGTGTTATGAGAGTGGAAGCAGAGCTCGGGCCAATCGGAGGCCGGTAACCAGAACGAGGCTTGGAGTGCAAGTCGCGTAATCCCGCGAGAGGTGGAATTAGATCGCGGGATGGGAGCGAGACTTGGAATACAAGCTCTCGTGGATATAAAATAGAAACCGGGATTGTAAAAGCTTGGTCATGACTCAAGGTACATTAAAGTGGAGAGAATGACAATCTAATGTTTTAAGACACTGGTCCAAGGGATTTGATCATTCAGCCCATGGATATGAGTGCTGAGTCGATATACCCAGCGCTGTTCTTTCTCAAACAGAATGCTGTCTCTGTTTCTCAGGCTGCTGACCTGCTCGATCACTGTCCAGGTCATGTCATTGGGGGTATGATTTGCCTGCAGGTAATGTTCACTGAGTTTGGTGGTGACTTTTTTGCAACGGATGTTGCTGCGGTGTTCGCCAATGCGCGTTTTTATTTTTCGAGTAGTCATCCCCACATAGCGTTTCGCGCAGGGGCAGGTGATCAGATAGATGACATTGGCAGAGTTACAGTTTGTATGAGATTTCTGGATCCACACTTTGCCGGGTTCTAAATGAAGTTGTTTAGTGTGGGTGGTAAGATGGCAAACACTGCAATCCGTGCAAGGGAAATGACCAGCAATTGGAGGCAAGTGCCAGGGTTCAGTAACAGACCTAGTGAGAGTAGCTGGTGTTGAACTTGGTAATGGTCTTGTATGTACCAAGGCATCTTTTAGGCTCCTGCCCTTTTTGAAGGAGAAAAGGGGTTTCTCCCAATTGCTCATGCTACTTGTCATTGTTCTCCAATTCTTGTTAATTGATTTCTTGACAGTGTCTGAAAGGGTGCTGTAGGTGGTTACACATGTGAGTGGCACCTCTGTGGTTGTCTTTACATTCTCCTCAAGGAGGGCATCACGGGGTTGGTTGCGTGCCCTGGTCTGGCCTTTGTTAAGAAGTCCTTGCGGGTATCCTCTTTGTTTCAATTTTTCAGTCAGTTCCTTGGCCTGGACTTTGTAGTTGTTGATGTTACTAATCTTAAGCGAAGAAATTGTCCATAGGGCAAATTTTCACGCAGAGGTCTTGGATGGAAGCTGCTGAACTCCAAAAGGTTATTTTTTGCTGTGGGTTTGTGATGGGTCACGGTAGTGAGAGATGTTCCCTCTATCTTGATCACTACATCAAGGAAGACGATCGATTCTCTGCTGTGATTGTGGGTGAATCTCAGGTGAGGGTCAAGGGTATTGACCCAGCTTAGGAACTGTAAGTGACTGTCTTCAGTCCCTGTCCACAGTAAGAGAATGTCATCAATGTACCTCCTCCATAATCCTATGGAGGAGGCAAAAGGGTTTGTTGTCGGTAAGATGTGTTTGGTTTCAAAATCGTACACGTACAACCCCGCTATGCTAGGAGCAAAAGTGCTCCCCATTGAAGTCCCCGTGCATTGGAGGTACAGTTGTCCTTTATATTCGAAATAGTTTTCTCTGAGTGCCATCCTTGCACATTTCAAAATGAATTCCTTAGGGGTGGTGTACTCCCAGTTGACTGTGTCTAATGCTTCAGCCAGTACCCGTAGTGTTTCTTCCTGGGGGATACTGGTGTACAGACTCTCTATGTCCATGGTGACAAGTATGACAGAGTTTTGTACAAACGAGATCTCATTGAGTAGTCTGAGTAAGCTTTTCGTATCCTTTAGGTAGGTACTAGAGTTCTGCACTAACGGTTTCAGATAGTGATCGCAAAATGTAGATAATGGTTCCAATACTGAACCGATCCCCGACACAATTGGCCGACCTGGAGGTGGTAACACATTTTTATGTGTTTTTGGCAGCGTGTAAAAGTAGGGGATAGTTGGACCCCCTGCCATTAGGTATGCAGCTTCATGTGGGGAGATATGCTCATTGGTCTCCGCTTCCCGTACAAAAGTTGCTATGCGTGCTTTCATTTCTGTGGTCGGATCTGTGGAGAGGGGCAAGTAATTTGTCCTATCATCCAAGAGTGTCATGCACACTTTGTCATATTCAGAGGTATCCTGAATGACAATCCCACCGCCTTTGTCGGCGGGTTTTATGGTAATTTCTCTGTCATTTTTTAGGCCTTCCAGTGCTTTATGTTCTGCAGCCGTGAAATTATTAAACCGCTAGGGGTTTTCCGCGGTTTCCAGATCTTTCATAACAGCCTGTTCAAAAGCAGTGATTGCTGCAGGTATTGTGTGTGGTGGTGGCATGAAGGTGGATTTAGGTCTAAAGTTGGTATCGAACTCTTGTTCATCTGTTAAGGACTGGTCTTTGGATTCAAAAAGAGCCTTTAATTTAAATTTCCTGAAAAATTGTGAGAGTTCACAATGTAGTTGGAATTTGTCAGGACGAGAGGTAGGAACAAAACCTAGACCTTTTTCCAGGACTTTGGTCTCTTCTGGGGTTAGGACTTTTTTCGAAAGATTAGTCACAAGACTTATATTGCGCTCATGCTGGCTGTTGTTGTTCTGCTGCGGGTGTGCTTCCCCACTGCATCTTCGTCTTCCCAGGTTACTTGCGTGTTGCCTCTGGTCCGTCCCCGTCCCCTCCCGCCTCTCCCTAAAAAAGGCATAGGTGGGTGGTTTAGGGGAAATTGAGGGTGCATATATGGGTTCCAGTTCATCATGGGGAACTGGGGTTGCTGATAGAACAATGGTGTGGGGCCATTGTTTGGATGACCATAATTTTGCCATCTTGTTTGTTGATTCGGGTAATTGAATCTGCCCCTTCCTCCTCTTCGTCCTTTTTGTCTAGGACTTTGATTACTCGTAGTACTCCCACTTGAGGAGTGACTGTCTGAGTCGTCTGATTTACTCGTGTCCTTTTTAGGAACACTGTAATTTGGGTCGGAGTAGGGGTACACACTTTCAAATTTTAATTTTTTAAGGTCTTTTTGGAATTTGGTCAGTTTTGCCTGCATGAGATTGTCCTTGTATTCTGTGAGGTCTTTGTTTATTTCATCCAACTTTTTCTTATAACCCGTTATTGTGGCTTTATACTGGGCTTCTGTTTGTTGGATTTCTATCTGTAGGGTTTCGGATAGGCGAAGTGCTGTTTTTATGATTAGCACTAGCCAATCTCTCGTACAATGCCATGCAATCATGGCCCAGTCTCTTCTAAACGTGGCATCATTTAGAAAGATCCTGGGAGCGTTTGCGACCAAAAGCCCTTTAGGGGCTGAGTTGGAGGTGAGGTATTGTTTAAGAATTGTACCATGAAGTATGGTCCTTATTCTGTCACGTTGAAGTTCAGTCAGTTGTTCCCATTCAGCTGTATGTGAAATTGCTTGAGATATTGCTGGATCTGCAAAAATGTTCGGATCTGCCAATAATTCATCTATCTCCTCTGTGGAGTATGTAAGTCCCAAGTTAGCCATTTTTTCTCTTGATAGATACAGGTAATTGTATCTCAAAAAAAAATATATATATATATGTGTGGAGGAGAGTCTCTCACTGCTGTGTGCAGCTAAGTATATATCAACAAAGAGAGAGAAAGGGTTAGGGCACTCTTGGTCCCCAGTCAGTATAACAAATAAACAAAGGAAGAGTGTCCGTAAGGGAGGGGTACAAAGTGGTTGTAGCACGTGAAGTCTGAGGCCAGTTGTAAGTGGTCAGATGATAAGACCAATTTCAAGAAAAAATGCAGGATTTTTTCAGGAAACCCTCACTCATCCTAGTGATGACATGCTTCATCATCGGGTCCACCGGGAGAGATCGAGTACCTCCCCGGTGTGCTGCGACGCCAGGAGACTGCGGAGCAGGTTCTTGTGAGGGTGAAGAGTGAAAAAGTATAGTGAGATTAAAAATGTCTAAGGTTGTACCAAAAATCATTTATTCACTGGTCAACCTGACATGATAAAAACTTGCTATGTGTAGGGAAAACTAACCAAATAAAATATACTGGTGTTTCCCTTTTATATAAAGGTCAACATGTTTCTGCCCGTGGTATGTGTGACTTTACAGGGCTTTCTTCAGGACCAGTTAGCGAGTGTCCCCTTGACAGGAGAGGGCGCGCTAAGGCCCCCCCTGCCAAAGGTCGTGAAAGTTAAAAATAGCACTATGTGTAAAAACGGTGCAAAAAAAGAAAAACGACCAAACTTGTAAGTTTGGGGATTTACCTCTGTTACGAGGAACCTAGAAGTCTGTGGAAATAAAAGTGAGACAAACAAACAGATACACAGACAAAAAACATAAAATTAATGATTATTGATCATTTTCAGTGGCAAAAAATGCAACTTAGTGGCGTGACCCGTGCTGGCATACCTATCAAAGGCCGTGGCCGGTATGCATGGGATATGTAGTTGAAGCCATAATCCGGGGTGGAGGGGCCTCAACTAGCACTGAAAAGTGTTATCCAGCGCGGTTTGTTGCATGTAGTAAATACGGCAACAGGGTGGTAAATGGAGACTTACAGTGTTAAGTCCATCCGTGCGGGAGGCCAGAAGTGGCTCCCCGTTGATAAAATGGCTACCTACAGTAGGGCGGCGGGGAAGTGGTCCCCGAGGTGAAAAGCGAAGAAGCAGAGCTCCAGTATGTATAACCGTTACTCTGCTGGCCGTGACTCGTTAATTGTTCAAGCACACAACACTAAGATCGTGAAAAGGAAATTATCCTCACTTGCAAAGAAATGAACCACGCCCCATAGAACTCAGGAGGGGGGTGGGAGCGAATATGGCACACCCTATTTGGGAAGGGAAAAACAAACACACACAGAGGAATTAAAAATATGGACCCTTCGCTCAGGATCCACGAGATCCAGCGAGGGAACAGCTAGGTGCCGAGAGGGTGCTGAGCGTTGCGGGCGTAAGGAACTTCTCATCGGACATCACCAATTACGATAAGTCGTGTGAATGAGAAAATGCCATATTTTTAATTCCTCTGTGTGTGTTTGTTTTTCCCTTCCCAAATAGGGTGTGCCATTGTCGCTCCCACCCCCCTCCTGAGTTCTATGGGGCGTGGTTCATTTCTTTGCAAGTGAGGATAATTTCCTTTTCACGATCTTAGTGTTGTGTGCTTGAACAATTAACGAGTCACGGCCAGCAGAGTAACGTGAGATTCACCCTGAGATTCACCCACAATCACAGCAGAGAATCGATCGTCTTCCTTGATGTAGTGATCAAGATAGAGGGAACATCTCTCACTACCGTGACCCATCACAAACCCACAGCAAAAAATAACCTTTTGGAGTTCAGCAGCTTCCATCCAAGACCTCTGCGCGAAAATTTGCCCTATGGACAATTTCTTCGCTTAAGAAGGAATTGTAGTAACATTAACGACTACAAAGTCCAGGCCAAGGAACTGACTGAAAAATTGAAACAAAGAGGATACCCGCAAGGACTTCTTAACAAAGGCCAGACCAGGGCACGCAACCAACCCCGTGATGCCCTCCTTGAGTAGAATGTAAAGACAACCACAGAGGTGTCACTCACATGTGTAACCACCTACAGCACCCTTTCAGACACTGTCAAGAAATCAATTAACAAGAATTGGAGAACAATCACAAGTAGCATGAGCAATTGGGAGAAACCCCTTTTCTCCTTCAAAAAGGGCAGGAGCCTAAAAGATGCCTTGGTACATACAAGACCATTACCAAGTTCAACACCAGCTACTCTCACTAGGTCTGTTACTGAACCCTGGCACTTGCCTCCAATTACTGGTCATTTCCCTTGCACGGATTGTAGTGTTTGCCATCTTACCACCCACACTAAACAACTTCATTTAGAACCCCGCAAAGTGTGGATCCAGAAATCTCATACAAACTGTAACTCTGCCAATGTCATCTATCTGATCACCTGCCCCTGCGCGAAACGCTTTCTGGGGATGACTACTCGAAAAATAAAAACGCGCATTGGTGAACACCGCAGCAACATCCGTTGCAAAAAAGTCACCACCAAACTCAGTGAACATTACCTGCAGGCAAATCATACCCCCAATGACATGACCTGGACAGTGATCGAGCAGGTCAGCAGCCTGAGAAACAGAGACAGCATTCTGTTTGAGAAAGAACAGCGCTGGGTATATCGACTCAGCACTCATATCCATGGGCTGAATGATCAAATCCCTTGGACCAGTGTCTTAAAACATTAGATTGTCATTCTCTCCACTTTAATGTACCTTGAGTCATGACCAAGCTTTTACAATCCCGGTTTCTATTTTACATCCACAAGAGCTTGTATTCCAAGCCTCGCTCCCATCCCGCGATCTAATTCCACCTCTCGCGGGATTACGCGACTTGCACTCCAAGCCTCGTTCTGGTTACCGGCCTCCGATTGGCCCGAGCTCTGCTTCCGCTCTCATAACACCGGGCTCGCCCTTTGCTCAGGATCCACGAGATCCAGCGTGGGAACAGCTAGGTGCCGAGAGGGTGCTGAGCGTTGCGGGCGTAAGGAACTTCTCATCGGACATCACCAATTACGATAAGTCGTGTGAATGAGAAAATGCCATATTTTTAATTCCTCTGTGTGTGTTTGTTTTTCCCTTCCCAAATAGGGTGTGCCATTGTCGCTCCCACCCCCCTCCTGAGTTCTATGGGGCATGGTTCATTTCTTTGCAAGTGAGGATAATTTCCTTTTCACGATCTTAGTGTTGTGTGCTTGAACAATTAACGAGTCACGGCCAGCAGAGTAACGGTTATACATACTGGAGCTCTGCTTCTTCGCTTTTCACCTCGGGGACCACTTCCCCGCCGCCCTACTGTAGGTAGCCATTTTATCAACGGGGAGCCACTTCTGGCCTCCCGCACGGATGGACTTAGCACTGTAAGTCTCCATTTACCACCCTGTTGCCGTATTTACTACATGCAACAAACCGCGCTGGAGAACACTTTTCAGTGCTAGTTGAGGCCCCTCTACCCCGGATTATGACTTCAACTACACATCCCATGCATACCGGCCACGGCCTTTGATAGGTATGCCAGCACGGGTCACGCCACTAAGTTGCATTTTTTGCCACTGAAAATGATCAATAATCATAAATTTTATGTTTTTTGTCTGTGTATCTGTTTGTTTGTCTCACTTTTATTTCCACAGACTACTAGGATCCTCGTAACAGAGGTAAATCCCCAAACTTACAAGTTTGTTTGTTTTTCTTTTTTTGCACTGTTTTTACACATAGTGCTATTTTTAACTTTCACAACCTTTGGCAAGGGGGGCCTTAGCGCGCCCTCTCCTGTCAAGGGGACACTCGCTAACTGGTCCTGAAGAAAGCCCTGTAAAGTCACACATACCACGGGCAGAAACATGTTGACCTTTATATAAAAGGGAAACACCAGTATATTTTATTTGGTTAGTTTTCCCTACACATAGCAAGTTTTTATCATGTCAGGTTGACCAGTGAATAAATGATTTTTGGTACAACCTTAGACATTTTTAATCTCACTATACTTTTTCACTCTTCACCCTCACAAGAACCTGCTCCGCAGTCTCCTGGCGTCGCAGCACACCGGGGAGGTACTCGATCTCTCCCGGTGGACCCGATGATGAAGCATGTCATCACTAGGATGAGTGAGGGTTTCCTGAAAAAATCCTGCATTTTTTCTTGAAATTGGTCTTATCATCTGACCACTTACAACTGGCCTCAGACTTCACGTGCTACAACCACTTTGTACCCCTCCCTTACGGACACTCTTCCTTTGTTTATTTGTTAGTTTAATCATTGACAGAGAGAAGTACAAGTCTTCCTGCCTCAGCAACCGCCCCTGCCGGAATGATAAGAATCTGGAATCAGGTTGATTCTACTACGTGACTCCAGATTCTAATACATTCCTACACGAGACAGAAGTAAAGGCAATTATAACATATCTTCTTTTCTTATGGAACAAAAAGAAACAATCAGGGAAAGAAAAACAAAACACTATAATACTTAACAAGCAAATAAAAACAAAAGCATAGAATAAAAACACAAGAATATGCAAAATCAAATTAACACTCTACGGTTATAAATCATGTAAAAACTGGAGAATAAGACTAATAGATGACAAAATCATCATACTTCTTGGGCACACTGAGCTGCCTTGTAGAGTGTACATTTTCTTGCACATTTTTCTTCTCTTGCACAATTTTGCTATAAAGGTTTTTTTAAAACCAACAGAACTCGGAACAGTCTTGGAACTAACAACAAGCTTGGAACCATAAACATCCTTACTAGAAACCAACTCCTTAGAAGCAGCAGCACCACTACCTCCCTTCGAATACAAAGCAATTCTTCTGAAGTTCCAATTCTGACCATTCTCCAAAACAACATGCCACTTATGCACTTCTTTGACTTTAAGAGGTTCCGTAAACTTGTTTACACCAAATTCCTTGCTACCCAATTTAATCTTGACGTAGTCACCAACATCAACTCTACCAACCTTACCCTTGAAACCACTAGAAAATTTCCCAGAACTAGTGCTAGAATTGTTAACATCATGAAATCTTTCTTCAAAAAACCACTGAGGGACAATCTTCGTCTTGGGAAACCTACTGCGCATGCGCTCAAAAGGAACTTCATTGGTGACACTATGAACAGTGGTCTTATAAGACCAAACCGCCTCTTCCACAGCACTACAAACATCGCATTGACTTTGCACAGCCAATTGAATAGTGCCCTTGACCAACCTATTCTTGCGCTCCACAATACCGTTACCTTGCGGATTGTATAAAGATGTACACATATGCTTGATACCATGATTAGATAACAACATCTGCATAGAAGAAGAGGTTAATTGAGTACCATTATCTGTTAACAAAATGCAAGGAAAACTTTCTTTCATAAAAATGGATTTGAGTTGTCCAATTACACTTTCAGTAGTTATATTTTTCATGAACTCAACACACATCCATCGTGAACACACATCCACCAAAACCATTGCAAAACGACAATCACCAGACAAGTAGTCCATTGGACCAATACAATCCAAACAGACCTTGCCCCAAGGCAAATCTTCATCACATTCAATTGAACCTAAAGGACGCGAATCAATCTTTAACCTCTTCTCGATCTCCTTGCAAAATGAACAGTTCTCAACCCATCTCCTAACATCTTCATCCAAACCAGGCCACCAGAAATTGGCCTTCAAACGTTTGCCAGTAATACTCTGACCTAGGTGACCTTCGTGTGCCAAAACAAAAAATCTTTTTTTAAGTGAATGCGGAGGTATAAATCCTTCACCTCTCAACACAAAATCATCAGAACTACCCAAACTAAGGGGCTAATTATGATTGCGGAGTTCCCGCATCCTCCGGGCCGGCGGAAGCCACCGCCGGCCCGGAGGATGCGGGAACTCCGCCAAATTAGGATGGCTGGTGGGTCTGCTTTTATGTCCGCAGCTTTTCCGCTGCAGTCGCCTTCCGACCGCGGCGGAAAAGCACTAATATGTCTGGCGGTGTCTATCAGACACCGCCAGGCATATTAGGATGTCTGAAATACTATGCTTTTCCACGGCGGCTTTTCCGCCGTGGAAAAGCATACGGTTCTTCACTGCGGGGGCCCGTTGCGGGCCCCCTAGGTGAAGGGGGGGTGGAGGGTGCACATGGGGGGTACCTATGGTACCCCCCTTCATTTGCGTGCACAAAGCGGCAGGCACCGCGAGGTGCCTGCCGCTTTTTGCATGCAAATGCACTGTTGTCATTTTTTACATTGCGGCGGGTGCTGCTTCAAGCAGCACCCGCCGCAATGTAAAAAATACAGGATGTGACCGCCAGGGTGGCGGTCACATCCTAATTGTCATGGAGGGACTGCCGCTGCCCATGCAGACGGTCCCTCACACTCAGTGGTGGCGGACGGACGCAAGTCCGTCCGCCATCATAATCGGCCCCTAAGTTCTTCTTGTAACTTCACAAAACTACGTAAAGAAGGCTTCACATCACCTTCCTGTTTCCAACCGAGACGAATGGCACTGATTAATTCACCGAAGTCAGGGTCCTCAACAACAGCTTGATGCCACTCGTCTTTAGAAATAGAATTAAAACCATTTGAACACACTTCACCAAAGCCAGCAACCAAACAGACAGTCTCATCATCAAAATCAACACACTCTTCAGATCTAATAGGTAGGCGGGACAAGCAGTCTGCTTGCACATTTTCCCAGCCGGAGATATGTTGCAACGAAAAATCATACTCTTGTAATTTTGCAGCAAATCTCATCAGACGAGGAGAACCGTTATTAGCTCCTCCAGGTGACAGAATCCTAATAAGCGGTTTATGATCCGTTCTTAAAGAAAAATGCGTGCCCCACACATAAGTGCAAAAGTGAGAGACTCCCTAAACAGCAGCTAACGCTTCACGCTCTATCACCGCATGATTGCGTTCAGAGGCACTAAGAGTACGTGAAGCGAAAGCTACAGTTTTCTCTACACCATTCTACCTTTGAGACAGAATAGCACCAATACCATAAGCACTGGCGTCAACTGTCACAAAGGTGTCTCTACCAGGTTCAAATGTGGAGAGATTGCCTGCATTGACAATTTCGAGTTATATTTTTTCAAAAGCATCAGATTGTTGTGAGCCTCACTCAAATTGTACACCTTTTCTAAGTAGTAATCTCAAAGCTTCAGTCTTGTGGGCAAAATTTGAATCAAACTTGGAGTAATACTCCACTAATCCTAAAAAGGATTTCAGTTGATCCTTATTTGAGGGAACGGGAGCACACCTAGTAGCTTTCAATAAATCCTCTTTTGGCTTCACCCCAGAATGGAGATGTTGTACCCTAAATAGTCTATCTCCGTTAGTAAAAACTGACATTTATCTTTTCTAAGGGTGAGACCAGCATTTGAAAACACATGTAACACTTTGGCTAAATTAATATTATGCTCTGATTCATCAATTCCTGTAATCAAAACATCATCTTGAAAAAAATTAACATGTTTCAAGTCTTTTAACAAGGAATGCATCATGCGTTGGAATACGCTGGCCGCAGAGGCCAGCCCAAACGGTAATCTTTTGAATTGGAACACTCCCTCAACAGTAACAAAAGTGGTCAGTTCCCTGGACTTGGGGTGTAAAACAACCTGATGGTAGGCTGAACAGAGATCGAGCTTGCTAAAGAACTTCGCCTTGTCCATCAGGAAAACCATTTCAGAGATGTTTGGGAGAGGGAACTTATCCACAATAATATTCTGGTTGAGGGACCTAAGGTCCACACAAAAACGAAGTTTGCCATCCTTTTTTGAGTGACCACAACAGGGGAAAGCCACTCCGAGACCTCAACAGGCTCTATTATATCTTGCTTCTGCATATCATCTAACATTTCTTTCCACCTCATTGCGAATGGCAATAGGAATTCTCCTAAGGGCATGTCTCACAGGAGAAACATCTTTTTTAAGTTTTATCTCGTGCATTTAACCCTCTAATTTTCCTAAGTTTGTCCGAAACACATCACTGTACTTGTTCAGAATAGTATCAATGTTGGGAAAATCATCAACAACAAGAACACTTTCTACAGACCTTGGATCTAAAATGATGTGCAAATCATATTGTTGTATCCAGCCTAGGATAGCTGGTTCCTCATCAGAAATGTAGACTTTCCCAGACGAACATCTGCCCTTGAACTCAAATGAAGCATCCATAACGCCTTTAATGTTGATAATCTGGCCTCCATATCCCTTTGGAGTAATGTCACTTTTATAGAGTGATAAATTGGGCCAGTATTCATTAAATAAACGAAAAGGAATAATTGAAAACATAGATCCAGGATCAACAAAAGCGTTATAGCAACTCCATTCACCACAAAGACAGCTTTCGGTCTTTGAAGACCAACACAGAAGCAATTCTCTACATCAGAACATTCTTCTATGCATAAAGACATTTCATTAGAAATTGTGTCATCATCAACATAAGCAACCTTATTGAGTGAAGGATATCTACAGGCCTTACTAATATGACCTCTTTTCCCACATTTCATACAAGTTTTATCTCTAGGAAAACAACCTGCAAAGTCCGCTGCATGAGACATGCTCCCACAGCGAAAGCAACCCACAAATTTACTTTTCCCAAAAGGAACAAGATTTTTGGTTTTCTGCTTAAAATTTGAAAATTTAGGCTTAGCATCAGTAGAAACAAAGTTTTTAGGCTTAACATCCGTAGAAACAATGTTCTAATCCACTTTGTTCACAACATTAATTGAGTCATCCTTCTACAATTCCAAACTGTGCATCTCTTCCATGCACTTATCGGACTCCTCCACGACTTTGGCAATAGCAATAGCTTCCATTCAGCTTGGATTTCTGGCCGCCCAAAGTTTTTGTTGCATCCTCTTATTTTTACATTGAACGATCAACTGATCTCTAATCATTTGATCAGTCATGGGACCAAAATCGCATTTTAACGAGAGTTCCCTTAAATGAGTGACCATTTGATCCACAGATTCTTGTCTTTTTGAGGCATATGGTAAAATTTGTGTCTTTGCATGACAATATTCACTTTTTTGCCAAAGTATTTTTCAAGTCTCATTTTTGCTTCAACAAATGGATTATCAACAGGTTAACCATCCGCATCAAGTAATTCCGGTAGAAATTTAAAAGCATGTTGGCCTCCTTTACCAAGTGAGTTTAATAAAATTGCTTTTTTGCGTGTCAAAGGAAATCTAAGTCCATCGATGGCTTCCAGATAATTTTCAAAAATACCTATCCATTCTTCCCATTCAATGGTAGGTATATCACCATCAATCAGAAATGGAGGAGGTGGTGCAATAGTAGAATTAGCTGTTGTAGCCATTTTAATTTTAAAAATCAGGTAATGTATGCGGAATTAAGCTGAGGCAGGAAAATGTTGAATAAGAATGCTCAAAATGGCACAGTTGTACAGTGTAAAAAAAAAAATGTAAGCAAGAATAAAATTCATAAAATGTTTTTTTTTTAAATAAACAAAAATGTCAATCCACACTTTAAATGAGTGTTTCTTGGATAATATATATATATTTGTCCATAAACTGGCGTTAGAATAAAGAAACAGAAAGCTGGTGGCACTGCTAACGTTAAACACGATAAATCCGTGTAAAACATTACGTGGTTGGCAAAATTTGGTTGGCAAACAGTACAAAATGGCCGCTGTGCGTGAAAGCGTGATGACGCGATGCCAAATGCAGTGACGTGCGCAACGTTACTTGCACGTACAGGTGTCTCGCTGCTTGCACGTGGAGGATAATGTCTTGCGGTCAGCGCGTGAAACAAGAGAGTTTCAAATAGCGCGTGCAGCTAACGTCTTGCTTTATAATAAAAATATGCCAAAAGCGCCAAAAATATGCGGAGGTTACCTATGACTACAGCGAGTGGGTGGTTACTCACAAAGAAGCTCAAGAAATGTTCGCCATGAATTTTCGGATCGCTGAAATCTTCCAAACGCCGGAACATGCGAAAAATTATGATAGAGGTCCGAGTAAAACGTGGTGGCAGAACCAGGATCATCGCCAAATATTGTAAGTAAGAAATTCCAGAAGTCAAGGTAAGATGAGGTGAATTAGTTTATTTATTGACAGAGAGAAGTACAAGTCTTCCTGCCTCAGCAACCGCCCCTGCCGGAATGATAAGAATCTGGAATCAGGTTGATTCTACTACGTGACTCCAGATTCTAATACATTCCTACACGAGACAGAAGTAAAGGCAACTATAAAATAGTACACCTAGTACGTTCAGGTGATATCATTTTCTTTTTTACCCTTTATCACTGGCAGTAGTAATCTATGGTCCGGACGAAAGCAGTGGACACCTTTATGGGTCCTAAGACTGCAGAAACATGTTGACCAATTTATGTAGTAGCTATTTGTTGAAACTACTATGTACCTGCACTGATTTTTCTATGTTGGAAGTTTGAGAGGTACTTAATAAATTCAGTTTTTCCTCTCAGCTCTCCAATTTTAGCTCCCTTCACAATTTCTCACTCCCATACACTAATACACTGCATTTTCAGTTAGCAAGCACACGCGAAATACACCACCTTTTCTTTGGGGCTTCCACCTCCGCATGGTCACAGATGACTGCAGGATTTACTTTTCCTTGAGTGAGGAGTCCCACATGATGACAAGGGCGGCACCGGACGATAACTGATGGGTATTTTCCACACTTTAAAAGTATCCTGTTGTGTCTGGACTTAATTATATTCCCACACAGTTAGAAACTTTTTAG
Source organism: Lissotriton vulgaris (assembly GCF_964263255.1). NCBI lineage: Eukaryota > Metazoa > Chordata > Amphibia > Caudata > Salamandridae > Lissotriton > Lissotriton vulgaris. The sequence goes on along the minus strand of NC_141685.1, from coordinate 748,507,584 downwards.
GAGGTCTTGGTCGATAGAGTTTAAGTATTATAGTGGTTAGACCCACAGTTACCTTGTTTGTGTTTATAAAGAGGGTACTCCGTCACAAAGCCTCCCATGGCAGGAGGAGCATTACTTCAAAAAGGAAATCCAGTTTCAGGACTTTCTTTTTGAAAAGAAAAAAGAATGCTGTTAGCTGCAGGGTTGCATCCTTCCGACCCAGCCCTGCAGCAAACAGTAAAATGCAGTGACAGGAATCGCTGCAACAGTGATTTCTGCCAATACCTTCATAAATGACTGCCTACTAGGCAGTCATTTATCAATCTGGCGGGCATAGTATTCTCGGCCTGGCAAACGTAAAGTCCTCTGCCAGGCCAACGGGGAATACTCTGTTCAGCAGTAATGAACTTGGGCCCTATGGGCCACATGCATCATCGGGACATTTTACGATTCCTTATTTGCGAAAAATAGGGAATCGCAAATAAGGAATCGCAAAATGGGATGCATTAATTTATTCGCATAATTTTTGCGATTCAGTGAAAATCGCAATTGTTACCGACTCGCAAGGATTATGCGAATTCTAAATTGCGTTTCGCAATTCCCATTGATTCCTATAGGCCAAAAGCCCCATAGGAATCAATGGGAAGGCATTGACATTTTGTGAATTTCTATTTGCGATTCGCAAAATGTTCATGCATTACATGGGTGCAGGGGGGGTCCAAATGACACCCCCCTTGCACCCCTGAAATGCATTTTTAAGTGCATGTTTCACACACACATGTCCTAAGGACAAGTGTGTCTGTAACATTACAGTGTTTAAAATGCAATTTTGAGCATTTTTAAACTTTTTCGCAAATTACCACAAGGTTCAACCTCGTGGTAATTTGCACCCCCTAATTGCGAATTCGCAATTTAAAATGCAATCATGCATTGCTATTAAGGAATCGCAAATTTGCGATTCCTTAAAAGCAATCGCATTTTTGGAATTCGCTAAAAATAGCGATTTTCCAAAAAATGTTTGATGCATCCAAAATAGATATTTAGGAATCGCAAACGGACAAATTTACCGATTCGCACCGTTTGCGACTCCTAAATACCTAGATGCATGTGGGCCTAAATCTTTAGGGGATAGAGTGAAAATGCTCCATAAATTTAAAGAAGCATTGACAAACCTAATTGGTTTGGTGCTGTCTGCTGAACTTTTTCCACTTTGCATGTGTGTTTCATTCTGCAGGACACATATAGAGGAAATAGCCTTAAATCATAGTTTTGAATCCCAGAGCATTTAGCTTCCCAATGATTTCAATTAAGATGATTGCTTATTGGACTTGCCTGCCCAAAGTTCTCATTCACATCTTGCCATTCATCTCAGAGAATGAGGAAGGGATTATAATATCCTAAATTGAACTCATATTACTCTTACACTAACACATAGAATCGTTTTGAAACTTAAGACGGAACAACCTTTTTTACTAACAAAACACCAGCACAACAACATACACTATTGCACATTCAATTCATACTTTTCCAAGAATCTCACAAAAGGGTGCCCAAACAGTGAACGCACTATGATGGCATCACAATGGTGACCAGTGCTACTACAAATGTGAAGAACACAATACAGTAGATCCTGATGGCAGCATATAATTCACAATGGAGGTCTTGGAATGAATTTCACAATGGGCAGTACAGCCTTACCTGAAGCAGATGTTCTGTGATGCATCTTAGTGCATGTAAAGTTGTTGGAGAACGTGATGGCCACTTCTCGTCTCCTCTTCTCTTTTTGTAGTTCGTAAACATTGTTGGGTGATAACATTAGATTTAAGACACCCCTCATGTTATTTCCATGATAGGTATCAGTTAGAATGACGATATTTCATTTGAGTTCTGTTATAAATGTTCATAGTATGAAGGAGATGTATGTAGGCTGACTGAGTGTTCACCAGACACTCCTTTATGAGTGTGGCTTTTGGTGCCAGGATCTCATCCTCATATGAGGGGCATGCAGCTTTGTATGCCGCTCTGTCTCCAGTCTTTGTTTCTGGTGTAGATAGCTGTTGCTGGTTGGGCTAGTTGGTGATTGTCCTGATGATTCTTGAAGTCCTGTGTGGGAAAGCGTCTGCTCACTTCGCGTTTTCCGTTTACTTGCTTTCTGTAATGTGTTTTGGGATTTAGTGTAGGGACCTAACCTAAGCTTTCAGGTAGATGAAATTCTGGGCTTCCCTTTCCCCATGGGGACCTCAGACCTGTGTGTCACGTCGTGATGCAGTCTAGTGGTTGAGGGGGCGGAGCCGGGAACCAGGAACAGGAATGGGAGGGACACAAGATCGAGGGGCAGTTACGAGTAGGGCATGAAAGAATAAAGAAGTATTGAAGACTACTCTCCGGCTCCTGTCCTATTTGGGGGGGCATGACAATGGCGACGAGGGTGGGATGACAACTGAAGCCCACATTGCCCAAGACCCCTGCCGCCTGAGGACGGCCAGGAAAACAGAGAGCCTGCAGCCCGTGTCAGCGCAGCACGTAAGGAGCGTGAAACGGAATGCTCCACACGTTGTGCCTGAATGCTGCCAAAGCGCGAGAATCAGCGCTATTTCAAAGAAGTTACTGCCCATGCCCTGACATCCTGATCAACATAGCGGAGGTACTGCCCGCCGACTTGTTGCCTCCGGAGGGTGGCCCGACACCCGAGAGCCTACAGGGGTCCCGACGCGATGCTCGGAAAGAGCACGGAAATTGAAAGCCGCTGAAAGCCGCCACTCACCCCAGCAAAGAAACTGCCTGTTAACACGAGAGATCCTCGGAGGGAAGTGGGGCGCCAAGATCAGGCTGCAGCCAGCGGTCCACCGAAAAGCCGGAGAGCGTGTGCCAGAGCGCCACCCCGTGTGCCTTCAAACGCTGCCTGCCTGCTGAAAGAAGGGCGCGGGTGCCAGAACGCTGCCACCACGTGTCCCCAGACGCGAGCGATCGGCTCTGCGTAGCGCCGGAGAACAGTGCCAGACCCCAGACATGAGGCGAGGAGCGAGGGGCCAGAAACGGAGACAGAGCGAAGAGCGAGGGTGAGTCCAAACCCCGCAACCTTCCTCGTGCGTTCAAACATAGATAGCAGCAAGTGCAAAGGAAAATAAATGAGACACGATGTCCCGCGCGGCGGCCATTTTAGGGTCAGGCGCCAGCGCTTAAATCAATCCATGCACCCTTGATGGCGGCCATCTTAAGGTCAGGCGCCACTCATCTCCAAGGACTTTACTGAAAGAAAAGGCGGGAAACACACGTTTAAAGCAAAGAAAAGCTTCCTAACATAAAGAAAGGACCGTCGTAAAGCCAGCAACAATATAATAGAACCTGGACGACTTCCCATACAGATATCCAGGGTCAGTCAGTTGCAGATGTCCGATATAAACCCTGATAGCTTACCCGGAGGGAACGAGATATCAGGCCCAGCAAGTACAGGAGGCCCAGCCCCTCCAGTTAACGTGCCCACAATGCAAATCCCATTGGAGCCTCGTTCATACATTAACCAGAGATAGACTAAGGAAACAAGCACAAGTGACCGCAAGAAACACACAGCGGTGAAGACTAGAGGAAACCACAACATGCATTGGCAAACACAAGAGAACGAGCCCTGGTGAACGCAACAACCACGGACAAAGAATCAGACCGCCAACGGCTGAGTGGCGACCAAGCTAACCCCAAGAAATCAAGTCCATCTACCTGAAGCTTGCGTACTACACCATCATGCCGGTGAGGAAAGACACGCACACACCCAATCCCTGCATTGGAGTACCTCCTCCAGTGACAAAGACCAGCGCTCACTGTTTAGGTCCTGAATGGTCAAAGTGGCTGGAGTCATTGGATGAATTCCTCGCAACGATCGGTGAGTGGAGGGATAGTAGACGGCGATTACTACTGCTTCAGCTGGTGGGTCATGAAGGCCGACGTTTAATCAAAACAATTTTAGCAAAAGACACAGAGACATATAGAGGACTCAGAGAGACGCTGCTCGCTCACTTCTACGCGAAGGAAGACGTGGATCATGAACGCATGGCTTTCAACGCAGCACGGCAGGAACCATTAGAATCCTTACCAAGCTTTATTACCCGGCTGCAACGTTTAGTGAAAGGTTGCCACTTCGACACCTTCACAAATGAAGATGCAATCCGACTGCGGGTGATTGAAGGCTGTTCAAAACCCGACACCAAGCGCAAGATCATTCAAGGGCGGTTCTCGCTAAAAGAGATCATCAGGAGAGCCGAAATTGGAGAGCGGGTCACAGCGAGGGAAGCGTCCAAAGAATTCCACCAGGACGCTGGAGACAAAAAGAGAAGAAAGGAGACATTCCCCATGTCCGCGAGGAAAACCCAGAAGTCAAACAAAACCCGAGAGAGGGAGGGCGAAAGCGGACTAGAGACACAATACCATGAGATGCAAAGTGACAGGGAAGCAGGAAACAAGAAGAGAAGACAGGAGACATTCCCCATGTCCGCGAGGAAAGCATTCCCCATGTCCGCGAGGAAAACTCAGGAGTCAAACAAAACCCGAGAGAGGGAGGGCGAAAGCGGACTAGAGACACAATACCATGAGATGCAAAGTGACAGGGAAGCAGGAAACAAGAAGAGAAGACAGGAGACATTCCCCATGTCCGCGAGGAAAGCATTCCCCATGTCCGCGAGGAAAACTCAGGAGTCAAACAAAACCCGAGAGAGGGAGGGCGAAAGCGGACCAGAGGCAAGATACTATGAAAGACGAAGTGACAGGGAACTCCCTGAGACACCAACACAAAGGACAATGGATAAGGGTGTACGAAAGACTGGGACAACCAGGAATCGTGACAACCAGGTTGACACAACGCCGAGAAGCCACTCAACACATTACTCTGGAGACATATCAAGCAGCGACACAGATCACACAGAGGAGGCCGAAGACAGTTTACTCAATGGTCGTAACGAAAACTACAAACACCGGCGAGGAGGCAAGTCACGTTATATTCGGAAACCAACATACTACTTCGGAGAACCATCAAGCAGAGACACAGACCACACAGAGGAGACCGCAAGCACTCGGAAACCAACATACTACTTCGGAGAACCATCAAGCAGAGACACAGACCACACAGAGGAGACCGACGGCAGTCGACTCAACGGTTGTGAGGAAAAGACCAAACACCAGCGAGGGGACAGGCCACGCCATCCCCAGAAACCGATACACACATACACTCGAACAACTCAAGATGCATACGCGCAAGCCATTTGTGATCTGGAGAAAACAGAGAAGAGTCAAATACTCCAAGACCAAACCAAGGAAGCAAATATGTGGCTAGCAATCAAACCCGTCATACCAACAACACAAAAGACATTTCAAAAGATGCACCCAGAGGAGTGCCTCCTCGATAACAGCAACTCCAGGAGTGCGTCGTCGACCGACTCAGAAAGCATATCCGGACGATCACTTAAACTAACAGAGTCCTGGTACCGACAACGGTCAGGGTGTCCACCACTTGAAAACACAGTGGAAGCAAAGGCCATCCTCCCTGTCCAAAGCAACACACCTCAGGCCAACAACCTGCAATGTCTGAACTCCTCACAAGGCAACATGCCATATCAGCCCCAGGAACACCATGATGTGAAGAATATACCATCACCATTGAAAGGGTCAGCAAGACTTACGCAAAAAGGGCACAGAAAAAGCACGGATGCAGGTGATTGCACCCGCTGGGCGGAAAGGGACCACCCAGTCACCGTACCCAGAGGGGCCAACACGTTGGGAAAGAGAGGTCATCATCATCAGTTAGAAGGGAAGCGCGCACCTGTGTTGTCTGGCATGCCTGTCCAAGGGCAGGAGGACAGTGTTGTCTCTGACCGAACAAGACAACGAGAAATAGAAGTGCATGCAGGCGCTCGGAAGAAAACTAAAACAACGGACACACGTGCAAGCGATCAATTGCCGCTCAAACAAAAACTACAAAAGAACATGGACAGCCGACATCTAGCGGAGCCATCGACAACCACATCACAAGAAGCGACACTCCTGTCAAGGCAGCAGGAAAGACACAATGAGGTGTCCCCAACGGACTGCACCCTGCTGACACCCGAGAAACAGACCGAGTCTGAGTTTGTGATGGAGATGTGTCTCATGACTCAAACAGGCGGGTCGCCGCCCTGTGCAGCTGATCAAGACACTATAGAAGTTTCGGGAATCAACTCTGTTTGTTAAAAAGGGGGGAGATGTCACGTCGTGATGCAGTCTAGTGGTTGAGGGGGCGGAGCCGGGAACCAGGAACAGGAATGGGAGGGACACAAGATCGAGGGGCAGTTACGAGTAGGGCATGAAAGAATAAAGAAGTATTGAAGACTACTCTCCGGCTCCTGTCCTATTTGGGGGGGCATGACACTGTGTGATCATTGTCTAGTACAGGCATGGCTCTCCAATGTCAGTCCTGGAGGGCTGGATCCATGCCAGATTTTCATAACTCCATTTATCTAAACGTGGCTATGCTAAAACTATGGCACAGATCCGGCCCTACAGGACAGACACTGGAGAACCCTGGTCTAGTTCCATCTATCGGAGGTCTTGCCTGCTTTAGGGCAGCAGCTTTGGTCTGTATTGTTGGGGGATTTTGCTCCCTGTGTGTCAGATGCAGAGTACCTCATGTCTTGTTTGAGGAACTCCCTTCCTCCACAAAAACTATGCAGACCTCAACACAGACACTCTTGCACTATAGAGCAAGGGTTCCTGCATTGGCCCATGGCTGCCCAAAGTGCACCAGCCCACGGAGAGACCAGAACTGTACCATTCCTTTGTAGCATTGGCGCATTTATTCTCTTTCCATTTCAGGCAACACAGCGCTGCAACTTTGCTTGCTGTCCTGTGTTGCGTGAACTGTTAGTAACTCTGGGTCTATGTGTGGCGTGTATACAGGCCCTGCAACCTTTGAGTCACACAATGAATGAAAAGACACTTCAATCACGGAGTTAGTGCTGTGTGTGCAGAGTTCTCTGTAGATGCAATGATGTGGTGTGCATGCAGGCCACTAGAGTTAGTGATGTGTAGGCAAACCTAGCAGCATTTGGGGCAACTGTATGATGTATAGACAGGTGTACTGTACATTCACCCGTCGTGTGATTTCAACTGTGCTATGTATCTAGGCCCCTGACTTCATGTTAATTGTGTTGTGTGCACATAACGCAGGCCCATGCACCCCTGTGGTGCAGTGGGACCCTAACCTCAGGGGACACCCTCGCCCACATTCAACCCCAGAGCGAGGAATATCAGTGACATAAAAGCGCTTCGACACCTCACCAGGGTTATTAAGCGCTATATGACAATGACAATCACAATATGGAGGCCTTAGGGGTGCGTCACCACGTCTGCAGCAGCGCTCATTCATCTGCTGTTACGCAACTGTAAAGTGCCCTCTCTTCCACGAGTTTACTTGTACAGTTTATGCAATTTCAACACCGGCCTCGTTGTCAGCCCCGGGAGTCCTGAGGGGTCAGCACTGCAGGCGGCATTCTCGCTCTCACATTCTTGCCTTGAAAGCTGAGCTGTTTGAGGAGCAGATGGTTTGCACCCCGCTGCCCCACGCTGCCCTCTTCACTACCGTGCAATGCTGCTGGCAGGAAGGTCACGGGCACGCAGCAGTTAATCATGTCAGAAGCCGCCTACACACAATACTCTGGTGTCACGGTTCTTCTCGCCTATTTTTTTTTTAATGCGTTTATTTATTTATTTAATGCGGTTTTTATATAGCGCGGACTTTACCGAAGGTGTCGGAGCACTTCACAATAGGAACAGTAGTGAAACATGAGGAAATATTACAAGTCAATATGTTACAAAGCAAACGTTACGTTAAATAAGGCAATGGTGACAATTGTGCATGTATCAAGAGCAAACAAAATACAGAGGTAGCAAACGATACGTTACAAGAGGACAAAAGTGACATGTGTGTAAGTTATAAAATAGTCCACATTTCAAATAGAGGTATAATACTGCACTAAACGTTCCGTTACATGAGGCAATTGTGCATGTATCAAAAGCAAACAAAAAACAAGAGGCAGTAAACGATACATTACAAGAGGGAAAATGACGTGTGCATGTTACAAAGGAGTACACAATACAAGTAGAAGTATAATACTGCAATAAATGGCAGACTCTCAAACCACAAGAACAAATTGGGAAGGCACATCTATAGTGATGTAGAGCAGAATTTCCTATAATGGAAGGACTTCCTTCAGATAATAGAGAGGGCGTGAATACAATTTGGAAGTGTCTTTGAAGGAGGAGAGCTTTGAGGTCAGTTTTGAAGGCCTGGGAAGAGGTGGTGGTCTGGAGCTGAGGGGGAAGTGAGTTCCATATTTTCACTGTGTTGCCTGAAAAGGATTGGGCCATCGACCTTTCCTTCTTGAAAGTGGGAGGTTCAAGCAATAGATTTTCCGAATTACGTGATGGTCTAGAGCATGGGTACTCATAGTACGGCCCGCGGGCCGCCAGCGGCTTGGCAACCCTTCCTTACCTTTCAGACATCTGCCTGTGTTTTACACTGCCACTGCAAACACTGCCGGTTGCCGCAGCGCGAGTCTGAGAGACTCTGCTGCTCTGTGGGGGCCGGGCGACCAGTGATAGAGTGGAGCTCCAGGGGTGAAGAGATGACATACCACAAAGCCTCATTGACATGAAAATGGTCTTTTAAAGACCTGTGAAGTGCTCGGGTGCGGCTGTGTGTGCACGCTGGGGAACCTGTATCAGCCCGAGCACACACAGGCAGGGTGAGATGACAGAGGGAGAGAAAGGGAGGGAGGGAAAGGGAGAGGGAGAAAGGGAGAGGGAGAGAGGGAAAGGGAGAGAAAGTGGGGGAGGGAAAGAGAGAGAAAGGGAGGGAAAGGGAGAGAGAGGAGAGAGTGAGGGAAAGAGAGGGAGGGAAAAAGAGAAAGGGAGGGAGGGAAAGGGAGAGATGTGAGGGAAAGGGAGGAGGGAGGGAAAGGGAAAGAAAGGGAGGGGGGGACAGGGAGAGAAAGTGAGAGGGAGAGAGAGGGAGGGAAAGGGAGAGAAAGGGAGGGAGGGAGGGAAAGGGAGAGAAAGGGAGGGTAAGGGACAGAGAGGGAGGGTAAGGGAGCGAGAGGGAGGGAAAGGGAGAGAAAGGGGAAAAGGGAAAGAACGGGAGGGAAAGGGAGAGAAAGGGGAAAAGGGTAAGAACAGGAGGGAGGGTAAGGGAGAGAGCAGGAGGGATGGAAAGGGAGAGAAGGGGAGAGAGGGAAAGGGAGAGAAAGGGAGGGAATGAAAGGGAGGGGAGAAAGGGAGGGAGGGAAAGGGAGGGAGAGAAAGTGAGAGGGAAAGAGAGGGAGGGAAAGGGAGAGAAAGGGAGGGAGAGAAAGGGAGGGAGGGAAAGGGAGAGAGAGGGAGGGTAAGGGAGCGAGAGGGAGGAAAAGGGAGAGAAAGGGAGGGAAAGGGAAAGAAAGGGAGAGAGGGAAAGGGAAAGAGGTAAAGGGAGAGAAAAGGAGGGAGGGAACACGAGAGAAAGGGAGGGAGGGAAAGCAAGGGAGGAAAAGGGAGCGATAGGGAGGGAAAGGGAGACAGAGTGAGGGAGAGAAAGGGAGGGAGGGAAAGGAGGGAGGGAGTGAAAAGGAGGGAGGGAAAGGGAGAGAAAGGGAGGGAGGGAAAGGGAGACAGAGTGAGGGAGGGAAAGGGAGACAGAGTGAGGGAGAGTGAGGGAGACAGAGTGAGGTAGAGTGAGGGAGACAGAGTGAGGGAGAGTGAGACAGAGTAAGGGAGACAGAGGGAGGGAGAGGTAGACAGAGAGATAGAGAGAGAAAGAGAGAGAGAGAAAGAAAGAAAGAGAAAGAGAGAGAGATGTGTATATGCCAGGTCTGGTGACTCAGTGGACGAAGGAGTCCGCTGCAGGGACCTGTGTTCAACCTCATGGTCACAGTTTTGTTGTTGTCCTAGCCCCGCCCCCTCCCCCACTGACCCTCGCCCCCACCAGTGCAGCCCCAGGACACAAACCACACTTTAAATTTGGCCCCGAGACAAAGTTTGTGAGTACCCATGGTCTAGAGCCTCCAGAGAGTTTCAGTTTATTCGCCAGGTAGCGAGGAGAGGAGGAGTGCAAGCCTTTGTGGCTGATACAGGCAGTCTTGTAGATAGATCCTGCCTGGGTGGGAAGCCAACGGAGGGTGGATAAAATGGGTGTGATGTGGTCGCTTCTTTTGGCCCCATATATGAAATGAGCCGCTGAATGGAGAACAGATTTAAGGGGGGACAGGTGGGATTTGGAAGGCCAGTAAGAAGAGAGTCGCACTAATTCAGTCTGGAGAGAACCAGCGATTGGACCAGGGTTTTAAGGTCATGCTCCGGGAAGAAGCGACGAATCCCCCAAAGAAGGCGCAGTTGGTATCGAGCAGACTTTGCAATGGAATTTAAGTGGGAGAGTAGATTGAGTTTTGTGTCGAGTATGACACCAAGGGATTTTGCGTTGTCGACAATGATGAGTTTATTGATAAGTAGATTCATCTGATCCATCCATGATTGAACCGGGGGAAGAGAAAGTGAGGAGGAGAGGAGGAGGAATTCAGTTTTAGAGGGATTCAGAATCAGTTGATGAGTTAACATCCAGTTTTGAATGGAGTCGAGAGTAGAGCTTAGGATGGAGACAGGCCCGGACTGGCTATTGCGGGCACCAGGCAATCCCCTGGTGCGCCACATGGGTTGGGGCCGGTTTTGGGCCCCTGGGGGCCGTTTTTGTTACAGGGCCATTTTTGCAGCTTAGCTACAAAATTGGCCCTGTAACAAAATCGGCCTAAAACCGACCCTGGCAAAGAACTCAGCCGCACCCCCAAACCCCCCCACCGCCCCCAGGGGGAAGGGGGGGGGGGGGAAGCGGAGCACTTTGCCAGGGCCGGTTTTGGTTCCCAGTCCGGCCCTGGATGGAGAGATCGTGAGTGGAGGCAACCTTGAGGCAGATTTGAGATGATAGTAAATTCCGGATTTGCTTAGGAGATTTACCAATGATTCTAAATAGAGATTGAACAATGTGGGTGCATGTATAGAGCCTTGAGGAACACCTTGACCAACCGCCAAAGGAGATGAAAGACTATTCGCTATTTTGATAATTTGAAATCTATCAGAGAGGAAGGAAGCAAACCATTTAAGCGCAGTGCCCTCCATGCCCATTCTCTGTTGAAGAGTGTTAAGGAGGTGTTGTGATTGACAGTGTTAAAGGCTGCAGAAAGGTCAAGGAGAACAAGAAGACAATGGCAATGGCACTAGGGATGGGGTCAAGAGAATGGTTTGAAGGCTTTGATTCGAGGATGCTTTTGCGGAGGGCATCTTCGGAGATGGGGTCAAAGTTCAGCCAAATGGCTAAGGATTTATGCTCCTCTGGAGGGGTAGGATGACTGACCTGATCCACAAGTGATTCCACTTTTTCTTCAAAGAATATAGCGAATTCCGCTGCTTTCTTTGTAGAATCCCCCAATTTGGAGGTTGGGGGAGAGCATTTTGGATCCTTGAGGAGATCAAATAGTTTCTTGGGTCTATTTTTGGCTGAGTCGAGGCGGGATCTGAAATGCGTCGCTTTTCCAAGGAAGATGTGCTTGTGGTACTCGGATCTTGCTGATTGAAGCGTGGCCAAATTATTGGTGGAGGGCGCTTGTCTCCATTTGTTTCTCAAGGAATTTTAGGTGCTTCTTTTCTTTATAGAGGGATTTGTTGAACCAAGGTGCTGAGGGAGTGGGCCTTTTCTTTTTGCTTTGGAGAGGAGCGACGTTATTGATTTCGACTGCAAGGACTGTGAGGCATTGGGAGGTGAGTTAGTTAACATCTAGGTTCGAGTCTAGCCTTGGAAGTGATAGCAAAGCTGATTCACAGAGGGTAGCGAGGTCAATATGTTTAGTGTCACGGAACCAGGAGGTAGCCCTCTTAGGTTGGCCGAGAGTTATAGAGTTTGATAGGTGAAGAGATAAAGGGATGAGGAGGTGGTCAGACCAGTCTACATGAATAGTGGTACTGTTTTTGAAATAACAAGGTCCAGGATTGAGCCCTTAGAGTGTGTTGTTTCTGTGCAGTGTTGGATAAGATCGTTTGCAGAGAGGAAGGTGGCCAGCAAATTCGCAGAAGAGTCTTTGAGACAAGCCCCAGTGGAGATTGAAGTCACCCACGAAGATCTGATTATCACTTTGCGAGTATTGGTCACTAATGAAGTCAGTGAGTTCCTCCATAAACGAGGGGCCGCTACAAGGCGGGCGGTAAATGGAATGGAATTTGAGGGGTGAGCAGTGGTGCAATTGAAGTTCAAGGGATAGGCATTCAGAAGTGCGGAAGGAGCAGTTAGGAAAAGCCTTAAGTTGAAGGGAGTTTCTAAAGATGTCTGCAACACCTCCCCCAACCTTGTCAATTCTGTCATCTAGATATAGAATAGCCTGTGGGTACTAGGAGATCAAACATAGTGTGAGAGGTATCGCTGAATCAGGTCTCTGTGAGGAAGAGCATGTCAATGTTGTGAAGTATGATAGTGTCGGAGATTTCAAGTTTATGTTTTATTGCAGATCTGGAGTTGTGGAGCAGACAGCGCAGCTCTGTCGAGACTGTTTTGGTGACGGGTACACTTGGACTATGAGGGCTAATAGGGATGTTGTACTTATACGTGGGTGCTCGGATGGGTTTAGATGGATGAGTGGTTCTGAAAGAGGAGATGGTCCAGATAGTGTAGATAGTAGGGCTACTTGGAGATGAAAGTGGAAGAAGGGTGGGGTTCGAGGACTTGTGTGAGTTAGCGATGTTTGCAGATGACAGGTTATGCTTGGCTATTATGGGGTGTAGGGGCGAGGTGCATCTTGTGGGAAGGTGAGTGTTTTCCAAGGGAACTGAGGTGTGCGGAAAAGTGGAAATCTTGGAGCTTAGAAGTGAAATGGTAGCTTCAAGTTGGGAGATGGAGGTGATGAGAGAGCCTCACTTATTTTGCAGAGAGAGTAGGGCAGAGCACTGCATGTTGGGTGGCTCAATAGAAACAGGAGGGGGTGCAATTGGCGGTGGATGGCAGGGGGAAGTCGTTGGGGAACAGGAGGGGAGTTGGGGTATAGGGTTCAGAGGTGGGGAAAGGTGGTGGTTGAGAGCGGGCGTTGGTGCATCAGAGGTGAAAGGAGAGTTGTCTTTGTTGGTGTTGCAAGAAGGATAGGAATGAAGGACATGATTATGGGGAGGTAGGTGAGGAGCGAGGCGGTGAGGCGGAGGGAGAAGGAATGTGTGGAGACATAGGAATGAAGGAGATTTGCGAGGAAGTGAGCGGAGGGGGTTGGAGAGGTCCTGTATGCTAGGTGAGGAGGCTGTGCGGGAATGGGCATCTGGCGGAATGAGGGGGGTTGGGAGATAGGGAAGTTGAAGAAACAAAGTGGTTCTGCTAGACCAGAGGGAGGGAGAGGGAAAGGGGTACATAGCGAGGGGAGGAGGGGGAAGAGAGGAGGAGAAGAGGAAGGAATAAAGGGGACGTAAGAAAAGTTAACTAGGGGGAAGGTTGGAGGAGAGGTGAACTAAAAAGGGGCGTGGCAGGTAGGGAAAGGGGGAGGAGATGAGGTTGGATGGTGCAGATTGGCCGAGGAGTGGATTAGCTAGAGGTCTGGCTGAAGTGATGAAGGGGGGGGCATACTGTGAGGGGGAAGAATGGGAGAGGATGGCACAGGGGAGGGAAGAGGGCCGACCTGTGCCTCCCGAGGGTGTAGCCTATTGGAGTGTAGGGGGTCAGGGGTGGAGAGATGGAGTAATGGGTGGAGCTACATGAAGAATCAGGGGACAACACGGTCGCAGGGAAGGGGAGTAGGGAAGGGAAGAGGTGGTCAAAGAGAGAGAGACAAGTGTCTTTGGCTTGGATCATGACTGTACCATTGTTATAGAGTGAGATAGTGAGGGAGCAGTTGAAACACGCAGAGGGGGAGATTTTCAGCTGTTTCCCATGAGGGATAGAAGAGGAGGTGACGTTAAGGGAGTGATGTAAGCTGGTGGACCAAGAGGGGATGTCGTGAGTGAAGAAAATGAAATTGTTTTTGAGCCTCCCATAATGACCATTGTAAAATTGATCGACAAAAAGGGATTCAGGGAAACATTCCATGGTGTTATGCTTGAATCGTTTTGCTGCAGCTTTAGTCAGGTAAGGAGTATAAATGGTTTTGTAGCTATTAATTCCAGACTTAACTCGAGTGGTGGCCATGTTGGGAGAATGAGGAGGAGGAGGGTGGTGGGGCTAAGGGAGGTGTGTTATCAGGAAGGCGGTGGCGAGGAGAAGTATAAGGACAAAGAGGGGGCACATATTCCAGACGTCGGGTGAAGATATATGAACTAATGTGCAGTCTGGGAAGTAAGGCGATTAGGAACAGGTTGTTACTTCAGAGCAGGAGAAGATGGCGGCACTGATTCCAGTAGTTGAGAAAGATTAACTGCTTGGGAAATGTATTTTTTCTTGCAAGCCTAAGAGGAAGATTTTTTTGACTCTCCCACAAGTATTGTGATGAGCGGGATTTGTGACCCTCCACTCAATAAGCTCCATTTGAACACTTACAAATGGTTACCACTAGACCTATTGTGGCCTTGGTCGACTTGATGTAAATATATAATTTACCGTCTTAATTTCTATGCAGGTAAGTACTTAATCAATAATAACTCAAATCGGAAAGAAAAAAACAGAGTCCGTGGTGTTAGAGTTCTTAGGGGTTTTATTCCTTAAAAAGGAATGGTCAAGACCAGAATATCATGTTCTTCCCACCACAGGGGTGGAAGAAGGGATAGAGCGCGCTCCATTTTATTGACAGTACATAGCTTATATACTTAATTTACACCATAGAAAGCAATGCAGTAGGCGTAACAGCTGAGAGAAGACAAGATAACAGTATCCACGTGTTACTAGTACGTAATCAGAAGGCGTGGACTAGGCGTGAACTGGAGGTGTGTGCTAGAAACGTCACAGGTAGGTGTCACAAAAGGGGTGGCACTAAACAGAAATGTTGCAATGTCAGCAGAAATCGGAAGCTTGGATGCGCGCGCAGCTACATGACGTGTGATTGACGTGAAACTGGAGGGTGCAGGGGGCTTGACATTTACACTGACGGAAAGAGACAGAAATCTGGCATGTCAGATCAACTTGTACTTCTATCATATCTGATATCTGATGTTTGGGAACCATATTATCTGGACGGGAAAGGTCTCTGGGGCAGAAGCTACTCTATACTGACTGTGAATGCGTGTATAAGCGCCTGGGTGTCTGCATGAGAAGCATGAGAAGCGTGGGGCCATGGGGCCTTCCATGGGAGCATGGTAACAGAGGCTATGAATTACTTGCACGGAGACGGGCTGGCCCTTTGCTCTGCAGCTGAGGAGGATGTTTACTGAAACTAGTAGGCAGGAATGTATTTTCGAGGAGCGGGACAGATAACTCGAAGGTTATAGTCAGTCTTGGCAGGCAGCAGGCTGAGCTGAGCGCAGTGGGCCGCGCTGGAAGTAAGTCAGAGTTCACGGGTACAGAGGCAGCCTGGGCTGAGGCTTTCAGAGTCAGAAGCCAGAAAAATGGCTCGATGGCAGAAATTCAGGGCCTACTTTGCTAGAGCTGAAAAACGTGTAAGGTACACTATAAAAAGACGTTGGCATAGCATACTTAGGAACGGACTATTTAACCCATTCAGGGTGGGTCTGAAAGAGGACATGTTAACGTTGGACGCAAATGTATTTGCGTCTTCATAGCTGGCACAGGAGGGAAGTTACATGCACTTTAAGCTGATGCATGGAGACGGTGGGGTACGCGCTAGGGAACACAACTTGACCATAGAATTTATATTTCCTCATTCCCTCCTTGTTCCCTACGGACCCTTCATGATATATCGATCCTCATGAATCGATCAGTTTGTTCTTGTAACATCATTTGCTCTTCTTTCTTTCTTTTACGTCCTGAAAGGAAACTGGAATGTTCAATACATGAAGTGGCACACAGTCCACAAATCGCTGGCCCACACTGTAAGCACAGGCAGCAACTGAATACTAGGACTAGGCCAATGCCTAGGAAGGATAGGATCTTCCATCCCCAAGCGGTTAACGTTGTCCAGAACCAACCGGACCAAGTCCAGGTGCCTGGATTCTGATGTATCTGATTTGCAATTTTATGAAGACGTGTAATAGCTTGATATACAGATGGCGCGTTTTCTGGAATGAAAACACAGCAACTTGACCCGATGACCTTACAGGCTCCACCTCTATCTGCCAAGATGACGTCAATAACAAGACGATTCTGAAGGACAACAACCCGCATGGCGGACTGCTCTTCGGTTAAGTTACCTAAGGCGGAGGCAGTTTCATTCACTACTGCTTCAAGTGTTCTAGTTAATCTGCGTATTAGTTTACTATTTTGGACAGGGCCTAAAAAGAAAAAGAATCCTTTATTAAAATCGGTGTATTGCTCCCATGCCGTTTCAGTGTAGTCGACAAGTGAGATATCTCTTCTGAGTCTATTCTTTACTATGTTTGTATTTCTGTGATAATCAGGAGGAGCTAGAAAAACAGGTGGCAGAAGGAATGCTATGTAACAGGTACCATCCCAATCTGGAGGTAAGCGTATGTATGCGGTATGACCACAAACAAAATAGGAATGACTGATAGCTTTAAAGGACGATTTACCATAATCACTGAATTCGACCACAGTAGTACATTTACTATGACCTAAGTGTACTGAACCTTTCTTCCGGACACATAATTCACCAGTGACGGGTAATACTGACATAGCGGGCAGAACTGGCGCAGCTTCGGACTCAACAGTAAGAATCATAAGGTTAATTGTGTAATTTCCTAGTCCATATACTTCATTTTCTAGATTAGTTCCTATTCTAGTGGGGAGTCCCTCCTTATCCGGGGAGCAGACGTCGAGCAGGACCAAGTTCAAGTTTCCCCAAACCCAGCCCCCATCGAAAACAGCAATATCAGGATCTAAGGAATTAATTATTTTAAACCATGCACCACAGGAGCCATTGTGAGTGAACGGGTACGGAAAGAGGGGCAGAGCTCCCTTGTAATTCTGGTAGGGAGGGAGTCGGCCACATATCCAGCAGTTTGTAGCATTATTAGTCTGATGGGAATGATGTAGCATACTAATGAATGTGTTGTTGCGCAGCGCAAGTCTGTAAGAAAGTTCATGTGGAGGTAACTCGCTAAAAGAATGTTCAGCAGATAGCTTGTAAGCAGATTGTTCACGCTTGAAAATAGGGTAATAGATAGGGAGAAGTATGCTTGCAACAATAATTAGAAGACTCAGAAAAAACATGATTAATAATGTCACTATACAGTGACTACGCAGTGATTTGCAGTATGTACGTTTCTTGAATTCTCTCTGTCTCTCTCTATCTCGATCTAGGGGATACATGTCAGAAACTATTTAACCGATTCACCTAGGGGAGGACTTAAACAATTAAACTGTCTGACTTGCTAGATCGGAGCTTTGATCTATATTCTTCTTGTGGAGTTTTCTCTCGTTCGGAAATTTTAAAGTCATTAGTTTTGATACAGTCTTTGGAAGGGGTGGACGAGCCTGGGTCGGATTTCAGTTCATTGCACAGTTTAACATGGCTCATGTGGATCCACCCCTTCCTGCCCTCAACTTTCACCGCTGTCCTCGTAGTAAGTAGAACGGTCTTCGGCTCTTTCCAGCGGGGCTCCAGCGGACTTTTCCTGTCAAAGTTTCTTATGAGAATTAGGTCGCCTGGACGGACATCATGCGGCTTTACATCAGTGTTGTCGGGGAAAGCTGCGGCAACCTGTGAACGACATGATTGGAGTGCAGACATCAAGGAGGCAAGGTAATCTGTCAACATATTGCAATCAACATCAGTAATTTTCTTAGGAATGGGCGTCCCCCACATATTCGGTGGTCTACCAAAGACCACTTCGTACGGGGATAGTCCTGATCTCGAATGGGCAACCATTCTCATATAGAACAGTGCCACTGGCAGGGCGACTATCCAGTCGACCCCTTTCTCTTTACATATTTTAGCAAGACGTGTCTTTAATGTCTGATTATGCCTTTCTACAAGGCCTGCGGCTTCGGGATGTCGGACACAATGGAATCTCCACTGGTATCCTAGCAATAGGGAAACCTGCTTCATTAATTCGGATGAGAATGGCTGACCGTTATCTGAGTACACGACACGAGGCAAGCCGTACCGTGGGAAGAATTCACAAACCAACTGCCTGGCAGTGGTCGGAGCAGTGTAATCTGGGACTGGGTATGCTTCGGTCCAACGGGACAGAGCACAAACAATTACGAGGACATATTTGAATCCTCGACAACGGTCCATCTGGATATAATCCATCTGGAGGACTTCAAAAGGGTGATCGGGAAGATGAAATCCACCTTGCTCTACAGGGACGCTTTTACCTGGATTGAACTGACAACAGATCATGCAAGTACGCACTTTCTGTTTTGCTGCTGCTCGTAAGTGTTTATTGCTCCAAAGATTTTGTAAACTGTCTAACATCGCTTTTTCTCCTAGGTGTGCTGGACTATGTGGTGTATTAATCATGACTTGAACCATAGAATCAGGGAGAAACCATGTAGATTTTCCCTTCGTCATCCAACCTTGATCTGTCTGGATCCCTCCTAGTTCAGTCCATTTCTTTATTTCATCTGGAGTAGCATGTGCCTGAATATCGATTACATCTAGTGTGGGATCCCTGACTGTCATGCAATTTGTCGGTCCTATTGTCTTTGTCACATCCGTTGTCTGAGTGTGAGTCAATGCTGTATGTTTTGCTGTCTGGTCTGCCAGGTCGTTACCCTGGGAAACAGAATCTGTAACTTTAGTATGTGCTTTACACTTCATGACGGATATGCCTGAAGGCAGATGTATTGCTTCTAACAGTGCTTGAATGAGGGGACCATGTTGGATCTTGGCACCATGAGAGGTCAGAAAACCTCGTTCTTGCCATAACATTCCGAAGTCGTGTACAACTCCGAACGCATAACGGGAATCAGTATATATATTTACATTTCTGTTCTTGGCTAGAATACAGGCTCGGGTCAGAGCAATAAGCTCTGCCGCTTGAGCAGACAGTGTGTCAATACGATGTGTTTCTTTTACTTCGGTTTCAGTGGTCACTGCATATGCGGCCACTAATTCTCCTGTACTTGTTCGCATACATGAACCATCCACATAAAGTGTCAGGTCTGGATTTGTCAGTGGAACATCTGTTAAGTCTCGTCGGGGCTTCGTTACTGCATTAATGATTTCTATACAATCATGCAGGGCTGGATCTGTCATAATTGTAGGTAACAGTGTTGCGGGGTTCAGAATGCTGCAGCGTCTGATTTCTATGTGTGGCTGGAATAGCGTTAATTCGTAACCTGTCAGTCGTGCTATAGTCAAGTGTTGAGTCTGGGTTCTGTTTAACAGAACCTCTACAGAATGTGGAACTTGTACTGTTAACTGATGTCCTAAAACAATTGAATCGCTCTGTCTAATTGCTAATGCTGTTGCTGCTACAGACTTTAAGCACGCAGGGAGTGCCTGGGCTACTGAATCCAATGTACTTGAGAAATAAGCGCAAGGCTTATGTGAACCTGCTTGATCTTGAGTGAGGACAGACAATGCTGTACCATCACGTTCTGTAACAAAAAGTGTAAACGGTTTGCTGTAACATGGTGTCGCTAAAACTGGTGCTTGACATAATGCTTTCTTTAGTTCCTCAAAGGCTTGTGTATGTTCCTGAGTCCAAGGGAGGACAGTCGAAGTCGCTGCCTCCTGTGTCGTTAACTGGATGAGTGGTTTAGCTAGAAATGCATATTGAGGAATCCATTGTCTGCAGTACGAGGTGAGGCCTATGAAGGCCCGCACTTCCTTTTGTGTCTGGGGTCGTGGCATATTTACAATTAACTGAATGCGATCGGGAGTGAGCTGTCTCCCCACTTTGGACAGCAAGTGACCCAAGTACACAACTTGCTGAACACAGAATTGTAGCTTCGAAGGAGACACCTTGTGTCCCTTGTCGGCCAGAAAATGTAAAACTGTCAGTGATGCTTGTTCACATTCGGGCTCACTTCGTGCGGTGATCAGCAGATCATCGACGTATTGCAGTAAAGAGGTGTTAACTGGCATTTGAATACAATCTAGTTGTCTTTTCAGTGCTTGACTATAGATGCTGGGGCTTTCTGTGAATCCTTGAGGTGCGCGGGAAAATTTGAAACTTCGTCCATTTAAACTGAATCCGAAGAGATATTGGCTCTCTGGATCAATAGGTACACTAAAGAAGGCGTTCTTGAGATCAATTACAGTAAAGAACGTTGCTTCTGAATCAATAGCAGTCAATAAGGAAGAGATATCGGGGACCACAGGGTACTGTGGTACAATGCATTTATTCAGCTCTCTTAGATCAATCACCAGCCGATATACTGGCGGTGCATTGGGATCAGTACGTTTAAGAATTGGAATGATGGGTGAATTACAGATATTGGAGTCGGTCTCTACGACCACTCCTTGGGCAATGAGCTCTTCAATGATTTCCAGTAAAGCCACTACAGCATCGGGTGGTAACTTGTATTGTCTGATTCGTGGTAGAACAACTCCTGTCTTGAGTGTAACACGGTATGGTGTGATATGCATACAACCTACATAAGTTGGGCCTGTTGCCCACAAGTGATCTGGTACATTTTTCAATCTGACATCGAATTCTCGTAAGACATAATGACCCTTGAAATCCCGCAGAAAGAGTCTAACCCCCTCCGGGGAACAGCAGATTATGGCTCCTAGAGCCTTTAATGTTTTAATTCCTAACAGATTCTCTGGGCATGATTTCGTAGGTAACAAGTCTGTAACTCGCGATAATGGACCCACAGCCAGGGGGACTGGTTCAGATACTTCATTTACAATGGGCTGTCCTGAAAAACCAAGGGAAACATTCTGTGAGCCTGAGAGGGGTGCCCCTGGGACTTCATTATGACTGATCGTTGTGCGGCTTGCCCCTGTGTCAATTAAAAACTTTCTATCTTTTCCCAATACTTGACTGTGTACATAAGGACCTTCTTGATCTACAGGAATTTCAATAAGAGGCAAGTCAAATTCCCTCTCTAGGCTGGTTCATGTGTATCGTTGATACTCTGGATAAGCAGATTGGGCATACTGGTACATCTGTTGGGAAACTTGTTGAGTCGAAGCGGTGGGCTGTGGTACCGCTACTGTCTGTGCTGTGTGAGATGAAGCATGCGTAGGCTGTGTATTCTGCATGGGCTGTACATTCTGTGAAGTCTGTTGCTGGACTTGATCTTGTCTTGGTGGATGCGGTCTCTCTTTAGTTTTACCTGTTGCTATGTTATGTTTCAGAACTGGACATTCATGTACGTAGTGACCTGGTTGCTTACAATAGTTGCATGTCCCTTTAACGGGAGCTGCAGAATGATTTGTCTCGGTCGTACCCTTTCTGTTTCCGTCGGTATGGACCGACTGGGCTACTAACATTTTCATTTTCGTGTCTTTCATACGTTTTTGTTCCTGATCTTGTTCTTCTCTAATTCTATTCTGATGGTATTGTAACATTTGTAACATCTGGGATGGCGTATTTGCTTGCCATGTACTCTCAACCTTGTATACACGATTCTTGACTGCTAACAGGGAATTTTCAACTAACTTGGATACAAAAAGATGCGGGTACGACTCGCTACTTGGTTTAAGACCACTATTAATAATAAAACATTTCTCGAATCTTGAATAAAAGTCACTAGTATCTTCGTCGGGTTTCTGTTTACATGCTAAGATTGCATCCCAGTCTTCTTTTCTAGTTGTCAATAATCTTGGCAGAACCTGTACTATCAAACCTGGTAATGCTTTAGTTTTCTCCCCAAGGCCTACCCCTGGGACACGTTTGTTCTCTTCATCTTCTATTTCTGCCCATACAATCTTTTTCTCTCCCACCTCCCATTCCTTTTCCTTTAATTTCTCGTAGATGCCCGTGGGCAGCAGTACCTTTAACATTTTCATGATATCTTCGTATGTGTAATCCCCCATCAGTAACATGTCTTTAAGTTCTCTGTGAAAACCTGCAGGGTCTTTATCATGGCAGGGTACTAGTTTCTTCATTTCTAACAGTTCTAACTTAGTCAGTGGCGTGTGTACATACACGCGTTTCAAGACATTATCCTCACCCATAACTGGATGTACTTCTCGTAAGGGGTTCTGACTTTCAATGCCACTCAGGCGCTGCATGTGATACATTTTCCTTTCTGGGTGTGGGGCGGGAACATATTCGGTGCTTACAAAAGTGTTATATCTATGTCGTTGTTCTAGAATTATTTGTATTAACTTGGTACTTAAACCTCTCCATCTATCCATGAGTAGTGCTTCTAGTATTTCGGGTAAGGGGCCTGGATCAGAATGTTGGTTTCTGTATTTCGTGAGGAGGTGCTGAATCATGTATACACCTGCTAATTTCTGCTCGTCTGGGGAAAGGTTCAGAAATGTCTGTGCTACCGTGTCATCATTATATATGTCGGGATTTTCAGACCATAATATGGCTGACCGAGCTAGTTCTTGTTCATCCATAGAATAGAGTACGTGGTACCCCACTCTCTCTCGGAGTCTTTTATCAGTTTCCTGGAACTGATGTTCAGAAGAATTCGGGTTGGTTAAGGCAGAGAGAAAAACTCTCTTGCTTTCCGGACGGATACCTTTCCTAAGGTAAGTTCCCTTACCTACATACGCTATAGTGTCTGTAGTCTTTTCTGGTTCTTCAAGTTCTTCTTCCTCCTCGGAGGAAGCCTTTTCTTTCTCTTTTTGGTGTATTTCTATCACTGCTTTTCTAATTTTCTTGTACATACTGGCTATGCAAGTCCCCTTATCATGTTTTCCTTCAGATATATTTTTTTCTTGTTTAGTGCATCTAATTCACTCTGATCTGTCCCAGGCCTGTCTCGTTCTCTTATTAGGCAATTTATGAAAAAACGTAGTATCTGTGCTTGAACGTCAACTTTCTGACGCTCCATGGCATCCTGAATACTGTCAGGGTCTTTCCCAGTCTGAACAAACTCATATATTCTATCTAGGCATTCCTTCATTCCTGCATAGCACAGCAGGAAATCAGTAGCAGATCTTAACCGTAGTGATGCCATCATCATTATATCGTCTTTACCGGGTACTGGATCATATCTGCAAACTGAAAGATTTTCTTTGAATATGTCAAGGCGGGGTGACTTGAACGCAAGAGGATTCCGCAAATCCCCGAGCTGTAACCTGCGTGTTAATGGCGGGGTGTGAAGACCCCCGGTCGCACCTCCTGAGGCGGAAGCTTGGACATTATCTCTCTGTGGAGTCTGTACCTGGACTTGAATTTGTCTTTTAGTAGGGTCAGGTAAACGTGGTTTCGGTAAATCAACTTTAGGTACGGGAAGTGGTGGAGGTGGTGGAGCAGGAGGATTCTGTTGTGGTACTGGCGGAATATGATCTTGGGGCGGATTACCACCCCCGTCCCTGTCGTTAGGCAGGGCGCGGACAGGCAGATTGGTGTAAGCGGGTACTACATCCTCTAGGTAGGAATTCAGGAATATGTCTTTAGTGGTCTTATGAGTTACTTTAGTTGGAACCAATGGTGGCGGCAGATTTTTCGGTATTTCTGAAATGGCCTCAGGCGAACCCTCGGCCGCGAGATACATACCGTTTACGAGGTTATTTCGTGCGCGGTCTACTTGCTCTGATTTTACTCGGATCCCCTCGGTAACTAACTCGTTTTCTTGGGCCTTGTCTGATTCTTTAAGTCTGTCTTCTCTACGTAGTGCTTTTTCAGCACGCTTATGTGATTCCTTACGCCAAAACTCTATGGCATCTTTCTGAGATTGTCTGGCTTTCTTTTTCCATAATGCTTCTTCTACCTTCATGATGCACTCTGCATCCCATGTTCCGGTAACAGGCCATCTGTGTCTTTCGTCTAGATGTTTAGTATAGTCGGCCCATAAATCTAGATATAATATGGCATCTATGCCATGCTTGTGGTACATAAAGTTTCCTGGAGTGTCCCTAGGGGGGATAGGAATTGCTTCCTCTAGTATCCCTTTCCTAGTTCCTATCTGCTTTAACTTGTTGAAAAACGGCATCTTGTTTACTTAATACTGAATGCTCAACCCTAACTACTTAATACTGAATACAGCTAGTTATACAAGAACACAATAATGCACATTAAAAACAGTCACACTCATACCACGACATTAATCACATAAACGGACATTTGAGACATATATCACTACCCTATATAACGGATGTACTGCTAAACAGTACAGATACACTGCTAAAACAGTGCAGAAACTTGAATAACGGATGTACTGCTAAACAGTACAGATACACTGTCTAAAAACAGTGCAGACCGGACTTGTGTACCCAAACCCGTCTAGATACGTCCCAGCAATGGTACTCACCGGGAAGCACGGAAACTGAAGGCCTCGGAAAACTCGACTGGACTTGACTCGACACTTCGGGAGACTTCGGAAAACTTCGGAAAACTTCGGAAAACTGGTGGGCCTCTTGACACCTCGGACCTTGCTTCTTTCCGCTAGGCTCTGGTCGGGATCCTCCGCACTCCTCACCGCCTCGTCTGGGTACTGATCGCAGTCTTCGTCACCTCCGTGGGCCAGAGGGAGATGCAGGAAATCCTGCCGGTACGCGTAGTTTCCGTCTAACTGATGGCAGGGGGCAGAGCTTGCAACGCACCAACCGGCGCGTGAGGTGGGGGAGGGGTCCCTATTCGGGCGCCAAAATGATGTAAATATATAATTTACCGTCTTAATTTCTATGCAGGTAAGTACTTAATCAATAATAACTCAAATCGGAAAGAAAAAAACAGAGTCCGTGGTGTTAGAGTTCTTAGGGGTTTTATTCCTTAAAAAGGAATGGTCAAGACCAGAATATCATGTTCTTCCCACCACAGGGGTGGAAGAAGGGATAGAGCGCGCTCCATTTTATTGACAGTACATAGCTTATATACTTAATTTACACCATAGAAAGCAATGCAGTAGGCGTAACAGCTGAGAGAAGACAAGATAACAGTATCCACGTGTTACTAGTACGTAATCAGAAGGCGTGGACTAGGCGTGAACTGGAGGTGTGTGCTAGAAACGTCACAGGTAGGTGTCACAAAAGGGGTGGCACTAAACAGAAATGTTGCAATGTCAGCAGAAATCGGAAGCTTGGATGCGCGCGCAGCTACATGACGTGTGATTGACGTGAAACTGGAGGGTGCAGGGGGCTTGACATTTACACTGACGGAAAGAGACAGAAATCTGACATGTCAGATCAACTTGTACTTCTATCATATCTGATATCTGATGTTTGGGAACCATATTATCTGGACGGGAAAGGTCTCTGGGGCAGAAGCTATTCTATACTGACTGTGAATGCGTGTATAAGCGCCTGGGTGTCTGCATGAGAAGCATGAGAAGCGTGGGGCCATGGGGCCTTCCATGGGAGCATGGTAACAGAGGCTATGAATTACTTGCACGGAGACGGGTTGGCCCTTTGCTCTGCAGCTGAGGAGGATGTTTACTGAAACTAGTAGGCAGGAATGTATTTTCGAGGAGCGGGACAGATAACTCGAAGGTTATAGTCAGTCTTGGCAGGCAGCAGGCTGAGCTGAGCGCAGTGGGCCGCGCTGGAAGTAAGTCAGAGTTCACGGGTACAGAGGCAGCCTGGGCTGAGGCTTTCAGAGTCAGAAGCCAGAAAAATGGCTCGATGGCAGAAATTCAGGGCCTACTTTGCTAGAGCTGAAAAACGTGTAAGGTACACTATAAAAAGACGTTGGCATAGCATACTTAGGAACGGACTATTTAACCCATTCAGGGTGGGTCTGAAAGAGGACATGTTAACGTTGGACGCAAATGTATTTGCGTCTTCATAGCTGGCACAGGAGGGAAGTTACATGCACTTTAAGCTGATGCATGGAGACGGTGGGCTACGCGCTAGGGAACACAACTTGACCATAGAATTTATATTTCCTCATTGTTGTTACTTCAGAGCAGGAGAAGATGGCGGCACTGATTCCAGTAGTTGAGAAAGATTAACTGCTTGGGAAATGTATTTTTTCTTGCAAGCCTAAGAGGAAGATTTTTTTGACTCTCCCACAAGTATTGTGATGAGCGGGATTTGTGACCCTCCACTCAATAAGCTCCATTTGAACACTTACAAATGGTTACCACTAGACCTATTGTGGCCTTGGTCGACTGCTGCCTTTAGTGACTTCACAGCATTTGAGAAAAAAGTAAACCCACTAGTCAGGGTCAGATATGAACGTTCTTTAAATTGTAAATCTTTCTTTGAGTGGGAAGTTCGCATTGGGTTTCTAGGATTGTTAGTGCCATACTGTCCTACCATTGGCTGCTCTTCATCTTGTTGAATAACATGGCCAAAGAATATGGCAGCTGGCAGCTAAGGGGAAGCAGGCGGGTGTGCGTGAGCCCAAATTATAAAATCGAAAAAAAAGACATAAACACTTACCTCTGTACTGCATCACACCTCTTCTTTCTTCCACTGCAGCCCTGCCACCATGGAGCTCCCTTGACCAATTCTGGCGTTGGTCTCATGCAGCATGAGAGCCGAGCCCCGATTGGAGGGTGCGGCCTCACTCAGCACTCCACAGCGCTCTAGAGGCCTGCACTTGCTGTATAGAGATGTTTAAAGTGTGCATGTGTGGCTAGCTGACGCAAGACAGCCAGCCAGCCAAAAAGACATGAACATTGTAAACAAGTGCAAAAGCTTTAAACAAGTGAAAAAGGAAGCCCACCTTCCTCCCTGTTGCTGTCACTCAGCAACAACCCAGGCCCGTCTGACAGTGTTCAGGACAGGGGATGAAAAATAAAATGGCAATGAATTGTATTGCATTTTTCATCCCTGGGGCTTTGGGGGGAATTTAAGAGAGGCGACGCTCCTCTGCTACAATGGAGGAGCCGCCCCTGGTCAAATGAGTGAAAAATGACTTCAAAAGTGTAACTTACATGTTTCTACTAAATTGAAAGGCCTGGTTCTATTTACAAAGTGCATTTTGTAGTACATTCTTTAGTACTGCAATGGTACTACAAAAGTATTTCAAACCACTACTCACAATCAGCATTTTGTAAAACGTTTTATAGTACTACAAAACACACTACAAAATACATGGGACTATTCACAAAAGTAACTAACTCTTTTGAGTAATTTACACGTATAATTTACTCTCATACTTTTGAGCAATGTTACTACTTTTAGCTATTCAGAAAATCCCAGTGTAAAGTTATTCAAAAGTGTGAGAGTAAAAACCATGTATAAACTACTCAAAAGTGTAAGTTACCTTTGTGAATAGCCCCTTCAGTTTGTGTATAGGTTCTCTCCAGTTTGGTGGAGACATGTAAATGACACTTTTAGAGTAAACACTTGAATTTTGTGAATAGCTAAAAAATAGTAAATGTGCTCAGGAGTGTAAATTACTCAAAAGTGTAAGTTACCTTTGTGAATCAGGCACCTAGTGATCTTTCCAGGGTTTATACAACTTAAGTTTTGGTCAGATAATAGAATGGGGCTATGCTGATGTAACTACTGCAGTCGGAAGACGGGCCCCAGACGGAGTGGGGGGAACCAGACATCCCCACATGGGATTTAGGTGGGGCCAGGGTGAAACCCACTGCCGAGGTGACTTCAGCTGCATGTGGTCCGCCTCCTCTCTGCGAAATAATGTGACGGCATACGTGCAAAAAGGGAAAGCATTTTCCCTCTGTACCCTGAAAGGAAGAGGTGGCAAGTTGGAAGCAGGAAGTGTGTGTTGTAACTATGTAGAGTGTTGTACATGTGCATTTGATATGGTTAGTTGCTGAAACAAACTGAAACGAGATTCAGAAGAAGGCGGGAGAAGAGAGGGTAAGTTTAAGAGTGAAGTAGTACTGAAAAGCATAATGAAAGTCACAAGGTGGGGCCACCTGAGCCTACTGCCCGCAGGCAGAAGTTTAAGTGGAACTTAAGGATGCAAAGAGAAGAAGTTTTTCTCTGGCTGGAATGTGTTTACCTTTGACAAGTTCATTAAAGGGACCATGAGAAAGTAAGAGGTGAATAACAATTATGGGAGTGGTGGGGATTTAGAAGTTCATGTTAGAGCAAAGGTCTGGGTGTTTAGAGTTAGCAGGTAAGCTGAAGGCATTTAATGAATGTGACCTCTGCTTATTTTCCAATTAAGTGACCTTTTCCACAGTAACAAGGGTGTCAGGAGTGGTCCCTCTCTCAATGAAGTCAAGTGCCAGCTACAGCTGCTAACCCGAGCTTCGTCTCCAGAAGTGCTAATGGACCACTTTACCAATGATATGTGGTCAGTGCGGGGGCGGGGAGCGGGGTGCCACTGGCAGTTCTGGTAATGTAAAGCATTTAAAAACATTTTAATTGGTGTTGACTGTAGAACTCAAGAGCAAAGAGGCAATCCTCGTGATAGGTACTGTTGCTGTCCCTAGAACCACAGATGTCATATAATACTGCTAGTTGAAGGAATTCACAAGTACTAATTTTTAGATTTTGCTTGTCAGGGAGCAGTGAGGTCGAACAGGCAAGGCTTACGCTTCCAGGGTAGTGTGTGGTACAAAGTGTGGTTGCAGATAGCACACATATCACTCACAATAAGTATATTGTGAGTGATATGATACCCATCCGAGCACCCTAGTATAAGTACAACATCCCTATGAGGGGTGATAGGAATTGTTGTACTTATACGAGGGCGCTCGGGTGGGTTTAGGTGGATGAGTGGTTCTGACAGAGGAGATGGTCCGAATAGTGTAGATAGTAGGGCTACTTGGAGATGAAAGTGGAAGAAGGGTGGCGTTCGAGGACTTGTGTGAGTTAGCGATGTTTGCAAATGACAGGTTATGCTTGGCTATTATGAGGTGTGGGGGCGAGGTGCATCTTGTGGGAAGGTGAGTGTTTTCCAAGGGAATTGAGGTGTGCGAAAAAGTGGAAATCTTGGAGCTTAGAAGTAAAATGGTAGCTTCAAGTTGGGAGATGGAGGTGATGAGAGAGCCTCACTTATTTTGCAGAGAGAGTAGGGCAGTGCACAGCATGTTGGGTGGCTCGATGGAAACAGAAGGGGGTGCAATTGGTGGTGGAAGGCAGGGAGAAGTTGTCGCGGGACGGGAGGGGAGTTGGGGTATAGGGTTCAGAGGTGGGGAAAGGTGGTGGTTTGGAGCGGGCGTTGGTGCATCAGAGGTGAAAGGAGAGTTGCCTTTGTTGGTGTTGCAAGAAAGATAGGAATGAAAGACATAATTAGGGGGAGGTAGGTGAGGAGCGAGGCGGTGAGGCGGAGGGAGAGGAGAGGAATGTGTGGAGACATAGGAATGAAGGAGGTTTGGGAGGAAGCGAGCGGAGGGGGTTGGAGAGGTCCAGTATGCTACGTGAGGTGGCTGTGCGGGAAGGGGCATCTGGCGGAGTGAGGGGGGTTGGGAGATAGGGAAGTTGAAGAAAGGAAGTGGTTCTGCTAGGCCAGAGGGAGGGAGAGGGAAAGGGTTACCATGGGGGGGAAGGGGGTAGCACAGTATTGGGGAAGGAGAGAGGTGCAATGGGTTTGTGTAGAAATCAGGGTACATAGCGAGGGGAGGAGGGGGAAGAAAGGAGGAGGGAATAAGGGGGACGTAAGGAAAGTTAACTAGGGGGGAAGGTTGGAGGGGAGTTGGACTAAAAAGGGGGGTGGCAGGTAGGGAAGGGGGAGGAGATGAGGTTGGATGGTGCAGATTGGCCGAGGAGCTAGAGGTCTGGCTGAAGTGATGAAGGGGGGCATACTGTGAGGGGGAAGAATGCGAGAGGAGGGCACAGAGGAGGGGCAAGGAAGAGAGCCGACCTGTGCCTCCCGAGGGTGCAGCCTATTGGAGTGTAGGGGGGTCAGGGGCGGAGAGATGGAGCAATGGGTGAAGCTAGATGAAGAATCAGGGGACAACACGGTCACAGGGAAGGGGCGTAGGGAAGGGAAGATGTGGTCAAAGAGAGAGAAACAGGTGTCTTTGGCTTGGATCATGACTGTACCATTGTTATAGAGTGAGATAGTGAGGGAGCCGTTGAAACACGCAGAGGGGGAGATTTTTTGCTGTTTCCCATGAGGGATGGAGGAGGAGGTGACGTTAAGGGAATGATGTAATCTGGTGGACCAAGAGAGGATGTCATGAGTGAAGAAAATGAAATTGTTGTTGAGCCTCCCATAACGATCATTGTAAAATTGATCGACAAAAAGGGAATCAGGGAAACATTCCATGGTGTTATGCTTGAATCGTTTTGCTGCAGCTTTAGTCAGGTAAGGAGGATAAATGATTTTGTAGCAACTAATTCCAGACTTAACTCGAGTGGTGGCCATGTTGGGAAAATGAGGAGGAGGAGGGTGGTGGGGCTAAGGGAGGGGTGTTATCAGGAAGGCGGTGGTGAGGAGAAGTATAAGGACAAAGAGGTGGCACATATTCCAGATGTCGGGTGAAGATATCTGAACTAATATGCAGTCCTGGAAGGGAGGCGATTAGGAACAGGTTGTTACTTCAGAGCAGAAGAAGATAGGGGCACAGATTCCAGTAGTTGAGAAAGCTTTAATGCTTGGGAAATGTATTTCTTCTTGCAAGCCTAGGAGGAAGATTTTTTTCTGACTCTCCCACAAGTATTTTGATGAGCGGGATTTGCGACCCTCCATTCAATAAGCTCCATTTGAACACTTACAAATGGTTACCACTAGACCGATTTTGTCCTTGGTCGACTACTGCCTTTAGTGACGTCACAGCATTTGAGCAAAAAGTAAACCCACACGTCAGGGTCAGATATGAACGTTCTTTAAATTGCAAATCTTTCTTTGAGTGGGAAGTTTGCATTGGGTTTCTAGGATTGTTAGTGCCATACTGTCCTACCATTGGCTGCTCTTCATCTTGTTGAATAAGGTGGTCAAAGAATATGGCAGCTGGCACCTAAGGGGAAGCAGGCGGGTGTGCGTGAGCACAAATTATAAAAAAGAAAAAAATACATAAACACTTACTTCTGTACTGCACCACACCTCTTCTTTCTTCCACTGCAGCCCTGCCACCAGGGAGATCCCTTGACCAATTCTGGCGTTGGTCTCATGCAGCATGAGAGCCGAGCCCCGATTGGAGGGTGCGGCCTCACTCAGCACTCCACAGCGCTCTAGAGGCCTGCACTTGCTGTATAGAGATGTTTAAAGTGTGCATGTGTGGCTAGCTTACGCAAGACAGCCAGCCAAAAAGACATGGACATTGTAAACGAGTGCAAAAGATTTAAACAAGTGAAAAGGGCAGCCCACCTTCCTCCCTGCTGCTGTCACTCAGCAACAACCCAAGCCCGTCCTGACAGTGTTTGGGAAAGGGGATGAAAAATAAAATGGCAATGAATTGTATTGCATTTTTCATCCATGGGGCTTTGGGGGGAATTTAAGAGAGGCGACGCTCCTCTGCTTCAATGGAGGAGCCGCCCCTGGTCAAATGAGTGAAAAATGACTTCAAAAGTGTAACTTACATGTTTCCACTAAATTAATGGGCCTGGGGCTATTTACAAAGTGCATTTTATAGTACATTCTTTAGTACTGCAATCGTACTACAAAAGTATTTCAAACTACTACTCACAATCAGCATTTTGTAATACGTTTTATAGTACTACAAAACGCACTACAAAATACATGGGACTATTCACAAAAGTAACTAACACTTTTGGGTAATTTACACATATAATTAACTCTCATACTTTTGAGCAATTTTACTACTTTTAGCTATTCAGAAAATCCCAATGTAAAGTTATTCAAAAGTGTGAGAGTAAAAATCACGTATAAACTTCTCAAAAGTGTAAGTTACCTTTGTGAATAGCCCCTTTAGTTTGTGTATAGGTTCTCTCCAGTTTGGTGGAGACATGTAAATGACACTTTTAGAGTAAACACTTGAATTTTGTGAATAGCTAAAAAATAGTAAATGTGCTCAGAAGTGTAAATTACTCAAAAGTGTAAGTTACCTTTGTGAATCAGGCACCTAGTGATCTTTCCAGGGTTTATACAACTTAAATTTTGGTCAGATAATAAAATGGGGCTATACTGATCTGACTACTGCAGTCGGAAGACGGGCCCCAGACGGAGTGGGGGGAACCAGACCTCGCCACATGGGATTTAGGTGGGGCCAGGGTGAAACTCACTGCCGAGGTGACTTCAGCGGCATCTGGCCCGCCTCCTCTCTGTGAAATAATGTGACGCGTTTCACCATCTTTGTGTCCCAACCCTGCATCGCCTTTGGCTGACTGCCATTTTAGCTTGCTTGTTGTTGTTTCGCCTTCCCTCCGCGGCTCTCCACCCCGCCTCCCGCCTCCCAGCTGCCCCTCCCTCCCACAGATCTTCAGGCTCCGCTCTCCCACGAGTCCTCTGTGACCGTCCTGATTCCCTCAGACACGGTCGCTTCCTCATCACGCTGCCTCCCTCCTGACTCCAGATTGGTATCGTTATCAGTAGCCCACCGCCTGCATTGTAGACGCAATTATTATATTATATTCTGCATTGTACGCCAGATCGAGTTATATCGCCTTTAAACCTGCTGTGTTACATTTTACTAATTAGCATATCACAGCAAGTCGCCCATAGCACGCTGCAACGCTCTTGTAACCCACGCTGCCTTTATTGTCACTGTGTGCCTCCTGACTGTATTATCATTATTTACGCGTTTCACCATCTTTGTGTCCCAACCCTGCATCGCCTTTGGCTGACTGCCATTTTAGCTTGCTTGTTGTTGTTGTTGTTTCGCCTTCCATCCACGGCTCTCCACCCCGCCTCCCACCTCCCAGCTGCCCCTCCCTCGCCCCTCCCCTCCATTATCCGCATATGACAGATGCATTATCGTGCAGCGGTCACGCGCAGCGGTCGCGCCCCATGCGCGCCGAAGGTGCGCCAAAGGTAAGCCCGTCTGCGCCTGTCAGTGCCTGGTCCACGCCCAGCACCAGACCCCCTGGCCCCCACAAACCGAACTCCTCCAGCATAATGTATGACGCCGCCACCCTCCTATCCCTTAACCATGGATGCCCACCACAATGTTACGAAGCTGCCCCGGGACGTACCCACGGCCCCTTCGCCTGCCACTCCTGCAAATTTACAGCAAGACCCACACCTTATCCACGAACCCCAAACACAATTCCGACTCTACCCACCTTAAGTGCGTCCTGCTGAACACCCGCTCGGTCCACAGACACGCCACCGAACTCTGGGACCTACTCGACGCTGCCTCACCGGACGTCGCTTTTCTTACAGAAACCTAGATGAACACATCATCAACACCCGACATCGCCATAGCCATCCCGGACACTTACAAGATCACCCGAAAGACCGCTCCAATTAAACAGGAGGAGGCATCGCCATCGTCCATAAAAACACCATCAAAATGACGACCAGCTCTGACGATAACCTTACAACCGCCGAACACCTCCACTTCCAGATCCACACCGACCCCAGGACCACACTCAGAGGCACCCTCATCTACAGACCTCCAGGAACCCGTAAACAATTCAGCGAAGACATCACCGACTTCATCAGTCCACATGCCCTCGTCTCCGAGAACTACATTCTACTAGGAGACTTCAACTTTCACTTGGAAAAGAAAAAGGACAGCAACACCACCACCCTTCTGGACAACCTGGCCAATCTCGGCCTCAAACAACTTGTTGACACCCCCACCCATGTAGCCGGACACACGCTCGACCCTATCTTCACCTCCAGCAAACACATCTCCTTCAATCATACCACAGCTCTCCATTGGACGGACCACAGTTGTGTTCACTTCAGCTACAAAACCACCTCGACCCACACCCCCCACAACCTATTCCCCGAAGAAAATGGAACAAAATCACCACCGACCAACTCCTCACATCGCTCAACTAAAACCCACCCACCCTCTCATCTGACCCAAACCAAGCTGCCATCAAACTCAAACAATAGATCACTCACAGCGCTGACGAATTAGCACCCTTGAAAAACCATCACACCAAACAAGACAGCAAAAAGGCCCCCTGGTTCAACGATGACCTTAAGAAATCCAAGAAGCTATGCCGTACTCTCGAGAAAACATGGAGAAAAAACCCAACCACCGACAACATGACCACCTTCAAGACAGCCACCCGCAAACACCACCAGCTGATTCGATCCACCAAGAAATCAGCATTCAAGAATCGACTCGACAACAACGCCCATAACAGCAAGGAACTATTCAACATCGTAAAAGAATTCACCAACCCCACGCAGCCTCAAACGACATCACTCCCTCCCAAGACCTCTGCGATTCGTTATCCTCCTTCTTCTACAACAAAATTGCCGACATACATAACAGCTTCAAAAACAGCTCCAACGAACAACCCTCTCCACCCCCCTCAGAACCTAAACCACCCTCTAACATACAACGCATCAGCAACATCCGCATAAAAGGAAAAGCCTTGGACTGGATCATCTCGTTCCTAGCTGGAAGAACTCAGAGAGTCCGACTTCCCCCATACAGATCAGAGGCCACCGAAGTCATCTGCGGTGTACCACAAGGATCATCACTCAGTCCCACCCTCTTCAACGTTTACATGAGTCCACTCGCTTCCATCGCGCGTCAACACAACCTTAACATCATCTCCTACGCTGACGACACCCAGCTGATCCTGTCCCTCACCAATGACCCCATCACCGCCAAAACCAATCTTCACGAAGGCATGAAAGAAGTAGCCGTATGGATGAAAAACAGCTGCCTAAAACTTAACTCAGAAAAAACAGAAGTACTCATCCTAGGATCATCCCCCTCTGCCTGGGACGACTCATGGTGGCCTTCAGATCTTGGCTCAGCACCCATACCCACAGACCACGCACGTAACCTTGGCTTCATCCTAGACTCCTCACTCTCGATGACCAAACAAGTCAACGCCGTCTCATCTTCATGCTTCAACATCCTACGCATGCTCAAAAAAATCTTCCGCTGGATCCCCACCGAAATCAGAAAGACAGTCACCCACGCACTGGTCACCAGCTGATTGGATTATGGAAATACCCTTTACGCCGGGACCACAGCCAAACTACAGAAAAAACTACAACGCATCCAAACGCCTCAGCCAGACTCATGCTGGACATTCCCCGTCATGCCCACATTTCCGGTCACCTGAAGGTTCTCCACTGGCTCCCCGTCAACAAGAGAATAACGTTCCGTCTCCTCACCCACGCACACAAGGCCCTCTACGACCTAGGACCCGAATGCCTCAACACACGACTGTCCTTCTACACACCCACCCGCCAACTACGATCATCCAATCAAGCCCTCGCTGTAATTCCGCGCATCCACAGATCCACCATGGGAGGAAGATCCTTCTCCTACTTAGCGGCCAAAACCTGGAACTCTCTCCCCACTCACCTCCGACTTACACAGAACCACCTCTCCTTCAGAAAGCAACTAAAAACCTGGCTATTCGATAAGTAATGCACCCACCCTCCTTCAAGCGCCTTGAGACCCTATGGGTGAGTAGTGCGCTATACAAATTCCTGAACTTGAACTTGAACTTGAAGGGCATTCGTGCAAAAGTGAAAGCATTTTCCCTCTGTGCCCTGAAATGAAGAGGTGGCAAGTTGGAAGCAGGAAGTTTGTGTTGTAACTATATAGAGTGTTGTATATGTGTAATTGATATGGTGAGTTGCTGATACAAACTGAAAAAAGATTCAGAAGAAGGCAGAAGAGAGGGTAAGTTTAAGAGTGAAGTAGTACTGAAAAGCATAATTAAAGTCACAAGGTGGGGCCACCTGAGCATACTGCCGACAGGCAGAAGTTTATGTGGAACTTAAGGATGCAAAGAGAATACGTTTTTCTCTGGCTGAAATGTGTTTACCTTTGACAAGTTCATTAAAGGGACCATGAGAAAGTAAGAGGTGAATAACAATTATGGGAGTGGTGGGGGTTTAGAAGTTCATGTTAGAGCATAGGGCTGGGTGTTTAGAGTTAGCAGGTAAGCTGAAGGCATTCAATGAATGTGACCTCTGCTTATTTTCCAATTAAGTGACCTTTTCCACAGTAACAAGGGTGTCAGGAGTGGTCCCTCTCTCAATGAAGTCAAGTGCCAGCTACAGCTGCTAACCTGAGCTTCTTCTCCAGAAGTGCTAATGGACCACTTTACCAATGATATGTGGTCAGTGCGGGGGCGGGGAGCGGGGTGCCACTGGCAGTTCTGGTGATGTAAAGCATTTAAAAACATTTTAATTGGTGTTGACTGTAGAACTCTAGAGCAAAGAGGCAATCCTCGTGATAAGTACTGTTGCTGTCCCTAGGACCACAGATGCCATGTAATACGGCTAGTTGAATGAATTCACAAGTACTATTTTTTAGATTTTTCTTGTCAGGGAGCAGTGAGGTCCAACAGGCAAGGCTTACGCTTCCAGGGTAGTGTGTGGTAAAAAGTGTGGTTTTAGACAGCACACATATCACTCACAATAAGTCTATTGCCCAGGCGTTGATATTTGCTAAAAAACGATATAACCCTTTAATTGTGTTAAGATAAATTGCTTAGAAACAAAAGGAAATTCAATTACATTTACAACTACTCTGACCACCCTTTCTGCCTAGACTTGGAATCTTTGGTGGTGGCTAGGGTACTCTATGTGCATGTGCAATAGGGATACAACCTGGCAAAGGAGTTCAACCAAAGTCCTTTGTCCAGTTTGCCTAGGAACAGGGGGCTCGCAGGCTAGATCTTACTAAGGCCTGCAAGCTGTTTGTTGAGTGGGTGCCTACAGGCACCAGTTGATTGTGGAGAGAGTATCACGGCTGTGGCATTCAGTCCCAAGAGGCACAGGTTTTTGCTGTTGTTGGCTTGTGCACGGGAAAGGTGGAACTGGGTGCAGAGACTGTGGTTTGAAAGCCTCTTGGATTTCAGGCAGCCATAGCTCTGGGAATAGGAGGGATTCTACAGTGGATATTTAGAGACATTCTTGAAAACAGGAGGTGGAACCACCAACAGGGAATTCAGTGGGGTGGCTGCAGGTGGAGCAGATCATGGGACCGCAAGCATCGGATCAGTATCACAAACAGCGAACCTCCATGTTGACTGTGTGTGTGGAGGCTCACATTCAATCACACAAAAGATTGGCATTACCAAAGATGACACGTAGACGACAATGTATCAGGCGACACGCTCTTCACGAGCAGTTTGCCCCAATTGCATGTTCGCTCTCTCAACATGTCCCACAACCTATTTGGAGCCATAATCTCGGTCGGGCTGGGCAACAAATACCGGCCTCAGGTCTTGCAGTCTCTGGTGAGGAGGTCTCCTGACAGCAAACAGAGGAAGACTGGCTTCAAACTCTGAGCTGACATGGGGTAGGTTCTCTACCAACTAGACAGTCTTTCTGCCTCTCATATTCAGGTTGCAGCAGCAGCAAAGTCTTTTCCTCAGCCCTGTCGTATATTCCATTGTACTCCAGTGGAGACAGCCATATCTCTCTGCCTCTGGTCTTTCTCTGAATAAGTGTACCGCGTTCTTTCAAATAAAAATATGAACTCTGAATAAGCCAAAGAAGTCAGATTATATTCAGTAACAGTGACAATCACAGCCTAAATGATCACACAGACTTAAAGTTGTCCCCAAAGCTTTGGAAGGAAACACTTATTCAAAAGTGCATTTTTTTTCTTTAGAGGTTGTACAGTTCCATGTTAGGAAACGATGAAAGCGGCACAGTTAATTTCATTCGGGTTTTCTTCAAAATAGCCGATTTCCTGAAATGTTCACTGTATTTTATAGAGCTGAGGCAGACAGACCTTTGGGCAACCATGGCTGTTGCTGGGCTGTTGCTGGGCTCTTGCTTCTGTAGTTCCTCAGGACAGGGGTTATGGGACATAAGAAGATGCTGCTTGTGCAGACCTGGGAGGAAATCTGTGAATGTCTCTGGCCTAGGACTGTAAAGACAATGTACCTGATCTTGGAGTAAATAAATTGTGTGGTCAAAGAGAGTTTGGCCCTACTGGCAAGGCTTCTTCACCGTCAATGTTCTCGCCTCATGCTCGTACCTGGCCTGATTCCTGTTGGTGTTTGTCTGCACGAGGATGTTGCTAGAACATGATTTATCACTAGTTACGTTTTGGGCTCAGTTTGCAGGGACTGGCAGCTTCATTTCGTAGAGTCTTGCTGCCTTCAAGCCCCAGACTCCTAGTGTAATCATCAAGCTTGTGATGAAATGTGAGGTATCGGATTGTGCTCCTTCCAACTCGTTGTAGCATTATTGGCAAGGTTACAGTGAATTTGGTGGGGGAGGGTAATGCGGATGCTAGCGTCTTGGTGATGAAGATCGCAGGATGCTGATTCCCAAGATGGAACGGCATAGAGGAGCTTCCTATCATCTTCCAAATGGTCAGCAGCAATTCCCACCTTGATACTTAGGACCGTGACATAGCATGTAAAAGGTGAGAAAAGCCAGTAAAAGAAAACTTTCCTTTCTTTGGAAAAAAGAATTTACAACCCCCCCCCCAAAAAAAAACAGAACCCTTACCAGCTCTTTGATATCAGATTTAAGGCCATCATCCTCTCTGGTGGTTGCCTGATGTTTTGATCTC
This sequence comes from Lissotriton vulgaris, assembly GCF_964263255.1. Classification (NCBI taxonomy): domain Eukaryota; kingdom Metazoa; phylum Chordata; class Amphibia; order Caudata; family Salamandridae; genus Lissotriton; species Lissotriton vulgaris. The sequence continues at coordinate 748,469,048 of NC_141685.1, read as the reverse complement.
TTAAATATAACCCAACCTATTAACAATACTGGATCCAATATCACTTGAGTATGCACAGAAAAGTAGTTTAAAGCACAATTTAAACATCTAGACGGATGTTGGAAAGCGGACATGAGCAGAAAATCAATCTTAGTAAATCCATGGGCCTCATTTATGAAAAGTGACGCATCGCTGCGTGAAAACAGCGATGCGTCACTTTTCACTGCGCACTCCTTGCGACACCAATGATGCGTCATATTTAATGTATGACGCATCATGTCGCAAGGACTTACAGATACGTCAGTATTTCTGACGCATCTGTAAGCGCAAAAGTGACGCATTGCTGGAGTGTGTCACAAAAGTGACGCATCTCCAGCAATGCGTCCTTTCACATGGGGAAAGCCCCATGTGAAATAGCTTGCGTCAGTCTTACGCCTGCTGTGAGGCAGACGCAAGATTTTGACGCAACCGCATCCTAAAAGTGACGCAGTGAAATCTCATAGATTTCACTGCGTCACTATTACGAGGCTTTTTGCGGGGGAACGCCCCCTCTGCATACATTATACCTGACGCAGGTATAATGTGGCGCAGGGGTTTAAAAAGTGACGCATCTACCTAGATGCGTCACTTTTTAAATATGGCGCAACAAGGCGCATGTTTTACGCCGCAGATGCGTCACAAAAAGTGACGTATCCGCAGCGCAAAACTGACGCAAGGCCTCATAAATGAGGCCCCATGAGCTTTAGGATTGAAGCTTTGGGAGTAAAAGAGCGAAAGTAGAGGAAAGATATTGGCCACCCTATGCTTAGTGATATTTTGACTCCTCCCACCCCCGTCAAATTTGTGACTTCCCTGTGCAATTTATTTGTGTTTGCTGGTATGGCTAACCTACTCATCTTCCTCAACCTTGGGAAAGGTACTTAATTTCTCCTTGCAATCAGAAACACACTATAGTAAAGCCCATCCTAAAAAAGTCCTTCTTGGACCCCCGCCAAGTGGAAAGTTATAGACCAATATCTCTGAGTCCCATAATGGAAAGGTCCTGGAAAAACATATTAATCTTCAACTTTCTGCTTTTCTGAAACAAAATGGGTTGCTCCATCTTACTCAAATGGGCTTTCGAGCAGGTCCATCACCACCCCCTTTTGTAGCACTTTTGGTCGCCATAAGTGTGGCAGGGTATGCTTAGACATGAGTCCCTTGTTCACTTTGCCACTGGATTCAAGCAAGCCGGGCTGAAGACGGCTGGAATGCCAGAAACCGGTCCTCGGAAGCTTGTTTCCGGTCCAGGGAAGACATGGCTTGGCAGTTCGGGCTGGACTGTTCCCATGAGGCACAGGGTCAGACTGATTTGCATAATGCCATGCCTGAACTGGGGTGACAGAGTGGGCTAAAGAACGGTGATGGATTAAACCCAGATCTTTTGACAGGGTGTGAGTGTTTGATTGATTCAGATGCTCCGTCCATCACCACCCTCTTTTGCACCGCTTTTGGCCGCCATAAGTGTGGCAGGGTATGCTCAGACGTGAGTCCCTTGCTCACTTTGCCACTGGATTCAAGCAAGCCAGGCTGAAGACGGCTAGAATGCCAGAAACCGGTCCTCGGAAGCTTGTTTCCGGTCCAGGGAAGACATGGCTTGGCAGTTCGGGCTGGACTGTTCCCATGAGGCACAGGGTCAGACTGATTTGCATTTAGCCATGTCTGAACTGGGGTGGCAGAGTGGGCTAAAGAACGGTGATGGATTAAACCCAGATCTTTTGACTGGGTGTGAGTGTTTGATTGATTCGGATGCTCCTTCCATCACCACCCCCTTTTGTACCGCTTTTGGGCGCCATAAGTGTGGCAGGGTATGCTCAGACGTGAGTCCCTTGCTCACTTTGCCACTGGATTCAAGCAAGCCGGGCTGAAGATGGCTAGAATGCCTGAAACCCGTCCTAAGAAGCTTGTTTCCGGTCCAGGGAAGACATGGCTTGGCAGTTCGGGCTGGACTGTTCCCATGAGGCAAAGGGTCAGACTGATTTGCATATAGCAATGTCTGAACTGGGGTGTCAGAGTGGGCTAAAGAACGGTGATTGATTAAACCCAGATCTTTTGACTGGGTCTGAGTGTTTGATTGATTCGGATGCTCCGTCCATCACCATCCCCTTTTGTACCACTTTTGGTCGCCATAAGTGTGGCAGGGTATGCTTAGACATGAGTCCCTTGCTCACTTTGCCACTGGATTCAAGCAAGCCGGGCTGAAGGCGGCTGGAATGCCAGAAACCGGTCCTCTGAAGCTTGTTTCCGGTCCAGGGAAGACATGGCTTGGCAGTTCGGGCTGGACTGTTCCCATGAGGCACAGGGTCAGACGGATTTGCATAATGCCATGCCTGAACTGGGGTGACAGAGTGGGCTAAAGAACGGTGATGGATTAAACCCAGATCTTTTGACAGGTTGTGAGTGTTTGATTGATTCGGATGCTCCGTCCATCACCACCCTCTTTTGCACCGCTTTTGGCCGCCATAAGTGTGGCAGGGTATGCTCAGACGTGAGTCCCTTGCTCACTTTGCCACTGGATTCAAGCAAGCCGGGCTGAAGACGGCTGGAATGCCAGAAACCGGTCCTCGGAAGCTTGTTTCCGGTCCAGGGAAGACATGGCTTGGCAGTTCGGGCTGGACTGTTCCCATGAGGCACAGGGTCAGACTGATTTGCATATAGCCATGTCTGAACTGGGGTGGCAGAGTGGGCTAAAGAACGGTGATGGATTAAACCCAGATCTTTTGACTGGGTGTGAGTGTTTGATTGATTCGGATGCTCCGTCCATCACCACCCCCTTTTGTACCGCTTTTGGCTGCCATAAGTGTGGCAGGGTATGCTCAGACGTGAGTCCCTTGCTCACTTTGCCACTGGATTCAAGCAAGCCGGGCTGAAGACGGCTAGAATGCCTGAAAACCGTCCTAAGAAGCTTGTTTCCGGTCCAGGGAAGACATGGCTTGGCAGTTCGGGCTGGACTGTTCCCATGAGGCACAGGGTCAGACTGATTTGCATATAGCAATGTCTGAACTGGGGTGTCAGAGTGGGCTAAAGAACGGTGATTGATTAAACCCAGATCTTTTGACTGGGTCTGAGTGTTTGATTGATTCGGATGCTCCGTCCATCACCATCCCCTTTTGTACCGCTTTTGGCCGCTATATGTGTGGCAGGGTATGCTCAGACGTGAGTCCCTTGCTCACTTTGCCACTGGATTCAAGTAAGCCGGGCTGAAGACGGCTGGAATGCCAGAAACCGGTCCTCGGAAGCTTGTTTCCGGTCCAGGGAAGGCATGGCTTGGCAGATCGGGCTGGACTGTTCCCATGAGGCACAGGGTCAGACTGATTTGCATATAGCCATGTCTGAACTGGGGTGGCAGAGTGGGCTAAAGAACGGTGATGGATTAAACCCAGATCTTTTGACTGGGTGTGAGTGTTTGATTGATTCGGATGCTCCGTCCATCACCAACCCCTTTTGTACCGCTTTTGGCCGCCATAAGTGTGGCAGGGTATGCTCAGACGTGAGTCCCTTGCTCACTTTGCCACTGGATTCAAGCAAGCCGGGCTGAAGACGGCTGGAATGCCAGAAACCGGTCCTCGGAAGCTTGATTCCGGTCCAGGGAAGACATGGCTTGTCAGTTCGGGCTGGACTGCTCCCATGAGGCACAGGATCAGACTGATTTGCATATAGCCATGTCTGAACTGGGGTGGCAGAGTGGGCTAAAGAACGGTGATGGATTTAACCCAGATCTTTTGACTGGGTGTGAGTGTTTGATTGATTTGGATGCTCCGTCCATCACCACCCCCTTTCGTACCGCTTTTGGCCGCCAAAAGTGTGGCAGGGTATGCTCAGACGTGAGTACCTTGCTCACTTTGCCACTGGATTCAAGCAAGCCGGGCTGAAGACGGTTGGAATGCCAGAAACCGGTCCTAGGAAGCTTGTTTCCGGTCCAGGGAAGACATGGCTTGGCAGTTCGGGCTGGACTGTTCCCATGAGGCACAGGGTCAGACTGATTTGCATATAGCCATGTCTGAACTGGGGTGGCAGAGTGGGCTAAAGAACGGTGATGGATTAAACCCAGACCTTTTGACTGGGTGTGAGTGTTTGATTGATTCGGATGCTCCGTCCATCACCACCCACTTTTGTACTGCTTTTGGCCGCCATAAGTGTGGCAGGGTATGCTCAGACGTGAGTCCCTTGCTCACTTTGCCACTGGATTCAAGCAAGCCGGGCTGAAGATGGCTGGAATGCCAGAAACCGGTCCTCGGAAGCTTGTTTCCGGTCCAGGGAAGACATGGCTTGGCAGTTCGGGCTGGACTGTTCCAATGAGGCACAGGGTCAGACTGATTTGCATATAGCCATGTCTGAACTGGGGTGGCAGAGTGGGCTAAAGAACGGTGATGGATTAAACCCAGATCTTTTGACTGGGTGTGAGTGTTTGATTGATTCGGATGCTCTGTCCATCACCACCCTCTTTTGTACCGCTTTTGGCCGACATAAGTGTGGCAGGGTATGCTCAGACGTGAGTCCCTTGCTCACTTTGCCACTGGATTCAAGCAAGCCGGGCTGAAGACGGCTGGAATGCCAGAAAACCGGTCCTCGGAAGCTTGTTTCCGGTCCAGGGAAGACATGGCTTGGCAGTTCGGGCTGGACTGTTTGCATGAGGCACAGGGTCAGACTGATTTGCATATAGCCATGTCTGAACTGGGGTGGCAGAGAGGGCTAAAGAACGGTGATGGATTAAACCCAGATCTTTTGACTGGGTGTGAGTGTTTGATTGATTCGGATGCTCCGTCCATCACCATTTCTTTTGTACCGCTTTTGGCCACCATAAGTGTGGCAGGGTATGCTCAGACGTGAGTCCCTTGCTCACTTTGCCACTGGATTCAAGCAAGCCGGGCTGAAGACGGCTGGAATGCCAGAAACCGGTCCTCGGAAGCTTGTTTCCGGTGCAGGTAAGACATGGCTTGGCAGTTCGGGCTGGACTGTTCCCATGAGGCACAGGGTCAGAATGATTTGCATATAGCCATGTCTGAACTGGGGTGGCAGAGTGGGCTAAAGAACGGTGATGGATTAAACCCAGATCTTTTGACTGGGTGTGAGTGTTTGATTGATTTGGATGCTCCGTCCATCACCACCCCCTTTCGTACTGCTTTTGGCCGCCATAAGTGTGGCAGGGTATGCTCAGACGTGAGTATCTTGCTCACTTTGCCACTGGATTCAAGCAAGCCGGGCTGAAGACGGTTGGAATGCCAGAAACCGGTCCTCGGAAGCTTGTTTCCGGTACAGGGAAGACATGGCTTGGCAGTTCGGGCTGGACTGTTCCCATGAGGCACAGGGTCAGACTGATTTGCATATAGCCATGTCTGAACTGGGGTGGCAGAGTGGGCTAAAGAACGGTGATGGATTAAACCCAGATTTTTTGATTGGGTGTTGGTGTTTGATTGATTCGGAAGCTCCGTCCATCACCACCCGCTTTTGTACTGCTTTTGGCCGCCATAAGTGTGGCAGGGTATGCTCAGACGTGAGTCCCTTGCTCACTTTGCCACTGGATTCAAGCAAGCCGGGCTGAAGATGGCTGGAATGCCAGAAACCGGTCCTCGGAAGCTTGTTTCCGGTCCAGGGAAGATATGGCTTGGCAGTTCGGGCTGGACTGTTCCCATGAGGCACAGGGTCAGACTGATTTGCATATAGCCATGTCTAAACTGGGGTGGCAGAGTGGGCTAAAGAACGGTGATGGATTAAACCCAGATCTTTTGACTGGGTGTGAGTGTTTGATTGATTCGGATGCTCCGTCCATCACCACCCCCTTTTGTACCGCTTTTGGCCACCATAAGTGTGGCAGGGTATGCTCAGACGTGAGTCCCTTGCTCACTTTACAACGCAATTTCCTATGCACACACAAATCTATTAAGGTACAAATTGTATTATAAACAGACATCAATAAATTTCATTCTAGACAATAAATGTTTCCGCTTCTTTTGTTTGAGCAATATTCTGTTGTTTTATTGCCCAAAAAAAATTTCTTTTCGCCAGCCGACACGTGTTTCGTCAGAGTCAAGATTACTCTGACTCTTCAGGGCTTTCTTTCAATGATGGCGAATATTGTAGTCCCACTTAACCGGTGATAATTCCAACCCGGTAAGGGTATCATGTATGTTCAATGGATGTGATAGATCTTCTCACGAATCTTCGAAATCTTTAGTAAGGACGCAGTCACAAATTCAAAAATTACGTGCTCCAAATGAGGGCGAGGGAATCCCCTCCTGCCGTGTAGGCGTTGCTATATATACGGATCCGTATGTCCCTGGACCTTAAGAAGTGTTCAGCCACGAATCCGGCGGTCTGCCTTTCCAGTCTTCTCGAGTAATTGCTCACTTTGCCACTGGATTCAAGCAAGCCGGGCTGAAGACGGCTGGAATGCCAGAAACCGGTCCTCGGAAGCTTGTTTCCGGTGCAGGGAAGACATGGCTTGGCAGTTCGGGTTGGACTGTTCCAATGAGGCACAGGGTCAGACTGATTTGCATATAGCCATGTCTGAACTGGGGTGGCAGAGTGGGCTAAAGAACGGTGATGGATTAAACCCAGATCTTTTGACTGGGTGTGAGTGTTTGATTGATTCGGATGCTCCGTCCATCACCAACCCCTTTTGTACCGCTTTTGGCCGCCATAAGTGTGGCAGGGTATGCTCAGACGTGAGTCCCTTGCTCACTTTGCCACTGGATACAAGCAAGCTGGGCTGAAGACGGCTGGAATGCCAGAAACCGGTCCTCGGAAGCTTGATTCCGGTCCAGGGAAGACATGGCTTGTCAGTTCGGGCTGGACTGCTCCCATGAGGCACAGGATCAGACTGATTTGCATATAGCCATGTCTGAACTGGGGTGGCAGAGTGGGCTAAAGAACGGTGATGGATTAAACCCAGATCTTTTGACTGGGTGTGAGTGTTTGATTGATTTGGATGCTCCGTCCATCACCACCCCCTTTCGTACCGCTTTTGGCCGCCAAAAGTGTGGCAGGGTATGCTCAGACGTGAGTACCTTTCTCACTTTGCCACTGGATTCAAGCAAGCCGGGCTGAAGACGGTTGGAATGCCAGAAACCGGTCCTAGGAAGCTTGTTTCCGGTCCAGGGAAGACATGGCTTGGCAGTTCGGGCTGGACTGTTCCCATGAGGCACAGGGTCAGACTGATTTGCATATAGCCATTTCTGAACTGGGGTGGCAGAGTGGGCTAAAGAACGGTGATGGATTAAACCCAGATCTTTTGACTGGGTGTGAGTGTTTGATTGATTCGGATGCTCCGTCCATCACCACCCGCTTTTGTACTGCTTTTGGCTGCCATAAGTGTGGCAGGGTATGCTCAGACGTGAGTCCCTTGCTCACTTTGCCACTGGATTCAAGCAAGCCGGGCTGAAGATGGCTGGAATGCCAGAAACCGGTCCTCGGAAGCTTGTTTCCGGTCCAGGGAAGACATGGCTTGGCAGTTCGGGCTGGACTGTTCCCATGAGGCACAGGGTCAGACTGATTTGCATATAGCCATGTCTGAACTGGGGTGGCAGAGTGGGCTAAAGAACGGTGATGGATTAAACCCAGATCTTTTGACTGGGTGTGAGTGTTTGATTGATTTGGATGCTCCGTCCATCACCACCCCCTTTTGTACCGCTTTTGGCCGCCATAAGTGTGGCAGGGTATGCTCAGACGTGAGTCCCTTGCTCACTTTGCCACTGGATTCAAGCAAGCTGGGCTGAAGACGGCTGGAATGCCAGAAACCGGTCCTCGGAAGCTTGTTTCCGGTCCAGGGAAGACATGGCTTGGCAGTTCGGGCTGGACTGTTCCCATGAGGCACAGGGTCAGACTGATTTGCATATAGCCATGTCTGAACTGGGGTGGCAGAGTGGGCTAAAGAACGGTGATGGATTAAACCCAGATCTTTTGACTGGGTGTGAGTGTTTGATTGATTCGGATGCTCCGTCCATCACCATTCCTTTTGTACCGCTTTTGGCCACCATAAGTGTGGCAGGGTATGCTCAGACGTGAGTCCCTTGCTCACTTTGCCACTGGATTCAAGCAAGCCGGGCTGCAGATGGCTGGAATGCCAGAAACCGGTCCTCGGAAGCTTGTTTCCGGTGCAGGGAAGACATGGCTTGGCAGTTTGGGCTGGACTGTTCCCATGAGGCACAGGGTCAGAATGATTTGCATATAGCCATGTCTGAACTGGGGTGGCAGAGTGGGCTAAAGAACGGTGATGGATTAAACCTAGATCTTTTGACTGGGTGTGAGTGTTTGATTGATTCGGATGCTCCGTCCATCACCACCCGCTTTTGTACCGCTTTTGGCCGCCATAAGTGTGGCAGGGTATGCTCAGACGTGAGTCCCTTGCTCACTTTGCCACTGGATTCAAGCAAGCCGGGCTGAAGACGGCTGGAATGCCAGAAACTGGTCCTCGGAAGCTTGTTTCCGGTCCAGGGAAGACATGGCTTGGCAGTTCGGGCTGGACTGTCCCCATGAGGCACAGGGTCAGACTGATTTGCATATAGCCATGTCTGAACTGGGGTGGCAGAGTGGGCTAAAGAACGGTGATGGATTAAACCCAGATCTTTTGACTGGGTGTGAGTGTTTGATTGATTCGGATGCTCCGTCCATCACCACCCCCTTTTGTACCGCTTTTGGCCACCATAAGTGTGGCAGGGTATGCTCAGACGTGAGTCCCTTGCTCACTTTGCCACTGGATTCAAGCAAGCCGGGCTGAAGACGGCTGGAATGCCAGAAACCGGTCCTTGGAAGCTTGTTTCCGGTGCAGGGAAGACATGGCTTGGCAGTTCGGGCTGGACTGTTCCAATGAGGCACAGGGTCAGACTGATTTGCATATAGCCATGTCTGAACTGGGGTGGCAGAGTGGGCTAAAGAACTGTGATGGAATAAACCCAGATCTTTTGGCTGGGTGTGAGTGTTTGATTGATCCGGATGCTCCGTCTATCACCGCCCCCTTTTGTACAGCTTTTGGCCGCCATAAGTGTGGCAGGGTATGCTCAGATGGGAGTCCCTTGCTCACTTTGTCACTGGATTCAAGCAAGCCGGGCTGAAGACGGCTGGAATGCCAGAAACCGATCCTCGGAAACTTGTATCCGGTCCAGGGAAGACATGGCTTGGCATTTCGGGCTGGACTGTTCCCATGAGGCACAGGGTCAGAATGATTTGCATATAGCCATGTCTGAACTGGGGTGGCAGAGTGGGCTAAAGAACGGTGATGGATTAAACCCAGATCTTTTGACTGGGTGTGAGTGTTTGATTAATTCGGATGCTCCGTCCATCACCACCCCCTTTTGTACTGTATAGTACTGAAATGGCATTGCTAACTGTGGTGACGCTCTAGTCGTTGGGGCGGGCGCCGTGGGCGGAACCGGAAGTGCGGCCATTTTAGGTTTGCCGCGACTCCGGAGCCCGTCAGACGCTTTCCCCGGCGCGCAGTACATAAAGAGTTTTCTGGCATACTACAAGGCCTCGAGAGTGTTTCTTCACATAGAGGCTGCTTCCTACAATGGCGACGAGGCACGGGATGCCTAAGTAAAGAAAAAAAAATAATTCACACAAAAAAAGACAGAAAAACTAAAACTACCAGTGGCCAAGCGCACGAAGGCCGTAAATACTGGGCATGGCAGAGGGACAGAAGAGGCACGGACCAAGGTGCCAAGAGAAGTGAAGCAGAGCACGGGCAGGCTAGCACCAGCCACCACACAACCCCACACTGGCACAGCCGGTGAGTGCACTGCCCCACCCCAAGCCAGCCAACACATGCTAGAACAGGCACAGGAGAGGGAAAGTAAGCAAAAGAACAAGCAGCCACAGCAGGAAATAAGCAGAAGATGCCCCAGTTGTCACAGGCACCATAGAGGAGAACAGCAGAGGTAGCTGCATACAGGAAAGGACCAACCTGCACAGAACCTGCCCCCGACCTACTCCACTCACAAGAGCTAGCCAAGGCCCAGCGCGCATGTTCCTGATGCAACCCTGGAACCCTCAAGCACGTCCAGCAGTGAGGAAGGAGACGCAGCGCACACGCAAGAAGGCAAACACGAAGAAAGACAGGCGCCAGGAAGCTCGCCAGGCGCAAGCGCACCGCAAAACCAAGGCCCACGCAACGCGGGAAAGATGTGTGCGCAATCGTCCTCCCTCACCAACTTGGTCACGTTCTTACCCAAGAGAGGGGAGCCAGCCGTGCCATGGGAAGACTGGAAGAGGTACTTTCTGAACTATATATCAGCCCTAGAAGAAGAGAGTGAAGCTGCATACTCGAGCGCCAGGAGGAAGAAGATACTCCTCCTCAACTTAGGCCTGGAAGGTATCCGAATATACGACACCCTAACGAAGAAGACCAGAGACCCCACAGACACAGACGTATTCCAACACGCGATAGAAGATCTAGATTCACACTACCGACCGCTGGTGTGTGTAGCCATAGATAGATGCAGTTTCTTCCTGAGGAAGCAAGATGGAGGGGAATCGGTCGACGAATATGTAGCGGCCCTACAAAAACTAGCTGTAACCTGTAAATTTGGAACGTTACATGATGAACTGATAAGAGACCAAATCATAATGCACACGTCCAACGCAGCCGTCCAGGAGAAGCTGTGGGTGAATGGTGATGCCTCAGTCAAAGAAGTTGTGGCGATGGTGAAAAAAGCGGAGCTGTCGAAGAGATGCGCAGAAGCGGCCAGAAAGGACACGATCAGCAAGACGACAAAATGCAAAGTGACGGAAGGGTACAAGCCGGACAAGAATCAACAAAGAGGACCAGTCAAGACACAACCCCAGAAAAGGTACCCGCATAAAGCCGGAGGGATGCAAAGGCCAGTTGGGACAGCAAGGAGACTTGCTACTGGTGTGGAAGCTCGACACATGTTGGCAACGACAAAGTCTGCCCAGCATTCAGGGCCAGGTGCTCGTATTGTGGCATCATGGGTCACTATGAAAAGGTGTGCTGACGCCGGCCCAAGAAAACTGAAGTGAAATATGTAACACAGGAAGAGGAGGAGGAAGTAGAAACCCATGAAGAAGAGAAGGAAGAAGAGGAGGTTTTGTGCATAAACAACCAAGTCCTGGGGATAAACTGCACGAATTCCAAGAAACCAGTTCTGAGAATGAAAATTTGAGGAGTAGAGATCGACATTGTGGCGGACTCGGGCTCCCCTTACACGATAGTGCAACAATCGGTGTGGGAGAAAAACTTTTGGAAGGAGACGTTAGCGCACCTAATGCCCACAGACATACGCCCAGTCACGTACACTGGCGAACCTATACCCATGGTAGGGTATTGCCCTCTCACCTTCAAATTCAAAGAACGGTAGGCGGACGGCAAGCTGTGCGTGGCCGAAAAAGGGCAGTCAGTATTAGGCTGGATAGACCAAGGAGCCTTAGGCATTCAACTCAACCCGGAGTGGTCGACAAAATATTAATGACAGACACCGACGCTGGATATGAAAAAGAGGCGTGGAGAAGAGAATACTCAGAGGTCTTCAAAGGAACGATTGGCCGAATGACCAAGTTCACGCAAAAAATACGTCTGAAAGATGACGCACATCCAGTGAGCCACAAGGTCCGCAACATACCGTTCCGAAGCTGAGAGGCAGTGCAAGAGGAATTGAGGCGCTTGGAAAAGAGCGGCATCATAGAGACCATTGAGAGTGCGGAATGGCTGGCACCCCTGGTCCTAGCACAGAAACCCAATGGGAAGGTGCGCCTGTGCATGGACCTCAGGGAATTTAACAAGAACATACTGGTGGACAAACTCCCTCTACCAAGGTTCAACGAAATGCTGTCAAAGACGAAGGGAATAAAATGGTTCTCCACAGTTGACCTATCTTATGCGTACCACCAGATCGCATTACACCCGTCCTGTAGTCACCTAACCTCCTTCTTAACCCCGTTTGGATGTAACAAGTTCCTAAGGATGCCGTTTGGACTAGCGTCAGCTACAGCGGTCTTCCAAAAACTAATGCATAAACTATTCCAGAAGGAGGAGGGAGTGCAATACTTCCAAGACGACATACTCATAATGGGAAAGTCGAAAAAAGAACACAACGCGAAACTACATGCGGTGTTATCCATACTGGAGAAGAACGGATTCACGGCGGAATGGGCGAAATGCAAATTCGGAGTGAAGTCAGTGACATACCTGGGTCACGAAGTCAGTGAGAAGGGAATAGAACCAAAAAAGGCGAACGTGACAGCCATCCAAGATGCACCCACACCAACGAGGAAGGAGGACATTCACTCATTTCTAGGAATGGCTGAATTTTATAGCAAATTCATTCCACATTTTGCCTCTAAAACCCATCACCTGAGGCAGCTACTGAAGGAGAAGACTGTGTTTAAATGGTCAAACAGAGTTCGATGCCCTGAAGCAGGAGATCGGCAACGCAGTACCCCTCAAGGGATTCGACCAAGCAGCTCTGTCCATACTAATGACGGACGCGAGCGACAAAGGGCTAGGTGCCGTTTTGATCCAAAGGTCACGAGAGGGAGACATCTCGACAGTCAGCTTTGCCTCGAGGTCGCTTGCACCAAACGAAGAAAAATTCAGCGTAATCGAAAAGGAGATGCTGGCAGCGGTGTGGGCCATGGAGCAGGTCAGGCAGTTCCTATGGGGCACCAGTTTCCTACTCCGCACAGACCATAAACCCCTAGTGAAGGTCCTCACCTCACACAGACATGCCCATGCGACGCCCCACATTGCCAAGATTACCTTAAGGTTACTGGACTTCGTATATGACGTTGAGTACATCCCGGGCAACAAGAACAGAGTGGCTGACTTCCTAAGCAGGGCGGCGGCTATGGAAAGGGCAGAAGACCAGGAGCCCTCGGGATGGGAAAACTACATGGTAGCAGTAACCCAGGATCATGAAGAGGTAATCAGCGAAAAGGAATGGGGTGAAGCGTACACCCGGGAGGAGGCCATAGAAGCGGTGAAAGGCTATGTGATGCACGGATGGCCGGACAAGAAGCATCTCGACAGCCATTTAAAGAAATTCTGGGAGGTGTGAGAGAAACTATCGATTGGGGACAACCCGATCTTCCTACTGAGAGGGGACAAAGTAGTTCCCCCACAGACATTGATGGAACGCCTCCTAGCTATCATCCACGAAGGACACCTCGGCATAATGAAAACTAAAGCCTGGGCAAAGCAAGCTTACTGGTGGCCCGCCATGGATAGTCAAGTCGAAAGGCACGTAAGGTCGTGCGAACAGTGCAGCAGAGCGGACAAAATACAGGTCCTGCTGAGGCCACCCCTAGGAAAATTCACTGTTCCATCCTCATCACCAAAGGAGTGCCGAAATATGCCATAGTCTTGGTGGATAGATACTCAAAATGGCCGGAAGTGGAAGTGCAAGGAACAGTGGACACGGAAACTGTACTTTCCTTCTTGACCTCTACCTTCCTGAAGGAAGGAATCCCCAAGGTAATTACTTGTGACAATGGACCACAATTCGTATCTGCGAAATGGGACGCCTTCATGGCACGAAACGGAATCGAAGTCAAACATACCCCCATTTACCACCCAGCGGGGAACGGACAGGTAGAACGATTCAACAGAGTAATAATGGGATTGGTACAGGCCGCAATTAGTGCAGGGCAAGACTGGGAAAGAGAACTCCCGAAAATGCTGTGGGCGTACCGCATCACACCAGCCAGCACAGGATACAGCCCCTTCCGCATTCTACGAGGGCGAGAACCGTTCACGATGCACAATCTGGCGTGGAAGCACCTAATCGTCCAGAACAAATGGACCCCTGCAGTTGTGAGGCGCAACATCGAGAGGGCTCTGGCCTTGTTCAATGTACATTACAACACAATAAGGAATGTCCAAGATGTAGCTCTGGAGAAGGGCAAATGGGTGAGAGTAAAGACAGCCGTATTGAAAAGGAAGGGGGACAGCAAGTTCACCCCACCACTGCGGGTGGTGGAGCCATATTCAAGATCAGCGCTGCTCAGCGATGGAAAGGTATGGTCTCAAGACAGGATGGTGAGATGCAGCAAAATCCTAAAATGGGAGGTACCTGAAGAGACACGTCCACTAAGTGGAAGGAACAGAGAAAAACAGAGTTCCGAAACGACGGAGGAGATGGACAGGCAGGGAGATCAAGCTCATTGGGGAGATGAAGATGACCAGCCCTACCCAGGAGAAACTGGCAGAACCGAGTTCCCCACGCGCAGAGCTCCCGAAGGGAACAGAATCAAACGTGAACCAGGATCTACTATGGACCAGGAGGCGATAAGCCTGGGAAAGACACGAGGAGAGACCACCGACAAGCCACCGTTGAGAACCAGGTCTGGCAGAATGGTCAAGATCCCCAGAAAGTTCGAAGGGTTCTGCATGGAGACCAAGTAAGACTGTTCCTTGTACCTATTTCACATCCCCCATGCTCCTGGACTGAGATTTATTGAGTTGTATTGTGTTTTGTTTGAGAGAACCAAAGGGGGGAGATATGTGGTGATGCTCTAGTGGTTGGGGCACGTGCCGCGGGCGGAACCGGAAGTGCGGCCATTTTAGGTTTGCCGCAACTCTGGAGCCCGTCGAACGCTTTCCCCAGCATCAAGTAAATAAAGAGTATTCTGGCATACTACAAGGCCTCAAGAGTGTTCCTTCACATAGAGGCTGTTCCTACACTAACGATTGTTGGGGAATTGAAAATGGATCTGGTCTATAGCAGGCAAAGCCGCAGTAATCCCTTTGGATCATAGTTCCGCGTTTGACACTGTTTCCCACAATAAATTACAGCGTAGATTAACAGCTATAGGTGTATCAGAATATGCATTTCATTGGTTAGAACCTTTCAAGTGTATGAGAAACCTTTTATTCGGCTACTTTACTTCTTAAGCGTGGAGTCCCTCAGGGCACTTCACTGAGTCCCACACTTTTAAATGTATATGTTAGCCCACTAGCAGAGATCTTGTCATTTTATGGTCTATCCATTGTCTCGTATGCAGATGATACATAGATTACCATCTTTCTTACCCAAGATAACCATTGTAACACAGATCAACTTGAGCCCTGCCTAGGTTGTTACTGACTCGATGCCCCATTTTCGTTAAACTTATTGGAGACAAAACAGAGGTATTGGTGGTTGGTAACAACTTTAATCTATGGGCTTCGGTTCGCTGGTCTGAATCCCTCAGTAGTTGGCTCAAGCCTTAACCAAATTGGCTCCTGATTCAATGAAAACATCACCTTTGAGATCCAAGTTGGTAAACTGGCCTCCACATGCTTTGGCATTATGAGATTACTCCAAAAAATCCTGGATCTCTAACCACTGCATTTACAGAGAATTCTGGTACAGGCACTGATTCTCTCCTGATTAGATTTAGGAAACTCTCTTTACCTGGATTGCCCAGTTCATTTTTTAAAAGAATCCAAGTTATCCAGAATGCAGCTGCAAGGCTACTTTTGAGAATACTGAGATATCGATCTGTATTTGGGTCCTTGGCAACTTTGCCTTCGCACACGGTCTCACACAGATTTCAAATTACATTGCTATGCGTTGCTTATAGGGTGTATCATAAAAAGCCCAACAATTCAGTTTCACTTGATTCATCCTCACATGCCTAGGAGATCAGTGAGATCATCCTCCCTTAATTTAGCAGAAATACAAACAGCGCAGTAAGGGAGGGCAGGTGGTAGTTTCTTCTCCTTCCTGTGGCAAAACTTTGGAATGATCATCTGTTCAGTTTGAGGTTTACGGTGGAAGAAGGACACCTGGTTGTTTTGAGGACTATGATTCAATAGAGACGCTGGGAGGCCCTGCGTGGAAAGCTATGCGCATATAAGCCCATCTGAATTGAATAGAATTGAATAGTGTTACCATACTGTAGGACTTGCCCTTCATTAGGACACACACGAAGAGAGTTACAGAGCTAGACAACTTGGCAAGTAGCAACCAAAGTGTGACACTGGTAGGAGAAGCCATGACATGGATGGATTTTAAAACAAAGCTTTACTGAAATTTGAAGCAAAAAGAGATTTGAGATACTTTGCGGATGCAGCAGCAACTATGTGAGACACAGGGAACCTGAAAAAGAAGCTGCACAAGAGCATTTTTAACACACTGGGAGTGAGAGAGATGCCTATGTGATACTCTAATTAAAAGAATTAAGCAATAGTGTAGTGATCAAAATTGGCTTTAGGTGTTTACTTGCACCGAATGTGATGGAAGGTCAGAATTTATAAGTTTGAAGAGTTAGAAGTAAAAAAGAGAGAAGCAGTAGTTGTAATGTGGTGGAAGATTGAAGTTAATTGTGAGATCTCATGCACAGTGGGAAACGTTATGTGGGTGAATGAAAGAAGATAGAAGGGAGGAAAGAGAGGGATAAGGAGCAAAGAAGAATTGAGTTCGGTTTTAGTGGAGCGAGGCAGAGCAAACTGCTTCACAAGAAACAATGAAAGACAAGACAATTGTGCAAACGTTTTGCTAAAAGAGCAGGCAGATTGAAAGTAGCAGGAAATACATTTTTTTACCAATAGGTTATGCGTGCCGCAATTTTTAGCATTGCATTCTCAATTTTACCGAGCTCGCTTATTTCTCATTCTAAAAGGGAGGCCATGGTTCATCCAAACATCGAAAATGATTCATAATCAATAATAGAGGATTCTCTGAAAATATATGGGTCTTGCAAATTGTTTTAAAGGGTTACACTCTACCTTTCATTTCTTCCTGACCTCCACACCAGGACACATTTTTGAAGAGCATCTGTCCATCCTGCGGCAGGAGGTATGTCTGTTGCTTTCCAAGAGCTCTGTAGAAAGGTGCTGAACTCTGACGAAAGCAGAGGCTGTTATTCCTGCTATTTCATTGACCCAAAAAAGGAAGGGCCTATCTTTGACATCTAACTCCTGAAAGCCATGCTGCAGAAGGAGACATTCAAAATGCTCACATTGGCTAAGATGATCACTGCTCTGGACCCTGGAGACTGGATGGTGTCCATGGACTTCCAGGATGGGGTTTTTCATATAGATGTACTGTAGTTCCACATATGTTACTTACTGTTCAAGGAGCATATTAAGTTTGCCATCTTCTCCTTTGGCCTCGCCAGCACCCCTTGTGTGTTCACAAACGTGATATCAGTGGTTGCTGCCATCTTCAGACGTTTGCATTTTTTAAACATCTAAGAGAGAATTTCTGTTGGAGAGTGGCCAGGCCATTTTTCATAATAAGAACATTGGCCCGTTAGGATTTAAGTGGTATATGTTGTTTGTGGTGATGTGTATCAATGTGGATGTGTGTGTACATATGAACAACGTGGAGTGAGTGTGAGTGTAAAAAGTGTGAGTGTAAAAAGGTACGTGTATTTATTTGATGACATTGATGTGTATATAGCCCCTATATATATCTCATTTGAAAACACATTTTTGAATATTGCAAAGAAAAGCTTATAAGAAGCTGTTGGATGCTTGGTTTGGTTTCCTTGCACCTATTTATTTAATATCATTGTAGTCAGGTATCGGTATTGGCAACCTGGTTGGTGTGTTACGTTGGTGACTCAGCCTTACTGATTAGCGTCAGGCCCTGTTTTTTGTTACATAAAACCTATCTTTGACATCTAACTCCTGAAAGCCATGCTGCAGAAGGACACATTCAAAATGCTCACATTGGCTTAGATGATCACTGCTCTGGACCCAGGAGACTGGATGGTGTCCATGGACTTCCAGGAGGGTTTTTTTCATATAGATGTCCTGTAGTTCCTCATATGTTACTTACTGTTCAAGGAGCATTTTCAGTTTGCCATCTTCTCCTTTGGCCTCGCCAGCACCCCTTGTGTGTTCACAAACATGTTATCAGTGGTTGCTGCCATCTTCAGACGTTGAATGTTTCAGTATTCCTGTACTTTGGTGACGGGCTGATGAAGGTGGGCTAGCTGTAGTCAGTCGTAGGCCACCTCAAGGTGATAGTAGAAGTCCATTGGGCTAACCATAAACAATCTGAAGTCACACCTGATTTAATCACAGGACTTCTATTCATTGGGTCATCCTGGACAAGGAGCAGTTCAAGGATTTTACTCTGCTGCAATGAGTCTAGGATATTCAGGTTACAATCCCGATATTTCAGACTTAATCCTGGTGAGGTAAGCGTTGAGGCTTCGTGGCCTCTTAGCTTTGTGCATCCCTTTGGTCAACTATGCCAGGATTCACATACGTGCCCTGCCATGGAACCTAAAGTTCAACTGGGCCCAGCATCAAGATTACCTTTCAGACACCATCCAGGTCTCAGGGAAAATAGTTCATGATCTGCAGTGGTGGCTCACTAATCACAATTTGTCCTGCGGCATGCCACCATCCTTCCCCAACCAAGAGCTGACAGTGGACACAGACAAAACACTACTGGTTTGTGGAAGTCATCTTGGGAAAGTGGAGATCAGAGGCCTCTCGTCTTTGGTGGTGGACCGGCCCCACATCAAACTACTGTAGCTGGAGCCATTTGTCTGGCCCTGAAGGCCTTCCTGCTGTCTGTCAAGGAGAGGCTGGTGCAAGTTCTCACAGACAACTCCCCTGCCATGTGATAATGCAACAAGCAGGGCAGAGTGAGGTCCAATGACCTGTGCCGAGAAGCTTTGCATGTCTGGAGGTGGTTGGATTAGGAGAACATTTTCCTGGTCGCCTACCAGCTGGTAGAGTTGCTGAATACCACAGCGAATGAACTGAGCTGATGTCGTCTGGCAGATCACAAGTGGACTCTACATCCTGATGTGGCACAGGGCGTATTCTTCCATTAGGGAGTGCCATGGCTAGATATTTTTGTTAAAGTTGAGAGTATGCAGTGTCAACAGTATTGCACATTTGAGTTCCGTAAGAGAACTTGTTAGGTAATGTATTCCGCCTGGAATGGAACAAGTGACTCCTTCCCATCACTATTTCTCCTGCACTGAGTTCTGAAGAAGAAAGATTCTTTCTAAGTGCCCCCGATGGGGCATGAGAGTGTGGTAACCGGAGCTGCGCAGCACAAGCATCTTCCCTTTGATCAGGCTACCAGTTCGGAACGACCATCATTCTCAGCCAGCAACAGAACAGGATACTCCATCTGAACATCTGCAACTTACACCTCCATATGTGTAGATTAAGCAGTGGCAATTGGCTATATTCAGTTTGCAATTTGAAGTGATGAATATTTCCTTTACCAACAGTTGCAACTCCTCAAAATCCATCTATGCTAGGCGCTGGGTTAAGTTTGTAACCTGATGTCAAATCTGAGGCACCGACTCCTTGTCAGACATCCTTTTGTTTGTTTTGTCTTTAACCCTGCAAGGCCTTGATTTGGGCACTGTAAAAGGTCATTTGTTCGCCCTTTAAGCCTTTCTTGGTTTGCGGGACCAACCATTGTTGTTAGCCAGTTAACATAAGCAAACTCACTTGTAAGTCCCTAGTATATGGTACCCATTCTCTGTGAGTTAGACCCAGGGATTGCAGCACTGGTTGTGCCACCCTGGGTGTTACAAAGGTAAAACATAGCTCCCAGTCTGCCACTGCAGACTGGAAGAGCAGTTTTAGACTACTAACTTAACTCCATCTTTTACAATAATTGCAAAGTAGGGGTGGGGGAACTGCAGAGTTTTACTCCACAAAATGCCTCAGAGTTACATTAAAACTCAGAGATAAACAGTGGAGTTCAGCCCACACCTAATTAAGGGCCAACGCCTTAGTTATGCCTGCACATTGATCTATGAATGTGCCTAATCTGATGCATATTTACACTGTGGACTCACATTCCCTCCCCCAACCCCAACAATGTGCATTATTTATCTAATATATCACCAAGGCTGTTTCTGCAATCTCATATTGTATGCTGAAGTGCAAACACTAGTTCATGCCATGGGTGTCTGGCACTCTGATACACTTCCACACAGACCATATTGTGGAGCGCTTTGCCTGTTTTTGGTAAATGTTGTGCGCTGAAGTGCCAAAGCGGTATTGCAGGTACAAGTTGGGCCCTGTGAGACCTGCCTTGCCCTGTATCCAGTATACAGCTTGCTCTGATTACATGCTGTGTATCTGAGTAATATAGTTTCACAGAGCCTCATGCGCCTCAACGACATCAAGAGTCAGTGGAACAGCTCCTCGTTTTGTGAGGAGTGGGTGATTCTTCCCATCATCCTGCTTTGGAAAATCAAGCTCCCCAGACTTGTCCCGAAGGATCTAGCTCATACACCCCAAACACATGACAGCTGCTGTAGAGGCAGGAATCGCTGTGCAGTAGCTGACAGCTGAATGGAGGGTAGGTATATGTATCAGATTTGTATCCCTTCCCAAAATACTCTCACGCCGCTCACCTGTGGAGGCTCCTCTCCGATGTCTATAGCGAACCATTTGGCATTTTCCAGGTTGGGGAAGATCTCATCTGACAACAGCATAATGCTCTTATCCAGGCAGTCCCTGCTCCTGCCGCCAGAGATCACCGCCATCTTGGATTTCCTTCATCAGCTCATTGAAAAATGTGCATATATTTACATACCGAAAGACTGTAATTTAGGTGTAGGGAGTAAACTGCCCCATGCAGCAGTTGCCTGAGATTTTGCAGAACTCCGTGCTCCCCGATTGGGCAACACTCCGCAAACTCCACCTGCAGAATGGAGTTTACCACCCAAAGTTATTGAAAAAAGCAATCTACCTTTTTTAATAAATATATTATCCCTAAGGTAGGCCTGTCGAGCCCTAAGGCAGGATGCAGTATGTTAGCTAGTGGAACATGCATTCTTTACATGTTACAGCTGTAAAAACCTGAAATTGAATTTATTTTACTGTGGAAAAAGTAGTAGCCCCATTGCGAATGCAGAGTTACAGGCTGCCTCCTCTGCCCTGCTACCTTCTGACTGCACATGTCTAATTTGATGTAGCGCATTGCGAAGTGCAACTTTTACAAAGTTGCCACTTTGTTGCAAAACGTCTCCTGTGGAAAACATCCATTACAATGCAGTCAATACATCACACTGCTTTTACAACGCATCTGTTACAACACACCTGCCTTTACATTGCATGCCATTACAACGCATGTCATTACAAAGCATGTCACTACAACGCATGCCACACCAACACATGCCATTACACCACATTAAAAGGTAAGTAATGGAGATTTTTCAGTTTTACAGTGGGTATGGGTTTTGGGGTAGATGGGAATAGTAATTTTTACCCCTACACTATCCAACCCTTTCCCTACTGTTACACTCACTGGATTGGGAATAGTAATTTTTACCCCTACACTATCCAACACTTACCCTACTGTTGCACTCACTGGAGTGAGAATAGTAATGTTTACCCCTACACTATCCAACACATACCCTACTATTGCCCTAAAAGTATTATGCGTTGTAATGGTATGTGTTGTAATGGTATGCATTGTAATGGAATGCGTTGTAATGGTCGTTTTTAAAAATGCGTTGTAATGGCATGCCTCATAAAATCCTGTGATGTAATGATAGTTGTGATGTAAAAACTGCATTGTAAAAGCATGCGTTGTAATTGTTTGCCTTTTAACGTCATATATTCTCTCCTGTGCCCATTTACGGTTGCACCTGGAGTCTTTCCCCAAGACACATTTTGCCCTTCCGGGAAGACGTGTAAACGGCTCCCAATAAAGGACATAATAGAGACCTGCGTCGGGCAGAAGTGTTGGCCCAAAAGCAAGCTTCTGTAGTAAACTGTGTTGTATGTATCTGGTTACTCACTCCCCAGCTGTTCAGCCTGTGTGAATGTGATGCATGGAATGTTGGTGTGAGAGTCTTAAATGGAATGTTTGTGTGCCTGGATGCTTGAGTGTGTCAGTTGGAGTATGGGCTGAGCAGCAGGCAGACTGCTCCTGGTGGGGCTATAACTCTACAACTCAGCTACTCGTAAAAACTCAATAAATCCACTTAAAACTACATCCTGGCTGCGGACTTCATCACTACAGCTTCAAAGGGGAAGCAACCTTTGAAGGGCAAATGGGGAGCAGTTGGGAGAGGGGCTGCTCCATTGTTTAGGTAGACAGGCTGGCATTAGGGATAAAGAGGAGAAAGCAAATGTCAGACCGGTGTTTCAGGGGTGTGCAGCCCCCTTAATAGCCACATCTCTGGGTTAGGCTAGGGAGCTCTGCATGTCAAGAGAGAGATTTTGCCTTGTTGAGAGTGGGCAGAACAGAGACTTCTGGGATAGTGAGATCTCAAACTTCACCGAAGTAATCATCAGGAGGGAGGGACCTGGTAGCCCATTGGCTTGTGCCTAAGAACTCTCCTCAGGGCATTTTCTGGGTGGAAAAAGGGCACCTTTGTCAGCCAGAAATCAGATCTTTTTGTACTGGAGAAGAGGACCGAAGAAGGACTTTCGTGCTGCACCATAGACCCAGTGAAGAGAGGCTACTGCAACGTGGACTGTGCATGCTGTGCCCTGATCTCGTAGCAGTCAACCCCTGAGCCCAGCCAAAGCAAGAGACTCCAAGGATCAGTTGGCTGACCTCCTGTTTACAGAACGGGGACACAACACTGGAAGAAGCCTGCTGGGGGAGTTGGTATCCCAGATTCTGAAATCACAGCTCCTCGTCACAGTGCAGCCAAACAGACCACTACCTGATGCTCAAAAGTTGTCACCAAGTCTGCTGGACCCAGGAGAGTCAACGGAGTGCAGCTAGGTTGTCCAGATGGCAAGTTAACACCAAAAGAAGAAAACCACTGAAACCGCTGTGCCGGGTGACTGGTAGCCCAGTGATGACTGGATTTCTACCCAGCTCGAGAGGACTTTGTGGAACATCTACTCTGAGACTGAGAAGAAGCCCCAGGATAACCCCCGTCGACCGCACAGCATCTTCAGCATCCTTGAGCATCTTCAGCATCCTGTATCGCTTCCATCAGGACCACTCTATATATGTCAACGGAAAGGAACCACTGAAGCTAGAACTGGACTGGGGACTGCTTCTTTCATTGCAATAGCTGTTTCTGTGGCCATTGTTGGTCCCACTGGCTGGCTTCCTGCTGGGGGTTGTTCGCCTAAAGTAACTCTAAGTAACCACATTGGTACTGACCCAAGTTTTTCTTGAAAATGTTTCCAAGTGTCAAATTTGTTGAATTCATAAATGCTTGTTCACAGTAAAGTAAATAGTGTTGATTTACTATACCTTTTAAAATCTGTATCTCCGGAACCCTCCAGTCGATCTTTTTAACTTTACTACAATAAACTATATTAACAATTTACTCAATTTTTATAAATTGGTGTTGGATTTCTTGAGTGTCTAATGTATTTCTTTTTTAATTGTTTTGGTGCTGTTTAAATTGTTTACACTTGTGTACGCCTGACTGCTCTGACCCACAGCTACCCAGGGTTGAGCTAAAGGTTTAACAACCAAAATCGACTGGCCCTAAAGCGGCTGATAAGTGTATTACACAGCGAGGTCTCACAACCACACCATACTATACACCCTTTTCCTCACATTATCTGTCAGAAGAACAAGTTACTTACCTTTGGTAACAGTCTTTCCGGTAGATACTCTATCTAATTGTAGATTCATCATCACTTTGTGGAGTGGCCTCTTGTAAGATCTAAAATAGGCCCAAGTTAATGATCAGCACACTGTTACCAACAATTGTTCACGCTACAATCTAAGGGTTTGGAAAGGGGACGAGACAAGAAACTGACATCAGCAGCACAGGGGCAGCTCTGATATGAGACTCTGCTCTGTCACTTATGGGTCAGAGTGAAGTTGTACAGCATCACCTGTCAGTGTGCAGGAGCACTGCTATCAAATTCTGTGGATTCAGATTGAAACCTGTTGAATACTATAAGGTGAGCAATCTGCGATTAGATAGAGTATCCACCAGAAAGAGCTTTACCAAAGGTAAGTAACTAGTTGATCAGACCCTGTAAAGTCTAAAGGTTTCCCCAATGTTGCTTAGCTTGGAGTGTGAATAGTTAATCTGACCATCCCAAAGTCCAAGTCTTTCTACAATGGTCTTTCGCTTGGACTAGAAATATTTAACTTGACTCTCCCAAAGTCCAACACTTAACCCAGTGTTTCTTCTTTTGGAACTAGAATAGTAAATCTTACCCCCAGCAAAGTCCAACACTTTCCCCAATGTTGCTTAAGTTGGAGTTAGAATAGCAAATATGACTCCCAACTAAATATATTTTCTCCAGAGTTAGTTATTTTGTAGTCAAAGTAGTAAATTTAATATATTTATATGTTTGAGGGTACTTTAATAAAAATGTATATTGTACGTGTTTATATTAATTTGCATTTCAATCGTTTCTAAACTATATAATGTTTAGTAGATAATACATTGTTTATATTTTCAAATAGTTATTTCAATCTGTTTTAAAAAGCAAATAGTGAAATGAATGCTTTTTATTATTTAATGCCTTTATTTAACATTTAAAACATGTAATTATCCTTACTTTTAACACTTTCAAAATACAGTTTAACACTTTATTCAAACAACATAGTCAGAAATATGTTTTTAAATGGAACATATAACATAAATCAATAATATAATGTTTAAATATCAGTAATGGCAAACAACATTGTTAACATTGAATGGGAAACAACCATTACAACGCAGTCCTTACAATGCACTACCTTTACAACACAGTCATTACAACCCGACTGCATTTACATTGCATGCCATTACAACGCAGGCATTACAATGGGTGTCACTACAACACAGGCATTACAATGCATGCCATTACAACGCATACCATTACAACATAGTATAAGGTAAGAAATTTAGGGTTTTTTTGCTTTAAGGTGGGTACAGGTTTGGGGGTACATGTGAATAGTAATTTTTATCCCTAGGCTATCCAACACTTACCCTACTGTTCGACTCATTGGAGTGTGAATAGTAATTTTACCCCTACACTATCCAAAACTTACCCCACTGTTACCCTAAAAGTATTATGCGTTGTAATGGTATGCGTTGTAATAAAAGCATTGTAAATGTAGTTTCTAAAAATGCGTTGTGATAGCATGCGTTGTAAAATCATGCATTGTAATGGATGTTGCGATGTAAAAGCTTGCGTTGTAAATGTTTTCGTTGTAATGTGTCTTATTATCACTAGATACACATTTTTAGGTAGTCATATCATTCTATATACGTAAAGAAGCTCCTTTTCTATAGTTTTGTCACAAATATTTTTACACAAAATTGTACACATTTTTCATGCACATTTTCTTTTAATTCTATTTCATATTAAAATAAAAATGCAGTTAGGCATTTTAAACATATTAGAATATAATATCCAATTTTACATTTATTTATTCTCCATTTTGTTTTACATTTTTTAATGCATGAAAACATTTTTAAAAGTTAAATGAATTGAAAACAACCATTTTTATCTTTTAATTAAGTCAGCATTTTGCCTGAGAGGGATTCATTTAAAGTTATATTTTACTAGTTATTTTAGTTTTGGAGTGAGGCTTTTTCTGTTATTTTAGGTATAGTATATTTTTCTTGTTTAGAATTAGTTTTATCTGGTTTATGTATGCTTTATTATGTTAGAAAAAAAGTATTACTCTTTAGGATTGCTATAGGTTTTGAATGTCTTACTACGTTTCTTTAGGTAAAGTTCCATCGTTAATATCTTTTACTTAGGATTTTTTGTGAAAGATTTTTCTTTTGCTCCCATTTTTTGGAAGGAATTATTTTAGATATTTTGTTATGGCCAAACTTTTAATTCATTTGTTTTTGGGTTTGTGGTCTATGTTTTTATCTATCTTTCAGACTTTTATTAGTTATTTTGAGTGCATTGGTGGGGGTTCCTTATGTATATATTCTATCTTTTTTGAGTGGATGTTTTGCATTTTTGGGTATCTTTTGTGGATCAATGGCAGTTGAAGAGGATTTTGGAAGATGCTGCACTGCCACAGGCGTGTCAGCAATATTTTGTTTATATAGTAATTGTAGGGGACTTGTTTTCTTTGGGTAATCTTAAAATGTTATGTTGTTTATGTTTTGATTTCATTTAGGTATGATTTATGAGCTGTTATGTGTGTACTATTTGGTTCAATGCCTATTAGATTCCCCATGTTAGACTCATGTTTTGATTTGTTACCTTTGCCTCAAATTGTAAAGCGCTCTGATAACCTTCGGGATCAAGTTTGCGCTATATAACACTTTATAAATAAAATAAAATATGTAATGTGTGTAAGTAGTGTTATATTTATTATTTTAATTATGCGTATATATTCCATGTGGATTTTTGAACATGCTTTTATGTTAAATTATTTTTGCTGTGATTTTGCTTTTAGGAAAAGGTTAGGATTATTATGTTTGAGGCTTTTCTACTTTTTGGACTTTTTATTTATTTGTGTGGATTTTTTTAATTTTCTATAGTATTTATTGAATACACATACATATATATATAAATAGTGTAATTTTGTTGTTGAGTTTAAATTCAAAATAGTGTGTACGTTATTGATTCTAGGTAGTCTAGGTGTGGCAATTCTTTATATATTTTAAGATTTGACCAAGGTATTGTTTAATTTTTAGTTCTTTATAGTTGTGTCCCATCTGTAGGATTTCAATTAACTGGTATAGTGTAGGGTCATGTCTTATGATAGCCTAGAATGAATTGTGTCAGCCTTCTGCTTCATTGTTAAATTTTGCTTCTTTAAATAGGATATTGTATTAAACATCCACACTCTTTCAGGAACCTAGCTCAGCTTCTGTGTCCATAACGGTGTGGACGGTCAACTCAAGTGACCTCAAAGTAGTCAAGTTGTGGGGTTAATTTGTCTTCATTGTCTTTGTGAAAGGTATACTTCATTAGCAAGCCGTTGAAGTTATTTACTTCTCTAGGTGTTATGAAGGCCAGCACAAAGATACTGTTGGTGGAGTGTTCTATACTTAGTGTGGATGTTTTAGGTGGTGCCAGATGCCTTTGTTATAATGAAAAAAAACTTGTATTTGGGTACTGGGACAAATTTGCTATTCTGTGTATCAACTCAAATTTAAAACCTGTGATTATTTTAGTGGGTGAGTAGTTGTTTGTTTTATCTTTTTCTGCACTTAACACTTCACTGTAGGTTGTGTTATGTTTTGTTTGTTTGGTAACAGTGCAAATATGAGGTGTATGTTATTGTCTTGGTATTAATGTGCGAAAAAACAAGGACCCCCTGATATGGATAAGGTTCCTGGGTCAGGGTAAATAATGTATGTAAAGAAACGCAGCCAGGCAAACAGTATGAATACTGGCACAAATTAGATGGCAAACAAAATTGTGTTTTGTTTGCCATCTAATTTGTGCCAGTAGTCATACTGTTTGCCTGGGTGCGTTTCTTTACATACATTGTCTTGGTATTATCCATTTATGGTGTCTAACTGGCAAAATGGAGACAGGCAGATTTAAAATGTACCATCCATGAACTGAATAAGAGACTGAGTTAGAGTTAAAAGGGTTTGTGCTGTTGCAAATATGATTAGTCTCTTCTAATTTTTGGGGTTATCATATAAGATCAAGTCCTCTATTGTTTCGCCAGTTGTTTGGTGGTGATGGATGTCTATTTCTGAGAAAGTCTTTGACTCATGATAAGCAATTCTTATTCTGGAAATTGTCATTGTGAGAAGCTGACCTGGTATACGATGTCCACTAATGTAAGTGGGCACCTTGCAACAGTCCAGACAACCGTTATGGTAATTTAAGAGGTATTAGACAACCTTATAAGCTCTCTAAGTGATAGCACGGTGCCTGCCGTGTTGTGCATTGAAGTGCACAACATGCCTCCCTGGCATTTTGGCGGGCGGTGCTGAGTGCACGTCTGCTACAATGTTACAATGTTAGGGATGCAGGATGCGCCACTGTGGCGGGCGCATCCTAATGGCACACATGGGACCCCCGCCCTTATGGCGGCGGTCCCTTTTTACGACGGGATGGCGGGCAGATCCTAATGTGCCCCTTAGTCTTGAAGAAGTGTAAAGCAGCTTCTTTTACCAGAATGCAACCTTATAGTATAGATTAAATGGGAAAGAACGACACAAAGTATTTATAAAAATATGTATTTATTATATAACACTATCTAGTACGTTACAGTATCTCCTACACAGAAATAGGCACAAAGCACACAATACTTTAACAAAGTAACCACAGTAAATAGCATTAACACACAGTGGTCCGGGGTAGGGGGAACCAAACCATATACTAAGAAAGTGGTAAAAGAACCATGACCCGAGTCAGGACAATGTCTAGAGGACATAGAGTCACTGGAGACCATAGAAACCACCCAAGGTAAGTAGATAGAGACCCCACGGAGAGCGCATGCAGTGTGGGAACACAAACGTTGGCTCTGTACAACTCTACGTGTAAGCTGCAGTTGAATTTTTAAAGATGAGGGACCCATCCCAGTGGACCCTGAAGAAACCCATTGGAAGACAAAAGGTTGGAGAGCCACCCCACCTGTGCATAACATGGTACCCAAATTACCTATCCCAGGGAAGCCGGGTGCATAGGTGGGAAGTGGCGTCGGAAACCGCCATTGAACCCAATGGAGGACTTCAGGAAAGTGCCACTGCTGGAAGAGGAGAATATGTCTGGAGGAATATAAATGTGGATTCTTGAAGAGGATACTTGAAAGCAGAGGGGACAGAGTCTTTGTCACGCAGGGGTGACCAGGAGACTTGGAAGACGAATGCCCTCCGATGTCGGGTGGTTCAAGGATGGTGTTGATGACCTTAACACCTTGGCTGCTAGGGGTTTTCCTGCTGTGCGCTACTTCTTCTGATATCCCATTGTTCATGACAAAGCCAGCTCGTCATCCGCACAGCGCAGGTAACGCTCATGACGAGCTGGCTTTGTCATCAGCGCTGAAGGGGTTAACTCTACAGCTGTTGGGGACCAGGCAATGCTGAGGATGACCAGGAGCTGGATACGAGCTGTCCCACAAAGGATGTTGAGTGCTGAGTGGCCGATGTCCAGCGGGAGCACCAACAAGTCTTGGCAAATGCAACCAATGCATGAAGTCAAGAAGGTGAAAAGTTGGGACCAGCAAGGTCCAGGGGATTCACCACAAGCAAGTGAGTCAGGGCAGGCCCTGAGCAATCAAAGCAGCCCAAAAGAAACACATGTGACCCTCAAGTGGACCCACAGGCCAGTGCCAAATGAGTCACAAGAGGACCTCAAGCAGCTCACAAAAAGATGTAGGCCATGATGCACACGTTGCGGTGTGGCCAAAGATTCTGGTCACTGGAGGTGAAAGAATGAATGAATTAATGAATATAAGCTTTATAAAGTGCGAACGTAACCCAGGGGCATCAAGGCACTGCGGAAAGAGGTCAACAGAGCTGAGAACAGAGGTGCAAATATATAAACAACTTACAGAGTAGAGAGAGTAAAAAACCAGGTCTTCAAGGCTTTACGAAAAAGAGAGTGAGAGTCCAGACCCGAGATTAAAAGAGGGAGGGAGTTTCACTGTTTGGCCACAGAGACAGAGAAGGCTCTACCTCCCCACCTAGCTTCCTGAAACTAGGGACTATCAGCAAGTTCTTACTAGTCGATCTTAACTGCTTGGTGGGGACATATCTCTGAAATAGTTTCCTGATGCCGTCTGACCCTGTGTTGTAGAAGGCCTTATAAACCAAGCAGAGGGCTTTGAAAACAATTCTCTGATCAAGTGGAAGCCAGTGCAGATTCCTGATAGTGGCCGAGACTGAGTGATATTTGGGGAGACCCATCACCAGCATTGGAGCAGCATTCTGCGCACGCTGAAGTTGATGCACTAACCCCTTGTTAATACCCAGATAAAGGGCATTACAATAGTCTAATCTAGACAACACAAGGCCTACAGTGGACTGTTTTAGGGCAGAGAAGGAAAGACATTGAGAGATCTTTCTGAGAATCCTTATAATGCCAAAGCAGGTAGAGACTGTCCTATCGACTTGAAGGCCTAAGGAAAGAGAGTTGTCAATTATGATGCCCACATTTTGGCACTGAGACCAGGGCAGGGGCGGGGACCAAGTGAGTCCGGCCACCAGGCGTCTGAACAAATGTCCTGATGGTTTCCAAACATTAAAACCTCAGTTTTTTCTCCATTGAGTTTTAAATAGTTCTCTACCATCCAGGAGGCCACTACCTGCATACAATTTTTAAAATTCGCCTCTGATGCTTCCACACTGTCAGTGATAGAGACCATAATTTGAGTGTCATCAGCATAAAATAACACTACTAGCCCAAATGATCTTGCCACCCTGGCGAGAGGGGACACATAAATATTAAAAAGGGTCAGGCTGAATGAAGACTCCTAAGGAACTCCACAGAAATCCGGATTGGGAGCTGAGTAGAATTGTCCCATTTGTGCACTTTGTGGTCGGTCTGTAAGAAATGTGGTGAGCAGATTCAGTGCAAGGTCCTTAATCCCAATTTCCTTAAGCCTCTCAACCAATCTCAGAGGAGAGATGGTGTTGAAGGCCGCTGTAAGGTCCAGAAGGATAAGCAAAGTCCTGTGACCTGCATCCACATGACTTCTGATGTTGTTAAGTACAGAGGTTAATGCCGTCTCTGTGCTATGCTCTCCCCTGAACCTATGCTGCGAGCCATCGCACAAGTGATGTTCCTCCAGGTACGAACTGAGATGGAAGTTCAGATGCTTTTCCAGGATTTTTGCTGGTACAGGGAGTAGGAAGACGGGACAGTAATTTTTTAATTCAGCGGGATCCAAAGAGGGCTTTTTTAAGAGGGGTTTAACCACTGCAGTTTTTCATGCGACGGGATTCTGCCCAGATGTAATGGCAGTATTAAGAAGTGTGGTCAGATGAGGACCAATAGCCTCTCTTCCCAACTTCAAAATTTTGAAAGGGCAGGGCTCCAGCAGGGAACCAGACATGATTCCATTTAACATCTGCTCTGTATCCTCTGGAAGAAGAGGAGGGAAGGACCAAAATTGACCTTCTTCCCCCAGTGCTGCGCAGTGAACCCCAACCGGAGACCCTAGAGGAGGATCTATACTGGACCCTCCAGCATTGAGGGTCACCAGGGAGGAATGTATTTCCTTAATTTTATCTTGAAAAAAGCATGCCATTTTATCACACAGAACCTGTGAAACTTCAATACAGGCAGAGGCTGAGGGGGCCAAAAGAGAGTTGATCACAGTGAAAAGTTCCCTTTGTGACTTTAGGGACTTTATCTTATGATAAAATGATCTCTTTTCCTCAATGATGACTGTTTTATGCTCTCTCAATCTAAGCTTATGCAGATCTCGTTCTGCAGGTTCGAGCTCGCGACGCCATTTCCTTTCCTGGAGTCAGCATCCCTGTCTGAGCTTTCTCAATCCCTCTGAGAATCAAGGAGCCGAGGACCGTTTCCTAGCCGTATAATGCTCTTTAAGAGGGGAAAGGGAGTCCAAAGCTGCCAAAATCCAATCATACAAGTCTGAGTTGGTTAAGTTAACGTCCGGGTGGGAGGGAGGGCTGTACATAATCCCTAAATAGATTAAAAAGGGCCTCTTTGTTAATAAGGCTGAGGTTTCTTTTCAGTTCCACCCTATTCTTAATATTGGGACCTAAATGAGCCGCTCCAATTTGGAACAGGAATGGAATGGCATAGTGATCGGACTAAGAAAGTTGAATCGGTTCCTCCACTCTAATCCGCAAATCATTAGAAAAGATGCCATCCAGAGTATGTCCTGCTAAATGTGTGGGACTCATAACCAACTGTGGGAAACCACAAGAATCCATAGTTTCTAGGAATGCTTTCGTCTCAGTACACAGCATCTTCTCTAGGTGAAAATTAAAATCGCCTAAGAGGGTAATGTTAGATCTTGCCAGATAGGGCTCTATTAGATTACTAAAATTCTGATTGAACAATGTTCTAGATCCCGGAGGCCGATAGGTCAATACCCTGGTAAAACTTTCAATAGGGAAGACCTTCAGTGAGAAGTATAGGGCCTGATAGGGGTCCAAGGGGGTAGTAAGTGGTTGAGCGCAGCAAGAGTAGGTATCTTTCCACAGAATTCCTATCCTCCCTTCTCTATCAAATCTAGAGAGAGCATAGCCGGAGGAGATAGCCTCTACCAGGTCAGGCCCAGAGCAATCTCTGGCCCAGGTTTCAGTTATAAATACCCAGTCAGGCTTACGAATGGACACAAAATCCCTAAATTCTACCTTGTTCTTAATCAACAATCTAGTGTTTAAAAGGTAGCCCTTAAATCAGTATTTCAAGATCAGAGCGTTGGGCAAGTGACCCTCCTCCAGAGGAATAATTTCAACACCTAGCGGCATACTTGTCTTACATACTGTGCACTCATACTCCTGGAAACCGACAAGAGCCTCTGAACTCATAGACCTACAGTGCAACTCTCCTATTCCCTGTAGGTCAAGAAGCTGCCTTCTCGAATAGCTGAGATGCTTACCATGATCTGGGGAAAATCGGCTAGGGTGTCTGGTGAAAGGCGCAAACTGGGCGTGGACGGGCTCAGACGGGATTGCCTTTGGCGCGCCGGCGCGTGCCTGGTGCGTGTCCTGCCCAGCATGCTGATGAAATAGGCTGGGCAAGGAACAACTAGAGCGCCTCCCTCAAGTGCAGCAGGAAGTGGGAGGAAGGGAAAGAAACAGAAATACTCACTTCCCTCCACACAAACGGCAAGCCGCAGCAGACCGTGGAATGAGTGATGCCCCAGACAGCCCCCAGACAAAATAGTAAGGGCCCCCCTAAATGCTAATCACCGTAAAATATCATTAAAATAGCAGAAAACAGTTAAAAGCACATACATTATTTTTAAAAGATCAGGTAAATTTAAATAAAAGAGCAGCGCAACAGGTGCTCGAGGTTGGGGCTATTTGGAGCCCAAAGATCTTCTTGCAAAGATGACAACAAGCCTTTGCAACTACAAAGTGGATGCATACTCAGGGGTTTGGTTATTGCAACCCCCATGAGGACTACTGGCCTCAAACTTGGTGAGAGGGTAGATCAGGCCTCGGGAGCTGTGGAAAACTGGCACCTGGATTGCAGATCTCACGGAGTTCGGAGGAGCTCAGGATCTGCAGACTGGCCGACTTAGTTGCGGTGCCTGGAAATGCAGGGGAACAAGTCCTTCACTCCAAGAGAGATTACTTTAGTTGTCCTTGATGCTTCACAGGTCTTGGAAGGTTCAGATATGATACACAGGCACAGACGATGCATTAGACTGGAAGGGAGATGAATACAGGTCCAAACAAAGTCCAGTGAAGTCCAGAATACCCAGACTGTAGAAGTGCAATGGTATCTGATCTGAATCTTATACCACGGTGAATCCAAAGATTTACACCCAGGTAAGCCCTTAAGTACCCTAGGTAAAGGGTTGGGAAGATTCAGGAAACCCTACCAGGGGAGAGTCTGGACAGGGGGAGGTTACTCCCATGTCCTTTGTCCAGTTTCACACCAGAGCAGGAGCCAACGGCTCCCAGGACTGGTTTGAACTGGACTATGCACAGGTACACCAAATGTGCCCCTCTTGCAGACTTTCTGACACTGGCAAGTGCACCCACCCAGCCCTAACATACTAAATCCTGCCTAGGGGGTGGTCACACTTCCCTGTGACAGGATGGCTATTGTTTCACCTTCCACTGCTCAAGATTGGCTTAGCAACAGGAGGGCAGAAATTTGTCTCTGGTCAGCAGCAACCATGTTGTGCTGTCCGGGTCAAGAATGCTGGTACAGAGACCACTGAGAGCCTAACGGAGGGCTTTTTCAGTACTTAGAATCATACCTCTTACACCGTATGATTCCAACATGTTTCATACCAAACATGATAGGATTCATTGCAACCGTTTTCAAGATGGTCATCGCACGATTACACAGTGCCCCTCTATATAGTATATGGATGCTTCACTGACATCCCAGGAGAATGGACTCTGTAAGCTGCAGGGGTACGCTCTCACTTAGAATCAAGCACCCTGCCTTCAGGATTGTAAAGGCCTGCTATGGGTTGAC
Organism: Lissotriton vulgaris; assembly: GCF_964263255.1. Classification (NCBI taxonomy): domain Eukaryota; kingdom Metazoa; phylum Chordata; class Amphibia; order Caudata; family Salamandridae; genus Lissotriton; species Lissotriton vulgaris. The sequence goes on along the minus strand of NC_141685.1, from coordinate 748,435,165 downwards.
TTATAAGTTTTAAATGCAGTGGCCCTTAGATATAGTAAACCTATATCTTTAGTAAGTGGTGCATGCGCCAACTTACACAGGCTGCAATGGCAGGCCTGTAGTTCCAATTTGAATGGTCTCCCATGGGTGGCATAATACATGCTTTAGCCCATAGGGGGCCTCTCGGGTACCTATGACCTTGGTACATGGGTACCATATACTAGGGACTGACAAAGTACCACAGCATCCAATCTGGGATGTACCTAAGTACTGTACTTGCCAATTAAGGGAGGAATTAGATAGACTGGGGTCCTGATAAGCAGGATCCCAGTCAGACGAGTCAAAAACAGCATCACATCAAGCAAAAAGTGGGGGTAACCATAAGAAGCAGATCCTACTTTCGTACAGTCCTTTTTAGGTTAGGAAAAGAGGATAGGTGGGATATAAAACATAAAAAGTTAGGAGGTATCCTGTATACATAGTCTATCAGTATTGTTGTACTAGGAGCTTTGGAAAATTGTTTCGTCCTCTTACCAAGTCTTGGATTATGTTAGTATTCCTGCCTTATTTGGTGGGTGATTATGATTGGAAACATTGCCCACTTGGGTATTTCCAGCGGTTGCCCATGCATAGCAAATATTGGGCTAATAATTTGAATGTCATCTCCAGTAGCTATGTTCTTTTCCATGGTGCTCTTTGCTGTTTGCATAGCCTAGGTATGTAAGCAGGGATTAGCCTGTATGAGATTCAGTTGAAGTGGCTTCTTTGGACACAATGGGATCTGCAGTTAATTTAAACATATGAACACGTTTTATTAAAATATTCTATGTGTTATAATAATACTTTTTATTGGTTAGATATGGTTATTTTTCAGAATTTCAAAGGTTAGGCCTTCTGGTGTTTTAGTTTGGCATCTTTGGAGAATTCGTTTTATGAGTACTAGACATACTAAAACAATAGAGCAACTGTAATTAGTTTTATGCATTTCAAAATATAGCTAAGTAGGTAGGTATTTTGTTTTAATAGATTTTTAAATTAAATAAAGTGTTAAAACATACTTTTATAAAGTTTGTTTTCTCTAGTAATTGGATAATTTTCTTTTTAGGGTGCAGGCACAATAATGCTTTATTTTTAGTTTCTTTTAAAGTGATGTGATAATTGTATCTTTCTTCTTCTTGTTTGGCAACTGTTGTAATTGTTTATGTGATTAATTAAGTTCTACACTCTTTTTCCTTTGACGTGTTTCTTATATGGAAAAAGCTAATTTAGATGTATTTATTTGTTAAAATGTATGTACATTTTTATTGTTTAATCAATATTTTGTTTCTCAATATTTTAAGTATCAATATTTTTGTGTGTTCTTATAATATTGATAGGAGGGCGCTATTTCTTATGGGCATATATAGTACTTTGGCATTGTGTTAGTATCGATATTTAGAAACACAACACTAGTGTTAATATTTTTTTTATTAGGTCTCACCTACGCAGCGCGCATGCGCTCGTTAGGAGACCTTTAGGCTTCGTACAGCTCTTTTTCCAAGCACATACTCGTGCTTGTGGTGCATACAGCTTGCGGGAGTGCGCAGCGGCGCGCCACAAGCACGAGTGTGTGCTTTGAAAAAGAGCAAACAGCTGCTGCTTAGCAGGCACGTGTGTGCACTCCCTCCCACCCCTCCCACTTGTTTACTTCTTCAAGCCTCAAGGCTCAAGCCCGCCCAGCTGCAAGAGGTGTCTCCTGTGTGTGCTCCCATTTGTTTACTTCTTCAAGCCTCAAGGCTCAAGCCCGCCCAGCTGCAAGAGTTGTCTCCTGTACCAATTTTGCAACTTATATAATTGTGCTATGTGCTGCAAAATGGTTTACGCAAAATAATTAACTACAGAAATATACTTAAACAGCAAGTTGTTAAGACTTCTATTCCGGGACCAAATGGCTCAGTGCATTTTAAAATGCACTGTTTCCTGGAAAATGACCCTTCAGGCTGTGTATTGTTCTAGTCCAGAACAGTAAAGGGAGTACCCTCGGGTAATTCTGACTAGGATCTAAAGATGCCTGTGCCCACATTCTTCGAAAGAGTATCCCAACTCCCCTTCCGCTCACCCCCCTTTCGCACCCGAAGTTTGGTTTCAGGTGCGCAACTGCTGTCTTTAATTCCATTCTGGAATTAAAACGCAGTTGCTTTGCAACATGAAACACTTTAAAAATCTAAACATTTCTTCTATGGTATCTTAGAGCTTAGATGATGCTCGACCGTGACTAAGCAATGTGGGCTCCGAGAGGAGACTCTTCTCCGATCCTCTGTTCCATCTCCACCCTGCATTAACTCTTCTCCGGCCACATTTCTTTCTCCACCCTTCCCTTTCTTCTCCCCCTCATCTCTGCTCTCCGCTCCCCTTTAACGGGCTTCTTTTTCGTCCACCATTTTCTTTCCCTCTTATCTTCGTTTACTTTAATTATGGCAGTTTAGGTGTTAGTGGTGTCTTCCGGGAGGTTGTGCCATGGGTGTGACCGAGGGACAAACCAGCCCAGGGAGAGGAAGCAGACGGGCGGAATTTTGGCAACTGCGAAACATTAAACTGTTGCATGGCTAATAGAATTTTGTTGCGCTACGTACAGTGAGCCTATGCTCTACATAATGGCACATTATTGATGCTCATTTGGCTATTCCTCCTTCACGTGCATTTACGTACATTGAGCTTGATATGGTGAATTTTAATTCTTCCTTCTTTATGGCCCATAATTAACACATATTGATTTCACTTCCTCAATCATTAGTGGACCTACTTATTGTGAAGCGATTTCAAGATGCAGTGATTCTCACATGGCGCTTCTTTACTTGTAGAAACCACTATACTTTAGTGGATCCTCCGAGCAACTACCTGGGTGGCTCACCCCTGGCACCCTTAATTTTTGCATACTTCCTACCTCTGGGTGAGACCCTACTCCATTTCCTGGACCATTACACACATGTGCTTCCTCTCTATCTTCCACCACCCTCTCTCTCTCCACATCTCTCTCTCTACCTCTCTCTCTCTCTCTCTCTCTCTTCCTCCACCCTCTCTCTCTACCTCTCTCTCTCTACCTCTCTCTCTACCTCTCTACCTCTCTCTCTCTCTCTCTACCTCTTTCTCTCCCCCTCTCTCTTTTTCTACCTCTCTCTCTCTCTACCTCATTCTACCCCTCTCTCTCTACCTCTCTCTCTACTTCTACCTCTCTCTCTACCTCTCTCTCCCTCTCTCTCTCTACCGCTCTACCTCTATCTCTCTACCTCTCTCTACCTCTCTCTCTACCTCTACCTCTCTACCTCTACCTCTTTACCTCTACCTCTTTACCTCTCTACCTCTCTCTCTCTACCTTCCTCTCTCTACCTGTCGACCTCTCTTCCTCTACCTCTCTACCTCTCCCTCCCTACCGCTCTACCTCTCTCTACTTCTCTACCTCTCTGCCTCTCTACCTCTCTCTCTACCTCTCTCTCGCTACCTCTCTCTACCTCTCTCTCGCTACCTCTCTCTCTCTCTACCTCTCTCTCTGCCTCTCTACCCCTCTCTACCTCTCTCTTTCTACCTCTCTCTCTCTCTACCTCTCTCTACTGCTCTCTCTCTACCTCTCTCCCTCTACCTCTCTACCTCTCTACCTCTCTGTACCTCTCTACCTCGCTACCTCTCGCTCTACCTCTCTCTATCTCTCTACACCTATCTCTCTACACCCCTCTCTCTACACCCTCTCTCTACCCCTCTCTTTACACCTCTCTCTACACCTCTCTCTCTACCCCTCTCTCTCTACCCCTCTCTCTACCCCTCTCTCTACCCCTTTCTCTACCCACCTCTATACACACCTCTCTCTACCCACCTCTCTCTACCCACCTCTCTCTACACACCTCTCGCTCTCTCTCTACACACCTCTCTCTCTCTCTCTACACACCTCTCTCTCTCTCTCTACCTCTAAGTGGCAGCTGGAGCCTGATAACACTGCTTGTCCTTCAAAATAAAAAAAGCATTGGCATAGCCGATAGGTTTCGCCTTTTTGGCCTTATGAGTGTTTAACCATTCAACAGTTAATGTTGTTGCGCCAAGGATATTGTGCTGCATAACTAAATACTTATAAAGTCACAAAAGCGAGACCTATTGGCTATGCCAATGCTTGCTTTATATAGAGGGCTATTTAAAGTTGATTTTGTGGTTATTGACATTTTTGATTTGATGTTGTTGTAGCTTGATATTGTAGTGGTCAATATTCAGTAGCACAAACTGCCAGATAGTGGAGGTTTAATTTTGAGTAGATGCCATCTGTGAGAGCCAATGATGTGTTTTGACCAGTGCTTTGGGCGGGTTGAGAAGGATAGGCGGGGCTCTAAAAGAGGTGTTGCCAAAGAAGCATGTCCAAAGAAAGATAACTACAATTATTTGTTCAATAGCAGATAAATGAGAAAAACCATATTATTGGTGTAAATAATTACATTAAAAGTATTTCACTTCTGAAAATATGAGCTTCTACAAAGTTCTGAAACAGTGAACCTAAATTAACCACTAAGCAGGTCTATGGAAGAGGACGGTGGCCTTCTGAGTGTCTCACTGACTCCTGTCCTCCGCATCTCATTACATTACTCTGCGATCCCTCTCTCTGCTTTCAGCCAACCCTCTTCATCCAGCGGTCTGTTCAATTGCCATTCACATTTTGCTTCTACCACCACAAACAGCATGGGGAAACCAATCAGCCCACTGAGCCCTCGGCTCCTTAATTGGTGAGTAGAGGCATTCTCCACGAGCACGGAAGCACTGTAGCCCAAAAGTAATCTGCTACAAGGGCCAGACCTAATTTCTTTTAAAAAGAAAACAAATCCCCTTTTCAGATCTCATCTACTGCGTGCAATATGAACATATGGAGTGGACTTTGAGTGAGCCCATTGCTTATCATTGGTTGGCTTTCTTGTCAACCTCATTTGCGTGCTTCCATGCCTTGCCTCCATCTTCTTGTGTTTATCTCTCCTTTGAAGCATAGCTTCTATCCCATCCCTTCGACTGGCTGACTTGTAACCCTTCAGTGCTCACATCAGGGAATTATTTTATTGTTTTTATTTCAGCTCTCCATTGGAGGGCATATGTTTTCTTGATCTCTCTACCAGAGCTGCTTCACCTCTCACACATCCCTGACCCAGCGCTCCCTGTGGTGCTCTCCACCCCTCCCAGCTCATCCCTTAAAGCACAGCAACAGAATTTGTTCCAGTTCTGAGTCATGGGGAAAGTAATTGGCAAGCATGTTCCTTTAAGTTACAACATTTTCTCACTGAGCTGTTATCTTCTTTCACTACTTTTTTTAAGCAGGATCACGTGCAACAGACATTTTAAATTCTGTCCAGTGTTTATGCGTGAAATTTGAAAATTAAAGTTTGCCAAAGATTACAATTATAGAATTCAATGTTCAGTTTCCAGATACCTTAAGATACATGCTAGCTTTTCTTACCGTATTTTCAAGTATTTTTACTTTAACTTTTTTTTTTAACAATGTTGCGAGGGCTCAGCTCTTCATACACCGCTACGGGTCCCTTTCCTCTTCTTGTAGTGTGCTGCATTCCACGGACACTGCAAGCAGCGTACATTTCAGAATTGACCCCAAACCCATTTTAAAATGGCCGGTCATGCGTCGCTTGCACACAAGCTGTTAGTAATCTTTAAAGGGATTTTAAGCCTATTCTAAATTGGCCAACCATGTGTGCGCATCTGCCCACGTGAACATGCGGCTGTTTTTATTGGTTTTGTACAACTTTATATTAAATAGATTGAGTATTGTGTACCTGTGTGTGTTCTCATGCGCTGCCTGTGAATGCTCGCACTTTACCTGTGCATATTCTTGCATGGTCAGCCATTTTTCATTTTTTTTTGGTAAAACTTTATTACATAAATATTTAAAAAAAACTGCCTTGGCGTGCACACGTGTGCATGCCTGCACATTCATTTTTTAATGTATTTTATAAAAAAAACTTTACAAAAACGTGAAAAAACAACTTCATTGCCAAAACCAATAGGCATGCAGCCAATGCAAAACCTATTGGCTTTCTTTAAAACTTGTTTATTACTGTCAGTGCTGAGCATTGGCGGCCCCATCCTACTTAGACCTATTGACTTTGCCTTAACTAGTGTATTCCTGTCAATGTTGAGCATTGATCGGTCCTATCCCTCTTAGAGTCCTGGTTTCAATCATGGCACAGTGATCAGTGAATATAGTTAAGTAAGGAGATTTGCGTCTTTCGGCACACAAGGATTTGGTGAGAATTTATTTGTACTATGTACAAGTATTTGAAGAGGAAACCCATTTTGTGCCACACTTCAGCATTTGATGGAAATGACAGTGCTCATTAGCAGCATGTGGTGCCATTGACCGGTCTGATGTTCAATCATGCTCTTCTGAACAACCCCTCCATGATGGTTCTTTGATAAGCCTAGAATACTTTCAGCCTTCATAATCTGGTTTGAAGGAGGTTCTATCATTTATTTCTCAATGAATTTCGGGAAAGTTGTGCCTCTAAGTTGGGATCTGTTGAAGTTTGCCATTTCTATCAAGAGTTCTGGACTACATAGATCAATAGTATTCTTTGGAGGATCATATATCTTCAGGGACTAAAAGTACACCCTCTTTGTGGAACTCTGCCATTAAGGTATTTGCGCCAACTCTTTTTAATTAAAAAGATCATGTAAACTTCCCTGCAGCTCCTCTGGTCTAGATGGAATGAGTTCATGTAGGAGTCTGCCTAGGCAATTCCTCCCTTTGGCCCCAAATATTGCCATTCTAAACGAGACTGCCACTCTCAATAAAAGTGTGAGTATCCTGGAAGGCTAGGGGAGTAGCACACTTATCTTTGCACAATTACACTGTGGTGGTGGGAATCTCAGGGGCTCCAGATCATATTTTGCAGGGGTGACTCACCATTGTGCATTACATCGCTATATAGTTGTTCCCTAAGGTGAAATCAATGAAAGTTAACAGATTTGAATACAATGGCACCAGGAATTGTTAAGTGTAGAGAATATTTTTGCACATCCATTCATAAACCGGCAGGAGGCACACTACCTAAAAAATGAATTGTTCACATTGAGGAAATTGTTTCAAACGTTGTTTTGAAAGTACAACGTTATCTTGAAAACATCACAAGGTAAGATGTTCCTTCACATTTGTTTCTTTTGCTGGTTTGTGTACCTCTCTGTCTGAGCGGTATATATCCTGTCTCTTTCCTTTTGTTCAGCCCTGAACGGTATCAATTCTTGGTTTCAGTCTCAGGTCCTGGTGGAGTCGAATAATGCTGTTTTACTATCCAGATGGCAGCAGAGAGGAAGAGCTGCCTGCCAGCTGTCACCGGGGCCGTGCAGTGCCGCAGAGGATCATGGGTGATTCTGTGGCTATTGGCTAGGAAAGCAAATGATGTGATTTTGTGCAACTGCGGCCTTTGGGAGTTGTGCAGTCCACTGTAAGGGAATGTTACATATTTTACAGAGTGGGCACGTGTCTTGACAAATTGATAAGAGCATGAGTTCGTAAAACCGAAGCATTCTGCATGGAACATTTGCACATCACACTTTGGCTATTGCAAACACTATAAGGACAACACACATTGCCAACAAGTTTAGAGCAGCAAAAAAATTGTCACCTTTATATATGATCACCCTTTACATTTGATAATCATTACACCTACTAGGGTTCCTTTTAAGAACTCTCTTTGGTCTATTTAAGCTCAAATGCACATCCTGCTTAGTATTTGAATCCACTGTCTCCCCCAATTCTGTGCCATCACTCCTGGGAAGTGCAACGTCAGAATCAGAAGTAAGCACACCACAATGTTTCACAATTCTAGACATATTCCGCACATCACCAGAATCAAGTACTCCCACATTCCTTTTTAACTTCACTGATTTAGAAAGGTCCTATGAATTTGGACATCCTTTTCTTAACAAAACCTGTTTTATTAATCAAATCCTTGTCCCCAACAGCCCATTTAACTCTCTTCACAATGTTTATCAGTAGAGAAGTCTTTTTGCATGGATCAAAATGACCCAAAGTAGGTAGTGCACATACCCTGCTTTGAATGCTGATTCACATTCACTTGTCCACTCAAATTTCTATTTTTTAAAGCAAAATCCTTTATGACAATGACAAACTAACAAAATTGGAAATAAACTTAGAGTGAAAGTCAGCTAAGGAAAGAACACACTCGAGCCTTGTTTACAGTCAAAGTTGCTTCCACAACACATTTTGCCATATCCCATTTGGGACTCAGTGGAAATGGTGTGAACAAGATACGTGACCCGTCTCATTCAAAATTTACATTTTTCTTTTTTAAGGGTGAGACCAGAATCTTGCAATTTGTTGAGTACTAATCTGAGAGTAGGTCCATGTCTTCACCATCTTTCCCGTATACTAAAATGTCATCCTGGAAAAACATCGCTACCATCTACGTTTACCTCTGGAAACATGCTGCAGCTGAAGCTAATCCAAATGGAATACGTACAAATCCAAAAGCTCCCAATGGTGCAACAAATGACCTGACATGTCTTGACTTTGAATGAAGCAGAACTTGATGCTAAGCTGACCAAAAATCCATTTACACTGCTAGTCTTTGGATCATTGATTAATGACAATGCCTCAGTAATATTAGGTAAAGGTTGACAATCTACCCAGATATGTTTATTCAATCCATGGAGATCCAAGCACATTCTTATCTTTTTGACCCGAGCCTTTGGTGCCAAAGCTAACTTGGGGAGGCCACACTGATGACTCAATCTCCCCAATCACATCAAAATCTAAAAGTTTTTGTAGTTCATCATTAAGTGGATCTAACATATGTTTGGAACCTTCCTTACCTTGTACACACAAGGGACAACACTCCGGTTTACGTTTTTCTTATGCTCAGAATTTTTTATCCCTCTTAAATGCCCCGTAAACACTTTAGGAAACTCAGACAGAATATCACATGACATCTCACCATTTGACAAACGTATCACACTTTCAGCTGAGCTGTGACATAATACTTGCCTATGTGTCAAACAAGCATTGGAAAATGCCGGGGAAAACATGGCGGCCGCCAACTAAGAGCGGCGCACACGTCCCGACACTAGCTCCGATGCTCTGAACGCGAACTACCTGCTGGATGGGTCGACGGTGGTGGATTTGGCATTTTTTCCGGGGTGCCTGGAGGCCTGGAGGCATGCGAGGGTGGCAACGTGGCGGTGTGATGTCGGATTGACTTTTGGCGTGTTTTGGCTCGGGGGCTCGAGCTTCGGAGCCTTTCTTCGGCATCTTCCTGCAGTTCAGCAGTCCTGCAGCTTGGAGGTGCGGCGGCTTTGAGACGGCCAGCTACTCCGGGCGCTGCAAGCAGAGCAGCCGATGTGCTGGGGGCGGGTCTCGCTTCCCGCTCCACTCCGCTGTTTCGAGGCAGCCGTGGAGCTGCGAAAAAGTCGAAGGGCGGCTGCTCGCAGCGCATTCTCAAGGACTGGGACTGGGAGCTCTGTGAAATGGTGCGGTAAGGGGGTTTCTCAGGAGGATGGCATGTCAGTAACACTTGATGCAGGAAAAATCAAAAAAGCAAATGTAAATGTAAATTCCAAAGCAGCAGCTGATAGCACTGATAGCACTGATAGCACTAAATGTAACCTTAATTACACAGCATTAGCGATAGATGCAGACAAGAGTCCTCTGACACGTCCAGATCAAGAAATAAATGGTGGGCCTGCAAAAGATCCCTGTCCCATAACAGCCCCAGCCCCAAATTTGAGTAATATTGAGAATAAATTACATGCCCTTTCTACTGCAGTCTTAGGTCAGAATAAAACACAGACTAAACAACGGATTGAGAGGAGAGATTCTGAAGGGAAGAAGGGATCCATCAACGACAATCTGGGGAAACGAAAGGGAAAGGGGAAGAGTAAAAAAAAGATCACAGCTCCAGGGTGTAAAACTGTGGAGCCGGACTCTGAGCGGGAACTTTTGACGGAAAAGACCCTGGGAAAGGCTCTGATACAGAAACTGAGAGGGAGTCCGAGTTAGAGTCAATACAAATAGCGCAAGATAGAGCATCTATCAAGGCAGGAGCTCATTTGCCATTTAACACTACTAAACTAGGGGTTGACGGTCGGGGTAATAGCGCGAAAGAGTCGCCTCAAAGCAAACCTAGAAAGGGTAAAGCTACGCTGATTACGCCTTCTTTGAGGTCGTACTTCAAGACCCTACCTCAGATCCTAAATATCAATCAAGAATCTCTGGGCCCTCAAAACTTGACGGCCGAACAAAGTATATCTACCCCAGATGAACCCTCCTGTATACTAAGCACGTCAGTTATATCTAACCACACCAAGCTTCCAGAAGTGGGGGAAATGGAACAGGCTCACAAGACAGACATTGCTGTTGCTACAAGAGATCTGAGCACTGACTTGAACACAGTCGCAGAGATCCTATCAGACCCCTTGCGGGTTAACGTAGAAAGCCCAGAAGCCTCAAGTGGAGCAGGAGCAGGAGATACGATTCTACTTCCCGGGGCCAACAACGGAGATGGTGAGAGCACTCTCCAACACTTACTTCTTAACATGAGAGAAGAGATCAAAACTGGTTTTGCAGAAGCCAAGAAGAGCTATGCCGAATCTAGGCAAAATCAATCAGAGATTTGTGCTATGTGCGAAAACCTAGAGACGAAAGTAGATGGGCTTTCCGAGAGGACCGGGAGTTTAGAGAACACCGTATGCGAACTCAAAGCCAAACTAGACCATGCAGAAACCAGAATTCAGTCTCTACGCAGAGAAGGAGACGATGTAAAAGACAGAGTTGAGTCCTTGGAAAATTATTCAAGGAGGAACAATAATAGACTACTAAAAATTCCGGAAGGAAAAGAAGGAAGTGAAATAAAGAAATACGTTGTCTCTTTGTTAAAGGAGACTCTCAATCTAGAGGAGTCAGCTGAAGAATTGGAATCAAACATACAAAGGATCCATCGAGACCCCTTCCGATTGAATTCTGGGAGGAGCAAACCCAGAAAGATCCTTGTCAATTTTCTAACATATGCGATAAAAGAAAAGATACTCAATTTAGCACTAAAAGCCAAGTCACTGAAGACTTCTGACTTCTCCTTCGATGTGAGATCAGATTTATCTAAGACCACATTGGAAAGGCAGTGGGAACTAGGACAACAAATGGAAAAGTTCAAAGCTTTAGGAGCCACTGTACAGATGTGATTCCCAGCATTTCTGAAGATCATGTTTAACAACAAAATGTACAATATTAAGACTCCTCTAGAGGCAGATGAACTACTGGCATCCATCAGCGAGTTTTTTCTCGAACCACCTGAGATAGTATGCCAATTCAACCAAGCCTCAGATAAAAAAAAAAAGAAAAACATAAACAAGGGAGAATAAAAAATAAATTACAAAAAATGCGTTCAATTAATAAAATAAAGAAATAGGATAATATCCAAAATAAATAAATAAATTTAAAAAAAAGGGGGGAACAATGACTCAACTTTGCATGAAAACAGAAAGAGTAGAAACAAAGGGAGTTATCAATAATCAACTTGAGAGGGAAAAAAAAACAGATAAATAAATAAATAAATAAAATAAAATGGGAAAAATATATACAACAAAATAAAAGCGGTATAATATTAAATAGCACAGGGTCACGGGATACATTTTTTTTTAAAGGTTTCTCCCTTCTTTTTCCCCTACCACCTCTCTTTCCCTTTTCTATTTTCCGTTAAGAGATTGGGTTCATCTCCCAAAGAACAACAACTATGACATTTACCTAAATAAATTGTGTCGATCATTTAACGAATAAGAGCATCAGAGGGGGCTATGTCGGTGACGTCAACCTGGCAAGTCAACTGGCCAGAGTAAGTAGGGGGGAGTTTTCTAAGGGAGGGAGGAGGGTGAAAGCACAAAAAAATCCTCATAAGCAAAAGACCAATTCACTAAATTTTATCGAGTCCGGGGAGAGACACAGAGTTAAGCTGGCTGACATACATCATAATAGACAGATAGCAGCAGAGATAGTATCATGGGAGAGGCAGAACAGCCAAATGATAAAGCAAAATAAGGAACATTAAATTTTTATCATGGAATGTTAATGGCCTGCGTGTGCGAGGAAGGAGACATAAAATTATGCAATATCTTAGAGACTCCCCCACACAGGTCATAACATTACAGGAGACTCACCTAAACAAACAAGAGTTTACGGACATAATGAAAAAATTGAAATGGGTGGATAAATTTATAAGTACGGATCACAACGCTAATATCCGTGGAATAGCTGTTATTTTCAAAAAGGGAGCTAGGGCTCAGATAGCGGATTGGAGGACGGATTCGAGTGGAAGATGGCTGATAGCCAATGTTCAGCTTGATGAGAGGCGATTTACCCTGGTGGGATATTATGGTCCTAACCAGGACGATCCTTCCTACTTAAACACACTACAAAACCATTTGATCACAGTTACAGATCCAATAATATGGATGGGCGATTTTCATTTAGTGTTAGATCCTAAATTAGATAAATCCTCTAGTTCGAGAGCTATAGTAAACAATAAAATGAGATATACTCTTGTACATTCTATGTTTAACCTGGGGATGGTTGATTTGTGGAGACAAAGAGCCGGGAAAACTTTGGGTGTTTCTTTCCACAATCATAAATATAAACATAAATCACGCATCGACTATGCCTTATTTAGCTTCTCCATAAAAGACTCCATAGAAAACTTAACATATTTACCCCAGCACATTTCTGATCATTACGCCATTACTTTTTCTATAACGTTAGATAAGCGGCCCACCCATGCTTCTTGGTCTTTTGACTGCTCCATTCTATTGGAAGAAGAAGAAAGAGAACTTCTTATATCTGAAACCATCTCTTTTTTGGAGTGGAATATAGAGTCCGCCTCTCTGGTTAATGTGTGGGAGTCTTGGAAAGCATATATAAGGGGACATATCACCAACCGGGCATCCTATAGAAAAAAGAAATATAAAGAGGGGATATCAAAAATAGAGCAAGACTTGACCCTCTTAGAGTCAGCAGACCCAGAGCCACCGGGGAAGCTAGAAAAGAAAAGGGAGCTAAGAGACAAACTAAATATATTATTGCAGGAGAGACTGAGTAAACGATGGCAGACCAGTAAGCTCTCTCATTTTGAATACGGCAAATCGGCAGGGAAGCTCCTGGCCTGGAAAATAAAAGCCGACCGGTCTAGGAACCATATTAAAGAAGTGAGGCTAGTAGGGGAAGTCGATAGCAGAAAAACAGATCTTGAAATAGGCGAAGCCTTCAGCGTCTTCTTTCAAAATATATATACAGACGCGACCAACGTCAATATTAGGGAAAGAACGGAGTGGCTGGATAAGGTGAATCTTCCTAAGCTGTCTATGGCACAGAGTGAAAACCTAGAGAAAGAAATTACCGAGGCGGAGGTTGAAAAAGTCATTAAACATCTAAAATTGGAAAAGGCTGCAGGACCTGATAGTATTCCGGGCGAGATATATCGAGTGCTTAATCGAACTCTTACCCCGACACTAACTAGCCTCTTTAATAACATCTTACTTAGGGGGGAGGCACCACCCAGTTCCTGGGGAGAGGCAAATATCACCTTAATCCTAAAAACAGGTAAAGACCCTGCTGACTGTGGATCATATCGTCCAATCTCGCTTCTCAATAATGATTATAAGATCTTTTCAACTGTTTTGGCTGCACGTTTAGGAAGCGAGATTGGTACAATTATCCACCAGGATCAAAAGGGGTTTATCAGAGGTCGACAACTGGCGGATTTAACATACGATCTAGTCGGAGCGATAGATATCGCGTCAACCTTTGCCTTGCCTCTCGCCACGATGACACTGGATGCAACAAAAGCATTCGACAGGGTCAATTGGTCCTACCTAACTGCAGTTATGGAGAAGTTCCAATTTGGTCCTAAATTTTGCAGAGCAGTAGGACTACTTTACAAAAACCCGAGAGCCAGCCTACTAATAAATGGCACGCATACAAACTCATTTGAAATAAGTAGAGGGAGAAGACAGGGGTGTCCTCTCTCCCCTTTTCTATTCAACATTTATGTTGAACCATTCGCCCAGACTATCGGAGAGGACACCAATATTCGGCCGTTTGCCTTCTCCGGATGGGAGAAGAAAATCGGATGCCGATGATATTCTCATCTACACAACTAACCCGGCCCAGGCATTCCCCATAGTAATCAAAAAAGCTGAGGAATTTGGAAAATTTTCCGGCTACGAAATAAATGCTGGAAAAACAGATATAATGGCCTGGAACATCATAAATCTTCAGCTTCCGGTCAGATCTTCAATCCGCTATCTGGATATAACAATCACACATGACATAAATCTCCTGTCCCAGTCTAATCTGGACAGGATCTCCCGTGAATCTAAAGCACTCATGAAGTCCTGGTCTTTCCTCCCTCTCTCCATCTACGGGAGAACTAGTTTGGTGAAAATGACCATCCTCCCTAAATACTCATTTATTTTTAACTGTATTCCACTAACATTCGATACCAAATCACTTTTCAAATTCCAACAAAATATTAATTCATTCATCTGGTGCTTTAAGTCAACTAGGCTGGCTTGGAAGAAGTTAAGGAGGAGAGAAAAGGGAGGTCTTGCTTTACCAGACCTTGAATATTATGCATGGGCGTTCCATCTGACCCACTCTAGAATGCTATTAAAGACCCCGTTAGATAACCCAAACGGCCGCATGTTCAAAGCAATGATTTCGGACTCCACTCTCCCATTGGACGGTTTTTTATTTAAGTATGGACATCAGAGATTCTTCAAGAAAGTTAGGTTAAAGACTTTACATAGTTCTCTGAAGGAATGGACGCAAATTAGGTCTAGAGCAGGGATAGCGTATTTTTCCAATTGCGCACCAATCTGGGACTTTTCAGGATTCTCCACGCAATACACTGACACGGTCAAAGCCGCACTGTCGGAAGCAGGAATAATACGTTGGGGAGACTTAGTGGCAGAAGGATCCTTATTGGATTTGGAATCATTCTCAGAAAAGGTAACCTCACCATTATCCTGGTATGTATATCTACAATTGACCAGCTGGTTGCGTACCCAAGTAAAGAAAAAGGGCAAATTCGGCAGAGCTAGTATATTAGAAAAAAACCGAGTTGAGAAACCCTATGGAGGGAAAGAAGTAGCTTTTTTCTACAAGAACGTTATGGAAGAAGCACACGGAGAATTTAACCTCCCGTTAAAACTGTGGGCTGGAGAGGGAGAATCTCAGGCAGAAGAGAAATGGATAGAATCTTTTAGCCTTCTCTACAAAATCATTAAACCCGCCTGGTTGAGGCGTAACCAACTATTTACACTACATCGAGCGTATTATTCCCCTAAAAAGCTCTCCAAGTTTCAACCAGGGAAGTGCTGCAGCAAATGCTTCCTCCCAGCTGCCTCAGACTTACATATGTTCTGGGAGTGTCCAAATGTCAAGACATTCTGGCAAGAAATTAAGACTTCACTTGATTCAATGCTTCAAATTCCTATTCCTCTCTCCTGGTCGTTAGTCATTTTTGGGCTAACCAGTAACATCAAGGGGTTAGAAAGAGAATTTTTATATTATGCTATCCTAATAGCAAGAAGAGAACTATGCAAAAACTGGGTTAATGTAAATCCGCCGACCCATGCAGAGTGGCTGTCGTCACTTTACGAAATATCGAAAGTAGATCTAGCTAGAGCTTGCAGCCCCGAACTTTGAGATTTTGGAACTTTTTAATAGATTGGAGACGGGATAACTGAAACGCCCGGGTTTTTTTTTTTTTTTTTTTTTTTCCCTGGTCCGATGATTAAGCCTAAGTTTCCATGTCCAATGGGAGGCACCCCATGCCATAATGCTACTGGACTATCGGCCAATAATGGGTTCGAATGGAGATAGTTTGTGCGGGGCTCTTCCTCACCAAGACATCAGATCTGCTCTGTAGGATGTCGTGAAGCCAATTTCGGGTTTCGTGATGGCACAGTAGCGATCGTCTTCCTGCAGCTAGAGTATCCCTGGAACGATATATTGGCTAATGAGGACAAAAAAAAAAAAAAAAAAAAGCATTGGAAAATGCCAATAGTTCTCACTTTTGGGACATATTAGCTCTGTACAGCATCACAAAAAAGCATTTTTTACCGATGGTCTCAAGCATTGGACAAACAAAACAAAAGGTGCGATGACGGTGGAGGATGGCTACTGGTGGCCACGTTATTTCATAGGCACACACGTGTCATGAGGTATGCATGTACATGCATCATCATGCAAGCGTGTGCAGCTATAAAAAGATAAAGGTACCATTTCTTATTTACTGATCCAAGATGGATCAGCACATTTTTTTTAAATAAAATTGGAGTAGCATGAAAGTCCTCTATCGTAAGTCAAAGGGACTGCCAGCACTTTTCTGCTGTGCCTTTCAAACAAACATAAAAAAGGACTGCCGGGGATACAGAATTGTGGGTGAGGGAAGCCTTTGAGGGGAATCAACAGGGAGTGGGTAAGGAGAATAAAACAATTAAAACCAGGGGAGGAGAGGAAAAGCAGCACACGAGGGAGACAGCAACACTTTGGCGGGGAGTAGCACACAAGGAAGAGAGCAGCAGAGAGTCAGGGAAGAAGCACAAGAGAGGGAGAGAGCAGAATTCGAGGAAGAGGGCAACAAGGAGTGTAGTGCTGGTAATTGGCAGAAAGGGAGAAGTACATGAGGATGAGAGCTGGAAAGCATATGCACTTTTGTGCAGTGTTTAACCAAAAAGTGAACAGTAGAAGAATACATCAGCCAAACAAAAGGAGGTTAAGGGGGCAATGCTCCTAGGGAGGGACACATACAAGTTGGACAATATGAAAGCAGGGTAGCCATCAAATAAGAACCAAGCAAATAAGAACAACAATAAAGCCAAACACTGGCATGCAATGGGTGGCCTTGAGAAGACCTTTACCGTGGTGGAACTTTAGAAAATGTGCAGATGTCCCCATCTATTTCCAACTCTAATCTAGTCAGCAGTGGTGCTGGCCGGGGTCATCGGTAATATGAAATCTTCTAGGGCTGGTGGAACCATCGGCACATCAGGAACAGGTGCTGTTATATCATCAAGGGGACACAGACTCTGCAAGAAGTTGCAGTATAAACCCAGTTAGAGAAACTTCCGCACAGCAGTTGTGGTAACCAGAATCACCTGGTATGGCCCACGCCCGTGGTGTAGTTAATCATCGGTGGGGCAGGTAAGTTGAGCATGAAAAAGGGTGAAGGTCTCTGAGAAAACCTTTTGGATCAGTCAGTCCCAGTCTAATTTGAAGAAAAGATTGCACCCGAAACACCCAAAGTGGTCCCTTGCATTGGAACCATAGGAGGCTGAGAAATCTGTCTCAAATGTGTTGAATGTTCAACTGCGGCATTAGTCCCAGTAGGAACAGCCAAAGTATGCATAGTATTTTCTACTGGTCAGGGCTTATACAGTGGGACCACAGGACCAATAGTTACTGAATTCTCTCCAACTAAAGTTGGATTCACATTGAATCTACATTCAATGTAAATCCAAATTTAGTTGGAGAAAATTTGAGAACTCTTAAGGCTTCTCTACTTTGTTTAAAGCACATTTTTATGCACTGATATAAAATCCATTTTCTCTCTAGATTGTGGGAGGATGAGCAGAAGAATAATTAATGGCTCTTTTTTACATACATACAGGACATAGATCCCTTTCTACTCAATCACCTAACCATTTATAGGCAAAACTTTTACTGGTAGTATGCCCAACCTGAGTTTTAGATAAAATGTTTTGGTAGTATTGGGTTCAACATTATCCATGTATGGCTCTTATTTTAAAAAGTGTTTAAAAGAGATATACTTGTTTCCTAAACCCCAAACATGTCCTTCTGCATCCTATTTGTTCATTACATAAGATTAATAACTGGTCTTTAGGTAAGTGATGCGTCTCCCACAGTCCCACAGATCACTAAAACCCAGGGTATAACGCCAATTTTTTACAGAGGTAAGCCACGGTGTACAGGCCATGTCTAACAAGATATGTTTCTTCAATGAGCTCCTTTATCTCTCAAGTTCAGGGACTGATCAGATGTGAAACCAGTATAAAATTGGGCTGAGATTGGTTACGTGAGCTGTGCTATGTAGTGTCAGATCTAGGTGCAATGGGAGCACGCTCCGGAATGTTAAATGGGATCTCTAGAAATTATTCTTGACTGTAACTGTAAGAACCCCTTTCAGATGGTCATAGGGCACACAGGAGCTCCTGGGCCCAACTGTGGTGGTTGAGGCCTTTTACTCCTGATCCCCGGGCAGGATTGCTATGGATCCTTAGTAACCGGGCCAAGTATCCCATTGGCACTTGACTCACAGCGTATGCATGGTCTGTGCAGTCCAAAGCTCCCTGAGGGGGGATGTGTCAATACAAATTAGTGAACACTGGGTCACAACTTGAAATGCGTGCAGAAGCAGCAATAAATCATTGTCCAGCCAAATGCTCACTTTCATGAAAAAAGAGAAGTATTTTAGTTCTCTTGCTACCCACACAAAGGAAGAATACGACATCCACAAACAATTACACAGTCCAACCCTGAGGTCAGTGATCTAGTGTCTCTCTGGCGATCCCCTGTCCCACTAACTCCTCGCTTTAGCAATTGTGCTTATTTCTCATTCACTATTAGTAATATCCAGGGTATGCCCCACTAGTAATAATACACAAACTGGTGGTGAGGTAAGCAAAGTGCGCACAGGTGTCTGTTCTGGGATATTATTCTCAAAGTTCTGATCACGCTCTACTTTATGTGGTCCCACTGTCACTGGGCCACCAACAATAACTACAATCTATACAAAAGGAGTGTGTGATTCATCCAAATAATGATAGCGTTCCAAGCAGTGCGCTCATATATCGTTCATTCTCTGTGTATCCAACCAAGAAAATCCCAAGGGAGTCTTGTTTAATTGGAAAACCAATTCCGAATTTATTATTCAATCCAAGTTTTTCAACACAAAGGTACATTATCCAATTTATCCAGCCAACACGTTTCATCCTAAGCAGGCATCATCAGGGCTGTAAATTGAAAACAAGCCAGTCAATACTTGTTTTTTCACATACATATTCACACTTTACCACAACATAAATTTTAAATCAGTCACTATGAATATATTAGTCCAGACTCCCTACCTATATCCAATCTAAAAAAACAAAAAGACACGCTCATTCATGAGTTTAAATCAATACAGTCGCTAGTTCCAAAACATATAACCCAGTGTCCCCATTTCGACCATTATAATTGCTTTGTTGATTTTACATCATATACAAAGTATAAGTTTTAGACACTTTATATTACTACATTTCCTAAATTCTGCACACTACAACATATAATATTGTGTTACCTTCTAATATCATAATAATCATATGACTTTAAATTCCATGTTGTGCGCCCATCCTTCTTCTAGTATCAATCTTTGTTTATTGCAAACGTCTAGAATATGAGAGAAAACACCAAGTTGCTCCAGTATATGTAATGTTAGTCCAAGTCTGCTATGCAAGACAACCCTGAAGCCACATTATCACCTATTCCCAACTTCCCATGCTCACACGGGACCCCATGGTCCTGCTGTGTCTCAATAACCTCTATTCACTACCTGTTAATAGTCCTCAAGGTCAGTAGCATGATACTAAATAACTCCTTCTTTTTGCACTGTCCCATATCATTTTATCTCTATTTCTGCCCTCTGTCTCTATGAACATTTCCTCCAAACCCCCGTGCACTCATAAATTATGTTCCACGTTTCCTTCTAGTGTGTCTCCAACACTGTCCTTCTTTCGTACACCTTCATGTTTAAACTGGCTTTTAACCTGGTCTTTTAAACTCCACTTCCACCAATCAGTGTTCATTCAAAGTCTCCAGTGTGCTCTCTTTCTGGTCCACATATCTTTCAACCAATCCATAACCTTGTTACTCAGTAGGTTCACTTTACTGATCACTCAATTCCCACTGAATTCAGCCGGGTTTCCATTTTTCTAATTCAAAATCTACTTCCACCAATCAGCATTCATTCTGTTTTGCCGAATCAGGTTTCCTCTCTGGTCCCCCTGTCCTCCAGCCAATCATCTTCATTCTCACCTGCCCGGGGTGCCGCCTTTCACCTGTCCTGCCTGACCCAAAGCGTAAAGTTATTACTCAGAAGGTTCAATCTGCCAATCACTCCATTCCCGCTAAAGTCCGCCTGTATAGATTATGCCCCACAAGTAGTCCGAGTCTCAAGGGTCCAGTAAGTCTCTGATTTTAAGTGAATAGTGTTCCAGCACAAATAGCTCAGGGTGAGGAGTTCGCCTAACAGCTAGGGCGGTCGACCTCGAATCTGGGGCACTGGGATCAAGTCTCGACAATGACGCTGAACTTCCTGTGATTCTGGGTAAACCCCTTCATCTCCCAGTGCCTAACAAAAGTGAATGTGTCCTCATGTAATGCAACTGTTGCTATGTAAAGTGCTCTGATACCCGATTCGGGTCAAGTTTGCGCTATATAAAACTCTGGGGAAAAAAAACATGTGCTCAATGTAGCAGCAAGTTACTCTGGGGCCATCAGGCTCGAAAAAAGTCTTACATTCTCCAGCAGAAGGGAAGTGCTCTGAGTCCTAGATTGTGTCAAGTTCGCAGGAGCTCCTACCCAACTCAGGTGGGTCTGCCACATGGGGACACAGTGGCTTAACTCAGTGGGTGCAGGCTCTCTCCCTTGCAGACATTAAAGGTTTCCTGCAGCTTCTTTTGTGGGGTAAGTGTTTACTCACTCCTGATGGAGGGGTGGCAACAACAACCCTGTTCTTGGTCCCTCGCAATGCTCCTACAGAGTTCTCCCTTATCCAATGGGGTAGAACATGTTGCAGTCCTTGGTGCTTCTGGTGACTTCTTTGGATAAATAGGGTCACCATCACTCGCTGTTCATGGGCTGTAACCCAGTCAGCTTGACAAAGTTATGCACAAAGAACCTTCCTGTCATTGTGGTGGTTGCTGCACCTCTACTGCACAAGACTTTGGTACTGACAGCATGGCCGTCTTACCACTGTGGCTCCTTTTAGCTAACAGGGTGGCGCACCACTACAGCACAAAGCTTTGGTCGTTAGTTCAAGGCAATCTCCAATCAATCAATCAATCATTCAGATATTTGTAGAGCACACTACTCACCCGTGAGGGTCTCAAGGTGCTGGGGGGGGCGAGGGGGGAGGGAGCAGCAACTGATCGAACAGCCAGGTCTTGAGGAGTCCCCTGAAGGTTAGCAGGTCCTGGGTCTGTCGCAGGTGGGTAGGGAGGGTGTTCCATGTCTTGGCAGTGAGCTGGGAGAAAGATATGCCGCCGGAGGTCGTTCGGCAGATGTCACGTGACTATCTTCACAGCGGCCATCTCCTGGCATATGGAGGGTACTGAGTCAGTCCTGTACACAGGTAACAACCTGGCTAGTCCAGCAGCCATTTTTTCACACAGAGAGTCCAGTCAATAGGGCTCCCCACTGGACCTCGCCCCCTCCAACACTTCTCTTCCTAATAGGGTTCACTAGTATTGGCAAGTTGACAGGCGCTGGTGATCCAGGCTTCAGGACAGGCGGTCTTGGATTCCCTGGGAGATGTTCCCTCACCCTCCAGGGAGACTGGCAGGCCTTTGTCCCCAGCCCTAGTCATAGGCAGAAGTCTTGCATTGCTTCCCCTCCTCACACAGCCTGTCTAGCTGCTTAGCAGATGACAATTTTTGGGGTCTGAGCCTCCACTTCTTATAGTCCTTTCCAGAACCAAATGTGATTTAGGGTCTCAGTCTTTGAAGTTTTATGTTAGGGTTCTGCTTCTTTTGAAGTGCATGCTCCTCTGCTTCCTATTTTCTCTCTTGAAAAGTAGTCTGCCACAGCAGGGATGTTTTCGAAGATGATAGTCCCACAACACAGGACTTGGGAGGGAATGACTAGAGTTCACTCGTGGATGCCAGCCACAGTGATATGTGCATCAAAAGCTTAGCCGAAGGCTCCTAGCACTACTGTTCTATGATTTTCTTATCAGTCCCAGTTTCTTTCTGAGATGTGCCCAGGCACCTTCCTTGTGACCTCTCACTCAATCAATGAGCAACCTTTGAAGTGTACTGGGGAGGCCTGGTCCTCCCATTCCCAGTGTGTGTCCCACCATTCTTACAGGAATGCCACAATTCACAAATCTCTCTGGGGGATCTCTCTACCTCCAGTCTATGTTTCACAGTGCAGGTCTGAGTCTCCCAAACTGGAAACCAGGGCCCTCAATTCATTGTAGCATCCACAGGCACACATACACCCAATGCATTTATATAGCATACACACACTATGCAGCACTGCATCCTCCTTGCTTTGTACCATTCAGAGGCACACATACATTACACATTTGCATTCACCATGGGCTCACTGGCCAGCAATGTATCCTATATGTACTGTACCACTCATAGGCACACATACTCCCAGCGCAGTCTCCTATCATATCATATGTGAACTGTATCCTTTATGTATCGTACCATACACACATACACTCAGCACGTGTTTATCCTGCACGCACTGTACAGCACGACATCCTCTACCACTGATAGGTGCGAGTATTTTGAGTACATAAAAACAGCATACACTCACTGTTCAGTTCTGCACTATCCTTACACAAATGCTTTAACTTATTCAAAAGAAAACAAAGGGCAGAATAATTGGGGAAGTAATAGATCTCTGCTTTAAGATGGCTGGAATCTACTTGTAATTTCACTTTATGTTTATGTTAGACATCAGTTTGGCTACAGTTGGTTTTAAAAAAAAGTTCAAAGAAAACTTCTGAGCTGCAGAGATCCAACATTGCATAAGGTTAAAGATTAGGCTAAAGGTATAGAACGCTCTTCTGTGTAATGAAGACTGATGGCTGAGGAACCCTCATTCAGTTCTACTTCAAATGTTAACTCTGTGCTTGAGTCAGAAACAGTTAGGACTGTTTCTGTGAGAGACACATTTGCAAAATCAAACTTTTAAAGAATGAACAGTGTTTGCTACAGGTGTGGACCTAGAGCTCACTTAAGTTATAATCTTAGTTATCCTGTACAGGGTATACACTGCATTGATTGCAAAAAGAACGGTCACTTTCAAAGTGTATGTAAAAGTGGCAAACTATCTGTAAAGGTTGGCAGTGTTGAGTTGGGTAAAGTGGAAAATTGTACATAGGACTTATCCAAAATAGTACTAATTGTAGCTAAATATATGGATATTTTCTCCAACGCTAGAGGACCTTGGTGTGATCTCTCTTTAAATATGATGCCTGATTAGGGAGCGCCCATCTCTATTATTTCTGATACCTTGTTTTTTTAAACATTGTGGAGGGCAGATGGTGTTGAAAGCTCCTGATGTAAATCCCAAGGCGATCGGTGACCAAGTTATAGAGATGCTTGGTTATTGTATGTATTCTGTTATGAATCTGGGTAGGAAAATTGAAACTTCATTTTATGTGGCCTTGAAGGGAAAACATATTGTTGGGTGGCACGATCTGGTGGAATTAGAGAAAATATTGGTTCTAGGCTCAGACATGCCTGTGATTTCCAATATTCCCATTTCTCTAGTTGAAAATACTAATGATGATACTGTTACCAATGTTGTCGACAAGTTTCCGGATGATTTTTAAGAAATAATTGGTAATATCACCAAGTTAGATCACAGAATCAGACCTATGAAAAATGATATCCAAGTTACTCACAAAGTAACATTGGTACCTTTAATAGTGAGAGATGAGTTTAGGAAACAGGTTGTCGAAGTTAGTCTCTGAGGGCATTATACAAGAAGCCAGTTCTACAGAGTGGGTCAACCCTATTTTTAAAAATGAGGTGTGGTTCGTTTGTGTCCTGACCTTTGTTCATAGTTGATTGTCACCTGCTTCCTAAAATCCACAAATTGCTAGCTAATCTAGGTCAGGCAACATTATTTTATTTACTTGATATGAGACTGGCATGTCATCGATATCCCTTTAGCACCTAAATCGCAAAAGTTAACTACCTTTGTCACTCGGCTTTCTTAGATTGCTATTTGGAATAGCTCAGTAGCCAGTGTTTTTAAAAAACTAATGGACATGACTTTCAGTGGGATTTCTGGGGTGCAAGCTTACCAGGACAATGTTCTTGTTTTTGCTGACAACATACAAGAACAAAATTTCATTTTGGATAAGCTTCTCATTGTTTTGAGAGAGATTGGCACCACTCTCAGAAGAGATAAATGTCAATTTTAACTCTACACCTGGATTATTTTGATCATTTCATCACTTCCCAGGGCATTAAGTCAACATTTTCCCTAATTCAAGCAATTCAAGATGCTCCTGCCGCCAGAGATAAATATGCTCTTTACTCTTTCTTTGGTTTAAGTGAACATTATTCATGTTTTATCCAGGGTTATGTGTGTATTGTGCAGCCTATGCTAACTTACTCAAGAAAGATGAAAAATGTGTATGGTCGGATCTTGTCAATGAGGCTTTTTTAAACGTCAAGGAACTTATTATTTTGGCGCTTGCTCCTTCACCATATTGTTCTGGCAAAAAATATTTTTAACCATGGATGCTAGCCAGATTGGTCTTTATGCTGTGTTATTTCAGTGTGCACAGGACAAAGAACAGACTATTGCTTTTTCTTCTTGTTCCTTGAAACAACCAGAACTTAATTAATGTACAATTGAAAAAGAAGCACAAGCTTGTTAGGCCATTCCAACGTTTAGAACCATTTTATGCGTCTTGTGTCTTGATTTATACACATGCCACAAACCATTAGTTTACATGCTTAATGGCAAAGGTTCAGGGAAGGCATTTGCCAGACTTATCGGGTTGATGTCACAGCTTCAAGAATACAATTTCACTGTAAAATGTATACCTTGATGCAATAATTTCAGAGGGGATTGTTTGTCTAGGTTGCCTATTGTTGATGTAGTGGATGTACAGGACAATGATGTTGAGTGTGTGGTGGCAAAGGTGGAAGATGTCTTGGAAGGTAAAGGTTTGATTTCATCTCAGAAATGGCTTGATGCTTTGAAAGATGATGCTATGTTACAAACTGCTATAAATGTTGTCGAGGTTGGGTGGCTTAAGGAAAGGACTTTAGAAGCTGCTTTGAGGCCTTTTGCTCAAGTTTCACATGAATTATCAGTATCAAAGGATGTCTTGGTAGCACATGATTTTTGTTTTCTTCCTGTTTCCATTACGGAACATTTGATTCATCTAGCACATCAAGGTCATCTTGGGGTGAATGCCACCTGCAAAAATGCATGCCCATCTTTGGAATCACAGGTTTCCAAATGGATTGATTGTTGCAATGAGTGCCTCTTGTCAGATAAGCATTGCAAAATTAAAGACACCCAACATACGATCCTTTTAACCAAT
Source organism: Lissotriton vulgaris (assembly GCF_964263255.1). NCBI lineage: Eukaryota > Metazoa > Chordata > Amphibia > Caudata > Salamandridae > Lissotriton > Lissotriton vulgaris. The sequence continues at coordinate 748,409,804 of NC_141685.1, read as the reverse complement.
GATACTAGGGTAAATATTGCTTTAGACTTTGCTGGCCCATTTGAGATGCTTCCCACAGACTAAAGGTATATGTTGGTGTTAATTAATTACTTTTCGAATTCGGTGTGTTTTATTTCTGCTCCCAAAACCAATCCAGCAACTACATTCTTGGAAAAAGTATTTTGTATTGGAAAAAGTTTATTTGCGTTGAAGTTGTCCATACAGAACTTGTAAAAATCAATGGTACCCATTGAAGATGAGACAGTTTATTGAGTTTTTTCACATAAACAGATATGCATGTTTCCCTGTATTCTCCCTCTTCCAATGGCTTGGTAGAGAGGATGAATACGTTTCTGAAAGAGGGTGTTCAGATAGCCATGGCTTTGGGGTACGTAGATAAGAAATTTTAGAGAAAGAAATTGTGGTCATATCTTATAACCCCACATAGTACCACTGGTCTTTCACCTTTTAAGCTGTCACAGAATAAACTACCAAGGTCCAAGGTTTGTTTTGAATGGATAAAGTACATGGAAAATGATTCAGATCATTTGTCACAAAGTTGGAGGAAGAAACTTGTGACTAAGGTGTCTTTGCAACAGGACATTTGTAGAGACTGTTTTAAAAAAGACCTCATGGTAAATCCCTCTCCTTTGAGGATGGGGATGCAGTTCTTATTAAGAAGCCCAATAAAGTGAGGAAGGGTCAATCAAAGTGTATGTCCCCTTAGCAAATTGCTAAAATGTTTAAAGGTACTGTTGGGATTCTGAGAAAAGGCTGGTGGAGTACCAGGCGTTTAGTGAAGTTGTCACAAGACCAATCTGAGAGAATTTTGTCCTGTAAAACTGTGCCTCAAGGACCTGGTTGAGATAGATCCTGGTGGCTTATATCTAGTGAACTAATTCCCATGTACTCCAATTTAACTTCCCAGTTGGCTTCCAATGGACTCTCTCATTCATCTGTATTTTCGCCAGCATAAACATCAAGGTTGCTTATATCTATGGATTCTTCTGAGACGCGTGCTGTTCTTCTGCCCTGCCTATTCTGCAATTAGAAAATGCTGGTTGACACCTATTTGTAAGAACTTGGGACTTTTGCATTTCACACAGGCCTGTAGGATATTGGCTCATGATACTCATCCTCCCATTGTGTTTGCGGTTTCTCGTTATCTATTTAAGATGTGGCGTAGGAGACAAACCTTTTTAACTTAATTGCTGTATATACTGTTTTAATGTCTTATATTCCGATAACTTCTAGTTTAATTCTTTCTTAAACATTTTATAATTATTTATTGTTTTAATGTTTGTGCTGATACATTTTATATGCACTTTTTATGGTCTTTTGACCGAAATAAAGTTATCAAGCAAGAATTTATTATTCATGACTTTAACCATTTCTTTCAATTCAGCAATTTCTCTTATCAATCCCTCATTTGTCTTCATCAGCTTACAATCAGGTTCTGTGCACTATACCATTCAATGGAGTTTGGGTGTCAATGCCCACTTTTGTATTGGGCTTGGGATATGCTGATCTTCCTTCTGGGGTGTTGGTGGGATGTATCAACTTTGACCAATTACCGTGGGAATGAGATGAGTGCTTAGACACAAGTGCCTCATTTGTTTTGTCGAGCCAAACTGAAACATTACCTGGCACTGAGTTTTTCCTAGTATTTTGTGTTTGTGACTTTACTCTTCTGTTAACCTAGAGCCTGCATTATGAAGAGACAGATTGGTAACATTCTGGCGTTTTTTAGTGCTCGAATCACCTCTCTTTGAGTTTAGCAAGGACTCTGCCTTTTTAATCAGATTGTTGATTTTTGTCATTGCACAGTTTTCAACTTCATGCCTCACAGTTTTCATGTCCTTAACTGCTCACTGGCTTCAATCTACAGCGTTCCTTTTTTCATTTCTTTATATAGAACAGGCTACTGTCAGGTTTAAACTATGTGCCAAAGATGCCTACTAAATTGAAATTAAACAGCAGTGTTTTTTATGACAATAGTCGGCTGAAAACTTTGCACGAAATGTTGGAATCCGTTCTCTGGGTTTGATGAATAATGGTAATCCGAACAACAGAAAACACAGCCCTGCCTTCCATTCTCTGCCCAATGACAGGGAAAGATGGCGTGCCTGCGACCCAGGCTTTGCCTCTGCACGGCCCGCCTCTGTCCCACACAGCAGGATTTTATTTGTGCTTTATACCAAAAGGGTGACAGTAACAGGACTCTCACAATGGCAGTTTCTTCAGGGCAGTAGTGTTGGGGTATGGGGTTTAAAAAAGAGAAAATTGCACTTATTTGCCGTCCGCCGCCGCCATCCTGCTTCTGTTCTTTTGGCGATGACGCACTGTCCCACGGAGACAGGAAGCACACAGGCTCCCAGACTCCCTTAGCCAATCCCGACGCTGCTGTCACCAGCATGACTGCAGTGTCGTAATTGGTCTGAGCACCATGGTTCGGCGCTCAGAAATGAGTGGGAGGCTGTGCATGTACTCCACTCTACCTTGCAATACAGCCAGGTGGAGAACATGCTAAGTGTGCATGATTGTCTGGCCGGCCCAAGACGGCCCACCAAACCGTAATGCGTATTAAGAAGTGTCCACCACTCCTCCCCCTGCTGGCTGACAGCCCAACCCCACCCCACCCCCACCTAAAACAAAACTAGGTAAGTACGGAAAAAATAAAAGGATAATAACATTGTGTTATTATCATTTTATTTATCCTGTGGGGCGACGTTCCTCCGCCTTAGCAGAGGAGCTGCTGCTGGACCTTGCTGCACAGATGACTTATGGGGGATGGAGTCCTAGTGAGCTGCCACAGCAAACAAAAATAAAGTCTTCCTTTCAGTTTGACCCTTGGGGCTACATTATTCTGTGTGAATCTCTTTCCCAGCTTCTTCTTATCTTCAACCAGGGCCAAAAGGTCGGTTTATGTAGGATATAGCAGATACAGAGCCAGGGCTGCCATTACAGGTGTAAAGTACTCCACAAACAATGGAATGAAGAATAAGTACTTTATTCCCAAATTACGCCACCCACAGGAACAGCTTCTAGCTCTCTGTGGCTTGTCGCAGCAACTGTCAGGACGCAGAGCTTACATTCCAATCTGGAATGCCGAATGCAATTGTGGCAGCCTGAACGAGCCACTTATGCACGAGCCATAAACATAACAACAGGTTTTTTATATGCAGTTAGGACCATTTTCTCCAACACAGGAAGTGTAGCTTCCAGCGGCAATGGCTGTTACCTCCTCAGCAGGATCTGACTGAGAAGCTGATGGTTGCCGATCAGATGTTTACTGGTACCAAGCTTATTAGCTGAGGGGTCATTAATGGCTCAGAGTTCCACTTTTCAAAAGCCCCCTTTTCTTAATGTACTATTACTAGTGTCCATGAATGGCAATATTCTTGGTTCACTTGAAAATTGAAGTGAAAAAGTCCCTGACACTCCTTAGATCCTTGTATTCTCTACTCTTTCTTTTAGGTCCACTGAGAGGCTAATGACTCCAGCTGAATCCCATGTTTAACTAGCATTGGCACTGATATGTAATTGCTCTTGACATTAGAGGATTTTCAGAAAGCGTGACAGTAGTTGTCAATGTGAACAATTTGTGAACCCCCCAAGAACTTACCTCTGACTTCAGAGTACCCTTGGTGCTGAGTCGAGTCAGATAAGATGTACTCATGGCTTTCATTATTTGTTCATGACCAGCATTTCAAATATGGTTTTACTATGTTGTGTCTTCACCCTACTAAGATCCAGTGCTGGGGAGTCACAGCCAGAGAGCCTCTTGAGTGATCCTATGCCACTAAATCTCCTTCCTGGATGAAGAGGTACATGAAATAATACTGGGAATATGGGCCACCATAGAGCAAACATGTTGATGCTTGTGGCTCTCTAACTCTTCAGACACTTTTGAAGAGAGGAGAGTTTGTTGAAATGGCTTAGGGCAATCTTAAAATTACTTAAGGATAGGAGAGCGTAATGAATCGAAAAAGCAATAAGGATTGTTTATTACAGCAGTTGTGGATTTTGGGACATTTTTAGTCCAGATTTGCTATCTGGTCACAAACATTTGTACCACTCTCAAGCTGAAAATTTGGAAGACGCAAGGCACATGCTAAGTGTCATGCTGTTGACCATCAGGCTTGTTGTACTAGGACAATCGTACTGCTGGTCTCAACTCCCTACGTTTCAGCCCATCTCAGCATTCAAGGCTAAAAAAAAATGGCCTCACATTTATACAAAAGATTCCAGTGTCCACACAGTTTTGCAGATTAGGGACTCCCTGACAATAGCTGACAAACACACCCAATCCCTTCCTTGCAGGAATGACTGCAAGGCTTGGGAACAAAAATGCGGCCTAACAGAGCAGAAAGCTGCACTCGGCACTAGATGTAGATGTACATGCTCTGAGCTCATGTGTTTTGTGGAGGACCATTTCTATAACTATCAGACTTTTCCACATTACTGTGTCCTCCTGCATAGTATCCTCATGTAATCATCTCAGGCCTGTTCATTACTCCCTATTACCTCTGAGTCCCTATTGGCAGTGCCCTCATGGCAGTGTGCTCAGGTCACAGCCCTGGCTCCATCATCTGTGCCCCTTTATCAGTGTACCTGCATATTATCCCCATGTCAGTGGGAGAGTACCAAATACTGTGCCAGTGTCCCCCAGTGGGCCAGTGTGTCTGTCACTTAATTAGTAAGTGTACCAGTTTCCCAGCAATCAGATTACAGCTGTGGCCCCATTGCCCATACCCCTTTATCAGTGTTATCAGTGCACAGGTGCATTGTACCCATGTCAGTGTGAGAGTCCCAATGTGCTTCTGTTTCTGTCACTTTAGCAGTCAATGTCTCAGTTTCCCCAAGTAAGAACTAGTGTCCTTGTTGCAGAGTAGTAGTCTATTAACCAGGGCTCCATTGTTAATGCAACGTTCAATGTAAATAGTATCTTAATAACAGATTTGGTGTCTGTGTCCCTGCGTTGTCACATTGTTGAATGTGTAGCCTTTATACCATCTTCAGTCTGCTTCAAAGTTTTATGGTGGAAAAGGAGAAGTAGAGGCCGCGACAAGGATGGTAGGGGCTTTGGCGGATAAGAGTTTGAACAAAAGATATGTCCAAGTGACAGAAAAAGTTCATCATGGTTATGTGAAGAGGTATTGGTATCCCATTTTGTTTAAAGAATAATAGCACTCACTCAAAGCAGGGAGAGCAGACCGCTGCATGCATGCAGATTATATTGCATTAATAGCAATTAACCGAATCATTAATCCCGATAGTTTCACCTTGTTTAGTACACCTGTTGTCAGTGGTTAATTTGTAAAAAAATAAGTGCCAGGGCTTTCGTCAAAAGGTCACTGCAGCTTGTACCACACATTGCTCCACTTCATTATAACACTCCAATTTACCTGGCAAAAAACTTGAACTATATCTGGTTGAACCGGATCCTAAGAAATTCTAACGCTCTACTATTGAAACCACAAAAATGAAAGAAGAAGAAAACTTACAACGGCACCTTCTTAGGTATCGCTCCAAGAATATGGAACGCTCTTCCTCCCGAAATCAGAGCTAACCCTTCGACCGCCTCAATCAAAAAAGAAGTAAAGGGTTGTTTCTGAAAAGCTACCTGCCAATATAGACTTGAAGTCATCAAACTAACTTTTATTTCATGCTTACAGTTGGATCTATCTTTTCAACTATTCAATGCTTTGATTCTTCATATTTAATATGATCGCCTTCTGTTTGTTTAACTTTCTTTTATGGTTTTCTTATATGTACAGTGTTCTCATACCCTGTTGGGTCATGTTCGCGCTTTTCAAAACTTTACAAATAATAAATAAATAAATAAATATGCTGCCAATGTTATGTTATGTTATGCTATGCCCTTTTGTATAGCGCTCGAATCACCGGGAGGCATCTCGGCGCTTTACTCAGAATACTCCGGATAGGAGGGAAGCGCAGGGGGAAAAAAAAGGGAGCCTAGTACAGGAAGGCCTTTAGCATTTACCTAAAAGTTAAATAGGAGGGTATATCTCGTAAGTAGGCTGGGAGACTATTCCAGTACTTGGGAGCCAGGAAGGAAAAGGCCAGGCCCCCAGATCTGTGGAGCCTAATGCGGGGCACTTGGAGGAGCTGGAGTGTACTAGATCTCAAGGAACGACTAGGGGTATACTTTTTTTGATTCCTTTGAAGATACAGGGGGCCCTGTCCCTGGAGAGCACAGTAAGTCAGGCAGCAAATTTAAAAAAAGGCTCTCTGTTTAATCGGAAGCCAGTGCAGCTTTCTTAGTAAGGGACGTGATGATGATCCTGACGGCATATTCAGGACCAACCTGGCCGCCGTGTTCTGAACTACCTGAAGTTTTTTCAATGAAGTGATTCCGACCTCTGCCAGTAAGGCATTCCCATAGTCCATACGGCTAAGGACTAAGGCTTGGGTCAGAGTTTTGCGGTGTTCCGTCGGGACAAAAGGTAGAATTTTCCTCAGTAGCCTAAGCCTGTAGTAACAGGATCCAGAGACTGAGGCTACATGGTCTTGCATAGATAGAGTGTGGTTTAGTTTAATGCCCAAGTTGTTCACACACTGTTTGGGTATTGGTGACAAGCCTAATTGTCGTGGCCACCAGTCCTCCGACCATACTGCTGCAGCTTTCTCTAGAAGCATGACTTCCGTTTTGCCCGGATTTAACTGGAGACAGTTGTCGGTCATCCAGTTAGATATTGCGATAATTCCTGAGACAAAACTGAGTCTATCTGCTTCCAGGTTCTGACTGATGTTAAATAGCAGCAGGTTGTCATCCGCATACGAAATGACTTCGAACCCCAGAGCTTCCACTACCCTCGCCAAAGGGGCCATATAGATATTAAACAAGGTGGGGCTAAGGCAGGAGCCCTGGGGAACGCCTTTGTCTAAGGAGGTTTTTTCTGCTTGGTGAGGGCCCATGATGACCATTTGAGAGCGCTCAGTCAAAAAATGTTGGAGCCATTTGAGAGCTAGACCACCAATGCCGAAGGAGCTTAGCCTCTCCTCCAACCTAATATGGGAGATGGTATCAAAGGCCGCGGAGAGGTCAAGCAAGACCAGGATAGCTGATCCACCCATATCCACCGTAGTTCTCAAAGAGTCTGTCACCGCTACAAGGGCCGTTTCTGTACTGTATCCTCCACGAAAACCTGACTGCGAGGGGTACAGGATACCATTTGTCTCCAAATAACAGTTAAGCTGATAGTAAGAACAGATCTATTAACCAGGACTCTTCTAAAAGTGTCACAATTCGGACTACTTAAGGTCCTCAAAGTTATAAGAATGGCTTGGACGGCAGGTATCATTTTTAATGTATATTGAGTTGTTAATTAACTGTTGTTGTGGTTATCCCTAAATTAGTCAGACAGGGGCACCTTGTGGCAGATTGTCTCAAGTGAAGGTGTTGACAGTTAAGTATCAGTGCTGAGCGTTGGAAATCATAGGCTCAAATTAAGCACCGCCTGATGTTCTGATCTTTTCAGAAAGGAGTGTGTGTGTGTTTTTTGCAATGCAGTACAAAACTAAGTTAGCAAACATATTTATTTGTAGTAATGTAGCATAACAATGTTTCCTTCTTGTTTTAGAAAGGGAAATTCTGTACAAGAAAGGAAAGTGGTCTTTTCACAGAGTAGGCCTTGCAGTTTATCTTGCAGCTTCCACTTATATCCATGTTGGGAAACAGTTGGGACAATGCGGGCAGAGGCAGGCATGTTCTAAATTTGCAAGCACTACCATGCTTGCCTTAACCACACACATGCCTTAACCATGCATATGAGCGGTTAATCAAGAGTGCGGTCTAGTTGCTGGCTGGAGGAAGCAGGAATCAGGAGGGCTTGGGAAAGGATGTTGTGAGGTAAGTGGGGCTGGGGTTAGGTTTTGGAGGGAGTTTGTTTGCATGGTTCTGGGGTGGGGGTTGGGGCTGGGGTAGTTTTTAGGGCTGAGGGGACAGAGTAGTTTTCAGGGCTGGGGGGTCAGGTAGTTTTCAAAGCCTGGGAGTGTTGGGGTCATTTTCAGGGCTGGGGACTTGGGGTAGTTTTCAGGGCTGGGGGTTCGTTTTCAGGGCTGGGGGACGGGGTTATTTTTTAGGAGTGAGGGGCTAGTTTTAGACGGCTTGGTGCCATTTTAGGGCTGATGGCATGGGGATGGATTGTAATACTTTTTAGGGCTTAGGGTACAGGGATCGTTTTTAGGGCTTTGGGGGGGGGGGGGATTGGGAAGCTTTTAGGGCTCCTGGGGCTCAGTGTAGTTTTAGGGCTTAGAAGAGGATGGGGTCGTTTTTCTGACTGGGTCATGGACGTTTTTAGGATACGTGGTTTTGGTTTTCAGAAGGGAGACAGTGGTTTTAGGAGTCAGGGCTGGGGCAGGGGTCAGAGTGGTTAAGACTTATCCGTCAAGTCTTTACCACAGATATGTCTTTACCACACATGCCTTAGCATCGCATAATTCATTGTAAAGGCATGAGTGGTAAAGGCATATTCAAGTTTAAAACATGTGTTGTTGAGAGGGCGTGGAACCGGCATGCGTGGTAAACACATACGTAGTTCCATCCCTCAACCATCCATGTTAGATATGTTTGTATATAAGCAAGCATTTCTTTTGAAAAATCATTGTCTTTTAATCTCATATACCCTGCTTGGCATTTACTGAGGCCAAACATTAATAAGGGCTGGCACAATCCTGGCCGCCTCCCCACCCCGTCGCTACAACCCTGTGCTTCAGTGTCCCACAAACAGGTAGTAAGAGCTCTACAAATGCTATCATTCGGTGCAATTTTTAGAGAGATGAACAGCTTCCAAGTGAAAAGTAAATGAATTATACGGCCTCTTCTTCTTAAATCCTACTCCAAGCTAACTGCGCAGATCACTGCTATAAGAAATAGTTTTATTGATTGAGGGGGCGAAAACCCTTTTCAAGTAACAAGAAATCCTTGTCAGGGTTAAAACACAAAAGTCACTAAATTAGCCTGTGCTTAATCCTCCGGCAGCTTTGTGCAAAAGCAGGCTGGCTTAACTTAAGGCAGTGTGTTAAGTATTTATGCAGCACACAAACAGTAATAAAGTGAAAACACAACACAAGAGATACTCCAAACCAATTTAGAAAAATAGAGTAAAATGTAATAAATAAAATGAGGCCAAAACCACCAACATTCAAACAGGAGAACGGGAGATATGCAATTGTAATGTGCCACATGACCAGGGTGGGTAACAGCTCCTTGAATAATACTGGAACCGACAGGAATACCATCCCCCCCCCCCCCCCCCCCGCCAATGGCATCTAGGTTTCACAAATTATGTCACATCCTGGCGATGGAACACCTGTGCCACAAGCTCTCCCAAACAGAATAGAAATTCACCCACACCTGGGGCCCATTTTTTATTTACCTCTCCAAACTGGAACATTTTTGACTAAACGCTGAATGTACCCCTCTCCTTTCCCCTATTTAGAAGCAACACTTCTGCTCCCCCTTCCTCGGCACACTTGGGACTTTCCTGGTTACCTCTTTCTCGCCTCCAACCCTGCTCCTAAGTGGAATGGGCTACTCTTCGTTACTGAAACTGCACCCTGCCGGCGGCCACCCCCACTGCCATCATGCAGTGTCTACAATGCTGTGTTGTAATATTATCACACATGTTGCTTATCGTTGTTGAAAATAATTGTAAAATCAATAAAGATATTCAAAACAGGGGGCTTGCCAAAGGACACACCGTATGAGTGGCTACGCTAACCTCCTGCAATTTATTGGGTATCTAGTACCGAAATGTTTTGCTTTCCAGCTGAACACTTGCGTGAATGGAAGAGGCAGTCAGGCAAGGCTCGAGCTACACGACCGGCTCGGTCCTGGTCCCATGCGTATGGCGAGCCAAAACAGAGCCTCATCATGCCTTCACTGCGCCACCATTGCCCTCCATATCACATTTCTAAAGGGCATAAAACTCAAGACGTACAACATGCGTGCATGAAACCCAGTGAGCTGCTACCTTGCTGTGTGTGTCTGAGGTAAAGGTGAGTTCTGATTAGCACATGTCTCTGAGGTCAAGGTGACTTCTGATTTGCACATATCTCTGAGGTCAACATGTCTCTGAGGTCAAGGCACGTTCTGATTAGCACATGTCTCTGAGGTCAATGCGAGTTCTGAAAAACACATGTCTCTGAGGTCAACATGTCTCTGAGGTCAAGGCGAGTTCTTATTAGCACATGTCTCTGAGGTCAAGGTGAGTTCTAATTAGCACATCTCTGAGGTCAAGGAGAGTTCTGATTAGCACATGTCTCTGAGTTCAAGGCGAGTTCTGATTAGCACATGTCTCTGAGCTCAAGGCGAGTTCGGTTTAGCACATGTCTCTGAGGTCAAGGCGAGTTCTTATTAGCACATGTCTCTGAGGTCAAGGGGAGTTCTGAATAGCACATGTCTCTGAGGTCAACATGTCTCTGAGGTCAAGGCGAGTTCTTATTAGCACATGTCTCTGAGGTCAAGGTGAGTTCTAATTAGCACGTCTCTGAGGTCAAGGCGAGTATGATTAGCACATGTCTCTGAGGTCAAGGGGAGTTCTGAATAGCACATGTCTCTGAGGTCAACATGTCTCTGAGGTCAAGGCGAGTTCTTATTAGCACATGTCTCTGAGGTCAAGGTGAGTTCTAATTAGCACGTCTCTGAGGTCAAGGCGAGTTATGATTAGCACATGTCTCTGAGTTCAAGGCGAGTTCTGATTAGCACATGTCTCTGAGGTCAAGGCGAGTTCTGATTAGCACATGTCTCCGTAGACCTGCAGGAGGCGGCCAAGTTTGTCTTTCTCATGGATGATTTTGTTCTCAATTACGTGATCCATCCATTCCCTCTGTACTGTACCTTACTGTACATTAAGTTATCGCAAGGCAGTAGTGGTAATAAAAATAGTCTGTTGCCTTCCCTTATACTTAATTTTTCTCAAGGCAGACATTTTGACATTTTATACTTATGTCGAGGCAGATTGAGTGATGCTTGTATTTATTCATCATAGTGTACTGTACTCATTCAGGTCATGAAATAATCGAACACACAACAATGTGTTCGTAGGTGGTAAAAGGGAAGGGGATATTTATCCAGTGGCTGAATAGCTACATGTACAGTCAAGAAAAGCTAGTTTAAATTCCACGTTCCCCATTTGACCAAATTGTGTGATTCTAGGCAAGTTACTTTGCTTCATTGTGCCTCATTTTACAACTCCGAGAGAATGTGTAGTCTATGAAAGCCTGACTTACGTATGGTTTATTAGATGCTAATACCCCGCATACAACAACTGTATGTACAGAGCTAACGGCAAACTGACATCCCTTGGTTCACTAACAGCAGTGCAATGTGAGGGCATTGGCATCTCTTCTGCGTCAAGGACATGGATGGAAATGCTGCAACATTGCATTTTTGTATTGTTTAATTCCCAATTTATTAGATTATTAAATATTTTATTATTTACCTAGATGTCAGTGAATCTGCCCTTTTTATGCTCTGGTTACGCAGCGCAGCTGTCGCCAGACAAATATGTGAGAATCGCCTGGTGAGGGGTTTTCGATTCACCCGCATGTTAGAAGCCAGGAATACATACATGTTTTGATTGGGCAGATGATTTCTGCTTCCGCCAAAAAGGCACTTGCCCTCCACACAGCTGTGATCATTGTGTTCATCCCACCTAATGAGCTTGTACTTTCAGGGTCACACAAATGATGTAATGCTATCAAAGAGTTTAAGATAACTAGATCATTTATGATGATTTTCTCTTCCAGCAGCACAGATGGGATGAGGACCGTCATTAACCTACATGCGTTTTAGATCTGGCTTGACAGTACAACTCTCATCTGACCTTTAAACCTACACCAATATTATTCTACAGTTCCTTGCTTCCACATAAATACATAGTCATTCCCATGCTATCTACTTGTAATGCTTCACATTACCATACAACATTTCTTTAAAACTAGCCAGGGCTTAATTTGTGCCGGTGCTTTCCGGTGCTTAGCACCGGCACTTTCTTGGCAGGGCCGGGTCTACACTCTTGCACTGCACGCACCAGGCGTACGTCACATTTTTCAATGTAAGTTCATTTTACAGTAGTATTGTGATGTATGAACTCAACTCTGCCAGACTCTCTTGCCGTGCTGGGCCCGCAGCCTGTTTTTCGCATCTTTCGGCGAGGAGTGAGTCACACACACTAACACTGGCTGTATTCTTATTCAGGCTGAAATACACGTAACTGTGTTGTTGGGCGGCAAATGGGCGTGGCATCATCGCACTGCGCGCCTCGGAGGCCTTCTCACCACTTACTGGCTGCTGTGGGCGGGACGGAGGTTTCTGCGTATTTTGAGTTGCCAGCCCCCCAACATAACCACCACGTGACCGTCCGCAGCGCGCAACAGGCAGATGAGCTCTCTCAAGTCACCACGAGCTGAGCATCGCGCTTTAAAGTTGGCCCCGTCCCCCGCCGCCCGAGGCCCGACCCGAGTTTGTCTGGTGGTGGGGGTACTACAATTTGGCAGCAGCAGTAGCACCAGGCCGTCCGGACCAGGCCTAATCGCAGCCGGTGCAGGGTGTGTCTGTCTGGCTGGCTGTTCTGTGTCCCGAGTCCGGAGTCCCTGCAGGCCGGCCCACCCACCACACAGCAGGTAACGGGTAAGAGACCAACGACGACATTAACAGCACATGTATTTCTCATCGTACTGTGTTGGTGTCTTTATTCTGGTGGTGCTTTCTCTCGGTGTTCATTTGCATGTATACTGACACCTATCCGTTTCAACCAACATTCTTGTCTATGTGTTCTTGCAGTGCCTTTGAATATCTTGTAGCATAACGGGCGCAGACAGCCCAGTTCCCATGAAATGAGGCAACGGGAGGGAGCCATTGAAATGAGGCAGCATTCCAGGCCCATGAGGCCCACTTCCAGGGTCGCTATTTCCGGATACGATTCACTTCGCATGGTGGACATGTGCTGGTAAATTTGTGACAAAAGGTGGCAAACGATGTTAAAGCCTGGGACATTGAAAGAATTCCTGACGTGGAAGTAGCTCTGAAAGGCCAGGAAGCTTCATCCAGAGTCAGTCACATGTCCGGGCCCGGCAGTAGAAGGGGACTACCGCACGAAGTATAATTAATGTCGCAGGCTGACAAATAAAGAATTTAAATCGGTAATAAACTTTTAGAAACTATTTGTTTCTTATCACAACTCATTATTTTATCAAGTAATAGCAGCACATCTTCAGCAGATCCATTTACACAAAATCCTACTAAAATGTAAAGGTAATTTCGTGGACATAACAAGGAGTAAAAATGTCTTGACTACAAAAGCAACATTTTTGGTCAAACACAACTTTGGCAAAAAAAACTAAAAGTCAAATAAAGCAATATATATATACAAAAAATCATGTCTATAAAATGTCTGCCACGTCTAATACGACTTACATTAATATTAAAAATATACTTATTTTTTTTACAGAATTTAAAAAGTACATAAAACATTGTTGGTCAGTTCAGGTGACAGTGCGGCGGACCACGCACCTCAAGATTCAAATATAGAAACATATCCAGAGCAAATGAGAATAACAAATGCCAACCTTTTTGTTTCTGAATTACATTTTACACAGATTTTAGAAGAGACATTTAAAAATGCAGCCTAAATTTCCCCACGATGGACTAATCCTGAACTCCTATGCGAATTATGATGGGACTGTGGCCAGTGTGTCTTAGCTCATCCATGAACCCCCTTCTGAATGTGAAGGGTCGAGCATGGTTACTCTGCCATTGAGGGCTTTATAAGTGTACAACACTCCTTGCCTCCCAAACAGTTGTAGTGGCATGCTGCAGTGGGGAGTCTGTGCGTGGTCTTATTCCCTGTGCCAACACGCTACTGTAGTGGGTCATAGTCTTGTATCTACGGTGCAGTAACTAACTTCAGCATTGCTGATTGTGGGGTCTCTCTGCTTGTCCATCATCACCCTGTTCTGCAGGGCCTCTCAATTGCAGCTTCAGTGTGGTAGTATTGGTTCCGCAAGGCGACCCAACTTTAGCTAGGAGAGCCGGGCAAGGTTTCCTAGTGGTTGCCACACTGAATTTGAACACCTGGTGCGAAGTGGTAGTATGAGCTGTGTGAAGATGCCCGCCTCTGCCTGCAGAAGGGGTTGAGTGGCTGCTCTGTGTTTCCATGCGAAGTATAATTAAGTAGGTCATACCCCATACTAGTGCCATGATTTGTGGTGCTCCCAGCGGCTTCTGGGGCCCATGTGGTGAAATATGGTATTAAAAGTTGGTGAAAATTACAATTAACCAGTTACAAGTGGTTTGTGCCGAATCCAATAGTTAATACACGTTTTTGGCATTTCCTACATGCGATGGAGAAAATTCCAGTTTTTCTTAGCTGTACCTTGGAGCTGGCTGTTAGTGCCTGATAGTGTCTCTCGACTTTTGATGATATTCTTACTTAAACTGTATGATTTCTAATTTTTTCGATTTGACCCAGATAGTTCTATGTGCAAACATTTATAATATTTTTCTTGTAAATTACCACCTGTGCAGCGCCATCAGTATGGCTTCGCAAAACCTGTTACTAGTATGGGGTATGACCTTCTTTAATGCTGCCATATTAGACCAGAGTTTGATTAGCTTTTTTATGGACTGGCTTGACAGCGCATCTATCGCCAGACAATTATATAAACATCACCAGAGAGGGGCTTTCGATCTGCCCACCTGTTGGTAGCCAGTAGTACATGGTATGATTGGGCAGAAGTTGTCTGCTTCCACAAAAAAGTGCTTGCCTTCTAGTTCCAGGCAGCTGTAATCATTTTGCCTATTTATCCAGCTGCCCAAGCCTGAACTTTCAGGGACACACACACATGACATTAGAATGCCATTGAAGTACCTTAGAAAACTAAATGATTTATGTTGTTTTCCTCTGGCAGCAGCGCAAATGGGGAGAGGGCTGTCATTAACTTACATGGATGTTTAGGTCTGGCTTGACAGTGTAACTCACCCAACCTTTTACCCTCCACCAATATTATTCTACAGTTCTTTGCTACCACACAAATACATATCTATTCCCGTACTATTTACTTGTAATGCTACACACTACAAGTAAATAGCTTTTAAGCCAGACCTATTGGCATTGCCAGTGCTTGCTGAGTTGTGTGGTCAGTATAGTGAGCATGCTACAACCGAACCTAGTACAAACCATTTGAAACTAGTCAGTAGGAAATTTCCACTAAGCAAGTCACATGGAAGACGCCAATCACCAAAAGACTTGCCAGAAAACAGAGTTGTCTGCTGGCCAAACTTTGGTAATGGTTGAAGTAGCGAAGCGATGTGCAGATGATATGGGATAGGGAGTTTTAGCGTAAAAGCGAGGGCAGAGAGCTAGACCTCACATATACAAAATTACTTATGGAGTGACATTGCCCAAGCTACACTGCTTAAGAGGCACGACTGCAGGACATCTGAGAAGCCATAACACACCAATACCAACAAAATAAAATAACACACATGGACACTATTGCATAATACTCTCCATCACAAACTAGAAATATACACCCACTCCCACCCTCCTAACTACACAACTAATACACATCCTAAACCCTCTTTACTGCCAACATTTCTCTCTTCCTCCACACCTAACACAAATACATAAACACAACAATTGTCATCTCATTATAACGCCTCTCATCCATTGCACAATTCAGATCCTTACAACATGACCCATGTGGTGCACCACCACCCCTAACTCATACACCTTCCACCTTAAACAGACACAAACAAAATGAACAACTCCATGTCTGTTACACTACAAGACTACTCCACAACAAAAACACAGCTCACCAACTCACTCTCAAACACCATCTCCACCACCTATCCTTGCACATACAGACCCATAACAATGCCTTTTAAGCTTGCTGGACGGGAATTAAATATAGAAAAGCAACACAATTGCTATCTTCATACAGGCAAACTGCATCATGTATCACTTTTGCGCGCCCGGAAGTGGGACGAGGCTGTGACTAGGAGTTGTGTCTTTGAGTAATATTCCACCTTGGGGAGTTGACCAGACCAACAGCATCAGTGCTGTCAGGCGTGTGGTCCGGATGAGTTTATTTTGTTTCTCTGCTGGCGGTGTGTGTCACGCCGGCAGCTGCAGGAAGCAGAGCATGTCTGCACTATGAAGCAGGAGCATGAAACCACCACACGCCTGCACAGTGCGTGTTCCTGGTCAAAGCTCTGAGCTACAGTCGCTAATACATAATATCATCTCTCACCCACATGCAAAATGCTCTCAGGTATGTGCATCGCTCTCCGACCAGTGAACAGCAGCTTCATTATTGAACACATGCAGAGCTCCGTACCACGTGCTGTAAGGTTGTAAATGAACCTTTGCCACCATGTGATAGTTGTCTGGTACTTGAGAGTCTGCAGTGCCAGTTGAGGATGTGGGGTAGCAACTAGAGTAAGTGGGAGGAGTCACTGGTAGAAGAGGGTGGAGCCGAGGGAAGTGGGTGTGGCCTCTAAAAAAAATTGAGCACCTGCACTTCATATTTTACAAATTAAGCACTGAAACTAGCCTTATTGACATCGCCAGTGCTTGTAGGCGGTATCTGCTGGCCAGTCTGAAGGCGTGATGCTTTCGCTAAATACTTTCTCTGTTTTTCTGTTGAATTGAATTGGTCAAGTCAGGAGTTGATGGTAAGCTCTGTTAAAATGGAGGGGTCCTCAGGCAAATGAACGAAGGGAAGATAAATGTAATTAAAGGTAGTTTTACGGTGTGCTGCAGTGGCGTATCACTAGCCCTGCAACCACCGCGATGCCGGGGCCCCTGAGCTCCAGGCGGCCACCTCTGGCACTGTGCCCCTGGTCTGGTAGCTCCTGACTGGGTACAAGCGTGTGGGCCCCCTGCATGTACTTTGCAGGGGGGCCCCCTCAAGTTTCGTTACGCCACTGGGCAGACTAGGTCAGACTGGGAACCCAAAGCAGCCCTGGCAGTTTTGTCGGACCGGCCACCACCCCCCGGGGAGCAAGTGTCAAGCACTACTGCTCAACAAAACTGGTCCCCAGCAATGCTGCTTTTGTTACTGGGGGCCTATATTGCAGCACCTCTGCAAAACTGCCCCCAGTAACAAAACCGGTCCCCACTGCTCCAAAACTGGCCACACCCTTACAGCCTCCCAAGCAAATGCCTGATTCCTACCATGGTCAGTCCACCCCTGGGGAAGGCATTCGTGCTGGTAACTGGTGTACACTGGTTGTGTCATGTTGGAAATTAATAGGTGCATTGCAGAGCATCCGCAACCATGACAAAGCTACACTAATATATATTAGGAAACCGGGGCAACCTGCCTCATTCCACAGCGCCAGTGAACCTCTGCTTTCCTAACTAACTACACAGTGACGGCTCAGGGACATCTTAAGGATTTTGAGCACGCTACGACAAACATATTTTGGGGGCCCCTGTGTGGATCTGCTTTGAATTTATGATCCAGTTTCAACTCTCATGTGTCCCCTTTAGCCAGATCACAAACATTGCACAGAGACACTGGTTCAAATTCTAAATGTGTTTATAATTAATATTCAGGGATAATGATGTATTTTTCCAATAATGTAACACAGTAGAAGCTCACTAATACTACTGTAAATAATCACTGTGACATCCTTTCATTCTCATATCTGAGATCCCGTTTGGATCTAAAAAAACATTTTGTATAGAGGTTGCATGAAACAAAAACACATTTGTCATAAAATGTCTGCAATAGACACACATTATCCAGAATAAAATGAAATGAAAGGAAAATTATATTTGCAACAATCTGTTTAAGAATTATTCATGGTCGTCAGGGCAAGAATCTCTCCAGAACAGAGCTGGCTCTAGTAGGGGAGATCACTCCACTCTTCAGGACTGGTGACACATGGGGGGGAGGGGGGAGTCTAAGGAGCGGGGAGGGACTCCCTTTAAGTAGTGTAGTTGGGATTTTAGTTATAGGCACTACAGGGAGAGGGGGGTTTGGGGGGAAAAATTAAAAGCAGACAATGGAACCCCCCACAGGCGCCATACGATGTCCTCCGAAAGCGAAGATTGCATTGCTTTGAGATTTTGCCGCCCGACCTCCGGGTTATGGGCTGAACGGCTGGGTACACCTGATGGGATCCTCAAAACGAGAGGGGGGATTTCACAATGATGATACTAATGTGATTGATTATCCTGTGATTGGTTCTGCAATAAAAATGGTTTACAAAAAAAAAAATCACTCCACTCTTCAGAACTGATAATCATCAGTTCACTTATCAGCTCAGAAGGTGGTTTCCTGGATACTTAGGGGGAGGAATGTACATACAAGTCCACCACATATGCTTTCAGAATCACTAATATACACTAGTGATTCTGAAAGCACTTGTGGTGCTTTTAGGTTTGCTCAGGGCTTTAGGTGGGATGAAAAAACTGGGGGGGGGTCTCTCAAAGGGGTGTGGCTGATGTAATTAAGGGCATGGCTTAAAAACACGTAAGCTTAATATCTGTGTTTAGCATAGTGTGCCGCCCAACTGTTATTGTGCTGCCTCTGTCATTGCATCCAGATATATGATACACCAAGTAACATTATACCTACAACAAGCCAGGACTGTTGGCGTTGTCTTGTTAGTTGCATAACAAAAATAAGCAACAACTACGGCGTCTTTGAATATTATATAGCAAGTGCTTCAGTTCTGAAATGATCAGGCTGTGAAAGAACACCAAAGGCTTTGAGCAGTTGCACTGCTGCAGAGCTGTGATTATTTTTTAACCCTGTGAATGAGGGCAAAAATGAAGCAAGTCCAGAAGCACGAAGTGTGCCTTCAGAATCACTAACATATATGAGTGATTGTGAAAGCACATGTCGTGCTGTTAGGCTTGCTGCATGCCCCTTCATAATAGAGCACGTCTGGGGGCAGATTGTCTCTTTTTTTTAAGTATTCATGTTGATCACAGCGCCCATAATGCTACAGGGCGCTGCAATCAACATGAATACTGTGTGTGCGCTCGCCCTTCAAATAAATATACTACGCACTCGGAGTGACATAGGTGCGCGCACACCTTACAGGTTTTAGTGGTCCTGTCAGCAGTTCTACCATGTGACAAAGCATAGTTGAACCTCCTACCATGGACATTTTCTCCTGAAATGTCTTGCACCATGGAAGCAGGAGCCACTTAGAATGAAAAGCCCTGTCTCCAGCGGCAGCTCCTCCATAATAGCAGAGGAGAGTCGCCCCCTGCCAGCAGAGACTAACTTGAAAAATAAAATGATAATGAAACAGTTTTATAATCATTTTATTTTTCGTCACCGAGTTAAGTTTCGGGGGCAGTGCAATACTTACCAGAGAACTGCTGGAAGCATGGAGAACGAGTGGTGGGCACTGCTGTCAGTGTGCGTGTCGGTTTGGCCGGCTCTCTTAGGAGGGCCAAACCTGCATGCGCACTGACATCTCTCCAACCCGAGCTGCCTTGCAGATTGGAGAGAACCGCAGGCACAAGCTCCCAGTCCCCGTTGGAGGTCAAAGCCATCCCACTCAGGCCAAGCCCAGTGCTCCCCGAGTGCTGGGTAATAGTTTTACCAGCATGAGAGCAGCGCTTGGACTGTCCGTAGGGGAGTCTGGAAGCCTCAGCCTGTGTACTAGCAGAGGAACAGAAGAGTGGCAAGCTGCAGGTAAGTTCTTTTTTAGGTCTTGCAAAGGCAGCGCTTGCGCTGTCTCTTCAAGACAATCTGTATTCTGAATATGGGCTTTAAACTCCACCCATTTTCAAGTCTGCCCCAGTTACATTTGTTGTTTCTCAGATAGTTTGTGAGCACTATTTTTTTCTTTAAGCTGGAGCACTCAACAGCAGTACTGTGGTTAACAGAGCTCTGTTGTAAACACGGCTGTAAATCTTGCTCTTATCTTACCACATTTGCTGTGCATTCAAAGACCGAAGTCTGTTTTTCCCCCTTTTTGTTTTGGCAGGAATGCTATGGACTACACCAACCACATACAGCAACAGACTTTGCTGAATGCATTTTCACCCGCAATTAAAATTACATTTTCTTTAGACAACGTGTCCCCTTCTTGCACCTGTTACATTTTTTTTTAAATTGAAAAGAAAAGCAAAATATTAGGCAAAAAGTGTCCACATTACTTTTTTTTAAAAAAAATGTCCTATTCCCCTGCTAAAAATGTGCTTGCGCACACAGGTTTCAAATTAAATGGGACAATCCTTTCCATGGTTTAGCATGGAGCATATAAAATAATTTAAACATTTCTCAATCCCAGTATGCTTCTATATAATATAATTACCAGCTTTAAATAATAATAGGATATAACAGACATATTTAGTCTACATGTTTGCTTTGCGCAATTGCCAAGAATAAACAAAAAATTGTACATTAGAATGGTGCAGTCAACTAATTTTGTGCGTGAGTCCAATAATACTACATCCAATTTAGGGTATTTTCTTGGCTCCAGTACAAATGGTGTGTTTGATTGGCACACATTTCACTAGATTAAACAGAAAGCTTTCCAAAATGCAAGTGATACATGACCTGCCTTTTGTTTCTTTTATGTACAGTTTCTGGCAAACTGTTCACACCACTTCAAATCAGTTTCATGGGTGCTCCAGGAGAAAGTCATCTAAAATACCATAAAGGAGACAGCCCTAGAAAAATAAGGGCAAGGAATGAAACAATGTCTCTGTTTCTAAAACTGCTTAGCCATATGGTTAAATATTTTGAATTAAACTAGTTCTTTTAAAACCGTATCTTTTGCTTGTCATATTTAACCAAGGAGTATTACATATGGAAAATCAACCATATATTATTGCTGCTGTTTACGAAGATACCATCCTTTTTCTATAGTACAAATCGTTTATGTATGTTGGAATTGGGGTAGCCTGGCCTAGGGCAAGACTAGCATATCAGAGGCTCAGTGTAAAGGTTGCAGACCACCCAAAAGTAATTCCACGCAATAGCACTCAAAAGAAAACACTACACCAAAAATGTGTGAAAATACGTACTGCTTTATATAAAAATAATATTCTCTTTGTTGTCAGATATAAATAGCTCAGAACATTTCAGGTCACTTTAGAATCAGCAGTTAAACTTTTTAAATTACTAGCAGATTATCACTTTGTCTTTAAAGCAGTTACTATATTCTTGAACTCCTAACACACTTTTGCATTCAGGATATACTGTACTTTATATCTAATCACACACCATAACCCTGACTGGCATGTCACACTTATTCCTCCATAAGTTGGTTAAAGTATAGCCTGTACTCTTCACTTGGTTTTATAAATATCAATTGCGCTTCTAACTGTTGCACAGGCTATTAATCAATTACCATTGGTCACTCTGCACTTGGTTTTATAAATATCAAGTGCGCGTTTAACTGTTGCACAGGTTATTAATCAATTACCATTAGTCACTCTACACTTGGTTTTGTAAATATCAATTGCGTTTTCAACGGTTGCACAGGTTATTAATTAATCACCATTAGTCACTCTACACTTGGTTTTGTAAATATCAATTGCGTTTTCAATGGTTGCACAGGTTATTAATTAATCACCATAAGTCATTACTGTGCAACCTTACTCCATCAGAGGGGGGGAAAAAGCAAGCTGTCACAACCTGTTTAATATCAGGGGTCTTGAAGACAGTTAGTTTGTGAATGTTAGGCCTCTTGTTCCTTAGGCCCTCCTCCCTCTTTCTCCTCACTTAGTTCTTCACCGAGTGGGGGAGGAAACCAGACGAGCAGGAGACCTTACCGGAGCTCCCTCGCCCTCCCTCACTCTTCCCAGCTTACTTGAATAGGCGGTCAGCCGGCAGTTCCTCCGCTCACCCCCTCAGCGCTCAGTCACTTCACCTCAGGTGATCGGCCTCCTCGCTCCCACGCAGCGGAGCGGAGGCCCTCTCCACTTCAATTCGGGCCGCAGTCGCGGTG
This sequence comes from Lissotriton vulgaris, assembly GCF_964263255.1. Classification (NCBI taxonomy): domain Eukaryota; kingdom Metazoa; phylum Chordata; class Amphibia; order Caudata; family Salamandridae; genus Lissotriton; species Lissotriton vulgaris. The sequence goes on along the minus strand of NC_141685.1, from coordinate 748,387,864 downwards.
ATTCCGCCACAGGAAGGTTCTGTCCCACGTCGTGCAGAGCGGTCGTCAGACGCTCCACGGAGACGCTTCACGGAGACACTTCCTGACGGCGCTTCTCCTCCAGGCAGACGCTCCCTCGCCGGACATGCGCGGAAGCGCTCGCTCTTCTCCCGCCTCTCCCGGCGGCCGCTCCCAGGAAGGACACTACTCGCCTGGGCCTGCTCGGTCCTAGGCCCCTCCTGTAGGGTCTGTGTTCGCGTCAACGGGCATGCGCGAAGGCGCTTTTGCGGAGTGTCTTGCCCTTCCCTCGCCAAGGGTCACAATACACTTCCAGGCAATGCGCCAGCAGCGCGGAAGGCGCTCCGGGGGTCCCGTCCACAGAGAGAAGTCTCTCAAGCTCAGTGGATCCCGGGGCAGGCGCTGCCCACAGAAATCAGCTCCCTTCACCCGGCACTCCAGCGACCGGCCAGCTGCTCTCCTCAGTGGCGCTCCACCACAGCAGGTGAGAGATGACGCTCCAGGGGATTATGAAGTAGGGAACAGTCTAGGGCATTTACCGGTCTCTGGACCGAGGCTGAGGATAAGGGTACACTTTTTACCAGTCTCTCCAACTGGGCAGAGGACCGCACTCCGCAGGCTGTAGTCTCCTTCTCCTTAATTCTTCCCCTCCCTGATTTAGAAAAGGGGCAAGCTAGGCGCCCAGGGTCTCCAGTAACTTCCCACAGCGGGGCCAAGACAAGTAACTAAAAGGGGAGTAGTGGGTTGGACCAAATAGGCAGCTTCCCAGTCCAGGAGGTCAACCCTAAGTCTAACCTTTTCCCACCCTTAGCTACCACCTGTCCTCCAGCTGACTTCCACAGGTAGACAAAATGGCTGCCCCGCATTCCGCCTTATATAGGCTGCCCTTCAGTGGTCCAGAATGGACCAGAAGGTTCTGGAATGCCCTATGTTAGGCTATGGCCAAGTTCTGTTTGTGACAGTTGGGGCAGTTGGTGGCCACCATTTTAGGTGGTGCCAACTTTCCTGTCAGAACAGGCCTCTGGGCCTGAGGTAAAAGATTATGAGGGGGAGAAAGAACACCTATCCCCCTGGCCAACACCTACAAAAAGTCAGTAGACAAAAAAAAATTATCAAGGGTATGAGGGGCAAAAAGGGGACAAAATAAATAATAATTAGGAGGGACTTCGCCAAAAAGCCAGACAGGTCTAACACGCGTCCCCCCCAGCTGAAAGTGGGGAGAACTACCCAACCCCTTGGGAGTCCTCATCACTAAGGCGGAAATACCTGGAGAGACCGTCTGCATTGGCGTGGTCCACTCCAGGCCGATGTTCCACCCGGAAGTCCATTCCCTGTAGGGAGATGGACCACCTCAACAACTTGGGATTTTCCCCCTTCATCTGCATCAGCCAACGAAGGGGTCGGTGGTCAGTCTGAACCAGGAAGTGCGAGCCAAAGAGGTATGGCCGCAGCTTCTTCAGAGCCCACACCACCGCAAAAGCTTCCCTCTCAATGGCACTCCACTTCTGTTCCCGGGGAAGCAGTCTCCTGGATAAGAAGACTACGGGTTGATCCAGGCCCTCTTCATTCAGTTGCGATAACACTGCCCCAATGCCATGTTCTGATGCATCTGTTTGGACAATGAACTCCTTGGAGAAGTCTGGGGCCCTCAGGACCGGTGCCGCACACATTGCCTGTTTCAACTTTTCAAAGGCTTGCTGACAAGCCTTTGTCCAAACTACCCGTCGAGGTTGTTTCTTGGAGGTGAGCTCTGTGAGGGGCGCTACAATAGTGCCATACCCCTTCACAAAGCGACGGTAGTGGCCTGTGAGGCCCAGGAAAGCTCGGACCTCAGTCTGTGTCTTGGGGGGTTCCCAGGCCATGATTGCCTCAATCTTCGCCTGCAGGGGCTGCACAGTCCCCCTACCCACCAAGTGTCCAAGGTACACAACCGACCCCTGCCCAATCTGGCATTTGCTGGCTTTGATGGTCAATCCAGCTTGTCTCAGGGCCTGGAGAACGGCCTGCAAATGCTGCAGATGGTCCTCCCAGCTGCTACTGAAGACAGCAATGTCATCCAAGTAGGCAGCAGAGAAACTCTCCAATCCAGAGAGGACCTGGTTCACCAGCCGCTGAAATGTGGCAGGGGCGTTCTTGAGCCCAAAGGGCATTACACAGAACTGGTAGTGTCCCTCAGGCATGGAGAAGGCTGACCTTTCCCTTGCTCCATCTGTCAAGGAGATCTGCCAGTACCCTGAAGTGAGGTCAAAGGTACTCAGATATTGGGCAGCTCCTAGCCGGTCAATCAATTCATCCGCCCTAGGGATCGGATGAGCATCAGTCTTGGTTACTGAATTCAGTCCTCGGTAATCCACACAGAACCTTAGTTCGGGTGTGGTGCCTGGTGGTGCGGCTTTTGGCACGAGCACCACCGGACTGGACCAAGGGCTGTTGGAAGGTTCAATTACTCCCAGCTCTAGCATCTTGGCAACTTCTCCATGGATGCTAGCCTTCACCTTGTCAGACAGCCGGTAGGTCTTGGACTTCACTGGTGGGCTGTCTCCTGTGTCCACATCATGGGTACACAGGTGGGTCCTTCCCGGGACAAGGGAGAACAACGAAGAGTATGTATATGTATGTATAGGCATTTATATAGCGCACTACTTACCCGTAGGGTCCCAAGGCGCTTCGACCGCTGCGAAACCCTTCCTGGCTTCCCTGAGAGATGGTCCCTTAATGGGTATCTCCAGGGTGAGACCAGGCATCCCCGGCGGTCTGGTGGGGCCGTTAGTGAAGATGAGGCAAGCTAATGCCCAGAGTTGCCGAGTGTGCTCGCTGATCAGAGTGGGCACCGAGGCGAGAGAATTATCGAGTCCGCTGACCCTGGTCCAGAAACCTGCCGCGCCGGGAATCGAACCCTGGTCCCGGGCCGTCCTCTGCTCTCGGGTCTGCCGCCTCTAACCAGTGAGCCACACTACTTCACTGCTCCAGGATCTGGCGGCAGTCCTCCCGTTGCTCAGGAGTTAGAGTAGGAGAGAGAATCACTCCCTCCACTGACCCATCCTTCTCTTGGGACGAAAAGAGATCTGGGAGAGGTTCGCTTTCCGCTTCCTCTTCCCCGTCAGTCACCATCATCAACATGACTTCGGGCCTCTCATGGTGGGGCTTGAGTCGGTTGGCATGCAGCACCCGTAGGGGCTGTCGAGGGGTCTTAAGGTCCACCAGGTATGTGGCCTTACCCTTCTTCTCCAACACCTCAAAGGGGCCTGTCCAGCGATCCTGGAGGGCGCTAAGCTCTCCAGGCTCCATCACCCACACTTTCTGTCCAGGCTCCAATTCCACCTGGTGAGCATTGTGGTCATACCACTCCTTCATGACTGCCTGGCTGGCTTCCAAGTTGTCAGAAGCTTGCTTCCACAACTTTGCCATTTGGCTCCTGGAAGCCCCCGGGAGCTTGTTTCCTTCCCAGTGTAAGAATTGGCTTTTGTAGTTTGGTTTGCCCTGTTCCCATCATGCACTGAGACAGGAACAGACTAATTTGCATACAGCCAGGTTCTGAAACTGGGATGGTGCAGTGAGCTAAAAAACGGTGTTGGATCTAGCCCTGATCTCTTGACTGGGTGAGAGCTTTCTGCTTAATTCAGAGACTCTGTCCCTCACCACCCCTTGTTGTAAATATTTTTGTCCACCCTAAGCGTGGAAGGGTATTCTCAGATGTGAGACCCTTGCTCATTGCACCATCAGGATTCAAGCAAACCGGGCCGAAGACGGCTGTAATGCCAGAAACCGGTCCCCGGGAGCTTGTTTCCTTCCCAGTGTAAGAATTGGCTTTTGTAGTTTGGTTTGCCCTGTTCCCATCATGCACTGGGACAGGAACAGACTAATTTGCATACAGCCAGGTTCTGAAACTGGGATGGTGCAGTGAGCTAAAAAACGGTGTTGGATCTAGCTCTGATCTCTTGACTGGGTGAGAGCTTTCTGCTTAATTCAGAGACTCTGTCCCTCACCACCCCTTGTTGTAAATATTTGGCTCCTGAAAGCCAGCATGTAGCTCACCACATCCCGGGGGGGTTTCCTGGGAGACTTCTCCCAACCATCCTTCACCAGGCTGAGAGGACCGCGTACAGGGTGCCCATACAGAAGCTCAAAGGGGCTGAAGCCCACTCTCTTCTGGGGCACTTCCCTGTAGGAAAAGAGTAAACAGGGTAGGAGGACATCCCATTTCCTCCGCAGGCTCTCGGGCAGACTTCTGATCATGCCCTTCAAGGTCTTATTAAACCTCTCAACCAGTCCATTCGACTGGGGGTGATAAGGAGTGGTGAACCGGTAGGTCACTCCACACTCCTTCCACATTGCCCGCATATAAGCTGACATGAAGTTGGTCCCCCTGTCGGACACAACTTCCTTGGGAAATCCCACTCGGGTAAAGATTCCCATTAGGGCTCTTGCCACTACAGGTGCAGTGACTGTCCTCAGAGGTATTGCCTCTGGGTACCGTGTGGCATGATCCACCAGAACCAGGATAAACCTGTGACCAGCTGTTGTTGGTGGATCCAAGGGCCCTACAATATCGATGCCCACCCTCTCAAAGGGTGTGCTAACGACTGGAAGTGGTTCCAGGGGAGCCTTTAGCTTCACCCCTGTTTTCCCACTGGCCTGGAAGGTTACACATGTCCGACAGTATGTGTTGGACGCCACTTTCATCTGAGGCCAGTAAAAGTGGAGGACAAGCCGTGCAAAGGTCTTGTCCTGGCCTAAGTGTCCTGCCAGGGGTATGGCATGAGCCAATTCCAAAAGAAAGGCTCGGTACTGTTGCGGGACTACCAAGGCCCTCGATGAACCAGGCGAGGGTACCTTGGGTTCACTGTAGAGGAGTCCATCCTCCCAGTAAATATGGTAATGTCCCGTAACATCACCTGCTGCTTGGGCTTCAGCCTGTCGCCTCAGTCCCTCAAGGGTGGGGCACTCCCTCTGCCCCTTACAGAATTCCTCTCTGGTAGGACCTCCCTCCACATGCCACTCCGCAGGGATGGGTAAATCCTCCAGAGAGTCTACTTCCCCCTCCACGGACTCCTGGTCCACCACCGCAGGTGGCCGATCTGTCTCATGGGGTGTGGAAGCCGGAGCAGGCTTTCTCTGTCTTCGGGTCTGTCCCTTCTTAGCAGCGGGTTGGGCCATTGTTCCAGGCTCCAACCCAGGCGAACTCCCTCTCCGGGCAGTCGCAGACCGTGTGCTTGCACAGGCCCAGTCAGGTGTACCCAGCATCGCAGAATGCGTCCGGTATTCCACCTCTCTCCAAGTGTTGTGTTCCATGTCATTCCCCAACAGACAATCGACTGGCACGGCAGGGCTTACGGCAACTCGAAGTGAACCTGCAACCCCCTCCCACTCAAAGGGAACCTCAGCCACTGGATAGTGGCCCATTCTGCCGTCAGCCATCGCGGCGGGGTGGAGTACATTAGGAACAACCTGCTCTGGAGACACCAGCTGACTTCTCACCATAGTCATGCTGGCTCCTGTATCTCTCAGAGCCTCCCCTCTCTGGCCATTGATGGTAACCCATTGCCCATACTTTGTAGTATTTGGGGGCACCTGGATCTTTGGCACCATCTCCCGCTCTCCCAGGGACACTAAGGTGACACCCGCCCACTCACCCCCCTTATCTAAGGGCAACTCCTCCCCGAGCGCTACACTAGCTACTCCCGGTGACTTTCCTCCGGTGGGAGGGGGTGGTCTCTTTGGGCATCTGACATCTCCCTTATAATGTCCAACGCCACCGCATTCAAAACAGTGGAGAACCCTGGGCTGCTGGCTTTGGCCAGGATTAGGGTTTCGGGGCGGGTTTGCCCTAGGGGTGAAACCTGCTCCCTTCCCTTGGAAGTTATTTTGGGGACCTTTAGAGAACTTTTTCTTTTTCTCCCCCCCCTCCTTCTTCTGGGGGGCGCCCTGTCCGGCTTTTTGAGATTCCCCTCCAGTCCCCTTGGAGGACACCCGGGTACTTGCCCAGATGTCCGCCTCCTCTGCAAGCATCCGGGGATTGGTCAGCTTGCTGTCCACCAGGTGTTGGCGCAGCTCAGGAAAACATTTCTCGAGGAGGTGTTCTCTCAAAAATAGATCGTACAGCCCCTCATAATCTTTTACCTCACTGCCCTTGACCCAACCCTCTAAGGCCTTTCTGGCGTAGTCAAGGAAGTCCACCCAGTTCTGAGTGCTCAACTTGTGGCTCCCCCTGAACTTCTGTCGGTACTTTTCTGGGGTGAGCCCGAACTTCCTTAACAACGCCAGCTTCATGGTGGGGTAGTTTGTCTGTTCCTCTGGATCCAGGGCCAGCAAGGTGTCCCGACCAGCAGGAGGCATGTACTTATACAAACTACCCCCCCAGTGCTTCTCCTGCACTCCATGAACCCTCAGAGAAACCTCATAAGCGGCCAGCCACTTAGCTACATCGTCCCCCTGACTGAAGCTCGCTATCAGGTCCTTTGGTATATAGGGTTTGGTCTCCCTGGCTGACTCCTTTGGTTCGCTGCCACCATTCCTAACAGGAGAGGACCCCCGTTGCAGACTTTGGAGCTCCAGTTCCTTCAGTCTAAACTCGTGGACCATCCTCCTCTCCTCTTTCTCCTGCTCCAACTTAGCCAACTCCCACCTTAACTGTCTTTTCTCCCTCCTATCGGTGAGCTCGGCTTCCGTTAGGCTTCCCCCAGAGATGCTACTGCCCCTTCTGGAGTAGGACACTGGTCCGGTGAGTAAGTTTTCCCCCTCATGGCGGAATAACTCTTCTACCTCCCCCACCGTGTCCTGGTCGACCTCTTCATCCTCCTCCTTCTTTCCTTGGTGTGCCTCCACCCAGGCCCTAAGACTGGTCTGGAGCTCCCCCTTCCTGGCACCATGTTTAAAAAATACCCCCATTTGTTGGCAGAACATTTTCAATTGTGACACGGAATAGACTTCCAGGTTTTCCACAGCGAACTCCATTGTGAGTCAGGCAAACCTAGATACACACCAGAAATTTCGGAGTGGCAAGGGCAACCTAAAGCCAACTCCACCCACCACCAGGAATAAATTTGGAAAAAACAAAAAGACTAATTGGGAGGGCCTCAAGGAGAAAACTCCTGGTGTAGGTTTGGTGTATTACGTCAAATTACTAGTGAGTAGCTGCAACCAAGTCAGGATCCCACCGCTAGGCACCAATATGTTGGAATTGGGGTAGCCTGGCCTAGGGCAAGACTAGCATATCAGAGGCTCAGTGTAAAGGTTGCAGACCACCAAAAAGTAATTCCACGCAATAGCACTCAAAAGAAAACACTACACCAAAAATGTGTGAAAATACGTACTGCTTTATATAAAAATAATATTCTCTTTGTTGTCAGATATAAATAGCTCAGAACATTTCAGGTCACTTTAGAATCAGCAGTTAAACTTTTTAAATTACTAGCAGATTATCACTTTGTCTTTAAAGCAGTTACTATATTCTTGAACTCCTAACACACTTTTGCATTCAGGATATACTGTACTTTATATCTAATCACACACCATAACCCTGACTGGCATGTCACACTTATTCCTCCATAAGTTGGTTAAAGTATAGCCTGTACTCTTCACTTGGTTTTATAAATATCAATTGCGCTTCTAACTGTTGCACAGGCTATTAATCAATTACCATTGGTCACTCTGCACTTGGTTTTATAAATATCAAGTGCGCGTTTAACTGTTGCACAGGTTATTAATCAATTACCATTAGTCACTCTACACTTGGTTTTGTAAATATCAATTGCGTTTTCAACGGTTGCACAGGTTATTAATTAATCACCATTAGTCACTCTACACTTGGTTTTGTAAATATCAATTGCGTTTTCAATGGTTGCACAGGTTATTAATTAATCACCATTAGTAATTACTGTGCAACCTTACACCATCAGAGGGGGGGAAAAAGCAAGCTGTCACAACCTGTTTAATATCAGGGGTCTTGAAGACAGTTAGTTTGTGAATGTTAGGCCTCTCGTTCCTTAGGCCCTCCTCCCTCTTTCTCCTCACTTAGTTCTGCACCGAGTGGGGGAGGAAACCAGACGAGCAGGAGACCTTACCGGAGCTCCCTCGCCCTCCCTCACTCTTCCCAGCTTACTTGAATAGGCGGTCAGCCGGCAGTTCCTCCGCTCACCCCCTCAGCGCTCAGTCACTTCACCTCAGGTGATCGGCCTCCTCGCTCCCACGCAGCGGAGCGGAGGCCCTCTCCACTTCAATTCGGGCCGCAGTCGCGGTGATTCCGCCACAGGAAGGTTCTGTCCCACGTCGTGCAGAGCGGTCGTCAGACGCTCCACGGAGACGCTTCACGGAGACACTTCCTGACGGCGCTTCTCCTCCAGGCAGACGCTCCCTCGCCGGACATGCGCGGAAGCGCTCGCTCTTCTCCCGCCTCTCCCGGCGGCCGCTCCCAGGAAGGACACTACTCGCCTGGGCCTGCTCGGTCCTAGGCCCCTCCTGTAGGGTCTGTGTTCGCGTCAACGGGCATGCGCGAAGGCGCTTTTGCGGAGTGTCTCGCCCTTCCCTCGCCAAGGGTCACAATACACTTCCAGGCAATGCGCCAGCAGCGCGGAAGGCGCTCCGGGGTCCCGTCCACAGAGAGAAGTCTCTCAAGCTCAGTGGATCCCAGGGCAGGCGCTGCCCACAGAAATCAGCTCCCTTCACCCGGCACTCCAGCGACCGGCCAGCTGCTCTCCTCAGTGGCGCTCCACCACAGCAGGTGAGAGATGACGCTCCAGGGGATTATGAAGTAGGGAACAGTCTAGGGCATTTACCGGTCTCTGGACCGAGGCTGAGGATAAGGGTACACTTTTTACCAGTCTCTCCAACTGGGCAGAGGACCGCACTCCGCAGGCTGCAGTCTCCTTCTCCTTAATTCTTCCCCTCCCTATTTTAGAAAAGGGGCAAGCTAGGCGCCCAGGGTCTCCAGTAACTTCCCACAGCGGGGCCAAGACAAGTAACTAAAAGGGGAGTAGTGGGTTGGACCAAATAGGCAGCTTCCCAGTCCAGGAGGTCAACCCTAAGTCTAACCTTTTCCCACCCTTAGCTACCACCTGTCCTCCAGCTGACTTCCACAGGTAGACAAAATGGCTGCCCCGCATTCCGCCTTATATAGGCTGCCCTTCAGTGGTCCAGAATGGACCAGAAGGTTCTGGAATGCCCTATGTTAGGCTATGGCCAAGTTCTGTTTGTGACAGTTGGGGCAGTTGGTGGCCACCATTTTAGGTGGTGCCAACTTTCCTGTCAGAACAGGCCTCTGGGCCTGAGGTAAAAGATTATGAGGGGGAGAAAGAACACCTATCCCCCTGGCCAACACCTACAAAAAGTCAGTAGACAAAAAAAAATTATCAAGGGTATGAGGGGCAAAAAGGGGACAAAAAAAATAATAATTAGGAGGGACTTCGCCAAAAAGCCAGACAGGTCTAACAATGTACATTTTATTTAACACACCTTTCATGCACTAATTCTAAACGTATTAGCTTTTACTAAATTGCATTTGTAATATCTTCAAATTCGGTAAAGGTTGCACTGTTTAAGTCCTGTTCATTTTATTTACAGCCTCCACTTTTGTTCTCTTACTAAACCTTTTTTGCGTCGTGTGTAAAACACCGCTGTTCGCAAAATGCAATTATAGCATGTGCCTATGTCTGTATTTTATTTATTTAACTACTTAGACATTGGTTAAAAAAAAAAGCATTGGGCCACTAAACATACATGTGAGATATAATAATATTTATTTTATAGGCACAGGGAAATTAAATATGTTTGTTACGAGTTTGCCACTGTTTTTGAGTAGATTGTGCCGTAATTACTAAATAGGTTGCAAGGGAAAACATGTTTATGTTTATAGCAGTGTTTTCAAATCTTCATTTCACAGAAGCGTATGCACCATGTATTCGGCCCAGTCCTCACTATAGTATGCCATTGTGTGTAGGTTGGTTTAGGAAGTCAGTAATAGTTTTTAGCAATTTTGGGTACATTGGCACAATTTTAATAAAGTTTCTGTCCCTAATCTTTCCTCAAACGCAACAAGAACACCACGCGGACTGCATCGTGTCCCTATTTTGCATGTTTTTGAATCTAAAAATGCCATAGCACATAAAAATATGAAGAAAATACCAATATTAGTTGCCACAACCTACATCTGCACTGTGCTGCTTGCGTGCTTTTCAAAAACAAAAACACTTTTGTTTAAGCCACCACTTTCAATCACTAAGGTGCAGTTAGTCTATGTTTACAGTAGAAAGTAAAACATTTGTCATTGGCTCCTTTCCTCTCATGAACACAAGCACTTTCATCTTAGATGCTCGTTCCAATTTCTCTCTTCACTCTATCTCTCACACACACTTATTTCTTTGTTTCTCTCTCTGTCTCATACACACACCATCTCTTTGTAATCTCTCTCTCTCTCTTTTTTTTACACAATCCACATGCTCTCTTCCTCTCTAAAGTACAAACAACAGCCTCCCACTACTATCTATTTTAGAATACTGGCTGTCTCTCAGGTGATCAACACAAACACATTTACAAACACTTTCTTTTCCAGGGGTAATCACTTCCAGGTTTTCTCACAACCTCTTAGCTACACAAACTTGACAGATCTAGCTACACATTCCTTATGTTCACTCTCACTTTACTTTAGCCACTCATACTTTCTTTAACTAACACTATTAATACCGTAGTCCTTTACCAGTAAACAGTCTAGCAAATAATTACACTACAGAAATACAATCCACATCACATGAAAATACACAAATAACAAATTTAAAAAACATATTTCCGCTACAAAACACATACATACACAACACTAAGAACCAAAACACATACTGATAAAACATTACCATTTACAAAGTCAACAGCTCTAACTCTAAAAGAAATGTGAGACCCGTTGCATTGAAAACGCTTGTTTGTTTTTGTTTTTTGTTTAATTACTGTTCCCCACTCTGTCTATCCACTTTCACCTGATACCAGCCGCTACTGCCTGTCTTGAAGGCGGGAAGCTCAAAATGAGGGGAGCTATCTTTCACCACACCGGATGCCTGGCGGTCTGCCAGAAATAAGGTTCTTTATCGCAGTTGTCCTGTACCACAACCGGTGCTGTTTTAAATCAACTTGGGCCTCTTTGTTTAGCTCTGTACAGAACAATAGGCAGTACTAAAATGATATGCATATCGCCGACGTTTGCTATTTATAAATGCGCTGCCTAATAATACTTTTCGAATATTCTTTTTCTCTAGGATGTAATGTGCAGAGCCGAAAACGTTTCCACGCGGCTGAGCTTAGAATTGGCCCCAGCTGCCTCACGTGCCGTGCTCAGAGCAGCCTGCCTGCACGAAGGAAGAGAGAGAGGCCCCCCTTCCCTTTGCTTATCAGTACCCGGCCTCCAGCTGGCCAGAGCATCCCGAGGGCACCAGAGGGGGAGAACAACACAACAGAGTTTCTTTTTTTAACTGAATTATCTGCCTGGCAACAGGAATAGACAGGGGGCTGACAGGAGGGCCTCAGGCACTGGAGCACGAAGGAATTCTTCTGCTCTCTACTAAACATGCCGCAATTGCTATCCCAGCCTAACATTGACCTCCCCCTTGGACATGGCCCCTCCCGGCTCTAATTACGGATGTGCGAATCCTGGCTGGTCAAAAGAAGCATTCACACCACCGACAAGTCTGGTTGTAATATGCTGCACCATGCACTTAAAATGACACTCCACTCACCCGGAACTCATACTGGTACTCTGCTAATACTGCACTCACAATACACACTGCACTCACAATACACACTGCTCACCCTATACTCCCAACACACACCACTCACGTGCACTCAAAATACCCAATGCTCACCCTGCACTCAGGATGACACTCCACACGCCCAGATCTCATCTGGGTGCGCGGCTGATGCTGCACTCACAATACACACTGCACACGCTGCTCTCAGAACGACACTCCACTAGCCCGAAACTCATACTGGTGCACTGCTAATATTTCACTCACAATCACACTGCACACCCTGCTCTCAGAACGACACTCCGCTCGCCTAATTCTCATCCTACTGTATCGCGAATACTGCACTCACAATACACGCTGCTGACATTCCACTCACAATACACAATGCTCACCCCACTCAGGAAGTAACTCCACTCGCCCGGATCTCATCCTGGTGTGCTGCTAATGTTGTACTCACAATACACGCTGCTCACTCTGCACTCACAATACACACTGCTGTCCCTACACTCCCAACACACACCACTCATGTGCGCTCACAATGGCACACTACTCACCATGCACTCACAATGCACACTGCTCACCCTACACCCTCAACACACACTACTCATGTGCACTCAATACACACTGCTCAACCTGCGCTCACAATACACACTGCTCACCCTACACTTTCACACACACCAATCAGGTGCACTAACAATACACACTGCTCACCCTGCACACACAATACACACTGATCACCCTGCACGCACAATACACCAATACAGACTGCTTACCCTGCACTCCCAAAACACACCACTCACGTGCCCTCACAAAGGCACACTACTCACCATGCACTCACAATGCACACTGCTCACCCTACACTCCCAACCCACACTACTCTGGTGCAGTCACAATGCACACTGCTAACCCTGCACTCACAATACACACTGTGGAGAAGTGTGGCTCAGGGGTTAGAGGCGGCAGACCCGGAAGCTGAGATCGGTCCTGGACCAGGGTTCAATTCCCCGCCTCGGTGGGTCTTGGACTAAAAATTCCACGGACTCGATAATTCTCGCTCCGGTGCCTTCTCGACTCACGGGTTCACACTCTGCGACTCTGGGCAATAGCTTGCTTAATCTCCACAACGGCCCCTCGCGGCGGGATGCCTGACTTTCACCTTGTGGATACCCGCTGGGGCTATCACACAGGGGAATATCAGGACGGGTTCCCTAAGCAAGCGCCGGGACACCCACTGCGGGTAGCTGTGCGCTATATAAGCTCAATTACATTTACATTTACATTTGCACTGCTCACCCTGCACTCACAATACACACTGCTCACCCTACACTCCCAACACACACCACTCATATGCACTCACAATGGCACACTGCTCACCATGCTCTCACAATACACACTGCTCACCCTACAATCCCAACACACACCACTCACGTGTACTCACAATACACACTGCTCACTCTTAAATTCCTCTCCTAAATGCTGCCTCCTACCAATACACAGACCTTGACCAATACACAGTGCTTGATCAAATACGGACTAGCGCCTGCCTTCGGAACACCGACCTACCTCTTAAAGAAATCTGGGGACTTATCTGGAGTTACTTATATGTAAACTGTTCATACGCGTCGGCTACCCTATTGTGATTCCTTGCCTATTGTACACAGGTGTGTTTCCCTGTAAAGCGCTCTGATACCCTTCGGGTCAAGAATGCGCTCTATAAAACAATAAAATAAATAAATAAAAGTAAAATAATACACACTGCTCACTTGCACTCACAATACACACTACACATTGTGCACTCACAATACACACTGCTCACCCTGCACTCACAATGGCACACTGCTCACCCTGCACTCACAATCCACACTGCTTTTACTATACTCCTACACACACCACTCACGTTGACTTACAACGGCACACTACTTACCATGCACTGACAATACACACTGCTCACCCTATACTCCCAACACACATGACTCACGTGCACTCACAATACACACTGCTCCCCCTGCACTCACAATACACACTGCTCACCCTACACTCACAATACACACTGCTCAACCGAAACTCACAATACACACTGCTCAACTGAAACTCCCAACACACACCACCATTGCACTGACATTGACATGCAACTCACCATGCACTCACAATACACACTGAGCACCACTCCCAACACACACCACTCACATGCACTCACAATACACACTGCTAAACCTGCACTCACAATGCACACGGCTCACCCTACACTACCAACACAAACCACTCACTTGCTCTCACAATGGCACACTACTCACCATGCAGTCACAATACACAATGCTCACCCTACACTCCCAACACACACCACTCATGTGCACTCACAATACACACTCCTCACCCTGCACTCTCAAGAACACTGCTCACCCTGCACTCACAATACACACTGCTTACCCTACACTTACAATACATACTGCTCAACGCACACTCCCAACACACACAACTCATGTGCACTCACAATACACACTGCTCACCCTACACTCAGATCGACACTCCACTCACCCAGAACTCATACTTCTGCACCGCTGATACTTTACTCACAATACACACTGCACACCATACTCTCAGAATAACACTACACTTGCCCGGAACTCATCCTGGTGCACCGCTATTACTCCCCGCACAATACACAGTGCTCATCCTGCACTCAGGACGAAACTCCACTCGCCCAGGTCTCATCCTGCTGCACCGCTAATACTACACTCACAATACACGCTGCTCACCCTGCACTCAGGACGACATTCCACTCACCCGGATCTCATACTGGTACTCCGCTTATACTGCACTCACAATAGACACTGCTCACCCTGCACTCACAATACACACTGCTCACCCTACACTCCCAGCACACGCCACTCATGTGCACTCACAATACACACTGCTCACCCTGCACTTAGAACAACACTTCACTCGCACTGCTCTCATCCTGGTGTGCTGCTAATACTTCACTCACAATATACAGTTTACACTCTGCCCTCAGAACGACATTCCACTCACTCAGAACTCATACTGGTGCACTGCTATTTCTGCACTCACAATACACACTGCTCACACTGCACTTAGAACGACAATCCACTCGCCCGGAACACATCCTGCTGTGCTGCTAATGCTGCACTCACAAAACACACTGCACACCCTGCACTCAGAACGACAATCCACTTGCACAAAACTCATCCTGGTGCGCTGCTAATGCTGCACTCACAATACACACTGCACACACTGCACTCACAATACACACTGCTCCCCCTACACTCCCAACACACACCACTCACGTGCACTCAAAAAAACCAATGCTCACAATGCACTCAGGACAACACTCCACTCACCCGGAACTCATACTGGTGCACTGCTATTACTGCACTCACAATACACACTGTTCACACAGCTCTCAGAATGACACTCCACTCTCCCGGGACTGATACTGTTGCCATGCTGATGCTACACTCACAATACATGCTGCTCACCCTGCACCCAGAACGGCACTCTACTCACTCGGAGCTCATACTGGTGCACTGCTATTTCTGCACTCACAATACACAATGCTCACACTGGACTCAGAACGACAATCCACTCGCCCGGAACTCATCCTGCTGTGCTGCTAATGCTGCACTCACAAAAACACTGTACACCCTGCAATCAGAATGACAATCTACTTGCCCAGAACTCCTCCTGGTGCGCTGCTAATGTTACACTCACAAAACACAATGCACACACTGCACTCACAATACACACTGCTCACCCTACACTCCCAACACACACCACTCACGTGCACTCAAAATAACCACTGCTCACCCTGCACTCAGGACGACACTCCACTCACGCGTTTCTCAAATTGGTGCACTACTATTTCTGCACTTACAATACACAATGCTCACAATGCTATCAGAATGACACTCCACTCACCCGAGACTCATATTGTTGCGCTGCTAATGCTGCACTCACAATACATGCTGCTCACCCTGCACTCAGAACAACAATCCACTTGCCCAGTTCTCATCCTGCTGCACCGCGAATACTGCACTCACAATACACACTGCTCACCCTGCACTCAGGCCGACACTTCACTCACCTGGAACTCATACTGATACCCTTCTAACACTGTACTCACAAATTCACACTGCTCACCCTACACTCACAATACACAATACACACGGCTCACCCTACACTCACAATACACACTGCTCACCCTACACTCACAATACACTCTGCTAACCCTGCACTCACAATACACACTGCTCACCCTATACTCCCAACACAAACCACTCATGTCCACTGAATACACACTGCTCACCCTGCACTCACAATAGACACTGCTCACCCTACACTTCCAACACACACCACTCATGTGCATTAACAATACAAACTGCTCACCCTGCACACACAAAACACACTGTTCACCCTGCTCTCCCTATACACCAATACACACTGCTCACCCTTCACTCACAATACACACTGCTCATCCTACACTCACAGTACACACTGCTCACTCTGCACTCACAATACACACTTCTGTCCCTGCACTCCCAACACCCACCACTCATGTGCACTCACAATGGTACACTACTCACCATGCACTCACAATACACACTGCTCACCCTACTCTCCCAACACACACTGCTCACGTGCACACACATTACACACTGCTCACCCTGCACTCACAATACACACTGCTCACCCTGTGGTGGTGGGCCTCAGCAAGGCCTACCAGTGCTAGGGGTTCTCCCTTCTCTGCACAGAGTCCTCAGACCATAGAATAGAAGTTGGCATAGAAACTGGAATAGAAAGTACAAAGTTTATTAAACCTCATTAGGTGGAACTACATTCACACAGCACCCTTCGGTTATGTATGAAGTAGCACACTGAATGGAAGGAGCTTGGTCCTTGTATACCCACACAGGGGCTCAAATGAAGGTGGTACAAGTACAAAATGCTGGTTTTAGGTACATATAAGGTCATACAGAAAGTGTACAGGCAACAAGTGGGAGGAGCTAACAGTTTGCTAATTCTGGTGGACACATCCTGACAGTTACAGACTACAGCAGCTGCAAGCTCAAATGAGCATGTGCGAAGGTGGAAGATGCTACATATATCTAGTTTCTAGGCAGATTTCAAGAGCAGTTAGCAGAAAGGTAGGACAGAGCACATGGCAAACAAAATGGCTGACAGAAATACAAAATGGATTCCACAAAACGGACAAGATAGTCTCTAAATACAGGATGTCTTCTGCTAATGCTTAACCTAATTGCTGCCAAATTACAACAGACGACCCTTTCAGCATTAGCTGAAGGCATTCGTTCGCCTGGGGTAATCTAGATATGCATCCTGTACATTGATGCTCATAATCTCAGTGATCTCTTTGTTAAGCATTTGTTGTGCTTTCATTTCTGCAATGTTTCTCTTAGCAGGTGTAGAAGCAGTGAAGCACATGGAGCAAAGCATAGAACCATATTGTATACAAGCACAGCATGTAAATAATATCGCCAACAGTATACATAAAATAGTCAGTCATTTCCATCTCCAAGTAGCAAATAGTGTCCAGAACCAGGTCGAAAAAGTCCATGTACCAGTCTCTGGGTGAATTTCTGCAGCAATCTTATGCAGTTTTGATATTGAGTCATATACTGAAGGTGAGTGATCTGGTATGAACACGCAACAGCTGCTACCAATGATGCGACATGCACCACCTGGATCAGCCAAAATCATATCACGCACCATTCTGTTTTGGAGTGCTACAATCCTTGCAATTTGCAGTTCCTCTGTAATGTTCCCAAGTGCCATTGCTGTCTGATTGGTAACAGCTTCCACAACATGAGTCAATCTCCTTATTTTCCTACTGTTCAATGCAGCACCCACAAAGAAAAACAAACCCAACTTAAAATCAACATATTGTTGCAGAGTGGTATCAGTCTGATCAACCTCATCTGTACTTATTGTTCTTTTGTATCTGTTCTTGGAGATATCATTATATAGTTTCAAGTCCTGGTGATACGATGGAGGGGCCAAGAGCACAGGGGTAACAAGAATGAAACATAACATACCCCAGACCATCCAATGGGGAGTTGGTAATATCCCTTATTACCGCATACAAAGTACGTATTATGCGAGGCTGTAAAAGTGCTGTTGTTGGCACCTTCAATGGTTAGATTTACAGTACATTCACTCCTCCCCACTGGAATTCTCCCATCACTGCTAATACATAAATCTGGTTTGGCTCTTGTCACAGAAATTACAAAAGTTCCATTGTTTTTGGTATTTCTCATATACGTGAAGACATATGGGGTTGAAATATTGTCAGGTTTATACTCTTCTAATTCCCATTTAGTTCCTTTAGCTTGCGGATAACCTTCTTTATCTTGATAGCATACTTTATTCAGACGCAAGTTAATTCCACCTACTGAAGGCTTTCCAGAAGCAAACAAAAGTGCATACCAAGCTTGACATGAACCATTATGGGAAAATGGCAGAGGAATAAAAGGTGATCCTCCCTTTTTCTGGTGAGCAGGTATCATCCCACACACCCAACAGTTGGTGGTATTCATGGCATCAGTGGCGGTTTCTACATGGGGGCGTTTGGGCGCCGCCCCCCCTGCTTTCTCGCCGTGCGAGAAGGCAGAAACAAATGGTAGTTATTTATTTATAACTACCATTTGTTTCTGCCTGCCCTTCTCGCACGGCAAGAAAGCAGTCAGCAGATTAGAACTTCTTAGTTGTTCCTCGAGTCGAGCCTCAGGGCAGGGGGGAGTGGCTTGGGGGAGTGGCTTGCCCACTGTTATTAATACTGACTGTTTGGACAGCCTGAGAGGCTGTCCAAACAGACAGTATTAGCAACAGTGGGCAAGCCGCTCCCCCAAGCCTCCTCCCACTTTCCGTTCTGCAGGATGCAGACTAGGAAGAATGACGCAGTTAGGGCAGCAGGCCGAACCAATCAGCGCCGGCTGCCATGGAGGGGAGGGAGGCTGCCTGCAGCCTTCAGTGACGAAAGAGGCGGCATTCAAAATCCAGGACGCGGGAGCAGTCTCGGGACTCGAGTCGGGAAGCCAAGGTAAGTTTTTTATATTTAAATTAATTTTAAAATTAACCTTGTCTTGCAGTAGTCTTAGCGGAAGGGAGGCTTGGGTGAGAGAACACTCGTAGTTGTATTCGACTACAACTACGTGCACCTGTGCTCTGCTATCTTCGTCAGGGAATAGGATAGCTGGGCTGGGAGGTTTACTGTATTAGCACACCAAATTCAGAAGTCTTCAGGCCTGGTTTCTCCCCAGGTGCTCAGACTTCAGGCACCTGTTGCACTGCAAATGCAAGCCCGCGTGGGGGAGGGCACAAGCTGCGACCCTGCTTTGCCTGTTTCTTTAGTCTTCCGGGTTAACCAAATTTGAATTTCGGATTCATGCATCCCTTCTGAGTGTCGTGGTCTTTTGTGTGGTGTGCACCTGTGATTGGGAATGACAGCAACATATGTTCACATCTCCAGGGTGAAACTGCAATAAATATGCGTCTTTGTAAGGAAACGCGCTTTATAAAACTGCATAAACTGAAGCTACATGCGAGTTATTTTAGGAGAGGAATACAAAAATAATGGTAAAAATAAGCGATCCTGAAACAGCCTGCAAAACACGACAATACAGTAGATGAGCCCACTGTTAACTCACTGAGCTCGCTTACAGTATCCCCAAGCAAGCACGTCATTTGGTGTGGATCGAGTTTTGTGCTAATTTATTAAACACCTCGGGCCGCTGTTTGCCTTGTAACATAGAGCAGCATGCCCAGGAAGGGACCTCTTCTTAGTGCCTTGAAGCGCCGCACGAAGGAGACTGGGCGCGAGTTCAATGCAGATGAAAGTGACAAAGTCGCTCGTCACGTCAGAATTCTGTGAGTCTGCCTCTTTCAATGATTTTTCTTGTTCACTAGGTCTGTCCCCAAGAGACTGCGGGGCGGTTCACAAGAGAGCACAAGAGAGAGGTTTTCACACAATCTGATCCCGATCACAAAGGAAGGATCAGTGTTTTTGTGTGGGGGGTTTTAAAAGTGTGCACATTTCGTCATGTAAATAGATCAGTCGGCAGCCACAAGTGACACAACTGTTTCAGCAGCTTTGCTGCTCTTTTCTGAACAAGAGTCTTACCGCTCCTCATGGGACGAGATGAAAACCAGAGAAGAATATTCTTACCACACGGATTACGTCTGAAGGAAGGGACACGTTGGTTCCGCGAAGAGATTTTCTCTCAAGACTCACCCACCACTACCTTCCTTTCCCTCCTCTTTTTCGCCCGTCCTTCCATCCACTCCCTCTCTACATTTCGTACCAAAACCTCTACCTTTCATTCCTGTCTCCCAACCACTACTCCCACTTTCCTTCTTCGCCTCTCTGCCTCTCACCCAACACATCTGCCTTACCTCATTCTCTCACCCACCACAACCATTTTCCTTTCTCTCTCCCCCCTCTCTCTCCTCACACCCACAACTCCTTCTGTCTCTCTCCTCACTGCCTCACTCACCGCTCCGCCTTCCTTTCTGTCCTCTCTCTGACACTCACTCCACTTCTTTCCATTTCTCTTTCCCACCAAGTTTCCTCCTTTCATCCTCTTTCCCTTCTATGCGTGTCACCAACTCCTTCCCCTGCCTTCAGTTATTCTACCACTTCCCTCCTTATTTCTCTCCCTCTTACTCCTCTTCTTGACCACCTTCCCCTTCCCCTCTTCTCTCACTCACCACTCCCTCTACCTTTTGATCTCTAGTCTCTGCCCCAGCTTCCCCTTTCCTTTCCCTACCCTCTCCTCTCTCCTCTCACCCAACACTCCTTCTACCTTTCTCTCTGTCCACCCAGCTCCCCATTCCTTTCTCTTCACACTCTCTCCTTTCACCCACATCCCTCTACCTTTCTAGGTCTCTGTCCACCCAGCTCCCCTTTTCTTGGATCTACATTCTCTCTCCTCTCACCCACCACTCTCTACTAGACTGATGCCATCTATATTCTATGAGTGAGAAAGAAGCACCCATTCCTTGCACACAAGGGAACGCGTGGGCATCTTGAAAGTAAAACAGGCTTGTTTTAAGTGGAAAAACATGTTGTGCATATGGCTGGAATTAAAGGTGCACGCCTTTAAGCTACCCTACACCATTATCATATGAAATGTCTTTATTTATTTCATAATGACACTTTCACAATTCCTTTATCAACTCTCTTGCTTACTTAAATTTGCTTAAATGCACCATTTGCCTGCTCTTTTTTACCCCCCCGAATTTCCCCATCACCATATGGTAGCTGGACTCGCCCGCTACACTCACTCGCCTTCGGTCACTCAGACAAAACTATTACGCCTCACCACTTTCAAATGCCACCAGCCGCCACTGTATGGCATTATGAGTATGATGCAGCATCTGTATGAATGTAATATTTAGATAGGATTGTCGATGCTTCTGCTCATGGTGGGGAAGTGTGAAGTAGTGGTGTTCCATTGGTACTGTAGTAGTGGCAACAAAAAGCTGTCGAGCAGGAGCCACTTTCTTAACAAACCAGGTGATTATTTCCATAACCACCAGAGCAACAACAAACCCTACAGCACAAATGATTCTTTTGTTATGCATTTTAGCAACAGCTATAATTGATCTTTCTACAAACACATTGAAACAATCGTTGGAGCTCTTATCCCTGGGCAGCCGCTGATTTCTTCACCACGGGCCAAGACAGGTGCCACTACACTACACAGGACTGATCCCCCCCCTTGCCACATCGGCTCTCTGTTTCACTAACCCAGGGAGGTAGCTGAACCAGTCTTTTTCGGCAAAGGAGATTCTTTCCTTGGTCTCAGCTGATATCGGGATTCTCCTGCGATAGTGTGGTCCGGGAAGACTCCCGCAGATTTGTCAGGTGAGATACCTTGACCTTTCTACGTTTCCAGAATCTCTCAATGGTCGGTCAACACAGCAGGTTCCACCATGGCAGGCGACACACGTTTGGAGTGTGTGCTATGGATCCAGTTCTTCTTTTTCGTCACTCGAACTGCTGTCCTTATTGCTAGGAGCACCTGCTCCGGTCCTCGCCACCTCGGTTCCAGACTGTTCGATCTGTCGAAGACCTTGACCATCACGTGGTCGCCAGGACGGAGTTCATGGGCCTCACCTGTAGATCTGTCAGGAATCGCTTCTCAAACCTGTTGATGAATAGAGATCAAACTGTTGGTTAACTGTGCCAAATAATCATTCATCAGAACACATGGAACATCATGTATGGGGCGTGGCTTAGGAACTCCCCAAATGTTCATTGGTCTCCCAAATACAATTTCATATGGGGTAAGGCCAGATCGGGAATGTGGCACTAATCTTATGGATAACAATGCCAAGGGTAATGCATCTGACCACTTCAAAGACGTGGAAGCAAGTATTTTTGCTAAGTTCAATTTCAAAGTAGCATTGTACCTCTCCACTAATCCTGTTGATTGCGGGTGGAAAACTGCATGGAATTTCTGTTTGATCCCTAATCCTTTCAGGCCATGCTCAACAACTTGTCCAATAAAATGAGGTCTGTTGTCACTCCATAAAAGCTTACAAACACCATATCTAGGGAAAAACTCTTTTAGAAGCACCTTCGCTGTGGTGAGAGCAGTATTATCCTTTTTAGGGTATACCTCTATCCATTTACTGAAGGCACATACCACCACTAGGACATATTTGAGATTATTGCAGCGTTCAAGATGGATGTAATCCATCTGCAAAACTTCAAAAGGTGCGGTTGATGTAGCAAACCCTCCTGTAGGAATTTGTGTCCCTTTTCCAGGATTATACTGCCAACAGATCAAACAGGACTATACTACTCTTTTAGCTGTGCTGTCAATTTCAGTGTGCTCCCAAGCTTGTGTAAGCAATTTAGTTATTGCTAGAGCTCCAACATGTGCCAGCCCATGTGCCATTTGAACCATAGGTTGTAAATAGGCTGCAGGCAATTTCCACTTATTAATTTCTTTGTTACGCCAACAGCCCTCATCGTCTAACATTTGTTCTTTAGACCATTGCTCAAGTTCTTCCACAGAGGCAGATCTCTTTATATCCAATACTTCCTCTCTAGCATCATGCCAACGCTCAGCTTGTGATTTCACTACGTACATGGATGTAGTGCTTCGCTGCATCGCAGTCTCACGGGCTACGGGGTCAGCAAGGGCATTGCCTTGTCCTATTTTGTCAATGATTTTCTTGCGCGCGCTACACTTCATAATAGCAACTCTCTTTGGGTATGTAAGTGCAGTGAAGAGATTATGCACTAATTCTTGGTGCATTATCTGCATCCCGTGGGATGTAAGAAAGCCTCTTTCCATCCAGAGTAGGCCAAAATCATGGACTACTCCAAAAGCATAGCGGCTATCCGTGTAGATGTTCACACACAAGTCAGTGCTAAGTTCACACGCTCGTGTCAAAGCTATTAATTCAGCTGCTTGAGCCGACTTCTGTGGTATTCGCGCTGATTCCACAACTGTCTCAAGTGTAGTAATTGCATACGCAGCTGAAGTCGTGCCATCTGGTAACTTCAAACAGGACCCATCAACCCACAGTTCCCCATCTACAACTGGAAGGGGCGTATCTTGCAAATTGATGCAACCCTTTGTCTGTTCCTCAGTAAGGAATATACAATCGTGAGGCTCATTGGACTGAGACTGAGTCGCAGGATATGGCAACAAAGTGGCTGGGTTCAGTGTCGCGCATCTCTTCAAGGTAATATGAGGTGCAAACAGTGTCAATTCATATCCTGTCAGGCGAGCACTAGTTAAGTGTTGTGTCTTAGTCTGATTCAAAAGCGCATCTACTGCATGGGGTACTCCTGAGTAAGAGGATGTAATAACTATCAGAACTTGAGTTATCCCTCGGGCGGAAATGATTAACGTTGGATATTAACAGCAAACAAACACTGAAAAAGCATGGATAACACCGCGCCGCCTTTGGGGTAAGCTTTTCGTCGAGATGGGTGCATAGCACCTCCTTTTCAAACAGGATAACTTCACGCTTCAAATCTACTTTTACTTTTTTCCATACAGCCAGTTAACTTTATAACGGTTTCAAACATTGGACGCTTGAATCTTTGTTTACTTTTCCCAGTGTATCGGGAATACGCATACACATCCTAAAACTTGTGTGAGTAATTTTAGATTGACACATTGTCATTTACCCTCAACTCGTGGGCACTTCTTATTTTTGTCAATAGTACAATGTAGCGCGTCTCGGATTTTCACCTTGCACACTCAGATCACTTTTATCGTATAAGCTGCACGTCATTTACCCACGCCTCGTGGGCACTTTTTTATTTTTGTCACCAGTTTAACGTAGCTAGATTCGGTTTTTCACCTTTCCACATTTTGTTCACCTTTATGTACAATTCGCATGATTTAGTTCATGACACATGAACTCTCGGGGAAGTTTGTTAAAGTACCTGTTTCTGTACCCTTTCCCTCAATTCCTTTCTCATTATCCAAATCATGAATAAGCGATGGGTATAACCACTGCAACATAGAATAACACCGCACTTTATGTGGTACGATGTATAAATTGTGTAATTCAGATAGAACCAGCACTCTTTTTGGTAATACTGTTGTTAATTCACAATTGCAGAATATTAAGTCCCCTGAAGAAGGGCTCAAGCCCTAAATACATTGGGTAGAAATTTTTGTTGGATGTTATGGCAAAATGAAAAAATGAAGACAAAACATGTGTGAATAAACACAATTAAAACTGAATCTAAACATTTGAAATATTAATGAAGCTTTTTTTATTGAGTGCATCCTGGGGACGTTTTTCAAAACATTGGCAGGTGGAGGTGTTGGGTTTAGAACTGCTGGAGTCACCAAGCCCACCAGAATGTGCTTACCCTTGGCAACAGACAAGATAATATAGGAGCCATCCTGAACAGATCCAGCATAGCCAGTCAGAAGGCCTTGACCAGGGTGAGTTTGGCCAAAGGCCCTGGAACCGCCAGTCTCATCTTTTCCAGAACCAGGGGCCGCATTTATGAAAAGTGACACATCGCTGCGTGAAAACAGCGATGCGTCACTTTTCACTGCGCACTCCTTACGACATTCCTGATGCGTCATATTTAATGTATGACGCATCATGTCGCAAGGAGTTACAGATACGTCAGTATTTCTGACGTATCTGTAAGCGTAAAAGTGACGCATTGCTGGAGTGTGTCACAAAAGTGACGCAACTCCAGCAATGCGTCCTTTCACATGGGGAAAGCCCCATGTGAAAGGGCTTGCGTCAGTCTTACGCCTGTTGTGTCAGGATTTGCGTAATGGCGCCTACAGAACTACAACTCCCACGAGCTAGGTGTGGAACAGAGTCTATATATTTGTGTTGTCCACTAGATGGCGCTGTAATTGATTACTCTTTGGAACCTGAGAGGAGAGTGTGGTCGTGTTCCCTGTTTTAGGGAGCTTTGTCCAGGATCAAAGATTGGAAGCCTGAAAGTTTTGCTGGAGTTTCTGAACGGCGAGAACATCACGTATGCCAAAAGGATTAGGGAAGGCTTTCCCTACGTGTGATTTCCTAACGCGAGCGGCTGCCGCGAGGAGGAAGCCGTGTTTGTGTAACGACTGCCAAAAGAAGGCATTCCTGTGTTCTTAGGAGATTTCCCGTTCGCGAGCGGCTGCCGCGAGGGAAGATCCCCAGTGTTTGGTGTCCGATGCGAGGGGCGCATCATTTGGAACTTGTTGTTGCCAGAAAGCTTGTCAGCTACACGAAA
The DNA here is from genome assembly GCF_964263255.1 of Lissotriton vulgaris. Taxonomy (NCBI): domain Eukaryota; kingdom Metazoa; phylum Chordata; class Amphibia; order Caudata; family Salamandridae; genus Lissotriton; species Lissotriton vulgaris. The sequence goes on along the minus strand of NC_141685.1, from coordinate 748,362,388 downwards.
TAAGACTGTGTCTTGGTCTTTATCGCGAGCGGCTGCCGCGAGGAGGAAGCAGCTGATACTGTGTCAAAACTGGGTTGCTGGAAAACGAGAAAGCTCGCGCAACCACAATTTTTGAACTACATAAAACTCAAGAAAGGGAAGCCGGTAAGCCTCGGATGAGGACGTATTCTTTCATGTCTATTTTTGTTAGTGTTCCTGTTAGACCTGACATCATTGGCTTGAGTCTCTCCTCCATTTTTTCTGTTTGCCTCTACTGTGTTACGATGTTTTGCTGGTATATGCTTTGGGCGCCGTGTCACTGCTGATCAGTGCCATAGCGCAAGTGCTCCCTATGTTAAAATGATGTATCTATTGTATCCATGTTTGGCTTATTTGGTTTACTATCAGTCCCTCGTCTAGTGCACCAGGAGTGCCGGGGCTTGTAAATACAAATGCCGCTCGTGGGCTTGCAGCACGTGTTGTGCCACCCACAGGAGCGGCCTTGTAAAAGAATGTCTACGGGTCGGTCATTGCGAGACCCACGTGCAGTCCTGCACTGTCACGTCGGCTGCGCAGGTATACCTACCTGCCAGCCCCTCCAACCTTCCCTTAGCTTCATGTTAGTCACCCCTATGGTAGGCCCGTGGGCAGGGTGCATTGTAAGTGTAAGGTAGGACAAGCCTGACCAAGTTGGCATGTCCTGATAGTGAAGTGCCGCCATCTTAGGGCTCCACTATTGCGAGGTAGCCTGCTCTCCGTTGAATAGAATGGGCCGCCGGGATTATTAACGCTATAATCCTAGCTGGCTCGGGGAGCATGGTGCAATGTCGAGTTTGGTATCCCTGAACTCGGGGGTTAATTACGCATCCGTTGGTGTGGATGGTTTTTGGACTCTGGGTTCGAAAATAGCACTTTTAGAAAGTGTCTATTTTCTTGTCTAACCATATCTGGTCTCTGCTGGTCTTGCGTGTGTGTGACAGGAGCTGGGTGGCTCCAAGAGGTCTGGATGAGTCAGTGTGGGATGAGTGGGACATTACGTTGAGAGTAGGGGGAGAGTAGTTGTTGATAGCCTGCCTTGCCTGATACAATGCTGGCTCCACCTCCTGCCGAGCGACGGATGGCTCTGTACCTGCCATGGACGATCCTGGCCCCACCTCCTGCCAGGAGGGCGATAGCTCTGCTCCTGCCAGTGTCAATGCTGGCTCCACCTCCTGCGGGGCGTCTGAGGACCCGGCCCGGCTCAGTGAATAGGCCAGGTGCTACTGCCTAGCTCCACCCACCACAGACCCAGGATGTTGGGAAATCCCCGGCATAGACAAAGGGATCAAAGACGAAAAGGGGTATAAGAGGAGGACCCCTGAACTAGGAAATCAGATCACTTCTGACAAGGAACCCTGTAACCAAGGACAAGAAGCCTGCTGATCTAAAGGACTGCTTACCCCTTCTGCCAGTGTGCTGTTGTTGGGGGAATCCTGCAGCGCTTCTTTATTTTTGCCAAGGAACCAGGAGAGAGGAACTGTGTGTGTACTCTCACGCTTGCTAAGAAAATCTCCAAGGACTGGAAGAGTGCCAGTCTCCTGCCGAAGTCACAGGGCTAAAGGACTTCACCTGCTACAAAGTGCTATCTGCTGGAAGTGTGAATCCAGCATCTCTGAAAGAACCAGCAACCACGACGATCGGACGCTGGGCCCAACCGACGCCAGCAGCAACGCCAGTGAGTGGGAGTACGGCTCTAACTCCAGAGGACCTCGTGTCTGCCCCGCTGCTGATCGCATCAACCGTGTGCCCTTCGACGCCGTGAGCGCTGCTCACTCTGTGCAACTGCATCATCGACAACGCCTGCTGAGGCCTGATCGACACCGAAGACGCGACGCCGGATTGCTCGACGCCGCTGATCATCGTGTGCTTCATTTTCCTAAGGTACTGTGTTGTTGGGGGTCCGTGTGACTCCAGGCCCGACGCAGCGCTCCTCGCGGTCGACGCCGAACCTGTGGATTACCTTTGCCCCAGCGTTGTGTAGCTCCCGTGTGAGTTACCCTGTTGCTAAGAACTGTGTTTCCAAGAAGAAGAATTGCTTGATACTAAAGACTTTTGTGCTAAAGAAGAAACTACCTTTGAACTATCCTTTTTCCTTCCCGAACGTATTTATTCCGATTGTGTACAGTTTTGCCGTTATTTGGTCTTGTGCTAAGTCTTATATAAAAATACTTATTTTTATAATACTACTGTGTCGTGTCCATTTGTAGCGTATTCACTGTATTACTGTATGTGGTCATAATTGCTTAACACACAGCCTCTGAGATAAGCCTGTTCTGCTCTGCCAAGCTACCAAGGGGGTGAGCAGGGGTTATCGAAGGGTGTGATCCCCTTGCCCTGACTAGAAAAGGAGTGTCCCTATTTGTCAGAAGTGTATACCTCTGCCAACTAAAGACAGCCGGTTCTAACATTGGATGCAGCGGTGAGGATTTGGACCTTGCATTTATGACCCATGTACAGTGATTAGTGTGCGCTACGTAGTGAAAGCAGACCATAACGCAGTCACAATCTGATTCGGAAGGATCATATTTTTGTTCTCCGCTTTCCTGAAACTTGATCTTCTGAACACTGCCAGTTTTAACCATGAGTGACAACGGAGTCACTGCCCCTGCTATCGTTGTTGTTGAAGAGTTCGAGAGGAGTAAGCTAAAAAGATACAAGAAAGATGAGCTGAAACACTTTTGCAACCAGTTTGAAGTTCCTACCACCGGCCTCTCGAGAAAAGATGATTTTTATAAAGCATTGCAGGCCTGGTGGGAATCGAGAAATCCCTCTGATGTGGTGGTGGTACCCACAGAGGAAGGGGATGAGGAGGTGCCAGTGAATGGACCTGTGCCCTCTCCCGGAAGCAGTGTTTCCTCTAAAGGTCTTTCCCCTGAAGAAAGAGAAGAAAGGGCGAAAGAGCGAGCTTACAACATGGAGATGGCAAGGCTAAAGATAAATGGGCAGTTGGAGTTAGAAAATGCAAGAGGTAGAAGGGAAGCTGATTTAGAGATCAAAAAGTTAGAGTTTGAACGAGAGAAGTTAGCTTTGGAGCGTGAAGCCAGGTTGAGGGAACTGGATATCCAAGCTAAAAAGTTAGAGTTGAATCCCTCTGGTGGCAGCATTCCATCCGAGCCTGCAGAAAGTAAGTTTTACTTCCCGAAAGATGTGATCAAAGATTACAATAAGAATGAGGATATTGGTCAATGGTTTAAAGCGTATGAGTTAGCATTGTTGGCCCACCAGGTCCCTGAGAAGAATTGGGGAGCAGGGTTGTGGGGTCGCTTTGTGAATGAGGGAAGAGATACCCTGTTAGACATGCCTGTTGCGGATAGGATGTCGTATGCTCATATGAAAGATGCTTTAATGTTGCGATATGGTTTAACCCCCGAGCAGTACAGACAAGCTTTTAGAGAATGTAAGAAGTTGCCTGGTACGACGTGGGTTGAATATGTGTCTTATTTTTGCAGAGCCATGGATGGTTGGGTAAAGGGCAGCAAAGTGGAAAGTTATGAAGCTCTCTATGATTTGTTTGCGTGGGAGCACTTGTCTAATAACTGTTTTCCAGAGCTGCGCCAGCACCTGATTGATAGCAAGATATCTAACCCTAGAAAACTTGCTGAGGAGGCGGACCGCTGGGTCAGTACCAGGGTCCACAAGGGTCCAGTGGGAGACTCAGCCAAAGGTGGGCAGGGTCCCCAGCAGAAGAGTGGGGGGGACAAGGGTAAACAGAAGGAGTCTCAGAAAGGGCCCCAAAGTAATCCCCAAGGAAACCAAGGGAAAGGTTCCCAGCCTCCCCCTGAGAAGAAGCCAGGGGCCCCGACGGGTAAACCTGTTCATAGGGGCCCCCTAACCTGCTACGGTTGTGGGCAGGTGGGACACCGGTTTTATGACCCCCAGTGTCCCAAGAAGGATTCGAATGCACCGCCGCGTGCACCCCCTCGTCAGTTGGCAAGTGTAGCCTTGGGAGGGGAGGAGATGGTTGTCCATGGTGGGAGGGGTCCCGCAGAAATGTCCCTGGTCTCGCTAGGAGACATGCAAATGGTCCCTCCACCCCCTCTGCCTAGTAACACTAGTAAATATAGGCAGTGGGTGACCATTAATGGCCATAGAGTGGAAGCTCTCAGAGACAACGGAGCGAGTGTGACAGCTGTCAAGTGTCACTTGGTGTCCAGAGAGCAGGTGGTCCCCCACGCATTCTACCCCGTGATAGCTGCCGATAACTCCCAGAAAGAGTGTGAGGTGGCTCAGGTTTCCTTTGAATGGGGGGGAGTTTCAGGTACTCTTCAAGTTGCTGTGAAACCCGCCATGCCTGTCGACTGTCTCCTGGGCAATGATTTGGAAGACTCCCCTTGGGCTAAGGTGGAGAGAGCGGCGCACTTGAAAATGTTGGGTGTGCCAGAGTGGGTGTGTGCAACCACTCGTTCCATGACAGCGAGTAAGGGTGTTGATGGGGTCCCGGAGCCTGAAAGTATGGCCCAGGACCCAGCTGTGAAGAGAAGAGGCAGGAGGCGCGGGAAACCGGCCCCCGTTGTTCCCGTGGTCCAGAAGGAGGTAGACCCTGAGGGGGATGCCCTGGAGCCCACCGGGGAACAAATTGCCGAACTGGGAGATCTGCCCGAGCTGACCCACTGGCAGCAGGATGGTGGTCCCTCCAGGGAGGAATTCTGTGCGGAACAGAAAGAGTGCCCTTCTCTTGTGGGCATGAGGCAGCAGGCCTCAGCCCAATCCTCAGGTGATCAGTCAGGGTCACATTTTGTGTACTGGGAGAACGACCTCCTGTATAGCGAGCCTAAGGCTGCTGAGCCTGGGTCAGCCCGTGTGCTGATGGTACCCCAGCGCTTCAGAGCCTTCCTACTGGGTTTGGCTCATGACGTACCGTTAGCTGGACATCTGGGGCAGGACAAGACCTATGACAGGCTTGTCACCCATTTTTATTGGCCTCAGATGCGTAGGGATGTAGACATCCATTGCAAGACTTGTCGCACTTGCCAGGCAAGTGGGAAAAGCGGAAGGAAGCAGAAGGCTCCCCTCCAACCTTTTCCGGTGGTCAGCACCCCCTTTGACCGGGTGGGTATTGACATTGTTGGGCCCCTGGACCCCAAGACAGCCCTGGGCAACAGGTTCATCCTGGTCTTGGTGGACCATGCCACAAGGTACCCGGAAGCCATCCCTCTCAGGACAGTGACGGCCCCCGTGGTGGGACGGGCACTGATGGGTGTTTTCTCCCGGATGGGGTTCCCCAGAGAGGTGGTGTTCGACCGAGGCACCAACTTCATTTCGAACTATATGAAGTCTCTGTGGAAGGAGTGTGGGGTAACCTACAAGTTCACCACTCCTTACCACCCTCAAGGAAACGGGCTGGTTGAGAGATTCAACCGGACCCTGAAAGGCATGATTATGGGTCTTGAAGAACCAATGAGGCGGAAATGGGACGTCCTCTTGCCATGCCTGTTGTTTGCTTACCGTGAGGTGCCGCAGAAGGCTCTAGGGTTCAGTCCCTTTGAGCTCTTATACGGTCACCCGGTAAGAGGACCTCTGAGTCTGGTCAAGGAAGGCTGGGAGCAATCTCCCAGGAAACCTCCCCAGGATGTATACAGCTACATGCTGGCCTTTCGGAACCAGACTCGGCGCTTCAGAGAACTTGCTCAGGCAAATCTGGAGGCCAGCCAGGAGGAGATGAAGCGATGGTACGACCGGAATACCACTCTGGTAGAGCTTCAGCCTGGTCAGGAAGTGTGGGTCATGTCCCCTGTGGAACCTTGTGCGCTCAAGGACAGGTGGACTGGACCGTTTAAGGTTGTGGAGAAGAAGAGCGATGTCACCTACCTGGTGGACTTGAAATCTCCCAGGAACCCCTTGCGGGTCCTGCATGTCAACCGTTTGAAGCCCCACTTAGAAAGGTCCGAAGTGGGCATGCTCTTAGCGACAGATGATGGAACGGAGGAGGAGAGTGAGCCTCTTCCTGACCTCCTGTATGCTAAGGAGCAAGATGGGTCAGTGGATGGTGTGGTCCTCTCTGACACACTGACCCTTGAACAGAAACAGGATTGTCGCCAACTGTTGGGACAATTCCCGGATCTGTTTTCCTTGGTTCCGAGTGTCACGCATTGGTGTGTCCATGACGTTGACACCGGAGACAGCCCTCCTGTGAAGCACAAGGCTTACAGGGTGACTGACAAGGTCCGAGCGTACATTAAGGAGGAGGTCTCCAAAATGTTCGCATTGGGGGTGATTGAGTCCTCTAGCAGTCCTTGGGCCAGCCCAGTGGTCTTGGTCCCGAAGGCTGCAGCGCCTGGTGCTTCACCAGAACTCCGGTTCTGCGTGGACTACCGAGGGCTCAATTCAGTCACGAAGACTGACGCGCACCCCATCCCCAGAGCTGATGAGCTCATCGATCGGTTGGGGGCTGCCCGGTACCTTAGTACGTTTGACTTAACGTCTGGGTACTGGCAGATCGCCTTGACTGATGGGGCAAAAGAGAGGTCAGCATTCTCCACACCAGATGGGCTATACCAATTCCGGGTGATGCCCTTTGGGATGAAGAATGCCCCCGCCACCTTCCAGAGGTTGGTCAACCAGGTCTTGGCTGGACTGGAGGAATTCAGCGCCGCCTACCTGGACGACATCGCAGTGTTCAGCGCCAGCTGGGAGGAACACTTGCGCCACCTCCAGGAAGTGTTGTTGGCCCTGCGCGGAGCAGGCCTCACAATCAAGGCCAGTAAGTGCCAGATTGGGCAGGGTTCTGTGGTGTACTTGGGGCACCAAGTAGGGAGCGACAAGGTTGCCCCCCTGCAACCCAAGATTGATACCATCCTGGCGTGGGCACCGCCCAAAACCCAAACACAGGTGAGAGCCTTCTTAGGACTCACGGGTTAATACAGGAGGTTTGTCAAGGATTACTGTAACATTGTGCACCCCTTGACTTCGCTGACTTCCAGGAAGCAGCCACGAAACGTGATCTGGACTGATGCCTGTCAAACGGCCTTTGACACCCTGAAAACTGCAATGTGCACAGCACCTATACTCCAAGCACCCGACTTTTCGAAAGAATTCATTGTTCAGACGGACGCTTCAGAGCATGGCGTGGGGGCTGTTCTAGCTCAGGTGAATGAAGAGGGCCGAGACTTGCCTGTAGCCTTCATCAGTAGGAGGTTACTTCCCAGGGAAACGAGGTGGAGTGCGATAGAGAGAGAAGCATTTGCTGTGGTCTGGGCGCTGAAGAAGCTAAGACCCTACCTGTTTGGGACTCACTTCCGGGTTCAGACAGACCACAGGCCCCTCAGATGGTTAATGCAAATGAGGGGTGAGAATCCAAAACTGTTGAGGTGGTCCATTGCTCTACAGGGGATGGACTTTACGGTGGAACACCGCCCTGGTACAGATCACGCCAATGCTGATGGTCTGTCCAGATTTTTCCGCCTTAGTGATGAGGACTCCCTAGGTTAAGGGTAGTTCTCCCCACATTTCAGCTGGAGGGGACACGTGTTAGACCTGACATCATTGGCTTGAGTCTCTCCTCCATTTTTTCTGTTTGCCTCTACTGTGTTACGATGTTTTGCTGGTATATGCTTTGGGCGCCGTGTCACTGCTGATCAGTGCCATAGCGCAAGTGCTCCCTATGTTAAAATGATGTATCTATTGTATCCATGTTTGGCTTATTTGGTTTACTATCAGTCCCTCGTCTAGTGCACCAGGAGTGCCGGGGCTTGTAAATACAAATGCCGCTCGTGGGCTTGCAGCACGTGTTGTGCCACCCACAGGAGCGGCCTTGTAAAAGAATGTCTACGGGTCGGTCATTGCGAGACCCACGTGCAGTCCTGCAATGTCACGTCGGCTGCGCAGGTATACCTACCTGCCAGCCCCTCCAACCTTCCCTTAGCTTCATGTTAGTCACCCCTATGGTAGGCCCGTGGGCAGGGTGCATTGTAAGTGTAAGGTAGGACAAGCCTGACCAAGTTGGCATGTCCTGATAGTGAAGTGCCGCCATCTTAGGGCTCCACTATTGCGAGGTAGCCTGCTCTCCGTTGAATAGAATGGGCCGCCGGGATTATTAACGCTATAATCCTAGCTGGCTCGGGGAGCATGGTGCAATGTCGAGTTTGGTATCCCTGAACTCGGGGGTTAATTACGCATCCGTTGGTGTGGATGGTTTTTGGACTCTGGGTTCGAAAATAGCACTTTTAGAAAGTGTCTATTTTCTTGTCTAACCATATCTGGTCTCTGCTGGTCTTGCGTGTGTGTGACAGGAGCTGGGTGGCTCCAAGAGGTCTGGATGAGTCAGTGTGGGATGAGTGGGACATTACGTTGAGAGTAGGGGGAGAGTAGTTGTTGATAGCCTGCCTTGCCTGATACAATGCTGGCTCCACCTCCTGCCGAGCGACGGATGGCTCTGTACCTGCCATGGACGATCCTGGCCCCACCTCCTGCCAGGAGGGCGATAGCTCTGCTCCTGCCAGTGTCAATGCTGGCTCCACCTCCTGCGGGGCGTCTGAGGACCCGGCCCGGCTCAGTGAATAGGCCAGGTGCTACTGCCTAGCTCCACCCACCACAGACCCAGGATGTTGGGAAATCCCCGGCATAGACAAAGGGATCAAAGACGAAAAGGGGTATAAGAGGAGGACCCCTGAACTAGGAAATCAGATCACTTCTGACAAGGAACCCTGTAACCAAGGACAAGAAGCCTGCTGATCTAAAGGACTGCTTACCCCTTCTGCCAGTGTGCTGTTGTTGGGGGAATCCTGCAGCGCTTCTTTATTTTTGCCAAGGAACCAGGAGAGAGGAACTGTGTGTGTACTCTCACGCTTGCTAAGAAAATCTCCAAGGACTGGAAGAGTGCCAGTCTCCTGCCGAAGTCACAGGGCTAAAGGACTTCACCTGCTACAAAGTGCTATCTGCTGGAAGTGTGAATCCAGCATCTCTGAAAGAACCAGCAACCACGACGATCGGACGCTGGGCCCAACCGACGCCAGCAGCAACGCCAGTGAGTGGGAGTACGGCTCTAACTCCAGAGGACCTCGTGTCTGCCCCGCTGCTGATCGCATCAACCGTGTGCCCTTCGACGCCGTGAGCGCTGCTCACTCTGTGCAACTGCATCATCGACAACGCCTGCTGAGGCCTGATCGACACCGAAGACGCGACGCCGGATTGCTCGACGCCGCTGATCATCGTGTGCTTCATTTTCCTAAGGTACTGTGTTGTTGGGGGTCCGTGTGACTCCAGGCCCGACGCAGCGCTCCTCGCGGTCGACGCCGAACCTGTGGATTACCTTTGCCCCAGCGTTGTGTAGCTCCCGTGTGAGTTACCCTGTTGCTAAGAACTGTGTTTCCAAGAAGAAGAATTGCTTGATACTAAAGACTTTTGTGCTAAAGAAGAAACTACCTTTGAACTATCCTTTTTCCTTCCCGAACGTATTTATTCCGATTGTGTACAGTTTTGCCGTTATTTGGTCTTGTGCTAAGTCTTATATAAAAATACTTATTTTTATAATACTACTGTGTCGTGTCCATTTGTAGCGTATTCACTGTATTACTGTATGTGGTCATAATTGCTTAACACACAGCCTCTGAGATAAGCCTGTTCTGCTCTGCCAAGCTACCAAGGGGGTGAGCAGGGGTTATCGAAGGGTGTGATCCCCTTGCCCTGACTAGAAAAGGAGTGTCCTTATTTGTCAGAAGTGTATACCTCTGCCAACTAAAGACAGCCGGTTCTAACAGTTCCATTATTAGTTGGGCCCAGCTAGGAATACTATTTCGAAAACTATTCTTTTTGTTCTTGGATGAACTGGAACTGTATATAAAACTCTATTACGAACTCCTGATCTTCAGTGTTTTGGAACTGAGGTTTTGGCGATATCCCAAACTATATCCACTGGGTTACTGGAGAGAACTGTTATATATTCAAGGGAAGCATTATAAGGGTATGTGTGGTGAATGATTGGCCTTTTGAATGCTTTGATGAAGGTTGTTGAACAATTAGTAGTCCATGGTTTTCTTACAGGTAGCACTCTGGTATAGAGAAGTATCTATGGTTTAGAGGAAAGAGGTCCCCTCCTGATTTAATTGGTATGTATCGTTCCATTAGCGAGACTTGACTGAGAGTAGTCAGAATTGATGTGATAATCTTTTTGTTCTTGTCATTTCAGCTATCCCATCCGTTCCAGACCCCATCCTTACCTTCCCTGATTTATCCCTCGCTTGATTACCTTTACGCTCTGTGTTATTTGTACAGTCAGAGTGTGGGGAAATCAGGAGGTGGACCCCTTTCAGCATCACCCTGATCCTGAGGTTTTCCAGAATCGTGACATGTTGTGAGGCAGGCGCAAGATTTTGACGCAACAGCGTCCTAAAAGTGACGCAGTGAAATCTCATAGATTTCACTGCGTCACTATTACGGGGCTTTTTGCGGCGGAACGCCCCCTCTGCATACATTATACCTGACGCAGGTATAATGTGGCGCAGGGGTTTAAAAAGTGACGCATCTAGCTAGATGCATCACTTTTTAAATATGTCGCAATGAGGCACATTTTTTACACCGCTGGTGCGTCACAAAAAGTGACGCACCGGCGGCGCAAAACTGATGCAAGGCCTTCATAAATAAGGCCCCAGGACTTTTATGTGATGAGGAGACCAGCAGCCGAAAACACTGATAGAGGGACCATTTCCTTGAAGATGAACAGTATTTCTCCTTCCAAGGGCTTTTTAAAAACTATTTTTAATAAAATTGCTCATTACTTACCAATGAAAAATTAGCAGGTGATAGTTGTCGAGAGGGCAAACTGAAAGAGCAGCGTTTGCCCAGATGTCCCAATTCGTTGAAGAGAATGACATACTTTCAGACTTCCAAACAGGATTCCGTCCGGAAAGAGGCACTGAATCTGCCCTCCTTGCCATCTGGGATGACCTAAAGAATACAGTTGACCGCATCGGGGTTGCTGCTCTACTCCTCTTGGACCTCTCCACTGCCTTTGACAAGGTTGACCATGACACTCTAAAAACAAAGACTCTATGAAGCCGGCATAGAGGGAACTGCTCTAGACTGGATCGCGTCCTACCTTCGAAACAGAACTAATGTCATCCATACCCCACCTTTCTCGTCCAAACCGTACTCCACAAAAGCAGGGCTCCCTCAAGGTTCTAACATCTCGCCCATGCTTTTCAACATCTACATGAAGTCATTACCAGTACTGATCAATAAATTTCACCTCATGTACTATAACTATGCATATGACACGCAAATACTCCTTCAACTGGAATGCCCCAAAGACATTGGAAAATCACCAATTTTCAACTGTCTCTGAGCCGTGGATCAGTGGATGACCTGGAGCCATCTCAAATTGAATGCTTCAAAAGCTGAAATACTCCCGTGTGGCGATTGGAAACATTATAACCCGCTTGCCGCATGGCCTTATAAACTGGGATCACTGCCTAAAGTATTGAAGGGAGTAATAAACCTCGGAATGACCATGGACTCCAAGCTGTCAATGAATGCCCAAGTGGATAAAATAGCAAGATCAAGCTTTGGTACTATAAAAACGCTGCGACAAATTTTCCCTCATTTGGTATTTCCACACAAGGTCCAAGCTACCATCTCCCTCGTTCTGTCCAAACTCAATTACGCCAATAGCTTCTACCAGAGATCACCTTTAACGACCATGAAAAGACTACAACGGATTCAGAACTCAGCTGCCAGACTACTCTTGCATATCAAACCGTGAGACCACATCTCCCCTGCCTTGAAAGCCCTGCATTGGTTACCGGTTGCCAGAAGATCCACGTTCAAGCTGCTTTGTATCACTCACAAAGAAATACATGGAATGGGACCACTCTTCATCAGGAATAAAATCACCAAATGCATTCAACAAAGGAACCTCCGCTCTAAAGGAGCATCTCGCCTCAAAATCCCACCATACACGAAAAAAACGTGGGTGGCAGTAAAATCTGTTTCACGGGCGAATTTGCGGATTTTCCGCGATTTCGTGATCCGCGAATCTTGCGAACTCGCGGTAAAATCCGCGGATCAGCGGGGACGAATTTTGGGCCAAGCAAGGGTTACAGCAGCAGGTGCAAAAGTTAAACCTAATTTCTTTGTAACCTTTTACAAAAGGGTTACAAACAATTTAACTTCAACTTGGACACCTGCTGCTAATTGCTTCCTGGTGCCTCGTTGCCTACTTGCAACTATTCTCTGACCCTGCTCTGACGCTTGAAGCAGGGTCAGAGAATAGTTACAAGTAGGCAACGAGGCACCTGTCCAAGGAATTAAACCTCATCAGGAAGCATTTACAGATATAAAAAACAGGAAGAAGGGAGAGGATGGCAAATACACCCATTTTGAGTTGTCAGGAGGGGTTAAACTAAGAGAGACCTTTACAGCACAATTTTCATATGCATTTTGCTAAAAATAAAAAGCTGTATGTTCTGTAGGGGCAACTCAGGAATCTGGCCCTTCAGAGATCCGGCCTCTCTTTCTTTCTCTCGTTCTCTCTCTCCCTCTATCTTTCCCTCTCTTTCTCTATCTATCTATCTATCTATCTATCTATCTATCTATCTATCTATCTATCTATCTATCTATTTATCTATCTCTCTCTCCCTCTCCAATAAACGACCGCATGGGTAACTTCGCTATGCAAGCGGCTCGTGAAGACGCAAAAAGCCCCGCGAACACGCAAAAAACCCTGCGAACACGCAAAAAACCCCGCGAACATGCAAAAACCAAAAATTCGCACAAATTCGCGAATTTTGCGGATTGCGATTTCGCAAATCCGCAAATTCGCGGATCGCAAATTCGCAAAATTCGCCCATGCTTAGTACTAGCAGCAACAGTTTATGTGACAGAACTATCCCTTCAGTCTGACGTATGGACACAGCTGTTGCTGCAACTGAACGAAAGCACCCAGGTAAGGCACGAGCAACTGGATCAAGAACTGCAAAAAAAATATGCACTGGGGTACTGCTTATCCCCGTGTGTCTGTACTAAAACTGACAATGCGCACCCATCTTTCTCATGTACATAGTGTGTAAAAGCCTTTGTGTAATCTGGAGTGCCTAACACTGGTGCAGAACAAAGAGCTTGACGTAACTAATGAAAAGCATTCTGACATTCATCTGTCCATGGAAGGGGCACTGGAGTGTCTTTAGTCAAAAGCGCTAGCAGGAGTTTAACAATTTGTGAAAAACCCAATATCCATTGCCTACAAAATGAAGTCAAGCCAATAAATGCACAGACATCTTTCTGAGTAGAAGGTATTGGTGTGTCTGAAATTGCTAGAATGCGATCTGGTGTCAGTGCACGGCCCTCCTTAGACAGAAGGTGACCTAAGTAGGTTACCTTCGGTCTACAATATTGCAATTTCTTTCGTGACACTTTATGGTGGTGTGTAGCAAGAAAAGAAAGCAAAGACAAAGTATACTCTTCACATAGTTCAGGGGTATAGGCTGCCAACAAGATGTCATCGACATTTTGAATGAGAGCCACCCCTTTAGATAAGACAAAAAAATCAAGTTGTCTTTTCAGTGCTTTGCTATAGATACTAAGACTCTCAGTGTACCCTTGAGGAATTCTACAAAATCTGTATGATCGATTATTTAAAGAGAAAACAAACAAATATCGGCTTTCAGGATGAATAGGAATCGAAAAGAAAGCATTCTTCAAATCAATTACAGAAAATGTAGTTGCTGTTGGAGGGACTAGGGTAAGTAATGTCGTTATGTCAGAAACCACAGGGTACTGTGGTACTACAATCTTATTAACTTCTCTCAAGTCAATGATGAATCTGTAAATCCTAGTGTCAGTATCTTTTTTCAAAATGGGAAGAATCGGACTATTGCAAACATTGTAAGGGACTTCCTCCACAACCCTCACTTTAATCAAATCATGGACAATGCATGTGAGTGCTTCTCCTTCTCTAGAAATTTTATACTGAGGCAGTCTTGGCAATGAAGCACCCTCCTTGACACTAATATGCACTGGCGGAATAACCATTTGTCCTACATCAGTGTCTGAAGTAGCCCACAAAGCACTCAGGAGTGAAGGTAATGCAGTATCTTCTTTAACCAACAAGATCTCTCAGTCATGGGGTAGTTGTCATTCAAAATAACACGCACTCCTTCAGGAGAACATCGTATCGTAGCCCGGAAATACTTGAGCATATCAAGTCCTACAATATTGTGTGGTGTGTTCGGAGAGAGCAAAAATGGACATGGAGCAGTAAACCTATCAACATGGAATGCGAGTGGTTGTGACAATGGGCTAAGGGAAGGCGTTCCATCGAACCCTATCGATGTAATGGTTGAGCCAGACAGGGGAGCCCTTGGAACCAATTGTCTAGATAAGACGCTACGAGTAGCTCCTGTATCAACGAGAAACTGATCAGTAGAACCCAAAACATGTGCTGTAACATAGGGACCTCTCTGATCTACTGGAACTTCAACTGATTCCTTACCCCATCCTAGGAAATCCTATGCATAAGCAGAATCTTGAAAATCAGACGGCACATAGTCGGACATTTTATATTGGTTCCTTCTATCAAAAGTGTTAAACCCATCCTGCCCACGTGTATTAGCATCAAACCTAGCGCGATCATTCGTGCTTCCTCTAGGCCCTGAGTATCCTGAACGACTTCTCATTTGTCCCCGCCCACATGGACACTGCTGAGCACGCAGTACTAAACAATCAGAAAGCCAATGTCCAAATTTCTTGCAGTAAGCACACTGATCAACAGACAAATTCGAACGAGTATTCGAAGGAAAGAACAAACCATAAGATCCACGTCCACCTCTATCATTACCTCTAGAAGGTGGGACATAAGCTTGAGCCAACATAACCTTTGTTTTCAACTCTTTCGAATTTTTATCCTCAGTACTTTTAGCTTCTAATTCTTGTCGCTCATAATACTGAGCCATAGTTAGGAGAGAACTGGAGAAGAGGTAGTCCATGAACTTTCACTCGCCTTTTGGCAACTAGCTATTCCTGGCAAAAGGTTTGCAACATATTTATTGCCAAACAGATGCCTACCCGTGTCATCTGTCAATGACTGGCAACTAAAATCGTGGAATGCTTCTTCAAAGCGTGTGAAGAAGTCAGAAACTGAATCATCTACCTTTTGCTTGCAAGATGCTAACACTGTCCAATTTATCTTTTTAGGGGGAATGATCGTCTTTAACTTAACTAATAAAGCTGCTGGAAGATTTAAAATTAACTGACACAGTTTCTGTGCAGGTTCTTTATCTTCATCTAACTGCTCTAAATCTTTCCACAATGGTCCAAATGTCGCACGATCATCAACTTTACGCACAATTCTCCACATATGAGGCAGTAATATTAATCCAAAAAACAAATCAATATCAGGAAAAGTCATAGTACAAGAGCTAATGGCACCCTCAACTTCCTAATAAAAAGCTACTGGATTTTTGCACGGATCAGGCAATGCATTTTAAGGGCCATAACATCTGCTCTATTCCAAGGAGTGTAAACCCAATTATAAACAAAATACCCTTTTGTAATGTAATGTAATGTAATGTAATGTAATGTAAGGGGTTATTTATACCGCACAACTATCGCTCGAAGGAGCATCTTGGCGCCCACTTGTATGGCTGATCAGATAGAATTCTTACACTAGGGATCTGGCAGTAGTGTCAGGTAGAGTAAAGATCCAGGTTTTTAATTGTTTCCTGAATTCAGTTTCTCTATCCAGGGCTCTTATGTAAGGTGGGAGGGTGTTCCAGGCTTTTGTGCCTAGCACCGCAAGGGACTTGCCCCCGCGGGTCTTAAGCCTGAATGATTGAGCTGCCAGAAGATTGGCATTGGTCGAGCGGAGAATTCGGGTTGGATGATATCTGGTGAATTTTTTCCGCAGATACAGCGGTCCTAGTTTATGAAATGCCCTGAAGGTGATGAGCAGTATTTTTAAATAGAATTCTTTTAATGATAGGTAGCCAATGTAAAGTCTTAAGGGCTTCCGTCACTGACGATCTTCTGGGCCACTTTAATACAAGTTTGGCCGCCAAGTTCTGCACCATTTGGAGCCTATAGGTAACCTCCTTGTTGGTGCCTGCATATAGTCCATTACAATAATCAAGGTGGGATGTAACCAGTGCGACCACTACTGTTTTCCTGGCCTCCAAAGGAAGGAGATCGAAGAACTTTCTCAAACTCTTTATAACACCAAAGCACGTACCTGCCACTTTCAGTGCCTGCTGTTTAAAGGACAAATTCCCATCAAAGGTCACTCCCAGATTGCGGGCCGTGATAGCAGTATTGGGTGGTATTTCTGCTTTCTCAGGCCACCACAGTCTGGGTATGAATTCATTGTTTGGGCCCATCGGTATTATCTCCGTCTTCCCAGTGTTACATTTCAAATGGTTAGTTCGCATCCATTCAAAGGTCGCCGTAAGGCAGCCCTTGAGTTTCTCTTCCCAGACCTGGTTGTCTTTATCCATAGTCAGGATCAGTTGCGTGTCGTCGGCATAGGCTATAGCTTCTATGCCAAACGATGCAATTAAACTGATTAGGGGTGCGGTATAGACATTAAACAATGTCGGGCTAAGACTAGAGCCCTGAGGTACTCCTGTCGTGAGTCTTCTCTCCCCAGATTGAAATTCTCCTAGCGTCACTACCTGTCTCCTTCCACTCAGGAAGTTCTTGAGCCATTCAAGTACCACACCCGTGATGCCAAAGGTTTTCAGACGGTCTATCAGGATGATATGTGAGACCGTATCGAAGGCCGCCGATAGGTCTAATAAAATCAGGACGGCCTTCTTCCCTTGGTCTAGGGCTGTGCGGATGGTATCTGCAGTATGCAGGAGAGCAGACTCCATTGAGTGCTGTGCTCTAAAACCAGCCTGGTTAGGATGCCATACTTCACTCTCTTCTAAGAACCTGGTCAGTTGTTGGTTGACCATAGACTCCGTGATTTTACATAGAGCAGGAAGTAGTGAGATGGGACGCAGATTGGATAATGTAGTGGGTTCAGGGAGCTGTTTTTTTTGCAGGGGTCTCACTGCTGCAAGTTTCCACTCTGAGGGGACATTGGCTGTGGCCAGGGAACTATTTACAATGTCGTTAATGACTGGGTTGGTAACCTCCACAATAAGGTGCAGAAGTTTAATAGGGCAGGGGTCAAATGGAGAACCTGATTTGGTGCAGAGTATAGCCCGCCGAGATTCCTCTAAGCTGACAGGTTGGAAGCTCGCCAATTGTTTCTCCACCAGTCTCTCCTTTCCATTAACTTCATCACTGATCAGGCTAGGGATTACAAAATCCTTTGTCAGGCCATGTACTTTTGCTTCAATGTACTCGGCGATAGCCTCGCACAGAGTCTCTGAAGGGGAAATTTGCATCTGTAGAAGTCTTATCATCACTTGTACCCGTTCCCTTAGGAGGAACATATAAAGGTGCGGCTTCCCGCATGGGTTTCACATTAATTACAACATTCTTATCTATTTCAGGAGTAGAAGTTCGTGCCATGTTGATTCAGGATTTTAGTGCATCTGCGTCTGCTGCCTTTTTCTCCTCTCGCAAACGTACGCAGTTTAACCAAGCGTCTGATCGTGTCAGCCACATGGGAGAAGACAAAAAGCCCTTCACATAGTTGTTTACAATCAACTGCTACATCATCGGGCTCCATTTCTACCGAATATTTTCTAAACCGTTCAATAACCTCTGCGGCAAATGTATTGGTAAAATACATTTGCTCCCTTTCCTGCCAATCTTTTCTACTATCTAAAAGTTCAGAAGCAGCTTTAGTACTAAGAACGGCTTTATGCGCAGCGGATCTAATCTCAGACACACGTTCAGCAGATAATATTGAGCTAGTTTCTCGGGCTTTGTCCTGATCTGTAGACGAGTCCTCATCTGATTCATGAGGAGCAGAAGGAAGAGTATACAGAGGTGGAAAACAATCTAATAAGAGAGAATCATCTTGGGGTTTATTAAGAATAGGATAAAGAGGTCTACGAACAGCGTATTGGCCATTTACCTGTAAATGACGCTCCCTATCTTCCCTCTCTTTAATTTCCCTATTTTTCATTTCCAATGCTTTCGCATGAATGCTCTTTCGATGTTCTTTTTCAATGAAGGCTTGCTCACGCTTCATTCGCTCACACACTTCTTTCTCCCACATTCGCACACAGTCAAACATATCTTGCTAGCCTTTCGCTTAAACATTTCTGGCTCCACATACTGAATCTTTCGCAAATCAAATGGCCCATGCATAGGACAACGCAACTCAGGATCCACACGAGTGTATTTATTCCATAACATGCTGTACATTTTAGAAGAAATACCATACTTAATATACATGTCCCTATTAGGCGTCCCCTCGGGGGGGGGGCGGTTGTGCTTCGTCGAGTTACAAACTGGTAGCACTACAAAAGCAACACATCCTATGAAGTGTGCTGGAAACAGGCATTCCAAAAATAGTGCAGAATATGCAGTATTATAATCAAAGTAGTGCTTAAGGTACTCTTCGTACGTTGGGCCGTTCAAACAAATTCAAATAAAGAAAAATCTCCTCATTACCTGCCTATATAAATTGCAATTCATATATAAATTTCAAACAAATACTAATATTGACTAGTCTTTCAAACAAAAGCCGCAGTAAGTGTTATTAAACTACCTTACTAATCAAAGACATCAAAAACCAACAGCAAGTGCCGCAGAACGGCTCTTACCAATCAAATGGTGTCCAGGTTCCAACTGCCAAGTTCTCAAATCGACCAAATGGTCACTGCAAGGCGAATCAACAGAAGAGATCTCAGTCGAGGACCGGCGCCACCTGGATGGTAAGATCAGAAAGAAAGGAAACACGCCGTGGTTGCCAAGACTCGGGTCTCCTCAAGAAGCGATCGCGTCCAAAGCGAGATTCCAATCCTTCGTCTCTACCACTACTTCGGGCATCCGAGTCGCCGATGAGCCCCATGTTGGAAGCGCCAATTTGTGGTGTGGGGCCTCTGCAAGGCCAACCAGTGCTAGGGATTCTCCCTTCTCTGCACAGAGTCCTCAGACCATAGAATAGAAGTTGGCACAGAAACTGGAATAGAAAGTACAAAGTTTATTAAACCTCATGAGGTGGAACTACATTCACACAGCACCCATCAGTAATGTATGACGTAGCACACAGAATGGAAGGAGCTTGGTCCTTTTATACCCACACAGGGGCTCAAATGAAGGCAGTACAAGTACAAAATGCTGGTTTTAGGTACATATAAGGTCATACAGAAAGTGTACAGGCAACAAGTGGGAGGAGCTAACAGTTTGCTAATTCTGGTGGACACATCCTGACAGTTACAGACTACAGCAGCTGCAAGCTCAACTGAGCATGTGCGAAGGTGGAAGATGCTAAATATATCTTGTCTCTAGGCAGATTTCAAGAGCAGTTAACAGAAAGGTAGGACAGAGCACATGGCGAGCACAAAATGGCTGATAGAAATACCAAATGGATTCCACAAAAAGGACAAGATAGTCTCTAAATACAGGATGTCTTCTGCTAATGCTTAACCTAATTACTGCCAAATTACAACAACCCTGCATTCACAATACACACTGCTCACCCTACACTCCCAACACACACCACTCATGTGCACTCACAATAGCACACTACTCACCATACTCTCACAATACACACTGCTCACCCTACACTCCCAACACACACCACTCACGTACACTCAAAATACTCACTGCTCATCCTGTACTACGGACGACACTAAACTCGCCCGGATCCCTCCTGGGTGTGCTGCTGATACTGCACTCACAATGCACACTGCACACCCTGCTCTCAGAATGACACTCCAGTAGCCCCAAACTCATACTGGTGCACTGCTAATACTTCACTCATAATATTCACTGCACACCCTGCTCTCAGAACGACACTCCACTCACCGAGACCAAATACTGGTGCACTGCTATTTCTGCACTCATAATACACACTGCTCACCCTGCACTACACTCGCCCAGTTCTCATCCTGCTGCGTCATGAATACTGGACTCACCATACACCCTGCTCCCACTGCACCAACAATACACACTGCTCACCCTGCACTCAGGACGTAACTCCACTCGCCCGGATCTCAACCTGGTGCGCTGCTGATGCTGCACTCACAATACACACTGCACACCTTGCTCTCAGAATGACACTCCACTCGCCCGAACCAATATTTCTCTGCTGCTAATGCTGTACTCACATTACACGATGCTCACTCTGCACTCAGGACGACACTCCACTTATACTGCTACTCTGCTAATACTGTACTCACAATACACAATACACACTGCTCACCCAGCACTCACAATACACAATACACACTGCTCACCCTACACTCACAATACACACTGCTCATGTTACACTCACAATACACACTACTCACCATGCATTCACAATACACACTGCTGTCCCCAAACTCCCAACACACACCACCACACCACTCATGTGCACTCAATACACACTGCTCACCCTGCACTCATAATACACACTGCTCACCCAACACTCCCAACACTCACATATAAAACAATTTTAACTCCTTGTGGCAAACAAAATGTGAGGAAGAAATTGGCGCCCCAAGAGTCTTCGGCAACATCTATTTTCTTCTATCTGAATGCTACAACAATTTGTAAAACCCCAGGCTACTGCACCATATGTTGCGGTTGGTATGCACTGCGTTCTATTTATTTTCATTATAGATAGTACTATGTCAGTTCTTTTAGGTTGCGGAAGGCACAAAATTGAGTTTCTGGCCCTGAAAAATTACTCCTGCTCTGCACCAAATGAGCTGCCCAAGAACCATTATCTGAAAATACTAGCCCTAGATATTGGAAAGTGCGAGTGCATAGCAAGCGTTCAGAACCTGAGCTAATTGTATTAATAAGGTGCTTTTTGGGGCCACAGTTCATTAAAAATGATTTCTTAAAATTAGTATAAAGATCTAGGCTGGCCATAAAATCCACAAAGCCCCTGACTAAAGTGCGTAGTGCATTCAGGGTGCGGCCCATTAGGACCGCATTGTCCGTGCATAGTTGGATGGGTAATGTGCTGCCATTAATCATCGGGATATCAGTAGTCTGTTCATACAGTACGTTGTGTAATCATTAATTTATAAAAAAAAATAGGAGTGGGGCCAGTACGCACCCCTGCCTGACCCCTCTGCCAATAATAATGTCACCTGAAACCTCCCCGTCCTTACTAATCCTCACCCAAACCTTCTAGTCCCTGTGCAAATAAGCTAATAAATTAACTAAAATCTCATCCTACTCGTATTTTAAAAGACATGACCATAAACGTGACTTCTTAACAAAGCCAAAGGCTGAGTTAAGGTCCATAAAAGCCAAATAAATGGGAGATTGCCAGGCTATAGTATATTTGCCGATAATCAGAATGAGATTTAGGCATAAAAATGTGCAAAAAAATATATGTGCAGACTCACAGCAAATATGCAAGCTGAAATGATCATCACAGTGGCAATGAAGTCAAAGGCGTTACTCAGATGTCCAATTCACTTGAAGAAATGCAGTCACTCAAAGCAGCCGACAGGTCCAGCACAGCGAATGTATGACGATACTACGCGATCATGTTGATCGCAGAATCTTACAACGCGGGGTTTACAACGCAAGTCATTTCAACGACTTGTGCTGGAGGGCGCTGGACTTCAGGATAGTACGATTTACTATTCCAACACCAGTCTACGTACAGTAGCGAAGGTGCTGGAGAGTAAATTATACTTTTCCTTAGCTAGTGCAAGTCGTTGAAATGACTTGCTTTGTAAAACCCGTGTTGTAAACCTACTGCGGTGAAACTCCCGCGCAGTAAAGGCCGTCTCCCCAGCACAGCACCAGCGGAGAGTGAAGATGCCTCAAGTGTTAATTGTATGTCTGTTGATCCAGACACTGCAAGGAGCAGGAGAAGCAGCAATGGGGAGGGCAGGGCAGGGCAGAGTAATTCAGCACTCCACAGAGAAAACAACTTGTACTAGAGCAATATGCAAATAATGATTAAAAAAAATTAGCTTTGCATGTTAAGCTGTAACATACATAAGTTTTTTGATTTGGTGATGTTGAATCTAGATAGTTGACTCCATCCTATGTTTGTCATAATTATGATAAATAACTGATAAAAACTTTAAATGGTTATTTGTTTATTCTTATCCCCCAGCTCTACTCAAGGTTGTCATACATTGCAGAGTGATGGTTTTGTGAGAGGGGATTGTTCCTGTTTCTGTATATAAATTCACCCCCATCATTTGGCATATAGCAACAGGGGTTCCCTTTACACGTCATGTCTTATTTATGAATTGTGTTATGTCATAAATTCAGACCATTTTATCCTGCAATATACCTAGGTTACTTGGGAAAATGATATTCGTGACAGCATAGCGTCAAAGACATTTCATAAAACTCTCGAGAGGCTGATATGCCATCTGTAAAAGCTACAACACCATGATAACTTGCTGATACTACTAAGTGTATGCAATTCAGGTCAAGAATGTTTGTAGGTATTGTCTTGCTGTGTTGAGTATGCCTGTCTATTATGATTTTCTTTTAATCTATAAGGTCACGTCTGACCAGACTTCTTAACATATACTTTGCATAAGTATCTTCTGTTTAATAGTCTCACCCCTTGTCCGATATCCTCACACTTCTCCTCTGCTAGGCACTATGTTCATCCTCTTCATCGCTAGAGAGTGATAACATTGTGAATGTTTGCATTGTATTTTGCACTTCCTCTCATACTTTGCACCTAGTTACCACCTGCTTCTACTATATAGTAAATTGTGAGTGCAATCTGGTATATTTGCGCACCTTAGTAGTTTGCAAATGTTTTGTACATGTTGTTTGTGAATATTATTTGGTAATCGCTGATTAGAAATAGCTATTTCCATGTCGCAAAATAGTGATTCTTACAGCCTTATTCATCATTCTCCCGTTTTGCGAGCCCCTAATAGCAATTCATAGCGAATCGCTATTAAGGACTCGCAAAACGGGATTCATGTAGGAATTGCATAAAGAAATGCGATTCCTACATAATCCTTATTTGCGATTAGCAAATTGCTAATCGCAAATAAGGAATAACTCGCCACTCATTCCTATGGGCCAAAAGGCCCATAGGAATGAATGGGGAGTATTCCTTATTTGCGATTAGCAATTTGCTAATCGCAAATAAGATATCGATTTGAAGGGTGCCAGGGGTGTCCAAAGGACACCCTGTAGCACCCCTCAAATGAAATTTTACACAGGTGTTACACACACACATTTCCAAAGGACATGTGTGTGTGTAACATGCAACTCAGAAAAATGCATTTAAAAGCATTTTTCTGAGTTTTCGCAATTTACCACGAGGTCTGACCTCGCGGTAAATTGAGGCCAGAAATTGCGAATTCGCAAAATAAAATTGGATGATAAATTGCATTTAAGGAATCTCAAATAGAGATTCCTTAAATGTAATTCCTCGCAAAATTGCGAGCTCGCAATTTGCGATTTTTGCATGTGGGATGATGAATCCCAAATGCAAAAATCGCACTCGCAAAGGGCCAGATTCTCAGAATCTGGCCCTTTGCGTGCCGATTACGGCTTCATGAATAAGGCTGATAGTTTATTAAATCGCTACGCAAAATTAGCAAATGTCTGTTTTTAAAGGTTGCATACGTCGTAGAATGTTGATTTAGTGATCACAAACCAGTCTGCAACCTGTTTCCATACCACTAATGCTTCATACACCTTGACCTTGCTTCTATGTCACAGGCAATGGTATCGGTAGTAATCCTGATACATCTCTGCCCAATACAGAGGGCTAAAAGCAACCTCTGTGAAAAACCTACAAACGTACCCCTTAAGCAGAAAAAAAGAGTACTAAATGGAACAAGTCCTGCAACTACAGGGATTCAGGGATATGGAAGGCCTGCCAGGGGACCGAGGTCTACTCCACATTGCCAGGCATCCCCTGCTTCCTCATCATCAGACATTCTCATTTACCAGATGCACAGAGAGATTGGAGTGATCAGATTCATACGTCGTTGCACTGGAATTATTTCTTAGCGTGGGGCAATTAAACAAATCACATCCTTAAATTTACGGGAGAACATATGCTCCTTCTTCAGATAAACCAGACGCAAATTCAGCATCTCAGCTGAGAGCTGAATCAGACTTTATAAGTATGATTAGACAATATTTATAGATGGACGATTAAGGAAGAAGGAAGAAATTATTGCTATACTGGCAACTTCCCTCCACCTGCTTGAGTAGAACTAATCGGTACAAAGGGGGTGGTGATGGACAGAGCATCTGAACCAATCAAACACTCGCCCCCAGTCAACTGATCTGGATTTAATCCATCACCGTTCTTTAGCCCACTCTGCCACCCCAGTTCAGACATGGCCATATGCAAATCAGTCTGACCCTGTGCCTCATGGGAACAGTCCAGCCCGAACTGCCAAGCCATGTCTTCCCTGGACCAGAAACAAGCTTCCGAGGACCGGTTTCTGGCATTCCAGCCGTCTTCAGCCCGGCTTGCATGAATCCAGTGGCAAAGTGAGCAAGGGACTCACGTCTGCGCATACCCTGCTACACTTATGGCGGCCAAAAGCGGTACAAAAGGGGGTGGTGATGGATGGAGCATCTGAACCAATCAAACACTCACACCCAGTCAAAAGATCTGGGTTTAATCCATCACCGTTCTTTAGCCCACTCTGCCACCCCAGTTCAGACATGGCCATATGCAAATCAGTCTGACCCTGTGCCTTATGGGAACATTCCACCCCCTTTTGTACCGCTGAGTTGAACTAATGGCAAGTCGGGACACGACCCCATCCCTTTGTGTGCCCGAGAAATTGACAAAACTATAGACATCTGTGAAGTCCTGCTCACTTATTACACAATTGGTTGCTATTACGTTAAATGCCCTAGGTATGCAATGAGCATGTGCACCCACTTCATGTAACCCTGTGGTGCTTTGGTTTTACTGAAGAAGCCACAGAAAGGACCACAGGTGCTTGCCAACCCCTTCTGTAATACCGATAGTGCTGGCGCCCATATAGCAACAACTCTATCCTAAAGGAGTGTTGCATCAATGGGGGATCCCATGCAAATGAGGGAAACACTTTGCCCGCATCATGTTATGAACATGGGCACAGAGGTAAGAGGCTCTCTAGAGGCACACTAGCTGTGTTCCATAGGTAATTGGTGTACAATCCCTCTGGAAGGGGCAAAGGGGGTACCATGGAGCCAGAAGAATCCCACTGAAAGCGGGTTAAGTCACTCTCTGAATCCTACTGCAGAAGGATCTCTCTCCCCCTTGAAAGTGCTGACCAGACACAGCCTTCACTGCGAAAGGAGGAGATGCTTCTTCAATCAGTCGATCCACTTTCACTAATGAGCTTCCCCCCTCCCCCTCCAGGCAGCTCATGTTCATTGCTGGCCGAGGCTACCCTAGGGGCAGCACATCATTGTCAGTAAAAGGGCACACAGACTTTGTATGTGCCCAGCATACCTACTCAAAAGTGTATCTGGCACAAAAGGGGCAGTGCACCCTTACTGTAATACAGCTCCTTGTCCCTTTATGGATGAGCCATTGTCAGCAACACACTAATGCCATTGTTACTGCTGTGGACTATGCCTCCTCTCACATTAGAGGGATTGAGAAACACTGGTAGCAGTTGGTCCTCTATTTAGAATTTCATAAATACTAGCTTTGGGACATGACATCTGATATCTTATTCTGATTCCAGTCAGAGTGTCAAGCACCCTTGTAGCCCCTATCACCACAGCTACCCAGTCCAGTGTAAGACTACCTTCCTAGCCCCACTTTTTCAGGTGAAGGACGCAGTCCTGAATTCCTTATTTTAGGTAGATGCCATCACTTCCATTGTGGCCCAACAGCCTAATATATACCTCTTTGCTCCAGCCATTGGGCGATGCACACTCTGTCCAATCAAGAGCTTCTGGCCATCCTGGTCTCCACTAGGTTAGTCACAGTTGGGGAGGACTGGGACATCAGGATGTGTCTGCGTCCCATCTCGCTCCAACATAGACTGTGCAAGCTGACTAAAAAAATTGTTAATAGCCAACTCACAACATTCTTAGAGAAAACAAATGCGCTGCACTCTAATCAATCAGGTTTTAGAGCCCAACACTCAACAGAATCTGACCTATTGTATACAACTGAAACCCTAAGAGCAGCCCTGGATCAGGGAAAGAGAGCAGTCCTGGTGCTATTAGACCTGACGGCTGCCTTCGACATAGTCTCACATGTCATTCTTTTAGACAGTCTCAAATCATCTGGCATATCTGGCAGTGTCATAGAGTGGATAAATAACTTCCTGCAAGATCGTCGCCAAGTGATCTTGCTAGGACAATATAACTCACATTAGGGGTACCTCAGGGTTGTAGCCTCAGCCCAACCCTCTTCAATGCCTATATGGCCCCTTTGATCAAGCTAATATCGTCATTTAATATAAACACCATCTCATATGCTGCCGATATGCAGCTAATCCTGGTCATGGACAATGACACTACCCAGGCGGAAGAAAATCTCTGCAAATGCCTCACAGCGACTTTGAGATGGATGAATAATAACCATCTGAGGTGTAACTCGAAAAAACCCGAAATCCTACCTCTAGGCCAACAAAACCTTTCATCGCCTAAACTTTGGTGACCAGAAAATGCCACCCCACCCTAACACAATAAAAGTGGTTAGGAATCTAGGAATACAATCTTATACTACCCTATCATTTAAACAGCAAACATTGGCAGTTGCAGGTACCGGCTTCCACATCATAAACAGCCTAAAGAAATTCTTCAACCAGCTTCTCATCTCAGTCAGGCAAACTATTGCTGTTGCCCTTATTACATGCAGGCTGGATTATTGTAACATTCTATATGCAGGAACTAACAGAACAGTTATGCACAAGCTTCAGATGGTCCAGCTTGCGGGCCTGGCTGGTACTGAAGTGGCCCAGGAGATCATCTGCATCTGCGGCACTAGATATCCTGCACTGGCTGCCAATTCATAAACGCGTTCGGTTTAAAGGTCCTTATTATTACTTTCAGGGCCTTCCACTCCCTAGGCCCCAAATATCATCAAACTGGCTTTAAGCGTTATGTTCCCTCCCGAAGTTTAAGATCATCAAACGCCAATCTGTTGAATATTCCAGCCTTCAGATTGGTGTCAAAGGGAGGAACATCGCTCACAATCATAGGCTCAAAGGCATGGAATAAACTCCCACCTCAAATTCACCAGATTGCATCTGAGTCTCTGTTTAGAAAGGCACTTAAAACCTGGATTCTGGTGCATCAGATACACTCAGCAAAACTCTGATTTGATCGCCTCTTTTACCGTTAGCAGTTAACCAGCTCTGGGTTCCATCTCTGGTTTCCGTCTTAGCGTCAAGATGTTCCTCAGAGTGATAGTCGCGCTATATAAATATACCTTTACATTACAATACATTACTTTGCAGCTGTTCTCATAGCCCCCTGTGGACTATTGGGTCAAATGGGGCTATCCTGCCCTAACTTTCCATACAACCTTCTTGACCAGTACCATTTCTCCCAAGGATCAACCATCTTGTCAACAGCTGCTGCTTAGGCAATTCAAAAGCCTATTGAGGCCTCTTTCTACCCCTAATTGGGAGACCCTGTGAGCTGGGAAGACTGAGTGAGGACATTGGGAGGAGGACTGACCTTCTCTTTGTTTGACTTAAGTTTGGTTTCAATTTTGAGCAGTTAAATTGATGTTTTACATCGGTTTTCATCGAGATCATCAATGCAACAGTTGAATATTATTTTTTCAATTGTTTAATCAAGCCACAATTTCATCCAGTGATGTTTCACTACGGTATCTAACTGTATTTAGTGCAGTAGGTGCAGTGAGGTGTGATTTACTCCCTGCACACAAACTATGCCTTCCTTTTATATCCAGCCTTTGGGTAGTTGGAGTTATATCCTTGCTAGTATTAGCCCATAGTATGCTTGCTATGCTACTAGTGTTATTCACCTCACCTCGCCCTGTGCTTCACCACCACTCATGGGGGGGTGGGCTTATAAACTAGTGCCTTACCCACTGCAGTGCACGTCCACTGCCTGCATGTTGCTCCAGGTGCTTTTACCTTTTGCCATGCACTCTCTATGAGTCCATTGCATGGTACGATGTGACCACCCCCCACCCCTCCTCCTCTGCCCTTAAATGTAGCACCAATTCAACCCGGAGGCATTGGGGAGCTTTTACAGGAGTACCAGTTACATTACACTAGGTCAGATTACCACTTGTCCCCTGCCCTCCTCCTGCTGCTGTGCTCTTTTTTCTCTTTTTTATTCTTGCAGTTTTTTATAGTACCAACTTAACCTGAGGGTATTTGAGCACTTTTACAGTCCCACCAGATACATTACACAAGGTCAGATCAATCATTTTTAGGCATGAGGAAATTTAAGGGCCTGATACAGATCTTGGTGGTCTCCTGCCATACCTCCATGGTGGTGGTTTCAAGCACTTCTTTGAGTTGACGGAATCATTCCCGCCGTATTTAGATATGTGCTGGCTGAACTGTGCCAGTGGCTGTCTTCTCTGCTGGCTAACAGTAGTCCAACGCCATCAGGCCGGCGATAGTACGCCAAGCATATTTAGATGTTCCTGTTGTGCTGGTGGTGTTCTAGTGGTAGTTTGCTGACGGAGTGAGTCCCTGTGCCAAGGAATCTGGTAAATACTACTTATTAATGTGTCAATACACATATGTATCATGTTTGCATCAAAAAACATATGTAGGCAACATTTTGTGGCCCCTTAAGTTACATATTGCATGCTACAAACACATCATGCTCACACTATTGAATGCACAACCATAGGCAACACAAGCACAACACCCACAACCACCACAAAACAAATATTTCTTGTAAGTGTCAATACAGTTGTATTCAATTTACCTTAATACATTGGAAAATTAACACTACTACATTACGCCTAAGTAAAATATTACATGTAAAAGCAATGCAAAAATACCCAAGGCCTCAGCAATTGTCAACACACGATTCATAGTAGGACAATTGCACAAGTAGCTTGCCTTGGATCCCGGCAGTTTTTCGTCATGGTGGAGTCGGAGCAACAAAGGAGAGACCTGGGTGATGGGGTACAAATGGAAAGGGAAGCAGTAAAAAAGGTAATTTTTTTACCTCATTTCCTTAGTTTCCGCCAACTCAAAATAGGAGGTATTCCAGCCACAGTTGCCTCAACGGAAAAGCACATCGTAATCAGCTCTGCAGGAGTCATAGCTGGAGTCCTGCAAACAGCTGCTTCTGCCTATGACGCTGTTAATGCAGAAGAACATTTCTGGTGAAAGCGGTGGGACGCTGATGGATTTTCACTGATGGATCCTCCAACATCTATATAGGGTGGGAGGATCGCCAAGTCAGCAAGCTGTGAATCAGTTAAAAAAGTGACAGCTGGACCTATTCCGTCAAGATCAAAATCAGACCGTTAGTGATTTGCTGAGGATCACAGGATGCTAAGCCAACACTTAAACTCTAAGCTGGTTCCCCAGTTATTGGCAGCTCTGGACGCAACACCACAACCTCTCGTCCCAACCTCTCTAACTTGGGTTGCTTATTCTTTCCACCATCGTTATGCTTCAGCTGTCAAAGCCCAGCTCACCTGAGTTTCTGTTCAGTTCTGATGGAGGTTGAAGACAGTCCGACCCCACCCTGAAACTGCTTGTTCCAGCACACTAGTTTTAAAACAGTGCACTAAGAACCAGAAGCTCAAGGGAAGGGGGAAAGTGGATAAAATAAAAAAAGAGACAACACAGTTCTTGCGTTTCCACTGTAGAACAGCTGCTAAAATCTGCGGCCCTCTCTAACTTCTGTAGAAACTGGTGCCTAATGAAACATAAACAAAGAACAGATAAGTGCAACCTATCCCTAAATGTGTTCCTGACTAACCCTTAATCTTATTAGAAATTCTCTGCTAAAAGTACCTCTTGGATCCTGGTCTCAAGCTTCCAGGTTTGGAATGCGTTACTGTTCTGGGATGTGCTTTCTATTACTGTAAAACTTCTGTAAAATCAAACGAATATCATTATCAGAATTACCAACGTCTAACATTCACCTTAATATAACTAAAGCCTAAATTCTTAATAGCAAACTCACTTTTCACACATTTCCAGACTTTTTATAAAACAAATTCTGTACTTTTACATCATAATACAGCAGGTAATTTGTGCAAGTCCTTGATTTACTGTTTGCCTTGCTGTCAATGGTTTCTTCTGTTCGATTCTTAAAAAAGGTCCATGTAAAACAATTTAGACATGCTTGAACAGCAGCACCTGCTGCTGTGCAACATGGCTAAAAGAAAATAGAAACAAAGCGATGAGACACTTTCAAAGCTGGCCGAGTCATAGCGCGTTGTTCTTATTTACTTTAAGCCGTGCTGCACAAGATGCAGCTGAAAAGCTGTAAGAATCTTTATGTGACAAATAAACTGATTTTGAGACATTTTAATTAGCACATGAATGAACATGTACAATCTATACGTTAAAGAGACATGAGTAATAAACATGTGGAAACGTAGTTACTGTATCGTAAAAGCATGCAGATGATTGTAGGATAGATGAAATCATATTAATTTGAATAACATAAGTTTATATTTTATTAATCAGCTTTAGCATAATTATTTCAACACATAATAGAATGGTAAAGTGATTTACTTATGTAATATAATGTTCTTAACCATCCTAATGAAATAGTAAATTGTGATATGGGAATTTAAATAACTTTGTGTGATACTGAGTGTTTTCTTTCCGAATTGCATCTTCTGCAGATGTGAAATTGTGCTCCAAATGAGTAACACAAAAAGTAGTGCTACACAGTTATATTGAGTGTAAACATCACGAAGTCCTTAGATAATGATCTTCATGTAGGTGCTAATATAGAACACTTGAAGCAAGATTAATACTTTATAATTTGAAATAATTTTACACGTTGGCACTTTGAAAATTGCAGTAAAATGGCATAGTTACATGAAATCTTTGTTAACAGATTGTTAATATCTCTAAATGCTTTTAAATTGAAATGGTCTATCAGAATATTGCTTTACCTTTATGAAATGTATATTTTACTACGTATATCCTGTATATTCTTGAATTTACTATATTCTAGGCCTGCATTTTCCTATTCTGTTTTGTCTTACACTCACGAGAACCTTTCTCAAACTTACATTGTGAAGCGAAACTGTTGCTTCCTAGAAGGAGTTGTCACTCAGTAGGACTTTTTCGCAACTAAATTGATACTTCAGGAACATTTGCTATAAGAAACTGTCCTCTTGAACTCACTCTCCTGCCTGCTGCTAAAGAATCATTGTTTGGAGGTTTCCATGTACCAGATGACCCACAAATTAAGTGAATAGTACCAACTCTTTCTATAATATGTTTCTTACTTTATGCCGCATGACAATCATCTTTTACCAAGGAGGTGTCACCCCGGAACTAGAAGACCATATTGTATACTTATCGGATGAATGAGAGACCTGCCCTGACTACCAGACTTTTACCCTTACCCCTTTTCGATTTCGGTTGAATGGATTCAAGGGAGACTGCTTTTGGCTTTCCTGCAACTCTTTCTGTTCATGCTAATCCCTTTGCAGGCCATGCTCGCTCCCTCCTTTTGGACTGACACATGCGCTGTGTGCGCCATTCTTGGACTCTTTCTTGATGATTCACTGCACATGAGCTTCTCTTAAACCTTTTTGGCACCTAATGTCAAGCTCATACTAACTAAACTATTCTGTACTCTTTAGGCAAAGAAATGTTCATGAATAATGTGATACCCTTTTATTGAAATCTTTGATAAACTATACATTTTAACTAGAAACCTGAGTCTATGGTTTATCATGGCCTTTCTTTTTAAATTTGTGCATTCTTAATTTATTTAATAATGCTAAGGAGAAACCAGCTTAGAGAACTCTCCGAGCATCACGTACTAATGTTTTGGATAGCCCTATCAGAATTATTAGTTTACATGATTTTGGTCCAGCTAAACTCCTTCAGAAGGTTCGGACTTGCAGTGATAATTCTTTCCTTGTATAATCTGGTTTTGAGTGTCATATACATTAACTTAACTTTTAGCTTGTGAACTGGAAATCTAATTCCTGATCCTGTTGGATATCTGGATTTTGGATCCTTATATCCAACCACTCACTGGCACAAAACAAGATCCATCAGAGGATCGAGTGAGTCACCACAAATAGATCAGATATGAAAAATGGTCCAGTTTCCAATCAAACACACAAAAGCGGGCAATGCTGTGCAGCATGTCTAAAGAAACATTGACAAAGCCAATAGATCTTGCATGAGTGAAACCTATTGGTTTTGCCAATTATTGTTTAAGATGTGAGTGTTATTAGTATCAGCTTACGGAATGAGCCTGAATGCAGGATCGCATAGGCAGTCAGTCTAAGTTAGATACATTCCTCCTTCCTCAGCCTGTGTGTAAAGGTGTTGCAGATGTAACCAGCACAAAACCACTACTGCTGAATTTCAAGGGCGCATTAGAGCAGCACTCTGCTGTGAGGTCCAGTTCTGCAGAATAACTGGTTGACAAAGAGGTAATGCCACCAGCCTTTAGTAAGTGGCGTTTTAGACGACAACATCGCTGAATTTCAAGAGTTGAGTGTCACAAGACAATATTAGGTGATGTTTCACAGCCTGGAATCATTGCTGTATTAAAGTGGTATTAGTATTGCAGGCTTTTTATTTGTTATCCTTCATGCAGGCAGGGGGATAAAGGAGGCCCCCCAGATCCTGCAGTGCGGT
Source organism: Lissotriton vulgaris (assembly GCF_964263255.1). Lineage (NCBI taxonomy): Eukaryota > Metazoa > Chordata > Amphibia > Caudata > Salamandridae > Lissotriton > Lissotriton vulgaris. Next base: position 748,329,617 of record NC_141685.1, on the reverse strand, counting down.
GGGCCCCAGGGTTCCTAGTTTTGGAGGGGTCCCTCAACTCCCAAAGCAAAGCCATTGCATGCCTTGGAGAATATGTGCATTGGCATGGACTAAGAAATAGGTAAACACTTTGGAATGTCACCCTGCTTTCCCGAGCAGGCCAGTGGCAGCATAGGAGGGCCCCAACACACCAGGGCGACCCCATAGAGCCCATGACTAATGAATATCTGTGCAATCTGGGAGACGATGGGACCCTTAATCACATTTTGCAGGGGGCCCCATCATTTTGTGTTACACAACTGCATTCAGAGCAGTTGTGGACCTAAACTGATGCCCTTCCATGCAGTTTGTCTGTCTGTACTGTTCAGCCAGCCGGTCCTGTGTTCTTGTACCAGATTTATTTCAATGCTGTTTATTAGAAACAGTTCTGCTGCAGTTCAGGATTCCCCGCTGACTTTCACTACCACTTGAGGTTCCGTGACGATCGTAAGTGGTGTTTTCGACTTGCACGAATATGGTCGAGTCTGGTATCTATGAACCGCAAATGACGAGTTTAGTGGGTGTACGCAGTTTCGCTGTGTTAACCTAAACCGTTCGTCTGTTTCGTGGGTTTCTATATCTGTACCCACGGATTCCATCTTAGATACGGCATCCATTTTGTCTCTTGCCCTCAAGTAGCCAGCGAACGGACGCTGTCCGCTTCGCGACCCTGGGATTCCCAAGACTTTTACGGAAGACACGTTTCCTTTGAAAGTGTCTTTATGATGAGGGGGATGATACTGTAAGGCAGATGGCCCCGCTCGAGGCTCATCTTGCCGTGCCGGTCCATTGTCTCAGCCGTGCATCTCATTAGGCACGTCCCTTTGATGCTTGCAACTCGTGTTTCCCGATACCACCCCTTTTACACCCTTTCCGATCTCCCCACCGTTTCTGCCTTCCTTTGCACCTGTCCTTGTTCCTCCTTCGATCTGTTTACTGCCGATTGGAATGTACTAATGGTGGGAAGATGGGTTTTTACAGTTGGGAACCACCAAATGTTTCTGTACTTATGTTCCGGGCCCTGAATACATCAAAGCGACCCCTCTTGGGGATAATGATGGGAATCAAGTTGTAAACCTTTGTGTATCATGTTAACCTATGAGAGAAAACTGTATAAAAAGGAGCGATCCACAGTAGCAAATCGAATCAGATCCCGCAAACTTACATGCTGTGTACTTCACGTGACTTCTGTGTTCCCTGCAGTAAATAAACCTCGAATCTTTGACGCCGAAGGAAGTGTCCCGTGTCTCTGTCATTTGTACGCCGGAACAGGTTACCCACGAAGGTTTCAGGTGTTGTCCCCTGGCACCGCTGGGTCTTAAATAACCCAGTCCTTCACCCTTTGACACCACCTTCAGTTGATCTGCTGCAGTTTTTGTCATACTTCGACACCTGGCTAAAACATACTATACGTTATCCACAAGGGAAGGGAATACAAAATATTGTTAAGTCATTTTAGTATCTGCCATTACTTCAAAAGATGCCTGAGTATTCTGGCCTAGTAAAACATAATTAATTAGGAACTATTTTCCACCGAACAGAATTTGCATCTTTTCTTTTGTACCATCATCACTGGATGGGAATGGAAGCAGTACCACATGTCATTACTAGGTATTGATTTGTGGTCTGCCAACACATTTACAAGGGTATACTGCCTCATGATTCTATGAAGTAGCAACCAGCAGTATCATTGGATAGCCATCATGCAGCATCACAAACCCGGATTTCTTACTAGTATCATCACTAAATTTCAAGGGCGTGGTAGCCTTGATTCATTTATGGATTACAGGGATGGGGATGATGGCCATGTATCCGAAAAAGGAAACCCAGCAGATGTAAATGCCTTTATTATTGCGTAATTGTATGCCATACGTGCATACAGTTAGGAGTAAATTGCATGCAAGTAATGTGAGCGGGTAAAAAATGCCCTTGAAGATGGCAAACATTTAAAAGTTTGTGATTTTGTACGCTTTCACAAACTCCTCTCTGAAATTCCCATACTGGGAATGGTCAGAGTTGTGTTCCAGCAACGGGCTGGAGAAACTTGCCTTGCAGGGTGAGAAGAAGAGTCTGTAAGAAGCTGGCTCTCTATATAGTGGACTAAATCGAGGTACACTGTTCAGAAAGTCCAGAAATCCTTATTAGTTTACAGAGGCACAAAAAACAAACACAAATGCTCTTCTTTGTGGTAGTGTGGGAGAGTAGTTTAGGCTTATCAGAGGGTAGTGCTAGGCACTTGTCCTCATGGAGGCAATAAATGAAACACACACTCAAGAATAAATCCAAGACCAATTTGGAAAAATAACATGAATTTTAATATAAGTTTCAACACCAAGAACTTTGGGATCAAGTAAATACTTTTTGAAGTTTTGATTTTTACAGGTAAGTAAAATGTCCAATTAAATGTGTCTTTAAGCGGTAATGCTTTGCTATTGGATAAAAGACATATACTGGTACTATAACAAGCATTAGGTTTCCGGGGGTCAACTACTGGACTTAAGGTGTTAAGGGGCCAAGGTCCAAAGATCCACCAGCAGTTAGTTGTCCCCTGGAGCATCTGGGTTCATAGGTGCTGGCCGGGTTGGTAGCTTTACATGCTACACCAAAGGGGTGTGGGGGGCACCTAGAAACAGACTACAGAATCAGTACTTGAGACAAGTCCTGGAGCTCCCAACAGGGGAGCTCAGTCCATGAGGACCATGGGAGCAAGGAAGTACAGTCGGTTCTCGGAAACCCGGGCTGGGGGCGCTCAGTGCAGGGTGATTAGGTCGGCTAGGCTTGTGCCTCATGGGCACTCACAGTTGCCTGTCTTGCCGGTTGAGGGGACAAAAACAGGACAGCTGTGCCACTCTCTAAGAGGGTCTCTGTGGTGGTGACCTCCCTTGATGGCAGCTCATTCTTGGACATAGGCGCATCCCTGCGGGTGGGCACACTTGTATGGTTCTTTGTGCGGGAAGCACAATTGATTCCACAAAAGTTCAATAAAGAATTTAAAATTGTCATGTTGATGTGTTTATTTGAAGTTTTATACGTTTTTCTTGTAAATCATCATTCAATGGATATAGTCGACATTACAAAGAATTGAAAGTGCTCCGATGCATTTCGGACTCGAGGAGTCCTTTCTCAAGGAGCGCTCCTCCACCGATCCATCTAGTGAAAGATCCACACCATCCACACAAGACATCAATCTAACCACCTCTGAGCCTTTTTTAGAGGCAGGCCCAGACAGAACCGACGACCCAGACGGGGCAAAAGGGCAGGAAAAAGAAAACGAAAGTACCCAACAACCTCCGAAGACCAAACAGAAGACCAGGAAGAATCGCTTGTGATCAACATCTTGGACACCAACCTCAACAGCTATGAAACAAAGATCCTTCAAAAGCGTATGTCATTCATCCCCACAAGCAACACCAACTTACTTGAGTTAGAAGTAAGCACCTTTAAGCTCACTAGAAAATTACGGCTGAAACATTTCTTTGAGAAAATTTTAGAACCCTCGAAAAAAACCAAACCAGACCTTCTTTTGGGTTTACAACCTTCCAGCACCTTTATACCCCCCAGTAGTCATAAAAGCATTGACACCTTCGAGACCTTGGTAAGACAGGACATTTCCAAAATCAACTGCAGGAAGAAAACCTGCAAAAACATCACGAACAAAGACTTGGATACCTTAAGGAAGATTGCCAACAACCCTTCCATCAAATGCCTCAAAGCGGACAAGGGTGGCGCTTTAGTCATCCTCAACACACAAATGTACAGCCGGCGAATCACTGAACATGTCATGGACTCCAACATTTACCTGCCACTGGAGGGGAACCCCACCAGTGAATACAAAACCGAATTGATAAAAATTATCGACAAAGCATTAGAGGATGACATCATCGACGAGAGAACGAAGAGGTATTTGATAGTAGAACATCCCAGGAGCCCCTCGATCACCATGTTGCCCAAAATACACAAGAACCTTATGGACCCTCCTTTCCGTCCAATCGTCTCTACCAGAGGATCGATACACGAACCAACAGGCAAGTTTATCGATCGGTATCTGCAACCGATGGTCTTGAGTTTGGAAATTAAACTGTTGTGTACCGAGCACTCCTAATTGATTTAAACAAACATCAACTGTTTTATTTTGATCGGTGTGCTGCAACTGAAAGAGTATACCCTAATACTCTGCTAGTAACATGAAAAATTTGGCTGGTCAACACTCTGTTAACACAGGCTCAGCTGCGCACAACACTAGTGAAATTTATCGATCAGACTTCACTTTAAACATAGTACTCATATTTTTAATTCATATGCATCTTGACATTCAGTCAAATCTTTTCAAAGATATTTTGTATACATATAATCAACACAGTATTTACAAAACAATTTTCCGCATTATATACAATGTAGAACATTAGATTCTTTTGTGTGCATCGTAGTTCGCCCAATGCATTTCGGGACAAAAGTAGGGTCCCTTCGTCAGGGGCAATGATATACACAAGTAAATCGTCTCTTCTCTTCTTCTGAGCTTCCTAAGTCCAGCACAATTCTGCAATCAATTCCAGGATAATGCTAAGCGTGGACACTCTCCCACTTGGACGCGCAATCTATCTTCAAGACCGCTTTTCCAAAAGACGTAGCTCATCAGTAATCCACCGAATAAACTTCCAACATTCGAAGACACCGGCGTGTGTGTGAGTTTGGAAAGCCACATAAAAGACACCACAGAGTTCTTAAACAAACTGTCATCCATACAAATCAAAGAGGACGAAAAATTGATTCTATGCACAGCCGACGTGAAAAGCTTATACACTTCAATTCCCCACGAGGGAGGAATCAACGCTGTAGAACAAGCCTTACTTCGATCCGATATCACTGATCCTTTGAAAACCTTCATCCTAGAACTTATGATATTCACCTTATATCATAGTTATTTTGCCTTCGAACAGAAATGGTATTTACAAATGTCCGGAATGGCTATGGGCAATTGCGCTGCTCCCACATACGCTAACATCTACATGGGTAATGTCGAACTCAATAATATTCACATGAACAAAAACTGGACGGACAACCTGAAGCTCTACGTACGTTACATTGATGACCTGTTCTTCATTTGGAAGGACTCCCGCGAAAACCTTGAACTCGCACTTATAGACTTGAACTCAAAAGACGATCGAATTGAGTTCACATGGAACATTAACTGCCAGGAGATAGCATTCTTGGATGTACTTATAAAAATCATTTCCCAAGGCATTGAGACAGATCTATTCCGCAAACCCACGGACCGCAACAACGCCCTACTTTAAAGCAGTTTTCATCAAAACTCCTTGAAAAGGCATTTACCATTCAGCCAGATGCTAAGAGTCACACGTATAGTATCCGACCCGAACACTAGAACGAACCAAATCAAATCCATGGCATCAAGATTCCTCAAAAGAGGATACCCAGAGGAAATACTCAAAGAGGCCATAAACAGGACCTATTCAATCCCTCGTTCGGAAGCTCTTAAGAGCACAAAAAAGTCTGACCATCAAAGGATGGCTCTCGTTTCTAGGTACTCTACATCCAGTAAATCCTACAAGAATATCATCTTAAAACATTGGCGTATCATTTCATCTGAACGAGACTTTGGGGACCTTTTCAAGGATCCTCCTATTTTTGCCTACACCCGCCCGATGAACATTAAGGAAATCTTGTCAAAAACCACCAGTACACCGGAGAAACACACAGGCACACGCCCCTTGCCATCATTGTAACAACTGTAACAACATCATCAGAGGCAATAATATCAATCACCCCATGAGAGGCTTCAACATTAAATTGCAGGTAGACGCTACTTGCGACTCTTCAAATCTCATTTACCTCCTGAAATGTCCTTGCGGAAAAATCTATGTTGGGAAAACCAGCAGGAAAATTAAAATCCGTTTGAATGAACATAAGTCAAACATACGTACAAAAAACATCAAATCCAGTGTGGCCACTCACTTTAATGAAGCTAATCACAACGTAGCACAATTGAAGTACTTGGTTCTTGAAATTGTCCCAAAAATCGAAGGAAAAGACAACAACAAGTTCCTCCTACAAAGGGAGACAGCATGGATTTATAGACTTCAATCACAGAAGCCTTTTGGTCTTAACGACCGGACTGAACTAAGTTGCTACTTATAATACCCATTTGGATATATTTTGATACATTGTATCTCAGTTCTGTTGGTTATTTTCACCTTTGCTAGTTTCATCCTATGATTCTATCTATGTTACACACAAGTCCACCATTCAAAGATGGCCGCACCCCTTTGCCTCCATCCCCGTTGTCCTTTACCGATTTCTATTACCTTTTTACCTCGCCCTGGAACTCCGCGTTCACTCCGGGAAGTCCCCGGAACCTGAACGCAGACCCTGTTGAAACGCTCTACGTGTAGTCCAAGTAAGCTCCATCTCGAAGCCCTTTGACCGCCTCCCCCGCCATTCATCTCCCTGACTCCCCTACACTAAATGGTCTTTCTGTTATTTTTTTACAGCGCCACGCATAGATCGACCCGAAGATCCACTACGTAAGTCTCGAGTCACTCGAGCAGTTGTTTCATTTTTGTACAAACACCCCACCCCCTTCCCGCTCCAATCCCGCTTTGAAAACATGCCTTTTTCACTTTTTCCCCCCACGATTTCATTAATCTCCTCCACGATTTGTTTCCATTAACTTTTCATGACTGCTTCTACTTATTTCATTCTTAATTGTGCACATAACACGTGTATACTGTTTACGATACCATTTTTGTTATCTATGTGGATGCATGTGGTTATCTTATTCACGTACCAATGTTAACCTCTTAGGATGATTTAATTGCATTATTGGTACATTCATTGATTTGGGTTATTTTTTGTTCTTTGTTGCAGCGCTCCTTGAGAAAGGACTCCTCGAGTCCGAAATGCATCGGAGCACTTTCAATTCTTTGTAATCATGTCGACTATATCCATTGAATGATGATTTACATGAAAAACTTATAAAACTTCAAATAAACACAACAACATGACAATTTGAAATTCTTTATTGAACTTTTGTGGAATCAATTGTGCTTCCCGCACAAAGAACCATACAAGTGTGCCCACCCGCAGGGATGCGCCTACGCCTCAGTAGCGCACTCAACCCTTCAGCCATTTGTACGCATTAGGACAGTTGCGTCACCTGCAGGAGCACCTTTAACCTACCTAAACTGCATTAAATTGTACTCAACTACAGTTCAAACAAACGCTGTGCGCTGCGCCTACTCCACTGTTCTGAGCTCATTCTTGGAGCCATTGAAGTTTGAATTGGACTCAAACAGGCTTTGGTTGCTGGGCTCTGGTACCCAAGGCATTAGTGCTGTGCAGCTCTGGCTGGTCCTTGTGTCTTCTCACTTGGTGGGGAGACAGATGTGGCCTTCTGGAGCATGGAGACCTCTTCCTGGGTGGCTGCTGCATCGATGGAACCAAAGGGAGCAGCAAGGTGGAAACGACTTTGCTGTTGGTGCCTGAAGGCTACAGGGGAGTAGTTCCTCTATTCCAAGGCATTTTGCAAAGTCCTGGCAACCCATAGAGGTTCTTGGTAGCTGCACAGTGGCAGTACGAGTCAGTTTGTCGCGATTGTTGGGAGTGGTGCAGGTAGGCAGGGGTTGGCGCCAAAAGGTCTGCAGCTGGTCCTCAGTTCTCGCTTCTTCGCTTTTCTTTGTCCTCTCCTTCTTGTGTCTGTCAAATCTGAGCACCTGGTTTCAGGGGTGTCACCTAAATACTCAATTTAGGGTTGTTAAGGGGAGTGTAAGGTAGTAGCCAATTGGCCTATTTTCATTTTGATTGCCTACACTTTCTATATGACCAGTGTAATACCGCTGCTGCTCTTCATTGTTACCTGTTGCTCTTGAGACTCCGTTTGCACTGCTTGGGGGAACGCTGCCTTTAACCCCTTCCGTGCGGCCGCGATTTTTCCCGTGTGCGGCCGCCGGCCGAACACGGGCGGGCCATGACGAACCCCAGCCGTCATCAGCACACGAGCACTGTAGTGCATGACGGCTGGGGTTCGTCACCAGCATGGAAGGGGTTAACCACCTCTCCACCCTGCTTACCGCTCCCGCTCCCAGGACCGGTCTCCCCCCGCTGCCGCTAGCCAGTTGACATCCGCGGCCGCAGAGAGGGGGGGGGGACTACAGGTCCCAGCTGCCCCAGCGGCAGGAAGCCGCTTACGCCCAGACTGCGCCCGGATGCACTTAAGTGCAGAGGGGAGCCTCGGCAGAGCGGGTGTTCTACCGCTGCTGCCCTTCATTGTTACCTGTTGCTCTTGGGACTCCGTTTGCATCGCTTGGGGGAACGCTGCCTTTAACCACCTCTCCACCCTGCTTACCGCACCTGCTCCCAGGACCGGTCTCCCCCCGCTGCCCTAAGCCAGTTGACATCCGCGGCCGCAGAGAGGGGGGGACTACAGGTCCCAGCTGCCCCAGCGGCAGGAAGATGCCTACGCCCAGACCGCGCCCGGAGGTGCTTAAGTGCAGAGGGATGCCTCGGCAGAGCGGGTGTTCTACTGCTGCTGCCCTTCATTGTTACCTGTTGCTCTTGGGACTCCATTTGCATCGCTTGGGGGAACGCTGCCTTTAACCACCTTTCCGCCCTGCTTACCGCTCCCGCTCCCAGGACCAGTCTCCCCCCGCAGCCGCTAGCCAGTTGACATCCGCGGCCGCAGAGAGGGTGGACTACAGGTCCCAGCTGCCCCAGCGGCAGGAAGCCGCCTACGCCCAGACCGCGCCTGGAGGCGCTTAAGTGCAGAGGGGAGCCCCGCGTCGCGGGACGCGCGCGGGCGGAGCCGGGCTAAGCCCCGGCAAAGGGTGGGCCGTCTGTGGCCGTCCGGTACTGGCCAAGGCTGGGCTGGGCCACCCCCCTTGGCACCATCAAAACGACCCTGTATCGTGATACAAAAAGGTACTCTATTATAGTTCACTGTTTACTGTTGCCTTAATTATGTGGAAAAACACTCCGGTTTAAACAAGATCTAGCTCCAGACTCAAAAAGAGCACTACAACCCCATTGCCTACCTCAACCGTGATAGATAGGATGCTGCAGAAGACAATTGGGGTGGTTGTCACTGCCACTGAGAGCAAGGAGAGACGCCTTTCGCTCCCTCCAAACATGTGTTTGCAGCAATTACAAACTAATACTACTCTGACACAGGCAAACAATTCAATTTCAATACTTGTGGATTCATACATAGATCTCCCCAGGGCTGAAAACAACCCCAACATCTCATCTACACAAAACACTTCTTGCAAACACCAAATCTGCAGTTCGAAGATCTAAGTGCAGAGTCCTCCCTTCTATTGAGCTCCTCTCCATCAGGGCTTGTACCCCAGGCTGATTTCCTAAATGTACCGGTGGGACCAGCGGTGTCATTCATTAGCGAGGGCCCCCGCCAGTCGGGTACTGCTGAACAAATAAGGGTGCAGGAGACCCCCCTAAGTAATGATACTGCTGTACCCAAACCAGTTAGTAGACAAGCCCAAAATCGTGCGATTATTAGAGATACCACAAAAAGAAAAAGGACTGAAAACACACAGAAAGGGAGGCAATCAAAAGTATTGAAAATGGCGGGTCCCGCTATTCTCGAACCAGGCGTACAAGCAGACAGAGGGTTAGTAAGGCCTGATGTTACTCAAAGGAAATCCACTCAAAATGCTAGAGATAATTATGTAGGGAAGCCCTCTCCTACCCCCATAGAGGAGGTCAAAGTGTCAATGGCACAGATAGAAAAGGTTGTTAAATCATTGATCCTCCCTCTCCTTGAAAGGATAAAAATGGTAAATAACAAACTGGAGAAGTTTGAACAGCTAACCTTAGATAATTTCACCTCGTTAAAAAATCTGGTAAAACTTGAAGTTAGAGGGCGAATGGAGAATATGGTGCCTCCTTCAAGGGAACCTGCTATAAACACTACAGGATCCATAGCGGGTCCAACTACTAGTAAAACTACAGAGGTGGGAATCCCAAAGGGCCCTAGTACTAATAAACAGATGAACAAGCAGTCTAAAAAGTCCTCTGAAAAGACTGCACAACATATCACACCCAGTATAGCTAACGATGCATCAAAAAATGCTGTGTGCCCAAAAGATATTGGAAATACTAAAGGAAATGATGATAGTAGTGTAAGAGCTCCCCTGGCTACGGTTGACCTACCACCCGAATCATTACCATACGTCATCGTACTCACGGGTGTCCCTGAATTAAAAAATGGGAAACCAGAATCTTACCAAGAATTAAAAAATAAGGCCTAGACATCAGCCATCAGACATCAGCTTTCTTGGTATTATTGGATCTTTCCGCTGCCTTTGATACCATCTACCACAGCATTTTGAAACATCGGTTGTGGGAGGCTGGTGTCAGAGGCAGTGCCTTGGCCTGGTTCGCGGACTATCTCACGGACCGTCATTCTTATATCAGGATGAACTCTTTTTCATCTGACACCACTCCCCTTTCGGTTGGGGTCCCACAGGGATCTCTCCTCAGCCCTTTACTATTTAATCTCTATCTTCGCCCTCTGGCCCTCATTATAAAATCTTATGGCTTCTCTCTCTACTTCTCTACTGTGTCTTACGCAGATGACACGCAGGTACTTATCACCTGTAAATCTAATCTTCAGGAGACCTGCACTAGTTTTAAACAATGTATGACTCACATTAAAAACTGGATGAGTGAAAACAAACTTCAACTCAACTGCAGAAAGACCGAAATATTACTATTTGGCAAGGCCAAGACCTTCTGGTCGCAGGACTGGTGGCCCTCTGATTTAGGGCCTTGCCCTGAGCATAAAGAAGCTGTAAGAGATCTAGGGATTTTGCTTGACGAGGATCTCTCTATGAAGACTCACGTCAACCATGTGGCTGGGACTTGTTTCGGCCTTCTCCGATTATTGCGTAACATTTTCAAATGGCTCCCAGTTGAGGCCAGAAAGCCTCTGGTCCAGGGATTGATTGTCAGTAGGCTCGATTATGGTAATGCCTTATTTGCTTCCATCAATGCGAGCTCGCTGACTAAATTACAAACTATACAGAATGCGGCGGCAAGGCTGGTGCTTGGCCTGCCTCCTAGGTCTGCTTCTAAATCCTCCCTTAAACAGCTGCACTGGCTCCCTGTGCGCCAAAGATGCCATTTCAAAATCCTAAGCTTAACTCACAAACTTTTACATGGGATCGGCCCGTCTTATCTAATAAAGAAATTGGCCTGGTATATTCCATCTAGAGCTCTGCGTTCTAGTTCTAGGTTCTTGTTGGCCCAGCCTAGAGCTCGATTAGCTAGGAATGGGTGCCGCTCCTTTTCATATGTGGCTCCCCAACTATGGAATAAATTACCCACTCATATCCTGTCCCTTGCTAATCATTTGGAGTTTCGAAGGGCTCTAAAAACGTGGCTCTTTCCCAATTAAAGTCCCCCCAAACTTGTGTTTCTCCAGGGGGTCAATGCCTTTTCCTCCAAAGCGCCTTGAGAACTTTCTGGTGATAAGTGTGCTATATAAAAGCATTTGACATTGACATTGACATTGAATGGTGAGGTACTGTTCGTGAGAAGAGTCAATTGGATAGGTAGAAGACCGAAAGACATTCAGGGAGATGTAATCATTGTTAACTTTTGAGAGAGTAAAGTAGTGAGTCTAATCTGCAAGGAATACCATTATATGGATAGGGGCCCAATTTGCACAAAAGATCTTACTTATTTCTACAGCCCAAGGGCAATGCGACTACATGGGAGCCAGCAAAATTCCACCCACAAAGAGATTTTAGATGGCTTTACTACCTATCCTCGGGTGGCCACAAATAACCAATTTGCATCACTTTATGGGTTGGATTAAGCTTATTGACTGGGAGATATACACAAAACAGGGGAAAGTATAATAACAACAGATTATACTGAGGAAATAGAAATTTTTAGGTAATCAATGTGTCCCCCACTCGCACCCTATCCATGCACCCATGTTCCATGTATGTTGTGTAATTTCTTTTCCGTGCATGCCACAAAGACGCATATGCATTTGCGTCCAACCTTAACATGTCAGTTATCCAGTCCTCCATGAAAACCATGTTAATTTGGCTTCTAGGCCTATGGTGCCAACGTCTTTACATGGTGCACTTTTAATGAAAAGCACACGTTTTCCACGTTTTTCTGGCTCAGTCGAGCTAGGCCCTTAATTGAGGCTTCGAGTCTCTTCTGTCTCTGAAAACTGCAGTTTAGGTATGCATCCCTGACCTCTGTCTTACTTCCTGCCCAGCGAAGCGGTGCCCGGCTCGGCCTGGACTGTCTGCCAAAACAGTATTTTGCCTACAGTTATCTGCTCAGCCTCCTCGAAAAAACATTCCAGTCTAGTGAAATAGGTAAACATATTCCCGGCTGCAGAGCAAAGGGCCCGGCTTTCCTGTCCTCCTTGCAAGTGATTTACAGAACCCGTTACCATGGTAGGCCCATGGCCCCCGCATTGCACCAAGACACATATGCACGCACTAGCATTCAGTATTGAACGGCCTCTGCCCGAAAGACCCTTTACTTCAGACAATACATCCTCCAAACATAAGATACCAGATATGCTATAGGTACAGGTCGTTCTGACATCCCAGACACCAGACTCTTCTACTAGAGCTAAAGTCAAGCCCCTCAGCTTTCCCCAGTTACACGTCATGCTCAGTTGTGAGCGCACCTAAGCCAAAGGTTTCTGCTGACTCTACAGAATTTCTATATGCATCCACCCACCTATGACATTTCTGTGACGTTTCCAGTACACACCTCCGTGTACGCCCATGTACACGCCTTCTTTTACGCCCATGTGTTCTTATCTCTGTCTCGTTCCACCTGTTACGCCTACTGTATTCATTTCAATTATACTGTTTTACTATATATAATGTGTGATGTTAATAAAACGTTGAATGTCCCTTCCTGAACCTTAGTGGTGATGGAACTCGATGTCCTGGCTCTCGAGAACCATAATTAAAGCCCGTATGACTCAGATACCACGGACTCTGCCTCTCATTTATTGAGCTATCCTTTATTGTCATTTAATGTATAGAAAAATAGTCCGGTAATTTTATTTACCACATAATCTGGCGCCCGAACAGGAACCCCTCCCCTTCTTCACGCGCTGGCGATTTCCTGCTATCTCCCTCAGGCCCACGGAGGAGACGGAGACTGCGGTACGGCATCCAGACGAGGCGGTGAGGAATGCGGAGAGTCCCGACCAGAGCCCAAGTCGAGAGAGAGCAAGGTCCGAGGTATCCGGAGGCCCACCTGTCCCGAAGCGCAAGCGTAGTAGCAGCCAGACGCCGTAGCAGTCCAGTCCAGTCCAGTTTCCGAGGCCTTCAGTTTTGCTTCCGGTGAGTACCGTTGTTGGGAACGCATCTAGACGGGTTCATTAATTTGTGCCCGGTCAAGACGGGTCTGGGTACACAGACCTGGTCCAGACGTGTTCACTTAAGTGTACACGGTCAGACGTGTCTCTTCATGGGACCGGTATTGTCTGTACTGTTTTAGCAGTGCATCTAGTAATCCAGTATTCTAGTATTGTATCTCGAGATTTTCTGGATTTGTGTTTTATGTACCGAGTAATATCAGTCTGAAATGTTAAATGTGTTTAATGTCGTGGTATGAATGATTGTTTGCTATTCATTACTGTGTTTACTGTGTTCACGTTCGAATCAATTCAAAAATGCCGCTGTTCTCGAAATTACGTCAGATAGGAACTAGGAAAGGGATACTCGAAGAAGCAGTTCCGGTCCCGCCCAGGGACACTCCAGGATATTTTATGTACCACAAACATGGCTTAGATGCCATACTGTACTTAGACTTGTGGGTTGATTACACTAGGGATCTGGAAGAGAAGTATAGATGGCCTGTCTCAGGGACATGGGATGCTGAATGCATCATGAGAGTAGAAGAAGCACTATGGAAAAAGAAAGCAAGACAATCCCAGAAAGATGCCATAGAATTGTGGCGTAAAGAAGCGCATAGAAGAACAGAGAAAGCAATAAGAAAAGCAGAGAAAAGTAGAGAAGGATCCGAAAAAGCTAAAGAAAGAGAGTTACTAGAAGAAGGTGAACGAGTTAGAGCAGAACAATTAGACAGACAAAGAAATGCCCTTATTACAGGCATGTATCCTGTTCTCGCCGAGGGCCTGCCCAGGGTGACCCCGGAAGTATCCCGTAACCTACCGCCACCATTGGTCCCGACTAAATTACGTCATAAACAGACCGCCGCGAAAATTTTCATTTCCTCTTATTTAGATGACACTGTCCCAGAATATGCGAACAGAAGTCCTCCTCCACATGTTCAACCTCCCAATCCAGTTCACATTCCCGCTGATGACACGACCCCTCCTCCCACTGTTTCATCTGCCACTGTTCCAGTCACTGGTCCTACCAATCCTTTTAATGCGCCTGCAACTCAGGGCCCACCTGTATTACCTGCACCTATATTACAGCCTACACCGCCACCAGTGACAGTACCGCCACTATTAATTGACGATCTCGCTTCCGGAGGAGCAGTAGGAGGTATTCCCGTCACCCCGCCTCCACTAAAACGAATCACACTCAGAGAAGCAGCATTACAACGCACACCGAAAGCAGCTACATTCGCAACCCTTAAACAGTACATTACAGATTGTAGATATGATCCAGTACCAGGTGAAGAAGAGATGATATTATTTTCATTACGTCTGCGACGTGTTGCAAACTATTTGACTATTTTACCAGAAATGACTAAACACTTAGACAACATATATCACTTTATTAAAACGGGGGAGAAACCAGAAAGTATTCACGAGGCCATGGCACACCAAAAGGTGGAGACTCAGGGTATGATCTTACAGTTTTTGATAAATTGTTTGATTAGGGAACAAGACCGGCCAGGTAAAGACAAAGAAGAAATGAAACTTCTGATTAAATGGAGTGACAACATAGCTGCTGGAAAACATGATAAACAAGGTTGTATAGAAGCCATGTACAGAAAGATTCGTAAAGAAATTCTAGACATACACGAAAGGGAAAAAGCAGCTAGAGAAACCGAGAAAACAGATGATGACGTCTCAGAGGACAATGATATAGACACAGGAACTCAAGGCAGAATAGCGTATGTAGGTAGAGCGAGACCTTTTGACAGACCCTTTGACAAACCCATACGTCTAGAAAACAAGCAACGTTTTCTCTCTCCCATACCAGAACAATGTTCTCTTGAACATTAATTCCAAGCCACTGATAAAATACTGCAGGAACGAATAGGTTATAGTGAACTTCGTACCATGCCTGAACAAGAACTAGCCCGGTCAGCAGTCCAATGGGCTGGAAATACTAGTATATATAAAGATGACATAGTAGCGCAAACGTTTTTGAGCCTTTCTCCAGACGAACAGCGACTAGCTGGTGTGTACATGATCCAACACCTCATTACACTATATGAAAGTCAGCATTCTGATCCAGGTCCCCTATATAATATATTGGAAGAATTACTTCTAAAAAGATGGAGAGGCCTAGGTACCGATTTAATTAATATCATTCTAGAACAACGACACAAATACAGAACTTTCCTGACTCCTCATTTCGTTCCGGTTCCACCCCCAGTAAGAAAACCATTTTACATAGACAGACAGAATCCCTTACGAGAAGTTCATCCCGTCCGGACCGAAGATGGTGAGCTAGAACGAGTATTCGTATACACTTCCTTGACTAAAATGGAATTATTGGAAATGAAAAAATTAGTGCCATGTCATGATAAAGATCCAGCAGGGTTCCACCGTGAATTAAAAGACATGCTACTCATGGGGGATTATACGTATCCCGATATAATTAAAATGTTAAAGGTATTGTTGCCAGCAGGCATTTACGAAAAACTAAAAGAAAAAGAATGGGAGGTGGGGGATAAAAAGATTATTTGGGCAGAATTAGAAACTGAAGAAAACGGACGAGTCCCAGGTACAGGTCTTGGGGAAAAATCTAAAGCATTACCAGGATTATTAGTACAGGTCTTGCCTAGGTTATTGACAGATAAAAGGAAAACTGGGATGCGATCTCAGCCTGCAAACAGAAACAAGACGAAGACACTAGTGATTTTTATTCTAGATTCGAGAAATGTTTCATTATTAATAGCGGCCTGAAAACAAGTAGTGAATCATATCCACATCTTTTTGTGACCAAACTAGTCGAGAATTCCTTACCACAGGTTAAAAACAGAGTATTGAAAGTTGAAAGCACATGGCAAGCGAATACCCCTTCCCAAATGTTACAAATGTTACAGTACCACCAGAACCGAATCAGAGAGGAACATGAACATGAACAGAGACGTATGAAAGACACGAAAATGAAAGTGCTAGTTGCCCAGTCCGTTCCAGCAGATGGTCAGAAGAGGGGTACGACACAGACTAGTAACTCTGCAGCTCCTGTTAAAGGGAATTGCAACTACTGTAAACAGCCAGGTCACTATATAAACGAATGTACCGTTCTGAAATACAATATTGCTACAGGCAGGACGAAAGAAAGACCGCGTCCACCTAGACCAGAACATGTTCCACAGAATACTCCACAGAACACGCAACCTCCACAGAATGCACAACAGACAGTAGCAGTACCCCAGCCCCAACCCATTGCAGCCATGCAACATGTTACACAGCAAATGTACCAGTATGCACAGTCAGATTACCCCGATTATCAGCAGTACTCATGAAACAGCCTAGAGAGGGAGGTTGGCTTGCCCCTATTGAGGTTCCTGTAGATCAAGAGGGTCCCTATGTACATAGTCAGGTATTAGGGAAAGACAGAAAATTTTTGATTGACACAGGGGCGAGCAGAACTACCATCAGTCATGACGAGGTTCCAGGTGCACCCCTCTCAGGCTCACAGAATGTTTCCCTTGGATTTTCAGGAAAGCCTATTGTTAACGAAGTGTCAAAGCCAGTTTCCTTAGAAGTTGGTCCATTGTCTCGTACTACAGACTTGTTACTTACGAAATCATGTCCTGAAAACTTGCTTGGTATAAAAACGTTGAAAGCATTAGGAGCAGTGATATGTTGTTCTCCGGAAGGAGTGAGATTGTTTTTACGTGATTTTAAAGGACATTATGTGTTGAGAGATTTTGATCCAAGATTGCAGAATGTACCACAGCACTTATGGGCACAAGGTCCAACTGATGTAGGTTGTATGCACATTACACCATATTGTGTCACTCTCAAACAAGGTGTTGTACTGCCCCGAATCCGCCAATACAAATTACCACCCGAGGCTGTAGCAGCCTTACTGAAAATTATTGACGAGCTCATTACACAAGGAGTAGTTGTAGAAACTGACTCCAATGTATGTAATTCTCCAATCATTCCGATTCTTAAACGAACTGACCCGTATGCACCACCAGTCTATAGATTGGTGATAGACCTTCGAGAACTGAATAAATGCATAATACCCCAGTACCCAGTGGTTCCAGATATTTCCTCCCTATTGACTGCCATTGATTCCGAAGCTGCGTTCTTTACTGTAATCGATCTTAAGAACGCCTTCTTTAGTGTTCCCATTCATCCGGAAAGCCAGTACCTTTTCGGATTCTGTTTAGATGGCCGAAGCTTCAAATTTGCACGTGCACCTCAAGGGTTCACAGAGAGTCCTAGTATTTACAGCCAAGCATTAAAACGACAACTAGACTGTATTCACATGCCTACTGACACTGCCCTACTTCAATACGTTGACGATCTGTTAATCACAGCACGGACCGAACGTGATTGCGAACGCGCATCACTGACAGTCTTGTATTTTTTGGCCGAAAAGGGGCATAAAGTGTCCCCTTCGAAGCTACAATTCTGTGCCCAGCAAGTGGTATACCTTGGACACTTGCTGTCCAAGAGGGGTAGACAGTTGACACCTGATCGTATTCAGTTAATTGCACATCTGCCACATCCCAAGACACAAAAGGAAGTACGGGCCTTCATTGGCCTCACTTCTTACTGCAGACAATGGATTCCTCAATATGCATATCTAGCCAAGCCACTCATACAGTTGACAACACAGGAGGCAGCAACTTCGACTGTCCTCCCTTGGACTCAGGAACATACACAGGCTTTTGATGAACTGAAGAAAGCCCTATGTCAAGCACCTGTTTTAGCAACACCATGTTACAGCAAACCTTTTACACTTTTTGTTACTGAGCGCGATGGCACAGCATTATCTGTTCTCACACAAGATCAAGCAGGAAAACACAAGCCTTGTGCTTATTTTTCTAGTACATTGGATCCAGTAGCCCAGGCTTTGCCTGCGTGCCTAAAATCAGTTGCAGCAACAGCTCTAGCTATCAGACAAAGCGACTCAATAGTGCTAGGACATCCCCTGACCGTACAGGTTCCACACTCCGTGGAAGTTCTCCTAAACCGAACCCAGACTCAGCACTTGACCATAGCACGACTGACAGGATATGAACTGACGTTGTTCCAACCACACATAGAAATCAGACGTTGCAATATACTCAACCCTGCCACACTGTTACCCTCGATTACAGCAGACCCTACACCACATGACTGCGTGGAAGTCATTAATACCGTGACAAAGCCCAGACAAGACTTGACAGACATTGCATTGCCCGACCCAGACCTGACACTTTATGTAGATGGTTCATGTATGAGAACAAGTACAGGAGAATTAGTAGCCGCATATGCAGTGACCACTGAAACTGAAGTCATAGAAACACATTGTATTGACACACTGTCTGCTCAAGCAGCAGAGCTCATCGCTCTGACCCAAGCCTGCATACTAGCTAAGAACAAGAAAGTAAACATATATACAGACTCACAGTACGCATTCGGAGTCGTTCACGACTTCGGCGTTCTCTGGCAAGAAAGAGGTTTTTTAACTTCTCACGGTGCCAAGATACAACACGGTCCCCTCATTCAAGCCCTGTTAGAAGCAATACATTTGCCTACAGCCATAGCTATCATGAAGTGCAAGGCACATACTAAAGTCACCGACATCATTTCCCAGGGTAACGACCTGGCAGACCGAACAGCCAAACTCACAGCTCAGACTCAAACAGACATCCCGACTGACACGACAAAGACTGAAGTAACTACACCGACACATTGCATGACAGTTAAGGATCCCACACTAGATGTACTCGACATACAGACACATGCAACCCCAGATGAAATCAAGAAATGGACTGAACAAGGAGGGATCCAGACAGATCAAGGATGGATGACGAAGGGAAGAGCCACATGGTTCCTCCCCGACTCTATGGTTCAAGTCATCATTAATACAGCACATAGTCCAGCACACTTAGGAGAGAAAGCCATGTTAGACAGCATTCAGAACATCTGGTTCAACAAGCATTTACGTGCAGCAGCGAAACAGAAAGTGCGTACCTGCATGATCTGTTGTCAGTTCAATCCAGGCAAAGGTATTCCCGTGGAACAAGGTGGATTTCATCCTCCTGACCAATCTTTTGAAGTCCTCCAGATGGATTATATCCAGATGGACAGATGCCGAGGATTCAAGTATGTCCTCATAGTTGTATGTGCCCTTTCCCGATGGACAGAAGCATATCCAGTCCCAGATTACACTGCTGTAACCACTGCTAAACAGCTGGTCCGTGAATTTTTCCCGCGATACAGCTTGCCCCGTGTCGTGTACTCTGATAATGGTCAGCCATTCTCGTCCGAGCTCATGAAACAGGTATCACTCCTGTTAGGATACCAGTGGAAATTCCACTGCGTACGACACCCCGAAGCCGCTGGTCTCGTCGAGAGACATAATCAAACCCTGAAAACACGGTTAGCGAAGGTCTGTGCAGAAAAAGGAGTAGATTGGATGGTAGCTTTGCCGGTTGCCCTCTTTTACATGCAAATGGTTGCCCATTCCAGGACCGGATTGTCCCCGTATGAAGTAATTTTTGGACGTCCTCCAAATATGTGGGGTACGCCTATGCCCCGAAAAATAACTGATGTTGAAAGTACTATGCTGACAGATTACTTGGCTTCCTTGATGTCTGCACTACTATCTTGTCGTTCACAGGTCGCGGCTGCCTTCCCGGACAATACCCAGGTGAAACCGCATGAAATCGTTCCAGGAGACCTGGTATTGGTCCGCAACTTTGACAGATCGAGCCCTCTCGAACCCAGGTGGAAGGAGCCCAAATTGGTGTTGTTGACGACGAGGACCGCAGTGAAGATAGAAGGCCGGAAGGGGTGGTTACACTCCAGCCACGTTAAACGCTTTTATGGACTGTGTCCAAAGACTTTTCCCAAGGACTGCCCCGCTACAGACTCTAAACTCCCCCTGTTAGAGAAAATTCCCCAGCAGGAGTATCGAGCCAAATTGAGGTCTAGTAAGTCAGACAGCGTTTAATTGTTTAAGTCCCCCTCGGGTGAAGCGGTTAGACAGGTTTCTGACATGTATAAGATAGACCCAAGTAGTCAGAGAGATAGGCGAATCGAAAAGAGAGAAAAATATTGCAAGAATCTGCATAGCAGATGCGTCATTACTTTGATTTTTATGTTTCTTCTGAGTCTTATGATGATATGCATAAGTTTAATGCTACATGTTTTCTTTCCTCTTGGTTCACATGTACATGCTTCCTCTAATGACACTGTAGAGCACACTTTCAGTGACCTGCCCCCTCACGAGCTGTCCTATCGATTAGCAATGCGTAACAATACTTTTATCCGGATGTTACACCATTCTCACCAGACCAGCAATGTCACCAATTGCTGGGTATGTGGCCGACTCCCTCCCTATCAGAAATACAAGGGAGCTCTGCCCCTCTTTCCTTATCCGTTCACACATAATGGTTTGTGTGGTGCATGGTTTACTTTAATGTCCTCCCTAGACAGTAAGTCCACGGTTTCCCAAGGCAATTGGATATGGGGGAACCTTAATACAGTTATGAATAAAATATGTTTCCCAGACAAGGAAGGTCTTCCCCAAAGGACAGGGACCGATCTAGAAAATGAAGTGTATGGATTAGGTAATTTTACACTTAACCTCATGATTCTGAACGTTCAATCCGAGACTAATTCGGACTTGCCGTTTATTACCGTTTTACCAGTAAAAGGCGAATTATGTGTCAGGAAAAATGGTTCAATACATCTAGGACACAGTGATTGTAATACTGTGGTCGAATTCAGTGATAAAGGCAAGTCTACTTTTAAAGCCTCCCGCCATTCTTATTTTATATGTGGTCAGACAGCTTATGTACGTCTGCCATTATATTGGAATGGAACGTGTTATATTGCGTTCCTATTGCCACCTGTTTTCCTAGCCCCGCCTGATTATCATCGAAATTCACATCTTGTGCATGAAAGACATAAAAGAGACCTTCCTCCAGTTATCGATTATTCTGAGTCAGCATGGGACCAGTATAAGGATTATATCAAAGGATACTTCTGGTTCATAGGTCCCGTCCAAAATAGTAAGATAATACGAAGATTGACCAGAACTTTGGAAGCAGTAGTGAACTAAACTACTTTTGCTTTAGGTAACCTGACCGAAGAGCAGTCTGCTATGAGACTTGTTGTTCTTCAAAATTGCCTTGTCCTTGACGTCATCCTGGCCGATAGGGGCGGGGATTGTAGAGTCATCGGATCCAGTTGTTGCATTTTTATTCCTAATAATGCGCCATCAGTATACAAAGCAATAACAAGGCTTCATAATATAGCTCACCAGATGCACCAGAATCCTGACACCTGGACCTGGTCCGGTTGGCTTTGGAGTGTGATATCCGCCTGGGGATGGAAATTACTGTCGTTCCTAGGAATAATACTACTCATAGTATTCAGTTGTTGTCTCTGTCTGCAATGTGGGCCAGCGATTTGCGGCTTGTGCGCCACAGCTTGTATTCCCCGTCCAAGTTCACGTTCCCGTTCCCGAATGAAAAAAGATGAACAAATGATGCTATACGAACATATAGATAGTCTCATGAAGATAGACATATCCTAAAGGGTGTAGTAGGGGCCAAGGAGGGAATGAGGAAATAGAAATTTTTAGGTAATCAATGTGTCCCCCACTCGCACCCTATCCATGCACCCATGTTCCATGTATGTCGTGTAATTTATTTTCCGTGCATGCCACAAAGACGCATATGCATTTGCGTCCAACCTTAACATGTCAGTTATCCAGTCCTCCATGAAAACTATGTTAATTTGGCTTCTAGGCCTATGGTGCCAACGTCTTTACATGGTGCACTTTTAATGAAAAGCACACGTTTTCCACGTTTTTCTGGCTCAGTCGAGCTAGGCCCTTAATTGAGGCTTCGAGTCTCTTCTGTCTCTGAAAACTGCAGTTTAGGTATGCATCCCTGACCTCTGTCTTACTTCCTGCCCAGCGAAGCGGTGCCCGGCTCGGCCTGGACTGTCTGCCAAAACAGTATTTTGCCTACAGTTATCTGCTCAGCCTCCTCGAAAACACATTCCAGTCTAGTGAAATAGGTAAACATATTCCCGGCTGCAGAGCAAAGGGCCCGGCTTTCCTGTCCTCCTTGCAAGTGATTTACAGAACCCGTTACCATGGTAGGCCCATGGCCCCCGCATTGCACCAAGACACGTATGCACGCACTAGCATTCAGTATTGAACGGCCTCTGCCCGAAAGACCTTTTACTTCAGACAATACATCCTCCAAACATAAGATACCAGATATGCTATAGGTACAGGTCGTTCTGACACCCAGACACCAGACTCTTCTACTAGAGCTAAAGTCAAGCCCCTCAGCTTTCCCCAGTTACACGTCATGCTCAGTTGCGCGCGCACCTAAGCCAAAGGTTTCTGCTGACTCTACAGAATTTCTATATGCATCCACCCACCTATGACATTTCTGTGACGTTTCCAGTACACACCTCCGTGTACGCCCATGTACACGCCTTCTTTTACGCCCATGTGTTCTTATCTCTCTCTCGTTCCACCTGTTACGCCTACTGTATTCATTTCAATTATACTGTTTTACTATACATAATGTGTGATGTTAATAAAACGTTGAATGTCCCTTCCTGAACCTTAGTGGTGATGGAACTCGATGTCCTGGCTCTCGAGAACCATAATTAAAGCCCGTATGACTCAGATACCACGGACTCTGCCTCTCATTTATTGAGCTATCCTTTATTGTCATTTAATGTATAGAAAAATAGTCCGGTAATTTTATTTACCACAATACCCATGCAAACAACTACAGGTGCAACACAAGGGAAACAGTTAATCAGGTAAATATCCCGTTTCAACGAACCAGGGGGGAAATCCAAAATTGCTAACCCCAAAAACCAAAGAGAATACAAGTGTAGCTAACAATTTAACAGCTACATTCGCTAAGGGTAAGGCCAAGGCGATAATAATTTCCTGGAACATTGCAGCATAGGGAAAAATATGCCTGATCCTGCATCGCATGACTATATTAATAGGGGGGACTTTATTTTGTTCCAAGAAACATGGGGAATAGAAAATTATTTTAAAGTAGGGTATAGATCATTCTACATTCCGGCTAGTAATTCGAATAAAGGTAGACCCTCTGGTGGCCTGATAATCTGGGCGAGAATAACATTACAAAAAACACAGTTGATGGACAGAATGTAGAACAATGTCATACATTCACCCCAGTACAAGGATCTGGGCCTAAATCCATCGTTTTTTTGCACTCCACACCACCCTGGGTTAGACACTGGCTATATGCAAATCAGCTCTGACCCTGTGCCCCATGGGAACAGTCCAGTCCGAACTACCAAGCCATGTCTTTCCCAGACCGGAATCAAGCATCCAAGGACCGGTTTCTGGCTATCAGCCTTCATTCAGCCTGGATAGCTTGACTCCAGTGGTGTGGAGAGCCTGGGACTCACGTCTGAGTACACCCAGCACACTCGGGGTGAAAATTGCAAAAAACACAGTTGATGGACAGAATGTAGAACAATGTCATACATTCACCCCAGTACAAGGATCTGGGCCTAAATCCATCGTTTTTTTGCACTCCGCACCACCCTGGGTTAGACACTGGCTATATGCAAATCAGCTCTGACCCTGTGCCCCATGGGAACAGTCCAGTCCGAACTACCAAGCCATGTCTTTCCCAGACTGGAATCAAGCATCCAAGGACCGGTTTCTGGCTATCAGCCTTCATTCAGCCTGGATAGCTTGACTCCAGTGGTGTGGAGAGCTTGGGACTCACGTCTGAGTATACCCAGCACACTCGGGGTGAAAATTGCAAAAAACACAGTTGATGGACAGAATGTAGAACAATGTCATACATTCACCCCAGTACAAGGATCTGGGCCTAAATCCATCGGTTTGTTTGCACTCCACACCACCCTGGGTTAGACACTGGCTATATGCAAATCAGCTCTGACCCTGTGCCCCATGGGAACAGTCCAGTCCGAACTACCAAGCCATGTCTTTCCCAGACCGGAATCAAGCATCCAAGGACCGATTTCTGGCTATCAGCCTTCATTCAGCCTGGATAGCTTGACTCCAGTGGTGTGGAGAGCCTGGGACTCACGTCTGAGTATACCCAGCACACCCGGGGTGAAAATTGCAAAAAACACAGTTGATGGACAGAATGTAGAACAATGTCATACATTCACCCCAGTACAAGGATCTGGGCCTAAATCCATCGTTGTTTTGCACTCCACACCACCCTGGGTTAGACACTGGCTATATGCAAATCAGCTCTGACCCTGTGCCCCATGGGAACAGTCCAGTCCGAACTACCAAGCCATGTCTTTCCCAGACCGGAATCATGCATCCAAGGACCGGTTTCTGGTTATCAGCCTTCATTCAGCCTGGATAGCTTGACTCCAGTGGTGTGGAGAGCCTGGGACTCACGTCTGAGTAATAACATTAGACATTGATGTCAAACAGATAGATCTCAATAGCTCCGATATCTTGGCTATAAAATTCCAGGACGCAAAAGGACGGATGGTCTGTATTATTAATATCTACAATAGACCTCAATCGCCTAGCAAAGAATCGAAAACAATAGCCCAGCTAGCCAATTTTATTTCTAGCCTAGACCACAAAATCATGCTGATCATTGGAGGAGTCTTCAATAGGAAGTTTGAGTCAGTTGGGGGCTAGAAGATATCTACGGGGAGGAAGATAGCACCAACAATATTCCCCGCATTGATGCAAGCGATACTGTCGCTTGCTCTAAAGGTGCTCTGCAACTATTAAAACTAACAATGGAATATGGTTTGCGCGCCTGTAATGGACGGTTTTTGTCAGATTGTCCAAGTAACCCTACTTTTAAAAGAGGCCGTTGTGCCAGCCATTTAGATATGCTTATCATATGCTTTCTGTGCATGACGTTCCCTTCGTTTTTGTGAAACTTTATAACCTTGGACTTTTGATCTCCATAATTCATTGACAGGCTGTAGTTTAAGTGGAGTTTAGTTTAAAATAAAATGTATGTATATATATATTTATAAGAATGTAATGTTACTAAGTACAGCAGCATTTCCATTTCATTACTCCGGATTATTTGGGTTTCTCTCCCACGAGCTCGCCTTAGGACACCCGCGTTATTGTTTGACAGTCGTACTTCCCCAGTCCATCTCCCCACCTGCCATTGTCCCCACATCAGAATGCAAATGCTCGCTTGATCTCGATTTTCAGTATGAATACAGACCATGAAAGCGGGCCTCGAGATCCTTTTGACTTTTTGAGTTTCAAGCAGGATGTGTCAGCAAAGTTACCACAGGGTCAACAGGCTTGTGACGGCCAATCGTTCATAGAGACGTTTCTTTTTGATCCTTCATTGTCACCTCTTTCCATCATTTTGAAACAGAATTTACCATGTGTTTGATTGTTCACCCGCTAATAGGGAGCATGAGCTATTTTTAGATCATTGCGAGATACTGATGCTGTGCTTTTGCAATAGTAAACCTGCTCATTACGAGAGAATATAAACAGGTTCAGACATTTGGTGTTTCTGCTTGGATGCTGAGCCAATGGGCAAAGCTGCCATCTGTAGGATTATGGCTGAATGCCTTTAAGTCAGAATCCCCACTTAACTGTAACGGTACCGTAGTGCTGTGGAGCCTCGGTTAGCCTGGGATACCAGGCCTCTGGACCAGTGTGTACAGTTGCTCACTTAAAGACCAGCGTGTGGATGGAAGGGGCTGTCTTCATCACCCTTAGTGCAGGGCATGTTCGTGGGGTATATGATGCTTAATTCTTTGTAGACAACCTGATTCTGGGTCAGGGTTTCATTACTAGCAGAGTAGCTACCTAGGATGGTGGGAGGCACGAGGTGCAGGCCCATGAGTGGCACCCTCCACTGTGCCGTGTGTGGTATGGGGGACCTCTCCTTCTTCCCCTGTGCTGAAATGATTGGGGCATGCTCCCTTGCAGGACAGCAGGCTGACCAGATGGCCAGAGCGGGCACCATCAGAGACGACCGGAGGCAAGAAGCAGATGAGCTGACTCTGGGAAGGAACTTCCTGAGCACTGGCCTTGTCGTTTGCTGCGACCTGGACACACTGGTTGCCAGGTCGGCCCAGGTCATCTGGTCGCTGGACTGACCAAACAGATGACAGGTTGATGTTTGTCTGACCAGATGGCCAGTGGGCCAGCTGGCACATCTAACTCTAACATTTGTCTTCCTCTTTGTACTAGTCAAGGAAAAAAATGCTTCACAGGCAGGCCCAAGGTGAGAGAGGGGTTGGCCTAAGGGCTTAACCCTCCTTAGTTAATGGCAACCGTGCGCACGCGCAGTGGGTGCGCCGATTGTGCGCCGAAGGCGCGCCAAAGTTAAGCCTGTCTGCGCCCGTCCCGCCTGGACCGTGCCCAGGGCCAGGACCCCTGGCCCCCGCAGCCACCAGCCCACCCGCCGGACCTACGACGCCACCGAACTCTACGCTCTCCATGACCAGACAAGTCAACGCCGTCTCCTCGACGTGCTTCAACATCCTGCGCATGCTACGAAAGATCTTCCGGTGGATCCCCACCGAGACCAGGAAGACGGTCACTCAGGTCCTCGTCACCAGCCGTCTGGACTACGGCAACTCCCTCTACGCCGGAACCTCCGCCAAACTCCAGAAGAGGCTCCAGCGGATCCAGAACGCCTCAGCACGACTCATCCTGGACATCCCCCGTCGCAACCACATCTCCGGACACCTGAGAGACCTGCACTGGCTCCCGGTCAACAAGAGAATCACCTTTCGTCTCCTCACCCACGCACACAAAGCCCTACACGGATCACTGACATAATATAGAATGACAAAATATAGACTTACCAAAATATAGTCACCAAAATATAGAATGCCAAAATATCGAATTCCAATCTACAAACAGGTAAGTACAAAAATATCGAATCCAAAATATAGTCTGTAAAAAATATAGACTGTCAAAATATCGAATTTTTTAAAATGTCTTAAAAGTAATTTAAAATTAATGAAATAATAAATATAATTAACTAAAACATACTTAAAAATACTCAAATAACCTTAAAATTAAGATATAATTAATTTAAGTTATTAATAAAAAATGTACAATATTTTACAGTAGGATAGCAGGAGGGTAACATTTAATATTACCACTCCAGTGAGTGCAACAGTAGGGAAAGCGTTGGATAGCGTTGGGGTAAAAAATACTATTCCCACTCCAGTGAGTGCAACAGTAGGGAAAGCGTTGTATAGCGTAAGGGTAAAAATTACTATTCCCACTCCAGAGTGCAACAGTAGGGAAAGCGTTGGATAGCATAGGGGTAAAAATACTATTCCCACTCCAGTGAGTGCAACAGTAGGGAAAGCGTTGGATAGCGTAAGGGTAAAAATTACTATTCCCACTCCAGAGAGTGCAACAGTAGGGAAAGCGTTGGATAGCGGGAGGGTAAAAAATACTATTCCCACTCCAGTGAGTGCAACAGTAGGGAAAGCGTCGGATAGCGTAGGGGTAAAAAATACTATTCCCACTCCAGAGTGCAACAGTAGGGAAAGCGTTGGTTAGCGTAGGGGTAAAAATTACTATTCCCACTCCAGAGAGTGCAACAGTAGGGAAAGCGTTGGATAGCGTAGGGGTAAAAATTACTATTCCCACTCCAGAGAGTGCAACAGTAGGGAAAGCGTTGGATAGCGTAGGGGTAAAAAATACTATTCGCACTCCAGAGAGTGCAACAGTAGGGAAAGCGTTGGATAGCGGGAGGGTGAAAATTACTATTCCCACTCCAGTGAGTTTAACAGTAGGGAAAGTAATGATTTAATATATTATTAAAAATAAATTAAATATCAATACCAATAAAACATTAATTGAAATTAATAACCAATTTAATATTATGTAATAATTAATTAGAAATACAACTACATATTAGTTATTAAAAATTAATAACCTATTCATAATTATTTAACAACTAATTAATTTTCAACAACAAAAACTAATTAATAATAAAAATTAATACCAATTACAAATTAACAGTAAATTAATTATCAATACACAAAACGTATTTTTAATATGTAATTAATTACAATTACCTTACTTCCCACCCTATTCCCCTATAAACCCACATCCCACTACAGAAAATACATTAATACAATTATCATAATTATCAAATATTTAATTAATACAAAATAATTACCAATTATTAAAAATTAATTGCCAATTAATAGAAATTAATTACCAATTAATAATTAATTAACAATATATTTAAAATCAATACCAATAAATGAAAAAAATTATTTACTTAATTACAATTAAATTACTTCCCACCCTATTCCCCTATAAACCCACAACCCGCTACAGAAAATAAATTTAGAAATTTAACATAATTAACAATTAATCAATTAATACAAATTAATTGGCAATTAATACAAATTAATTACCAATTAAAAAATAACAATAAATTCAAAATGAATACCAATAATTAAATTAAAATATTTAATTAATTACAATTAAATTACTTCCCACCCTATTCCCCTATAAACCCACAACCCGCTACAGAATTAAATTACGCAAAAATTAAATAACATAAAATTCATTACTTAAAATACATTAAACATACATTACAAAAATTAATATACACTTTTCACACATATACTAACATACAAAACACTTTAAAAAAAATTGATATTATTAAAAAATCGATATATTTAATGCCTATATTGTATACTTCGATATTTTGACTTCTATATTTTGAAAATCGATATTACTTACCTTAAATTCGATATTTTTAACCACTATATTGTGTCCATTCGATATTTTGTCCATTCTATATTTTTACTTCGATATTATGTCCATTCTATATTTTGGAATCAATATTATGACTGTTTACCGCCCTACACAACCAAGGCCCAGGATACCTCAACAGCCGCCTCAACTTCTATGCTCCCAAATGCCAGCTTCGATCGACCGGCCATGCCCTCGCTGCCGTTCCCCGCATCCGAAGAGCCACCACAGGGGGAAGGTCCTTCTCCTACCTCGCCGCCAAGACTTGGAACTCCCTCCCGACCCAACTCCGCCTGACCCAGGACCACCTCGCCTTCAGGAAGCAGCTCAAGACCTGGCTGTTCGAACAGTAGCGGACCCCCCTCCCCTAGCGCCTTGAGACCCTCCGGGTGAGTAGTGCGCTATATAAATGCCTTGATTGATTGATTGATTGATTGAGTTCTCCAGACTCTGGCACCATGAAGGTACCGACCTGAGGCACCCTTAGCCAATGAACTGGGTTTACAGCCCATACAGCCTGGGGAAGTCTCTTGAGTCCCTCTGGGGTGTGGAGTGGAATTGGGACCCCTGTTAAGGCCCAAAAACTGTATGACCAGGGCAAGATGGGGTTGGACAGTAGAGCAGTCTGGAGCTACTTCAGGCTAAACAGGTCCAGTAACTCCCAATGAGAGGAGAGCGATGCCATGGCTTTCGTCTGGGAAGTCCAGTCCCCACATGCAGAGCTCCAGGCACCGGACAGGGCCACTTTCCCTATCCAAGGCAGGGTGTCATCAGACTGAGGAAGAGTCTGGGCCTCCTGCAAGCTGTACATATCCCTTAATGGCTTGTGAGGAGGAAGAAGCCATGAATTTGACCTATGTGGCCAAGTCACCCCAGGCCAGGGCACCGGCCAGGGACACCTTCCTTATCAAGGGCAGGGTGGCATCGAACTGAGGAGGAGCCTGGGGCTCCCGAGGGCTGAACAGCTCCTGTAGTCCTCTGTGTCAGGTGAGTGAAGGCATTAATTTTGCATCGGAGACCCGTTCCCTGCAGACCATGATCACAGGCACGGGGCAGGGCCACCTTCCCTAACCAGGGGAAGGGTTTGTCAGATTTCAAGTTGTCCACAAGGTTGCTTGTCTGCTTCATGTTGGCCAAAGCGTGACTAGTGACACTTCTTTCTCAATGCTGATCCAGCCAATGGACAGGTATGTGTGTGCCAACTCAGTGAACCATGTCACTAGTCAAGCAGCCCTAATTTGAATTACACCCAGACCTAATATAGATTTATAATTTAAATTCCACTCTGATTGCTAAGATTAAATAAAAATCAGTCTTCTATTTCTGTGTCCAAATATTGGTGAAAAATTAATAATAGTTAATCGTTTACAAAGTGTTTCGCAAAGTTCTAGGTAACTTTACATGCAACTATCCTATCTATCTATCTATCTATCTATCTATCTATCTATCTATCTATCTATCTATCTATCTATCTATCTATCTATCTATCTATCTATCTATCTATCTATCTATCTATCTATCTATCTATCTATCTATCTATCGCCCTCACTCTAACAAATTGTGGCCGTGTTAAGCAAATGCAAACTCCAGTGCAACCTCAAATTGTAAAGCACTCTGATATCCTTCGGGATCAAGTTCGCGCTATATAAAACTTTATAAATAAATAAAGAAAGAAAGAAAAAATATATATTGGTCTCTATGTGCTTATGGCCAATGCTTCTGGATTTGAAGGTGGATAATCGTATAGAAAGTGACCACCTCCCCTTAACTTTGACCATTTGTAGTACGCTATTTGCCCCCCTAACGGAGTTGAATCCCTGTGGAGACACTCGAACTGAGGACCCCCTAGAGTCCAATAATCGTAGGTCTTTAAAATGGCCTGCTGTTATGAGTAATACGAATATCATTAAGAAAATCTATGATTCCTACGTAATGTTAATGTCCCCATTAGATGATAACAATTTAGTGGGCATTCGCCTAGCAGAGGTGCATGAGAATCTGATGCCACAGCTTAGAGAGATTCTCTCAAAAGGGACCAAGCAAGCACAATCTGGCCAGAAAAAAACTTATTTGAAGGAAGGCCGCTGGTATAGCAGAGCCTGTTGTCATGCCAAATCTGATCTAATACAAGCTGTAAAGGAGAATCAGACTAATATTATTAGAGACAAAAGGATGCAGTATAAAAATACACTTGACCTTGCAAAAAGGGAATGGGATGGTAGAGTTTGGTCGGACTTTCTCTTAGCATGTAAATTGAAAGACCAATCTTCCTTCTGGAAGCTGATTGCGAGTGGCACTAAAGATGGAATTCCATCGAGGGACAGGTTCCTTGAAGAAAGTGTCTGGGTCAAGCACTTCTCATCTCTGTACCCATGTGGTGGGTATGACGATGATGAGTGGACACAAGGGAATTTAGAACTAGACCCGTGTATCACACCCTTAACATTTAGTTTGTCTGAAACCATACTAGCTATCAACGCAGTCAAACAGGGCAAAGCTCCAGGCCCAGACAGAATACCTGGCGATCTCTGGAAACACGGAAATCTCCTGTGGGCTCCGTATATTAATTTACTTAGCAATGACATCTTAAGAGGGGCCCCAATCCCGGAGATGTGGCGGAGTGCCAAAATCGTAACCATCTTTAAGAAGGGAGATAGATTCAACCCATCCCATTACAGACCAATTAGTCTGTTAGATGTACTTCAAAAGATTTTTGCACGTCAACTTTTAACCAAGCTAAATATTTGGATCGAGGATAACCTCATTTTAACAAAATACCAGGCAGGATTTAGAGTCAAAATTAGTACAGTGGATCAAGTTTTTAGATTTTTATGCTTAGTATGGAAATACATTAATATAAGGAACTCTCACCTATATGTAGCTTTTGTGGACCTCAGGGCCGTCTTCGATTTGGTCCCGAGAGGGAAATTATGGAAATCACTAAGAGACATGGGAGTCCCCAGTGACATACTACAACAACTAGTCAGGCTGCACGAGCGGAACTACGCAAGAGTGAGGTGGGGACCTAATGGGGAGCTGACGGAAAGAATTGACATAAAGAGAGGGGTAAGGCAAGGCTGCGTTGTGGCGCCAACCCTCTTCTCTCTTTATGTTAATGACATCCCATACACCCTCTTGGGCTGCGAGCATGACTCTCCCAAGTTGTGTGGTCAAGCCGTTCCGGTTCTCCTATTTGCGGATGACACAATTTTAATCTCCCAGATGCCTAAAGGACTACAGAATTTGTTGAACAAATTTCATTCATACAGTTTAGACAAAAACCTTGAAATTAATTCCTCTAAAACTAAGATTATGTCCAGCAGTCCACCTAAGGGTTTTAATAAAGTTTTTTGTGTAAATTATGAGAATATTGAACAGGTTCAACATTTTAAATATTTGGGTATTAGCCTCGATTCTAAAATGAATTGGAAATCGCAAATAGAAAAATCGAGGCTAATGCTAATACAAAACCAAGCTCCCATAATAAGGAAGCATAAAAACAGCTTCTTTAAGGCAGTATCACCAGCAATTGAGCTATTTAAATACAAAGCTCAATCGGCCACCTTGTATGGGGCAGAACTGTGGGGCCATGTAGTCAGAGACTCGTTTTTAGTGCAGGAGAACAGCTTTTTCAAACAACTTTTATCTGTGCCAGGTTGTACTCCTTTAATTCCTTTATTTTGGGATTTAAACATACGACGCTCTGACGATCACGCCTCCCTACGCCCGCTCCTTTACTGGGTTCGTCTATGGTCCACTGACGAGTTAGTGGACTATAGAGCAGCACTAAGGGAAATTATACAGATAAAGAACATTACTAGAATAAGCTGGTTACTTCACATTGAAAAATGGTTTTTAAAACTAGGCCTATATAGTTTCTGGATCGATCCCGATTCTCTTACTCATCGCTATAAAAAGCTATTGACGGTACGGTACTGGGAACATATTCACAGTTACCCCCTTCAAAACTCAAAAATCGGGAAATTGACACTTAAATTCTTTGATGTTAAAACCGAATATAAATGTGAATGTTTTATGGATGAAATTCTACCTTCATTGGTAAAGTCACTGTATCTGAAGTACCGTTACGGCATCTTACAATTAAAAATTAGCACTTCCAAGTGGGCGCATAAGATAGATCCTATGAGTAAATGTGATACTGATCTTTGTGAACTATGTGATATGGGCGTTAAGGAGGACGAGGCCCATGTCTTATTTATATGCCCTGCATATCTGCAAGCAAGGAGGAAGTGTATTAAGCCTATTTGCCTTCTTTTAGGTTTCCGGAAAATCAAAGAGGGGGAAAGAGTATTTAAAGGGGACACCTCACAGACTATAGTATTTAGTCTCAGTCGATTCCTTCTTGCAGTAGCAATAGTTAGGAAGAAAAAAGGTCTAAAAATGTAGCAGTACTTTTAGGATCTGTACCAACCCACAGTGTGCAAAATAAAATGTATTGGTACCGCAGTTACCCCCATATATCTATGTCCCAATTGTACCTTGTAAAAGGGTTCCAGACCTTCTAGACTGAAACTTTTATTAACTGTACTTTTACAATGCTGCCTCTGGTATTTGCCAAACATTTTTATAAAAGAAAAAATATTTATTGTATTAATTAATTTTTTTAATTATGTATCACCTCGATGATGGATTTATACTGTACTCCAAGAATTTTTAATCCTTCTACCAACCTGGTCTTGTCATCAGCCAACTCTTTTTATATATACAAATGCTTAAGTATATATATATGTCTTAAACAGTTCTCTGTGGAATACTAGTACATGATGTATATGATGATGTTTTTAATATTGAATTGTACTCTTTTATGGTTATTTAACCGAAATAAAGAACTAATGAATAAATATGACCACTTCCTGCGGGGAGTGGGCATAACCCTGACCCAGTGTCTAATTTCACCAAAAACTAAGATGGTGGTATTCCACTTTTTCGTGTTCATTCAGGTAGCCCACCTTAATTGGATAACTAGTCTGATAGTGAACATGCCTCCTGACTAGCTATTTTCCTGCCTGTCCTGGTGCCAAATGAGCACTGGAAAGGGAGTGGCATAACCACTGTCTGGAGGAAGCCGCAGTCACTTATTAAAGGTGGTAGAGGCCCTTGAAGCCTCCTGGCTTGATATGCTTATTACTAGCCATCCTGCTTGGGGGAGGTGACAGCACCTCCGGCCAGAGCAGGCATTGTTTCTGACTTCAGAGTGCACGGGCTCTCACCTCAGAGGGGGTCAGAAATGCAACTGTAGTGGCAGGCTGGTTGGTACAGTCAGGGCTGCATGTAATAATAAATCTAGTACTGGCACCAGTACAGATTTACTAAGATGAGGTGTTTTATACCAAACACCATAGGTTTCAGTGAAGCCATCAGTGAAGCTGAGGGAACTCCAATGACCAGTGCCCAGAATATGTACTCAAGATGAATTTCCTGTTCACTTGTACTGTCTAGCAATTGGTGATATGTCCTTAAATGTAATATAATGCACCCTTCCTTAGGGTTATAAGGCCTGCTGTAGGGGTGACTTTTAAAGATGTCATGCAGTGACAGTGGGCATGGTACACCGGTTGTGTGCCATGTCGTGTTTTTACTTTGTTTTTTCACGCAGCCTGCACTGGAAGTCTGCATGGAATTGGTGGTTTGTCCCTTAGGGTAACACAATATATGCAGCAGTCCTTAGTGCCCAGGTCCTAAATTCCAGGAGTACTATTTACTAGGGACTTACAGTGCTAAGTGTCTTGTTTTTGGAAAAGAATACTGGTACTGGGGACCTGTTAGCAGGACCCCAGTCACTTAAGTCAAAGTTGCATCAAATACCAGTCAAAAAATGGGGGCGACCATGTCAAAAAATTGCACTTTCCTACAGAATGCAACATGTACATAGATTGTAGCGGCCTAGGGAAGTGGTTTCTCAACATCATGGTTTCCTGTGGAAAAAAAGGAAACATATTGTTATTGCATGACAGTTCTGCTTTTCCCCAATCTGGAATTGCACCACATATGCAATTCCTCAGTAGAGAAATAGCAACATCCAAAGTCTCACATGATCTTGCAAATATTGCAGCAGGATAACGGCATCTGGTGCAGGTTTCCAAGCATACTACTACCAATATTTGTGAATTCCAAAAAGGAGTAAGTCTGAACTTAGTATAGACATATTAGTATGGGTGCAGATTTACTATACATTTTTCAGCAATCACCGGGTTCGAGTCTCGGCAGGGACACCCAACATCTTGTGATTCTGGGCAAATCACTTAATCTCCTCATGCCTAACAAAATGAATGTGTCAGTGTGTAACACAACTGGTGCTCATGTAAAGTGCTCTGACACCTTTGGGTCGATATCGACTATATAAAACTCTAAAAACAAAAGTTCAGAACTCAATAAATTGACTTTTTCTATCTTCATGATAACCTCCCTGTTTTCCAATCTATGCAGCACTTCAAACTATAATGCACCTTTTCCATGCATCTAGCACCAAACATGACTTTTACATCACTTTGTTTTGCAACACATTTATGTCTACAATTTGTTAAGTTACAATGCGGTACGGTTACGCTTTAATATTTATAACACTTTATATAATGGTGCATTGTAGTTGGCTTTTGGGGCATAGGAAAAGGCAGTTTTAAGTTGTAGTCAGGAATTTTGAGGTTCAAGGGATGGTTAGTGTTTAGGAGCAGTAAGGTAGTTTAATGGTACAGGGATGGATAGAGCTAAGGGATGAAAGGGAGTTTTAGGGTTCAGGAAAGAGTAAAGAGTTTTTCGAATTCAGGGTAGGGCATTGTTATGAAGTAGTAAACTGTTTTTAAGGTTCAGGGATAGGTACTATTTACGGGGTAGAAAGAAGTTTTTAGGGTTCAGGCATAGGTTATGTTGTGGCTCTTGTTGTATGGTAAATGTCACAGAGTCGATGAGAATGTGTGGTAAGCGTAGTCATTGTCAGGCGCGGTTCGTCCATTGGGGCGTGGGGGCGTAGCCCCCCTCCCCGACGCCGCCCGCAGCTCCCTCATGACAATCATGTCAATGAATCAACATGATGTCAGACCGCCAGGCGGGCGTCATGTTGATTCATTGACATGATTGTACAGACGGCAACGTAAGTACGCATGCGTGGGGACGGAGAGTGAATTTTTACCCGTGCCCACGCATGCGCACTTGTGTTTTGGCGGCGTTGCGCATGCCCATCAGGAGCCCTAATGGGCGTGCTGCGGGCGAGAGGGTACCTGTGCCCCTGGCGCCAGGATTGGCCAGGGGCGCTGTGAGCCTGTGACGTGTGCGGGACCGGCAGCCAGGTAAGAGTGTGTGTTTTTCGGTGTTCCAGTAAACTAGCTTGCACAAATGACTTGAGATAGTTCAGTGTGTTAAAGCATCTGCAGCAGAAATGTGTGCGTCTATTCCAGGTCACCCATTTATTTCACGGCATGGGGTTTTGGAAATGTAAAAATTCTCAGAATTTCTTTTTTGATAGTTGCAACAACAGCCTTCAACAGATTTCATTTTATAAACATTTTCCATGAAAATGAGTTAACAACTGTCACCACAAATATAATGTACTCTTTGAACTAAGGTTATAAAATTTCAAAATGTTAACAAACGATAGAGGCGGAATAGCATGATATATGCATTTATTATTGCATGCATGTTGGTGTATGTTTGTATGTGAATTTGTATAGTACATACCTAGGGTTTACAGGATGGCAAATACATGGGCGGTAGAAGGTTTCCAGCATAAAAAGGTAGGGGTGATGTAATATGTAAACTGGCACATCCTTCAACATCGATCCTAAAGGCTTGTTAGAGTCCATAATCTATTTTTATATGGTCATAAAAATACATGAATGATGGATGGATGCAGGGTGGGTGCATTAATGATTGTTCGGTGGATGGGTGGGTGGATGGATGCATGCATGATGGGTGGATGGATGCATGAATGATGGATGCAGGATGGATGGGTGGGTGGATGGGTGGATGCATGAATGAATGATGTATGGATGCAGGATGGGTGGATGGATGGGTGGATGCATGCATGATGGGTGGATGCATGATGGATGGATGGGTGGATGGATGGATGGATGCATGAATGATGTATGGATGGATGCATGGATGCATGCATGATGGGTGGATGCATGATGGATGGATGGGTGGATGCATGAATGAATGATGTATGCAGGGTGGGTGGGTGGATGGATGGGTGGATGCATGGATGCATGCATGATGGGTGGATGCATGATGGATGGATGGGTGGATGGGTGGATGGGTGGATGGGTGGGTGCATGAATGAATGATGTATGGATGCAGGATGGGTGGGTGGATGTATGGGTGGATGTATGAATGATGTATGGATGCATGCATGCATGATGGGTGGATGCATGATGGATGGATGGGTGGATGCATGAATGAATGATGTATGGATGCAGGGTGGGTGGGTGGATAGATGGGTGGATGCATGAATTATGGATGGATAATGTGGTTCGGGCTCGCTCGCTGCGCTCGATCGCTGCGGTGCAATATGCAAATTAGTTTACGCCTCACCACTTTCAAATGTCACCAGCCGCCCCTGGTCATTGTGCTTACATAATAAAGTCATGCATTTCTATGGTTTCCATTATCGTAACATACATACCTTCAAATAAGGCCTTGATATGTTTACCCAAACTATTTCCACACAAATTGGCCATCCTGAAATACCACAGCTTTATCTATTCCTGGCAGAACATTTCTCATAACGTTTTGAAAAGCGCATCTGCTTTTGCTAACCCGAATGGCATTCATTTCAACTAGCTGGTTGTCTAAAAGTATTATAAAACAGATTGGATGTTCTGATTACTCATGGAGCCTTACCAAGGGATACACAGATGGCCAATCCATCAAAAAAAAGTTGACTTGACCCAAGATTGCTAGCAGTTCAAAAACGTTTGGAAGTGGCAGTCTTTCGCCCATATGACTTTGTTTAAATCTCTCGGATCCAAAGATATACATAGACAATTCCCGCCATGCCTCGGTTGCCATAACTACTGGGACCAACCTTTAAGGATATCTCTGTCTCTTCAATAACACCTACACCCACTGTCCATTCCCACACTGCTTCCGAGGTTCCCACATTTAATAAAGGCACAGTTCTCCCTTAATGGACTACTGGAACCACTTCCTTCCTTGCAATTATATGATGCTGAAGCCCCTCTTACAGTCTCAACCTGTTGTCAAACTCACACAGGATATCAAAATTCTCCATTGATATTGATACCATCATAACGTGTTCTTTTGCACTGGGATCTAGTTTTAACCCCAAATCTCGTAGGGGCAGATGTATCAAGCTTTTTTGCGTCTGTAAATGGGCAGATTCTCAGAATCTGCTCGTTTGCGAATGCAAACATTTATTTTCTGATGCAGCAAACCATATTTTGCGATTCTGTAACCTGTTACGAATTGCACAATGGGTTTGCGATTCAGTATAAGGAAGGGGTGTGTTTAGGGCGTCCCTTCCTAACACAGAATTGCATCTTTATGTATGAATGTTTTACGACTGCAATTGTGGTCGCAAAACATTTGCATTTTACCACCTACTTCAAGAAGGTGGTAACCCATTCACAAATGGGAAGGGGCCTCCAAGGGACCCCTTCCCCTTTGTGAATGTTCGTAAAACCATTTTTAAGAGCAGGCAGTTTTGGTTTTGTAAAGCATCTCGTTTTCCTTTAAGGAAAACGGGCTGCTTTACAAATAAAAAAGATTGCTCTGTTGAAAAGCAATCACGGACATGGTGGTCTGCTGATCTCAGCAGGTCACCATACCTGTGATTTTTGCGATTCCTAGGGGGGTCACAATTTTCGACCTACCTCATTAATATTCATGAGGTTGGTCATATGCGACGGCCTAGGAATCCCAAAAGGTGTATTATACACCTTCATAAATTGCATTTTGTGATTTCCTAATTGTGAATCCTTGTTATTTGCAATCAGGGATTCACAAAATGCTAGCTACATACATCTGGCCCTAAGTGCCTTAATCTTAATAATTTATCTCTCATTTCTTGCTACATATATCTTGCTAAAATGGTTAGTACTTAGAATGAAATCATCATGTGTAGCATCGCAACTAGATCAATTCTGCTTTGTGTATACCCTCCTGAGTAGATGTGTGCCGCATCCATCTCTTCTTTATGCTCTCCAAAGGTTTCTACAAATGCTACTTCACCCATCAAAGGTATGAAGACTGTGACTCTGCCAACACTGTAATTGTTTTCTTATCCAACACACTCCTGCATAACCAACTTCTAACTCTTTTCCAGGCTGCTGGCCTCAAGCACCACGTTTTTTTGCTGCCTCATCCTGATCTTCCACTTGTTGCAGCTTTCCAGCTCTGCACACACTATCATAGGTATTCAATCTTACCACATTTGTGGCACAGTGAGTTCCTGGAATAACATGACACACGTTAGAGATATGACTTGTATTTCTATATATTATCTATAACATTACACATTTTCATCACTAACCACTACAGTTTAACTTTACTACTCCCTTTCAGTGGCTTACAATCATCCTCCTTTTCACTAAGCATGGGCAGAAAATCCGTTCCGCTCGCGGATTTTGCGGATTTTCGGTAAATTCGCAATCCGCGAACGCTCGCG
Organism: Lissotriton vulgaris; assembly: GCF_964263255.1. NCBI lineage: Eukaryota > Metazoa > Chordata > Amphibia > Caudata > Salamandridae > Lissotriton > Lissotriton vulgaris. The sequence continues at coordinate 748,289,822 of NC_141685.1, read as the reverse complement.
AATTTACAGAAAATCCGCAAATTTGCACGCAGCGGATTTTTTTTTCTTGGTGATACAATTTTGCGGCGTGCAGTGTAAGTTCGCAATTGCGAACATGTAGGTGCGGCGGGCAGCAACAATCTCGCACTCGCGAAATTACAAAAATTGGAATTCTGCACAAGAAATCCACGAGCAAGCGGCATAGACCTTCTGAAAATGATGATTTTTATGAGAATAACTCCTCAGGTTGACATTTGCCTGCACTTTTTTGGATGTGAGGCCTTTTGACTTTCTTTGGATCACTTTTGGATTAGAAATCAACTTTCACAAGTAAGCTTGTTTGGGGCATTACAGGTGCTGTAATGCTGTTCTGCAAAAAAACGAGTTTTGCTAAACTGAAAGCACTCAGCAGCAGGTGCAAAAGTTCAAATTCATCATTAGTAACCATTCCCTGTAATGCTTCCTGACTGGGGCCCCTCCAGAGTTCAGTTGCTAGTTGCAACAATTGTATGACCCTGCTCTGACCCTCACAGCCGGATCATAGAATCGCTACAAGTAGGCCACAAAGGTCCTGGAAAAAAAAAATTGCACTGCAACAGAAAGCAAATTACAGATAAGGAATCAGGTGCCAGGCTGGAATTTTAAAACAGTGACACATTAATAAATCAACCCCAAATTAATTCATGTCAGTTGAAGCAGGGCAGGTGTGCTTGCTTTTTCCCCCCATAATCTGCAGTGATGATGAACCAGAGGGTGGCATTGATGTACCAGAGGGTGGCATGGGTGAAACAGAGGGTGGCAGGGGTGAAACAGAGGGTGCTGGGAACCTGTGATGATGAACCAGACGTAGAAACAACATAATCGCGACCGTTGCGAGCCGACATGTAAGTTTGCAATTGCGAACTGGTACAAAACCCTCGCGAACTGGCAGAAATCCTTGCGAACACAAAAAAATCCGCAAATTCGCGAGAATTCGCGGATTTTGCGGATTGCGAGTTCGCAAATTCGCAAAATTCGCGAACGCCAGATTCGCAAAATTCGCCCATGCTTACTTTTCACTTTCTTCATAAAATACAGATTTTTCAGTTATCATCACTAACAGTCTTTACACATACAACTATGTTTTCCACTTCATCTACAATCACCACAGAGTCTAACAGGCTTCCTTACCACCAATTACCCTTGCACGTCCGGGTTGCTCATCCACCTTTCAATCTAGCCTCTGGTGAAGGATTTTGTCATATACACAAATTTATAGGTTTTTGCCAGAATTCTCAGCCAACTACATTGTGACCCATTTGATCCTTTTCTATTGCATTAATGCTAAGATTGTATGTCTTTCCAACACAGCATTAATGCCTGGATCAAAATCCATCTCTGATATCTTAATAGATATATCTCCACATCTTCGCATGCATCCTCCACTCTTAGTTCTGAAATACTCACATAAATATTTCTTAATTCTATTCATAAATGATATGACAGTACTTTTTAGGTCTCGCTACAATGAACACGCTATGCGCGTTCTCGCAGCGAGAACTATAGTCGGCGTCTCAGCCGAAAAACGACGAGGGGAGACAAGAGCTGGCCGCGCGCCCATCATTCCCTATGGCGGCGTCGGATTCCGACGCGCGCCTTCAGATCGGGTCGCGAGCGTGAGCTTCTACCGTAGACAGCTCACGTGACGTCACACGGACCAATCCGAAGGCGCACGTCGGAATCGGCTCTCGCAGTCCAGCCCCTTCTCGCCGGACCGGCACTTGCCCTGCACGTCTTGTATTGGTGGTTAACGAAGGTGCCTTTCAGATATTCGCGTTACTGTCGAAGTACACTCCCTTGTTTGGCCCCTGTAAAAACTGAAATGTCTCCAGTTATTGCGCACAATCCTGATTTTGCACGGTGTGCGGTGACTGGTTTCCCTGAATCTCCTGCCCCCTGAGGCCCAGTGAGTCTTCTGTGGGTTTTTCGATCTGCATCACAATGGTTGGCCGAAATACCATCGCTCCTGCCACAGCGACCACCACTGCTATTCACTTTGTAAAATTGATCGAAGTCTTTCTGCCGCAAACAACCTGTGTAATCGACCCACGATGAGTGCAAATTATAGCTAACACAATTTCACGATATATGACTTCGGCATGTTAACTTTGCTTATAGTAGAAGAGTTTATCTTCAGCAAAGTTGGTAGCTGCACCTCTGGAGAGCACATGCAACAAGCAGTCCTACATTGTAAAAAAGGTTAATCGACAATTGATATGTTTTAAGGCACGTGAAGTGCGCGCTCACCCCTGGGGCACCTTGGTGCTCAATATCAGATGTTTGTTGTTACCAACCCTAGTCCTCTTATCAAACTCTGAAGGATGACCGACTAAGTGGGCCCGCTGGGATTCAAACCTGCGGACTTGAGGACTTGTAGAGATTTCAGGAGCAGATGCTTGATCCATGGAGCTATAGAACAAGTTTATCTCTATCAATTATCATATCTCTGAAGCCACTGTCAGTACTTTGATAGTCATGCCAGGCGAAGATGAAACGCACAAGAAATGAATAGATGGCTTTAAAAAAAAAAAAACATTTTTTAATATATCATTTAGCGGCTCTCTTAGCACTGTGGCATGGGGGCTCGCATTGTTTTGATCTTCTCCTCTACCATTTCCTCCCTTCTTTTTTCAAAAGTCCATCTGTGGCTCCTCTTAATCTCGTCCATTGTCCCTTTCTTTCCCTTGCCTTTGATCCCTCCATGCCCTCTCTCTTCTTCCTGCCACTTTGCTCCCCTCCCTTCTTCTCTCCTCTCTCCTCCTTTCTTGCCTCCTTTCACCCCCCTGCCGTTCAGCTTGCTTCCTTCCCTTCCCATGCACGTTTTCTGTATTTTCCCATGACTCACTGCAGCATTTCATTCGTACTTTCTGCATCGATTCCTCCGTTCACTCTCTTTGCTATATTTCTTTGTTCCACTGTCCGACCTCCCTTCTAACACCGTGTGGCTCTATGTATTTTGTCGCTGGCATTCTTTAGTGAAATGTAGCGCACATTGCCCCATATATTTCATCTTGTGTGTATGGCGTCTTCCCAGCTCTTATTCTGTCGTTCTCGTTATTCATGAAAGCAAGATACTTAGTCTAGTGTCACACTCCAATCCCTATCATGGTCCAATTTGCACATATATTTCAAAATATACATATTTACCTGCCACACTGACCCCCCTCTCTTTGGCCTTCCCTCACCGTACATTTCCCAGAACTGTAAGATATATTTGAGGTAGCTCCTACCTCATACCCACTTCTGTCTGGGTGTGTCTCCTCCTCCATTTATGAGGGCTGTGCTTCTGTTCTCCGTGAGAGTGAAGTGAGCAGGCATAGTGCTTTCAGTGGCTGTTACAATGGCTTGATGATGAGTATGATAGAAATCACAATCTACTGAAGGTCCATGTAGACGGTTGGGAGACAGAGAACATGACCGCACCAGCCACACACACATAAACACACACAATCAAACACACACAATCACACACACACAACCACACACACACACACACACAAGCACACACACTACACACACACAAGCACAACCACTACACATGCACAAGCACACACACTACACACACACACTACACACACAACCACACACACACAACCACAAACACAACCACACACACAACCACATGCACAACCACGCACACAACCACACACACAACCACACACACACAACAACACACACACAACAACACACACAACCACACACACACAACCACACAACACACACACAACCACACACACACACACAACCACACACCACCACACCACCACACCATCAGTGCACACTTTCACCAGACACAAACACCATCAGTAGTCAGTGTACGCTTTCACTCAGTGCACGCTTTCACCAGGCACAAACACAACCAGCCATCAGTGCATGCTTCCACCAAGCACACACCACCAGACGTCAGTGCACACTTTCACCAGTCATCCACACACCACCAGCCGTCAGTGCACGCTTTCACCAGGCACACATACACCACCAGCCGTCAGTGCATGCTTTCACCAGGCACACACACACCACCAGCTGTCATTGCACACTTTCACCAGTGACACACACCACCAGCTGTCAGTGCACGCTTGCACCAGGCACACACACCACCAGCCAGCAGTGCACACTTCCACCAGGCACACACCACCAGCCATCAGTGCACAATTTCTACAGGCACACACACCACTAGCCATCAGTGCACACATCAATTGTTAACGCATCCACAATTAACTATTGCAGCAATCGCAGTATGGCACACTTTACTTTTAAACATATTAATCTAAAGTGCAGCATGCCACCATTGCTACAAAAATAAATACACATTTTTTTGGCCTACAATTTATTGACTTTTGTTGCAATTAGTGTTGCAATATTTAGCAATGCCAAAAGCTCAAACTTAATTACTGCGAGACCTATTGCATTTCAAATGCTTGTTGTTCTCTTGCTGGTGAGATCTCTTCGGTTTCTGAGGCAATCAAATACAAGTAGAACAGCTTCTTCTATGGTTTCAAGGGAATCAAAGATTGCTGGCGCCAACAAAAACAGTCAAACTTACGACATCTAGCTGCCGCCAGGGAACACATTAAACGAAAGAACAAGCAATTAAAACAACTGGCTCATAAAAATAACTGATAAAACAAGTTACCAAAACAAACCAGAAACTGAATTTCCATGTAAGAGGTACTCGGAATCTCCAGAAAACCTCATAATAAGAGGCTGAACATTGACACTCCACAACAACTTCAAGGTACAGTATGTCGGAATAAACAAAGCATCATGTTAATACAGCAATACATGCAATCAAATGGAAACATGCCCCAAACAAATTCTTCAAATTCTCCACCAATAATTAGTGTTTCATATCGATCTTTCCTGCTTGGATTTGACACATATAGCTATTGTTTCTCACTACATAGTTGTTGAAATAGCGAACTGCAAAAATACTGATTCCACAATATTGATTAAACCAGTATATCATCAAGTTAATTACATATTTACTATGCTTAACTTCATATCCACTCATCTTGATGGTATATTGGTGGTATATATACTTCTGGTTGAACATTTGATGGCACTACACTTCTAGAACACCAGTTTTGTTTCCACTAAATTAGACAACACAGGCCTAAATGCGTTCGGTTCTGTTACCTGGTCTACTCACACCAGTGAATATTCAAGTTTCCCCAGCACAAAGTGTATCTTTAAATCTCTTTTTAACACTAGCTCCTTGTCAGGCATTTGAAGGTCAGCACAGAGGGACTCGCTACAGTCACAGTTAGGAAAACAAGTTCACAGGTGTTAATTGTTACAGATGGAATTGGAAGACCAGTTGTTCACTGTCATTATATTCAGCCATGTTTGCACTTTCCTTGTATTCACACATTCTTAGATATCTGGTCTCACATACATTATTTACTCATACCTTACTTGGATATCTGACGTAACCATATACTCACAAACAAAATGCAATAGGTCTCGCCCTCGTTTAAGTTAAAGCAATTCTGTTTGTAATTAGGTGGCTTTTTAGCTTTGCTTTTATTAGTGTTTTTAAAACTTTCATGTACATAACATGCATATGTATGCATATATGTATATGTATATTTATATGTATGCATGCATTTATATATGTATTTATATTGATACGCAGATGTATGACGGTTTATATATGTATGTATATATATATACACATATATATATATGCATATGCATATATATATATATATATATATATATATATATATATATATATATATATATATATATATATATATATATTGACGCTCCAAAGTCCTTCCCACTCCTCCTTGGAAAGAACACAACAGCACTCGAGGTTGAGGGTTGCAAACGCGCTAGATTTTATTTAGCGGAGGGGTGCACACAGACGCGTTTCGGCGGTCTGCCTTCGTCAGTGTGTGATGCACTGTGTTTGTTTCCGACATTATTTTAAACATACATGGTCACTCCCACTACCAGTCAGGTGTGGACACAAACAAGGGGACTAAAGCCTAGCACGAGACAGAGGCGGCCATCTTGTAGTGTATGGTAGATGTAACACAACATTAGCAAATTGCTATATAAAGCCCACAGATGGGCAGTTGCATTGTCCCCTGCTAGGCTGATCACAATGAAATGTCATAAAATTAACATAAGTAATAAAGCCGTATATATATATATATATATATATATATATATATATATATATATATATATATATATATATATATATATATATATTCCACTCACAGGTTGCCTGCAATGAGTCAGCCCACACGAGTGCATGAAATTATCCTGTTTATTTCATAGCAAGAACGGCTTTCCAAACTCAGCACAAGCGCTTCGCCGTCATAATCCTGTGCAGCCCAACGCGTTTCATGCTTGGCGGCATTTCATCAGGGGCTCAGGTAGGTCAGGAAACACAGCCCGCAATGTTCAAGTCACTTGTTTAAATTCACAAGTCCACGCCCCAATGGGCGCGGCCGTCACCACGGCCTTCTGGGTCTTGAAGTGCTTGCCATATTAGTCGAGTGATTTGCAGCTGTGAATTTCCCACAATTAATCCAAGTAAAAGCCACAGTGGGTTGCGATAGTCTGCTGTGTTGATCCGAAGGCACACTTAATGTTCTTGCATGGAGGTGCACACGTCCCTCATTTGCGGCGCAGCTTGACACCACAACAGGGCTGCACAGACGTGCAGCAGGGCTGAACTCGCGCCCAGACTGCGCCGCAAAATCTTCCACTCACAGGTTGCCTGCAATGAGTCAGCCCACACGAGTGCATGAAATTATCCTCTTTATTTCATAGCAAGAACGGCTTTCCAAACTCAGCACAAGCGCTTCGCCGTCATAATCCTGTGCAGCCCAACGCGTTTCATGCTTGGCGGCATTTCATCAGGGGCTCAGGTAGGTCAGGAAACACAGCCCGCAATGTTCAAGTCACTTGTTTAAATTCACAAGTCCACGCCCCAATGGGCGCGGCCGTCACCACGGCCTTCTGGGTCTTGAAGTGCTTGCCATATTAGTCGAGTGATTTGCAGCTGTGAATTTCCCACACTTAATCCAAGTAAAAGCCACAGTGGGTTGCGATAGTCTGCTGTGTTGATCCGAAGGCACACTTAATGTTCTTGCATGGAGGTGCACACGTCCCTCATTTGCGGCGTAGCTTGACACCACAACAGGGCTGCACAGACGTGCAGCAGGGCTGAACTATGCTGACATACTTCTATGAGCGCCTGACTATTTGCATTTGCCCTGAAGAAGTCTTATGGTTGACACCTTCATAAGATGAAACCCATGTTGGCTAGAAGTCTGTTGAACCTTATCTAGAGGAAATAAAGAAGACAAACAAAAGCCTATCACAAATACCGTTGTGGGCTATTTCTAATAACTTGTATTATTTTTGCTCACAACATTAATCCATTTTACTCATTTAAATGGCATGTTCTGGGTAGATGCCAATGTTCTTCTGGATCCCAAAAACTCGTAATAAGTAGATTCAGGAAAACCAACTGGGGGAGGCCGAAGATTTATCATCTCTATGGCCAAGGAATGGAATGCACTTCCTCTTTTCAATAGAACTATTCCAGATCTTCTTCAGTTTAGGAAGAATCTCAAAACATGGCTGCTTCGATAACTTATCACATCTCGATCTCTCCTTTTGGTCCATAGCGCCTTGACCTCTCCGGGTAATGTTTGAGGTGAATAAATCCCTTTAAAATAACATAACAAAACAAAGGTACGTATACACCTAATTCACTCACTCTTAACTCTGAATCATAACTCTCTCACTCGTTCCTAATAATTAGGATTGGGTTGGAGTAAATTTGAACCTATTTTACATCAATTCTCCAGCTCCTTCTGAACTCACTCATTCCAAGCTCCTAACTCCCTCAAGTCTTATTCACTCATCTCAAACTCAGACTCCTAAATCACCCACTCACAACATTGCAACTGGCATCTCGTTCCTTACTCACAGACATTGCTAACACACTATGCTACATGGATATTAGATATCAGTCCTCTAAAGTAAACACAGAGTGCATAAAGTAATGTGCCCACACCATCTGTGATTATAAGTTCTTATCTGCGGTGTTTATTGTGCTGTAAACTCCTCCGATAAAAAACACACAGACACAACCACACCTTCTTTTCACCTGGCTGCCTGCCATGGTCTCACCGGCCATGAACTCACCTCCAGCAATGTGGAAGACGAAATTGTCATTTTCATCTGAAACCTTTACGTAATTCTGCAAGTGGCACACATAACTAAAAACAAACTTTTCCAAAGCCAATAGGTCGCATGTTGGCTACAAACCATTTGACTTTGCCAGTACTTAAGTTTATTTGTCACAGGTTTTGTAAAACTTTGTTACAGGAGCAGCAGTCGAGCTCCGCCATTATACAAATAAATTGCCTAAAAGTGAAATATTTTTTTTATCTCAAAAAGCATACTCTTTTTTGTAGACTCTGGTATTAAGGGACTTGCTTTGTTTGTAGATGTGCTCCCAGTGAAGGAGCAGAAAACTGTCAATCACGGTGAAGTTAGCCAATAGCCGAGGTGGACTACCCATTGCTGTATACTGTACTTGTCGGAAGACTTACGTGAATGACACTATAGACCAATGGGTGATAAGGGGTGTCTGAAAACTGTTATAAGTATATTATTTATATCATTTTAGGAAAATCAAAAAGTCATGACTAACCCCAGTCCTAAGAACACCAGAGGTCACCAGGTTGAAAGAAGTAAGAACCAACAAGCATGTCAGCTGCAAAATCCTGTCCATCATTCACCCAACGTTCGGGAAAACATCCAAGCCAGAATTGAATATTAATAACATTATTATTATTATTAGTAGTAGTAGTATTGTCTTTTGATATGTTGTGCAATATGGCATTTTCCCGAACATTGTCAATATGGAAATAGAGGCCAATGGTCAAAGCAACTGGGATTAAAAATAATTAACCTGCGGGCAACTTTATATCCTGATAGGTTGAACAGTGACAAAGGACTGTATTCTACACCGGTATGCCATCTTAAAACACTTTCATTATTATGTTTAATTGCAATGTATTCGATTGTTACAACTCTTCACCAGTATGTCTTGGGAAGAATCTCCATTTATACAGTTGCTAATTAAAAGGATTATCCCTGGCAATGCATAATACTGTTTGTCATATCTATTATTTTATTGTAGATGGTAATGCATTTGTGCCTTTTTACATCATTTTCCCATGGTGATATGTGGCAAAATACAAAGTGCTGCCTGCCTTCATTAGGGAGGATCGGGGAACCCTATGTAGGTAACTGGCTACTTGGGGTGTCCCACCAAAACTGCCAAGGGTAATAATGTCAGTATATGCAGGGACTTATGTCCATGTGAAAACCGGGACTCGCACCGTTACACCCAAAATTTGCACCATCTGTGGTCTAAAGCAGGGTTACGTCCTCGCTCCACACCTATTCAACTTATATACTGCTGACTCGGGGAAAGATGCCAAAACCTGAGCCAACCTAACTCCACATCATCCAATACACAGATGACATTGTGGTAATGGACCACACCAAAGCAGGTATTCAACAAGCCTTGAATGCTCTAATTGCCTCCATCGTGGAAAATCACCACAGGGTAAACTAGCACAATGGAAAGGTGCTCATGTTTGGAAGATACTGAAATAAGAAACACCTTAATTGGCTCCTGGGCAGCATGATTAGCAAAACTGTCATAAAATATAATTGCCTGGGAGTCTGGTTCATAGAAAATTCCAAACACCCCACACATGTTAAAGTTTTAAAGAAGAAAGGTGCAGCAATGATTTATGGCACAAATGAAATGAATCTGACACTCAGTAGTGCGTCATCTGCACCCATCCTTAGGGTTATAAATGCAATCTGCTTCCAGCCTTGCAGTGTTTGCATCAAGCCTATCCAGGTGCCTTGGCTTCTGCTCTGGAGAGTATTCACTGTACTGCTCGCAGGAAAATCTTCCCGCGGCTTCGCTACATTCGAAGGTCAAGGTAAAGATTGGAATTTGGTTTGGTGAAACTATCTCTAGACTGTAAAGCTGCCCTACTGAAATATCAGACTTGGGTCATGAAGCCCCTGACCACTGGTCAAAAGGAAACCTGAAATGCAGTTTTGAGACTCCGGCTAATCCCTTGCATCACTACCAGCAGGTCGCAATTAAGTCTCTTAACGTACAAGAAATGGCTTTGAGGAACGTGGACATATCACACAGCATGGAAAAAACCAATAAACAGTGAACTGAGGATAACCTCAAGGGACCAGGATCTAAGGTCATTAAATAACTTGCCCACCTTACTTCCTTTGAACAGTTCCTATTTGGTGGGGAAGTCACAACCATGCCTTTTGGAAACCCTGAACAGGTAGACTCATTGCTCAATCCTGTACACGCAGCGTTTAGGATCACTAGTAAAATACTTTAATCCTGCTTGGGCTGGCCACGGAGGAGCCAGGAATGCAGGCTGCACAGCTACGAATAGGAATCATGGCTGCACCTACTATGGTGTTATCCCCAATTAGACTCAACCAGAAGGCAACTGTTGAAGCCGATGCTCATGGACCCAGGGGCCCCTATGTGGAAAGAAGCTTCCAAGCTTTGCTGTACATCGTCTGCTCCATGGGTGCTGTTGATAACTTGTTGATGATCAGGTCACTACTCATCCACAAGATATCAGCACGCCAGTCAAAAGTATGTCCAAACCCAGATAACAACAACCAAACAGGAATGATGGGGTGTACCAGGGTGGGAATGGCGTACACAGTTGGGTATGCCTGTGCCAACGGACATGATTTGGTTTTGAGGACAACATGTAATCCGGCCCAATGGCGTTGGGCTGCTTGAGCACAAAAAAATACAAATAATGGTCATATAGGACAAGAATAGTCTACTTCTGCAACTATAATTAGGTGCGGGTGCTAGAGGAGATATGGAAGGGCAGAATAATATCACCGCTATCCCACCTAGTATGGGGGCCAGGGGCTGTAGAAAGCCAATATTAGCCTAGTAAATTGTCAGGTCTAGATATTCTCACTTTCTTGATGTTGGCTCACACCTTTACTATTTTAAGAAGCCAGTAAATCACAACTTTTAGGGCCAGATGCATCAAGCTAAAAACCGGTCGCAAAGGGGCAGATTCTCAGAATCTGCCCCTTTGCGACCGGTATTTTTGCATTTGGGATGCATCATCCCAAATGCAAAAATCGCAAATAGAGAATTCGCTAAATTGCGATTGTTTGCATTTAAGGAATCTCAAATTGAGATTCCTTAAATGCAATGCATGAAAGTATCAAAAAAAGCAAATTCGCTAATAGGGCACGCAAATTACCACAAAGTACAACTTCATGGTAATTTGCAAAAACTTTGAAAAAAGCACTTTTGTGCACTTTTCAAAGTTTCATGTTGCGCACACACATGCCCTAAGGGTATGTGTGTGCGCAACATATGTGCACAGATCAAATTCAGGGGTGCAACAGGGTGTCCTTTGGACACCCCTGCACCCTTGAACTCGCAATCTCAATTTGCGAATCGCTAATTGTGATTCGCAAATTGAGATTGTCTTCCCATTCATTCCTATGGGCCTCTAGGCCCATAGGAATGAATGGGGAGGTATTCGTTAATTGCGACTCGCAATTTGCGAGTCGCAATTAAGGAATTCTAAGGAATCCCTATTTTTGTAGTGTTTGCTTGATGCATTCCATTTTGCTATTCCTTATTAGCGATTCCTTATTTTTCGCTAATAAGGAATCGCAAAATGGATGCTTGATGCATCTGGCCCTCTGTCATTCTAATTGTGGTGGTGTTGGTTCACACTTTGTATTCATATAAGTAGGGTATTTAACAGTTTCCGGATTTAACAAACCACTTTGGTAACACTTTGTATTAGCTCCTGTAGGGGTAATCCAATTAGCCTTAAGAGAGTTTGGAGAAGCGAGTTCACATCTTAATACTTGAAGCATGCTTTTAGCAATCGCCTGCAATTTACAACAAAGAACTCCTGATAATACGTGTTATTAGCTCCATGCAGAGGAAAATTAACTTGGTCCAGGTAAGTCTGCACTAGCACTGTGGCATTTAGTAAGCGTTTGCACTGGCACTGCTGCACTATAACACAGAGATGGACATGCAGCCTAGATATCATCACACTGGGCTCCTTTTACCTGTACATTTGCGACTCAGGGGTTTGGGCTGTCCATGAATATTTTACCAAAAACATGTATACAGTGCCTTCAGACTTTGCAGTAATGCTAGTTTGATTTATTGCTATTAACTCATTTTACTGTCTTTGCCTTTATGTTGTTATGGTTTTAATTGACTAAACAATATACAAACAAAAACACAAAAAATACCTTAGTTGATTGGATTTTATTTTCCCTTCTTCTACTTACTTGAATCAAATTGTGCCCATGACCAGCTTTAATCTGTGATCGGTAGAGGTATGTTTTTAATGCTTGAGAAAATAATTGTGGGTAAATACCTTGAGAAAGTCAATGGAGACTGGTGAAACATTGTTTCTGTGTTGGTGGTGGGACGCAATATGCAGTGCACCATAGACACATCTCTCCATCTTTAAATAACAATGTAATAATGTGTAAATATTGTTTTACTTTTTTAACTATGGTATGCCATTGTGGTTGGCGCAATGACGGAAAAGAAAACTTAGAGGCTTCGCCTCATTTACAAGGCAGTGTTCAGCCACTTAACGTGGCTTATCACTGCCTTGTAAATAAGGCCCCCTTTCACACTAGACTTATCTTGAAAGGCGAGTTGGGAGTTGGGTGTTGCTGGGGGCATTCCAACGCAACACCCATTGATTTTGATTCTGTCCCATATTTAAAAGGGCAGCATAAATATGGGGCAGTGCCAACATTAAGACCAGGGAAAACCTGTTCTTACCTTGGCGAAATGAGAAGAAATTTTAAATTTCTTCTCGTTTTTGCTGTTTCCATATGTGCGGCAAACGGCCAATGATTGTTTATGTGCGGGAAGGTGTCCCTTCCTGCACATAAACAATCCTAAAATGCCAGTCTGTCACTTTCATGTGTGCTGCTTCATGCAGCACACATGAAAGTGACAACATTTAATTGTTTTAAAGGTTTGTTTATGTACAGGAAGGGACACCTTCCTGTGCATAAACAAACCATGCATTTTGCTTTTTCCATATGTGCTGCACAAGGCAGCGCACATGGAAAAAGCAAAAACAAGGAGAAATAATGCATTTCTCATTGTTTCGCCACCTTAAATCCAGGAATTACCTGGTCCTAATTTTGGCGCTGCCTCCTATATACGCACCCTTGTGTCAAAATAAATGGGTATTGCGGTGGAACGGCCACCGCAACACCCACTGCCCACCCCTTTCACGCTAACCATAGAGGGAAAGGGGGCCTTATGTACAAGGCATCGTTAAGCCAAGTTTAGTGGCTTAACACTGCCTTGTACATAAGGTACAGCCCCAATCCCCTCCACAACATCGGTAAAAGTGACGTTGTGGTGGCGATAGGGGCTTGTACATATGCCCCTTAGATTAGATACAATTTACAGTTACTACTATGTGGGTTAGTGCTAATTCTCTCTTTTAATTTTGTATTTGCCCTCTCATATACTCATTGTAGCACATGCCCAAAATAATTAAATTCATGCTGCCTTTCCAGATTAAACATTACTACCATTTTAGATGGCATCAACATTTTTCTTTTGATTATTGACTCAACTATGTTCAGTATGAATGGTTTCATTCAAACCCACATTGATCTCCATACATTTTGGATGATTCAGGAGGTAAAAGAGGGACATTATCAGTAAACACGTAGGGTTTATTTTTGTGAATAATTTACTGAAAGACAGAGGTAAATTATATTGTTACAAAATTCGAATTTCCATTGATACTGAAACGCCTGGCTGTTTCTCCTTGCAACTGACAAATGGAGATCATCACATCTGGAATTTAGCCCGAGTGCAGATCAGCACTGGTATGTCCATCAACGAATGCATTGTCAGAGATGTAGATGGAGTGTGTCTGTGAGCCTGCTGCCCACCTCAGTCATGAGCTGTAGGTTTTTCTCCATGTCTTCATGGTTAATATTCTTCTGCGCCTCTGTATTGTAGAATGGATAGTTCAGGTAATCGTAACATTTCACACCTAGGCTCAGTCTCTGGACAGTGTTTTCATTAGTCTCTTAGCACCAGGACACATATAAAGGCATTTATGCACATATAAACTCTTGACCTAACATATCATAATATCACTTGGACATTCTGGAACTGCATTTTTTTTGGACGTACTGGATGTCCACTCCACAAGTCGTTGCCAAGGTGGGTATCCTTTGCTATTGGAAAACACAAACATTAACCACACACAAAAAAACAGACCTGCCCATTTAGCTTCCTATGAGATAATCATTAAAATGCTAACTGATATGTGTGGGGTATGCAATAACATAAGGGCATCTTTCTTAGACAATTGGTGATACCCTACCACCCCCACGATACTGGTGATCGACCATAGGAAGCACCAATCAGTGTGAGTCTTATTCAGTTTATTCATTATCCAGGTTACACTCGACCTTCCTGTGAGTTTCTTCTCTAGTCGTTTATGACCCCACTTAGCTTTGTATATTTCGTGTTGATGTTATGACGGACTCCCTTTTACTGATTAGGAATCAAAACCTTGTCTTGATTCCACCCCCTGCCTCCCACCACCAGACATTTCTTGTCTCCCTACTGGCGATTCCTTGCAGTGCCCGTGACTTTTAAGCTCAATGCGCATGCGCATTGAGCTTAAAAGCGCGTGCACGTCCGTCTTGTTTTACCCGCTCCGCCCCCTCCCCTTCCCGCCGTGTCGCATTTCTCCTCCCCCCTCCCCTCTCCTCCGTCCGTCTTGTTTCTTTAATTTAACCCACTCTGCCCCCTCCCCTTCCCGCCGTGTCGCATTTCTCCTCCCCCCTCCCCTCTCTTCCCTCCGTCTCGTTTGTTTAATTTAACCCGCTCCGCCCCCTCCCCTTCCCGCCGCCTCTCCCTATCCGTCTAAATGTATTAGCTATTTTTTGATATTTCTGGCAGCACACTAGAAAATACATTTTTTTTCTAGCAGGAATAACACATAGTAAGAAAATGCTACCGCAAACACTTTCAACAACGTTGTTGCCGTTTTTATTGTGTCATATTGCAGTGCCAAGAATGTCTCATAAACCTTTTCCGTGAGTTACTTATTTTATTTAAAAAAAAAATCAAAAGCTGAAAAGATATTCAACCTCATAAGGCTCCAACTTCATTCATATTTTTCTCATTTGCTTTTATACGACTAAATCATCACCATGTCGTGCCACATATACCTCACCCACACAGTATCACTCTGTACCCAAATGGAGCATGCTAGTCAAATCCTTTCTCCCCAGGATTAATTTTGGGTTTCACTCACTCATTCCCCTCTATCCCTTAAGTGTGTCCCAAAAGTGCTGCATCCAATAAAATGTAAGGTGATTTAGATTCCGGGAAAGCTGTCACATTAACTCCCTCCAAAAGCTGCTTACTCTTTGTTAACAATACTACGTCATCATCTTCATTACAATTTTCAGGCTGACTAAAACATTCCTTTGTTCATGTGATTCCTCCTCATAATGCACTTTAGAATCCGTATAAAAGCAGGAATAATGCCCCGTTACTGACACTTACTTTAAGTTTCTGGCATAACTATTTGTGCTGCTGGAGATATGCACACACTTGCCACATTTTAAACACCTAACTTTATTCTCATTCACAAAGTTCTTATTTTTTTCATCTTTATTTATTCCCACATCATCATCACACTTCTTGCCTCTTACTATGCATACATCCTTGCCCACAGTTTCACTCTGCATCTCTTCACACATACATTGCAATGAGCTCTACCGCTTTTACAGTTGTGATGGATTTTATTAAACTGAATTCCTTGCCAACATGCTGTTTAACTTAAGGACTGTTAGTGCATTTAGATATTTGCTTTCTTATGAGGGAGTCTGCCAACCCTCCGAATTCATGCCTTCAAAATCTTTGTGAGATTGTCCAAGACATTCTACTTCCTTAGGGACGCATACAAAACCCCCTCCCTCCAAGTGCTATTAAATAACCATTGTACAGTTTTTTCAATTGTTTTTATTGACGTACTGGCCGGAAGTACTGGCTTCCCAGTTTACATCAAAGGTGGTTAGGAAATGCTGGGTGCAGACATTGCAGCTAAAGAAAAATAACATTTAACACAACTAACAAATGTAATAAGCTAATAAGATTTAAAAAAATACCTCACTGACACGTTGCATATATAAGGAAGTTCTGACACTGCCATATGACACAACAAACAAAACTTGAACAATGTTGCTGCAAAATGTTGCAGTAGCGTGTATTTACCACAATGAATTTGGAGTTGCTCCAAAAAAATCTATGTTGCAATGTGTTCCCAGAGCTGCTCATAAATAGCTAATATATTTTGTCTGCCTGTGAAAACATTGCATGTACAGAAGAAGAATGAATATTATGTTCATGACATAGGGGCTTCTAACTTCATTTCTGGCTCTCACGCTGTCCATTGCAGCTAGACTTTTGTTTACTCTACAAACTGCACATTTCCAGTTACCGATGTGTAACGACCTTGGCCCGTATTACATAATGGGTTCACTGTTCCACTTTGCGCCACGGCACACCTTTAATCAGGCACACAAGGAACAAACAGGAACAATGCACCCTATTAGAAGGAATGCGCTGTCCCTAAAGTCAGCCGGAAACTCACTGCTACCTTGGGGCGGCACATTCAGTTAAATACAGAGAGTCTGGTTACAAGCCACTCCATGTTTGACAGAGAGGGATTGCATCTGCCTCCAGGGATATGGATGAGGTGTCCATGGGACCCCTTTTTCCCCCCTCAAGAGCTGCCCCTAGAGGGCGCACTTACTGTGTGCTACTTCATTGTCGTGCACTATGAGTGCCACCTCCAAAGGGTTTGTTTGCCTCTGCGTCCGCATCAATAATCAGCATAGGCACAGGTGCAAAGTGATTCCCGTATTTGCATGGGACTATGGGCCCGATGTAGGTGGCCTTTACCGGTCGGTAACGGCCGATTTCGGCCGTTACCGACCGGTAAATGGGTAAATGAGATGTAGGGGGACCTTGTTTACCGATGCGGTATATTTACCGAATCGGTAAAGTTACCGAATCTGTAAAATACCGAATCGGTATTCATACCGATTCGGTATTTTACATATGTAGGTGGGACTCTTCTGAGTCCCAGAGGCCTTACAGAATCGGTATTTTACCATGAAATAAAACCTCATGGTAAAATACCGATTCTGGTGTGCATGCACATGTGTGCATGCACACCTATGCCATGTGACAGGCAGACCTGCCCTTAGGGCATGTATGCCTGCCACATGGCACCCACGCCTGTTTAGGGGGTGCCAGGGGGTGTCAAAGTGACACCCCCTGCACCCTTGTGAAATTCGGTATTTACCGATTCGGTAAATACCGAATCGGTAAAGCCTATTGATTCCTATGGGCTTTGAAGCTCATAGGAATCAATAGGCTTTACCGATTCAGTATTTACCGAATCGGTAAATACCGAATTTTACCGATTCGGTAAAAGGGAACATCTGGATTCCCTACATACCAACCCCTCACATTTACCGAATCTTGATTACCGAATCGGTATAATTCGGTAATTTTCGGTAATTAAGATTCGGTAAATGCTACTTACCTACATCTGGCCCTATGTCCCTATGCAAATGAGAAAAGGCCATTTCAAGATAGCACTGGTGCTTATATTGTGCATCAGTGTTATCAGTAATAAACAAGGGGGGACACAAGCACATGCAACTATGCATAATTCTGACCCCGGAATCCTTCAAACAACAGAGCCCATGGCTAAATGGGTGCTGTGTTGATGCCAAACACAGGCACGCACAGTGACACAGTATAACAGCTGCCACTAGGAGATCAACAGTGTTGATTTTACTGAGTGCAACGCACATCAATACTCGATCAAAAAATGAGAGATACACTTCGAGTTTATTATTGTACAGCTCATCACTAAAGTGTCCTGATCCTAACTGACCCTTCAACACTGCAACATGAAATATAGAATACAGGTTTATAGATATCCTATGGCATAAGTACAGATGCAAAGATAAATAAAAACAGTCAAAAGAATATTCTAAACAATAGGCAGAAGGAGTGTAGTGACAGTGGTGCATTCGGAGGGCCGAAAGTGCATTGAAATGGCCAACCATAGTACCACTCCTTCAAGCATACAACTATACAATGGTTAAGCAGCCTGAATGTCTCATACTGCATAAACAAAGTCTGAACACGGAACCGTCTTCCTGAGGGAATTCACAGTGCTAGTTTAATTCACCTGATCCTTATGCAAAACATTTTAATGATGCAGAACCTGAATATCTAGATGGACATACTATATAACAAACAAGCTTCAATAGGAGTTAAAGTCTGGTCCATAGGGTTCACCCACCTACTCTTCAACCCGACTGAGAAAGACACTAGAGATTGAATTAATCTGATAACTAGAAACATTGGACCTGGGAGTCAGATCCAAGGCCTGGTCTGACCATTCTATGATAACTTAGTTGATAGGAGTCAAAACCATACCCCCGTAAACAGAGTCATTTTGAGTAATACACCTAATTGTGTATGGTTACAGAAGAAGCCCTGCCACTTTCTAGGACTCATAAGAAACAATCTGGTTATGGCATCCTGTGCAGGCAATCCTGGACCACTTTACAGTAACGTTAAATGCCAATATAACCAACTCAACTTCATCATAGTAAAGATGATGTGAACAAATAGTTTGGACAGATTTATCTGCAAGCCTCAGATCAGCATAATAGCAAACATCTCTCACTCCTCTGTGGAAAATGTAATAGGTTTGAACGCTCCCGTGTTTAGCACCCTCCAGTGTTTTCTTGCTTTGATCCAAATGACAGAAAACTCAAATGAAGTCCAAAGGACCTTCCATCTTTTGTTCCCTGTCAAGGCACCTAGAAAGTAAAATTTCTTAAAGTGAGTAGTGCACCACATGAATTAGCCTGGCAGGTCACATACCAGCAAGCTGATCACAATCTTATGAGAAGCGATGAAACCTGAAAAGCAATGAGGCACTTGCTTATGATTTCACGCAATGGTGTAAAGATCGCGTATTTTCCTTCAAGGAGAATTTCCAGGAAATTTGGGACACTGTCAAGACTGGCAAGAAAACCCTACCTATGACTTCATCATACCATCTAAACCAGCCAGGACCCAGGCATCACTGACTTCCATTCCAAAGTGATCCTCTCTGAAGTAGGTCATGTGGTAATTTAAGTTAAAGCATTCAACTTCACAACTATTTCATGCCTGAATCTAAGCTCCCTCCCCTTCCCGCCGCCTCTCCCTACCCGTCTCTCATCCCCGTTTCCTTTGTTTCCACTCTCGGTACAACTCTACCCCTTTCTGTTTTACTTCCCAGTGCTCGCTCCCTTTCTTCACTTCTCCACACCTTCTGGTCAGGTTTTGTGCAAATTCCCTTTCCCCGATCTCTAAATTTCTCTGCTGGCTCCACTGGCAGCGCCTCTCTGGCCCCTTTCCCTTTCCTCCTCTCAGCTGCTCCCTACTCCCCCCCCCCCCATTCCTGCTCTTACCGCTGCTCTCTCTGCCCACACCCTTCCGTCTCTCCATCTTCCCACTCCCTCTGCTCCCGCTTCTGACACATGTACATTATATTCTCACAAGAAATAACGCCCCGACACGTTCCCGCAGCGCAGCATATGCCAAAAACAACTCCGCCGCTGCTGCCGTGAGCAATTCACGTATTTCCGGCTGTTTACTTCCCCACTCACTGTTCAGCGTATTGTTGTATTCTCTTCAGCTTCTTAACCAAACTACATCAGACTACCTTGAGGGAAAATTGCTTACGAGAGATATTGAATTTTCCCTGCTCCCTCCAGTATTCTATTATTTGGACAGCCTACGCCCACTGTTATTTACAGGATACAGCTAGCTATGTTAGCCTCTTCTAAGGGGCAATGTAAATACTGATACTTGTGTTCTGTCATTTTTTCTATGTACAAAATCCATTAAAAATATTTAGACCACAAAAAGTGCGTAAAATTTCAAATCAAAAACCATTTTGTTGCTTACTGGTTATTAGACGATCACCAATGTTTTGTATGCATCCTTTTTCCTGTCTAACTAGAAATCACAAACTAGACCTTGTTCACAAAATAATGTGCATGCTCATAATCATTCTTGAATTACCAGAAGGTCAATACAATATAGTATCCCGTCACAGTCTACCACCAGCAGTGAGAGGTCTAGTTACTGCTTCGGATTGGATCAATGGGGTTACACACGTCTCTGCGCGATGATGTCATTTTGTTACTCTCTTTTGATGTGGACTCTAGGAACAGTCCTATTTCAGGCTTAAACATCTGATGTCAATTCACTGAAGGTGTATGAAACACGGTGTCCAGGTAGGTAGCATCAGACCCCTTGATGAAATATGGCGGGAACAACTCTTATTTACCTTTACATTTATTGACTAGTGCTACAGTATGTTTTCTTGAGCATAGTGTTAAAGCATTTTGCAAGTAGCAACTTTTATTTTTTGCAGTTACTGATATTTGCGCGTCCACAACACTGTACGCAGAACAAGAACATCTGGGGGCGCCGCCATGCTTTCAATAATCTCCAAATTCTCCACGGACCACCCTCCGGCATCCGCCCCCTCCCCTTCCCGCCGTGTCGCATTTCTCCTCCCCCCTCCCCTCTCCTGCGTCCGTCTTGTTTGTTTAATTTAACCCGCTCCGCCCCCTCCCCTTCCCGCCGTGTCGCATTTCTCCTCCCCCCTCCCCTCTCTTCCCTCTACAGTTCTGCTTTTGCTCTGCCGGTGTTTGAGCACACGCATTCTGGGATGAATGTATTACATACATGGGGGGCTTATGTGCAAGCCTCTTGCGCCGCCGGTTCGTCACCTTTCCACACATTACAAGAGACCCACCGGCAGCGCAAGGGGCTTCTAAATAAGCCCCATAATACCTTGGCCTCGTGCGCTTGTAAACTCAATTCGCACCATTTAAGCTGCATGGGACGTCCGAGCGTTAGTGGCCTGGGGAGTTTGGTGGCAAACATACATCACCCTCAACCCCTCACCCTCAACCCCTCACTCACCCTCACTCTCACTCACCCTCACTCAGCCTCAACTACTCCCCCTCACCCTCACTCACCCAAAACCCCTCACCCTCACTCACCCTCACCCTCACTCACCCTCAACACCTCACTCACCCTCACTCACCCTCACCCTCACTCACCCTCAACACCTCACCCTCAACCTCACTCACCCTCACTCACCCTCACTCTCACTCACCCTCACTCACCCTCACTCACCCTCACTCTCACTCACCCTCAACCCCTCACCCTCAACCCCTCACTCACCCTCACTCACCCTCACTCACTCACCCACCCTCACCCTCACTCACCCTCACCCTCACTCACCCTCACCCTCACACAGTGCAATAGTTCTCAGACCATTTCAGTTAGAGCTTTTAGAAATGTTTATGGCTTTTTTTATTTGTAATACTTTAGCATTGGCTACAGGAAACAAAAATGCTAAACATTTACAAGAAAAACCCATAAACAATTCTAAAAGCACTAACTCTAATGGTGCGAGACCTATTGCATTTCCAATGCTTGTTCCTAAGGCCTACAAATTCCAAACACAAACTAAAATCCACTGTAACTTGTGTGAGAAGAAGTATTCTACAGAATCGAAAGTCATATTTGTACTGCTTCGGGTCATCCAGATATGTTATATTTCTCTGAGTCAGCTCATAACCAGGGTCTTGCTGGGGGCTAATTCTGCCAGGCTGATTTAATGACCTTCCTCTCCAAGCCGTGGCCTCAGAGGCCCAGCTCAGCACAACAAGCATTCCAAGGGCGAGGGCCTCCACGCCAAGAGGAGAAGATGGGTGGAGCTACAGGTTCATCCATCAGTAGCTGACACCTGGTGCCAGGCACCAGGCTGCTCTGGAGGGAAGGCAGCCTAGGGGGAAGGGGCTCTCAGACACCATGTGGCAGGAGACCACAGAGGACGCCATTTTGAACAAACCCAGAGGCCTGGGCAGGAAGGAGGGAGCAGGGGTATAGAAGTAATGTGTCACTGTGTGATAGGGCAACCAGAGGCTTCCTGCCATCCCCCTTCCCAAATCTTTAAAAAGAACTTGCACAGGAACAGGAGCTCTCTCTGGGGTGTGGTCTGCAGAGGCAGAGGGTGCTGGAGCCTGGCACAATGAGCAGTTGGAAGGAGGAACCCCCTGAATGCCCCAGAATTCTGAACAGCACCAGGAGAAGAGTCCAGGACCAGTGCTCAGAAGCAGGGGCCTCTGCGCAGGGAGAAAAGAGGCCCAGGAGGAGAGCCATGTGAAAGACTGGCTCAGGGAGCCAGTGAATACACAGCTCCCTGCTGAATCCACCCTCCGTGTGACCAGGAGGGTGAAGGAAAGTGCTCCCAGTGGCTGGGGTGCACAACCAGGAGCAGCAAGAAGAGGCCAACATCACCAAGAACGGATCCCTGGGGGCTGAGATATGCCCCCCAGAAGGTAGGGGACCTTTGACCTCTACCATGACCGACGACGAAGCACATGGGGCTCTGCCGCCGGTCCAAGATGGGCCCCCGGAGTGTGTCAGGTCCCGGGGTCTGTGCCCGCAAGAAGCAAAGCCGGGCAGCGCCATTGCGCTCCCCCTGAAGCTGGTATAGAGGGGTGCCAGGAGCCCACCCTGGCCCCGAGAAGAACTGGAGCAGGGGAGTGCTGTCGCGCCCCCCTGGGAAACGTGCCAGGGACCCAGGATCACAACTCCGGGCCCCGTGTGCAGTGGAAGAAGGGGGAGCGCCGTTGCACCCCGTGTAGAAGACACTAGGCCCGGGATCCCAACTCGGGCCCCACCAAAGCAAAATTAGTGAGGGGGGAAGGCCAGGAACCCACCCTTGCTCCAAGCAGAGAAGGTAAGGCGGGGAGCGCCGGCACGTTCCCCGTGAAGAGGAGGCTAGGCCTGAGACCCCATCCCCGGGCCCCGAAGAGACGAGGAGGAGGAGGGGGAAGTGCCGCCGCACTCCCCAAGGTCTGCCTGGGCCGGCGGGAACCTCCTTGTCTGCCCGCAGGAGCGGGCAGACCAGAAAATGAGTGCCCGCTCCCGAAGCAGCACGCAAGTGTGTGGGCCGGGCGGGGAGCTGAAAGGAGCCACCGGGGTGGGCTCCCCAGGTGGCTCTTTACCAAGGAAGCCAGACGGGGTCCCCGGGTGGAACCGGGGCCCCAGAGAAGAGAAGTGGTGCAAGGGGCCCGGGTGGGACCAGACCCCCGAAAATGCGAAGATCGGCTGGGGGTGGTCTCCCCGAGTCATAAGACTCACCTGGGGATCCGGGTGGGACCGAACCCTTCAACGGAAGGCAGACGCGGCCGCAGGCCCACATTGTGGCTCTCCCCGGAGCAGTGGGAGAACCGCTGTTCTAAAATGCAAAAGCGCCCATAATGCCTTGGAGGTCTGGACCGGCCTGCAAGGGGGAAACAGCATTTTTTCTGGTTGTGATGGCCCCAGGACGACGGGGTCACCACCCAGTGAGTGCAGAGGTACAGGGGGAGCTGCAGGAGAACGCAGCCTCCTCCAGCACGAAGAAAAGGATTCCCTCTCTAAGTCTCATGGGGACTTGAAAAAAATAACCCCTCAAAGGCTCAGCCAGCAATTTACCTCCTCCTGTGCTGGGACTTTTGCTCTATAGCTGGGGGTGTATGGAGAAGTGCATCAAGGAATGAAGGGCTGAGTTGGAGATGTCTAGAGAAGGGAATCCCCTGGAAGTGAAGAGGTGTAATTGCACTAGAACTGCATTTACTAAAGGTATTGCTTTTAGAGGGACGGAAGGTCACATGTGTAATGTGAAGTACCTGTGTAATGTGATGTCATAAGCAAAGTGGGGTTATGTTGCCAGCCAGTCCTGCTAGGGTGTCTGGCTGAATATGCGTAATCCTGTGATTTCATCTGTGATGCCTTTAGGAGCTGTAATTGCAGTGCATTCTAACGATCCACAAATGTGATGAGTACTGTCATTCTAAAGTGATGCTTAAACATGTATTCTTGCTGCTGCGCGTAGGTGAAGAACCCAGACTGTTAGCCTTTAAGATGTAGAGGTGTATACTTCCTAGTCAGTAGGAAATGCTCAGTCAGGGTTGTGTCACCAGGGCAGGTGTACCTATTTTAAATGCTTGTTGGGGTAATAGGGTGGGTCGCTGCTGGGATGATGCCAGTGTCCAGGGCCCTCGCTCCAGGTTATGTTCAACTAACTGCATTTGGGGGCAAGATGATGTGCACACATGGGAGTGGTGGTACTAGACCCCATCCCCCTGCGGGAGGGGTAGGAATGTTATGCAATGTCACAAAGTAATTCCAACAGCTTATGTATATTTGTAAATTGGTACATAGTATTGAGTAGTGTATGTGTTTAATAAATGTACTCTTACTTTTATAAAGCAAAGTACAGACTGGACAATAGATTATTGAGTGTTATTTTTGCGCATCTGCAAATGGCGATTACTAGCCCACACCACCTCACTTGAGTAAGCCTCAGACTGCTCTGCAACGCTACCTTCTGAGAGTCAGGCGCTACAATTGGGTGTCTGGTTCCCAGGGAAGGACAAATGTAGTCATGTTATTTGTGCAGGCCTCACAGATATTGCCTCGTTTTCCAACAGTCACATTATAAGATTCTGATAAAAATCGTTAGAAAAGTGATCCACAGAGAGCCATGACTTAGAGACTGTGTCATATCTCATTTTATCAGAATGTAGATTGAAACCTATATCACTATCCCTTTTTGCATTTCAGCATACAAAACCAACCTGGGATCCTATGAAATTGACTAACAAACACCAAATCTACTATGAGATTATATAAAGATCTGTAATTCTTACGATTTAAAGCATGGCATATTGGGTGACAAAATAGCAACTAGTTCTTTAATTTGTCTTTTCATCTTGCGTCTTGGAGAGCAGATTTTTACGTAGCAGCACCATATGGGCTTTTAAAATCTAAACATGTACAGATCATAAAACATCTCACAGTTTCACAGCTCTCCCAGGATTCATCAGCTGGATTCTACACAAAATGGAAGAGGTAGGTTGAGCTGTACTTGTGGGGATTTACTGCATTCATTTGGGAATCAGCAGCACTGTCACTGCCGTCTTTTGAATTACAATTACACCTCAGATTTGGAAACTATTCTGTTTGATCGGACGTACTGGAATGGCAAGCCAACCTTTGGATAGACCGAATTAGAAACTGCTTTCTGTAATTCACACACATTCTACCCACTTGAGTAGTCTGGGAATGTTGGCCTTGGGTCCAGCCTGACACTGTGTCCTACCAGGAGTGGGTCAAATATGTGTTGACAAGGGCTACCCGAACCAGAATTCAATTGAAATTTGAAACCATCTTGCTGTACAAGGTTGTTATCTCAGCTGCCAGACTACTCACCGGCACCAAGAAATTCGACCACATCTCTCCACATCTGAAAGCACTGAACTGGCTCCCCCTAGAGGCCAGAATTCAGCTGAAACTGGCATTCATCACACACAAGGCTCTTCATTGACAGTGGCGGCTGGTGACATTTTAAAGTGGGGGGGCGTCAAAATTCCTGATGAGGGCCCACTGGCAAGTGAGCATAGCGTTTCTTATTTTTCAAAATGCAGGACTACAAGTGCCAGAGAGCCAAGGGAAAGGAACTGGGGGACAAATAAACTACACTTAACAGGGATCTGGCTTACATAACAAATATAGTGTTAAACATGCGCTTCATAACCACGTCAGGTCTGAATTTATTTTCATCTATGTAACGTTACTCATCGAGGTGGTTACACAATTCAAAGACACGCACCTGGTACCGAAACATGGAAGTAAATAGGAGCAATTAACATAGCTGGTGACTAAGCAGGCACTGGGGTGTTGCAAGAAACCATGAAGTGATTATTGCCCATGCCCATATCCCTCAACCCTTACCAAACCAAATGTCATTGTAACACCAAGATTATTTTTTTGTGGTAAATGGTTGCTTTACAATTTGGTACAACAAGTCACAAGTGCAGTATAACGGAGTACACTTTCAGCTCACATAACCTCAGCACGCAAAAGTCTTCACCGAGCATTACAGCAGAGAAGAATGAATACACGTTTGTTTCCTCTCTTCACTATAAAAGAACATGCACACCACCAGCCCCGAGTCCTGACTGCACTTTAGAATGCATTTTTCTGCTTCAATCGCGGTCCTGAACCAAATGGCTAAACCCGTGTGGGCGGAAACACTCGACAGCAAATGGCACCCTTGCCAGACTTGCAATGCTTCATCGTACAGCAAAAGTGCAAATGATGCTTTGTGATTTTTAAAATATAATATTGTTAGGGGAAATAAGCTGCCATGCCCATCTACTCCATTTCACAATCACCTCCTCTGTGTACTTGCAGCGCACAAATATTTCTATCTGGTGGTGGGCGCTTTACATAAGTAGAAGCAGACAATTATAGTGCTTTGAATGTGGCAGGAGGCAGCGCTTTACTTTGCAGCTTAATGCTAGTTTTAAAACCACTCTTGGGGATTAAGGCAGCCTGTTACCCCCGACCATGCTACAGTAGGCCCCAGTCCACGAACTGCAGCCTTGAACGCATGTGATGTGCGAGGGGGCAGTGCAGCTGTGTAAATTACGGGCCACTGTCTCGCAGTGACGTGGTAAGATCTGCGTTTCTTCTCAGTGAGAACACGGGTGGGCACTTCTGCAATGAGCTCTTCACGGGTGGTTTGTGGCGATAATTCGTGTAAGGAAACGGGCGGCCCGTGAGCTTCAGATTACCTTTTCAGATGAGACAGCTGTGCAGCTTTGAGACATGCATCACTGAGAGATCCGTCACGTTTGGTACCGTCAAGTGCGTGTTTTAAGCAGTGCACCACGCAGGATCACCCCTTTGTGTGAAATAGACTATCTGTCCATTCCCTATTGATCTGGCTTTTGTTTATCGCAGTTGCAATGTTTTAAAGTTACAGAGACTCTGAAATGGCACCACTGCAGCGCTACTAGCCCAAGTTCTTCAAAGCTCACACCACTTACGAGCATTTATAAGTCAAACTTAACTTACCTTAGGCTTCCCGCCTTCAAGTCCCGACTCCCGCGGCGCCGTCCTGTTTGAAATTCCCATGGTGCTTGACTAGTCGTCACGCAGGAAGGCTGCAGGCAGTCTCCCTCCCCTCCGGCTCCACCACAGCACAGCGCTGTGATTGGTTCGGCCGGCTGCCCCAAAACCACGTCATTTCTCTGTATGCTGCAGCATACAGAGAGCAGGGAGAGTGGGAGGGGTTACTTGAGGGCAGGGGGAGCGGCTTGCCCACTGTTCTTTATACAGTTAATACTGTCTGTTTGGACAGCCTCTTAGGCTGCCCAAACAGACAGTATTAACAACAGTGGGAAAGCCACTCCCCCTGCCCTCGAGTAACGCCGCCCACTCTCCCAAACAGGAACTTCTGCTTTCTCGCCGTGCGAGAAGGCAGAAACAAATGGTAGTTCTCTACTATTTGTTTCTGCCTTCTCGTACGGCGAGAAAGCAGTGAGGCGGTGCCCAAACGCCCCCATGGAGGATCCGCCACTGTTCATTCAAACTCCCCTGCTTATCTGGCACAAAAACTAGTGGTATCTGGAGGAAGCAGAAACTTCCGGTTCGCCAGCAACCTAGTGCTCCAACCCGCCTTTTTTCAGAAAAAAAGAACCTATAACAGGGCATTCACTGGGGCAGCACCCAGAATCTGGAACTCTTTCCCACCAGCCATCCGAAGAATCCCTTCTCTAGAACGCTTCAAGATGGAGGCCAAAACCTTCCTCATGGGTAAATTCCTTGCCTAATCCTCGTCATGCCTGACCACAAATCTGATGTCTCTAATGACCATGGTTCTTCTCAGATCACCAACCCTCCCTGCAGAGAATTTACGGGGCCTTTAATTTCTTTACTGAATTTAATTTTGATTGCAATATTACCTTGGTTTCTCCAATATCCCTATCTTTCCCACACCCCTGTCCCTCCACATCCCTTTGTACAGTTTCTGTATACTTCTGCACATTGACTTGGTTTGTACACTGTGATATTTCCTGTAATGCGCTCTGATACCCTCACGGGTCAAGTTTGCGCTCTATAAAACTCTAAAATAAATAAATAAATAAATAAATAGGTGCAGGAGAGCCTTAGACAGAATAAGAACAGCAGAGAAGGCTCACAATTCCACAGAGTGTCAGGCCATTGTAGTTTTGCATGGAGTGCCACTTGAAACCTGCTTTACCTGTGGATAGGGCTACACAGCCCCAAAAAGAAGACTGGTTTACTTGGTGGACCATTACATACTAGCTCCAGAAGAGGGCTCTAAACCAAGCACTGTGTTGCACTGAGGCAGTGTCTTGGGAACAACTCCTACGCAAAATTACACAACACTAACTACCAGAATCTGCAATTGTTCTGCGGACAGTTTACTTCAAGTACGCTGGTGTCTCGCAGCCCTACCTGTTTCTATGAGCAGTACTGAAGCAGAACTCCCATTAGGGATTTTTGCTGCATCCCTGTCCTCTACTGGCTTTTTTTTTTACCATATTCTATTGGCCTGGTGCTGCGAGTTTTATCTCTCCTGCAAACGTCTTGCCTCAACAAGGCTTTTTTCTGACCATGGTTACAGAACATTTTGACATTTATACTTTACCAGTTACTAATGTAATTTTGTAACTTGTGATTCCTCATGTAAAGTGCTCTGATACCTCCGGGTCTAGCCAGCGCTATATAAAACTCTTCAAATAAATAAATAAATAAATCAATAAATAAATAAAATAGACCATTTTGTAGCTGACTGGCTTAAGGAATATTTGTCACTCTCAGAACTAGGTTAGCCAATTTTTCCTATATCATTTCTCTCAGATGGGTAAAATATATTTATGTATTGAATATATATATTTCTATCTAAATTGGTCTAGACTTTTCACATTTTTGATTCTTTTACTGTGGTAGTTCTTGTTTGTTTAATTGTTTTACATACGCCTTACACACATCTGCCGCCCAATTTGTTACTCTTTGTGCATGTCGGCTATACTACATAGGTACTTCTATCAGACAGTTATGTCTTAGAAAAGCTGAGCACGTTGGATGGCTCAGAAGATCAGGTGGGAGAAGACAGCGTCATAAAGACTACCATACCATGATTACAGACCCCTTATATTTACTGGTGTTTGCACACAAGCGAGACACTCTAGAGGAGGAAGGCATGAACTTGTGAACTTAAATTGCACCAATTTGAATCCCACTTTATTTTTATACTTTTTAACTATGGAACCATTACGACTTAAGCATATTGAAGGGTTGCATAACTTTTTGAGCATAGACAAATGTATAAGATGTGGGTGTATATCATGAGGACATTTTAGATATCTTCATTCACATTTTAGGTACACACACTTTTCATTTAGCCAAATGTAGCTATAATTTGTATGTATTTAAGAAACTCTGTGGGCATTTTTGAATTGAGTTCGATATTATTCCATGATGCAAATAATTATTCCATGTATACAAATGTATATGTATGCATAGGATCCATGGGTCGAAGCCTTCATATCGCTATGTAATACTTAAGTATTTTTGTAGTTGATGTTATTATCCTTCAGTCATCGCGTTGCTGTTTGGAACTATGTGGGCTGACTATGGCATTGACTGAACTATCATATTAAAATTGGATAGTATATCACTTGAGCCCAGTGTTCTATGTAAACCTTCACTTCTTCTAATCCAATTTGTTTGTGGTTATCTTTCCGAGTTTTATTT
Organism: Lissotriton vulgaris; assembly: GCF_964263255.1. Taxonomy (NCBI): domain Eukaryota; kingdom Metazoa; phylum Chordata; class Amphibia; order Caudata; family Salamandridae; genus Lissotriton; species Lissotriton vulgaris. The sequence continues at coordinate 748,259,908 of NC_141685.1, read as the reverse complement.
TGTATTATAACACTCAATGTAAGTGTTCGATTTAGATTAGTGGTAACTAACTGGTGATTAGTGGGGGCCTACATACCATTGGCTATTCTGGCCTTAAAGATCGAAGGGGATTAAGAAATCTGATCTTGAGAAAGCCCATGCACGTGGGTAAGTTGTTTTTGCCCATCCAGAAAGGCACTCTTTTGAGCTCTCCTAAAGTTTTTTAAATTAGTAAATATTCTGTAAATTTCTGTGAGGGTTGTGGCTTGAACTATTTGCTGAACCCAGAAATTAACAATCAAACAGGGCTAGACCGCATTATCTGTGTCACTACCTTTTCCACACGGAGTAATGAAATCAAACAAATCATCAACAAGAACTGATCTTTGGTAGCAGATGAGATCAAGCAACCGCATCTCCCCCTTCATTCCTTCAAAAGGGCTAAAAATATACGAGACATGGTGGTCCATTCCTACTTGGAACTAGTGAGTCAACCAACTCTTACTACCTTATGGAATCTGCCCCCCTTGGTAGGACATTACAGATGTGGCACATGTACTGCGTGTGACACCACCATTCAGACCAAGACATTTGCCCATGGTGGACGTGCCTACACCTTAAAACACTACACGAATTGTAATTTGACTAGTGTTATCTACATTGTTCAATGCCCATGCAATCATGTATATGTTGGACAAACCCAACAGAAAATCAAATCCTGCATCTCTTCCCACTGCAGTAGACTGCGATGTAAAGTTTTGGGTGCGCCTTTGGTAGAACATTGGCAAAAAGCAGGACATATGGTGTCTGACTTAAGATGGTTTGTCATTGAAAAGGTATCCCTAGGGAGAAGAGGGGGTAATCTGGTGACAGCTTTAATTACACGTGAATCCAAATGGATGTCCCTTTTAGACTCGATAAAAAATGGTCTTAATGAGCAGGACAGTAGTTTGGCACAATTGGCAGCACTTGGTTAACCTAGTTGACTAAGAATGACACCATCTAAGATAGATTAGGTTGTTCACCATTCATGTGTATATCTTATCACACTAGATGTATCTGATGATACTCGTTTACACTCTCATGTTGGAGAAGTGCACGAGCTGTTTTGCATGGACTTTATTGCACATTTGTCAGTACTGTAGTATACTAGATGCAATACAACCCGCCCTACAACCTCTTGCCAGAGAGTTGCCCGGGTTACTACAACTTCAGTAATAACTGGCTGTTCCTAATTGATGATGTTCTGAATGTTTTGATTGACTGCCACTTTTTCAATGCAACAACTCGTGTACAACCTCCTGTGAGAGAGTTGCTCGAGCTAGGAAATGTTTCAGTCTCGTAATAGGGTCAATCGGTGAACTGCTGTCTTAATAATTCAGAAAGAGTGAATAATTCTATATCTTTCAGAATCTAATTTTTGAACACTCAAAGTAGACGTTTTCACTACAGATGTCCCTGTTCAATGCTACTTTAGCACGTATCACTGCAGCTACCGAGTAACTCTTCCATTTCCTTTGAGTCAGACAAGTACTGACCCCGCCCCCAACTCCGCGTAGCAGTCCTGCGGAGTTCGCACCGATTAGCGTTGACTGTAGCGGGCCTCTAGGGTGTCTGTAAGTAGCAGCGCGCTTTCCCCGAGCAATTCCTTTTGGCTCACTGTAATTCAAAAGAGTTATCTCATCTCTTTTCTGACGGGTTGTTTTTTCGGCTTTCCGTAGGATTCATTTGTAACTGAGGCTGACGGAACGGCTGTCCGTCTCCTGCCTCCTTTGATCGTCGGGCTGGTGTTGTACGAGACGACTTCATCATACAGCACACTTGTTGCCAAAAGGAAGGTCGGCTCCCCATTTAGCTCTTATCCCGGAGGTATGTAACGGAGTCTTGTATGCCCTACACAAGGTATGCACTCCCATGTAGCTCTCGACCAACGTAGTCTCTGTTGTATCCTTTACAGCGACCCACAACGTTACGAAATTATACCAGGAACTGCCTTCCATGTTTAAAGACAACCAGCGTCGCTTATCGCTTTCCAATTTCAGATTGTTTAATGTAAGTGACGATGTGATTTATATGCCACGATGGTGGCCCTCGTTATGACTGTCACTCGGTGCGATTGAATCATTGCACATACCCATAAATCCCACATTTCTTTTCCATCTACAGCCCGTGCACATTAATTGCACTTTCGGCTCTTTCGGATACACGACATTTGGGAGCGAATATTCACCTCATAATTCATTCACCATTCGGCTGATTGGTTGAAGCTTATGTAAGTTTAGTCCCGGTTTTAAATCAAGTATGTAATACTGAATGACATAATACCTCTCAACTGGTGGTATGCTTTTGATCTCTTCTTATCTCATACTGTTCATTTCAATCCCATTATTTCTCCTCTGTAGTTGCGAATTAATATCGCTGAGATTGACCACGACTGCTTGCGTGGCTTCACTCACTTCCTACGTTCAGAGGCCTGTTGGGCCCTGACTCCATGGTAAATTAAATTTAATGAACTCTATTACTGTCAAATAGGACGGTTGTAATTTGTTTTTACAAATGCATTAGTCTGACCTCCTGTTTTAATTTCACAGATAGGATCGCCCCACTCCCCTCCTTCCCTGTACATGTCCTGATGAAGACCCCGTTAAAGGACCTAACGTAGCCTACAGACAAGGGTCGAAACGTCGACGGCTCTTTCCTTTTTCTGGACCTCCGGCACATGCCCCTGATAGTTCTGATTTGTGTATGTGACCGTTGAATGTCTCTAGTTTAACAGTTCTTCAATGGATGCCTTGATTTTTGGCCTTTTTGCATCTGATTTGTCTTGAACTTAATGTGAAATACTGCAATCATTGTTACTTGTGTTTTTTTGACTGTGCTTATCCTTTTTGACTTTACACTTCCCTGAGCACTTCCCTCCCCTTCCCTTTCTTCCCTTCCCCCAATTGGGGCTATTTATTAAATGTGAATGCAATTTGATAATGGTTGATATCTGGTGTTGGAAAATAAATGACAATACCTGTAAAAAATCCCTTTGATTATTGTTTGTTTAGTCTTGTCTTTATGAGGTTGTTAAGGGCAGCACGGAGGCTCAGTCACTGCTCACAGAATCCTAGGCTTATCTCTTCCTGCCTCACTCTCTGTCACTCTCTCTCTCTCTCTCTCTCTCTCTCTCTCTCTCTCACTCCCCTCTCTCTGCCTCCCTCTCTCACTCACTCCCCTCCCTGTCTCCCTCTCACTCTCTGTCTCTCTCTTCTTTATCTGTCTCTCTCCTCTCTATGTCTTGTCTGTCTCTCTCTCTCACGCACTCACTCTCACAATCTCCTCTCTCTGTCTCCCCCACCTCTCTCTCTTTCTCTCTCTAGCATACCCTCAGTCTAGCATACCCCTACAACCGAAGGATCCCTATACACAAGTGCTTGCAGTCTTTTGTGAAGTTACTGGTAAACATTTACTCAATCTGTATACTTAATGCAGTTTTTGTGTTTTTTGATTTGACGTATTTAATCATGTTTCGAACTATACAAAAAAAGGCTCAGCAGTATTGACACATCAGTGTTTTGGAGCACAACCTTCTACTGCAGAAACTCCAACTAACAGAGACGGGTTCTTTTACAAGGTAAACAAATTACTCTTAGTGGATATTTGGCAATCTCTATGAACTGAGAACATTTTTTCAGCTGTACCCGGAAGTAGGTTCTGCGTGAGTTTCCTCTGGAAGTCAGTACAGGGTAGCTTCCCTATCTGTTCTGCTTCTGAAGGGCAACACGAACAGATGTAGCTGTTGCCTATCTATTTCGCAACGCATTCCTATAGCTTTTTAATGCCTGCTGCCAGTCTGCAATTTGATCAGTTCACAATACCTTTTGAGCATGTACTGTGAACGCCTTTCAGTTGAAAAAAGCAAGTTGGTCAAACAGTTTTATTTCATGACATAATACAATTAGGATTCTAATTCGAAAGTTCCCCTTACTAATGTTTGAAAAAGAGAGACAGGAAAAATGTATTTGAAAACAAACCTTTGGAGATTTTTCTTCTAGACTTTGCAAGAATTCAAAGACAGATTTCACAGTCTTGCAGCAGCTTCTGGAGTTACAAACTGAACCAGTGTTAGGAAGATTAAGGCTGGCCACAGCAATCAAAGAACACGTGCATATGGCATGTAATTTATATTTAGGGAGAACATTTGGGACAGAAGCCACATGACCATTCTCTCTGACCTAGATCTAATTTCATGCCATGTGATGTTGTTGGCTCAATGGTCTTTTGGTGTAATTTCTGGTGAGGTCATTACTATCCTGATTAGTCGTTTTGGCAACTACTCAGTCGCCTGTAAATGTTAACATGCATGGAATGCAGGACTAATCACTTAGCATCAATGAGTGACACAGCAGGATATGGGCACCCTCGTGTGGGTCACATGTAGATACCAGATGCAAATAAAGTCTAGGATAGCTGAAAGCTTTTCATTTGGAGGCAAATCGAAAGGATATCCGCAAATCAATCCTGTAACGAGATTAGGGGATCAGATGAAAGTATTCCAAGAGCATCTGCTGCTTGCAAAGAGGAGATGAGGATATGCCCTTTGATGAGACTGGCCATTGGAGGCGCATATGAGAATGGCACAGTATTTAGCTGCTGCACAGCCGCGGGCTAAAGCATACCGGGCACGCTAAATGCTGATGCAGCACATATTGCATGCTAATACTGCTACTACCATCTGCAGCAGGACACGAAATACTTCGGTATTGGAAGCAGAAAGGATGTATTGGAACTCAAAACTGAAAAAAATTATCAGTAGCTGAATTTAATTCAAGCATCCCACCAACACTCTTTACTCTTTGTTCATATTGCGACCATTCCGTAGAATACAGAAGGAAGGGGCTTTGCATATGAAGGAGTTGACTTGGCAAAAGCACACAATAGAAAGGAGTTTAATATGGAGATCAATTTTAGATCTGGCTACAATAATGGCCAGATTATAATTAAGTTTCTAAAGCGCTCAGATGCATCAAAGGGTTTTGCCCATTGTGTGTCTATTTGAAAATGTGTTCATGGATAAAGCCCTAAATGCCTGGTGCTCTGAGTGAGACTTTGTGTTCAGGTTCTTATCAATATATACTTTAGATCTGCCTATCATGCCTAGTCTTAGTCACAAACCGCATTCGTCTTAGTTTATTGATATTTAAATGTTTTCATAAAGGCAGCAAAACTTGCATTTTATATTGTTACCATCATGACAAACACCATAGGAAGGAGTTTACATTTTAACGTTCTTGATAAATAGACTTGGAAGTGGTTTCCTATAAGGAGGCAAACTGACGCATATTGGGTCATTTCAATCATAGTGGTGTTTTCCATTGGTGTAAGAATGAAACAAATTGCACATGTGTTTGTGCGTACTGTACTGTTTCACACAAGTTGTGTTGGATGACCTACTATACTAGTTGGAATACAGCAACAGTGATTTGAAGGAAGAATATATTGATTAATTTGTACATAAACAATTGATACACCAGATACATTGGTTTACACGAGAAGGCCTACAACTTAAGATGTACTTTTTTTGAAAACAGCATATAATTTTATTTTCCCAATAAACCGGTTTACATAAACTGCACGCTGCTATAGCTGGTCAGTACATTAGTATATGTACAATAAATACTGTTGTATATATCACACATTGGCATTGCAGCTTTGGATGGTAGTCAAATTACAAAGTCTGGCCCTCATAATTAATTGGTACATATGCATGATATTGTGATTCAAATGCATACCCTCCATCTGTGCATGCATAACACACTTGTAATGATTTGGTTGAGGTGTAAAGGATATTCGTTATTCACATAATTTACTGATTGTATGCAAAGCACACTGATTCGCATGCATGTCTGACTGCATGTTATACTGCCTGGCAGGAGAAACACATGGGTGTACATATTTAATTTACTGGTGCATATATAACTTACATTGGCTCACTCTTGTAATGTATTGATTTTTGTGCATAATTATTAGTGGAAACATGCTGCCTCTTAGTTTGAAAGTATTATATGCCGGTTTGTATTCAGTATGTACTGGAAGACATTCATAATGGCACGGTTCAGACATAAAAATATTATCTCACTCACATAAAGTACAGTTTTGTAAGTGTAATGTATTGGTTGCAATGGACAGCCTATTGGTTTGCAACACCACACACAGGTCTATGCATGATGCACTGGTTCATGTATATATCCTGCTGGGGGTTGCATTAATACCACACTGTTGTTCATGCATACTGTACAGTCAACATTTTTAATTACATGGTTCGTAAACATAATATATTGCTTTGTTTCTGTAATGAACTTATTTGCATGTGTAATACATAGGTTTAAATGTACACCCTTTCAGTTTGAAAGCATTACATGTTGATTTGCAAGCATAATATACTGGTTCTTATGAATAACCTGCTGGTTTGCATGTTTACAATAAGGATTTGCAAGCATAGTATACTGGTTCTTATGAATAACCTGCTGGCTTGCATGTTTACCATAAGGATTTGCATGCATACAATGCTGGCAGACAATACTTGTATGGATCTCATGAATAACACATTGATTAGTAAGCACAATATATGTGTTTGTACAAACAATATGCTGTTTTTTAAACATCACCTACAGATTTGTGTTCACAATATACATGTACCTGTGCTTGGTATGCCCATTGCATATTATCTGTTTTTCCCCAATCACATTGCTCATTGAAGAGCAAGAATCATGGCTTGAATGGGGTGTATGACCAAGTCTGTGCTTCATCTATTGATTTGCTTGCACTACACTATGGTTTGACTTGTGGTGAGGGAGATGACAATAAGAGGGGTCACAAGGTATTTGGAAGCAGGAGGCTCAACATACTCATGTCCTGGGAGAAGTCAAATCCTGTGAAGCTTTGGAATGCTTGCTGGTAGCCTTCAGAAGGACATGCTTTGGGTTATGTTCCAAACATATCGTTTTGCACTTTAAGTTGTTCTGGCTTGCCCGTTTGAAGTGTGATTTAACATAATGGAAAATAGTCAGCATTTAAACATAATATTGCATTGTGTGCTCCATGTTGTCACTGTTTGGAACAGTGTTAACAGTCTAAAATCCAGGTAGATGGACACTGCACAAGAAACAGCCTCTGTGAGCTCACACAGTCAAAATGTTCATAGAGAAAACAAACTGCGGCCCAGATTTACCAACCTGTCTTTCAATGCAGGGCAGCACCCGAAGTTGCTGCACTGCATAACAGGGAGAGAGCAGTAAAGCACCGTATCTACAGAGATATGACACAATACTGTGTTCTCTCTAGCGTCGGCACAGAATTATGCTGCCGAACGCCAGTCACACTCCTTTGCACCATAGTGAAAAGGGGTGTGTGTGAGTCTAGCATAGGTCTTGTACTGGAAGGGTATACTTCCAGTGCAAAATGTTACGTGGAAAATAACTCTGAAACTTTTCCCACTTTAGAATTGTGGTGTACAGTGCAGCACACATACAAAATAGGAAATTAAAGCATTTCTCATTTTGGATGCCTGTTGTCAAGTGACGTTAATTTTTGGTGAAAAACCCTGTCTACTATTGTTAGCAGATAGGGTTACGCTGCTAAGCATAAAAAACCAGGGGGCATATTACCAAGCAATAGCGATAATTATCGCTATTGCTTGGTTAGAGACAAAAATGTACCGCTGAGCGGCGGCGATTTTTACCGCAAATAAACCTTGGTATTACCAAGGTTTATCGCAAATACGATAAAAATCGCCGCAGTGCATGAATATCGCTGAAAAGTCAGCGATATTCATGCATTAGCGAGCTAATGCTCTGAGCCATGTTATCCACCTCCCATTGGATAACATGGCTAAGAACTGCTCAGGGCAGGTGTTAGCTTTTGGAGATATTCGCGCTTAGCGCGAATATCTCCAAAAGTTGGTAATAGGAGATAGCGATGTTAGCGACTGTTTTCAGTCGCTAACATCTTGGCACGCCCACTTTGCATGTCATTAGTGATAAATATCACTGACATGCAATGTGGGGCCCAAGATGGTCGCTATCTCCTACTAGCTATCGCTAACTGGTGTTAGCGACAGCTAGGTAATAGGGAGATAATTTTATCTCCGCTTTCTTGGCTTTTAAAGCCAAAAAAGCGGAGATAAACTCCCTTGATAATATGCCCCCATAGGTGGTTGCAAGGGAATGCCATGCATCACCCATGGAACACCTCCTTCACGCAGAATAATGCAGAGCAGCGATTTGAGCTAGTTTGCATTATTTTTTCTTACAAACCAATACAAGTACCAATTTGAGTTTCTTTGTCAATATCCCCAAAAGATCTTGCGTCGGAATTGCATTAAAAACATAATATAAACCTGAAGCAAAACCTTTATAAATGTGGGCCTCCAGGTGTTACCTATGTTCCTTCTTATTTTGGCAGACGATTTCATTATATTTTGAGGTCAATAGTTGTTAGCATACTCTTGAAAGTATAAGATTTTTACTTTAAAAACATAAGGACCTCATAGTTTTGTTGAATACTGGAGTGTACGTTTTGCAAGTCCAGTAAACTGTCAATCACCTGGGCTTGCATGGTGGTCTGCGGTCTGGGGGCCATCTGGGAGACACTGAACCCCCCGTAATCACTCCGAGGAGCTCTTGAACACAGCTGGGTCTCCCACTGCTGCTGCTGGTTCCGGTATTGCGGCGCTCACACTCCGGTGGGACTCGGTGTCCCAGAATGCATCCCTGGAAATTACCCACAGCTGCTGAGGGTGGAGGCGTTCCCCATCGCGCTATAAAGCGCTGCCTCGCGCCCCTCAGTGCGGGGGTCAATCACCTTGGCTCGCATGGTGGTCTGCTGTCTGGGGCCAGCTGGGGAGGCACTGAACTCACCTAATCTACAAAGCGCTGCCTCACACCCGCTGTGTGGGACATGCGTGGTACGTGCGCGGGACATGCCGGGCGTAGCCCGGGCCAAGGACCAGCCCATCTGAGCCCGTCAGAGGACGGAGGAGGCTGGGCTGGGCCACCTCCCTAAGTCTTCGAAAGGAAGCGGACCCCCTTAAATCCTCACCAAGGTTTGTGACACAAGGCACCCTGTCCACCAATAACAGGCCACTAAATTAATCCCTCCTGCAAATATGGGGAGGTGAGCCGGGGCGGGAAAGCCAAATGTAGCCCCAGCACAGCCGGCCTCCTCTATCCAACAGATATCAATAGACCGGATGCTCCAGAGAGCCATCGGCGTAGTGGCCAACGAGATTGAACTAACTGGAAGGCGATTATCCCTCACACCTAATCTTGCTGCACCTCCTAGTCCACCTGATTTACCAGATTGCCTCCTCATCACGGACCAGGAACTCGCCTTATGTGACACAGGACCTTCCACAGAAAGCAGGGTGGCCGTTTTTTTATCATGGGGGGGTCCGTCCAAAAACAGGAAAAACTAAAGCCACTGTAACTAGAGGGCCCAAACAAAAGTTCCAGCCCCTCAGATTCCTACCGCCGCAAAGGCTAAAGATCATAGCCCCCTATCTAACGGAGGCCCAAAACAGCCAGCCTGGGTCACGGATGTGGTTATAGACATGCAGGTCCAAATAAGGACCATAGTGAGGGCCGAACTAAAAATGTATGGGATTGAGTCGATAAACTCACAAAACTAGTAGAACGATGGGTGGATAGGACTGAGGTGATCTTGAGAGAAAAGTAGTCGGTCAACACATTCTCCCACATAAGACCCGGCCCCCAGCTCGCAAAAGATAATATGCCCCTCCTAACACAGCACAGCAATTAAATCAGGAGAACGAGGGAAACCAATGCAGCTGGCCTAAGGAGGCGGAGAAAGAAAATATTGCTCATGGGCAGGAGCTTAAGCAGGGAGCACTGAAAGAAAAGGTTAATGCTGGGGGGCTGTCGGATCCTCCGAAAGCTCCTCCACTGGTGCAAGGGATAGGCAAAAGAGTAGGCCACAGGAGGGACCCTATGAGGCAGGGACAGCCCTTCCATGCATTATTCTTCCCCCAACCTCAATCCCTTACGTAGTCATTTTAGCTGTAGTCCCTGAATTAAAGAAAGGCACTAGGGAATCCTATTTCGATTTGAAAAACAAATGTACCCATTGGTTAACTAATAACAATCAGTTTTCCAATAGAGATATAAATTAAATCATTACGATTCGTAGGGTAGGGTGGGTAGGTTGGAGACCCAAAGATATCACTGGCGTCTGTGTGATAATTAACTTTAGGAACAGGGGGATTGTAAACTTCCTTCTAGATCACCACTTAGCCAGGCCTGGGAGATCTGTCAACGTATTGCCCCAAGGTTACTTCTACCCATCTGGTCAGCATCCACAAGAGTCTAGAGTAGCTTATTACCCGAAGTGGGCATCTAAACAGAACATCCAATTTTTAACACCCCTGCAGGCGCAAACAACACCAATATTTTCAAATATTCCAGTGAATAATAGGTTCAGCCTCTTTGAGGCAGTAGACTGACTAACGAAAGTGGTAGCCCCCACACTAGATAGAGCTCAACCCAGCACATGTACTGCACAGGCAAGAGGGACTGCCCAAAGGAGTGACTTTTTAACACTATCTAAGGCCATAGTTCAACATACAGAGGCGGGGAAAAGCAGTTCACTAGAGGATAATTAAATCAAGATCTTGAGGCCATACCAAACCCCTTGCCATCATGCACTCAAGTAAATCAGCAAAAAGGATGGAAAATTCTCTCCATCAGCTAGGAAAACATTTAACTTAAATCTCAACCTAAGTTCACTTTCCCAAATAGAATCCACATTAGATAGCATAACCATTGACCCCCCATTACATGCTACTATAGTCTGCATGCCAAGTGTGAAAATACCCTCTTGGAACAGAGCAGGACTAGCATCTAAACTGAATAACTCTGAATGGGGACTCTTCATCGAACACCACGAAATCTGTATGTTCCAAGAAACATGGTCTAGGGATGAATTGAGTAGGCAGGGGTACGCGGTCTTTAGTATCCCAGCGACCCATATGGGGAGAGGTAGACCCTCAGGAGGATTGTCCACTTGGGTTGGAGCTCATTTAGGCTGTGAGGCAAAATCTATTGAAAGTTCCTCTCACGATATCCTCTGAGTCCTTTTAACTTTTCAGTCAAAACAAAGCATTCTGCTTATAAATCTTTTTTCACGCCCGACATCCCGGGGCCAAGAGTCTAGTACCCTGGACCAACTTAATATCCTCCTCGCAACTATTCCATCAAACTGAAGAGTAATAATTGGCGGCGACTTTAACTGCCAATTTGAGCCCCTGGACGGCTTGGCAACAGGTCAATTAGACGAGGAGGCCAATATTGGTCCATTCCCGAACCTAACATTTCGCCAGTAAGGTTTTCGACCCCGTTAGCACTCCAAATACAATCCTTAACACTACATTTTTCTTTAAGAGCATGCAATGGATGCACCACATCTGATAGACTGGGGAATCACAATTTTAATAGACCGGGCCACACCTCAATAATTGATTATATTATGCTGGATCTACAGTCCTGGCATATTAAAATCAGCCTGCGACATGACAGCGACCATGACGCCCTTATCTTAGAAATAGTATTGCCAGGTAATATGAAGGCACAAGTTAAATCGTCAATACCAGCCCAAAGCCTGATTCTGACCAACGGAGTCCGTTAGTCCGAAAGAGTACGTTAGGACGAAATCTCCCAATCGCAAGACAAACTGGCCAAACTTTACCATCATGTAGTCCCTCATCTCTTAACCACATTTCAACTATCAGAGAGTATTGTAGCCCCCAATTCACTCTCACAGATCTCACAAAATCACCACAATCTGGTTGATATCATGGCCACTTTTTTCTAGCAAAACAAAATGCAGAGAGTGCCCGATAAGAACAAGCATAAATGGTTCAACGCCAACAGCCGAGCTGCTAAAAATGACCTAATCACTGTCATTAAAAGTAGCGATAAAACAAAAATCAAAGAATCTAGAGCAGCACACAAAAGCGCCATAAATACAGCACTGGGTAGCCAAAAAATGGGAAGACCTCAGAAACGCATTAATTTCACATGATCTGAGGTCATTCTGGAACATCCTAAATACTGACTCGCAGGCTGGTAGATCGGCCATTGAACCCAACATAGACGAAGATGTCTGAAGGGCACACTTTGATGTCCTCTATAGAAGGGACAAGGAAGGGGGGGAAAGTATGGCAAGAGCTTCACTGAACCTGGGTTTTAACCAGGACAATGTCCACCCAATCACAGTAAGAGAAACCACTGAAGCCCTAGGGAAGATCCTCCCTGCAAAAGCAGCAGGCTTAGATAGGATCCCTAGTGATCTCTACCGATCTGAACCTACGATCTCGGCCCCCTATTTGGCTACTCTGTTTAATGCCATATTACAAGGCATGATTCAGAAAAGGGGGTGGTGATGAACAGAGTGTCTGAATTAAGCAGACCACTCTTACCCAGTCCAAAGATCAGGGCTTGATCCATCACCGTTATTTATCTCACTGCACCATCCCAGCTCAGAACCTGGCTATATGCAAATCAGTCTGTCCCTGGCCCAGTGCATCATGGGAACAGGGCAGACTAAACTACCAAGCCAATTCTTCACCAGAAAGGAGACAAGCTACCGGGGACCGGTTTCTGGCATTTCAGCCGTCTTCGGCCCAGCTTGCTTGAATCCTGATGGTGCAGTGAGAAAGGGACTCATGTCTGAGTATACGCTGCCACACCTATAGTGGCCAAAAACGATTCAGAAAAGGGGGTGGTGATGAACAGAGTTTCTGAATTAAGCAGACCACTCTTACCCAGTCCAAAGATCAGGGCTTGATCCATCACCATTATTTATCTCACTGTACCATCCCAGCTCAGAACCAGGCTATATGCAAATCAGTCTGTCCCTGGCCCAGTGCATCATGGGAACAGGGCAGACTAAACTACCAAGCCAATTCTTCACCAGAAAGGAGACAAGCTACCGGGGACCGGTTTCTGGCATTTCAGCCGTCTTCGGCCCAGCTTGCTTGAATCCTGATGGTGCAGTGAGAAAGGGACTCATGTCTGAGTATACCCTGCCACACCTATAGTGGACAAAAACGATTCAGAAAAGGGGGTGGTGATGAACAGAGTGTCTGAATTAAGCTGACCACTCTTACCCAGTCCAAAGATCAGGGCTTGATCCATCACCGTTATTTATCTCACTGCACCATCCCAGCTCAGAACCTGGCTATATGCAAATCAGTCTGTCCCTGGCCCAGTGCATCATGGGAACAGGGCAGACTAAACTACCAAGCCAATTCTTCACCAGAAAGGAGACAAGCTACCGGGGACCGGTTTCTGGCATTTCAGCCGTCTTCGGCCCGGCCTGCTTGAATCCTGATGGTGCAGTGAGAAAGGGACTCATGTCTGAGTATACCCTGCCACACCTATAGTGGCCAAAAACTATTCAGTAGTTTGGTCTGCCCTGTTCCCATGATGCACTGGGCCAGGGACAGACTAATTTGCATGTAGCCAGGTTCTGAGCTGGGATGGTGCAGTGAGCTAAAAAACGGTGATGGATCAAGCCCTGATCTGTTGACTGGGTATGAGTGTTCTGTTTAATTCAGATACTCTGTCCATCACCACCCCCTTTTCTGAATCGTTTTGTCCACCATAAGCGTGGAAGGGTATACTCAGATGTGAGTCCCTTGCTCATTGCACCATCAGGATTCAAGCAAGCCGGGCCGAAGGCGGCTGTAATGCCAGAAACCGGTCCCCGGAAGCTTGTTTTCTTCCCAGTATAAGAATTGGCTTGGTAGTTTGGTCTGCCCTGTTCCCCTGATGCACTGGGCCAGGGACAGACTAATTTGCATGTAGCCAGGTTCTGAGCTGGGATGGTGCAGTGAGCTAAAAAACGGTGATGGATCAAGCCCTGATCTGTTGACTGGGTATGAGTGTTCTGTTTAATTCAGATACTCTGTCCATCACCACCCCCTTTTCTGAATCGTTTTGTCCACCATAAGCGTGGAAGGGTATACTCAGATGTGAGTGAATCCCTTGCTCATTGCACCATCAGGATTCAAGCAAGCCGGGCCGAAGACGGCTGTAATGCCAGAAACCGGTCCCTGGAAGCTCATTTCCTTCCCAGTATAAGAATTGGCTTGGTAGTTTGGTCTGCCCTGTTCCCATGATGCACTGGGCCAGGGACAGACTAATTTGCATGTAGCCAAGTTCTGAGCTGGGATGGTGCAGTGAGCTAAAAAACGGTGATGGATCAAGCCCTGATCTGTTGACTGGGTATGAGTGTTCTGTTTAATTCAGATACTCTGTCCATCACCACCCCCTTTTCTGAATCGTTTTGTCCACCATAAGCGTGGAAGGGTATACTCAGATGTGGGTCCCTTGCTCATTGCACCATCAGGATTCAAGCAAGCCGGGCCGAAGACGGCTGTAATGCCAGAAACCGGTCCCCGGAAGCTTGTTTCCTTCCCAGTATAAGAATTGGCTTGGTAGTTTGGTCTGCCCTGTTCCCATGATGCACTGGGCCAGGGACAGACTAATTTGCATGTAGCCAGGTTCTGAGCTGGGATGGTGCAGTGAGCTAAAAAATGGTGATGGATCAAGCCCTGATCTGTTGACTGGGTATGAGTGTTCTGTTTAATTCAGATACTCTGTCCATCACACCCCCTTTTCTGAATCGTTTTGTCCACCATAAGCGTTCAAGGGTATACTCGGATGTGAGTCCCTTGCTCATTGCACCATCAGGATTCAAGCAAGCCGGGCCTAAGACGGCTGTAATGCCAGAAACCGGTCCCCGGAAGCTTGTTTCCTTCCCAGTATAAGAATTGGCTTGGTAGTTTGGTCTGCCCTGTTCCCATGATGCACTGGGTCAGGGATAGACTAATTTGCATGTAGCCAGGTTCTGAGCTGGGATGGTGCAGTGAGCTAAAAAACGGTGATGGATCAAGCCCTGATCTGTTGACTGGGTATGAGTGTTCTGTTTAATTCAGATACTCTGTCCATCACCACCCCCTTTTCTGAATCGTTTTGTCCACCATAAGCGTGGAAGGGTATACTCAGATGTGAGTCCCTTGCTCATTGCACCATCAGGATTCAAGCAAGCCGGGCCGAAGACGGCTGTAATGCCAGAAACCGGTCCCCGGAAGCTTGTTTCCTTCCCAGTATAAGAATTGGCTTGGTAGTTTGGTCTGCCCTGTTCCCATGATGCACTGGGCCAGGGACAGACTAATTTGCATGTAGCCAGGTTCTGAGCTGGGATGGTGCAGTGAGCTAAAAAACGGTGATGGATCAAGCCCTGATCTGTTGACTGGGTATGAGTGTTCTGTTTAATTCAGATACTCTGTCCATCACCACCCCCTTTTCTGAATCGTTTTGTCCACCATAAGCGTGGAAGGGTATACTCAGATGTGAGTCCCTTGCTCATTGCACCATCAGGATTCAAGCAAGCCGGGCCGAAGACGGCTGTAATGCCAGAAACCGGTCCCCGGAAGCTTGTTTCCTTCCCAGTATAAGAATTGGCTTGGTATTTTGGTCTGCCCTGTTCCCATGATGCACTGGGCCAGGGACAGACTAATTTGCATGTAGCCAGGTTCTGAGCTGGGATGGTGCAGTGAGCTAAAAAACGGTGATGGATCATGCCCTGATCTGTTGACTGGGTATGAGTGTTCTGTTTAATTCAGATACTCTTTCCATCACCACCCCCTTTTCTGAATCGTTTTGTCCACCATAAGCGTGGAAGGGTATACTCAGATGTGAGTCCCTTGCTCATTGCACCATCAGGATTCAAGCAAGCCGGGCCGAAGACGGCTGTAATGCCAGAAACCGGTCCCCGGAAGCTTGTTTTCTTCCCAGTATAAGAATTGGCTTGGTAGTTTGGTCTGCCCTGTTCCCATGATGCACTGGGCCAGGGACAGACTAATTTGCATGTAGCCAGGTTCTGAGCTGGGATGGTGCAGTGAGCTAAAAAACGGCGATGGATCAAGCCCTGATCTGTTGACTGGGTATGAGTGTTCTGTTTAATTCAGATACTCTGTCCATCACCACCCCCTTTTCTGAAACTTTTTGTCCACCATAAGCGTGGAAGGGTATACTCAGATGTGAGTCCCTTGCTCATTGCACCATCAGGATTCAAGCAAGCCGGGCCGAAGACGGCTGTAATGCCAGAAACCGGTCCCCGGAAGCTTGTTTCCTTCCCAGTATAAGAATTGGCTTGGTAGTTTGGTCTGCCCTGTTCCCATGATGCACTGGGCCAGGGACAGACTAATTTGCATGTAGCCAGGTTCAGAGCTGGGATGGTGCAGTGAGCTAAAAAACGGTGATGGATCAAGCCCTGATCTGTTGACTGGGTATGAGTGTTCTGTTTAATTCAGATACTCTGTCCATCACCACTCCCTTTTCTGAATCGTTTTGTCCACCATAAGCGTGGAAGGGTATACTCAGATGTGAGTCCCTTGCTCATTGCACCATCAGGATTCAAGCAAGCCGGGCCGAAGACGGCTGTGATGCCAGAAACCGGTCCCCGGAAGCTTGTTTCCTTCCCAGTATAATAATTGGCTTGGTAGTTTGGTCTGCCCTGTTCCCATGATGCACTGGGCCAGGGACAGACTAATTTGCAAGTAGCCAGGTTCTGAGCTGGGATGGTGCAGTGAGCTAAAAAACAGTGATGGATCAAGCCCTGATCTGTTGACTGGGTATGAGTGTTCTGTTTAATTCAGATACTCTGTCCATCACCACCCCCTTTTCTGAATCATATTACAAGGCATGGCATGTCCCACCACTTGGGCGGGAGCTGAAATAATACCAATCTGTAAAAAGGGCTCCCCGCTCTTGCCTGCTAACTATCACCGGATCAGTCTTATAGACGCTGGTCAGACAATTTTCGCTCGAGTCCTATTGGGGCACTTACAATCTTGGATAGAGGAACGTAATATTTTAACCCCCCTTCAAGCCGGGTTTAGAGCCAGGACATTATTTAGGCTGCAGGTGATATATTTAAAAACCGTTTCCATTGAGGGGGATAGCCTTTATCTTATATATATGTAGATTTGAAATCTGCTTTTGACTTGGTTCAGAGGGAAAAATTATGGGTAATTTTAAGAGACATTGGAGTGCCAGAATACCTGTGCGAGCAGTTAAAACGTCTTCATGTGGGTAACTATGCTCGTATTAGATATGGAAAGAATGGCAAATTTACAGCCGCTTTGCCCGTAGAGAGAGGGGTCCAGCAGGGTTGCGTCCTGGCTCCCACACTTTTCTCCCTCTACATCAATGGCCTAATAGATTTCTTGAGCGCAGGGAAGAACATCGATGCCCCTAGGTTGGCACAGTGTAAGATCCCAGCCCTGATGTTTGCGGATGATATGCTTCTCCTTGCAAAATCCCCTATGGGAATTCAGAGGACTCTTGACAACTTTAGAGACTTCTAAAAACACCAGGGCCTGGAAATAAACCTGCAAGAAACCAAGTACATGGCGTTCAATGAAGGCAACTCCACCGCCCGAATCCTTGCCTGGACGGCAGACCCCTTGAAAGAGTAACCATCTTTGATTATCTGGGATTGACGCTGACCGAGAAAATGGATTGGGGTGCCCAAATAAATAAAGCAAGGCTGAAATGTACCCAAACAACGGGAAGTATCTTAAAATTGTACAGGTGGTGACCCGAAAAAACGCTTAGCCCAGTGATGGAAATCTATAAGGTCCAGGCCAAGTCTGCTGCCCTCTATGGAGCAGAACTTTGGGGCCATTGTGCACTGGGCCCGTTATTACAAACAGAGAATTCCTTCATTAGACAGCTTTTGGGCCTTCCTATCAGTACTCCATTAACACCACTTTGCTTGGATCTTGGGGTTAGATCCATTGCGGAAGAGGTGTCCCTCAGACCCCTTCTCCATTGGCGTCGCCTCTGGAGTTCCCCGGAGCTAGCTGCCTGTAGGGACGAATTAACTGACATAATGGTTCAGGGAGGATACCTTGATTGTCCAACATTAGGAACATATGTGAGGGTTTGGGTAGGGGCAATTTATGGCGTAACGCGGAAGTCGCGTCCCAAATAACAGCAAGAAAGACCCTGATAGAGATCTTCAGAGAGTAAAAGCTCAATGAGCTTGAAAAAAGAACTACCGCCGGCCGTTTGACGGTGGAATTCCTGGCTGTAAAAAATAAGTACAGCCTAAAACTGGTGCTGGATGATATCCAGACATTCCTTGCTAAAAAACTTTATGTCCAGTTCAGACATAGAGTCCTCCAGTTACGAGCTTTTACTCATAAGTGTGAGGGGACTTCAAGTGGGGGCTGCCCGGCCTGTAACTACCCCGATGAAATGGAATTGCACGTGTTATTTTTCTGCAAGGGTTATGCAAAGGCCAGAACACGCTGGCTAATCCAACTCTGCAGAAACTTGGGGTCAAGACGCTGCATGTACAGGATATTTAAATCAAACACGCAAATGCCGATTGTCTACTCCATTTCACAGTTTTTATTTATTTGGTGTACCCGATGGGCCATTCTTAAAAGAAGGGCCCAGCAGAATGACATTGCAGGAATTGTATGAGTGATCATAATAATGTATTTTTTTGGCCAGATTTCGTGCTCTGGGAGGGGCTACATCAATTTTACCAGTGGGATTACTGATTAGCACTGTATCTAATTCTAATATTACCTTTTTAACTGTGTATATTTTATGAACTGAATAGATTTTATTGCTTGTTTTATTGATGCTTTCATGGCATTTGATTGCCGAAATAAAGTTTTATGAATGATAGTGTTTACCATATTTTGACAAATGAATGTTAATTTTAATTTAAAAAATCTTATTACAGTTCACCCCCTTTCCTTAGCACCTGTGCTGGTAATATCACCCAAACACAACAAGTGATGGACAGAATGTGGATCAATGTCACACACTCAACCCAGTCCAAGGATCTGGGCCTAAATCCATCGTTATTTTGCACTCCACACCACCCTGGGTTAGACAATGGCGATATGCAAATCAGCTCTGACCCTGGGCCTCATGGGAACAGTCCAGTCCGAACTACAAAAGCCATGTCCTTCCCAGAACGGAATCAAGCATCCGAGGACCGGACCGGTTTCGAGGTAACACCTCTCATCAGCCCGGCTAGCTTGACTCCAGTGGTGTGGAGTGCCTGGGACCCACGTCTGGGCATCCCCAGCGCACTTAGGGCGGAAATTGCAAACACAACAAGTGATGGACAGAATGTGGATCACCCAAGTCACCATTTTAGTTTGAAAAAAAATCTGTTTCTTAAAGTTTTTCTCACATATAAAATACACGCACAACTCAGTTTGTGTAACATTTCAAAACCTTATTATAATACCACCTGCACAAGTCAATTTGACCGCATCTTCCACAGTTCACATTATTCCTGTAATATCTTTCATGGCAGCTTTTCATTTAGGTGGTCTGTGAGCCTGGTTAGCATTTAACTTCACACAGCCAGGTCCTCCATATGCTTTTCATCTCTGCATGTCAATGGCCCTCAAACATCTTTTTGTCATCTAATCGATTCCAGTGCATTGGGAGACACTTAGGGGTACATTCACAAGAATATGTGATAACTACCACAAGAGTAGCGTAACGCAACTTGCAACATCACAGCCTATCACGGGAAAATAACCCTGTGTCAACATGGAATTCACAACAATGCAGAAGCATAAGATAGTGACCAGATAACACGTCAAATGTGAGCGTGAAAATCAACACCGTGCCGCAAAAATGTGAAACGCGAACGAAAAAAAAAACATACGATGAGGCCAATCACGGTACAAAAATCAGAGAAAACCAGCCACAGACCTGCAAATCCCACGCGTCTGGTGGGAAACAGCACTATAAAAGAAAAAAAAAAGATAAAGCAATTCAAACTGCGCTGCAACATGGATGCACCCGGACCGAGTGCAGAGGACAAGCCGAACCCCACAAGCACCACAGAGGTACTGCCAGGAACCCTGTGTTCGGGGAAGGGCAAGGAAGAGAGGAAGAGGAAGACAGGGTTCAGTCCGCAGGAAGACCGGATCATCATCACGGAGGTGATAGAACACCATCAACAACTGTTTGGCACCTCCACTGTGGAACTGGCAACCCAAACAAAAATATGGCAAGCCATCGTAACCTACGTCAATGCAGTCGGAGTGTCGAGGATGTCACAGGAGGTGGTCAAGAGGCGCTGGCATGAAGTGCACAGCCAAACAAAGGAGAAGCTCTCCGCCAACAGGAAGGCAGCAAGGGCTACTAGAGGTGGGAGTCCTGCGACACAGGAGGAGATTGATGAGCTGGTGGAAATAGTGGCCACAGTCTGCAGTGTGGAGATGGTTGCAGGAATTGGGGGCCTGGACACAGCACGGTCCAGACCCAACAACAACAGGGTGGGTAACGACCAGGGATAAGGGGACGGGGGGAGATGGGCACAATCGCACACATGCACAATTATGTGTAACACACTGCACACCCACAATGATCGTGGAACATGTCACTGATAGCCTTGGCACACTGCAGCACACATAAAAACACCAAGTAGGCCCCAGTCCACAATTTGCACAAAGGGGCCCCATCCTTATCACCAATACCACAGCTGACCCATGCACTTGTGCTGAATCCAGCAAATCAGCGACTCTGTGACCCACACTGACTATGCAAGTAACACTGCATGCCTGATAGCATGGCAGCAGCCCATAAACATGAGATGGCCTATGAATCAACATGGAGGTAGCCGAGTGCGGATCACACCTGTAAAGGAGCAGGTCACACTGACATGTCCATGTGCACACGCAACCCATGCCGTACAACACACACAGCAGACAAACAATGCACAAGGCCACAAAATCTGTCAGAATGCACATATGACCCAAGGCAAAAATAAATCAGGTCCCGGAAAGCACACAATTTAAAGGCACTCCACCTCAAAGGGAGAAGGCTACACAAACTCAGAGCTGCAGGGGCAACTCTCCCACAATGCAGCACACACACAAAGCATTCACAGAACATCAGCAATGATGGCAATGAGGTACAAAGTGCAACACCAACACCATAGGAAACGGCTCATAACAGTTCCCCCACATGCAGAATAACTGTCCACTCACATCTGGCATTGCCTGACACTGTGTGATGATAATGCATGTGTACTACCACACATCTGCCATGTACTCGTAACACACACCGACTGCCATCAAATAGCCAGCTCTACCAAAACAGTGACAATGTGCATTGGCATGCAGTCTGAATGTAAACATCTGCAAATCTTCAATATACAAGCGTAACTCTGTTGACCTGCATCTCCCCTTTCACATTGCAGAGGTACAAACAACACCTCCTGCAGGGCACACCACACTTCACATCATTGATGATGAGGAGGACAACCTGCACATATGTCAAGACACCCTCCAACGGATAATGGACAGTTTCCGCATACCATCCCCAGGAGCTGGGCAGGCCAGCTGCCCCGCGGTGAGCCCACCACCTGCACAGACCACACAGCAGGAAACACAAACCACCATTGGCTGTCTCCCAGCACCCCCGACCAATACATGGAGTTCCTACAAAGTGTGTGGGGTTGCCAGGTGGAGTTGGCTGAAAAGCTGTGGGTGGGTTTTGAACTCATGGCAGCCAAACTCGATGCCATATATGGGTGTCCCATCAGGAACCACGTACAGTCCCTATCGGACACCCCCTGTATGCACCATGCTCCGCCACAGACCTTGGCTGACCTCGCTGGGGCCATGAATCGAATACAAGAACTGTCTGGTCAGAGAGGCACCAGCAATTACAGCACAGAGTTGGCACAGATGCAGAGGTCAATGGAGACCATGGAGCAGATACAGGCTGGAAGTAAGTGTGCCATGGCTGGACACCAGCGAGTAGCATCTGGGAACTTCAATACCCTGCAGTACTTCATCTTGCCATTGCTGCCACTGAGCCGCTCCCAGATGACTGCAGCGGGAGCCTCGACACACACAGCTCTGACCCCTGATGTGCCCGTGGCACACAGTGATGCTGCCCCATCACCTTCGCAGACTGTTGTGTCAGTGACACACAGTGATGCAGCCATCACCCCGCCACACACACACACCGGACACACCGGGCACAGAACCTGTATCAGGAGAATAAGAAGGGGATGGGAATTACTGTGTGAGGAAGGGGCAGTAGCATCCATCACTGCCATATGCCCTGTCTCTGCCTGGTTATGACCTATGCATCATGCCCTGGGAAATACCCCCTACTGACCCCTTGAATACTCTGCGACATTCACCCAGACCCCGACACGGACTCCCATTTCATCACTGCTGGCCAATCACACAGCAATCTAGCTGCAGACTGCACTCGCCCACTTCCTAATCACTTCTCAATCCCCAAAGGACTCTGGTTGGCCCACCACTGGGCTCCCATGCGATGTGGCTTGGATGGCCATGTATGGTTCCAGCTCCGTAAATCACTTGAATGTGAATAAAACATTCTAAATCACATAGATGTGTCATTACTATGTTCACTCATGTATGGAAGTATGGCTGGATGTAAGGACAATGATTGCTCCTGAAGGTACACCCTGGTAACTGACATCTATGCACATGTGTATCCCTGGGACACATGGCAAATTGGATGACTGGGAAGGTGAGTACTAGCTGTGTCCCCATTGCACATCAACAACAATCTCATGACTCCCCAAGTAGGCACACGTCCATGAGTTGAATAGGACTGTGTGTAGGTGTGACCAAATTGGTAGCAGGCCAGGAGTGGTGTACTATATCACATGTGTTAACAGACCTTCATGATGCATGCCTACTTACACACATCTGTGTGGACACATTCTGTAATGATAGATGACATTGCCCCACATGGTCAGAGGTTGGACACCATACTCTCATTGCTGAAGTCACGTAAGTGCACATGTCGACCAGCACCTATTCCAAAACAATGACCGGTTCACATAGGTTGAGCTTGCAAAAGGGACACACCCCAATTGCACATGCGTCAGTCAGTTCCTCCCTGTGTAGGGACGCTGCTCATTGTGGCACGCGAGTGGACAATCTAATGAACACAAGTCACATTTACACACCAGTGGGGTGGCATGGTCTTTATTGGCATGTGCGTGTCAGTACAGACGAGGCAAGGGACACAACAGGCAGGGACATGCTTAAGACACTTACACGCTGCATGGGTACATGTCGAGGTTCAGAATTTGTTGGTGCAAAAATGGTAAACAATCATTACGGATGGCAACGCCCCACCCCACCTTGCCTTGCTGGATGAGTTATGTGTTGTTTGGCGTCCTTCCATTGCCCCGTGTGAGGGTGCACGACTCATTGTCTGTGGTATCGGCATAGTGCTCTGCCACTGGAGAGCGCCGATTGTCTGCTCTGCTGACAGTGATCAGGTGAAAGGGTCCGACATGTTCCATGTTGTGCTAGGTGCCATGTGTGTGCTCTCCCCAGCAGTGTGTCCGAATTGGCAACGTTGCAAAACGGCGCTGTGTTGCTCCGACCATGGACCTGCATCACCTTGCACAGGTATGTGTACACACGCGTTGTTCCACGCACATGCATCCAGAGTCCAGACGATGGCAGACATGTCCACTGTTGTGGTGGGCTACGTGAGCAATCGCCACGATGCAACAAGTTGTTGTGACGTGTGCTATGTGTAACAATCAGATGTGGCTGCAGCAATGTAGTTACTCGTCCATGAATGCGAGCGCAGCTTCATGCGCCATGTGTTCAAATAGTACATCGTTGTCATGTTCAAGGAACAACAGGGTGAGCCAATCCATCAAATGGTCCGGGCAGGTGTGCTCAGCCCACGCCTTTTCATCAATCCGCAACACAACCCAATAGGGGAGCACCTCGATGTGGTCACTGCACACGAGGAATTGTGCAATCTCCCATGTACAACTGCCAATACATATGCAGTATGTCTCGGTTACACTCCTGTTCGTTCGGCAGTGGAATCAGGGCTGGACCAATATGACGTAGGCTATGCAGAAGCTGAGCCGGTAACTGATCCGCAGCACTGCCAGTGGCACAGCGCCCAGTACATGCACAATAATGTTCCACGTGACGGGGTTTGTGCATGTGCCCGATATGGCCTCCCATTGCCTTGGTGCGTCTCGTGGAACCGGCACTCTTCTGAACCTTGGCAGTTGTGTGGAGGATATGCCACAGCTCTGGGCAATGATTTGACTGTGTGTGCAACGTTGGGCTGAATGGGTTGCTATTTCCGTGTGTGTCAATGGCAACCCATGCGGGGGTCCCTCAGGTAGGGGCTTCTCCGTGTGGGGTGTGGATGAGTCAGATAGTTCATTTGCGCAATGCGTGGTGTGGGAGTCATTCACATCTGCCATGGCATCTCTCTCAGGGTGTTCCTGGCGTGCTCTGGACTAAGGTCAGAGGTGTAGGTGTCCTCCCACCTTCTGCATTGGGACAATGGAGCTTTCATCCCTGTTGTTTGTCTGACTGCTACCTGCGTTTTCGGAATGTGATGTGGCTTTGGCACTGAGATTGGGACACGGTCTTGGGCTCATGGGGTACAGATGGCGATACACACAATTGTTGGCACGTGGAGCCAGGTGCCCTGCAAGGCCTTGTGCTGCTTGTGCAATCTCACTCCGTCTCTCTCCCTTGCTCTCTCACTCTATTTCCTTTGTTGGGTGCATGGCACACCTTCTTCTCCTGGATTTATTCTTCCAGGCTGTGTCCTACGGATTGTCCAGTGAGGACCCGCTTGGACTCCTCCGAATCGTTGTTTTGGCTTTTGTTTGTATGGTGTTCTGTGTTGGTGATTGCATTGCTGTATGACTGATTCTCCATTTTCTGGCCACGCATGTATGTTGATTGATTTTCCTGCTTGTGCGATATCAGGCAAAATATTTGTTTTGGGAATTGTGGTTTTGGTGTGCAGTTTCTTGGTCCGGGGTTGGTGGTGGGCGCGGGGGAGGGGGTGGGGGGTGGGGGGGGTGTTGCGGGCATGGGTGTGATGGTGGGTGTTGTGGCCCTCTTGGGTGTCCGTGCTGCATGTTCAGTTGCTCCATGGCATCTGTTGCCCTTCAGGTGTGGCTGTGGCCTGGGCTCCTTTTTGTGGTACAGGCTGTGGTCCGACTTTACACCAGGTCAGAGCAGGTGTTAATTTCCTGCTGATAACGCGCCTTATCGCCGATCTGGCTGGTTGTTGTGAATGTTGAGGTGTCGTATTGTCGCTGCTTTTTTGCATGGGAACACCTACACTGCATCTCATTAGCGATAGTTGCGGGGGTCCTCTGTGGCGATGTTTTTTACAGCTGCTATTGCGGGAAAACTGGTGCTGTGGGCTGTTTTCACCAGCTTGTGAATAGGGTGTTAAATTTATCACAACTTCGGCTGCGATAAAGTGTCGTTGATTCGGTGATAGCTCCTTGCTATTATCTCTTCCAAAATCCTTTTCCAGTCGTCAATAGAGTTAAGTCATGTGCAAAGATAATCAGCCTCTACATGTGCACATCTACTACATTTGGGTACCCAAAGCGGGTAAATCTGATTCAATTTGTACGGGTAAGATAGGTATTTTTACTTGTTGACAGGCCCGTTCCATTCTGGCAATTCATTAGGGCCTTGGGCCTAAATTCACCAAAATGCCGGGGGTAGCGAAAGAGACATCACATGTCATTTGACCTTTACTATGACTCCCACACACATGCTTACAAATACAAACATTGACAAACACTCTCTAGCACATACAGACACTCACACCTGCTAGCAAGAATAGAACATACATTTAAATGCATTTTACCTGTCGGATAGTGCCATATTCGAGTTAATTGTACTTGATTTTTGTTACACTAAAAGTGAATAATATTATTCACTAATTGTGTAGCAAACAAATTACCAGGAAAGTGGAGCCCCAAGCTGCCCATGTGTTCTGGGCGCTGATTTTGCCACCTATGAGGCTAGGAGTTGCAAAGGCAGTGCCAGGGGTCGCAAGGGCCAAGTCAGGGTTCACAGGTTAGACCCCTGACAACCCTTAAATGTTGTCCATGATCAGGGCAATACTGAGGCCAGCGATCTCTTGCCAGGCCCCTGTTGTCGTGCCTGTCCAATACAAGCATTGCACATACAGGTGTGATTCATTTTTACATCAGTTGGCTGCAAGAGTCGCTGCCCAGCTGTCTTTTCCTTGGGGCCTTCTGGAAAGGAGTCCAGTGTACCCAGGCCCATGCAGCATCCGCGCATGCTGCTGAAATTGCCCCGACCCTAGGCCAAACTGCTGCTGCACCTGTAATAAGGCTATGAAAGTATTGTTGACATACAGGTCTCCCACTGTTTTACACCCCATCCCACCATCGATGGAAGAACATGTCGCTGAGCACATGCTGGGAAGGCTTCAAGGAGAGCCTGTGCATTGAGAGCTTCTTCATTTTATTGTTCAGATATTCATATTATATAAATACATAACATCTTTGTCTTTATTCTGACCACATCAATCACTTTACAAATGTAACTTTCTCCTATTTTTCATAGGCCCACTTTTACTTATCCTTTCTGTCAACTTTTGGGCTCAAACTAATATTTCTCTAAATGGAAAAATCCATTATTGCTTTGCTCCACAAAGGACCAATGTCCCTTTCAATGTTTGCAAAGGAGGTGCTAATGGAGTGAAACAGTAAACCCACTATTACATTTGGCACAAAGTCAGATAAATAAAAAATAGCAAAGTGGCAAAGACTCATGCTGAGTGAAACCAATGGCAATCAAAGGGGCTACCAGTATCGCCTGATATACCTACACTTAATGTGATTTAACATATATCCTATAAAGATTAAACCTGTGCAGTCATCCTCAAATAGAAATTCGTATTGAGCTGCAGAGTACAACTATGGTTCATGAAAAGTAGATTATTCCTCATCAAATCATCAGCACTCGACTGTAAGTGAATCCGGTGTTCACAATCTTTTAAAGGTTAGCGCAATGCACCATAGCAAATTTTCCTCCAATGGTGCCAATCCTAGCTGTTGGGGTGGAAAAGTCCTTCGTATTGGATGGGCAATCATTCCTGACCTGAGTGCCCCCGCTGCAATGATGTCTGCATCCCTGATGCAAATTGTTGTAGTCATGGGCAAACACAGATCACGGGGTTGTGCCATGACATGGGCCTGCTCATGGATTGTGGTCTAGTTGGACTACCTTTTTGGTGTTAAGTAGCTCAAGCACAGCAGTAGCAGCATACTGTGTAGCAATCAGTAGGAGTGACTGTGCATTTCTACCTGTGGCACTATAGTGAGGCCTACAGGCTCACTCATGTAACATTCTGCTGCTTTGTGCTTAACTCGCCCTTGGCCTACATCATGGAGTGCTGTGAAACACACGTCTGGTAGCATGCATGTGCTGTCTGAATGTGTGTCTCAGAATGGGTGTCCGTGCATGGTGCAATACATGGAGTCCTTTGGGTTCCATTTTGGAAGACCCAGGGCTGACTTGTTAAGCGTGTGGAGGTAGAGTAATCTGTTTATCAAGGTTGGATTACTGTAGGGAATATGAGACTCATTACAAAAGGCAAGCATTACAACATGAGATTTAGGTGAAGGCCGAGGCCTTCTCGAATGGACTGCCTCTCGGGTGGAGTCCACCACCATGCATAGTTTTCTCATCAATAATTTCATTGCAAATTGCTGCCTGCTCCCCCTCCCTAAACCTCATTAGGCCCTGGTGATCCCATCCCACAGGGACGTATCTCTCTTAAATGAGAGGGAGGCTGTGCGGCCCCCCTCCTCGAGCCTATTGCAGCCCTGAGGGACCCCATCCCCCAGTGCCCACATTATTTCAAAACACACATTGGGGGCCAATCCAGCTGGCCACCTGCATGCTGTGGGAGCCAGATTTGCTTCCACTGGCAGGGAGCAGCTATTTTTGCTGTTCCCTCCAGGCGGGAGCAATCTGTTGATCTGTTTCCTTGCCCTCATCAGTGCAGGCAGGGAAACAGATAAAAAGTCTGCTTTCTTCCAGCCCTATAATTTTTATAGCTCCTGCCCACTGGAAACAGGTTTTGTGTTCGCTCCTGTGGGGCAGGAGTTTTCAAAATGCTTCTGAAAACCGGGAGCAAAAACAAGTTTCACTGTTAGTGCCAGTGCGGGCAGGGAAACTGCGATTTCCCAGGGGTGAGCACAGAAAGTGAGCCGGCAGGCAGCTGGGTTACCTAGGACCATTAATGGCTCATCAATTTTGCTGCGGATGCGCGAATCCACAGTACAATAAAAAAAATAACTAAGCACTGGCTGCCATGCTTTCTTTTTATATGCCCTCAGGTGGGCCAAGTCCCGGGTTGTGTGGTAATTAATATAATTGGAGGAGGGATCACGCATGGCACCCTATCATTGCTGATTTGGCCCCAGTGATCTCATCCCCAGGGGCCTTCCCAGTTTTCAAAACTGGCCATGCGGCTTCCTCGGGGGCCAATTATGCCCCCATCTACCCCTTTCTTAGGGGGCTCGGCAGTGCAATCCAAACAGAGGAGGGCTGCATGGCTCCCCTCCTGGAGACATTAATGGCACTGGGGAACCCAGGGCTGGGATCCTGCTATGTCCCAGGGTGCCCACCTCTGGGACAAAGCATTTTTGCTCTCGCTTGGCAGGATACATTTTAAAGTTCTTGCAAAGCAAGAGCAAACACTAAGGAACAGATTTAGATCTTGACAGATGGGTTACTTTGTCACAACAGTGATGGATAACCCATCGGCCAAAATATAAACCTCATTATATTCTATGGGATTTATATTTTGGCGGACAGGACATCCGTCACCGTTGTGATGGAGTAACCCATCCATAAAGATCTAAATCAGGCCCTCAGTCTGCTCCCAGTGGATGGGGGCATTAAAAATGCCCCCACTCCCTAGGGACAGACTTTTCATCAGTTTCTCTGCCAGCTGTGAAGCAAGCAGTGAAACACATGAAAAAATGTTGCTCCCACATGCAGGGAGCAGCATTTTCTGCTGTTCCCTGGGTGCAGGAGCAATGCTAGCTATAGTTGGAGGCGGGGGGCTGGCTTGGGCTGCGGAGGCATTGGAGCTCCCCCATGGCGCACAAGAACCAGATTCTAAGAGCCCTGGGTGGGCCAGGCTACCCACCATTCACTAGCTGGGCCCTGGGGGATGGAGTCCACAGCTCCAATATTGGCCCGGGGAGGGGGGTGGTGCGCCCTTCATCCCCTTGCAGTAATTGGCTGGGCCCGTGGGTGGGGTCCCAATGTCTGAAATTGGACAGCGGAGGGGGGCTGATTCCCCCCACCAAACTGAAAAAGATGCAAAGCTTTCGTGGATTAGGTTCCATGGGTAAAATTGGCCTGGGGGCACATGTCCCCATCTTCCACAGTTTTTTATGGCCGGGTCCTGAGAGATGGGGCCCTAGGGCTGAAATCAGCGTAGGGCGGGGGTCTGTATGCCCCCTGCCATTTAGAATATGTCTGGGTCCATGGGAATCGGGTCCCGGGGGCCGAAATCAGTCCAGGGAGGTGGGTAGCATGCCCTCTCCCTATTTACTGTATGGATGGGACAGGAGCTGCTGCAGGCCTCTCTTCTGGGAAATGTTGCCTTCATGTGGGGGGGTTGGCCACTTCAGCCAACCCCTTGCCCAGCACGGCCAAAGGCTGTGCGCGGGAAGGGGTGGGAGCCTGCGGGGGTTGGCCAAGCCCTCTGGCCAAACCCCCACAACCCACAGCCAATTGCGCAACAGGGGTTGGATCAACGTAAGGTAATTAAATAACATTTTTAACGTAATGTTTAAATAAAACTAGAAATTAACTGAAAAACCCAAAGTTTTTCAGGGACATTATAGTTAGGAAATAGAATGTACAATATTTTTGAAATTCACTAAAAAAATCTAAAGTCACAGGGACTTTATAGTTATGTTCAGAATTTACATGCACAAAACCATAGAAATTCAGCAGTTCTACTTATCTGGAGACACTATAACTCGTACCCTAAGGTAACCCTAACTCGCTCCTACCCCATGTACTGCTAATTACCACACAATATATCACTCATGACATACCATACAACATCATTAATATTATTACTGCAACATTTGTTGTGAATTACTGATACGAAACAATGTGCATGGCATGGGAGTGAGTTACAGTTACCTTAGGGCATGAGTTATAGAGTAAAGA
Source organism: Lissotriton vulgaris (assembly GCF_964263255.1). NCBI lineage: Eukaryota > Metazoa > Chordata > Amphibia > Caudata > Salamandridae > Lissotriton > Lissotriton vulgaris. The sequence continues at coordinate 748,229,787 of NC_141685.1, read as the reverse complement.
GTAGAAAGAAATACTTGGTTATCCATTTGGTGTGCAATAGTATGATAGGTGATGAAGACTAGTGGTGAATGACAGTAGCCTTCAGTGGTGCTGTCTAGGAACCACAAATTACTTCTACACCCAAGAACAGGGTGTCTGTGATGTGGTTCGTGAAAATGTCTCTGGCACCCAATGAGATGGATCACACATCAGTTCTAGATCTGGTGTTTGCCAGGACCTTTGGATTTTACTACCATGATATATATAATATATTTACTTACAGGGACTTTCACATTTTTTTCCGCCCACTACAGCATACAGAAAGAGCATATTACAGTTGATCGGCTCACATTAGCCACTGTATAACTTCACGGTGAGTGGCAGCTTTCTTCCCTTTCATAAGAGCATATCCACACACAAAGAAGTTCCCTTAAGGGCCATGGGCTAGCATGACAATGTGTGCTTTGTGAGACCAAAAAATATATATGTTTGCACTTATCCAATGTTTTTTAGATTGATGAGGGCCCAGAAACCCCTCAAAAGATAAAGATTTGTAAAAACTATAACTAGACTAAACAAGAGTTGTAAAAGCCAAAAGGTTGGCAGTAACACCAGAACTATTGTCTTTGCCAACGTTTGTTTCAATTGATTTGTATCACACTAAACAGGCCACTATGGAGCGTGTGAGGGAACAGGGAGGACATTTTAAATCAATCATCAGACTTGTTGGTGAAACAAGAAATTACTTCTTGGAATACCTGATGTAGGGTATAATCCAACAATGTAGGCATGGCAGTAATACAGCTCTTGTGAGATCAGTTTTATGGAGCTGTTGCAGTAAAGTGGGAACCCTTTTCAGCATCATGATATAAGTTGAAGGAAGGTATTCGTTGCAAGAGCTGTAATCTGTTGGTTAAAGTTGATCTCATAGTTAAACCAAACTTCCCACTTTTTTGATCTGAACCAGTGGGGGATTGGATGAAATAGTCATTTCCAGTTTGCAAAGCCAGTCAAATGTAAAAGATAATTCATCTGGAATACGTATGATCATCATGACTAGGCCCGGGCAAACGTTTAATTATTCAACTGTAATTCCTGTATTTTGAGGAATTGTCCGTTACACTTTTTACGTGAATTTCCTAAAATGACTCCATTACATCACTTTCAAAAATTACACCGCTGCTCATGGAAAAATTGTAGACTGGGAGCAATGTAAGCAACCAAAATGCAAAAAGCTGTTTTCCATGGCAATTGTATTTTTCGGGCTATTTTTTAGCGTAACATGCGTGTTTGTGTCACAGTCACTCTTTCACGCAAGGTCTTCCTGTGATGTTGCAGCAGCCTGTGGCTCTAGGTGGTGGACACCTGTGGATACATAGTGTATAGTGTACGATGACTTCTTTCTGGGAGAACCAGTTTGCTTCTGTTGATGACTGCTGCAAAGCTGCACCTCAGGCCTTTAACATGACCCAGATTTCGGTTCTTAAGTCTTGAGTGCAAGGGGTGTGGGACTGAATATGCATGAAAATCATCAGTGACGCCAGGTTATTTCATGCTAATCTTCAATCTGTAGATGAACTAATGACACTCAGCAAACTCCTTCTCACCATCAGTTGATGCCAGTATGTATGTTGGCAAATCTAGTGGGTTCATGCCTTTCATTGCAACAGACTCTAATAAAACGTACAATCCGCTGCACCCACAGAAACCTAATTGTTACAAATGTAAACAAAATCTGCCTTAAGGCAGCAGCAGACTCATTATAGCAGATGAAGCTTACTTTAGAAATACAGGGGCATATGTGGTGCAAGAGCGGCACAAATGAAAAATGAGATTCATGAAGCCAAGGAAGGCCACTTGGCATTGCCCTGCATAGCATCAATCTTGAGTAATGTAACACAGCACAAATCACTGGTTTGCATTATTCTGCGCTAGGGAGGCATTTTCATGGGTGTTCCCACCCAACATCCATGGATTTAGATGCCATCTCTTGATGAGTAGGAACTCTCAGGTGAAACCACCATACGGTTTCTTTGGTTGAAAAAGTGATTTGATAAGTCTTAAAATTACAGAGGCGCAGACCACCTCTAAATGTGTTTGTTTGGAGTTTTCGCAGCGAGATCCACGTTCTCTTAGTGTTCCAAATAAATATATTTATATTGAATTAGCAGAATTATGAAAAGATGCAGAAAGGTTGACTAGGAACATACTTAAGAAAAATGTAATTTGTGGGGCAAGCATTGTCTTAGTCGTTTTGGTTTTTAGTATCTTGATCACAAAATATATTGTTATTCATTCAGCATGAACTAGTCTCCAGATGTCAACCAGTTAGTTTTCTTCAGATAGTGTATGTAGTTGTCTGTGCGAGCGACTTGGTCTGTAACGGCTTGTCTGGAGTAGTGTTATATAGAAGATTAAAATCTCCACCTGAATGATTCTACTATCTTTGGGCAAGACATTTCTTCCTGTGGTCCTCCATAGGCCTGGCATCGTTCTGAGAGATGTCCACTCTGTGACCCATTCAGTTAATGGTTTTAATCCATTTCATAAGGTCCAGGATCAGCTCTATATGTTGATATCTCAGAGGTCTGAAAATAAGCTCTCTTGCCCGTGTTGGGTTTCTGTGCACAATTTCTACTAAAAATGTATCTCAAATGGTATTTTAAGAACACGCAGGAGCCAGGATTCCAGTAAGGCTACACATGATTTTTTACTGCTTTCTGCATTTTCCAGAAGACCTAGAATTCACAAAGTGATCCTCCTGTTTTGTCTTCCAAATTGCAAAACTCCCTCTCTAGGGACACCATCTTGCATGACATTATGTGCAATTATTTAATCAATGGGTTCTGGGTATCTTCTACCTAACTATAGATTCTGCCTCCTCCATGCGGTTAGCTTGGGCTTTAACATTTTGCCTTAAACCCATATTTTGACATGAAGATTTTCTGTGTTGGATTTTGTTGATTTTGTCAGATCATGTAATGAGTTGAGCCGCAGTAATATTGTCTCAATACTATTGAAAAGATCCCTTTTCCCTTATATTGGAGAGAGTGCTAATGAAGGGTCTGGTTTAGTACATTTTTGACTAGGCTTTTGTTCTCTCATCTCCTTGGTACTTCTGCCCCCCCCCCCCACCACCCCTTATAGGTCCTTATCCTTCATGTCAGCCATGATAGAGACCAGCCTAAACAAGGATGAGCTTGTGGTGATCAGAAAACTACAGTGCAACAATTACACTCAGATAATGGCAGAGGATGCACAGTCCAGATCCTTTATATGGACCATGAGGCAGACAAATGTAAGACAGATTACAAAAAGGAAATATGGCGTGAGAAAGTAGGTTCTTACACGTATCAATTTTCTTTGTGGCTAATATGGTATAGAGAAAGTAAGGCAGCAACAGTGTTTCATTAGAAAATGAGAGTAACCATTGGACGCAAAAAAACAAAATAGACATATATTTACCCTCATGATAAAAGTTCCATGGGGAACTCAGCTCTGTAGGCAACATTGTGTTTGCAACATAATTACACATTTACCCTCATTCTGTATGTATAGGACTGCGTAAAGGATTTAAAAGTGACTTTCCTTAGGGGCGACATGCTTCTGAATGATTCCGAGGTAAGAAACTCTCTTCATGTGTAAGATGGTTCAACAAAGCAGAGCTGGTGGCGGAGCAGGGTACTCAGCATTTGGGTGACACAGTGTTTTGGAGCTCTCCTACCTTTGTGAAAATCAGTGCCATTATGCTCTAGGGTGGGTTTTCCAGCCGTTCCTCTGTACAGAGAGCATGGCTTGCTATTGTAGACATGGGCGCCATTTTGAGCTTCAGTCTGGCCTTCATCTCAGAGCTCGCTTCGACAAAAAAGGGGTAAAACGCACCTACAGCAGGTCCTATTTTACGTCATCTGGGGAGTAAAGATGTCCACAGCAAAAGCAAGCGAAGGTAGATGTGAAAGTGTGGGGGCAATCATGTGAAATTTGGGATCGGAAGCCGTTCGGGTTCAGAGCTTCGATTCTTAAGTGCCCCTACCCATTGGGCATCAGCTACGCCCCTGCTTAAAAAGCCATTGAACGCACTTACATGCTCAAATTCTACACGTCTTGTAAAATACAAGAATTTTTTTTTAAAAAGCGTCATCCTAGGAGACCTTACTAAAGATAACAAACAGAATAACAAAATATTTCATTGCATGTCACCAAACGACACACAACTCTTGTGTACAAGTTTGCTAGAAAATTAGAACCTTGATGCGTTCAAATCAGAAACCCTGTGATTTTTCCCAACTAGATATGGGCAGGTCAAACCTGCTGACTTAACCCAAAGGAATAAAATTCATGCAGATTTTGGTGAGAATTTGAATTGTGTAGGGGATAAACATTTAATAGGAAATACTTATTGAACCCCATAAATTGTAAATAAGAGGGTATTGGATATGAACATGTGCGAGGAATATCCCACTTCTTACTGGGTCACTCGCAATCAGGGCCACACACAGTATCAACTCGGTCTTTAGAATAGCACTGAAAGTGAGGTTATTACTGCTTGATAGTCATAGTACAGTAGCTATTTGAGCACTGACAGCCACAAAGAGTGTTCTGCACTTACACTCAAATAGAATGTACAGCAACCACCACGGCTGTTCCCTTACTGGCACCCACATACAGTTCTGCTAAGGCAACTCTTTACTAACCTGAGGAAACCCGTGAAATGACACTGTATTATTGATATTTACCTGGAGAGAACCCTCTGCTATTGCAGTAACAGGGTAGAGGATGTGGCGTAACGACCAGAGATGCTGACTTCAGAGCTGGGGAACCAGGTTTGAGTCTTGGCGTGGTCTCAACATCCTGTGATCCTGGTAAAATCTCGTAATCTCCCTGTGCCTACCAAGTATGATTGTGTCCTTGTGTAACGTAACTGGTGCTTATGTAAATCGCTCCAATACCACCAGGTCCAGTTCGCGCAATACAAATCTGCACAAAAAAAGAAAAACAAGTACTGCGGCTCACACTCAGCGATCTTCAATCCAGCCTGGAGATCCCTATGCTTTTCCATCACATTTGCTACTTCAGCAGTGACCTTTGGCACAGTCACTTAGAATGACAGGAGTAGGACACATGGATGCAAACACTTTTTTGGGCAGCTTGGGGGCTATCTGCGCTGTTAGGATGCCGCCAGCAGCCCAGTGGGTGCCTGAGTAGCCTTTCTAGAGGCAGATGGATGGAGGTATCACTCCCTTTGTCTCGCTAGGATGGCCCATTATTGTATGCTTATTGAGCAGTGGCAGGGGGATAGGCAGAAGTGGTCTCACTTGCAGTAGGATGACATCAATAGGCCACTGCCATCTTGCCCAGGTGCCCGATGAGAGCCAGTGCATAAGAGAGATGGGGATGCACCCTACTCATTGTTATACCCAAAGAGCCGTGCTGAAAACAAGAGTTCATCTGTGCTGTTGTCCAGCCTTCTCGTTGACCTAACGCCTTGGTTGTGCATCAGGACCTGCAGGTAAAGAAAAGGTGGTTGCAAATTATTTTATGGTACATTGTCTTCACAAAAATGTATCTACGTATTTGGGAATAGGATCCATACTATTTAGAACAGTAGTATTTCACAGGAAGACCTAATTTCATCTGTAAGATGAGAGGGCAACTCCTTATGTTTGTGTTACCATAAAGAACTATGTATTAGTATCCCTGTACATCTGTCCCTTTCCCATGTGCTTATACATTGAACCCCATGTCAACTCACAGTGCTTAATTTGCACCTGCTGCCATAGTAAGAGGCCATCTTGGAGTTAAACGACCAAACTTGCATTCTGCCATGAGCCAACTGCAGCTCTGGCGTGTGCCACCCTGCCAAGATGGCTCATGGCTCCTTGACAGATCTGATTGTCTTCCAAGGTGAAGGCCATGGACGGATAAGGAGAGTAGGGCAGAAGAGGGCCTGAGGCTCTGTCTCCACTATCAGCTGCTGGGCTGCTGCACTGTGACCTGGCCTGGACACTCAGCTGGGAGTACTTGAGCTAAAGAGGTGACCATGCCATGTTGCTAGACAGTCACAGGACTTGAAGATCCATCCAAAGATCTGGTTCTGAACGTGCCAGATAGCACCTCAGAGGAGCAGATGAGCCAGCTACAGTGCTTTCTACTGCATCCAGAGTCCATGCAAAAAATTCTCTGGGCCACCAAAGGGCGGCCCAAAATAGCATAATAGACCCATGAGCCCATAAGGTAATCAGATCAACTCCTGATGCACACCCTCCTCCTTCCCCCCTTGTGTTGACAAGGCGGCCTCTGAAGATAAAATGTGGGTGCCAGCAGTTATTTGTTTTTTCAATAATACAGTTTCTTTACAAATCTGCCACACCACTGATCCATTCAATACCAGAGATAAAATGTTGTGCATATAATTACCAATCCATGGACCCAGTGTTGAAGATAAAAAAGGAGGTATATATTTTAACAAACATCAGGTTAGTTAAATTAAAGAGTGCACATTTGTGCCAGGTACCTGACAATTTAGTAGCAGAGGTAAGCAGTCGCGGCCGGCATGGCTCGCAGGTGGGGGGGTCGCACGAGGTGAGGGGATTTAATTTAATAATAAATAATATTAAAAATGTACCTTTCTGCCAGCCGGGTCCACGTCTTCTCGGCTCCTGCTCTCCTGCCTGGAACAGGAAGCAGACAGCCTCCCTCACCTCCCCTAAGCCAATCACAACACTGCAATGGCAGCATTGTGATTGGTCGGGACACCGCCCAGCCAGGGGCTTACAGGGAGGCCTTGTTCTCCATGTAGGCTGCATTACAACCTGCATGGAGAAAGGGCAGAGTGTGCATGACTGGATTGGACTGCCCCAGAGGGCTGACAAAACCATCATTGAGCCCTAAGGAGTGGGTACATCACTATTCCTCTGCTCACAGAGCAGCTCCGCCCTCCAACTAAACATAAAATGGTAATAAAAGAAAGTTATTAACATTTTATGTTTCTTCTTCTCGCCCTGCAAAAAAGCAGTGGGGCGACGCTCCTCTGCCTTAGTGGAGAAGCCGTCCCTCGAGGTAAACCAATAGCAACATTTGCTACGCCCCCTTAACCTATACAGTTGCAGACGTAAGTGAAACACACAACATCCCTAAGTGACAAATCGTCCATCACTTCCTGGAAGGGAAAAGCTATGTTTATCCATGCCCCTTTCTGGAGCCATTCAGTCCTCCACTGTTAGTCATGTGGATCTCATGGTCATTTAAGAGGATCCTATCTTGCAGATTGAATAACATATATAGCTGTGAACAAACATCTGAGCCTTCCCAGCCCTAGAGATGAAACACGTTATATACGTGAGGCAGTGTCACAGTATTTCAGTGAAATCAGTGCATTTGCTTCCAGTGGAATGAAGAATTTGGAATGAAGAATTAAATGCAAATTGTTGTGTATCCTATTCATATTCTCTGGTGGCTCTGATCTTTTCTACTTACTTTGACATTTTAAACGCTTGGGTCCTTTTTAATTGTTATAACTCTGTTATTTTGTGTGTTGCTCTCACCGCTGTTGCTCCGCCATTTCCCCTTCTCGCTGAGACGCTTTCTGGTCCACCACAGCGTGTGCTGATTGTGAGTAGAAAGCTATGGCTTACTTCCACAGCCTCAGCGGTCTAGTCTCTGCTCTCCCTCGCGCTAAAAAATCAATGCTGCGATTGGCGCACAGCAGGCGCTCCACGGGCGCCCTGCGGGCGCGCCGAAGGCAAGCCCGTCTGCACCCGTCTGTGCCCGACCGTGGCCAGGGGCTAGTACCCCTGGCCGAAAAGTGTGCTACTTCAAGGAACATTTGGTTAACTTGAAACATCTGTCCCTCGGGACTGCCCTCCCTGCCTCAGTTGGTAAGTTTTTGCTAGCTGAGAATCTTCTCTTGGCAGATCCCTCACAGGCATGCTCAGACACCCCTTTGGGCCTGAAGGTCACTTTATTAAATACCAGGTCTCTCACTAAGCACAGCCTTGAATTTTTCACTCTTCTGCAGGAGACAGAGCTGGACATCTTAGCTCTGTCAGAGACCTTGCTAGATGTTACGTCAGGGCCTGATTTAGTGACCTCTCTTCCTCCTGAGTTTACTGCCTGGACTTACAACCGCCAAGGCAACAAAAGAGGTGGAGGGGGTGCGCTTTTTACTCGCAGGATACTGGCCTCAGAGAGAATAGTGGAGGAAATTCTAGATGGGGCAGAAGTCCTGGGGCTCAAACTCGGACTCACTGCCTCATGTCTTATAGTGGTAGTGGTGTACCACATCCCTCGCCCCCCCCCCTCTATTCAATGATTTGTTTTTCGAAGTAATGAGCAATCTTCGCTCAAGATATCAACACATTTTGGTCCTTGGTGACTTTAATTATCATTGGGAGTCGACCTCAAGAGAGGGTGCGGCCTGTAAGTTTGATGATGCTATGACCACGTTAGGGCTACGTCAAATCGTGGTGTTCCTCACACATGAGAAGGGACACACCCTGGACCTTGTCTGGACTACGTCCACGGTTAACCCCCAGGCCAAGTGTACACCATGCAGCTGGTTGCTAGGATTAGTGAGGCAAGTGACATGCAAAAAGAGACATTCATTGTACTCAGAGAGCTGAGTAGGCCGACGGAGCAAAAACAGTCACCAATCAAGTTGACTGCGATAACATACAGAGCTCCTTCCTAACTAAAGTCGAAGACATTGTCACGGCTATTAAGAATACGCACATTACCTCTTGCCTATTCTCGTCGGAGGAGGAGCCTTTTGACTCTTTGGGCTTCTCTCTGTCTCAGCTTCCTGTGCTTGAATCACATGTCCTGGCTTACTTAGTGGCTAAAGTGAAATCTGGGTCACCTGAGGACCTGTGTCCTCCAAAGGAGCTCAAATCGATTATTCCTTTGGTGGAGGCTGAGGTGCTGTCTGTTCTGAATCTCTCTTTGACCTCAGGTACAGTACCTCAGAAATTTAAGGAAGCTATAGTACTTCCGCTGCTGAAGAAAGAGGGGGCAGATACTAGGAACCTGAAACACTATCACCCCATTGCTCAACTCCTGTTCCTGGCCAAGGTACTTGAACAGCATGTCCTCAGAGCCCTTGTGTTATATACTGAACAACACCACCTGCTGCATCATCGGCGAGCTGGGTTTCGGGCGCATAACAGCACAGAGTTAGTTATGCTCTCAGTCTTGGACAATCTACGACTGGCAGCAGACAAGAAGATCCACTCAACCTTCATCCTACTTGATCTCTCATCTGCCTTTGATACAGTGAACCATGGGCAGCTAATAGCTCGTATGCGGTTGCTAGGAGTCACTGGGACGGCCCTCCAGTGGTTCACTTCATTCTTGGAGGACCGCCGGCAGAAGGTCCAATTAGGAGACCTCATGTCTAAGCAGGGCAACCTTCGCTGGGGAGTTCCGCAGGGCTCGACATTGTCACCTCTGCTTTTTAACATTTATCTCCAACCTCTGATTGAGGCTCCGGCAAAGGCAGACTGCTAACTCCTGTGACTTGCAGCAGAACGTCCAGAACATTCTCTGGTACACCATGAATTGGATGACCTTTAATTCTTTAAAGGTGAATCCCGATATGACAGACGTTCTGGTACATTCCCCTGTTTCCTCCCCTTGGTCGAGTCTTTCTTGGCCCCAAGAGCTTAGCACTACTCCAACGCCTGTGCCAGCCGTGAAAAGTCTGGATATCAGACTGGACACCGGATTGACCATGAAGACCCAGGTGTCTGCTGTCGTGGGAAGCTGTATTGGGCTGATGCGCCAACTTCAGAAATTATCAACCCTGTGTTAGGAACCAGGGCCAGTCTGTCCTCCATGGCCATGCTCCACCATCACATGATCAGCATTGAGGGAATATAAGCACCGCCCTCCTTTGAATCAGTGCTTGGTATCGTTAATTTTGGGTTCCAGGTGCTGGGTTGTTGTTCCTGAGCTATAGCTTTGTCTGGGGTTCACGGGCTCGTGTTCCCTGGTTGATTGTATCCCGTTTTTGTAAAGCTTCGTTTTCTTGCCCTTCCCCCCTCCCTCCCCTTATTTACGTTAGTCATCCTCAATTCCTTCCCCCTTGTTTGGATCCTTGCTCCTTGGAGCTCGTGTATTTCTGACTTTGGTCTGAAGAGCCGAAGTGAACCGGGGCTCCGGTTCACTCGACAACAAGCTGAAGTAGAAGCGTGTGAGCGCGCTAGAAGAAACTCTCACCGGTGCCTTCGGTATCCACACGGAATCAGCGCACTGGGTTTCCGCATTTTTTGTAGGCAATCCGCCTCTTTGTGTGCCGCTTGGGCGTTTTCTGCCGCGCTGGGCAGAGCTGCAGACGCTGCCGATCCCGGAGGAGCGAAAAGTTGTTGTTAGACACTTTTACCTGGTGGTTTACGGAAAGACGCTTATGGACAGTAGTTTGGGGTTTTTTTATGCCTATGGACCTGGCTTTTTCCCCCTAGAATCCCTGATTAGCGCAATTGATTCCCGAGAGCTGTTTCCCTTTCTTTCACCCCTTCTGGAACTGGAAGCTCCCATCTACTTCGGAGTTTCACTCTTCTTGCTGCAGAGACCTCCCGAAAGCAGTTCCTGTATCTTACACAAGTAAGGAGATTGTGGGTTGTGTATGGTGGAGTGTGGTTATGAGACAGGGTGGAAAGGGAGGGTACAACAAGACATAGGAGAGATATTGATTCTGTGTATCTTGTATTTCTAGATACAGAGGCGTAAAGGTGGAGGTTGGATATCGTATTCCATTCCAGCTTGGGGTGAAGCATTTTGACGTCCCTTCCCTTTGATTTCCTTTCCGGCCCCCTATCCTAGACTCGAGTGTCTTCTTATGTTGTTATATTACATGAGTCGCATTAGAGTCGGGGTAGTGGGTTGGGCATACGTCGTTCCTGCAGTGTCCGGGCCGGTGGAAACCAACAGAATACCAAGCCCACGAATTTAATACACTGCCTGGACGAGGTATGGACGAGGAATTGGGTGGTCCTACGGAGGGAGCCGAACGGGTTCCTACTTTTCAGGATATAATAGGGGCTGTTGCTGCCTTGCAGACTCAGGTGCAAGACCTACAGCAGGAGAATGCAGGACTAAAACAGGAGCTGGGAGCAGTGAGAGCCAGAGAACAGCTGAGAGAAAGGGGACATGGTCCTGTCATACAGCCAGCCACTTTTCAATACGGAGGTGGGACAGGTCAGAGAGCGGATGGGGGTGCTCCCGTAGCGGTAACTGTCACAACTCCTGTCCCTGTCCCTTTGGCCCCCCCTGAGAGATTCATGGGAGATAGTAATAAGTTTGGGACCTTTATGACGCAATGCCAATTGCATTTTATGTGCAGGCCGACTGCTTTTCCGGATGACACGGCAAAAGTGGCGTTCACCATCTCGTATTTGGCTGGCACAGCCGCTCAGTGGGCTACCCCTCTTGTGGATAACGATGATCCGGTTATACATGACTATCGGACATTTAAAGAACTAATGAGAGGCCTCTTTGCTAAACATGCGTTTATGCAGGCAAGCGATGCAGAGCTCCTAAAGTTGCGACAGGGCAGACAGGATTTGCTAACATATATATCGACATTTAATAGATTGGTGTCAGAGACACACTGGCCAATAGACAAACGGACTTCCTTGTTCTATCAGGGTTTGTGTGACGAATTAAAGGACGTGGTGTCGCAGGTGGTAGATCCCCCCGACGACTGTGCCGCCTTTATAGATCTGGTGGTGAAGTTAAATCATAGGTTGTCTGAGAGGCGGGGCGACCGTAGTCGAGGTCAGATGTCTAGGTGGAATTATCCTAAACCAGAAATGAGACCACCTGGTGAACAAAAAATTGCCCCTGAACCCATGGAGATAGGCGGAGTGAGAGGTCCGTTAACCATGGAAGAGAAGAGGCGAAGGAGAGAGTTGAATCTATGTCTGTACTGTGGACAAGGCGGCCACTTTGCCCGTGAGTGTCCAGTTAAACCTTCAGGTCTAGCCTTCAGTAAAAAGATAGCTTGTGTACATGGGAATCGGGGTTCAGACGTGAGGAGAGGAGCAGTGGGGACCTACGATGTACTGGGGGCGATAGACCAGATTCCTAGGCATTTTATGATCCCTGCACATTTATTGTGGGCTGGAAGGAGCCGTGTATCCGTGTCAGTACTGTTGGATTCCGGAGCCACTGGAAATTTTATCGACATATCATTAGCGGATACATTGGGGATTCCATGTCAATACAAACAACAGCCAGAGCCGGTAAGGGCTATTGATGGGACTGAATTGACATCAGGCTCTATCACACGTCAAACTGAACCACTTACGTTGTTGTGTGAGAACGGACACTCGGAGTTAGTGGTGTTTGACCTTATAGATGCCCCTTCTTTTGGTGTGGTGTTGGGAGTCCCATGGCTTCAGGGACATAACCCGAGGATAGATTGGGTGCAACGGTTGGTTACCCTAGATTCCAAATATTGTCTTACACATTGCTATAAGGAAGCTAGTGAACAGGTCTCTCCTTTGTCTTGTGCTGGAGTAGAAGGGGTGTCTGTCCCTGTACAGTATTCTGCCTTTCAGGAGGTCTTTGACAAGACCCAGGCGCAGGGACTCCCTCCGCACAGGTCGTTCGACTGTAAAATTGATTTAATACCAGGTGTTCCTTTACCATCTTGTCGCATTTATGCCCTCTCGGAACCTGAAGAAGTGCATCTTAAAGAGTATCTGGACGAGATGTTGAGGATGGGTTTTATTCGTCCCTCTTGCTCGCCTGTGTCATCGGCGATCTTCTTCATCCCGAAGAAGGAAGGGACCTTGAGGGCATGTGTAGACTACAGGGCCTTGAATAAGGCTACTGTAAAGAATAGGTACCCTCTTCCACTCATCCCTGTGCTGTTAGACCAACTACGCAAAGCAACCATATTTACGAAACTGGACTTGCGGGGTGCTTATCATCTCATCCGAGTGCGGCCCGGGGATGAATGGAAAACAGCGTTTAAGACCAAATTTGGTCTCTTCGAGTATTGTGTAATGCCGTTCGGTTTATGTAATGCACCGGCGGCATTCCAATACTTTATTAACGAGGTTCTCCGGGAACAACTGGACCGAAGTGTCATAGTCTATTTGGATGACATCTTGATTTTCTCGGAGACAAGGGCGGAACATCACGACCATGTAGCGGAAGTATTGCAGAAGTTGCAGGACAACCATTTGTATGCCAAACTGGAGAAGTGCCAGTTCAGTACACAAAAGGTGGAATTCCTGGGGTTTATCATCACAGCAGAGGGTATCCGAATGGATCCCAGGAAAATAGAGGCTATTATCACCTGGCCTATCCCAACCACGGTCAAACAGATCCAGGCCCTTTTGGGGTTCGCCAATTTTTATCGGCGCTTTATCCCCAATTTTTCTGACATCGTGTCTCCTATGACCCGATTATTGAGGAAGGGGGTTTCCTTTGACTGGTCCTCTGAAGTCCAGAATGCCTTCCGTTTGTTGTTGAGGTCCTTCACGTCAGCCCCTGTATTGGTGCATCCCGATACTGCTTTACCGTTTTTTGTGGAAACGGACGCTTCCTTGTGTGCGGTAGGAGGGGTATTGTCCCAGAGGGATGCTGAATCAGGTCAGATGCATCCTATCGCCTTCTTCTCTAAGACCTTGCTGCCTGCGGAGCGCAATTATACTGTGGCAGAGAGGGAGCTGCTGGCGGTGAAATTGTCGTTCGAGGAGTGGCGCCATTATCTTTGGGGCGCTAGACATACGATCACTATCTATACGGATCACAAGAACTTAGAATTCTTTCGCTCTGCCCGTGCGTTAACACCTCGACAGATGCGGTGGGTCTTGTTTTTTAACGAGTATGACTTTGTCATTACTTATCGACCCGCCGCACAGCAGATAAAATCAGATGCCCTTTCCAGGATCCATGTGGAGGGGAAGGGGGAGAGCAGAGTGAAGGAGGATAGACCCATGATCAGTGCTGAGAGGATTGTAGGGGTGACACAGGTCGAGGATTTTCCCACTCTAATTAAACGGCACCTCCAACAACTGGATTTGGCCCCTTGGATGGCGGTGCCACAGGTATTGATGCAGGACGGGCTATTGTACCATGGGGACCGTCTGTTTGTGCCCCCCTCCCTCAGACAGAAGGTATTGGAGTGGTGTCATTCTTCTTCATTGGTAGCACATCCGGGGATACAAAAGACGAGGGAGATGTGTCTGCGATGGTTTTGGTGGGATTCACTGATCAGGGATATCCAGGGATATGTGGCAGCGTGTCCGGTGTGCGCCATTAATAAACCTTCCCACACCAAGCCATCTGGTCTGTTGCAGCCCTTAGAGGTCCCTCCTGCTCCTTGGCATACTATTAGTATGGATTTTGTGACGGATCTGCCTCTGGTGTCAGGACATACCGCGATAATGGTGGTGGTTGATCTGTTCACAAAGATGGCACATTTTGTTCCATTACCCAAAGTGCCTACTGCAAGGGAGATGGCATTAGTCTTCATGTCATCAATAGTTAGACTCCATGGGTTACCATCTGCGATTGTGTCGGACAGGGGAGCACAGTTTGTGTCTCATTTCTGGACGGAATTGTGTTCGGTGTTGAAGATAGAGATAAGGTTGTCATCAGCCTACCATCCGCAATCAGACGGTCAGACTGAACGGACGAACCAGACCATGGAGCAATACTTGAGGTGTCTGGTGACGTCCTTGTCGTGTGATTGGAGGGTGGCCCTTCCCATTGCGGATTTTGCGTACAATAACAGCTTGCATTCCGCTTTAGGTATGACTCCTTTTTTCTGTTCATTGGGTTATCACCCCAGGGCGTTAGCCATCCAGCCTACGGGGCGTGTGCCAGCCATAGACGATGTATGTAGGTCCCTGGGTGGGATATGGGACAGAGCACGAGAACAGTTACAGGCCTCCAAAGAGTCTATGAAGGTTCAGGCAGATAAACACAGAGTCCCCGCTCCTTTATATAAGGTAGGGGATCAGGTGTGGCTAGCTTCGCGCAATCTTAGGTTGCAGGGCTCACGTAAACTGCAGCCTCGGTTTGTGGGACCATTCGCCATACAGCAAGTGATTAATCCTGTGGCCATGAAGTTAGTTTTGCCCAATGAATACAAGGTCCATCCTGTGTTTCATACATCACTGTTGAAACCCTATGTTCCATCAACACAGGTTCTGCCACCACCCCCTCCTTTGTTAGTTGATGGGGAAGAAGAGTTCGAGGTTCAGACTATTTTGGATTCCCGGCGTAGGAGAGGTCGTCTCTTCTACCTGGTGGATTGGAAGGGATATACACCTGAGGATCGAACCTGGGAACTAGCTGGTAGCGTACACGCTCCTCGGCTGGTTCGAGCGTTCCATAGACAGCATCCCTCTAAACCCCGTCCGGTAGGGAGGGCCTTTGGGGGGGGATACTGTTAGGAACCAGGGCCAGTCTGTCCTCCATGGCCATGCTCCACCATCACAT
Organism: Lissotriton vulgaris; assembly: GCF_964263255.1. Taxonomy (NCBI): domain Eukaryota; kingdom Metazoa; phylum Chordata; class Amphibia; order Caudata; family Salamandridae; genus Lissotriton; species Lissotriton vulgaris. The sequence goes on along the minus strand of NC_141685.1, from coordinate 748,214,352 downwards.
GATCAGCATTGAGGGAATATAAGCACCGCCCTCCTTTGAATCAGTGCTTGGTATCGTTAATTTTGGGTTCCAGGTGCTGGGTTGTTGTTCCTGAGCTATAGCTTTGTCTGGGGTTCACGGGCTCGTGTTCCCTGCTTGATTGTATCCCGTTTTTGTAAAGCTTCGTTTTCTTGCCCTTCCCCCCTCCCTCCCCTTATTTACGTTAGTCATCCTCAATTCCTTCCCCCTTGTTTGGATCCTTGCTCCTTGGAGCTCGTGTATTTCTGACTTTGGTCTGAAGAGCCGAAGTGAACCGGGGCTCCGGTTCACTCGACAACAAGCTGAAGTAGAAGCGTGTGAGCGCGCTAGAAGAAACTCTCACCGGTGCCTTCGGTATCCACACGGAAGCAGCGCACTGGGTTTCCGCATTTTTTGTAGGCAATCCGCCTCTTTGTGTGCCGCTTGGGCGTTTTCTGCCACGCTGGGCAGAGCTGCAGACGCTGCCGATCCCGGAGGAGCGAAAAGTTGTTGTTAGACACTTTTACCTGGTGGTTTACGGAAAGACGCTTATGGACAGTAATTTGGGGGTTTTTTATGCCTATGGACCTGGCTTTTTCCCCCTAGAATCCCTGATTAGCGCAATTGATTCCCGAGAGCTTTTTCCCTTTCTTTCACCCCTTCTGGAACTGGAAGCTCCCATCTACTTCGGAGTTTCACTCTTCTTGCTGCAGAGACCTCCCGAAAGCAGTTCCTGTATCTTACACAAGTAAGGAGATTGTGGGTTGTGTATGGTGGAGTGTGGTTATGAGACAGGGTGGAAAGGGAGGGTACAACAAGACATAGGAGAGATATTGATTCTGTGTATCTTGTATTTCTAGATACAGAGGCGTAAAGGTGGAGGTTGGATATCGTATTCCATTCCAGCTTGGGGTGAAGCATTTTGACGTCCCTTCCCTTTGATTTCCTTTCCGGCCCCCTATCCTAGACTCGAGTGTCTTCGTATGTTGTTATATTACATGAGTCGCATTAGAGTCGGGGTAGTGGGTTGGGCATACGTCGTTCCTGCAGTGTCCGGGCCGGTGGAAACCAACACCCTGCAGTCTTCCACCACTATGCAGGCGGTGGTGACTGCTGTAATACTATCCCGTTTAAATTATGGCAATGCAGTTTATATTGGCCTTCCTGGTACTCTTCTGAGGAAACTCCAGGTGGTCACGACACGGCCTTTGACACGGTCTCTCACAGTATCCTTCTACACCGGCTCGAGGAGATTGGTGTCGGGGGCCAGGCGCTGCAGTGGTTCCGCTCCTTCCTTGACAACCGTTCCTTCTGTGTGGCCATCCCTCCCTTCAAGTCCAACTACCAGCCGCTGGCCATGGGGGTTCCGCAGGATCCTCGCTGCGTCCCACGTTATTCAACCTGTACGTGAGACCGCTGGCTGAGGTCGCCAGGCAGTGGGGCCTGACCTTGGTCTCATATTCCGACGACACACAGCTGGCGGTTGCTCTCAGCGGGGATGCGGAACAAGATGCCCCCAGGTTTCAGGATGGACTGAAGGCGGTGGCCAGCTGGCTGACGGGGAACTGTCTCCAGCTCAATGCCACCAAGACAGAAGTTATGATTGTCGGAAGGAGAGTGGAATTATGGGGTGACCAATGGTGGCCGCCAGAGTTGGGACCAACTCCGACTCCGGTGTCGGAACTGAAAAACCTGGGAGTCTGGCTGGATGCTGGTCTTACCTTCGTAGGCCACACCAAAAAAACAGCTGCTTGTTGTTTTGGCATGCTGAGAGGCTTAAGACCTGTTCTCAAATATTTTGACGCCCCAACCAGGCAGCTGGTAATCCAGGCCATTGTCATCTCCCACCTGGATTACGCCAGCTCTCTCCTGGTCGGGGCCAATCAGGCAGAGCTTACCCGTTTACAACGGGTACAAAATGCTGCGGCCAGAGCGATTGTCGGCCTGCCCAGATTTTGTTCGGTGTCAAGTGTCCTTCGCTCCTTGCACTTGCTTCCAGTGAGGAAGCGTATCCTTTTCAAGGTCCTCTGTTTGACCTTTAAAATTTTGAAAGGTATAGGCCCCGAAATTATGTCCAGCTTTCTCTCTTTTTATGTACCTACGCGCGCCCTTCGTTCTCAAGGTCAGGCCTTTGCTGTGGTCCCTAGATACAGGCTTTGTCGTGTGGGGGGGCGTTCCTTCAGCGTTAAAGCTGCAACAACTTGGAACTCTCTTCCGGTTGAAATCCGCCTGCTGGAGGACCTTACGCTTTTTTGGAAAGCTATACAAACCTTCCTGTTTTAATTAGTCCCCTTAAGCCTTCTGTTTAGTTCCTGTTATGTTATGTTCTACCTTGTCACTGCGCCAGGACGCTCCTTAGCTGGAGCAGCTGTGCGCACAACAAATTTCGATAACATAACATAACATAACACGAATGACGCAGCAAGGCTGATATATAAACTGCCTCATAGAGTACATGCTACCCCCTTGCTGTGTCAACTGCACTGGCTCCCGATTAAACAAAGGGTAAGCTTCAAGGGCTTGTGCATTGTGCACAAATCCCTGTTTGGTGAAGCTCTAAATATATCAAAGACCATTTAAAGCCTTACGTACCGGCCCACCATCTTCGCTCATCACAGGCCAGTCTTCTTGCCTGCCCTTGTGTCAGTATGGCGACATTTGGAGGCCGGGCCTTTTCGATCTGCGTTCCCCAGATGTGGAATAAACTAGCAGATGACATGCGCAGGTAAGATACACTGCTCCCATTTCGGAGAAGGCTCAAGACGATACTGTTCTTGGAGGCATTTGATCAGGCCAATTAGGATTAATGTCAAGCTCAGTGGCGTAACGGACTGTTGTTCTATGTTGCAGCGCTTAGAGACCTTTGTGTGATTAGCGCTTTATAAATGTAATTTAACATTAACATTAACATCATTTGGTCCCCATTGCACACAGGGATCCAGCGTGAGCCTTGCCAGCTCCAGTCTGGACCGATTTTGAAGCAGGTAAGAAGAAAGCACGGGGACAGAAGATCGAATCCTTTGAGATCTTCCCACTTTATGATGCTTCAGAAAAGCACTGAAGATAAAGGGGCTCAAAGAAACTCTCGGCTCATAAGCAGACTCTGTTGTGACACTCTACCCCTTCTGATTCACTTTAGGACCTTACCTCGTCAACCTATGTAGCGCCCCCTCGAGCTGTCCCCAAGGACCCTCTTCAGCGCTTGATTCTGGCATATTCTCCTTTACCAGCCTCAGGCTTGAAGACTGGGTTCCTCCCGGTTGTTGCATGCTCTGTGAAGTGGCCTGTTGACATGTTAGCACAATCTAAATCGATTCATAATTAAATCAAATAAATATCCTTGCATTCTAATCTTTAAGGTAACATAATCTGTCACTTTTGAGACTGACAGGCTGTGTTACATGCCAGTCGAACTCTCTCTGCCGCCTTTGCGGTCGATTTGACGAAAGCTTGTTACATTTTCTGAGCATCTGCCCAGCCGTAAACTCCTTAAGGCAGAACCTACTCTGCCCTGCTTTCCGGGCACTTAATATACGATCGTGCCGTTTTGCAGTGCTGACATTACTAAACAGCAAATCAATTCAGCTTTCCTGCAGGGATGCCAAGTTCCTTCTACAAGTGAAAACTTTGCTTCCAACAACTCAGCCACCCTGGAAAGATAATATCAGTCCCAGGGCAAGGAACCTTGAAGTGAGGATCTTGGCTACCACCAGTTGAACTGTGCGTCAATTCCCTGTTACTGCTAAATAAAAATAAAAAAAATAATCGGTGACGAAATCCACAGAGCACTTGATGGACTATCACTCCTTTGAGACGACCATATTTTTGTAAAGTAATGAAATGTTAAGTAGGATTTTTTTTTTGCTTGTAAATGTTTTCTTACTCAGATGTTTTATGTAAAATTGCAATGAGTTTAATTAATCTGCAAAATAAATATTACTTACTTACTATTTGTTTAATGATCACTGTTATACAATAGTAATTTCCAAGTTTGCCCACTATTTAGCAAGGTTGCAAAGAGCCCCCTTTTCCCACGGGGTACAGTGTGCAATATGAACACCAAAAATGAAATGTATTTCTGTGCCAGCCCTCTGAGCACAGTGCTTGATACCAATGAGAGGTTCAGAATACCTTTGCCAGTCAGCTGCCACTTCTGCACACCAGTGGTCCCAGAGGCCGGATCCAGTGCATAGTGCCTGAGGCCATAGTGGGTTCAAGGTTCCACATGGTGACAGACTCTACAACTGTGGCACGATCTTTGATCCATTATGTCCTAGAAGTGAAAGGACTTACATGACTGTGCCAGGACCCTGAACCCTGGTACCAAATTGGGAATTATATTGGAACAGACCAAAGGAGGAAGTGAGCTGACTTAAAGCCCTTCTATGCTTCTATGTATATATATAATATATATTTTGTGCACATGAGGCTCGTGATATATAACTAGAGATGTCTCTAGGTCAGACCAAAAAATGTGCTGTAGTTTGCACTGTTTAGACCCATTTTCATTAAAGCTTTCTTTGGGAGAATTCAACCAAACCACCTGGATCAGGTTAGGCGAGGGGCGTAACTCAGGCCCCTGCAGCCCCTGCGGCACAGGGGGCCCTAACTCTCCAGGGAGGCCCAATCTCTTCAAATGGCCGCCTATTTAGCCGAAGACCAGCAATTATCTATAAGGAGCTCTTCACCCCATTCTGCAGAGGGGCCCGCCATTGTGAGTTACGCCATTGTGTTGGCCCTCTCAGTCCACTCACTCAGTTTAAACAAAAATGGCAGGGCTTGGTTTGGTCCCCATTGCTACCCTGGAGAAGAGGCCTGTGCTGTCTTCATGGCCCCACAGGCCAGAGTCCCAGGAGCCCTGTGCTGTGGACAGAATGCAGATGTTTCTCACAACAGCTGGTCAGAAGAAGCACTATACAGGTCATGGAAATGCAACACATATGAATATAGTGTCACCGCTAGGGCATGATATTGAGCGGTACAAATGACCTTTATCTATGTAAATGTAACCTAACCATAGTGGTTGTAAGGTTGAACACTGGCCTCTAGCCGGCCAACCAATAGACACATGAAAGAGGAAGAGGACAGTGAGGGTTTTTCCTGAACGATGACATGGGTGGGTGGATCAGACTAGACCAGCAGCGCTCAGCGATGTTCATTGAGGACTGGTCCACAGCAGAGGTTCAAGATAAATATTGGCCATGTAAATGAATGGTTCCCATTTACATTCATTGTTATTAAATTTATTTTATGGACAGATGATGAAACGTTTGCAAAGGTTCACCCACTGTAAACCTATATTGCACATCACCGGGCTAGATACACTCTCCATAGAAGGCAGGTGAGGACATCAGCGGGCCATGCTGCTAGTTACAAGATACAGTTTACACTTACGCAGATGTCAATGATCTCACCCCCCCCCCATTGCCTCTCAATCCTTGCAGCTGAAATCGACAAGGTCGCTCCACTCCAAAGCAAATGGAAAAGACCCACCCCCTTCAGCACCTTGGTTCAATAAAGCTCTCTATGACGAAAGGAAAAACCTTAGAATCTTGGACAAACATTGGAGACAATCTCCATCCATCTCCAATCTCTCTCTTTTACGTTCAGAAAGATCCAAATACCACAAGCACATCTTCCAAGAAAAAGCATCACATTTCAGATCCCTCCTCGACTCAGCTAAAAACAGACCTAAAAAACGTTTCAACCTCATCAAAAACCCAATCTGTTCTCCCCAAACCATCAAACCAGAGGATGCTTCAAAGAAAGCAACTGAATTTGCTATATTCTTTGATGAAAAGGTCAAATCACTGGTGGATTAGGTCACCCACCCCACCCCCATTGAGGAGCGAAAATCTTTAGTCACTTGGCAGAACTTTGCCACCATCTCGGTAGATGACCTCCTCAAATGTATCCTCGAAACCAAACCCTTTAACTATTCTGCTGACCCCATACCTAGTGGCATTGCCATTTACTTCTATACCAGTACTCTCTCTTATTGGACCAGGCTAGTTAATCTCTTCCTCAGTCAAGGATCCCTCCAAGCTGTCCTCAAAACAGGAAAGGTTATCCCCTTATAAAAAAACCTTCGCAGGTGCAAACAACCTCAATAATTTCTGCCCCATCAACTATCTACCTTTTCTTTCAAAGATCACAGAAAAATGTGTTGCAAAACAACTTTCCCAACACATTATGGACAATAATCTCCTTGACGTGTTCCAGTATGGCTTTATTCAAAATTTCAGATCTGAAACAGCCCTGCTGCAAGTGATCGATGATGCGCTGCATATACTCAATTCGGGGGAATCCTGCCTGCTGATTGTTCTTGACCTCTCTGCAGCCTTTGACACTGTTAATCACAATACCCTCCTTAACACTCTTCAACAGGGAAGGGGCGTGGAAGGCACAGTGCTTAAATGGTTTGCCTCATTCCTCTCAGACAGATCCCAAATGATCAAGATTGTGAACAGTCTCTTGTCTCCACTTGTGGTTGGTTAAGGAGCCCCTCAAGGTTCTATCCTTGCACCCACTCTATTTAAGCTATATCTGGAACCATTAGGGAACCTCCTAAGCAAATCTGGAATCCTCTACGATCTCTATGTGGATGATACCCAAATCTACCTCAAGGTGTCTTCCTCACAAGATCTCTCACTACTCAACTCTACTCTCAACTCTATTTACAACTGGATGTTAGTTCACCAACTCATACTCAATCCCTCCAAAACTGAATTCCTCCTCCTATCTACCTCTCTCTCCCCGCCTCCTGTTCAATCCTGAATGGATCAGCTGAATCTACTCAACAGTAAACCCATCATTGTCGACTGCGCTAAATCCCTAGGTGTCACTTGACAAAAGACTCAACCTAATCTCACACATCAACTCCATTGCCAAGAATGCACATTATCAGCTGCGCCTTCTGTGGGGGATTCGTTGGTTCTTCCCATAGAAAGACCTAAAAACCTTGGTCCAATCGCTAGTTGTCTATAGACTGGATTATTGTAATTCTCTTCTGACTGGCATTCCCAAATATCACCTCTCACCCCTCAAATCCATCCTCCATTCAGCAGCTCGCTTCATTTCAGGGTCCAAATGAAGTGACCACATCACTCCTATCCTGTCTTCTCTCCGATGGCTTCCCAACGAGGCTAGCGCTATTTACAAAACGGCTTGCATCACCCACAAAGCCTTGCACTCTTCCTCCCCTCGCTATCTGCCGAATAAACTGAAATTGTCTGGAGGCTTGAGACCTTTTCGGAATGCTGAAGAGTTTCTGCTTGAGCCCTCCTCCTTCAAAAGGGAAAAATGGATGGCTCAATCGTTCTCAGGTAATGCAGTGAGAATCTGGAACTCGCTTCCTTCATCGCTCTGTGTCACCTCCTCCATCAGGAACTTCAAAGCGGATCTCAAATCTCCTCTATTCCAAAAACACTTTCAGAACTAATTCCTTCATTCTCAGACCCCGCCAGTGAGTCCATTAGTCATTGTAAATTTGTAATATTTTTTTTTTTTTTTCCATTCCTTGCTTGCTGTGTTTGATATTGTGTTCCTCTTGCCTGCTGTGTTCGATTCTGTGTCTTGCTATTTTTGTACGTTCTATTTTGTAACATTTCTCTCATGTAACGTAACTTGTTCTATTGTACAGCGCTCTAACACCTTCGGGTAAAGTTTTCGCTTTATAAAAATGCATAAATAATAAATATTAAAAAAATTCCTTCTACCCATTCTCAAACTATTCTACAAAACCTCCATGATTGATGATTTCTGATGTAAGACGTGACAGAAATAGTTCCAAGGTTTCTATTTTCGCCACCCTTTTCCCTAGCACTCAACTCAACAAATGTCGGAGAGTTCACCCAATATATTAGTTTTTATTCAGCTGTACTGTCCAGCCACATAGGGTCAGAGGAGGCCTCTAATCTATGCAGGGCTATGGGTCATGAATGTACAAGAACATTTCTTCCCTATTCCAACGATGGCCTGCCAAGGAGGGAGCTGACTGCATCCTTGGGACAATAAAGAGTTGGGGAGCCTACTGCCTAGCAAAAAACTGAAACACAATGCTTACAAATTACCCATATTTCCCTACTTTTTTGCAGTCTGCACATTTAGCAGTAGTTTTTCATATTCCACATTTTAATTATTTTCTTTTTGCTCCTTTTTAAACATTTCTGGTATGTTCGAATGAGATTGCTCACTTAGGGGACTCATTATGATGTTGTGACATTCACCACCGCCGATCCGGCGGTGGAGACCACCACGACAACGTAACGAGTGAAACCCCCGCCATACTACAATGTCGGGGAGTTACGTGGCAGACGCAAAGTACGTCAGCCGCTTTTCCGCCGGTCGGCAATCGTACCGATTGCTGGCAGGGCGGAAATGGGCCCTTAATATGGTGGCGGTGCCTAGCAGGCACCGCCAGCCATGTTAGGATGGTGTGTTGTGAAGGCCTTTCCATGGCGGCTTTGCCGTCATGGAACAGCTGGCAGCGATGTTCTTTGGGGGCCTGTTGTGGGGTACGGGGGTGGTTGGGTGATGTGGGTGGTGCACTTGGGGAGTACCCATGGTACCACCCTCCATTTGCAAGCACAAGGTGGCAGGCACCGCGCGGTGCCTGCCACCTTGTGCATGCAAATGCACAACATGCCATTTTAGCATTGCGCGGGTGCTGTTGTACGCTGCACCCGCCGCAATGTCAAATATGCATGATGCGGTCCTAATCAGGGCTGCAGGACCGCCCCATGTCTGGCGGCTGGTCCCCTTCCCACTGGGATGGCGGGCGGACTAAGGTTTGCCTGCCATCCTACTCAGCCCCTTAGCTCTTACTACTACCTTTTGCAACTACCTACAGCTCATTAGATTATAACATTTCTCAACAAGATTTTCAACATTTGAGTCATCACTTCCTTTCCACTGGGACTCATGGATATATAGTTAGAACATCAAACATTCCTCTGGTGCGGTCCGGAGCCTTGTTGTCAAGGAGACACTACAACACATACCTTGAGAGCTCACCTGTTCATTCGATTGCTTTGAATGTTAAGGCCTGCCTGACCTACTCTGTTTATGGTTTCTAGGAAGAATATAGAGGGGAAAAATGTGGTCTGAAAAGGTCACGTCAAAAATAGTGCGTATTAAAAAAAATAGAACAAAAAAATTGTGTCTACAATTTTTTTTAAATTGTTGTGCCCTAAAAGCCAAAGTTAAATGCGCTGGCTGCAGGGGCAAGGGTGAACCCTCCTGCTAAAGTAGCGGAACATTTACTGTGAGGAGAGGAAGTGGGCAGGGGACTGGTAAAAGGGCTTTTAGGATTCAGCAAAGGGCAGCTTCAAGGGTTGGTAATGGGTTGTATAGTTGAAGGAGTGGTAGCCTTAAGGGAAATAATTGGATTTGCAGGGTTCAGGGATGAGTAGTGCAAGCTGGTCATAAGGGGTTGTGAGGATTCAGGCAAGGGTAGAGTTGCTGGATAGTAAAGGGTTTTAGGTTTCAGGGAAAGGGAGCATAAACAAGTAGTAAGGGCTTTTTAGGGTTCAGAGAAGGGTAGCTTTAAAGGGTAGTGAAGAGGTTTTTATGGTTATAGGAAGGGTAGAATTAGGGAGTAGAAAGGGCTTGTTAGGATTTAGGGAGGGTAGGGAGGAGAGTTAGTAAAGTTCTTTTAGGATTCAGGAAAAGTTACATAAAGGGATAGTGAGAGGCTTTTAGGGTTCATGGAAGGGTTGCATTAAGAGGTAGTAAGAAATTGGTGGAATTCAGGAATTGGTATCTTTAACCGCGGCGCAGATTCTGCCGCGGTACGGCGGTTTGATTAAGTGGGCGATGCCGCGTCGGCCAACGGACCTGCGCAACACTACGGAGGTAGTGCTCGTGAGGGTCGTAGGCCGACAGGCGCAGCGAAGGGGTTAAGTGGTAGGTAGGGGATTTTGGGTTCAGGGTAGGATAGCGTTAAGGATTAGTCAGATTTTTTTTACGGTTCACGGATAGGAAGCCTGAAGGTGTACTAAGGAGTTATTAGGGTTAAGTTAGATACATTAAAGAATGCATGTGATAAAAATTATTTTTAGAACTCTACACTTTCGGAATTATCATGGGTAATAATGAAGGATACAACAATTTAATGTAGTCAACATTTTAAAAGTCGACTTTATTACATTCAACTGTATTTTCTGAGACGTAGCCGCTTACTTATTTTCCTTGGTAGATTGTCGAACTCAACACCATTAACTATGAGACGCTCATTCATGATTAAAAATACCATATTGGTATAGCTGTCAAGGCATTGGAGTGGCTTAAATCCTGTCTAGATAAATACTTTGAATGAATGGACCATTCTTTGTCTAACTCTGTTGCTGTATCAAAAGCAGTTCCTCAAGGATCTGTTTGAGCCTGCAAACTCCTCTTCTACCCCAATTCAAAACTGGGATGATCCACTGATATGCTGGATAGTTCTCACACAAGTATTGAAAAGTGTTCTCCCTAATAATCACTTTAATGTTCAGAAACTCATTTGTAGTACTACCAGAAATGCCAGCCATCAACTTAGAATTTTCCAGGGTTCAAATCTTCTCTACCTGAACGGGATCTTAAAGTCCTTTCTCAATTCACTTGGTCCTATTAAAGATATCATGCAGGTAGCAGCTCATCATCTCTACAGGACCGACCATCATAAATGTATCAATCTGTCCTGCACTTCTTGAACTGGCTACCTATTGAGGATTAACCTGCATATGAACTTCCATGTTTAGTACACAAACGTTTGTACTCTAATAACTCACACTATCTGGCTAGAACACAGATCTTAAGGCGTTCTCGTCAAATGCACAGTTCTGACAATCTCCTAGTCGAAACATATTTTCAGTAAAAATATACCTGGAACCAGTTGTCCTCTTGGTGTGGGCTCATTGTCCGGATTTCCATTTGGCCAGCTATCCACGTTATTACCTCCTTACCTGCATTCAAAAGAGTTTCAGCAGTTCCTTCTGAATTTTCAATTCATTCCCACCATCTTCTATCTATGGGCCATGTGAACACATTTTCCCATAGACACAGAAAGGGTAAAACCATATGAAACATCTGTCCCTATATGTCTTCCAAGCGTGAAGTTTGCCTTTTTCGGTAAAATTCTTGTATTTTTTTTTCTTTTTGACTTGTATAATTGTTCCTCTGTTATTTCTTACTTTACAAACTCATGGATTAGCACTAAAGATGGTTTGGTTCTCCTGTTTACGTTGAGTTTGTCTGTTTTACTATACTGTACTGCACATCTTTTTGCACCATGAGCTTGCTGTTTCATGTAACCCTATACATATGTGTAAAACGTGTTTAATCTAGTATTGTTGATCTTTTGATTCTAATATATTTAGAACTTGACTCTGCTTTTCACATTATTGCTTGTGATTTGCTCTATGCACTTCCTATACTTTGGTCTATGCAAAAGGCTCTGTTGCTAATGGGTCATTAATGCAGCATATAAAACCCTCAATACATGGCAAATAAATCCATTTTATTTGGAAGAATCCAGTTTTCCAGATTTGGAGGCCTCACTTTTGCATAGTGAATCTCACTCAAACGTTTGTAGATGAAACACCCCTCTTAAAGCCTGGATACTAAATTGAGTAATGTTATACACACACGTGGATGAAACTTGAGGCCCATGTTGTCATTACAAAGTTGAGGCCATCAATTACCTTGAGTGTCTTTTACACCATATACTTCAAACTGTCCCTTGTTCAGACACCCAGACATATATTTATCACGTCCTCAAACCAGTATATCTAGAAGTGCTGGTGGTGGCAAGTGTACTAATGTTGGCTCTGTGCCTTGCAAGCCTGTACAAGATAAACATGTATCACCTGGTAGAAGTCTTTACAGTTGGCACTGCCTCCCTGCTTCTGCCAGGACAGTTACAGTGTGGGGAGAGAGGCAGTGGTATAACACAAATGATGGAACCACCTGAAGAGTGTGATGAGGGGCACTCAGTTTCCCACATCTCACCTATATTCATAGACCTTGGACTGAAAGGGGGTCCTCTAAAGAGTGGGACCCCGTATACCCCAGGCACAGCTGGGTCTGTGTTACACACCTTAAGAAAGAGTAAATAGGCAATGCCAAATACTGGCACCGATACATGAGGGCATGTGTTGATGGATTCTGCGTCTTTAATTCCAGAAAAGGCAGTAATCTGACAGCCTAAATCAGTAGTAAGAACCTGATCGTTGGAGAAAGGGAACCGAACAGCCCACTGGGGAAAATCACCCACTAGATTCTGTCTGGAGAAAATAACCCTGCCAGTGCTAAATTCACCACTAGGGACCAACTCAATGCCACATATTTTGCCTTTATACAAAATAAGGCTGGCATCAAAAATACGATCAGGTCTGAGCTGTTGTTAAATAATATGAAAATCAGACCCTTCGTGAAGCGCAGGGTCACCCCATATCCACATAATGCCACAAGATTCCAGGCACAGCCCCCTTTATTAACATGTTTATTACTGTACACTAATATTTTTAGCTACTAGGATAAGCATTTTCCACCGGAAGTATGTCATTCATTTTTTTTAATTCATTAAGGACTTGCGGGTAAGCCCTGTCCTGGGGCCTGATTTATAATGTGGCCTGCAGGTTACTCTGTCATAAAGTGACAGATATACCGTCCGCCTTATTACAAATGCAATAGGATCAGACACCCTTGCAGCAAGTTAGACTGGACATCCATCACGTTTGTGACATTAAATCAGGCCCTAGGGCCGCCTAGGTTCATTGGAAGTATCCCCGGAATCTGTCAGGGTCTTCTCAGTAGCAAGTACTGCTTAAGGGTTCATTCCTTTTGTATTATTTGGTGTTGGTGACTGCTTCTGCTGAGTCAGGTATTTAACACCCGGGGATTTCCTACAAATATGCATTCTGCTTATAAGCCAAAAGCACTTTAAAGTCTCTGTTGTCTGTCCTTTGTGTTGCCCGGGAGTTTAGTTTATAAATCAGACCAGACAAAGTTTTCAAGGTCTGCATGTAACTGACATGTTTCGCCCAGTGTGGCTTGTGTCTCACAGGTCTTCTTTAAGGCTACGAGTAAATCAAAAGCAGTTGCATATTTAAGGAAGAAATAATGCCACTTTAATTGAAAATATTAAAGCCAGGGATCAGATAAAAAATCTAAGCAAAGGGAGTTCAAATGACTTCACAGCACCAATATACAGGTATTAAATACAGAAGACTGCTCTCCATCTCCAGGGCGCCAGGATGAAGGGCTTTGCCTGAGAAAAGGAGGTGTTGACCCAGCAGGCTCGGTGAGCAAGAAATACTGAGCCAAGACTTGTAATGGCGGATAGGGAAGAGATTATTAGAATCGAATCTACTTGCAGGCATGTGTATGGAAGTGCTGACAAAGTTTGGTGAATATTGCACGAATATCCTTAAAGCTGAAAGCCATTTAGACTTCCTGATTGATAGTTGGTGGAGATGGCTCATTGTCTGGAATCAATAACAGCAGGGTACAAAACCTCAGTTTCAGGATTTCTTTTATTTCCCTGGTTTTGGTTTCACAAAACCAGGAAAAGAAATTAGAAATATTTGTTCATCACAATGAGGGACTCTCCTATCCATATGAGAGTTGCTGCTTGATTCTACTCAAATGTGCCCTTGAGATGCTCCGAATAGCCCGGTGATAGGTCCAAAGCTTCTCCAAAGCCTATGCCAGTCAGTTAGCGATACGGATTGCTGGGGAGAGGGTGATGTTTTCCCTCCAGTGCTTTAACTTATTCAAAGTTTTCAAGCCCAAGGGTGTCAAATTGAAGAAATGGAATTCTTCTGCAAAAGCTAACCTGCCCAAGCTTAGGTAGAGCATTTCAGATGTGGAACCACCATAGGCTGTCCTTTAAATAATCTCAATATAAAGGAGAATCATGAAAGTACAAAAATGCACCCTCAATCATGATGTTACTCCTGTAGTGTGTGCAATATATCACCTCCAAAGAATTTGGAGAGACCACTGTATATTACAATTTCTAATACGGCGATGACATTGTGTTTGAAAGTTTGATATGATTTAATATAAAAATGTATGATTATCTATAATGCCTGTAGGATAAATCATACACGGTCTGCTCTTTTTTTATCCCAAAAAAGTTATTTGTCACACATAGTCCAAAAGAAAATATATTATCTATTAGCCAATACATATTAATTTTCAAACCACAAGATCTTCACATCTTTAAAACTGCACTTTCTTTAACATAAATCATGTAAATATTGAAGTAACATTGGAGCACATCAATAACATTGAGGGATTTGTCACCAGCAAAACAGAGTATTTGGAGTTTAGGTGGATGTAAGCGTGCTTTACAGACAAAGCAAGATTAAGGGTGTGAATGCCCTCATCACCGAAACCAACTCCGAATAATCCTTCCACCCTTTCCAACGCTACCGAGATCCTTGCCTAAATTACTGGGCTGCATGTTAAATATATGCACAGGCTAAGCTTTGATTGCTGCCACCCCTAATTATCTGATTTTAGGCTCCTTTAGTGACTCTACGCCTGAGTCGCCATATTGCGTCATGTGTATAATGCATATCTTCCGTGTGTATGTCTTGTATACACAGGGGTCCAGCTGAGGTACAAACTTAATATCAAAAACTTATCAGGGTAGTAGGGCCTGCTCTCATTCCCCGGCCTCATTTACCGGTTGGGGAAAATCGGTATCCTAACAAAGGAAACCTTATCAGGGAAACCACTGTAAGGACCTGACACTCAGTAGTGTAGCCAGGGTGTCATGGACCCTAGTGCAAGGCAGAAAATGGGCTCCCTGGCTCCTGTTTGAATTATAAAATATAGCAGTAATCAGGGTTGAGTGGGATCCTCAGGACTCTCTGTGTCCTGGTGCCAAGACACATGCTGCACCAATGGAAGCTATGCCCCTTCTAACACTGGTGTTAACAGTGGTGGAGGACCCCCCAATTTAGGGTGGCCCCCCTCATGCAGGTCCCACTGGCTACTGTAGTTGGCAGGGTATGCCCAGACGTGGGTCTCTTGCTCACTTTGTCACTGGAATCAAGCTAACCTGGCTGATGAGGGGTGTTAACCCGAAACCGGTCCCAGGTTGCTTGTTTCCGGTTCAGGGAAGACCTGGCTTGGCAGTTTGGGCTGGACTGTTCCCATGAGGCACATGGTCAAGACTGATTTGCATATATCTTGAGTCTGAACTGAGGTGGTAAAGTGAGCTAAAGAATGATGATGGATTCAACCCAGATCTGTGACTGGGGGTGAGTGTCTGAAAAGTTTCAGCGCTCCAACCATCCTCTCCTTGTGTTTACTGCAGGAGACCCACCATCAGTCATGATCCTGCCAGACAGAAAAAGTCCCCAAATGTCTCCCATGAGGATGAAGAAAACTTAGGAACATTAGTTATATTTTCTCCAAAGATGTACCACTCTCAGCGTGTCTGCCTTTGGAAATGACATACGTGATTGTAGGCCCAATAGACAGCTATGGCATTGAGGACCTTCCATCAATGTTAATTTATCCTGCAAGAGCCACATTATGGAGAAAAAGTCCTCCGACATGTCCGGCATCTTTTAAATTGGTGCCCTGGATGTAGTTTGGATGCAAAGATGCTACATTTGCAGCCCCAGCCTGCGAAAACTATTGAAGGTTTTATACAAAAGAGATGAATTAGTCCACAAGTACTGAAGATGTCCATGCAGGCAGTGTTTAATGGCCGAGTCTGCCGGTGCACTGTGTAACACTGTCACACTGTTGCACAATCAGGGTGCTATATTTATTTTATTTGTTTAATTTAAAAGTTTTATATAGTACGAACAAGACCCATTGGGGTATCAGAATGCTTTACAAGTGAACGAAAAATAGAATAGACCTATGTAACAAACAACAGGGTGGGCAGAAGTGTCAGGGTAGAGAAGCTCAATGACGGCAAGGCATACATAATCATAAACAGTCTAAGCAAAATATAGTTTAGAGCAGGCATGGAAAAAAAGGGAACAATAGTAACCAAAGCATGTTACAAAGAGGTAAAGGGGGGGCCTCAATCAAATACAATAAAAAGCCAGGTAAAAACAGAGAGGGGGCGAGTTTTTGAGCACGTATAAGGCAAGGGAATTCTAGGGCAATGATTTATTTATCAGAAGCACTTTAACTTCCTTTTTTAAATTAACGGTTATGGGGATCATTAAGATTTCCTGAGGAAGGGAGTTCCAGATTCTTGGGGCAATACCTGAGAAAGCTCGATCATAAGTTTTCGTTTTTCTGAATTTCTGAGTTTTCAGCAGAAGGGTGCTGGCACTTCTGGAGGATCTTGAGCCACCAGATAGGGCAAGGTTTTGTGTGAGGCATAGTGGGGTGTTATAATGTAAGGCTTTATGAGTCATGCAAGAAATTTTTATTTGTATCCTTGCTTCATAAGGGAGACAATTTAGGTATTTCAGCTCCAGTGTGATATGGTGGTATCTTTTTGAGCCAGTGATGCGTCCAGCAGCAGAGTTAAGAGAGGTTCTGAGTGGAGCCATCTTCGATCTCAGGAGTCCACAGAGGGTTGCACTTCCATAGTACAACATGGAGATCACCAGATATTGCAACGCGGATTTGAAGTCATTGAGGGGGAGAAATTTTTTTTTTCCTTAGTGAGTAAAATTTTGTGGCATGTTCAGGCTCATGTTGAGCATTATGCCCACAGACCTGGTGGATTCAATGATGTATGGTATGCAGTTAAGAGCTGTTAGCTGATTCATCCATTCACTGATGACAGATTAATGATTAGGTGTGGCGATTAAAAGGAATTCCATTTTCAGAGCATTGAGTTTGAGATGATTTAGAGTCAGCCAGTGTTGGGCTTTCAGTAGGGTGTTGTTAAGGGAACTGATATCACAATGGGAGGGAGGCTTTCAGGTACAGTTGGGTAGACATGTGATATTTTAGTAAAAGGCTCCATGAACAAGTTGAAAAGAGTTGGAGAGAGTGTGAACCCTTGTGAAACCCCAAGGTTGACTAAGGAAGGGTTAGAGAGAGATTGATTGACCTTGAATCTTTGAGTTCTATTGTGGAGAAAAGATGCATAAAAAAGCTATTCAACTCTTGACAAGGTAATCTCCTCATGGTGCCATGCTGCAACCTTTTTTGGTCTCTCCTAAACAGCACATGCGCTGTACTGAGAATGTATTGTTTACGGTTCAGTATTGTTTGCGGTTCAGTATTCAAGGTTACAACCCAACCACAGCATGCCATTAGTTGTTTCGTTGTCACTCTTATTTGCAAACTTTTGATTGCTTAGCTCCTGTAGGCGTCCCTTCCGTTCTTGTGTTAGCTCTTTCCTAGAGTATGGACCAAGCACATGAGCTCTTCCTCATCTTCGTTTTCCCTTGTTTTTCGAAATGTTATAAGCATTTCAGCATTATTCCTGAAAGTGCAATGTGGTATCCTACTGTTAACATAGGCATACAGCTTCTTCTTTATGTTGCTTATAGCTGCCTTCTTTATTGAAGCTTTAGTTACTTTCAATCACAACTTTACTACTCTACACCACTCTAATCTATGCTATGCTGCTTCACTCCACTCTCTGCCACTCTACATCACTCTCACTCCCCTCTACGCCACTCCACTCTACTCTACGCCACTCAACTGTATGCCACTCTAGACCATTCCACTCCACGCATTGCCACTACATGGCACTCTACATCACTCCACTCTATGCCACACTACTCTATGTCATCCCACTCTAAGGAATTCTACTTTATGCCGTCCTATTCTATATTCCACTCTACATCATTCTACACACTCCACACCACTCTATCTTATGCCACTCTATGCTTGCTCCACTCAACTCCACCCCACACAATGCCATCCTACACCACTCCTCTCTACGCCACTCTGCTATATGTCACTCAATGCCACTCTGTTCTGTGCCACTCCGTGCCACTTCACCACCTTTGCACTGCTTTCTTTTTATAATTAGTTTTCAAGGTTTATGGCTACTTTCTTAAAGCCTGGGTGTCTGTTGGAAAATCTAAGTGCTAGTGGGCGAAAGTGAAAAATGGCAGTGGTTAATGTGTCAAGAGGCCGCTGCAATTTGCACCACTCATTGTCCCTCTACGTGCTGCCAATGACAGAATCAACACAACTACTAATCAACACACCCTACAAGTTTGACATTTATGCTATTCCAGGCCCGAAAGCTACAACAATGGCTTTAGTAGCAGATAGTAGTCAGTTTTAATGTTCATTGAAATAATAAACAACTGTTGTTGTGTTAATCTCTAATTTAGAAAAAAACACTGCAGACTGTCATAAGTGCTGGTGTTGACAATTAAGTTCCAGTGCCGAGCACTGGAAATCTCAAGCTCAAAGTAAGCACTGGAGAAAGGCAATTATAGCAGGTAAATTCCGGTAATTCTACCTTTTAGCACAGCTTCTTTTTGGCAACACCTGGGCAGAATTTTGTTTATGGCAAATGAATCTTGTGTAAATACCTGCATTACGCATTATGATAGTTACACAAGATGCCAGGTATTAAGCCATTATGCCACATCTTGTAGATTTCTAGGGTAACAATCCTATTGCTGGAAAAAAATAATTGCCAGGGACCAAGGTATGGCTTAGGATGCACTTGCAGCTTTCACCACTCACTACTACCGTGCGAGTGCTGCAAAATGCCAGTAACAATGGCCAGACAGCGCCACCATGTGTGGTTGACTGTCCTGAGATAAGTACGGGTAATAAGAATTGTCAGTGGCCACCTTGTTACAAATTAAGCACTGCGTGTTCCTCTGCAGGCTCAACAGTGGCTCCACAATGACTTGGAGGGCAAGGTGAAAAATAGAAACAGACTGGAAAAACTCAGCAACCTCATCAGGAAAAAACGGAGAACCAGAAATAACCTCTGAAGATCAAACAGGCCAAGAGTACACAGGAACTGAAGAGCAGTTTAACAAGGACCCAGTATGTAGTTGAGTATTCGGGGCGAGCAACACGCCAACAGTAACAAGCAAAGCTATAAAGCAAACATTGAATGCCGCAACGCATCTGCTTACATACTGTTAATGGGGGCATGACCTGAATTGAAATGAGCAAACAGGAAGCAATGGATGACTTCCATCTTGCCTTGGTCTTGCTCACTTATTACTAGCACTTCCTGTGATTCTTGCCAGTAAAAACTTGGACTGGACTTAGGATGTGAGGATTCAGTCTGAAGAAACATGTGGCATGGGCTTGGCCCAGTGCCTGCCTAAAATCATTCTCCACAGCTCCTTTGCACTTTCCCCTTATGATGCCACAGATTGCCAAGAACTGCATGTCTCAGCGGCTGACTGAATTCATGCAAAGAACACGGTGGTACCTGTGGTGCCCCCAAAATACCAAAGGGATCACCATCAGCTTCATATAGAAGAGAGGACCCCCCCCCCCATACCTAGGACCCCTCTTCCCACAAGGATAAACTTGACCACGAAAACACTCATGGCCTGATTGTGAATTGGACAGACAGACAGTCAGGGCTGGACTGGTTACTGGGTGTTTCAGTGGGCTAGCAGGGTGGGGTCAGTTTCACTGCTAAGGGAGTGTTTCTGTTTTTCCTGGGGACCCTCCGGGTATGTTCCTACATTCAGTGCTTCTACATAAAAAATGCAAAGACATATGGTTTTAAAGAGTAAATCTGGCACACCCAGCTAGAGTAACCCCAGGCTCCATCAGCGTTGGCTGACAGCAGAACAGGCAGTGGGGGATTGGAATAAAGCCTAGAATAGAAAGAATTTAAGGTGAGTTTTTGAAAATGCTCTTATGTCACCAGGAAGATTTTTGAATGAGAAAGAGTTTGCCTGAACAGTGTACTGCTGAGTTCGTGTCACATACAATTACATGCCAAGACCCAGACTTACTAAAGTTAGGCAGCACAGCCCTCCATGAAAATATGCTTGGCTGCCCGGCATAAAAAGAGAAACAATGTGCATTGCCTTATTTACAAATAATGCTATGTTGATGGTGTCACCGGCTGAGCTTGCGCTAAAAAGTATTTTGGGATGACACTATTCATTCCGCTGTGGCTTTACGACTAGTTAGTGTTGCCTTGTGTGGGATTTGTACTCATGGTTCACTCTTCAGTACAAATAAACGTGAGGCCAAAGCCCATGGGCAAGCTGCATACATTGAGTAAAATCATGGAAATTACATGTTACATGGAGAAATATCACCCTTGTTTGCAGCTGATTTCATGTGGGGCTATGGTTGCACACAGAGTCAGGTCGTGATGTCTTTGTAGACTTGGCTTTGCTTGAAGAAATATGGGTGCACTCACTGCTTCCGTCCGCTTTGCCCTCTTTTCATAAATAAAGAGGGCAGAGTCCGAGAGGAGTAAAGCGCAATCTGGCAGTACTAGGAGGGCGGATCTCACAGAACAGTGTGTGGGCTGGTGTTGTGGCTGTGTGTGGTCCTGTTTTATGGTCCGGTGGGCCGTTTTTTTACTGTTGGTTTCTCTTATATTAAAACAAATATTGCCTGCCACACAGGGCTTTATGTGGGATGAAAAAATGGGGGGTCTCTCAAAGGGGCGTGGCCACTAAATAGGGGCGTGGCTTTTAAACACTTGCGCTAAAAAAAAAATTGTATAGTGTGCCGCCCAACTTGTATTTTGCTGTTTCTTTCATTGCATCCAGATATCTGATACAATAGGTAAGATCATACCTACAACAAGTAAGGACTATTGGCTTTGTCAACGGTTATTAGTTACATAAGATAAATAAGCTGCAACTATATCTTGTTACATATAATATTGAAAAAGCTTCCAATTAAAGCCCTGTTGACCCTACCACAATGTTGCTGCTCTTGCTTTTCAGAAAGAGAAGGGAAATCCAGAAAGAAAATGATTCTTTAAAGGATTTCCCTTCCCCCACAACGCTCACCTGGCATGACATCATGCGTAACTTCTCCGCTAGTGAGAAGTGAGCAGTTTGGGCAGCGCACATCCATGTTCTAGTCTCGAAACGGGTCTCTATCTGGCTGTTTTGTGCCTTGGCACTTTTTTCCGGACTGCAGTGACAGTAAACTGCTGTCTCTGCAGTCTGGAAAAAAACGGACCGCCTGTGCCAGGGCTCAAAACAGAGCCCGATAGAGCTCCGTTTCGAGGCCTCTTTTAAAAAACTCCCGGTGCTCAGACCCCTTGAGACCCGGCCCACTTAAAGCCCTGCTGCCACAAGCACAAATGCATGCAGCCTTCCTTACCTTGCAAGATACCTATACAGCGTGTTTTTGCAAGTGTAAAGCTGCTCTGATTTGCAAGTGTGGGCCTTTTTTTATCTATCTGATTCACTAATGAGGGTCACTTTTATTTTGGTGGCCTTGCCTATTTTCTGTCTTTGTCTGACCCTGGGGTTGGCACCCTATGACTCAAAGCAGTTTTAGAGTTTGGTGGAGAGGGTACTCTGTGGCAGTGGCAACGGAGTACCCTCGCGGCCCAACTGAACATCCGCCCACCTTATTTAGTGTCGGGCAGACCTTTACTATGTTAACGGACAACAACTCTGTCTCCACCATTGACATAAACCTCCAATTGCCCAACAGAGTAAAGGCCATTGGAGGTTTGGCTGTCCATCAATGCCAGATAAAAACCTAGTGGTAAGCAGCAGTGAATACTGCATAAAAAACTGCTTTGCCATTGAAAAAAAAACTACCATGGTAAGGGCGCATTGTTTTTCTCATTTTCTAAAGCAAAATACCACTTTGGGTTTTTGTTTTTGTAAAATAAAATAGAAACATTGCAGTTTGCCATGCGACTCCGTCCTGTTGACACTGCTCTCTGTCAAACTTACAATGCTTTGACAGGAACCACAGTGACAGTGGTTCCTGCCAGTGCTAGGGATGGCCACTGGGCCGGCCGACATCTCAAAATGTATCAGGTGGGGACTCTGCCAGGGCAATGGAGTACTTTACTCCATCGCCCGAAGAAGTAAAACCTTTGCCTCTCAAATAAAAATGAGGCCAAAGTATCTTTACTACTGAAGCTGTATGGTACAGCTGTTTGCACTTCTTGGTATTATAGAATCCCAATCAAGGTCATGAGAATGCCTGTGTAATAAGTTTGCAGTTCATCTACATAGAATCATCATAAAGAAAGACACCTCTCTTGCTTTAAAATCCCTCAAAATACCACAGATTCTTTGATAAACCTCCACATCAGTTAGGAATCAACTCTAGGGGCTCTCATTGCAGGAACTAGCAACCAGACCTTTTCTGATGCCAGCTGCACGATAAGCTAAAGTCAGTCAGAGTTGTAATGCAGGCTCATGTAACGCAGGGGGCCACCAACCCTACAAGGGTCTTCCAACCCTTCTGGGGGCCCCATTCAGCCCAAGGCCAATGAATGTCTGTGAGTTATGGGCAACTCAGAGGCTCTTCATCCCATTCTGCGAAGGTCCTCTCATTTTGCGTTATGCCACTGGGGTCAGTAAAGTTATCCCTATATCCCCTGATTGACAAATTGAGTTTCATAATTACTGCTGCAGTATATGGTGGTCCACTTGTCACAAGTTTGAACCCCAGCTAAGCAACCTTGTTTTGAGGTTGGTAAACTGGGTACTATCACATTGGGTAATATTAGCGCCTATTGTTTAAAGTGCCTAAAAATTACAGTAGTGCAGTAAGCATTGATATTTAGAATACATTTTTAATATGTGCATTGTAACTGTACCAGCTTGATCTCACTGAACCAGCATGGTGAAATCCTTCTGCTTCTGGGTGAAATGTTGCAAAAGGTGAAATGTTGCAAACATGCATTGCGCTGTACTTTGTTCTCCACGCTAATGGGCACCACCGAAAAAAACATGGGGTGTGGTACTGGTCCCGGCGTAAGCTGCTGAGCAGTAGCATTGTAATGATAAAGCAGGGTGAGGTGAGCTGTGATTACTGAGGAATCCAGACAGAGGAGGCAGAGCTGACAGGCATTCCTGTGACACAAAAATGTCAGCTTTGATTTATGTTAAAAAGATTTTCATCTTTTGTCTTGTCTTCCAGTCCACACCCAGAGCTATTCCTCGCAAAGTACCGCCCCTTTCAGGGTCTGGCTGGAGACGGCTTTAGTTGGTTAGATATCTCGGCACGTTTATCAAGAAGTCACGCAGTGCATAAGCCACCTTGCTGCACTGCTCTGTGTGATAGGTGAAAGGAGAGGAATGTGCTGTGTTTAACATTATACAGCGCATTCCTGTCTTTTGTACTTGCGCTGGCGCACATTGCGTTGCCTACTACCAATGCAGGCACCCTTGACCAAGGGTGCCTGCGTTGTAAGCAGTATTGTTTTTGTGCAGGTAGGGGCACCTTACTGCACAAAAATAATCCTCGGAGGCATTTGAAACTTTTAATTTGGACGGCAGAATGCAGCACACATAAAAAGAGGAAAAAACAAGGAGAAATAAAGATATTTATCCTGGTTACGTCTCACCTGGGGAAGTGTATATATTTTTGACGTATTCCCAGGTCTGTTACGAATTTGAAAATCTGGGAATGCATCAAAATCCATGGGTGGATGCGTGGGAACACCCTCGGTCCACCCAGAGAACACTTCCCTGGGGCAGAGTAGTGCATTGCAGCGAATTGCGCTGCATTGCGTTACTCTATATTTATCAAAGAAATTATAGGTGGTCTTGATTGGCTCGATTAATCTAACTTAGATGTTGCATCGCCCTTGCACCCCCTTGCGTGATGCAAGGGCAACCCAACTCTTTGATACATGTGCCTCCTCCCATCATCAATAATTGAAAAAGTATAATGAGATTAATTTATCCTGAAAGAGGGGGCTTTGGATCAGACCTCCTCAGAAATGTACTTGAACGTGCCTTTCATGACTGGGATGGGTTTTCAAGGCTGAGGCATTTTAATGATAGTTATATTGTCCCATTTGTATTTCCATTGGGCTTTTGTTGATGGCGATGAAGAAGTCCATTTGGTAAACGGCAGATGAACGTGGCAAGTAGCACCATACACTGATCTAACTTGCACTATGATTTTTTTGTGTTTGCAATCAGACTGTATTGTACATACAGCTTAAACAAACAGTGCCATTAATTCTTAGGCTCTGTTTCTGTCATATCTTTCTTTTATTTCCACCCTTTTTCCCATGTTTTAAACAGTAAAACAACTCGTTTGCAATAGCGCATCTTTCGTACATGGGTACCCAATAGAAACTGAATTAAGCTAAAAAAAAAAGCACCCTGTTATCATGAATGTCACAATGTGACAGTGAAAAAAGAAAGGCTTGAACTAAAACAGCTTTTACAATGATTTGAAAAAAAGCCAAATATGTGGTGACATGCGTGCAAACAGGCTTTCTGAAAAATCCAGCAGAAATTGATATTTTGTCTCTGTGTCACTTCTACTGCCACTTTGTGATTCGATACTAAAAGCAAAACTGCAGTGAGCTATACAGTGGGCTTTTATAACAAGACATTTAGGCACATCGGTTTTCTTAAAGATGGATCAAAAGTGGCATTCTGCCCAGGGCTGTTCACTATCGCCTAACCTTTTTGCCTTGGCAGTGGACCCCTTTACTAGCACACAACTAGAATCCATCATCCCATAGGTGTCCAGTTTAGATCCAGTAAAATCTTCTTATCAATGTACACTGATTACATCATGCTTATTGTAAAAAATAAAAAAACATCTATGATCTAGGCTCTGTCATTGACGAAATAGCGGAATATGGCAAATGATATGACCTTAATATAAATTGGTCTAAATTGATGTGGATGCCACTAACAAGAGCCACACAGACTCGGTTCCCCTGTACCCCCGAAGTGGCTGACAGACCCTATTCGATACTTAGACATCCAGTATCATTGGGAACTACGGACCTGCATCAAAGAAAAATATGGGAAATGCATGACCAGCCTCAGTAAATTAGCAGACAACTGGATTAAACTGCAACTAATCATGGCGGAACAGGTGGCAGACATGAAAATGCCACGCTACCCCAAATTACACTACCTGTTCCACAACATCCCAATGCTTCTGAATAGAGCTTTCTTCGATCAGTTGAGCTCTCTGGGGCTTGATTGGCTTGGGCGGGATACGCCACCCTGGATTGCATCATACAAACTAGAGATGCTCCACAATAGTGAGGATTTGCCACACTACACTTGGAATGACGCTGTCTGGCAGCACAGGTTCAATATTCACACCCATCTATCTGCTTCTAGAAGTGAGACTTTCTGGCCTTGACCAGTTGCGCACAGCCATGCTCTCTAAACTCTGCCGCCCAACCACAGAGATCCATACAGTAGAATATACTAGATGGGGTTGGTCCTGGCTAGCGCCAATATCAAACATTCAGGCGCTGTACTCTCCACATTGCCCATTTCCCCAGATTATCCTTGACCTCTGAACCTGGGCTAATCAAAAACTCGAGGAGGGGGGACCTGAAGCCTCTGGGGACATATTCTCTTAGGGATCTTTTTATCAGGCACAAGCTTCATTCGTGGAATCCCAGGCAAATTGCTGGACACGATTATTTACCAAGACCTGCAGTACACTATAAAAGTAATCTACCCTAGGGTGCCCAATGTACCTGCAGAGTGGGCATTGTTCACTCTGGTTGCCACGAACTCCAGTACAGCTTGTCCTCTGATCACATATACATAAAACTACTCATTAAGCAAGCACACAAGCTCACAATAATCTGACTATGAAGGGCACATGGGACCATGACTTGGGGTATAAGATTACAGCCTCACAGTTATTGTATTGTTTCCAGCAGATCAGAGAGGTTTCCCAAATGGTACATTCAGAAAGAGTCACCTCAAATGTATTCATAGAGCCTGACACACTGCAGTTTATGCTTATTTTGCTCTAGACTAACAAACGCTGCTTACTGCTGGAGCTGCAGTGCTCCAGATCTGGACATCTTGCTCAAGGTTTGGGCCTGCCCCACAATTCAGGCCTACTGGAAGAAAACATTGGAGGTGGAACAGGAAATTATTGCAGTTACCACTATTCTCAATACTTACGCTACTGGGATATTTCCAACCTGTTCCGCAAATTTATGGCTATTGCTTCATTACTATGCAGAAGTTGAATAACTATGCGCTGGCAAAAGAAGGCTGCACCTAACTATGCAGGTTGACTGAGCGACATGACTACCTACAGCGAACACTCTGATATTTATGGAGAGCTTCTGAAGAGTGCGCCCCACCTCTTGATATAGGGATCCCTCTACAAAGGTTGTATGACAGAGGCACACAAGGCTAAACCACACATGCCTTTACTACGCTGCCTAAACTACCAATGTGTTTGAACAACGAAATTCCTTTATCAAGCAAGTCTTTACCACTCATGCCTTTACCAAGAAATGGTAAAGGCGTATCTGGTATAGGGATGTGTGATAAATATCACACCCTATGCCACCTGCTCTTATCCCTAACAACTACCCTGACCCCCTTGAGCACTAAAAACTACAGCGACCCCACCCTGAGCCCTAAAAATGTAACCCAACCCCCCGAGCCCTAAAAACTACCATGACCCCACCCTGAGTCCTAAAAACGAACCCAACCCCGGGCCCTAAAAACTACACTCACCCCCATGCCCAAAAAACGACACTGGCCCCTCCTTGAGCCCTAAAAGCAACCCTGCACCCAGCCCTAACCCTGAGCCCTAAAAACTACTGCAATCAATAAAATCTACCCCATCCCCCAAAATCTGACCCTAGCACCACATACCTCACTGCGTCCTCTTTCAAACCTTCCTGTTCCTGGCCTTGCTATCTCAACATCTAGGCCGCGCATTGCCTTAACCACGCATATGCGTGGCCAAGGCAAATGCATGGTTAAAGCAAGCCTGGCTGTGCTTGCATTGGAAAGGCACGCGTAGCACTGCCCACGTTGTTTAAACTGTTTCCCCTCTGCAAACCTACCCTGCAGAACATTTTGGTATAATCATATAACTGGACGAGGTGATCACTATGAAAGGTTAAGTAATACAGCTCCCCTTGGGCAATTGCACATCCGGGAGGGGTAGATTGTCCTCGATTTGCCACACTCAATTGTACTTACTATCACTCAGTTGAACTATAAATGCTGTTAAGAACTCATGCAGTACACTCTGTTCGCCTGTATTATGCCGCTTTGTTAGTGTTAAAAAAGAAATTAAAAATAAGAAAATGTAAATCTTTGAAAGTTTTCTCTCAGAAAATATGCTATTTTCGTTTTCCAGTGAATGTACAAGAATTGTTACTGTGGGTTACATTCTTTAAAACACTCATGTACACGTATGCCTCATCTAAACTTTAGATGCATGGTGGAGGAAAATCCCAGCTGCTAATTGACTGGGTTGTGGAGGGGCAGCAGAGCAGAAGTTGAGGTGGGAGACAGTAGCGTGCAGCGGTGGAACAGAGGTAAGTGCAGGGGCAGGGGGGTTGGGGCAGATCGACAAATTGTTTTGGAGAAGGTCCCAGGCAAGGTGACTCAAACAGCAGTTGCTTCGGAAGCCTTCGGTGGAAGCCTTAAATGGAAAGAAGAAGAAGGGTACTATAGGGGTTCACCTGTAACAAAGCAGGAAAAGTGCAAAAGGACCCAAAAGGTGATGACACTTAGCAAAGCAAAAGCACGGACAGGCCAAAAAATACATAAAAAGGCCGATTTTAGCAACATGGGCAAAGAGGATATCCATGTCTTTGAAAGAGAAAGGAAATGTAAAAGACGCTCATGGCTACACCACCCGATGTAAAAAAAGAATTACAGAGGGAAAACCAACCCCCAGCCACAACTCCGCAGCAGCAAAGTAGGCTGGGGGGGGGGGGGGGGGGGAGGGTAAGGGCGGAGCCTAGGTTACAAACTCAATTAAAGATTTTGAGGGGAAACATTTTAAAGGAAAGGGTATGAAAGTAAAAGAACCGAGCACAAGAGAGAATCTGTTAACTCCAGCCAACCTGGCACCCCAGGAGCGAGCCTAACCAAATCAAAGTCAATTTAACCTTTCCGGACTCTTTCTGGACCCAAGGCTGTCCTCATCTCCTAGATTCTCTACCTCTCTGAGTATTCAAGACATAGTGATTGAGGGACAAATCGAGGAATCGGAAACAGACGGTGAGGGACAGAGTAATATCCATCGTATAAAAGGATATATGGATAAAAAGGTGGATGCAGAAAATTCCCAGGGCAAATTGAACGATATTTCAGGACCCTCTTTGTTTAATTTGGATGTAACAGGTACCTCTAGCGTCTCTATGCTGGACGCTATGTTAATTCTACAAAAATCTTTGCAAGGGTTGCTAGAGGTAGCAGTAATGAATAACGAGGTTTTAAAAACCCAAAGAGATCAGTTCGATATCATGATACGGGAGCTGAAACAAATCAGGAAGCTTATGCCCTTCATAGTTAGACCAGTTGGTGAGGCCTACCAAGAGGGGGATAGGCCTCGGCAGGAAGGCGCAGTGCTGGAAGCCCCACTACAGAACGAACGGCATAGTGTATTTATTTCTCAGCACCCAATGATCATAAAAAAACAGGGGCGAAAGGAGGAGTTATAAGCAGCGTATCCCACTCCAAAAGAGTTGGGAGAGGAACTCTAGAAAGGGCCAGGCTCCATTACAGCAGGGGTTATGGAAGGAAGTAAGAGAAGAAGAACAAGTGCTCGTAAGAAAGGAGGTAAGGTTAGCCCCATTAAAGGTAAATGATTTAGGAGAAGGAACATCCGTTAGTAACACAGAAGGCGAGGAAAGAAAGAAAAAAGGCCCAACGCAAGTAGGCACAAGAATCATTAGAGGCCATATGGAGAAAGGCAAGGAGCTACTTCATCAAGGTAGAAGCAAGTACAAGATCAAATGGGGGCCCCCATGACGCAGAGACAAAATGTAATAAGGACCTGTTGGTATTCTTGGAGCTGATCGGCAGGGGTAAAGAGAGGAAAAAAGTGAGGAAATGAGTTCCTTTAAACCGATCACAGCTGCTTTCCTCCTTATCTAATTGTGAAAGCTTATGGAATATCGGCAGAGAGGGTCTTAGAGATGTTAGCTTTCCCTTAAATTGTAAGGGGACAGATGTAACCAAGGTTTTACTTTACTCTAGACTAGTAAAGACTACAATAATAAAAACAGAACATGAGCTTTATAAGGAAGGGATCAGACTAGTATAAAGGATAGAATTGCAAGTTTATAATAAGGATGAAAGATCATTCCTTATAAACCATGCAGGGCTGGGTCGAAGGCAGGTTAAAAAGGATGATCTTGAAATCACCATAAGAGATAGGGAAAGTGAGAGAGACAATGAAGGATTCCTAGCAGGAAACAGATATAGAGTCCTAGCATCCCCAGCATATGAGGGAGACGGATGCCTAAGTGAGATAGATTAGGATCCTGGGTCGTCGCACAGCCTAACCATACTTTCCTGGAATATAAATGATTATAATAGAATAGCGAATCAGGATAGCTTCTAAAAGGCAATTGACAGCAACAAGATTATTTGTTTGCAGGAGACCTGGCTGTGCGATGAAACCCTAGTAATTGAGGAGTTTGCCCATCAGAAGAAGGTTGCAAAAAAGAATCGCTTTGGTAGACCCTCAGGAGGGCAACTGACGCTGGTTTCATCTAAGATTGCCAGGAAGGTGGTACTTTTAGATGTAAAATGCAAATGGGCGATAGAATTTAGAGTACTGTTATCGAACTCAGACCATCATTTTGAAGACATAGTTATTGTAAATGTATACATCCAGAGGGGTGGAAGAGAACAATTATAAGGTTGAAATGGGAAAATTAAATGAGGATTTGTTAAATCTAGCTAATAATTATCAAAAAGATGTATTGTTTGTGATGGGTGATTTCAACCACAGGCTAAACCCATGTAGGACCTACTAATGGTGCAAGGAATTGTTGATTTCACATACAATTAGGAAAGCCTTATTTCCAAGGGGAGTTATGTCAGTATATGATGTGTCTCTAGGTCAAATGCTTGACGCCTTGGGATTGGTCTGTGTGAATGGCAGATAGGACACAGATAGACCAGCAAAGCGCACCTTCAAGTCAGGCCAGAAACTCTGCCCAATAGACTATGTGTTTGCACATGCCTGGAACTTTGATCTAATTAAGCGCTTTGAGGTGGTAAATGTGGAAGGAAGTGATCACTACCCCCTGAAGACAGAAGTATATGGTACAAAGAAAAGACAAAGAGACACTGTGCTACAGGTCCACGTTGATTACCCAAGACGCCTTACAACTTGGAAATCAGAGGATTTTATAGAAAAGCTAGCAGCCTTACAGCAGACACTTATGTTGGAAAATGTTCGGAATTCTTATGATATTGTCTGGTTCGAAAATATTATTAGGCAACTGCTGCAATGTATAAGGGTAAAAATTTAATTTAGAAAACCAGGGTGTGGGAGCAAAAACCAACCACAAATTATAGAGGAAATGGTTCGATGAAGAATGTCGTAAAGCTAAAGCAAGTATCAGACACTGAGAAAGAAGACTTAGGGTAAAGTACAATGTAGAATTGCTTTACCGCCTCCAGAACAAAGGAGAACATATAAAATGATGGTAAGAAATAAAAAAAGATCCTACAAAGAAAGCTGCTGGGTTAAATTACTTACTGCAATAGATTCTAAAGATTTGAAAGGCTTCTGCAAATTGGTCGAAGAAAGCTCAGGGAAACCTTTAGGTTCCCTGAATTGTGTGGTACCAGAAGATGACTGGGATGCTTACGTTATGTTATGTTATGTTATGTTATGTTAAGCGCATTTATTAGGCGCACAGATGCTCCAGCGAAGGAGCGTCCTGGCGCCTGTTACTTGGGGAACATTTATGGTAATTGGAAATAAAATTACGGATCAATTTCAAAATTATGGCTAGGAGTGAAGAAGGAAGTTAAGGATCAGTTTACCACCAGCAAGGTTAAAAAAACATATCTAATCCGACATTGACTCAAGCAGCTGGCCCAGATAACCTCGAGGCAGCGATCATAAAAGATAGGCCTGAGTGGTGGGCAGACTTCTTTTCAAAAAAAATTCTGGGGATACTTAATACAGTTATCATACCAGAAAACTGGAGAGGTGCAATTATAAGACTCATCCATAAAAAAGGATACATAAATGCCCCAAAGAACTATAGATTAATCAACCTTTTAGATATAGGTGAAAAAGTATTTGCCAAAATAATCTTGGAGAGGCTTAAGGAGTGGGCAGAAGTAAACCAGATCGTGCCCCCCGAGCAGGGGGATTTAAGGAGGGACATTCAATGGTTGATCACTGCTTTGCACTCTGGTCAATTGTGCGGAAGTCCATTGAGCATATTGGAAGTCTGTACTGCTGCTTAGTGGACTTCCGAGCAGCGTTTGATTTAGTGGACAGAGGGAGGCTGTAGGAGATGCTGATTGGTTATGACTTACTAAGTATGATACAAGAACGTCATACTTCCAACTGGGCACAAGTAATTCTAGACACAGAGGGGAGCCTGTCTCAGAAAATACAGATTGGAAATGGGCTGAGACAGGGGTGTGTATTTGCCACTCTACTATTTTCCCTATTCATTGCAGATTTACCCTCAGTTTTATGCAAAGAAAGGGGGGCCAGCCCAAAGGTAGATGGGAAACATATCTCTTGTCTATTATATGCAGATGATCTAGTAATAGTAGACCAAACAGAGGTTGGGCTACAAAGAAAGCTGAACAGTTTTAACAAATATTGTGGGCATAAAAAACTTGTAGCTAACATGGACAAAACAAAGATCATGAGATTTGGAAGAACGAAAATAAGGTTCTGTTGGTACTTGGGTTCCACAAAGTTGGAAATAGTAGATGAATTCAGGTACCTTGGCATGTGGTTTCAGAAAAATATGAACTGGTCTACCCACCTCGAAGCATTGAAAGTAAGGACATCAGCTTTGGTTGGTGGTTTATAGAAATTTAATGGAGTATACGGGGAAAAGTCTGAGAGACCAATGTTAAAAGCATATACAGCTATGGTTCCACCAAAGTTCCTATATGGAGCCGAACTTCTATACTTGAGTGGGAAAAATGGATTGGATGGAGAAGAGGGAAATCTTATTATCTTTGCCCAAATCTTATTATCTTAGCCCAAATCCTCAATGGTGCAAGTAAGATTCTGGCAGCGCCAGGGACTAGGCGAGGATAATACAGTCTTGCAGTGGTGCCGAAATGAGATATTGATGAGTGAACTAACAAGGGCAAAAAGGGTACGAAAAACTCTGATAAAAGCTTGTACAATGATGAGGCTTAAGATTAGCCCCCTGTCCCTACAAATTGAGGCTGAGAGGAGGGAACGTAGGTCCCTGGACAAAGAAACCTCTCAAGTCCAGGATCAGGAGTACCTCAGGAGAAAATAATCAGTATGTTTTATGGCAACTTCATGGAAAAATGAATTCAATTTCCCCTACATCGATAGATTACCCTATCGACGACTGAGAAGAGAAGTTTTAAAGCTGAGAATTGGTGTCAATCCCTGCTACTCCAATAATGGAAAAAAGAGTAATGATCAATAGCAATGGGAAATGTAACTGTTCGATGGGAACAACGTGCGATATCGTACACATTTTATTGGCTTGCCAAATGGTTTTAGACATACGGAAAGAGATTTTACGCCCAATTTTTTCAAAGTATAGCATAAGAAACAGGGCACAGGGAGCATAACATTTACTAGAAATGACGGATTTGAATATAGCCTGTGCTTTGGGGAGGTTTATTCAAAAAGTAAAAGAATATTTGAAATGTGACTAGCATCCTGAAGTTCGCTTCTTTATAGGTTATGTGTAGGATATATGTTGAAAAAAAAGGATTAATGTTCTTACCCTGGAATCGTATGATGATGCATTTAAAGTTTGTGCCCTAGGTAAGAGTATTCAACAAGTCAAAGAAATTTGAAATGGGCCCAATAAGGAATTATTGCCTTAACTTATGATCTGTGTTAGGATGTTTTAGGGTTGGAGTCAAAAACGAACAATTTTAACTTGAATATTATGATGTGTTTTATTGTGTAATTTGTGATTTTTAGGCATTGTATTTTATGATGATTTTTATATGTTTAAGGACTGTCTAGTCCAAATAAACTTCGTTTTTGAACTGACATGTCCTAGGTCTTAACTGTGTTTTTCTGATGTGTCAATTTGCCATTTTCAGTTTATTTCAAATTTCAAATTTAGCTTTATTCGATTTGTTTGATAAAATCATAAAAGCATACAGGTACATTTCATACAACAAATTTAAAAAGATTACCCCAACGAAGTTTTTGTGTGATTCTATGAAACAGTTTTCCAGATCAAAAAGATTCAATAATGAAATTGCAGCAATTAACCTCATGTAAAAACATAAGAAGAAGGTTAAAACATGTACAAGTTACATCATGGAATTTCTATATTTCATTACTGAGATTAAAAAACGTGAAACAACAAAGATGACATACGCCTCATCTAACAAAAGTAATTTAAGGTAAGCGTCTTTGCATGTTCTTAAGCCCCATTGTTTTAAAAGAGGTAATAAATACAATTTCCTTGGGGCAGAATACAGGTTGCAAAAGAACATAATATGAATATTACTTTGTGATGAGTGATCGTCGCATGGGCAAATGAGGTTTGGGGCAGTCCAATCGTTTTGTTTAGGGAGGGTGACCATACGAAAGAAGGTACCTAGGCGCAGCCTGGTGAGAAGCATACGAGGGTAAGGTGCCGTTTCCGTCCTGAGATACAATTGCAAACCTTCGGTGGGAGTAATTCTTTGGTAACTCAGGATAGTATTTTTGAGTCGCACTGCATCCCATCTAAGTCCCTCCAAGTGGGCAAGTAAAAGTTTTTTAAGAGACGACCTGGACAGATTTTCAAGGGACTCTGGGTCATCATAATATTCCGGACAGCCAGCCTGGGCAAACATCAACCGGACGTGTCGCAACCATTTAATTTTGGCTGCGGCATCCAAGCTCATGCAATCCCTGATTAGTTCTCTGTTAAGTTGGCATTCCCTAGTAGACCAAATTTTGTGCCAGAGCAAGCATGGTGACAGCTTTATGAGGTCGCTAAGGTATTTGAGGCCAGTCTCAATGTGAGTAATGAAGATTGAAGTAGATTTGCTCACCCCCAATAAGTAGCGGATAAAGTGATTTTCGCAAATTTGGAGGGAGGACACATCTTCAAAGCCCCATAAGCCTGCTCCATAGGTGACTGTCGCTATACACTTTGCTTGGTAAATCTGTATCATCTCGGCAGTCGGTTTGCCCCCAATTTTCGCTGCAAAAGTTCTCAGGGCACCAATAGCACGGGTAAAGGCAAGCCTCCTAGCCGTTACTGCATGTTTCCAGGCTCCTTTTCTCTCAAAAACGACACCCAGATAGCAAAAAGTGTCTGTAGTCTCGATTTTTTGCTCGTCAAGGTATATCGAGCATTGTGGCCTTATACTCTTTAGGGTGCACGGCATGGAGAAAGTTTTTGAGATGTTCACTTTCAAATTTCTTTTCCCCATGTAGGACGAAAATTCTGTTACCGCTCTCTGCAACCCTACCCTAGTCCTAGACATAATAGCCGCGTCATCGGCATATAATAGGATGGGAACAGGCCTACCATTGATAGCTGGGTAGTCATTCTGGAGATTTATTAGGTCTTCTACAACTGAATTAATATAAAAACTAAATAGAAGGGGCGCGAGTATGCACCCTTGCCTAACCCCTCTATTTATAGTGAATTTCTGTGTGCACTGCCCCTGGGTCCCAAACCTAACCCTTGCACCAGCCTCTCTGTAAAGTTCTTTAATAAAAACCACTATTGTGGGATCCACCCCAATGTTCTCCAAAGTTGACCAAAGCTGCAGATGATCCACACAATCAAAAGCTGAGCTAAGGTCAACAAATGTAACAAAAAGATCCCCTTTTTTAGCCTCAGAGTATTTGGACATTAGTAAGGACAGATTTAGGCATTGCTCTTGGGTTCCCAGTCCCTTTCGGAATCCATATTGGAGTTCCGAAATAACCTTATGTTCTACCTCCCAGTGCTGGATCCTCTTTAGAACGATCCTTCCTGCAATTTTCATGAGGCCGTCTAATAAGGATATGGGACGGTAGCAGGCCGGATCGTCCCTGTTTCCCTTTTTGAAGATGGGAATTACAATGGCATCTGACCAGGTCTTAATTAAGCCGCATTTATTTCCCATGTTCAAAACGTTCGTTAAAAGCGGGGCCCAAAATTCCAAGTTTGTTTTGTAGGCATCCACTGGTGTGTGATCCGGACCAGGAGCTTTCCCTGAAGGACATTCCCTGATTGCACTATCAACCTCTAGGATGGTGAAGACCAAGTCAATTGGGTATGG
This sequence comes from Lissotriton vulgaris, assembly GCF_964263255.1. NCBI lineage: Eukaryota > Metazoa > Chordata > Amphibia > Caudata > Salamandridae > Lissotriton > Lissotriton vulgaris. The sequence continues at coordinate 748,179,082 of NC_141685.1, read as the reverse complement.
CGAAGCTAGGGGATCACTTTGCTGGAAGTCCCGCATGGGTATCTTCGGTGTTAAAAGTGCCTTTTCTTGATTCGTGCTGTTCCCCTGTCTATCGGTGTAGAGTTTCCCGTAATGTTCAACCCAAAGCTCTGCTGTAATTGCTACATCTATGCAGTTATCAGTATGCTTTGGGTTGTATACTGATCTAATCACTTTCCAGAAAAGGTTGGTGTCTTTATTCCTGGCAGCTTCTCCCAGTGCTTCCCAGGCCTCCTTTTTTATGGTTGCTTTCCTGAGGTTAATTTCTCTCTTGTATTCTCGTCTAGCCTCAGAGATTTGGGCCCTATTTTTCGGGACGGTGTTTAAAACTTTCTTCAAGTTCTTTAGAGCGGCTGTGCACCTAGAATCAAACCACCTGGATGCACGTCTCCCCTTCTTATTATGGCTCTTGGTTAAAACCCCTTTTATGTATTCCTGTATATTGGCGAAAGCTGCCATAATCGCCTTAGGTTCCGCATCTACTTCTAAGCATACGAATATGTCTTCAAGGCAGGATGAGATTAATTTGTGGAAGAAAATGCTGGGGTTTAAATTCTCCCACTTTACCACATATCCATTTATCTTTGCTAAGGAAACCTCGAATGGATATTGTGGGCCACTAGGTTCCTTTAGTTTCTCTACTGAGAGCCTAACCCCAAAGGTAATAGGGTAATGATCACTCATTGGATCTTTCCCTATCTCCCAAGAGGTTATAAAATTGGGCGCGGTGGGGGATATCAGTGCAAAGTCGATTGTGGATTCACAACCTCTTCCATTATATGTTGGGGCAAAGGGCACTGGGGGAGAGCATGCCTGATTAACGAAAGTGAGGTCAAAGGCAAACATAATACTGTTAAGGAGACACCCCAATTTGGTGTGTGAGAAGTGAAAAGGACCGTCCTCCTCACGATCTGCAAGGCCGCACAAACCTAACTCAGAAAGTGGGCAGACTGCACAATTAAAATCTCCCACCCAGATAATTGTATGGTCTCCCGCATTTTGATCTCTTGCTTTATGGATGCGACTAAGCATTTTGTTTAAGATGAATTCCATCTCGTTAAGTGGCATATTATTATAGAAATTCACCAGTAAAACCTTTTGTGTAGAGCCCCATTTAAAAGAAAGAATTTGAAAGTATTGGTTTGAGTGGAAGTTATACACTTTTATGTCCCCCACATTCGAAACGTATATACACAGACCCCCTTTATTGCGGCCCTGAGTGGCAGGAACAGCAGGTGTATGGAACGTACGGTACCCCAGGATATGCCTTTGTTCCACCAGCCAGGTTTCTTGCAGGCAAAGTATGCTATGCTTGTGAACCGTCTCCAGCCAGAGTGGATGCTTGATCTTATTGCCTAGTCCTGCTACATTCCAGGACAAAAGTGAATGTTTCGGTTCACTATCTACCTGATATATGTGGCCCTCACTCTCTATTAACTCTACCTGATCTTGAAAATGTGCCCTGTCTAGGTGTTGTATAGCTTGCACAGGGGACGGGTACTGGACAGGGGTGGGTGGAACCACCATCGAATGGGTCAGGTGCTTGGCTATGGGTGGCGATGAGTGGCTATTAGTGGTAATCATTACGTGGTTCTGATCGCTTGATCGGGGTGTTTGATCTACTGTTCCCAGTCAGTCCACCTGATCTAAGCATCCAAACCTATTCATGGTGTGTATACCTTCCCACCCATCATTGGCGTTTTGCCATCCCTGCATCTGGCCCTTCCGTCTGTGATTGTGGATAGTGGTCCAAGTCCCAGGATACTCTACTAGCTGTTTTGGAGGGTAGAAAAAGGTTAGGGGTTTGGTGACAATGATCTGTTCAGTCACATATTGGTCCCATGTGGAAATGAGGTGGGCTGTATGAGGGTCTGCAAAAGACACCACGATACAGTCTCCTGATATCGATTTGTGGGTACGGCCCACCCAAGGGACTCTCCTGACCATTAGTACCCTGCTCCTATTAGGGTAAGGAATCTGCCTATTAATATTTAACCAGTGGATCACTTTATTTTTTAAGGACCACTGGGTTTCAACAATATCCGGGGCAAGTGGTGGTACCCCTGCCAGGATAACCACATAGGGCCCAGCCTCAGGGGGAAGATCAATGTAGCCTCCGCGGAAGTTCTGGTAATTCGGGTGTAAATTTGGTGTGCACTCTAGGAGGGGAGTGATGGGTTATTCGCCTTCTGCTCGGCTCTGGGAGGGGGTTTGGGCTGAAGAAGTTTTTTAGGGGGTTTTTCCTCAGTTTTTGGGGGGTTGGCCGCAACATTTGCCAGCGTCCTCGGTTTGGGGATCGGGGTCGGCTTGGATGACGGGGGTAGAACGGGTGCAGGAAGAGTCAAGGGGGCTGAAGAAACCTCCTTAGGCGCTGTAGCTGTTTTAGTGCCAGTGTTAGAGGCTGGAACAGGTTGGATGTCGGACTTTCTAACCAGGGGTTGGCTATCGTTAATATGGGGATGTGCGGCTTCCAGCTGTTTTAAGCTGAGCGTGGCCAGGGATACTAACGTTTTATCCATCTCGAGTAAATGACTCTCAATGCGTGACAGTCTGAGTTCAAACGGTGTCAGTAGTTGTTTTAAGGTGACCCAGACTGTCTGAAGAAAATCTTCATCATCACCCGCTTTGTCCTCGTTCCTAGCTGTCTCGTTTAACCCTCCCAGTGTTGGATTTTCTGCTGGGGTAATGGGATTTTCTACCACAGGAGCCATAGTGAGGTTACTATTCCCCCCTATTTGGTGGATATCTGGGGGTAATGTTGGTTTATGGTCCCCTACATTGGGTAATGGTCTTCTATGGTTGAAAAACTGCTGCCTTGCAACTTTAGCTTTTTTACGAGCATAGGCAGATTTTACATTGTTTTTCTTTCTCGGTGCTTGGCGACCTGGGTTTGTACTTTTTGGTACAGAAAAAAAGGGAGCAGTTATAACCGGGAGGGTGGAGGGATTTCCCTGATCAGTAGATGGGTCACTTTCTCTAGGTTGGACAGTCATGGGGGAGAAAATAAATGAAGAATCTAATGCTGGAGGAGAGGAAGGAAAGGGGGAATGATGGACATCGGCAGGGATCAATAAAGGAGGCGGACGTTCCACCCGTTGGGGAGATGCAGCAGACGCGATATTTCCCAAGGAGGATTTTTTAGAGTTAGCAAATGTTTGGGAAAGTCTGCGTGCAGCATCTAACTCAATGGAGACCCTCTTCTGCATTTTTAAGATTTCGGCATCTATTGCCAAGTTTGTTTTTACGAGGAAAGTGTCCAAGGTGCCTTTTGGCTTGGTTAGACCAAGCGCGGTCTTGCTGCGACTCCCCCGGGTACACATGATAGTGGCAGTTTTCTATATGGTACTCACTAGAGTCAATGCCCAGGGACGATCACCTTGCGAAGAGCCAAGGGGGGTGGGCCAGGCCAGTCCTCTCTGTCCTCGAACGGCCTCAAACGGTCCCGCCCTTGTCCCGGGCTTCTCCCGGCGCCCACCCGCGCGCTCCCGCGCAGCGGGGATGACGCTCCTCTTTTGTTGCTAGCTGATAGGCCTCTGGGGGCGGAGCCGGCAGGGAGAGCAGCCCAGATGACCACGGGCACGCGGGGGCTCCTGGAACTTGGAGTCCCCCGCTGTAGCTCGCAGCCCCGCCGGACACAAAGCCCACACACCTGAAAGCCCTACAGGCTGCTCCTTGCCGCGAAGCGGGACCCGCGAAGCGGGTCCGGCGAGAGGCAGCGGCGGGAGCAGGCAACAGGCAGCGCAGGCAGCAACGACCGCCCTCAGCTCCCTCCTGGACAATGGAGCAGTAGGTCCGTGGTTGTGGAAAAAGAAATCCAAATCTTTCAGCTCGCACTTCTTTAGCTGTACAACTCCCTGCTGACACCTCTCCCTGCGCATACCTCTCCCTGTTTCTGTGCTTCCGTACGCATAATTCTCCGTGCCCCCACCTCTGCCATGCTCAGCTAGGATCTTGCCCTGACTGTACCTCTGCTTGCCCACTCGCACTTCTCCCAGTCTGCATCTCTCACCCTCCTCTCCTCTCCCGTCCAGTTCCTCGCCTGCCCATACCTCTTCCTTATCACACCATACCTTTTGCAGCTGCATCATTCTCTCCCTGTCCCCGTCTTTCCTTCTCCGTACCTCTCCAGGTAGTACCTCTCTGTGATGCCTTTCACCTGCACCTCTGCCTGCTCACAATTATTCCACCCCACACCGCTACCATCCTGTACCTCTCGTTCGTATCTCTCCCTGTCAACATCTCTCTCCAGCCATCACCTCAGGGGAAACATCCTTTACAACGCAACTTTTACCACGCAGTGCTTTTACATCGCAACTTTTACAACGCCAACCATTACAACGTATTGCGCTGGGGGGCGCTCTAGGATAACGAATAGATTTAATTTACTATCCAACACCTTCCCTACTATCCATGGGAACTAGAGTTGGAATAGTAAATGAAACTATTCACTATCCAGCACCCCTCAACACTATGCGTGGTAAAGGCATGCGTTGTAAAAGTTGCGATGTAAAAGCATGCGTGGTAAAAGCATGCGTTGTGATGCGATACATTCCCTCTCAGTGCTCGTACTCTTTCTGCCCATACCTCGGCTCATCCGTACCTTTTACCTGCCCTATCTATATCTAGGCCTCAGCATTGACAAACTCCAAAGGTGTGGCTGATAATTGAAAATGCAGGACAAACATTGGCTCGGCCCATGCTAGCTTACTTTCTTTTTTGTCACCCATCCTTTCCTTTTCATTTCAGCCCCTTGCGATTTGTTATCTCATCTGTCTCTAACGTTCTCCCTGAATCCCAACTTTTATCAAAATTGTAGTTACTGTGACGCCATTTGTTTCTTCTTTTGGAAAAGTTCAACAGTGGCATGACACATTAATTCAATTTTCAAAGTCAACATCGTCTTGTGATGTTTCCTTAATTTATCACATCTGACCAAGGAAACCCCATTATTGTATTCTGCAATTGGACCGTGTTCCTGGCGCAGGTTTTGATGCTGCTGATTATAAAATCAATGTTCTTTTCTTTTCCTTTCTTTTCTTTTCTTTTCTTTTAATTTCTTCATCTCCCTCACGCTCCTCACTCTTGCACATTCGCTGTCCCTCTTCGAGAGAGGGTCAGGTTAGCAAGAATCCTAAAAACTGTTCGAACAAATATGAGACTTACATAATCAACCCATAGTTATGTAGATTGGGTGCACCCGTATCTAGCACAGAGTGGAAACCGGATGGTTGCGGTGGCTACTCATATGTTTTCCGGAACCGTATTCTGAAATCACCCCATCGTTTTGCACCCAAACCCAGACACCCGTGACAGAGCCTGCATCCATTAATCGGGCCATTCATCGAGTGGAGTGCAGGTGCAGCCTGCAGGTGGAAGGAAGCATTCGAATGTCTTGCCACAGCCACCGCTAAAGTCCAAATGCCTCACTTCAAGGACAATCAGTAAATCCATTTGTCCAACCTGTGAACTGGCTGAGAGCAGGTGTCTGAAACCTAGATACTGTCACAACAATTGCAGACTCAGAAGACCCTCTGGGAAGCAAAGATATACTCTGAGTGTCACTTCACAAGATTGCCAAGAGATAAACCGAGATACGATAGCTTCTAATTTTCTCAATGTCCATTTGTTTGCCAAGGGTGTTATTATAATAATAATGATACGTTATAAAGCACACAATGTAAAAACAATTAAATCAATTTTGATTAAACTTGCAATAAGAAACCATTGAGTTACAGACTGCAAAACGTTTGCTTTGCAAGCAGCAGATGTGTACCAGCTGATCTTTTACACCACACTGTATAATGTGTTTACATTTTGTTATCTCTCCTGTTTTCTATGTTTCTGCCTTTCATAGACTGCTTTCTCTTGTTTGTTAAAATCGTAAAGTAAATAAATAACCACACTGTCCTAATTTTCCAGGACTGAATCATGTAACCTTGAAGTTATAAAAGGATCTCTAAAACAAATGCATGCCCCTACTAGCTAATGTACTAGGATGCAAATGTTTAACCAGCTTGCTACAGCAATGCTTTTCCACAAACTTGTCAACCCTATTTTAAGACGATTCAGACCTGTGACCAGAGACAACACCCAGATCTTTTATCATGGACATTCACCACCTGGGATAGTATTACGCAAAGTGCTCCAGAAACCAAAAGGGCGTCTGCATTGTGCAGATGCTTATGCCGCACCTTCTGTAATACTGATAGGACTGGCACACATGTAGCACCAACGCTTGCATTAGAGGGCGGTCCTTCATTTGAATGGGGGTGTGACCCTATGCAAGGGGGGGAATCACTTTGCCTCTGCGTTTGTTCTCTACTACGAACGTGGGCACAGATACAAACATGCCACTTAGGAGGCGCCCTGATTGTATGCCATAAAAAGATGGTACACTGTTAGAGCACCCCCTTGAGGACAACCCTCTGGATGGGGTCCTATGGATCCTCCAGACATCCCCCTGCAGGCGGGTGCACTCACAGCAGTCAGGTACAGGGGGCTCTCTCTGTTCTCTTCAAACTGCAGATGGGTAACTGCCTGCACAAAAAAACAAGGATCTGGTTGGAAGCAGCTGCTTCGTGTTTCATTGACTACTCTGCCCTGCGGGCAGTGCAAGTTCATGGCTGGCCTGGGGGTAACTCATTCATCACAATAGGGCACAGTATCCTGTCTGTGCCAGGCGCACCTTTTGAGAGGTACGCCATGGTGCAAACTGGGACATCAGGTTCAATGTATGGTACGCACCCTGGTGTGTTGCACAAGCCTAATACCCTACAGCTGACTCTGTACCTATCAGTGTCTACAGCAAGTGCCTTAATCCCCTAAGATATCCTAAAATGTGATTGTCTGTGACCATTAATGGAAGCTAAAGCAGTTTTAATGTTACATTTTTCCTCGTTATTTTGGGGTGGGGGGAAGGATACAGTTTGTGAAAATAATACCTATGTACTGGTAAGCCATAGGCTGACTACTATTTATATCTTATTGTTATTAAAAAAACTCAACCAAGTAGATGTCGGCACGTTGGGTTGACCCTGACATATATCGAGATGTAACTAATGAAGGCTGATTTTGCAGAGGATTGAGAGGGGAGAAAGGGAAGGAGGCAGAAGGTTTAGGGGGTTAGGATTAATGGAGAAACTATAAGTGAGATGTTTAGGATAAATGAATAAGAGGGGTACCTGAGGTGGGGAGATCTCAATTAGAAAGCAACTAAGCATTCACGTGAGGGGAGGGGTAGGAGTAAAGAAGGATGCAAGGACTGGGAGAGGTGAAAGAGGGGAAGTGCAACAAGGAATTCAAGGAGGTAATGGAGGGGACTAGAGGAAGACTAAGATGGAGAGTATAATAAGCAGGAACAATTCATTGAAAACATCGATTGAGAGGCCTCACCTAGAAATGAGGTAAGAGTGTAAAAAAGTTGAAAGGACAATTGTAGTGCAGGATGTGCAAACAGACAAAGATTAAGGATGGAGAGATTAAGACTGTGGGGCATATTATCAAGGGGGTTTATCTCCGCTCTTTTGGCTTTAAAAGCCAGGAAAGCGGAGATAAAATTATCTCCCTATTACCTAGCTGTCGCTAACACCAGTTAGCGACAGCTAGTAGGAGATAGCGACCATCTTGGGCCCCACTTTGCATGTCAGTGATATTTATCACTAATGACATGCAAAGTGGGCGTGCCAAGATGTTAGCGACTGAAAACAGTCGCTAACATCGCTATCTCCCATTACCAACTTTTGGAGATATTCGCGCTAAGCGCGAATATCTCCAAAAGCTAACACCTATCCTGAGCAGTTCTTAGCCATGTTATCGAATGGGAGATGGATAACATGGCTAAGAGCATTAGCTCGGTAATGCATGAATATCGCTGACTTTTCAGCGATATTCATGCATTTCGGCCGATTTTTATTGCATTTGCGATAAACCTTGGTAATACCAAGGTTTATCTGCGTTAAAAATCGCCGCAGCTCAGCTGTAAATTTTTGTCTCTAACCAAGCAATAGCGATAATTATCGCTATTGCTTGGTAATATGCCCCTGTGTTCCAGCTTTGCAGGAGAGGAACTGCAACGTGGATGTTATTAGAATGAATCAGGATTTTAAGTCTTTTGTGGAGTGGGAAGTGACTCTTGTAGCAGAGAAAGATATTTGTGAGTTCATAGACCAATGAGAATCCATCAGTAGACCCATAATTTACCCTAATTTATCAATTTGCATGGGAAGCCATTGAAGTTAGCTCAAATAGAGAGTTCACTTAAAATGTATACTTGTGAGGACGTCTTGTAGTCCGAATAATCTTAGGTGAAGTTATGTGTCATCTGCATACTGATGAACCACAACCCTTCCTCAAGATTCTTTGCTGCTTCTGATACAATTTGAACAATATGGGTGCAAAAAATGATCCCTGATGGAGTCCATACATGAGAAAGATGGGGTCATGGTTTCCCTTCCTTGCCAAATATTTTGACTGGTAAGGAGTGAGGAAATCATCTAGCTAACCGATTTCTGAAACCCATCAAGGATTCAAGGATAGAACTGAACTGTTTCTGGTTAATCACAAGGAATGCCATAGACAAATCAAGAATAATGAGGAAGAAAACATCACCATTATCCAGCAGCCAGTGAATGTCATATAGGACATTATTTGTTGCATTTCATTGCTGCACCTTCTGTGAATGCCAGATTCGTATGGATCTGACAGCTTCTTGTCATTGTCAATGTGCACAACAAGTTGGCCAACAACAGATTTCTCCTTTACTTTGACAAGTCAAGGCAGATTTATCACAGGACTGAAAGTAGGTTAGGAGCATCTTGGGGGTTCTGTTTACAAATGGAGTGATAGGTCCAGTCTTCAGTGAGAAAGGGAAAACGTACTTAGATAGTGAGCAGTTTATTAAGTGATACCGTAGCTTGCTGGAAAGGTGAACATTGTTTTTTGGATATAGCAGCAAAAGTTATATCATCATGGAAAAAATTTGATTTAATGTCTTCCATAATCTTACACAGTTAATCGTCGGATATGGGAGTAAAGGAGAACCACATTTTATTTGGTGTAAGGGTAAAATAGGTTAATTCCTATACAATGTTTGTGAGGGACTTTGATCCCATACTTGCATAATCTAGTTCGAGATGAAGTAACAGAATTTGAGACATTTACCCTCCTGGTGTTGCGTAGGAGGGCATTATGAGTAGAGTTTAATTAATTGGAACAGTTATTTTGATCAATTTAAGAATTTGTTTTAGTTGACTCAGATTGACATTAAAGGAGATACATTTCTGGTTCTGTTGCTTTTTTCCTGCCAGATTTCAAACCAAACTGAATGTCTCTCTTGTATTTTACTCCGCTCTTCTAGTTCTACCTACTTTATGTTGACTCTTATCCACTCAATATTGGTTCTTCAGAGTATTGCTTTATTTCCAGCTCTGGGCAAACCAACTGGCAAGCTGCAGTAGCAGCAATTAGCTTAAAAGTAGTAGACCAGCTTCAGCATTCCGGAAATCAATTCTAGGACCTTCCATGTAAAATATAGGGCCATATTATCAAGAGAGGGCGATACATTATCGCCGCTTAAATCGGCAGGAAACTGCCGCTAAAGCTGCGATAATGGGCTTGATAATATGCCCTTGTGAATTCCCATAGAATTCCAGGTTAACACCAGAACCTGGGCTTCTATGGGAATTTACAAGGCTTATTATCAAGCCCATTATCGCCACTTTAGCGGCAGTTTCCTGCAGATAAAAGCGGCAATAATGTATCGCCCTTTCTTGATAATATGGCCCACAGTGTTTAAGGGAACCTGTCCATCCATAATGGTAACTATTCATCTCCCAACACACCTTCCACTAATTCTTGCCAACTCTCTTGATTTAGACAAGCGAGTCCTGATTTTATAACTCGAAAAGGCTTTATTATATCTTTCAACCATTTACATTTTCTACACTTCTCTCATCTCCTCCCAAATTTGACCATCAATGCCCGACCTCAATAAGAAGCTACATTTTAATCGCTTTGGGGGTTTTGTCCTTCTGCCAATATGTATGGTTCTCGGTTCTAATGTCACATGAGCGGTGGTAATAGCAAGTGGCTGTAGCACTGAGAAGGGGATTTAAAACTGAGGCCCCGAAAAGGTGGCCCCCATTGCATCCTGCGGGGCTGCTGTCCAGTGTCCCCAGGGTTGTTGACTGTTGACGTGTAGTTGTGATATCGTATAAAATCAGCCTAGTCAGACTGCCACAGGGTTCTATTTAAGTATCACACTCATGATTCAAATACTACGTTGTATTATTGCATTTCACAGATGAAAATAATACAGTATTTATTATTGTTGTAACTGACAATCATTTTTTGTTTTAGGTATAGTAATTTATATGTCACCTTATAGGAAACTGGCTCTATATATATACTACACCAAAATGAGGTACAGTGTGTATAGAGTCCAGGTAACCCCAGAGGTAGGCAGAGGTTAAAGTTAGATAGAACCTTACTCTCTATTGGTGGTAGAGTGGTCGAGCAGTAAGGCAGTATCAGATGATAGTGTTAAGCATTTGATATACACACTCAGTCAGCAAATTAATTCACACAATAATAAAAATAATATAGTGCTGTTTTATTTTAGAACCAATCAAGCCTGGAACAGGTAAGCATTAAATACTTTACAGTAATAAGTTGCTGAATGTAGAACAGTTTAAAAATGCAACAGAAATTGCACTTTGTTTGATTTACAGGGGATGCAGTAAGTTGCAATACTTAGCAAATACAGTACATTGAAATGAATAGGCTCTTTCAGTAAATTACAGATAAGTTACTTTTCACGTTACTTTTCTAGCTCAGTGCTGGATACCTAGATTCTGCACTTGGACATCTCCTGAAAGCAGGTAAGTAAATATGTTTTGGTTATTCGTGCAATTTTTAAAGAATATTTTTAGATTTTAAAACTCCACACTTAGAACATTTTTGGCAGATAATTGTCAATGTTATCCTATGGAGGAAAACCAGGTTATCGGTTCACAGGTATGTTATCTACTGTGGGAGTTAAGGTTCTGGGATTAGACTCAGGGGTCTTGTTACACCCTCAGTGGCACTAGGTAGACCGTGTGCAGAGTGTTGATGCCCAGTGTTATCCAATGGGGAATAGTGGGCCACCTGTTGGTGGCTGCTAACGAGCAGGCCACTGGGCTGTGGGAGCAAAGCTCCTAAGGATTAGGTCAGGGCAAATGGGGAAACAAAGTAGCACAAAAGATGCACCCTCAGCGGCACTAAGGCGGCCAGGTGCGGGGTGCTGTTTTTGACGTTGGGGGCCTTGTAGCTTCCAATGGAGAACCTCCGGTTTGCAAAAGCACTGCAGGCAGGGAGACGAAAGACTTCTGGGTGCGACCACCACTTCGAGAGGTAAGTTTGGAGGTTAAGGTTTTGTTAGGCACCGTTGGTTTGGGCACACAACGCCCTAGGGCATCGGATGCAAGGGGTGCCTTTTGGGGTCAGATCTTCCTGCCAGCTCCTGGTTGCGGTTAGGGGGGTCTTCTGGATTTAGGCTGCAGGTGTTGGCTGGAGGCTTGAGGCAGGTCAGGGGTCGCTGGATCTTGGTTCAGGATCACCTGGGTGACCTCCTTGTGGTGTTTTTCCACTCTGGCCGGGTTTGGCAGGTGCAGAGTGGGCTGGATTTGCGGTTTCCAGCTGCTGCCAGAGGTTGCAGTTGAACAAATCCGGTGTTCATGGGAAAATCAGTCTTTGGAAGGGAAGGCAGGCAGGTCCTCCTTAGTTTTTGAGGTTGCTGGCTGCAGGAGACACCAGGGTTTCGCAGGAGCAGGTTCGAGGGGAGACAGGCCTTTATGGCTGGGGCCAAGTCAGTTGGTGTCGTCCTTTTGTTAGCTCTGTACGGCTCTTTGTTCCTTCTTCTTATCTTCTTTCTTGTAGTTTCTGGATCTAAAAAAGCAAGGTTCAGGGTGCCCCCTAAATACTAGATTTAGGGGTGTTACAGGTGAGTAAAGGGCAGGAACTAATGGGTCCCTTCCCTGGGATGGGTACACACCCTTTTGTACCACCCTTCAGTAGGTGCGGGGCAGGAGCCTGTCCCTGGTTGGTTGGGATCCCCTGTCCTCAAGAGGGCGGGGATTCAGAGTTGTGCTTCACTTCGCCTCCCCCAACCGGAGGGGTGGATTTGGCATAGGTGGCCACATCTCTCTCCGACACTTGTTTTTCCTGCCGCTTCTCCCACCCAAAGTGGGGAGTAGAACCAGTGGGGACCAGTTGCTGAAAGCAGCAAATGTTCTGGGGAGGCTCACAAAGGTGGCATGCCTTCAATCAATAACATTTATAGAGCGCGCTACTCACCCGCTAGGGTCTCAAGGCGCTGGGAAGGGGGGTGCTACTGCTGGAAAAGCCAGGTCTTGAGGTGCTTCCTGAAGGAGAGAGGGTCCTGGGTGAGTCGTAGGTGGGTGGGGAGGGTGTTCCAAGTCTTTGCCACCAGGTAGGAGAAGGATCTTCCTCCGGTGGTGGCTCTGCGGGTCCGTGGGACGGTGGCGAGGGCGAGGCTGGCGGAGCAGAGCTGGCGGATTGGCGTGTAGAACGAGAGGAGGTTGTTGAGGTATTCGGGGCCTAAGTCGTGAAGAGCCTTGTGTGCGTGGGTGAGGAGTCTGAACGTGATCCTCTTGCTGACTGGGAGCCAGTGCAGGTCTCTCAGGTGGGTGGAGATGTGGCTGTTTCGGGGGATGTCCAGGACGAGTCATGCTGATGCGTTCTGGATGCGCTGGAGTCTTTTCTGTAGTTTGGCAGTGGCCCCAGCATAGAGGGCATTCCCATAGTCCAGACGGCTGGTGACCAGGGCCTGGGTGACCATTTTCCTGGTTCTAGTGGGGATCCAGCGGAAGATTTTTCAGAGCATGCGGAGGGTGTTGAAGCAGGAGGAAGTCACAGCGTTGACTTGTCTGGCCATCATGAGGGAGGAGTCAAGGATGAAGCCCAGGTTGCGTGCGTGGTCCGTGGGCTTGGGTGGGGGGCCCAGGGCAGGGGGCCACCAGGAGTCATTCCAGGCGGAGATGGATGGGCCGAGGATGAGGACTTCCATCTTGTCCGAGTTCAGCTTCAGACGGCTGAGCTTCATCCAGTCCGCGATGTCTTTCATGCCGTCCTGGAAGCTGGCTTTGGCGGAGGCAGGGTCGTTGGTGAGGGAGATGATCATTAGTTGTGTATCGTCGGCGTAGGAGATGATGTTGAGGTTGTGCTTGCGTGCGATGGCTGTGAGGGGGCTCATGTAGACATTGAAGAGGGTGGGGCTGAGTGAGGAGCCTTGAGGTACACCGCAGATGATCTTGGTGGCTTCTGTGAGGAAGGGCGGGAGACGGACTCTTTGGGTTCTGTCGGAGAGGAAGGAAGTGATCCATTCCAGGGCCTTTCCTTGGATCCCGGTGTGGTGGAGGCGGGTTGTCAGGGTGCAATGGCAGACTGTGTTGAATGCAGCCGAAAGGTCGAGGAGGATGAGTGCAGCGGTTTCTCCGTTGTCAAGCAGGGTCCTGATGTCATCGATGGCTGCGATGAGGGCGGTCTCGGTGCTGTGGTTCGCTCGGAATACGGACTGCGATGGGTAGAGGGAGCCGTTCGTCTCAAGGAAGGCTGTCAGCTGTTTGTTGATGGTTTTCTCAATGACTTTTGCGGGGAAGGGGAGGAGCGAGATGGGGCGGAAGTTCTTGAGGTCTATGGCGTCAGCGGTGGGTTTCTTCAGGAGGGCGTTGATCTCTGCATGCTTCCAGCTCTCCGGGAAGGTGGCGGATGCGAAGGAGTTATTGATGATGTCCCGGAGTTTGGGTGCGATGATGGAGTCAGCTTTGTTGAAGATGTAGTGTGGGCAGGGATCGGCTGGGGAGCCCGAGTGGATGGTGTTCATCGTGTGGGTTGTGTCTTCCGTGCTGACCTGGATCCAGGCGCATAGGGTGGTGGTGGGGGGCTTATGTTCAGTGGCAGGGTAAGAGTTCTGAGCGCCGAAGCTGTCGTGTATGTCGACGATCTTACGGTGGAAAAAAGTGGCGAGAGAGTTGCAGAGGTCTTGCGATGGCGTGATGTCGTTGTTGCTGATATTGGGGTTGGAGAGCTCTATCACGATGTTGAAGAGTTCCTTGCTGTTATGGGCGTTGCTGTCCAGTCGTTCTCTGAATGCTGTCCTTTTGGTGGTGCGGATCAGCTGGTGGTGTTTGCGAGTGGCGTTCTTGAGGGCTATCATGTTTTCCGATGACTGGTGGTGACACCAGGCTTTCTCAAGGGCACAGCAGGAGTCTTTGAGGTCGTTGGTGAACCATGCGACTTTCTTGCTGTCGGGATTGCTTGGAGGGTTCTTCAGTGGAGCAAGGGCATTTGAGCAGTCGGAGATCCACTGTGTGAGGTTGCGGGCTGCCTCGTTGGGGTCCGTAGTGTTGGTGTGAGGGTTTTGGCTCAGGGAGGTGGTGAGTTGGTCGGTGGTGATCTTGATCCAACATCGTTGGGAGGTTTGTTGTGGACGTTGGTGGGTCGTTGTTTTCCTGACGTTGAAGTGTACGCAGCTATGGTCGGTCCAGTGGAGCTCGGTGGTGTGGCTGAAGGAGATGTGGTTCCTGGAGGAGAAGACGGGGTCGAGTGTTTGGCCGGCATAGTGGGTGGGGGTGTTGACCAGTTGCTTGAGTCCGAGGGTGGCGAGGTTGTCTAGTAGGGTGGTGGTGTTGTTGTCCTTGTCGTTCTCCAGGTGGAAGTTGAGGTCTCCTAGGAGGATGTAGTCGGGGGAGGCAAGGGCGAGCGGGCTGATGAAGTCTGCGATGGCTTCGCTGAAATGTGAGCGTGGTCCCGGGGGTCTGTAGATGAGGGTCCCTCTGAGGGTGGTCTTGGGGTTGGTGTGTATCTGGAAGTGAAGGTGTTCCGCGCCGGTAAGGGTGTCGTTGGTGTTGGTCGTGATGCGGATGGTGTTTCTGTGGGCAATGGCGATGCCTCCTCCGGTTCGGTTGATGCGGTCCCTCCGGATGATCTTGTAGTCGTCCGGGATGGCTATGGCGATGACGGGGGCTGAGGTGGCGTTCATCCAGGTTTCCGTGAGGAAGGCGACGTCCGGTGCTGTTTTGTCCAGGAGGTCCCAGAGTTCAACAGCGTGTTTGTGGGCAGAGCGGGTGTTGAGCAGGATGCACTTGAGGTGAGTGTTTTTGGCGGTTGTTCTGGCTTGCGCGGTGCAGGACCGAGTGCAGGTGAAGTTGCAAGGGTGGCAGGTGAAGTCTCCGTGGGTGCGTTTTGGGGTGGCTTGGTAGCAGGCTGGCTGTCATCCGGTGTTGAGTGCGTGGAAGGTGGTGGCATCGTATCTCTGTCGGGTTGGCTGGCTCCGGCGAGATCCAGGGGTTCTGGCGCTGGCACGGTCCAGGCGCGGACGGGCGTAGACGGGCTTGCCTTTGTCGCGCCCGCTGGGCATGGCCGCTGCACATACGTGCGGTCCCCGCCATATATGGCGAAGTGGGAGGGAGGAGCAGCTGGGAGGCGGGAGCGGGGTGGTGAATGGGGAACGGGAAGAAGGAAGGGGGTGGGGCCGTAGGGGAGCAGCGGCAGGGAGCGGGGGGGGACAAGGGCGGGAAAACAGTCACGGGGGAAGCGGCGAGGGGGCAAGCCTGAGGGCAGAGGCCCAAGAAGCAGCAACAGCACACAGGGGAGAAGGCAGCAGCTTCCCCTTCGTGAACCCTGCCCATCCTGGAGGAGGAGGCTTGGCACCCTGTCCCAGGATGTACATTGTTTCAGGCCCCAGAGAGCAGAAGTCTCTTGACCCAGGGGTCCAGAAACATGTCTCGTGGTGGCCGCTGAAGCAGCCACTCAGCATGGACACTAGTGGTGGGTTAGTTTTCAGGGGGCATCTCTGAGATGCCCTCTGTGTGCATTTTTCATTAAATCCCACGCTGGCATCAGTGTGGGTTCAACGTGCTGAGAAGTTTGATACCAAACTTCTCAGTTTTCACTGCAGCCGTTATGGTGCTGTGGAGTTTGTAATGACAAGCTCCCAGCACCATATACTCTTAATGCCAGCACTGCACTTACAATGTCTAATAATGGACTTAGACACTGTAGGGGTATAGGGCTCATGCACCTTATCCCTCACCACTGGCATAGGGCACCCAGCTAGAGGGGTGAGAGATCTATGCCAGGGCAAGGGGATGTAGGCATGGCACACAGGAATGTGTGCCATGTCGACCCTTTACTTTGTTCTGCACCAAAGCACGCAGCCTGCAAAGGCAGTGTGTGTGTGTGTAAAGGTACAGGGCCTCTAAGGTTGGCACAATAAGTGCGTCAGCCCTTCGAGGTCTTCCCTGGTCACAGTGCCCTGGGTACCCGTGGTACCATTTACCAGGTGCTGACCTGTGGCCAGAGATGCCAATCGGGTTAGTTTTGGGGAAAGAACACAGGCCTTGGGAACCTGATTGGCAGGGACCCAGGGCACTCCAAGAAAAAGTGCATCAGTAGTCTGGCAAAAAGTGGGGGGTTGCAGCAACCCACTTTCCTACATACCTGTCTCCCAAGATAGGGCATGGGTGCCTAAAATTCATTACAGACCAGTAGAAAACAATACAATATCAATTTGATAAACACCAGTTTTGGCTCTAAGGAACATTTAAAATACATTTATACACAAAAACAATAGAAAAGGAAGTCATTTTACTTGCTTAGATGTAGTATTATTTCAATAAAAACTAACCAACTAAATGAGAAAAACCCCAGATTAATGAAATGTAGAGCCCAGATGGCACATCTAATGCAGTGCTTCTGGAGGGAGACACAAACTTAAAGTAGGTGAACGAAGGTTGCTTGGGTTCAGGTATTCCCCTTGCTGTATAATCCCCGCATTTACAATAATGTAATACTACTGCATATCCCCCCTGTTCCAAGCTGCAAAACTCCAAATATTGTGTTTTTCCTTGCAGAAATTTCTCTAGGCTGAAACAAGCAACATTTCTGTGTGGGAAATCACTGGGTCTGTAGTAATTACTCGAAAGTTCTAATCCCAGTTCATGCTGCGCCTCTTTTTTCTCAGTAACTGGGTCAGCTCTGATGTTCTGTGTCTAGTTATGAGAGACTTTTTGGATGTTACCAATTGGAAAAGTAAGCATTCTACCTGTCACTCATAGCAACATCCAATCAGTCACTTACAGCAAGACACAGAACCCAAGTGGGAATGTGGTGGAACAGGGCCTAAATCCAAGAAATTATTACCAGCTGTCACCATCCATCAGTATCCCCATACCCTGGTGAGGAGATATGAGATACTCTAGGTGCCCTTGTCCATCTAGAAGAATCTCGAGATCTGCTAGAAGGAGAAATCACAGAAAAAAATGTGGCACACCACCAAGAGGGCATCGGTCTCTTCTTGGTAAGAGGATACCAGGTCAGCCAGAATGCATACAATGAAGACAGAATGTTTTAACTGTGAAAGTATTTTTATTTGTCCAAGCAAAACATAATTTTGGCACCTCCATGCACTGAAGAAGGCCATTTTTGCCCTTACACAGAAATGTGCCCGTCCAATGGTCCTCAGAAGAGGGTAACAGAGGGAGCATTGTTCCCCAGGACCAGTCCATGCTTTTTAGGTACCCCGTGATCATGCTGCAATCTCTTATCTATTAATTTTGAAGCAAGCCTGCTCTATTTATTTATGACAGCTAACATGACTAAAATCACTAGGTGATGCCAGATTATATTTCTTTAAGGACATTTGTAAACTTAGAAATAGCACCTTGTGGGCCTTTTGTGACGTTTTAGATCCAGGCCCCACAAAATCATCTGATATTCTTGGCAAATGTGGTCTTACTACTCCTCGTAAGCTTAGTCAGTTAGATTCGGGTGGTGGGGAACGGAGATTTCCCAAACATCACTGCAATTGTTATGGCAACATGGATGAAAATAGTATTACATGTAAAAGGCTTTTCTGCACCACATAAGAACCATCCAGTCCTTTGTTTATTCTTGGCCTGTTTTGTGAGCAGAGGAGGGGTGGATGTTTACCAGGTCTGCAAAGTTTCATAGAGACATGTGTCTGTGCTAAGGGGCTGCTAATCTGAGTGGAACCCCTACCACAGACACAGTTAGCCCGACTGGAGGCCCCTGGCCCCAACAAATCACACCAGAATCCATTGAAACCCAAACACCCTCTTGGAGCTAAACCCCTGGATACGCCTTAGAGAACAGCGTCAAAACCAAAGAAATCATGGAGTAAATAGATTGGGTGTGTCTGAAATATATGGTCTTTGATTATGTGCTGCTCCTAAAAAAGAATATGGCCTTGGCCTCTGTGCTTGGCAGGTATTGCGGGCACAGACTGAAGCTGGCAGAATGAGGGAAGCGGCTGCTCTCCTAATAGGGAAACCAGATCAGCGGGTTCCGGATCACTGTAAGAGAAACAAACACAGAATTACGTCAGAGAGAGAAGAATCAGCTCAAACTAATCAAAGAGAATACAGCCGATTGTTCTCTGAGAACAAGCTGTGCCCCTACTGTGAGTTATTGAGCTCGCCCCAATGCCCACCCATCCCAATCAAGGCTCAGTGCGCCATTACATTCATATAACTCTGTGTACATCTCACTTATTGTCTACTTTGCACTCTCCACCCATCATTAGTTAATAATTGTCCACATTCTAGCTTAATGGTTCTTAATCTCAACCTCCGGTCCGGTAATCTCTGGGAGTCCACTAGGCCTACTCAGGGGGTCCCCGACTGCTTAGCAAATAAATAATATTAACAGATTAACATAGTCTATATGAATAAAGAAGCAAAATGTGTAGCCTTTTCCTCTTCCTGGGTACCCGCAATGACTACACCGCATATGGAGCTTAATATTACATGTCTTTAGTTATCTGTGTTAAACTTCGAACTCAACATTCTAAAACAAGCGTTCATTGCGTTTGCTCTGACACCTACGTCAAAGCTCTACGGAGTCCACTTGGACCCAAAAGGATTCCACCATAAAACATGCAGGAAACCCATTTCCCCTCTGTTAGATAAAACACTTAAAACATTTTACATGCAGTATATGTACAGGCAAAGTGCGTACAATATTTTGTCCAGCCCGTCCGCGCTAAGGACGGGCTGGACGGCTGGACTACTGGCCTTTACAAGGTAGGCACCCCTGTCCTGAAATACTCTTTAAGGGAGATGCTGCGGCTAAAGCCCGCTCCTGCCCCTTGCTCTCATCGCTACAGACCTGAGGATTATTTGACATGTCCCAGCTGTGTGTGCTTTTCGACTGAGGCGGATGAGCCTCTGCTCACTCTTGCCTCTGTTCTTCCGGAACCCTGCTCCTTATCACCACCCATAAACCCCAGCGAGTCCTGTCTTCTTCTCAACGCTCGCTCGCTTATTAAAAATAACATTGTTTTCAAGGAACTGGTCTTAGATAAAACACCTTCTTGGGTCTTTATTACGGAGACCTGGGCTAAAGACTCCTCCGGTCCTGATCTGGTTGAAGCGGTCCCTGAGGGCTACTGCCTTACTCGATTGGACAGATCAGGCCGTGTTGGCGGTGGTCTGGCCATTTTATATCAGGACAAATTTCACTGCCACACTATACCCCTTTCTGACCCTAAGGACACATTCCAGGTCTTATACTTTTCCCTCTCTGATTCTGCTAACCCAGCATTTAATGGAATCTTGGTATACCGCCCTCCTGGCCCAAGAGCAGGATTTGGGCTGAAACTGATGCAGGTTCTGGAACCCTATTTTGGCCGACAAAATCTGACCATTCTAGGTGATTTCAATTTTCATCTCGAGCTATTGGAGGCTCACGACACGATCTCCCTGGTAGAAATAATGTCAGCCTGCGGACTCACCCAGCTGGTGAACGGTCCCACCCACCGAGCGGGGCACACGCTCGATGGTATTTTCTCCAACGACCCTAGGCTGACAGTTGCCAGCCCCTTCCATCTCTCCTGGTCGGACCATCTGGCCGTTCCCTTCAACATGTTGTATCCCGCACGGGGCTATATTAGAAGGGCCTCGAGCACCACGGAAGTGCGAAGGAACCTCAAAAAGATCAGGGAAGACTCCTTCCTTCCATGGACAACCAGTTTGTCCATTCCTCGGGAGGCAGATACCTCCACTGCGGTCTCTTTATTTGAAAATACCATTGCTGAGGCCATGGAGGAGCTTGCTCCCGCAAGATCTTGCTATTCTGCGAGGAAAAGACCCTCCGCTCCCTGGTTCTCTGAACAGCTCCGGCTTCGGAGACAGGAAGTAAGAAGGCAGGAGCGCTTATGGCACTCTAGCTGGGCCTCTAAGGACAGAGAAGCCCATAGGGTCCTGCTTAAAAACTACAAACTAGAAGTTATTAAGACCAAGCAGGAATACTTTACGGCACTCACCTCCTCATTGTCATCTCCTAGAGAACTTTTCAGGATTGTCGATTCCCTTACGACCCTTCAGACACCGGATCCTGTGGTTGCCTCTCAGGACCTGTGCAACAAGATAGCTGCCTTTTTTCAGTCAAAAATCGCTGACATCTATGCTGCTTTGGAGGTCCAAAAATCCCTGACCGCCGTCCCCCTGCTGCCTGCTCTCCCTGAGCCCAGTGTTGCGGAATCCTCTCAACATCAGGAATTGATTTCCTTTCCTCCTCTTTCCTGTCAGGATCTTGAAATCCTGCTTGATAAAACCAAATCTGGTTCTCCGCTGGATGTCTGCCCGCTAAAGATCCTCAAGCAGTGCAGAGAATCTCTCCTTCCTCCTCTGGTTGACATCATGAACAGAGCGATGAAGGAAGGCATTTTTCCCCAACAGTGGAAAAATGCTGTTGTAAAACCTTTGCTTAAAAAGCCTTCTCTGGACCCCGGGGTGTTAAAGAACTTTCGCCCCATCTCACTGCTCCCGGCTCCCGCAAAGATGCTCGAAGCCTATCTAAATAAACATCTGGCTGCATTTGTGGAGAGCTCGGGCTGTTTGGATCTTTCCCAGCATGGGTTCAGGAGGGAACATAGCACCGAGTCTGCCCTCACCATAGTGCTGGATACCATCCGCACCAGAGTTGATGAGGGTCAGACCTCCCTCCTGATCCTTCTAGACCTCACAGCGGCCTTCGATACCCTTTCTCCTGTGGTGTTAACATCTCGCCTGAGGGAAATTGGGGTCCGCGGGTCTGCTCTGGGACTCCTTTCCTCTTTTCTCGACCATAGAGAACAAAGGATAATGCTGGGTTCATTTCTATCTCCATCCCTGTCTGTGCAATGTGGGGTCCCCCAAGGGTCAGCGCTTAGTCCTACCCTTTTTAATATCTACGTGACCCCCCTTGCCAGACTTATTAGATCTTTTGGGATGGAGGTAGTTTCCTACGCGGACGACACCCAGATCCTAGTCTCTCTCTCCCAGCCAGCTACGTCAACTGCTGCCAATTTTAGATCTTGCATGGAGGCAGTTGGCCAGTGGATGATCCACAATTCACTAAAGCTGAATGGGGAGAAGACGGAGGTGATGGTTTTTGGAGGAAAGGAATCGATCTGGTCGGCGGAGTGGTGGCCGAACTCGCTGGGCGCATGTCCCGAGCCCACCTTGCCAGCAAAAAACTTGGGAGTTATCACCGACCCCAACCTCAGTATGTGCCAACAGGTCAACAGGACTGTTTCGACCTGCTGGGGGATTATCCACACACTGAGGAAAATCAGGCACTTCTTGTCACCCCAGGCAAGAAAGCAACTTGCTGTCGCTTTTCTGGGCTCGCGACTGGACTACTGCAATGCGCTGTATGCAGGGCTTAACAAGAGTCACCTACAGCGCTTGCAGGTGGTCCAGAACGCGGCAGCGAGATTTGCTCTTGACCTACCAAAGCGTGCCTCTGCCACTGAAGCCCGAAAACAACTGCACTGGCTCCCCGTTGAATACCGGATCCTTTTCAAATCCATGTGCCTGGTGTATAAAGCTCTTGCTAAACCCAGCCCTACAAGCATGGGATCCATTCTTTCTCGGCATAACCCTAGTAGGAATCTTCGCTCCAGTCACAAACTCCTCCTCTCTGTACCCCGTGTCAGAAAAGCAAGATGGGGAGGTAAGGCCTTTTCCTTTCTGGCACCCAAGTGGTGGAATGCCCTCCCTCTGGAAGTAAGATCTAGCCCCTCTTTGCAAACTTTTAGATCCGCGCTTAAAACTCATCTTTTCACACTTGCATACCCGTAGTGGTATTCTGTATTTTCTGTTTATTGATTTTGATAGGCGCCTTGATACCTTCGGGTTTAGTCTGCGCGATACAAGTTGCTTAATAAATAAATAAATAAAATAAATAAATATAATATCTCAATTTGATCTCTTCGATCAACCTTACTGGTACTTTAATTATTAACCTTTCTGGTTACTGGCACTGCATGGTTTTCAAAGCCATCAGCCCTTCTTTTGCTCCAGTATCATTCTGACGAGGAGCTATCTAGCTCCTAGCAACGAGACGCCACCGTAATGGAGGGAAGCCAACACACTCAGCTTGTTATCACTTCACAAGTACTTAAGAAACACAGTGATTTGGAGGAATGTTTTTGACAGTTTTCAACACCAGAGATACGCATGTACTGCAAGAATGGCAGGTGTATTTGTCTGCATGAGTAATTACACAAGTAAAAAGTTAAACAGACCTATTTTTTTAAAAATAATTTCATTTACACAATAGTTAAATATCACTATTTTAAAAACTCTTTAATAGTGCTATTCATTCCAATTGTGGTGTCAGAGCCCATTTCATCACACAAACATGCATGCACACACACCCACACACATATGAAATGGTATGTAAATGCAGGTTCTGTGGTTTCCAAAACAGCAGAATTTTAAATGAGAGGGTCAGTCGATCATACTCAGAGAAAAAGGCCAGGCCACATTCAAAATTCCGAAAACATGGGTCACTTTCACCTCTGCTTTATGTGTCTGACGCCGGGCAGGGACTGTAGACCGATGCCTACTATGAGGACATACTAGGTCCACCCCTCCAGGTCACATAATAGTTTGTGGACATTGCATACTAGGAAGAGGCCTAGGCCTCTGTGCTAAGGCTAGACTAGTGTGATGCTATGACCAAACAGAAAGTCAGAATACCAATTTCATACGCAGTTGGACACTCAGGACAACAGTAGATGCCCTTTTAACATGCTGGAGTGTAGGAAACCTGCATTTTCTGTATGGTCATACCAGAGCTTTTACTTGGGCTCTTAAGTTTTGTTGAATGTAGACACTGGCCAGAGTGCTTTTGAAGCTACTCGGGGGTTTGGTGTAACCCCACCCCCAGTAGATCCCCCTCTGCAATCATTTAGTTTTGAAACTGAACCATTCTTGTGCTATTTCTATACACATTGGCTGCAGAATGTGAATTCATCTTCTTCCCAGGTGCTTTCCACAAGTGATTAAGTAAGTTAAAGGAAGATGATGCTCAAAGGAAGCTGCATGGGAGGTACTCTACTCTCTCTGGTGTGATTGCGATTAAATGTAATCTCTCGCGCACATGCTATGATGCTGTCATCTTCTCCAAGCAAGCCGATTGGAAAGGCTTCTGCCAGTGGTGGCAGTCTTGCAGTAAGCTCCTCTCCTGGTGACTCCAGTGAAGTATTCTGGGTCTTTGTTGAGCCTCTTCATAAGTATATATTCCTTATTGGGTAATTTTGAAAAGTAATAATGGATTTGTGCTGCAGGTGGGCCATTCATTCTCCTTGTTAGGGACCACTGGACATTAAGCTGAAGAAAGCAAAGGTGGTGTCACCACCAGAATTTTTTTTCAACACAAACTTTATTGCATTTTTGGAAAATGATGTCTATCACAACAGTATCCATAAGTGTGTGCTAACCGTGACACATTATCTGTGGAGAACATTAGTCACAAGCTAAACCAGATCAAGTATTAACAGTTGCCATGATCGAAAAAAATCGATTAACTGAATTACACACCCCATCCATCCAGACCCCGACCCAAACTAGAAAAAACTTCTGCATCACTTAAGAGTCATCATTATCAGAAAAAGAAGAGAGGAGCAGGAGAGAGAGAACGGGAGTGCCTATATGGGTGTAGCGTAATAACTGTATGAATCTATGTAACAATGGTGAGAATGGGAGTCACAGCCTAACATGCATCAGGAGAGGAGTATTACCAAACTAGTGGATACCCTCTCATTGGGAACCAACTGCCACCCCTGGATCCAAAGTTGTGCTTTAAAGCTCTCTAATAACTAATCCCATTCCATAGTGATTGAGGTTTTACAGAATCCCCTATGTTCTTCACGCCTAAGGCTATGCTTTAGGCAATGCCCCATTGGCAAAGGTCCTCCTGTCAGTCCAGCAATCTTGGTGCTTAGTGAGAAGGCTCTTCACCAGTAATAATGCCAGATGTGTGAAATGCACCCCCACTTTGGAACCCCTGGGACCTGTGGGCAATCTTAGGATACACCTCTCCATAGCATCCCAGCAGGACCGGCTTGTGACCTCGTTCAGAGTTTTCTGTACTCCTGACCAGTGATCTGATAATTGTGGGCAGGCCCACAATATGTGGAAGTCTGCCTCTTCCATTCATCAACGAGGGCGGCGCTGAGTATATCCGAGTCACTTTATATCTCATTAAATATGCCCTGTGTCAAATGGCCAATTAAATTAATTTGAATTTCGAATTGCCAGACACTTTCTTGAGGTATTCCAATAGCCTTGCCCCTTCCTTGTCAGAGAATATCTCCGCCTCCCATCTCTCCTTTAGGGTGGTAATGGATTTCATGAGGTGGTCGCAGAGTCCTTTATATAATGAGTGCACGAGTGCAGTCCATGCCCCAGTGCGTGTAATGCTCTCGATGTTTCAAAAGTCCGAGGTTCATTATCATCAGGTGCCCAATGTCAACTCACATTTTGCAAGAGACTAGCATGTGTTATAAAAAGAGTGTCTGGAAGGTTGTGTGTGTGAAATCTTCATGGGTCATAAGAGTATTACCTGCAAACAGGACACTGATTGTGGTTACACCTTGCCATTCCCATGGTGTAAGCATCCTATTAATTGGTGTGCCCGAGGTGGTGGGGAGGCCATGCAGTGGTATTTTGGGAGTGTAATGCTTTTGAACCAAGGAGCATCTTACCCTTAGTTTTCAGTACCACAATGCAGTACGATGTAGCCGTGTATATGAGGACGATGTCAGGATGCCTGGGCACAGCAGACAGTGAAGCTGGCCTCGTTCTAGTTGCGACTCTGTAAAATCTATTTCTAATAGGTTGTGACCAGTGAGCCAATATAATAACCACTGCAGTTGCCCAGCTATACAGCAAGCCTTAAAATCAGGTGCTCCCAACCCTCCTATATCTTTTGGGAGTTGGAGCTTTGCCAAACTTATTCTACGATTCCCCTGCCCCAAATCAAGTCAGCCAACATAGAGTTAAGTTGCTGGAAAATCCCTGTAGGAATCACAATTGGTAAGTTCACAAAATTATATAGTAATTGTGGCCACATTACCATTTTGGCGAGTGCCAGTCGACCAGTTACGGATAGGGGTTGGTATACACCCGTTACAACGCATCTTTTACTCCGCACTACCATTACAACGCGACTTTTACAACGCACACCATTACAACGCATTGCGCTGGGGGGCGCTCTAGGATAGGGAATAAGTATAATTTACTATCCAACACCTTCCCTAGGGTCCACGGGGACTGGAGTTAGAATAGTAAATTATACTTACCACTATCCAGCACCTCAAAGCGCTATGCGTTGTAATGGTATGCATTGTAATGGTCGCGTTGTAACGGTAGGTAGTTGTAATAGTATGCGTTGTAACATGGTACATCCATAGGGGTTATATTGTCCAAAAGGCCACCTGTGATTTGAGCGCTGTAAATGTAAGTGAGAGGTTGCCTTTTAATAAATCAAGACTACCCCTGTATATCTGTATCACACGACATCTGTAAGTGTAGGGGGCTACTGGAATCATGTATTCCCCCAAACTCAGACTGGGTTCAGCATACGCACCAGTAAAGGAGTAATGCGTTAGATTTGTCTGCCTTGATGTGGAGGTTGGAGAAGGCCCCAAAGGTAGATGGAAATTTGGCCACCTCAGCCTGTGTTTCATGGATACCTTTAAAATACAAGATCATGTCACCTGCATAGAGTAAACTACATGAACTGTGTTGCCCACTGGAATTCCCTTATGTCCTGCTTCCTGTCTGAGACTTTGCACTAGGGGTTAAACCTCAAGGATGAAGAGGAGAGGAAAAAGGCACCCTGCCTAATGCCACAGCCTACAGGGTAGGATTGGAAGATTTGTGGAGCTGTTTCATTCCATGCTGTAAGGCTAGCATATAATATCTTGACCCATCTAATGCAGGCCGGGGGAATCCCAAACCATGACAATGTGATAAGCATACGGTTGGAAATGGCCCTTTTTGCAGGGTAACCCCCAAACCTTTTGCTTCTTCCTCCTATTTTTTCCTGACTTGTTTGTGTTGGGTTTAAGACTCTGGGCACTTTACCACTGCTAATCAGTGCTAAAGTGCATATGCTCTCTGTGCAAATTGTGTTATGGATTGGTGTTTGCATGATTGGATATTTGATTTACTTGTTAGTCCCTAGTAAAGTGCACTGAGTGTGCCAGGGCCTGTGAATCAAATGCTACTAGTGGGCCTGCAGCACTAATTGTGCCACCCACGCGATTAGCCTTAAAAGGGTGCCTCTGACCTGCGCGCAGTTTGTAACTGCCATGTCGACTTGGCCAGTGCACACACTTGCCAATCCCTAAACTTCCCTTTTCTTACATGTCAGGCACACCTAAGGTACCCCAGTGGGCAGGGTGCAGTGTATGTGAAAGGTAGGACATGCCCTTGTATGTGTGGCATGTCCTGATAGTGAATTACAGCCCATTTCATTTTTCACTATTTCAAGGCTACCAGTTCCCCATATTACAGAATAGGCAGTTTGGCTATAACATCTTATCATCCTAACTGACCCAGGGAACATGGTAGAAAAACAGATTTAATATGCCTGAACTCAAAATCTAAAGATGCATATTTTAGTGAAGGCAGTTTTTACATTCTGGGTTTGAAAATACCACTTTTAAAAAGTAGGTATTTTCTTGCTCAGTCATCCCATGTGCCTCGGCTGGAATGTGGATTGCCTGTCTGGGTTTTGGATGACAGAAGGCTGGGGAGCCAGAGGGGCTCCAGATAGTCTAGGTAGGTCAGGAAAGGGCTGAATAGACCTGGGCTGCGATGGGGGAAGGGGGCGGAGATTTCCTTGCACCTCAAAGGGCCTGCTATGCCTCCTGCCAGGGATTCACACTGGAGAAGGCAGAACTGGTTCTGGCTGGGCACAGACACTCTCTGCCTAAGAGATCAAAGGATTTTGGGATATAAATATTGTGATCCAGACCCCTGAACTTTAGAACTCTTTTGGATCAAGAAAACTGTCAAGAAGAAGAGCTGGAGAAGCTGTGAGGAGGGACTACCACTTTACTGTGTTGGCCTGCAGTGGCTGCTTCTGTCTTGAGCAGTGAAAGGACTGGACTGAACTTTCTGCAATCTACTTTTTTCAAGGGCTTGAGCTAGAGCTTGCCCCCTGTTCAAGAAGTCTCATGACCAGCAAAGACATCAAGCTCTTCTGCCCTCAGCACTGGGGACTGTGTGTTTTGTGCTGCAACAGAAGAAAAGCAACTGTACGATGTCTACAATTCCGCTGCCTACTCCGTGTCCTGAAGTCACCGCTTACGGCACCGCCGCAATGCCACACTACGACCCTGGTCTTACCGATGACGCCTGCTGATGTTGCCACCGAGCCGGTGCTCGCACTGCGGCCTGTGGACAACGCACTCTGAACTGCCTCGCTTCACGACAACACCTTGGCAACGCAGAGTGCAACGCGACCCTAGTCTCACCGCCGCCGTCTGCTGAGACCGCCACAGAGCCGTTGCTTGCACCGCGACCTGTGGGCACGGCCTCGCTTCACGCCGCCGCCTTGGTTTACCCGATGGCGCCGCTCCACGCCTAAATCAACGCCGCTGCTTTCACGGTGGTTTGCGGGCACCGCTCGTAACGTTACATGACGCACCACCCTCATCCCGCACCGTAGCCTTGACCTACAGACACCGGCGCCATCGACTCCAGTTTATCAGCTGACAACAGCGCTTCCGCAACAATGACGCCGCTGCTTGCACCGTGACCTGCCAGCATTGTGACAAGCGCCGCCTTCATCACGCACCGCAACCCTGGTCTCACCGACGACGCCATCTGACGCCGCTACCCTCTGGTGCTGCTTGCTTTTTGGGCTAGTGGAATGTAAGAAACTTCCTATCCCTGTTATCAAGTCAAGTCAAGTCAAAACCACTTTATTCGATTAGTTAAAATCATAAAAGTATTCTAGAGATTTATAAAACTGTTAAAAACATTTTTAAAAATCAATTAATACAGTATTAAACATGACAATAGATAAAACCCAGTTTAAAAAGATAATTACACCATTTCATTTCCGTTTGAGCCCAACAGTCCATTACTCAAGTACATAATACAGAAGTGGTTAACTTTCAGCATTAAAGATCTTAATCTCAATCTCCTACTTCTTACAGATGCAGCCAGGAAACTGGCGATACAATACATAGTTACGGGAGATTCCATCATTTGCAAATATAACAATGCGGGCTTATACTGCGCAAATCCCATCTCCTTCAGTATTGGTTTTAAAAATCGATTCCGGGGTTCACAATACAAGGAGCAAAAAAACAGGAAATGCGCAGTGTCCTGGGTGGAATGGTCATCACATTTGCATGGGGTCGACTCCTCAGGCCTACACCAATCTTTCTCGTCCCAAAGGACCATATGAATTTGGTTGAAACGGAATTTAGTCAGTAGCCATCTATGGAAGAAATTTGTCACCACTGACAAATAAGGAGCCGCTCAAGGGATGTAGTTATCATTACATGCGCCCTCACAGATGGTTTACATAGCTCATCCGTTTCACGCTCGGCAACACAAAGCCTAATAAAGTTAGTCTTCGCCCACACTAGATCTGCTTTACACAGGGATTCTGGACTATCAAAAATCTCAGGGCGTCCTAGCTTCACAGCCAAAGACTCTACATAGGACAGCCACTGGATATCCCTCCTGTGGTCTAGTTTAAGACAATCTTTTATAATCTTGTGATTAAGGCTAAGGTTCGGATTTAGCCAGAGCTTGATCCACATCTGGAACGGGGCTAGTTTTATTGTGTCTATAATATAACCAAGACCTAGCTCAAGGTGTAGAGAATAAGTTGCTCTTGACTGAGGTAGGCCCAGCAATGACCGCAGGAATTTGTTTTCCTCTGTTTGGATGCGGTCAGGTTTTGCAAAGCCCCAAATTGCAGCCCCATATCTTGCAATAGCGGCTGTCTTGGCTTTGTAAACGGCCAAGATAGCCTCTGTGGGTTTCCCCCCTAGTCTTTTAGTGAACCCCAAGACTGCGGAGGCGGAACTTTTCACCGCGTTTGCTTTAGATGTTAACTGTGGTGTCCAAGGACCCCTATGATCGAAAATTACACCCAAGTAGGTGAAAACCTTAACGCTAGAGATAACCTCGCCGTCACAGAAGAAGGTTTTTTCAGATCTAGACTGGACATAAAGTTTCCAAAAGAATCAAACAGCTTTTGCAGGGCAAATGGGGTCCTGGCTATCAGCACCGCATCATCGGCATAGAGGAGCACCGGGACTGGTGCACCCCCGATGCATGGAATATCCTGAGTAACAGTTGTTAGGTCAGCCTCCAATGAATTCACGTATAACGTGAATAACATTGGGGCCAAGATGCAGCCTTGGCGCACCCCTCTACTTGATCTAAAACTTGCCGTACATTTCCCCTCTGTTGTCATCCTAATGCAGGCTTTCAGATTTTTATGGAGCTCCGCTAGGAAGTGTACCAAGGAGCGGTCAAGGCCCAACTTCAGGAGCATAGTCCACAGCCTTGATCTATTAACTAGATCAAAGGCTGTGGATAGGTCCATGAAGCCTAAAAATATCGATCCCCCTTTTGCCCTCGTATATTTGGAAATTATGAGGTAAAGATTGAGGCATTGGTCCTCCGTACTCCTCCCCGACCTAAAGCCGTATTGTGCCTCTGTCAGAATGTTATTCCCTTTGGCCCAAGATGCTATTCTCGCCAGGACAACCTTCCCTAAGATTTTTAACCAAGGAGTCCAACAGTGATATAGGCCCATAGCATCTAGGGTCTCCCCTCTGACCTTTTTTGAACACTGGGATTATAGTAGCTGAGGACTAGGAATTAGGAAATCCCACAGTTGCTGAGGCATTAAAAACTTTAGTTAAAATATTGGCCCAGTACAACGGATTAGGCTCAAACATATCAGCTGGAACCCCATCGGGGCCCGGGGCCTTTCGGCCCGCAGTGCCCTCGATTGCTCTAATGACTTCAACTGTATCAAAACTAACAGGCGCTAAGGGGAGTTCGGACGCAGGGACTACAAAGGATTCCTGCTCCATGTTGCTACCGTAGATTTTTTCAAAATGGCTAAGCCAGTCTTCCTCGGAGATGTTAAGTTCCAGCACGGTATTTTGGTCCCGAGAAAACAAGGGGGTATTAATAATTGACCAAAACTTAGCACTGTTTTTTAACCCCTTGCATGCTGATGACGGAGCGGTTCCGTCATCAGCTACGGGTGAGCTGTGCTGATGACAGAACCGTTCCGTCATGACTCCGCCCGCGCAAGGCGGAGTCAGCATGGGCGGGGAATTCCCGCCGCATGCAAGGGGTTAAGGTGGCTTTATCCATGAGCTCGGCCCAGGCGGTGCACAGACAAAATATCGACTCCAAAATATCGACTGGACATAATATCGAGTTTTAAATATAGACTGGACAAAATATCGACTGGACATAATATCGACTACAAAAATATCGTTTTTCAGGTAAGTGAAGTAGTATCGACTGTATAAAATATAGATAGCAAAAATATCGAATTTTTAATAATATATAATATTTTATAGTGTATTTTATGTAATATTATGTGTGAAAAGTGTGTATTAATGTTATAAAATATTTTATTAAATGATTTTTTTTTTTTTAATAATTGCGTATTGTAATTCTGTAGCGGGTTGTGGGTTTATAGGGGAATAGGGTGGGAAGTAATTTAATAATAATTAATTAATTAATATATGTTTGTAAATATTTATAATTAATAATTAATTGATAATTAATTAATAATAATTAGTTAATTAATTAATATAATTTTGTACATATTTTGTATTAGTAATTAATTGGTAATTAATTAATTGTAATTAGTTAATTACATTAATTAGAATACATTTTAATATATATAATTTTGTGTTATTGTTAAGTAATTAATTGGGAAAAAATAATATTAATTATTAAAATAATTACAGCTAATGTGCTAATATATTTACTTTATTGTTATTGTTAATTAATAATTATTTGGTAATTAAATAATATTGATCAATTTTGGGTAAAGGAGTATTTTTAGGGTTCAGGGTCAGTTTTCAGTTTTTGGGTAAAGGGGTATTTTTAGGGTTCAGGGTCAGTTTTCAGTTTTTGGGTAAAGGGGCATTTTTAGGGTTCAGGGTCAGTTTTTAGTTTTTGGGTAAAGGGGCATTTTTAGGGTTCAGGGTCAGTTTTCAGTTTTTGGGTAAAGGGGCATTTTTAGGGTTCAGGGTCAGTTTTTAGTTTTTGGGTAAAGGGGCATTTTTAGGGTTCAGGGTCAGTTTTCAGTTTTTGGGTAAAGGGCATTTTTAGGGTTCAGGGTCAGTTTTTAGTTTTTGGGTAAAGGGGCATTTTTAGGGTTCAGGGTCAGTTTTCAGTTTTTGGGTAAAGGGGCAGTTTTAGGGTTCAAGGTCAGTTTTCAGTTTTTGGGTAAAGGGGCATTTTTAGGGTTCAGGGTCAGTTTTCAGTTTTTGGGTAAAGGGGCATTTTTAGGGTTCAGGGTCAGTTTTTAGTTTTTGGGTAAAGGGGTATTTTTAGGGTTCAGGGTCAGTTTTGGGTTTTTGGGTAAAGGGGTATATTTTAGGGTTCAGGGTCAACAAATAAGATTGGAAAAAATTATTTTTATTATTTTCATTTATTATTTAATTATTATAATTTAATTTAAGTATTTTTAAGTATATTTTAGTAATTAAAATTTAATATTAATTTAATTTAACACTGTTTTTAATAAAGTCGATATTTTTTACATCTATATTATTGTTAACGATATTTTGTACTCGATATTTTTGTACTTACCTGTTTGTAGATACAAACTCGATATTTTGACTGTCGATATTTTGTCCACGATATTTTGGCAAGTCGATATTTTGTCCCTCGATATTATTTCAGTGATCCGGCCCAGGCATCACTCTTTAATTCATTTTTACGTGTTTTAATTGCCCTGGTATAATCCTTTCTAAGCTGCACCACTAGGGCTTTGTCCCTCGGACGGGTATTAAGTGCTTTTTTAAGGAGGTTATGAGTTTTGCTGCCGTTGCTATCAAACCAGCCCATTACCAATTTATTTTTACCTCCCTGGCCTTTAGCTGTTAAGTTTGTGGCCACTGTCCGACAGACACCTTCAAAGGAAGTTAAAACCTCCTCGCTCCTAGAGTGGGGATTGGCACAAACATTCAAATCTTCAGCAGCCATAGATGTTAATTTTAGAAAAAAATCATCAGGAACTACCTGTGCCCATTTGATCCTTCTCCCCTGATCTTTAGCTTTGACTGACATTATAGCCTGGGGGTAACAGATGAATTTAGCAACAAAAAACCATTAGCTAGCTCCATCCCCACGGGGTTATGATCACTCAACGGCATAACTACAGCATTATAAGAGATCACATATTTAAGGAGACCTAATGACAAAAAAATAAAATCATTTATCGAATCACAGTCCCTTCCCGTGTATGTTGCAACCCGTCAGCTATTATCATAAAACTCAGCCTCATACAGATCATTTCCGATTAATAGATTTTCAAGAACCTGTCCCTTCTGGGTATGTTCAAGATGCGGAGGGGAAATATTGTCCGGCCCATCTGAGTCAATTAGAGCACAATTTAAACATAAATGTACATTAAAATCACCCATCAGAATAAAGTGACAATAAGTGGTTTGCTTTTCCTTATATGAAGTTAAAAAATCTGTTAACCAAACTAAGTGCACGTTTGCAGGGTAGCCATGCGGTGAATTATAACAGTTTACAAGAAGTATTTTACAACCATCATCCAAGGTTACCTCTATAACAAGAAAATTATGTGTGGCACAATCAACCTTTGTAATTTTGCCCTTTACATTCACTGAGACCAACATCAGGAGACCCCCTCTATTCCGTCCTGCTGGAGAGAGAAGAGCAGGTATAAAAAATGAAGTAAAGCCATCCAACCAAAAATCGCATTCCGTGTCCCAAGTCTCTTGCATAGCGATAATGTCATATAGCTTTACAAAGTTTATCCAGTTGGGGTCTCCTCTCTTGGACCGTAAACTGGCAATGTTCCAACTTAACAACCTAACAATATCCCCCTTGCCAGGAATACCCACTACCGGTATAAAACCATCATCAGCAGAAGAAGGTACAGGAGCCATAGGGGTAAGGTCCACTATAACTTCATCAACTATACCCTCTCCGGCCCCCCGTCAGTCGCACAACTCGAGTCCTGAGAGTGCGTCAAACCTATTATGTGTTACAATGGGTGGTCCAAATCTACAAAAATTCTCCCTTCAGGGTCCCTGATTTTGACAAGTGGACCGTGGCCCCAAAGGAGTAAAGGGACTCAACCCTTGTCTAGGGGTAGAGGCTACGTTAAGGTGATTGTAGAAATATCCCAAAGGGCGCACTTGGATGCTGTTGCCGTCATTCATCATCGATGCTGCCCTTAACAAAACTGTGGCCACGTGTTGCGGACATTTAAAATGTACTACCACGCAGTCCCCTTTACAATTTTTGCGTGTGGGACCAATCCAATTTACCCTCCTGGTTGTGATAATTTCTCCGGCAAACTTTGTAGGGAAACCACAGTTTGAGCTCAGCCAAGATACCACTTTATTTTTAAGAGAATCATGTGATTCCTCGTGTGACTCGGCTACATCCAGGTTTTGGGTCGGAACATTTGCCAGTACGATTACATAGGGGGCACAATCTGGGGGTAAATTAATAAAATTACTTCTCCTACTTGGGGCGGCAATCGGATCTTTAGCAGGCCCTGGCTTAGGGTGTACTACTGTAGTAACTAATGGCAGGGGGGATGGGGCTGAAGGGGCGGGGGAGTCAATATCGACTCTAGTAGACTGTTGAGAGGTATAAGTTTGTTTAACCAACTTGGCTAAATTTTTTCCAACAGACTCTGGGTGGACCATTCTAGTTGAGGGGAGCGGAGGGTTAACCTTATCTGTATGGGCTAGCTAATTCTCTAGCAGGCCTCCTAGTCTTTTTATCTCTGCAGTAGCAGTATCCAGTAGTTTGGCCACTAGGGATTGAAGGGATTGAAGGGATTCCTTGACTTTTAATTCACATTTTGCTTCTAGAGTTCGAATTAGCAGGCCAAACTGCTCAGGGCTCAAGGCTATATTTGCCTCATTCTTACCCTCCAAGATCGTAGTTACCTCCGGGGAGGTATGGAAGTCAGGCTCATGAGTATCTACCCTTCTTTTATGAGCATTCCTACCACCCCTTTTACTTTGCTGCTTTCTGCAGGTTCTGACGGGTCTAGTATTTTTATGTACTGGTGCCACCTCTTCCTCCGAGTCCGAAAGAGTCTTGTCGGGAATTTCTATATCCGGAGCCCGGTGGGTCAGTACTTCTACTGCATTGACTACCTCCAGCCCAGAATCAATGCCATTTTCGGTCTCTGGAGGAGCCTCCATTGGGGAAAGACCCACTAAGGATAGGTCGTGATCTGATAGATTACTTTTACCCAGTGAGGCCCTCCTGTCATTGTTGATCTTGTTTACCATTTTTACTAGAAAATTGTCAATGGGACCTGCCCCCACAGTAGCCTTATCCTTCTTTGTTCCCGACATGAGTCTAGTTATACTTTAATGAGGGTTATCCTATTAACAAGTAAGCCAAAGTACTCAACTCCCAGTGTTAATCACGCAGTAATTACGCAATAGTCCCTCAGCCCTCACAGTCACTTTACCGTACAATAGATGGTCTCCGTAATATTTGCACAGGGTCTCTGGCCCAGCCCAGCCTCTTCCTGCCTCTGACGGCCGCAGACGGCCCGCCATTGTCCCGGGCTTCTCCCGGGCGCCTCCCGCGCGCGACTCGCGGTGGCGAGAGGGAGGTTAGCGTTTACCTCGTGCCTCCGGGCGCTCCAGTCGCGTGTCAGGTGAGCTTTGCCGCTTTCTGGTGTTCCCCCCTGGGCTCCTGGGAGGTCAGCGTTTATCTCGCGCCTCCGGGCGCTCCAGTCGCGTCACAGGCGCGCCGCCCCTGAGGCTGCTGGGTGCTGTAGTTCTCCCAGCGCTCCGCCGCCGCCGCCGGTAAGGGAGACTGCCACCGTTCACCTCACGGCCCTGTCCAGCCCGTTGGCGTGTCTGGTGTTCCTGTGGACAACGCACTCTGAACTGCCTCGCTTCACGACAACACCTTGGCAACGCAGAGTGCAACGCGACCCTGGTCTCACCGCCGCCGTCTGCTGAGACCGCCACAGAGCACAGCGACCAGTGGGCACCGCCTCGCTTCACGCCCCCGCCTTGGTTTACCCGATGGCGCCGCTCCACGCCTAAGTCAACGCCGCTGCTTTCACGGTGGTTTGCGGGCACCGCTCGTAATGTTACATGACGCACCACCCTCATCCCGCACCGTAGCCTTGACCTACAGACACCGGCGCCAACGACTCCAGTTTATCAGCTGACAACAGCGCTTCTGCAACAATGACGCCACTGCTTGCACCGTGACCTGCCAGCATCGTGACAAGCACCGCCTTCATCACGTACCGCAACCCTGGTCTCACCGACGACGCCATCTGACGCCGCTACCCTCTGGTGCTGCTTGATTTTTGGTCTAGTGGAATGTAAGAAACTTCCTATCCCTGTTATCAAATTTGGAATTTTAAGGTTTCCTTAAGATGTGATCTCCTGGGAACTGGTAAAATGGCTACCAGCCCTTTCTCTGATGAGTCAGCACTTTTGTACTTTGTCCTGCTAGGGCAATCCAATCCTGCAGGTCATAAATCAAGTTGTTCCCTTCCTTGTGTTAAACGGTCTACAAACCACCAAGGCTTGTGTACAGTGTTCTTGCATTAGACATCATGTCAATATAACTTGAATACTTCCTGTGGGGGACACATTTTTGTCACATATTGGGTTTAATCTTTTTGCCAAAATCTCTGAAGCAGTATAACTCTAATTCAGACGTGCCTTGGGTTCTATCAACCAGATTTGTGTTTTCTATTGAGCTCACTTTACAATCTCAGACGTAGATAAGGAAAAAAACGGATAAAGGACTGAGAGCACATATATACATTTTTTTTTTTTAATATTGTAATAATGAAATGAACTTCCTTAGTGGAACCTTGGGACCAGTGCTCAATTTAGGAGTGATGGATACCTAGGAACACGTACAGTGAGAGCGGGAAGGAAAAAATCAACTGTTGTGAATTGTGATGATGTCACTTGACTTTGCATGAAGTGGAAAAGCAGTTGATCAATACTGCCACGACGGTTATCAAGATTATGCATGGTTCCTGGACTCACTTATGCAGCGTAACATCTCTCGAGATTGTGTGCCTTTTCCAAGTAATCTCTACACCATCCATTCTGCATGTATCTCACTTTGTTAGATTAAGACAGCTGTATCTTATATTATTATTTCTTGAAAATAAAGAAACAACGGATAGTGCGCCTTCTTTTTTGCATATTAGCGGTGTAAATGTTTTCTTTTGTGTTACAATGGTCACATTTTAGGTCAATGTCACTACTAAATAATCTAAGACTGAATTTCCCAAACAATAATTGATTGTCGCTGGTGGTGAATAATTGGGCTTTGGCTTTTTCTAATAAAGCCCGCCAACTTGACTCAATTTGAGATATTCAATATTATAGGACTTTAGGAATTCCTGCAATTTCTATTATGTCAACCTTTAATGAATGTTTTCATTTACTTTATTTAAAACTAGTCATTCTTTTTCTTCCTTTTAACATTATGTTTTTTTAGCTGAACAATAATCTTATTTATGTAGTAGAATATGAAAGACTTAAAATGGAATGGAAATAGGTGGAAATTATATTTAGCACCAAATACCAAGGCCTTTTTTGACATTCACGCAGGCTAGTGACTCAGAAGCACCTTCTGCTCCAGGTAAAGGTACTTTAGGGGAACAGCAGTGCCAAACTTTACAAAACATGGACACAACACAAGGCAAATGAACTAAAGTAGTCTTTTAAAAGGTGAGCACCAATTTACTATGTAAAACATATATTTTTTTTATGTCAGTCCTGTTCTTCTAGACCTGTGGGTCTCGGAGATACTGGACAATCTGTATGACAGGTATTGTCCCTTATCTGGAAACCTCAGGAGTGTAGTGCTACTGCACAGCTCACTGGAACAACAAGTACCTCCTACTAAGTGTCTGAATACGAGTTTGGTGGCCCTGGAGCTGGCTGTCCACCACCTCCCTGCTTCAGGACCACCAAACTGGCCCGCCCACCGGATTATGAGGTTTATCGTGGTCTGGCAGCGATGGTGTGGCAGTACTGCGGCGGTGCCTTTCAAAGGCTCCGCCGTGGGACCTCCACTGCGCGTTCCAGCACGGCATGGACTGTCAAATCCATGCCGTGATGGAAAAAGGGGCATTCATGCATGCACACAGGGGGCCATGCACACACATGGCTGGGGCAAGTGTTTCCGGACTGCCAGCAGTTTCTTCGAATAAGAACCTCTTATTCTGCTGGCGGATGGGAAACTCGTAATATGCATGGAGGTGCCGCACTGCCAGCATACTGTCAGGCCCTGATCGCCGTGCCACTGACAAGGAACACAGCTCCCTGGTGATTGTGGCAGTCAAATGGGGGTCCGACGGCCAACAGTTGGAATAGGGCGGTCGGACCACAGTTGCGGCGGTGGCTGGACCGCCACCTCCACACCACCGTGAGTTTAGCAGTCCCCGGACCACCAAAATCACAATTAGGCCTTTTGTCTTAGACTTGTAGGAGGAGCAGTGGGGTGCACGCCAAGGCTTACTCGTGGAAGGTGATGTAGGATTGCAAAGTACTTTAAAGACAATGTATGTATTGCGACTTATATAGTGCACATATCACCCGAAGGCATCAAGGCGCTTGCCTTGGGAACCCGTCCTGGATTTTCCCTGTGAGATAACCCCTACTGGGCATCCCCAAGGTGAAAGCCAGGCATCCCGCAGCGGGTGGGCCGCCATAGTGGAGATTAAGCAAGCTATTGCTTAATCAGAGTTGCAGCGTGGGACCCCATGATTAGAGTAGGCACCGAGGCGAGAATTATCGAGTCCGTGGACATTTTTGGGCTCAGGACCCTGCCGCGTCGGGAATTGCACCCTGGTCCCGGGCCAGACCTCTGCATCAGGGTCTGCCGCTCTAATCAGTGAGCCACACTCCTCCACACTCCTCCAAGACAACACAGCTGAACAGAGAAAAGGCACGAGAAACTGACTGCACGGCCAGGTCTAAAATACATTCTAGTAGCTCTAACTTTCAATCTGTCAGTAAAACACAAGATAGTGAAATATTACATGAGTTTTCTATCCATCCCGGGAGTAATTAGACTTCCCTTAAAAAGCTGCGGCCTAGTCCCAGCATTCGCATTTAAAAATGTTCTAGAGGTGACAGCAGTTTGTTTGTGTTTTGTAAATGCAGCCTAAGGGTGGTGTCTGGCGTGCACGCTAAGTTCGGAATGTTCCATCAGAGGATCTTTTGCAATATTACATTATGTTGGTGGAGCCTCCTAGCACTGGTAAATAACTTATGTAACACTGCGGGCATGGAGTTGGATGTCAGGTGCTTGCTGTTGGAGTGGAAATCAGCAGGACTGGTAGAGCTGTGCGGGTATGTTTGAGACACGTGCCGTTAGTTATGGGAAAATCCAGTCTGATGCTGTTGCACAATCTATAGTGAGATGTTGTGTCCCTCAACTGAGAAACAGAGGGACACTGACTCACATGCTGGAGCTGAGGGTGAGATAGCAATCAGGGTCGAGCTGATAGTTGTGGCCAACACAGTGGAAAAATGGAAGGGACTACAAATATCAGGGCACGTTGCAAAGGGGTAACCAGGCTGCATGGGGCGTAGAGATCCCCCAAGTAATCCACTGTAGGATGCTGAATCACCGGCAAGGCTGCCGCACTGTTTCCTTAGTCGATATGGTCTCAACCACTTCTTGATTCATTCTTGCAGAGGTGCTGGAGAGAGTGATACCGTGGGCCAATCACCATTATGTTGTGGTGTGTCTTTTGTGGGAGCATATGACGTGAAATTAGGCAACTTGCAACATCACACACCTTGGTCTAAATTTTGTAAGCTATGCAAAGTGCGGACCTTCCAAAGTCAACCAAAATGGCCACTTCAGAGGCTCTTTGAGGTAACAACAAAAACATTCGTGCTGAAATGAAGGGCTGCACTGGCCTCAAGGGCAATAGCTGGTATGTGGCCGTGGTTCCCCATCCCTTGTTTCAGGCCCCCACCGAACACAAAGTTCCAAGAGACTTTTAAAGCACGCTAATACCCTTAGGTGTCTCTAGACGCGAAGCTCCGAAAAAGAGAAGGGAGAGAAGGAACAGGAGATTAGAACCGAAAGAACCAGCAGCTAGATTCATCAAAGGCCCGTTTTGCGAGTCAGTAATAGCGATTATTAAGGAATCGCTATTACAGACTCGCAAAACGGGATTCATGTCCAAATTGTAATTTATATAGCGATTCCTACAGCTTCCCTATTTGCGATTAGCTAATTGCTAATCGCAAATAAAGAATAACTCCCCATTCATTCCTGTGGGCCTAAAGGCACATAGGAATGAATGGGAAGACACATCAATGTGCGAATCGCTATTAGTGATTCACATTTTGAAATTGCGATTTCAAGGGTGCAGGGGTGTCCAAAGGACACCCTGTAGCACC
The DNA here is from genome assembly GCF_964263255.1 of Lissotriton vulgaris. Taxonomy (NCBI): domain Eukaryota; kingdom Metazoa; phylum Chordata; class Amphibia; order Caudata; family Salamandridae; genus Lissotriton; species Lissotriton vulgaris. Next base: position 748,139,058 of record NC_141685.1, on the reverse strand, counting down.
CCTGAAATGTAATCTACATTGGTGTTGCGCACACACATGTCCAAAGGACATGTGTGTGTGTAACATGCAACTTAGAAAAATGCATTTAAAGGCATTTTTCACAGTTTTCGCTATTTACCACGAAGTCAGACTTCGCGGTAAATAGCGGCCAAAAATAGCGATTTCGCAATTTTTAAATGCTTCTTGAATTGCATTTAAGGAACCTCTAATTGAGATTCCTTAAATGCAATTATTCGCAAATATGCGATTTCTAAAAATGCGATTTTTGCATCTGGGATGATGAATCCCAAATGCAAAAATAGCGCTTGCAAAGAGCCAGATTCTCAGAATCTGGCCCTTTGCGAGCCGTTTTCGGCTTGATGAATCTGGCCGCAGGTCTTTAAGGCATTCTTAAATTTCAGCAGATATGCAGATTTGTTCAGTTCAAGAGGAAGCGAGTTCCAAAGATGAGAGGGAGAAGTAATGAAACTCCTTCCACCCCATTGTAACTTTTTGAATCTGGGGACCACAAGGTTGTAGGTGGAAGTAGAATGAAGAGTTCAGGAACAAATGTACCACCAAAACTTTTTCCTGAAGAATTCGGGGCCAGCTCCATGAGATGCCTTAAAGGCAATGCATAGAGATTTGAACTCTATCCGTTTTTTGACCAGGAACCAGTGTAAATGCACAAGTGCGATAGACACAGATTGGCGTTCAGAAATGCCCAAAAGTAAGCTTGCTGCGAATTTTGTAGAATCAGAATTTTGTTTTAAGATTTTTTCTGTAGGTTACAAAGAGGGTATTCCAGTATTCTATTTTTGAAAGGACACGCTGCCGACCGATCTCATTAAGTTCAAGGCCGGGTTTCCTCCTTTATCAATGGTTTGCCAAATTTGCTCAGTGGCGGTGATCAAGGCAAATTTAGTACTATGGAGGCTTCTAAAGCCAAATTGAGAGGCATCATGATGCTGGTGTTTCTCAATAAAGGTAGCAATTTGGGCGTTAATCTCCTTCTCAATATTTTTTGTTGGCAACTGAAGACGGGAAATGGGGAGGTAATTATTTAAGTTAGAATCATCTAATGTCATGCACCCTGCCTTGTTCCACCCTCTGACACACCTCTAAAATCTTCCCTGCCTTTCCAGTGACCAGGTACACCTATATTTCCCACTCTCCCTTCCTCTCTCCACAACTAGTGCCTACACTGGGATTGGTGATGGCAGCCACCGCAGATGTCATAATACAGGATGTCATGCTGGCTGCTTATCCTGCAAGAAGAAAGCCTACTGTGCTGTTTATCTGCAAGGTTTTACTTTTTGCATTGAGTAAAGTTATCAGAAGTTGGGAAATCACATCCAAGATTCCAACCATGCAAGCAAAAGAAAAAAAAATATCTTGTTTGTGGTAGGACAATTGCAACAGAACCCTGGTCTAGGGCATCATTTAATCTCGGGAGACAGGTCCTCACAGCACTGCTCAGAACCAGTGCTGAATTTGAGCTGGTGGTTGCAGGGGTGGCACACCGGCAACCATTTTTGGGTATGGGCCCTTATTTTTCATCATTAGACATATACTGACAGCAAGAGAGGGAAAAACACACAAAGTGGAAAGACAGCTGAAGAAAAAAACTGAAAATTATCACAAATGGAGAAAGCAGGAACCTGTAGGAGTGAGATAGGAAGCAAGGGATATGTAGTAGTGGAGTAAAGAGGTGTGAGGTGGGTTCAAGGCTACACAGCACTGATAATTCAACACGCCGACATTTTAGCACCGGCTGTGGACTCTTGAGCAAAGCTTTGGGCACCTTTACTCATTCTGGAACACATTAGCACTGCTTAGAGCAGCTGTATCATTGCAGACTAGTTATACACAGACCCAATAGAAAGGGAAATCTATCTACATTTTCCTAAGTCATAGCAATAGTTGTCTTTCTTTCTCAGTCTTAGATTCCATCATCAGTCGGTCTGCTGTGTCTGTGTCAGTTTTCTCATCGTGTGCCACAAATAAAAGACAAAAGCAGTGACCTAAGATGTAAAACAGCACAGAGAGAAAAAGAGAAAGAGATAAAGATGTCCATCTGGAAGCTGAATTTCAAAATGTGAAAACAAATATCCTGAAATCAATACTAGATCACTGCCTGCTTCAAATTTTGTGAACCTAGGGAAACATTTCATTTCATGGAGCCTCCGTTTTCGCTATTATCGTATGTGATGGCACTTTTAAATACTTGAGTTCAGGGCGTATACACATCTCATATGTGTGATTTAATAGGCTATAAGTTTGCTCCTTTTATAATAAGCATCTATGCCTTGTTTAAGGTTTACTTGACTACAAGCTTGCCTCTTAGTTCCTTAATGGCATATTTGTTCTGGGGCAAGCCATGAATATTTCTAAGTTTACGTTTAAAAACTATAATATTTTATAAATGTCTGTCTATGTAGGAATATAATCTGAAAAACGTCTGAAAAAAGAGACAGTATCATATTTTTTATCATTTTTGTTGCAAGATATACATATCAATGTTTCTCATGGTTTGGCTCATGAATGAACTCTTAGACCTAAGCCAAACACATGCTCGGCTCTAGTTCGACTTGCACTATAATTTGCTAGAGCACCCACCTCTGTTTGCAACTCAGGCTTAGTCTGTTACTTGCTAATATGATCTGTAAACGGGGAGGACTGGAACAGGGAGGCCTGCCTCCAAGCATCAGTTGGATAACTCTGCCTTCAAGGCTGCTCGTAGCAGAGACTTAGAAGAGTGTGTGCCATGAAAACACATTCAACATAAGTGATCCAGGGCAGTGACTTCAGGCCGTTTTAAGTGACCATAGTCTCGAGTTCCCAGGGATAACTACCAAGACCAAGTGGGATGGACAGCGGCGTAGCTTCGGGGGGAGAGGGGGTAGGGGGTGTTTGGAGTTGAAACCTTCCCAATACATTCTTGGCTTTGTAGTTGGGTCTAAGCCCTGAGTTGGGTCTGCTATGCAGTAGTGTAGCTAGGGAGGGCTGTCCATCCCGGGCGAACTGTTTTTGGGTGCACGGAGGTAAGTAAGTCATGTCTGTGGACTACCACCATTCCCAGCCCTGAGAACAAGTTGACCTTCGGCTGCCACCTAGTCCCCCCCCTCACCCCCGGAACAAGTCGTCTGTCAGCCGCCAACACCCCCAATCTCTTACCGGCAACGGCAAAATAAACTTAGGGTCCGCACCGTGTAGCAGCATGGCTAGCTAAGTCATTGCTGCTATGTCTGTGTTCTTTTTTCTTGTCATTCTCATTTCACAAACTGTATTTAACATGTTAGCTTTTTGGAGCGGAAACTTTAATACACAATAAAAAAGTAGCGAATCTGCACCCATAGAAGTGTGCCTTGAGTGGCTGCCAAGTTACAACTTTTTGGAATTCACAAACATTGGCTGTAGTAGGCTTGGGTCGCTGTGCCAGTCCCAGATTTCCAAACATACTACTGACATTCAAATACCCAAAGGTGATGGGATGAAGTTCTGCAAATAGTCTAACCAGTGGCAGTCGCTTGGGGTAGCATTCCAAACAATTGTTTTTCATCCAGTGTGCAACTCTAGACAGAGGCCTACCAAATTCCTATCAGTATTGACTGAGTTCCTCGTGGAAAGAGTCCATCTTGAACCTTGGTCATCTCACCCCTCCACCCTGCATCCCATTGATTCTTTAGTTGTGAAATTTGTGATTCACCCTCACCCACCCTAGATTCTCACTGACTAAGCCACACCCCTGCTTGCAGGAAGACAGCAACAGATTTCTACCCTTGGTCAAATGCTTTCTTCTGTGCTGTTTGTTGATCATTGCTAAATTAAAAGGATGATACATTTCCTGGCCTCAGGTATAGCAAATTTCAAAGGCTAAAGGCATTTAGTGCCATGCCAGTCAGCCACTTAGACTGTTTTGTTGGTGTTTAGTTGTAGGCAGCTGTTTTTCATCCATTTGGCGACGGCTTCCATGCCTTCTCGAAAGTTGCGTCTGGCGGTGTTGGGCTCGTTGGATAGGGAGAGGATGAGCTGGGTGTCGTCTGCGTATGACAGGATGTTGAGTCCGTAGGTTCTGACGATGGGGGCATGTGGAGCCATGTAGACGTTGAATAGCGTCGGGCTGAGGGAGGAGCCCTGGGGGACTCCGCAGGTGGTAGTTGTGGGGTCTGAGAGGAAAGGGGGGAGTCTGACCCATTGCGTCCTGCCGGAGAGGAAGGAGCAGATCCAGTCGAGGGCCTTGTCCTGGATTCCTGCGTCGTAGAGTCTGCGTATTAGGGTGCGGTGGGAGACTGTGTAGAACGCCGCTGATAGGTCTAGGAGGATGAGGGCTACTGTTTCTCCTTTGTCCAGTAGGGTGCGGATGTCGTCTGTTGCGGCGAGGAGGGCGGTTTCCGTACTGTGGTTTTTTTCTGAAGCCGGATTGGGAGGAGTCGAGGATGTTGTGTTCTTCAATGAATGTGGCGAGTTGGCTGTTGATGGCTTTCTCAATGACTTTCGCTGGGAACGGGAGCAGGGAGATGGGTCTGTAGTTTTTGAGGTCGGTGGGGTCCACTGAGGGTTTCTTCAGGAGGGGGTTGACCTCGGCGTGTTTCCAGTCGTCGGGGAACGAGGCGGTCGCGAGGGAGCGGTTGATGGTGTGGCAGAGCATGGGTGCGATGGTGTCAGCGGCTCTGTTGAAGATGTGGTGGGGGCAGGGGTCCGTGGGGGCCCCTGAATGGATTGACTTCATTGTCTTCAGTGTGTCTTTGGTGGTGAGGGCTGTCCAGTCATCAATCGCTGGTTCCCTTGTGTCGGGGGTAGTTGGTGAGGGTTCAGTGTGTTGGTTGTCTTCGTCGAAGTTGTCGTAGATGCTCTTAATTTTGTGGTGGAAAAAGGTGCTGAGTTTGTCGCAGAGGTCTTGTGAGGGAGGGATGTCGGTAGACTCGCTGGTGGGTTGGGCGAACTCCTTGATGATGCTGAAGAGTTCCTTGCTGTTGTGTGCGTGGGTGGAGATTCTGTCTTCAATCGCTTTTTTCCTCGTTTCTCTGATGAGTTGATGGTGAGCGTTAGTGGCGGCTCTGAAGTTGTTGGGGGCTTCTGTGGATTTGGTGTTTCTCCAGGCCTTTTCGAGGCGGCAGCATGTGCGCCTGGACTCTCGAAGTTCGGTGGTAAACCATCTGGCTTTCTTGGCACGGGTATTGTTATTTTTCTTGAGGGGGGCTATGGTGTTGGTGCTGTCCGAGATCCATCTATGCAGGGTTCGGGCTGCGGTGTTGGGGTCGTCGTTTTCCGCGATGGTTGGAGTGGAGTTGTTGAGTGAGGAGATGAGCTGGTCGTCGGTGATTTTGGTCCGGTTTCTTTGTGGAAGCAGGTGCTGGTGTCTGTGGATGGTGGGTGTTCTGAAGGTGAAGTGGACGCAACGATGGTCGGTCCATGGGAGTTCGGTGGTGTGGCTGAAGGTGATGGAGTTTCCTGTAGTAAAGAGGGGGTTGAGGGTGTGTCCTGCTGAGTTCGTGGGCTCGGTCACGATCTGGCAGAGTCCAATGTTGTGGAGGTTGTCCAGGAGGCATGTGGTGTTGGGGTCCAGTTGATTGTCGAGGTGGAAGTTGAGGTCTCCCAGCAGGGTGTAGTTGGTGGATGCGATGGCCTGCGGGGAGATAATGTCCGTGATGGAGTTGGCGAAGGGTCCGCGGGGTCCAGGGGGTCGGTAGATGAGGGTTCCTCACAGGGTGGCAGTGGGGCTGGCCAGTATCTTGAAGTGAAGGTGTTCCATCAGTTCTGTGGACTCGTCAGGGTGTGTGCTCAGGCGGAGGCTGGATTTGTGGACGATGGCGAATCCTCCTCCTGGGTGGGTGGGGCGGTCCTTCCTGTAGATCTTGTATCCTTGGGGGATGGCGATGGCGATGTCCGGTCCTGAGGTGGCGTGGGTCCAGGTTTAGGTGAAGAATGCTATATCCGGGGTGGTGCTGTTGAGGAGGTCCCAGATTTCTGTAGCGTGTTTGTGGAGGGATCGGACGTTGAGGAGGATGCATTGCAGGGTCTTCGGTTCGGTTGTGTTCTTGTGGGCGGGTTGTGCTGGATCTGTGTTCTTGGCGGTGCTGCAGGTGTGCCGGCAGCGGTGACAGCTAAAGGGTCCATGGGTGTCAGCTGGTGATGCTAGCTTGCAGTTGTTGTTGCAGCCTGGGTTGATTGCGTGGAGTGCTGCTGGGTCGTAGCGTTGGCGGGGCGGAGGTCCAGGGTTCCTGGTGCTGGTCGCGGACGGGTCGCAGACGGGCGCAGACGTGCTTGCCTTTGACGCGCCTTCGGTGCACCAGCGGGGCGCCCGCGGCCGCCATTAAGTAGGGGTCGGGGAAGGCTGGACAGCTGGGAGGCGGGAGCGGGGAGAGGAGCTGGATTGGGCCGGTCGCACTGGGGGGGGGGGCCGTGGGGGCAGCAGCGGCGGGGAAAGGTAAAGGGAGGAAAGAAGGGATAAAGAAAAAAGGGAAAATAAGCAGAAATAAGGCACAAAAGAGCAGAGATGCAGAAAAGGGCAGAAAGGTGAAAGATGGAAAGGGTAGAAAAACGAGTGAAAGCGAGTGAAGGAGCAGAGGGAGAGAAAGGGAAAATGGGCAGAAATAAGGCAAAAAAGAGCAGAGGTGCAGAAAGGTGCAGAAGGGTGAAAGATAGAAAGGGTAGAAAAACGAGTGAAGCAGCAGAGTGAGAGAAAGGAGACAGAGGTCCACTGGACCACCAGGGATGAGGCGCAGGGAAACCTGCGGGTGGAGGAGGGCCTTGATCACTAACACTCAAGAGTGCAGGGGCAGGGGCACCTCACTTAATGGTGGAGCTGTGAGGGTGGGAGAGCAATTTCACTGACAATGAGTCAGTGGTCTTGCTCGCCTGTCCCCGCAGTGGCCGCCATTAAGTAGGGGTCGGTGAGGGCTGGACAGCTGGGAGGCGGGAGCGGGGAGAGGAGCTGGATTGGGCTGGTTGCGCTGGGGGGGGGAGGGGCCGCGGGGGCAGCAGCGGCGGGGAAAGGTAAAGGGAGGAAAGAAGGGATAAAGAAAAAGGGAAAATAAGCAGAAATAAGGCACAAAAGAGCAGAGATGCAGAAAAGGGCAGAAAGTGAAAGATGGAAAGGGTAGAAAAACGAGTGAAAACGAGTGAAGGAGCAGAGGGAGAGAAAGGGAAAATGGGCAGAAATAAGGTAAAAAAGAGCAGAGGTGCAGAAAGGTGAAAGATAGAAAGGGTAGAAAAACGAGTGAAAACGAGTGAAGGAACAGAGGGAGAGAAAGGGACAATGGGCAGAAATAAGGCACAAAAGAGCAGAGATGCAGAAAGGTGCAGAAGGGTGAAAGATAGAAAGGGTAGAAAAACGAGTGAAGGAGCAGAGTGAGAGAAAGGAGACAGAGGTCCACTGGACCACCAGGGATGAGGCGCAGGGAAACCTGCAGGTGGAGGAGGGCCTCGATCACTAACACTCAAGAGTGCAGGGACAGGGGCACCTCACTTAATGGTGGAGCTGCGAGGGTGGGAGAGCAATTTCACTGACAATGAGTCAACTCGATACCAGAGTCCCTGTATATCGCACGTACTTGGTAAGAATGGATTGCATCTCAGAATATCATTGGAAAAAACATTGCCTGACAGAGATATTGCGTCCTAAATGACCTATACAAAATATAACGCTATTGGATGCAGATTTTAAATTAGTATATTTATATAATATTATATGTAATATATATATAATATTTATATAGTATCATTTTGTAAGCAATATTTAAGTAAAATATTTCTGCCAGATTGTAGGGTATTCTCACACACTTTAAGTGACCGCAGAAGCAGTCGTAGCACAGAGACACCTAAGCTCCTTTCTGTGGTCTTTACGATAGGGCTGCTTTCTTGGGTCACGGCCCCTGTGCCTCACGGCGTTTACCGTGCTTCAGTGTTTCCAATCAAATATTGTATGTCAGTTAACTGCTGCACCAGAGGGATAGGAAAAACACACAGAGATTCTTATAGCATTACAGGATGACAGATTTCTGAATGCTAGTGAGCCGCCACATGTTCAAGGCGGAACGTAAACACCTGGCAGTTTCCCCCCACTGACAATTTACAGTTTGCTTAGCTGTCATTGGATGTCAGCTACTCTCTGGAAGTGACGTCAGTTTTCATTTAAATAAGCCCACCCATACGGTACCACTGCCCTGCGTTCCCACTCAGTAACTAATTCTGTTGTTTCCTATTTGCCTGGGCACTGAATAGTAATGCTGAAAGACTATGTCAGTTTAAGCTTGCCAAAATAGATTTTAGGCTGAAGGTGGGTGGGGAGATACCCTCCCCTGCTACAGTGTCTGCCGGCAGGCGCTGGGAGGGAGAGCCCTGCCCTGGGGAGAGCTGAACTTCCCGTGCCACACTGCGCCTCCACTCTCGGTCCGTGCTTCACAGCTGTGGTGAAGAATGTTCTTATCTGCCAGTTAAAATAAACAACTAGATAAGAAAAGTTCTTTAACACAGCCAACGGTGTCCAGAGGGGCTGTCCGAAAAACGGACAGGGTGGCGCCCAAATACACTCCTTTCCATTGGGAATCCATCGTTTACAATAAACGCTGACGCTACCCAATGGAAAGGAGGGGCGGGGCTTCGAGTGCCCTTTCTAACAAAATCTCTCACATGGCGTGGCAGCTTCACTGCTCCGCCCACGCTCGACCAAAAAAGCAGTGTTTTGGCTCTCATCTGCCATATTTCCAAGGCTAATGGCATTTAGTGCCATATCAGTCAACCACATAGACTTTATACCACACTGAAAAATTGGAAGGAACTGAGATGGTTCAACATTTCATTCTTTGTTTCTAATTCACTTCAATAACAACTCAATCTCTCATAATCATCACAGTGTTTTAGAATGTATGCTGATGGCATATTCTCCCAATCAGCTCTGAGGATGTGAATTGCTTTCACACGAACCTCTGCCAATCAGAGGTTGTGACTGGGTCTTTAGCTTTCTTGCCTCTGCAGACCTCAGGACCAACACTTAGGACATCATTTTGTCACAGGTGAAAACTGATGGTCATGCCTTGGTCTTGTCTTTTGTTAAGGGCTCGACTCTTGCATGCCACAGGCTATACATCTGAAACTGTGTGAGGAACCAGAAATATGTCAAAATATTGTATGGCGTAATTACTGTGTCCCACTTATTGTCTACAAAAATGTCACCTATTTGGAGATCATTTTAAAAAATTTGAGTGGCGTGAAGGAAGGTTATAGTTCAAAGTGAAAAGTCGGGTTCCACCGGGGTTGCTATCAGGGCATCACAGCATAAAGAAGTCTATTTAGGCTATTGATGAAGCCCAGCTGCGTCAGAGGTGTAGGGTGGACACAACACAGATTTAAAACTCCCCAAGCCAAACTTGAGGCAGCCACAGCGCTGGTGTCAGGGGCAATCAGGCCTGCTTTACTTAGGGGATGCTCTCAATTCTGATTGCATATAAATATTCAAATATAAACCACAGTCAATTTAAATCCAAACCAAGGAGAAGTATCCAATGATGAATTTGCTTTAGGCCTGGTCTGAAAACTCTGCTCTATCTGTGGAGTTTGCGGAACTATTGTTTATAGTGTGGAAATCAAGTATTTTTCCTCCAATGCGGATATTTGGACAATCCCTGTATATGTCTGTTCTGCCTTAACCTAATTCTCTTGTTTTGTGCATTAGCCACTGAAATCATGACAATAGCGCTTGTAACCCTAATGGGGTGTTGAAGCGCTTATTGGCGAGAACCTATAAAGGATTAGTGTTGTAAATTAGTATAGTGAAATATGAAAGTAGTTTGAGTGGTGGATGTGTTATTCAGTTGGATATAAAAGGGTAGCAGAGGGATAGGAGAGGGAAAAAGATTTGTGGTGAATTAGTATGGTGGAATTTGAAATTTAAGAAGTGAACATGTTAGTCTGTTATTTCGATTGAAAAGGATAGTGGAGGAATAGGAGAGTGAAGGATTTAGATTTTTTAAAGTCATAGTAGTAGGGGGAAGCCTTTGGATGAGTAAAAAGGGGTTGTGGAGGGGAAGAGTCAGAGGGAAGAGTTTAGAAAGGTTTGTTTTGGGGATCGGTATAGTAAAAGGGGTGTCATATGATGCAAGGAGGGGTAGATTAAGGGAGAGTTAGAAAGGGTTATTTTTGGTATGGAGTTTGGGATGAATGAGAGAGTGGGAGAGTGGGTGTAGGGGACATATTGATAGATGTATAGGGTAAAAAATAGGGTAGTGCATTGGAAAGAGTAGTAGAAAGAAGTTTGAGATGAGTCAGAAAGTTGGGTTAGAAGATATATTGAGAGAAGTATAGGATGAGAAATAGGGGAGTGCATTGGATATGATGAATTAGAAGAAAGTGATAAATATATAGATCCATAAGTACATTGAAAGTATATAGATGCATTAAGGAGGTGGGTATAGGCAGATTAAAGATATTGACAGAGGTACAGGATGAGAAATAGGGTAGTGCATTTGATATGCTTTTCAGCAGGAAAGTAGCAAACACACAGATCAAAGTACATGGAAGGTACATAGATGCACAATGGAAGAGGTACATGTAGACTAAAGATGCACCAGATAAACTCCGGTTTTCAAGTGTTATTGTACTCTTTTAACATAATTATTCTACATGTTTATACAAAGCAATGCACAAAGATAGATACATATTTACAGAAAAAACAAATGAATATATACAGAGGGACATGTTGTAAATTTCTGTTTGTGTATGGTGTTTATGTGGGGAAGAGCCTATTCTTGAGCAGTGTACGGAAGATTAGGTGGCTGTCCGTGGATCTTATGACGAGGGTAAAGATTTTCATAGTTTGGCTGCTTGAACAGAGAAGCATGCGCCACCCATTCTTTTTTTCTTGTATCTTGGGATTTTGAGGTGAGGTGTCATTTTAGAATGGAGGTTCCTTTGTTGAATGTGTTTGGTGATTTTATTTCTGATGAAGAGTGATACCATTCCATGTATTGGTTTGTGGGTGATACAAAGCAGCTTGAACGTGGATCTTCTGGCAACCGGTAAACAATGCAGGGCTTTCAAGGCAGGTGTGATGCGGTCTCACGATTTGATATGCAAGAGTAGTCTGGCAGCCGAGTTCTGAATCTGTTGTAGTCTTTTAATGGTGATTAAAGGTGATCCTTGGTAGAGGCTATTGGCGTAATCGAGTTTGGACAGAACGAGGGAGATGGTAGCTTGGACCTTGTGTGGAGATCTTCCTAGTTTGTCCACTCGGGCATTCATCGACAGCTCGGAGTGCATGGTCATTCCGAGGTTTCTGACTTCCTTCGATACTTCAGGTGGTGATCCCAGTTCATCAGGCCAGGCGGCAAGCGGGTCATAGTGCTTCCAATTGTCACACGTGAGTATTTCTGTTTTGGAAGCATTCAATTTGAGGTGGATCCTAGTCATCCACTTATCCACGGCTCTGAGACAACTGAAAATGGGGACGTTTCCAATATCCTTGGGGTATTCCAGTTGAAGGAGTATGTATGTGTCACCTGCATAGTTATAGCGCGTGAGGTGAAATTGATTGACCAGTACCGATAATGAATTCATGTAGATGTTTAAAAGCATGGGCGAGATGATAGAGCCTTGAGGGACCCCTGCTTTTGTGGAGTATGGTTTGGATGAAAAAGGTGGGGCACGGATGACATTAGTTCTGTTTCGAAGGTAGGACGCGATCCAGTCTACAGCAGTCCCCTCTATGCCGGCTTCATAGAGTGTTTGTTTCAGAGTGTCACGGTCAATTGTGTCAAACTTATCCGAGAGGTCCAAGAGGAAAAGCGCAGCAACCCCATTGTGGTCTACTGTGTTCTTCAGGTCATCCACGGGGCACGGAGGGCAGATTCTGTGCCTCTTCCCGGACGAAATCCTGTTTGGAAGTCTGAAAGTATGTCATTCTCTTCAATAAATTGTGACATCTGGGTGAACACTGCTCTTTCTATCAGTTTGCCCAGGAAAGGTCCATTTGTAATGGATCTGTAGTTGTCAGGGATCAGCGGGTCCAAGATTGTTTTCTTCAGCAAAGGGCGTATGTATGACTTTGTGAGCTCTTCTGGAAATATTCCGGTAGTTAAGGAATCGTTGATGATTCTTCTTACTGGAGTGGCAGCAGAGGTTGTCTTGAAAGTTTGTGGTGGACACGGGTCAGAAAGGCTGCCAGCAGGCCTGCTTGCTTTGACCAGGTCCATAAATTTATCGTATGAGATGACTTGCAAGGAACGAAGAGGCTGAGTTAGAGTATTCTTGGATTGTTGTTTTGTCAAAGGGTTAGTGCTGGTGCTTTGTCTCTGTTTTAAGTATGAGTCCAACATGTCTGCTTTGTCAGTGTAATGATTTGCCAGTGTGTCTGTGAAATCTTGAGTAACAGGTTGAGTTCCTTCTAGGCTATTTGGTTTGCGAAGTTCATTGAGTATTTTATAGAACTCTTTATTTGCAAATTTAGCCTTTTGAATTCTGTCTGAATAGTACCTTTTCTTAGCTTTTTTGATAGCTGACTTGTGGAATCTGTAAATTTTTTGTAGGTGAAGTTCGTCTTGTTTGGCGTTTGTTTTGAGCCATGTACGTTGCAGCTTTCTAATTTCCTTTTTTATGTCCTTTATCTCTATGTTTCCCCAAGGCGCTTTTTTTCTTTTGTTCTGTTGTGTGGTTTTGAGTGATATCAGGATGTTAAAAGCTTCCTGTAACCGCTCATCTAGTTTTGAACAGAATTTATTGTTACCAGATTTGTACTGGATGTTAGTTTTGTTTCTAAGTGTTCCAAATTGAGTTAGTTCCACAGTCGATAGGTGGATGGACATAAGGTGGTTTTAGGTGAGTCGCTTAGTGTTGTTTTATGTTGGAAAGCATGCAAGTGGTGGTCTGATCATGTGACTGGAATTATAGTTTGAAAGGTAACTAGTTCCGTATTAGTAAAAATCACACCTAGGATATGTCCAGCGATGTGTGTGGGTTTGTGGACAATCTGATGCAGGTGTAGTGCATCTAGGCCAGTGATTATTGTTTTTGGATGGGTCATATTGGGGTTGTCAAACCAAATGTTGAGGTCACCCATAACGCATAGGTTGGAGTGTAGTTATCAGGTTTGAAACTGTGTCTAGCAGTGCATCTGGGAATGTCGACTTGCTAGGTGGAGGTCTGTAAAGGAGCAGGAAGTTACAGGAGGAAGACAGTGTAGGAATGCATCTGGTGAGAAGTTGCTCACAATTCTTTATGGTGATGTCGTCAACTTTAGTGATATGTAATGTTTGCCTGAACACCACAGCTAGACCATCTCCTTTTTTGCCTATACAATTTTGGGTGATTGTTTGATAGCCTAGAGGAACGGCTTCATGCAGGACTGGAGCCATATCACCTCCCAACCATGATTCAGTTACGAATAGTATGTCTGGTTTTGCATCGGAGAGAAGGTCGTAGATGTAATGTTTGTTGCTAGAGAGGGATCGAGCATTTATTAGTAGACAGTTTAGAAAATGGGCTTTGGTGATTTTGAGACTTTGTTTTGTAGAAGAGTGATTAGTATTGTGTGGGTTTGTAGCAGGTGTGTTTTTAGTGCTGGTATTAGCTGTGTTAGAATAGCAATCGTGTAGCTGTTCAGGATCTTGTTCCCCATCCGGCATGCTAAGAAGGTGTTTTGATGGGTCTTAGTGTGCAGTAGGTGGAGACTGTGATTGATAGTGAGTTGGTGTGCTGTGTTGTTTTTGTGGTGTAACATTGTTGTGCAGTAGACATTGGGAAGCAAAGTTGTGAGCTGTGGCACGTCGCTTATATTGTTTTTGTGTGTTTAGGGAGGAAGGTATATGAGTCAGGGGTTAAGGATGTGGGTCATGTAGTAAGGTAATAAATTGTCCAATGGATGAGAGGCGTTTGGAAGAGAGCTGCTGTGTTGCTGTATGTGTGTTAGATGTGGTGGAAGATAGAACGTTTGGCATTGGTGTTTGTTCCTTTGTGTGGTTTGAAAGGTGGGTATATGTTTGTATTTTGTGATGGTAAGTATTATGAGGTGATGCGCTTGGAAGATCTTGTTGTGTTGGTGTGCGTGAATGATATGTTTTGTTTATGAGGAGTAGTGAAAAAAGGTGCTGGTGTATGTGTTTCATGCAATGGATTTGTTTGTATAGTATTGTTTGTGAGAGGAGGTTGTAAGGTAGAAGGGGTGGTGATGTGCTTATGAGTAGAGTGTAGTTTTGTGTAGAAGGTAATGAAGTAGAGGTAAGAGTGTTTGTCTTAGACTGGTATGTTGCAAGAGTTAAAAAGTATGTGTTGTGCAGTGTATGTGTTGTTCGTTTGTGTTATTCTGGAAGAAGGAAGAGCAAGGTGTTGGTTGGACAAGTGATGGATGGGTGACTATGTGTTTGTTAGTGATAAAAAGTGGTCTGTTAGGAGTGATTAGGGCAGGGAGTGTGTGTCTGGATGGGATATAGTTAAGTATGGTGTTGAATGGGGTTGTGTTAGTGATGAGTGGATTGGTTTGTGCTATAGGATAGAGTTGTGTATTGTTTGTAGGTGATGGCGGAAATGTGTGGTAGCTGGGATAGAAGGGTGTAAAGGTGTGGTTTGTGTGGTTTTGTAGTGGGTGCTGAGACATGGATTTGTGAATAGGATTTGGTTTGTAGTAAGTGTGTGGTGTACATTTGGTGTGGTGAGTGTGTTGCTCTGTTTGTGGATGTGGATGTGGATGGTGTGGGCTGGGTATTACTGAATGGGAACATAGGCAGCATTTCTGGTCCTAATCCCAACCAGTCTCGAACAGGCTCAAACAAGCAATTGCCCTTGTCCTCTCTGCCCTTAGCCTCGAAGACCTAAGCCTTGGCCTTTTATAGCCCCAATAAGCAGGTGACCACTTCAGCCAATGGGAACCCTAGCCCTAACACTATCCAATCACAAGACTAGCCCTAAAATCTAGAACCAATAGGAGACCAGGACCTTACAGCCAATCTTAGCCCTAGTCCAACCACCCAATCGGTTTAAAAAACCTTGATCTTTATGTCCAGTAGAGGCCCTAGCCCTATCAGTAGTCCCAACCCAAGTCCAAGCAACCAATGACACAGGGAGCCCTGGTCCCTACTTCCAATAGAAAGCCTAACCCTACCCTTAGTTCCACACCTAGTCCAGCAACCAATCACACCAGAAGCCCTAATCGCTACTTCCAATTAAAGGCCTAACCCTAGCCCTAGTCCCACCCTAGTCCGAACAACCAATTACATAGGAAGCTCTAGTCCCTCCTTCCAATAGAAATCCTAACCCTAGCCCTAGTCCCAACCCTACATTGATTGAGTCACAGACCCAGAAACTAATCAGAGCCCTCAAATCCCCAACATATGAGAACACTAACCCTAATCCAATGGAACCATCAGATTCAACCACCAACCAGTGTACACATTTACCAATCAATAGCAGATTATATAAGGTCCCCGCGACCTCAGACAAGGTTTGTCTGCCAGGGAGTTGGAAGCTGCTCCTCTATTAAGAAATCTCCTAGGAGACAGACACACTTTAGACTTCTACAGGTAAGGGCCTAACAAACTTGTCCTCTAACAATACTGTTTGTATAAAAGTTTACTCCCTCTCCTGGCCAAAAAACGAAGTGCACAGTCCCTATTAAACAGAGCTTAGAGCACCCTCTTTTCTCTTTCTGATGTAAAAATAGACTGGTTGCTAGGGAGGGGGAGGGGGACCTGGTTATCTCACTCGCTAACACAAAATGGAAGCTAGGGTGGACTGCTTAACATACAGGTCTTAGCACAGAACAAGGGAGGAAAACAGAGGGAAAAACTGATAGCCACGGGGAATGTGAGGGAACAAACTACAGAGTTAAGACTGCAAATCCCACAATTGAGCAGTCACAGGCAAGGAAGACCCACAAGTTGAAACACAAAACAGGTGATAAAGTATGCAATCACTGCAGGTTAAAACTACAATTTGAAACTGTAATGAACACTGGCAAAGACAGTTCCAGAAAAAAAAATGATGCAATCACATGTAGGGAAAATCTTTTTTCAATTGTTAGGAAAGAGACAGCACTAGTCTGCCTCCCTATCACTTCCTGGACTCTGCTGCTTCACTGCAACCTGGGGCACAGGTAGACTGCAACTCACCAAAATGTCTGGGAATTTTTTGGGGTGCACCCAGCAAGGCCTTAATTATTTATTTTAATGATTATTGCATTTCCCTCTGGACCACATTGCCTGCTAGAGGCACGCACTAACCTTTATTTAAAAAAATATAATTCTATTCCATTTACCCATGCAGTTCCCTCAGTGCCACACGTGTCTCCTTTAGATTATATAGACAAAGAGCAAGGAGCTATATTTGTATGTTGTGTTATCCTGATTTGAAGTTAAATTGTATGGTATGGTTGTGTGGTTTGAATTTAAGTGGCTGATTTAATATGACCTAGGTAACCAACTACACTAATATTGCCTTTGTCAGTGCTAATTCAAACTGTAACAATGCCATGTTTCACTAAATGCTGCCACGCAGAAGGCCTGCACAGTGATGGCAGTCCTCCAATCTTTTCTGCCTGAGCAGCTTAGTGCCACTGCCAACTGAGAGTTTTAAGATGGCCCGAAAGAAAGTTTCTCCCGAGAAAGTGGTCAGTGAGAAGAAGCAGCTTTCCAGCTGTGGTGTGCCAACCAAAACCTTTCACTGGAGATGTGTGTCTGCCGAACTGGTTTCCGAGGAGGATTCTGGAAGCAGCACTCCTGTATCATCAACACCAACCCAACCTAAGCTAAAGACCATGCCTGTCAGAGAGGCAGCCACTGAAATCATGGTGATGCTAACAAGGAGTGACATTGAATTGGACTTTTTGCTTCTGCAAATTAGTACCCAAATGTTTCAGAAAACAGAGCAAAGTGGACAGCAGCCACAGCTAGAAATAATACATCTTCCTAATGTTGAAGCAGAACAGGAGGTTGAGCTTCTTGCAGAGCAAGAACATCCTATTTAGAATCATCTGCTCCCAGATCTCCAGGAAGAAAAAGGAAGGGTACTACTTCACCATCTATTCCAAAGCACCACTTCTGATGATGATGATAGGGTCATGAAGTGGGGCCCGGCAGAGTCCAGTAGATGCCAGGAGAGGCAAGGGAAAAGAAAAGTTCCTAAAAGCCTTAGAATTATGGAAGGGGATGATGAGAAGGATGATGGTGATGAGCTAGATATTATAGAAGGTGACAGAAAGAAGTCTGACATTACTATTCAACCTGCTCCGAGGGATGTGACACTGGTAGTGCTACAGCGCAGCTCCAGAAATTATTTCTAATCAATACTCACCATTTCCCTGAAACCTTAAAACACACAAATCATGCATCAGTGGGGCCCATAACACTGCACATTTACTCTGTTCACTTAGACTTGGCTTCAAGGATTCTGGTGAATCACACTGGAGAAATGCTGTAACATTTGGTGGAGCGTCTAAACCTATTTAACTAATTATTATTTACACCTGCAGATTATTTACACTTTACCATGGTTTCTTTAAACACCTTTTTATTCAGACACACCACCATAATGGCAATGGATCTGCTAGGATGCTTTTACTTCTTCATTTGTCTAATTTTTATTCAAAAGATTTAATGTAATTAATTTGCTTAAAAGATCATTAGCATTTATTCTATCATTGTTAATTCTCACTGAGCATTGCTATTTATTCAGGCAATAAATCAAGTAAAACATGTTTAATCATAAAGAGAAAATTCAGGTTCACATTAATTACATTATTCTCTAAAATAAAACATCAAACCTTGGTCAATGCAACTGAAAGGCAAATTCTGCTTGAAAAGATCAGAGAACCATAGTTAAAACATGCATGTAATTCTAAAGATTTCTACACTAAAAACCTGCCTACCCAGCACTAAACCCCAAAGCTATACTTACTAACCCAGAGTCTCCTCGGACGCAGTCCCTCACCCAGGCTCTCAGTGACCCGCAACAAATCTCCAACCTACAGGGGTTATCAGCAAGCAAGTCTGGCATAGTTTCAGGCTCCTAGCATCTCTTCAAAACAGCTGCAGTGCAAAAAGCATCTCTCTCTCTGCGTTCAGCTCCAATAACATTAAACCCCAATTTTGCTCTAATATTTATACTGAATTTCCTGGCTCACTACTCTCAAATGTTTCAACACTTTCTGGTTTCCATTCTCTGATTGGTCATGACATTGCAATTATTAGCTTCCAGGATGTTCGTTAATCCACAATGTATTTGCTAATTTTCAGAATGTCCATGAATAACTTGCTGATTAAAAACTGACAGATACGAATTTGACTGTTCATACATTTCTCAAACTTCCATGATGTACGTGAATAACTTTGTTTGCAAACTGATAAATAACCGTTCAACAGTTCCTGTTCGACTTTAGGCCTTTTTTGTTTAAATGTTTATTTTCAGAGATTCAGCTGTTTCCATGTGGTCATTTTTGAAAGGCGCTATGCTTTTGTCCTTGGCATTCGTTCAGCTGTTCTCGTGGTTATCACTTTGGCCTGCAGCCACTTCACCAACATTCATATCAAGTGGCCTCGAATCATAGTTAGCTGAAGCTTCATAATGTTTTTCAGTGGAGTCAGAGCATAAACGAGCTTTCTCTCAGCAAAATGATGTAAGCCTTTCTACTGCGCAGAACCGGGAAAAGCGAAGCCATTTTGGAATTGGCAACCCACCAGAACTACGAACAGAAAAAGAAAATGTGAATTCATAGAATAAATGCGTTTTCTGTCCCCCCAACCACCAATGCTAATAATTACCCTTTAAAACTGTTACCTAGCAGAAAAGCATCACACTGCAAGCCATTAAAAATAAAGTAGAAAAGCAACATGCAAATGCACAATGCACATTATAACACAGACATGCATTTTTCACCACTTAAATGCACAAAATAGAATAAACATGTGTTTTACATCACCAATTAATATGTTATTCAAACCTGTTAGTGCAAAGCATTTCCCACATGTAATGTGTGTGTTGTGGTTAATACACAGCAATCAAAATGAATATATTACTTTATTATGGAGGTGATTGATCTGAATGAGGTACACAATGAATCTTCTGTATCTCGCTTCATCAGTAGCACCACCAGCTCCCATATTTGCAAAGCACCGGCTGAGACCTACACTAACTCCTACCTCAGTAGAAGTATGCACTGCAGAGAGGCAATTGACGGCATGCCCACCTACTTCAAGTTCTTTTCAGGCATTGGCAGTGGCCCAGTCAAAAAGTACCTATCCCTAGTTTGGGAATTTTTTATGGTTAGCACACAGGGGGAACACATTGCAATATGCACCATTTGCCACACAATGATCGTCGAAGTAAGCCTGGTTCTCATTATGGTACTGGAGGCCAAATAACCTACATGAAAAAACATCACGCAAACTGGTGGGAGGTGCACCTCAAAAGATTTGCTGAATGTGATTGTGGTGGTGAAGGTGAAGAGAGCTGAAGAACATCAGCTACAAGTCCAATCACAGTGGGAGATGATGAGGAGGAAGAAGAATGTGACAGCCTCAAACAAAACAGCCTTGTTGCCATCACTGCGCCAGCAGAACCACCTGACTCAGTGACTTCACAATGGCACAAGAATACTCAGAGTCAGATGGAGATACCACGACATACATTGACCCATCACAACGCACACTGATTCTACCACCAACTACTTCTCAAAAGTCACCTACGTCAGTGGCCCCAGGTAATACAGCATACTATTATGGGCATGTTTAGGCAGGAGGGGCCCTATCACCGTACCCACTCAACGGCACATTGGTACAATGGGAAGCTGGCAAAAATGTTAGCACTGGATCTCCTCCCTTTTTGGGGGGAGGAGTGGGATGCTTAGAATGTGTGGCAGCCATCTGCTGCCTGAAATGAAAGGTTCCAAAATAGACCTATTTTGTCAGAGTTACTGTTCCAGCACTGCATCACAATGTGCTTCGATTGGTTGGACAAGCTTTGCAGCAAAGTGTAGTTCACTATCTACCTGACAACAGAATTGCGGACCAACTGTCAGGCGACTGATTACGTGTGCATTACTGGACACTGGATTTAATTTGCTGGGCTAAAACAAAAGCTATCTACAGGTCTTGACCCTGAAGAAAGTTTTGAGAGCTTTCAGTGGCATGTAACAATAGCCATATTCGCCATGGGGACATCACATACAGCTACAAACATCTTGGATACATTTAATAACAAGGTGTTTAAATGGCTGAGACCCAGAGGTCTCAGAATTGAATTTGTCTTGGCTATTTTAGGATCCTTTGTTTGGCACATTGCATCAACCTGGTGGTGTAAGACTTTCTAAAAAAATAAGACATAGTCAGCAACATACTGACAACCTGCAGAGCAATCTGCACTCATTTCAGCCATTCTTTTAATGCCCAGAAGAAGCTGCGGAATGTTACAGCATTCTAATAGAGTACCAGTTAAAGTTCAGATACAGGAGGTGCCAACACATTGGAACTCGACCTATTACATGTTGCAACATCTGTTTGAGCAATCAAACAGACTAATGACTATTTCATTCAAAGAGGAGAAGATGTCTTTTAGATGAAGAAACTTGTATTGTTGTAACTTATTTTTTACGAGCTGCTGTTCACTCACATGACACTATGGGACCGTATTTAAATGATGTGATGCTGTAAGATATCTTATGGGTGGCTGTTTTAAATGTAATGTACTGTGCACTTTATTTCACAGGGTTTTATTCTGAATTTTATTGTGTGGGGCTTTTTTTAGCATTCATCAAATATGGATGCATTTAATCTGTTTTTATGCTTTTTAAGCTTTTATGATTGTTTTATCAACCAAATAAAGTTATTTTGATCTTTGAGCAATTGGGAAACCTATGACCACGGATGCGGACAAATTGGGCCTAGTGAAATCCCCCCTTTGAGGTTTTTACACAGGAAGTTATCTAGGAGAACAGTAAGATGGACCAATTTATCCCGTTGTTGCATCTGCTACAGGACCAGTTAAAGAAGGTGAAACCCAAAAGTGAATGCTTTAGTTTAGAGCGTAATCTTTCCCTTGGCTTGAAATGAACGGCTCTATAATTTCATCATCTTGTCCAAACAGTACACCGGTCCCACACTACTCGATCAATGCTACAGAAAAATTGTGCCCACTTTCATTTCTTTCTCTGAAGTGGTTGTTCAAAAATGTAAGAGGTGGATTATTGAGCAAGTCGAAGTGCTGGAAGAAGAATGGCTGGAACTTAGAGTCCCACTCTGCAGTTCTGGGGTACTGAATTCAACTTCCAGAGAGGGCAGTCTTGTCTCACGGGAACCAACATCAGCAACCAGTACACCAGAAACAACAGTAACAGAAGGATTGGACCCAAATCTGCATTGGATTAGTATCAAATGGCAGGGCTTAAGCCGAGAAAACAGGTGATAACAAAAGAGGTAGAGCAAGTGGCAGCACCAACGACCATTCATATGGATGTTTTTGGATGATCCAAAAGAGGTCTGTGTGGATCAGAACCTATTGATGTATCAGTATGGGAGGATCTGCCAATGGCCACACAGCCATGTCTGAACTGGGGTGGTGGAGTGAGATAAAGAATGATGATGGATTAAACCCAGATCAGTTGACTGGGGGTGAGTGTTTGATCTGCTCAAGTGCTCCGTCCATCATCCCCTTTGGTATTGCTTTGTTCGCCCTAAGTTGGCAGGGTATGTCCTGACGTGGGTCGCTTGCTCACTTTGCCACCGGATTCAAGATAGCCTGGCTGAGGAGGGTTATGAACCCGAAACCGGTCCCAGGATGCTTGTTTTTGGTCCAGGGAAGATATGGCTTTGCAGTTTGGGCTGGACTGTTCCTATGAGGCACAGGGTCAGACTGATTTGCATATGGCTATGTCTGAACTGGGGTGGTGGAGTGAGCTAAAGAATGATGATGGATTAAACCCAGATCAGTTGGCTGGAGGTGAGTGTTTGATTTGCTCAAGTCCTCCGCCCATCATCCCCTTTGGTATTGCAATGGCCAGAGTTCAGCAGGCTGGCAATCAAGTATCTGGCTTGTCCTGTAGCCAGTGTGTCAGCTGAGCATTTCTTCAGTTCAGCTGGCACAGTTGTTGCAGTGAGAAGGACCAGTCTTTCACCTCAAAATGTGGGGAGATTGACCATGATCAAAATGACCCAATATTTCATACTACACAATTAAACCATTCTTGTAACAGCAGGGGAGGAGGAGGATTGGTCAGAATCAAGTGTGTTAGCTTACCAACCTCTGCGTGAGGATAAACTCATCATTGCCGATTATGCCAGTACCACCACAGAACCTTCTAAATTATTTGTTGTTGAACTTCTTTCTTTGCAAAAATAAAAGTACCTAGTGGAACATTATGTTTGTCTCAGATTTATGCTGTCCCACCAGATTGCTAGATGGGCAGATTTCAGTTGGACCAGTGTGCAGTGAAGAAGCCTCCACAATTCCTTCATGACATTGGAGATAATGCCTGCCTCCCTCGCATGCCTATCCTTTTTTGAATCACTTAGCTGGGCTGCCCCAGAAGATTGTAGATTTACAACCGTGCCAATACCAAATTCCAATGTGTTGCCTGCGTCAAAGATACAATTGTGTACCTAATACCTAACCTACCTATGCTTGAATTGGAAGAGGTAACTACAACTAATGTAATAATGAGTGAGTGATTGTGAGTGGTGATTAATGATTTGTGTGGTGGCAGACATTGAGGGAGGGTGTGCAATTAATGTTAAACTTCATTTTTATTAATTGCACTGTTTTGTGCCTGATGGGTGATCATTTTTCCTATAGGTGAAAATGTAGGTATATGGTTGACTCGTATCCTACTTAGAAGGGCTGCCCCCGAAGGTCATTTGATTTACAAGACTGTCAAATTCCAATGTATTGCTTACATCAAACTGAAGATACAATTGTGTACTTAACTCCATGCTTAGATTGGACCAGGTAACTGTTGCACCAATGAGTGGTATATTATTGCGTGATTGTGAGTGATGATTGCTGATTCATGTGGTGGCAGACAGTGAGGGGGCGTTCAACTAATTTGTAAACTTGATTTCAATGATTTGTAATGTTTGGGGCCTGATGAGGGATTACTTTTCCTGAAGGTGATAGGCCCTTCGAACTTAGCGAGATTTATCTGCAGGGTGAACTCCTTTTTTCTGGTTCTTCAGAAACCAGAACAATAACTTAAGTTAACAAACACAAACGTATACAAAATACTCCAATTCTGTTTCTCTATTTGTTCTTCAACAGCAGTGCACTGCACATCTATCTTGCTGAGGGAGGGACTCGAACGGAGTTACTCGGAGTCAGGAGGGTGATGGAAGCACTCAAGGAGGGACTACCTCATCAACAGTTAGGAGAAGGTAGTTATCAGCTTCAAGAGGAATTCATAACTCTGAAGCCCAGTACTCAGCTATGTGGAATGGAGATTGGTGCATTGATTTGGGAAATGCTGCTGAGTATGTGTGTGTTGCACTGGTGGCAAAAGTGCAACTTTGAGTTGTCTTGTTGTTTTCTGGGCCTCTGAGTCTTTCAGGTGCTCTCCTCATGATCCCAATCTTCCTTCTGTACTTCTCCTTGACTCTACAATACAGTTTCTGTTTTATAATCCACAGTCCTTCTCGTCTCCTGTATGAATGAAAGGTGAAAGCTGAGCTCAACAATCCTGTTTACCTACTGGACCAATCCAGGCAGGGACCCAAGACTGACAGACAATCCTGAGGAGAATGCAGATGCATCACCAAATTTTGCAATACAGTATAATGTTTTCTTTTAACAATCATATCTTAGAACTAGGTGGGATCACTCCTTCATAATTTGATTATTTAAAACCTAGAAGGCAGGACATTTAGATATCAGATAAATTGAGTCTCTGGGACAGAAGGACTGTTTGCAGTGTATTTAACTGTGCTATGTCATGCAAATTCCTTCGTTTCTTTCCACAACAGATGGATGATGATGTGCTGCTCATCACCCAGATGAATATTGTCCTTCTGTAGTGTTTGTCTTTGCCACACCTTTCCCCAAAACCCCTTTCCCATCCATTCATTAATCTCCTAACCTTCTTGCCCTGGGTTGTGTGATTTATTGAGGTGTGACTTAATTTACACCATAAATCCACAAATGGATCACATGCTTGGTGGGGCAGATGTGATGAAAGCGACACCAACTCCCTGCAGGATCTTCTATTACCCAAGCAATAACCCACATTTTTCACATATAGCTACACATGCATAAACAAGTGATATATATTTTAGATATAGAAGAACATCATTCCTCAGCATCATCATTCAGTCCTTTTGTTGCGCAAACGCTTAACCTTGTCCCCTCCAGACTTTGAATTCACTTTTCATGACTCAAGGATTTTGTAACTTTAGTTTTAATTACATACTAGCTCCCCATTGTCAGAAACAGTTACTACTGCTATTTTCTGTTATATTATCACTATTAGGTATTCTGTGTTGTGTCATGTTGTGTCATGTAGTAGTCTGCCCTCAATTGTTTATAAAGCTATGCTATAATATATAACCCACTAACTCAGTGTTTTTATTTCAATTTAGTTGCTAGCAATGGATAATCCTTCCGATTAATACTACAGTTGGAACTCACCTGGGTTGGAGTGGGACTTTGTTTCTGAAGTTGTGATGCCTTCCCTGTTGCTTCATCGATATTCAGGTATGAGAACTGTGGAGTGAAGTGAACTAAGTAAGCAACTAAGTAAGCAACTAATGTCTACTGCAGATAAGTAATCATTTATCTAGGTTGTTGTAAGCAATATAGGCCACCCACAAGTCCCTCCCACCAAAACAAAAATCAAAAAGGGCTTAGGAGAGGGGTCTGGAGAAGGTCCAGGCTCTGCTCCATACTCCCTAGCTAGCTTTCGATGCGGTCCAGTCACTGAAGGAGGTGACACTGGAATGCCTGTCCAAGCTGGAGGGGGTGGCAGCAGTGACAGTCAGTGTATCTGACAGCTGGCAGCGGCACTGGCAATGAAATGGCTAGGAGGCTGGGTCTGGCTTGTTGAACTGGGGCCCAGGTCAGATGCAGCTACTTCTGCCTCTTCATTCTCAAGGGCCACCAACCACCGGTATTTGGACTGGATGGTCTCCAGCCTCTGCCACTGCAGATAGGCTGTTATCTCCTGTCTGGTAAGTAGTGCTGGTGGACTAGCAGGAGTAGCTATATTGAGAAAATCAAAAAGAAAAAAGACAAACTGTAAACAATGCTCTGTGCAAACCATTGTTGAAAAGTAAGTAGTGGATGGAGCAGTAGTAGTACATTGCTGATCCCCTTGGGCCATGGGAATTTTATATGATTATGATTAGGAGAGTCACAGGGCCAATTTTATTTTTTACCTACTCATGCTTCACACAAAGAACACTGGCTGTCTGGCAGAAAAGAATTAAGGCAGAATAACACCAAATAAAAAAGATTTATTTTCTTTTATAGGCTTTTCTAGTAACTAAATAGACACCTTGAGTGAAAAAATCTAAATAAAGTACCTTTCATTAATGAGAAAGGCATTATGTACTATTGAGTACAAGTTGTTTATCTATATTAATGGAGGCATGCTAACCAGGGCATTGGGTACTTTGCTACTGTCTACAGCTGGGGCAGCTGTAATTGACAATTATCTATCTTTAATTCCAATGGCCCTGATCTGCTCCAAATTCTACCCTGACCCCAAAGAGGCATAAGAAAAATAAATAAGATACTACATCACACATGTAATGTATAAAATGCAGATAATATTATCCTGTCTACCGTAAGTAGACGGTATGGAAAACAATGTGCTGCACTACAGGGAGAGGAACTGACTATATAGATTACATTTGCCACGTTTGTCACAGAGTATGCCATACTCCAAACTTGAAATCAAACCAGGCACTTAGTCCCACTTTACTCACTGGCCTCACCCACCACCACAAATTATTTCCATCAATTTCTTTAGTTGGGCAGTAAGGAAAGGAACCTTGACTTACTGTACTGCAGGATAAGATAAAGCGATTAGTTGGGTAGGTAAAGTTTTTGCTATAGAATAGATGGGTTTCACTGATCATCAATTTTTCATGTGCCTAAGCTTTGGCTTATTCAGTCACTGTAGTTGACGAAAGTCCAAAGGGAAAAATCTGAACAGGCATAAAATAAATCTGTAATGGGAAACCATGAAATATATTTTGGAATCACTTCACATGGCCATAAAAAAAGTTGGCACATGCCTAGAATGGATATTTCATTTTTTCGTAGGCTGGGGCGGACTTCGAGTAGAATGAAAGAGAGAAATACTAAGAGGTGACTGAGTGGGTGAACAGAAACACACCTTGGGGTCGATTCCAATTTGGGAAAAACCGCTCCGAATAGCCGTTCGGAGCATTTGTCCCGTACGAATTGTACCCTGCAACGTCCCCCGTACGTACGATGAAGTACGATTCGTTCTAGAAGCTGGACTCCGTATGAATCGCACAAAGACCGTACGAAACAAATCAAATTACGAATCTGCCTCGGAACCCGCTGTACGCGACATCTGTACAGTTCGCGGCTGCTTTTTGCGACCCGGCAAATACGATTCATGTCGGGTACGCACCGTACAACCCTTTTTCTACAGGAGCTGAAAACAGCCGTAAAAGCAGAGATCGCCCCGAAACAGGTATGAAACGCCCCCCCGGGTACGGTGCGTACACCCCATGATCGCAGGGGTACGGTGCGTACCCCTCCGATCATGGGGTGTATGCACCATACCCCATGTTCGCTGGGTGTACGGTGCGTACACCCTGCGTTCGCGGGGTACGGTGCGTACACCCCAAGATCAAAGGGGTACGTACCGTACCCCTGCTATCATGGGGTGTACGCACCATATGGTGTGTAAGTGATTGTGTGCTTTTCCGTACGAATCGCCCTAACCTGACTTGGACCGTACGAATCACGTCCTCATACCCCGGTCCGGATCGTACTCGTCGGGTCATACGGCATGTGTACGAGACGTACAGTTCACTGTTTCAGCCTTGCAATACATACGGATCGCGTCGATTCGGACAGATTGACGGAATACGAATCGTACTAAGCGACTCGGACGAACGGGTATGAATCATATGGCGATGGCTCCGGATGAAAATCGTACGGACGTTTTTTTTCCAGGATCGGAATCGGCCCTCTTGTGTTCGGTTTACAATACACTGAAAACTTTGTAAATGCTGCATTAACTGAAAAAGATGCACATTGCACAGCCAACACTGTAGTCACAAATTGAACCATACTGCATATCGGTTATGGGTGACAAAATGCCATCGGCAGGGAGGAGGGTGATGAATGATGATGGGTGGGATAAATATCTGCCTTGCTTAACAAATACAGTGAGTCAAGTGATTAGAACATAAAGTATAATAACCCCCAATTTGTACCCTAGTTTTGATAACCAAGAAGCATAGTAAGCAAAGTAGGTGAGCAGCCTGCCCCTCACCAGAAGAGATTACTTATTTGTTCATCCAAGAAATTATACATTCATTCTTTCATTCTTCTATATTCACCCATAGCCACCATGATTTGAACTTCGCATGCTCTCATCCAGTCTTCCACCAAAACTTACAATCCATTATCTGTCCATTCACCCTTTTTTTCAACCATCCTTTCACTCATCTATCCTTTTACCCAATACCCACCCATGGATCCTTTCACTAATATACCATTTTGCTCATCCTTTCTTTTAACCTCCCGTTCGTTCCCGTTTTCATCAAGCCATCATTTATACCATTCATTTTGTGAGCTTTTGCCGAGTTGCAGATAGAAGAGGCCATATCTCAACCACCGCTGTAACTGGCAGAGCGGGGGGTTCACAATCACGAGTCGCAACAATGCCCATGTAGCTAGTATTTATAATAGAACTTATTAATAAGCTAGCAATGTGACTTACCATCTCCAACCAAATCCCCTTCTCCTCCAACAGTAAAAATTGAGCCAGCGGTCTCTATGTGGCCATAAAAAAATATCATACATTTTTTTGATGACAGATACATCTCTCCTTTAATTTCTTTCTATCGAAAATATCACTCTGGAAATATGTTGGTTCACAATGTTAGAAAAGAGTTATAACCTATGAAGATGACTCTGAGCCATTAAAGTGCTATGAAGGGTGGAATAATAAGGGTCAACGAAAGACATATAATGTTGATTGGCAAATGCAATAGGCTCTCATACTTTCTAGCCATGCTGCACTGTCATGGAAACTGCTGGTATACTGTATAAATGAATTACACAGCACAACATTAGAGGGGTGGTGGATGGGGGTCCCCGACCATGACCACTCTCTAGTGAACTGTTAGAGCATGAGCAAGAGAAAAAAAGCCTTCTCAACAAACATACATGTGAATATTACCTATAATACTAGCTTACTTGGGCCTGCAATCTTCACAGTAGACAGTAGAGCAACAACAACCTTTACTTAGTCTTACAGTACCACAAGATATATTGTGGAGAGGGAAAGATTACCAACAAAGTAGAAGAAAATTACTGACTAGTACAGAGTACTAGACCTTGGCGAGTGCAAGCAAGGAAAAATCTCACTGGGTGGTGAATTTTCCTTGCTGATGCTCAGCAACTTGACGTTGACTAGCGTGAGTGAGAAGAAAAACTCAGCTCAGCGGAGCAGAGTTTTTGGGAACTCTGTGTGCTGTGCGGAGTTCAGAAAACTCTGCAACACTACAAACGGAGCATAGTTTACCAGCACTAAAAATACAATGAAATAAGAAAATATAAAGATAATGAAGGAATTAAACAAAAATTGGATAGGGGATTTTGAAAATAAAGGAGCCAGTATACATTTTTTTTTTTTTTAAATGAACAAAGCAAAATAATAGAGGGCAAAGGTAAAGGTGGGGCGATAATAATAATAAATAATAGGGTTTACTGGGCGGAGCAGAGCCCTCAGGACTGGCTTTGGTGCCTCCTCCCCAGCTCTTCTCAGACTCGCCTCTCCACTGCCTTTCTTCTTGCCATTTGGTGCTGACATAGGAAATAAAGAAGATCAAAATAAAGATTAGTGGTACAGTTAATCTCCAAAAAATGATTAGGATAGGCAAACGCAGTGACCTTGTCCTTATCGGAATCAGATCACCGAGAGTACTAGCATTGGCTATTGTTGAGTTTAGATTAATACTAAAATCCCTATTCCAAATTTTCCTAACAAAAACGACATTTGGAACTAATGCATTGCAATGAATGGTCTTTGATTCTATTCTCATTTCTCAACCCGCTTGATCGACCAACTCAGTCTCTCTTTTTTGTAATTCCTAGATACATACTAGTACTGCACATCATGTGAAATTGCTTGGGACTACATGAAGGAAGTCACAGAGAATGCTAGGTCACTGCTATCACTGATTTAATATGGCCGCAGAAGGACAGAGGAGTTTGCAATGGTTTCTTAAATAATCAACCAATGCGAGCGCTGATGAGTATGATTAGGTAAGGCAAAGTACCTGCCTAGCTCAAATTGGAAAACATAATAATATTCTTACCATGAACTAAACATAACTTACCTCTGAGTGTGAGCAGAATGCTATTTTGATTTTTTTAGCATTGTAGAACACAAACACAACAAATAATTTATACTGGCCAAGCCCTGCAATCTCAATGCCTAGCAGGTCCTGCTCCCGGTCGAGGATGTCCGGCCAGCAGTGCGTCAGCTGCTGCGTGGTGCGCCGGATTTGGCTGGCATGCACAAACGCCTGCACACCCTCCCCTAATGCAGTTGATGCTCCCACAGGGGGTATCCACGGCCAGGCCTGCTGCCTGTTGCCAGCATTAACAGGAGGTGGCGCTGCACAAAAAAGTGCTGCCACCTTACAAAAGATTGTCTTGGTCTCCACCTCTTGGCGGTGCCCTCGTCCGCAGGGTAGGCGGTTGCTGCAGCTCAGTGTTTGGGGGAGCCAGGCACTGCAATTCTCCTGTTCGCCCTGCTCTGTCATGGCGCTAGGTGGGGGAAAAAAAGAAAAACAGGGCAAGGAAGGAAAGAAGGAAGGAAGGAAGGAAGGAAGGAAGGAAGGAAGGAAGGAAGGAAGGAAGGAAGGAAGGAAGGAAGTAGAATGAAATACAAATAAAGAAGTCAGGAAAAAACACAAAAATATGAAAAAAACATAAAACGAACAGACACAAAAACACACACTAATTCAATAAAAAATGCAATAGGTCGCGAGTCTGCGAGAGTTAGAGCTATTGGCTTTGAAAATGATAATGTCTTTTACCTATGTGTTTTGGTTTAGGGTGGAGTGGATGTATGTGGTGTGGAGTGGAGTGGAATTGTGTGGGTTGCATTGCAATTGTTAGTGGTGGAATTGTGTGGTGTGGAATATATTTGTTGGGTGGAATTATGTGGCATGGTGAATGTAATGGGTGAAAGCTGCACAAAAGTGATAGCAAGGAAGATTGCAAGGGATAGGTAGATTGTGCGGGAAGTGGTAAATGAGCTTTAGACAGGGTGGCAGAAATAGTGTGTGGAAAAGAGAGAAAGAAGGGGAGAGAATGCCATAGAAGCATAAAGAGGGTGAACCTGTGTAGGAGGAAGACACCCAAAGAAGAGGTGGAGATCGTGGGTTTGAGGGACAGAAATTTTGAAAAGGTATGATAATGAAACTGTCCTGAACCAATATGTGAGAGGCCGGAAGAGTGTGTGAGAGAGTGAAAGAGAGGTGTGAGAGATTACAAGAGACAGCAAGAGAGAGAAAGGGGCGAGTGGGAGGTGCATCCTGTCAAACAGCTTAGTACCTGAATCTTGCTTCCACGGGGGTCAGAAGATATTTTCCCAACTCCCCTACTCCACTGCAGCCGAATATATTCAACTGGCAGCAAAGTGGGGGAAAAGGGAATGGGAGAATAGAGAGACTGCCACTGCGGTGTCTTGTTCTCTGGAGATTCCACACTGTGTCTTCCTACACCTGGAATGATAAATAACACAATTACAAGCTCTAACTAAATGCTAATTCTTCCTGTCACTGATCCAATCCAACCCTCCCACTATAACTCTTCCTGAACCTCCTTTACCTGAGTATACAGTGGTGATTGCTTCTCTCTAAATTATTTTTCCTTGTGCCCAGAGGTGGTGAATAATATGAAAATTGCCAAGTTGTTCTTCTTAATGATGCAGTTCTTAGAAGAAATGAGACAATATCGCAGCTATGGAGGTAAGTATATATATATATATATATATCTATATATATATATATCTATATATATATATATATATATATACATATATATATATATATATATATATATATATATATATATATATATATATATATATATATATATATATATATATATATATATATATATATGTATATATTCAATGATTTGGCTCCGTTGCACAATCCTTTGGCGCTCAATCCACCGGTGCCGTGACTCCTAAGCAGAGCTCCGCTTTGGAAATATTTTATACAAATCCCTTTCCTCAAGGGAATGAGTCAGCACTCACGGACCAGTTTCTCCCAAAGTACTTTATTTTTTTTTGTTCAATCTCCACCGAGACCGTGTTAATCGGTGGAGTTTGAACAAAAAGAAATAAAGTACTTTGGGAGAAACTGGTCCGTGAGTGCTGACTCATTCCCTTGAGGAAAGGGATTTGTATAAAATATATGTATATATATATATATATATATATATATATATATATATATATATATATATATATATATATATATATATATATATATATATATATATATATATATATATATATATATATATATACATATATATATATATATATATATATATATATACATATATATATATATATTCACCTACATGCTGGAAAACAGTTGTAGAACCAGGCACAAAGAAGAAGTACTATAGAAAGATCTGCAAGTCTCTATATGAGTCCGTGGAGCTATAGCCTATAGCCAATACTGAGCTAAGTCTTTGAGTGCTAGCTGAATAGGTAAAAGGTATTGTAGAATTCAAGTTCTGACCCAAGAACTGAACGCTGAAGAATTCCTCAGAAACTAACACTGGCAAAAATATACTGTGCGAAGGAATTCTACAGTCTCAAACTCGATCCTGAATTTGAGGTAATTACCAAATAATGAAGAAAAAACTAAATTGAGCGGACCCTAAAGAGACCAGAACAGTCCCTCTAAAGTCCACCTCAAATACCTGCAGTCCCGCGAAGTCTGAAAGGAAGGTATCACTGACCTCAGGCCTCCGGGAAGGAATGCAGAAGGGAAAGTCAAGTCAAGTCAAGTCAAAAATTTGTATAGCGCGCTACATACCCAGAGGGTCTCAAGGCGCTTGAAGAAGGGTGGGAAATTATTTGTCAAATATCCACGTTTTAAGTTGTTTTCTAAATGCTAGGTGGTTCTGAGTGAGGCGAAGGTGAGTGGGAAGTGAGTTCCAGGTTTTAGCTGCCAGGTAGGAGAAGGATCTACCTCCCATGGTAGTTTTGTTGATGCGAGGTACATTGGCAAGGGCTTGGTTGGAGGATCGTAGCTTACGGGAGGGGATGTAGAAGGACAGTCGTGTGTCGAGGTATTCGGGTCCCTTTTATTGATGGGGAGCCAGTGGAGGTTTTTCAGGTGACCAGAGATGTGTTCTTTACGCGGGATGTCTAGTATGAGCCTGGCTGAAGCGTTCTGGATGTGTTGGAGTTTTTTCTGGAGTTTTGCGGTGGTACCGGCGTATAAGGTGTTTCCGTAGTCCAGGCGGCTCGTGATCAGAGCGTGGGTGACCGTTTTCCTAGTTTCGGTGGGGATCCAACGAAATGTTTTTTTGAGCATGCGAAGAATGTTGAAGCAAGATGAAGAAACGGCGTTGACTTGTCTGTTCATCGAGAGGGAGGAATCCAGGATGACGCCCAGGTTCCGTGCGTGGTCTGTCGGGATAGGTGCTTTTCCAAGGGCCTCAGGCCACCAAGAGTCATCCCAGGCGGAGGGGGAGGTGCCTAGGATGAGGACTTCTGTTTTGTCTGCGGAGAGGTCGAGGAGGATGAGGGCGACTGTGTCTCCATTGTCCAGTAGAGTTCGAATGTCGTCTGTTGCTGCGATGAGGGCGGTTTCAGTGCTGTGCTTGGCTCGGAAGCCGGATTGTGAGGAGTCAAGGGATTTGTTGGTTTCGAGGAATGCGGCGAGCTGGTTGTTGACCGCTTTTTCGATGACTTTGGCCGGGAATGGAAGGAGTGAGATAGGGCGGTAGTTTTTGAGTTCGGTGGGGTCAGCTGTGGGTTTCTTCAGGAGGGCGCTGAGTTCGGCATGTTTCCAGCTTTCCGGGAAGGTTGCGGAGTTGAGGGAGCAGTTGATGACATCTCGGAGGTGAGGTGCTATGATGGAGTCTGCTTTATTGAAGATGTGGTGAGGGCATGGGTCTGTGGGGGATCCTGAGTGGATAGAGTTCATCAGACGGATGGTGTCCTCAGTGGAGATTGGCTTCCAGTCATTGAGGATGTTCAAGGGGGGTGGGGGTCCTGCAGGGGGTTGGGTGGGTTGGTCTTCGGGTCGGTTGTCGAAGCTGTTGTGGATGTCTGCAATTTTGTTTTGGAAGAATGAGGCTAGGGAGTCGCAGAGGGCTTGAGAGGGGGTGATGTCGTTGGAGTTGGCTGAGGGGTTGGTAAATTCCTTGACGATGTTGAATAATTCCTTGCTGTTGTGGGCGTTATCTAGGCGGTCCTTGAAGGCGGCTTTCTTGGCATTCCGGATCAGTTGGTGGTGTATGCGGGTGGCGTTTTTGAAGGCATCCTTGGAGCTGCTGGATGGGTCTTTTTTCCAGGCCTTCTCGAGGCAGCGACAGAGTTTCTTGGATTTCTTAAGATCATCGTTGAACCAGGAGGCCTTCTTGCTGCCTAGTGTGATTTGTCGTTTTTTCAGTGGTGCTAGGATGTCGGCGCTGTTGGATAACCATTGGGTGAGTACAAAAAAATAAAAAGAATACAAGCGGAATACTTCCCTCGCAATAATTGACCAAAACTCTGAGCACCAAAATAACGCTGCTTTCTTCTCTGAATAGACGGTTGAAGTGCGCTGCGTTTCAAATGCTTGCGCACGAAATCAAAGACAGCTGGATAGCTTGAAAAAGACTAGAGCGCAAACCAGCGAAAATAGAACTGCGGCCATATTGGAATTCCGCAAAAGGAGCAGCAGCCATCTAACACATCTTTCTGAAACGCTGAGACACTAATTGTGTCCAGGACAACGGAAACATCTTCGTGTTGGCGGACTATCACATACTTACGGCGGGTCCTAGTGGCTAGCGGTCGGTGAGTGGCGTCCAACCGTAACGGGGCTACCATTTGGAATTCTCAGGTGGAGAGAATTGGTGTGCAGTCAAGAGACCGGCAGCGGCGCGAGCCGCCGGGTTACATATTTCAAAAACAGAACCTCTCCAGTCGCACCATGTCAGCCAGTTTGGAGAGAGAGAGGGAGGACGCCGCTGAAACACTCTTCAGCAATATACGGAAGAACATTCCAACAACCAACGCGGCAAAAAGTCAGCCCAACGAAGTGCAACAGGATGCCAAACAATTGTTGAAAATCCTGGAGAAAAAAACCAAGTCGGAGATCACGAAGTGGTGGGAGCATAAGTCTCTCACCAAGTATGTTGAAGCCGGTCGAGTTCCGCGTGGTCTGCGGATTATGCTGGCACCTAGCTTCGAGGACCCCAACCCAGCAATGTTAAAGGAGTGGGGCGAGTTGAATTTGGATGCGTCGATGAACCTGGTAAGAGTGCTCATTAAATACGCAGTCATAGACCGCGACAAACTGCTTGAGGAAATTAAGGGTATAAATGAGCAGCTGGATGCCACTACTGACCCGGATACTAAGTTACTAATTACCAATATGCGCAAAGAAATAAGTGAGAGACTGCACAAACACGAGGAGCGCATTAAAATCAGAAAAGTGCACAAGTTCGCAAGGGACTTGAAGGATTATGAGACTGGGCAAATTTATACGTTTGCCAGAAAGTATGATCGAGCCAAGCAAGCGAAATTGACCAAACAAGCCGCAAAAGTGGGAGCCAGTAGTAGCAACGTGGCGACAATGAACCCACAGGATGAGGCGATGGAAAATTCAGATCCAGATACAGTCTCTCTGGCCAGCTCATCCAGCATGTCTCTTTCTGAAATTAGCAACACAGAAATACAACCGGGAAGAATTTTAGAAATCGGCGAAGAGATGGATTTTTTAGTGGACGACCGGCTGCAAACTTTGCGTCCGAGGCACAAAAAGAACTACAACGCAAAAAGCGCAATGCAAGACGCCACGCAAGACGCAAAAGGCGGAAAGCAACATCAGCAGCCTCAACAGCAAAAGAAAAAGAAACAATGGTTCAACAAGAAGAAACAATAAAGGATTGTACCATTACTAATCTCTCTGATGTTACCCTCACCACAGCAGAAGAGCAATTACTAGCTCTAGGACTCAATTTTTGTCCAGAAAGTTCGTTTAATTATACCAACACGAGAGCGGATGTTTTTAAGTTTATTCGCAAGCTTAAGCTTAAAAAGTTTTTTGCATCCAAAACTGCAAGCAAAAACATGGAGCGCACTACCAGCACCATTGTAAATAGCAGTGCCATTGCCACTGCTGTTTTATTTATTTATTTATTTATTTGATTTGTATAGCGCGTTATAGCCACCGGGGCCTCTAAGCGCTGGTTGTCCAAATTAACTAGTAGGGCTGAGCATATTACTTGATCTTAGAGTGCGCTTAGTGACTGCTCCATGCTTGTTTGAATAACACAGTTTTTAGCTTTTTCCTAAAAGTTAACAAATTGCGTTCCTTCCTAAGATCTGGGGTCAATTTATTCCACAGAGCCGGGAGTGTTTTAGAGAAAGCACGTCCCCCTACCGTAGCCAGTTTAAATCGGGGTTGGGATAGGAGAGTAGCCACAGTTCCAGCAGCCCCGGCAGCGAGAGATGCTAGACTCTTGCTCACCCTGTGTGATCTGGGGAATGCAGCGGCCTCAACACCGGATGATGAAGGAGTTCAAAATACCCAAAGAGAATTGAGTAATGTGGACATTCGCCAGAGAGGAGCGGGAGAAAGTCCTTTCAAACCGGTAAGCACCTTTTTACCCGTCATGCCTAAAGATGCAATTGATATCTATCACGAGTGCGTGACGGAAGATCTGAAAAGGCTTAACCGTTCTACACAGGCACAATCTAATAAGAACAATGCTAGGATCATACAATATAATACTCTAATGAAAAAACTTAGTCAAAATCAGGAAGTTGTTATTAACAAGTCTGACAAGGGGGGTAATATTGTCTTGTGGAAAAAGGAAGAGTATATGGCCGAAGCCATGAGACAGCTAAATGACCCCACCTGCTACGAAAGATCAAATGGGATGGCCTACAAACGAGCCAAAGACAGCTTGAAAAAAATGTTAATGTCCTACAAAAGAACTAATTTGATCTCCCAAGCTGAATTTGACTACCTGCATAGAGAACATCCGGTGATACCGATATTGTATTTGATCCCTAAAATTCATAAGCAGAAAATTCCCACTCCGGGCCGCCCTATTATAGCGGCCATCAATAGTGTGGGGGAGAATATTTCACATTATATAGACTTTTTTCTGCAGGACATTGTCAAAGATTTGCCCAGCTATTTAAAAGACACGGGGGACTTTCTTAATAAACTCAATTCCATCCAGTGGCGTGAAAATTGGTGCATTTTGACTTTAGATATTGAGTCTTTATACACCTCCATAGACCACACTAAAGGATTGAACGCCATCACACACTATCTTGGTTCCCGATCTTGTGAATATTATGCACACAACAAGATGTTGTGTGAGTTAGTGCATTGGTGTTTAAATAACAACTACTTTATGTTTGCTAAGAATGTCTGGAGACAAGTGCGAGGTGTGGCGATGGGATCGTGCTTCTCCCCCAGCTACGCATGCTTGCATGTAGGCTGGTGGGAGGAGCGCGGTCTCACCAACACTCCCGGATTTGACAAGGTTCAATACTGGAAACGGTTTATTGATGATGTGTTTTGTATTTGGGAGGGGGATGAGGAAAGCGCTAAAGTTTTTGTTGATGCTCTTAATCAGAACAATGATAACCTGTTTTTTACGGCCCACATCAGCAAAGAGCAAGCAGATTTCCTAGATGTACATGTTACCATTGCCAATAATACTGTTGCCACGTCGTTATATCGAAAACCGACGGCTGGCAACAGTATATTACACGCTAGCAGTAAGCATCCCCAACACGTAATCACCAATATTCCATATGGGGAGCTGCTTAGAGTTAAGAGAATCAGCAGCACTCCTGAAACCTTTGAACAAGAGGCACAGATCACGATGAACAGACTGAGAGCAAGGGGATATAATAACGAGGTCCTAAACAGCGCACTGAGGCGATGTCGAGCTAAGCCTCGGGAATCTCTTCTGACATCTGAAACTGTAGATATGGAATCAGATAACCTTGCCCCTCGACTCATACTGGCATTCAGTAAACAAGAAAAACAAATAAAGTCCATTGTGAGGAAGCACTGGTCAATTCTTCGAACTGACAGTGTCCTGGGCGATATTATCCCCAGTGCCCCCACTATAACGTACAAAAAAGCACCTAGTATGCACAACTGTCTAGTCAAAAATAGCCCTGAATTAGGAAAGAGCAGCACTTGGCTTAAACAAAAAGGTTTCTTTAAATGTTCCTCCTGTAGGGCTTGTAAATTCGGTGTAAACACATCACATTACTTTACACCTTTCAGTTCTAGGAGGAAAGCCATCCGGGGATATTTTAATTGTCACAGTGAGTTTGCAATATATGTCCTGACGTGCACCTGTGGCCTACGATATGTGGGCAGTACCAAGCTACAGGTGCACGCCAGGATCTTGCAACACTTACGAGCCATCGTTAACAGTGACAATACGTACCCAGTAGCACGTCATTTCAAGTCCACACACAACAATGATTTATCGAACTTATCATATTATGTTATTGATGTGGTTGCGCCCCTCGTTCGAGGAGGCGACAGAGAAAGACTGCTACGAAAAAAGGAAACCGAATACATAATTGAACTAGACAGCAAGTACCCGAATGGGTTAAACACTACTGAAGACTTACATCATCTGTTGTAGTCTTACCAAGCGTAATATTCTTATGTGGGTTTTTTCTATATTTTTCTCTTCAAGGTCATTCTGAATACAACAACTGATACCAGATGGCGCCGATCTGGCACCACATGGGAGTCCAACAAGGATTCGTTTATCACACTGACCTTGATGTACATTGCCTTCTTGTATATATTATCTCTCTATCCATTTAAAGAATAATTTGGGGACTAATGTATTTTAGTCAACCAATAACTTGTGTTTACTTCACGATTTTGCACTTTCACTATATTTCTAATATAGATCACATTAGGATTTATCACCAGTGGGTTATTTAATATCAGTGTTGGTACGCTATAAGTACATGTACATGTTGATGTTGTACATTTTCCTGAATTATACATAGACATGTGTCCATGTGTTCATCGAAATGCCATGGAAGCTCTAAATTGGGTTTGTAATGGATGTAGATTTGTAAATAAGAATAGAGTGTGTATTTTTGTAAGATATAAATATGTATATATGTATATGGGTAGATATGTATATATATTTTTTTTGTACAACTTTGTGATATTGTATATAGATAGTATATATATATTTTTCTAAGAGTATGCAGATGGATTCGAATCTAATGGGCACATTTTTATATAGGACTGATATATGTATATATATTATATATATACGTATTTTTTTGTACATGGCTATGGTTTAACATGTCATTATAATTGCATTCATGCAGATATATTTTTTCCTAAATGCCACCTACTCTGGTATTTGTTTTGATTGTAAATAGAGGTGTGCACGTAGTTTATAATGAAATACGTGTTTTTTCTATGTCTACACCTTGTAACTCACGTCAATGGGTGGAGCATCACTGGTAAAAAAAAAATGTATAAATTTGTAGCTGACCTGGTGCGCGGTGTGTGAACAAGGGCACTAGTTGCTCGAAACGCGTAACCAGCGAGGTTTTTATTAAAAATCTCCTTGACTGCATCCATTGGGTCCGTGTCTTCGTTTCCACAACAGGAGTGTGGTTTACTTGAAGATTGTTCTGTTCACATATATATATATATGTATATATTCAATGATTTGGCTCCGTTGCACAATCCTTTGGCGCTCAATCCACCGGTGCCGTGACTCCTAAGCAGAGCTCCGCTTTGGAAATATTTTATACAAATCCCTTTCCTCAAGGGAATGAGTCAGCACTCACGGACCAGTTTCTCCCAAAGTACTTTATTTTTTTTTGTTCAATCTCCACCGAGACCGTGTTAATCGGTGGAGTTTGAACAAAAAGAAATAAAGTACTTTGGGAGAAACTGGTCCGTGAGTGCTGACTCATTCCCTTGAGGAAAGGGATTTGTATAAAATATATGTATATATATATATATATATATATATATATATATATATATATATATATATATATATATATATATATATATATATATATATATATATATATATATATATATATATATATATATATATATATATATATATATATATATTCACCTACATGCTGGAAAACAGTTGTAGAACCAGGCACAAAGAAGAAGTACTATAGAAAGATCTGCAAGTCTCTATATGAGTCCGTGGAGCTATAGCCTATAGCCAATACTGAGCTAAGTCTTTGAGTGCTAGCTGAATAGGTAAAAGGTATTGTAGAATTCAAGTTCTGACCCAAGAACTGAACGCTGAAGAATTCCTCAGAAACTAACACTGGCAAAAATATACTGTGCGAAGGAATTCTACAGTCTCAAACTCGATCCTGAATTTGAGGTAATTACCAAATAATGAAGAAAAAACTAAATTGAGCGGACCCTAAAGAGACCAGAACAGTCCCTCTAAAGTCCACCTCAAATACCTGCAGTCCCGCGAAGTCTGAAAGGAAGGTATCACTGACCTCAGGCCTCCGGGAAGGAATGCAGAAGGGAAAGTCAAGTCAAGTCAAGTCAAAAATTTGTATAGCGCGCTACATACCCAGAGGGTCTCAAGGCGCTTGAAGAAGGGTGGGAAATTATTTGTCAAATATCCACGTTTTAAGTTGTTTTCTAAATGCTAGGTGGTTCTGAGTGAGGCGAAGGTGAGTGGGAAGTGAGTTCCAGGTTTTAGCTGCCAGGTAGGAGAAGGATCTACCTCCCATGGTAGTTTTGTTGATGCGAGGTACATTGGCAAGGGCTTGGTTGGAGGATCGTAGCTTACGGGAGTGGGTGTAGAAGGACAGTCGTGTGTTGAGGTATT
This sequence comes from Lissotriton vulgaris, assembly GCF_964263255.1. Classification (NCBI taxonomy): domain Eukaryota; kingdom Metazoa; phylum Chordata; class Amphibia; order Caudata; family Salamandridae; genus Lissotriton; species Lissotriton vulgaris. The sequence continues at coordinate 748,098,813 of NC_141685.1, read as the reverse complement.
CGGGTCCCTTTTATTGATGGGGAGCCAGTGGAGGTTTTTCAGGTGACCAGAGATGTGTTCTTTACGCGGGATGTCTAGTATGAGCCTGGCTGAAGCGTTCTGGATGTGTTGGAGTTTTTTCTGGAGTTTTGCGGTGGTACCGGCGTTCAAGGTGTTTCCGTAGTCCAGGCGGCTCGTGATCAGAGCGTGGGTGACCGTTTTTCTAGTTTCGGTGGGGATCCAACTAAATGTTTTTTTGAGCATGCGAAGAATGTTGAAGCAAGATGAAGAAACGGCGTTGACTTGTCTGTTCATCGAGAGGGAGGAATCCAGGATGACGCCCAGGTTCCGTGCGTGGTCTGTCGGGATGGGTGCTTTTCCAAGGGCCTCAGGCCACCAAGAGTCATCCCAGGCGGAGGGGGAGGTGCCTAGGATGAGGACTTCTGTTTTGTCTGAGTTCAGTTTCAGACGGCTGTGCTTCATCCAGTCGGCTACTTCTTTCATTCCTTCATGCAGGTTGGTTTTGGCAGTGTTAGGGTCTCTGGTGAGAGATAGGATCAATTGAGTGTCATCGGCGTAGGAGATGATGTTGAGGTTGTGTTGGCGTGCGATGGCCGCGAGGGGGCTCATGTATACGTTGAAGAGGGTGGGGCTAAGTGAGGATCCTCGTGGTACGCCGCAGATGACTTCAGTGGCCTCTGACTTGAATGGTGGGAGGCGGACTCTCTGGATTCTTCCGGCAAGGAACGAGGTGATCCAGTCCAGTGCTTTTCCTTGGATTCCGATGTTTCTGAGGCGTTGTAGCAGGGTGCTGTGACAGACTGTGTCGAAGGCTGCGGAGAGGTCGAGGAGGATGAGGGCGACTGTGTCTCCATTGTCCAGTAGAGTTCGAATGTCGTCTGTTGCTGCGATGAGGGCGGTTTCAGTGCTGTGCTTGGCTCGGAAGCCGGATTGTGAGGAGTCAAGGGATTTGTTGGTTTCGAGGAATGCGGCGAGCTGGTTGTTGACCGCTTTTTCGATGACTTTGGCCGGGAATGGAAGGAGTGAGATAGGGCGGTAGTTTTTGAGTTCGGTGGGGTCAGCTGTGGGTTTCTTCAGGAGGGCGCTGAGTTCGGCATGTTTCCAGCTTTCCGGGAAGGTTGCGGAGTTGAGGGAGCAGTTGATGACATCTCGGAGGTGAAGTGCTATGATGGAGTCTGCTTTATTGAAGATGTGGTGAGGGCATGGGTCTGTGGGGGATCCTGAGTGGATAGAGTTCATCAGAGGATGGTGTCCTCAGTGGAGATTGGCTTCCAGTCATTGAGGATGTTCAAGGGGGGTGGGGGTCCTGCAGGGGGTTGGGTGGGTTGGTCTTCGGGTCGGTTGTCGAAGCTGTTGTGGATGTCTGCAATTTTGTTGTGGAAGAATGAGGCTAGGGAGTCGCAGAGGGCTTGAGAGGGGGTGATGTCGTTGGAGTTGGCTGAGGGGTTGGTAAATTCCTTGACGATGTTGAATAATTCCTTGCTGTTGTGGGCGTTATCTAGGCGGTCCTTGAAGGCGGCTTTTTTGGCATTCCGGATCAGTTGGTGGTGTATGCGGGTGGCGTTTTTGAAGGCATCCTTGGAGCTGCTGGATGGGTCTTTTTTCCAGGCCTTCTCGAGGCAGCGACAGAGTTTCTTGGATTTCTTAAGATCATCGTTGAACCAGGAGGCCTTCTTGCTGCCTAGTGTGATTTGTCGTTTTTTCAGTGGTGCTAGGATGTCGGCGCTGTTGGATAACCATTGGGTGAGTACAAAAAAATAAAAAGAATACAAGCGGAATACTTCCCTCGCAATAATTGACCAAAACTCTGAGCACCAAAATAACGCTGCTTTCTTCTCTGAATAGACGGTTGAAGTGCGCTGCGTTTCAAATGCTTGCGCACGAAATCAAAGACAGCTGGATAGCTTGAAAAAGACTAGAGCGCAAACCAGCGAAAATAGAACTGCGGCCATATTGGAATTCCGCAAAAGGAGCAGCATCCATCTAACACATCTTCCTGAAACGCTGAGACACTAATTGTGTCCAGGACAATGGAAACATCTTCAGATCATTATCACAGGAGGAATTTAGACCTCTAAATCTGAAATCGGACTAAGCACCTAACGGGGCCAACCTGACAGTACCCCCCCCAAGAGTCCTCCTCCCACTTCTTTTGGCTTATTTGGATTTCTTTTATGGAATTCCCAGATTAATCTTGGGGCATGAACATTGGGACTAGGCTCCCAAGATCTTTCCTCTGGACCATAGCCTTTCCAATCTACTAAGTAGAACAACTTCCCTTTCTTAGTTTTCGAGTCAAGTATTCTTTTAACTTCAAATTCTTCCTCCGAATGCAACTGCACTGGAGCTGGAGGCTGAATCTTTCGTAGCCCTGATAGATTTCTTTTGAGCAATGAAACATGAAATACAGAGTGTATCCTAAACTTTCTTGGTAGAGTAATCTTTACACTAACAGGATTCACCATCCTATCAACTGGATATGGACCCACATAGCAAGGTTGAAATCTCCTATTACCCTTGAGTCTTAGATTTCAAGTGGAAATCCAAACTAAATCCCCAGGCTCAAAAACTGGACTCTTCCTTCTTTTCTTGTCAGCCTGTTTCTTATAGGAATCTTTAGCCTTTTCTAGGTTTTTACTTGATGTCTGGTAAGCGTTCTGCAGCTCCTGAATAACTTCTTCCACTGCTGGAACATCACTTTCCAATTTACCAATTAACATATTTGGATGCCTACCAGAATTCAAAAAGAATGGTGAAAAACCTGTAGAAGAGTGAACCGCGTTGTTATAGACAAATTCTGCAGCCCAAAGCAATTTGGTCGAATCACCCTCTTGGTCCATGAGATACAGTCGTAAGTATTGTTCTAAATCTTGATTGACTCTTTCATTCTGTCCCTCAGTTTCTGGATGGAAACTAGTAGACAGACGAGAATCAACACCTGATCTCTTCAGAAAAGACCTCCAAAATCGAGAAACAAATTATGGATCTCGATCGGAAATCACCACCTCAGGAATTCCATGGGACTTGACTATGTGTTGTGCAAACAATGTAGACAATTGAGAAGCATTAGGAAGGTTTTTCAGTGGAATGAAATGACTCATTTTAGTGAAATGATCAACTACCACCCAGATAGTGTTGTAACCCTGACTTGATGGCAAATCTACTATGAAATCCATGGAAACTGTATGCCTCGGATAAGGAGCCACAGATAGTGGTAGAAGCAAACCTTGAGTCAGTCTAATAGCTTCCTGTGAATAATGTGTCAAGGGAAAAACTATGTACTGCCTCTCCTGAGCTTCCATGCCTGGCCACCAGAACTCTCTCTTTATCAATTCCAAGGTTTTCTTTTCTCCTTTATATCCTGCCAATGGATTATCATGAAACAACTGGATGATTTCCAAACATAACTCGCGATTTGGTATATACAGTTTCCCCATGTAGTACGGTTTTCCATTCTTGACTTCTCCATTGGACCCACTCTTAGACCAATTAAACAATTCTTCTTCTGAAAGACTCTTTTGGAGTTTTTCCACTAACTCAGAATACTGGATGGTACCAACAATCTTTTCTTCTGGGATTATTAATTCTTCTTTGAAAGATTCAGGTTCATCTTCAATGTTCAATCTAGACAAGGTGTCAGCCTTACCATTGGTGGCTCCTGGTTTTTACGTGAGAACAAAACCGAAGTCAGCGAAGAACAGTGACCATCTTAGTTGTATGGGGGGTAAGAGTTTGTGCCGACTTCAGAAACTGCAAATTTCAATGATCAGTGAAAACTGTCACCTCGTTTTTCGCTCCAATGTCTCCATTCTTAAAAGGCGTCTTTGACAGCCAACAACTCCTTATCTGCAATGGAATAATTGTTTTGAGCAGGAGTCAATTTACGGGATCGATAGGCCACCGGATGTAGTTGACCAGTCATCTTGTTTCTTTGGGACAAAATCCCTCCAATAGCCTAATTGGAAGCATCAGCTTCAACATGAAATGGTTCCTCCAAATCTGGATGCAGCAAAACTGGGGCGGAAGTAAAGGTATCTTTTAACTGCTGGAAAGCCTTCTCTGTTTCCATGTTCCAAACAAATCTTTTATTCTTCTTCAGAAGACGAGTGATATGCCTGACCGTATCACTAAAGTTGCAGATAAAACGCCGATAGAAGTTGGCAAAGGCCAAAAATCACTGGATGTTTTTAACATTTTGCAGGGATGGCCAATCCTTAACCGCTCTCACCTTGGATTCGTCCATTTCCACTCCTTCCGAGGATAGGATAAATCCCAAAAATTCAAACCGACTGGCATGGAAGACACACTTCTCCAATTTAACAAAGAGTTGATTTTCCAGCAATCTTTCCAAAATGGAACAAACATGCCTAATATGCTTCTGGAGATTGGCAGAAAAAATGAGAATATCATCTATATAGACGACAGCGAATCGATCCAGGAACTCACGCAAAATATCATTCACAAAGTGCTGAAAAGAAGTGGGAGCATTGCACAAACCAAAGGGCATGACTTGATATTCGAACAAGCCAAACCTTATGCGAAATGCAGTCTTCCATTCATCTCCCTCAGCCATTCTCACCAGATGATAAGCCCCTCTCAAATCCAACTTTGTAAACACTTGGGCTTCCTTAACTTGATCCAATAATTCAGAATCAAGGGCAGAGGGTATCGATTCTTCTTCGTGACTTGATTGAGTGTGCGATAATCAATGCAAGTTCTCAACTTCCCATCTTTTTTAGGAATGAAGAACAAAGGGGAAGAGACAGGCGACTGTGAAGGACGGATGAATCCGTTGTCCAAGTATTGATCCAAATATTCCTTCAGGTGACGATTCTCGACTTCCGATAGTGCGTAAATTCTACTACAAGTCAATGACGCACCTGGTTCAAGTTCAATCCGACAGTCGGATTCCCTATGAGGGGTAACTTCTTGGCCTCTTGTTCATCAAATACTGGCGACAGATCAAGATATTCCTCTGAAATTTCTGGTATTTCCACAGTGCAAATCATTCTAGTTTGTTCAGCCAAATGAGAGGAAGGAGATGGCTGACTCACCAAAGGACTGGAATCAAAACAATACCCCACAAAATATTCTGAATTTAACTCGATTGTTCTTTTGGCCCAATCAATCCTTGGATTATGCTCTGTGAGCTGAGGCAACCCAAAATGAACTGAAATTGCGGGGCGTCTATTAGACAAAACTTCAAAATTGATCGATGCTGTCCCGGACAAGTCAATGTGATTTCTTTGGTATCATGCGTAATCGGGTCAGAAGGGAGATTGGTTCCATCAACAGCTCGAACTGGCTCGGGCCTTTCCTTCTTGATGGACTGTATTCCTAAGGTTTTAGCAAATTTTATGTCACAAAAGTTTCCAGTGGCCCCAGAATCAATCATAACTGAGACACCGTTAACTTCATGATTACCAAACTGAATTGAACTTGAGATTATCAAATGAGGAGTGGAGGATTGGAGTGTGTTCGCCAATAACTGTGGAATTGGAGTTGTCTCTTCTGAAGCACCCACCAGAGCAACTCAGTCTACTGATGGGGCCTGTCTTTTACCCAATTGCTGGATTTGGGTCTCTTCAGACATTCCTTAACGAAATGACCAGCATTGCCGCAATACATACACAATTTTCCACTCCTTCTCTTCTCACGTTCTTCCTTAGTTAATGGACCTCTAACTATACCCATCTGCATGGGTTCTTCCAAAGTTCCTGGATCACTAGGTTTAGCAACTTCAGGTTTTGCTCTATCAAATCGAGGAGGGAATGGTTTGGAATCTTTCCGCCGTTTATTTCTTCTCTCCGACTGACGCTGATCAATCTGCAGGACCGAATCTATTAGCTCGGAAACACCTGTGGGTCTCTTTGGAATCTGGGCCAGACCATCCTTGAGCTCGTCTTTGAGACCTCTATAAAAAATTGCCGCTCTTTTTTCTTCAGGCCACTTAGTTTCCACTATCAATTTGTTAAATTGTGCCAAATATGCCACCAAATCTCTGCTTCCCTGCTTCAAATACAAAAGTTTGTTATCGGTGGTCTGGGAAATGGTCCTTCGATCGAATATACGTAGAAACTCTGACTTGAATTCTTCAAAGTTATATAGCATCCAGTCATTGGAATTTACCAAGTGCATGGACCAAGCTGCAGCATCTCCACTCAGGTAAGACAGTACGAAAGCCACCTTAGACTGATCCTCTTTAAAAATGATTGGTTTACATAAGAAATGTAAGGAACACTGCGTGAGAAATATTTGAGCCTTCTGAGGGTCACCTGTGAATCTCTCAGGAGCAGCCAATGGAATAGTGGGGGAGAATGCATGTATAACCTGTGTAGATAATTCTGTAGCTGATGGGGAATGAGAGAATGGTTGAGAACTAGTCCCACCTGGTAAGAGATGTGACCCTGCCACCAACTCATCAAACCTTCTACGAAGAACTCCTGCCTCCTGACTAGATTTTTTAAGTTCTTCCATAGTGTCACTTAACTGTTGCTGCAAGCCTTCTAAAACTAACGCTAGACCCTTAACATCAAACCCTTCAGCCATTCTGACCAGGTGGAAGATTCGCTTGGCACTTTAATCTGTCAAACAGCTTAGTACCTGAACCTTGCTTCCACGGGGTCAGAAGATATTTTCCCAACTCCCCTACTCCACTGCAGCCGAATATATTCAACTGGCAGCAAAGGGGGTAAAGGGGAATGGAGAAAAGAGAGACTGCCACTGCGGTGTCTTGTTCTCTGGAGATTCCAAACGGAGTCTTCCTACACCTGGATCGAGAAATAACACAATTACAAGTTCTAACTAAATGCTAATTCTTCCTGTCACTGATCCATTCCAACCCTCCCACTATAACTCTTCATGAACCTTTACCTGCGTATACAGTGGTGATTGCTTCTCTCTAAAATATTTTTCCTTGTGCCCAGAGGTGGTGAATAATATGAAAATTGCCAAGTTGTTCTTCTTAATGATGCAGTTCTTAGAAGAAATGAGACAATATCGCCGATATGGAGGTAAGTATAAATATATATATATATATATTTTCACCTACATGCTAGAAACCAGTTGTAGAACCAGGCACGAAGAAGAAGTACTATAGAAAGAACTGCAAGTCTCTATATGAGTCCGTGGAGCTATAGCCAATACTGAGCTAAGTATTTGTGTGCTAATTGAATAGGAAAAAGGTATTGTAGAATTCAAGTTCTGATCCAAGAACTGAACGCTGAAGAATTCCTCAGAAACTAACACTCGCAAAAATATACTGTGCGAAGGAATTCTACAGTCTCAAACTCGGTCCTGAATTTGAGGTAATTACCAAATAATGAAGAAAAATAAGTTGAGCGGACCATAAAGAGACCAGGACAGTCCCTCTAAAGTCCACCTCAAATACCTGCAGTCCCCCGAAGTCTGAAAGGAAGGTAGCACTGACCTCAGGCCTCCGGGAAGGAATGCAGAAGGGAAAAAAGAATACGAGCGGAATACTTCCCTCGCAATAATTGACCAAAACTCTGAGCACCAAAATAACGCTGCTTTCTTCTCTGAATAGTGCGCTATGTTTCAAATGCTCGCACACGAAATCAAACACAGCTGGATAGCTTGAAAAACACTAGAGCACTAACCAGCGAAAAGAGAACTGCCGCCATATTGGAATTCTGCAAAAGGAGTAGCAGCCGTCTAATACATCTTTCTGAAACGCGGAAACACTAATTGTGTCCAATATCTTCAGATCATTATCACAGGAGGAATTTAGACCTCTACATCTGAAATCTGACTTAGCACCTAACGGGGCCAACCTGACACATCCGGGGGAGCGAGAAGTGGGACAGTGCACAGCACAAGGCGGTACAGGAAGGTAGCGTGTATGAGCAGGCAGTATAGAGAGGAAATAGGGAGCGTGAAGAAGGGATGAGAGGGAGAAGTGGAATCGCGAGCTGAGAGGGGTAGTGGCAGTGTGAGGGAGAGTTGTCGGGACAGTGGGTGCGTGGGGGAGAGTTGACAGGGTTGTTGAAAGTGCAAGAGAGAGATGTATTGTATTGGAATTGTTTGTTGTGGAATTGTGTGGTGTGGTGTGAAGTATGCATTAGCCTGGGTGTTAGAACATCTTCTGTTACTGGTAACCCAAGGATGGGCATCAGTGCTATTTAATGAAAATATGCTAAAGTCTCTTCAAAATTTAACAAGCATTTTCAATGTCATAGGTCTCACATTTACGCAAGTTTAAGCTATTGGCATTGTAAATGACAATGCAGCTGTACAGCATTTAAAAGGCAGTAATGTAAAAGTACTGGAAGCAAAGCCAATGAAGTACAGGTACAAAGAAATGCAGGCACTGAAAAACAAGAACAAAAGAAGTGAACACACTAGTCCTAGTCAAATAGAACCAAAGCAATCATTCCCAAATGACGGGCTGGGCAGAAAGCAACTAAAATGTACCCCATCTAATGCGCGGTGTGTGGATGTTGTGAGGGCTGGCAGGGAGGGGCTCTGGAAGAGGGACTCAACGTGAGGCTCTTTAAATTTAAAGTGAAAGCGCTAGTCGTGCACGTTTGTGAAACGAAGGGAGCACACTTCCCATGCGCTCCTGGGGGAACTCAGGGAAGCAAAAGGGAGGAAGGGGTTAAGGGTGGGTGAAGGATGATGGGAGTGTGACATGGTGAGGGAAACCAAGATGAACACCATAAAAAAAGCATACTGCCTTTAACCGAGGAGGTGGCTTACCATCCAAGGCTGCTGACTTTGAGCTGGAGAACAGAGTTCGAGCCTTGGTGTGAGAGGTAATTATTGAAGCTGGCCTCCTGTAAGTGTAGTGTACAATAATAAAGTAAAAAGTTCTTTGGATTGCTAATGAAAGCACTGAAATTAGGACCCTAGTAAAAGGACCAGTCCTCATGGAAGGCAACAACAGAAGTCAGGGTGGTACTCTGGAGTGACTAAAAAACCTAATAACTAATGGGAAGCCAGCCTTTACCAAGGACAATGACGCAAGCCAATTAAAAATATGGGTGAAGAGTGGGTGGAGCATCCAGTGCATACCGTAATAGAGCATGCCTCGCAGACCTTAGGTTCGACCTAAAAAATAGGGCGAAAGATTAGGTGAAAGGGTCATTAATAGATGTTACTGCCTAGGTGTATGTGAGCAGTAACATTATTAGCACCAGTTCGAATTTAATGGAACACAGGCACACTCCCCTGGTCTGCTACATGCATCCACTGCACACTCCGGCTGAACTGAAACAGCAGCCGCTAGGGTCAGCTTTCTGTGCATTTTGATTGGCTGAGCCGATCTCAGCATTCCATATGCTAACAGATTGTAGGTTATATGGTATTTTTACACGCCTGTAAGCGTCCTGGCCTTAGGCGCAGAAGGCTGGCCGCGCTGGGTTTCTTTTACTGGTTAATTGTGTCTCGCTGTCTGAGTCTACTTGTTCAATGTACACATTCTCTGTTCCAGTGTTTGCGTCCATGGCCCTGGGCTCCATTCAGTGGCGGCCGGCATAACTCTCGGGTGGGGGGGCGGGAGGTCGCGCGGGGTGTGGGGTCACTGGGTGGGAGTTTTAATTTAAATAAATTTGAAAAAAATAACTTACCTTTGACTGCCTGCTCCAGTTCTGCATCGTCACGCGCCTAGCCCTTCAAGGCAATCCCACGTCAGGTACCAGTGTCGCATTTTCACATTGGCCAGGTGCTCTCATGAAGGTGGTGGGGCCTTAACAAGATGACCAGGAGGAGGCTCAGGCAGGGGTGTTGCTAGCGCTTACCGGGGGTCTCCAGGAGCTGCAAGGGTCGGCCTGCCCCACTGGGAATTGAGATGCTTTGGTCGCACTCAGGGGCCTCGCCGTCGGGTGAGTTGGTGCCAGCGTCCACAAAGGTGTCTCCTCATGCTGCTTTGCAAGTCTTGTTCTAAACCCTTGGACCCCTTTTAGCCGCTCTGACTCACACACATGGGGACCAGGTACGGAGGCTTGGTCACCGCCTTGATCTTGGCCGAATCCTGCGGCCCGGCCCTGGAAATGTTGTTGTGCTGCTGGGCCTGGGAACGGAGTAGAGCGACACACACAGGCAGTGTTGGTCACACCTGCATCACAATTTCTTTAAAGTTACCGTCCTGCGCCCTCCCGCTCACAGCCCGCCTCTCTCCTTCCCACTGCCTCAGGTGCTGCGCGGCGGTTGGCCGGTTCTTCCGCAATCTGCAGCCCACTTCCTCACCTCCCGCTGTCCAATCAGGAGGTCTGGGACTAGCGTGAAGGCAAGGGAGTGCTCAGGTTGTTGCCACCCACTGCCCTGCCCCTTGCCATTGATTTCAGGGGCGCAGCATAGGCGACCCAAATAGAAACCATTCATTTTGCGCTTAATCTGGCAACTCCCTTCAGGATGACATCACTCCTGTTGCATGTGATTCGAGGGGGAGCAATAGTCCTCGCCCTGGTCAGCACATGCGCAGGAGGTGTCAATCCGATATGACAGGGGAATGGACCTTACCTCACCTGGACCCTGCTCAGGTCTACGAGGCCCGCTCTCTCCGTCGGTACCTCAAGCTCACTCCTGAGACTTGGAAGTCTCAGGAGAGACCTGAGCACGGTCCAGGTGAGGTGAGGTCCATTCCCCTGTCATTTCGGATTCATAAATTCCAGTGACACGGAGGATTAGTGCGTTGTGGTTGGTACAGGTTGTATCGTTTCCAACCCTTTTTTGTGATTTTTGATTTGGTCACATCATTATTTGATAATAGTAACAACAGTTTTGAGAGCAGAGGCCCAGATGAAAGCCGAGGGTTTCAGTGCCCGTTAGGCAGAAACATGTTGGCCCATTTTGCGACAATTATTTGTTTATATGATCGTTTGCACTGTTCTGATTTTTGATTAGGGGATGTGCCCTGTCATGCAATAAAGTTCATTTTTTGAGGACACATCATCCTATCTTAATTCACCACATTTGTTTATGTTGCACTGTATTTTCAAAATTTTCACAACCATCATTGATTAGCTATCAGAAGGCGGGTCATAGAAACCTGTGGACTAGATCCAATACTAGCAATTGATTGTGTGGCATTTAGTCTCGATGATCAAGGGACTAGCCTCTTCACAAGGTGGACAGCCGGATGATATGACTGATCACCAAGTCTTCATTGATAGTAATCCACTATTTGATGGTATGGATCTTGTCGACCAGCTTTGAACATTATTTTGTGTTTGTCAAGTGTTTCATGTTATGCCAGATTGGTAGTTGTTCCCTTTTTTGAGGCTGTTCTGTGGTGATCTGGGTACCTTTTGACTTGATAGTCTTTTAAGACAGCTTAGCCAGACCATCTGTCTTCCAGACCCCTGGTTCCTTTTGTGTTTATTATACCGTGTAGCTGGGGATTTGAACCAGGCTAGGATCTTTAAATCTTATATCCCTTTGACTCTCTCTCCACTGTTTGTTACTTCTATGGGAATTAACAAGATCGTGTTATCAAGCCCATTATCACCGTTTTATCAGCAGTATCCTGCTGATAAAACTGCGATAATTTTAACACTGGTCCTTGATAATATGCCCCATAATTTTGCTGAAACTTGGAAATGATACAGCAAAAACTCTGACCCATTTGTCCTCCAGAGCATGGAACTCCATGCCCCACAACCTAAGGTCACAGACCAAAGAAACTCATTTTAGGAAGCAACTCAAAACATGGATCTTCAGTCTCTCAGACGAATATGTCTTGGCCGCCATCTAACCCTGCGTCTGTAACTGCTACTGTATGCATTCTATCTAGCTAGCGCCAGGATGCTCCTTCCGGAGCGATAGTCGCGCTCTACAAATACCAAAATACAAATACAAATACAAATACAAAAGGTAAAATAACGTGGCAAGCGATGTAAATCCATAATGCATGTGCGGAAATGTCAGAGACAAAGAATTGCATACCATTGTTTTCTTCGAATGTAAAGCACAAAGGAATTAGTCCATTTGTGCAGCAGGTGCAGCGTCGCCGGGTTACAGAGGCCTGGACCTGCCCACCGAACCCTGAATATTGCTTAATTTCACAACTCAAACAGCTCCCTGGGGCCCTATTTCCTTTGTTGCACTAGGGCACAAGACACACTGGTTATGCTGCTATTTATTACTCCAATATATGAAGTAAGGCCACCCCATTAAAAAAAACTTAAATAAACAACCTGGTGCAGAGCATGCTTGGGGAAACAGCCTGCATTGGGTTCCGATATTTAAACAAGCAACGGGTGGACAGCATTCTTAGGTCCGCATCCTGAATGTCCAAGCTGCCTTTAGCAAACCATACAGCTGCGCTGTTTGGCAAACTTTGACCTAAAAAAGGACTTAAGTAAACCCTAAAGCTACTTCCCGGTGTACCTGCCTAAGTATAAAACACAAAACTGGGAAAGCATTTTGAAATAAAACTCTGCTATGGCTGCGGGATAGGAAGCCATCAGAAACTGTTTAAAACTACCAAAACTATACATACTTAAAATACTCATTGTAAAGCTGGTAGCTCTCTGTCCCCTCTCAACTAGATGAGCAGCCAGCACACAACAGTAAGGACCTATACATCTCTTGCAGCAGCCCACGCGAAGCCAAACAGCGCAACATTGCGGAAGTTTGCCATAGTAGTATTGATATGATAGAAAACATCAACACGAGGGAAGCAGGAATTACATTAAAATACGTTTTAACATAACGCATTTGTATTACAACATGCATTGCTTCATGTCCCATGCTGCTTTTGGGGATCTCGAGATGTGCGCTTTATTGCAAGCTATCCCGATAAAGAGTGCTTCTTTGTGAGGACGGTTCTATTGTGACCTTCCACGAAACCCGTGCAGATACGTACTTCCCTTCTCCTCAACACAATGCTGTTGTTATCTGTGCGCTGTGGCGTACCCCGGCGAATGTCTCCAGTGGGGGTGATCGGATACCACCTCCTGGCCTCGTTGTTGTTAGAAGGTCATTGTGAACATCTCTATTTCACCTAACACCATTAACGTGCCCTTGGCTAAAATGAATACAGCATTCTGAAAATGTGTCGAGCCAAAAGTGATGGCTACCTATCCACTGTCTCAAAATGTATTTATTCATTGCACGTCCAACAGTGCTTGAAATGGAAAACAAGCCTGAGGGAGGGGTGGGCTCCACAGAGCACTCGAGGGAGGGGGAGGAACAGCAGAGAGTGGAGTGGAGGTAGAGTAGCGAGGGGAGGGAGGGAATTCCGCTTCTCTTAAGACTATAGAGTCTGCCGGGATCCCTCCATCCTCCCCGTGAACCACTGCGCCTGTGAGGTCCATGCCTGGCCGGACTAGTAAACAGAGTAATAAAACACGCCTCCACTGTTAAGAAAGTTAGTTACCACAGCCTTAAAGCAGGTCATGGTGTCCGTAGGGGCTGTATTAAAAGCAGACAAGGTGGCACCTGAAAACACTCCTTTCCATTGGGAAGCCAGCGTTTACCATAAACGCTGACGCTACCCAATGGAAAGGAGGGGTGGGGCTTAGAGTCCTGTTTAGAATTCTTTTTTTAACAATATCTCTCGTGGAGGCGCGGCAGCTTCGCTGCCACACCCACGCAAGACCTAAAAAGGTTTATCTCTTTAACAAAGAAGCCTTGGCACTTATAGGCACATTATAGCACCCCATTCTTAACAAGCATTGGCATAGCCAATAGGTCTCGCATTTGGGAACTTATAAGTGTTTAGCCATGCAACAGTTGGTGTTGTTGCACCAAGGATATTCTGCTGCAAAACTAAGTACTTATAAGGTCCCAAAAGCGAGACCTATTGGCTATGCCAATGCTTGTTTTTTACATTTCAACAATACATTTGCATTTATTAAGCCTAATTAATGTATTCCTTCTTCTGGGCTGACATTGCAGTTGACCAGTTACGAATGGTTTCGACTGGATGCGGGTTCGGCATAGGTTTAAAAAACAAGCATTTACAATGCAATGGTCTCTGCATTATCAAAGGTAGAGCTATTGGCATTGCTCGTGACATTTTTTTTTTTTTTTAAATCATAAATAAATGGCATTATCATTTATATTGCCAATAGCTTGCATATGCGAGACCTATTGCATTAGTATCCACACACAGAGTAAGTAGTAGAGTGAGTAGTTGATAGTGAGTAGGAGAGAGTTATTAGGAAAGCGAGTATTAGAGAGCGAGTAGTACAAAGTGAAAGAGTGAGTATTAAATAGTGAGAGAGTGAGTAGTAAATAGTCCTAGAGCCACAAATTTACATGCACAGCCACACCCTTACATATACAAAGTGTATTTTTAGTTTTAGTAGTAAAGAGTGAGTAGTATAGAGTGACTAATTATGAGTGAGTAATGTTGAGTAGTAGAGTGTGTGTGTGTGTGTGTGAGAGAGAGTGTGTGTGAGAGTGAGAGAGAGTGTGTGAGACAGAGTGGGAGAGAGACAGGAAGGTGCACTGGCCTACAAAGGCCTGGCAAACTTGTAATGTTTTGAAAGTGTGATCCTTTAGGGTTTGGGCATGAGCCATTAAGGTTGGCCGTGGCTTTTGAGAGTTGACTTTGTCAAAGCAGCTCAGGAACTACAGTTAACAACCCCAACAGAACCACCAAAAGTACCCGATGCTGCCTCCCATCAAAGCTGAAAACACTGCACTGAGTTACAACAGTGCAGAGCTACCACCCATGACCTGGAAAGCTACATGTAAGGTGTTCCAAATCACATGGCTGTTCATCGTGCAAAAATGTCTCATCACCCGATGTGACCGTGTGAAGAGTGTCAATACCATGTAGCACACAACAGCACCTACTGAGCAGGATGCTGTGTACACATCAGCTGAAAAACTGAACCTTCAAATATATAATTTTTTGGCCATTATCAATAAAAATATTTAATAGAATTGAATGGCAGAATACATTAATCTTAATATAACGCTTCATACCACAGTCCTTCCGTTTTTAAATACTGTAAACAATAGATGTGACTATCGCCCACTTTAATGATACCTAATTTACCGACCTCAGAAGGGTGAAAGTCAGAGCCAGCCTTGCCAAGATTTGAATTCAATGACTTGGAGATCACTGCATGTTTCATCAGTAAATATTAAACTCAGCTATCCTGACGGCCTTTACATAGGGGCATTAAGCCAGGAACAGTTTGGAAACAGAGTTGAACAGCCCAGTATACTTCCTGTTACTTCTACTGGCTTTAGACTACGGGTAGACGAGCAATGTCAGGGGTACCACAGCCCAAACATCGGATCTATTGATTTTTTTATAGCGCAAATTTAGCCCAGGGTCCTTACAGCTCTTTGCATGAGCCCCAGATTATATTACTCTCTGTTTTAAAGCGCAGGGAGATTAAGTAATTTGCCCAGAATCACAGGTTGTTGAGCTAAAGCCAGGAATGGAACCTCGTTGTCCAAGTCCAAAGTCAGCAGTTCTGGCCATAAGGCCAAATTGTACTTCAGAACTAGCTTTGTGATTTACAATGTGTGGGTGTATGCAGATAGATTCCTTCCTGCCCTCTCTACCGAACTCCTGCAATGCACAAGAGTTCCTGAAGGGATGGAGGGGGGAAAATGCACCCTGCAAAGACTGAGACACCCCAACATGTCCCCTATGGACTCACCTCCTCCAGACGCCTTAACGATGAGAGGAAGGGCGAGGAGGGTTAGACACACTCCCTGGACCTTCATCCTTGCAGAGCCGATGGAAGACTGACACCTCCGTCTTCTGTTCACGAGTGTTCCACCAGGATGGTGCACCTCCTAGGTTCCCGTGCACTAGTGCTCCCACAGAGCGGAGCAACCCCCTGGCCCCTCTCACCGGTGCTCGTCCCGAAGTGGTACAGGAAGGACACTGCCTCACTTGCACTAGTGTCCACAGCAGTTCGGCGCCCTGGACCCCGTGCAATAATGCCCACCGCACAGCAGTCAGCCCCCTGGTCCCCGTGCACACGTATCTACCCCCGACCAGTCCGGCACCCTGGTCCGGAGCACTGAAGTTAGGTAATGCAGTGCACTAATTCCTACCACACACGAACCATCACTCTAGCTCCTGTGCACAAGTATCCACCCTAGAACAGTCCGGCACCCCGGTGCACAAATGTCAACTCCAGAGCAGGTGCCTACTTTACTTCACCTCAGCTGTGCGAGGGGGGGGAGGACACACGGACAGCGGGGGCGGGAAAGGAGACACTGACAGCGGGGGGGGGGGAGAGGGTGGCCTTCAAGGAGATACGGACAGCGGGAGGGGGGTGGCGGGAAAAGAGACACAGACAACGGGGGGCGGGAAAGGAGACACGGCTAGCGGCACACACACATCATACATAAAGACAGATGCCGGCTCCTAGGTTCCCGTGCACTAGGGCTCCCACAGAGCGGAGCAACCCCCTGGCCCCTCTCACCGGTGCTCATCCCGAAGTGGTACAGGAAGGACACTGCCTCACTTGCACTAGTGTCCACAGCAGTTCGGCGCCCTGGACCCCGTGCAATAATGCCCACCGCACAGCAGTCAGCCCCCTGGTCCCCGTGCAGGAAAAGAGACACGGACAGTGGGGGGAGGGGGGGGTGGCCGGAAAGGAGACACGGACACCGGGACGGGGGGCGGGAAAGGAGACACGGACAACGGGGGGCGGGAAAGGAGACGCGGCACACACACATCATACATAAAGACAGATGCCAGCTCCTAGGTTCCCGTGCACTAGGGCTCCCACAGAGCGGAGCAACCCCCTGGCCCCTCTCCCCAGTGCTTGTCCCAAAGTGGTACAGGAAGGACACTGCCTCACTTGCACTAGTGTCCACAGCAGTTCGGCGCCCTGGACCCTGTGCAATAATGCCCACTGCACAGCAGTCAGCCCCCTGGTCCCCGTGCAGGAAAGGAGACACGGACAGCGGGGGGGGGGGGGCTGGAAAGGAGACACAGACAGGGGGGGAGGGAGGGAGGGGGGGAAAGGAGACACGGACAGCGGGAGGGGGTAGGCGGAAAAGGAGACACGGACAACGGGGGGGGGGGGCGGGAAAGGAGACACGGCTAGCGGCACACACACATCATACATAAAGAGAGCCCGTGATCAGAGACAGATGAGGCGAGCCTCGGCCATGAAGGTTTCAGTCTAAGGCTAGTTTTTTTTTCCTCTACCATGCGCTCATATTAAAAGCGTGCATCTTTAGAGCACGCTACTTACCAGCTAGCACCCACGTGGTGCCTACTTTACTTCACCTCAGCTGTGCGCCCATCCTGGCTGCAAATAAAGGCCCCTCAGCAAAACGCCCGGGTTGCAATCTCGGCTCAGCAGCGGGACGTCGCCGCGGTGACGTGGGCAGCTTGAGTCGCGGGAGGAGGGCGGGAACAAACACGGACAGCGGGAGGGGGGGCGGGAAAAGACACAGGGGGGAAGAATACAACGGTTGACCTAATCAGCGGGAGGAGGGCGGAAACAGAGACGGACAGCAGGAGGGGGGCGGGAAAAAGACAGCGGGAAACGAGGACAGCAGCCTACCTCATCTTAAGGAGACTTAAAATGGCAGCCACAAGCTTTAGAAATTTTTCGGAATTGGGGGCGTGTTTTGCTGTTCTGAGTGACGGACAACATCACTGTCTAAAGAACAGCAAAAATGACGCCCCCAAATCCGAAAAAGACGGGGCTTCATTGGAGGGATGGCTCTCTCCTCCAATGGCTGGCCTCCATTTAGGAAGCCAGCCAATGGTGGAGAGACAGAGCAGGGAGGCGGGACCTTCTGCGCTACTGAGAGTCATTAAATCTCCGGCCTAAGACTGCACAAGCGCAGCCTTTTAGGCCTTCGACCTAAAAATAGATCATATAATCAACAATTAAAAAAAATAACATCTTATTAAATCGCGCTGGTGCTGGTTAATGTGCCTAATGGTGTCTATGGGTTGAATTTAGCACTTCCATTTATCTGTAGAATTAACCTTGTTCTTGGCCCTGGCTATATAGTCGAACGTCCATAATATGACTCCTCTCCATCCAACAGAAACCATTATAGACTGGTCAACTGGATTTTTTTTTACACCAGGGCTGCTCTTCTTTTCAGATAAAAAATATTTCTCATGCAGCCCTGTGGCGTTTTAGACCTTCGCTTGGGAAAAGAAAATATGGCAGCGCTTGCCCCCCATAATGCCCTTCAAGAAATGGGTCTGTCAGCCAGCCCCTGCTCGCGGTGGAATCAGGGCAGGACGTTTTCCAGCCCAAGCAATATAAAATCGTGTGTTTTATGTATGTGTGTGTGTGTGGCTTGGAAAGATGTATTGCTCATAAAACACACTGTGGTTCCCTGGTCCCTCCCAAAGAGTAACCCCCGAACCCGGGCACAATCTCCATGTATGCAAATCAGCAGAGGGACTCCCACCCTAAAGCTACCACACAAATCTCGGATTAATGCCACACTGCACGGGCAGTCTCTCGCTTCAAACGTGGGTTTGTGGTATAAAATGCTTCATTTAAATTTGTGTTATATGTCGCTGATGGGGGGTGCATGGTTGTTGCGTGTGTCACAGCGGGTGCTTTGCCTTATGTTATATTTGTCATGAAATTAAGAACATTTCTCATTTCCACTGACGTTGTTGGTGAAGGGTCCGGTGCACGTGGGGTAAGGTGGGCCCGGCGCTGTGGTGCGCAGATGCTGCGGGCTGCGCCGGGGGTCGACACATCCCTGAGGGATGGAGGCTCCTGCCTGTTCCCGGGAACACGACACGCCGCGGTAACCTCTAAAAGAGACAGGGGTTGATGATGAGATGCAGGGGCTTAGGGCCGGGGAGGCGGGCGTGGGGAGGAGGGGCAGGACAGGCACTGTACAACTGAGGGGATGGAGTGTGCATGGAGGACAGGCAGTACAGAGGCTGTAACCCATGCAGGTGTGTGGTGGGTAGTGTGTGCATGGAGGAGGGCAGTATAGATACTGTGCGACTGAGGGGGTGGAGTGTGCATGGAGGATGGGCAGTACAGACGCTATGTAAACGGCAATGCGTAACCCATGGAGGTGCGAGGGGGGCTAGTGTGTGCATGGAGGACAGGCAGTACAGACGCTGTGACACATGGAGGTGCAAGGAGCAGTGTGTGCATGGAGGAGGGCGGTATAGACACTGTGACCAAGGGGAGGCAGTTTGTGCATGATGGACGGGCAGTACAGATGCTGTAACCCATGGAGGGAGGTTGGGGGAGGGGGGTAGTGTGTGCATGGAGGAGGGCAGTACCGAGACTGCGACTGAGGGGATGGAGTGTGCATTAGGACGGACAGTACAGACGCTGTAACCCATGGAGGTGTGAGGGGGTAGTGTGTGCACAGAGGAGGGCAGTAAAGACACTGTGCGACTGAGTAGACGCAGTGTGTGCAGGAAGGAGGGGCAGTACAGACACTGTAATCCATGAAAGGAGGTTGGGGCAAGGGGGTAATGTGTGCATGGAGGAGGGCAGCAGACACTGTGTGTCTTTTGGGGAGGAGTCGGGTACATACAAAGGGGTCAGTATAGTCACTGTGTGCCTGTGGGGAGGGTGTGTGCATGGTGGAGCGGCAGTACAGACGCTGTAACCCATGAAGGGAGGTGGGGGTAGTATGAGCACGGAGGAGTGCAGTACAGACACTGTCTACTGAGGGGAGGGAGTGTGCATGAAGGAGGAACAGTACAGAACCAGTAACCTATGGAGGGAGGTGGGGTGTGGGGGGTAGTGTGTGCACGGAGGAGGGGAGCAGACACTGTATGCCTCTTGGGGAGAAGCAGGGTATATGAAAAGGGGGCAGTATAGACACAGTGGGCCTGTGGGGAGGGTGTGTGCATGAATAGAACTAACAAGTGGGAGTTGTGTGCGCGCGCACGCTAAAAGAAAAAAAAAGGACGCGAGTGGTGCGCGCGCGCTCGACGGCAAAAGTGAAAGCAGGCTGGCGAGTGGTGTGCTATGTGCGCCCACCATGACAAGCGAGGAAAGCCAGATGGCGCCTCTGCTCGTCATTGTGCGCGTAACCACACGCTCTATTTCAGCCAAAAAGCTGTGGTAGGACTTTTAAAAGCCCACTCACTAAATGTATCGCCAGAGCAGCGCATGCGCTGGCTCAGGCAAGACCTAAAAAGTAGTCTGACCGAAGTGGGAGCCTCCATTAACTTTTGTTTCAATTTTAATAACATCACCAAAACAAGCAGCTGGAAAAAAAAAAGGTCACGCCACTGATCTGGTTAATTCTAAGTAGCCCTAAAAGCCCGGTAGCTCACAAGGGGATATGGTTACAAACCGGCACATGGTTGTGCAAGGTTATAGTGATGCACTTAACTCTGTATTTGGATGTTCCTATCTAATACTAAATGTGTAACAAGAATGCTGGGACTTTTGTAGGACATCAGGACCAGGAAAGCAAATATATTCTTTTCTTGAACTTTTTTCCCCCACAAAAGTAGTACCTAGAAAAATGATACCGTAATCTTTGTTATGAACATCGCATGCTCCTAAGGCCCTAGTTGTGGATTTATTTTGTTGAATCCAGAATCCTGGCAACTGGGGCTCAGAAGCCTGCCTTCCGGAAAATGACCCAGATGTTACTATAGCCTTTTAAGTCAGATGTACTTATTCCCCATTGTGCTGAGGCACCCGTAAACCTAAGCACTTCATCAACAATTGGGCACTCAAACTGTATGTGTATTTTTTATTCTAGAATTGGGTGTGAAAACAAGAAATCTGGAACCCCAAAATAAAAAATAAAAATGTAGAACATAGGATATACAGTTAGAAATGGCATAGAAAAATGTTGCCTTGTGCAGCTCTCGAATTAGCAGGTGTTAGCGTTACATGACTCATTGGCATTCATTTTACTGACCTAATAAGACTGAAAGGCTGCGTAAGCAACACTGGTTTTCAAGCCGGTGTCCCAGTAAATGCAATTGCTCCAATACATTGGATGCCGTGTAGATAAGATGCGTCACTGCAGCTCGCTATTGTTTGCTTTGAGAAAGCTACTCCAGCGGCTGATAATGTGATTTCGACTGGAAGTGTACTGGGTTCCTGCTAACCAGGTCTCCAGTGCCAGAGCTCTTTCCCAAAATTGTACAATTGTTTCCCCAATTGGTAAAACATTTAGTACCCTCTTTAAGTCCCTAGTAAATGGTTCTCTTGGTACCTAGGGCCTGAGGTACTAAAAAGGTTCCCTAAGGGCAACAGCACAAATTGTGCCAACCTAAGAGACCCCTCAGACATGCAAGGCTGCCGTTGCAGGCTGAGTGTCTTGGTGCAGACAAAAGTAAAAATACAACATGTCATGCATCCTTGTGTGCCATTCCCCTAACACTGCAAGTAATATTTGTAAGTCACCCCTACAGCAGGCCTGACAGTCATTAGGTGGGGTGCTGAATGTCGCATGTGAGCTCATACCTGCATGAGCAGATTTACCCCTGTACTGGTCAGTCCTATCACTGTCAGTACATGTGAGCAGAGAAGCCACTTTAAAATGTGCTGGACATTGGTGAAAACGAGTTCCCCAGTTACATGATGATTCCAGTGAAAAGTGGGATGTTTGGTATAAAACATCTTGTATTGGGATATCCACACTGATTCCAGGGATGGATTTACCAATACTTGCACTTAGAGGGTACCGCAGAGGTGCCCCCTGAAAACCTACCAGCTTCTGGTGTAATTGCGGACTGGTTTCTGCCAGCCTGCCACTTGAGAGACTGTTCTGACCTTCTAGGGTGAGAGTACTTTTGCTCTTAGGAGACCAAGACCAAAAGCCTATCCGGTTGAACACTCCCTCCCACAGGATGAGCTGAGGATTAGCCTCCCTAGGTTGAAAAGCTTCAAAGAGCTGCCACCTTTGGAATACAAATCTGGCTTCCTTCACAGGAGAGGAAACCACCCCCCCTTGCCCAGGACCCCCTTGGCACCTGGACAGGCAGGATAATGAACTAGGTAGGTTTGCCACTTCCAGGCTACTACCACCGCTAAGGTGGTCTACAGTGGGGTGGGCACCATTTTTCAGAAGTATCCATCTTTGTAATGGCATACTTAGGAATTATGGGACAGGGTTATGCCTACTTCTCACAGGAAGTGGTCATATATGGAGCCTAGTGATTCCAAAGGGTCAGAAGCCTATTGGCTACTACCCTAAACTCCCCTAATACCCGTAGATTCAGTATTTAGAGGATATCCTGCCACCAAGAAACAGATCCTTTCAACCTCAGAAGAGCGAGGACATTGAGGAGTCTCAAAAGCAGAGAGAAGAGAAGAGCAGCTGACCTGATATCATGCATGCTCGCTTGTCTGCATTCCTCGTCGAAACTTGGGAGGACTGCTTGCCTTTGATAAAGACCAAAGACCTCCAGTGAACAGTGGACCTATTCTCCTGCATCCTGCAGAAACTCAGAAGCAAAGTCTTTGAGGCCTCCGGAACTGCCAAACCCCAACACCTGAAGTCACCACTGCACCATCACACCCGGCCCCAGTTGGAGTGGTGTCAGCAAGGTCCACCAGCCCTCCAGAGCTCGAGTCCATCTGTGTTTCGCCCCTCATGGATGCTCCAATTTTGCTAACAGCCTCTGCACGCAGGCGTCCCCTACGCGACTGCTCCCGGTAAGAAAACCTGAGGACTAAAGCCACTTCTGCATCCATCACCCCTGGGCCCTGGAGAAGGGAACCACATGGGTCCCTACATCCCAAGCATCTCAAGGCCTCAGCCTCCCAATAGGTTCAGCCTGATTGGCCTTCCATCCAGAGTCTGCAGCCTCTTTTTGCAGTAACCGATCTCCATAGAATCCCATTGGACTCCCACCGCTGTTTTGCACCTTGCACCCAACCGCCATTGCGCCGCTGGTGGTGTACTGTTGGTGCTACTTCATACCTTTAATTGTACATCTTTTTTTAATGACTTCCTCAAAAAAATGCACTTCCCTCCTAAAAGTGAAATTTCAAAAAAATGCTGGTGCTACTTGCCAGACTCAAAATGTGTGTGTGGCCCTCCTTCTCTTACTTGTAAATGCTAGTTCATTGTTTTGCTAATGTGGATAAGACTACATGGTCAGTTAAAATATCATCTCATTCCCTCGTCCTCAAAATACTGAACCAGTCAATGCTGAGCTTGTTGTTGATTGTCAACCAACTAGGGGTGGGCACAACTGGTAATGTTTCACAATGCAGAAATCCGCAGAGTTACTGAAAAACTCTGTGAGATTCTGCAGAATTCCACCAATGGATGAAAAATATGCATCTCACATTGCTCGCACTGCATGTTAGTGCCAGTAGGGCGAACAGTCCTGAAAATCAGCACAAACAGCGTGTGTGAGAAGAAGGGGGTATCCCCGACTACAGTTCCTAATTCGGGATATTTATATTATTTGGAAAGGCAGGAAATTAGGAACAAGGGTATCATATGGACATAAACTGACATCAGACATAAACGACTATATATTGACAATATGCATGGTACAAAAAATACATATTTATTTTATTTGGTAACAGTCTTAACACTGTTTTTTTCTTATTTTTTCATGTATATATGATATGTGATCTATAAATACATAATATTGTACACATTTGTTATTTAGAATCAACTGTGAATATTTTGATATACAATTTATAGTTTTTTTCTTTCTTCTTTCTCCTTTTAGGTCACAGTATGTTATCATTCATTGTACAATAAAGAATTGATCAAAAAAGTGCAAAAAATATATACTAAATCTTAATCTAAAAACATGGCTAGAAATTATTGGTAATGCTACGCGTGTTTCAGCTGTAAGCCTTCATCAGGGAGCCATGATGTATTTTCCAAATGTACCTATGCAAACAAAAAAATATACATAAAAAATCCATGTCAGTGTCAGTATAATGTCCTAATCATAAGAATTACAAAAACATAAAATGCTTCAATATTTACAAGATCGTGATTAAAAAAAGGGCGAGAAAGTGGAAATACATAAAGCATTCTCACTATGTACATATATACAAAAATTACATACACCAGCACCAGCTGTTGGCGCAAACCGTCACATTGTGTATCATTATGACAAAGTTCTACCTAAACTGATACATAGTCCAATTTATACATATGAGTTGATAAGTCTACATTGGTTAAGCATTTGTCACTAGTTCCATCCTGTATTGCATGTCTGGCAATATAGGGGACATGGGATACCTGCTGATAGGGTCACAGAGAAAACAGAGGGGGCGGTTTTGTTACTGTCAGAGAACACATGGTGAACATGAAATTGAAACCATGGAGAAAAGTAAGGATGGTGTGTAGAAAAGATGTAAGGAAGAGTGAAAAGGGGATAGATGCAGTAGTGTATGGGACTGTTAAACAGGTGAGATGTGTTCTTACCAAAAAAACAGCGGTTGCAGTATCCACTAGTATACTGCTAAAGTTAGCAATACGACTCTTCTATAGGCGCATAGTGGGTAGTTCTTTACTCTGATAGGAACATAATACAGGCAAACGATTAATGTCTGTTATATATGGTCACAGAACAGGCTAAAGATGAAATAGTTTAGAAATGAAGGTACCTGTCTTTAAAATTTGGAAATTATGGATGAGTTGCGAAGTTGAAAAAGCATTTGCCAGCAATGAGAAACGCTGTAAAGAATGCAAAACACAGCAGTGAGTGCTAGGCTCAAGGTTACAAGCATGAACACTGTGAGTAACGGAACAAAAAAAGCAATGATAGAACGCTAGAATAACCTACACTGCAATTGAACTCAAAAAGGAGTGTTTAGAGATACCTGAAGGACGTGGCCCAGGGTTCAATTAGGGTAGGTTCCAAAAGAGTTAGCAATTGCTGTGCCCCAGTGCGGTAAGAACTACAATGAAAAACAACAATAAGGTAAAGATGAGGGCAATAGTCAAACTGAGGTTTAGGATTTATCTAAGTTCCTAAAACAGCGGTATTCATCACTTGTATAGGAGCCATGTACCTTATTATGTTCGTTGTTTGTTAAATGTATCAAGGGCCATCAATGTTGGTACTTCAAGTTGTCTATGAATAAAGACAAAAATTGCATGTGATAAGTTTTTTTTTTTTTTGGGAAAAGGAAAGTATGTTGGAGGGGTATGATACCATAACTTTGGGGTAGGTGCCTAGAGGAGACGGGAAAAGATCTGTACCTGTCTCAGGGGTCCATCGCGTTCTCCGATGGTGGGATCTTGTTCGTCTGGCGTTTCGATCGATTAGTAAAATAAAGGTGAGAGCCCCTGCAACCTGTTGATAATTGTGTCTATAGTTATCTGGAGATAGAAATGGACATACGGGCGAAAGATTAGGGGAAATATAAAGGGAACCAGAGTGACATGGTTATGGGGTAAGTGACAGAAGGGAGCGGAAACGGGTCTGTACCTGGGTCGGGGATATGTTGTATCCTCCAATGATGGGGTCTGTTTGTCCGGCGTCTCAGTCGGCAATCAGGTGGCGATGAAAACGCCGGGATACTTGTTGGTATTTATGTAGCGCACGCATTATGAGGTAATAGCTTACAGCCGGGACCATTGATTGTCTGACCCGGAAAAGTAGCGGCTATTGTTGGGATTCATTGGCGAATCTCGGCGTATGTGGCAGCCATCTTGGGACAGGTTAAAAACGTACCAAAAACAGTGGTGGTGGTCCTGTATGTGGTAGTGGGAGTCTATCGGAGTTGGTTCGGAGCCGATACGATAAATGTATTGTTCTTAAGGATAATCCATTGTAATTTTAAATAAACTGTGGGTATATAAAATTAAAATGGGTAATGGCAAAATCGGGTCATTGTAGACACAATTTGTACAATGAATGATAACATACTGTGACCTAAAAGGAGAAAGAAGAAAGAAAAAAACTATAAATTGTATATCAAAATATTCACAGTTGATTCTAAATAACAAATGTCTAGTCTAGTCTGGAAATTTGTATTGCGCAGAACATATCACATCCCGTGAGGGAGTCTCATGGCGCATGCGGACAGTCCCAGAGGAAAAGAGGAGAGATCCTATAAAAGGCAAGACCTAGCTGAAAAGCCATGTTTTCAGCAATTTTCGGGACCTCATGTGCTCGATCGTTGCACGGATATTCAGAGGAAGTTTGTTCCATAGGAGGGGTGCTGTATGGGAAAAAGCACGTCCCCCATTTCTGACTGTTTGTACTCTAGATGGCGTAAGTAGGAACTTGGAGCTGGATCTCAGTTCTCGTCCGGGCTGGTACCAGGTCAATTTTTGGTTCCAGTATTTGGGTCCAGTGCCATGCATATGTTTATGAACTAGACACATGATTTTAAAAATGACTTTTTTTTATTGGGAGCCAGTGTAGATTCTTTAGGCTTGGAGAGGAAGGAGATCGTTTTGGGAGTCCCAAAATCAGACGAGCAGCAGTGTTTTGAACAACTTGTAGCCTCTTTATATGGCACTCATTTATGGCAAGCAGGATGGAATTGCAGTAGTCTAACCTATTTATTATGAGGCCCTGCACTAAATGTGTACAATATTATGTATTTATAGATCACATACCATATATACATGAAAAAATAAGAAAAAAACAATTTTAAGACTGTTACCAAATAAAATAAATATATATTTTTTGTACCATGCATATTGTCAATATATAGTCGTTTATGTCTGATGTCAGTTTATGTCCATATGATACCCTTGTTCCTAATTTCCTGTCTTTCCAAATAATCAGCACAAACAGCACCATCCATTGTGCAAGAGCTTGCGGTCATTCCAGTTGATTTTGTGGCCCCTCAAGCAGAAAATCTACTAGAGTGGTAGCAAATCTACGGTAAGGCAGCACTCTGGCAGTGACCGCTCACAATGCTGATGACTGCCTGTGTGAGAATCACACTACTGGACGCCATATCTATCTCACGCTCATCAGCTGTCATATTCTAGAGCCTCGCAACAACTTGTGAAATTTGGCCTGAACTCTGCTTTAAAGAGTAATACGCAGTGGCCAAAATTCCACCAATTCAGCAGGCAGAATGGAACATTACAGCCACCCATACAAACAACCTGTGCACCAAACTAACTTTCACATTAAAATCCCTCCTGTTCTATCATATTCATTCTCCTAACGTCTGCAAATCTCGGAGAAACTGTGATGGCGTGCATGGAGTATATCTGTTGTAAATTACCCAAAAAATCAATAGTATTAATTGGATTGGTTAGTGCTTCCAGATCCCACATTTTATGGTTGAGCCTAGGCAGCGCGCATGCGCTGCTCTAAGGCATGCTGTATTCACTGTATTGGCTAACAGCCCACCCCCTGGCTTTTCATTGGTAACTTGGATTGCCCTTTAAAAAGGATTGCTACCTAATGAGTAATCTTACCTCTTTGTCCCGCTTTGAGCTCACTTGTTTCCTACAACGGATGAGTGGCTAACTTCTGGTATCGTTCCAATTAGATCTCACTATTCATTTTGTGAAAATTTTTAAGTGCTGTCATCATATCACTGCATTGATATTTAATGTCACACTTACTAAGAAAATCCTCTCTGTGCATTGCTCAAGCACTGCTTACCAGGCACTAGGTCTGTGGTACTGCCAGGTGCCCCAGGCAGTCTGTCAGAGAGCTGGGCCTGGTGTCGAAGAGAGATGACCTTGCACAGCCCAAAAGACTGGTGCTGCATGACCCTGGAATGATCACAGCTGTTAAGTCCACCGGGGATGCTGTGACGATAAGATCATGCCAGAGCAAGCCCCTACCAGCTTTGGAGGCTTACCACACTAGCGGTACCCGGGACGTGCAATCAACCTCACTCGATTTTGTCAGAGCCACCGCAAGCAAACAGGCCTTGCCTGTCTCTGTGAATGACCTGCCCTGCCCTAGCAGCTCTACCCATGCCACTCTATACAGAGGCGCAGCTTCAGAGGAGGTGCTTGGGGTGCTACTCCCCCCCCCCCCACTCCGTTCCCCCAATAAATCTGCTCTCTCTCACACACTTTCACTCGTGTGTAATTCCTACATACACTGACAAAAATACATGC
The DNA here is from genome assembly GCF_964263255.1 of Lissotriton vulgaris. NCBI lineage: Eukaryota > Metazoa > Chordata > Amphibia > Caudata > Salamandridae > Lissotriton > Lissotriton vulgaris. The sequence continues at coordinate 748,070,916 of NC_141685.1, read as the reverse complement.
ACACACACACAATGCCTCTTTTCTATGTTTTAAATGTCTTTAAAAATGTTGGTAATTGAAAAACAAAATTGTTTTAAGTACCCCTTACGATCCGCACCGTACTCCTATCCCACTAACTCATAAACTGCCCATCGCACAGCTTTCCTTATTATAACATATCTTAACATGATATACCACATGGTTGTCAGAAAACTTAAAGTGCGACCCGCCGCTAATCTTACTGACCAAGCTACGCCCTGACTCTATGCGGATGCGGAGAGCAAGTCCTCCCCCTGCCTTGACTTTCCGTGGGTGCTGCACGTGCCCCTGCCGGGGTATTTCAGTTAAAAGTAACAGTTGCCTGCAGGTGTGGACTCCTGCAGATCTGTGCAGCGTTCAGTGCCAGAGCGAACGTGTTCCAGCTAAAAGCAATACAGTTCACAGTCAGAGGGTCAGGCCCACATGCGTCATTTAATGTTTGTTATGGCTAGGCTTTTACTTCCTTTACTGGTGCGAGGGCCATTGGCGGGATGGGGCCAGGGTATGATGTGTAGATTTAATACTCATTCCACTTAAGGCGGTCACTTCATGTCAGCAGGGTGCAACGTGCCACTTCAAAGTTACATTATTATCTTATAAATCCCTTAATATCAAATATGTCAAATGAAAACTAGCGCTTTCTGTTTGAACCAATATATCACATGCAAGTCTTGGTTTCATTTAATGACACAGGCAAGAGCAGCAGGTTCTAAAGGCAGCTCGACGGCTCCTCTAAGACAACAAACAGCAATGCGTTTCAACTCACTATTGATCTAATTTAAGGTAGTTTTAAAAATGAAATAAATTGAACTTCATCATGGTGTGAAAGTACACACGAGTCTTCTGGGATGTATACAAATAATTTTCTTGTGTTACTTTGTGAAGAACCAGTATGGAAGTGAAATGCTTAGCTCACAATAATACCTTGGCCATGAGGTGCAGCTTACATGTATAAGCTTTTCTGATTTACGCTTGGCCTGATGTCTCACTGTGGTATTGCATAGCGAGGCGTCTGTATCTATAAAACTTTGTATACTTCAGAACTGCTGACAGAGTAAAGTAATGACTTTTGAAATGTGGTTATGACAATGGTTGTCCAATTCGAACCGTCATTTGAATTTTCGAGGCCTGCTCTCTCCCAAGGTTTACCCACTGTGGTTAGTGGCCTTCAATTTGCAGGGGGTTCACAGCAGTTTCAGGGTTTTCTGGAGCTTTTCATAACTCAAGCGTAGGAAATTTGTGATATTTATTTATTTACACGGTTATTATTGCTTGGGTGTATCCATGATAGCGTCACTCACAGGGTCTCGTATTGGCAGTGAAATGTCACTTGCATGCACACTGAAATTATGGAAATGTCACATATAAGCAATCGGAAAATATGACAGCTATGTATAACGTGCCTTGGCATTTGTCATTGGTTGTCTTACACTGCGGCAGTGATTAGTGACTCTTAGTAAATGAGATGGCAAGATGTGTTCCTTATTCTTGAAACAATACCCTCTGCTGCTTAAATTTGTGAAGAAGTTTATTGACCAGTGGGATCTTACTTCCTCTTTAGCAATGACGAACCAGGAGGGAAGAGTGCGAACTATGGGGCATATTTATGAGGAAGTGGCGGAGCGTGGCATTAGCCTCAATGGCTTAATACAGCGCTCCGCCACTTCCGAAACGCAGGGCTGCACCATATTTACAAGGATAATTTAGACGCCTAGCGCCAACACAGATCACCCTTGCACCATAGTGCAAGGGTGCCTGTGTTGCAGGGAAAGATTAAGGTGTCCCTGCCTGCACATAAACAATCTGAAATTGGATTTTGTAACTTCTATGTGTGCTGCTTAGAAGTTGCAAAACGTAATTTTTTTATCCCTCACTGCACATACACAATCAATGGCCTTTTGCTGTTTCTATGTGTGCTGCACAACGCAGCACACATGGACACAGCAAAAACAAGGAGAAATTAAACATTTCTCCTCATTGCGCCAGGGTAAGACCAGGTTTTCCTTGGTCTTAATTTTAGCGCTGTCCATATTTACGCCACCCTTGTAAATATGGGACAGCATCAAAATCAATGGCTGTTGTGGTGGAACGACCAAAACAACACCCTTGGCCCGCCCCTTGCACACTAAGTATAGCGTGAAAGCGTGCCTTATATAAAAGGCAGCATTAAGCCACGTTAAGTGCCTTAATCTGCCTTGTATATAAAGGCACAACCCCTATTATCAACGTCAGAAAAAGTGACGCTGTGGTGGCGACAGGGACTTGTAAATATGCCCCTCTGTGTCTTGTTCATAAAATGGTTATTTGTCTAGAAGAATTGTGTTGACCACTAGGCATTGAGTTGATTTAGGGTAGAGAAGTGTTTTGTGGCAGAATCCTGGCTTTCTTCTATTTCCAGAGTACTGACATCAGTGCAATTCACATAAGCATTTGGGGACAATTGATCATTAAAATTATTTATCTGAATTTTATTCAATATATTAGTCACCCTTGGGCTATTTCTGCTCTGAGCCATGAGCCACATAAACCTGTTTCAATTTAACCTAATTTCCTACTAGCCGCAGGAATGGAACTGGACTCATAATTACATTACAATAAGCGAAGCAGTGACGCACTTGGAAATCTAGGATTTTAGAGAGAAATTATCATGTAGAAAGGAGTAATCCCAATTCTTCAGGGTCTTTGCTTGGCAAGACGTTTCAGGGGATTATGCTCACCAAGATTTCAGGCCCTTTTTAGTTTAAACGACCAAGTGTAATCAGCCTGCATAGCATTTCTGTAACAATACATGAGGTGTGCTATGAATGCTGAATGGTTAGTGCTCATCTGTGTCTCTGCTGGCTGCGTAAGCTAGTAACCACGAGACCAATGGGCAAGAGTAGCTTGATGAGAGACCGGTGGTAACAGTGCCAGCATGATGGGCTCTGTGCCCGTGTAACCAGTTAACCCGGCAACAGAACAACACTGACATAAAAGTATTCTGTTACATCAAAAAGCCACTTGTCACCATATTGTAGTACTTAATTTGAGCCAGTGGTTCCGGTGATCTGCACCAGCACTTAATTGCCAGAACCTGCACTTATGACAGCTGCCCCATGGTAGCGCTGTATGTGCACTTTAAAGATGAGCAGAAAAACTGTTGTTTGTTAATTAAAAGTACATTGAAAAAATAATACCTGCACCCAATCCATTTCTAAAGCTTTGACGGCCTCAGTCTGAACTGTCACACTTGTAGTAGTGTCATGGTTAAGTAGTTCTGTAATTACTGTGGCAATGTGTGGTGCAAACTGCGGTGGCCTCCTGACGAGGGCCATAGCACATATTTTTGGGCAAATTAAGCACTGTCATATCAGCACTATAAAATCAACACCAAACAGAAAAAGACACATGATCAATAGAGCAATTTACGGACAGAAGAACGAAGCCAACTCAGTGCCTAGAAGGCAGGTTGGAGAGCGAAATAAGTGTTCCCTCAGGAAGGCAATGGGGCTCTTGGGTGGTCATTTCTGAAAACACTAAGCTGTATGGTTACTACTAGTTCAGTGAGTGAATGCACCGCACACATGCTTTATTACTCAGTCTTGTTTTGATTGTTTTGATGGTACGGGCCTGGAGTGCGTGTAGGAGAGAACGTTTGTCAACCATGTTTTATTGGTCAGAACAGAAAACAGTCATGATTTGTGTTTTTCACGCAGCTGTTGCAAGCAGCTCTTCAATCGACAGTACCATTGCACTGGTAGTGCAGTGTGTCATATTTCTTTTTGGTTTATCACCTAATGATTAGATATTAAATCAAATGTTAGGTTGAGCCCTTTTATTCTTTTGTTTTGGGGCCACTAGGGCAGCAGGTACGTTCTTTATTTCATATTAGGTCCATTGGGTCAACGAACAAAGCTGAGACTGTAAAACTTTGTGAACTACTGAGTATCTTCAATCTGGCACCCTATGTATCGCTCCATACGCATGGAAAAGGTCATGTTTTAGACCAAATTTTTTCGGGGAACAGTGTTTACAACGCAACTTTTACCACGCACTACCTCTACCACGCAACTTTTACAACGCAAGTCGTTACAACGACTTGCGCTGGGGGGCGCTGTATGATAGGGAATGGTTTAATTTACTATCCAAAACCTTCCCTACTATCCACGGGGGCGGTACAAAAGGGGGTGGGGAAGGCATGGCTTGGCAGTTCGGGCTGGACTGTTCCCATGAGGCACAGGGTTAGACTGATTTGCATATAGCCATGTCTGAACTGGGGTGGCAGAGTGGGCTAAAGAACGGTGATGGATTAAACCCAGATCTTTTGACTGGGTGTGAGTGTTTGATTGGTTCAGATGCTCCGTCCATTACCACCCCCTTTTGTACCGCTTTTGGCCGCCATAAGTGTGGCTGGGTATGCTCAGACGTGAGTCCCTTGCTCACTTTGCCACTGGATTCAAGCAAGCCGGGCTGAAGACGGCTGGAATGCCAGAAACCGGTCCTCGGAAGCTTGTTTCCGGTCCAGGGAAGGCATGGCTTGGCAGTTCGGGCTGGACTGTTCCCATGAGGCACAGGGTCAGACTGATTTGCATATAGCCATGTCTGAACTGGGGTGGCAGAGTGGGCTAAAGAACGGTGATGGATTAAACCCAGATCTTTTGACTGGGTGTGAGTGTTTGATTGGTTCAGATGCTCCGTCCATTACCACCCCCTTTTGTACCGCTACTATCCACGGGGACTGGAGTTGGAATAGTAAATTAAACTATTCACTATCCAGCGCCCCCCAACGCAAGTCGTTGTAAAAGTTGCGTGGTAAAGATATGCGTTGTAAAAGCATGCGTAGTAACGACATACATCCATTTTTTCAACTACAGTACTAGAACCTATTGTCCCTTTGCCTATCATTTGGCTCGACCATTTTCTGCTAACTTTTAGGATAGAAAAGGTTCAGGCCAAGTCTAAATCTTATTGTAAAAATCAGACGAAAAGCTTCAGATCTTTCAATCAAATAACACCTGAGGCTTTAACGCTTATGCTTAGCCAACAGCCTATACCAGTCAACAATGATTTAGAGCATGATGTATCTTCTTTAAAAAACTGGCTTCAGGAGGATTGTACTATGCATTTAGCCACTATTAAAATACGAGCGGCTAAACAAGGCAGAGTTTCTGCACCTTGGTTCAAGGAGTCCTTAAGGAAAAGTAAAAGTGCATGTAAAAATTTAGAACGCATATAGAGGAAGAATTTTGATCCTATAAATAAACTTACATATAAAGTGGCTTTGAAAACCCACCATGTAAAAGTCCGAGAGGAAAAGAAAACGTTTCTGGCTGGAAAAATTGAACAAGCTGATAATCGTGCTAAAGAGGTGTTCAAGATTGTTAAAGATTTCTCCACACCTAATCCATCTAAAAGCTCTTTTTCCCCTACTGGTGCACGGACAAACGAATTTGCGCAATACTTCCATAGGAAAATTCAAACTATTCAGGACTCTTTTAGCAGCTTTCACGAGGATGAAGAAAATAGTACTGACAGGTTTCTCCCCATTTGCTCTTTTATGGAGAACACTCTTCTGTAGTTTCCGCCTATGCCCATGTCCACCTCACTTAAAATCATGAAGTCCCTAAAATCCGGATCTCCTTCCGACCCCTGCCCATCAAAAACGTTTGCATCAATTGCAGAGGTAATAAATCCAGCTGTTAATCAGACACTGAACCTTTCTCTGTCCGAAGGAAGGATGCCAGAAAACTGGAAGCATGGAAAAATTCTTCCACTTCTAAAAAAACCATCAGCTGAACCCCTAGTAGTAAGCAACTACCGACCTATATCGCTTCTACCTTATTTCTCCAAGGTTTTGGCGAAATATGTGAATACCATCATCACAGATTTTATTGAGGTCAGCCAGGTACTTCATTCGAGCCAGTTTGGTTTTTGAACAAATTTCAGTACAGAGACTGCTCTATTAGAAATCTCAGAGACGATCAAAACCACCTTAGACAGAGGCGGAAAGGCTGTGCTGATTTTATGAGATCTATCAGCAGCCTTTGACACCGTGCCACATGATCACCTCCTTCATAGATTGAGGGAGAGTGGCATTGGGGGCCCGGTGCTCAGATGGTTTTCTTCCTTCTTGGAAAACCGCCAGCAAACAGTTTGGGCCCCCCCTTTTCAGCCCGCATTCCACCACTGAGCGTAGGGGTCTCACAGGGCTCCGTCTTAAGTCTGACCCTGTTTAATATATATATGCCCCCCTGGCTCCTATTGCAGAACAACACGGGGCAAAAATTATATCGTACGCAGATGACACGCAATTGCTGTTCACCTGTGAGAAGGATGAGGCGGTAAATGGAAACAAAGTCAATGTTTGCTTAACCAAGGTTTTTGAGTGGTTCAGGCAAAATCAGTTGCTTTGCAACTCCGACAAGTCAGAAATTATCATTTTTGGTCATACCCCAGGCGATGAGTGGCGTCAATGGTGGCCTAAAACTCTATCTCCTCCTGAAAGCCCAGTCTCAACTGTAAAAAATTTAGGAGTGAAGTTGGACTCTGACATGACGATGAAGTCCCAGGTTCAATCGGTTGCTGGCATCTGCTTAGGCCTTTGCTTCCTATTCCGCATAGGAAAACTGTGGTCCAGGCCCTGATTATATCAAGGTTGGACTATGTAAATGTGTTGTACCTGGGCCTTCGGACTACTTACTGAACCGCCTGCAGGTTGTTAAAAATGCGGCAGCTAGGTCCGTGCTTAAGGTTGGACATAGGTCACATATGTCTCCCCAACCTAGATCCTTGCACTGGCTTCCAGTGAGACAAAGAGTCTTTTTTAAATCCCTGGTCCTAACTTTTAAGGCTCTAAATAACATTGGGGCCCCGTATATCAGGAACAAAATTCAGCCCTACAAACCTCTCAGAACGCTGCAATCCTCCTCCCAGCAGCTGACAATTGTGCCTAAGTTTTACCGTTCTTACAAAGGAGGCCGCTCTTTTTAAGTAGTAACCGCAAAATTATGAAATGGTCTCCCTTTCTCCCTTAGACAGGAACATGATCTTCTCAGCTTTAGGCGAAGCTTAAAGACCTGGCTCTTCCAACAGTAGTCACAGTCCAGTTAGTTATCTCTGGCTGTCTCTTCACTTGCTCTGTTTTGTCGTTAAGACAGCATCGGAACACTCCTTGGAGTAGCCGTGCGCTTAACAAATACCCCTATAACGTAACATAACATAACAGTGTCAGGTAGTGCGCTGCAAAGGAAATCAGGGGTGGCACATGCACAGTCATTTGCAGTCATACACAAGTACACGCACAACCACCTCTGCACACACATACACACTTACCTCCGCACGCACACATACACCCCCGCACAGATACACTCCCCGCACACCCATACAAACACACACACACAATCCCCCACCCCTCCCCACATACACCATAGACAGAGATACACTGGCTTCCAAGCATGTCTTATCATTTTTCCTATGAACAGTTTACTCCTAAGTATGAAACGTCTACCATATCTGCCTTTCCTTTATTGCAGTGCAAATCCTTGCATAGCTGCTATTCAATGCTAAAAAGAGTAAAGTCATGTTACACTCTATATGCTGGCTAATTTGTCCTGAGAGACCAAATCGGAAATCGACCCTGTGGTGGAGGGTTTCCTACCAGACATCAAAGTTATATTATAAACCTGACAAAATATCATGGCAAAAATACTGACTACCAGATTATCATGAGGTTAAGCATATATAGCTAACAGTATATTACTATACTAACTCAACACATATATACCTTGGGGCAGGGCTTTAAGTGGGATGAAAAAACAGGGAGGGGGTCTCTCATAGGGGCGTGGCCAATGTATTTAAGGGGCGTGGCATAAAACACATCAGGTAATATTCTGTGCTTAGCATAGTGTGCCACCCTACTTGTATTTTGCTATTTCTCTCATTGCATCTAGATATATGATACAACAAGTAACATCATACCTACAAGTCAGGACTATTGGCTTTGTCAATGGTTGTTAGTTGCATAAGATAAATATGCAGCAACCATGTCTTGTATATAATATTGAAAAAACTTCCACTTAAAGCCCTGGTGACGCCAATGTTGCTGCTCCTGAGTTTCAAAAAGAAAATGGAAATCCAGAGAGAAAATGACTCTCTTTAAGGATTTCCCTTCACCTACAACGCTCACCTGCCATGACATCATGCCGTAACTTCTCTAGTAAGAAGTGAGCAGTGTGAGCACGCGCACATCTATGAGCCTGCAGTCACTGCAGTCCAGGAAACAAGCATTTACAATGCAATGGTCTCTGCATCATTAAAGGTAGAGCTATTGGCATTGCTCATGACATTTCTTTTTTTTTCTTTAAATCATAAATAAATGGCATTGTCATTTACATTGCCAATACACAGCACTCTGCACTCAACAGCACACACCACTCTGCACTCAACAGCACACACCACTCTGCACTCAACAGCACACACCACTCTGCACTCACCACTCTGCACGCACCACTCTGCACTCACTACTCTGCACTCACTACTCTGCACTCACTACTCTGCACTCACTACTCTGCACTCTCTACTCTGCGCTCACTACTCTGCACTCTCTACTCTGCACTCTCTACTCTGCACTCTCTACTCTGCACTCACTACTCTCTACTCTGCACTCTCTACTCTGCACTCACTACTCTGCACTCACTACTCACTACTCTGCACTCACTACTCACTATGCACTCACTACCCTGCACTCACTACCCTGCACTCACTACTCTGCACTCTGCACTCACTACTCTGCACTCTGCACTCACTACTCTGCACTCTGCACTCACTACTCTGCACTCACTACTCTGCACTCACTACTCTGCACTCACTACTCTGCACTCTGCACTCACTACTCTGCACTCACTACTCTGCACTCACTACTCTGCACTCACTACTCTGCACTCACTACTCTGCACTATGCACTCACACTATGCACACTCACTTTGCACTCACTACTTCACACTCTGCGCACTCTGCACTCGCACTCACCTTCTGCCTCACAGAGGGATGAAGTGAGCGCCGTTCTACTGGGCAGACCTGGGGTCGGGTGTGAGATTCTATAGCAAAGTGTTTAGAAATGAGGAAACACACGATTTAAAGCGTAGTTAATAAAATGGGGAATCAAATGCAGAGGAGCAGGCAAAATGGCAGTATTATTCACCTGTGCCTGACCTGGTGGGAGAAGAGAGTAAATGTCCTCCTGGGTGATCAGTTGCAGACTTGGTTGGAATGCCCCCGGCCCTCCTGAATGCTCACTTCCAGGCATAGCAGCTTTCATCCAGACTCACAACATGACCGCGCGGGAGATTCGGTCACACTTGTAGACCAAACCTGCTGCCGCAGCAGGAGCACAGCAGTGGCCTTTGATTTCGGTTTTAAACGTCTGAGGTTCTCACAGCAGCAGTCCTGTAACTCCTGAACCGAAAACCTCCTTCCTCGCAAACATCAAAGAGCATAATCACAAGCTGAGGATCAACGGGCGCGAAACAGCTTGGTGGGCGTGCACGAGACGCAGCGTGGGCATGCACATCAGCTGAAGATCGCTGGAGAAGACACCGAGTCTGCCTGCTGCCATGACTGACCCGCTGTGAGGGAAAGAGCCCGGTGAGTGGGGGTAGAGGGGGGCGGCAGAGAGGGAGTGGGCAGAGAGGGAGAGGGTGTGTGTGTGTGTGTGTGTGCGTGTGTGTGTGCGTGTGTCTGTCTGTGAGTGTGTGTCTGTGTGTGCGAGGCTCGTGACTGACTGCCTGCCTGACTGTGTGTGTGCGCGTCCACAGACCCTGGTCGGCTCGTTCACAGCTCTATCTCCCTTGAGGAGCTTCTTAGCTACAATAGGTCTCGAAGCCGAGACCTAAAAATGGACCGACTGTGCCAGGGCAAAAACAGAGCCTGATAGAGACCCATTTCGAGGCCCCCCCTTAAAAATCTGCCAGTGCTCAGCACCAATGAGACCCGGCCCACTTAAAGCCCTGCCTTGGGGATATACAGCTTCAAGGTGAATAGCTGTGGAAATGAGTATAGTAAATCTATACTTACCTATGTATAGTTACCGTCACTATGTTATTTTAGTTTATATTTCGGTTTTTCTGTCCTTAATATTCTGATATACAACTGTGATGGAGGACATGGAAATAGGTGGACAGGTCATGCAGATGTTGCATATCAAGAAGAGTAGAGGGTGCAGCCTCACTACAGTAGAATGAGTAAGGCCTAAAAATATTAATCCTAGAAAATAGAGTGAAAAATAAGTTTAGATGAGGCATTTCAGTGTAAATTTTGTATTTCAAGTAAGTAATGCAGCTGAGCCTACGGCCACCTTTAGTGGTTGACAGAAAGTATACTCCATTAAAATGTGATGAATGTCACGTCCACTGGATTCCAAGTGCAGTAGACCATAACGCAATTTTATTGCAGCGTATGGGACACCTACCACAATTGTGATAATATTATGTCCACCAAACTCTAAATACGGTGCCTTTTGTGTGACAGGCTCAGGGATGTAATAAAGGTACTATGAGCAATAATACGAGTATGTAAAAAGGTCTACCTTATCCCCCTGTTGGATCATAAAAGAATTGGGATTCATTGGGGCTTCGAAAATCGGGCCCCAATGTCGCTGCACATACTTCACCAATGACAGCTATGCCTCAGTGAAGGATCAAGCTTGGCAAGTGTCCCATTGCGTCGAAGGAGGTAGATGCTAAAGGGGTCTCAGACCACACCTAAGGAGAAGAGCAAATTTGGAACTGTATGTCCAAATCATAAATTAATGGCATTTGCATTTGTGCTGGGTGGGGATTGTTGTCCGTGATTATCTGTTCTTTTGCACACCATGACACCCCAGTTTGGATCCAGCCATATGCAAATCAGTCTTCTTACGGCTCCACTGGGGACAGTCCTGTCCTAACTGCCTGGCCAGGTCATACCTGAAACAGAACACAAGTAACCCAGGACCAGTTGTTAGTTCGGGCTCAATAGCCAGGTACAGCTTGGTTCCACTGACAGTGTGCACTGGACCAACATCTGGACATGCCTGTCCCACTGAGAGCAACACAACAAAGTATACAAAACAAGGCTGGAATTAATCTCAGAAGGTCCTCCTTGCACTGGGACACATGCAACCCAGGACTGGTTTTGGTTGGTTAAGGCTGAACTGTTCCCACTGTGAGAGAGGCAAGGCTGATTTGCATATAGAGACGTCCAAAAAGGAAGTAAAATCGATTCTCATGGCCAAATTCACCTGAGTAAGGTCCAAAGACATTTCGAGACCAAATGTACCCTGGCTACTACCCTTACTATGAGAAGGGACCATCTAGACAATCTAGACATTCTGTTTTCCTCTTACCTGGCGCAATGGGATAGTTTTGTGTTGTACCTTACTACTTTGCTTTTACAAGATGTTTTGTATACGTGCTTCAACTTGCCGTTAATTAATGTATAAAGAACTTTATTTACTGTAAAGCGCTCTGATATCCACAAGGGTCTTGTTCGCGCTCTATAAAACTTTCAAAATAAATAAATTAAATAAATAAATAAATAAATAAGAGGAGGCTTGGTGAGCAAAATAACAATGGACTGAGATGCTGCGGCTCTGAGTAATTACCAGAGGCTGAGATTCATTCAAGCATTCCTTCCATCACTTTTTTGTATACTCTAGTACAGCAAAAAAACACAACGTGGAAGGAGGGTCTGAAGGGGAAAATAGTTTAATGACCTAAGTGCACCCTATCCCCTAATCTAACTCGCAAAAAACACAAAGGGGGTGCTACAGGTCTAGAAAGGCTAGAGAGTGTCTTCTTTCTCATGAAAGGTGTGTGTATAAACTAGTAAGTGTGAAGAAGAAAAAGAAGAAAACCCATCAGCCCACCTATTGGCGGAACTTCATCATCTGGGATTTTTGAATGGGTTTTCTTCTTTTTCTTCTTCACACTTACTAGTTTATACACACACCTTTCATGAGAAAGCAGGCACTCTCTAGCCTTTCTAGACCAGTAGCACCCCCTTTGTGTTTTTTACTCTAGTACAGCGCCATGCTTGCCAAGTGTCCCATTGTGTTGAAAGCGGTGGATGTAAAAAGTGCCTGGACCACACCTAAGGAGAAGTGCAACATTGGGAAATGCATGTCCAAATCATAATTAACAGCATTTGCATATGTGCAGGGCGGGGTTGTTATTTACGAGTCCTGGGTTCTCTGAAATCATCATGAATGAGTAATTGATGTGCCAGATCCCAGAGGGCTGAATGACGTCAAGAGTTAGGGCAGGACTCAGATATCACTATCTGAAGGAACAATTTGCTCATTTAAATGGTTCACCTCGGGCTTCTGTCTCAGCTACAGTGGGTGTCTTCTCCATGATCTGAGTTTTATTTTTGTGACCCAGAAATCGCCTCACACTGGTACATAACATTTGCTATGTTGGCCCAAAACACCCTATTTTCATCCTCAGTATCTACCCCCCTCCCCGACACACACTGCTGCCTTCTCGCCTCTGGATCGTGCTCTCTTCGCTCCCTCCTCCCCTTCTCTCAGGGATTTTGAGCTCCCTAATCACACTCTTAGGATTCTGGTAAAATTGAATGAGCATTTTCTTTTGTAATTGGATACCTATCAGTCAGTCAAATATTGTTGATTAGAACAAATAAAACAATATTCATCACCAATCCAAACTAAAATTACCACCCGGTTATTCCCTCTCCAGACTTGATAGAAAGGATGGCAGAGGTGGGGGTATTGCTATTGTTACCAAAGCCCCTTTAGAATGCACCCTCTCTCCCATTACGATTGATCACAGTGAAGCCCGCTCTTTTACCATCAGTACAGGGCCAAATCACTCTCTCTCAGGCATCCTTGTGTACCGTCTCCCTGGAAGGCTCTATGACTTTACTTCTAGCCTTATGGAGGCCATAACCCATCTAGCACTTAGAAAACCCAGAGTGTTAGTATTGGGGGATTTAAATGTCCATTTTGACGACCCCCTCGATAAAGAGGCGGCAGATATTAAATCTGAACTACTCTCCCTACAACTAGAGCTAAAGAATAACGACCCGTCACACCAACTGGGACATTTATTGGACCCTATATTTGGGAATTGGACGGGAGTTCAGACCTCATCTCCCCAGCCAGTACCCTGGTCTGATCACTTTGTTATCCCCATGCAAATTCAACTAGATGAAACTGAACATAACAAAGATAGCTCACAACGATATCAACGTAGGAAATGGAAAAATTTATCTCTAGACGCCTTCATAAAAATCCTTGAAAATGCGGGACCTCCTAGAGGATCTGACTGTGAGACAGCATATAAACATCTACAGAATTGCATCACTAATGCTCTAGATATCACTGCCCCTATTCGCACCTTAACCAACTCTAAGAGGACTAAAAAAACTGCCCCATGGTTCACACAGGAGCTTCAGCTAGCTAAAACTGCTTGTAAAAAGCTCGAAAGGGAATGGCGTAATAATTTCTGCCCTAAAATCAAAGCCCTATATAAAACGGCGCAAAAAGAATATAACAAAAAGATTCGCGTGTCTAAAGCATCCCACTACAATAACCGTATCCTGGAAGCTGAAAACTCCTCGAAAGAGCTCTTTCAGATCTTCAAGGAAATTTCTATAATAACCTCGAATCCTACATCCCACAATGATTCAGTAGACACCTGCAACAAAATTGCGAAGTATTTTTCCGGCAAGATCACGGACATCTATGCCAATTTCTCCAGTAATATCAAATCTGGCATTGACTTTGTTGAGAGGGAAGATTACACCCTTACAAAATCCTGCCTTTGTACTTTTACTGTTCCTCCCTCCGAAATCCTCATGAAGACCTGTAAAAGTATTAAATCTGGCTCTCCCCGAGATCCCGCTCCCCCTAAAGTTTTAGCAGCTAGCCTCTCGGTCTTAGAGCCCTACTTTAGACATATGCTCCAAATCTCTTTTGACACTGCCTGTCTACCTGTAGAATGGAAGAAAGCAATTGTACTCCCCATCAAGAAAAAACCTAATGTGAGCCAGGACACACTGGAGAACCTTCGCCCCATCTCCTTGCTACCCTATTTAGCAAAACTTGCCGAGAAAGTAGCCAACATCCAACTCATGGCCCACCTTGAATCCCAAAATGCCTTTCACAGCTCGCAGTCGGGCTTTAGATCGAGCTACTCCACAGAGACAGCGCTCCTGAGAGCGACCGAAACTCTGCAGGAAGGAGCCGATGAGGGTAAGATCATGGCACTCATCATGCTGGACCTCAGTGCCGCGTTTGACACTGTATTTACAACAATGAGTGGTGAGGGACAGAGTCTCTGAATTAAGCAGAAAGCTCTCACCCAGTCAAGTGATCAGGGCTAGATCCAACACCGTTTTTTAGCTCACTGCACCATCCCAGTTTCAGAACCTGGCTGTATGCAAATTAGTCTGTTCCTGTCCCAGTGCATGATGGGAACAGGGCAAACCAAACTACAAAAGCCAATTCTTACACTGGGAAGGAAACAAGCTCCCGGGGAGCGGTTTCTGGCATTACAGCCGTCTTCGGCCCGGTTTGCTTGAATCCTGATGGTGCAATGAGCAAGGGTCTCACATCTGAGAATACCCTTCCACGCTTAGGGTGGACAAAAATATTTACAACAAGGGGTGGTGAGGGACAGAGTCTCTGAATTAAGCAGAAAGCTCTCACCCAGTCAATAGATCAGGGCTAGATCCAACACCGTTTTTTAGCTCACTGCACCATCCCAGTTTCAGAACCTGGCTGTATGCAAATTAGTCTGTTCCTGTCCCAGTGCATGATGGGAACAGGGCAAACCAAACTACAAAAGCCAATTCTTACACTGGGAAGGAAACAAGCTCCCGGGGACCGGTTTCTGGCATTACAGCCGTCTTCGGCCCGGTTTGCTTGAATCCTGATGGTGCAATGAGCAAGGGTCTCACATCTGAGAATACCCTTCCACGCTTAGGGTGGACAAAAATATTTACAACAAGGGGTGGTGAGGGACAGAGTCTCTGAATTAAGCAGAAAGCTCACACCCAGTCAAGAGATCAGGGCTAGATCCAACACCGTTTTTTAGCTCACTGCACCATCCCAGTTTCAGAACCTGGCTGTATGCATATTAGTCTGTTCCTGTCCCAGTGCATGATGGGAACAGGGCAAACCAAACTACAAAAGCCAATTCTTACACTGGGAAGGAAACAAGCTCCCGGGGACCGGTTTCTGGCATTACAGCCGTCTTCGAATGCCAGAAACCGGTCCCCGGTAGCTTGTCTCCTTTCTGGTGAAGAATTGGCTTGGTAGTTTAGTCTGCCCTGTTCCCATGATGCACTGGGCCAGGGACAGACTGATTTGCATATAGCCAGGTTCTGAGCTGGGATGGTGCAGTGAGATAAATAACAGTGATGGATCAAGCCCTGATCTTTGGACTGGGTAAGAGTGGTCTGCTTAATTCAGACACTCTGTTCATCACCACCCCCTTTTCTGAATCGTTTTTGGCCACTATAGGTGTGACAGGGTATACTCAGACATGAGTCCCTTTCTCACTGCACCATCAGGATTCAAGCAAGCCGGGCCGAAGACGGCTGAAATGCCAGAAACCGGTCCCCGGTAGCTTGTCTCCTTTCTGGTGAAGAATTGGCTTGGTAGTTTAGTCTGCCCTGTTCCCATGATGCACTGGGCCAGGGACAGACTGATTTGCATATAGCCAGGTTCTGAGCTGGGATGGTGCAGTGAGATAAATAACGGTGATGGATCAAGCCCTGATCTTTGGACTGGGTAAGAGTGGTCTGCTTAATTCAGACACTCTGTTCATCACCACCCCCTTTTCTGAATCGTTTTTGGCCACTATAGGTGTGGCAGGGTATACTCAGACATGAGTCTCTTTCTCACTGCACCATCAGGATTCAAGCAAGCCGGGCCGAAGACGGCTGAAATGCCAGAAACCGGTCCCCGGTAGCTTGTCTCCTTTCTGGTGAAGAATTGGCTTGGTAGTTTAGTCTGCCCTGTTCCCATGATGCACTGGGCCAGGGACAGACTGATTTGCATATAGCCAGGTTCTGAGCTGGGATGGTGCAGTGAGATAAATAACGGTGATGGATCAAGCCCTGATCTTTGGACTGGGTAAGAGTGGTCTGCTTAATTCAGACACTCTGTTCATCACCACCCCCTTTTCTGAATCGTTTTTGGCCACTATAGGTGTGGCAGGGTATACTCAGACATGAGTCCCTTTCTCACTGCACCATCAGGATTCAAGCAAGCCGGGCCGAAGACGGCTGAAATGCCAGAAACCGGTCCCCGGTAGCTTGTCTCCTTTCTGGTGAAGAATTGGCTTGGTAGTTTAGTCTGCCCTGTTCCCATGATGCACTGGGCCAGGGACAGACTGATTTGCATATAGCCAGGTTCTGAGCTGGGATGGTGCAGTGAGATAAATAACGGTGATGGATCAAGCCCTGATCTTTGGACTGGGTAAGAGTGGTCTGCTTAATTCAGACACTCTGTTCATCACCACCCCCTTTTCTGAATCGTTTTTGGCCACTATAGGTGTGGCAGGGTATACTCAGACATGAGTCCCTTTCTCACTGCACCATCAGGATTCAAGCAAGCCAGGCCGAAGACGACTGAAATGCCAGAAACCGGTCCCCGGTAGCTTGTCTCCTTTCTGGTGAAGAATTGGCTTGGTAGTTTAGTCTGCCCTGTTCCCATGATGCACTGGGCCAGGGACAGACTGATTTGCATATAGCCAGGTTCTGAGCTGGGATGGTGCAGTGAGATAAATAACGGTGATGGATCAAGCCCTGATCTTTGGACTGGGTAAGAGTGGTCTGCTTAATTCAGACACTCTGTTCATCACCACCCCCTTTTCTGAATCGTTTTTGGCCACTATAGGTGTGGCAGGGTATACTCAGACATGAGTCCCTTTCTCACTGCACCATCAGGATTCAAGCAAGCCGGGCCGAAGACGGCTGAAATGCCAGAAACCGGTCCCCGGTAGCTTGTCTCCTTTCTGGTGAAGAATTGGCTTGGTAGTTTAGTCTGCCCTGTTCCCATGATGCACTGGGCCAGGGACAGACTGATTTGCATATAGCCAGGTTCTGAGCTGGGATGGTGCAGTGAGATAAATAACGGTGATGGATCAAGCCCTGATCTTTGGACTGGGTAAGAGTGGTCTGCTTAATTCAGACACTCTGTTCATCACCACCCCCTTTTCTGAATCGTTTATGGCCTCTATAGGTGTGGCAGGGTATACTCAGACATGAGTCCCTTTCTCACTGCACCATCAGGATTCAAGCAAGCCGGGCCGAAGACGGCTGAAATGCCAGAAACCGGTCCCCGGTAGCTTGTCTCCTTTCTGGTGAAGAATTGGCTTGGTAGTTTAGTCTGCCCTGTTCCCATGATGCACTGGGCCAGGGACAGACTGATTTGCATATAGCCAGGTTCTGAGCTGGGATGGTGCAGTGAGATAAATAACGGTGATGGATCAAGCCCTGATCTTTTGACTGGGTAAGAGTGGTCTGCTTAATTCAGACACTCTGTTCATCACCACCCCCTTTTCTGAATCGTTTTTTGGCCACTATAGGTGTGGCAGGGTATACTCAGACATGAGTCCCTTTCTCACTGCACCATCAGGATTCAAGCAAGCCGGGCCGAAGACGGCTTAAATGCCAGAAACCGGTCCCCGGTAGCTTGTCTCCTTTCTGGTGAAGAATTGGCTTGGTAGTTTAGTCTGCCCTGTTCCCATGATGCACTGGGCCAGGGACAGACTGATTTGCATATAGCCAGGTTCTGAGCTGGGATGGTGCAGTGAGATAAATAACGGTGATGGATCAAGCCCTGATCTTTGGACTGGGTAAGAGTGGTCTGCTTAATTCAGACACTCTGTTCATCACCACCCCCTTTTCTGAATCGCGTTTGACACTGTAGCACACTCCATCTTGCTACAGTGTCTAAACAAAGCGGGGGTCACCAAAGAGGCTCTGGGGTGGCTGAAAGCCTTTCTCACCAACAGGAGCTTTCAGGTTCAGAGAGGAAACTTTCTCTCGGACAGCATGGTATTAGAACAGGGGGTACCTCAGGGCTCTGCCCTTAGTCCCACCCTGTTCAACCTCTATATGGCGCCGTTGGCAGAGGTGGTCCAATCGTTCGGCGTAGAGCTTGTCTCTTACGCCGACGATACTCAATTGTTGATCTCCTTGTCCCAAGCCCCCTCCTCTGATGCTGACAACCTCAAATCTTGCATGAGCAATGTCGCAGATTGGATGACTAAGCATTGCCTCAAACTAAATGGTACAAAAACTGAGGTACTCATAATAGGAGGTACGGACACTAACTGGACCAAAGACTGGTGGCCTCCCTGTCTGGGGCCTCTACCCACTCCCAGTCAGGAAGCGAAGAACTTAGGCGTCTGGATCGACAACAAACTCTCGTACGATAGCCATGTCAAGAAAACTGTAGGAAAGTGCTTTGGAGTCATGAGAACTCTCAATCGTACCCTGGATCTTCTCCCACTAGACTCCAGGCGTACCATGACTCAGGCACTTATAACCTCCCGAATAGACTATGGCAATGTGCTTCTGCTGAGTACCTCCGAAAAGAACATCAGAAGACTGCAGGTCTTACAAAACTCAGCTGCACGATTAGTGTTAAGACTTCCCCGAAGAGCACCCTCTAAACCCTCCTTGGCTACCCTCCACTGGTTGCCAATCAGGAAGAGAATCCTATTCAAGGCACTTCTCTGGTGCTATAGGATTATCTCTCAGAAAGCTCCATCCTATCTGTCCGATCTAGCCATGCCCTATGAGCCCAACAGATCCCTTTGTTCCAAGGGAATGGGTTTGCTTAAGACTCCGTTCACAAAAAAAGCTAGAATGGGAGGTCGGTCTTTCTGTTCTCTAGCAGCCAACAAATGGAACACTCTTCCCATCAACATTAGACTAGCTAAGAATGAGTCCTCCTTCAGGAAACTGCTGAAAACACATCTGTTCGCCCTTTAGCTTCCCCTTCCCCCTCCCCTCCCTTGACTCTCTCTCCACAGCGCGGGGACACGCCGGGAGGCGTCACCAGGCGCTTTACAAACCCCTTTAATGATAATAATAATAATAAAATTACAATAAAAAGCATTTATAAAAAGACATATATAACATAAAGAATTAGAAAATGCAAAGTGCAAGAAAAATTCAGTGAAAAAGTAGCAGTCCTAAATAGACAATATCTTAGTGCTAATTAAACATTTACGAATTGACAAATTTGTATATATTTAACAATGTAAAACCGGACCTAATTTAAATTAGTATTTTTCACAGATACATTGTTTTCCTACAAGTTTGCACACCATCTTTAAGAATAAAGGGTTTAATCGTGAATTTCCGACAATTTATAACAAACACTCTCAAAACCAGTAGGCCTCACGCCTGAAACCTATTGGCTTTGCCAATGCTTATTGTTTTTTCTAGTTGGCCTGCGCAAATGTGTGCACATCTGCGGCGGCCATCTTTGAATGAGGTTTATTAATCTTTACAATGTGTTGACTAACGTATAACAAAATGTATTCAAAGAGGAACACCGTGGATGCCTATTCATCCATAGCAGCCAACTTCAAAGGTGATTCTTTACAATACAACAAAATAGGTTAAAAAATGCCTGAACTGTTTGTTGGAGCAAGTAGACCACCTTATGACAGTTAAAAGGCATTTTAATATGGCAACATGCAGCTAGAGTAGTGAGCATCATTGCAAGCATAAGGGAACTTTCAGTGATGTGATAGGGGTTTCGCCTTATTTACAAGGCAGTGTTAAGCCACTTAACGTGGCTTAACGCTGTCTTGTAAATAAGGCACCCTTTCACACTGTAATTAGCCTGAAAGGAAGGGCAATTGGTGTTGCGGTGGGCGTTTCACCGCAACACCCACTGTTTTTTACGCTGCTACCTATTTACCAGGGTGGCGTAAATATGAGGCAGCGCCAAAATTAAGACCAGGGAAAACCTGGTCTTAAACATGCGAAACAAGGAGAAATGCTTTATTTCTCCTCGTTTTTGCTGTTTCCATGTGTGCTGCATTGTGCAGCACACATAGAAACAGCAAATTGCCATTGATTGTTTATGTGCAGGAAGGTGTTCTTTCCTGCACAAAAACAATAAAAACAAAACAGGACATTTTGAACCTTCTATGTGTGCTGCATTAAGCAGCACACATAAAAGTTTACAAAATGTCTTATAAAGATTGTTTATGTGCAGGAAGGGTGACCTTTCTGCGCATAAACAATCTTCCCCTCAACGCAGACACCCTTGCACTATGGTGCAAGGGTGCCTGCGTTGGCACTAGGCTGATAAGATTAGGGCCAGCATAGGAGGAAGTGCAGGGCTGCACCATTTGGTTGTAAATATGGTGCAGCTCTGCGTTTCTGCAGTGGCGGACTGCGGTGTTAATCTAGGAATGCTAATGCCGCACTCCGTCACTTCACTGTAAATATGCCCCAAAGGGGGGGGGGGGGGGGAGTAGGCTTTAATAAAGCAGAAGGGTGGTTGACAGGAATGGGGCAGAGACTGAAAGGGAAAGAATAAAGGACCTGATTTCAAGCCCTCCATCCAGAAGTAACTACTTTCACCACCCTGGCTGGAGTACCCCCCACCAAATTTTGAGATCATTGCAGGCTCCTCTGTGCTTTTAAAGAAGCCTCTGCAGGAATAGCTTCTCTGAAGGCACTGAAAGTTCACTGAGCAGCCATTATTTTTCAGTCAGCTGCTAAGCAAGCTTTTCTTTTTTTTAAAACAAAACTCCCAAAGCCAGAGTTTGTTTTGAAAAGCAAACAAATATAATGGCCCTGGGTGTTTTCTCCTAGGGTGTGGGAATCATTATTAATTTGTTTTCTTGAACCTCATGGTTTCCTTGGCAGTCCCTAAGTGAAACAAGCATTTGCAATGTAATATGTCTCGCATTATTAAAGTTTGAGCTACTGGCATTGTTAAATAATGCAACGCCAATAACTCAAACTTTAATAATGCGAGACCTATTGCATTTCAAATGCTTGTTGTATATCCAATTAGTAAATTTCATTAAAATGTATATAATTGTTTTTATTAAATTGTATTTTTAAATTTAAAATGACATATGTTATGTGAAATGCCATCAGTGTTGTTATTTAACATGTCATGAGTGATGTAAATAGGTGAAGTCATAGGCGGTGTATGGTGGGGTGCAGGTATAGGTAGCTCAGGTAAACTAGAACTGATGAATTTCTGTGTTTTTTTGGTCATATTCTAATTTGTGCATACACCCATCTGCCACAGGTGACCTACCCCCAACTTCCCTCCCGCTATGTACAGCCTTCAGTTGTGACCAGCAGAGGGTTGGTCCTCCATCCAAACCACAGCTGACTGCAACCCCCACACCTCATGGGCTGACTAATCCCCTCTCCCTGCTGTTAAATGTTAAACAAGGTAAAGACTTAGCACACGTGGTGTGGGTTGCAGAGGCATATTTCAAAGTAGGTTGTGGATCAAAGCAAATGGCAGTTGCAAACAATCTGTGAGAAAAGCCAAAGCTTCCACTATTGGATGTTCAGGTATGTGCCCATGTTAATAGTTGTGATATAGTACTAGGGGCAAATTCAATGTAATGTGGGTGGCTCTAAGATGTGTTTTTTTTAAATCCATAACTTCCCTGATGATGATTTTGAGGGATTGCAAATTGTTGAATTATGGAAAATGTACGAGTGACTCACTCAGAGGTGCATTAACGGTACACAGTTGTATACCATTCAGCTCATTTCAAGAATGTGTAGTGTATTTTACCAGACTACAGAGGATTGTCCATAGCGCCTAGTTAAAGGTGTCTAATCATTGGCTTATTCAGAACCGTCAACCTCTTGATTCAAAATTGCAGGTCATGGGTAGTCTTTAGGAGGGTGACCCATTAAGGTGAATAGAGAACAAAGACTTTTTTGAAAGATGTTCAAGGTTTAAAAAGCGGGTGATCCCATTAATGTCTATGGAGGCATTTTTTTTGTTAGGTAGGTGAACACTAGTAGAAAGAGGGGAAATACCACCAAATGAGGGAGAGTTGATAGATATGTTGTGTGTCCTGCAAGTTGCCAAAGGTTATGTCCATTAGCACTTGTTTGGTGATAGAAAAGTGGACTCATGTGTAGTTTTTGAATTACTTCCAGTCCACAAAGCCCATAGCACAGTTTCACAGTCATTTGATGATGTGATCAGTGATGCAATCAATAATAAAATGTAGCCTATCATGAGTGATGCAATATGTGAGGTCATAAGCACATAAGTTATACTTAATTCACTAAACTGTAACCGCCGCATTTCAGTGTTTTTAAACTGTAAGCCCTTATCTCGTTTCAACACCTAACTATAGTGTAAATGTAGCCTTTTATATATACATATATACATATATATATATACACATATATATATACACATATATATATATATATATATATATATATATACATACATACACACTGAAACAAACAAAGGTTAGAGTGAGGTTATAGTTAGGTGAAAATGTCAGTTACAACATGCTATTTTAAATGTACAAAATCATTGAAATTCACCACTTATAGTTATCTCAAGTAACTATAACCTGTATCCTAAGGATAATATAACTTGTGCTCCGCCATGCACAGTATTGTCAGTGATAATTTAATTGCAAATGTTGCAGTGAAATTATCAATGACGTCACAGATGTATAACAAGTGATGTAATAAGTGGGGTAATTAGCAGTGCATGGCAAGGGAGAGAGTTATAGTTACCTTAGGGTACGAGTTAAAACATAACACATGTTAAAAGCATACAAGAGAGCACTTTTAAATATGTTAGTTCAGGATGCACACCTCTTTCATATGCGTTTAATGTGTGGGAGCCTTTCACTTATTATTAACAGTTTTAATAAATGTCTCTCAATATGGTGATATAACCAAATGTAAAGTGAAATGCTCCCACATATTAAAAGCATACAAAAGAGCACTTTTAAATATGTGAGTTCAGGATGCACATATCCAGAACTTACATAACCAAAAGTGCTCCAGTTGCATGGTTGCTTTTGACATGCTGGGAGCATTTCACTTAAGTACATCAGTTTAAATCACTATATTGAAAGGCATTTCTTAACAACTGTAATGCCTCTCCATATAGTGATATAAACGCATATACTAAGGTGAAAAGCTCCAAGGTAATAAAAGTATTCAGGTGGCACTCACCATTTTGAATTCCACCAGCCGCCACTGTAATAGCTATCATTCCCAGATCCCATTGGAAAATCTCTACAAGAAAACTGGACAACCTGGGACCCATTGATGCCATGTACTTCAGTATCTCCGAGGCCGCTCTCCTCATTGGCGCAGGGGTACTAATATACAATCCACCGAGCACTCCCCCCACCCACACCACAGACTTACTCACGATCTTGGCGGACCTCTCTCTAAAACATCCGCACTTCACTGTCCTGGGAGATTTTAATCTACATGTAGATAACAGTAACTGTGCAAAGGCGTCCTCCTTGGTAGAAACTATGGAGGGCATCAACCTTCCTCAGAAAGTGGTGGGCCCTGCACATACGGCCGGTCACACGCTAGACCTTATCTTTACGAATGCACCTGGCCTCCCCACCCTTGCCCCCCTCCCGGTGACAAGGTCCGACCATTTTATTATTCCTTTTAATCTTAAACTCCCACCTACCCTGATCCCAGTCTGTAGGACAGAGAGGACAGGAAGAAAGTGGTTCAAAGTAACGTTGGAAGATATTGAGCCTGCATTAGCCAAACTCAAATGGCAACCCTCCACGAATATAAATGAGAGCGTCACTAACCTAAATCAATACCTCACTACGGCCATTGAGAACATGGCCCCCCTCACTGTCCTCTCCTCAGCCAGAACCAAACCCTCTGCACCCTGGTTTTCCCAGCTGCTGCGGGAAGAAAAAAGTAAATGTAAAAGGCTAGAACGCCTTTGGCGCCGTAACTATGAGCATCATGAGGGAATACTTTGCCAGTAAAATTAAATCTGCAGATAACTCAGCCAAGGTACTCTTTCAAGTTGTGAAAGACTTTACCAACCCCGCTGCCCTCTTGCACAAGACAGAGCCCTGCCAGGAACTCTGTGATAAACTATCGGATTTTTTCTATGAGAAAATTCATCTCATCTATGCCTCTTTTAATGTAGCTAATAGTCCGGACACAGGGGGTACACCCCCGTCAATCCCATGCCTAAGGACTCAAGGCTAAATGCGTTCAAACCCATCACCCTTGACACGGCACTGAAGAAACTTCAATCTTGTAAATCAGGTTCACCTTTAGATCCCATGCCTGCTCAAGTTTTCTCCACAGTTGCTCCTGTGATTGCACAACCCCTTCTATCGATATGGAACTCCTCTCTTTCATCTGGCCAATTCCCAGAAAATTGGAAGAAAGGCCGTTCTCATTCCTCTTTTAAAAAAACCTGAGGCAGACCCGGCTGTCCTCAGTAACTATCGCCCGATATCATTGCTTCCAAAAGCAGCCAAAATTCTGGAAAAAATAGTCCAAGAACAACTCTCTGACTATTTTGAAAGCAATGATCTTCTACATGACTCGCAATCCGGCTTTAGGACCAGTTATAGTACGGAGACAGCACTTCTGGAGTTGGCAGAGACCGTGCGGGAGACTGTGGACCGAGGAGAGGTAGCCATGCTTGTGCTCCTCGACCTGTCCGCAGCCTTCGACACGGTCTCCCATGCCATCCTCCTAAACAGACTCCTAGAGATGGGGATCTGTGGAACTCCGCTAGCCTGGATAACCTCCTTCCTTACTGACCGCACACAACAAGTTTGGTGTCGACCATTCTGGTCTAAAGACAAGAAACCGCTTGGCTGTAAGGTGCCCCAGGGTTCTGCCCTCAACCCCCTTTTCTTTAACGTATACGTTGCACCCCTAGCAAAGGTGATTGAGTCCTCTGGGGTGAGAGTGATATCCTACGCTGATGACACGCAGCTTGTTTTTTCCTTCAGAGATCACTCTCCCTCGGGTTTTGAAAACTTTAGAACTTGCCTTTCCAATATTGTAGCCTGGATGACCTTAAACACGTTAAAACTCAATACGGACAAGACGGAGGTGTTGTTTTTTAATCAATCGATCCCCTTGTCACCCGACACCTGGTGGCCTGCGGAACTCAACCCACCACCTTCTCCGGTAAAGGTGGCACGCAATCTTGGAGTCCAATTCGACAACAAATTATCCTTTAAATCCCAGATCCAGAAAGTAACCTCGGCATGTTTTGGGAAACTTCACATGTTAAAAAAAATCTCCCCCTTCCTCCCCACGGAATCACTAAAGACAGTGACCCACGCTTTAATCCCCTCGCACTTGGACTATGTGAATAGCCTATACGTGGGAATCGTGAGAATCGTGTGATGTCCCCCAGCTATCTATTGTGTTAGGAAAGGCTGCTACCCAATTTTTTCTTTTTGTGTGTGTGAATCGTCGTATAAAACCTTCTACAACACTAATGACAACATAATGAAAATTACCAATGCATGTCTTGAATAAAAAGTGAGATTTCACAAAATATCTGAGCAGAATTTACTTTGATTTTATGTGTGAAACAAGCAATTTTTGATATGGACTACACGACTTTGTGAATTTTTTAAACTTAGCAAACAAGTGGTTCCATGACATGCATAACACTGTCGGTCACTTCTAGCATTTAATCAACAGTCCCTTTGCCTAATTGGGGTTTGAGCCCGTAATAACAGAGTTAAAAGCAAAACTACAAGCCACACAATGAAGTATTCTGTTGGCTGAAAATTCAGGACTGGCAGATGATATGTCATAGCGCCACTCGCCAGATCTGTGAAATGCAAAATAAAATGTAGTTCTTCACTTTTGCCTTTTCTTCTTGCAAGCCATCAAGGACTCAACAGCCCGGTGGCATAGAGGGTGGGATCCCTTTTCAAATGCCAATGCCAGCATCTCACTGCTATTAGACAAACATCAACACTCCGTAGAGAAATGAAATGTGTATTCCACAACGATAGCCCATCCTTGTCATTTAGGTGGGTCGTCTTCAACACAGCTCTGATGTTCCCTGGCTGAAACACGTGCAAGCGGCTCCGCGAGGACCGCTCGTGACTGTACACGGTAACAAGCAGATCAATGGCTCCCTCTACTGGAGAGACGATGAATACACTTAATCCACTGTAGTTCTGAGTACCTGTGGAATGAAGAACATTCGGTCATGCATTTATCAATGATAGGTACACTAAACTGAAAGATGAAACGACAATGAAGATAGAGTTTTAGGAAGCCTACACGTTAGAAAATAGGAAGCGTAAAATGACGATCTTAGGGTCCGTCTCTGTTCTGCTTTGAGAATTAAAAGGTTGAGAAGGGGCTTAGTAGCACAATCTCACGTTTTTTTCCATCATGCACCAACTGTGGAGTTCATACCTACTTTTGTTTGCTCTACATGTTTTCCGCGTACAAACCAGTAGATTAGTGTCATCGGCCATAATGCACAACAAAATAAGTATATCACATCTCTGTGTTCCCCCGTGCCTGCGTGCATATATGCTCCACTGAAATTGACAGCCATATACCTGCTGCCCTGCATTATCAGGCGATGCAGCACATCAGCAAAGTGAACTTCAGCTCACTGTGTAATTCAGCGAGAGAGCATTTGGACAATGTGAGCGTGCACCACATTTTAAGTAATGTGCATGCTCACTCTTCCACCAACCCTAGCTTGCTAAAAGAAAGGACAGAAGTAACTGTGCTGAGTCACTGAGTTGCTCAATGTGCAGAACTGCAGTTATTAAAACAAGAAAAACAAGCTCCACTGAAAGTGATCACGAAAGCGATCGCTATTGTAAAAAAAAACACGCCTGCAAGTGGTGCGCGCTTGCGCCACTGCGAGCCATATGTTATCAATTATCGCGCCCGTGTCTGGGCACGATAATTGAAAAGCATATGGGCTTTGGTGCGCATAACAGACACCAATAAGCAATGGGCGGAGCAATGCGCCCGCCTTTGGCCTATTGCGTGCTCTGTTTAAAAAAAACACGCAAACAAAGTCCAATAGCGGAACCCAAAAGGAAAAGCACACGCACGAGCGTGTGCGATTCCAGGGTCTGTTTTCAAACCCCGGACAAAAGGGCTCTCGCCTGCGCGAGCAGTGCTGTGCTCTGCAACGCAGGGCGCAAGCCCTAAAAAGAACATCAGATCTTCCTTATTTAATAGGGCCGACAGTCTGATGCACCTACATGGACAGGTCAAACTCTGTCGGGCTCTAGGTTTAGGGCTTCCACAAGCAGAGCCAGCGAGCACACCGCCCGTCAAAACCATGATTGTCTGCCTAACTTTAAATTGAGTGGGTGGACCTTCAGTTTGGCAGAAAGTGTACTCAGTGTTAGAGGACCTGTACACCAAACTCAAAATGCCCATTGTTCCTTATATGCACTGCAAAGCAAGGTCTGATGCCAGCAGCAGAAGAGCACATGCCACTCATTTGAAATCCTGCTGAGAGGGACAAACACTAAAGAGAAAATCATCAATTCAAGAGCCGGAAAGTAAGACAGACAACAATGCATCCAATCGTGAGTACAGGGTTGACAAAAAGCTCACTCTGGGCCCGATTCACAAAGGTAAACTTAAACCTTTGTTTAAATTTATGTTTGTTTTGGAATTCACAAAACTGCATTTTAGTAGTAAGTTTACAATTGCGGAGAACTCCACACATAAAAGATACGACATGCCTATCTTTGCTCTGCCTGACTGCGGAGTCTCCGCACTTGTAAACTTATTAAATTGCAGTTTTGTGAATTCCAAACCAAACATAAACTTACATAAAAGTGTAAGTTTACTATTATGAAGCAGGTCCGCTGTGTATTGTATCATTTGCAAGAGGCCACAACAAAAGAAAACAAAAGCTGTCTGTAGGCAAGGCACAAAAAGGTGGTTAGAAGTTAACACCAAAGGGGAAAAAGAAGAGAGGAAGTTTATTGTTATTTTTTTTAAACAGCACAACTGGTGAAGAAAAAGCAAGGAAAAACAGGCAAAAACAAGGTAAAGGTTACAAGGAATATAAACCAGGAAATCGAAAATGTAAAGTAATACTACTGGAAAGTTTACATTTTGAAAACATGAGATGCAACCATGACTTTTGTTAAAGCTGACCACGCATCATGCTATGGTTTTCACTATTTGTTTTTTCTTTCTTTTGCACTTTCTTTCAGTCATTTACGACCATAAAAGTGCAATGCATACAGTACAACATTGGGAGACTGAGATCGTATCAAAGAACTTTAAGGGCCTCATTAGGATGGAGGATTTTCCGCATCCTCCGGAAGCCACCGCCGGCCCGGAGGATGCGGAAAATCCTCTGCGGACCCACCAAAGACCCACCGCCACATTAGGATGGCTGGTGGGTCCTGGTTTCCATCCGCAGCTTTTCTGCCGCGGTTGGCTTACAACCGCGGCGGAAAAGCACTAATATGGTGACGGTGTCTGTCAGACACCGTCAACCAGATTAGGATGGGCACAGAAACATGCTTTTCCGCGGCGGCTTTTCCGCCGTGGAAAAGCATGTGTAACTTCACTGCGGGGGCCCGTTGCGGGCCCCCTAGGTGAAGGGGGCGTGGGGGGTGCACATGGGGGGTACCTTTGGTACCCCCCTGCATTTGTATGCAGAAAGCGGCAGGCACCGCGCGGTGCCTGCCACTTTCTACATACAAATGCAGTGCATGCATTTTTAACATTGCTGCGGGTGCAGCTTGAAGCCGCACCCGCCGCAATGTTAAAAATAGAGGATGTGACCGCCAGGGTGGCGGTCACATCCTAATTGCACAGGAGGGAACTCCGCAGCCCATGCGGAAGTTCCCTCCTACTCTATGGTGGCGGACTGACTCAGGTCCGTCCGCCATCATAATGTGCCCCTTAATGTGCCACAATCAACCTCAAAAAGTTGCTGGAGAAACCCCCACAGACTCCCTGGTCTGAGCGGAGTATCTTTTCAGCCCGCTCAGACCAATCCTTATGCGCTGTAGGTGGCCATAGAGGGTGGAGCTGTTCCCGTCATCCGCCACCCTCAAGGGGATTGTGGCTCTGCCCTTGTCACCGCAGCCCCTATTGGACACCTCAGCAGGCCAACAGAGCAGATATAAGCCACCTCCGTAGCTAGGCTGATATGCAGCAGCATCGTAAGTCAGTGACACACTTCGGGCCACAGAGCATCAAGTGCTTGGAAGTGTGTGCGATTGGGGCTACCACTTAATGAGTGCCCAAGTGCAATGTAATGAGTTTCTATTGCATTAGTGGAGATTAAGAGAGAGTTCTGCTTTATGAGGCCATATGGCCGACTCCTAGCCCCCCCACAACAACATTTGCATTGGCAAAACAATACATTGGCCTTGCAAGAGGGCTGAACAAGCACGGCATAGGGCATATTTTCTGCTTACAGTATTTGGGAGTAGTCTGTGAGAATTCATGTAATGTAATACCTGTCTACAGGCTTTAACAGCGTACTAACAAGTCACCTTTAAATGCCTACTGGCTTTAAAAAATGCATTTTACAATAAGTAATTGAGGTCGGCTGCCTTTGCCATAACTATCATAATAAACAAATCAGGTCTATGGCATTTAACATACATTTCCCCACTGAACAATTCATGCTTTTATCACTGGAATGTTGCAATAACCAACTGAGGCCACTTGCATTGCACTTGAACTGCCAATAACCAAGCACATCTTCATAAAATTAGAAACATGTACAAAGTTATAGTTGGCAAAACAATATATAACTGTTGTGAAAATGCGCCTAACAATGATTATTCCAGTGCAAATCTTCAACCTCAAGTGATTGTCAGAAGCGTAATCAACACCAGAACCCTTGTCTATTATGGTAAACCGAGACATTCTATGTACCAAAATATCTGGCTACTGCTTTTAATATACTTTAATCACAATCCAACCTTTGAAGCATATTACTAGTAACTTTTCATAATAAACATATCGGGTCTATAGCCTCTCCCATAAATTTTCTCAAAGAGACAAGCATGCCTAGGAGCCTAATTACGTAGCAATGCTGGTGGTCTTCAGGCCACCACATTACGAATGGACCACCGGGCCGGTGGTCCGAGGTCAGCGGTCTCACCACGGCGGCATGGCTCAGCCATTAACTACAGTCACAGCAGATACAGCCATGCAGCAAGGTGTGCATGCCCATGCAAAGTGTATGATGTGCCATTTCGTACATGGCACGCATTGTATGCACGTAGGTGCATTGAAAGGGGGGCACAACATGTGCCCCCATGCACAATCCCCCTTGTGCTAAATTGCCTTGGGGCCTTGTTTGGAGCAACTTGCTTCCCTTTCCGCCATCCTTTTTCATGGCGAGGTTCCCAACATGAAAAGGATAGTGGTAAGGGAAGTCATAATGCCGACGGCTGTGCCTTCCTTGGTACTGCTGCACTGTCGGGATCTGAGATCCTGGCGGTATTGGTGGTGTTGTGTTAGGCTGATGGCAGTCCGACTGCCATACTTGTAATCAGGCAGTCGGACCACCTAGGTTACGGTGGATGAACCACCACCACGGGTACGGAGCTCTCAAGACTGCCGTACTCGTAAATGAGACCCTGAGTCTTTATCATTGGCTTGTCAACATAACGAACTGAGGCCCAGTGAATTCTGCCTAAAATGTCCCACAAGTGCAACCCTTGAGCAAACAGTAAGTAAATTATAAATGCACAAAAAATTACTGTTACTAAAACAATAATCAACTCCTCCTAA
Source organism: Lissotriton vulgaris (assembly GCF_964263255.1). Classification (NCBI taxonomy): domain Eukaryota; kingdom Metazoa; phylum Chordata; class Amphibia; order Caudata; family Salamandridae; genus Lissotriton; species Lissotriton vulgaris. The sequence continues at coordinate 748,040,136 of NC_141685.1, read as the reverse complement.
GAGGGCTCGCAATAATTGACAAAGTGCAAATTTTCTACTCAACAGGATTGTTAGAGAGTGAAACAACAGTAGAAATCAACATCAAAACCCTTGCCTATCACAGTGATCTTTGACAATCCAATCCATGTGCGAAAATACTTGCCTAGAGGTTTTCACACAGTGTAATGTTAATCCACCCTTAAAGGCTTATTAGCTTTAGCATATGTTTTTAATAATAAATAAGTGAGGTCTATTACCTTTGTCATAACTTTTTTTACACTAAATACATCAAGCCACCTACTCTCATAAAGTGCTTAATCAAAAAGATAAACTCAGTACCTGAAAAATGAGCAGTGGACATGTAAAAGTCCATGTTCCCAGGGTTGGGACAAACACAAAAATAGCCTATGGAAGCTGATGAATAAGATCCAAGCAAATGAGAGTGACAATAAAGCCAACCAGTGGTAAGCAATTTGTGGGCAGGCTCTAAGTCCACTGAAAGCTAACAAAAAGTCTTGCAGCAGATGGCGCATGCACTGTCATGGGAGAGACCTAAAAAGGATGAGGGAGCCCCCAAATTAGAGATTCAACAACTTTTATGGTGTAATCTGTTTTTTTTCTTTTTTCCTCTTCTTAAATGTGTTTCTAATCTTCTGTCATTTCTTAGAATTCGTTTTTATACGCCAACCGTCAAATAGAATCTTTCCAATCACTTCCATTGTACATAAGACAGAGCCAACACGTGGTTCGCCACGTTAATTTTAGGTTGCCCCGATTCACCCGATCCCCTCTGGGCCTGAATTGTAAATATGTATATTTGTACTAAATTGACGTGATTGGATCAACATCTCAAATGGAAAATATATTGTGTTTTTTGTGAATATTATGAGTCTGAAATGGGTCTTGAATAGTGATCATAAGTTGTTCACACAGGTCCTGGTTACAGTGAGATTTTGTATTAATAGTGTCAGTGCTTAATTTGAGCTGGTGGTTTCCAGTGCTTGGCGCCAGCACTAATTGCCAGAACCTGCACTTATAACAGCCAGCTGCCACATGGTGGGGCTGCTTGTGTAATTTAAAGCTGCGAAGCAAAACAGTTGTTTGATTATTCAATATACATTAAAACCAACTAATACCTGCCACTCAAGCCATTGTTCAAGCGCGGCCTTGAACAGCCTGAAAGTCACACAGTAGCAGTGTGATGGTTACTAGTTGTGTAAGTACCAGTGGCCACATGTGATGCAAACTGCATTGGCCTGCAGAAGAGGACCTGGCACATATATATATTTTTTTAACACATAAAGCACTGACGGTGTCTAAATGTTTGAAACCTCGATCTCCACTCGTTTGCACAGCTTTACTACACTCTATATGACTCCCGAGTAATAGTTGTAGAGCTCACAAAGAAATGACAATGGGTTTATCCTTGCACAAGAGTGGAGTAAAAGTGGGGATTCTATTTGTGTGAGCACGTGAAATAACATGTGATGTTGGCCTCCACCTGAAGAGTGGAGTTTGATCTAAAATGGCCGACCATGAATCCCTGAGAGGCTAGGTTTGAGCCAATGAGTCTTCAGTAATGTTGACACGCCCACCTACATGCTTCCTGGCATTCCACTGAATTGTCGAACAAGAGCAGCTGAAAATCTGAAAATAAAATGAATGATGCTCTTTGTCATATTTGTTTAGAAAAGCTGGGGCTATTTGCAAGCAATCCCTCCCCCCATCAGATTTCTAAAATTGAAAGACAGAGGAATTGGGCAGGTAGAGCAAGTGGGTCAAAACGTGCTGAAAAAGAGCTTACCAGAAAAATATATATATATTTATCCGTCCAAAGTGCCTGCCATTCAGAGAAGAGCTATTAGCTACAAACTGTAAATAAACAAGCTGATCCAGCGTTTGTGCCCGCACGTACACACAGACACAGAAGTACACACAAGCAGCAGGGCTTAGCAGAAGGTAGTTGCGGCCCAAGGTGCCTTGATTCCCACTTACACGAGAAAGTGGCCTAAAAGTACAGAACAACATGTTCCAGTCAGGAAACAACGACGACGATTGATTGCATAAGAGCTGGAGCAGATATTTCAAGCTGCGGTTTTGTGTATGTACTATGCAGTCAAAGCAATTAAACAACATGCAGGCCTGTTCAGAGGGCTGTGTGCGAATGGGGCCAGGCGGCAATAAGACTCATTCTGTTTTGTTCATTTTGAGACTGACGTCTCATTTATGAAGCATTTACACTGATAACTGATGGCTCCCTAGGGGGGAATGCGAAAGGAAGGACTCCAGGGGCAGGTTCACATAAGGTAAGCATGTGAGAAGGGCTAATTTAAGGCCTGGTCTCCGCCATGGTTTTGAACTGATGATGCCCTAAATAGTTTAAGAGCTGTAGTAGCGGCATATCACCACCTTTGGTAATGCTAAATGATTATTTTCACTATAGCTCTATTTAATTTTTCTTTTCTTATTCACTTTTACTGTAGTTCTCTTCCTGAAATGTGTAACTCCTATCTGGCTCCTGATGTTGCATTATGAAAGTGAAAGCTGCGACTCTTTTGCATTTCCTCCTACTTCTTTCAGTCACAAGCTGCTAATAAGTGACCATTTACACAAATATTGACCTGTTTGCTGCGGCTCAAGGAATAACAATCACTCTGAAAGGGATTAGAGCAGATATACAAAGCAGTTTTTTGGTAACAGACGCGCTGATTAGTAGTTTGAGGCCGAAGAAATGTTTAAGTAATGTATTAAATCCAATTTAAAGTCAGTAACGTTTTACAGACTTGTAAAAATCAGTTTAGAAATGGATAAGTAATTGCATTTTGGAAGTGGGGGGTTGTGGTGTCTCTTCCAAATAGTGATTGCTATTCGTACCTAGGACCATAATCGTAGCCCATTGAAAAGTAGCCAACGCCCAAGATGAGTTGTTAACCCACTCACAAAATAGAATGGGTCCCTTGAGGACACTTTCCTCTTTCTGAATGTCAAGGAAAGTTTGTTGGGAGTAGGCAGTATTCCACTAGGTCCATTGTGAACCCTAAAACAAACAAACATTTTTTTTTTTTTTTTTTTAACAAAGCCCGGTTTCCTTTAAGGAAAATGGGCAGTATTATAAAAAAGAAAAAGCTTAACTTACTGAAAGGAGATCAGTAGTGGCCGGCAGGGATCAAGCGAGGCAGAGCGGCTCTGGTGGGGGAGGGGTGTAAAAAAAAAATAGAAGAAAAAAATGTACCTCCTCGCTGCTCTCTCGCTCTTTCCCATGTTGTCGCAGTCTCTCCTCTCCTGGGCCGGAACAGGAAGCAGCCAGGCTCCTTCCCCTTAGCCAATCACAACAGCTCAGCCAGGGAAGGGGGGCCTGGGCAAGCTGTAATGCAGCCTGCACGGAGAACATGCGAAGTGCGCATGACTCCTTGACTAGCTCGAGAAGGCCAGTCAAAGAGTCATGCCCTCTTGGAGTGGGCAAACCACTCCCCCCTAGCCCTGCTCTCTGAGCAGAGCAGCCCCGCCCGCCCTGCAAAGCTGCGCAGCAGCCAGCAGCAAAAAAATACAATGATAATAACCTTGAGTAGTTATCATTGAATTTGTTCTTTATTTCACTGCTTTGGAGCAGTGGAGCGACACTCCTCAGCCTTAGCGGAGGAGCCGCCACTGAAGGAGATCACAGACATTCATCGTAGCCCAGTAAGAGCAGAAACTGTCTGCACAGCCGCACTGCCCGCTCATGCGAAGAGCGACCGGGCCCACCCTATGTGTGTCTGTGAGTGACACACTTGGGTGAGTTAGCATCACTCTAACCTGCCTGAGCCTAGAGCAAGCTGACCTATTCTCCAAGCCAGATGGCAGCGCGGACCGGACTGCGCCTCTTTCTGTCACTTTGCTTGTAATTTAGCAGTGCTCCAGCTTCTTCACAGCCCAGGAGTCGCTATAATAAATGCGTGACTTTCCATTTGAGTGCGGTGATGCGGACCACCACACTGAAATGCGTCAGGCTAATGCATGATGGTGGTCTGCTGACCCCAGCAGATCTGCATCCTGTGATGGCATCCAATCGTAGTGAGTCACAATTTACAACCTAACCTATTAAATATATGAGTTAGGTTGAATTCTGACCCACTATGATTTGGATTTTTAAGAACCAACCTATTAGCGCATGGGCTATTCTTATAAATCTTTGCTGGTTTCCAAAATACTGGTCACAATTTGCGACCAATATTTGGAGACCATGCCAAGACCAGATAGGCAATTTTTTCTAGGGGGTATCTCCATGGTGGCCTGGAGCAAGCTTAGGCTGGCTTTAAAAGCCCAGGGCTGCTCCAGGTTAACTGAAGCAAGCACAGTGATGCTTTGCGTGAGAGAGGAAGTGGAGGGGAAGGTAACAAGAAAGCAATCAGAGAGGAAAAAGAAAGAGGAGAGAACGCGAGTGAGAAGATGAATGAATTGAGAGATTGTGCAAGGGATGAAGGGGGGGGCTGGTTTGAACATTTTTGCAAGGGCAGCTTTTTGTTCCTTAGTCTGGCCTTTGATATTTGCACACTTGATCCTTAATTCAGTAAGGGAACAAATAAGCACAAATACATTTTTCTTTGCACAACCAATACTAGAAGCGTGCACATTCTTTGCTTTTTTCAATCCACTCTCCATTATAAAATTCAACAAAATTTTCCTTACCTTTGTCGTTTTAGGCAGTAAAAGGTGTGTGGTTTTCTTGGCACAAGACAAACTTGCAACTTGAACCAACAGTACACCTTTGTGATTTTAGAGTGAAGACTGAATCAAGCTAGAGCTTTAGAAACTCTTTCCATGATACAGCAATATACATTATACAGCAGTGTACAGTGTTTTAAAAGAACAATAAGTCATTAACTGCCCCAACATGCATTGCTTCTCTCCAGATTTTTTTTGTATGATCCAGTCCAAGATGTCTTCATGATTAAGAGAGCAGTGTTAAGGCCAGATTTATAAAAGCTTTGCATCAGTTTTGTGTTACTTTTTTTTAGTCAAACCAAATACAAACTGATGTGTTGGTATTTACAATCCAGTGTAAATCGTGATTTACATTATATTGTAGCCAAAGCTGCACAATGGCCCGTCTTTGTTACTGTGCGTCAAAAGGGCATTCCATGGGTGGTGCACAGATGTTCCTATGCAGTCAAACATGGCTTTTGAAGCAAATCCTTATACACAAAGAACGGTAAACCGGGATTTGCACCAAAATCCTTTGCCTCCTTGAGGCAGGCACATCGAGGAGAAATGTTTTCATTCCTCCTTGCTTTTCCCTCTTTGCATGTGTGTTACATTCTACAGCACATATACAAAGAGGGAAACGCCTTAAAGCATAGTTTTTGTCTGGATGGGGCTTGTTCCTGTACAAAAATGTTGCTTGCCACAATGCAGACACTCTTGCACTATGACACATTGATGCCTGCATTGGCGCATGGCATTTAAAGCTGAGCAGTGCAGAGAGGGAGTAGAACCGAGTGGCACCTTAGTAGATATGGCACCGTTCTGCTCTCTACCGTGCATACAAAGCAGCGCTGCAACTCTCATTTCTTTGCTGCGTTGCATGCTTTCGTATTAAACCTCGGCCCCAAGGTAGGAGCCCAGAGCAGACATGAAATATTTGTAATCAATGAATATTTGTAATCAATGCTTGTAAGGTGTATCTATAGAGCATTAGCATGCATATGTATTTAACAGTAGAAAATATTGTAGATAATATAAATGCTCACAAATTCATAGCATAGATACTGTGCATTTACCAGGATGAACATTGTTTCATCATTTGTTGTGATTATAACCTTTTCAAATAAAAGTTCTATTCTTGTCTGCCTCATATTACTTACATTTGCACAATCACACAGCACATTACTTCTAAGTTTCTGCTTTCTTTTCGCATGTAGGACATTTATTCGCATTTTGGGGGAACCCATGCCTCTAGTAAAGAACATATAGGGGAGCAAAGATTTTGAAACGAATTGAAAGGAAACGAGTAATTGTTGAACTCCAGTCTAACAGTCCATTTAAAGTTTTACGTGAGTGAAAAACAGTGCACACATGACCAGAATGCCTTTGCTTTCTTGCAGTTAACTTTAGTGACCGGTTAGTCAACCTTTCCAAAGCTTTTTTTTTTAAAGAGGGCTGGTTTAACAGGGGTGTTACATTGTGCCCTCTCGTTATTTTTGCTTTTCTTGTGTATCTCTATTGTCCCCTTAAAAAGTAGAGGCAAATCTGAAACTATAATACAAGTAACATGGCATCAAGTAATTTAACATAGTGAATGTGTCAGACTCCCAAAGGATGGCATGTCGGTTCAGAGTTGATTCTATATCAGGTGGGAACTGTTCCAGTCAGACTTGTATCATTCACGGTGGACGCCATATTACCGCTCCTGCCCTTCTCATCCTCCCCCTTTGGTAATTTACCTTTGCTTCTTCATTTCTCTCATATTCACCATGACTATTTGTTGCTGGCGAGGAAAGGCCTAAAGGACTCACTCCTAGGCATTGGCTCTCCTCTGCAACCCACGTGTCAGCTCTCTCTGAACCAAAACACAGCTGTTCAGTGGTAGGACTGAAGGATGAAGTCGGGTAAAACTATAATAGAGCTTTATCTCAGATATTGAGTCATCGCGGTCTGACCCCATTATCCCTCAAGCTCTGAAAGTCTGAGTTACCAGCCTTGATCACATTTCAAGTAATGCTCCGGTTACTCACTGCCAATCTTCATTACTCCGAGTCCTGGTCTGTTTTTTTGCTTTCTGACAGAAAGAAGAAGAATCTCATGTGTAAGGGCTGTATCCAGGAAGATGGATAACGAGGTAATGGGTATTGCATCACCATTCCCTCAGTGTTAGGTTTCTTTGCGTCTCTAACAGCAAGTTAAAGATGACTGCATTGCAGGTAAATCCCTAACAGCACCAGAATATACATACCTGTTGCATAGGTATCTCTTTTACCATTTGGGTAGATAGTATCGCTGCTGAAAGGTCTCTCGTGGTTTTGATGGAAGGCCAATTGTCCTGCCTTCAGATTGAGCAATGTAGACTTACGGGCCCCCATCCTCAAGAGGGTGTTAAACGCGGCAATTAAGTCTGGATTGCCCCGCTCCTGGTCTACCGCAATAATTGTCCCTATTTTTAAGAAGGGAAACAGGGACAACCCCCAAAGTTATAGACCAATATCACTGATCGATGTCTCAGCCAAAATCCTGGGCCGGGTAATTTAAACAGCTCATGGACTGGACTGAAGAGCATCATATCATCTCGGACACCCAGTATGGTTTTAGGTTTGGTAGGTCCACTAGTGATCAATGTCTTAACCTCTATCTGCTTGTGGCAAAATATACCAAAGCCAGCAATGAAGCTATTTACATGGGGTTCATGGACCTAGCAGCTGCATTTGACCATGTGAATAGGAATAAGCTATGGGTTATGATGAGTAACATGGGAATTGACCCAGGCCTGATTGATATTCCCAGAGAGTTACACTGGGACACCACTGCCAAAGTCCGATGTAACATGGAGGGGGGGGACACAGAACCCTTTCCATGTACTAGTGGAGTGAGACAAGGTTGTATTCTCGCCCCTTTTTTATTTTCGCTTTATATTAACAACTTGGAGAGAACCTTGATTGCCTTGAACACAGATTGTCCAAAAGCAGGAACGCGCCATATACAAGTGCTTTTGTACGCGGATGACGCGGTCCTGCTTGCCCGTACCCCGAGGGGCTTGCAGTGTTTAATTGAAGGATTTGTTAATTTCATGGACACTTTAGACCTGGCTGGCACAAAGCCCTGCAGGAAGTTTGCATATAAAATAGGGACTCACACTTTAGAGAAGGTGCAGTCTTTTTCTTATCTCGGGCTGCTATTTGATGGGGCACTAAAATTTAAATCCTTGGTAGAAGAGCGGTGCACCAAACTGATATCCTCAAATGGCGCTATAACAAACTTTGCCCGAAGGTTGGGTCGTTGGTCGCCGGAACAGGTCATGAACCTATATGGCTCCATAAGCACTATGAAAGCTATGTATGGATCAGAAGTGTGGGGCTTTGTGGATGCCAAGCAACTACAGCTAGAAAAAGATAAATACCTGCGAAGGAACTTAAAAATCCCCCAGAGCACCCCAGCAGTAATTGCGCAGAGAGAATTAGGCAGACCATTCATTAAGGATCAGGTTAAGCTTAGACCCATTATGGCATGGTTAAAATTTTGGGCAAATCCTGAGGCAGACTTAAGCAGACAAATTATGAGAGATTGTCTGCAAAGGGACAAAGGTCTACAGATCCCATGGCTAAAACACATCAAGGTTACTCTAGAGGTTTTAGATCGGAAGGATTTTTAGCAATCCAAGTGCAATATTAAACCTTGACAAACTGAAGATTAAAAAAATGTTGCTTGAACAGTTTACCAAACGCAGAGCAGGAGTGGAATTGTCCAAACGTTCAGTAAGCGCCCACTGTCTCATTAAGAATAGTGAGGACATGGAACCATATTTGTATTTGATGCATAACTCTCAGGATAGGTTTTTAATGTCTCGTTTTAGGCTCAATTTATTGCCAAATGTACTGGCTGACCCACCAGGTTTTACCTCAACAATTGAGCAGAAGGGTGCCTGCGGCTGCGACAATCGGTCTCCGCAGGACACCCTTCAATTTGTACTTTTGTGTCCTTTTAACAAGATGCCTAGACGCAAATTTCTGGTAGACATGCTAAAACCGGCGAAGTTCCGTCACGCTAAAGCTGCTCTGCTCTTTTTACAAAGAGCAAATTGATGTGTTTTATCTAGGAACCCGATTCAATATTGTGACTTTATGCCCCTGTACGGCTATAATCAATAATATCCCTATAATGGCATAAGGATCAGATCCATATTTCAGTAAATCGCCTTTGCAGTTGAAGGCATGGCAGAAGCTACTTCCTTAGATTCCTAGAAAGCACAGCGAGTTCTTTCGACACGCCAAACCTCCAGCAACCCGGGAAATCCCCGCTTGCTTTGTTTTGATTTGTAATAGAACTCCTGCGAGCACTGTAAAAACAGCCAGTTCTTAGTGACATCTTTATTGACATCTTATGTCCAAATCTTACGTCAAACTCGGCACCTTTCAGGTATAAATATACCAACGTTGCCTTAAGCAAACACACGTGGTGGTTTTGGAGCAGAGCAGCTAATCTACATTCCGAGAGCCCAGCAGACGCGAGAAGCCCACGGACGCTGCCCCTCCTCTTTGACACGCTGAGAAAGATGCTGTCTTTTCTCCTGCCGAGAAAATCCAGCTCCGGCGTTTCCAGCCTACCCTTGCGGGTGACTGGGATATCGAGTCCTGAGAGAGAGATACCAGACCTCATACATTCTATTCCCAAGGTACAGTGCTGACTAAACCCTTAGAGAGAATTCTTGAACAGATCCTTGGCAACAAACCTACTTAACTTAAACTGCTACTTACTTACTCCTTCCCACATATTCGGCTTAGGTCAGGTACACCGGGGTAGGCGTAGTTTAGAAGCACCAGTTGAGGACGTTAGCCTATGTATATATGTATGTATATATTTTATCCATTTTAAAGTGTCTTATGGCTAAGAAACCATATCAATGCTTTTACAGTATTATTTTACAATACTCCTTTTACTGTACGTACTTTACTTTATATTAAGTATTGCAATTGTGGCAATTCATTTCTCTTGCATGAGAAGGAAGACTGCTCAATAAATAATACCTTTTATTGAAAACGCCCGTCTCTCTATTTCTCTGCACTCTGGTGAAACTAAGAACGCACATCTGACTGAGTGAAATAGCTGTCTATTGTTTTCACGACTCTAGAGATTTACTCTTATTCTGAGGGAGCAAAGTTGTCATGTTTATGCGGTTGTCGGAAGCTGAATCCCTTCTTGTCTGAGCCAGGGAAGCTGATCACTTTCTATTCAGTCAAGAAAGTTTCCAGTGACCTCTGAGCTAGCTGGCGCAAACCTAAATTAAGTCTAACATAGTCAGTAGAGACCTAGATGACCTCAGTCCTACGTCTACACTGCTGTTTATGTTATTCCAATGCGCAGGGCCTATAGGGAAAATAGGAACTACACTACATGGCGCCCAACGTTTGGTAAGGCGATAAAAGTAACGCAAGACTTTAGAGTAACTCAGTCGTGCTTTTTCACACAGACCCTTTTTCCTGTAAATACTCCAATAGACGTCTGGAGTGGGTGAAAGGTTAAAATCCGCCGGAACTTAGTAGGAAGAGATTCCTATGTAGAGTTTTTGGTTTAGTCAACGTTGAAGGATACAGTGTTCCAAAATATTGTGCACCTAACCTTTTGTTTCCTTGAAACCTGATCTGCAACAAAAAACTTTCTGACAGTAAAATGCCAGACAGTGATGATGATAGGGAGGCAGCTAGAATATCAGCCCAACTAATGGATGATGAAACAAGTCTCCTACAGAATGACCGGAATGCTATCCTCATTCCGGTCAACATAAGAAAAACTATAACTTTAAAACTTATAGAAAACGGACTGACATCACGAGGTGGTACAGTCATTTTCGTGATAGAGGCACACGAATATCGGCAGACAGAGGTATTCTATTCATGGATAAACTTACCAGCGGCAAACGCTACAGCACACGAATTCCACTATTACAAAATAGAGGAACCTCCGGATGAATACACTCCTTTCGAGGATGTGGAAATCCCACTAAATTACCAAGAGCACCTGCTCTGGTTTAAAGGCGCCCTAAAAACATACTGATCACTAAGGGTGGGCGTAAAATCCGTTTCGCGGGCGAATTTGCGGATTTTCCGCGATTTCGCGATCCGCGAATCTCGCGAAATCGCGGTAAAATCCGCGAATCAGCGGGGACGAATTTTCAGCCAAGCAAGGGTTACAGCAGCAGGTGCAAAAGTTGAACCTAATTTCTTTGTAACCTTTTATAAAAGGGTTACAAACAAATTAACTTCAACTTGGACACCTGCTGCTAATTGCTTCCTGGCGCCTCGTTGCCTACTTGCAACTATTCTCTGACCCTGCTCTGACCCTTGAAGCAGGGTCAGAGAATAGTTACAAGTAGGCAACGAGGCACCTGTCCAAGGAATTAAACCTCACCAGGAAGCACTTACAGATATAAAAAACAGGAAGAAGGGAGAGGATGGCAAATACACCCATTTTGAGTTGTCAGGAGGGGTTAAACTAAAAGAGACCTTTACAGCACAATTTTCATATGCATTTTGCTAAAAATAAAAAGCTGTATGTTTTGTAGGGGCAACTCAGGAATCTGGCGCTTCAGAGATCCGGCCTCTCTTTCTTTCTCTCGTTCTCTCTCTCCCTCTCTCTTCTATCTATCTATCTATCTATCTATCTATCTATCTATCTATCTATCTATCTATCTATCTATCTATCTATCTATCTATCTATCTATCTATCTATCTATCTATCTATCTATCTCTCTCTCGCTCTCCCATAAACGACTGCATGGGTAACTTCGCTATGCAAGCGGCTCGCGAAGACGCAAAAAGCCCTGCGAACACGCAAAAAACCCAGTGAACACGCAAAAAACCCCACGAACACGCAAAAAAACAAAAATCCGCAAATTCGCACAAATTCACAAATTTTGCGGATCGCGAATTCTCAAATCCGCAACTTCGTGGATCGCGAATTCGCTAAATTCGCCCATGCTTACTGATCACATCACCAGGCTTGGTCCAATAGGTAGACCAGGAGCACCGTGGCCGGTTCTAGCCAGCTACACACCACATCCAGACATAGAAAAAATGTCAGACAAAGAACTTTTAGCACAGCTAAAATTACTAATTAAAATTCTCAGACAATGCTAGACAGCGCAGCAGAAGTGAGCATAGCTCGCAAGATCCTGATGAATCATCTGGAGACAGTGGACACAAATGAATACATTCAAGTGGAAACTGCAGATACCAGAGTTAGCGAACCTCATAAAATATACGAAACAACATTGCGTATAGAGGGAGATAAGACTAGGAAAATAAGGGGTCTATTTTGGAATAACCTCTCAAAAGGCTATGACATCCTATTAGCTGAGAAAGACTGGCCACCAGAGTTTGTCAGGGAGTGCCCTCATGGTGAAGAAATGATTATGCCTGCCTTCTCAAATCATATTCCAATTCACAGAAAATATATATATGCAAGAAAATGGGCATTAGCTCAAGCACCTGCATTATATAAGAATCATTTAGCACAAAATCCAGTTAAAATGTCAACCTACTGCACAAAGACAGTACCCAATTAAACAAGAAGCTAAAAAACAGGTCAGGGAGATTTTAGATCAACTTGAATACCAAGGGGTGATTGAAACATGCACCTCTCAAATGAACAATCCTTTGTTTCCTGTCTCCAAACCAGACGATTCATATCATCTAGTCTTGGACTACAGACACCTTAACTCATGTTGCAAAACATTTGCGGTACAAAATTCGCACAGTGCGGCACTAATGAATAACATAGTTCGCAAAAAATAAAAAACAACATTAGACATTTCTTATGGATTCTTTTGTCAAAATATTGCACCGGAAAGCAGGTACAGCTTTCTCAATAATGGGGTCACAGAAAAATTTCTGTAGACTCCCACAGGGATTCAAGTATAGCCCAGGATTATTCTCAGCCAGAGTAACAGAGTTACTACAAATGTATGATGATGACGAGGCCTTATCTTCTGTCAATGACATCTATCTCACAGACCACGACTTGGATACTCACTTGAAAAGAGTGAACACCATAATACTTGGGTTCGCAGCAGAGGGTTACAAACTCAACTTTAAAAAGTCACGAATTGCCCCCATCTAACGGTCCTGTTTTTAGGATACGAATTATCAAGTGAAGGCAAAAGCCTAGCAGACAACTTCTTAGAGAAGTGCGCTGTACTCCAAGCACCAAAAACGCTGAAGAACTTACAATCGATTCTAGGCTTCCTGAATTTCGGAAGAACTTACATTCTAAATTATGCAGAGAGGGTTAAACCTCTCTACAAATTAATGAAACCTGATTTTAAACCAATCAACTGGACTCAGAAACACACAGAAATTTTGAGATCATTGCAAACAGACATGTTAGCTAAAACAAAATTAGAAACTCGTGATAATACACGCAACCTTGTAATCCGGGTCATCCCAGGAAGATGCGGATTCACGTACCTGACCTCTAATGAGGGAGAAACTGTACCAATAGCTTACAAATCACATTTGTACACAAAAGCAGAAAAAAACATTCAGTCTTACAGAAAATACTATTAAGGCAGTTCAAACTGCTGTAGCAAGAGAACGAGCCCAAGCACAAGGCAAAGGAATAACTGTTTTCACAGCAGAATCAGCCTTCGAGGCGTTATTCAGCCCAGTAAATCTAAAAACAGTGGCACTAGATCCAAAATGGATACAGTTGGAAAATTCTCTTGATACAGAAAAAGTGACATACTATTATGTCTCGAACATGAAAAAACTGAATGATTTGAAATATGAAGAAGAATATCCTCTGCCAATCGAAATTCTGCCTCTCCAACAGTACTCTTGTATGATCTACACAGACAGATTTATACAACATTACGATGTGGATAAAAAATCCTATAATGCAGCGTGCGCGATTGTTAAAGGTCGCTGGCTGTGTGGTAAATTCAGACAAAAAATAACAAAAACTGAATCACTGAGAAACTGTTCGGCTCGGCGAGCTGAAATCAGATCTTTAAAGATGGTGCTTGAAAATGCCGATCGTGAATTCCCGACACTAATAGTGTGCGATTCGCTTTTCTGCGTAAAATCTTACAATAATGACTTGCAGAGCTGGGTTCAAAGCAATTACAAAGATGACACAGGTGCCACTATCAAGCATAAAGTGCTTTGGGAACAAATAGTTCTTTTACAGAAAGAACTACAAAAGACTCACGTGATACACACACCTAGTCATCAACGTGATGGCGTTCACGTTGCAGGGAATTCATTGGCTAATACAACCACAGCGGAAGCACCTCAACGGGCTTCCGTAGCCACCAAAAAGCGTTCAGAAAAATACATAGACGGGGAAACAATGCTGGCGGTAAAAACGTCTTCAAAAGGCAACTGTGCAGCACTACCCGTGAACTATCCACTCAATTATACATACGTAATTGACGCAAACTCCGTTCCTTTTGCTCGAATCCCTGGAGTGGGGAATAGGGTGATTCCAAACACGAACCGGAGAGTCTTATTAATAGCGGACGCACATATGGGTGATGGTCCAAGGCACAACCAGATTAAGGAATCTCTGACAGAATTACAATCAGAATACTGGTGGCCGGGGATGAGCCTACAACATTACAAATTTGTAAAGAGCTGTCCAAACTGCAACAGAGATCGCAGCGGTGAACCGACCGGAGTAATGCCATGGCCATTCTTATAGTTAAAATAAGGCTATCTATACGTAAAAACCAGCGTCCCATTAAATTCCTTTTTAAGACAAAACACACATAAAAAATGGAGAACACAAGCGCTCGGCTGACGCCAGAACTGTTATAAAAGATTTGCGAGTCTTTATCGGCACATACGCAATTGCCATGCTTCATTCTGACCAGGGTCCTGCTTTTAGCTCTCGAGCTTATAAGGAGGCCATGACCAGTATGGGCATTGGGTTGCGGTACTCTTGTCCCTTCCATCCTGAGGGAAGCGGGATTGTGGAAAGAAAAAACCGAGACATAAAGCAATCTATAACGGCAAAGGTATTAGGTTCGGGTGATGGGTGGGTCCAGCATTTAACAAGTGTCCAACATAGTCTTAATAATCTGCCAAGAAATTCTCTAAAAGGTTTCAGCCCGTACGAACTATTGTTCGGAACTAGAATCTATGTTCAGGATTTAGATAGTCAAGCTTAATTTGTAGAAGATAAGAAAAAATGCTTTGACATCAAAGATCGTTTGGCTGTTTTACAGGACTTAAATGAAACAAGAAAAGCCCTGAGCAACACAAAGCTAAAACAACAGCCAACAACCACTGAAGACACACCACCTGTCCCAGCAAGACCTGTCTGGATTCCAAAGATTGGGGATCTGGTCAGAGAAAAGATCGTGGTTAAGAAGGAATTTGGGCCTTCTTACAGAAAAGCAGTACCTGTCTTAGCAGTCAACGGAACAAGATCAGTTGTACTACCGCCCCTTGCTGGAAAAAAGGAGAACCGAGTTGTATCCATCGACCTGGTAAAACCACAATCATGTGGCCAATAATAAATAGTAGGCCCAGTGGACTCCCAAGAAATAGCAGAATACCAAAATTTGCTACTATCCAAGAGGTTCAAACTGAGAGACTAATCACATTTGATAAACCTGCAGTGAATAAAAAAGGACTAGGCAACAATGCCATGGAAATTGTGCCTCTTGAAACCCAAATTGAAACAGTTCGTCAAGAAACACCAATCTACAATGAGGTAGCATCAGAATGTGCTGATAAAAGGCAAATTGAAAAAACAATCCCAACAATTGACAGAACTGCATCTGGCTACTTCATCAATTTCGATAACTTTTCTGAAGATCAAAGCGACCCTGAAGTAACGCCAGCAACAAAAAGCTTTAAAGACAAAGCAACAGAACTCTTTCATCAACTCAAAGAAACCTATCTGATTTCTCCATGGATTACATTTTGGATTGTGCTAGGTGTACTTCTCCTCCTGACCTGGCTCATCATGGTACTTTGTTTGGGAAAATTCATTGAGGGAAAATACAGTACAATGAACACAGCAAGTCAGAACATCAACTTAGTTCTGAAGCCACACAAGTCATCTCACATCGAGAAAAGAGAACTGTCATCAGTGAATGTCACAGCCATTCCAATACCCGGCGGGGTAGTTTGGGACAAAACAGATTACGAAATATATGGACCGGTCGAATTCTTGAAATATCCTCATCAGTTTAAGGTTTCATTAAGTGACTTTGTAAAACCAAGTACATTCTCTGATGATCGGGACTTTGAAAGCATAAATAATATGATGTCAGATCTAGTAATGTCAGCAAAATTTACAGAACATGATTATTTACAGGGTTCATCGAACTATGAACAGATGTATTGCTACAGCCACTATGCACATCACTATTTGCATAAATCTGCTCAACCTAGAAATGTTTTTAAATATAATCAATGGGAGCATTGTGCAACTCCACCTAAAAGCAGTTCGAATACATTTTATGAGAAATTTCCATACCTCAGGGTTTAACACAAGTAATGCTGAAACATTCTATTACAAACTGTTAAATAAAACAGGGACAAAAAACATGCTGACAAATACCAAACTGATTTATTCTGAAACATTTAATGAAAAAATTATTACATTTGGTTTTGATTTCTGGAATAATAACATTGAAACAAAAAACCATCTGGGGTACAAAGGAATGGCAGGTCCAAGGATTAGAAGCTTTATTTCGTGCCTGCATGATCCCAGAACAAATAATGTTCTTGAATGACACCATTCAACAGACTACTTGTCTTGGCCTAGCCAATATCAAGGACTTAAATAAACCGTCTATTCCAAAGCCAATATCTGATAATACAACCACAGATATTGAGATAGACGTATCCAGAATTTTACACCGAAACAGAACACATCCTGATTGGAAAAAGTGGTTGATCTGGCCAACAGACACAAATAACTGTCAAGATAGATTCCTGAACAAAATACAGGGGTTAAAAATGACCAGACCAGACCCTAAATACTCCCAGAGACAACATCCAGGGATAGTAACAACATACAGTGTAGGAAAATTATGCCTTGAATGGCTACAGACATCCACACTGGCAGAAATTAAGCAACAGTTGACTTTACTTAAAGACGGTGCTGACTTGCGTGATTTCATAATGGGACCACGCAAACAGCGTCAAAAACGCTTCATAGCGGCCAGTATATACGCTGCTTGCAACGAGGCTTGAAAAGTGACTCGAATTGAGACAGCAGAGAAAATACGAGAGATTGATCGTATTAATTTGGAAAAATCGCTTTCTGTTGTGGACAATGGGTTAATGACTCTGTCCTCCAGAATATATTCATTGGACAGTATTGTATCGTCTGCTATAGATATAATAGATCAGGACTTACTAATGTTACAACATGGTCAGTCCCAATTACGTTCTATTGTACAGCTAGGCTGGACGTTGCAAAACCTGCGTTCAGGCTATGTGCCATGGCGTTTAATCAACACAACGTCGTTATTTTCTATCTTTAACCTTATTGATAAACAAATCAGTTTGGCACAGAAAGGAGCAGACTATACGATTCTGAGCATTGAAAAACTTGAGAGATTACCATTGACAATGTCAGAAAGACCTGTCATTGAATGGATAATACACGGAATTATCACAATTCCTATAACAACTTTCCAATTTAAAAATTGCCAAGAGTATATACCAGCAGGCCAGTATGAAAGGTTGGGTAAAGGGTACATTAAGTCATCATGGAAATTACCTTATACACACACATGTTATAGTGACAAAAACAAGAGTGTATTTCTTAGTGGTAATGATTGTAGACGTTCACTAAGCGGTATACTCCTGTGCCAAGGAATTAATTTACATGGGGCCTGTGAGGGGACTTCAAATAACCTTTCATGCCACCAGCACGGCACACCTGCAACACAGATAGAGCCATTCTTTAGACAACTTTCTAACGGGAGTTACGTTCTAATAACGGACCACAGCTGTTGTGGCATAGTGCCAGGGAAAGCATATCTCGTAAGCGTTAGTTCCATGGTCACTTGCTGTATGCAAGCATTGTATCCAAACGGCCCTGAAGACTCAGAGGCGACGATTTGGCTTCCGTTGAATATCTCTTCTATACGAATTGATACTTTAAGCAGGATGAAGTCAGTGCTTTTATAGACAACAGTGCCCATCACGTCATCGAAAGAGACGTATGATCTCCAAGTTGCAAGGACAACAGCAGAGATACATGCGCTTTTATCAACAAATTGCCCCGTGCATTTCGTGGAAATGCTAAGCCAAATACTAAATATGTCAGATGCCAGTGGTATCGCACATGTATTTAAGACAATTTTTTCGGGACTGTTAACACCCTTCGAAGCAGTCCTGGGCATCTTTCCCAATTTTGTCCATTCCGTTTTTAGTGGCCTACCACTAGTTTTGGGTCTCGTAGCAGGAATTCTATTTTTGACTCTTCTGCTCCGATATGGCAAGCCAAAACGCAGACATGACTCCAGCAACGATGGAAGAAACGATCCTAGCTATACGCTATCGGGACCGCATAACTAAAGTCCTTGGATTAGCCTTGCTAAAGGATCTGAATATGACCTGGTTTCTTTCATTCAGACCTATATGGCAGAAATGCATCTTACCTGTGCTTCGATGTATGCTATGCGAAGAAGATTGCGTGTTAGACACCTGTCTTACACTACGATCAGCAGTGCCAATGGATGTCAATACTTTGCTAAGTCCTGTAACGGCTCATGCATCGTGTTGTCCCCAGCGGTTACCAATCCTGATGACGGTATTCGTTGAGACTTCTCCACTACAGTTAGGTGGTGGCAGTGAAGCAAGAAATGAGAGCAACATCACCCAGGTACGACCTTCTGTGAGCATTGCTGATCCCGACACCGATGATAGCAATCATTCTCACGACTGCCCAGTTACAGCATTAACATCCTTGGTCGAACTTTCACCTGAAGCTGTAGACTGTTTTTTTGCACATCTATCTGAAGTCATGTTCTCCCCTGAACCAAAAGAATAACTTTTAAGCAAACCGGCACACAGTGTTCCCCTGAACTCTGAATTCGGCTTTGATAAACAAAAGCTACTGAAAACTTTTGGAACTATTTTTTCCCCTCAAAACAAAATTATTTTTTTCCAAAATTCCAAAATATTTACCTTTTTTTTGGAACATGTACTCTGCTTACAGTAGAACTATTCATAAATAACAGAGCTTCTATTTTTAGTAATTCTAGAGACAAAATATTACCTCAGCCTCTAACACACTCACAAGAAATTTCATTTATATGTGATGAAATAGTCTCGACCTTCTTTTCTGTAATTAAGAGACATTTCATGTGTAATTTTCGCAAATAATTCAGCTGAATATATATGCATTTTTTTAATGATTACACTGCTTAAAAAACGTACAGTACCAATAATATTTCATGTATTTCACGGACTCCATTTCGAATGCAAAAATGTATTTTGGGGTGGGATGGAATACACATGCACGTTAACATGTTTACTATTGCTTAGTTTTAAGTACATTATGGACATAAAATCGTGGAGTGGGTGATGTGTTTTATCTAGGAACCCGATTTAATCGATCTCCACAGGACACCCTTCATTTTGTGCTTTTGTGTCCTTTTTACAAGATGCCTAGACGCAAATTTCTGGTAGACATCCTAAAACCGGCGAAGTTCCGTCATGCTAAAGCTGCTCTGCTCTTTTTACAAACAGCAAATTGATGTGTTTTATCTAGGAACCCGATTCAACATTGTGACTTTATGCCCCTGTATGGCTATAATCAATAATATCCCTATAATGGCATAAGGATCAGATCCATATTTCAGTAAATCGCCTTTGCAGCCCAAGGCATGGCAGAAGCTACTTCCTTAGATTCCTAGAAAGCACAACGAGTTATTTCAACACACCAAACCTCCAGCAACCTGGGAAATCCCCGCTTGCTTTGTTTTGATTTGTAATAGAACTCCTGCGAGCACTGTAAGAACGGCCAGTTCTTAGTGACACCTTATGTCCAAATCTTACGTCAAACTCGGCACCTTTCAGGTATAAATATACCAACGTTGCCTTAAGCAAACACACGGTGGTGGTTTTGGAGCAGAGCAGCTAATCTACTTTCCGAGAGCCCAGCAGACGCGAGAAGCCCACGGACGCTGCCCCTCCTCTTTGGCACGCTGAGAAAGACGCTATCTTTTCTCCTGCCGAGAAAATCCAGCTCCGGCGTTTCCAGCCTACCCTTGCGGGTGACTGGGATATCGAGTCCTTAGAGAGAGATACCAGACCTCCTACATTCTATTCCCAAGGTGCAGTGCTGACTAAACCCTTAGAGAGAATTCTTGAACAGATCCTTGGCAACAAACCTACTTAACTGAAACTGCTACTTACTTACTCCTTCCCAAGTATTAGGCTTAGGTCAGGTACACCGGGGTAGGCGTAGTTTAGAAGCACCAGTTGAGGACGTTAGCCTATGTATATATGTATGTATATATTTTATCCATTTTAAAGTGTCTTATGGCTAAGAAACCATATCAATGCTTTTACAGTATTATTTTATAATACTCCTTTTACTGTACGTACTTTACTTTATATTAAGTATTGCAATTGTGGCAATTCATTTCTCTTGCATGAGAAGGAAGACTGCTCAATAAATAATACCTTTTATTGAAAACGCCTGTCTCTCTATTTCTCTGCACTCTGGTGAAACTAAGAACGCACATCTGACTGAGTGAAATAGCTGTCTATTGTTTTCACGACTCTAGAGATTTACTCTTATTTTGAGGGAGCAAAGTTGTCATGTTTATGCGGTTGTCGGAAGCTGAATCCCTTCCTGTCTGAGCCAGGGAAGCTGATCACTTCCTATTCAGTCAAGAAAGTTTCCAGTGACCTCTGAGCTAGCTGGCACAAACCTAAATTAAGTCTCTCATAGTCAGTAGAGACCTAGATGACCTCAGTCCTACGTCTACACTGCTGTTTATGTTATTCCAATGCGCAGGGCCTAAGGGAAAATAGGAACTACACTACAAAATGACATGCGTACATTATGCTGTATTATGAATTTTATTAAAGTCTCGGTGAGGCTAAGAAATACAAGAGGACAGGGTTAATTAATGGTCCCAGATAAAATCCTTTTTTAGCCTTTTAATTCTTATCGGCAAATTTAGATGGAGTTCAGACATGTTATTTAATTGTATTTTTAACTGTAAATATGTACTTTTATGATGTTTTTTTAATCATCGAATAATGATTTACTGAACTGAACTGTCATTTCTTAGAATTTGTTTTTATAAGCAAACAGTCAAAGAGAATCTTTCCAATCACTTCCATTGTTCATAAGACAGAGCCAACACGTGGTTCGCCATGTTACTTACTTTTTTCAGATGTCTTGAACTTGCAAAATATATTGTTTGCCGATAGATAATGTCACAATGGGTCAAGTCTATGAAACTGTAGAAATTAATTTTAGGTTGCCCCGATTCACCGGATCCCCACTGGGCTTGAATTGTAAATATGCTTATGGGGAATCAGTTCTATCTACATTTGTGCTAAATTGAGGTGATTGGATCAACATCTCAAATGGAAAATATATGGTGTTTTTTGTGAATATTAGGAGTCTGAAATGGGTCTTGAATAGTGATCATAAGTTGTTCACACAGGTCCTGGTTACAGTGAGATTTAGTATTAATAGTGTCAGTGCTTAATTTGAGCTGGTGGTTTCCAGTGCTTGGCACCAGCACTAATTGCCAGAACCTGCACTTATAACAGCCAGCTGCCACATGGTGGTGCTGCTTGTGTAATTTAAAGATGAGAAGCAAAACAGTTGTTTGATTATTCAATATACATTAAAACCAACTAATACCTGCCACTCAAGCCATTGTTCAAGCGTTAGCGGCCTAGAACAGTCTGAAAGTCACACTGTAGCAGTGTGATGGTTACTAGTTGTGTAAGTACCAGTGGCCACGTGTGATGCAAACTGCATTGGCCTGCAGAAGAGGGCCTGGCACATATATATATTTATTTTTTAACAAATAAAGCACTGACGGTGTCTAAATGTTTGAAACCTAGATCTCCACTCGTTTGCACAGCTTTACTACACTCTATATGACTCCCAAGTAATAGTTGTAGAGCTCACAAAGAAATGACAATGGGTTTATCCTTGCACAAGAGTGGAGTAAAAGTGGGGATTCTATTTGTGTGAGCACATGAAACAACATGTGATGTTGGCCTCGGCCTGAAGAGTGGAGTTTGTTCTAAAATGGCCGACCATGAATCCCTGAGAGGCTAGGCTTGAGCCAATGAGTCTTCAGTAATGTTGACACGCCCACCTTCAATGCTTCCTGGCATTCCACTGAATTGTCAAACAATGGCAGCTGAAAATAAAATGAATGATGCTCTTTGTCATATTTGTTTAGAAAAGCTGTGGCTATTTGGAAGCAATCCCTCCCCCATCAGATTTCTAAAATGGAAAGACAGAGGAATTGGGCAGGTGGAGCAAGAGGGTCAAAACGTGCTGAAAAAGAGCTTACCAGAAAAATATATATATATTTATCCGTCCAAAGTGCCTGCCATTCAGAGAAGAGCTATTAGCTGCAAACTGTAAATAAACAAGCTGCTCCCGCGTTTGTGCCCGCACGCACACACAGACACAGAAGCACACACAAGCAGCAGGGCTTAGCCAAAGGTAGAAGCGGCACAAGGTGCCTTGATTCCCACTTACACGAGAAAGTGGCCTAAAAGTACAGAACAGCATGTTCCAGTCAGGAAACAACGACGACGATTGATTGCATAAGAGCTGGAGCAGATATTTCGAGCTGCGGTTTTGTGTATGTACTACAGTCACCGCAATTAAACAACATGCAGGCCTGTTCAGAGGGCTGTGTGCGATAGGGGCCAGGCGGCAATAAGACTCATCTGTTTTGTTCATTGTGAGACTGACGTCTCATCTATGAAGCATTTACACTGATAACTGATGGCTCCCTAGGGGGGAATGCGAAAGGAAGGACTCCAGGGGCAGGTTCACATAAGGTAAGCATGTGAGAAGGGCTAATTTAAGGCCTGGTCTCTGCCATGGTTTTGAACTGATGATGCCCTAAATAGTTTAAGAGCTGTAGTAGCGGCATATCACCGCCTTTGGTAATGCTAAATGATTATTTTCGCTATAGATCTATTTAATTTTTCTTTTCTTATTCACTTTTACTGTTTGTTCCCTTCCTGAAATGTGTAACTCCTATCTGGCTCCTGATGTTGCATTATGAAAGTGAAAGCTGTGAATATCTTTCGCATTTCCTCCTTCTTTCAGTCACAAGCTGCTAATAAGTGACCACTTACACAAATATTGACCTGTTTGCTGCTGCTCAAGGAATAACAATCACTCTGAAAGGGCTTAGGGCAGATATACAAAGCAGTTTTTTGGTAACAGACGCTCTGATTAGTAGTTTGAGGCCGAAGAAATGTTTAAGTAATGTATTAAATCCAATTTAGGAGTCAGTAACGTTTTACAGACTTGTAAAAATCAGTATAGAAATGGATAAGGAATTGCATTTTGGAAGTGAGGTGTTGTGGTGTCTCTTACAAATAGTGAGTGCTATTCGTACCTAGGACCATAATCGTAGCCCATTGAAAAGTAGCCAACGCCCAAGATGAGTTGTTAACCCACTCACAAAATAGAATGGGTCCCTTGAGGACACTTTCCTCTTTCTGAATGTCAAGGAAAGTTTGTTGGGAGTAGGCAGTATTCCACTAGGTCCATTGTGAACCCTAAAACAAACAAACATTTTTTTTTTTTTTTTTTTAACAAAGCCCGGTTTCCTTTAAGGAAAATGGGCAGTATTATAAAAAAGAAAAAGCTTAACTTACTGAAAGGAGATCAGTAGTGGCCGGCAGGGATCAAGCGAGGCAGAGCGGCTCTGGTGGGGGAGGGGTGTAAAAAAAAAATAGAAGAAAAAAATGTACCTCCTCGCTGCTCTCTCGCTCTTTCCCATGTTGTCGCAGTCTCTCCTCTCCTGGGCCGGAACAGGAAGCAGCCAGGCTCCTTCTCCTTAGCCAATCACAACAGCTCAGCCAGGGAAGGGGGGTCTGGGCAAGCCGTAATGCAGCCTGCACGGAGAACATGCGAAGTGCGCATGACTCTTTGACTAGCTCGAGAATGCCGGTCAAAGCGTCATGCCCTCTTGGAGTGGGCAAACCACTCCCCCCTTGCCCTGCTCTCTGAGCAGAGCAGCCCGCCCGCCCTGCGAAGCTGCACAGCAGCCAGCAGCAAAAAAATACAATGATAATAACCTTGAGTAGTTATCATTGTATTTGTTCTTTATTTCACTGCTTTGCAGCAGTGGAGCGGCGCTCCTCTGCCTTAGTGGAGGAGCTGCCACTGAAGTAGATCACAGACATTCACCGTAGCCCAGTAAGAGCAGAAACTGTCTGCGCAGCCGCACTGCCCGTTCATGCGAAGGGCGGCCAGGCCCACCCTATGTGTGTCTGTGAGTGACACACTTGGGTGAATTAGCAACACTCTAACCTGCCTGAGCCTAGAGCGAGCTGACCTATTCTCCAAGCCAGATGGCAGCGCGGACCGGACTGCCCGCTTTGCTAGTAATTTAGCAGTGCTCCAGCTTCTTTACAGCCCAGGAGTCGCAATAATAAATGCGTGACTTTCTATTTGAGTGCGGTGATGCAAGCCACCACACTGAAATGCGTCAGACTAATGCATGATGTGTGATACTTGGCAGGTCTAACATGGTGGTCTGCTGACCCCAGCAGATCTGCATCCTGTGATGGCATCCAATCGTAGTGAGTCAAAATTTACAACCTAACTTATTAAATATATGAGGTAGGTTGAATTCTGACCCACTATGATTTGGATTTTTAAGAACCAACCTATTAGCACATGGGCCATTCTTAAAAATCTTTGCTGGTTGCAAAAATACTGGTCACAATTTGCGACCAGTAATTTGAGACCATGCCAAGACCAGATAGGCAATTTATTCTAGGGGGTATCTCCATGGTGGCCTGGAGCAAGCTTAGGCTGGCTTTAAAAGCCCAGGGCTGCTCCAGGTTAACTGAAGCAAGCACAGTGATGCTTTGCGTGAGAGAGGAAGTGGAGGGGAAGGTAGCAAGAAAGCCATCAGAGAGGAAAAAGAAAGAGGAGAGAAAGCGAGTGAGAAGATGAATGAATTGAGAGATTGGGCAAGGAGATGAAGGGGGGGCTGGTTTGAACATTTTTGCAAGGGCAGCTTTTGGTTCCTTAGTCCGGCCTTTGATATTTGCACACTTGATCCTTAATTCAGTAAGGGAACAAATAAGCACAAATAAATATTTATTTGCACAACCAATACTAGAAGCGTGCATATTCTTTGCTTTTTTCAATCCACTCTCCATTATAAAATTCAACAACATTTTCCTTACCTTTGTCGTTTTAGGCAGTAAAAGGTGTGTGGTTTTCTTGGCACAAGACAAACTTGCAACTTGAACCAACAGTACACCTTTGTGATTTTAGAGTGAAGACTGAATCAAGCTAGAGCTTTAGAAACTCTTTCCATGATACAGCAATATACATTATACAGCAGTGTACAGTGTTTTAAAAGAACAATAAGTCATTAACTGCCCCAACATGCAGTGCTTCTGTCCAGATTTTTTTTGTATGATCCAGTCCAAGATGTCTTCATGATTAAGAGAGCAGTGTTAAGGCCAGATTTATAAAAGCTTTGCATCAGTTTTGTGTTACTTTTTTTTAGTCAAACCAAATACAAACTGATGTGTTGGTATTTACAATCCAGTGTAAATCGTGATTTACATTATATTGTAGCCAAAGCTGCACAATGGCCCGTCTTTGTTACTGTGCGTCAAAAGGGCATTCCATGGGTGGTGCACAGATGTTCCTATGCAGTCAAACATGGCTTTTGAAGCAAATCCTTATACACAAAGAACGGTAAACCGGGATTTGCACCAAAATCCTCTGCCTCCTTGAGGCAGGCACATCGAGGAGAAATGTTTTCATTCCTCCTTGCTTTTCCCTCTTTGCATGTGTGTTACATTCTACAGCACATATACAAAGAGGGAAACGCCTTAAAGCATAGTTTTTGTACTGGATGGGGCTTGTTCCTGTACAAAAATGTTGCTTGCCACAATGCAGACACTCTTGCACTATGACACATTGATGCCTGCATTGGCGCATGGCATTTAAAGCTGAGCAGTGCAGAGAGGGAGTAGAACCGAGTGGCACCTTAGTAGATATGGCACCGTTCTGCTCTCTACCGTGCATACAAAGCAGCGCTGCAACTCTCATTTCTTTGCTGCGTTGCATGATTTCGTATTAAACCTCGGCCCCAAGGTAGGAGCCCAGAGCAGACATGAAATATTAGTAATCAATGAATATTTGTAATCAATGCTTGTAAGGTGTATCTATAGAGCATTAGCATGCATATGTATTTAACAGTAGAAAATATTGTAGATAATATAAATGCTCACAAATTCATAGCATAGATACTGTGCATTTACCAGGATGAACATTGTTTCATCATTTGTTGTGATTATAACCTTTTCAAATAAAAGTTCTATTCTTGTCTGCCTCATATTACTTACATTTGCACAATCACACAGCACATTACTTGAAGTGTCTGCTTTCTTTTTGCATATAAGACATTTATTCGCATTTTGGGGGAACCCATGCCCCTAGTAAGGAACATATATGGGAGCAAAGATTTTGAAACGAATTGAAAGGGAACAAGTAATTGTTGAACTCAGGTCTAACAGTCCATTTAAAGTTTTATGTGAGTGAAAAACAGTGCACACATGAATAGAATGCCTTTGCTTTCTTGCAGTTAACTTTAGTGACCGGTTAGTCAACCTTTCCAAAGCTTTTTTTAAAAGAGGGATGGTTTAACAGGGGTGTTACATTATGCCCTCTCGTTATTTGTGCTTTTCTTGTGTATCTCTATTGTCCCCCTAAGAAGTAGAAGCAACTCTGAAACTATAATACAAATAACATGGCATCAAGTAATTTAATATAGTGAATGTGTCAGACTCCCAAAGGCTTGCATGTCGGTTCAGAGTTGATTCTATATCAGGTGGGGACTGTTCCAGTCAGACTTCTATCATTCACGGTGGACGCCATCTTACCTCTCCTGTCCCTTCTCATCCTCCCCCTTTGGTAATTTACCTTTGCTTTTTCATTTCTCTCACATTCACCATGACTATTTGTTGCTGGCGAGGAAAGGCCTAAAGGACTCACTCCTAGGCATTGGCTCTCCTCTGCAACCCATGTGTCAGCTCACTCTGAACCAAAAAACAGCTGTTCAGTGGTAGGACTGAAGGATGAAGTTGGGTGAAACCATAATAGAGCTTTATCTCAGATATTGAGTCATCGTGGTCTGACCCCATTATCCCGCAAGCTCTGAAAGACTGAGTTACCAGCCTTGATCACATTTCAAGTAATGCTCCGGTTACTTACTGGTAATCTTCATTACTCTGAGTCCTGGTCTGTTTTTAGGTTTCGCCTAAGTGAAAGCTGCGCACGCAGCTTTTCACGAAGGTGAAAACCTAATGAGAATAGTATGTGGCTTGGGAATCCGCCCTCTCTTCCATTGGCCAGCTCCATAAATGGAGGCTAGCCATTGGAACAGAGATCGGTCCGTCATGGCCGGACCAGATTCGTGGGCGTTCCCGCGATTTCTTTCCTCTCCACCCTCCACACTGAAGTAGTGTGGCTCACTGGTTAGAGGCGGCAGACCGGAGAGCAGAGGACGGCCCGGGACCAGGGTTCGATTCCCAGCGCGGCAGGTTTCTGGACCAGGGTCAGCGGACTCGATAATTCTCTCGCCTCGGTGCCCACTCTGATCAGCGATCACACTCGGCAACTCTGGGCATTAGCTTGCCACATCTTCACTAACGGCCCCACCAGACCGCCGGGGATGCCTGGTCTCACCCTGGAGATACCCATTAAGGGACCATCCCTCAGGGAAGCCAGGAAGGGTTTCGCAGCGGTCGAAGCGCCTTGGGACCCTACGGGTAAGTAGTGCGCTATATAAATGCCTATACATACATACATACATACATATACATACATACATACATACATTTTCGCATCGTCATCGCGTCCGTGGGCGGGGTTTATTTTTTGTTGTTATCCAGGTTTGTTTTGGCCATTCTGCGTCCGACCGCCAACGGAGGAAGCCTTCCCGACCCCCCTCCTGCTGGTCGTTCCCCCCCCCCCCCCCCCCCCCCCCCCCCCTGTCCGTGTGCTTCATGTTTTTCCTGCGGCCAGGAGGATCAATACAGACGGAGCCTGAAGGGCTCTCAGAGCGCACATTACCGTGTATTCTACTGGCCCTGGCCGCCTGCATCGAATGCCACTGGCTGCACAGTTTGCAAGGCCACTTGTCTGCACTGAGAGGAACGTACATCACTCATACAGCAGCGAGAAGCCGGAGAGATGTGGAGGGGCTTGAGGAAGGGAGCTCAAAGGTTAATGACGCTTCATTTAACACGGAAGATGCTGTAAATCGGCAGAATGGTTTCTGCCACCACAGCTAACTGGCCTCACTTAGGTGAGATTTGTCCGAGGAATAAGGCAACAAAGTTCTGGTTTTCCTGACCCAAGGCGATGCGGCCTAAAACTCGAGCTCTTCAAATCGTCAAGGATGAGTTCCCGCTGGGTATGAGGGTGCAGTACAGAGGGAAGAACGTGGTGTTCACACCCGCAAGAAGCCAGGGCATTTACAGGCTGGGGGTATTATCCGACACTGGGTTGCGGAAAAACGAGGCATTTGAAGTACGGTTTGAGAATTCGGACCGTTCTCCGGGGTGGAAGGTCTCTCTGACACTGAATAATTAACTGGGGTGGTGGATGTTTTTTCTCCACCTCCCCTTTCTTTCCCCTATCTTCCACTCCTTTAGTGTTTCCTTTTAATAAGAGTTTAAAAATATGCCATCAGTGTGCTATGGCAGTCTCCTTCCAGTGTGTAATTCTGAGATACTTTTTGTCTTCCTTTTAGTCTTAAAGGGCTTTGTTCTCGAAATCCTGGCTTGGTGGAAATGGCTTTATTGACCCTTATGTAGTCCGTGTCCAATAGAAATGCTTTCAACCTAATTGAAAACCCATTATTCATAACTTAAAGTAATATGCTTTGCTCTGTCACTTTGTTCTTATAATGAGGCGGCAAAGAGGGAGTTTGAAGGGATGGTCTGTGAATAGAAAGCCATATTTATGACTTTCCTTGAAGCCTAGCCTATCGCTGCGTGCGCATCTTCTCACCACAGAACTCGTCCCTGAGGCCTTGGGGTGTGAGACACACAATCTGTAGAAGAACACGTGCAACTTTTTCGCTTGGTGGCAACTAGATGTAAAGAGCAGCCGTGACCTCTCCATGACCCCTTCGGCGGTGGAGTTGTATCCTGTTTAATTTCTGTCTGTGTTGGTGGGTCACTGTCGCCCACTGGTACGTGCGGTGTTCTTTCCGCTAACTACTGTACCTGTTGGGTTCGATCTGTGCCCCCTGCAAGGGGGAGGGGGCATGTTTCCAAGTGCCTTACGTGGGCAGGCGCCCACGGGTACGGAGCAGTTGCACTTTGCCTTCTTAAAGGGAGAGTAGTAGCACTTCTCAGCGAGAGTGCAGTACTTTCAACGTGGGGTGTTAGCATTTCTCGGTAGAAAACTGTACTATATGGTCGTTAGCACCTGCACATTTAATTCTATTTAAATTTTAGGGACTGGTTAAGTTTCTCGTGTGCTGTGCAGCAGCATAGCTGAACTGAACAAGAGCCTGTGTGCTTTTTGGGTGTGTACACTTTACAGTGACATTGGTTGTTCAGGTGATGTTGTATTCCGCCTTCAGCTGTTCCTCTTAGGAGTGTGGGAAGGCAGGAACATGTGAGGTAAATAAAGCACCTAGTGTCACCTGCGGTTCACTGAAATGTGATCAGCCCTTTCACAGATTCCCCTCACCACACCACGTGGGCTAGAATGTAACCTCTAACCACATCTGCTTCTCCAAGGCATACATCCAGCTTACTTCGACCCACCACACTTTTGCCAAAGACCGCACTACCTTCTGACCTTAACTCCTCCTATTTTTCTCCAATAAACCACTTTCAGCCCTTCACCATTTCCTCGGGCCTACTTCTTTCCACATCTACTTCTCATGGCATCCGGTAAACTTCACATCTGTACACCTTAGCTTTTCCATGGCCTCCTTCCACTCTTCACTGACCTCCCCGGCGCTTCTGAATTGATCCACCTCTGAGTTTCGCTACCTCCACTTCTGTCTTCTTTCGTCAAACCTCTAGACTCCGTGGATTCACAAAGGAGCCCCATCTTCTGACCTCGGTCTACCTGGAACTTTTCAGGGGACACGCTTCAACACAACTTTCTGCGGTGGGTGGGGCGGAGGACTCCGTGCCCTAAGACGTGTGTTTATTCAGTAGTTCTTAATAAACAAGCGTCTTAAAGTGAAGATTATCTGAAGACCCAGAGAAGGTGTGGACTCATGTGCCGGCTGTTTGGTATAATAAGACTGTAACACAAATAATTATATCCCCTTAAGTGGCCTCGAGCAGAGTAAGCATAAGATGGGCACAGCTTGATTTTGGGAGGGGTGCAGGCGGGGCGGGGGAGAGGTTGAAGGGGGTGATGGTATTCTTCCACATAAACATTTTATTGAACTTCAGAACTTGTATTCTTCAAATAACAATGTGTATCATCTCCAGGGAGAGTCCTTTAGCTCTGTTTGCTTGGACAGCTGTTTAAGTTTTAAAGATCAGAGCTACGCAGCATCCTTTCACGCTCTTTTCACTACTGTGCTCACTAGTAAGAGGGGGAGTGATATCTCCAGAGTAGGTGAGGTACTATCCAGTGATGTCTTGAAGGGAGTGACTGAGTGAAGAGGTTTAGCGAAGGATAGTGCGAGGAAGACAGAAGGATTGCAGACTAATGGGGAGGGTACTGCTGGGGAGCTCACCAGGGAGAGGGTGTGCTGGGGAACTCACCAGGGGGAGGAATGTGAGGATGATGTGGAATTGGCAAGGAGTGTTGGATGAGAATTTTGAGAAACAAAGGTGTCTTAATTAAACTTGAGTGGCCAGTATGTTAGATTTGTTCTTATATAGCGCCTAATCACCAACAAGTCTCTTAGCGCTTTTCTTGAGAGAGGGCCAGGAAGCATTTGAGCTGTTGCATAACATCACAGGCAGGGGGGTAGACAGAGTGCAAGGCCTCCCTAAACAAGATAGTTTTAAGCTGTTTAATGAATGGTAGAAGTGCAGGTTCCTTTCTTAGATGATCCGGCAGTAGGTTTCATGATTGCTGGAGTAGGACGGAGAACGCTCTACCTCCTTTGGACACACTGTTGTATCGTGGGGGAACCAGCCGGCATGCCTCGGAAGATCGTAAAGTGCGACCCAGGATGTAATTCTCAAGGCGTTCTTTGATGTATAGTGGGGCTTGGCCTTGGATTGCTTTATGTGCAATGCAGAGGCCCTTGAATTTAGCCTTTTGCTTAATTGGGAGCTAGTGTAGCTTGCACAGCAATGGGGTGGCATGTGTCCTTCTCAGCAGCCTAAATCAATCTGGCTGCGTAGTTCAGTTTATAAGATACAGAGGGAGGCCAATGTATAGGGCGTTGCCATATTCTAGTCTGGAGATAATTGTGCTGATACAATAGTCTGTAGTGGGGCAGTTGAAAGAAGGGAAACAAGTTTTCGCAGTGGTCTCAGGTGGCCTGTGCATGTTCCGACCACTGTGGTGACCTGATTGGGCATTAAGATTGACTCGGAGCTCTCGATGGCCAAACTTTTCACAACGGGCACTGGTTTGGGTGTGGGGGGGTGGGAGAGGAAGTACACAGTTCTTGGGGCCAGAAACGATCGCTCTAGGGATTGTTTTTCGTGGGTATGACTAGGACTTTTGTTTTGTCTGGGTTTATTTTTAGGTTTCGCCTCGTCGAGAGAATAATATGTGCTTGGGAATCCGCCCCTCTGTTCCATTGGCTAGCTCCATAAATGGAGGCTAGCCGCTGGAACAGAAATTTGTCTGTCATGGCCAGATTCGTGGGCGTTCCCGTGATTTCTTCCCTCTCCGCCTCTCTGTGCGCGTCATCTCTGCGGTGGGCGGGTTGTTTTGTTTTTTTTTAAGGTTTGTTTTGTTCATTCCAGGCCGACCGCCGCCGGAAGAAGTCCAGGTGAGTGCCCGTTCCCGCCCCCCCTCCCGCTGACCGTGTGCCGTTCCCGCCACCCCCCTCCCGCTGTCCGTGCCTGACTTTCCCGCCCCCCCTCCCGCTGTCCGTGCCTATCCTGCCCCCCCCCCTTGTTGTTTTCCTCGATTGTTATAGAACTGGTTAGTCACTCTTTTGTTGACATTTCTTCCTTGTTTTATTATTGCCAACTATTACTTATCTACTTTCTTCATCTGAAGTGTAGTTGTTTTGCCTCGCCAATCTTTAATGTTTACAGAATCTTTGCTGCTTTTAGTCACTAGTTGTCTTTTCCGAAATTAATTTTTCAGTTGTCTTTCTTAAATACGCTGATATTCCCTTTCCGTTTGTCTGTTATCTCGGCATTGCTTTATTTTTGTTTTTAAAATGCTTTTGTTGTTGCAGTGAATCATTTTCTGTTTGTGTCATTTAGGGTGGGTCAGATGGGGTTCTAGGCGCCTCCAGGTCAGATTTTCACTTGGGTCGAAACCTTTGATTTACTGCTTTCTTTGTGGGGTTTTATTGGTGTTGTCGGCTGCACCGTCTTTTTCTTGTAATTATAATTCGGAAGAAGTAAAGTGAGCACGACCCCGAGTGCTGTGGAGTGGAGTGTGATGTCAAAGTTCAGGTCTGAAGGGCGGAGTCAAAGCTTTAACAGCAGCAATATTCAAAGTGCCGCTATTACTACTGAAGTGAAGTGCTGTGTCTTTGGGGTTGTAGGGTTGTGCGGCAATGTCCATTCAGTGCCGCCTGTAACCACCAGTGCAAAGTTCTCTGGAGGTCCCGGGTATATCCCTTCAAAGTGCCACCCGTAACTACCGCTGTAAAGTGCATGGGGCGGGGATAGTCATTGAAAGTGCAATGTAAAATGTTTCGTGGAGAGGGTCTGGATGTTGAGTGTGACCTGAAGCTTGTATTCCCTGCATAGCAGACAAGTGGTGTCCAAAGTCTCGCTGCAAGAACAGTTTTTTGTTGCAGGTTTATAAAGCATAAACTCGACCTGAAGGTATCGGAGCGCTTTACATGAGCACCAGCTACATTACACAGTCAAGGACACATTCATTTTTTGTAGCTACAGGGAGAGTGAGTGTTTTGCCCAGAATCACAGGACGCTGAGACTCCAACACGGTTCTTCAGATTCAAAGTCGACAGTTTTGGCCGTTAGGCTACCCCCCCCCCCCTAAAAAAAAATGAAGAGGGGAAATAAATAAGTGAAAGTGGAGCTGATAAAAAAGTTGGGGCGGTTAATCCTTAAATACATTCAGTAACCTATTAATAAATAGCAAAGTGCAGAAGGGTGTGATCTCGAAATGCCACGGGAACGTATAGGAGACTTTAGTCGAAAAAATGTCCTTTAAAGTGCAGTGGAAGAAAAGGGATTCCCTGCACTTCGGCTTCACACTATAAGCGTACCGAGTAATGTGTGCTAACGTGTTCATCCGAAGTGCAGCGGTGTTGTCTAGTATAGTATTTACGGTTGGAATGAGTTAAAGTGCAGGCGACATCTGTACACACAAAATGACCCGGGTATATGGATTTAAAGTCCAGTGATTGTGCACGAGCTTAAATTGAATTAGTGTGTGAATTTAAAGTGAAAATCAAATGAGGAATGTGCTTTGAACGTGCTGCAGGGTGTACGTTTAAATACGTTACTGAATAACGCGCAGCTGACATAGGAGCCCTTACGTGCAGAAGGGTGTATTCGAGTAAAGTGCTGTGAGAAGGGAGCTAGGTCCTCACCCAGAGGGACAGTGCGTCCATTTAAAGTGCAACAAATAATGTTTGAGGGTGCAGTATGTAAAGTGCAGCATGGGTGCATGATTTTCGAACGCAGCAGGCACCTCTTGTGCTCCGGTGATGTAGTAAAGTGCAATTGAGGAGTGCCGTGGGGGTGTACAGTGCAGCGAGGGAGTACAAGAGTGTACTCCGCATTTAGAGTACGCTGAGCGCGTACATTAATCGTGCAGCTAGCAGGGTTTTGTTTGCAGTGCAAGGGTGGTTGCTGACACGTCTCTGTAGGGCACATCAATTGTAGTAGTTGCAGGTCATCGGAAGAGGATACATTGCGACGATTTTGGACTACCATATTTGAGGAAGCCTCATCTATTGTTTGTTTTTCAGGTGTGGTGTGAACCAAGATCTTCTCGTTCTAGTAATATCATATATTTCGCTCTTACTTATAGGGCGTTCAGGCAGCCCTCTTCACCCATTGGTCTGCTGTTGTGCCATTCACACTTCTCTTCTGCTCCCTGCTTTGAACCCCCTGGCCCAGCCCACTTCAGACATTGGCTTACTGCATCCTGAGCGAGGGCAAAAGCAAACCCTGTCAAAATGAACACATCCACACACAAAGTAGCACCCCCTCAGGGGCCACTTTGACACTGTGTTTGTTTAGAGAAAAAATGTGTGTTTATATTTTTTTAAAATATTAGTGAAGGCCTGGCAACTTCCACGGCGGCGTTTTGTGCAATCAATGGCAATACAGAACAACTATTAACCAAACCCAAAGCCTGGAACCCAACGCTAGATGGATTGGCTTTGCTAATGTTTGCTTTCCTATGTTGCCCATTTTTTGCGAAGCTCCAGTTACACAGAAGTCCGAGAGAGATACTCTGCGCAGTTTCTAACCTTTTCTAAACCTCCAGGCTTGTCCTCAGTCTCCCTCTCTGTGCAGTGAGTCCCTCAAGACTTGTCCTCAGTCTCCCTCTGTGTGCAGTGAGTCCCCCCCCATGCTTGTCCTCTGTCTCCCTCTCTGTGCAGTGAGTCCCTCAAGACTTGTCCTCAGTCTCCCTCTGTGTGCAGTGAGTCCCTCCAGGCCTGTCCTCAGTCTCCCTCTGTGTGCAGTGAGTCCCTTCAGGCCTGTCCCCAGTCTCCCTCCCTGTCCAGGCCTGAAATGAGACTCCGCCTTTGTGCAGCTAGCTCATGCAAGTGGGTTCTAGCCTGCACCAAAATAACAGCTACAACTTTGTTTTGTTTTTTCTTGCCTTCTGCCTTTTGATTGTGCCTGTGCCTGTTCCCGCCCCCCCTCCCGCTGTCCGTGTGCCCGTTCCTGCCCCCCCTCCCGCTGTCCGTGTCTCCGGCCCCACTTGTAAATGCTTGTTTTATTTTTGCAGTATATTTCCTTGGGAAAGCACATGTCTGTAGTTGCATTTGGGGAATGAATCTCTGAAACTGAGATCTGTTTTGAATTTGGGAAGTACTTCTCTTAGAGACAACAGCATAGTGTGGGCTATGAGAGCTGTGTGGGCTGTGAGAGCTGTGAGAGCTGTGTGGGCTGTGAGAGCTGTGAGAGCTGTGAGAGCTGTGAGAGCTGTGTGGGCTGTGAGAGCTGTGTGGGCTGTGAGAGCTGTGTGGGCTGTGAGAGCTGTGAGAGCTGTGTGGGCTGTGAGAGCTGTGAGAGCTGTGTGGGCTGTGAGAGCTGTGTGGGCTGTGAGAGCTGTGTGGGCTGTGAGAGCTGTGAGAGCTGTGTGGGCTGTGAGAGCTGTGTGGGCTGTGAGAGCTGTGTGGGCTGTGAGAGCTGTGTGGTCTGTGAGAGCTGTATGGGCTGTGAGAGCTGTGAGAGCTGTGTGGGATGTGAGAGCTGTGTGGGCTGTGAGAGCTGTGTGGGCTGTGTGGGCTGTGTGAGCTGTGTGAGCTGTGTGGGCTGTGAGAGCTGTGTGGGCTGTGAGAGCTGTGTGGGCTGTGAGAGCTGTGTGGGCTGTGTGGGCTGTGTGAGCTGTGTGGGCTGTGAGAGCTGTGAGAGCTGAGAGAGCTGTGGGAGCTGTGTGGGCTGAGAGAGTTGTTGGCAATGTAAATAACAATGGCATTTATTTATAAGTAAAAAAAAAAAAAAGAAATGTCATGAGCAATGCCAATAGCTCTAACTTTTCCAAAGGCGAAACCATTGCATTGTAAATGCTTGTTTTGCTTTCTGACAGAAAGAAGAAGAAGAATCTCATGTGTAAGGACTGTATCCAGGAAGATGGATGACGATGTAATGGATATTGCATCACCATTCCCTCAGTGTTAGGTTTCTTTGCGTCTCTAACCGCAAGTTAAAGATGACAGCATTGCAGGTAAATCCCTAACAGCACCAGAATATACATACCTGTTGCAAAGGTATCTCTTTTGCCAATTGGGTAGATAGTATCGCTGCTGAAAGGTCTCTCTTGGTTTTGATCGATGGCCACTTGTACCGCCTTCAGATATAGCAGTTCATGCTTGAGCTTTTGGGGAAAACCAGGCCAGCGTTAGTTGTGACTCGCAGCTTAGTGGCATGAGTATGAAAGTCAGTAAAAACAATGGTCGGGATTAAAGAATTAAAGGCCATGGTGGAGAGAGTCTTCCAAAGCAGTTATCTGTTGAAAGTCATGGAACTGATCAACAGGATTGAACCTTTATGTAGTAGTAGACC
Source organism: Lissotriton vulgaris (assembly GCF_964263255.1). Lineage (NCBI taxonomy): Eukaryota > Metazoa > Chordata > Amphibia > Caudata > Salamandridae > Lissotriton > Lissotriton vulgaris. The sequence goes on along the minus strand of NC_141685.1, from coordinate 748,003,897 downwards.
TGCTTTGTCGTGAAGATAAACGGAGCCTTTGTTTTTTGCCCAGTCATTCCCCGGCTGGTAAATTTCACGTTTGTGCAAGATAACTTTATTTTTCCTGTGCTTTTTTTTAAATCCAGAAAGCAGTCGAGGATAGCCGTACATATTTAGTAAAAACAGTGAGTAGAAGCTATATTAATGCCACATGCCAGTCAAGGCCAGACTGGCTACCAGGTGTTTTGGCATGCTGCTGAGCTGGCGGCTGATGTCACTGCGGTGGGGGCTAATTTAGTTGATGGAGACCTGCATGCGCTTCGAAATAAACAAAGCAAAACAAATTTCGTTCAGCACACGCAGGTCCCCATCAACGAAATCAGCCCCCAGCTCGGCAGCATGCCAAAACGCCCGGTAGCCAGTCCGGCCCTGATGCCAGTTGCTTGGCACCTAAACAACCCCAATTCTACCTTTTATGTAACAGAAGGTTCTTTGTTCAATTGAGTGCACATCTGCCAAGAACATACTTTACAAATGGTCAAATGATCGAGAAAATCAGAAGTCTGGCATCTTGTTAAGGCTTAAGTCGATGATATGATTATTCTATTATCTGCAGTTTTTTTAGATTTATTTCATTAAAACGTTTTTTTCCCATTGGTGATGAATTGGAAAGACTACTTTGATGAAAGGGTAATTAGGATTTGCTGTTTTAAGGTTTTGCCTCAGCCAGCGCGCATATGGTGCTCTGCGAGGCTTCTTGTAAGGTTTCCAGCACGGACCACATGCTCGTGTGTGTGTTTTTTTTTTTTGCTCACAAGCTATTGGCCTTAGCGTGCGTCTTTCTAAGAAAGACAGCCCACAATTGGCCAAAGGCGGGTGCATGTCCCGCCTTCTCTCTCCCCTGGCCTAGGGAGCTCAGGAGCAAGCAGCCGGCCAGCACTGTGCCTGCTGCATTCCTTAAATGCTTTGCTGTGCGTGCATGCGCACCGCTCAAGGGGCTTTTAAAAAAATTCCTTTTAGCGCGCGTTCGCGCGCACCACTCCCGGGCTTGTTGTGAAATATGCTAGGTGTTCTATCTCTGTTTGAGACACTGCGTTAGTGGGAAAATGGACTGCTTACTTTAACTTACACTTAAAGCATCAAGACGATGAAAACAGTTTTGAGAAATGTCTTCAGCATTACGAAATAGACCTGCAAATTGTACATAAAGTTACAAAAACATATTTTTTTATAATTTGCTAACAATAACTAGATTTAGAGACACATTGACTTTTAGCTTACATCTCCTCTGAGTACCTATGGTTCTTTAGGTAGCACTTTGGCAGAGCAAATCAGACCTGTTACCGTTCTGACATGACTGCTAAGCAAAGGATGAATAGACAGGGATCTCTTTTATATATGCCATAAAGTCTAACAAATTTACGATCTAATGCAACAATCTATTTTTTGTCTACATTAAAATAATTCATCATTAGTTCATAACATCTGTTTCAGTAGAAGACACGTACATGTGCAACTGTGCTTCTGTATTTAAAATTGTTGCCTTTTAAAAAAAAAATTGAAATAGGTCTTTTTCAAATTTGTTTTGTACAGCAAGGTGAGAAACAAAATCCGATCTTATAGTCTTCACCACTCCACCCACCCACTCACTCCCACCCCCCTACGCCCAGCAGTACCAGCCCAAATATTGTCCATAAACCTTTCATATAACATTAACATACATTACAAAACATAAGCGAGACAAAAAAAGGAAAAAAAGGAAAAAAGAACAAAGATATGTTATGCTATGTTATTGAATCTTATAGAGCGCAACAGCTGCCCCAGCAAAGGGGCATCCCGGCGCTAGAGAAAGAAAGAACTGACATAACAGCAGAGCAGGCAAAAACTAAGATGAAGGGAAAAGAAAGGTCTTAGTGGCCTTCCTACATTCTAAATAATGGTTGAGGCCATGAATCTGCACAGGGAGTGTATTCCATAAAGTGGCAGCTCTGTAGCGAAAGGAGCGGCCACCGACACAAACTCTTCGTATCCGGGGAACCACCACCAAGTGCTGTCCCTGTGAACGAAGGAGTCGTGGTGGGGCATATGGCCGGAGGAGGTTGGCCAGAATAGGAGGAGTGGCTAGTTTGAAATCCTTAAAGGAATGACATAGGGTTTTAAATTCAATACGCCTGGCAACCGGTAACCAATGAAGATGTCGGATGGTGCTGGACACAGAGCAAAACTTGTGCAGGCCTAAAAGGGTTCTTGCTGCTGTATTCTGTTCCCTTTGCAACCTCAAGACCTTTGCCTTATTGGACCCTAGATAGAGGGAGCAGGCATAATCAAGTCTGGACAAAACCATCGCCTGAATGATGACCTGGGCGCGTGGATGCGTCAAAGAAGCCCAGCAATGGCCTGAGCCCCCGTAAAAGTCAAAAACAGGTCCCTGCTGTTTTTTTGACTTGGACTCGATAAAGATGAGTCCAACCAAACCCCTAAATTTTTTACAGCTTGTTTAGGGGAAGGGGGCTCGCCCATGCTGGCTGTCCACTAGAGATCACTCCACAGACCATGGTCCCTACCTACTAACAGTACCTCTGACTTGTTGGAATTCAGTTGGAGGCAGTTGTCGGTCATCCACTCAGCCACTGCCGCAAGGTTGCCCTGAAACTTAAGGGCATCCCGCTCGGTGTAATTAGAGAGTGCCACCACCAACTGAGTATCGTCAGCGTAGGAGATCATGGTCCAGCCCCTGCTTGTGGCTTCTGCTGTCAAAGGTTGAACATAGATGTTAAATAACATGGGGCTAAGGGAGGAGACCTGTGGCACCCATTGTTTAACAGAGTATTTACCAGAACCAAACAGGGGATCTAATCATGAAAATTACCTCTCATGAAGGAATGAGGCAAGCCACTCCAGTGCCGGGCCTGTAATTCCTACCTCCACAAGGCGTCTCAACAGTATGTTGTGAGACACAGTATCAAACGCGGCGCTCAAGTCAAACTGGATCAGCGCTGAAGTTTGCCCCTCATCCGTTGCTGAACAAAGATGTTCTGTCACAGCCAGGAGGGCTGACTCCGCCTAAAGTCGTTCTGGGAGGGGTCCAGTATATTATGTAGGGACAGAAAATCCGACAAAGGGAGTTCACATATGCCTCTGTGATCTTTGCCGCCCTTGGAAGCAGATAGATGGGACGATGGTTTTCTGGTTTAGCTGGGTCGAGCGCAGGTTTTTTGAGTAACGGAATTACCTTGGCCTGTTTCCAAGCCCTGGGCACCGTAGCTGTACTGAGGGACCCATTTATCACCTGATTCAAGAAATATAAGATTGTCGGTAATACTTTCTTGAATTGATTTGGTCTAAGCGGGTCGGCAGGGGAACCCGACTTAATCCTACTACAGAGTGCTGACAGCTGATCATCCGAGATCGTTGGAAAGGTGTGGAGAGTATTCGGCCGTTGACAGCAGCGTGCGGCCAGCACGTCACTGTGTGTGGTCTGGAAGTATCTGTAAATGTCATCCACCTTTTTAACAAAGAAGGTGGCCAGGTCCTGGCATTGCCTATTAATCTTGATGGTTGGCCCGGCGCCGGTTTGCAAACTGGCAAGTATTGAGAACGTGCTCTTAGAAGGATTAGCCCTCTCGCGGATTTGGTTGGAGAGAAAAACTGTTCGTGCCTGATGTATTGATTTATGATATCTTTTAATTGCTGCCCAGTAGATAACTTTGGCAGCCGGGCTAAAGTCTCTTCTCCATATCCGCTCTAATCTCTTACATCCCTTACGCAAGTCGGCGAGTTCAGTCTCAAACCATAGTCATGTTTTAGTGTTGCAATTGACTGACCATTTCATCGGGATAAAACTGTCCAATGGATGTCTTATCCATTCAGAGAATACCCTGTATGTCTCGTTAGATTCCTCTGGCAAATTGGGACGAGTAGCCAGGAGGCAGGCATCAAAATGATCCCAATTCAATTTATATCAGGGCCGTTTCAAGGAGATTGACCGACACTGAGTCTGGGCAGGAATTACTCCATATAAGGCCATTGAGACAAAAAAATGGTCCGTCCATCCCATCTTGATGGGTGCATGCATTATAACTTGGGGCATGTTAGTAAAAACTGGGTCTAGTAGATGCCCCGCAATATGCGTTGAACCTACGACCAGCTGCAGCAGTTAGCAGGCTGCAAGGTCAGCTACAAAATTCGCAGTTTCAGTATCCTCAGTGTTGTTTAAGGGGAGATTCAAATCCCCAGAACCGTAAAGTTGGCAGTATTAACTGCCAGTATATTAACCGTCATTAAAAGTAATGGGGTAACCCAGTAACCCTCAGAACCTGGGTAAGGGATATAAACAACAAAATTGGTTCTGTTGGGTACACAATTAAAATGAAAGACGTATTGAATACATATAAGGAAACAATATATCCGGTGAACGATATATCAGAAAACAAACAAACACTGACCACGGTGGAAGAAAAGGTAAAACTTTAGTATTTAGCCTTTTGGCGGAATAATTCAAAACAAAACTGCATTACGCAAGCTGTCCAAAACAAGACAAAACATGGACTAGGAATACATTGAGTGAGTGAGTCGTGACTGGTGACTGAGTGTTAAAATGGTTAAACAGATACAAGCCAAATCATACAGTTAGACAAAACAATACATCCAAAATATCCACTGTACATCACAATAGTCTCAGGAGGATGAATTATTTCTTTAGTTCGTTGGGACTCTGTGCAAATAAATACTAAAGATTTACCTTTTCTTCCACTGTGGTCAGTGTTTGTATGTTTTCTGAAATATCGTTCACGGGATATATTGTTTCCTTGTATGTATTCAATACGCCTTTCAATTTAATTGTGTCCCCAACAGAACATATTTTGTTGTTCATAGCATATTAACCCTGTCTACCAGGGCTTCCCTGAAGCCTGGGGATGGCCCTGGAGGTCGATAAACGAAGAGCCCAGACATAGTAAAGTTTGGGCTCAAGGTGACCTTAAAGTATGCACTCTCATAACCGGTGACCACCTGTTTAACACCTTGACTGCTCACTGCTGCAGTAATTCCCCCTATGTGCTGCAGATCCTTGAATCCTATTATTCATGACGAGCTGAGCTCGTCATAAGCACACGACCAGTGTACTGCATGACGAGCTGAGCTCGTCATGAGCAGGGAAGGGGTTAATCAAAGAGCATGGATAGCAGGATTTGAAAATTATCGCTTTACCCCCCCCTCTGGATGGTCTATTGAGCGAGAGGAGGCTATATCCCGTGGGAAGATCAAGGCCAGGTTCAGCTATCATGTCATCGAGAGCCATGTCTCAGTGAGAAAAAGGACGTCAGGGTAGGCCTCCTCTAGCAGGTCAAAAACATTTGCATGGTGTTTTGCTAAGGAGCGACAGTTAAGGCTGAATATGCTAGTATGCTTCCTGTGCTTAGAAGGGTAGTGGCGAGGGGCAAAGTATGTCTAGCTTGAAAACCACATCATAAACATCAGAAGGCGCCCTCAACAACATACCCACAGGCCTGCTTGTAGCCCCTCCCCAGAGTCCTTAACTCCAACAGGTCCTCCTGTGTATAAGTAACAATATCCCTCCTAAAAAGTGCAGCATGTCTGGGGTCGAACTGGGGGGGACGGGCGCAGACGAGTTTGCCTTTGGCGCGCCCGATGTGCACGTCCGCTGCGCGGCGGGGCGCCATAGCTCTATTTTTATACTATTCTAAAAACAATGGAAAGACTAGTCCGTCCCTTCCAAGATGGCATCACTGATCGTGCCACTGGAAGTGAGGAGAACGGGAGTCTGAGTCGCAATGAACTTCCTCCACACAATCAGCACCGGTTGTGGTGGACCGGGGAGGAAGTGACGCGAGGTGAGCAAGTTTAAAATAACATAAAAGTAAAATAGGGGCACATCACTGTGCAATCACAGCTATTCAAAAACACAGTGAGATAGGAAGAATAAAAACAAGTGCAACACGTAGCACCACTCGCACGCTACCAACACTGAACCAAGTCAATAGCGAGTGTCAGCTTTCCTGCGCGGCGGCGCCATAGCTCTATTTTTATACTATTCTAAAAACAATGGAAAGACTAGCCTGTCTCTTCCAAGATGGCTGTCACTGATCGTGCCACCGGAAGTGAGAACAGGAGACTGAGTCGCAACGAACTCCCTCTACACAATCAGCACAGGCTGCGGTGGACCAGGGAGGAAGCGACGCGAGCTGAGCAAGTTTAAAATAACATAAAAGTAAAATGGGGGCACAGCTAGTCAAAAACACAGTGAGATAGGAAGAAAAAAACAAGTGCAACGCGTAGCACCACTCGCACTCTACCAACACTTGACCAAGTCAATATCTGTCCTATTAGCTCCCTTCCTATTCCTGTTCACTGTTCAAGCGGGAACAATTCATTAGGGGGGCCCAAATAGCTAGCCCTGTGGCTTTCGCCCTGAGGCCTCTTCTAGAGTACACAGCTCTTTCCATTCTATGCACTGCAAGAAATCTTCCAAGCCACTGTTGTCCAGACCGAGGAATGGGGTCAAGCCAATGAGTGGCCAGATATAATCTAAAGACTGTCATGGCAATAAAAAGAAAGGGCTTGCTTTGATGTGAAGATACAGGGTGTCCAACCCCCAGTACAATCAATTGAGATGATAAAGCAATTTTACAGCCCAGCATAGTTCTCAACATATTGCTTACATCCTGTTTCAGAGTATCTAGCCCAGGACAATCTGCGAACATATGAATAATATTCGCCGCTTGATAGCTGCACCAGGGACATGTTGATCCTGCTACCCTACCCCATTTAGCAATTTTAGCCGGCGTAATATAGAGATTGATACCATGTTTTAAAATATTGGAGCTGAAGATTAGCCGCCGTAAATGATGTCTGGGCTGCGGAGAGGGTTAGGCAAGATGGCGGCTGTGTGACCGGTGCTGAGAAGCCACTCATCACTGCTTCATGGCTCAAACGTGATTTAGACGATTTAAACCCCCAACTTCACAAATGATCATCCCCCTGATTATAGACGGCTGTTTGGGGTGCACAGAAAGAGGCTGACAGACAAAACAAGGAGCTCCACTTATCTGTTGGTGCTGGTCCGAGCCGAGCTGAAATCGCTTCTCCTTTGGTGCAGCGGGGGGCTGCGATTTCGTTCTTCGCGGAGCGGGATGCCTCCTAAGCCACCAAAGCCTCCGTGGGATTGTGCGGGGAGTGGCGCATTGACGGGGAATGCCGTAGGGAGTCTATGAGGCCCACAGCCACAGGCCACGCGGAAGATTCAGGTCAGAAGAAAGGCAGGGGACGCTACTCACCTAGCAGGCAGCAAGGAGGCGGAGGTAGTCAAAATCCAAAACAAGGAACAGCTTCCCGGGGAAGACGCAGAACCTGTCAGACAGCACAGGGCGATTCCTGGGCTGTTCGCTGGACACGGGAGATTAAAGGAGAAATCGACGATTGTGGAGAAAGGAGAGACTGCTGTCTTGAATGGAGGGACTCTGACAGCGTTGACGGAGGGGAACACTGATCCCCCAGTGGACATTGTGAGTACAAGTTTAGCTGCATTTGGGGTTTATGAGCCTGTTCAGGAGGGTAGCGGGGCACTCATAGCGACAACAGCCATAACAGTGGACAATCAATGTAACGAGGAGCTAACAGTGGTCGTCAGCTCAATAAAAATAAAAGCCTCTGGTATTCTGGTAAAGGCTAGGGAACCCCCGAATGCAGGGAAACATTCTTCTCTCTAAATGAGGATTCTGAACTATCCAATCCCATTGAAGAGGAGACCTCTGAAATGGATCATATAGGTACGGATTCAGATAGTGCCCTTTCTAATCCTAGCACCCAAAAACGCCTGCCCTCACTAACCAAGAGAAGAAGGAGGACTCATAGTGGAAAAAAACACGGACCCGGTCTATCCGGTTCAGATAATAGTCGCTCCAGCCAATTAAAATGGGATTACTCGCCTACTCAGTTCTTAACTGAAGATGGGGGGTGTGATAATGCAGACCTTTCAGAAGGCCCCAAAAATCTATCTGACCACCCTTCGATGTAGGTGGCATCTTCCCCTTCGATGAGTTTGATATAGTCAACTCTCAAACATATGCAGGAGGAAGCCAGACAAGAACATAAGCGGGCCCACCTTGCTACAAAGAAGCTTCAAGGTGCCATTAGAAAAGTAAATAAATTGTGCGCCGAGATCGCAGAGAGAACTATGGCTCTTGAAGTATGGGTGGCTGCTTTAGAGGCTGAAACAGGAAACTCAGCCTGACAAGTCATGTCAAATAAAACACGGATGTCGGACTTGATGTGGAAGTTAGAAGATTTTGAAAAACGCCAGCGGAGTAACAATTTAAGACTTCTTGGTAACGCAGAGAGTGGGGACATTCGAGGCTTTGTCCTGCGCCTGCTGAAGGGTGGCTTTCCCAAACTTTCACATTGGGACTGGGATACTGAGGTGCAGCGCATACATTGCTTTCCAGATATGCTCAAGAAAAGGCAGGGGCAGAATGGGGTGATGGAAAAACCCAGAGCTATACTGATTTTTAGGGAAATTTCCTCCTTTGATAGGCAGCGTTTGACAAAGCCCGACCGGAATCATGACGCACGGCGGAAGGCCACACCTTCTTTGTTAGGCCAGATTTCTGCCATATTACAGTAGGGAGAAGGTGGAGGCTTCGCCAGTTAATTTGACCATTTCAAAAGAATGGATGTGAAGCCTATTTACTCAGCCGGGCATGACTCAAAATCATTTGTAAGGGTACTACCAGAGTATTCTCTTCAGAGGTACAGGCTCAAGACTTTTTGCGGGAAATCTCTGCAGATTAAGGGCATGAAAGGACCTGAGGGATAACCAGGGATGGTAGTGGGAAGAATCTGATTAAAAGTGTTTTGATTTGCTTGTTTGTTTTGATTTGCTTGCTTGTTTCCTTTTTTTGCAGGAGGCATCACAAGGGCCCATGGACCTTTTTTTGTCTAGGGGAAGATGATAGGGGGGATAAGAGGGGGAGAGTGTGGTGGGGGTAAGGGAGGAGTCTGGGGGTTGTGGGTCGAGCCAACTAAACTTGTTGATTTATTATTTGTAGGTAGCAGGATTTGGAACAGTCTGGACTGGCAGTGGACTATGAATGGCACTGGGTAAATTGTGGATAGCCTCAGTTAATATATATGGCCTGAATAATCCCTCGAAAAAAACATAGAATTAATGAAGATATAAAATACCTAAAGGCAGATATAGTGTATCTCAAGGAGACTCATCTCGAAGCCGGTAGAGAAAAGATTGTTGAACTAGAGGGATACCAATTGATTTCTGCCACCTCCCAGGGAACATGCACAAGAGGGGTCCCGGTTAAGGCTCGCAAAAAAGGTTTAAGGTCCCCACATTCAAAATCAGGCCAGTATGTTAGATGGGTTATCACTCACTGCTGTTTGGATAATTATTCTTTCACACTATGCTGTGTCTATCGATCAGTGTTGGATGAGGCCACCTTATTTGACTGGCTGAATGTTGAGCTGGTTGGTTGGCCGCTGCCTCTAATCAAATGTGGGGATTTTAATGTCAATTTAAACAACGAGAATATGAAATTAGGTGTGCAGTCATATTAGGGTCATAAACCTAAAGTTTTTAATGCTCATGCATGGGCTACACTAGAACCTCAAGATGTGGGATACACATTTTTCTCTGCCCCCCATAAAACTAATGCTAGGCTAGATTATTTGTTTGTGTCTCAGGAGGTGCTAACGAGATCCAACATCATTAAATTCCCCGGGGTGATGTCGGATCACAATCCGCTTGTATTAGAGATCTCACTCCATACATCAAAGCCTGCAATGTCTCACAGGACTTTCAATAGAGCACTTCTATATGAGGAAGATTATAACCAACATATGATGGAGTAGATTCCAAGATTCGTAGAGGAGAATAAAGGCAGTGCGCAAATAGGGATAATCCGGGACACACTCAAAGCGGGGATAAGAGGGTAGCATTGAGGAGAAATCGCCTAGACCGCCAGACCCTGAGGCATGGAGGGCGGAAGTGATTAGGTGGGGGAAAGCTGAAAACTCGGAACTACAACGCGAAGAGCGCAGGGGGCTCAGAAAGACTCCCATATCATTGGAATGGAATGCGATACTGGGATCGTTTGAGGCAGGGGAGGAGGTTGAGTCTGACCGTTCTGGAGGGACGGGTTAATGAATGAGATATGAGTAGCGTGCGATAGACGACCACTTCACGGTCTAGGTTCCAATAATTATGTGAAAGCCAGGAATGCCACTGGGTGCACAGCACGATTAAAACATATGTGAGAAATTATGTGTAACCCCTGTAACGGTGCAGCAGTTCGTACTGAATATAATACATGAGAATGGACAACTAAATTCATGTTGGATCTGATGGTGATCTATGTAAGTAATGAGGGGGGGAGGGAGAGGGAGGGGGTGTTGTGTTAGGTTGGGAATGTTCTTCACTTAAATTCAGAAAATGGAAAATGGAAACACATCACTGTAAATGACGATTATACACATGCAAGTGAAACAGACTTCTGTATACTGTTGAAATTGTCATGATTATTGTGCAGTATCCTTAAATAAAAAGATTAAAAAAAAAAAAAAAAGAGGGTAGCATTGAGGTATGGTTGGGCTTCGCAGGCAAAAGAGAAAATATATCTCCAAGAACAATACCAGGCACTGAGCGAAGCAGAAACACAATTAATACAGGCTATTACAAATAAGGGAGAGGTAGAGCAGGCAAAAATTAAGGTGGCTTTAGTCAAATCTACAATTATGGATCTCTCAGCCAATAAGGCGGCAGGTAAATACTGCGCTTGGTGATCCTAAATATATGAATGTTATAAGAGAGTGGGCCATCTTTTGACAGTTCGGACCAGACAACGAATAAATAACACAGGGGGGGATATTAGAAATAGATGATCCAGGGCTAAGGTTAGTCAATCAGCCTCTAGAAATCCAAGCTGCTTTTCAGCAGTTTTATCAGAAGCTTTATAGGGATGATATTCCTAGTGAGGAGGAAGCCATACAGGGTTATTTAACAGTGAGTACGTGTGAGAGCCTGTCGATAGAAGAAAGGGATGCGCTCGAAGTACCTATAACAGTGGGCAAAATTCAGGAAGCTATTAGGTCATTAGTAAACGGCAAGGCGGTGGGTACGGATGCTATAACCGGTGAATTTTACAAAATCTTCGCTTCTCCTTCGCAGGAGTTAATGAAGAGTGTTTTTGGAAGCTCAGGCGGGGAGAGGAGCTCCTGGATCTTGGGGGTCAGCTAATATTGTCATTTTCCCTTAAAAAGGTTAACCGGTGAAAGAGATGGGGTCTCACCGTCCCATCACTTTAATAAATAGTGACGTCAAAGTATATGCTAAAATTCTAGCTAGGCGACTGACGACAATTATTAAGAAATTGGATTCCCCAACCCAGCATGGATTTGTACCTGGACTGAATACAATAGATCATATCCAGAGGGTTATCGCTCTTTTTGATGACGCAGGAATTACCGGGGACCCTATCGGGCTCATCCTGTTTGATGCGGAGAAGGCCTTTGATAGAGTCTCCTGGCTGTTTTTATGGGCAGCTTTAAAGAGCAGAGGGTTTGGGGAGGGCTTTATCACCGCCATTGAAATAATGTATAAAGACCCTGTGGCAAGACTATCAATAAAGGGAGAGATATCAGACCCTGTTTTGATCAGCAGGGTATCCGTCAGGGATGCCCGTGCTCCCCCTTATTGTTTGCACTATATTTAGATCTGTTGGTTAGGAAGATCGAACACAACAACTGGATTCCAGGTGTGCAGAGCATAGGGGGAGTACCAAGATACTGACATATGCTAATAATCTAGCAATTATTACTCCAAATCTCATGACAGCATTGACGGAGATTGAAAAAGAAGCGGATATTTTTGTGAAAATCTCCGGCTACCGCCTGAACTCAACTAAAACTCCGGTTTTGGTTGGCAAAGGACTTCAGATGAACGACTCTCGTGCAGTGCCTAATTTGTAAAATATGAAGTCCAGGTGCTTCAAATTTTGAAGGGGGCCACGTCCACTCCCTGGTGCCACCCACTTCATCTGCTAGCTCCACCCACTTAATGTATTGGCTCCACCCACAACCCCAACTGGCACCGCTGAAAGCCAGATGTAATACTCTATCTGAATTTCAGCAAGAGAGCCTTCCGCAAGAAAGGTTTTGATAGGAGGTACCCTCAACCTCCCCAAAAAGTTTTTAAAATGAAACCAACAGTGCATTCAAAGCACAATTTTGGAATTAATTGGATAAAATTATTAATACATTGAAAAGTGAACAAGCTCGAACATGTACACCACGGTATATGTCTTTATCCCATTTAATACCTGGTCACATCATCACCTTTCCCACAAACCACTTACAATTTGGTGCTTAGCTCTTTCATATGATAGAGCGAGCATGTTTGCAAGCATGACGAATACAAATAAAATCTCTAGTGCTGCAAAAATACATGCATCAAAAGCCTGCTGGATATGTGTTGCAAACAGATATTAGAAACACTTTAATATGTCAGTTAAAAAAATAAGCTACAGTAGCTTGAAACGTATAGAAAGTGGAAACATGTAGAAAGAGATTCTAGCTTCTCTGTATCTATGGAGTGCAAAAAATAAACATATTCTCTAGGCTTGTGTGTGTAAACTATTAAAATAGAGTAGAAGAAAGAAAAGCAAGATCTGGAATGTGCTGCTCTGGATTGGCTTGTTGCAGCTTGGCAACAATAAGTTTGTGTTGCACCTTCATCTTTGTCTGGAAGAGGTGCCAAGAGGTATGAATGGGACACACATCTGCGACTATCTCAGGAAAATAGACGTACTCAGCTTTAGCTTTCTCCTTGTGTACATCAATGAATAAAAGTGAGAGTTAATGAAAGAATTACCAGCCTAGGATCACAACAATTGGCTAAGCAGGGAGGCCAGCAGTGATTCCAGATTTTCACCTCAATTCAGCCACCAACTGACCATGTTTTCTGACATCAAAGGGAAACAGTTTATCCTGAAAGGAGATTATAGCGAACGTGACAGGCAGAAATCTTTTTCTTTGAGACAGGCATACGAGCTCTTCACGAAGAAGACAGGCAGAACACTTTTTTGCCCTCTTGCAGCATAATGCTGCCCCCATGAAGCAGACAGCCTTGCGCAATTTCTTTACAGCTGGCCTGACTGAAATTAAAATTAACTGAGGCACTTAAGAAATCGAGTGTATGTCTGAACTGTTGACCGACCTGCTGAGGGGACATATTTCTGCATGCTCACTATGGGACTATGAAGCACGCATCTTTTAATCGGCTTGATCTTTAACATACGACCGTGGAATCTGTTGCAGCACTTTGCAGGTAGTCACTGCAAGTCAGACAATATTTATAGTTCTCGCATGATTCTCCAAGCAGTCACCTTAATATGAAATTAGAACTCCTTTGCTGTGCCCGATTTCCGCGCACAATGTTGTTTTTCTATAATAAATGCACAAAAAACTGTGATTTGACATGCAGCCATTGTAATGTGGTCAATGCTTTATTTTGTGAACGTGGCGGGCAGCTCCCTGCTGCCATCACTGGGCATGCAATGAATCAATCACATTGAAGCCTGTGACAAAGACCAATAGGGGATTAAGTCAACAAACCACTGAATGCCCTATCACAAGAAGGCCCACTTCCTGAAAATAAAACGCTGTCCTGGTGAGCACTGGCATCCTTCAACCTAAGCTGCAGTCACTGCAAGAGTATAGGAGGTCTCAACTCCACACTGCACACTGTGTGATCTTCGGCCTGTGCCCTCCCAACATCTTTGGGACAGATTAATGCACTCACTTTATTTGCTCATGTACACAGGTCAAGTTGTGAGTAAGAGGTTCAGGTCTACCAGGAGATTAATAACAATCCTGCCGATAGAACCTCTAATTTGTTGCATATATACACACTTTATATCTTTTTCCCAAGCCCTGGACTGGGCGCGGCCAGGTAACAATAAGTTGCAACACAATGCCTTCCTACAAAGCACCTGGCCTCAAGCCCGTTGGAACTAATCAGGGCCTCAGAAGAGGAACATAGGGTGTTGGTGCGCGGGAAATAAATTGTCAGTACTATCTATTTCAAGCATCTAATTTTATTAAATAGAGGTCGCGTTTCAACAAAGAAAATGCCTATAGTCTTTCATAGATAGCAATGTTATGTCATGGCCTTGGTACTTAAGCTTTTTATTGTGTGTGTTAAATCACGTTCATAAGCACCACACATTAGCAATAATGCATGGAGATAACCAGGCTGGACTGTGTGTGCTGGGGGCACACAGCCATTGATAAGCTTACTCACCAACCATCTTTTCAAGCAATAGAATGTAAAGCCTACGTGACGGTTAATTTATCTGCCCATTTTCCCTGTGTGCAGCATTCTCTGAAAAAAATACAAAATGCCGACTCCTCATGTTTATATCTGCAAAGTAAATCGTGAGCCATCCTGCTAGCTGTACGGGAATACCACCAACGGAGATACAAATATCCATTACTCATGTTACTGTACGAGTGTGTCTCGCTGCGTCACCTCACACATGATGTCGTACTTAACTGAAATGGTGTACAGTGAGTGAACTATAAAGCAAGCAGCTCAGCTCACTGACACGTATTTCCATCTTCCACATGCCAGAATACCTTGGGTCAAGTAAAAGCAGCATTATTTATGGCCTTTTAATGACCTGATTCAGAGGCCTGCTACTGCACGTCATGCTGCTTGCTTCTTCTACTGCTGACTAGTGCAGCTCTGCGGCTGTGCAGTATGCTGGGGCGGGTGAAAAGTTGGGAGACTGATTTACATTGGTCCGAGTCCGGATCTGGACTCGACGATTCTATGGCAGGACCGGAGGCTTCTGATTATGCTTTCTCATTTCTTTACTGCACAAACAGCAGCCAATGAAAGTAAAACTACAATGGTAAAAAACAACATTTCCCATGAGGCTTTGAACCACGCCTCCAATATTACAACCAATCACAGTAGTAACAAGCATATAAAGTATAGAGACACTAATCTGGCCTCCTCTTTCTTTGCCGCTCCGCAGCCCAGATAAGTGCCCTTTACTTTATATGCTTATTCTGCTTCAGGGCAGGCCTCATGTTGTAGATATCGCCTCTGGCGCTTACTTGCTGATAATTATTATTCATATTGTGTATTTTTTGCACTGTTTTACCCTGTATGCACTGTTTATACCGCTATTGTGATTGTTGGGTCTACGCTGCTGACGGCTTCTTTTTCCCTCCCGATTTCGGAGCGGAGCTTCTCTGGCCCACTCCGGGTCACTTTAGACTCCCTTGGAGCGCGTGTTGCGCCAGTAGGTCTCCCTTTTCTCCTGGTTTGCTGCTTGAAGACCGCGGCCGCCTCGATCGCGGT
The DNA here is from genome assembly GCF_964263255.1 of Lissotriton vulgaris. Lineage (NCBI taxonomy): Eukaryota > Metazoa > Chordata > Amphibia > Caudata > Salamandridae > Lissotriton > Lissotriton vulgaris. Next base: position 747,988,533 of record NC_141685.1, on the reverse strand, counting down.
CCGCGATTAGGAGGGACTTGGCCCCCCCCTCGGGGAAGGAGGCGCACGTCGGAGCCCGTCTGAAGCCCGGCGTGCGTCTTCGGTGTCTCGCGCGCGTCAGTGTGCGCGTGCAGCCCGCCTTTAGTGTCTGCAAGACGCTTTGCCCCTGGCTGAAGTGGGGAATCACGCAGTTTGGCCAGGAGCCGAGGGGCCGTTTTTGACATTAATAAGCAGCGTTTTCCAGCGCAAATTGCATAGGAGCTATTGAGCATTAACCCCTTGCTTCCCAGTGAGTGAGGAAGTGGGAGAATTTTTGGAAACCCTTCTCTGAGCCAGATAAGGGTTATTTACCCTCCATTAGTCCTAGAATTGGACTTATACGACAGACTTTGACTTCTTTCTTGGTATTTCCGGCTCCTGTGCCTGGCACTTCCCCTGATCGACGCCCTCGCCTGGGCTGGCAATTGTGCTTCCCTCTGGGGAATTAGAGTGGAATTTGTCAATTCCTTGTGGATACGGCAGATACGGAATACTGCGATGAGGAGGGTACTGCGGTGGCTACCAGGGCAATGATGAGTATTACGAATAGGAGTCTATGGAGGATATTATTGACAAAAAACTGGACGCTAAACTTGATAAGGCCCTTTCCTCGGCCCTGCTTCCCTTGGCCAAGAAACTGGAGCTGTTAGTCCCTGGTAAGCCCCTTCCTCTTCCTGGTCAGGACCATTCAACCCCCCCCCCCCCTAAGAAGGTGGCTATTGACTCGGCCTGGCACCACGCCCAGTCCTATGATAAGCTATATAAATCCAAAGATTCTTCTGCTGGTGACAAAGCCTTACCGTCCCCCCCCCTCCCCTCCCCCTCCAGATAATACCACGACTGACACTGATACTGATACGGACTCCTCAGATGCTGCCCCGCGCAAGCGCACTAAGAAATGTAAGCATGCTTCCCCTCCTGTCAACCCCTCGCCCTTCTCTTTTGACCCATCGGACATTGTCCTCCCTAGATCTTCGGATTGGGTCCCCACCCTGCTGTGACGGAATACCTGGAAACTCACCTCCGTAAAGGTTTTGACAAAGAGGTGAGAGCACGCCTTAAGTCCGAGTGCCCCCGTCCCGATTTGGCCCGCAAGGTGGCCGTCACCCCCGACATTGACACTTCTATGACTACTTTCCTCAAGAAATATAAAAAAGACCCCAAGAAAGGGATTGATCGCGCGCTCAGAGCGTGCCAAGATAAGGTCCTTGACCTTTCGGGCCCGCTGGCCAAGATCCTGGAACTGGCCCTCCAAGCTCAAGAGACAGGGGATGCCATTCATCCTGAGGTCCTAGCGGGCTGGGCGCAACGTGCCATCTGCATGCTGGGGAACGCCAACTGCACTTTAGCTTCTGAAAGACAGAAATCAGACCTGCTCCGGATTGACCCTCAGTTGGTAGAGTTGGCTTCTTCAGAGCCGGGTCCTTTGGCGGAAGGGCAGTTGTTTGGAGACAACTTTGTGAAAGATATTGCGAAATTTGTTAATACCTTCGTGTCCCTTGATAAATCTCAAGCCTCCTTGAAGAGGGTGCTGCACCAGGTCTCTAATAGGGCCGGACGTGGCAGCGGACGCTCGACCGGCCGCAGGGGATACACCCAAGAGCCGGACCAGGCCGGTTTCTACCCGTCAAGATCCCGCGGCTTCAGAGGCCGATATAATCGAGGTGTCAACAGAGGTTACAAGAACTTCGACAATCAGTCCTCTGGTAAGTCCCATGTGCTCATTGGCTCCTTTAGGGGGCAGGTTGCGTCACTTTGTGATAAATTGGACGAGTCTCACTTCAGATGCTTGGGTTCTACAGACTGTCCAGGGCTACCAGATAGAGATGTTAGAATGTCCCCTTCAGTCCTTCCCCCCTCAGCCTCTCCTTTTTTCCCGTCTAGAACAGAGTTTTATCGACTCAGAACTGGAAGAAGTGTTAACCAAAAGGGCTATTGCTGTAGGACCCTTCATTCCGGAAGGCTTCTGCAGCAACGTTTTTCTAGTACAGAAGAGAGGAGGCGGCCAACGCCTAGTATTACATTTAAGAGACTTCAATCCCTACATCACTTATCGCCACTTCAAGGTGGAGGGTATCCATCTTTTACGAGATCTTCTGTTGGAAAACGACTGGATGGTCTGTTTAGATTTAAAGGATGCCTATCTGACAGTACCCATCTGCCCCTCTCATCAAAAGTACTTACAGTTCCCTTGGAAAGGGCAGTGGTATCGGTACAGGGTGCTTCCCTTTGGCCTGTCCTCAGCCCCTTGGGTATTCACCAAGCTTCTCAAACCTGTGATCTCTCGCCTACGAGAGATGGGAGTATGTCTCATTGTTTACCTGGACGACATGCTCATTCTAGCCCAAGATCGGTCCGTTCTTCTCGCCCACTTAGAGTGGACGACGTCCCTGCTGCAGAATCTGGGGTTCGTTATCAATACCAAGAAATCTTTGATGATACCGAACCAGCAGATGGAATTCCTAGGTTTTCTGATAGACTCTGTTTCAGCTCAACTTCTCCTTCCTCTTCACAAGATCAGGTCCATCAAGAGGGAAATAAAATCCACTTTGACCAAGGAGAGGATTTCCTTGCGTGTGCTGGTGAGGATTGTGGGCCTTCTGGCCTCGTCAATCCAAGCCATTTTCCCGGGCCCCTTACACTACAGGGCCCTTCAGAGACGGAAAATCTTTTTCTTGCAGAGGAATTTTCATTACGATCACCTGATTCCTCTTTCCCCTGAGGCCCGAGAGGAACTTCAGTGGTGGCTGGAACACATGTCAGCCTGGAATGGCCGAGCCATCTTCGGCGCAGCCCCGGATGTGGTAGTCGAATCGGACGCCAGTCAATGGGGCTGGGGCGCTCGCTGTGGAGATTTTACCACAGGAGGACGGTGGTCAGCGGACGAACTCACACTACACATAAACTGTCTAGAGTTGTTGGCAGGGTCCTTTGCCATCAGGTCTGTCTCACCGCTGAAGAGCAATTGTTGTATACTCCTTCGAATGGACAATGTCTCAGCGGTGAGATACATCAACCGGTTAGGGGGGACGAAGTCCCGCATGCTGGTCCACATTGCGAAGGAATTTTGGCACTTTTGCCTGGATTGCAAGATCTCTGTGGTGGCAGAATACCTTCCGGGGAAATTCAATCAGGTGGCGGATTGGAATTCCCGGTTTCTTCGAGACTTCAGCGATTGGAGGCTTCACCCATCGCTGTTTGCTCAGATCATGACTATGCGAGGCCCCTGTCAGATAGACCTGTTTGCCTCTCGCCTCAATGCCCATCTTCCCCTGTTTTACAGTTGTAGAACTGATCCAATGGCGATGGGAACGGACGCGTTCCTACACCATTGGGGGCAACGGAGGAATTATGTCTTTCCCCCGTTTGCTCTGATCCCGAGAGTGGCGGCCTTTGTGCGCTGGCAGAGGGCGACAATAGTGTTGGTGACTCCGTTCTGGTCAACTCAGTCGTGGTTTCGCACACTGTTGGAGTTATCTGTGGACCTTCCCTTCCGACTCCCAGTTTTCCTGACGCTTCTGCAGGACCCAGTGGGATCTTGCCATCCTTTAGTCCTGCAGAATCAGTTGACCTTGATGGTGTGGACGCTCTCCGGAGACATGAATGCCTTGCAGGCCTTTCACGAGAAGCTTCCAGCTTTATGCAACAGGCGTGGGCTCCTTTCACCCGGAAACGATACTCTGCATCTTGGAAGAAGTGGGTGGGTTGGTGCCTTCCAAAACAGTTGTATCCCGTGGGATCAAATGTGACTGATGTACTGAATTTTCTGTCTGAATGTGCAGCTTCAGGCCTGGCTTACAGGTCGGTTAATAATTTCAGGTCTGCTATTTCTGCTGGTCACGACCACATCGATGGTAAGCCTGTGGGGATGCATCCCTTGGTTTGTAAGTTACTTAAAGGTGTTTGTGTGGCCAACCCTCCTCGGCCCAGGTATTCCACGCTTTGGGATGTTACAAAAGTTCTTAATCTGTTGGAAACCTGGCCCGATAATGGTGATTTATCCTTAAAACAGCTCTCTGCCAAGCTTACTATGTTATTTATTTATTTATTTATTTATTAAATTTGTAAAGCGCTACAGCTACCCAAACGGGTTTCCCGGTGCTAATTGTCACAAGTCACCTGACACCCATGAAAAGAAAGAATCTACTGGTTGAAGAGCCAGATCTTAACAGCTCTTTGAAAGCAAACATAGTTGACCTCCGCACGGACAGCCAGCTGGAGAGAATTCCACAGTCTGGGTCCCAAGTTGGCAAATGCACCGCCCCCCATTCTGGACAACCTATACTTAGGAGCACAGATTAAGTGTTGAGAGGAAGAACGGAGCAAGTGGGAAGGAGAATAGGGCTCAACAAGTGACTGAAGATAGAGGGGAGCCACACCCATCTTAATCTTGTGCATGTAGCATAGCACCTTGAACTTTATACGGCTTTCCACACGGAGCCAATGAAGTTCCCTCAGGCGTTCTGTAATGTGGTCTGATTTACGACATCCACAAAGGAGTCGCGCGGCCGCATTTTGACCCAATTGGAGACAGCGGGTGACCGCCTTGGTGGACCCCAGATAGAGTACGTTGCCATAGTCCAATCTGGAGGTCACCAAGGCGTCAACCACGGATCTCTGAGTGTCCGAGGGGAGCATCCAATTTTTTTTTCCAAGCCACCGTAAGATGGTAAAGCAGGTGGCAGACACTCTGTTGGCTTGGTCCCTCATAGATAGCCCCCTATCAATAATCACTCCAAGATTACGTACAGATGCAGACAAAACTGGCAGTGCTCCCATAGCTGAAGGCCAATGACTCGGACTCCAAAGATCAGGTTTATTGCCCAAGATCAAAACCTCCGTCTTCCCACCATTTAATTTAAGGAAGTTCCTATTCATCCAGTTTGCTATGTCACTAAGTCCGATTTCCAGGGGAGAAGGTAGGGCAGGGTCAGTTTGGGATAGGGAAAAAACAATCTGTGAATCGTCTGCATAAGTAAATAAATTAAGATCGGCCTTTTGAGCAATATGAGCTAAGGGAGTAACATAAAGATTAAACAAAAGAGGACTAAGAATGGAACCCTGGGGTACACCGTGTGGGGAAAGATACACTTTAGAAGTGGAATTGAGAAACAATTTGGAAAGTCCGGTCTTTCAAAAAAGACGAGAGCCAATCCAAAGCCCTGCCACCAATACCAAGGTGTGTGAGGGATCTGATGAGTATACTGTGTGATATAGTATTGAATGCTGCACTGAGATCGAGCAATATCAGTGCAGCAGTTTCCCCTCGATCCAGATGTAAACGTAGATTTTCTGTCACACCTAAAAGAGTGGTCTCCGTAGAGAATCCTGGGCGAAAGCCAGACTGAGAGGGATGTAGGAAATTGTTAAGCACCACATATTGAGATAGATGCGTGTGGACATGTCTCTCCAGAACTTTGGAAAAGATAGGCAACAGAGAGATAGGACGATAGTTTGACGAAACATTGGGGTCCAAGGTGGGCTTTTTCAAGAGTGGTGTAACCATTGCATGTTTCCAGCAGCTTGGGACAGTAGCCGTATTCAAGGAGTGGTTTAGCAGAGTACAAATAATAGAGAGCAGGGGGAGCTCCAAAGATCGTAGGATGGAAACAGGTACAGGGTCCAACGGTGAGCCTGAGTTAACTTTACCCAAGATCTCTAAAAGAGTAGAGGGAAGAAGGTCGGGCCAGGACGGACGGAGTGTGAAGAATCACCTCAGCAGCTGCAGGGGGCAAGTTAGCAGAGGTGTTACTGATGTTGCCAGCTCCCTGCGCAGTAATGTCCAGCTGAATATTCTCAATCTTAGAGATGAAATACTGAGCGAGCTAGTCACACTTATCGGTGGATAAGGGAGGAAGTATGGCCGTAGTTTTAGAGCCGGCAAGCTCCTTGACAACACTAAACAGTGTTTTAGATTTATTTGAAGCTTCGGAAATCATTTTATTCACAGAGCTAGCCCTAGTCTGGGCACAGGCTTTGTGATATTGCTTCAGTTCAGTTTTATAGATGAGACAAGCGGAGGGGGAATAATCTCTTCTCCAAACCCGTTCGAGTTTCTTACAGCGGGATTTATTAGTTTGAAGTGACTCATTATACCAAGGGGCAGGGGTTCTGTGAGTTGATTTTCTCTTCAGAACTGAAGGAAGACAAATATCAATGGCTTCAGAAAGCCAGGCATTCACGGCACTGGCTGCAGATTCGGTGTCTTCTAAGTCCAGGCGACTAAACGGTGGATGGTCAGCGAGGACCTCATTTAAAGCACCTGAGTCGAGTTTTTTCCAGTCTCTCTTCAGTATGCTTCCAGAAGCTTTACTATTGGTTGGCGCAACAGTGTTCACAACTGAGAATTTAATTAAATAGTGGTCTGACCAAGAAACTGGTAGGGATAAAGAACAGTGTAACTGGGGAATATTTGAAAAGATAGGATCAAGTAAATGACCACCACTATGGGTTGGGCCCTTGTTATGTAGGGTAAGGTTCATAGCAGCCAAATCATCAATTAAAGTGTTACTCAGGCTGTTGGTGGGGTCATCCAAATGCACATTAAGATCACCCACCACTGGAGGATGAAAGCATCGAACTTAATCAGTGAACGAAGCCAACCATGTATTAGCCGGACCAGGAGGCCGATAAACTAGTAGGCCGGTAAGAGTAATCTTAGGGTGCAGGGCAAGCTTAAAATGTGCTGCCTCGCAATTGTCTAAAACAACAGAGTCGAATTGGCATTGGTTGGAATTTTTAAATATAATAGCCACACCGCCCCCGGTTTTTCTGGGGCGGTCACACCTGACAATGGCATAGCCAGTAGGTAGTGCTTCTGCCACATCAGGACCGGAGCCGCATGAAGCCAAGTTTCAGTTATAAAAAGGCCATCAGGGGATTCATCTGTGAGGAGGTCGAAGATCTCGCGTCTGTGTTTCGGTAAAGAGCGGCAGTTCAAGCTGAAAAATGTGTAACCCAAGGAGGAGGAAATAGAATACCTCTGTATAAGGCTACCACAAAGCTGCGGAGCATCAAGAGAGAATGAGCAGTGTGTCTCATTTCATGTCGCAGGGTTTCAGATGTTAGAGCTTTAGATTTGGCTGGTAGGATGTTTTCTCCACAAGGTGTCTCCTTTGTTATTACACGACGAACTAAGACCATGTCACGCTCAGTGGAGTACCCCGCCTTTCCTCATAACAGCAAACTATGTGTGTTGCAGTGTCTCAAATACTATGAAGAGCGTACTATTGCACACAGGGCGGATCCTTTAGGCCAGTTGCTAATCTCTGTTCAGAAACACTTCAAACCAGTCGCTGCGGCTACTTTAGCCAGATGGGTTCGATGGATTATGTCAGAGGCTGGCATCGATATCTCTGTGTATGGTGCTCATTCAGCTAGAGGTGCGATGGCTTCAAAGGCCTATTTACTAGGTTCCCGCTTAGAGGACATCCTAAAAGCGGCTGATTGGTCTTCTGGTTCCATGTTTGAAGTGTTTTATTGTAAACATATTCCTTATATTTCTGATGCTGTGATGGATGAGCTTTGAACCAGCATAATCAGAAGCCTCCGGTCCTGCCACAGAATACAAAATTTTCTAGCTATTGCAACAATAATTTTAGATTCTATTAAGGACACGGAGGCGAGGATTATCCCATCCGTTGGGACAGTTAGGTAACTGTAAAGTTGTTTGAAATGATGTTGCTTAACAACTTTGTTCCCACCCTATGAGAAATGTAGTTGGTGGGCTCCTTTTCTCAAACTTCTTTTTCTGTTTCAGGAAATGATTCCAACAAGAGTTGAGTGCCTTCTTTGGATTGTGCTGCTGTCCCTTCCTGGTGGAAGATGACTCCTTCGTGGTTATGGATTGTTCTCCGTTGAGAATTCCTAAAGGAACTATTTTCTCTCCGTTGAGAGTTCAAGAGTTGGTTTATTATGACAAGACGGTTCGCGCAAAGAAAGAGGAGGCCAGATTAGTGTCTCTATACTTTATATGCTTGTTACTACTGTGATTGGTTGTAATATTGGAGGCGTGGTTCAAAGCCTCATGGGAAATGTTGTTTTTTACCATTGTTTTTTACCATTGTAGTTTTACTTTCATTGGCTGCTGTTTGTGCAGTAAAGAAATGAGAAAGCATAATCCTCGCCTCCATGTCCTTAATAGAATCTAAAATTCTTGTCGCGATAGCTAGAAAATGTTGTATTCAACGCCAAGGAGTGATGGGGCGGGTTAATAATGTAATTTGTCTGGTCATTGGTAGAGCTACGCTGATTGATGTAACTGTTACGCTCAGGCAGTGACCCAGGCAGCTAATGGTGATTTGTGTGTGCCTCTTGGTAAGGTGGGCTGCGTGTAATTTAAAAAAGATTACGCTGCCCTACACAGAACCAAGTTTAGTCCAATCAGTGACCCACTGCAACACTGAATGAACCCAGGCATGGATTTCTACAGCGTGACATCAGCTCTTCACCGGGAGAAAGTGTGAAGTGCTGATATTGTGAAACACACATTGCCATCATGTAAGTTGGCACTCAGGTTTGTTAATAGACCCGGCCCTCAGAAATAAGTGCCGGTGCTAAGCACCCGAAAGCACCGGCACAAATTATGCACTGCTATTGTGTGGTACAGAGTGCAATTTCCCTAGGTGCAGAAATTTCAGCTGACGTTGTGAAGATTACAGGAGATAATTAGAATCCACTGCTTTTTAAATTTAAAACGGAATTCAATAGATTAGAAAATCTCAAACTTACGATGGTAGGGAGATGTAATGTTATCAAAATGCTTTTTTTTACCTAAGATTTTGTCTTTTTTGAGGGCCATTCCTTTGAATGTCTGTAATTCGTGGTTTGTGGCTATCGATCACTTATTTTTTAGGTTTATTTGGGCTAATGTGCCGCCCTCGGAGAGTGCTAACATTTCTAACATTACCAAGAGAAAGAGGGGGATGGGCAGTACCCATTCTTCAGTTTTATCATTCGGCCTCTGTGCTACATGAGGCAGGGATACTACTTAATGAAAAGGCAGAGGCTACACAGAGTGGGTCGCCCTCGTCTGTCTTTGAGTTGTTACTGGGTGATGAGGCTCGGGGGTGTCTCTTACAATATATAGAATCAAATTATCACAAAAGGTTCAATTTAAAACTTTATTCTGTGCATGTAAGGTTTGTCCGGAAAAAGCATGGCTTCAGGTATATAAATGCTTATCTATATTACTATTATAAAGGAAGAACTTTGAGGTTTTGAGGCGGGTAAACTCGGGAACCACAGTGCCAATCCACACACCCGATACATCGTTGTAATCCTCAGGGTGTGCAGATGGACATAGGCTATATAAATTAAAAATAAATATGTTATTAAAAAATATAAGTAAAAAAAAAATAGTCCCTTCAAAGTAGCGCCTGCCGCGGCGTGCTTGCTGACATCAGGAGCGGCATACACGCGAGGAGCGGCATACAGGAGCGACGGAGAACAGCGAGTGGAGGAGCGGTGGAGATCAGCGCGGGGAGGAGCAGTGACAAGGAGCGGCGGAGATCAGGGGAGCAGCGGACATGACCGGCAGACAGGCGGTGAGGATCGGCAGGCAGACAGTGAGGGGCTGCAGAGATTGAATAACAGTAGAGGCTGTTTGTATAGCACCTGTGGCAGCCATGGATTGCTTCTAACCGCTGAAAATCATGTTGAATCGTCAGGTGTGCGCCAGAGTGGAGCAGCTGCCGTGTTCTTCTCGGATGAGAGCGTAAGGTGCTGATAACATGGAATTGTGAAACGCGCAGAGCACTGCTATCAGGCCCATGAGCACAGTGAATATAAAGCGTGTCTGCTGTTCAGAAAAGGCATTTCCTTTGAAATTGAATCAATTCATTGTCGGGGGAAGTGACGGGACAGTACAGGAACTTCTGAGGGGCAAGCAGGTACTGTGTGACGCTAACTACCTGCACTTTTCCATTAAGGAGACAAAGGAGGCTCAATAAAAAGAGCATTTATAAAAATAAAAAAAGCAAAGAATGTATAAAGAAAGAAAGAGAAAGCACACGTAGACAATCTGTTCTGTTATGTTAATCACTGGCAGGGGGATGGGTAACGTTCAACACAATGAAAATAGAGGGGATTAAAAATATAAAAAGGTAGTGGACACAGCCTGTGCGTCACGCAGAGCACCCGGGTCACCCCTCTGCGGAGAACAGTCAACAAGTCCTAATAATGTGTCTCGTGGGCAGGTACCTAACGGGGCATTACAGCAGGAAAAAGTGACATGAGCAGTGACGTAGGCAGGTTACCCAACGTCAGAGCGGGCGGGGGCCCTGAGCCATGATTGCTCCCGGACAACGTCGGGACGGGCTGCTAGTACCCTATATTTAAGAACAGCTGTCTCCCAAATATTTTTAATGATAGGTACATGAGGTATTGGTAAGATAAAGGAGTTAGGGTGGTGGGCGATGATATAAATGGGACCGAGGTGGTGCTTTTTGAGAGCATTAGTGATCGATTTGGGTTAGATAATCGGCAGTTCTTTAAATATCAACAAATAAGAGATGTTTTAGTCAAGAAAACAAGAGGTGCCTGTGGTTTCTCTGATGTGAAGCTGATTGAGGGATTACTTAAGGGTACTACTACACTGGGAGGGATATATCAAATGCTGAATCTGCTGACTGGATGATCTGAAGAAACCTGTTGAGCGTTGGCAGGGACTCTTACAGGTGGGACTGGAAGAAATAGAAGACTCATTACACCTAGCCCAGACGTCATTTATTGCGGCTAATCTTCAGCTCCAATGTTTTAAAATTGTTGCCTTTTATGTCCTTTAACCGGAAGTCCATGCGGGCTGCTTTGGGAAACCCTGTGCTGACAATGCGCATGGTCTTTGTGAAATTTCGGTCGGAGACGAGAAGAGTGTGCGAACCGTTTCGCGTCTGTTACAGTTTTAAAGTAAGTCCATAAGGCTGCATATACTACCCTCTACCGGTGTGTTGATTTGTTACAACTATGTGTCCTTCTACTGAGCCCCACTTTAGTGGTTTATGTAAACAATTGCCAAGGGCGGATGCGAGCCATCCTTCCGCTCCCTTTCGGTGAGGTTACGGTAGTGCCCCAGGAAAGCCGACCAGTGACGTAGATAGGAGCTCTCGGGAAATCCAAGCTCTTGTCTTGGCACAGCACTTCTAAAAATGCTCATGGGGCCGTGCGCATGGAATTAAGGACACATATTTTAAACAAATCGAAATGCTTTCGACTGACAATGTTTTTGAATGGGGCAGGGCTGAAAACGTGTTTGTTTCAGGAGTCTAGTTTGAGGGTCTGTTTACAGCCAGCTGAACATTTTGAGATTCTTTATCGGTGTGTCCTTGTATGCTGGAATATGGGGGTGGGGGAGGTGCAGATCTGGCACATCTCCGCCAGTGTTTGTCATGTGATCAGCTGAGGGTTTCCACACGGTCCAACCTAACAGGAAATCTGTGATCTTGTGGCCAACCGTGGTACACGTGTAAGTAGTTTATGTGGTCAGTAGATTTACCCAGAGCATAGATCAGAAAGGCCTTGTTCCCTGTGTAGATATTGCTTTGTTGCTGTGGCCTTGTATGTGACTCTGCCCCTGTGTTGCCCAAATCCAGATTGGGAATTTCTATTCTAGCGTTGACCTCTCTCCCAGTACCCACGTTTTGTGTACTGTCATTTGTCCCTGCTCTGTACGATTGTCAGTGTACTAACCTCGTTTTGGATTTCAATTTTTGAGCGGTCAGTGTCTCTTGTCCCATTTCATTATGCTTTTTTGATGTCCAGTACCTGTGCTACTGTATCGGTGCTCATTTGTCTGGCTTGGGGCGATTTCGAATATACTTCTGTCCGTCTGTCTACATTCCTGGAGTACGACTTAATTTGCTCGATTCTGTGCCTCGCTCTCAAGGTAATGTCCAAAGTGTTTCCTATCCCAGAGTCTATATATCCTTATGCCCATGCATGCTTGTCACCTAACCCCGCTGATGGTCCATTTCTAATATTGTTGCCTTTAATCGCACACATCTGCTTGAAATCAGACGCTTGGTATAGCCAATAGGTCTCGCTTTTGGGACCTTATAAGTGTTTAGTTTTCCAGCTCAATATTCTTCGTGCAACAACATCAACTGTTGCATGGCTAAACACTTATAAGTTACCAAAAGTGAGACCTATTGGCTATGCCTATGCTTGTTTTTAAATTTCGCCTGAAGATCGAGTAACCCATGTTGCCTTTACAAAAGAATCATCCCCAAAGTAAGAAATGCTCTAATTAAAAATCTGCAAGCAGCCATCGTTATTCAGGAGAGATTTAATTACGAGGTGATACTTTTTTGTGCTTTTGAGGTTAATTGGATAAGTACGTCACTGAAATGAGCAGATTCGTACGAGATCTGCCACCTCTTCATGCGATAATTATTATACATCATTTACATATACTCTCCTTCTCTTACCTTACTGCCAAGTCCTGGAACGATCTTCTCTTCCACCTCCAAACAGCATCCTCTCTCCCGGAATTCATAAAAGGACTCAAGACCTTGTTTTTTGACTGAGCCCAGCAAGAACCTGCCAATTCAATAGTTTTAAGGGTGATTCGCTGTGCTTTACAAATCCTGATTGATTGATGCAAAAAGGAATATATATTTTTTTGTTACTGAGAAGCAATTGATCATTCGGTTATGCTTCAGATATTAAATTCCCACATATACGGAGGTAACTTAGGTATGATCTTTTTGTGCCCAAATAATCCACATTACACTCAAGATAGCAACTTCCAACCCTAGATCTCAGGATCCTTTTAAGTAGATTTTGTCACTGGTAGGATCATATGAATTAGACTGTAGACCTAAGAGTACAAGTGTACTATCCCTTTTAACATGGTAATATAATGCTACTACTTTAAGCAGAGGCTTGAGAGTGTGTTTTGTGGAGTTCTGACTGAATCATAAATTGATATAAAAAATGCATGAAGAGCAACAGCATATGCAGATGGGAAAGGCAGCTCTAATATTATTGCCAGATGGTTATTGAGGAGGCTGAATGTAATAGTTCTTTGCATATTGGTCCCTCAATTACATTAAGATCAATCCGATTCTCAAACTAATAGATCAAAGAACCATGATACAAAAATTGGGTCAGATTTCCATTTAAATTGTTCTAAGACTAATTCTTCAAAATTTTTAATTTTTAATTCCATAGTTATTACTTCGGTAGTTTTTCTTTCAAAGAAAATATGAAATCAGTCAAACTTTTGACAGAATAAAAAATTGGAAAAAAGTGGAAACAGGTTAGGAAAGAATGAGGACAGCAGAAAATAGCAAGGAAATAGAATAAGGGTAAAAAGAGGAAAATAATAGAAAAAAAACAAAAGAGAAAGAAAAAAACATGGTGGAAAACACAAAATGGAAGTGGGGAAGGAAAAAAGAAACAAACATTGGCAAAGGCAAACATTGGCAAAGGCAGTATGTCTCACCTGTAAAATCTATTCGTTTTGGCAATGCTTTCTTTTTTGTTCTAGATGGCTGCAGCAAATGCATGTGAATTCTTTGTGGTGGCCAAGTTTGTATGTGGTTGGTAAAATAATGTGGGTGCATCTGTAGTGGCCATGTTTGAACTTATACAATTTTAAGAAGGCTCATCCAAAGATGGTTGCCATGAATGTGTGCATATTCATGACAGCTATCTTTGAATTGGATTCTTCAAAATATAACAAAATAGAGAAAAGGATGCCCACTACACATCCACTTGCATGCAAATGAAGTGATGTTTGAATGGTTAGAAAACAATAAGATCGCCAAGAGGGCCTGGGGGGCAAGTGGTTACAAGGCCTGTCATCAGCAGTGGTAGGATATCTGACATCCAGTCATAACACGGTGAGACCAAAATCCTGGACAAGACAAATACAAGCACATTGAGGAAAGCCTTCAAATCAGGAAAAGGAAATTGAGGTAGAGAAGAAAGCCATCCAATCATGAGTAAAAGATTGACCAAAGTATTGTATTATACACAATAGGTAATCAACAACAAAAGCTAAATCGGTCTGAATGTGTTACCCAAAAAAGTGGTCCAGAGGTACCCCCAAAAGGAAAAACAAAGAGGAAGCTAAAAGAGACACAAAATATAATAAAACACTAGAAGGTAAAGGGTAACATAATGGACAAAAACGAGGTAACGATTAAAAGGAGAAAAAAACAGAATGAACATTTTTGAAGCAATACTACTGGTAATTGTTGTGTGTTTTCCTTAGGGACCACTTAGTTTGCTCATAGTTTGATTTGCTTGCACATTTAGGCTGCTTTGCCTAGCACACATTATGCTTGGCACGTTTATTTTTGTGCCACAACATTATTTTAGAAAAGCATTGCACATGTTCTTGTTATTGTTTCAGACTGTCTGAACATCTTGTACAAAATCAAACAACACTGTGCCTGATCTTTTTGTGATCGGTTAGCAAATATAACTTGCACTTTGACACAATATACATTCACATCTGCTGTTTTCAAGAGGACACCTTATAACATTTACACAGAGACGTGCCATTTTCAAAACAGAGAAGCCTTTCTAGCAGAGCAGAGGTCCAGACGAGAGAGAAATCCACTGCCTGAGATGTAAAACAACTGCCTATGCATAGCAGGTATGAGGTTTGCCACTAAACCCAGAGATCTATAATATAACACTGTGTTTCCATAGTGGGGCTAGATTAAGACAGATAAATAATTCACAGTGGTAGGGCTTCATATTGTTAATAGTTTGCTTGAAACGCTCCTCACTTTGTTGTGATGCATATGTTGTCTAGTTGCAGCACAATAGGCTTCAATAAATATTGGAAACTGTTCTCATGTCTTTTTTGTATAATATGGACATGCATGAGTGAGAAAATGAAAGGTTGACGATCTGTTTCCACAGTTCCCTGAGGGGACTAGAGTGTTGTGTTCTGGGGTGCTAATTTACCTGTCACTCTGGGAAGATTAGGAAGGCAGGCAAGCACTATGAGCTAGTCTGGATTGGGGATCATAGGTACTGATGTGGTATGGTGACTCAGTCCCTGCATACTGATGCTCTGTGGTCCCAGGCATAGTTCTGTTCACACAGAATCCTTGCAACATAAGTAAAGATTTTGAAAAATAACCGCAACAATATTAAGAAGTTGAATTGAATAACCACAATATTTTTATTCAAGCTGGTGAAGCCTTTTAATATGGATTTCGCTATTTGTTTTTTCAAGACTTTGCTTCAGTAATTAATAATGTGGTAATTAGTGACCACTTTATACTTAGAGGTGTGAGAGTTTTTTTCCTGCAAAAAGGTTTCGTTAAGTTCCTAATTTTCATACCTTTGCAAAAGTTGCAAAGTTTCCAGGTTCCCTATGCCAAAGCAAAGTTTTCTTTCACATTACCGGATCCTTTTCACTGTACTGGAAGTGAAAAAAGCTGTAAAATCCATTGAGAATTCTGCGCAAAGAGACTTTGTGGTGGTTTTTTATGTACAATTTCAAATGTTTGTACCATTTTTACCCTTTACAGAGTTCTTCCGTAGCCAATTACATAGGAATAGAATACTACGGTATTCTTCTGTATTCTATATATTGCAGACCCATTTTTATTGCGAAATAATGTTATGCATAACAACAATATCACAAACATCATGGCCTTTAGGCAAAAGTGGCAAAGAGAAAAACTCTGCAAACTTTGTGAATTTGTCAAGATTTCTGTACAACTTATGGAAAGGTGCAAAAAAATTGAAACTTCATACAGCCCTGTTTAGAAAAAAGGGTTACCTATTTACTTGAACAAGAGATTAGTGTTCTGTATTTACACACTTAAATAAATAACAATTAGCATAAATGATCTATACCCAATTCCCTCCTTACGTGCCCTTTGGAGAGTTGTGTCAGCTCCCAGGCAAGCGCTGAATCAGCATTCAGTCATAGGCGTGTGCCACATTTTTATTACACAAGCAAAGGCTCATTTAGATCCCGATTATTGGTCTACCCATAGTATAAGAAGTTTGCTACTTTTTCTATGTCAGTTACATGGACTTACCATTCAATCTCTCAATATTACATCATGGGGTATAATTGGCTCTAAAGATGGATGGTTCAGTTTATTAAGAGTTAGTCTTCAAACACATTTTGTAATTATTTTCAAACTGGATGCATCAATTAAATATTTCATGTTTTTCAAGCAACTTAAAAGATGTACAAAAATCCCACTTGGTAAAGAAAAAAACCTAGTTGCAAAACATCTTGTGATCTACAGATAGTAATCATAGTATTCACAAGAAGGTCGCAAAAGAAAAATCTTCACATCTTCTCAGATCCCTGCAATTAGTTATTTGGTAAGTGCTATAAAGTATAACAATGAGATAGTAAAATAAGTTTTGGTCAAGAGTTCTTGCATTTTGGCTTTGTCATTGCCTTTTGCCATTGATGCTCAGAATCAAGTCCTTCCTGGGGACAGAATATCTGTTTGATTGCACTAGGCTTTTCTTGAGAGCAGTGGTAGCTCCTCCGCTAAGGCCGAGGAGCGTCGCCCCACTGCTCAGTGAGCAGTGGAAAAAAATAAAAATAAAATGCTAATACCAAAACTTTATTATCATTTATTTTCTTTGCGGGACTCCGAGCCAGGTCAGGCGGGGCGGGGCTGGGCTCACCACTGTGATAGGGAGTAGAAGTGGTTTGCACTCCCTCCCTAAGTGCGCTTGACTGCTTGGCTGGCCCTCTTGGGTCAGCCAAGCTGTCATGCGCACTTACCATGTTCTCCACTGGGTTGTGTTGCACAGCCCGATGGAGAACATATCCAGGCCCACAGGCACTGACCATGATTGGCTGTGAGAGTCCGGGAGCCTGGGTGCTTCAGGTGCAGGCAAGGACAGAGGAGAGGCGTGCGACGGTATGTTTGTTTTATTTATTTTTTCACCCCCGCCCACCACCTCTGTTACTAGGAAACCACCACTGCTTTAGTGAGTCTCAGGATGGTCAAAGCAATACCATGATTATGGTATTTGAATTACCAAAACCAGCAATCATGTTATTATAATTAATTTATATTCTTAATGGGCAGGAATATGCAGAAATGGTAGTTATATTTATCTTTCTGTATTTAGGGTTCCAGATATAGCACCTCACAGAGAGGTAGTCTTATAAAATTTCTTGATGCAGTTCTATCATTATTCTCTGAACATCCAGGGCCTCATTTATGAAAAGTGATGCATCGCTGCATGAAACAGCGATGCGTCACTTTTCATTGCGCCCTCCTTGCGACATGATGGACATGTCATATTTACTGTATTACGCATCATGTCGCAAGGAATGACAGATTTGGCTGTTTTACTGACATATCTGTTGGCGCAAAAATGACGCATTGCTGGAGTTGTATCGTAAGTGTGATGCGACTCCAGCAATGCAAGGGGGAGGGCTATGGATAAAGAACTGCGCCACCCTTAGGTCTGCCATGAGGCAGGCATAAGGTTTTGATGCATTTGTGTCCTAGAAGTCTCATAGATTTCACTGCATTACTTCTACGAGGCTTACTTGCATGGGAACACCCCCCCAGCATACATTATACCTGACGCAGGTATATTGTAGAGCCGGGTATTACAAAGTTATTCATCTGCTTAGATGCGTCTCTTTGTAAATAGGGCGCAACAGGGGGCATTATTTATGCCGCTGATGCATCACAAACAGTGACGCAACAGCAGCGCAAAACTGTCGCAAGGCCTCACAAGTAAGGCCCTCAGTGGTGGTAGCTCCAATGCTACCACCAATGTGACCTGGGGCTCCTGTGACGAAGTGGCCTCTTGGTTAAGGGTTTCCGATGGCCGAGCCAGCTGAAGCTCTACTGTCAAAAACCCAGTGGTTCATTCGCATCGAATTGATGCAGGAACTGTGAGCTGGACTGGTTTGCCAATTTATTTTGGACTTTCTCCTCTGACATACGGTAAATAAGGCCTGCATTTTATGATTTTTCTGTGTGTTGTTTGTCAAATGGTTTTAAGTTTTATTTACGTTTGTTTTGAACTTTTTTATTTGTTCTTGAAATCATTGAGTTTTGGTTCTTTTATATAAAAATGATTGGAAACGTTTACAATCCATATGTTAGACTGCGACTACGAAAGCTAGAAGCGTCCATGTAAGCCACATCCAAAAACTGCAATATCACCTAGCCCAGATTTACTAACAAGTTATGCCAGGTTTGGGTCACAAAAGTGTTGTATTGGGATTTACTTTCCAGTGAAAAATTGCTGCACTGATTTGCACGAAAATTTGTGAGTATGGCCCACAGGGTATTTTTTGCTCTGTACCCAATAATGTCATCACAGACCTTACAGATATTGACACATAGCGCTGAAAGATAAGATGGCAGTCTCTGAGAATGGTTGTAGTCAACACACTCCACAGGCCAACCAGGAAAATGATCCACACTGTGCTGTGACACATGGCCCCATGAGTCACTGCACATGAAAAGCTTATTGGAAAAAGTGCACACGGTGTCCTTGAAAACATCAGATGGGACAAATAGTGACAAAAGTGAATGCTGGTCATCAATGGGCATGAGAGGGGGTGCACCAATAGACACTACTGATGTAACATAAAAGTTGTTGAACCAAAAACGAAGGGCCTTATTTATGAGGCCTTGCATCACTTTTTGTGACGCACCAGCAGGGTAAAAAATGTGCCATGTTGTGTCATATTTACACATCTAGGTAGATGCATCACTTTGTTAACCCCTGCGCCACATTATACCTGCTCCAGGTTTAATGTATGCAGGAGGGCTTTCTGACGCAATTAAGCCTCGTAGAAGTGACGCAGTGAAATCTATGAGATTTCTCTGATTCACTTCTAGGATGCAAATGCGTCAATATCTTACACCTGCCTCACAGCAGGCGTAAGACTGACGCAGGCACATTTCACATGGGACTTACCCATGTGTAATGACCCATTGCTGGAGTTGCATCACTTTTGTGACACACTCCAGCAATGAGTCATTTTTTGCGCCTACAGATACGTCAGAAATACAGACGTATCATTCTGTAACTCCTTGTGTCATACTGTAAATATGATGCATCCAGCATGTCGCAAGGAGGGCCCAATGAAAAGTGACGCATCGCTGTTTTCATAGAGCAATGCGTCACTTTTCATAAATGAGGCCCTAAGCTACTGGGAAATAAGTATGGTACCACAGACACCGCACTTTGCATCAGAATCTCTGGTGAAGTCCAGGGCCGGACTAGGAACTAAAACCGGCCCTGGCAAAGTGCTCGGCCAGCCCCGCCTGCCCACTCGGGGGGGTTGGAGATGCCGCCGGGCGCTTTGCTAGGGCCGGTTTTATGCTGCAAAAACGGCCCTGTAACAAAATCGGCCCCCAGGGGCTCAAAACCGGCCCCAGCCCTCGCGGCGCACTGGGGGATTGCCCGGTGCCCGCTATGGCCAGTACGGACCTGGTGAAGTCTGCACTATTCCCAGAGACAGTGACTGCAGTGAATGAAGGTGAGCTTTATAGTGACACATATAAAGGTAATTGTGCAAGAGCTAGCTGTGTGGGAGTGGTAACAGCAAGCCCATGATGCAAGAACATGTAGCAGTGATTTGGCCTGTAGGCCACGCTACATTTTATTGCCTATTTTAATTTACCTTAGCTCATCAGATGCGTAAGGCATAAATGTGGCACGCAGGAAGCCCATGTCACACACCCTCATAACACGTATTTGTAAAGCACACGTTCACTCTAAAGGGCACCTTGTAAGCGAATCACATGTTTATTGTTATCCACCTGAATGGTACTCACCATTAGGATTTGAACTTGTGACCATGAGATCAAACACAGATTGTGGGGGGCAGTGTGTGTGCGTGTCTGTCTGTGTGTGCGCGCATATATAAATGTCTCCAGGTTAGGCCTGATGCAATTCATCCCTTACAGGGGCATGTTACTACTTGCAGATATAATCCTTATCAATGCATTGAAAAAACCCAAAACAGTGATGCTTGGAATGCTTGAATTAAACTCAGCCGCTGGCATTTTATTCTGGGACACGTTCCAATCTGTTTTTTTTTGCCCCCCACGTCACCTCAGACAGGAACCAGCCATATGGAAATCATCCTCGGTCCTGCTCTAATAGCAAATATCAAGCTCGAACTGCCAAACCAGGTCCCCTCTGAAACAGCCACCAGCAAACCCAGATCAGCAGCACCTGGTAAATACAAGAAACAATGGTACTGGTTTTTAAGGATATTGCCCCTTACCAGTGGTTGAAGTGCATAAAAAAGAATGCCAGCTATGATCCTGAGTTCAATTGTGGTGGGGGCAGTCAGAGTGGGGGCGATGGCAAAGATGTGATTAAAAAGAACAAAATTACCTGAAACCATTTTGTTGGTTTCCCCTTTAGGTAACTGCTTATAAATAACTCACAGACCAGTAGCGGCGCCTGGAAGGAGTGCTGTGGGGCGGTGGGCGGGGGAGGGACAGGGTGGGGGGTAGTAAACTCCAGCATACAGCCAATCGGAGTTAGGTAAAGAAATAAAGAAATAAAACGAATTAAATTGCGCGCGCAATTTAATTTGTTTTATTTCTTTATTTCTTCTTTACCTAACTCCGATCTGCCGTATGCCGGAGCTTACTACCCCCAGCCTGCCCCTCCCCCGCCCTGCCTCACCGCCCCCTGGTTGGCGCTGTGAGAAATAGTGATTTGTGAATTTTTAGTGCTACACTATGAAGTCCCAACCTGTGACAGAAAGTACTGTGAATATGCAAGTCATTAAATTAAAAATGTGTTACACACACAGTACACAATAAGGTGTGCCTAAATGCACAAAACGATGTAGTGCTTAAGATAAAAAAAGTGTTTTCCAAATACATATTTAAATAATATGCAATCCGTCTGAACCGTGTGCAATTATTTTGTATAAGTGCCCAATAAAAGGATGCACTCCAGGGCTCAGCTGGCAACACCCTTACATTACCACTCAAAAACAATACATCTTTGGCACAATGAAGCTTCAAGTGACTTCTTCAGTTTTCAAGCAGCCTTTACATTTGCTGATTAACCAATGCACTTCCATTCTTTCAAGTAGGAGGCACCCTGGTGAAAAGGCTTGTTTCTTCTTTAGCTCTCTGCCCCTCCATTGGCTTCAGAGCACAGGAGACACCCTCCTTCGCATCGCTTTTTCAAAGTAAACATTGGAAGCATTGGCAAAGCCAATAGGTCTAACCTTTGCAAGAGGTTCTAATTGTTTTCTCTATTCCACAGTAGTTTTGTAGTTAGTACGTGTAGATTGTTTTGTGTTTGTGTTAATAAAATAGTTTTTAATACTTTGCTGATTAAGTGATATATGTTGGATGTTTTGTCTGCCTCTGTAGATCTATTTGGCTTTGCAAATATATGTTGTTGATGTTATCCAGCTGAAGCATTAATATCCTGCACTACCTTAATGGCACTGGAAACTATTACTGCAGATTCCATAATCTCCATTTGGTACGTATTCAGTGAGCTGTAGTACAAACTTTTATTAAGCCGTTTTAGCACAGCACACAGAGGCTTGATTCTTTCATTAGGAGAGGGGGTCTTCTTTTAGCCAATTTCAGTATAGAAGATATATGTATAAGGAATTTATATATAAACCTAATTGAAAGGCAGCGGAGCTTTGTATATTGTCAAGGCAGAGCCATCACAACATATGATAGACGTGGTAGCGCGTTTGTGTAGTATTGCGACAGCGGGTTGGTGAAAAATTGTGAATCAATGTCAGTAAATGAATCACATCTTGCAGCATCTTCTCTGCGCAACCCGTCAGCGAACTTGAGTCATGTGACGCAGTGCAAAGAAGATGAAGTTGACTGCTCACTCAACTGCTTTCCTTGCTCCTGAACGTTAACTTTGGAACATGCAGGGTAGTCGCAAGACTGTGCACTAACGGTTCCTTTTTATAAAATACATAGCTGTAAAGTTTAGGGTTTTTCTTATGTGGTTGAGATAATTACTGTTAATACATTGTGTCTCTGTTTTTATTGGCGACCTCATATGTGGGTGTAGCTCTCCATTGGAAGCAGTTGTAACGAGGGGCTGGGAATCTACAGTGAGTCCAGAGGGGAGGAGACGAAAAGGGTGGTCGATGATGAAGGGGGCAAGCAGCGATGAGGGAGGGGGTGGATGGATGAAACAGGCCCCCTCGGAAAACAACAAATGTGACGAGCTAAGGACAAGATTTATGGGCAGTTTACTGAAAGAGCCCATACACCTCAAATACTCAATCAATACTACAAAGAAACAAAAGGGAACCTTCCCAAAACACAGGCTGAAAGAAACTAAAAAAATAGTATGCATACATGAACTGAAATAGACAAAGGTGAATGGTTTGTTTTATAAAATGCAAAGCTATAACATTTTGGGTTTGCATATATGTTTACGATAATTATTGTTAATGCATTGTTCCTTTGTGTGATGATTGGAGCCGTATCACGTGTGCATGTAGCTCCCCATTGAAAGCAGTTGTAGCGAGGGCCCGGGAAGCTAAAGAGGGACTCAGAGGGGGGGAGTTAGAAAGAGCGGCTGACGATGGAGTGGGTAAGCAGCAATGAGGGATGGTGTGGGTGGAAGGAACAGGTGCCCTCGGAAAAAAGCAATTGTGATGAGATAAGGACAATATTTACAGGACTGTTTACACAAACAACGCTAGGAACATCAACACTACAAAGAAACAAAAGGGAACCTTCCTAAATCACAGGGTGAAATAAATGAAAGTAATAGTGCACAGGCATGAAATGAAATAGACAAAAGTGAAAGGATACAAATATAGGCTACTGCTCCATGGTAGGAAGCGAGACACAAGACGGAGGGACAAAAATACACATTACGCATATAGAAAAAAGCTTTTGAAAAGACACAAGAATAAACTATTAAAAAGCAATGGGCGGGCTGTAAGCCCACATAGTGGATACAGCATTTCTTGAAGTGACTGCGCATGCACGGTCCAGGCGAGACCTAAACAGTATGAGAACTGTTTTTGTAAAAATATAAACCTATGGACACATCATGGCTCATAGATCCTTCGCACTTCAAGCTCTGACCCTACCTCAGACAATGATTGTCCACCAACCAAACCTTCCTCTGAATTAGTTGGAGCACCAGGCCATTAAGACTACACTCCACAGCTAAATAAATGTCCGGAACTGGCAACCTTATAATGATTTTCATCATATGATTATATAGGGAGAAGCAGTGGGCACCTTGGAGAAAAGCAGGGTCATGAAGAGTGGGGCTTTAGACGCCCCTGCACTGCCCAGTCACACCTACTCTCCCCCATAGAAAGAAGAAAATCATCTGGAGTCTCCTCTCATGTCCTCGGGAGGATTTATTTGGAGACCAGCTTTGAAAAATGTTCACTCCTGAACTAGAAACCTATTCTGTGTGAGGGCTTCAGTGTCAGTTTGTGATAGTGGCTCTTCACTGGGTTGCAATGTGATGATTGAAGAAGCCATCTGTCAAATAGCAACACTGCATGAGTCGGTAGACCTGACTGGAATCTAAAGAGAACTGGCTTCTGTGCCACTGGAAGAGGGGTAATCAATGCCAACTCTTGTCACTTGGGCTGTTAGAAATGGGGTTTCTAGTTGTCTAAGGTATGCACCTAAGCCAGGCAGAACCCACCACTCTAGTCTGGGTAAGGCAGTTACACTCCCAACATAACCCCTGGTCACACCCTTGGTAGCTTGGCAGAGCAGTCAGACTTATCCCAGAGGTAATGTGCAAAGTGTTTGCGCACCACACACACACCAGTGACACAATAAATACACTTCACACTATTTTATAAAAAATATCTCATATATCGTATAGAACACATAGACCAAAACAATATGAACAAATAATCACTTTGCCAAATAGGCAATAGTCATAACATCACAGTTAGAGCATAAGATAAAGACATATATGTTGCACACGTCATAAAAACACCATCATTGACCATATTATGCAGATCCGGAACTTATACTCACTATCTTGTCATAGCAAAGCATAAAACTACATAAATCATAACATCAGGGCCTGACATGCAGCAGTTTGGAGAAAAACACGTAAATATATATGAATCACCATATCACCGTAGAAGCAGTCATCACCTAGATACAGCTTACCTGTGCTACTCTTCTAAGTTATGCAGACATTTTGATTCCTAACGTGCGTACAGGTACACCTGCATGCCTATTAGGGGCACTATGGTAATCTTGGAGCGAGTTCCACACTAAGGATTCCTCTCAGTGCCCTGGGACCTCCATCGAGGTTTCTCCCCACAGTGCAGTTGAAGAACCAGTGCCCTCAAGGTATATCACTGTACGGGGGGGCACACACACTCGATTATAGTGGGGAGGCCCTCATTCAGCAGACTCCATGGGGAGAAGGGTACCAATAAGACAGCTGCCAGCAATAACACATGGTAGCCACTGACTCAACGCATCCCCCCAGAATTGCCATGCCGCAGTGGCAGCACGTCCGAGACCCTCTGGGGCCTCTTGGACTGGTCTCTGTCACCGCCAAGACCAAGTGGAGCCGTTCAAACAATGGGGCTGCCGCGAGGAGCGCAGGATTGCCTCCGTGCAGGCACAGCACTGGTTTCCTTTGCTCAATAAGCGGCTGCCGGGACGAGGTGATCCGGGGCACTTCCCCAAGACAATGGCATCTCCCCAGCTCATGCCCATCAGCATTAATATGGTATGAGAGGCCAACAGGACACTCGACTCCCGGGCACTCTACACAGTAGAGAGACCCAACCCCTGGGTGACGTTTAGGAAAAAAGCAATTTCACGGGACGATGAAGTAGTAGTAGTAGAGTAGTGCCTCTCCTCAGGCCCTACTCCACGGGCAAACAAAGTGCTCCTCACACTCTGACTCCTCCTGGTCAAAAGCAGCACTCCACACATGGGAGGGAAGCGCCGGCATCCTGATCCGGTTGCAGACAGGAACGCTGACACAGGTTTACGGGGTTGAGATTGAGCACCAAGCTCTCTCTTCTCAGGTGATTATAAAGAGCTCTCCACACGCTAGGTTGCTTCAATAAATAAAAAGCAAAAAAAATGAAGTGCTCACTCTGCGCTATTTACTGGCACCATACAACATGTCATGGGCAGCGCTCACCCGCGCTGCATGTGGGAAAACAATTAGTACAGGCTGATTGTCAATAAGTGCTTCATACAAACATGGGTGGGGGGACCAAACCCACAAGCCCTTTGAGAGCACTGGGGGCACCAAAGCAGGAATGCAGGCGGCAGGTCAGCACACAGAGTCCTTGTAGACAAACAGGCAGTTTGCTTGTAGCCCAGAAGGCCACAGGTCAGCACAATAAACAAGGTAGTCCTGGCAGCATAACAGTTCCTTTGAGTCAAGGTGCAGTCTGTAGAGCCAGAAGCGTCTGATTACAAGTCCCACGCAGTGTCTAAAATCATGGGGTCAGAGCCCCTATACTTATGCTTAAAATGTCTTTGGATCTGGGGGTAACTTCAAACAAACTTTAGAAGAGCACAACACCCCTATTTAATCCCAGCCTTGTCTCCAGACACACTATAAGGGGGCAGAGACAGCATTGTGAAAGGAAGTCACAGCCCTATTCAGGCATCAGTGACAACTCCTCCTACCTGTCTAGCTCAGGAAAACCCATCAGGATATATGGCAGTTTAGAGTGAATGTATAAATAGGGCCCTTTCAGTGTGAACCAGATGTTGATCAGAGTCAGACTGCAAAACACAAAAATCATAAGCACACAGAAATGCCCACTTTTTGAAAGTGGCATTTCTAAAATAGTAATGAAAAATCCACTACCACAATAAGCAGGATTTATCACCACTATTCCAAACATGGCAATGCTACTACCTTCCTATCAGAAATTGCCACTGAAACACATATCAGGGAATTCCGAATGCAAAACTATGAGAGGAGCAGACCTCACAGCAGTGAGAAACCAAACAGGCTGTTTGTCACTACCAGGACATGCCACACAACAAAGGTACATGTCCTACCTTTTACCTACACAGCACCTTGTCCATAGGGCTACTTAGGGCCTACCTTACAGGTGACCTATAAATATAGTAAAAGGGGAGTTTTTGGCGGCTCGGCAAGTAAATATAAATGTCAAGTCACTGTGGCAGTAAACTGAGCATTCAGGCCCTGCAGTGGCAGAGGCCTAACACATGTTTGAAAGGCTATTTCCTGGGTGGAGCAAGCAGTGCTCCAGGCTCACTAGTAGCATTTAATTTACAGGCCCTGGGTATATAGGATACCACTTTAATAGGGACTTACAGGTAAATTAAATGTGACAAACAGGCGTAGACCAATAATATTACGTTTTCAGGAAAGAGCACATGCACCTTAGCACTGATCAGCAGTGGTAAAGTAACCAGAGTCATAAAGCCAACGAAAACAGGTCATAAAAAATACTGGAGGAAGGCAAAAAGTTTAGGAATAACCCTGCAAAAACGGCTAGGTCCAACATGGGCTGATAGGCCAAATACTGCACCACATAAGGTAGCGTATTGTAGGGGTGGGCATAGTTCGCGAAGTAGCGCTACGCGAAGTGCACTTCGCACTACGCAAACTTCACGAAGCACTACACGAGCTGTGTAGTAGCATGTTCGCAAGATGCATTTTCACTGATTGCACAGTGCGGACAAGCATCTGGCCCTGTGCAATCATTGAAAACGGCATTTTGTACAGTGCGAGCTGTAGTTTTTTGCTGCTCGAGTAGATTATTACTCGAGCGGCAGCTTTCTCAACGCGAACTGGTAGTTTCTCATTGAGTGCGGTCGCGAGCATGCACAACCACTCACAATGAGAAACCTGACCGCCCCACGTTGAGAATCTCGCCGGTATGTCAATTTGCTTGCTCGCGGTCGCGAACATGACATTGAGGACTGCGAACAAGCAAAAAATGACCGCTGGACTACGCTACGCTGCACTACGCGTGTTCGCACTGTGCTACGTGCAGCTTGCGTAGTGCGAAGTTGCGCAAACTTCGCAAACTCCGCGAGCGTAGCATAGTGCTTCGCCCAGGGTTAGCGTATTGAAAAATATGGCGAAAGGACAAGGAATGGAAAACACACTGTCAAGTCACTGTTGATGCAACAGCGGTGGCAGAACACCCCTAGTTTTCATAAGCATTCCATTTGGCTTAAGTCACATCTGCCCTTAGCAGAAAGTCTGCAAACCTTCAAAAAAGACCTGGAGTGGTTCACAATGACAAAGGGGCTCCTTCAAATACTCTTAGTGGGACATGTAAAGTCCATTGAATCTGTCTGCATAAATATCTCAAGTACACCATCATTCATGCGCAATGTGGCCCGCACAAGATGGGTGCACCCTTGCGGGCCTGTTCACACCAGCAGAACAATCCACCAAACAAGAGGAAGTACTTTTTTTCTGTATATTCCTTTCAGTTACAGTCCTTGCAGGATTCCGAGGACTACATTCAGCTCACTTTGCATTTTACTATATAATTAGCTTTTAGAGATTATCAATACTGAATGCCATTTCAGTTGGACTGTGATATTGTTCCCATTTTCCACCTGTAAAGTAACAATAAACTGCGTTATTTCATGCTCATTGTATAGTACATATGGGTTTTTCATGGCGAGATGCTCACATCAAATATTGTTGTATTGCACCTTATACCTCCAGCCCATTCCATCACTTGCCCTCTCCTCCTGCTGATGCGAGGACGATGGCGACCACTGAAACTACCAAATATTGCAGACTCTGTAGGTGTCCATCAAAAACCGACGGATAAAAACGAATTATTGCACTATAAATCATTTCATGGACAAGGGCTTCGGGATAATTTTCCTGTAGGTCAATTCCTGCGTTATCGCAGGAATCACACATCAACTCAGAAATTTGCAGAACAATCTGCGGAACTTGCCACGAAGTTAGAGAATTGTGCATATCCCAAGAAGATGGTGAAAAGAGCCAGGAAGAGGGCGCTCAATATACCCATAGTGGCCTTACTAGAGAGGAATGTGAAAGCGAAAGAGGACTGCCTGCCGGTGGTCACCACGTTTGATCCTCTGTCAACCAAGGTTCGCCAAATAATCAGAAAGCACTGGTCTTCGCTAAGTACCAGCAATTTCAAGATTCCGCAGCCGAGGTTTGCATTCAGAAGATCTAGGAACCTACGTGACCAATTGGTGCCCACTCGCCTGACCCATGAGGTTACAAACTCAGGACTTCCCTCTAGACACTACCCTTGTGGGGGGTGCTCTGTGTGTGCGCTCACGGAGGTGACAAAAAGTGTGCAATTGCCCAGCATGAGGACTTGGAATTTTAATAAACTTACCAATTGTAACACTCCAAATGTTATCTAAAAATTGACATGCCCTTGCGGGGTGCACTATATCGGATTAACATCACATAAGATTAAAATAAAAATTCAAGAACATCTAAGCACGTTGAAAGCGGGGAAGCTAACCACACGACTAGTGAGCCACTTCCAGGAACAGAAACACAATCACAAAGACATCAGATGGGTGGTACTGGAAAGAGTATGGGCGGACTCATACAATATGGAAGCAGGTTGGCCAAGAAGGTGGCACGCTAGATATACCAGGAAGGGGCGGACAAGCGGGGCCTGAATGATGTTATTGAGTGGAACAAAGCAGGGATATACACTTAAATAATCCATTGGTATAGGATGATTTTATAGAAACAGTGGAGGATTACACTATACTGTCAGGTTTAATATAGGTGTGTATGCACTTTTTTGGCCATTTTCTGATTTTTTCGCCTTGCCTGGGGGGCGATGGTGATGTCAGCCTTGAAGTGCAGATGTGACATAATGCATATATTGAGATACGTTGAAATAATAAAAAGTACCCCTCGAATACTGTGATAACTCGGTCGATTTTGCCAGTATATTGTAATGAGGTCGATTACTTCGAATATGAGGAGAAAGTGTGATTTTTATCTTTTAGAAATGATAACAATGAAGGTGAGAACGAGTTAAACCTTCAGTAAGAAATGTAGATATTAATACTCATAACATTTGTAGTAGCTAATCTGGATTGAAGGTTCAGTGGTGTAATTTCCCTTTCAAAGATGGCGCCCACGTACATGCACACGTGATCGGGGTGCACCGGAAGAGGGTGGGTGTGTCAAAGACTCTCGCGCCTGAGTGATGCATTCAAATAGACGCAGAGAAAGAATAGCTAATGTGCGTGGAGTATGAGGCCAGACGCAAAAACGTATCGGTAAGCGGGCGGACAAGACTGATTTAATGGCGGCACATTGAAGTAAGCAAAAGGTCCTATAACTGGGAATAGTAATGAGCAGTGTGGTAATACACAGCTGCTCTTAGGTAGAGAGCTCAGATTGGGGCAAGTGCATATACATATGTAATCCTTATAGTTATTTAAAATATGTACTAAGACGCTGAACACTAGATATACGTAGATCCAATCAGGGCTTAATAAAATGGACTAGAAGGACCTAGTCAGGGGTGAGAGAGGGTGAAACTCCACATCCCTTTTTAGGTCTCGCTTACGCAGACCACATGCACTGCTTAGGCAAAAAGACCTTTAGCAATAGCTAAGGCTTTTCAGCCAAAAATGTGCACGCGTTCCATTGCCTTGAATGGCAACGCGTGCATGTGTGGCGATTCACTTGTGGGAGCGAGCTGCACCATATGGTAGCAATTATCGCTCCAAAAAGGGAACCGCGCAGGCCCCCCCTCGTCCCTCCTGCTGCCGCGCGAGGCGCGCGCTTGTTACAGCTTGCACCCCCCACTGCTACTACCGCCCCCACAAACTGCATGGCTGCGCGCGATCCCTGCAGTTCACCCAACAACATCGCCTGCCTGGGCCAGGGAGCCAGTGCGACCCACATCAGCAGGTAAGCGCATTTGCGCGAGGCGAGCGCGCCCTTGTTTTAATTGTATTATGGATGTGTAGCTTTGAGTGTGTACTTGATAAAATGTGTACATGATGGCCCTTTCTGCTCTGGATCTGTGTTGGATTAGTAATTTATCTTAGAATGGATGTGGTGCTTTTAAGTGGAATATTTCCTCGATAAGTTGTTTATCCTGTGTGATCTTCTTCTGTACATGATCTGTTTCCGGTGATGTTCTAGGTAGACGTTAAACTCACTCCCACTGCGTCAAATTCACTGTGAGAGATTCCTGCTCTCTATATGTTGTTGGTAAATGTATTTTGTGCAGTGTTTCGCTTGATTAAGCAAGGGCCGACCCTATTCTGGTGGCAAGCTCTTCTTCCAGCCTTTCAATTGATTCTCAAGATGTCGATGAAGCGGCACGCGAGGGTCCCCAGTCAGCCCCATTCCAGGCACAGCCTCTCTACCTCCCCTGCCTGCATGCCTCCACTGTTACTTTGATGTGAAATCCGTCTTTCCTGTAGAAATGTTGTCTTTTCCAGAGTTTAGACCATGCAAGGAATTTAATTTTGTCATCTGGAGGAAGTTTATGACCCTGTGAAACTTGAGTCAGACAGTGGCCTTCCTTCCCTTGTGAAAGTTTTCCTTCTATGAAACTTGCAACCCTGCACTGTGCTCGCCCCATAAATTCTCCACAGCCCACACCGCCGGCCCTTCGGCCTCCTTAGACCCTCATTTCCGGATCAGCTTCTTCGTAAAGTGAGGCGCTTACTGCTCCTTCAAGACTCACTCTTGGGAAGGGTGCTTGTTATCGTCTTCGCAGGGTCCATCTTTGACATTAAAAAAACGCAGGTATAAAGCGCTGCAGCCTTAAAGCCTCAAAGCGCTGGACTGGCATTGAACAAGTTATTACTCTAGTAAGAAATATCTGCCATAGGGTAGGACAAGCCAGAACACCCTTCTGGCTGTATGCCAAGTGTCAAAGCAGCTAGCAACAGAATTGTGATGAGAATCATACAGATTTGTATGATTATCATGTAAAGTACGAAAAATTAGTTAATAATATTCAGTGAGTGACATTTATTTGAAAGAATAAAAAAGAACACCCACACCCCCAACCCTAGAATGCCCGGGTGGTGTTGCCACGAGTGAGACAAAGACCATACCGCTTGGATGTGCATTATATAAACGACCAATAGTAAATACATCTACATTATTGTCTATTAAACTATATACGAGGGAAGTGCTTGCTTCAGAGACCCTCTGGTTTGTATTACATTTGCTCCCAAGTCTTAATTCGTGTAGTTAACTAAAGTGCGGGAGGATGAATGGTGGGCATGGGCCGTCATGACTTAAGCCCAGGTTTCCGTGTGATGTGTCTTCAATCACGCCATTGCATGATATCGCCTAGCCTGGCTAAATTCACAGCAAATGAGACTGTTCTTATCTTTGCTGCTTTTCACAGCTAGATTCTCTGAATCATTGTTGTAGTGGTAAATGTATAGGATCTATATCCTTGGAGGTTTAAAGGGGATTGAGCCTCTGATTCTTTGCACCCTTATATATTGGAAAATATTATAATTTTAGACAAAAAGATAAGTGCATTTATAATTACCTCATACCCCTTGTTGTCCATTTACTGTAGATTTGTGTGCTATGGTCAGTAAAGGTAAGTAGCAAAATACACAGGTAAATACAAACTCCTTCAAGAAGCAGGCTAGGCCAATTTAGGATAATTGTTACATGGTTCTGTGTCCGTCATGTTTTCCATATCATTATAGATTTGCCACACTTGTATGGTCCCAAAGGCAAGACCTATTGGCTATGCCAATGCTTGTTTGAATATTGTGATGGCGGGGTGAGCTACTATGCAAATATCACCATTGAAGAAGTGTTTGCTCCAACAGGTTGACTTAAAGCAACCGGGACAATTCATGTGGGTGATGTGGACGCGTACACATCCCCAGTGAAAAGGAGTTGCTGGTATGGGCTGAGGGGGCACCTTCCTGGTAAATATCCTGTATATGTGAGCAGTAGAATTCTTAATCCACAAGCTTGGTTTGTAATGGTTTTAATCTTACACTGTGCTAACTTTGTGTTAAGTGCTGTCTGTGTCATATTTCCCCAGGTATATAATTGAATTGACAGTGTGGCGAGGACTGACCACTAGCCCCGAAGAAATTGCCGGAAGTGTAAATGGCAATGAAACATGTTGGCCTTCCATAGCAACTGATGGTTTGCAACAGTATGTCTTGTTTTTATATTAAGCAGACACACAGCAATGATTAAAGTGTTGCGTTTGCCAGTGGTTGTTTAGCTCGTTTTTAGTTTGGAGAAGCGAAAGGCAGTGGTATTTTTGCTTCTTTTGAAGGGGGTCAGAATAGGACTTCACGCGGAGACTGTTCCAAGTGCAGGTTTTACCTTTTTCACCCATATAAATAATTTTCACATTTTTCACAGTATTTTTTGTGGATTGGAGTT
Organism: Lissotriton vulgaris; assembly: GCF_964263255.1. NCBI lineage: Eukaryota > Metazoa > Chordata > Amphibia > Caudata > Salamandridae > Lissotriton > Lissotriton vulgaris. The sequence continues at coordinate 747,956,211 of NC_141685.1, read as the reverse complement.
GCCAATGATGAAAACCGGAGCACACTGGTGAGAACCAATCAGCAGCTCCCTTGGTGGTGTATCTGTGAGGCGTCTCCAAACCTTTGCACATATTTTTTTCTTTCACATGTAAAGCACCTTATCGGTTTTATAATGGGGAATGACACTGAACAATTTTAAAAAAAATATGGAAAGGAGCACCTAGGAGTGGACAGCATTGTGATAGCTGTTGCTGAATATTTCAGCCAAAATATGACCTGGGGTATGCTCACGAAGATTGTCCCATATTATATCAGGTCTTTTTTGGATTGAAGGTGTGCAATGAAACAAATCGCAGTGGCAGGTTTTCCGACCCCCTAGTGCAAAACTGCAACCTTGCCTCCATTTGTGCTAAGAAAATAGTGCTAAATGGAGGGAGTACTTTGGGGAAAAATCCTACCCCTTGAGCACATTAAGCGACCACAAACGGCTGCTCACACTCACTATTTGTGTTCTGTTACATTTAGCACCATTTCTTAGTGCAAAATGCATCCTGGTGTCCTTTTAACCCTATCCATGCTGATGACAGAACCGCTCCGTCATCAGCCGCGGTGGCGCTGTGCTGATGAAGGAGCGGTTCCGTCATGGCCCGGCCGCCGCACCTGCGCGGCGCGTTCTATTGAGCGGGCGGGGCCATGACGGAACCACTCCGTCATGAGCACAGCTCAACCGCGGCTGGTGACGGAGCGGTTCCGTCACCAGCATGCGCCCGCCGCGCGGCCACCCCGCCCCTTCAGCACTGCGGCGTAATAGCTGCCGCAGTGAAGGGGTTAAGATGTGAGGGGGCATTTTTGCACTATGAAACAGTTCTAAATGCAGAATTATTATTCTTGAGTAATTCTGCATAATCTCATGGATTTCTTTAATAATTCCAAGTGATTACGGCACATAGAGTTACGAGTTATGCACCACTAGTCGGAACCACATCCTTATAACAGTGCAAGGGACTGTCATATGAAATGCGGAAGGTCAGGGTGACTACAACAGAGGAAGAGCTAAATAAACATACAGAGCCACAACCAAAAGTACAGGAGAAGCGCAACTCAGCAGTAAAGTGTTAAAGTAGGAAGCAGAAATGCAGACACTGTAAGGAGAACTTCAGTGACCTCTGGTGGCATGGTTCCTAAAGCAAGGTAGGTATAATGCCCCTTCTAGAGCCTGGATGGATGAGAGGTCTGATATTAATGGAGGCACAGAAACCCATTACAATCCGGCCAGTGCCACTGCACCTGCTGCACCATGGGCACCTACGCCCTGTCCTCAGCGTCTTTGTGTTTTCTTAAAACACTGGGGCGTGAAGAGGCCCGAGGTGGCGGATAGCTCAGCGGTAATGTCATAGTTGCACTAAGGAAGAATGAGTGTGGATTTGTGCATGACGGGCACTTCCACTCCCGCCGGCTGATTCACATAATCTTCATTCAGCACGTTGTGATATTCTGTATTATATGTCACATTGTCAGCCATTGTAAGTCTTTTCTAGCTTTCTAGCTTTCTAATTTCAGAGTTCTGGAACTCTAGAATTTCTACATTGGAACTACTCATTGTTGGAACATTAAGCCTTGTATTCCAAGTTTCTAAAGAAGAAATTCTACTCAATTCAGCCTTCACAATATAGATTCCATTCAGCGTGGGAAACATTCCATTTTGATCAGTGACAGGCACACTCTATATTATAAAGACACTTATGTTTCATTTTGACTGCCTGTGTTCACAGTGACAAGCTCACCTCCATTATTCTGGTCATATTTTGTGCGTTCTAATCTCATTACTTTTACAGGTTGTTGACAAGATTCTTACTTGCATTTTTGCTACTTTCACAGCTCATTTATTATTATTTTTTACACGCTTCACTATTAGCAAAATGCAAAACGTTCCTCCTCCACCGTTCTTTCTTATGAGTGCAGGTGAACCCAACATTCCTTGGAAACAATGGAAAAATGTATTTGCACACTATTCTCGTGTTTGTGGTGTGTCACTTAGTGCAGAAAGGAAAATGTCTCTACTCCTTCATTGTCTAGGCCCTGAAGGGCAAGAGGTTTTTCAACACCAACCAGACCTACCCACATCAGAAGCAGATAATTTAAATGACTATGAAATTTGTTTAAAAAAAATAGATTTACATTTTCTACCTAAAGTCTTAACTGTCTTAGAAAGACATCACTTTGGAAATCGTATGAAAAGGTCGGGAGAAAATGTAGAGGAATATGTAGCTACACTGAGAACATTGGCTTCCACCTGTAATTTTGGAGCTAATTATGAGGAGAGACTTAGAGATCAATTTATGCTGGGTTGTTCTTTAGATAAAGCAAAGGAGTCTTGTTGGGATAAAGATAACCCTTCTTTGTCTGAAGTAATTACCATCGCCAAATCATGCGAACACACCAAGGCATGTGTTGCGGATCTTAAAAAAGGAAATGGAGAGGGACATAAGGAAGATAAAGTAGATAGAGTTTATGATTCAAAGGGTAAACCTAGTTACTTTACGAACACCCATCAAAGCAAAAATGATTCAAACAAATTGTTTTCGAGTAAGAGTAATTCGAAAAAAAATGTTCCTTACAATGATAAATTTCAAGCTACATGCTATAGATGTGCGGAACATGGTCATATAGCCAATTTTAAGGGGTGGATTGGATGGAAGACAACATGTTTAAAATGTAGGAAAAAGGGTCATCTAACTAAATGTTGTTGCTCTAGTATAAGTAAAAAACAGGTGCAGGAATTGGTTACACTGAAGATTGTGATGTGGAAGAGATTATACTCAGAACCTCTGACGGTGAACAAAGCGGTTCTTTTGAGACTGTTCACATTAATAGGACTCCTGTATGGATGCTATTTGACTCCAGTGCAACAATTACTCTTATTCCCAAAGAGTTCTTTGATGAACATTTAAAGGGTTTTGTAGTTTTAAACCAACCAGACATCAGAGCCAAAGGTTATGGAGGAGAACCTATCAAATTATCTGGTTATTTCAATGGTGTCATTAAGTTCAAAGATCGCAGTATTACTGGAAAAATGTATATTTCCGAAAGAGGTGACTCATTAATAAGTTGGTTACACCAGAGAGATCTTAGAATTATCTTGGATCCTAATGAAACACCATAGGTTTTATTGAAAACTGATCCCGGTAATGATTTATAACATCCGTTGAGTCAAGTCAATTTGTGTGATTCTAGTATTTCCTTTGAAAAAGAATTTCCCTTAGTTTTTAATGAACAGTTGGGATGTCTAAAAGGTTACTCACACAAAATTATTTTTAAAAAAATATGTGGTTCCTGTCATCAGTAAGGTTCGAGGTGTTCCCATCAAAGTAAAAGAAAATATGAAAGGTGAGTTAGAAAAATTACTCAAAACAGGTATTATCACAGAGGTTGTAGCCTCAGAATGGTTATCTTCGGTGGTCATGGCTCTTAAAAGCAATGGAGAGTCAAGGCTTTGTATAGATTTCATAGAACTTAACAGGTGTGTTGTTGTTGACCATTATCCCCTACCTAATATCTCTGAGATGCTGACCCTCCTAGAAGTAGCCAAATTATTTTCATCGGTAGATCTGGCTTCAGCGTACCATCAGGTAAAATTGCAGTTAGATTCGCAAGATTTAACAGCATTTATTACTCCTTTTGGGACTTTCAAATTCCTTAGAATGCCGTTTGGGCTAATATCTGCCGCTGCCGTCTTCCAAAGGATGATGGAACATATTTTTAGCAAGGTCAAGGGCATAAAGATATATCAAGATGACATGCTAAATTATGGTTGCAACAAGAAAGAACATGATGACAGAGTGAGACAAGTTGTAAAGATACTGGAGGCTATTGGACTCACTCTTAAAGCAAAGAAATGTAAGTTCAATCTCACTGAAATAGATTATCTTGGTCACAAAATTTCTCGTTCAGGTATAGAGCCCAAGAAAGAGCTTGTGGATACTATAGGTAACTTGGCCAGTCCTAGCGATAAAGAACAAGTTGTTAAGTTCTTAGGGATGACTGAATACTATGCTAAATTCATTCCTAACTTTGCACACAAGACTTAGAATATGAGGCTGCTTCTAAAGAAAGGAGCAACTTTCACTTGGAATAATGCATGTGAAAAAGAATATGTGTTGATCAAACAATTGTTATCTAAAGCTCCCTGTCTGACCAGTTTTGAGCCTAGTCATGACATTGTTATCATGACAGGTGCCAGCTCTGCAGGTTTAGGTGCGGAATTTTTTGTCATTACTTGATCGTGGACGCTGTTCTTTGCTGCTGGCCGCCATGCCTTATAACGTTTATACAGTTTCAGTGAATACGACAGAATTGGGAGATCTATAACTTGATGCTCTTTATCGCAAATATCTTTCCTAAATTGATTAAAGCATTGACCTTTTTGAGCCCTGAAGAAGTCTCGTTTGTGAGACGAAACACGTTGGCTAAGAGAAAGTCACTTGTGTTTCTGGATTTTATTATTTGGATGAAGTTATAAAGAATATATTCCGATCACCAGTGGAGTCCGGACCTGTTCATTTCACTATTTTTTTACTTGGACTGATTTAATGTGTATGATAATTTTTGATGGGTGCTGATTCCCAAAAATTCTTCTGTATTGTATTTTGGGCTTTTGCTCAATAGGGAGCAGATAGGGTTGTGCTCCCTGGTTTCTTAAGCACCATCACAACACTAGCCAGCCACTTATAATAATAGGTGCATCTCTTTTGCCTCGAACCTTGTTCTGTTATTCCTTAGGTGCGGTTATGTTACAAAATCATGGAGGTATAGAGAAAACCATTTTGTTCCTATCCAGAGGTCTAAGGGGAGCTGAACACAACTATTCGGTGGTTGAGAAGGAGGTCCTGGGTATATTCTGGGCAATAAGGAAATTGCGAAAGTTTCTTTGGGGAACTGATTTCACTATAAAGACAGATCACAAACCATTGAAGGAAATCTTCACAAAAAAGGATCTTGACAACATCTCCTCAAGAATAAGAAAATGGGTTGTAGCTCTTCAGGAATTCAATTTTACTGTTGTTTATGTCCCTGGTGCTAAGAACAATTTAGCAGATTGTTGTTCACGTTCGGTAAATACTGAAAATACCAAGGACGGTGTGTTTGAGGATGAAAGTGATGATTTTGAGGACTTAGCTGTCTGTCTTGTCAATGAGACTATCATCAAGAAGGAAGTGTGGGAAAATGAGTTTTTGAATGATGTGTCTCTTCAATCTGTATGCAAGGGCATTGCCGGAATTTGGGTTAAAAATACAAAGGCAGACGTAGCTCTTAGTGGATTCTTTCGTGTGAAGGATGAACTGGCATGTCAGGATGGAATTTTGATGAGAGGCACAAGACTCATTCCACCAACCTCATTAAGGTCGCGACTTGTAGACTTTGCTCATGAGAGTCATCCTGGAATCCCAAAAACAAAGGAGATTCTTAGGCAAACCTATTGGTGGCCAGGAATGGACACTTTTGTGGAGAGGGTTGTTAGAGATTGTAATGAATGTAATAGATGTGACAAGATTTTAAAACCATGTGTACAACCTATGTCTTTGAGAACTCTTCCTAAAAATGTCTGGGAGGAAGTAGTTATTGACATCCTTGGGCCTATCAAACCCACAAGTGTAGATAAGTTTGTAATAGTTCTCCTTGATGTTTATTCCAGGTGGCCTGAGATAAAAATTATTAATTCAATAGAAACTAAGGATGTTATATGGTTTTTTGCGAACATATTCGAAAGGGAGGGTATTCCTTCGGCTCTATTTCAGATAATGGTGTCCAGCTCACCTCCAAGGATAGGTTAGCTTCTTGGATGATAAAGGGATTGTGCATAAAAAGTCAGCACTTTATCACCCAGAAACTAACGGAATCGTTGAGAGGTTCAACAGAGTACTCAAAGAGACTATTCAGAGAGCTCTTTCTAATCATGCCTCTTGGGAAGTTGAAATTCATAATAAAGTTAAGAATTACAGACTAACTCCTCATTCTTCAACTGGTAAAATACCCTTTGAGCTTTTTCATAAGCGCAAACCTTCCACCTTGTTGTGTCCTTCTTGGATACCCAGAAGTTCGTCTACTTCTTTGTGCATAAATGAAGACAAAGAACGTATTGAGAAAGAGATTAAGAATATGTATATGAATAAAGGGATTTTTGGCAAGAGAAAAGCGGTTAAAAAAACTATTGTGAAGTCTGGAGATTTTGTAAAAATTTACAGTCCCCGTAAGACATCTGTCTCTGAGGGTTCAAAGTTCTTACTTACTACGAGAGTCATCAAAGTGTTCAAGAATGCCATTAGAACAGAAGATCATAGGGTATGGAACTTAAACAGAGTTGCAAAACTTCCTAATGTTCCATCTGATGTCACTCTCAATTTTGGTTCACAATAAACAAAGATGTGGTACATGAGAGAAATGTGAGAAAACGTGTCAAGCCAAAATATTTGGATGATTTCGTACAATATTGAGAATTAACTTATAATGGTGAGAAAAACGTGCCAAGTCAAAATATTTGGATGATTTCATGCAATATTGAGAATTAACTTATAATGGTACCTAGCGATTATATACAGTTCAACTTGTTTAATGTTAGGTTTCAATTTGTAATGATATTTCTACTGTTTGTTTAGTTATTGAGAGGAAGATGTGTGATATTCTGTATTATATGTCACATTGTCAGCCATTGTAAGTCTTTTCTAGCTTTCTTATTTCAGAGTTCTGGAACTCTGATTACCAAGCCTCAGCTTGGAATGTATACCTTTGATCCTGTTAAGCAGTTACTTGGTTGTCTGTGCTGAAGGTGGAACTAGCAGGCTGAGGTGTTACCTATTACCTAAATAAAGAACCTTTACTTCACTTTTGACTGCCTGGAGGATCTTTACACACGTCTTATATCTCATACATTTAAATCTCATAAAAATACCAGTGCTTTAAAAGGGCCGGTACTGAGTTGCGCTCTTATATTTTCTCCCCTTGAGTACCGGGACCTTTCCTCGTACAAGGAGAGTACCGGTACTCAGAATGGCCCAGTTTTGATGTGGTTTGCCTGCCCTCTGCCTCGCTGCTGCCTCGTTTGCCGGTTGCCGGCTGCCTCCGCTGCGGTTGTTTTTGCCTTGTTTTTTCAGTAATTTGTGCCTGTTTTTAATTTTATTTCATTGTGCCTGTGTTGGTTTTCCTTCCTTGTTGTCCGCCTACCTCGCCGCCCTCCACCCTCCCTTCCCGCCACCGCCGCTTTTCCCCACCCCTTTTTCTATTCTGTACCCTCCCCGCTCCCGCCTCCCAGCTGCTCCGCCCACCCGCGCACTTCGCCTTAAATGGCGACCGTGCGAACGCGCAGCGGTCACGCTCAGCGGGCGCGCCGATTGTGCGCCGAAGGCGCGCCAAAGGTAAGCCCGTCTACGCCCGTCCGCGCCTGGACCGCGACCAGTGCCAGGACCCCTGGCCCACGAGGACCCCGACCGACCCGCCTGACGTACTCCGCCGCCACCCTCACCGCTCTCAACACCGGCCGACTCCCAGAATGCCATCAAGCCACTCCACGACGTACCCACGGACCTTTCAGCTGCCACGCCTGCAAGTTCACCTGCATCCGGACCAGCCTCGCACCAGCACCCGCCAAGTCGAACACCAGCAGCACCCACCTCAAGTGCATCCTGCTCAACACCCGCTCCGTCCACAGACACGCCATCGAACTCTGGAACCTTCTAGACGCCACAGCCCCTGACGTTGCCTTCCTCACGGAGACCTGGATGAACGCCTCTTCAGCTCCCGACATCGCCATCGCTATCCCAGAGGGCTACAAGATCGTCCGGAGGGACCGAAACGCCAACCAGATGGGAGGAGACATCGCCATCATCCACAGGAACACCATCCGTCTCACGACCAGCACCGACAACACCCTGACCAGCGCCGAACACCTGCATTTCCAGATCCACACCAACCCGAACACCACCCTCAGAGGCACCCTGATCTACCGACCCCCTGGACCACGCACACAATTCAGCGAGGACATCGCCGACTTCGTCAGCCCGCATGCCCTCCCCTCCACTGACTACATCCTCCTGGGAGACATCAACTTCCATCTGGAGAACAACAACGACCGCAACACCAGCACCCTGCTCGACAACCTCGCCAACCTGGGACTCAAGCAACTGGTGTCCACCCCCACCCACCTCGCCGGACACACACTCGACGCAGTCTTCTCTTCCAGCACAGACATCAACTTCAGCCACGCCACAGAGCTTCAATGGACGGACCACAGCTGCGTCCACTTCACCTTCAAGAGAACAACGACCCACCAACACCAGCAACAGGCCGCCCGCAGAAGCTGGAACAAGATCACAGCAGACCAGCTCGCCACCTCCCTGAGCCAGCTCCTCCTGCCAGCTCAGCGAACCCCAGCCAGGCCGCCGACAACCTCACGAAGTGGATCAGCAACTGCGCGGACGAACTCGCCCCACTGAGGACCCCGCCTAGCAGACCCGGCAGCAAGAAGGCCCCATGGTTCACCGACGAACTCAAGAGCTCCAAGAAGAACTGCCGAGCCCTCGAGAAAGTCTGGAGAAGGGAACCGACACCGGACAACAGGACCTCCTTCAAACTTGCCACCCGGAAACACCACCAGCTGATCCGTGCCGCCAAGAAAACAGCATTCAAGGACCGGTTGGACAACAACGCACACAACTGCAAGGAACTCTTCAACATCGTGAAAGAGCTTTCCAACCCCAGTGCAGGAAACAACGACATCACCCCATCGCAAGACCTCTGCAACTCCCTCGCTTCATACTTCCACAACAAGATCGCGGACATACACAACAGCTTCAACAACCAACCAACGCACACCATGACCGAACAACCACCCCCCACCACCACCCTCCACGCCTGGACCCCGATCAGCACCGAAGACACCATCCGCACGATGAACTCCATCCACTCCGGATCACCGACCGACCCCTGCCCTCACCACTTCTTCAACAAGGCAGACGCTGTCATCGCACCCCACCTGCGAGACATCATCAACACATCCTTCAACACCACCATCTTCCCTGAGAGCTGGAAACACGCCGAACTCAGCGCTCTACTCAAGAAACCAACAGCGGACCCCACCGACCTCAAGAATTACCGCCCCATCTCGCTCCTCCCGTTTCCAGCCAAAGTCATCGAGAAGACCGTCAACAAGCAGATGGCCGCCTTCCTCGAGACGAACGGATCCCTCGACCCCTCACAGTCCGGCTTCCGAGCCAATCACAGCACCGAGACCGCCCTCATCCCGCCACCGATGACATCCGAGCCCTGATGGACAATGGAGAAACAGCGGCCCTCATCCTCCTAGACCTCTCCGCGGCATTCGACACGGTCTGCCACCGCACCCTAGTACGGCGCCTCAGCAACATCGGAATCCAGGACAAGGCGCTGGAATGGATCATCTCCTTCCTCGACGGAAGAACACAGAGAGTCCGCCTACCACCGTACAAGTCAGAAGCCTCCGAAGTCATCTGCGGCGTCCCCCAAGGATCATCTCTGAGCCCCACCCTCTTCAACGTCTACATGAGCCCCCTCGCGGCCATCGTACGCAAACACAACCTCAGCATAATCTCCTACGCCGACGACACCCAACTGATCCTCTCCCTGACCAACGACCCCGCCGCCGCCAGAGCCAACCTGCACGAAGGGATGAAAGAGGTAGCCGAGTGGATGATGACCAGCCGCCTGAAACTGAACTCGGACAAGACGGAGGTCCTCATCCTGGGCTCCTCACCCTCCGCCTGGGACGACTCCTGGTGGCCTCCCGCCCTGGGCACCGCACCCAAACCGACAGACCATGCACGCAACCTGGGCTTCATCCTGGACTCCTCCCTCTCCATGACCAGGCAAGTCAACAACGTCTCATCGGCGTGCTTCAACATCCTACGCATGCTACGGAAGATCTTCTGGTGGATCCCCACCGAGACCAGGAAGACCGTCACCCAGGCCCTCGTCACCAGCCGACTGGACTACGGCAACGCCCTCTACGCCGGTACCACCGCCAAGCTCCAGAAGAGACTCCAGCGGATCCAGAACGCCTCAGCCAGACTCATCCTCGACATCCCACGAACCAGCCACATCTCCGGACATCTGAGAGACCTTCACTGGCTCCCCGTCAACAAAAGAATCACCTTCCGCATCCTCACCCACGCACACAAAGCCCTACACGACCAAGGCCCGAGCTACCTCAACAGCCGAGTCAACTTCTACGCTCCCAAACGCCACCTCCGATCAGCCAACCACGCCCTCGCCGCCGTCCCCCGCATCGGAAGAGCGACTACAGGAGGAAGGTCCTTCTCCTACCTGGCCGCCAAGACCTGGAACTCCCTCCCGACCGACCTGCGCCTGACCCAAGACCACCTCTCCTTCAGGAAGAAGCTGAAGACATGGCTGTTCGAGCAGTAGCGGCACCCCCCCCCCAGCGCCTTGAGACCCTACGGGTATGTAGCGTGCTTTATAAGTGTCACTGATTGATTGATTGATTGAGCGCTCCTGAGCTCCACCCGTGGCAGCACCTTCTGCACGGTTTCAAGTGCATTTCAAACCGAGCTGATTAAGCATGGGACCTGCTCCTTTTCAGTAGAACAAAGAGATCTGCGTGTGCCTCTCTGGAAGTTATGAGAGGAGGAGTATCATTGCATGGAGTCTTTCAGAGGGGGTCGGAAGGTGTACCTAAAACCGAGTGCTGGACACATTGTTCAGGGCAATACAGCCAGTTAGCATGTCCATTGTTTTAAATGCCTGCAAATCTTCGCCCATCAACAATTGAAATGAAAGGGATTTGCATGATAGAAAACCCCTGCTCTATAGGCTTAAAACAATGCATTCCTTATTTTAAAAAAAGCTGCAGTATTGATTCGTTAGTGTGCCGTTTATTGATAAACATTTGTTATATAACCAGGGATTTAAGTTTTTTAAAGGGGGCCTCGAAACGGGTCTCTATCGGTCTCTGTTCTGAGCCCTGGCACAGGAGGTCCGTGTTTTTCCAGGACTGCAGTAACTGGAGTTTGCTGTCACTACAGTCCGGAAAAAAATGACAGGGCGCAAAACAGCCCCATAGAGACTCGTTTCGAAACAGCAAGCACATCTATGTGCGCTGCCTGCACTGCTCACTTCTCACTAGTAGAGAAGTTACGGCATGACGTCATGCCAGGAGAGCATTGTGGGGGGGGGGGGGGGTAAATCCTTTAAAGAGTCATTTTCTTTCTGGATTTCCCTTCTCTTTCTGAAACTCAGGAGCAGCAACATTGTGGTATGGTCTCCATGGTTTTAATTGGAAGCTTTTTCAATATTATATGTAACAAGCCATAGATGCAGCTTATTTATCTTATGCAACTAATAATCATTGACAAAGCCAATAGTCCTTACTTGTTGTAGGTATGATGTTATTTGTTTTATCACATATCTGGATGCAATGACAGAAACAGCAAAATACAAGTTGGGCCTCACACTATGCTAAACACAGATTTTTAGTGGAAGTGTTTTAAAGCCACACCCCTGATTACACTGGCCACACCCCTTTGAGAGACCCCCAGTTTTTTCATCCCACTTAAAGCCCTGTATATAACTATAAACTTAGGTGATTTGCAGCAATGAAACATGCCTGTGGCAGTCTCTGAAAAGGTTTCAATATGCGAATACATACATCGCACAAAATGTGACCCCCGACTTTGTACTGCACCTGTTTTTGAAGGCCTCCACTGTCAGGCACTGCGTGTGAAAGAGAATGTGTGAGGGTCAGGAAGTAAAAACAATAAGTGTGTGAGTCTGCAAGCATGGGTATGACTGTGAGAATGAAAAGGATTACTGTGCGTTTGTGTGAAACTTAATGTGATTCAGAGATCATAAAATGGGCTCTTAAGTGTGAGGGGGCATGTGTGTGTGAAAGGGGGCAAATAAATTTCGATGTGTGTAGGGAATATGTGTTAACAGTTCATCTCCATCTTTTCTAGAGATAATTTTGTGATTTTTATGATGTTCTCTGGTGATTTTGTGAAATTCTGTTTATATTTTTAAGAAAATGCCAGCTAGGTGAACAAATGATGCAGCAGATTTACCATTCAGAAGACAAATGTAGTGGTGGGTAGCCAACAAATGTACAGGAAAAGCAGAGCCAATGGTCTGGCTGGAGAACTTGCATGAACTTAGCCTTGGAACTGTTTGAATGTAAATCATCCAACAAACATCACTCAAAATATGATAAGTCTCTTCAAAATAGAAAAAGCATATTTCTTTAACATTTTACAGATTTAAAATTATTAGGTCACACTATACAATATTGAGGTATAATGAAAAAAGGGAGATTTGTAAAACAAAATATTTGCCTAAGATAACAGAGTTTGGTTAGGTGGAGAAGCCGGGATATACCCCAGGTTTTCTTGTGTCACTTTGTACACTTCAGCCACTAAATGGGTAACTATTTATCTTGAGAAACTGAGGGGGTGTGCGGTTCCTAAGGGTGGGTCTTTACTCAGGATTATTCAACCCGAGCGTCCAACTGCTTCTGGTTATCAGTCACGAGTCGCTGAACCAGGCTTGTGGTAGTGCTAAAGCACTTTTTTATCACACTTTTGTTCCTGTTGAAGTGCCACCAGACCCAATAGGGGCTAACTTGTCATGAAACATGTCAACCCTATGCATCGCACTAGCCCTATAGGATCATTACATCCAGCTAGGGCTGCTTACTTTTAGTTAGTCTAGTGCCCTCTGGTAATAAACATAATTAGTGTAGACGGCTCTAGACCTATTTTAAACCACTCACTTGCCGCACTACCCAGCCCACACACCCGCACCCACCCTACGGCTTCATCTACAAAAAGATCACTGGCAAAAAGCCCCTTCGCAGGTGCCCGTCGAGCATTGCAGCGCCGGCCCGATGAGGAGCAGACCCAAATGATGAAGCATGACATCCTTTGGGGTGTGTGAGGGCACACTGTAGAAAAGACCTTCCTTCCCACCCCACCCTCAGGAACTGCACACCCCCTCTGTTTCTCTTCTCATTATTGCCTTGAAGCATGTGTGCAGGCCCCGATTAATAATAGCTCCTGAAATTACTAATTTGTGCACCCGGTTTGAAAGTTAAAAAAATTGAGTTTTAATAAACCGTCGGTATAGAAATTGCCATCCCTTCCTTTCGCATAATCATAGTTGCACCACATGATTAAACAGTTCACTTGTGTTTTATATATTTGCTAAGAAAATATGGTAGCATGATGGAAAAATTCCCTTTCTTTCCTCTTAAAAGTCTCTTTACTCTTCTTACATAAAACTTTTTTTTACTTTCTCCTTTGACTCTTCTCTAGTATTTCTTCTAGTGTTTTCTCAAGGTTACCTTTGTCCAAACATTTACCCTTCCCTTTTGCTATCTTTTGAATTTTTATGCTTGTCTCCTATTAGGATTCTCCTTTTCATCCGTACTACTTTTTCCCTTCTTCATAATCTCTTCCAGTGGTATTTTTTGATTAATGTTGTTGCACTGCACAATTTGCATACCCAGCAGGCTCTGGGGCAGCCGGACCTGTGCGTGTACAGGCACGGGCGCAAGAATAGGTTGCCCTACACCAAGCTGCAGCTGAAGGAGCTGGAGGGCGAGTACACGCTCAGTAAGTTCATCAACCTGGTTGCCGTTCCTGCCTGTAATGAAGAGGAACCGCAGATGGCATCGGCGGAGCTACGCCACCTGATCCACTGCCCGCGGCAGTCAGCACATCCCCACACTACATATGGTGATTGCAGGCGCTCTCGGAGACCCCCAGTTCTTCAGCAAGCCTCGCCTAGCCACTCGCGGTGCAGGAGAACGGAGCGGAGTTGGTGGCTGGCGATGTGCTTCTTGAGGGGTGAGCGCAGTGCTGGATGCATGGGGTCACCACTGTCTGGTGTCACACACCACAGAATGGTAGACGGTGAGCGGGGGTACTGCTAATCACCCTAGTGTTCCCCCAGACGTTCTGGTATTGATAGTGGGGGGCTCCGATGACCTGTCCCCCCACCGGCTTTAAACTCTCCGGGTTAGATGCGCGCTTGCTGAGCACAAGATGGCAGAGTGCTCCTCAGTGCTGTGACTGCGTCCCCCCTCCGACCCCACTTAATGGAACTCTGCTCTCATGGTTTTTGGGTCCTGACCTGGGTGCATCTTGCTAGTTTGAGATGGTTTCCATCGATGCCCACGACCCGGGTCCACCATTTTGTGGATTCTTGTCCTTTCCTTTGGTCCATTGGATTCCATCCTGCTGACCTTCAGACATTTCTCTTTTGCTGGACTGCCTTATCTCTTTCTCTCCCTCAGGTCCCCCTCTCCTCTCACCAATCTCAGCCTCCGACTCTTCTCCACCGCTGGTAAAATGTAATCCTGAGCAAATCTACTATTTGTATATATATGTATATAGAGATAACTCTAACCACTAGTATATGTAGTAGATCCTTGTACTCACTACCATTCCTATGTGATTCTTAGAGTTTATCCATTTGTATCTCTTCCTTGAGTGACTTTGCAACTTGTACATTTGCAATTTTCTCTGTTTGTATCTCTTCTTTGTGTGACTTTACAACTTGTACATTTACAATTTGTTCCTGTTTGTATCTTTTATGTAACTCATGTAATCCTAAAACCTTAAGTATCGCAACTGATTCTTATGTAAAGCGCTCTGACACCTTCGGGTAATGTTTGCGCTATATTAAATCGCATTAAATAAATAAATAAATAAATAAATGAAATAAAAAATAAATAGTGACTCATGATCCTGCATCAAAGATACGCATCAAACTACAAGACAAACGTTAGGAAACTTGTTGTTTTTTTCTCCCAATATTTTATTGTCATAAAGTTGCTAAAAAAGCGTACTTTGGTTAATATTAAGGACTTATTGGTAAGTACTATATACATGGTTAGACATTTTTACAATGCATTCATATTTTTTGCATACATAGCTTAGAAAGGTGAAAAACATAGCCCAGCCCTTTCTCCGCCTCAAGCTCCACCCTAGTCCACTGCTTATTTTTGGTGAGTACCTGCACTAGTTTTTTCTATTTAAAGCACTGATAAATACAATATAATAACTAAATAAATTGTAGGAAAAGTTACAGGATAATTGTGCAGTGAAGAACGCTCCTGCAGTAGCAGAATCCTCATTTTCTTCCTGTTGTGCACCCCTTCCACGACACGGCAGACATTGCCTGTACACAAAGCCAACTGGTCAGACCAGATCATGGCAGCTATTGACGCATCAGGTAAGGCCACTGCTCATACCACACGGCGCCTCAGAACTGGAGGAGCTCTGAACCCGATACCATAATTGTTAATCTCCTCCTGAAGCTGTTAATCACTCGTGGGAAGCAGCTGGCCTGGAGGGAAGCCAAGAAGTCTGTCATAAACAATGCAGCTCGGTGATCCTCGAACGTTACCGTTCCTTTCTGTCCCCTTCTCCGATGCTCAATTACCCGCGAAACTCGTCAGCACGCCTAACTTGTCAACGCAGCACATCTATGAATCAGTAAGTGCTTATAAAAACCCTGCCCTATCTAAAAGAATGTCTCTTTTCAGAAGAATCGCCTCTAGGATATAAGCCTTCTTGGCTGGTTCTTTTTTTATTTTAATTAAATGACTGCTTTTCCGAGTCTTGTGGAAAAACCTGCCTAGCATACGAGCACAGGTGCGTCGACAGTGATGCGAGGAACTAGCTGTGTTACGCACCATGAAACTGAGGCCCTGCACCCAACCATAGACAGCTACAAACAGCAAGACATCCCACTCATTAAATACAACTAGAAATGGCTGAAATTCTGTTATGTTCGCTTAATCTCGTGGAATTTGTGTTACAGAAAATAGGCAAAATGTTCACCATGTCCAATTCTATAGACACTGACTTTGCTTGGGAGATGCCCTCTCATAGCGGGTAAGTTTCCAGCCTGGAGCACCCACAACAGAGAAATGGGGAGGTGTGACTTATCTGCACCTGGCTAGGAACAGCCACAAAGTCTGATTAGGAAATGGAGAACAGGCTAAATTCACTTAAAGGACCCCTCTCACTCTGAACAACCGACTGCAGCCCTCTTCACCCCCACCACCTTCCAAGGGCCAGTGCTACTGGAAGTACCTAATGAATTTCTATATGAGAGTTGTCTCTTGTCCTCACTTCACTGTCTAGGTCTCTTCCCTCCTGCATCCTGATACACTTCCACTCTCCTGGAAAACAACTTTACCACCAACTTGTGCACAGAAACAGGCCCGAGGCTTCCAGAATGGAACCCACAGGCAGGGCTGGACTGGGAAATAAAACCGGCCCTGGCAAAGTGCTCGGCCTACCCTCCCCCCCCCCCCCCCTCCTCACTGGGGGGGTTGGAGGTGCCGCCGAGCGCTTTGCTAGGGCCGGTTTTCGGCCGATTTTGTTGCAGGGCCGATTTTGCAGCTATGCTGCAGAAACGGCCCTGTAACAAAATCGGCCCCCAGGGGCTCAAAACCGGCCCCCACCCTTGCGGCGCACCAGGGGATTGCACGGTGCCCGCTATGGCTAGTCCGGGCCTGCCCACAGGCCTTCATCAATCTGCTTCGTTTATACATGTAGGCCAGATGTAAAAAGCATTTTTCGGGTCACAAATGGCCCAGTTTGCAAAAGTGGGCCATTTGCGACTGGTACAATGCTTTTCAAACATGCAATATGCGATTCCGTAACCTGTTTAACCTGTTACCGAATCGCAATCTGCATTTGAGATTCGGTATTTGAAAGGGGCGTGTTTTGGGCAGCACTTCCAAATACCGAATCAGTATGGTATGTATTACTGTTTTGCGACCAAATTCTGGTTGTAAAACAGTAAAAACTTTACCATTATTTTAAAACTGATGTTAACCCATTCCCTTTGGGATCCCTTCCTCTTTGAGAATGTCGAACAAACATTTTTTAAGAGCAGGCAGTGGTCGAAATTTCAAAGTCCCATTTTTGTATTTTTAAATGCATCCCGTTTTCCTTTAAAGACTACAGTCTGCAGCTGAGCTTAGCAGGCCTCCAGGCGTGTGATGGCTGTGAATCCTAATGGGTGGCAAATTGTGACCTACCTCACTAAAATTCATGAGGTAGTTCGATTTTGCGGCCCACTAGGAATCCCAAAGTTAGAACTAAATATTTCTTCATACATTTAGAATACCGATTACCAAATAGAGATTCAGAAAATAATTGTAATTTGAAAATCGTTATTCTAAAGGTACATACATATGGCCCATAATGCATATACTACAATAGTCCCATAGACAAACATGCAAACCATTCACTTAGAAGTGATTAGGTGACAACACAGGGTATAATTCGGATTGTGCGTAGGGAGGCACCTACTCACCACAAAAATTATAATTGACGTTGAACAGACAATAATACAAACAATACTTAAAGTACAGCTGCAGTTTCTTCATTAATGCAGGGCAGCTTTGCTCCATCTGCCGCAAGCACAGCAAAACTTTAAAAAAAAATGGTAATAAAAGAAATGTATTGGGGAGGAGCCAGGCCGGCGACCGCGATGGCCGCTTAGGCGCCCGGCTCCGTAAACCTTTCCGCCTCGCGACCATATCCTGCCCGTCATCCTGTGCCCGCATCACGGTATTGTGCGGGTGAATGGAAATGACCGCCGTCCGTGTGCCTCCGGGACTCCTACCTGCCCGGATGCCAGAGATACGTCCCATCTTTCCTGCGGCCTGGGAAGACGTCGGAGCCGGGGCCTGGAGTGGGACGCTGTGCTGACCGCCGACACAACAATGGCGGCCACCAGTTCGTGAAACCTGACCGATCGCCCAAGCTGGGGTGCATTTTCCCCAGATTCTTTGCTTGTGTCTCAATTCCGACATCGGCGACGCGGAGCGGTCCCGACCCATCATCATACGGGCTGCTACTCCTAGAGGGGGGGTGCTCACTACAGCGGCCGTCGGACTTGGAACCCAGCTTTCCTGCAACCGGTGGAATTCCCCGAATCGTGCAGGAGAATACTTTCATTGCTGACGGGACCCGCCGGGTGGAGTTGGCGGCCCGGATTGCTGCACCCGGTTTCCCTGGCCTGTTTGTGACGCCATGCACTCCCCCTCTTCTTTGTCTGGGGCCCGCTCCCGGTCCTCCACAGTGTTGGATGCTGACTGAGAGGCAGTTTGCGATGGTAACTCTCAGCTTCGGCTGCCCCAAGGAGATGGAGTGAACGCAGCTGGGAGATGTGCTGACATCGAGGCGCATTGCGAAGGGCTAATGGTTTGCGTCCTGGTTCTGGCTCTTGGCGCCCTCCGCAGTGCCCTACAACGAGACGCACGAAACCTGGGAGAAAAGTTGAACGCCATTACTGCCACCCCGAGGACGGAGGCGCCATTCATGCCCTGGGCGTCTGCCACTTTGCCTGTGTACACATCAGTTGGCTGCGCTTTTGATACCCTACCAACTTGGGAACTTGTGAGGGACCCGACTCATACCACTCCTAGTTGGCCACCGGGAGACTCCTTTGAGTCAGGGACCACCGGATCTGTGATGCCGAAGGGGTCGGTTGTTCATGCAACGCCTTTGAGTGCTCCGATGAGGTTCCGACAGTGGAATGGAACTGTTCCTACAACTCAAATACTAAAGTCCCCTTGTGCAGTCCCGCCGCGAAGTCTGGTGAACATATTGGTGTGGCTTGATCCCCGCGTTTCCTCTACGCAACATGGCTGACTGTTCTCCCTACTCGGGAAGCCTGAGTCTCCCGGAACAATCTTTTCGGACACTGACTGGTTGCTGCATATGTGTGAGCTGGATAGGGTGGGCCAGGGGTAGAGGAGATTCCACTGAGCTGAGACTGCTAACGGACTGATGGAAGTGGTTGAGACTCGGAAATGTTTTAACTATGTAACTTTGCAGGCTAACAATGTATCTTATTACCCTCTTGCGGATGGATTGTATCTGATTCAGTGTTGTTCATTGTGTTGAGGGTTGGCGCGGGGTGCGGTGGGGCCGGGAGCTGGCCTGGAGTTCCTCCTCCACTTTATTCGTAACTACCTTTCTTTCCTTTTATGGACTTGTTTCTTTTTGGGGGTTTTGGTTCTTTAGGGCGACAGGCACACTGCTAGGGGGGGTAGGCCGTAGCCATCTACAGGAGTGCAGGGTGGGGGGTTGGGGATATGGGTCTTCTTAGCCTTGTCCTTTTATTGTTTCTATGGCCTTTATTTTTTCTTTCCCTTTCCTTCTTTTCTGGGATCTGGGTAGTGTATTCCTATAATTTTTCCAATTTGTTCTATTAGGGTGGATGTTTCTGGGATGTTCCGGGGCGTGATGGTCAGATTGCTATGACGATACAACGTGTAAAGGTTCCACTGCTTATCCTGTTTAGGGCGTACCAGCGCTCTTATTTTAACTACAGTCATCCTGTCTGTGAACATCCTACAATATCGTAATCCCTTCCTTTGTTCTTGATTGAATATACGGTTCCGGATCCTGTTCTTCCTTAAATTTTAAAAGAAACCTTTATTGATCCTGTTATGTATGTGATGAGCTGTGGGCGAATGTTAATTAGTCTCAGTATTGTGCCGGCGGGTGGCGGACTACTGTTTTCTACGACATGCTTGACTTGCTTTGACCAAATCGTATTAGCGGCCAGCCGTGATGGTTGTAGGCCCATACCTGTATTTGCTTCATGTAATAATGAAGCTTTACCAAAAATAAAAAAAGAAATAAAAAAAAAGAAATGTATTGCTATTTTATTGTTGATGGTGGCAGCCAAGCTGAGTCTGAAGGCAGGGCCATTGCTGCTGATTGGCAGCAGGGAGGAGTAGTGGGCACTTCAGTATAAAGTGTGCATGCCACTTTGGCTGGCTATCTTGTGACGGCTAGCCTGACATTTTCACTTTAAGCCTCTACAAACCAAGGTGTGTTAGACAGCTGGCTGGAGAGCAGGGAAAGGCCCCAGAGCAGAGTTGCTTTGGGTGCTTCGGCTTACCCAAGGCACTCAGACATGAGACATTGGAACAATTACACTAAAGGCCATATTATGAGTTTGCCATCCTATTGGTGGCAGTCCGACAGATGTGAGCGGTCCACCGTATTACGAGTTGAGCAGATTGGCTTTGAGAAGACCAGAGCTCGACCACTGGCAGCGCCAGCATATCACGACCACCGGGGACGCGGTCAGTGGAAGGCAGCCTCCATTGGGCGTTACAGAGGTGCAACAACGCCATCTATATAATGATTTGATTTCCAGAGGAGTTGACCGCAGCAGTCGGATCGGCGCCTAAAAGTCAGTTCTTCCAAGCAGATTGCGATGTGGACCCCCATCTCCAGGCCCCCCCAAACAAGAGCATCTTCACCCAAAGGAATATTGCCATTCTTCGGTGAACTACAGGTATGGGCTTTGGTACTGTGTATCCATTACCGTGACTGCCCATATATTAGTCGGACTTCGGCAAAAGGTAAATGGTAGTTTTCCACACATATCAGGATTATGTGTACATTCTACACATATGCAGTCAGAATGTACACACAGGCATTAAGATATATGGAATACACCGCCCACCACCGTAACACCGCCACAGCCACACCTCTGGCCCCTCTGAAAACTCGTAACACCGAGGATGAAAGGCCACAGGCGAAGCGGTCTCCTAGCGGTCACAGACGCGATCCCTCAGCGGTCAGACCACTGCATCCCTGTTGGAGGACTGGAGAAAGGGCAAGTATAAATGTTTGATGCATTATGTGAGATATGGCTAGTTTGTTTTGAGCTCCCAGGTGTGGAGGAAGGTGCGTTAGGGCTGGGGGACACTAATGAATGTTATGTTGTTTCGTGTTGAGTATTGCACATAGTTTTTGTTTTTAACAGGCAGCGCAACAAGAATTTTTCAAGGTCCCCACCGGCCAGTGGCTGTAGATAGTGTATAAGTATGTGCTGTACAATAAGTAATAAATTAATTTCAATCATAAAAACAAAGATAACCACCGCAATATGCAAAATCCCTATTTTGCCAAAGAAATTAACAGAAATTAAGTCCACTAATGGACTGTTTCAAAAATACTTAGTATGGCAGACTGCACAGCTCTGGACCCAGACATCAACCCAAATTTCAATCAGTGGAATGTCTACAACAGCATCATGGCTCAGCAAGTCAAAACCAACAACACAGTGGGAGGATGGCACAATGCCTTTAAGGCCTCATAAGGAAGTGTTCGGACCTCCCCACTTAGGACAATACCCTGAGTCATTTGCCTTTGCCTTTGTAGAACTCTCTTGAATCATGTTTCCCCCATTGACCTTGTTTCCTTCCCTGATTCTGATTACTCCCAAGGCTCTTAGATTTAAAACAGCATGCTCCAAGTTCCTTCTTCATTTTCCCATCCCTCTTGTTATCAAAAGGACTCCATGCTGAAGGCCTGGATTTGGGAAGCAGCTACGGTTTCTTGGGGAATGTTCTGGCTCGTTGGCACACCCAACAGGAGCATGGACCATCACATGACCCAGCAGCCATTTTGAAAGCTTGGCTGGGTATAAATTCCAAGCCCCAGCCTATGGATGCAGCTTGGCTTTGTTACTTCTTCCTGTGCAGCACAGAACTTCTTGAGTCTCCGTTTGAAATCACTTACCAGAATCCTTGTTCTCAGACCTCTGCACTCCTCTTGTGCAGGTTTTCTTTATTTGAAGGCAGCAAATCCATGCAAAAAAAAACAAAGAAAGAAAAGCAAAGGCACGAGGTATTTCCAGACCATTGCGCAGCTGCGAACTTCTTAAAGTCAAAACTGCCAGTAATTCTGTGCATGTCGAGGTGCAAATTAGAACAAAATTGTAGAAATATGTTCCATGAGAGACTGATTAGCGTTTTTAAGAAAGAGTACGCTGTTTTTCAAGAGACTAGGGACATTCAAGGGTAATGCCCTGAGTCTTTGGAACTTAGGGCCTGATTACGAGTTTGGCAGTTTGGGAGCTGGCCACCATGCCACCACCCCACTCCCACATTGCCAAAGTCGACTACCAACCCGCCATATTACGAGTTCCCTCGTGGTCTGGTGGGTGGTGCTTTGGTGGTCTCATGTTGGTGCAGTTTTAAGGCCCATTGTGAGCCTTTGAACTGCAGTGCTGCGGGAGATGCAAACCCCCATTCCTGCACGGCATGGACTGGTGCAGACTTGTGCTCCCCTGCATGCACCCCATTGCCCTGAGGGAGCAGGGTGCCCTGTAGGGCTGAAGCCCTCACACCCATTACAGTACATGGTTAAGATCTCTGAACCCTCATATCCACTTAAGTATGTGGTTAGGATCCTTGGAGCAAATATGCTCCCTTGAATATGTAGTTAATATTCCTGGAGCACCCGGTCCCTAGTATCCTTGTACATACTTAAAAAAGAGGTAAATATTTCCAGAAGTTCCCATACCCACTGGAATATGTGGTTAAGATCCCTGGAGCCAAACAACCCATTTCAATGTTTAGGTGAGATCTCTTGGGCCTCATAAAAACTTGAATATGTGGTTACAATCACTGGAGCCTTAATATCCATATCAATGTGTGGTTAGGACCCTATGGGGTCTCCGTGCCACACCAATATGTAGTAAAGATCCCTTGAGTTCTCGTGTCTACGTCAGTATGTGGCTAAGGTGTTTTTTTTGTCAGACAGCATACACATCAGCTGACTGCAGGGTAGAAAAATTAATGAAATCATTAGAGCATCTCATATGTTTGTTAATGTTATCCTTGAAGCACTGCAAACAAGTTGAAAATGCACAATTAAGTGGATGTGATAGTGAAAAGGAGTGCAGACTCAATTGTACAGAAATAGGCAGACAGACAATACAATACAAAGATTTAATGTCAATATACAGCTATTACTTGTGGTCTGACATTCCCCGCATTAGGATATATGTTAGGCCCTAAGGTGTGTGGTGGGACTAGCTGTATAGTCCCACACTCTGTGAAAACATAAAACTGAGCACAAACGATGAGTGTGAGCGAAATGGTTAAAGCAATGGTGCCTATTTAGTGGGAATATTGCAGCCGTCAGAAACATAGTAATGTGTCAAAGATTTCTACCCCACTTTATCAAGACCTCCTGTCTGCAGTGTAACCTATTCTGTCAACGCCTCCCAGATAGCATTCATTAACACCTTGGCTGCTAGGCGTTTTCCCCCTGGGTGCTGAAGAATCTTGAATCGTATAGGATCGTGACAAGGTCAACTCGTCATAAGCACAGGGCAGGTAAAGCCCATGACGAGTTGACCTTGTCATTAGCATGGAAGGGGTTGAAAAAGGAGATGTTCTAATGATTTTATTTAATTATTCTTACCTGCATTCAACAGGTGACCAATGTGTCATCCCGCAACTATGAGGAGTTTGCATGAATGTGTGCATGCTGTTTGACAATACTATCTTTACAAAAACGTGAATAATTTTTTTTGACTCTAAATTGTTTAGGATTATTTTGGTGATGACGGAGGCCGCATGACCCCTTGAGGCAACTCGACATGGCTGTACCATGAAGACCTCGATAGAGGATGTAGAGGCCATTATTACCCTCAAACACCCCCCAAAGTTCTAGGTTAGTGCTTGTTTTTACTCTTATCAGGATGACCATCAATAAATAATGATATGTGGTATAACCTAGATAGTTTTATTCCATCTCCTTTCAGCCCTACAATATCTAAGAGCTCCCAGATCCCTGGTTGAGCCCACCCTAATGCAGAGTCATTCATATGACCCTGGTCAAAGGCATACTCTCTCCCCAGCAGCTCCACTCCTAGTCCACTGCCTTTAAGCTTCCAGGGGGAGGTGTTTGAGAGAGACTGCAGCCTACCAGTCTCCCTGTGCCGCTGCCTGACTCCGCTCCCTTGGTTTGTGACTCCGTTTTTGTTGTGTGTTATACCCTGCTGTTGTACTGTTGTGTTAATTCCCTGTATTGCCTTGTGTACTTTTATTTTTTCCTTACTCCATAGTGCCTGTGTGCCCATTCTCGCCATTCTCTCGCTTCCATTTCCCACTGCTGTTGTCCCTGCCACCTGTTCATTCCGATACCACCTCCTGCCTCCCAGCTGCTCATCCCTCCGCCTCTCCTGGCAGCCGCTGCGCAGTCACACTGCTGGCGCGCCGAAGATGTGCCTAAGGCAAGCCTGTCTGCGCCCGTCCGTGATTTGACCGTGACCAGCGACATTGACCCTGGACCTACGACCTTTCATCGCTATGATCCCGCCACCCTCCTCGCTCCCAACCCCAGAAGACCCACAGACTGCGAACAGGTCTCACCGCACACGATCCACTGTAACAACCGGATTTTCGGACCGAATAGAATCAGCTCACCAAGACACCACCAACCCGGCCGAAACGTAACCACCTCCCTCCTCAGGACCTATTTACCTCAGTACCTGGGAACCTACCTGGGGATGGGGAATTGGCAATATACAAGCTTAGATTATCAAAAACACCACCAAATCCATAAGGATTACTAGAAACAATCGCTAATTGCTACGGAATTCCATATTCTACACCACACACATACCTTATAGTTTCGAGGAAACTCAGGCCCAGACTATGCTACCCTCCTCCTCATAGTGAAGGGGGCAGTTCTGATTACTTACCATTACATACTGACCACAATCAGTGTTCACACAAGCCACAATCCTGTGGGTATACACACCGTATCCTCCCGGTGCTCTCTCTCTCTCTCTCTCTCTCTCTCTCTCTCTCTCTCTCTCTCTCTCTCTCTCTCTCTCTCTCTCTCTCTCTCTCTCTCTCTCAAGCCACAATCCTGTGGGTATAATACGCACTGTATACTCCCGGTGCTCACGCTTCCGTCCCAATCAGGTGACGATACACACCGTATCCCCCCGGTGCTCTCAATAATGCCGCTCCACAACGGCGATTACTGTCTGTTATGGCTAGATTTTCTGAGTAGGTGGGATCAGCCCCCAGGGGCCCCTCCAACCCAGCCAGAACGTACTCACCTTCCCTCCTCAGGACTCCTCTATATCCAGGCACCTGGTACCTACCTGAGGATGGGGAACTCGCAATATACAAGCTCATATTATTAAAAACACCACTAAACACCACTAAATCTATAGGGATACTAAGAATACTCACTGATTACTAGGGATATCCATACCCTACACCACACTTATTCACATCAGTTGGTCTCGCGGCCACCCTGACCCAGACCGTTCTACCCTAGGGCAGATATGACACACAATCCGGTGTGTCTACACATGGGCCTGTAGAACCCAATGCTCCCTTTTCCAAACTGTTCGCAATCCTGCGAAACTACACACTAGTTCAACTACCTAGTGCTCTCATTTACTCAAGCCACAATCCAGTGGGTATCCACACTGGTTCGACCCCCCAGTGCTCTCACTAACGCCGCATATCAACGACGACCACATTCCTATGAACACCTATACATATATATATATATATTGGGAAGTCTCTTCACTAAGGGTCTGCTACTACAATAATATTAATATCTCAGTTGTCTACTCGGGATGAAACTACAATAATAACTTTGAATATAGTTCCAGATTATAGTGTACTCCCTGCTCTTGGCATCAAAGGTCCACTCACTCCCTATTTATGTGATCACCACTTACCTGATTGGGATTACTCATCCATTCACGTAGCAACTACCTAGGAGATATATTTACCTTCAGTGAACAAGAATAGGGGCTACACACCAGTTTGTTATAAACTGGGGGTTGTTTAATATAAACATTTACACAGATCAACAAAGGCTATAGGTAGAACACACTGCTTGAAAGAGAAAAGATTAAACATAACAGGAACACTCCGCTGAAAGGGAAAAGATTAGACATAAAGTGTAAGTGTAGCTAATGTGATGAAAACAATATCACCTGATTAGTGTGAAGTCTTGTTCTAGCTGTCATCTGGGTTCCTCTCTCGTCTGTGCCTTGGCTCATCTCAGACTCTCTCTCTCTCCTGCACTCTTGGGTACACCTCTGCGCTGATCACTCTGTCTCTGGACTCCTCTCCCCCACACGAACTGTCTCTCCACCTTCCGTCTTCAATCTTAATGGTTCCTGCCGCTCTGATCACCGTTCATTCCACTAGCTTATTCACTCTGTCTCTGCGCCAATGTCCAATTAACTCCATCTGCTCCCATAGGTTAGTCCACGAGCTCTCCTCTATCTCTTTTAAAAGGCATTACTTCAGACTCCAGCTATTCACACCTCCTCCTGATAAGCAACTGCTTCTGACTGCTTCCTTCAGTTCCAGCTCACTATTCAACTCAGCTCTTCTCCAGCTTGAACCCTCTCTCTCTCTCTCTGCCAACTCCACTCCACTGCTCGACTCTCTGCTGGACTGACCCTCTGCTTGACTCTCTCCTCGACTCTCTCTCTCTTGACTGACTGACTCCGCCTCTGCACTTCACTGATATAGAATGCTGTTTTCTCATGGAAAGTTCCAGCCAGCAGCTTGCCGCCCACCAGATCCCTGCACCACTTCGCATCAAGGACACACACCCAGCTACCCAGCCTTTTGTGGTGTCTTCAACACAGAGAATAATACAGCCTACCGATAAGGGCTGGCCCAGACCGGTTCTCTCCAAGCGAAAAACAGCCTTAACTATAAACTTTGCCTTTGCCCTGAAAAGTCTCCCAGTTTCATCAAGATGGATTCCCTCTAGCTCTAGGCCTGTAGGCCTGAAAGGGGTGAAATGCTCCTTAGCTCTGTCAAAACACCTACATAAACCATACCAATATGTCTAATATGTCAAAGCCAATAGGCAATAGACAGGTTAAAGTCAAGAATAAAGGCATATTAAGCAGCTATCCTCTTCTAGATCTGGAAAAAAGGGCTTAAAAGGGCCAACACAGGCTAAGAATACCTATACTAGATGCGAGCAAGACTAATGATCTATATCACTGCTAAATAAAGCCAAAAACTCTGCCATTACATTGCACCCTAGATCCTTATCTTGCGAGCATCTTATAAACAACAACAACCATCTAAACAAACATCAACATAATCTATCCAACATAGGCTAAGAATACCTATCCTAGATGTGAGCAAGATTAAGATCTATATCACTGCTAAATATCTCTGCCATCCACCCTTAGATCCTTATCTTGCGAACATCTTACAAACAATAACATCTAGATAAACATACATCAACACAATCTATCAACAAATCAAAACCTAAAAAAAAAAAAACTCCCTAAAAAGAATGACAACTTAAGAAAATTCCACCTGAAACTCAATTGTAGGTAATAGAAACCTAAAAACAAATCAAAGCACCCTTGACTTGAATGCTGAAACATATCTGATATTGGATCTGATAACAACAGAAACTAACCAAAGCATCCTCAAACTAAATGTGCCTCAACTTCTAATGATAACTGGTGAAATCTAGTGATGTAGGGACTTATGTGTTGAATGAAAACAGCAAGGGGCCTAAATGGGGCCTACTTCGGACAACTTAAGGCTAAATGAGGCCTACCTACTATTGTCAACTTAAGAACTAAATGTGTTTCAACTCCTAATGAGAAAATAAGAAAGGGCCTAAATGAGCCCTACGTACTATAGGCAACTTAAGCTAATGATGACTCATGAAACTATTGGTGTAGGGGCTTGTTTGTGGGATGAAAATAACAATAGGCCTGAATGAGGCCTACCTGCTGACATTTGTCAATTTAAAGTGAAATCTGAGAAATAAACATGACAAACTGTGTCAAGGTTTGGGCAAACATTAATACATAATCATACTAAAAGACACACCACCCAGAACAATCCAAATTTTAAGGTAACCACCCTTTGATCAATCAAGGTGAAAATGTAAGAACAGTAAAAAAAAAACTACAACAACCCCATTTGTACAGGATAGCAGGTGTAACATTAAAAACACATGTGGGCACCGCCATTCAAAAAAGTCCTTCATTGAAATCACGCAAAAACTGTTTTGAAGAAAACAGAAAAACTATAATAGGTGACATATTTTTTTTTTTTAAAAGTGGGGCCTGATTGTCCAAGGGATTATTCAATGTCCAAATTCTTCAGTGTAGGCCACCACCCTGCATCCTCGGTATCCGGACACTTCCTCCAATGCGGCCATCCATTACCCGGTCTGGTCTGGTCTGGTCTGGTTCCATCATCCAAAAATAATAAAATAAAATAAAAACATGAAAGTAAAAAGCTAAAACAATAAAGGGAGTGGGAGGGGGGTGGGCCGACGCACGCACGCACCACAACCCAGCAACCTAGGAACAAGAGAACAAGTATCATTATTCTTGCAAAATAAAATTTTCCATTTAAAAAGCACCCCGGGTGCCTTTCATTATTGAAAAGAAAATATCCTAATTAATTAAAAACATTAAAAATTTAACTTTTAATAACTTTGCGCAGGGCCTAACACACCCTAATCCTTCCTAAGCCAGTCCCACCCTTCAGAGCAGGAGCCAGGCTACAGTGTGAAAAAATTTGGATTACCGCCAGATGATGAGCTCACAGCATCAGCAGGGCACTGCAAGCCTCCCATTTCCCTGGTCAGAGAAGCCCGCCCAGGCCCATCACGACTAACTAACTCCAAGGGAAGAGCCAGGTCACCCCGCCCTTAAATAAACAAGCCGTTCGCGGAAGAAAATTGAATTGTAGCCAATCATAACAAACAGGGACGTGATCAAAACTTGCACAATGAAGGAAAACAAAGACTCGTCTGCACAAACCAGCTGGTCTGCCAAGGTCGAAAAACAAATTTCTCATGCCTTATTTTCTAACTAACGGAAGCTAGAATTTAACAAAAAATAATTCTGTTACAGTGTACTGCCAATTAAAAAAGCTCCAGTTTTTTTTAAAAAGACGTTAGTCCAACTAATTCAGCTAAAGGCAAGACACTCAAAATATGGGCACTTATTTAGAAAGGGGAAACTACCTTTTGCACACAAGATTATACATTCTGCATTTGGGAAAAAAAAACGAAGTAACATGGTCCATTTGTCAAAGAGAAATAATTTGTAAAACAACATAAAATGCAGATACATTTCAACATTGAAAAGCATACATTTTAATTTACATTTGGGAAAATAATAATGTTACATTTTAACATTTTTTTTTCTTTCAAAGGCACATGGTTGCATTCCACTAATTAAAAGCACATGTCACCATGCACAGTCGGGCAAGATTCATTATTCTGAATTTATGATCATTGCAACCAGCACATTCCTGTCTAGATGGAAACCCCTCACAGAAATAATTAATGAAAACAGCTCGTAGCATGCATTCTAACGGGCTATCTTTTTAACATTTCACTCATTTTAAAAGAACACAGCTTTCTCCGTAAGCAGACTGGTTGATTTATAACCACATCAGTTCCAAGGCAAACCCACACAAAAATTCGTAGACGCATTTCAAAAGGAATGTGAAATGAACAGAACCCTTCTCAAAACACAAGATGTTACCTTCTCGTCAAGAAACTGACAAAGCACGTAGGCAGACCAAGGAACCAAACAAAAAGTGAAAATCAAACCATCAAATAATCCTTAAAATAATCCACTGACTTTTATAGTCAGGTCAGATAACCATGCATGTTGACAGCATGTAAAAAATAAAGACTGCCATCTCAACTCAAGATATTAACCCTTTGGCAGCTCAAGCAGAATCATTTCCCAACGTCCATGGATACATGGGAAAATCATAATCACATTTCTTCACGTTTACAGATGACACGTACACATATTTTCAAAAACGTTATCCCCAAGCACCCGAGAGAGATCCAGCTCTCTCCTGCCAAACGTAATGATAACATGCCCTGTCCAAGCCATGACCACATGGCGCTATTCACAAGCCATATTTACAAGACAAACCTTTCACAAACAACATTTCCAAGGCGCAATGCACAAGGAACACAGCAGATCAACATGAGAACATGCACCTCACAAGTCACAATAATATGGCGCTATTCACAAGCCAAATTTACAAGACAAGCTTTTCACAAACAATGTATCCAAGGCGCAATGCACAAGGAACACAATAGATCAACATGAGAACCTGCACCTCACAAGCCACATTAATATGGCGCTATTCACAAGTCATATTTACAAGGAGCTATATTCAAAGAACTTCACAAATCATATTACAATGAACACATTTCACATTGCACAGCATAAGCAGATGCAGCAAGCAATTGAATGGGCAATTTAAAAGCATTTTTACACACATTTATACAATTGGACCATCACAAAGATGTAACTGGCTTCCTCATGTAATGCCATCCTTCAACTCTGACAGTTTAAACACCAAGATGAAAACCATTCCTTCCACCCTGAATAAACCAAATGCCATGATGTAATGCAATCTCCTCACGCTGCAACTATTCAAGCCAATAGGTCTAACAGGCTACATAAACTGCAACATTACGCCAGATGGAACCAGCGTTCAGGGCACTCCCTCAGAACACATGGGAAACTCTCTAAGCACATGGCTTGGACACACAGGATAGGTAAACAGTTCGTGACGCCAGATGTTATGGCTGGATTTTCTGAGTAGGTGGGATCAGCCCCCAGGGGCCCCTCCAACCCAGCCAGAACGTACTCACCTTCCCTCCTCAGGACTCCTCTATATCCAGGCACCTGGTACCTACCTGAGGATGAGGAACTCGCAATATACAAGCTCATATTATTAAAAACACCACTAAATCTATAGGGATACTAAGAATACTCACTGATTACTAGGGATATCCATACCCTACACCACACTTATTCACATCAGTTGGTCTCGCGGCCACCCTGACCCAGACCGTTCTACCCTAGGGCAGATATGACACACAATCCGGTGTGTCTACACATGGGCCTGCAGAACCCAATGCTCCCTTTTCCAAACTGTTCGCAATCCTGCGAAACTACACACTAGTTCAACTACCTAGTGCTCTCATTTACTCAAGCCACAATCCAGTGGGTATCCACACTGGTTCGACCCCCCAGTGCTCTCACTAACGCCGCATATCAACGACGACCACATTCCTATGAACACCTATACATATATATATATATATTGGGAAGTCTCTTCACTAAGGGTCTGCTACTACAATAATATTAATATCTCAGTTGTCTACTCGGGATGAAACTACAATAATAACTTTGAATATAGTTCCAGATTATAGTGTACTCCCTGCTCTTGGCATCAAAGGTCCACTCACTCCCTATTTATGTGATCACCACTTACCTGATTGGGATTACTCGTCCATTCACGTAGCAACTACCTAGGAGATATATTTACCTTCAGTGAACAAGAATAGGGGCTACACACCAGTTTGTTATAAACTGGGGGTTGTTTTATTATAACAATATAAACATTTACACAGATCAACAAAGGCTATAGGTAGAACACACCGCTTGAAAGAGAAAAGATTAAACATAACAGGAACACTCCGCTGAAAGGGAAAAGATTAGACATAAAGTGTAAGTGTAGCTAATGTGATGAAAACAATATCACCTGATTAGTGTGAAGTCTTGTTCTAGCTGTCATCTGGGTTCCTCTCTCGTCTGTGCCTTGGCTCATCTCAGACTCTCTCTCTCTCCTGCACTCTTGGGTACACCTCTGCGCTGATCACTCTGTCTCTGGACTCCTCTCCCCCACACGAACTGTCTCTCCACCTTCCGTCTTCAATCTTAATGGTTCCTGCCGCTCTGATCACCGTTCATTCCACTAGCTTATTCACTCTGTCTCTGCACCAATGTCCAATTAACTCCATCTGCTCCCATAGGTTAGTCCACGAGCTCTCCTCTATCTCTTTTAAAAGGCATTACTTCAGACTCCAGCTATTCACACCTCCTCCTGATAAGCAACTGCTTCTGACTGCTTCCTTCAGTTCCAGCTCACTATTCAACTCAGCTCTTCTCCAGCTTGAACCCTCTCTCTCTCTCTGCCAACTCCACTCCACTGCTCGACTCTCTGCTGGACTGACCCTCTGCTTGACTCTCTCCTCGACTCTCTCTCTCTTGACTGACTGACTCCGCCTCTGCACTTCACTGATATAGAATGCTGTTTTCTCATGGAAAGTTCCAGCCAGCAGCTTGCCGCCCACCAGATCCCTGCACCACTTCGCATCAAGGACACACACCCAGCTGGCCAGCCTTTTGTGGTGTCTTCAACACAGAGAATAATACAGCCTACCGATAAGGGCTGGCCCAGACCGGTTCTCTCCAAGCGAAAAACAGCCTTAACTATAAACTTTGCCTTTGCCCTGAAAAGTCTCCCAGTTTCATCAAGATGGATTCCCTCTAGCTCTAGGCCTGTAGGCCTGAAAGGGGTGAAATGCTCCTTAGCTCTGTCAAAACACCTACATAAACCATACCAATATGTCTAATATGTCAAAGCCAATAGGCAATAGACAGGTTAAAGTCAAGAATAAAGGCATATTAAGCAGCTATCCTCTTCTAGATCTGGAAAAAAGGGCTTAAAAGGGCCAACACAGGCTAAGAATACCTATACTAGATGCGAGCAAGACTAATGATCTATATCACTGCTAAATAAAGCCAAAAACTCTGCCATTACACTGTCCTATTGATACCTTCAACTCTCTCTCTCTCTCTCTGTTGGGAAGTTTCTTTATATACCTAATATCTACTGGGAATGTCTCATATATGATATTATAGGTTATGTGATAGACAGGCAGTTCAATCCTCTCACACAAGAATGGCCAAATCACTGTATGCAAAGGTTATTCTCTGATTTAGGCGCTCCCTGCTCCCTTGCTCAGTTACCACTTACCCGGACGGGAAACGCATCCGTCAACATAACAGCATCTGACTAGAAGAAAGGTTAATCCTACCAAAAGAACAACAGTTGCACAGTGGTTCACTAAGAACTGGGGTCCCTTTATTACACAATAGCAAATTATAACAACAATATAATACTGCAATATAACATACGGCCTGAAAAGCAGGTCACCTGTTCATCCCGATACCACCTCCCGCCTCCCAGCTGCTCATCCCTCCGCCTCTCCTGGCAGCCGCTGCGCAGTCACACTGCTGGCGCGCCGAAGATGTGCCTAAAGCAAGCCTGTCTGCGCCCGTCCGTGACTTGACCGTGACCAGCGACATTGACCCTGGACCTACGACCTTTCATCGCTATGATCCCGCCACCCTCCTCGCTCCCAACTCCAGAAGACCCACAGACTGCGAACAGGTCTCACCGCACACGATCCACTGTAACAACCGGATTTTCGGACCGAATAGAATCAGCTCACCAAGACACCACCAACCCGGCCGAAACGTAACCACCTCCCTCCTCAGAACCTATTTACCTCAGTACCTGGGAACCTACCTGGGGATGGGGAATTAGCAATATACAAGCTTAGATTATCAAAAACACCACCAAATCAATAAGGATTACTAGAAACAATCGCTAATTGCTACGGAATTCCATATTCTACACCACACACATACCTTAAAATCTCGAGGAAACTCAGGCCCAGACTATGCTACCCTCCTCCTCATAGTGAAGGGGGCAGTTCTGATTACTTACCATTACACACTGACCACAATCAGTGTTCACACAAGCCACAATCCTGTGGGTATACACACCGTATCCTCCCGGTGCTCTCTCTCTCTCTCTCTCTCTCTCTCTCTCTCTCTCTCTCTCTCTCTCTCTCTCAAGCCACAATCCTGTGGGTATAATACACACTGTATACTCCCGGTGCTCACGCATCCGTCCCAATCAGGTGACGATACACACCGTATCCCCCCGGTGCTCTCAATAATGCCGCTCCACAACGGCGATTACTGTCCTATTGATACCTTCAACTCTCTCTCTCTCTCTCTGTTGGGAAGTTTCTTTATATACCTAATATCTACTGGGAATGTCTCATATATGATATTATAGGTTATGTGATAGACAGGCAGTTCAATCCTCTCACACAAGAATGGCCAAATCACGGTATGCAAAGGTTATTCTCTGATTTAGGCGCTCCCTGCTCCCTTGCTCAGTTACCACTTACCCGGACGGGAAACGCATCCGTCAACATAACAGCATCTGACTAGAAGAAAGGTTAATCCTACCAAAAGAACAACAGTTGCACAGTGGTTCACTAAGAACTGGGGTCCCTTTATTACACAATAGCAAATTATAACAACAATATAATACTGCAATATAACATACGGCCTGAAAAGCAAAGGAAAGAATTAGTATATGTGTGTGCACGCTAATAAGAAAGGGTCAACGTCACCTTATGAGTACGAAGTCTGGACTCAGTTGTCATCTGGGTTCCCTTTTCGTCTGTGCCTTGGCTCATCTTAGGATCACCCATGCAGTCACGGATACACGTCTGCACCGCTATGCTCTGTCTCCTCTGCTCCCCTCCAAGTCACTGGAACCTCCCTCTTGTTCTCTGTTTCGTCTGTCTCACTCTCGCCGTTCTGCACTACTCCTCTCTCCTGTTGATCACGGACTATCTTCACCTTCCGACTTCGATCTTATAAATCAGTTACTGCTGCTCTAGTATTCGTTCGCTCTGCTAACTTCTTCACTCTGCATGCTCTGATCTCAGTATCAAAGCTCACCAGCTGCTCCAACTAAAGTAACTTCAATCTTTCTGAGAGAGTATCAGCCTTCTGTCTTTTCGGACTTCAAAATGGCGACTGTCTGCTTCAAGTTGATTAACTGCAAGAATGCTAATGACTAGCTGCCGTCTACTAACTGACTGAATGATCTGTCCTCCTCTCTGTACTTTCGCTGATATAGAAACTTGTTCATGCATGGAAATTTCCAGCCAGTAACTTGCCGCCCACCAAATTCTTGTACCACCCCGTGCCAAGGACACGTTCTCAGCCGGCCGGCCTGATGTTGCGTCTTCGACACGAAGAAAAATACAGTCTTTCGATAAGGGCCAGCCCGAGCCGGCTCTCTCCAAGCGAACAACACCTTATAACTAAAACATCACATTTGACCTAAAAGCATCTCAAGCAGCCGAGGCAGAAAGAAAGATGGAGCCTCTCCCGTTCAATGCCTACAAGGTCCGAAATAAGCATAAAGATGAATAACTCTATCAGGAATATACTAGTAACCTTACAAAAGGACGAAATAATACCAATACTAAGGAATCTATCCCCTAATGTAAGCTTATAGGCCCTAGAATAGAGAAAAGAATAGGGAATCATGTCAAGCATCTTGTAAATAGGCCAAATCTAAGGCTCTAATCCCTCTATTAGAATGATAGTAGGCTAAAGTCACCTTCACTCAGAAATAGAACAAAAACCCGGTCAGAACATTTCACCCTTGACTTTAGGCTACTAATTATTCGCTAAATGGAACTAACGTCTGTCGAAGAATAACATGAAACAAAGTTGACAGATCTGTTTCTAGTTCGCCATCTGCAAGTTTGAAGTAAAGAAGGAATACACCGAATGAAACAGCAAATAGCAATTAAAATACAAATAGCAAGTAGGGTACCCCCTAATATCCGACGTAAAGAATGTAAATCGGGTAACCAATTAAAGAGCCAGTCAAACCAACCCTGGTCTATGTGTTTTCTAACTTCTTTGGTTAAATCGTGGAGTTTGTCAATGTGATCCTGAATCCATCTAGTGTGGTCTGATAGATTAAAACAACAAAGACCCTCAAAGTCAGAACAGTCATGACCATGTTTAAGTAAAAAGTAATCTATAGCAGCTCTATTTTGTAGAATTGCCCTACGCTAACCCTGGGCATCTAATAGCAAGTCAGATAGAATCATGGAAGTGTGATGGATGGATTTAACCATCCAACAGGCCATTTTTCCAATAGATTTAGCATTATATACTGACAAATCAGGGACACCTAAAATAGAGAAAGCCAAACTAAGATATTCAGATTCAGAAAATAAATGTAGTGAAGAGTCACAATTGTCATTCAAGATTACAGCATCACGGGCAATACGGGAATTCGCATTAGGGTGTGAAGAAAACATTAACAAGCTTAATATAGTAATAGCACAGGGTCCTCCGGTAATATTTGCAGGGATATAAGGCCAAGATGTATTGCCACAAGAGAAAAGCCATCCAGAAGGTAATAGCATTGTACGATAGTGACTAGGGGTAACTACAAGACTTTTGCAGGTCATATTGTTCTTGACTGAAGTACATGATTTTGGTAATCTCCGGGAACAGAAAGTTTTTTCATGATCTGTAACTGTAGTGGCACCTTTCAATTTTAAACGAACACATTCAGTTATAGCACTTGGCTCACATGTGAGGATGAAACATAGATCACCCTGCGTGATATTATATGTATTTATTTGAGAATGAATTGGTGGTACTGGATCCAACAGCACTGTACATAAAGGACAGTTGCAATGTCACCTAGAATAATGTTAGGACGGGCATTTGATATATTGAAAATATGGGCAAGGGTCTCCAACGAAGCTGGAACAGCAACCAAACAGGTCGCTAATATGTCCGTTACCGAACGCATCGGTGTCAAACAGAAATGTGGGGAGTTTGTCACTCTCCGTGCCAGGGTTGTCCAAAAGTTAGATGATGAATCCCATGCAGCAAAGGAACGGTGTACTCTGATTATCGAATCAACCAAAGTCTGGGGGTTCCTTCCTCTCCCGATGTAGCAGGCCAAAAGGAGTCCAACGCCGGCACATCCTGCAACAGCAGTCCTGAGAATGATCTGAAATAAAATCAAATACAGGCATCATTCATTCTCGTAAGTAACATTTGTCAGCTGGGACAGCCTCCCAGTATCTCTCCCTGGTCTCATGACAAGTACGGTATTATCATGACCGGTTGCAATGATTTCAGCTTGCTCAGGGGTATTTTTAGGCAACTGCACCCACACTCTCGCTCCTGGATTATCGGTGGAGCCAAAACCTTTTTGTCCTTCAACAGTTAATAGAGTTGGGGCGGTGCCTTTCTGAATCTCGCCACTGAAAACAGGCATTATTAGCAATTGAGCAACTCGGTCAGTCTTATGAATCGGTAAATCAACCTCACTACTATTCAGCAGGAGTACCTTAATCTCTCCCTGATAAACACTGTCAATTATACCTCCAAGCACTTGAATGCCTTTTAAGGCAAGGCCCGATCTTGGGGCAATTAATCCAAAATTTCCTGTCGATATACTGACACCAATGCCAGTTTCAATGATAACTCGATCTCTTCCTTTTACAGTAATGTCATTCATGGCATGCAGGTCTAAGCCTGTGGAACCTGGGGTTGCTCTGCATGGAGCCAGGGCTCCAGAGGAAATTTCCCAATACATTACAGTATTTTTAACTGTGTTCGGTTTAGCATCAACAGCTGGAGGAAATAAACGCATTAATGGGGAATCAGCATTTAAAAAGGGACGATTATTCAAAATTAGCAGTGCATGAAATAAATGATCTCTCCAATTTTCATATTTGTTATCAGTTAATTTACGCAATTGATCTTTCAGCAAACCATTCATTCTCTCCACAAGGCCTGCTGCCTGTGGGTAGTACGGTATATGAAACACCCATTCAATGTTGTTTTCCACACAAAATTCCTGTACCAATCTTCCTTTAAAATGGGATGCATTGTCAGATTGTATTTGAAATGGGACACCATAACACAGCATAATTAATTCCAATGTTTTAATGGTATTTACTTGGGTAGCTTGTTTACAGGGAAAGGCCACTAAAAGGCCACTACAAGGGGTCGATTATGATGGCGGACGGACCTGAGTCCTTCCGCCACCATAGAGTAGGAGGGACCGTCCGCAGGGGCAGCGGCGGTCCCTCCGTGCAAATTAGGATGTGACCGCCACCCTTGCAGTCACATCCTGTATTTTTATCATTGCGGCGGGTGCGGCTTGAAGCAGCACCGCCCGCAATGATAAAAATGTGAGTTGTGCATTTGCATGCACAAAGCGGCAGGCACCTCGCGGTGCCTGCCGCTTTGTGCAGGCAAATGCAGGGGGGTACCATAGGTACCCCCCATGTGCACCCCCCAACCCCCTTCACCCCTGGGGGCCCGCAACGGGCCCCCAAACACGAATCCGTATGCCTTTACACGGCGGAAATGCCGCCGTGTAAAGGCATCTTTCCGCAGACATCCTAATATGGCTGGCGGTGTCTGATAGACACCGCCAGCCATGTTAAAGCTTTTCCGCCGCGGTCGGAAGGCGACCGCAGCGGAAAAGCTGCAGACTGAAAAACGATCCCCCAGCCATCCTAATCTGGCGGGGGGTCTTTTTCAGTCCGCAGCGGTTTTCCCGCATCCTCCGGGCCGGCGGTGGCTTCCGCCGGCCCGGAGGATGCGGGAAAACCGCAATCGTAATCAGGCCCAATTGTGTCTACAATGGTGCATATATATTGACAATTTTTACACATAGGGAGTGGATCAATATAATCAATTTGCCAAATTTGAGCGGGTAATTTGCCTCAATGTAGTTGTCCTCTAACAATTTGGGGTTCTTGTCATTGTCTAGAATGTTGACAGATAGGACAATGCATTAAAGTATCTTTGATTAAATTCAGTGGAATATAAATTCCTCGGTCAGCAGCCCACCTGCTAGGGGCTCTTTCTCCAAAATGTCCTGCTTTCTGATGGGCCCATTTCGCCAATCCCGCCAAATCAGAATTCTGCATGTCCACCACTGCCTCAGCAATTTTAGATTTCTCATCTGCAATGTTGTGAAAGAATTTATCAAGGGAGTCTAATGGTGTATGGGCATCCACATGAAAGATTGTAACAGTACTTTGCGGAAGCAATTCCCAAATTTCTTGCCATAATTCTTTACCCCAAAGTTCTTTAGAATGCAATTCCCAATCGCGAGCATACCATGTTGGCAACCAAACCGCCAATCCATTAGCAGTGGACCAGGAGTCAGTAAAAATGTGACACGTACCAAGTTGTTCCTGTTTTAAAACTTGGTAAACAGCCTTCAATTCAGCAAATTGACTACTTTTTCCTTCACCAGTTGTACTCAGCAATTATTGTGTGACAGGATTATAAGACACTGCCTTCCGATGCCTTTTCTCTCCTATGTACCTCGCTGAAGCATCCGTAAACCACACATGGTTTCTGTCCTCCGCAGACAGATCATCAAATGGCTTACCCCACTTAACAGGGGATTCCTGTACTATAGGTACGGAGCAATAACTCTCGGTCTCATTCGATGGCGCCAGCGCCACTTGCTCATGTAATGTCGCAACACCTTTCGGTCCCACACGTGCCCTGTCTTGTATGTACCATTTCCACTTAATCACACTCGCCTCTTGAGCATGTCCAATTTGATGAGTTTTCGGCGAACTCAGAACCCATTGCATAATAGGAATTTCAGGTCTCAACATCACATCATGTCCCAAAGTCAATTGCTCGGTATCCACCAGAGCTCAATAACATGCAAGTAACTGTTTTTCAAAGGGTGTGTAATGCTCACCAGCATCAGGTAACTTTTTAGTGCAGAAACGTAGCGGTACTTTATTTCTGCCTTGTTTTTGCCACAGACTCCAATTCGCATAAGGACCTTGCACAGACACATTCAGATCCACATCACCATCACGTACAGGCCACAGATCCAAAGCATACTGGATCGCTTCTTTCGCCAAATCAAACGCATCTTGCTGCGGTTTACTCCATTCAAACGCATTCTTTTTACGAGTGACTCTGTACAAAGGGGCTAATATCTGACTTAAATGTGGAATATGTTGACGCCAAAAACCAAATAAACCAATGAATATCTGGGCTTCTTTTCTGTTCCGGGGAACTGCAAAATCAAGGATTTTCTGTTTTACCTGTGGAATTACTTCTCTGTTTCCTTTATGCCAATTGATGCCTAAAAATGTTACACTTTGTGATGGACCTTGTAACTTGTCGGGATT
The DNA here is from genome assembly GCF_964263255.1 of Lissotriton vulgaris. Taxonomy (NCBI): domain Eukaryota; kingdom Metazoa; phylum Chordata; class Amphibia; order Caudata; family Salamandridae; genus Lissotriton; species Lissotriton vulgaris. The sequence continues at coordinate 747,916,472 of NC_141685.1, read as the reverse complement.
AATTTCCCAACCTTTTTCTCGCAAATGATTGATAACCTGGTCTAACTGAGTCTGAACTTGATCCTGCGTTTCACCTTGAATCAAAATGTCGTCAATATAATGACACATCTGTATCTGTGGGTTTCTGGCTTTTTCAGCTAAATGTTCCGCCACCAGCCGGTGACAGATTGTAGGACTGTGTACATAGCCTTGGGGAAGACTTCTAAACGTCATTTGGCGTCCATTCCATGTAAAACTGAACTGTTCCTGACACTCAGGGGCAATTGGGATCGAAAAGAAAGCATTAGCAATGTCAATGGAAGCATACCACATTCCTGAATGTTTCTGAATTCTTTCAATTAAGGTAATAATGTCTGGTACTGCAACAGTCAAAGGGGGTTTATGTTTATTCAATTTGCGGTAATCAACAGACATACGCCAAGAATTATCACTTTTACGCACAGGCCAAACGGGATTATTCCAAGCAGAGGTAACCGGAGTTATAACTCCTGCATTCACTAGATCCTGAATAGTAGCACTAGTTTCTTCATGCCCACCTGGAATACGATACTGTTTTTGGGAAATGACTTTTGTAGCCTGGGGAATTTTTATAGGAGGCATTCTCAAACGGCCAACTCGTACAGGTCTGGATGATATATAACCTCTACTTCCAAATTGATAACATCCATCATCTACATGTAAAGTCATACCTTTTAAGATATCAATTCCAATTATGTATTCTAAGAGTGGCACAACTAAAACAGAATATTCTTTTCGGGGAATTCTACCTATTTTCATCTCAACATTTGTTTGTACTGCGGGGGTTTCCTTTCCACCTAAACCAGTAATGGTAAAAAATTGTCCTTTGAATTTCTTTGATTTTCCATGAATTAAAGTGGCCTCCGCTCCTATATCTACCAATGCTCGGGCCCTCTGTATGTTACGATATCTCCCAAAAATTTCAATATCTACATAGGGTCTATTATCTTCGTGAGCCCAACTGCATACTGGAGCTTGACCTATTTCCTAGTCATTTTTATTGCGTTCTGACAACCAAGACAAATCAGGGTAAAGACTCTCAAATTTTCTGGACGATGTAACTTCCTGTTCATATCCTTTCCCGTCATGAAACAGGTTTTTGTCATTTAAATGATATTGTGAATTACGTTCAGAAAACCTGCGTCGTTCCTCTCTTCTCCTTATGTCGGGGGACTGATCCCTTTCATCTCTGTATCTGCTTTCAACACGCTCATCACTCCCCCTCTCTCTCTCTCCCTCTCTCCCCCTCTCTCTCTCACGCCGAGGGGACACATCTCGCTCATTCCATCGTCTATCACGCCGATCCGAATCATCACAACGTCTGTCATTTCCGCTATCATCAGAAAATTCACTATCACAATCATTCTTTCGTACACGTCGAGAACCCTCCTTCCTGTCCAAACCACGCTTGCGAAACATAGCCCACAAGCGATTATTAGGTTCACCATCAATCTCCTCTCTCTTCACACCGTCAGCCAACAAAGCAAGAAACTTATCACGTCTAGAAAACTGATAATTTCCAGCAGTACGACCCTCAGGTCTGGATTGTCTTTCAGGTTTAAGCCATTCGCCTAATTCACCAAGTTGACGTACAGATTCAAGCACTAAGGACAAAGCGTTACCAATTTGATTGATCAACAATGTCATCATAACTTGTTTATATGCAACAGGGGAAGAACGGATAATGCGGTTCCGCACGGAAGATGTCAACAAACCATCCAACTGTCAGAAGTACTCAGAAAAATCGCAGTTTTCATTACCTCCTCCTTTATTCTTTGTGCCGCATTACGCAAAGTATACCACGGCTTGTCATTCAGAGAACAATTAGATTCAGTAGGGTATTTGTGATTACAACCATCAGTCGCTAATTGAAGCAAACTAATTTGACCAACGCCGTTATAGTTTCGGAAATTATCTTGTTCAGTAGAATCAGAACTCAAAGAACAAAATTTCAAAGCATCTCCCATATCCAGCATAATGCCAGCAGCACCCAATTCATAGAGACGCACCATCCACGTAAGCAAGGCCTCACCGGGCCGCTGTCGAAATCGTTCCAAAATGTCACTAACTTCCTGTTGCGTAAAATCTTCTAAGCTATCCAAAGCAATACCATTTGGATTACCAGGAGCCTGCTGTAATTTTCGTCGAAAAACCAGATGCGCAGAAACCTCAGTACGAGGAGCACAAGGAACTCGATTAACAGATTTAGGGGGACATTTAGATTGAGAAATGTCATCAGATTTAGAACACCGACCATGGTCACCGGAATCATCAAGTTTGTCAAAAGTATTAGATTTACAGTCACGTCCGGTGCGAAAATACTCGCGTCTGTCAGACTCCTCAGCCGGGGAGCCAGATTCATTTGAGTCCCAGATATTACTATTCATTCATCAGGATTCCAGTCCAGTCCAGCTTTCGCTACGACCAGACGTACTTTCCGTTTGCAAACTCGACCACAACGATTTCTTATTTTTGTATTTAGCAATACGAACAGCAGCTCTCTCAGCAATAGTCTAATAAGTCTCAAGTTTGTCGGCAAGCAATTTATTTTGACATCTCAAAAGAGTGTGAGCATTTTGCACTTCAACAAACTTCTCTTCAATATCTGCATATTGTTTCTTCAATTTCAAAAATGTCTCATGTACAATCTTGTACGCATATAAAACAATCCAACCTCCGCGTCCCAAAATAGGAAGCTCCTCACCCTTCACAATTGGTGCTTTCTGCAAGCAAGCAATCACATGAGTCGGATCCGCTAGTTCCAAACAAGAACTCCAATTTTCACTCAAAAAAGTAGAATCCGCCCATTCACGGGCCAATGCCTCGTAAGGCGTTGATTCCCATCCGGGAATTTCAACAGGCAATTTAAAAGTAGATTTTGACCTTCTCAAAAACATCGTGCCAATTACAAAAAGATATATACAACTATAAACAAATAATGTACAAAATGTACTCCGCACGCGCCAAGCGCAAACAAACAAGATAGAAACAACACCGCGCTAACAGGCTTACGTAAGCGGTTCGTGACGCCAGATGTAACGACCGGATTTTCAGACCGAATAGAATCAGCTCACCAAGACACCACCAACCCGGCCGAAACGTAACCACCTCCCTCCTCAGGACCTACTTACCTCAGTACCTGGGTACCTACCTGGGGATGGGGAATTAGCAATATACAAGCTTAGATTATCAAAAACACCACCAAATCCATAAGGATTACTAGAAACAATCGCTAATTGCTACGGAATTCCATATTCTACACCACACTCATACCTTATAGTCTCGCGGCAACTCAGGCCCAGACTATGCTACCCTCCTCCTCATAGTGAAGGGGCAGTTCTGATTACTTACCATTACACACTGACCACAATCAGTGTTCACACAAGCCACAATCCTGAGGGTATACACACCGTATCTTCCCGGTGCTCTCGCTCTCTCTCGCTCTCTCTCAAGCCACAATCCTGTGGGTATACACACCGTATCCTCCCGGTGCTCGTGCTTTCGTCACAATAAGGTGACGATACACACCGTATCCCCCCGGTGCTCTCAATAATGCCGCTCCACAACGGCGAGAACTGTCCTATTGATACCTTCAACTCTCTCTCTCTCTGTTGGGAAGTTTCTTTATATACCTAATATCTACTGGGAATGTCTCATATATGATATTATAGGTTATGTGATAGATAGGCAGTTCAATCCTCTCACATAAGAATGGCCAAATCACGGTAGGCAAAGGTTATTCTCTGATTTAGGTGCTCCCTGCTCCCTTGCTCAGTTACCACTTACCCGGACGGGAAACGCATCCATCCACATAATAGCATCAGACTAGAAGAAAGGTTAATCTTACCAAAAGAACAACAGTTGCACAGTGGTTCACTAAGAACTAGGGGCCCTTTATTACACAATAGCAAATTATAACAACAATATAATACTGCAATATAACATACGGCCTGAAAAGCAAAGGAAAGAATTAGTATATGTGTGTGCACGCTAATAAGAAAGGGTCGACGTCACCTTATGAGTACGAAGTCTGGACTCAGTTGTCATCTGGGTTCCCTTCTCGTCTGTGCCTTGGCTCATCTTAGGATCAGCCCTGCAGTCACGGATACACGTCTGCACCGCTATGCTCTGTCTCCTCTGCTCCCCTCCAAGTCACTGGAACCTCCCCCTTGTTCTCTGTTTCATCTGTCTCACTCTCGCCGTTCTGCACTACTCCTCTCTCCTCTTGATCACCCGCTATCTTTACCTTCCGACTTTGATCTTATAAATCAGTTACTGCCGCTCTAGTATTCGTTCGCTCTGCTAACTTCTTCACTCTGCATGCTCTGATCTAATATTCAAAGCTCACCAGTTGCTCCAACTAAAGTAACTTCAATCTTTCTGAGAGAGTTTCAGCCTTCAGTCTTTTCGGACTTCAAAATGGCGACTGTCTGCTTTAAGTTGATTAACTGCAAGAATGCTAACGACTAGCTGCCGTCTACTAACTGACTGAATGCTATGTCCTCCTCTCTGTACTTTCTCTAATATAGAAACTTGTTCATGCATGGAAATTTCCAGCCAGTAACCTGCCGGCCACCAAATTCTTGTACCACCCCGTGCCAAGGACACGTTCACAGCCGACCGGCCTGATGTTGCGTCTTTGACACGAAGAAAAATACAGTCTTTCGATAAGGGCCAGCCCGAGCCGGTTCTCTCCAAGCGAGCAACACCTTATAACTAAAACATCACATTTGACCTAAAAGCATCTCAAGCAGCCGAGGCAGAAAGAAAGATGGAGTCTCTCCCGTTCGAGGCCTACAAGGCCCGAAATAAGCATAAAGATGAATAACTCTATCAGGAATATACTAGTAACCTTACAAAAGGACGAAATAATACCAATACTAAGGAATCTATCCCCTAACGTAAGCTTATAGGCCCTAGAATAGAGAAAAGAATAGGGAATCATGTCAAGCAGCTTGTAAATAGGCCAAATCCAAGGCTCTAATCCCTCTATTAGAATGATAGTAGGCTAAAGTCACCTTCACTCAGAAATAGAACAAAAACCCGGTTAGAACACCCACGTCCAGTTCTCCTGCCGCCGCTGCCGCTGGACCTTTTCCACCACCCCAACCCGCAACACCGCCAGCGCGAGCACCAACGACGCCCTCTTGTGCATTCTCATCAACATACGCTCCATACACAAACACGCCATGGAAATCTGGGACCTACTCGACTCTCTCTCGCCTGACATCTCCTTCTTCACAGATAGGACAAAAAAATGGTGGATTTGCTATTTTGATTTGCACATCAACCTTAGTTTTCAATAGTCAAAAGACAAAGTACAATATCCACACTGTTCAATATGGAGTGCTACTTGGCGTTGGATGCACATCCACCTCAGGCATCAACCTACTACCCCCTTCCCAAAGTTCATTTGGAATGGAAGTCCTTACAATATGACAAAACACACCCGTGCACCTCCAAGATAGTCTCTTTGATCCCTTAGCTTATTTAGCGTTTCATCTGGAATTCATATCCTTGGTCAAACAGTCAATTTCTTTATTTTTCCAAACTTAATGGTCCACAGCCGACGCGCGTTTCGCCCCCTATGGGCTTTTTCAAGGCTTTGTAAATTGTAGAAAAGACTTTCAATTCCGATAAGTGATTTTATGTTTTGAGGATACATTTCACACACGTCCTAGTCTACTGTGTACGCCGTCCCTGCAACCCGACGGCGTACACAGTGGACTAGGACGTGTGTGAAGATTGTGGAACGTAGCATGGCTCCACAACCATAACCTGAATTGAGAAAAACTGATATCACAATTGGAAGAATCAATAGTATCCTGCATCAGCATTCATGATTGCTCTCAAGATTGGTTGAACAAACATTTATGAATTGTATCCTCAAAACTTAAAATCACTTATCGGAATTGAAAGTCTTTTCTACAATTTACAAAGCCTTGAAAAAGCCCATAGGGGGCGAAATGCGCGTCGGCTGTGGACCATTAAGTTAGGAAAAATAAAGACTTGAATCCTGTACAACGTCTGGTGTGATGAAATTGACGGCCATGAGAGGAATCAACTCTGGGGCCCCCACCGACCCATGCCCCCCGCACATCTACCACAGAGCCGCAAACACCATTGCACCCCAACTGCAATACACCATCAACACAACCTTCAAAACAGGCACCTTCCCAGACGCCTGGAAGAGCGCCGAAGTCAGGCCCCTGCTCAAGAGCCCACGGCCGACCCCACCAACCTCAAAAACTACCGGCCCATCCCACTTCTGCCCTTCGCAGCCAAAGTGGAAGAAAAAAAAGTCATCAGGGAACTGACATGATTCATCGAAGAGCATGTCATACTTGACCCATCCCAATCCAGATTCTGAGCCAACCACAGCACCGAGACTGCCCTTCTCTCCACCACAGATGACATCCGCATCCTTCTGGATCAAGGCCACTCCGCAGCCCTCATCCTCCTCGACCTGTCTGCAGCCTTCGATACCATCTCTCACAGCACACTCGTCGCCAGACTAGACAATGCCGGCATACAAGGAACTGCCCTAGACTGGATCCGCTCGTTCCTCACCGGAAGAAGCTAAAGAATCAGATTACCCCCCTTCCTTTCCTCCCCCATGGAGATCACCTGCGGAGTCCCTCAGGGGTCATCTCTGACCCCAACCCTTTTCAACATCTACATGGCCCCCTCACAGACATCGTCCGACAACATGGCCTTAACATCGTAACCTACGCAGACGACACCCAGCTCATCCTCTCCCTCACCAAAGACCCCACCACCGCAAAACTCAACTTCCAAAGAGGAATGCAAGAAGTCACAGTCTGGATGACTAACAGCTGCGTAAAACTCAACCCCGAGAAGACTGAAGTCCTTGTCTTTTGAACCACCGCTTCAGCATGGGACAACACCTGGTGGCGCACCGCCCTCGGAAGACCCCCTACTCCTTAGATCAGGCCAAGAGCCTCAACATCGTACTCAATTCATCACTCACCATGGAGCGACAGGTAAACACCCTTACCTCCAGCTGTTTCAACACCCTGCGCATCATCCGAAAGACTTTCAAATGGATCCCCCACGAGGCGCGAACACATCAGTGAACATCTGCGATGACTTCACTGGCTCCCCGTGGAGAAGAGAGCCACCTACAAAATCCTCACCCACGCCTGCAAATGCCTGCACAACAGCGGTTCCAAATACCTCAATGACAGAATAAACTTCCACATACCCAAAAGAAACCTGCGATCATCCAAATGCGCACTAGTTGAGACCCAGCACTTCCACAGAGCCAGAACAGGCAGAAGATCGTTCTCTCACATTGCAGCCAAGGCCTGGAACGAGCTACCGGCAGACATCACATGTGCCCCCACCCTGAAGACCTTCAGGAAGATGCTCAAGACCTGGCTTTTCGACTGAACAGAGCGACGCCCCCCCAACCCATCCAGTGCCTTAAGACACTTACAGGTGAGTAGCACGCTTACAATTCCCTGATTGATTGACTAGTTGATAGGGTGAAGGTCCGATGATGAAGCACTCCACTTTGTGTGTGAGTACCCTTTGATAACCTTAAAGGCTATTTAAGTAAACATGATTTTGGAATTAGCAGGAACCATTGATTGATTTGATAGGGAGGTACCTTACCTTGGTTGATTTATTATTGTGTTTGGAAGATGGAAAGGTTTCTCAGTTCATTCTCCTTTTCCCCTCCTTTTGTTGAGGTATAAGTTGTCTAAGGCCCTTGTGCCTACTTCAGTTTGTGGTTAAGATCCATGAAGCTCTTGTATCCACTTTAATATATGGTGGAGATGCCTGAAGCCATCATATCCATTTCAGTTAGTGAATAAGCTTCTTGGAACCCTTTTGCTCCCTTCAATCTGTGGTTAAGGTCTCAGGAGCCTTCTTCCCACTTCACTATGGGCCTCATTGCGAGTCGGTAGTCCGATCAAGGAGAGCTTGGTGGTCCAAGAGCTGGTCGGATAGGCTTTGTGAAGACCACGGCTGAAAGGGGGTTGGGGAAAGGCAACTGCCATAGGGTGCTACAGGGGATCTGCATTGCCATCGGTATTACGAGTTGCCTTTTCTACAAGTAGACTGCTGCGGTCCTACCCCCTTCTGCAAGGTAGCGGTGAAGATTTTTTCAGGGTGCGTACTCACCCCTTTCTTATTCTTCCAGGCAGATTCCAATGTGGATCCCTTTCTTCAGGTCTCCACTTTGCAGAAGAATCTTCACCCCAAGGATTATAACCCCATTTGCGGCATCTTTAGGTGAGTCCTTTTTGTACCTTATACCCATTGCCAGGACTGCCTACATATGGCCTGAACTCCTGCAATGGTAGATAGTCATTTTTCCATGAGTATCATGCATATGTGGGCATCAGGCACATATGTAATTGGAATGCTTGCACAGGCATCAATATATTTGGAAAAAATACTCACCACTGATGCAAGATATCAGCAGCCACACCGCCGGCACCATAGTCAACTCGTAATGTGGTGGTCTTTGTACAGCCAGCACTGTGGTCTACTGGCAGGTGCAGTTCTTCGGCGGTCAGACTTTCCAAACTTGTAGTAAAGCCTGTGTGTGATCATTCCACAGAATGACTCTGAAAGCGTGTAACCTAGCAAAGTTCAAAGTCAGTGCAACTATCAGTCTGGTAAGTCCTAGCAAGAGTTTCCCACAAAATCTTGAAATCTCCTAATTTCCAATCTACTCTTCTAAGAATTCAATTCCTCTGACTTCAACTGGTGCGCATATACCAAATAGTTTGCAATCTCTCATTTGCACCAGACTGTCACAACCTGGGTGCAAATCGTACAACCCAAGAGTGTTTTGCCTAGTCAGTTTTGATCAGGTCAAATGTGCTTCAACCTGACTTGAAAATGTGCACTTGTGCTGTTTGTGAACGTCTGAATGGAGAATAACAGGAGCTATTAGCATGTGATTCCACATTCTGATGTGTGTGCAGTAGAATGGGTTATGAATTGAACTGCCGGTAAATAACATCCACGCATAATTGTGGAATTTCCAGAGGTCAATTGGCTTGAGGGAGGCCCTGTAATTTTTTCCACCCTACTGGAATTGAAGCTTATGTTTTCTTTTGAGGTATATGTGGCTTTTGGATTATTAACACATTTTAGAAATTAAATCACAAGTGTAGTAAACAAGGTATTTTGAATGTCATATCGTAATGGGAGAGTAAACTGTATCCCCCTATTAAAGTTGAGTTGAGAATTTAAGAAATATAAAATGCGAAGCAATAATTAAGACATACATCAGATACGCATTACAAAGAACAATGGTCCCTATATAGAAGTAGTATACAAAGAACACAATGATCATACACTTGATAAGTCGTATGTCTTCTGTCCGTCCGGACAGGGTTTTTATTTTCTATTTAAGTGACATTTTTGGGTTTCTAGAAGATGTCAAGCGGGCACAGCCGTGACCTTTAACATACAAGAGACAACAACAAGAAAAAGTGGAAAAAGCAAGAAATCTGTCTGTGCACTTGTATTTCAGTGAAACAGACTTTGGATGTTCAAATAAACCACACCATTGCATTATTCAGTGTTATATAAAAAGTTTGCATATGGGGTTAAGGGTCGACGTTTCGATGCCTTTCCTAAAATATAGGCATCATCATCAGGACATTGGATGACATTATTGTTGTCTTGGATATCATGAATAAAAATTTTTGAAGCCTTTTCATTACATTTAGCAGTATATATAAGGCGATCAATCAGAGGTTCAAGGAGAGTAAATACCGCTTGGGCAGGTAATCTGCAAAGTCGGGTTTCGGCTGTTTACTTATCCGGTTACGCAAATAATCCGGAGCGGGTGAACACAGCACATGCGTATACAATGATACGCGAGGAGCACAATGGCTATTGTGGGGATGACTCAGCGCTGCCACGGGTCTGGCGATCTGACCATATATATATTTGTGCACATATATACACATATATAAATGCATATATGTGCATATATATGTATATATGTGTAACCATATATGCATATATATGGATATGTATGCATGTTTTACAAGTGCATTTATATTAATATGCAGATTAATATAAATATTTGTATATGTAGATATATACATAAATAAATGCATAAATAAATGCTATGCCAATGCTTTTTTGTTTTTGTTTCTGAGTTATGTGAAAACCTGTGTTAGTTGGCACATTTGAAACTTGCAGCAAAAAGTGGTGTTAAAGAACAACATCTTGAATAAAGAAGTTAGTTATTTTCTCCTACACACTCAAAATGTGTATAAAAAGTCCAAATTGCAAAAGTTTATCGCTGGTACCGGTGTACTGCCAAGAAAATAATCACGCATATCTAGTTTGAGAAGTGCTTTCAGCTCCAGGTGCTCTCTTTGCAGGACAGTATCACCCACTAAAATAGTCTTGCTCGATTATGGGTTTATTTATTTTGCTTGTGTGAAGTTGAGTAAACATTTTTGCAGATCTCAAAAAATATGGTTGTTTGTCTTTATTGGTGCTTTTTGCTATGTTTCAATATATCATCTTTAAATAAGGTTATTGTTGACACTATATTCCAATGTAAGTTTTCTGATCACAGACCTTTAGATTTTAGAACTCGAGTCAAATTGCTGCGGCTGAGATGAACCTGAACTACTACTCCCAGAATACAGTCCGTTAAACTAGTGTGTGAGGGCACAGAATCTCCGGGACACTGTGTATCTGAATACCTTTGTGTCTGTAAGGTAAGCTTGGCCATGCCTGGCGGTACCCGGCCTCTGCAGTGAGTGGGGCGGTGGATGAAAGCCTTGGTGCCCGGTGTGCCTTTCCAGGCCCGAGGCACTCCCGGCGTGTGCTGTGGAGGTAGGTACACGCCCTTTTATTTTTACTCCTCAGTGATGGAGGTGAGCAGGCTGTCTGTCGGGAGGATCGTCGGAAGCGCCGGAGGGACGCGGCTACAGTGGCTCAACAGTGACGAGTCAGTGACGGACAAGTGATCACGTGACACAAGGTCTGGGAGGCTTACCGGTATGTGATGACTGGGCAAGTAAAAGGTCCTTGATGAAGTGAAGACTGAGAATAGAGACCCCATTCTTTCACCCTGATGAAATTGCTGACACAGGAGCAATGAAACATGTCGGTCCATTCTAAATTCACAACGATGGTATATAATTAACCATTTTTAATGGGAAGTTTTGCAGCATCGGAATAAAAATACAGACAACCAGCAAAACTTCACCGGTTTTTATTTCCCTTTCTCTTTGTGTTGGGGTCCGAGGATTATTTTTACACACCTTGGTTTGCAGCTGTATTTGTATGCGTACTCTGTCTGTCTTTTCTTCCTATTCTCACTTGTGCACAGCTATATTAGGTTGTGTATGTTTCTTTCTTCACACAGAGAGAGTGACCAATGATGAGAAGGGGGTATACCGACAATTACTAGACGGGAACCCCCTCAGGTGTTACGTCCGTGAGGCACTCTCTCTGCTCTCTCACACTTTTTTCTGATACTGTGTGGGGTGGCCTGTGCATATTTGTTGTTGTTTTATACAAATATAACATCTTGACCTATGGAATAGTGGTGAGGGATATACCGAGGGTACCAACAAGTGTATTGGACCCCCATCCATTTTGGTCAGTACAGTGATGTGTTAGGACTGGGTAGGGCTTTTTGTTGACAGTACTTTGAGTGGGGGGCTGCCCTACTGTCCTTTCTTCCCCCTTCACTCCTAAAGATTGATGATGGGTGACATGACAGCTCAGCTTTCTTCTCAGTGTGCGCTCTTGGGGCGCCGTATTATGCAAGCAGATTTTTAATGAACCCAAGTCCCTCTCCTGCCCCGCCGTCTGCTGAGGAGAGGACCCCGTGGGCAATGGAGGCTCTCGCTACGCTTTGAGGAGGGAGACCGCGGGCACACACACTGGTGTGCCGGCATCTGAACGCCTCACTGTGGCAGCCTGTAACATGGATGATTTAGTGTCCGTCACAGACAAGCCGGGTGCCCCGGGGTAAGCTGAGTTTTATGTAGTGCGGACCACGCCATTGTCTACGTCAGAGCCCTGAACAAAGGTTCAGGCATATCTACAATGACTAACAAACCAGAAATTCCTCAAGCAAGTGGAAAATGAGCAAGGTGCAGTGAATGAGGACATACATGTAGTGGGTAAAACAGCGATGACGTAAATATACTGGATGAGTTTTAAATGCACGGCTCGCGGGCCCGTTCATGTGCGTGGCTGGTGCGGGGAGCTGCTATATCATGCTACCAGTGGGCCACTTAGGGACCATCTGAGGGCTCGAGGTTGTGTGCAAAATAACCAGGAAAGGCTGCAGACTGATTTTCTTGGGAGCGAGTTAAAGCAGCAATGGGGCATGTGGGGGAGCAAGATGAAGGCGGGTGTTTTAGAAGTGGTGAGGGAGGAAAAGCAAAAGCATGCCACCATGCGCGCACGTCGGCACATACGGGGAGAGAGAGGGAACACGGAAACACTCCGCGTTGCGCCCGCGTGATATCATACGCGAAGCAGCAGCTTGGTTGCCATGACAAAACAAAGCTATTGGCACAAGATGGAGTCGGACTGTCCACTGTCTGCAAGTACACGTGCATGTTTAGCTTTGGCTGAATGGCGTGAGCAGCCATCTTTGTCCATCCGTACAAGTGCATGTTTAGCTTTGGCTGAATCGTTCGCAAAAGGCCCTCGCATGGCGAGTGCAGCGTATGCGCTGCTAATGCCAGGTGAGACCTAAAAAAAACAGAGGGCTCCCCCTTTAATGCAGATTCAATATATTCAGCAGACAATAAATAAACAAAGTGCAGTCAGTGCAGTGCCTATTAGGGTGTAACAATATTTTACATTACCGTAAAATCACATAAACATCAGCTGTTGTATGTACAATAGAAGATAAGAAAAGAATATGTTTTTTAACAGTGCGCCCAGTTGAAAATCAATCCAGTTACAACCACGTCAACGTTTTTGACCCAAATGTTATTGTGCAGGTCGTATCAGCCATCTGACTTAACAGCTCTTATCCTATCTAAGAGGTATAACAGAAACTCTCTGTAGTGGGGCTGAGATAATGCTAGGATTTATTAGTGGCTCAAAGTATATCATATGACTCAATAGTCCATGTTCTGGACCTTTTTGTGCAACCATTTGGAGGGTCCTGACACCTGAATCCTTTCCGACTCTGTACGTTTTCCAATATGAGGTTTTTTGTCTAGAGTAGCAAAAGAAGCCAGCCTAACCTCTCCCATAGCAGTCATACGAGCTGGGGGAGAGATAATCCACTTCTGAGTTGGTGGGTGTCTGAGGGAGGGAAAGAAAATGGCATAAGTATTCCTCAGTCATATCATCACTATAGTAGGTAATTGCCTTGTGTACAACAATTCTCACCTTCGGCATTCAATTTAAGTATGTCCCTGACCCCAGTAAAAGACTATGTCCAAAGGATCAACTTGCATCTTGGACATTTGATGTGGTGGCAAAATGCTGACAGGCGATAGCTATACTATGTAGTCTACTTCCAAGATGTGTAGCTTAATTTTAAGCACTGTGTGGCAAGAACAGCTCACGGGTAAAGGTGATACAATGTATTCACCTTAGGGGTTGGCATTCATTTCAGCCGCCTTTTGCCATGCCTTATGAAACGTCTGAGATACATGTGGGCCCTTTGAGTGTTGTGTCATTTCTGGGATATGGGACATGCTTAATTTTAATGCTGCAGGTAAGCATGGTTGAATACAGACCTATGACCGACTGCAGTGACAATATCGCAGAGGAATATTGATCCCTTGTCCCCCCCCCTTAGACACACGCCAACCTATAGTTGAATTATTGCTCCACCAGCTCATATTACTACTAAGGGACAGGTTAGGAATACTTTCTTCACTGACCTAGACTCAACCTTAGAATATGCAAACAGGGAGCAGACAGTGCAGGTTAGAAACAGTCACTTTATGAAAATATAGTTCCACCAATGTGGATGTTAACAGTATTTTGACAGCAGGAAACTGATGAGAGAAGCAGACGAGGAACAAGCATTGGTAAATGCAGGACAATATGCTACAGCCAATAGAAATGGAGAAAAGGTAAGTGGCACACACAGGAACCAATGAGAAGCCAAGAAAGAGAAGAGGTGGGATGTAAATCCCTTTTAAGTTTATATTAAAAACAATAGATTTCTCAAGGACAGCGCAGGCGCTGTGCAGGCAAAACCCAAAAAGGACAAATCAAATATGAAATCCTGCTTATTGCTAGTGCGTCCAAAAGATTTTTTCCTATTAAGGATATAGTTTGAGGGCCATATTTTCATAGAGAAAGCAATGCCGCTCAGTTACTCAGTAGTGTGTGCAGTGTTCAAATTTTTCAGTACTATTTTGGAATAGGTAGTGAAAGAGGATTATGGGTCAGAGTAAGTGCCACACTAATGCCAACCATTTCCTGCCAGGAGGAAAGAGAAGCAATTATGGTGAATGTATGCATCTTATGACTGTTGCACTAATCTGAAAATCAATTTCTCCACCCTAACACATGGGAACTTTGGCTCATTGGGCAATAATTCCCTTCATTCAATTCTCGGACTTAGAATAAGAAGCTAATATGAAAGTAGTGCTTCTAAACTCATACAGATGCTTAAATGTTTTAAAATGCTTTGAAGACCTGAGCTGATTAAAGTGAAGAGATTAGTATACTTCCATGGCAGGGTAGATAAAGCAAGGAGATACAACACATAATTAACAACAGAGCAACTCTTTTATTTAAATTACATACAAATATAAATGTTTACTAGATTTAGAGGTCAGAATGTGGATTAAGAAACAGAAACCGGTTATATGGGTGGAGCCAGTGGACTTTGAAAGTCGTCTTGGGATACAGCCAAAAGAAGCTATGGCATTCTTGAAAAGAAAGATAAAAAGAAATAAAAAGATGTCCATTGTTGAGACATGCTACCCACTTGTATCTTAGTTCACTGAATGCATCGTAATCCTCTTCTGAGGCTTATACAGAGATCCAGGCATTGTGATAATGGGTTGACCAATGGAACCAAATCCCAGTCTTCTAAGATGTTTTTCCTGATAGACAATAATACTCAAAGGTTGCAGATCATGTCTACTCCAACGTAAATTGTCAGAGACAGGGTCAAAAGTGGTGTAGCAAGGGAACCAAGGGTCCTAGTGCAAGCAATGTAATCTGGCACCTTATCCATAGAATTGTAGTAGCAGTAATACTAGTGTTTTGGGCTCCTAACACGCCTTAGTCCTGATGCAACTGCAACTGCTGCACCCTTGATAGATGTGCCCCAAATGATGCAACATTTACAGAAGATGGCTAAACCACTTTCATGCCTAACTTAAAATTAAAGCAATTTAGATATAGATCAACGTGACAAAATCAACATAATTTTCTGTCACTGTATGTTATATGGGCAGTATTACAGGAAGAAACAAACAACAATTTATAATGGGTCTATTAAAAATCTTAAGTAGCATCAAATACTATTAAGTTCAATTCATGCTTGGTGAGCTCAGCTGACATGCATTTTATACTTCTGGAATTGCCAGTGGATTAGATAGTACAACTCGAAAACAGAGAGCTGTATGGTTGTTGCTCAGTGTTTAGAAACTGCAGAGGTTGCATTACACTGTGTTCTGTGGAGGTACAACTGGCACATGCACCCACTTTCTGCTCCTCAATCTATATATTTAAAAACGAAAGTATGTCTGTTTGTCCTTTATGCATTACTACACCATTCATCCGATCGGCATGAAACTTTGGAAAGTTGTTGAGAAAAACAAGTTTTCAGGCAAAAAAAAAAAAGAAATTGTTAAAAGTTGTTGAGTACACTCCAGCGAAGGTTTCTGTCAATTTATGTTTTTTAGATCAGCCCCCCAGGGCCCACATAATCTTTCGAATACTGAAATAGACAGCAAATTTGCGAGCATCGTCAACAGTTATGACCCCCAAACGGAAATCGATTGGTCAATCTACATCAGAAGCACAAAAGAAAAACGCATTACGAGCTTCAGAAACAGACGAGCAATGGGAAGCAAGATTAGAAGCTGTTCGAATACAAACTGCTCAAGCCCGTAATTCTCAAACGAATGAGCAACGAGAATCAAGATTTGAAGCCGATCAAGTACGCACTGCTCAAGCCCGTTCTTCTCAAACGAACAAGCAACGAGAATCAAGATTGGAAACAGATGGATTACGCACTGCTCAAGCCCGCTCGATTGAAACAGGAGAGCAACCAGAATCAAGATTGGAAAACACTCAATTACGCACTGCTCAAGCCCGCTCGAATGAAACAGGAGAGCAACCAGAATCAAGATTTGAAGCCAATCGAGGACGCACTGCTCAAGCCACACTTAGAAATGTTTTCAAAAATAAAATGAATACATTTCAATAACAATGACACAATGTAAATTTAATGTTATCATAACGAGTTTCCTTGAATTTCCTTTCTTCTGAGATCGCAGCAACGCCCGACGGGAAAGCTAGTAAATACTATAAAGAAGGCACTGTTGATGCCTGCGCAACCCCTTCTGAAAAATAGATGGCGCCTGTGCTACATGCGTGCCGGTACAAACTCAAAGGTCCATTTCATAACTTGCATGTGTGTGTGGCCCAGTCCAACTGAGGGACCAGGCTGCAACTGCACATATGCAGGCAGAGACATAGGAGCTGGCAGGTGCACTGACTGTGTCCTACCAAGATGTGGCACATCCCTGTAGGTGACACTTAAAAGGTCTAAAAAAGGCGAAATAGACTCCCATACAAACCTTAGGAGTGCAGTCACTCATTCCACTAACTACACACGGATCTCTGTCCACCTTTGAAAGGCAGGCAGCATATTGACTGCAATAGGGTACACTGAAGGAGTCTGCTCCTGATGCACCTAGATTAAGGAAAGCTGTGGGGTAGACCAGGGCAGGGTGCACTACTCAAAATGTCTCAAAAAAAGGCATTTTCCCCTTGATCGAGACAAGGCCCCAAACCAATCTCCGGCTAGAATCTCATGGTACAACAAACTTAGTCAAGCTACCGTTGAAATGTAGTTCAGGTTATGCATGCCATTGCACAAAAATATAGAGTATTTTATGACAAAAAAATACACTTCCCCATTTAGAATCTGAGCCATTATCACTGGAGTACCAATACAAGCAGCACTCTTTGTGCAATCAAAACATTTACTTCGCAATCTAAAAATAGTTTTCATCTAAAATTTCTGCAAAATTTATTATTCTATAGATTTAAATGATGAGGTTTTAAGTTCAAAAGCATTTTGGGCCTCATTTATGAGAAATGACGCATCGCTGCGTGAAAGCAGCGATGTGTCACTTGTCAGTGCGCACTCCTTGCGACATTCCTGATGCATCATGTTTAATGTATGACACATCATGTCGCAAGGAGTTACAGATATGTCAGTATTTCTGACGTATCTGTAAGCGCAAAAGTGACGCATTGCTGGAGTGTGTCACAAAAGTGACGCAATTCCAGCAATGCGTCCTTTCACATGGGGCAAGCCCCATGTGAAAGGGCCTGCGTCAGTCTTACGCCTGTTGTGAGGCAGACGCAAGATTTTGACGCAACGGCGTCCTAAAAGTGGCGCAGTGAAATCTCATAGATTTCACTGCGTCACTTCTACGAACCTTTCTTGCGTCAATACGCCCCCTTACAAACGTTATACCTGGCGCAGGTATAATGTGGTGCAGGGGTTTACAGGGGTCTACCTAGATGCGTCACTTTGTAAATATGGCGCAACAAGGCACATTTTTCACGCCACTGGTGCGTCACAAAAAGTGACGCACCGGCGGCGTAAAAGTGACGCACAGCCTCATAAATGAGCCCTTTGACTTTTACGCCATCCTGGTTTTGTACAGAATGTGGGGACATTTTGTGTTTTGTTGGGAACACTGGAAATTTACATCCAATCATCAATATAAAAAAATACAGTATGTTTTATGCAGATTGAATCCCTTATCTCTTACATATTTTCATTCCATTCTTTTTTATTCCTTTTTTTCTTTACCTATTTAAAATGATATTTATAGTAATTTACTTTCTCTTTCCTATATGTGGTTTTCATGATTTGATTATTGTATTAAGTTAAATTACAGCGCCTTACCTTATCGAATTTCAGTTGTCATTATCAATCAATCAATCAGAGACATTTATAGAGAGCGCTACTTACCCGGAGGGTCTCAAGACGCTTGGGGGGGGTGCTGCTACTGCTCGAACAGCCAGGTCTTGAGCTTCTTCCTGAAGGAGAGGTGGTCTTGGGTCAGGCGCAGGTCGGTCGGGAGGGAGTTCCAGGTCTTGGCGGCCAGGTAGGAGAAGGACCTTCCTCCTGTTGTCGTTCTTCGGATGCGGGGGACGGCGGCGAGGGCGTGACTGGCTGATCGGAGGTGGCGTTTGGGAGCGTAGAAGTTGATGCGGTTGTTGAGGTAGCTCGGGCCTTGATCGTGTAGGGCTTTGTGTGCGTGGGTGAGTAGACGGAAGGTGATTCTTTTGTTGACGGGGAGCCAATGCAGGTCTCTCAGATGTCCGGAGATGTGGCTGTGTCGTGGGATGTCGAGGATGAGTCTGGCTGAGGTGTTCTGGATCCGCTGGAGTCTCTTCTGGAGGTTGGCGGTGGTTCCGGCGTAGAGGGTGTTGCCGTAGTCCAGTCGGCTGGTGACGAGGGCCTGGGTGACCGTCTTCCTGGTCTCGGTGGGGATCCACCGGAAGATCTTCCGTAGCATGCGCAGGATGTTGAAGCACGACGAGGAGACGGCGTTGACTTGTCCGGTCATAGAGAGGGAGGAGTCCAGGATGAAGCCCAGGTTGCGTGCTTGGTCTGTCGGTTTGGGTGCGGTGCCCAGGGCGGGGGGCCACCAGGAGTTGTCCCAGGCGGAGGGCGAGGAGCCCAGGATGAGGACTTCCGTCTTGTCTGAGTTCAGTTTCAGGCGGCTGGTCGTCATCCACTCGGCTACGTCTTTCATCCCTTCGTGAACGTTGGCTCTGGCGGTGGCGGGGTCGTTGGTCAGGGAGAGGATCAGCTGGGTGTCGTCAGCGTAGGAGATGATGTTGAGGTTGTGTTGGCGTGCGATGGCCGCGAGGGGGCTCATGTAGACGTTGAAGAGGGTGGGGCTCAGCGAGGATCCTTGAGGGACGCCGCAGATGACTTCGGTGGCCTCTGACTTGTACGGTGGTAGACGGACTCTCTGTGTTCTTCCGTCGAGGAAGGAGATGATCCATTCCAGTGCCTTCTCCTGGATTCCGATGTTGCTGAGGCGCTGCACTAGGGTGCGGTGGCAGACAGTGTTGAATGCCGCGGAGAGGTCTAGGAGGATGAGGGCCGCTGTTTCTCCGTTGTCCATCAGGGCTCGGATGTCGTCGGTGGCAGCAATGAGGGCGGTCTCGGTGCTGTGGTTGGCTCGGAAGCCAGACTGTGAGGGGTCGAGGGATCCATTCGTCTCGAGGAAGGCGGCCAGCTGTTTGTTGACGGTCTTCTCGATGACTTTGGCTGGAAACGGGAGGAGCGAGATGGGGCGGTAATTCTTGAGTTCGTGGGGTCCGCTGTTAGTTTCTTTAGTAGAGCGCTGAGTTCGGCGTGCTTCCAGCTCTCCGGGAAGGTGGTGGTGTCGAAGGAGGTGTTGATGATGTCCCGCAGGTGGGGTGCGATGACAGCGTCGGCCTTGTTGAAGACGTGGTGAGGGCAGGGGTCGGTTGGAGATCCGGAGTGGATGGAGTTCATCATGCGGATGGTGTCTTCGGTGCTGATCAGAGTCCAGGTGCGGAGGGTGGTGGTTGGGGGCGGTGGTTCGGTCGTGGCGTGCGTCGGTTGAGTGCTGAAGCTGTTGTGTATGTCCGCTATCTTGTTGTGGAAGTAGGAGGCGAGGGAGTTGCAGAGGTCTTGCGATGGGGTGATGTCGTTGTTTCCGGCGTTGGGGTTGGAGAGCTCTTTCACGATGTTGAAGAGTTCCTTGCAGTTGTGTGCGTTGTTGTCCAGCTGGTCCTTGAATGCGGTTTTCTTGGTGGCGCGGATCAGTTGGTGGTGCTTCCGGGTGGCAAGCTTGAGGGTGGTCATGTTGTACGGTGTTGGTTCCCTTCTCCAGGCTTTCTCGAGGGCTCGGCAGTTCTTCTTGGAGCTCTTGAGTTCGTCGGTGAACCATGGGGCCTTCTTGCTGCCGGGTCTGCTGGGCGGGGTCCTCAGTGGGGCGAGTTCGTCCGCGCAGTTGCTGATCCATTTTTTGAGGTTGTCGGCGGCCTGGCTGGGGTTCGCTGAGCTGGCGGGAGGGTGCTGGCTCAAGGAAGCGGCGAACTAGTCGGCTGTGATCTTGTTCCAGCTTCTTCGAGCAACCTGTTGCTGGTGGTGGTGGATCGTCGTTCTTCTGAAGGTGAAGTGGACGCAGCTGTGGTCCGTCCAGTGGAGTCCGGTGGCGTGGCTGAAGGCGATGTCTTTGCTGGATGAGAAGACGCGTCGAGTGTGTGTCCGGCGAGGTGGGTGGGGGTGGACACCAGCTGCTTGAGTCCGAGGTTGGCGAGGTTGTCGAGCAGGGTGATGGTGTTGCGGTCGTTGCTGTTCTCCAGGTGGAAGTTGATGTCCCACAGGAGGATGTAGTCAGCGGAGGGGAGGGCATGCGGACTGACGAAGTCGGCGATGTCCTCGCTGAATTGTGTGCGTGGTCCCGGGGGTCGGTAGATCAGGGTGCCTCTGAGGGTGATCTTCGGGTCGGTGCGGATCTGGAAGTGTAGGTGTTCGGCGGTAGTCAGGGTGTCGTCGGTGTTGGTCGTGATGTGGATGGTGTCCCTGTGGATGATGGCGATGCCTCCTCCCATCTGGTTGGCGGTGCGGTCCCTCCGGGTGATCTTGTAGCCCTCTGGGATGGCGATGGCGATGTCGGGCGCTGAGGAGTCGTTCATCCAGGTTTCCGTGAGGAAGGCAACGTCAGGAGCTGTGGTGTCGAGGAGGTTCCAGAGTTCGATGGCGTGCCTGTGGACGGAGCGGGTGTTGAGCAGGATGCACTTGAGGTGGTTGCTGCTGGTGTTCGGCTTGGCGGGTGCTGGTGCGAGGCAGGTCCGGATGCAGGTGAACTTGCAGGCGTGGCAGCTGAAGGGTCCGTGGGTGCATCTCGGGGTGGCTCGGTAGCATCCCGGGATTCGGCCGGTGTTGAGTGCGTTGATGGTGGCGGCGTCGTAGGTCCGGCAGGGGGGCTGGGGTCTGCGGGGGCCAGGGATCCTGGCACTGGGTGCGGTCCAGGCGCGGACGGGCGCAGACGGGCTTACCTTTGGAGCACCTTCGGCGCTCAGTCGGCGCTCCCGCTGCGCGCGTCCGCTGCGCGGTCGCTGAGGGGGCGACATAAGAGGGTGACGGGAGGGCGGGTCAGCCGGGCTGGGCTCGCGTCAGGGCCAATGGGCCGGAGGTGGGCAGGGCCACAGGGGGCTAGCGGAGGGAAAAATTGGCGATCGGCCGGCTCTGCAGTGGCTGGGCCGCTCGGGGGGGGCGACGGCGTCAGGGAGGCTGGCAAGGGTGCAGAGAGGCAGGTGAGCAGCAGGCGTGGGGAGCAAGGGGGTGACCCGGCCTTGAGAAAAAAAGACAGATATTTCCAAGTCTAACAAAGAGGGAGTGGGGCATACATTTTCCTGATTTCCTCAGTTGTTTTATGGAAACAAATATAATTTTTGATTCACGAGTCAACGATGAGGGCTTCTAGATTGATCTATTTTTTAGCAATTGTTCTCTCTTATTAAAAAAACTTACATATCTTGTTTTTTTCAAGCCGTGGTCATGCAGTGGAAAGTAACCTCAGAGTAATCACATTTGAGAAAGGAGGGGGACAAGACGCAGTCAATGTTGTCTAGAACACTAGAAATAAAAGACAATGGGCCATATGTAGGTAAATGGCATTTACCGATTCGGTATTTACAAATCGGTAAATGCTATGTAGGTATTTTTACCAAAATACTTACCGAATCGGTAACATTCGGTAATTACCGAATCGGTATTTACCGATTCGGTATTTGCCATTGATTCCTATGGGCCTTGAGGCCCATAGGAACCAATGGCAATTACCGAATCGGTAAATACCAATTCTATAAAATTACCGATTTTACAAGGGGGACAAGGTGTCACTTTGACACCCTGTTGCACCCCCGATTCAGGCTTGTGTGCCATGTGACACACATACATTCCCTTAGGGCATGCATGTGTGCCACATGGCACAGGTGTACATGCACAGATGTGCATGTACACAGGAATTCGTTATTTACCATCAAATAGAATTTGATGGTAAATAACGAATTATTTAGGGCCTGTGGCACTGTATTCAGTGCCACCTACTTCCCATATTACCGAATCTGTAAATTTATCGAATCGGTAATTTACAGAATCAGTAAATTTACCGATTCGGTAAATTTACAGATTCGGATATATTTTGGCCCCCTACATCTGAAACTCCAACTACCGGACGGTAACGGCCGAAATCAGCCGTTACCGACTGGTATTTGGCCTCCTACATATGGCCCAATGTTGTTATCTACATTGGTAATGGACTCACAGCAGGTCACAGTACCGATTTATTCATCAACTGAACAAACAGTGTGATAAAATCAACGCTTGCTGAATAAGTAAAGAAGAGGTTAACCAGGACCTATGATAAACTACCGAAAGACTTGGGGTCTGGTGTGAACTTTACAGAATTCTTGTTTACCCGCATGATACTAGACTTCCTTGAGTGCACTGAATGTAGTATTAAAAGATATGGTTAATATATGTATGTTTAAGCCCTTTAACTCTGCTTGATGAACCGTTCACATCATGAGCACGGCCACTGTAAGAGGAAAATCCATCTGATGCTCACACAGAGGGACTTTCTTTTAGAAAATAATGTCAGAGCTTGAGGGTAAAGCATGCCCCACATGCCCACACAGTGAAACCAGTCAGTGCCAATAACCATCAGAGAATTTGTTGAGAGGGAGAGTCCTGCTAGGCATGGGCCAAATCTCCCTCTCCATCTTTTGGCCCCCCAGAGGGCAAATGGAGTGAGATTACCTTCAATCTGCTCTCCCCACATGAGGAAGAAAGCTCAATGGACCAAAAGGATATAAATGAAAAAAAGAAGGACTGGAGACAGCCTGTCCTGGCATAAGGACATGCTCTATACCATAATAGCCAAAACAGTCTTTCTACAAAATTTGGGGGTATTCGGGGGCTACCCCTACCCCCTGACTCTCCACCCCCCCAGGGGAAGAAGCCAGTGAAACATGATGAAATAAAAACTAAGTGTTGGGTAGCCTGTGCAAGCACTTGACCCAGCAGTCTTTCTGGGGTTTACCTCATTTGCATCCTGGGAGGGGCAGTAACTGTCCTAAACACACTGAAAAATAGTCCAAAAAATAAAGGGTGAGGGCCAGCAGTGTTTCTCTCCCTATCCCCCTGCAAAGGATGAAAGCCTATTAAACACCAGGGAAAAATAGTCAGAGAAGGGGCGAGGAGGCCCACCCAGGCGTTAGGCCATGCTATTACCCCAGAATGGGCCCACTAGACTTTCTGCCACCTGTATAGGGCAGATTGGTGTCTCAGCCCAATCATTCCCTCCAGGGTCCACAGATATACAACTGAACACCAGGCAAAAATGGTCACAAAATAAAGAATGGGAATTGGTGGCCCTCCCAGGCATCAAGCCATGCCCCAAACCCCAGAACAGATTCAGCAACCTTCCTATCTTCAATCACCCTTCTGGGAAAGTAGAAATCCCACTAGACACTAAGGGCATTTTTTTAGAAACAAATATGGCCTCACCCTCAACCCTAAAGCGGACCACAATCTTTCTAGATCCCCCTTGGGTGCAGATTGAGAGGTTTACTCCAAATCAGGAGAGCTCACTTAAGGACAAGATATTTCATTGTACAGAATAAAATATTCACTGGTGCCATCCCATACATTTTGAAGATTGAGGAACAGAAATGTGGAGAAAATGCATGATTGCAGCCAAAGTTGAGGTTTGCATAGCATTCATGGTAAGAATGTGAATTGGAATCCAAGCAAGTATCATTTCAGAAATGCCTAGGTAAAGTAGGTTTCCTTTTGTAGCAGTTGAGGCTGAGCTCCTACACCTCTGCTATACACATCATCAAAATAGGTTGGTTTTAATGGCAGAAAATGTATATCTCCAAATTGTTTTTTCAGACCTTTCATATCATGGGCGTTAGTCTCTATCACACAAGTGGGGTTCTATTTTTATCAGAAGAAGTGTGGGAAGCTGGGTGGTAGGAATGTAGTGGTAATCCATAGGGTTCTGGAGCTTTCACTCACAGAAATGTGGGTAAGATTTGTGTTTGTATTTCAAATTCAGAATAAGAATTTGTAGTGGGATCAATGCAAGTCAAATCACTGTGGACTCTTGATTATCTAGTTTTCACAACTGTTTAGTTTTAGTAGGTTTCCCGGGTGACACTTTATTTATTTATTTATTTTAAGAGTTTTATAAAGCGCTGGCTAGACCCGGAGGTATCAGAGTGCTTTACAAGAGGTTCCACAAAATTACAAGATTACATCAGTTCCAATTTACATCAGTTGCTAGACAAACAAATACAAGAGCATAGAAGACGCGATAAGTGAAGTGTAGAGGGGAAGGGGGAAGGGTAAAGGGGTGGGAGGGAGATACGGCAGAAAAACGGAGGAAAGTCTGCCCAAAGTCCGGCTGGGTAGGTGACCGTCGTGGGGGAAGTCCCAAAACCCATCTCCTCTATAGCTATCAGGTAGCTCCACCGGGCATTGGCCAAACAGCTAGGTCTCAATGGGAAAACATTTAAAGAACATGGAGGGCAAAATAAATGGAGCCTGGGGGAGGGGGCAGGGAAGGTGAGAAAGGGAGGATAGGAGAAGAGACATCAAGGAGAGACAAAATGAAGTCTGTCTAAAGGCCGACTGGGTAGGTAACGACCAAGGGAGGGAGTCCACGGCCCATCTCCCCTATAGCTAAACCAGGTAGCTCCATCAGGCATCAGACAAAATAGTTCAGTCTCAATACATTGAGAGAGGAGAGAAGGAGAGACATAATAGAGGAAGGATGCGGGAAGAGACGAAAGGAGAGACGAAAGGAAGTCTGGCTAAAGACCAGGGTTCTGGAGCTTTCACTCACAGAAATGTGGGTAAGATTTGTGTTTGTATTTCAAATTCTGAATAGGAATTTGTAGTGGGATCCAGTCATCCAGCGTATTTTTACAATATTCATGGAATCCCCGACCTGTCTCCCCTATAGCTAAAGCAGGTAGCTCCATCGGGCTCCATCGGGCATCAGACAAAATAGCTAGGTCTCAAATGACGAGAGAAAATTCACAGATAAGCAGGGTGGGGACTAAGGGCCAGGACAGACAAGGGCAGAGGTCAGTAGCAGGAAAGTAGAGAGGAGTAGAGCAGGGAGGAGGGATATACAGCAGAGAGACGAAGGAAAGTCTGTCCAAAGTCCGGCTGGGTAGGTGACGGCCGAGGGGGAAGTCCACAGCCCATCTCCTCTATAACTATCAAAGTAGCTCCACTGGGCATCGGCCAAACTGCTAGGTCTCAGCGGTCGGCGGCAAGTTCGCAGATTCAATGTCTTGATGGCTGAGCCGG
This sequence comes from Lissotriton vulgaris, assembly GCF_964263255.1. Lineage (NCBI taxonomy): Eukaryota > Metazoa > Chordata > Amphibia > Caudata > Salamandridae > Lissotriton > Lissotriton vulgaris. Next base: position 747,890,872 of record NC_141685.1, on the reverse strand, counting down.
ATAGGGGATATGCTTGAGGACTGGTCGATGGCCAATAGTAGTAGCACAATGTGGTAGAGGACCACTATGGGTCCGATGGGGTCGCTGGTGTCTTGAGGAGGCGCGGGAATTTGGTAGGTTTTCCGGTGTGGTTTCTGGTCCCGTTGTGTTCTGTGAGAGCCTTGGTTTCCTCATTATTCTGCATGGAGCTGGTGTCACCTGATGGTCCAGTGTAGTGCACTGTCTGTTGTCTGTGCGGTTCCCCAGCTCAGAAAAGCCCACTTCCCCATTGGTACTCAATGCGCGGGTGATGGATTGCACCTCAGGAACTCAGTCCATCTGGCAGGTGCTGTGAGGCCTCACTCCAAAGATATCAGTGGGGAGGGAGGTTGCATCAAGCTGGGTGCAGACTGGCGCTATTTTCAAATAGGTGCCACAGCAGTGCGGGTGTTCAGTGCGTGCGGTCGCACGTCATTCAGCGTATTTTTACAATATTGTGCCCCACTCTCAGTCTGTATGGTGTCCCTAGTGTGTCGCGGGGTATGGAAGATATTGCCAATTCGCGTTGGCATACTCACTGCACTGCAGGTATTCAACAGCTCTCAGTGCGGCTGTGACGGACAGCATTATAATGAAGAAGGGAAGGGGAGAGGGGGGCGAAGGGGAGTGCATGACCTGCACCACCCCTACCTACATCACCAAAATGGGTACATTTGAAGGCAAAGGGTTAAATGCATCCACACTGCGTTTTTAAGGCCATTCTGTTCGAGGGCAATAAGCCCAGCCACACAAAAACTTTTATCAGAAGAAGTGCGCAAATACAGACTAGTACAACATTTCTTACATTTTCTCTCCATGTTTGGCTTCAAATTGTAAGCCACAGTCCAAGAAAGAACACATTTTCCCAAATGCCCCTTGAAACTCCAAATTCAAAGCTGAACAAACTACCACTATTCAAAAATGCAATATCCTGAGCACATTTTAAAAATGCATAGGTCTCCTGCACCACCCTTTTTTATTCATTAGATTTTACCATTTGAATTGCTTCATGGTTGGTACACACTGCAATATCATTGTAAACTGCAACTCATTTTGATGGATATAATGCAATACTACTGTTAGGAATTGGTCATTGTGGCAAACAAATTACAGATGAAAACATTGACAGCCATTTCTTTTTTTCCACTTATTTACTTTGCTGAATTCAGAATTTTGTCTACTTTTCAGACATGGATGCTTTCCAGGTTCATTAGCTGGCTTCACACTAACTACCACTTAGAAAAATGCACAAGCTATGGCAGAAATCTGTTTTTTACAACTTTGCTTGTTCCTGAATGCTGAGAAGATGGTGAACAGCAACTTTTTATCATTCCACCAGCAGTGCTTAATTTGTGCCAGTGTTTGCAGCAGCTGGGCACCGGCATACATTTTTGGGCATCAGAACTTATGATTCATCATCAGGCTTCGATCCATGAGAGAAAGGCAGAAACGGGGCAATCGAAGGAGGAAGGGAAAGGTAGGAAAACAGTTGTAAAAGCAAAAGACCTACTCAGGGTTGAAAAATAACCTGTAAGAGCGGGCAGAGGAAGGGAGATAGGTAGGGTGGTGGAAACAATAAGCAAGTCATTGCTCCAAAACCAAGTAGCCTTGGTATTCAGCAACACCAACGTTCGGCAGTAACAGTGGTGGACTTCATCAAAAGATTTTGGCCACTACACATCTTTTTGCACAAATTAAGCACTGCACCACCCCCAAAAACAAATGTTTGCTATATTTTAGTTATTTGCTCTGTTATATCTTGGTGAATCCATAAACACTGAGGGGGCGGCAGATTTACAAGCCCCTTGCAATACTTTTGCGCCACAGTTGCGTCAATTTTGTGGTGCAGCGACGGCATAAACAATGTGACACGTTGCGACACATTTACAACGCGATGCATCTAGGGAGATGCGTCATGTTGTAAAGCCATGCACCACATTATACCTGCGTCAGGTATAGTGTATGCAGGGTGGATGTTCCGACGCAAGAAAGCCTTGTAAAAGTAGCGCAGCAAAATCTACAAGATTTCACTGCGCCACTTCTACGACGCCACTGAGTCAAAACCTGACGCCTGCTTGAAGCAGGCGTAAGGAGTGACGCAGCACAATAGGAATAGGCATTCCTTGAGCATTGCTGGAGTTGCATCATGCTTGCGACATGACTCCAGCAATGTGTTACCTTTATGTCAGCAGATGCGTGACGCATCTGTCAATCCTTGCGCCACAGTGCGCCGCATTATAAATGCGACGCATCCAGGGTGGTGCAAGGGTCTTTGTGTGTCGCAAGTAAACTGAAGCATCTCTGCTATAATGCAGAGATGCGTCCGTTTCTTGTAAATCTGCCAATGGGTACCTTTAGAAACCAAAACAGATGGGAAAACAGGGTGCAACTTTGACCTGAATAGCTTTTGTGGAAAAAGTTTCAAAAGGCTTAAGTGTGAAATGCCTTAAGCATCAAAAGAAGGGCTCTGAAGTGGGACGAGAAAAGTCCCAGCAGTTAAGGGGTTAAATGGACGTGGTTGTGTGTTTATTTTCCTTCTGTAGCTACCCAGATACATTAGGTAGCCTTGCAAACTGTGCCTGCATGTAATGGTACCAATCTTGCAATATTGATGATTGCTGATACATTTTAAAGGGAAAAAGCAATCTGTACACCGTTCTTGTAGCTTGCTAAATTAACAGCTTATAAAAATCTGCCTTGCACTTTTATTTCTGTTTATAACAGCACCAGCCAGCCACACACCTAATCTGAAACCCACATTGCCTGCCTGTGTAGCATAGAATCACATTTAACACTCTCTGCTTCGCCGTCAAAAGGTTAGAAGCCTGAGCACCCAGGAAGCAAGTGCAAAACAATCAAATGCTACCGACCATCCCTCTTATGTAAATTAACTAAGCCGCCCTGCAGGTAATCACGTGAACTAAAAGCAATAACAGAGGAGACAGACAATTCGCAAACATATCTGGAGTTTCCAAAGTGCCACAACCCTCAGGAGCTTGGGGGCAAAGCGGAAAACCCCATCTGTTCTGACAACTCTTCTCAAATTGATTTCGAGCTGATCCTTCTTCAGACAGCAATAGTAAATTACCTGGAATTCAACCTACATATCGGTCAGTGTGATGCTCTGTGTGTTCCATGTAACCACATGAATAGAATGTGATTGCATGATGTAAGACACATCCATGGAGTTCACCTGGAAGGCAGAGGTGCACTCCAACCGAAACTCTATAGACCCCATCTGTGATGTATTACTGCAATTGCTGCTCCTTTTCATAAAGCTTTTAGAAGCAAACAAGGAAGCTGTGGAGTGCACTAAGCAACCAAAATAACTATAACATATAGTCAATGAATTTTAATGCTATTATAAAACTGTCCACAAACTTACATAGAACATGATCAAAGATATGATTAGGTCATGATCCCTCTGGTTACTTACCCTTTCTCCTCTTTCTCCCCTCTACTCTTTCCTTCTCTTCTGCTTTCCTCTTTCTCTCTCTTTCCTTCTTTCCTTTCTCTATTTCTTTCTACCCTTCTTTTCCATATATAAATTCCTCTGGATTGATGTCTTTTATTATTATATTCATATGTACTTTTTCTAATTTTTCATGACATGCTTTTTGTATCACTTTTCAATGCTTAATAAAAATTTCTTAAACAAAAGATATGATTAGGAACCTTCCACATACCCATTGTAGGGTATCAATCAATCAAATTGCATTTGTAGAGCGCTACTTGTCACACAAGAGGGTATCCAGGCGCTACGTATATTGTAGGTCAGTTTGTGGTTAAGATCCCTGGACCCCTTGTACCCAAGTAATATGGATTTTATGGTCCCTGGAATCTGTAGCTACATCAGTATGGGTTAAGATTCCTTCGGTTTCATTCACGTATCAATACGTAGTTAGGATCACTGAAGTATCTGTACCTACTTCAAGATGTGACTGATTTGCTTAGAGCTCTTGGACTCGTTACAATTTTGTTTTTAAGATCCCTGAATATTTTTAACCACTTTTATTATGTGGCTAGCAACCCTGGATCCATCATACCAACTTTAGTACGTGGTTAAGGTCCCTGATCCCCTTGTACGCACTTTAATATGGGGTGTATGTCCCCTAAACCTTATTCCTACTCCACTACCGTCTAATTTAGAAGAGAGCAAACTTCCGTGTCGGGGCAACTAACTTTCTCTCTTAGAAGGCAAGAGTTTACCACAAAATCCTCAAGCATCCTAAACTCAGATCTAGAATTAGCAGAAATTAATTTCCCCATTTACGAATGGTGTGGAAATATCTAATGCGGTGAAAACTCTAATTTGCTCTTGACTTGATTTTCAGGGAGGGAGCAGGAGAGCACCATATCTACAGAGATATGGCTCTCTCCTCCCTTTCCTAGCGCTGGCGCTGATTTCAGCTGCTGTGCTCCAAGCACACACCTTAGTGAGTCTACCATAGGTTTTGTACAGGAAGGTTTCCCTTCCTGCACAAAATACTATGCCTAGACAAGTTTAAAAACATTTACCACTTTTAATGTGAGCTGTACAAGGCAGCACACATGCAAAGTATGAAAAGAAAGGAGAAATGAAAACATTACTCCTCTTAATTCCTCCTTTCAGATGGCGTTAACTTTTGATGCTAAACCCTGTCTACAACTGTTTTTAGATAGAGTCTTGCATTAAAAGTCATAGCTGGTTGCATGGGAACGCCCATGTACCACCTATGTAATGCCCCCATGGTACTAAGTAATGCGTGTCAGACTCCAGGCGCAAATTGCACATCCCATCTAAGACTTTTTGCGCTGTCAATTTTCATCAGGTCAAACGTGCCGTAACTGGGCAATAACGCACCACACCTGTTTGTGAACCTCTGAAAGGAGAATCATTTGGGCTATTGGCATGTGATTACGAGATCGGAAACACACAACCCTTCACACTCAGGGATTTATCAATGGCACTGTAGAATCAGTACGGCCATGTAATTTGTGTTCGTACCCATGCTACCCCACTGAAATCTGAGTGTATTTTGTCTTTTGAGGTACACATGAGTTTTGGAGTACAGGAAAATTACAAAAATTATGTTGCAGCTGTAGTAAGTATTTTAATATACAATATCACATGGCAAATGGCAGGAGTTGTCCTAGTGCTGGGCATGCATCTGCATGCGGGAAGTCGTATCCGCACCGGTAGCATTTGAGTTGTCTGTCTGATCGTCCCCTTGTGTGACTCGCGTCTTTGTGTCCTTTGCTTGACTGGTGATGATGCCTCTTGGATCTGGAGGAACGCACCTGTGGTGGGGATCGTCTGTGCACTTGTCGAGACTGCATCCTGAATGCTTGTTCCCGTCTCTCACCTTTCCCTGCTTCCATTCTCTTTGCATGGTCATCCGCTTGTTCATCTACTCTCGTCATCTCTACAATCTCTTCCAACGCGTAGCTTCTCTTGAGCAATTTGTGTCTCAGTAGTTCGGAGTGACACTCTTCTATGACTCTTAGCCGCAGGGCGTCTTCAGTTGAAAACTTGTCAAAATCACAGTACTTCGCCAGTCGTCTCAGACGTGTTACGAACGCCCCCATTTGTTCACCTTTCTCTTGTGCGGCCAGGTTGAATGTGCACCGCTCAAAGTCGATGTTCCTTTTGTGTAGGAAATTGCGGTCTAGTGCTTCACGTACTTTATCGTAGGAATCAGACGATTCTTCTGGCAGTTCTTTTATGATTCGTCCACCTTCCCTGCCAATCAGGTTCATGAGAGCAAACAGTTGCTCTTCGAGGTCTGTCACCTTGGATGCTTTCATGAAGTCCTCAAAATCTTATATCCATTCTTGCCATCGCGGACCCATGCTCCCGCCAGATTCAAGAACGAGGGGCTCGGGGCTGCGCAGAAATGAGGCTCTCATCATGCTTGTGGGGGCTGGGTCGGGCGCTGTACACCTGTGGTTCTTGACTGCTTTTACAGGCCTGAATCTCTCTCTGCTATGTCTGTTGCACCCACCAGTGCTTGTTTGTTACTTCTGTTGCACTCGCCAGTGCTTGTTTGTTGCTCCCGTTACACTCGCCAGTGCTTGATTGTTACTTTGTTGCACTCGCCAGTGCTTGTTTGCTGTTTTTATTGCACTCGCTAGTGCTTGTTTGTTGCTTCCGTTGCACTCACCAGTGCTTGTTTGTTGGTCCTGTTACATTTGCCAATGTTTGTGTGTCACTCGCCAATGTTTGTTTGCTGTTTCAGGATCTTTGCCTGACTTCAAAATGGCCGCCGATGGTCCCTCGCAGGGGATTGGCCAATGCTGCCTGACTCTAAGATCGCAGCGCGGAAATCTCGTTTCTGGCGAGATTTCGGACGTTTTTTTTGTTTTCTTCACCGGGGACACCGTCAATCGGCGCTTTCACTCACCGCATGCAGCCACGATCCACCGCTGGAGTCACAGACGGGTAGGGCAGCTTTCTTTTGCTTCTGCCACCGGGGTGGGCTCCCGGTGGGGACTTTGGGCAGTGTGCTTCGGCCTCTTTGCACGAGGCGCGCTCTGCTGTTTCCGCCGCCGAGGTGGGCTCTCGGTGGGTGCTTTTGGTAACGCGCTTCCGCCGCCCTGGTAGGCTCTCGGTGGGCTCTTTTGGTAACGCGCTTCCGCTGCCGAGGTGGGCTCTCGGTGGGCGCTCCGTGTAACGCGCTTCCGCCGCCGAGGTGGGCTCTCGGTGGGCGCTGTGGGCAACGCGCTTCCGCCGCCGAGGTGAGCTCTCGGTGGGCGCTGCGGGTGACACGCTCAAACCTCCACGCACGAGGCGAGCTCCGGTCTTTCCGCCGCCGGTGTGGCTCCCAGTGGGCGTTATGGGTAACACGCTTGATCCTCCGGACGTGGGGTGAGCTCCAGGCGGGTCAATAACCGCTGGGTGCTGAGTTAGCCTTCTTCACGCACGCGTGGGGACAGGATACCTTCATCGCCAGATTTAGTATCGTTATTCCCACAGAATGCACGCAGACACGGATGACTGTATCAGCTCCTTTATTCAGCTCCTTCCTTGCACAGGGCTAACGGCTAACTGACCCCTTGGTCCCCCGTCTCCTCCCTTTCCGCCCGCCCTCGTCCCTCACTCGGGCTGGTCCTAGTGCCTGACCAGATTGGTCACTGGGCACTCTTGCATTGAATTGCATTGACATCATTACAACCCCCAGCGATGGGGTTCTTGTCAGCGGCCTGTGCAGAGGCAACACACCGCCGCCAGCACAGACCCGTCTGCCACAATATGTGTCAACAAAAGGAGACCGGAGTGCAAAGAAACGGGGAAATAACAAAAAAACACTACGTAAAAGTATCTGTGAAGTTAAAAACACCACATTGTATTTCTGTCGCCTACTTAGGAGCACGAACTGAGGGTAATATCCTCAAGGACAAGCTTGAGACCTAATCAAAAGACGAAAGTGCATGGGGCTGGAGGCTCCGAGGACTGATACATTCACAGGAGGGGTGCATGTTGGGTCCAAAGAAGGGTAGGGCTGCCTGAGCTCATGGGCTGCTAGCAATAAATATTACAAAGTTAAATGACTCGCAAATCTAGGCCTTTGCTTTCATAATACCCTCTTCAAAGTGAACAAGAACCCCCCCAAAAAAAGATGAGACCCCCAAAACCCAGCTACTCCACGCGATGACCGACGATAGCAACAGCCACAAGAGCACACAGTGTCATGCTCGCCAGAAAAGTGCTAGCTGTAAGGGAGCTTGCATTCTGTAACCAGTGGGGCGCGCGCACAACAGAGGAGCGGGGGGAGGGAGCACGGCAGCAGCAGCGAATGCGCGCTGCTCGCACGTGCTGGACATGAACAGGAATGGGCATTGCCAAGTCGGGACATGCTCCCTCCTTTGCCCAATCCTGTCCCGTTTAAAAAAAAACACGCTAAAGCCAATGAGGAGTTCTGAAAGCCCAGAACCCCCTTACAAGAGGTGTCGCTCTGGGCATGCAATGCTGCACACTGCAACACTAGGCACGAGACCTAGAAATGTTAAAAGGTCAAATGGTATACAAGGAACACATTAAACATAGACAATACATTTTTAAGGAGCACTTTAACTGAAATGTAAATAAGTGATCATATAACTATGCAATTCGTTTGGCACAAAGGTAAAATTAAAACCGAATGAAAGTCAAAGATTTCACGAGTCTCCTTCTCTAATCACACATAAAAATTGAATTATGTACAAATAAACTGCTAACAAAAAAAGCAAGTAGCACAAAGATGCTTTTCGAGGAGGAAAACCAAATAAGGAAGAAGAATGAGCTCAAGAGTGTGAAGTGGGATTGTGGGGATGGGAAACGATAAAGTGGATGGAATGGGACTGCCACTCAAACGACAAACACTAAAACAAAACCCAAGAGAGACCACATAGCCCACATCCAATACAAAACACAAATGAATATCATTCTCTATAGTTAATTTATAATAACGACAAGCCAAATTCCATCCAAAGTTCCTTTAAAAATGGAGGCTTTTATAAAGTAGCTCTGTGAAGAGGGTGTAAACCCATTTTATTTAACTGGAATTATAGCCCACAGCTGAAGACGAGAATGCAGAAATAGCAAAAAGGCAATTAAATTTGGTTATCACCTGAAAGTATCTGGGCAAAAATGCTATTTCCCATCTTGAGTGGATTCAAATTGGGTAACAGTACTATTAACACAAGTATCATCAACTTCTCTCCAGCACCTAACATGGTGGACTATGGCTTGAATCAGACATGGCCTAGAAAGTGAATACCAATCTCACACACTGCTCATGTGTGGGCACAATCATTTCTACATCATCATGGTCAACACATCAGACACGGATCAGTCAAATCCTTTGTGTGCCCAAGGGAGGATATGCCCTCGGACATGGAAGCGACAATATCAAGCGGACCAGTATCTAGGACAAATTATATCAAATCCAAAATATAAAAAAAGTATAGGGGGCGTGGCTTGGCGCCCGGCGGTGATGGCAGCACTCAAGTGAGGCTCCGCTGCTGACCCAGGAGACTTTCGTTATGAGGCTCATATTCCTGCTCAGAACCTAAGCTAAAACGTCGGAACACTTCCAGACAACTATGACGCACCCTGCAGGCTTTCGTTTGATGGGGCATTAAAGAATTTCAAAGCTGTAAGTTTTTTTTTTCTCCGGACTTGTCAAGACTGCGACCGCCATTTTATGCTTTTCCTTTCCTCTGCGTGGTAAGCTGCAGGGCTGCTGCCACCCTGTCGAGTGCTTCTCTGTCATCCGGATGCCTCCTGGTGCCTCCCTTGTGTGCTTGTTGCTCGAGCTGCCGCCATTTTGTTTTAAATGCAAATTTTTTCCTCAGTGCCAGCACCAGGCCCCCGTTTTGAGATGCAGCCTGCTTCTAATTTCATTCATCTGCTGATTTAACAGTTTTGCCTCATTCCTGCACTATAATATGAGATGTTCATCACGTACTGGGTGTATGCTGCAGATTACATGCCGCGTCATATTAGACATGCCTGCTAACCTGCTGTACTTCAAGTGACATTTCAGAGTTTGATGTGCTTGACCTTGAGGTGATGGAGGACAATTCTTTGCAAAATTACTATCGATGGATGTTGCCTTTGACATGTTGAGGACACTGTGAATTACTACTGTGTTTTTCGACGCCACACTGTGCTGCTCCTTGCTGCATTCTGTGGATGGCCTTTATTCCATTGTAGTCCCTGCAAACTGCTTACCACGATTTCTTTCACTCTATTATTTTATTTTATGTGCTGCCTAGTACCTATTGCTCACTGACTTGCTAAGCACGCAGCTCAGATATTTTGTGACTTCTTCCGTTTGTTGAGGTATGTTCCTCTCAACGTTGAAGGTTTCCATTGGCCCTATCTCCACTGAGCACCTGTTGTAAACTACGTCTTTCTCATTTCTATTGCGTCATCCTGATTACCCCACTTGCAGCTTATGTTTGACGTCTCTTCTGACAAATGAGCTTTGCCAGGGCTATATTCACTCCTAGTCCATTCTATTTCTACTACAGGCCTCTTTGGTGACTTTTGGTGCTACATTTCCTATTTAATCACGCATTTTATGTGTACATTGTGGCTGCTTTACTATAACTTGTGCTTTATGGGCAGACTGAAGCATCTGTCGCACTCACCCCATACAACAAGGACTGCTTTTGTCAAGAACTCTGAGGTCTTTTCTGCCTTTTCCAAATTGGAGGTCTCCCTCACCTCGTCTGGCTCGGATACCGCAATGGAGCCTTCTCAACCTGCACCGGGGAAGGCCAATGCTAAGCGATTAAAAAAGGACCCTCCCTCACCATCTACACAATCCACGAAAGTCTCCATGGAGCTGTTATTGGACGAAATTAGGTCTTTTCGCCCCTTTCTTGAGGAAATTAGGTCCCTACGTCCTTTTATGGAGGAGACTAATGTTAAACTTCAGGCTTTATCGGATAATTGGTCTCAAATAGACACTAGGGTGTCTTCCGTTGAACATTCAGTTACCTCCCTCCAGGAAACGTGCTCTATTGTGCCTCATTTAAACTCCTAAGTCTCTGCTCTTCAGCGGCAAGTGGAAGAATTGGAAAATAGGAACCGGAGGAACAACCTCCGCCTTTATGGTCTGGGGAAAGGACTTGAAGGTTCAGACTCCCTTTCCTTTTTCAAATCGTTCCTTCCCAAATTGCTTCATCTCCCAGAGGGCACAAATCTCAACATTCAGCGTGCACATCGTCTGGGCCGCCCTTCTGCTTCAGCTTCTCCATCACAGAGATCCAGAGGTGTCATCATTTACTTTTTAGAATATACCGATCTTCTGAAGGTCTTGACAGCTGCCAAATCTTCTCCCAAGCTGACTTGGTCTGGATCCCCCTTGTTCTTCACCCAAGACTACGCAAAAGCTACTGCCAACGGCGCAAGGCTTTTCTAAGCATGAGAGATGACCTTCGTTCAATGGGTGCAAGATATGGTCTTTACCATCCTTGTTTGTTCAAAGTTATCTATAACAACAAGACAACCACTTACGAACATCCAATGCGCCTGCAGGGCTTCATTAATGCGCACAAAACTTCCACCATGGACTCTTCTGGTCCCTCCTCCTCTTTTCGTGGCTGAGTTATAGCTTTATTGCTTGATGTTATGATGATGTATTTGCTTCTCTTATCTTATAGCATGTTTTACCGTTTCTTGTTCTCATCCTCATTAACTTGCATTGATGTTCAATGTTACTCACGTTCGTAATTTGTGTCTCTTCGTACACTGACCTGTGTTCTCCTTGTTCCCTGTTGCAGGATTCCTTCCCCTTTTGATGATGTCTCCCTGGTTCCCGGTCCAGCTGACCTCGGATGTGCTGCCTCACCCGTGTGGCCCCATCCTACCCCAGTTCCCTCTCATTCTCTCCTCTTGTAGGTATGTTTTCCTTTTGTTTCCACTTTTGTTTCCATCTTTGTTTACCATTTTTCCTTTTCACTTTCTTTCTCCTTCTCTGCGCATGGATGACAACTTTTGTTCTCATAGCATTCTACCATATGTCTCTTTTTGTTTCCCTTACGCTAGTGGTGTTTCTTTCCCCTCTTTTTCTTACTTGCTTATCCTTTTCTTTTCTTATTTCCTACTTGTTACTTTTTCTTCTCTTTTCCTCTTTTACACTTTTGATGAGCACTTCCTATTTTCTCTCCTACTTCTCCTTCATGGGCTTTTTCTCCAATTTTGTTACTTTATGAATTACAGTTTACTTTGTATGAAATGTCATTGAATATAGTTTCTTGGAATGGCAAGGGTATTAATTCTCCAATCAAACATCAACGTATTTAGTCTCATTTAGCCAGATTGAATGTTGATGTAGCTTTCTTGCAGGAAACTCACCTTTCTGCAACTGAATCAGCAAAACTTAAAAGAGGTTGGGTGGGTGAGGTTTTTTATTCACATGGTGACGGTAAGCGTAATGGAGTGGCAATCCTTTGCCGGATATCGCTTCCCCTTACGCTTATCTCTCAGGAGTCAGATGCTAATGGAAGATGTACGTATTCTAAGTTACCTCTCAGGGGTGTTCCAGTCTCTTTCCTCAATGTCTATGCTCCTACTGGAGGTGAACCTCTTTTTTGGGCCAATCTTTCTTAACACGTTACTCGATATATGGATGATAACTTCATCCTTGCTGGCGATTGCAATCATCCCTTTGATCCCTTTCTGGACAGGAATTCTTCTGTTCATTATATCCCCAAAAAGTCCCATAAGCTTTTCACCCAAACCATCTCCCAACATAAGCTTTTTGACGCGTGGCGTCTTTGCAACCCAACATTAAAGGAATTCACCTTTTACTCCCCTTCGCACCAATCACAGTCCCGCATCAACTATATTTTTGTGTCTCACCACATGGCTGAGTCCCTCAACACCGCGGAAATTGGACCGATTTTACTCCCTGATCATGCTCCTGTTCTGATTAGTATTGATGTATTCCCTAAATCCGCTGGACCTAAGAGGTGGCGCTTCAATAATACCCCTCTCTTAGACCCCAAGTTTACAGCCTCTTTTATCACTTTCTTTGGCAAGTTTTTCCTGCTTAATGACACTCCCTCTATTCCGACACACACTATCTGGGATGCTTTTAAGGCAGCAACACAAGACTTTATTATTCGTTTTGTGGCACGGAAGCGCAAGGCTGCTCGTAAATTCACTGGTGAGCTTCTCAGTGACATTAAGAGACTGGAACATGCCTATTTTACTTCCCATTCACAGGACAGTTTGACTGCTCTTGTGGCTGCCAAAATGAAGTTCAACCAAAAATCCACAGAAGACGCCTCACTGTACCTGTTAAAGTCTAGCGCTAAGTTTTATGGGGGAAGGAACAAAGTTGGGAAAATTCTCGCTAATTACCTAATGGTCAAGCACAACAAGCTGAACATTGAATCTATTTATGATGCTAACTCTGTTCTTCGACACAAAGACGCTGATATTCTCGCTGAGTTTTCCCTTTGCTACAAAACTTGGTACTCTTCTGAAACTCTGCCTTCTCCCCACGCTCATACACATTTCTTTTCTACCATCCAGAAGCCTAAGCAATTTCCTCTTGATCTGACACATCTAGAATCTGATATTTCCCAGACAGAATTACTTACCGCACTTCTGCACCTTAAACTGAATAAAGCCCCTGGATCAGATGGTTTTACAGTTGAATTTTACCTTCATTTTTCCAAGTTACTTGTTCCAAAAACTCCACTCTCTTTTAAGTACATTCACTGCCCTTGGAAGCTCCTCTGGTTCCTTTTCCGAGGTCCATATTTGTTTGATACCCAAAGAAGGCAAAGACGCGCAACATTTAGAACAATCTGGTATTGTGAAGGGTCGCTATATAACGGACAATACCAGACTACTGTTTAATATTTTGTCTAAATCCTCACGTCTGCAGTGTCCCCTAGCAGTGGTCGCTCTAGATGCCGAAAAGGCTTTGATAGGGTTGAGTGGTCCTACCTTTTCCATACCCTAAACTGGTTTGGCTTTGGCCCCAAATTTATATCCTTGGTTTCTCTCCTGTACTCTAACCCGTGTGCGGCGGTCTGCGTGAATGGTCCTGTTTCCTCCTTTTTTGATCTCGGTAGGGGTGCACGCCAAGGCTTTCCCCTTTCCCCTTTTCTTTTTAATTTGGCTCTGGAGCCCTTTATATCCAAACTTCGCCAGAACCCTAACATTCACGGTTTCCAGACGGCGAATTCTCACATTAAGTTGGCAGCTTATGCGGACGACATCTTACTTTTCCTCTCCGATCCCACAACCTCAATTCCAGCTTTTCTGGAGGAAGTACAGAGTTACTCCTCAATATCGGGTTACAAAATTAACAGCGACAAGTGCGAGATCCTGCCCCTTACAAAATTCACCTTTAAACCTGACTTTAACGCTTCCAACTTTACTTGGAGCCCCTTGCAGATTAAGTATTTAGATCTACACATTACCCCTTCCATCTCAGGCACTGTCTCCCTTTGCCTTAATAAATGTATTCAAAAGGTATCGGATTTGGCAACCAGGTGGCCCCCTCTTTATTTATCTTGGTGGGGTCAACTTGATACCATAAAGATGATGTTGTCCCCCATTATCCTCTATACAATCTCTAACATCCCTGTGCCTATCCCCTCCAAATTCTTCAAGAAGATTAACACAGTCATGTCTTCCTTTTTGTGGAATAACAAAAGACCCAGAATGTCCCTTGCTAGAATGATACACCCGCTTCAGAAGGTGGAGTCAACTTTCCAGACTTCCCAGCCTATCAAAAGGCCTTTCTGTTGCGAGAAGCTTCTTTTTGGTTGCAGGACCCCGCCTCTCCTTATCCTCTATGGGCTAAGGTTGAGTGCCTTTTCCTGTCACCTTTTTCTTTTGCTGAATATATTTCCTTTTCCCGGAAGCCTCCTTCGATTTCCACTCCCATTCATAAATTCACCACCAAGCTTCTCCTTTCTTCCAAACCCTCCCCTCCAGCTGACATTGCTGACTTCCTTTCCTCCACCATCTGGCATAACATGCACCTCCTAATTTTTATTTTTTTATTTTTTTATTTTTATTAAAAGACCTTTATTCTTATGAATCACAGCTTGCGTTACACGACACATATGTTCACATGTTTTGAAGTAATAGTACATCTAGATCGCTGAGCTTCGTAATGTTGAACACAGCCATTTAGCCGGCATCCCGGGGGCCTGGTGGCATACAAGGCAGCAATCCGTTGTAGCTAACATTGTGTGGCCACAACCCATCAGCAGTGTATAGTGGGCCATACGCGCTAGCAAGCATCTGATGTTCGCTTGAGTCTAAGGTCTTAGGGAACCAAAGAGAGACCAGAAACGAGTTAACTAACCCAACAATCCCCCATCCCCCCCCGAGTGCCTGCAATAATGTCCCCGTGTGCAAACTCCAATTATGTGTGACAGTGTACTAATATTACTCTACCTACAGTCATCATCCCGGAAACCCTTCTCCCCACTCCAATCCACCTGGACGGGACCCTGCTCGTTCTATCTCTAATCCCCGCCACACCTCCCCTGAAGCCCTCCTCTGAGGAATACTATGTCAACTGCGGCACCTAGTCCTCCGTGGAATCCGGGAGGTCCAACGCCTCCGCACCATCCGAGTCCTCCTCGACCCCCCGCTGCATGTATTCCTGATAAAGACCCCAGAAGTTTTTTGGCCTACTTCTAGGGGGGAGTAATTCACTATAGAGTTCTGACTGAGTGCAGCAGTAGAGTAGATCACCCGCCCACCTTTTCTTGGTGGGGAGAGGCCCCCTCATCCAGCACTGTGCCACCACTCTCCTAGCTGTCAGTAGGGCCATATCGACCAGACGACGCTGGGAGGCAGGGAGCGGCTTAGAATAACCCAACAGAGCCAGCTCTGGGCTACTAGTCAGCTCCGAGATCAGGATCTCATTGATCTCCGAGAAGACCTCTGCCCAGAATTTCTGAATGCCCGGGCAGTACCATGCCGTGTGGATAAATTCTGCAACCGGCGTGTGGCATCGTTCACACTCCGCCGACTGCCGTAGGCCGTACCGGTGGAGTCTTTCCGGGGTATAGTATACCCGCTGAAGAAACTTAAAGTGCACTAGCCTGTGCCTTCCGTTGAGGGAGAGTCTACGCGTGCTGGAGCAGCAATACTTCCACATGTCATCGTCAATTGGCGACTGCAGATCACCTTGCCACGCCTCTCTAACCTTGGAGTACTGGATCTGCTGGTGTGCAATACCCAGCTTATTTAGGTCAGAGATTAGTTTACTAGGAGACTTGTTTTTAAGAACGTAGGTGAGCTCAGGGACCTCCTGGGGTTCCTCCATTGCAGGGCCTAGTACTTCCTTGAACGCAGACCGGAGTCTATGGAACTGGAACCGCTGCAGTAGCGTAGTTCCCGAGGGAGTGAGAGGGAGCTGATCCCATGTCTTCAAGACACCCGCTGTAAACAGATCCTCCATTTTCACGAGCCCCAGCGCACGAAGCGCCTCCGTAACTCCCTTTTCCCCGAGAGGGTCTAGCCACAACACCCAGTCAATCTGCATTAGCGGCGAATACAAAAATTGACAGCCACTTAACGAGTTAACGCGTGCCATGCATGATTGGTAGACTTAAGGGAGTCCAATTGGCCCATGGCGCGATCCTCTGGAAGACAGAGGGTGGCCGGGAGGGGAAGAGGCTCCGCAAGCATGCGCTCCAGGATCACATGCGGTATGCGTGAGTCCCCATGGATCCACAAATGTAAATGCGACGCCTGCGCAATGCGGTAGTATCTTTCCATGTCAGGAGCCCCCAGACTCCCCATTTCACAAGGGAGCATCAGAGTCGTCCATTGGACTCTAGGTTGTTTGCCCCCCCACGCCAATCTGATAAGCACTTGTGTAAGTTGTTTGAAGAAGGCTTTTGACAGGACCACAGGGATATTGTTAAAGAGGAAAAGGAACCTCGGCAGTACTATCATTTTCATGATAGCTATTCTGCCCATGAGAGATAGTGGAAGTTTACACCAGGCTTCAACGTCTTCTACAAGTTTATTGTAAGCTACGCCATAGTTGTCCCTGACCAAGACTTCCGGGTCAGTGTGCAGTTGTATGCCTAGGTATCTGACAGAATCTGAGGACCATTTCAGGGGGTACTCCATGTCGAAGGGCTGCGTCACAGGGGTCAACGGGACAGCAATAGATTTGTCCCAGTTCACTTGCAGCCCGGAGAGAGCGCCAAAGCGGACGATCTCGCGCAGAACGGCTGAAAGGTTCGACTCCGGATCACGGACGTATAGAAGCGTATCGTCAGCATACATGGAGATGCCTATTTTATATGTAGGAAAGCTGATACCCTCCAGGCTGTGATACTCCCTTATAGCACAAGCCAGTGGCTCCGCAACAAGTGCATATAGCAGGGACGAGAGGGGGCATCCCTGCCTAGTACCTCTGCTGATGTCAAACGGGTCCGCCACTCTATCCCCTATCTTCAGCCTCGCCGAGGGTTGGTAGTACAGGGCTCCCAGCATCTGTAAGAACGGCTCTCCCAGGCCCAGTTTCCTAAGGACTCTGATCATGAAAGGCCACTCCACAGAGTCAAAGGCCTTTTCCATATTGAGGAAAACTGTTAAGGCGGTGTTTTCCTGGCGCACATGCTGCATTGTCCCCAGCACTGTGCGAATGTTATATGTCAGGTTTCTATTGGGGACAAAGCCTGACTGCTCAGGGGCTACCAGGTCAGGAACCAAGAGTGCCAAGCGGTTGGCCAGCACTTTGGCAAAGAGCTTGGCGTCCACATTTAACAGGCCGAGGGGTCTGTATGTGCTGCAGGTCTCCTGGGGCTTCCCTGGCTTTAAAATAGTGACGAGCAGGGCTTCTCTCATTGTGAGGGGCATAGTGCCCTCCTAGCAGATATCATCGAAGAGGGTAATCAGGTGCGGGACCAGCTTGTCTTTAAATGATTTATAAAAGCCCACAGTCAGACCGTCAGAGCCCGGTGCACTGCCCGATCGCATGCTAGACAGTGCTTCCAGGATCTCGTCCTCCTGTATGGGGGACATCAAGAATTCTCTGTCTGAGTTCGGTAAAAAGGGCATGGCGATATGGTCGAGGTATTCATCTATCTCCTCTTCAACACTCAGCGATCTGGACTTGTACAACTCGGCATAGTACTGCCAAAAGGTTAGGAGGATCTCCTCCTCGTCCGTGATTACTTCTCCCTCTGGCGTGTGTAGCTCGTCCACAACAAGAGGTCTTCTAGTACCATGTACCATTCTAGCCAGGAGTGCCCCCGGTCTATCTCCCTCCCCGTAAGTTCGCGCCGTCGCATATTTGCCCATGTGTAGTACCTCCCTGTCGGCTAGCTCATGGAATTCCGTCAGCAGGAGTTTAAGTTGGGAGTCAGTGCTGGACCCAGGGTCACCCAATTGCTGTCCCTCCAAGTCCGACAGCTGGGATTCAAGCGCCGCCAGATCCCGTCTAATAGACCTAAGCACACTCGAGTGTTTGGACATCGCCATGCCTCTAATGTAGGCCTTAAACGCGTCCCACACAGTCTGAAAGCTGTCTACCGTACCCAGATTTGTTTAAAAAAATGTATCAATGTCGTCAGCCAGTTCACCCTGGAAAGCATCATCCAGCAGGGAATAGGGGGGGAACCTCCAGGTAAAGGGGGGGATAGTTCTCTTTGGGGTGGCCATGTGCAGCAGTATGGGGGAGTGGTCCGAGAGAGTGCGGGGGAGCACCTCGCATCTTCGAATACTGTCTATCATAGACTGTGAGACTAGCCACTAATCAATTCTGGTATGAATATTGTGAAAGGCAGAATAGTGAGTGAAGCCACCTTTCGTGGGGTGCTTACTTCTCCACACATCCACCAGGTCTAATTTGATTAATTCTGCCTTCATGTGTGCGGCCGAGGCAACAGGCCTTCGAACAGGCCCGAGGATCTATCCAGAGCAGGGTCAAAAACAAAGTTAAAGTCACCTCCCCACAGTACTCTAGCGGTAGCGTGCGATCTACATTGTGCCGATAGATTTGTGTAGAAGTCAGGGTTATCGTAATTTGGTCCGTAGACGTTAACCAACAAGAGATCAAGACCCCTACCCACACATCTAGCAATTACAAACCGACCTTCAGAGTCAGATACCAATGGGAATAGTTTTAGTTGGGAGGTAGGGCTGACCCAGGTAAGTACCCCTCTGCAGTGTGTCGTGAACCCTGCAGCCACAGTGTGTCCCACGAGCCCCTGGGCCTGCAACATCCTACTAGTGAGTGGGAGGTGCGTCTCCTGTAGAAGAGCTAGGTCAACATGATGTCTGTGCAAGTAGCTGAGGACCTTACGTAATTTACGGTAATCATTAAGGCCCCGCACATTCCAAGTCAACATCTTTAATTCCAGCGGGGTGTGTGCAGTGTTCCTTCCGGTAGCGCTGGTCATCCCAACAGTAAAAACCATAGGCAGCAGATAGCAGTACTGTCATTGCATGTTCCCATGCTTGGCACAACTTCAGACAACACATTGCATGGCATTAATTTCAAATCCCCACAAGCGAAACAGTAAGTACATTCCTCATCACAGTACCCTCCCCGCTTATGGCAGGCCTCCCCCAACTCGGCCATCCAAGCTCCAACCCACCCACAGCCGACCACACCAAACCAGGTCAGACAGAACCCAAAACCACCCCCCAGCATCCCAGAAATAACGGACTCAAATCAGTCCTTTAACTGGCTCACAGCAGAGCCTAACAGCCAAAAGCGCCGGGGCAGAGATTGCCAGTCAGAAGCAGTTCCCCAACTGCACAACAACACAAAGCTGGCGCGCCCCTTCGCCTAGCCCCAACCGGTAGTTCAGCGCCATAAGCATGACCCAGTACAGCAAGTCAGGTGATATGCACTACCGCGCCCTCCAATGTCTCAGGACTCCCCGGAGTCCCCCGTCTCTCCAGCCACCCCCTCACGTCATATGATCATCGACACGGAGTGTCGGCCCAGGGCTAGGATTCCTCCCATCTACGCCAAACACAGAGACAAAACAGTAGATCTTCACCCACCAGTGTGTCCGCTGGGCTCCTCCATCATGTGGTTCAGTGGGAGCCGCCAATACAAGTCAAAGCAGCCCCTTACCGCCCCCCACGCTGCATGAGTCCTCAAAATGGGTATGTTCCAAACCGAACAGAAAGTCATCCATGGCGCACAGTCGCTGCATGTTCACTCTTGCTCATCCATTTGCGAGGCGAAATCAGTGTCGCCGCTGCGGTTCCTCTGGGCGTTCCTGTGCTCTCTGGACCACTCCTTCAAGGACTTCTGGAGTTCCCTAGGGTCCGTAAAGAAGTGAGAATGGCCCTGCTTGTTGATCCGTAGCTTTGCGGGGTACATCATGGCGTAGTCTAAGCCCAGCAATGTAAATAACAAGGACCCCCTGTTCAGAAACTTAATTCGCGGTACAGGGAAATAAACAGTGCAAACAAATTGGCAAATTAAAAGACATAATTCAAGGGAGAAAAGTAAGGAAGACACCAAACTAAATAATTAAAAAAGTATAAAGTTTCATTTAATTAATCCACAAACATTCACGTTTAAAAACAATTAATAAAATACATAAATTATACACAATAAATTTGTTACAAGAACAACTAAATAATACAGTGTTCAATATGTCCCATAAAAGAATCCTATAACATAACATATATTTTGTGGCAAACAGATGGCATAGTTCGACGCGCGTTTCGGCGTTGTTTAGAACGCCTTCTTCAGGAACCACAATATTATCTGAAAAACATATTAATGCAAGGAAAAAACAAGGATCAGATTATTTTTAATTTACATAAAACTATACATGTGTAGTCCATATACAAACACAATATCTAAATTAATTACGGTGTCTAGTTCACTATAACTCCCTACTCATACAGCAGAATATTGCTGTACAAGGAACAAACTACAAATGTATTTTTTGAGCAGCAAAAAATTCCAAAGGGAAGGAAAAGAATTAAGGGAAGGATAAGAATGTGTGAGAATACAGTTTCTCTAAAAAGTGTCTTCAGAGTACATGTGTATGGGCATTGCTAATGTATGTATCCGGTAACCCATGAAGGATAGGGATGTATTAAGATGTTTAGACTATCCTAAACACTCCATAGGTAGTAATTACTCATATCAATCCTATAGCTCACTTACCACCAAAGTAGAAAGTAGAAAATGAGGTGGATGCTGCCCTTGTCAATCAAAAGTCTTGAAGAAACAGTATTAGTTTCTATTGAAAACAATAAGGGGATGTCAGAAATAAATATTATCACGATGTGGGTGAAAATGTTGTTAAATAATATATAAAGAGACAAATTAATACTCAGTATTATATGAATATGGGGCAGGGTTGTTAATCTAAAGCACATCAACGATGTATAAATATGGTGAACATAACTGCCTGTGCTTCACAGTTTTGTGGCTTAAAAGAGCAAATGTAATCTGGCGCCACAATAATGTTTCATTTTACTACCTACGCTTTACATATTCCTGATATGAAGATGCAAAATCTAATACAATACCTAGTAGAGTTCATTTAACTAATAATACCTGTTTCTCTCGTTTCTGCTGTATCTAAACTAGTATGGTTAAATAGTAGAAAAAAGAGCTTACCAAGGGCAGTCAGACTTGGCTTTTATAATGGGGGTGGCTTCTTTTGCGTATAACTCAGACAGAAAATGTGTCTATCTGGCCTGTAATACCTCCATTCTCTGTCACTGGAAATAGAGGGATGTAACTGTTTTATTTTTAATGGTGGGGAATACATCAGTGTTTAGTCATAAGAACCTGAACAGGTGGACGGTATCATAAAAAAACACATTCAAGGTGTCCCCTTCGAACAGAGTAGTATTTTCGTAGTCAAGGCACAAAGAAAGTTTAACAAGATATTCTAATTCCAGGGATGTATACCTAATATAACCCCGATAGGACATACTCCAAGTTGTATATATTTCTATCTCCAAGTTCTATAAATTACCATGTAGTATGGATAAAGATATCAGGGGAGGGCTTACCAGAGAAATCTAAAAGCTGTGAGCCCGTAGCGTAAGCGATGTGTCAAGGTAAATGGAATTGCAAGGATACAATGTTGCATCTAAAAGCTGTGAGCCCGTAGCGTAAGCGATGTGTCAAGGTAAATGGAATTGCAAGGATACAATGTTGCATCCGTCAGGCTGAGAAAGCAAACATATAAGAGAGAGACGCCTTTGTTAGATAAATGCGTTCTAATAAACATTCAGCCAACTCTAAATATCTGCTAGTCTGCGCGATATCTTACTAAAATTAAAAAACGCGGTATTCCATAAAAACGATTCGTGAATTGTTTCCTCAATGATAAAGGTTGCCGCTTTAAGTCGGAATCCGTTTCCTCAATGTGAAAAGGTTCCGCTGTCAGTCTTAAATGTTTCCGCTTTAAGTCGGAATCTGATCGTGTCTGTGTGAAAATGAAAAAACCTGGTAAGGAGCATTCTAGCAATGTGCCCTTGGCAAAGAAGGTCCGCTTAACAGGAAAAGCAGCAGGCTTCTTACCTTAACGGTACCGGTGTGTCCGTTAACAGCAACCCGCCGGACCCGCGCTGATACAGATTGCTGGCGTCCCGCAGCCGTTGTGTGAAAAGGTTAGCTCGAAACCTGAAAAGGCCGGTTTATTTGAATACGTCTATGTGGATGGAGGGGTGACGTATGTGGGAAAAAGTAACGCCCCCTTAAAGTTGTATCTTTCAATATAGGGATGAAGGACGCTAATACCACGTGGGTGGCGGGGAAGCCGTCCACGTGAATGATAATGTCCAAGTAATGGCGACATGTTTTCACTTTTATATAGGTGATGAAAGGCGTACTGGGCAAACGCAAAAAGGAAAGCAGATGGTGAAAAGCCGACCGTGCCAGATTATGTTAAAAACGCCACCCACGGTGGTAAATATCGCCACACAGTCACGTGGACAACGTAGATAGCCGGTACAGCAGGCATGGCAGGCCGCCAACGGCCGGAAAGGCCATTCAGAGGTCCAAAACTGGTGTGTAGCGAGAAATGACTGGACATTCTCAATGAGGTAGCAGATGTTGAAAGAAATTCCTTGTCAGGTCTTGTAATTGTAAGAAAAAGGAGGTTTTCCTCCTTTTTCTTGTGCCATTAGGGTTGTTGTCCACAACCGTGGTACTAATTTACTCGCTATGTACCTGTTTAGATTAGACTATATCCTGCAACATTGTGATTTCATGCCTAACATGATAGGCTTATCAAACTTTTGGTCCTTGGGACCAGATTGCGATGTTATCTACTTCACATATTCATGTTTACAAGACCTGACAAGGAATTTCTTTCAACATCTGCTACCTCATTGAGAATGTCCAGTCATTTCTCGCTACACACCAGTTTTGGACCTCTGAATGGCCTTTCCGGCCGTTGGCGGCCTGCCATGCCTGCTGTACCGGCTATCTACGTTGTCCACGTGACTGTGTGGCGATATTTACCACCGTGGGCAAACGCAAAAAGGAAAGCAGATGGTGAAAAGCCGACCGTGCCAGATTATGTTAAAAACGCCACCCACGGTGGTAAATATCGCCACACAGTCACGTGGACAACGTAGATAGCCGGTACAGCAGGCATGGCAGGCCGCCAACGGCCGGAAAGGCCATTCAGAGGTCCAAAACTGGTGTGTAGCGAGAAATGACTGGACATTCTCAATGAGGTAGCAGATGTTGAAAGAAATTCCTTGTCAGGTCTTGTAAACATGAATATGTGAAGTAGATAACATCGCAATCTGGTCCCAAGGACCAAAAGTTTGATAAGCCTATCATGTTAGGCATGAAATCACAATGTTGCAGGATATAGTCTAATCTAAACAGGTACATAGCGAGTAAATTAGTACCACGGTTGTGGACAACAACCCTAATGGCACAAGAAAAAGGAGGAAAACCTCCTTTTTCTTACAATTACAAGACCTGACAAGGAATTTCTTTCAACATCTGCTACCTCATTGAGAATGTCCAGTCATTTCTCGCTACACACCAGTTTTGGACCTCTGAATGGCCTTTCCGGCCGTTGGCGGCCTGCCATGCCTGCTGTACCGGCTATCTACGTTGTCCACGTGACTGTGTGGCGATATTTACCACCGTGGGTGGCGTTTTTAACATAATCTGGCACGGTCGGCTTTTCACCATCTGCTTTCCTTTTTGCGTTTGCCCAGTACGCCTTTCATCACCTATATAAAAGTGAAAACATGTCGCCATTACTTGGACATTATCATTCACGTGGACGGCTTCCCCGCCACCCACGTGGTATTAGCGTCCTTCATCCCTATATTGAAAGATACAACTTTAAGGGGGCGTTACTTTTTCCCACATACGTCACCCCTCCATCCACATAGACGTATTCAAATAAACCGGCCTTTTCAGGTTTCGAGCTAACCTTTTCACACAACGGCTGCGGGACGCCAGCAATCTGTATCAGCGCGGGTCCGGCGGGTTGCTGTTAACGGACACACCGGTACCGTTAAGGTAAGAAGCCTGCTGCTTTTCCTGTTAAGCGGACCTTCTTTGCCAAGGGCACATTGCTAGAATGCTCCTTACCAGGTTTTTTCATTTTCACACAGACACGATCAGATTCCGACTTAAAGCGGAAACATTTAAGACTGACAGCGGAACCTTTTCACCATTGAGGAAACGGATTCCGACTTAAAGCGGCAACCTTTATCATTGAGGAAACAATTCACGAATCGTTTTTATGGAATACCGCGTTTTTTAATTTTAGTAAGATATCGCGCAGACTAGCAGATATTTAGAGTTGGCTGAATGTTTATTAGAACGCATTTATCTAACAAAGGCGTCTCTCTCTTATATGTTTGCTTTCTCAGCCTGACGGATGCAACATTGTATCCTTGCAATTCCATTTACATTGACACATCGCTTACGCTACGGGCTCACAGCTTTTAGATGCAACATTGTATCCTTGCAATTCCATTTACCTTGACACATCGCTTACGCTACGGGCTCACAGCTTTTAGATTTCTCTGGTAAGCCCTCCCCTGATATCTTTATCCATACTACATGGTAAATTATAGAACTTGGAGATAGAAATATATACAACTTGGATTATGTCCTATCGGGGTTATATTAGGTATACATCCCTGGAATTAGAATATCTTGTTAAACTTTCTTTGTGCCTTGACTACGAAAATACTACTCTGTTCGAAGGGGACACCTTGAATGTGTTTTTTTATGATACCGTCCACCTGTTCAGGTTCTTATGACTAAACACTGATGTATTCCCCACCATTAAAAATAAAACAGTTACATCCCTCTATTTCCAGTGACAGAGAATGGAGGTATTACAGGCCAGATAGACACATTTTCTGTCTGAGTTATACGCAAAAGAAGCCACCCCCATTATAAAAGCCAAGTCTGACTGCCCTTGGTAAGCTCTTTTTTCTACTATTTAACCATACTAGTTTAGATACAGCAGAAACGAGAGAAACAGGTATTATTAGTTAAATGAACTCTACTAGGTATTGTATTAGATTTTGCATCTTCATATCAGGAATATGTAAAGCGTAGGTAGTAAAATGAAACATTATTGTGGCGCCAGATTACATTTGCTCTTTTAAGCCACAAAACTGTGAAGCACAGGCAGTTATGTTCACCATATTTATACATCGTTGATGTGCTTTAGATTAACAACCCTGCCCCATATTCATATAATACTGAGTATTAATTTGTCTCTTTATATATTATTTAACAACATTTTCACCCACATCGTGATAATATTTATTTCTGACATCCCCTTATTGTTTTCAATAGAAACTAATACTGTTTCTTCAAGACTTTTGATTGACAAGGGCAGCATCCACCTCATTTTCTACTTTCTACTTTGGTGGTAAGTGAGCTATAGGATTGATATGAGTAATTACTACCTATGGAGTGTTTAGGATAGTCTAAACATCTTAATACATCCCTATCCTTCATGGGTTACCGGATACATACATTAGCAATGCCCATACACATGTACTCTGAAGACACTTTTTAGAGAAACTGTATTCTCACACATTCTTATCCTTCCCTTAATTCTTTTCCTTCCCTTTGGAATTTTTTGCTGCTCAAAAAATACATTTGTAGTTTGTTCCTTGTACAGCAATATTCTGCTGTATGAGTAGGGAGTTATAGTGAACTAGACACCGTAATTAATTTAGATAATTGTGTTTGTATATGGACTACACATGTATAGTTTTATGTAAATTAAAAATGATCTGATCCTTGTTTTTTCCTTGCATTAATATGTTTTTCAGATAATATTGTGGTTCCTGAAGAAGGCGTTCTAAACAACGCCGAAACGCGCGTCAAACTATACCATCTGTTTGCCACAAAATATATGTTATGTTATAGGATTCTTTTATGGGACATATTGAACACTATATTATTTAGTTGTTCTTGTAACAAATTTATTGTGTATAATTTATGTATTTTATTAATTGTTTTTAAACGTGAATGTTTGTGGATTAATTAAATGAAACTTTATACTTTTTTAATTATTTAGTTTGGTGTCTTCCTTACTTTTCTTCCTTGAATTATGTCTTTTAATTTGCCAATTTGTTTGCACTGTGTAGTCTAAGCCCAGATCACGCAGCTGCTTTTTGTAAGGAGCGAATTGCCTCCTTTCCTCCTGTACCTTGGCGGTGAAATCCGGGTAAAGGGAAATGTCCATGCCCTCGTACTGCAGCTTGCCTTTGTCCCTGGCCAAGTGGAGCGCCATGTCCCTATCTCGATAGTTCAGAAGTTTCGCTATTATGGGGCGGGGGAGTGCGCCCGGCTTTGGCTTAGGACCCAGGGTGCGATGGGCCCTCTCAACAATGAACATGGGCGAAAAAACATCCTCTCCAAGCAGCACCTTTAAGAGTTTCTCAACAAAGAGCTCCATTTTACCGGTCTGTGTGGTCTCCGCCACTCCCGTGATACGGATGTTAGATCTACGTGACCTCGCTTCCAAGTCTTCTGACTTGTCTTGGATCACCTGTAGAAGTCTGCCAAACTGCTTTCTGTCTTTGTGCCATTCTGTCTGCGCCTCCTCCGCCTCCGTAAGCCGTCTTTCCGCCATGTCGAGGCGCTCGCATGCTTATCGACACGTTCCGCCATGCGGTCCATACGATATGACAAGGCATCAATTTTGGTTCCAATGGACGCTATACTGTCTTGTATTCCCTTTTCCATGGAGACCAGCAGGTCTCGGAGTTCCGTGCCCGTCGATCCATCCATTGCAGCCCCCTTCGGGGACGCCTCCGTGACTGGCGCCTCCGTCCCCTTGGTCCGACGCTGCTCAAAGGAGAGTTTAGCCTGCGTTCTGTCGTTCTTTCCCATGGCTATTCTGCTCGACATAAATGTAGTACGCTGCGTCATCTTCTGAGCACAGTTAGGGTTTTCCAGGGGTGCGCCGCGTGTCTCGGAAGTCTACACACTTTCCGCTTCAACGCCCGGGTGGGGGTCTCCAGCTATAAGGTCGCCAGGGTCTGGTATCCCGCTGCACGTTGCGCCAGTCAGGTGCCCAGCAGCGGTCAGCAAAGGCCTTGCTACATAGATCTCACAAGGCCTATACTGCGCCACACAGCCTCTCTGCTCCGAGCCGGGGGTCCACTTAGCTTCGGTATGGTTCGAGTCCAGGAGACCCGCTTCTCCCTAAGTCTCCAGGGGCAAGACGCCTCGGACAGGGCGTGCAAGCACAATCGCGTCTATCACCGCCACAGCCCAGGGCAACACGTCCCAGCGCCGTCGTACATCCTCACTCAGGACCAGCCGCTGCAGAAGAGTGCAAGTACCTCAGAGCCAGCTCCACTTCCAGTAGGGCCAGGACCCAAAATGGCGGCAACTGTGAAGGCCCGCAGCCCACCGCTGGTCACTGTCGAGGGCCGCCTCCACTCTCACCCTTGGCGTCGTTCACCACCGCGCACACTCGACCAAATATCACACAGTGGGGGGGTTCGCAGTAAGCTCTGTCCCAGGTTAATGCTCCACCAGGTTACTAGGTCCCCGCAGCTCACTCACTGTTGTATCTCCAGTCGGCAGCAGATAACAGGCAGTATCTTCGGGTAGCCCACGCGTGTTACCATGCTCCAGGCAGCACTGCTGCGGTCGGGCGTCCGCCCGCCACGTGTAGTCCCTCGCCGCCAAGCACTCTGTCCGGCGCAGGCTAGGCCCGGGTCGGCCCGCCAATGCCCGTCGCCCGAGGTGCTCCACGATCTCCTTCTCGTCTGCAGTGCTGGGCGACCAGCAGGAGCGTCGCCAGTTATAGCGCCTCTATAACCGCGTAGGTCCAGGGGGGGGAGGGAGAGAAGCGTCGGAGACCGTCTTCCAAATTTCCGGGTTACGCCGGGGGGAACCGAGGTCCCCGGCTCGTGCAACACCACTTCAGCCGCACGTCGGGCGATGTCGCTCGGCTCGCGCTTCAGGGCAGGTCGCGGCTTCGGGCCCTGTCCGCCGCCGCCTGGGCACTCTCTCTCCCTCGCCGTGAGCCGCAGTTCGCCGGGGCTACGAACCTCTCCTCAAGGACCCGGGGGCCTCCGGGGGGAGAACAGAGCAATTAGGGCCAGGCTGGACACTGTGAAGGATGAGATGTCAGGATATTACTGGGGCATAGGCTAGGAGCCGAGCGCTCACGCGTCCACCATTGACGCCGGCAAGCTCCGCCCCCCATGCACCTCCTAATTAATAACAAACCCTTCTATTGGAAGTCCTGGAGGCTTAAGGGATTAATTTGGATTTCGCAGTTATTTTCAGGCTCCACCTTTTTGTCCTTCTCAACTCTCTGCTCTTCTTATGATTTAACTACATCCTTTGCCCCCAAATATCTTTTACTTGAGACAGCGGTGATGACGGTATATGCTCGTCTGTTGCACGCACAGGGGCCTCCTTCTTCCCCCACATCCTCTGCATGACTTCACTCTCTCCTACGCACTTCTCCCAAGGCTTCTACTCTCTACAAACATCTTCATGCTCACTATTCTATTAGGGCCAAGTTTAAGGTTGAGGAGCAATGGGAGCATGACCTCGACACTATTTGGTCCACATCCATGTGGGATAAGATATGGATTAAGATCCGTAAATCTTTTGGAGCGGCGTCCCTAACACAGTCTCTATTTTTCATTTATAATAGGTTGCTCTATACGCCGGCTATCCTTAATAAGAGGTTTTCCACCACCCCAGAAATATGCTGGCCCTGTTCCTCCTTACAAGCTACCCTACTCAGTATGCTGTTCCTTTGCAAACCAGTGCATGATTTTTGAATACAAGTTTAGGCACAAATTAACGTAATTTTCAAGACCCGCATCCCTTTCTCTCGTACTCACATCTTTTTGGGTAGCCTCTCGCTTTGTTGGGAAAATGCTGACCTGGATGTTTGTATTGTTGACCTGCTGTTGGCTGTTGCATTTCAACAGATCCCTATTAATTGGAATGCTTCAACTAACATCTCCTTCAAAGCTTGGTGGTACAATGTTTGTCACAACCACAGGTTGGATACTGCTTTTGTTTTCCCCATTCGCATGGCTGCGAAATGCGAAGAATTATTTCTCCCTATCACACTATACCTAAATACTTGCGCTCTCCGCTTGCCCCGCCCACAACCCTCCCAGCAAGAAGTCCTTAAACCGCCATGAATACCCTTTGCATTTCCCTTCTTGTTGTTCATCAATTTCATGTATTCAAACACTCCCATCTTACTGTGTGCATACCTATTGTATTATCATTGTTATGTTTACTGCCCATGATTTACTCATGTTATTGACGTTATTGCAATATTTTTCCGATTTCATTACAAGACCGGAGGCTACCATTATGCATATAACTTTTAATGCAACAACAAAACAATTCTACAAAGCACCAGGCAATCAGCCTCTTTTAAATGCGGCTCCAAGCAGATAAGTCATGTTTTTCTCTACTCTTTGATTGACATTGCTATTCTTACTTGCTATTGTTGTTTTATCCTTATTACAATATTCCTATTGGATTATACTACATATTCTGATGTCCTATATTGTTGTATTGATAATATATATTTTTCATTGTACTGGTCTTTTTTTACTACCAGCTGCTGTCCCTTCGGAAGGCTCCACTCCCCTTCCCTTCCGTGCTCGAGTCCCCGACCTCCAATTTATGGAGGTCGGCCCCTTCCCGATCACTTCTTTGCTCTCTCTCCGTGTTTGTATTTGTTTGCCTGCTTCACATTAACCGAGGCGCAACAGCGCTTATGGCCTCCCACAGCGTCCAAACCGCCACAGCGCACAGCTCCGACAGCGCTTAATTAGTAAAGCTTTACTTTCAAAATACCTCACTCGCGTTTATTCTTTTCACCGCTTTCACCGCTACGCTCAGAGAAACGAGAGGACAAGAGGAAAGGCCCTTGGCAACACGCGCGTAGCGCGCTATGTTTGCCTACAGCCTTCCTCTTGTCACACGCTCACAATGAGCGTCTCCCAGCAACCAGCTGATCGCGATCGGAGAAACTGTCATTTCTCCGACGCGATCAGCAATTTTACACGAAGAACCGGCCTCTTCTTCATTGCCCAAGCAATTTAAGCTTAAAATAGCTTATTTTAACTAAAGTTCGTTCCCCCTTTCATACAAATAATTCCCATAATCAAAAAAAAAAAAAGGGGGAAATATTATTTATTATTTATTATTAAATTATTTACTTACCTAAAAAAAAAAAAAAGGGAGGAATAAGAGAGAATTATTTGACTTTTACTATTACCTCTCCACAATGTCTGATTCTGACTCAGACCAAAACAATGTCTCTCTCCCTAATTTTGATAACGAAGCTTTTAAATCTCTTATCCATAGAGAAATGCGATCATGCATGTTCTCTACTCTTTCCCAAGTTATGGCATCCAAAAGGTCCCTCTCCCCAGAAGAGGAAGACGAATTCCAAGAGGATTCCAATGATGACCTCTCTATTTCTAGGGGTAAATAAACTAAAAAAAGTAAAAATATTGACCCTACCCCTAAGAGCACTATTACAGGTCCTAGTACCTCGGGTGTCCCCAGCGGCACAACCTATCAAGGTGTCCACCGCGGCACAACCTATCAAGTGTCCATCGCGGCACAACATATAAAGGTGTCCACCGCGGCACAAATCTTAAAGGTGTCCTCAGCGGCACAACTCATCCTAGTGCTCAAAATGATGATTCCATGTGCAACGATGATTTCAATAATTTTATTCACGATGATATTAACGATACCATCTCTGATTTTCCTGACGAATACATCCTTGATCTAGATGAGGATGACCAAGATTTTGATTCCATTGAGGATAACCTACCCTCCTCCTCAAAAGATAGTATCCTAGACCCTCTTGGTCAAGAAATGTTTTCCCCCCTCAACATTAAACATCCTAGGACTTATGATTGGAATCCTTTGGAACACGTTAGCCAATTCATCACAAAATGGATCAGAAATCCTCTTGAGAGGAATACTCGCAACCTCTTACGAATGGAATGCTCAAGACCCTCTATTGAAGGCAAAGTCTGCCAAACACCCAATCTCGACCCAGAGTTAATAAAATATCTCTTCAAACTCGGCAGAGATCCTAGGAAGGGCATGGAGAGATCCCTCAAAATCTGCCAAGACCGAGTTTTAGACATCCTTGGCCCCCTCTCTAAAATTATCGATGCAGCTGAAGACAGTCACATTAATGGCTCCACCTTGGACACTAACCTCATACGTGGTTGGAGTCAGAGGGCACTAGTCCTTCTAGGAAACGCCAATGCTGGCCTTAATTCAGAAAGAAGGAGAGTCGTCCTTACTAAAATTAGCCCCAAACTAAGCGACTTAGCCGATAAAGAACCCTCCCTTAACCCTAAGGGACTACTTTTTGGGGAAGACCTCATCAAAACGCTAGGTAGATATGTATCAACCTTCACTGCCCTAGACAGAGCTCACCAGAATATGAAAAAAGTCTTCAACCAAAACACTAATAACCTTTTTGGCAGGGCCGGAAGAAGGGGCCAATCTTTCGGCCGTTTTAATCGAAGGCCCTATGGCAGATCAAGAGGCTTTGACTCCAGAGGCAGTTACCAGTCCTCCTACCAATCTCAATTCTATCCTCCAAGAGGCAGAGGCTTTCGATCAAGAGGTTCCAGAGCAAGAAGAGGACCTACCGAGAACAACCCACAAAGTAAGTGCTTTGACTTCTTTTTCCCCTCCCACGAAAGTCGGAGACAGACTAAAATTCTTTCTAGAGAACTGGAAACTTATCACTCAAGATCCATGGGTTCTGAACACCGTTACCGGTTTTACAATAGACTTCATAGATACACCGATTCAGGTTTCCTTTCCAAAAATAATGCCTCTCTCTCCCGATCAAGAGAAGATCATAGAAGAAGAAATCTCTTCAATGCTCCAGAAAGGCGCAATCACAGAAGTCCCTATGGAATTTCTGACATTCATAAGTACACTCTTTCTAGTAAAAAAGAAGGACAAGGGTTGGAGACCCGTTATAAATCTCAGAGGACTCAACAAATTCCTTGTTTACAGACATTTCAAGATGGAAGGTATCCATCTTCTGAGAGATCTCCTGTTGGAAGGAGACTGGTTGGTCAAACTAGATCTCAAAGACGCCTATTTTACCATCCCTATAGCCAAGAAAGATCAACCCTTCCTACAATTTATTTGGAAGAACCGTCTTTATCAATTCCAAGCTCTCCCTTTCGGTCTCTCATCAGCCCCTTGGTGTTTCACCAAAATAATGAGGACAGTCGCCTCATCTCTAAGAGAAAAGGGTATTCGTATGATTATTTACCTAGACGATATCCTTATTATGTCTCAAGATCATACTCAAATTCTTCAAGATCTCAAAACTGTTATGGATCTTTTAGAAAACCTAGGTTTTATTGTAAACAAAGAAAAGTCAATACTGTCCCCTTCAAAGTCCATGGAATTCCTAGGTTTCACTGTAGACACCACCAATTGCCTTCTCCTTCTTCCTCCGAAGAAGATTTCCAAAATCAAAAAAGAGATAAGACATGTCCTCAAACATCAAAATCTTTCCTTAAGGGAACTAGCCAGACTCCTAGGTCTTCTCTCATCCTCCATTCAAGCTATCTTTCCGGGCCCCCTAAACTATCGAGCCCTTCAAAGGATAAAGGGAAAAGCTTTAAGATCAGGTCTCTGGTACGGAGACCGTGTTTCCCTGAACCAAGAATCCATCTCAGAACTAACGTGGTGGTTGGAGAATTTGGATGCTTGGAACGGCAGAGTGATTTTTGGTTCAACACCAGACTTTATTTTGGAATCAGATGCGAGCCTTCACGGCTGGGGTGCCTGTCTCCAAGATCAAAATACTGGTGGAATTTGGTCTCGAGAAGAGTCTTCTCACCATATAAACTTTCTAGAACTAACTGCGGGTCTTTATGCTCTAATGAGCTTCAAACACTCTCTTCAAGGCAGATCAGTAATTCTAAAAATGGACAATATTTCTGCTGTTGCTTACATAAATCGCCTAGGTGGAACGAAGTCAGAGGACTTGTCAAATTTAGCCGAAAAACTTTGGATATTTTGTCTAGAACACAAAATATCTTTAAGAGCAGAATACCTTCCAGGAGATTCCAACCTTTCTGCAGATTGGAATTCCAGATTCCTCTTGGATCGTTCAGATTGGAAACTCAACACCTTAATATTCAAATCCCTCAATTATTTCTGGGGTCCCTTCCAAATAGATCTCTTTGCGAGCAGACTGACTTTTCAACTAGATGCTTATTACAGCTGGATGCCCGATCCCGGTGCTCTAGCAGTAAACGCTTTTCTTCAATCATGGGCGGGACTCAACGCTTATGCCTTCCCTCCCTTTGCCATGATCCAGAGAGTCCTCCAGAAAGTGAGACTTCAACATGCCTCCATTGTCCTGATAACTCCCTTTTGGCCTTCCCAAGCCTGGTTCCCAACTACTCTGGAGATGTCTTACGACCTTCCTTTCCTAATCCCTTCTCTCAACAACCTTCTCACAGACATAGACGGTCTAATTCACCCTCTTGTTCAAACAGGGAAATTGAACCTTCTTGCCTGGAGAGTGTCAGGAGATCCAATGATCTCTCTAGACTTTCGTCAACAGCTTCAACTCTCCTCGGAGAATCTTGGGCCCCGGGAACACACTACCGGTATAACAACATTTGGAAAGTATGGTTTCGTTGGTGCTTGGAAAGGGACTTGGATCCCGTGGAAGCACCTGTCGTTGATATAATCAATTTCCTTGGAGAACAATTTGATAGAGGTCTTAGTTACAGATCTATCAATTGCTATAGATCAGCTATTTCTGCTGGTCATTCTTTAATCAACAATAGAACGGTAGGTAAAAATCCTATTATTTGTAGAATCCTTAAAAGTATAAGACTCAGAAGACCTCCTAAACCTAGATATCAATCTCTCTGGGATGTTAAATTAATTCTTGACCTTTTCTGTAGTTGGCCAGATAACTCACTTTTGAACAGAAAGAACCTTTCTATCAAGCTAGCTACTCTTCTTTGTCTAATCTCATGTCGTAGAGTTTCTGATGTTAAAGCTCTAGATATTTCCTATAGATCCTATGATATGTTTGGTGTTAAATTTGAACTCCACAGAAGAACTAAAACTATGTCTGATTTTATTTTCTATCCTCGATTTGATGTTTGTAAAAAACTTTGTATTGTGGATTGTATGAAACAATATGATTCAAGAATGCATGCTCTTCGCCCTTCTGGCGTTAATCAATTGCTTATATCCTTTGTTAAACCTCATAAAGGTATCTCCTCCTCCTCTATTGCAAGATGGGTCAAAATTGTTATGAATTTTGCTGGTGTTGATCTAAACATCTTCAAACCACATTCTATCAGAGGTGCTATGGCCAGTAAGTCCTTTTGGTCAGGAGGTAAGTTAGATGATATTCTTAAAGCTGCTGATTGGTCAAATTCTAGAACCTTTGCTCATCATTATTGCAAACCTATATCTCATATGTCTGATGTTGTTTTAGAAAGCTACCAACATGCATAATGGTAGCCTCCGGGCTTGTAATGAAATTGCGATTCTCCTATTAACATGACCAGAGAATCTGGATTTCATTAAAGACACGGAGGCTAACATTATCCCTCCCACCCTTCCCTGGGTGGTTGATGGTTAGTAATATTTTTCTCACTGTTTAACATTTACAATTTTCAGATTACATTTAATAGAATGCTTTATCTTAAACTCTTTAAATTCCTTTTCAGGATTTATCTTTATTTATATTCCAAGAGTTATTTACACTTCTTTTCAGATAACCTTTCGTGAAGCTTTGTTCCTGTTTCCTTGCCTACGGATTTTGGAACTTTCACTTACCTTGGTTTATTTGAAGTCTCATCGTCTATATGAAGTCTCATCGTTTATTTGAAGTCTCATCATTGATTTTCTCATTGGGACATTTCCTTTCTTCTTATTCCTTATTTAAAAGAGGCTGATTGCCTGGTGCTTTGTAGAATTGTTTTGTTGTCGCATTAAAAGTTATATGCATAATGTTAGCCTCCGTGTCTTTAATGAAATCCAGATTCTCTGGTCATGTTAATAGGAGAATCGCAATTGTTCTTGTTTTCTTTTTCCTGCTTTTATTTGTCCTTTCATTTCTCATGACCTGTTATTTGATACCTTGTATTTTGACTAATAAATTCTCTTTTGAACTTAAAAAAAGGTAAGTATAGATTTTCTGTATCTAACTCTACTTATATGTACCTTGTTGATATATATCGTCAAGATATGTAGATGTCGAGTTAGGAATAGCAAATCTATACATTGTCTATATGTGCTTACCTTTTCATACCTTGATCTTCCATATTTGGTCCATGATTCTCTGGTATCTCGATATTCTTTGCCTCGATATTCAGTAATACAATCCTAAAAGAGAAGGAATTACTGTAAATCATTTGGTGGAATGCAGTCAGCACACCAGCAAAGGAATGTGCCTGTTGGAATGAGTCCTCATGCTTATGTCGAAGAAGCCATGTCAAAGCCTCAGAAGATTTAGCAATGTAATTAGGGGCCTAGAGCAGTGCTTCTTACTTTGGTGTCTGCACGGGGGAGAGGAAGGGGACATGGGAGGAGGGTTCAATGAAGCCTTCTCGGGGACCAATGACGGTTTAGTAAACTAAATATTATTAGCAGAATAATGAAGTATATATACTTAAAAAACAAAATTGTAAATTTTAAAACCGTTTGTAAATGTGAAGGAATTTGAAATTGGAGGCTAAAATTAAGTGGGTCTCCTTAGCTTCAGTGGTGGGAGCAGCGCAAGTAAAGTGAACAGTACTACAGCCTCAAATGAATCCCTAGTGTGCATGATCAGAAAAAGGGCGCACATTAGTAGCAAAAAAGATGAACTGACATGCTAGAGCCTAATGGACCACTTTCCTTACCTTACAATTACATTTCGATTTGTATATATTTTTGTTTGTAAATTAAATCCACTTTTTCATAATTTGTATATCTGATGCTTACTCAATTATGTAGTTTTGTGTATTGTTTGAAGTTCAAATCAATCACTTCGATCGGGGTGCCAGGGACGATTCATTGGGGTCCAAAGGATAAGAACTGATGGCCTAGGATATTAAGGCAATAGCTGGTCTTAGGTGTCTGGCCTGAATGTCAAATTCTATGACTGTTGCTCCAGAATAGAGATTTTGTTCGTAGTCATTGAGTCACCAAAATATAAGGAACGTTGGACGTTACATCATACAGCAGTTGGCCCCTAGTGACAATACTGGGGTACTACATCACCCAATATTCAGATTTGATTTTATGAGGTCACTTGGTAGAGGATATCAATGTACACTTCGTGGGATATTAACACATTGATTATCCAACCCTAATGAAGTCCTACACTGCTATTGTATAGACTTTCTATGCAAACCTTGCTCTAAACCTATGTAGGGTGTGTTGGACTTGCATGCTACACTAATTCACTCAGGCCCTGATTCACAAAGGTCCTCCGCACTCGTGGCCCTGAGAACATATGGTTCTCAGTGATCCATTGAGACCTAAAACAATATTGGAATATGGCTTTTACAGAAATAGGAGCAATATGAATAACCACAATTCCTAAACCGATTTTTTCTAAATATGAATGACCACTACTCCTATGTGGTCAATGTCTCACTCAAGCATCGGCAAAGCTGTAGCCAGGTATGACAATATAGAGTGGGCGCAGAAAAGGTCAAATCGAATGTGAACTCATCATTATGTTTATTGCCAGTGCACCCAGAGGATTTTCTCTATTGGGGACACAGTTTGACGGGTAGATTTTCATTGGCATGGCAATGCTGATGCGTTGCTCTTTCGCATGTGCAGTGTTTGAGACTTTCAGCATCTTTCAAGAATGGGTAGTTAAAGAGGGTTCAGAGCAAGTGTTCCACTACTATGGACACTGGAAGTAGCAGGGTGATGGTTGCTGGAGCACCCCCAAAAATAACCATACTGAAGTTCTGAAGGTGAATGAGCTCTAAAGATGCCTGTACATTTTGTTTTTATCTTATAACCTTTTCTGTGGACCCAGAGGCAGAGGTCAAAAGTTAGTCTATGGCCTTTGACAAATTATTCTTTTATCATGGAAATTGGTGTTTAGATTTCTTTATCTGACTGCAGAGAGAGTGGAGATTGTAAAGTGAACAATGCTGGTATGAAGGTAAAGGCTGCAGACTTTGTTTTTCCTAACACACAACAAAATTTTAATCCCAATAAATGAACTCCACAAAATGTCAGGGGTTAGAAATCCCAAACAAAGCGCTTTGTTGTAATTCGGAAGTGTGATGGGAATAAAGATTTTCATATAATCAAAACAAAAATCAAGACAGCACATTATTGTTTATGTTCAATATACGTTTATCAGTACAATTATACGCTTTTTCATAACAGTGGGCATTTCAAATGAGAATGTGTTGTCTGTGACAGACAGTTTGCTACCACACCATGCTTTAGTACTATATTTGCAAGAGTGTCCCTACAAATGCACCACCAGCTATATATTACTGTTAAAGTTAAGAAAGTCGATCTCAATATGAATAATGATACAATTATGTGTAAAACAAAATCACAACTTTAGTAACTAATTTTCACATTGTGAACTCCATCTCAACCCGACTTAGAAATACGTAGTCAGGCAGCCTTTGAGACCAAAGCCAAGGTCACTGATTGACAGATGACAGGTGAGATGGTATGTAGCTGGCAGAAAAACGCGCAAACAGGAAACCCCAGATCAATCCCACAGCGACATCCCAATGGTCTAAGGAGATTGGCTTCAATAAAGCACACATGGCCGGAGGGCTACTCACGTGCCCAAAGCACCATAAAGTCAGAAGCCACATCAAGTTAGGAACACATAGCTAATCAGGACACAAAACACACAGTACTCTCAGTGATCGCACACTCTCTGTTATTGACATCTGAATACATTACCCACTGGCCGCATTGTGTCCATGTGAGGTCGAGGCCTACCTGGATTCCTCACCCAATACATTTATGTATCTCTCTAAAGACAGAGGTGTTCATTCCTTACCAAAAAAAATGATCGCCAGAACTATTTTATTGCATACAATGAACTGTATAAAAACACATGTTAGAACAATTGTAAATTGAGACAGTCCTCAGACCCTATAGCTGTAACTGTTCTCACATCTGCACTGTTTAATTAAAAAAACTGTTCCTGTTGTGCCAAATGCCTCTTGTCTTGTTTTTTAAGGTATTTCATGTTCAAGTAACACTGCTACACCCTTATCACTCTTTTGCCGAACTGGTGTGGCTCATTTCTTACACTTGTTCTTTGTGTGACGCTTGGATTTTTCACAGTCCCTATAAATTCAGTAATGTAACATTAATGGCAGCACCTCTGCTCGTAAAATGTCTTGCTGCACCACTGCACACAACTTCAACAATTTCCTGCTAGTAGGAAACAGTAGCAAACATGGTGAATGAGGATATCTGAAAAGGGCCTCACTGATCTGAAAAAACATTTCTCCACCTCGACTCAGAGGAAAGTTCGCTCAGTGGGCAATAGTTGCACTCAATTCTCAGACCTAAAATAGGAAGCTATTTTGAGGGTAGTGCTTCTTTGCTCACATGGACACTTGAGTGTTTGAAAATGTAATGGAGACCAATGCAAATTAAAGTGGAGAGTTTAGTGTACTCCCATGGGAGGCTAGATCATCAAAGGAGATACAACCTTAAATTAACAAGAAACTAAAATTGCATTTACTTTAAATACACATATACATATTTATTGGATTTAGAGGTCAATTGGGGATTACGTTACAGGATTTGCCAGTTCCCTGGGTGGAGCTGGTGGAGTCTGAGCTTAATTTTGTGATTATAGCGAAGAGAAGTTCTCACGTGGTAGAACAGAGATCAAAATAGAAAGTCATTAGAATGTGTCTGTCATTGTGATGTACTGGAGACTTGTATCCTGGTTCATCAGGTGGATCTTGAGAGGCGCTCCAGGCATTGTAGTACTGAGTAGGTCAATGTAACCCCAGTCTAGTCTTCTAATGTATTTCTTAATAGCCTGACGAAGGGTGCACACCATGCCTCCTTGAATGTGAGTTGTAGGTGGCATGGTCTACAGTGGTGTAACAAGGATGCCAAGGGCGCTAATGCAAGCCAATGAACTGGACCATATCCACTAGATGGGTGACAGAAATAATTGGAGTGCAGTGGGACCTTCACGTGTCCTAGCCCAGCTGCCTTTGCACCAGCTGCACCACTGATAGATACACCCCTAATGATGTAATACTCACACAAAATAAAAAAATCACTTTCAAATCTATCATGAACATAATACCAATTTCTATCCGATCAACATGCCAAATTCAGAATACTTTGTTTTCAATGTATATAATGTGGGCAGTAGTACAAAAAAAAGAAGCCAACAGCATTTGATAATGGCTCTACAAAAACTGTTATGTAGCATCAAACAATGTTCAGTTCAATTCACTTTTGGTGTGCATGCAACAAGCACTTTTTGTTTTGTTCAAGTACTCATTTTATTTATTTGTTTATAAAATGTTTTCGTCCTCGGTCAGAGGATAACATCGCATCAAAAATCCTCTACACAAATGAAAATGAGTCGCAAAAAAAAGAATGCAATCACTAAATGTCAGATATTATCATGAATAATTAAACGTAAAACAGTTTTCGAAAAGTGCTAAAGAATTTGAATAGACAGAAACCTATGAAAGGACCAAGTGGAGGCTTAATTTGTGGATAGAGTTCTTCAGAAGTGTTCACTTAGTATTTAAAGAAATAGCATTCCGAAAAATTTTACTCTACCATGGAACAATATTGGAGAAACAAATATGGCATGACTTATGTCCTGGGTGAACACGTGGCATAAAAATGCAAATAGATGTTAAAAAGATAGTTTTTCCTAGATTCTGAGAACTGATCTAACCAGTAAACCATTTGTTTTCAATGAAAAAAATATGTGAAATGTATTTTATACTACTCAATGAGGCAGAGGGGCAGATATCACAGTTCGGAAACATAGAGCAATATGGGTGTTGCTTGGTGTTTATGACTTGCAGGTGTGGTATTACACAGCCATGTGCACCTGCCTTCTGACCAGGGCCTGACTGGGAACCGAAACCTGGCCTTGCAAACAACTCAGCTGGCTCCCCTGGGGGGCAGGAGGATGTACGGTCGAGCTGTTTAGTTTGGCCGGTTTCGGACGATTTTGTTACAGGGGGCCTATATTGCTGGCCCTCAGTAACAAAAAGGGCATCCAACCAGGCGGCCCACCAGGGAAATTCTTACTGCCCGCTACGGCCAGTCCGGCCCTGCTTTTGAGTGACTGGGGCACTTTGGTATTACTAAAGTGTCAATAGCATTTCGGCAGCCCCTTCAGTAA
Source organism: Lissotriton vulgaris (assembly GCF_964263255.1). Lineage (NCBI taxonomy): Eukaryota > Metazoa > Chordata > Amphibia > Caudata > Salamandridae > Lissotriton > Lissotriton vulgaris. Next base: position 747,850,525 of record NC_141685.1, on the reverse strand, counting down.
TCCAGATCACCCGGGCACATGGAGGGGGTGTATCTTCTTAGCCCTTGGGTCTGTGCTATATTTTAGATGCTGTATAGGGACAGTGGTTCTACCACATAAGAAGTTTCTTTAAATTTGATCTCCCACTCCTGATGGGACTTCACAACATATGTATAAGATGCATACAACTGAAGTAACAGTAATTTAGTTTCTTATACATATCTTGTGAAGTCCCATCAGGAGTGGGGGGATAACATTTAAAGAAACTTCGTTGTGGCAGAACCACTGTTCCTATACTGTACCTATCCCCAGGTTCTGCGCAATACTGGGTTACCCCATAGTGATTACTGATATTATAGATGCTGGCACAGAGGCAAAAGAGATGTGGGGGGACACACTGAATGTGCACTATCAAGAGGTAGTGAACAGACAAGGTGCTCTCCAAAGGGTATCCTTGAAAGGGGTGTGGGGAGTGGGTTAAATGGACCTCTCAGACATTCCCTTGCAGACAGAAGCAATGATTCACTGCACCCTCCTGCAGGGATCTCTGTCCACCCTTTACCACCTGCAAAGTGAAACACGGTCCAGCTGCTTCCAACAGCCAGTCCACCTTTACAAATGCACGGCCTCCTGGGAAGGTGTGAGATCGCAGCTGCGCTGTTGGCAAACAATTAACTGTGATAGGGTGCGCAGACCATGTCTGGGGCTGTGCGCTCGACAAATAGTATGGGACCAGATGTGGTATGGTAAAATCATCAGAATATCATCATACAGACATCTTGTGTTCTAAATGTCTACAACAACATCACCTCAGTGGAAATAACATTATAACTTCTATACCAAATGGGACAATATTTATGTAAATAATATAAAAGGACACAATGATATCTCTGTGTATGGTATTTCAACATATAACCAAGGTGCAATGCCCTGAATTCCTAAAGAACAGCTGTGAACTTTTATCCAAGCAACGCTATTACCTTATCAATCATTTCTTAATCTGATTGAGGTTTTCTGTCTTGAGTCCAGTTAAGCCTATGTCTCTAATACTGTGGTGCATTGACCTCAAGTTTAACTTTTGCAACCTAACTACGAACACCTCATGCACTTTGGTTTCTGGGGAAATGTTCCATAATATTCCAGAGGAAGATGGCTGAGCTTTGTTCTAATTGTTGTATCGTAGATGCCTGTAAGGGATATTAAGCAAAGGTATTCATCTTTTTATGGAATGAAATGAAAGAACATTTCTTGAATATTTATTAGGATTAACTGAGAAGTGTAGCGGTCTGTTCCAATAAAGTATCCCTACTTCATGAGACCAGATTGCCGGTCTATGGGGTTTGGAATGACATTATTTCATGCTTCTCAATAAAGATTTGGGGAAGGCCCCACTTGCACTCTAACCATGAGGCTCCCCAAGAGTCATGGGACCAGTGGCGACCGGCTCAGATAAGCACTGTGGGGCGGTGAAGCGGAACACAGCGCGGCAATGGAGGGAAGCCGACGGACGACGGAATAGGTATAATTGAATAAATAAATAATACCTATTCTGTCGTCCGTCGGCTCCCCCCTGATGCACCCTGCCCCACCCCACCACCTTACTTGAGCCAGCCGCCGCTGCATGGTACAGGGCTGGAACAGTTAGGGATGTACCAGACAAGCTTTTGTTGGCAGCCCTGAAGGAAGATAGAGTGGCCCAGCTATGGACACGCCAGGCAAGCCCTTCCCAGATGTAACTCCATTACCACACTGGGATCGTTGGGAGGGCTGAAGTAAGACATATCAGCCTGGTGCACTCCCGGCTGCATACGCACTGATGGTATTCATTATTGCCCTGGTGTGAAGGGAAAGATTGGCAGATGGAAGCAGAGCTCCATCCACACTTTCAATTAGGGCAGTAATTGCCCTGTAAAGTGTCAGTGGGAAGACTACCCCCTGGCTGTCAGCAGGACACCTGTTGTGCCAATGAAGAATTGTAGGCCACAGAGAGTGGTGTGTGCGGGGGTCTGCGTTGCCACCTAATAAGGGGAGTGGTGGTGGGGCCCGCAGAAAGGAGGCAATAGAACCCTCAGAGAGTAATAAGATGGGCAGGTAGGGTCCCTCAGAAAAAGGGATGAGGCAGTTGCAAAAGGGAGGTCAAAGACAACAGAGAGAAAGCTGGGCCCCAAAAGGAAATGGCCAATGGTCTCAGCGGGCAAGTGCAATATGGTAGATTAGACAGGACCCGATGAGGGCCCCAAAGATGCACGCCTGCACAAGGGCAGATATGATGCATAACACCAAGGTTGGGGCAGACAGTTAGCAGATGGAAAGCCATTTGGCTAAAGGTAGGTAGACACAACACTAGTTTGCGCCAATCTAGGGCAACAGGTTTGAATGCGGTCCAGGGTACACACCATAGCAAGTCTCCATAGAGGGTGGGCTCCTCCGAAAGTGAGTGTAAATTTACAAGAAGCTCCAGGAACCTGGTATTAAGCATGGGCGGAAAATCCGTTTCGCTCGCGGATTTTGCGGATTTTCGGTAAATTCGCAATCCGTGAGATTCGCGAATCTCCCGCAAAATCCGCAAATCCGCGAGCAGTGGATTTTGCTCGCACTGCTCGCACTGTTCGCGTGAGTTCGCGGCTTCCCAGTACAACTTCACGCCCCGCGAATAAGTGCAAAATTGCAGAAATACGATCTTAGCAAAACTGAAACTACTTACCAGGTTCAAAAGTTCAGGCTCATCATTAGTAGCCATTTCCTGTAGTGCTTCCTGAGGGGCCCCTCCAGAGTTCAGTTGCCAGTTGCAACTATTATGTGACCCTGCTCTGAACCTCAGAATAGTTACACATATGCCACAAAGGTCCTGAATTACAGCTAAGGGAGACAAGCAGGAGCCAGGCTGGAAGTTCAAATCCATTAATCAGCCCCTAATTCATTATTGTCAGTTGGGGCAGGGCAGGTGTTGTAACTAATTTTGCAACAATGAAAGCACTTAGCAAGTGCAAAAGATCACTAATCAGGAAGCACTAAGGAAGCAGGTGCCAGCTAAAAAAATATTCTGTGACACATTAATCAGCCCCAAATTAATTCAGGTCACTTGAGGCAGGGAAGGTGTGCTTGCGTTGCCACAATAATGTACACTGACTGGACAACCAGAGGGTGCTGTGATGAAACAGAGGGTGGCATGGGTGGGCCAGAGGGTGGCATGAGTAGTCAGAGAGTGGCAGTGGTGACAGAGAGTGGCAGTGATGAAGAAGAGTGTCCCAAACAGGCTGGACACGTAGAAACAACAAGTTCGCGAAACTTGCGGCCCGACAGGTAAGTTCGCAATTTGCGAAATTGTACAAAACCCTCGCGAACTGGCAGAAACCCGCGCAAACACAAAAAAAAAAATCCGCAAATTCGCGAGAATTCGCGGATTTTGCGGATTGCGAGTTCGCAAATCTGCAAAATTCGCGAACGCGAGATTCGCAAAATTCGCCCATGCTTACCTGGTATGAAAGGCACAGTTACAGAAGCATATGCTCCTGCATTGCTGACATTAACAATGAGGCATGGGCAGCTGCCCAGGCAGCACAAAGACGGAGGTTTTTGGAAAGTCCCTCACCTCAAGAAGACATATGATGGAGCTACAAGGTGGAGTGAGGTGATTGGAGGTAGGGATGGTTTTGATGTTGGAATGTGAATGCTGAGCTGCTAATGAATGGCTGTAGTTAGTGTTAGTCAGCAGATGGAAGGCCAGGGCCCCTGCCTGGGGGATAGGAGCCTCTAATGCACAGGTTTTAGCCTGCATAATGATCTCGATGTCTGAGGAACACAGCACCATGAAAAACATAAACATATATATCATTGGTGGGTATGGAAGCCTCCGTTAGAGGGTCTGGAACACTCAACGGGCTCCTAGGGACAAGAAGAGAAGACGAACATCTGCTTCACATGGACAAATAGACAAAACAATGGAGCTTGGAGAAAACCAGAATGAGTACAGCAATGTCTACTCATTGGCTCAAAAAACACATTTGCCAACTTATTATCAATAAAAGACTGTGTTACCAGACGTCTTTGAAAGTTCAGATACAGAGCAGTGCCGCCAAGTGGGCCACCCCTCTGCGTTGTATTGATATTGCTTGTGAACACCCACAAGAAGCCGCTGGCATCACTTCACAGGGGCTTAAGAAACCTTATCTGTATTGCCTGCACTCTCATGTTATGCTTTGAATTTATGAAGCCGTTATGGGACATCATTTATGATCTGAAAACAGTGCTGATCATCCATGAATTATTGTTTTTATCAATTCAATTTCATTATAACTTCATTTGGTGATGTTTTCCGTGGGTTCCTGGGCCACATTTGAATGAACATGTTGGGTTAGGTGTTGCTACCAGAGCACAACTGTCCTAAATACATTTGGCAAGAAGCATGGGATGCAGGTCAGATGTTTGACACACTGAGGAAATAGCAGAAAAGAGGTGGAAAGAGCAGAAAAGTGGGAACAATTATAAATGTTACAACCCTGCTGAGGATTAACTACAGTTCTATCGCCAGGTGCAGCAATGCAAAGTTCAATTGGCCGTGTTCATCGCCTAATGGAAATAGAGAGAAGTGGAATCTTTGGGCCACATGCATGAAAAGAAAAACCGGTTGCAAACTGACAGATTCTCAGAATTTGCCCCTTTGCGACTGGTATTTTTGCATTTGGGACTCATCATCCCAAATGCAAAAATCACAATTTAAGGAATCGCAAAATATGCGATTACTTAAATTGCAAGTGTATTTAAGGAATCGCAAATTGTGATGCCTCAAATGCAATGCATGATGCCATTGAAAATAGCGATTTCACTATTAGGGGACTCAAATTACCGTCAAATGAAACTTGACGGTAATTTGCAAAACGTTGAAAGTTCCTGGTTACACATACATGCCCTTAGAGCATCTGTGTGCGTAACATGTGTTCACATTACAATTTATGGGGTGCAACAGGGTGTCCTTTTGGCCCCCTTGCACCCTTGAAATTGCTTGCGCAATTTGCAAGGACCTATGGGTACCCGCAAATTGCGCATGAAATTCCCATTCATTCCTATGGGCCTGAAGGCCGCTAGGAATGAATGGGAAGCCATTCCTTAATTGTGACTCGCAATTTGCGAGTCGCAATTAAGGAATGTGTAGGAATCGCTATAATTTTTAGCGATTCCTACATGCATAGGCTATTGCAATTCCACAATTGAGATTCCTTAATAATCGCAATTAAGGGCTCGCAAAAGTGAACCTTGATGCATGTGCCCCTTTGTTGGCTGATCCAACACAGGTAACACAGGAGCAGATTAGTGTGAGAAAGAACAGGGGCGATTATTTTTGCAGTACTCTGGATTTTGTTTTGTAATAATTATTGAAGGCATGTTGAATGCATGCTTTGCAAGGTTTATGGTTTTTATTGACTAATAAACTCTTACTTATTACTGGATGAAACATGCAGGCAGAGAAAAAAGCAAAGAGCAAAACACAACAGAGAATACAGAAAAGCATTGAGGCTTATTTACAAGCCCCCCTCCCGCGCCGCCGGTACGTCACTTTTTCCCATATTAAAAGTGACTCACAGGTGGCGCAAGGGGATTGTTAATAAGGCCCATTGTGTGGAAGGAAATAATGTTGAAGGAATTGATGTTCAAGTTTAACTAGAATATGATGATCTGTTATTTTGTGTGTGAAAAGCGTAAACCAGGTGCAGTGGAAGGGGCATTGTTTATTTTGAAAAATCATCCAGCTGTTAGTAATATGCGCTAAACGATGTGTACTTTGTGAGACAGAAAGGTAAGGAAAGCTGAAATTGGGATTACAAAAGATCACGTTACACGTATATAGCATTGTGATTGAAAAAAAGAGCTGATTTCATTGCATGTTGGTTGGAAGCTGAGTTTGTTTAAAGTGAAGTGTGCAGCGATAAGAGATTAATGTTATCTGCTGATGGGAGGGACAGCAAAGCACATCATTGGCGTGGAAAGCCGTTTACATATGTTGTACAGACATGACAGGATTCCTAGGAGTGGTACAGATTCTAATATTGAGAAAGATACAGATACTCACATGAGAAGTAGAGTTTCTATGCGCTGCCTGGTTAGAATCAGTTTAAGTAGAATATGTGAAAGCGATTGGTGCAATTCAGATACTGACGTTTTTCAAAACAAAGATTGAAATGTAGGAATGTTCAGAAGTTTTACTATTTGAGTTTTCCATTTTTCCTGTGAACGTGATGTTGAAAATGCTGTGCAATGTCACTGGGGAAAATGATCGATTTGAGTGGAAGTCAGTGACACAAGATAACCCGAGAATGTTGGAAGAGATTGTAGAAGCAGTGATCCTTCTCATCAATGTTTTGGGGGATGCACGGACCATCACAGGTAGCAAGTCAGTGCCTTTGCATACACAGGCTTCCCTGCCAGGTTGGGTAAACGTAAGAAGGAGGACAAGTGATAGATTAAGGAGTAGGATAGATTCTACTCTTGTGAAGTGGTTATGGCAACACAGGGAGAAGACTGGACTTGAGATTGTGTCCACAACGAAAAAGATATACTCGGGAAGCAAACTGCAGGCAATAACCCCAATTACAAGTAAGTGAGCTGGTTCACTTTTTGTGTAAAATTGACCCACCATGAATCACTAGTAAGTAAGTAAGTAAGTAAAAAGTTTATTGTTTCTGATTAATTAAAACCATTACAAAAATACATTTGAGTGCACATGTCATCATTTAAAAGTTTTAAGATTAAAAAAGAGAGAATCAATACGCAGAAGAAGGAGGTTGACTGCAGACTGCATGGTTTGGAGATGAAACTGCAGACTGCTAAAATGACAGAGTTGTGGTGATGAACTAGAGGGCGGAGGAGATAAAGCTGTATTGTCCAGAAGTAGAAAGTGGTTCTGAGTAAGGTGAAAGTACTAAATAGAGGAAAGGTATTATGATGAATACACCTCTGTATACACAAATGATGCATGGTGCCTGTTAGACCTGTCAACCTTGAGGTGGTCTTCGCCCGAACGTTTATCATCACCTCCTATTTTTCTGAATTTGTTGGCCTTAGGACTCTGTGCACTTTACCAACGCTAACCAGTGCTAAGTGTTAGTGTTCACTCTCTAAAACATGGTAAAATTGACTTACATCTGATTGACATATTTAATTTACTCATATGTCCCTATTAAAGTGGTACACCATGCACCCAGGTCTGGTAAATGAAATGCTACTAATGGGACTGGATCACTTATTGTGCCATTCACTTAAGTAGTCCCCTAAAACATGTCTCAGTCCTGACATTGCAGCCTTCGGCAGTTTTAAACTGCCAATTCAACTTGGCAAAATACCCCCATTGCTAATGTCAATGTCTATAATGTCTGCACCTTGTCCATATGGCAGGGTGCATTGTAATTAAAAAGTTGTGGATGTACATTTAAGTTTTGCATGTCCTGGCAGAGAAAAACTCAATGTATTTCCCTTGAGATAACATTGAGTTATTGTATTACATTTAATAAGTGATAACTTTTGATTGCAAGCAGGTAGGAAAGTCATGTTTGGTGACTGAGGAATTGTAATTTAAAATCTTCTTTAATTGCAAAGTCGGATTTTAAGTCACAAACCTGAAAATGCCAATTTTAGAAAATTAGCCTTTTCCGATCCTAGCCATTTGGTGCCTGCAGCCTGTTCCTGGGTCACATGGCTGGGTGTAGTTGGAAGTTGGCATTTGTATATTCCTCATAGACAGCCACAATAGGGGTGTCTGGTTGGGCCATCTCAGGCAATATGGGGTGGAAAGCTGTGCAAAGCCCCGGTGGCACATCAATAGGCTGTGCCTTGCTCTCTCACAAAGAATGTTACACTAGTCTATTGTGCCTGTAGGTAGACTGGGACCATGGCGGACAGGCATTCCAATTCCAAACACTTCTGAAATGGGAAAACTCCAGAAACTTGTCCTTCTTCAAAGGAAGCACCAGGTATAAAAATAGAACCCTCAGACCTACTTTTCAATTACATTTCTTGATCTGCGGAAGGCATCTTATTGGACTACATGCTGGTGTGTCTTGCTGTGTACTTTAGAAGACTGTTTACCTGCACCAAGAAGGACTGTTCAGAGGCCTGATGCCTGCTCTGAGCACTAACAGGTATGACCTGTTGCTTGCGCCCTGCACTTCTACTTGAACCCAGAACTTTCAGAGTTACACCAAGGGCTAGTTGCCTGGCCTCCTGATCAGAACCTCAGGGACAGAAAAGGCTCCAACAGTTTTGAACCTGCACTTGCACCTACCCTGAGTGAGTCCTGACCCTCCAAGTGGTTCCCTTCCAGCCCTGGACCCTTGAAAGTGATGCTAAAGTTACCCAGATAGCCCAAATAAAAAATGTAGGACTTTGAGCATTTTTAACCAAAACATCCTCTGAGAACTGAGAGGAGGCCTGGACCTTTCTGTTCGTTGATCTGCCCAAAGAGCATTGCCGGACAGTCTGACTTCACAGCAGCTCCTACTATGTTCTAATCCACAGCAGCAAATTCTGTACAGCAGCTCCCTGCAAAAGGTGTATCTGGCCTCGGGGAGCCCTCCCTGGCTACAGCCTGCAGCTTTTTTCCCTCTGGAGTTTTTCAATAAAAAACAAAACCTACGTCCGAACAAAGGAATCTCCACCGGAACTTTATCCAGCGGCTCCCTGACGATGATGCCTTCTTTTCAGACACCACCCGATGCTTTGCCTCATTGAAATTTACCTTGTCAGAAAAGTTTCTACAAAATTTCTTCTAAGTTTGAAGGCAAACGGAGACCAGGCCCATTCCACATTGTGTATCTGCCTCATGCTCCATTACAGTCAGCCATAACATTCAACTTTGCCCCGGTTTCGTGTGACTAGATGTCCCTGGTTGGCACTTTGATCTTTTAGGGACTCTTTTTCATTTAAAACTTTAAAAATTCTTAACTCTGGTTCTAATATTAGGATGTTTGTCATTTTGGTGTCAAATAATGTATTGAAATGTACTCTATTTTTTCAAATTGTTGTGGGATTTGTTTTGTGTTGTATTTTTACTTTATTACTGTTTGTGTGCTGCATAAACAATGTACACATTTCCTCTAAGTTAATCCTGACTGCCTTGGTACCAAGCTATGAGAATTAGGCACAGGTTCATAAATGACTTTTTATCGTTTACCCTGACAAGGACTGTGGTTGTTGCTTGAGTAGGATTTCACCCCCAACAAGCATTAGCCCCATTTCTCACAGTGTCTGTTAAAACTGTAAGAAAGTTAAAGGGCCTGGTTTACAAAGGTAAAGTTACATTTTATACAAGTTTTTTTATAATCAGAAAATATGAGCTAATAGTACTTTTATGACTGCGGAGAGTCCGAATTCAGGGTGGAGAACTATGCACATAAAAATATAGGCCTGTCCAATCTTTTTATTTGTGGAGTTACACTTACTGTCAACGTGTGAGGATTGGGGTGTATTATATGGCATGACTGTGTGGTCTTATCATGGAAAACACTTACAAAAATTGTCTTGGGTCCAGTCAGGCTCATTTGCATAACCTTAAACTTAACCCTGGGTAGCTATGTCTTTGAGCAGCAAGGCTTGAACAATGGATCTAGAGTAAATAATTTAACAGTACCAAACAACAACAAAATAGAAAGCCACGCAACATGAAAGAAACACACCAGTTTATAAACATAGACTATATTTTTAGAAATTTTTAGAGTCCTTAATGTGCAAAATCAACCACAGGGTTCTGGATGTACAGATTTGAAAATATTTAGCATTTTTAAAATTAACTGCAAACAAGCATTGATCACTCCAAAGTTCATTAACTTTAGAAAAGTTTGTAAAAGTTAGTTTGGCTACTCTGGCCCAGGTTGGGCGACCAAATCTGACAGGAAAAAGGTATGAGAGGCCAATAGGATTAATATGGACAGTTACCTGGCCACTACAGCTTTTCCAGTCCAGTTCCAAACTTTACAGCACAACCAACATAGACTTTAATGGAGTGGTCTTGTTGCTAAGGATATAGGATGAAAAGATGCTCCGGTTGCTGTGCGGTGGACAGACGTACCTTTATTGTGATTCCTCTGGCCATTGGTTGTGTGAGGTGACTTTGGCCATAGAGGCTGGGGTCCCTCAAAGTTCTCCTTAGTAACGTAGAAGACCAGCTGTGGCTGCGCTACCGGTCACTGTGCATAGCAGTCCTTGTTAAATCCTTTAGTGAAGGCTGGTGTCCCTCTTGCGGGCCAATCTGGACTCTGACAACACTCCCAGGTCCAGCGGAGTCAGATGCAACATTTGGCCATCAAGGATCGGACTCTTGGGGTGCCCAGCGGCAGTCAATGGTGATTCCTCTGAAGTGACTACCAACATCCAGGTTTGGCCATCTTCAGCTTTAATGTCCCTGGTGCTGTTCCAGTGGGCCAGCCAACTAACCCTTGGAGTCACTGCTTCGGCCTGGGGCTGGAGTATTACTTTTCCACAAGCCAAGAGCAACAGGCACAGTCCTAACTTTGCTAGCCCAGGGCGCAGCAGGTGCAGGCCAGCAGAAGCTGCAGCCTCTCTTTGTGAAGTCATGTGGACAGCAGGGAACTCCTTCTTCAGGGCTTGTTCCCATCCCAATGTGATCTGATGTTCAGGGTGCATGGGTTGCCATATATATCCAGCAAAAGTGCCCTGAGGAGACAACGACATTACTAGCCAAAGGGCTACCAGGTGCCATCCATCTTGGTGATGACATTCTCGCAATGTGTGGCAGCTATTAATCCCAGAGGGCACTAATCTTACTACTCCCTATATGTCTGCAGCCTTCCTCGGCTGTTGGGAGCTTAGTAGCCCATCCTAGAGGTGCTGCTGCCTGGCTGCCTCATCCCCACTCGAAAACAGATTTGGGTGCTGGAATTCCCAAGGGGGTGAGCAAGGGTTATCTTAGCTGTGTTTTTTCATTACCCTGACTAGAGAGAGCGTCCCTACTTGGACAGGGTGCAAAGCACTGCCAACTAGACTCCTCATTTCTAATATTGATGATCAGCAGTGAGAATAGGACTTGCATTTGTATATTGCATACAGTGATTGGTGTACACTACTTCCATATCACAGACCAATATATCCCAACATACTGGTTTGTTTTTCCTTTTTTTTTAACAACACCTGAGTTTGATCCACAGTTACATCTCAGGTTGGTGAGCCAGCAGTTTAAGCTGCAGATTTGGTGTTTGAGCAGGAGAGGTTGGAGGTCTATATGGTACCACAGTTCAAAAAGTTCTGCAAGTATCTCAAATGTTTTAGTAGAGGCCTCACTAAAAAGGAAGAGCTGAAAAAGGCACTGAGGGCCAGGGTGGCAGCAAAGAAGACTGGAGAGGACACAGAGGATGGGAAGGACAATGTGGATATGGAGGAGCAGAACCTGCATCTGGATTTTGTGAATCAGGATCCACCTGGGCACCTTATACAGCAAGCAGTAGAGTTTCTTGAAGAGGTCTGTCCACAAAGGAGCTGGAGGACAGGCGTCATGATGGGAAACATTAGATCGTGCTGAAAAAGCTCAAGATGTAGCAACTGAAGGAGCTTCAGTTGAAACTAGCCAAATTCAACAGAGAGGCAGAAAAGGATAAACTGTCTGTAGATTAGAAAAATATGATGCTAGTTTAAGAGCTGGCTCTGAGGAGCTGGATTTAAAAAAGCCAAGTCTAGAACATATTGTGGCAGTGAATCATCTAAGGTGCAGATGATTTTAAAGTGCACATATCTAAGAACCTAGGGTAAGAGTATACCAAGGAGTATTACATACATAGGTGATTTCAGGGTTTTGAGTCAGCTCAACTACTTCACAATAGAGGGGAGGGATACATTGTTGGCACTGGGGCCTGCAAGTGAGCTTACCTACCCTGTCATGAAGGATGCCTTGATCACTAGGTACAGGCTTACCCCAGAGAGATACTAAGACAAGTTTAGGTAGAGTACCAAGGTTGAATCCCAGACCTGGCTAGTGTTGTTGACACATTTTGCAGAGCACTGGATGGTTGGGTGAAGGGCAGTGAGGTAACAGATTACCAGTGGCTGTATAATTTGATTGTGTGGGTGCACTTGTCTAGTCTATGTTTTCCAGAGATGCACCAGAACTTGATGGACATTAAGCATACAGACCCCAGGAAGCTTGCTCAGGAGGCAGACCTCTGAGGGAGTACCAGCATCCAAAAGAGGTCGCACGGGGGAGACTCAGCCAAAGTTGGTCAGGGTCACCAACAGAAGAAGGAGGGGAGGACAAAAATAATAAGAGTAGGGAATTCTCAAAAGGCCCTCAAGCTAGTTCCCAAGGTAAGAATTCCCGACCCCTACTGAGAAGCAAGGTTGATTCCCATCAGGTAAACCAGTAGGAAAGGGACCATTGAAGCATTTTGACTGTAGCCAGGGAGGGCCCTTTAGAGGGAGTCCCAAGTGTCCCAAGCGGGCACAGCCACCCACCCACTGGTGTGCAGTCACAAGGGATGGTGATTGTAGCACTTGGGGAGGAGTTAGTCCCAGTTAAGTGATTGGGAGCCTGCTGAGATGACCCTAGTTTCCCTACGTAATGGTGAGACGGTCCACAGAAACTTCATGCCTGATAATACTAAGAAGTACAGGCAGCGGGAGACCATCAGTGGCAGGTGGGTAGAGACTCCGAGACACTGAGAGACACAGCAGCCACTGGTATCTGAAGAGCAGATAGTTCCTAATGTGGTCCACCAAGTTGTTGCTGTCGACAACAGTGAGTGCTAGTGTACGGTAGCTCATGTTCCCTCTGAGTTGGGCAGCTCTCAGGTTACTTGAGGGTAGCTGTGAGTCCATTCATGCCTGTTGATTGTATGCTTGGCAACGACCTGGAGCATGGGAGGAAGTGGAGCTCAGGTTACACTTGGAGTTGTTGGGATTGTCGGAGTGGGCATGCTTGACCACTTGGTGCATGGCAGCCAGAGAGGGTGATCAGGACGACCTGGAGCCTGAACCAATGGCCTTCAGGCCTGCCAGGAAGAGTAGATGCGAGGAGGGTGGAAAAACCCACTCCTGAAATTCCCATAGTCCGGGAGGAGGCTGAACCTGAGGGTGATGCCCCAGTGTTTACAGGATATCTTTCAGTGGACTGTGCAATTACTATGAGAAATTTTTTAAAGACTTTTTCACTCTTATAGAACCACTTAGGAAGTTACTGTGTAGGAATATTGAATACCAGTAGGGAAAAGAACAAAATTAAGTATGTTAATGTATCAATGATCTGATTATCCATGCTCCTACTCTCCAACCATTCACTTACAGGGGAAGATGTACCCTAACTGGGAGACGTGCCTGAGCTGACCAATTGGCATCAGGATGGAGGCCCCACCAAGGAGGAATTCTGAGCAGTTCAGAGTGTCACACTCTTGTGGGTCTTCAGAAACAGGCCGGGGACTAGGCAGCTGATAATGCCTTGGGATCTCACCTGATTTATTGGCATAATTATCTCCTGTATAGTGAGCCTAAGGTTCTTAAGCCTGGGGCAGCCTTAGTGCTGGTGGTAGCCCAGTGCTTCAGAACCTTCCTACTGGGCTTGGCTCATAATGTGCCTCTGGCAGATCATTCGGGGCAGGACAAGACCTTTGACAGGTTTGTCACCCACTTTTACTGGCCCCAAATGAGAAAGAACTCAGATGCGTTCTGTAGGTCTTGTCAAACCTGCCAGGCGAGTGGCAAAGCTGGGAAGAGGTGCAAGGCTCCTCTTCAACTGTTTCTTGTCATGATCACCCCTTTCAAGAAGGTGGGCATTGACATTGTGGACCCTCTGGATCCCAAGACAGCCATGGGGAACAGGTTCATCCTGGTCTTGGTTGACCATGCCGCCAGGTACCCGGAAGATGGTGACTGCACCCACCGTGACCAGGGCACTGATGGGGATCTTTACTTGCATCAGTTTCCCCAAGGAGATGGTATCTGACTGTGATACTAACTTCATGTCTTTGTTCATGAAGGCCATGTGGAAGGGGTGTGGTGTTTCAGTACAAGACGATGCTGTTTGATCTAGTCTCTGCTGCTTCCATGTTTCACTGTGTGATGTATCACATCTTCAAGGACATGGAAACCAATATTCATTCTTTTCAAGATGATGTGTTGATCTTTACTAAAGAAATGGAGGACAACTTCAAGATCTTACACAAGGTTTGCAGGAGGTTGTTTAACAAATGCTTGGTACTATCTCTGCAGAAGTGCAAGTTGTTAAAAAAATGAGTATACTATTTGGGCCTCATCATTTCAGAAAAGGGGGTCACTCCAAAATAATTGTTAGTAAATTCTATTAAGATGTGTCTAACAACTGACGATAAGGAGAAGTTGAGATCTTTTAATGGACTGTGCAATTACTATGAGAATTTTTTTAAAGACTTTTACACTCTTATGGAACCACTTAGGAAGTTACTGCGTAGGAATATTGAATACCAGTAGGGAAAAGAACAAAATTAAGTATTTTAATGTGTCAAGGATCTGATTATCCATGCTCCTACTCTCCAACCATTCACCAATGGTGTACTTTGAGTTATTATAGTTGATGTGAGTACTTTTGTTTTGGGAGCAGTCTTTACTGGTCAGGAAAGAGTCAGTGGATAATGGCATATGCTTCAAAGCCATTTAATGACACTGAAAAGGAATAGTCTGTTGTAATGACACTGAAAATGAATGGTCTGTTATTATGCAGGAATTATTTGTATGTTGTGAAAGTCAATAATTTTAGACACTTTATTAGGGGAAATAGATTTTCTCTCCAGACCAACCACAAGCCTCGCATGCACATTCTCTCACCAGTAGGGGGAAAGAACAGTATTGTCTGCATTACTAAACTCTGGAGCATATTACCAAGCAATAGCGATAATTATCGCTATTGCTTGGTTAGCGTGAAACAATTATCGCCGAGCTGCAGCGATTTTTATCGCAGATAAACCTTGGTATTACCAAGGTTTATCGCAAATGCGATAAAAATCGGCCGCAATGCATGAATATCGCTGAAAAGTCAGCGATATTCATGCATTTGCGGGCTAATGCTCTTAGCCATGTTATCCACCTCCCATTGGATAACATGGCTAAGAACTGCTCAGGGCAGGTGTTAGCTATTGGAGATATTCGCGCGTTGGTAATAGGAGATAGCGATGTTAGCGACTGTTTCCAGTCGCTAACATCTTGGCACGCCCACTTTGCATGTCATTAGTGATAAATATCACTGACATGCAAAGTGGGGCCCAAGATGGTCGCTATCTCCTACTAGCTGTCGCTAACTGGTGTTAGCGACAGCTAGGTCATTGGGAGATAATTTTATCTCTGCTTTCTTGGCTTTTAAAGCCAAAAAAGCGGAGATAAACCCCCTTGATAATATGCCCCCCCTGTTCCAAATTCAGAGTGTATAATTTTCACATGATGCACTTTCCTGGGGTTGTCAGCCAACCTGCCAACTGTCTGTCCAGGTTGCATAAGACAGATATGGAGTTTGCGTGTTTTGAGGATGATGATCTTGAAGTAGCTGCATGTGTGAGCAATGTGTGTGCTGATGAGGAGTAATGGTCCTGTGAGAATAAGAAGGATGAGGAGATATCTCTAGTAAGCAAATATGTATGTGATTCATGGCCAAATCTCAAAGGTTTGAAGGGCTCATTGCATTCTTTTGCCCAAGTATCTCATGAACTTAGAGTTGAGGGTCAATTTATAATCCACAATGGCTGATGTGTTCCCTCTTGAGAAATGATGAAACAATTATTAGTGAATCATGAAGGACATATGGGAATGCCTTATCCTAAGAATTTGCTGAGAGGTTAATTCTGGTGGACTGTTATGGATGCAGAAGCAGATCATTTTGTTAGAAATTGTACCATCTATAAGCATGCTGACAAGTCATGTAATACAAGTGTGCTTCCCATGCAGAACGTTGAGCGGGCCACCGTACCTTGGAAGAAAATTGGACTTGATATTACTGGTCCATTCAATAATTTACCTTCCAATATGTAATATGCCATTGTGTTGATAGATTACCATTCCAAATAGCCAGAAGTAATGTTTACTGAAAAGGTTCCCACAAACACAGTGTTAGATTTCTTTAAGGACACTTTCCGCCACGAGGGTCATCCTGAGTGTCTTGTTACCGATAATGGGGTACAATTTATGTCAACATGAAATGAAAGACCACGACACACATGATTAAACATCTTCACACTGCACTTTACGACCTGCAGTATAATGGTTGGTGAAACAATGTATGAGGTTCCTTACAGACAGCTTGCATTTAGCCTCCATTGAAGAAGTTATCTTTTGTGTAGCTATTAAGAAAAGATTGTGGACATATAGAATTCCTCCCAGTTCAGTCACTGGGAAAGCTCCTTTCGTCTCGTTAAAGGGTAGAGAACCCCCATCGGCCGTATGATCCTGAAGGCTCGAGTCCAGATATCCTGACTACAGAAGGGTCAATCCCAAGGGCAGTTTCACCAAAGTACAAGAAAAAGTCAAATCGTACCAAGAGAGATCTTCAGGGCTCATTACGATGGCGGAACGATCACCACCGCCGGGCTGGCGATGGCGATCATTCTGCCATCACATTGAGATTTACCCACCACATATTAGGATGGCGGTGGGTATCGTGTCGGACGCAACGTCCGTTCGCCGTCTTTACGCTGGTGGCAATTGCGCTGATTGACTGGCTGGCGGAGCAGCGCCACTATGGTGGCAGTGCCTAGTGGGCACCGTCCGCCCTATTAGGATGTGTGTGGTGGTGCACAGACAACTTCTTTATTTCGACCTACATAAATATCGAGTTTTAAATATCATAGGGACAGAATATCGACATCAAGAATATCAGTGACCAGAATATCGACCTGAAGGTAAGAAATATCATTTTTGTTAATATCGAAGTTAGTAATATCGATAGCAAAAATATCCATGTTAATAAAATCGATGTTAGTGTTATGTATTTTATATGTATGTGTTTCACATGTTTTGTTATGTTTTGTATTTTTTTTATGTGTATTAAATGTTTAGAAGTTAGTATTTTTTTTTAAACTAAATTTTGCGTTTTAGTACTGTAGCGGGTTGTGGGTTTATAGGGGAATAGGGTGGGAAGCAATTTAATTATAGTAAATTAAATCGTAATTTTTATAAATTATTAATAATTTTTTATAACATTTTGCCTTTTAGTTCTTTAGCAGGTTGTGGGTTTATAGGGGAATATGGTGGGAAGTACTTTAATTGTAATTAAGTAATGATTAATTGTTATTTATTGGGATTGATAATTAATTTATTGTTAGTTATTACATTTTAATAATTGATTAGCTGATAAGTATATTAATTGTATTCATTTTGTTTTGTAGCGGGTTGTGGGTTTATAATGGAACAGGGTGTAAAGTAAATTAATTATAATAAATGAATTAATCATTTTTATTTTTTAGTATTGAAAATTAATTTATTGTTTTTTAATTGTTAAGTGTTAAATAATTTGTATTACCTGATTAATTGATAAATATATTAATTGTGTTAATTCAGTTTAGGAGCAGGTTGTGCTTTTATAGGGGAATAGGGTGGGAAGTAATTTCTTAGAATTAAGTAATTATCAATTAATATTTATTGGTATTTGATTATTAATTGGTAATTACTTGCTATTAATTATTATTTCTTGGTAACAATAAATAATGTATTGGTAATTAAATATTGAATAATTGATAATTATATTAATTATATTAATTTGTATGCAGAGCGGGTTGGGGGTTTATTGGGGAATAGGGTTGGAAGTAATTTAAAGTTATTAAAATAATTATAAATTTTGTTTTAATGGTATTTCTAAATAATTTATTGTTAATTTATTATTAATTCATTATGGAATAAAAAAAAGAATTAATTAATAAGTTTGTTATTTTTAACCCCTACGCTATCCAACACTTTCCCTACTTGTGCACTCTCTGGAGTGGGAATAGAAATTTTCCCCCTAGGCTATCCAACACTTCACCTACTGTTGCACTCTCTGGAGTAGGAATAGCAATTATAACCCCTACGGTATCCAACACTTTCCCTACTGTTGCAATAATTGGAGTGGGAATAGTAATTTCAACCTCTTCGCTATCCAACATTTTCCCTACTGTTGCACTCACTGGAGTGGTAATAGTAATTTTTACCCCTATGCTATCCAACACTTTCCCTACTGTTGCACTCTTTGGAGTGGGGATAGTAATTTTAACTCCTACGTTATCCAACACTTTCCCTACTGTTGCAATAGTTTGAGTGGGGATATTAATTTTAACTTCTTCGCTATCCAACACTTTCCCTACTGTTGCACTCACTGCAGTGGGAATAGTAATTATAAACCCCTACGCTATCCAACACTTTCCCTACTGTTGCACTCACTGGAGTGGGAATAGAATTTTTTACCCCTAGGCTATCCATCACTTTCCCTACTGTTGTACTCTCTGGAGTGGGAATAGTAATTTTATTTCTTCCAGTATCGAATATTTTTCTGTATTCTTTTAGTTAATGTTGTGTATAATTTATTTTAAAAAGATTAAAAATATTGTTGTTTTTCAATTTGTTATATATTTTTTTATAATTGTATTTATATTATTATTTATATGTGTATATATTAGTTTATAATTTATAAAATATTGTTATCAATTTATGAGTTATTAAAATAATTATTTACAAATATTATTAAGTAAGTATATATATATAATATTTTATATGTATATGTTTAATTCACCGCTTTTGGCCGCCATAAGTGTGGCAGGGTATGCTCAGACGTGAGTCCCTTGCTCACTTTGCCACTGGATTCAAGCAAGCCGGGCTGAAGACGGCTGGAATGCCAGAAACCGGTCCTCGGAAGCTTGTTTCCGGTCCAGGGTAGACATGGCTTGGCAGTTCGGGCTGGACTGTTCCCATGAGGCACAGGGTCAGACTGATTTGCATATAACCATATAGCCATGTCTGAACTGGGGTGGCAGAGTGTTTGATTGATTCAGATGCTCCATCCATCACCACCCCCTTTTGTACCTATGTTTAATTCATAGTAACATTCATTCATAGTAACATTCATTCATTCATTCAAAGTAACATTAAATTCATAGTGAAGTAGTGTGGCTCACTGGTTAGAGGCGGCAGACCTGAGAGCAGAGGACGGCCAGGGACCAGGGTTCGATTCCCGGCGCGGCAGGTTTCTGGACCAGGGTCAGCGAACTCGATAATTCTCTCGCCTCGGTGCCCACTCTGATCAGCGATCACACTCGGCAACTCTGGGCATTAGCTTGCCTCATCTTCACTAACGGCCCCACCAGACCGCTGGGGATGCCTGGTCTCACCCTGGAGATACCCATTAAGGGACCATCTCTCAGGGAAGCCAGGAAGGGTTTCGCAGCGGTCGAAGCGCCTTGGGACCCTCCGGGTATGCAGTGCGCTATATAAATGCCTATACATACATACACATACATAACATTATATGTATTCGTTAGGAATTTTTTTCTTTTAATTATATGTATTGTTTACTTTAATTTACATGATTTTCTTTACATTTTAAAGAAAGCTATTTTTAACTAAGATATTTTAGACATCAATATTTTTTCTCTCGATATTTTTGTACTTACCATGATGTAGATAGCATGTTGATATTACTGACTTCAATATTTTTGTCACAATATTTTTGTACCTCGATATTGTGGTACTCAATATTTTGTCAGTGATTCGTGTGTGGCCAGGTGACTTTCCATGGCCGCCATGGAAAGGCTGGTGGGGATTGGGTTTGGGGGCCCATTAAGGGCCCCCTTGTTGCGGGGGGTGTCGCTACACTAGAGGGTCCCCATGGTACCCTCCTATATTTCCATGCATAAGATGGCAGGCACTGAGTGGTGCCTGCCACGTTGTGCATGGAAATGCACAACATGCGTTTTTCAACACCACGGGGCTGCTGCAGCCAGCAGCACCATCCGCAATGTTAAAACGCTGTATGCGGGCGCCACAGTGGCGATCGAATCCTGATTTGGAGTGCGGTACCGCTGCCTTACAAGCAAGTGGTCCTGTTACCGCTAGGATGGCGGGCGGAGTCCACCCGCCATCCTAATGACCCCCTAAGTTTCATTATGATAAGACACACAAGTTGAGGAATATCAATGTAAAGGTTGGAGGTTTTGTTAGAATACGCATTCCCAAATTGGTAAAGAAAGGTGAAAGCAGATTTGGTAAACCTATTAAAGTGGTGAAAGCCTACAAAAATAGTATAAGCACACATCCTCTCACTCTTCCAATCATCATTTCTTCCTTCTTTTCATAATTTCTTTTCTTTCACTCTTTTTTTCTTATGCTTTTTTAATTCACCCATCTGTCTTCCTTACCCTTTTTACTTGTTTGTTGATACTTTTGTTTTCTCTGCCTGTTATTTCTCTCTGTCTCTCTTTTCCCTATTTTCATTACATCATTTTTCTCTGTCCCCTTTGCTGCTCTGTGTCACTGTGTCATCTGGCAGTCCTCGGCCCATTCCCTTTATGAGGCTGAGAATAAACTACTTAACCTGTATGGGAGCCTGAGGATTAGCCAAGTATGGTTTTAAAATGAAACACTCAATTTTCCGACTTTGTACTTGGGTAATCCTTATGACTCCGAAAGGTCAATGGATGTTTGCCACCATTTGTGAATTGGAGCTAGAACAATATTATAAATTATGCATATTATCGACAGTTAGAAATTTACATTTTTGGTCAATGATGAGAAGTTGATGAAGATTTCAACACCTTTATATATCTTAAAATATATTTTTTGTCATCTTTGTTCAGATTAGACACTTTTCAGAAATATTGATAAAAGATTGATTAGTGGCAGCATAAATCAATACACAGTGTTCCATAAAGGACAATGTCACTAAACTAACTAAGGGACCTAACCTATTCTAAGGAGTACCCATGAAGTGTCCTTTTCGGAAAAGAGCAAGAGTGAGAATAAAAGAAGAACTTCCCCCAAAGAGTGATTCTGGAAACTCACCCAAGTTCCCTACAGCAATCGGTGCTTAATTTGTGCTGGTGCTTTCAAGTGCTTAGCACCGGCACTTATTTCTTAGCCCGGGACTACACTTCATATTGCCTCTCTTAAGTTTTCTTGGGTCTTCCCGTTGAACGGGGCAAAATATTTAAAATTGGATGTTGTATGGGCGCATCCCCCATGCCTTATTATGAGGTACATTCCACCACTCTGGGAGGGACTGCCTGAGGGGAAACAGCTGAGCAGTGCCTGCCAATTCTCCTGCCTAAAGCTGATGATAGAAAATACATTGTGCTCCCCGGCTGTAATCACCTGCTTGAAAAGCTGCGCAGCCCCCATAGCAGGTCAGCCTTCTCAAAAAAGCACCTCCTAACCCCACTCTCTAACTCCCGCCCGCCTCTTTGCTTCTGCTTCCTGCCCTTAGAGTGATCCTGATAGCGGAAAAAAGCAGGCATTTGATTTTCCTTTCTTAGAGAGAGCATTTGAAAATAAATAAAACAGTGGCTCCCGGCATGCTCCTTCAGTCGGATCACTGACACAACATCGACAGTCAAAATATCGAGAGGACAAAATATTGAGGTAAAAAAACTTCCTATCTTCAAACAGGTAAGTACAGAAATATCGACTCCAAAATATCGAGTGTAAAAAATATAGACTGTCAACATATCGAATTTTTTAAATGTCTTAAAAGTAAATTAAAAGTAATATAATAATAAATTAAATTAATTTAAACATATTTAAAATACTTAAATAAACGTAAAATTGAAAAATAATTAATGTAACTAAAAAATATATATATTTCACAAGTTAGGTTCCCTATTTGTGTAAAATTGTCAGTTTGCATATTTAATTACAGTTGCGTATTGCCTCATGGAGTATTAGATACTATGTAGATTGATTACATTGTCTTCGCATCTCATTGCACTTTATCCATCTAATTTTGCACATCTGCGCTTATTTCCTATGAATTTAGTGTTGTTTATGTGACTTGTCTATTCTACTTGTAAATATATGGGATATAGTGTTTTTTATATATATACCAGTTTTTAACACTTTTTGATACTGCATTTTTGATACCAGTTTTTACCATTTATGCTTTGATTGCCATGAATGATTGTATTTATTGACTATTTATATTCAGGAATCTGAATTTCTGTGTTCATTTATATACGGCATGTCTGGTCCTGGTAATGATGCAGCTTATATTGCACTGTGACACTCTTTTCGTCACAATCACTTTTTTGCACTTTATCCACTCATGCACTTTATAATGTCCTTTGCTGCTATTTAATTCTGCTATTTTGCACATTACAGCCAATGGTTTACATATTCCCTATTTTCAGATTTTACCAACTGAAACAAGTTAAACAATATATATACCGTCGGTATATATTTGTGATGGTGTTGTAAGATATTGGTCATGAAGATCTTTATGACTTTATGTTATTAGAAATAGTGGCACTTTATGAGTAATCATGGATTTAACCAGTCATTTTCTATTACTATGTACACCCAAACACCACCACCTTGTGAATTCTGGATTTAACCTGTGACTGTCATTTAAAATGTGCTGTCTACACACAATTGCTGCAGCAAAAGTCTGTCTTCACTGTTGTTACCCACGTGACACGGGAGGATGCCACCAGGGGGTGGTAACATAGCATTAGCCTTGCATTTAAAAAAGGCTTGTGATTGTTTTATTTTTTCACTGCAGCGTGAACAAGGGCACTTGTGCTCGAAACGCGTCGCTGACCTGGCTTTGTGAATGAAATAAACAAGAACTCTTGCTGACTTGGTGGTCTGTATTTCCTTTTGTGGATGACGTGGAGGCTTTGACCACGTACGCAGATCCCGAAGAGGGGAAACTCGTGCTCTCATATATATATATATATATATATGTATATATGTATATATACATATTATTTACAAAACATATACAATATTTTTACTGTAGGATAGTGAAAGGGTTAAATTTACTGTAAGGACTCCAGTGAGTGCAACAGTAGGGAAAGCATTGGAGCGTTGGGGTAAAAATTACTATTCCCACTCCAGTGAGTGCAACAGTAGGGAAAGCGTTGGATAGCGTAGGGGTAAAAATTACTATTCCCACTCCAGTGAGTGCAACAGTAGGGAAATCGATGGTTAGCGTAGGGGTTTAAATTACTTTTCCAACTCCAGTGAGTGTAACAGTTGGGTAAGCGTTGGATAGCTTAGGGGTAAAAATTATTATTCCAACTCCAGAGAGTGGAACAGTAGGGAAAGCGTTGGATAGCGTAGGGGTAAAAATTACTATTCCCACTCTAGTGAGTGCAACAGCAGGGAAAGCGTTGGAAAGCGTATGGGTAAAATTACTATTCCAACTACAGTGAGTGCAATAGTAGGGAAAGTAAATACTTCATATGTAAATATAAATACCATAAATATTAATACCAATTACAAATTAATTAAAATATTTTACAATTTTATAAAACATATTAATTAATCAATTAAAATTACAAATAAAAAGGAACTAATATTAAAAATTACCTACTAATACTAATTGTTTACCAATTACCCATAAATTAATTTACAATATAAAAATAAATAAAAATTAGACACAAAAAAATATTTAAAAAATGTAATTACTTACGATTAAATTACTTCCCAAGCTATTCCCCTATAAACACACAACCCACTACAGAAAATAATGTAATAAAAGTAATTTTTTTATCAATTACAATAAATTACTAATTATATTTTAATTAATTACCAATTCATAATTAATGAACAATTAATTCTAAATAAATACCAATAATTTAATTAACATATGTAATTAATTACAATTAAATTACTTCCCACCCTATTCCCCTATAAACCCACAACCCGCTACAGAAAATAAATTACTAAAATTAACATATTTTTCAATTAATCAATTAAAATTATTTACCAATTATATTTTAATAATTACCAATTAATAATTAATTAACAATTAATTCTAAATAAATACCAATAAATAAATTAACATATTTAATTAATTATAATTAAATTACTTCCCACCCTTTTCCCCTATAAACCCACAACCCGCTACAGAAAATAAATTACTAAAATTAACATATTTATCAATTAATCAATTAACATTAATTACCAATTATATTTTAATTAATTACCAATTTATAATTCATTAACAATTAATTCTAAATAAATACCAATAAATAAAATAACATATTTAATTAATTATAATTAGATTACTTCTCACACTATTCCCCTATAAACCCACAACCCGCTACA
This sequence comes from Lissotriton vulgaris, assembly GCF_964263255.1. Classification (NCBI taxonomy): domain Eukaryota; kingdom Metazoa; phylum Chordata; class Amphibia; order Caudata; family Salamandridae; genus Lissotriton; species Lissotriton vulgaris. The sequence continues at coordinate 747,826,306 of NC_141685.1, read as the reverse complement.
GAAAATAAATTACTAAAATAAACATATTTATCAATTCATCAATTAAAATTAATTACCAATTATATTTTAATTAATTACCAATTAATAATGAATGAACAATTAATTCTAAATAAATAACAATAAATAAAATAACATATTTAATTAATTATAATTAAATTACTTCCCACCCTATTTCCCTATAAACCCACAACCCGCTACAGAATTATATTACACAAAAATAAAAAATTAATATTAACTTACCTTAAATTCGATATTTTTGTTGTCTATATTATGTCTAGTTGATATTATGTCCATTCTATATTTTTGATTCAATATTATGTCCATTCTATTCAAAATTAAAATTTTCTAGTCGATATTTTGGTAGTCTATATTGTGTCTAGTCGATATTTTGTCTATTCTATATTTTAAACTCGATATTATGTCTAGTCGATAATAAAAACTCGATATTTAGTCTCTATACCCCTTCAGTCCTGAACCCTGTCTGCCACGGTGCCACCGGACTGCCAGTACAAGCCCCGGGAGCAACCACTGTAAGAAGAGGGGCTAGGGCAAGCGCAAGAAGAAGCTAAGCAGCTTCTATATCATGTTTCATGTTTCAAAACTCGGCTGCGGCCGTGGCTCCTTCCATGGCACAGGGCTGAGGGCTCTTGTAATCCGAGGATAGTGGGTTTGAGGATGAGCAGTTGGCTGCTTCTCTGGGTGGCTGAGGGGCTCCTGGGCTCTGTGTGTCACTGCCTCCATCACTGAGAGCAGCATGGCCCCCACGCAGCACTCCACATTGCTGCCTTCCGATGTTACTGCTTCCGCCGCTCGTCCTGGCACTGGTGGGCCTCCAAGCTGAACATTCCAAGGTACTGATTCCCTAATCTGCGGCCTGTGGCACGAGAATCAGCTTCACCTTGGAGGCCATTGCAGGCTACTATTGACAGTGAGTGCTGAGGTTTCAGGGCAGGGAGGGCATACGACGAGGTGACAGAAAGCAGAGCATGCTTGCACCATGAAGCAGGGGCGACATGTTTGTCAAACTGATTCTACATTTTCTTAAATTACCTGTGAGATCAAGATGTTTAGCCAATTTTTAAGCAGACAGTAGCAAAATGGTGAAGTCGCCTATAAATTGTACGATATAAGCATGAGATTGTAGGTGATTTAATTGAGAAAAACAAGGACCCCCCTGAACCATGAATAATATGATGATGATAGGTGATGTAAACATGGTCAGCATGTTGCTAGTGGGTTGCGTCTGAGCTCTTAAAGGTTGAAACACAAATGAGCAAGAAAGGCAATTACGGAATGTGACAATAGCTGCTCATACTATGTAGGCTGTAAAAGACACTACACCCCTCGACTCAGCTGACCCATGAAGGTCTGTCCCTTACCCTGGCAGTGTACTTCATACTTTCCCGCTCCATGTCTCTTGTTGTTTGCGCTAATTTTACTTAATTATTGTGCCAAGCAAGCACTGGACCACAGCACCGCGTTTTTTATCTTCAGTTGTTTAAATTATGGTGCCAGCCAGGCATGCTGGACAGATGCTGAACACGTTCATAGAGTAGACAGCCATGGAGTAGTGCGGGTTAAAAGCAACAGATCTGTTTGGTTTGAGACAAACACAGAATATCTTGGGTAGCTTAGAAAAATGTCAGAATGTATGCAAGATCTGTGGGGTGTTAGAATTGTTTGGTAACTCCTGGGCGATACTTATTGCAGAGCATATCTGGCTCCCTAGTTGAATTTTCCTCTCCTTCTCCACACCACCCTACAAGGCTGGTTGTGTATATGTGTTATTTACTTAATTGTTTAACACTTTAAAAAAAATAAACCTTAAGAGATAACAGAGCACTTTCCTTTGTTCCACTTTCTGCCGGCCTTTGACACTGCTAGTGCTAGCTGACTTTAAAACAGGTATTCTTAAAATATTGTGTGTTCCGTCTAAATTTAAGAGTCTGCCTTGAGAAACCACTTCAACTTTTCAGACAAGATCAGGTGGTACAGACTCTTTCTGAAGATTATTCATGTCAGCAGACACTTTTAAAAGCTTTACATCTGCAGAAGCTCATGCAGCAAAAATGTCTTTAATGACCCTGAAAAGTTGGCTCTGCTTTATTGCATGGATCGGCCTGCCTTAGGATTGCAATGCGTGACTGGCCTAAAATTTGCCCACTAAAACAGCAATAAATGTTATGATAGGAAACATAAAAAATTATAACATGAAACTAGGCAAGCTGTAAGGAATGTTTTGTTTGTGACATGGTATTTGCACAAGTGCATCTTTAATTAACTGTCAGGACGACAGCAAGGGCTAGTGCTCGTCTATGGCTAATAGTGGCTGAGAGGCATTTTTCACCCGTTTCTGTTTTAGTTGTGCAGTTCTGATACACTGTATGGTATTTGTGGATTCAGGTGTGCCATTGTTATGGGCTAACAACACTGTCCGGTGTGGTATTTGCAGAATAGTCCGGCCCGGGGATTTCAGTAGGTTCTTATATGATGGAGAGAGACGAATTCACCTGAGAAGGGTTAGGGGACATCCATTCAGAAGCTGGGAAGAGCTTGAGACCAAAAAGGAGAATGCTTTGTAATGTACACGGTGGTAGTGCTGTGGACAGAAAGGCACATTGCTCATTTCATGACAAGGGTAGAGGATGTTGAAATAATGGTCAAAGCTGCCCACTTTGGAACGGAGGAACCAGGTCCAGCTTCGACCATCACTCACCCGACCGTGCCTATCAAACAAATGAATGAGGCCCAGTGTAACGTAACTGGTGATCATGTAAAGTGCTATAATAATCTGAAAAAAAAGGGTGAAGACGCGATGGAGAGTAAAGGTGCAGTGAGTAGCCTGGGCCTCCCCGACACTAATCGAGAGAAGAAAATTACCTCCCAAGTAGTCAACAGTTCCGGTTGAGGATGTGGTTGGAGCAACTAGAGTAAGTGGGTTGAGCCACACATGGAAGTGGGTGGAGCCAAGGGAAGTGGGTGTGGCCTCCTAGAAAAAAATGAGCATCTGCACTTCATATTTTACAAATTAAGCACTGCTACAGCTACTGTAGCTACTGTCAATATTAGAATGATCTGTGCAGTAGCACTGATAAGGAAACAGTTTTTAGATAATAGGAAATGAGATACCTTTAGCAGTAGCTGTTGGTAATAAAGCAAAAGATCAACTCTTCAGGAAAAGAGTTGCAAGGCAGAGGCATAGTTCTGGGCCTCTCAGTCTCACATTGGGAACGCTTCAATTCTCCTTCTATCTTCCCTTCTTCCCCCTCTAACTAGGAAAACTCATAATAATAAATCACACAATAATGCAATGAAATTCTCGTAGGTGTTAGCTTTTCCAGCCAATGGATACTGCTCATCCGATGGTGTCATCAACTTCTGATGTCTCTTCTCCCGATTCCCAAGGTAAACATTCATGTTGCTATAGAGCTAAACATTGTTTTACAGTGTTGTTACATGGAGGAAAGTTCTCATGAGAACCTTCTCAGCTAAGCTAAAAGATGCACTATGAGTTTCATTTCTAAGATAAAGGCTTGTCAGAGAAGCAGAGGCAAACTAGCAATAATATTCTGATGAAGCATACATAAAATGTCTATATCAGTCTTTATTATAACAAACACAGCAAGTCTCATTGTGTTAAGCTAAATGATCTAGCATGGGAAGCTGGAACTGAATGGAGCACCCGTTTAAAATTAGTACATTCTTAAGCAAGCTGCAGGTGCTAGGTAAAAGATCCGAATAAACGTTTAATAAGATGTGAACAAGAGTCGAGAGAAAAAGGCTTTGAGGCCTAAGTAAAAGTGCACATGACAAGTCGGCAATGCAGCAAGCGCAAGGTAAGTGTTTTTAATTTTTAATTTTTTTCCCTATTCTATCGTCTGTCGACTCCCCCGTCCCACCCCACCACTCTTACCTGCACCACCCGCGACTGATGCTACTAGTGGGCCTGCAGCACTGATCATGTCACCCACTTAAGTATCCTTTTGAAATATGTCTCAGGTGTGACATTGCAGCCTGTGTGTGCAGTTTAAACTGCTATTTCAACCTATCAAAACAAACCTTTTGTCAGGCCTAAACCTTCATTTTTAATACATATAGGTCACCCCAATGATAGGCCCTAAACAGCCCATCGGACAGGTTGCACTGTATTTAAAAAGTTGGAAATGTACTTTTAAGTTTGACATGTCCTGGTAGTAAACAACTACTGCAAGGCCTAGCTCTCCTATAGTATAACATTATGTTACCTCATTACATTTAATAGTAAGTGATAGTTGTTGTGCAAGAACAGGTAGGAATGTCATGTTTGGTGTCTGAAGAACTGTAATTTAAAATCCTCTTTGATGGTGAAGTCACATTTTAAGTCACAATTCACATTTAGAAAATTGGTATATTTTTGTCCTAACCATTTGTTGCCTGCTGCCTTTTCCTGGGTCACATAACTAGGTGTAGTTGGCAGCTGACCTTTGTGTATTCCTCCCTGACAGAATCACAATAGAGGGGGACTGGGTGTTAGCTTGATTGAAAGGGTGGACCCGGCATCTACCACACTTGCACTTCAAAGGCACTGGTCCAGCTCACAGACAAAGGACCTCACACTAACCCATTGTGCCCCAAGACAGAAGGGCATGGGCAGGGATACAGGAAATTCCAGACACTTTTGTAGGGGGAAACTTCAGAAATCTCTTCCAATTTAATAAAGTGGGCATCAAGTATAACATGGAGACCCTCAGACCCACTCTTTAGACCATTCTTGGACCTGTGAATAATACAAAGAAGGGTGCCCTGCTTCTTGAGACCTGCCCTGCTTGCTGAGAAGGAAGACTAGACTTGCTTCCTTCATCCCAGGCTAAGTAAATTCAAAGGTCTGCTGATTGACATCCTGGCTGAGCTACAGGAACACAACATGCTCCAGAGCCTTCCATGTAACTGGTCATCTGACCTTCTTCTTCACTAGAATCTCCTAGACCTTCAACTGAACCTGTCTGCACTCTGCTGGCCTCTGCTGGAATGAGTTCCGGATCCCCAAGTGGTACCTCCTTAGCTCATGGGCCTTTGGCTGCCCTTAGAGAGAGCTCATCCTGCCCTAACTGAAGGTTTAACAACATCCAGTGGTGAGCAACGTGAAGCCCTGCAAAGCCTTGCTGCAGACCTGCAAGCATCATTGGAATTGAAGCTGAGCAACACCAAGCCCTGCTGCACAGCCGCCAGCTTCATTGGAACCAACGACAAGCAACGCAAAGCCCTGGAAAACTCTACACACACCTTCATCGGAACTGACGCCAGACAAAGCAAAGCTTCGCGAAGCAATGCCGTGGAGACCAAGCACCTAGGACTTACGGTGCAACCCCTCAGGTCCATCTTGGCCCTGTTCCTGGCCTGCGCTCCACCACGGTTTTCCTGAATTTGTGAATTTGTCTCTGTCCAGAGTGACTGGATGCCATGTGTGGCAGCTGGTTGGCTTTACAGATGGCCACAAAATATTACTTTATGTGAAAGAAAAAAAACTAAAAATTAATTGAAAAAATCAATGGTTAAAGTGACGTTATAGTTCGGAATTGTAATTAAATCTTAATTTTCATTAAAAAACATAAAAGATAAAACCAAAAAGATAAAAATTCACTAAAACAACCAAAGGTTAAAGTGACGTTATAGTTTAGTGAAAATTTCAGTGCCAATGTAACATTTTGAACTAAATATAACACAGTAATTCACCAGTAATAGTTAACAGAACTCACTATAACTTGCGCCTGCGGCACACACTGCTTATGACCTCACATTTTACATCACTCATGACATGTTCTATGACATCATTTTTGACATCACTGATGATCTTCAAAAGTCCTTGTGTTTTACCCCCAGACCAATGCAATATATTTTTTTATTGCTCTTTATTGACATTTACATTTCTCAATATGCATTATATTGAGGAGTCATGTAGACAGGATGTTGGACAATTTTGGCTGATTTAACTTATTTAATGGTGAGCCGCCACCAGCTATGTTCTAACCTGAATGTTGACACAAATTGTACATTAGTACATTTAAAAGTCAATATAATGTGTCAAAACAATCTGTCCAAAAACAACCCACACACTCAGTTCCCACCCTCCCGAAACAAAATACAGTCAACCCATTTAGCGTCGGCTGATACAGGCAAAGAGATATTTTTGCATTTACAATGTTAATTTTTTCTCTTCAGCAGTCTGAAACCTTGTGAAGTTGTACCTTACCACATGAAGCTTCAGATGCCTGTGCACAATTATAATGAGAAAATAATGGACACTTTACAGGCAGATTCTATTAACTTTGGAATAAGCATACGTTTTGAGCAGCCTTGCACAGTAGCCTCTTTAGTAGGTTAGCAGTACATAGCCAGCTGCCCCCTTTAAAATAGGTCATAAGGACTGGCTTCCTTGTTCTTTTCCCCAGTTGTACAGTGCATTCAGTACACTTACGCCCTGGTAACAAGAGCACTGGAAAATGTCGGCCTCCACCTACACCCTTATGAGCTGAGGTGTTGGAATTATGAGTTGGGTGGAGTATACATCATTTGTTAATTACCAGGTGCACTAAGTGTGCGCCCTTGGAACTTTACCAAGATACATGTTCGCAGTTCAAACCTGCCACTATATACTGACGGAAACTGCCTGGTTAATACCACAACCTGCAGATTTCGATGCAGAAAGCGCCAAAATCCATATGTTATGCCCTATTTTAAAGGGCTATACTTGTAATAGGCTATAATTATCAAATTCTACACAATCCAGTCCAGTGGTGTTGTAGTCTACTGGTGCAATGATCCATACTCTTTGCATCACCAATATTAGGATCCTTAGGGGCCCATTAGGATGACGGGTGGACTTTGTCCGCCCGCCATCCTATCGTAGCAAGTGACCGCCCGCCATAAGGGCGGGGGTCCTGTGTTTGCAATTAGGATGCGCCCACCACAGTGGCGGGCGCATCCAGCATTCCTTACATTGTGGCGGGCGGTGCACTCAGCACCGATGCCACAATGCCTGGTAGGCATGCTGTGCACTTCCATGCACAACATGGCAGGCATCACGTGGTGCCTGTCATGTTGTGCATTGAACTGCTGGGGGGTACCATAGGTACCCCCATGTGAACCCTCACCCCCGGAGTCCTTGGGGGCCCGCACCGGGCCCCCAAAGCAGACTCCGCATGCCTTTCCATGGCGGCAATGCCGCCACGGAAAGGCATTGTAAAATGCCCATTCTAATATGGCTGGCGGTGTCTGAAAGACACCGCCACCATATAGAACCCTTTTCTGCCCAGTCGACATGTTGACTGGGCGGAAAAGCGGCGGACGGTCTTTCTGTCCGCCGCAGACCCCCAGCCATGAAAATATGGCGGGCGGTCATTCTGGCACGGATGGCGGGCGAATCACCCCCGCCAGGCCAGCGGTGGCTACCACCGGCCCGGCGGGGGCGATCCGCCCGCCATCCTAATGGGGCCCTTAGTGTTACCTTGACAGGTAATGACTACCAACTGTCAGAAAATTACAATCAATCTGAAAGAACCCTACACTTAGTACAGATTAAAGAAATGTTACTGTAATGTTAGAAGTGTTATAGCAGGCTGCCTATGGCTGGGTTTTGCTGGCGAACCCTGGCAAACATGGAAAAGTCCCTTCTGCTCAGGTAGGTGAGGGCTTCCAACTTTGTCCGACTTGCCTAGGCAAAGCTTCCTCACCCACGACACACAAGTGGGCTGGTCAGAAGATCCCGCACAAGAAGGGCAGGACTTCCTGCAACCACAAAACTGCAATAATCGTGTGAAAGAGTAACTTTCTGACTCCTTAGGAAAAACTAGGAAGAACTTTCCTGGCACATTTGGAAGAGCTGCAAACCAGGACCAACCTGGAACTCTCTGTTGCCCAGAAGGTCCACCACAATGCAGTAGAAGAAATGATGGCAGAACAGAGAAGCCCATCCCTGGGTGTCCACAACGACGTAGAAACAGTCCGGCCTAAATGCCTCCCACAGAAAAGAGGACTCAAGACGGCAGATTGTTTTGGACCATGCATCTGACAGAGTTGAGAAACATGACAGAGACAAAGAAGGCGAGAAAGAGGGAAGAAATTGGTGATTCCTTGAAAAAGGCTAGCCCACCTAAGACTGCCACCCGAGGACAAAACATGGGTGAAGCAACTAGAGAGCACTAGAAAGGCAGAGAGCCAGATACAGAAAAGCCAGGCTGGAAAGAGAAATTAGTTTCCACATTTCTAAACCCAGAAAGGGAGAGGAGGTGAAGAAAAATAGAACTTGCCGTGAACAATTGTTACATCAGGAAAAGAGAACAAGGAAAGTCTTTAAAAGAAAATAAGAATTGCGAGTGGGATTCTGTATTGTTGTTTGAATTGTATTCTGAAGAGACAACCCGTAAAAAAGGATGAATTTTGTATCGATCTTATAAATGTTGTGTGGAAAATGCAATAAAAAGAACTATGACAAATAAAAGGATGAATTGTTATCAAAACTCGCCAAGAGATAGGGAGCAAAATATCGAAAGTTTACATCAAAAACACAAACAGTTAAAAGACATTTACCATAAAAGTAAATACAAAAAAAGCAGAGAGTTAACTTTGAAGTAAAATGAGAGATTAAAATGTGAATTACACAAATGGGCCAAAGGATATACCTTGATATATTTACAAATAAAGGAATTTGGATGATATTTCAAAGTATCAAACAATGCCTTTTTTGGTAATATCTGTTTCTTTCTCCAGTGCTGGGGAAATCTGATGTGGACGATGTGAAGTAGTCCGGGAAAACAAAAGGGATTTCGCAATGGGAGGACCTAGAAAAGAGCAAGTGGGAAGCCCAATTATAGACAACAATGGTGATATCTGAATCAATTTAGCACTATAGCCCGGACGGCAATAGAAAGAAACCCGCCCTTTTAAAAAAAAATCACAAATAGTCTTGGTCGATTCTTCTGCCTACTTCCAGAAAGGTGCATTCAGAAGGGTGCTTTCTGGGATGGGGCTGGGGTGTTGAGGGAGACTAGAGTTGTCTGGATTATAGGGTGGTGGGAGGGATACACATAGATGGATTTTGCTGTTGAAGAAGAGGGTAAAGTAATTGTTCAGTACTTTGTGCGGGTTGTGGGACAGGGGACAAGATGGAATCCCATTGGTTGCAGATTTTCTATTAGTAAATCCTAAAGAATATCTGGGCATAGAGGCTGTCTCCCAAACCTCCTTGATGCACCCACAAACATAAAGTCTGCTCTGAAAATGTCTGTGCTTTTAGAGGAGCCACCATGCTGGTGGCCACACAGCAGGACCAGAGATTCCCCAGCTGCCTAGTGGGAAAAATTTACATTTGGCAGGTGCGTTACATTAGAGGAGCAAAGGCTTTGGCTACAACTGACTTGTGGCCTGGTGAACTTCCCACCATGCTCTAAATATCCGCATTGGGCTATTTCATATTGCTAAAGACCCATAATAATTGGTATTTTAAACATTTGGTTTAGGGTATATATTTTCTTTTTGTAAGTCATTTTAGTTCTAACTCGCTGAATATAGTCTAAACCAGTGGCCCCGGGGGCTGCATGCGGCCCTCCTGATATTCACATGCAGCTCCCAGATGAACCATCACACTCGGCTCCATTTTACTTGAAAGAGAATGAACATTCAGCAATATGTTAAATAAACGAGCAAGTGTTTATTTAGAAGTTAACTTATGTAAAAGAAAAGAACCAAATAAGGAATTACTTTTTTAAGACATCTTGCAACAATCGTTTAAAAATAATACCATTCTAATCATAAAGCAAAAAAGTGTGTTTCATTAACATGCTGATGTGTTAATGTACATCAGATTAGATTAGTGCATTGAGAAGTATTTTTTAAAAGTGATAGTTTTCAAAAATGAACAAAGAAACATTCACTACTACTCTCACCAGAAGGCCCATAGGAATGAATGGGAAGTCATTCTCAATTTGCGATTCGCAATTTGAGAATCGCAAATTGAGAATAATTTCATGGGTGCAAGGGTGTCATAAGAACACCCTGATGCACCCCTGAAATGAACATGTGTGCGCATATGGCGCATGTACATGCCCTAAGGACATGTATGTCCGCCACATGGCACCTTCACAAATGCAAAAAAGTGCGTTTGTGAAAGAAATCGTAAATTACCATCAACTTGAAGTTGGTGGTAATTTACGATTTCTTAAGGAGAAATCGCAAAACTTGAGTGTTTGTTGCATAGCATTTAAGGAATCGCACTTTGAGATTCCTTAAATGCTTACACAAAATTAAGGAATCACAAATTTTGTGAATCCTTAATTTAGCAATGCGATTTTCCTAATACATCCCATTTTACAAATTTTTAGTCGCAAACGCTGCTTTTTTTTTATTCGCAGCATTTGCGACTAAAATGTCCGTTCATACATATGCCCCTAAGAGGCAAGTCAGTTGCACATTGAACATGTAACATTAATGCACACATTGCATAATTTTTTTCATTTAACTTGCAATAACATTCTACGCATGATAGAATGGTTGAGAACTAATAATTAAGGGCCTGATTTTGCTCTTGGAGGATGGTTACTCTGTCACAATGGTGACGAATATCCCTTTCGCTAAAATATAAATTCTGTAGGATATCATGGGAATTATATATTGGCAGACAGGATATCTGTCACCGTTGTGACAGATTAACCCATCTGCCAAATTCTAAATCAGGCCCCAGTCACTAATGGTTTTCAGACAATATAGCACCCGTTTGGGCATTATAAGTCATGTATCAGCAATGGAGCACAATAACATGAAGAAAATGGTTATTTTCATTACATTAAATGATTATTCTAAGTCATTTATATCAACACATTTCTATAAAATGAAGATAGTTTATACGCTAAGTATGTCCATTAACATGGTTAATCACACATATTTATGGTTAAAACAATCGTATGAGTTACTGGCAGGTGCTTCAACCAAAATAGCTCCCGGTAAAATAGCGAATCGGTAAAACAGGCCGTTACCGAACACAAAACCTGAAATCCCAATGCATCAACCCCAATACCCCAAAAAATGAAGAATCGCAAACAAAAACCCGCAGTAAATTACCGAATCACAAAATAACGAATCAGTAATACCGCCACAAACAACAGCCCCCGGAAATACCGTATTGCTATTAAAAAAATACTGAAAATCCACCAAATCGCAATTTAGCATGAGCAAAATAAGGGGAATCTCAACCAGGAGGTAAAGTTGGTTGAAGGCAAAAAAAAATTAATTAATAATAATTCCTACAGGGGTATACAATCAGAAACCCTTCAATTTGCCTCTGAAAACCCTGTATGTCTTCCAAAATTACTGCCCTCTATGTGCTTGCTAGGAGGATGAGAATCAATGCTGCAGCACAGCTCAGGAGGAGGATCCAGGGGTAATCAACCTTTACTACAAATTTTTCATTGCAAATACTATTATCATGCATACTTTCACTCCGCAAAAACATTCATTTCGAATACTTTCACTCCGCATATGCATTCATTCCGCAAACATGATGCACGCAATACTATTACTCCGCAAGATGGAATAGAGGATACATAGGGAAGTGAAGGGAAAAGAACCACTCCAAACGTTAAGGATTTGAGTTTAAGATTGAAAATTTACACGGTTCAATACAGCTTTTCCTCAATAACAGACAAGTGCGTGTAATTTTTTGTGAAAATAAACACTGCCTCCAGCAACAAGAACGTTTATCCACGAATGTTTAACTTCAAAATAATCAAATTAAACATTGTCTTCGCTGCTCATTAACCCCTTCAGTGCTCATGACAAGCCCAGGCTCGTCATGCAGCACAGTGCTTGTGTGCTCATGACGAGCCTGGGCTCGTCATGAGCCGTGGAACGCTCACACGCGGGGCTAATTCCCCCGCTGTGCTGAGCGTTCCATTGCGCGGGCGGGTTCATGACGAGCCTAGGCTCGTCATGAGCACACGAGCACCGTGCTGCATGACGAGCCTGGGCTCGTCATGAGCACAGCGGCGCCGTGCGCGGCCCCCCTCCCCCTGCACAGCGGGGAAATTTGCCCTGCAGGGAAAGGGGTTAAAAATAAACACAGCTTCTGACAAACATTATTTACTGCACGTTAATAACGACAAGCCAAGCTAGTATCGGATGTAAAATAAATGATTTAAAATAAAGTACTGGCCAGTCAAAAAAATAATATATCGGGGACAGCGACAAACAAATCCAAACTAAGGGAAGCCAGGAGCATCTATAGAAAGGCCGTGAGGGTCGCAAAGGCCGAGTACAAAGAAAACATTTGGAACAAACTCCTAATTGCGGGAAAACATCCTAATAGTCGTGATTTCTGGGGAATCATAAATGATCTAAATCAAAGAACTAATCTCCATCAGGAAGCAGGAGTCGGAGCGGACATTTGGGTCCGTCATGTGCAATCTTTATACAAAGAAACAGAGCAAGTCCCTGAGAAAAGTTTACGGGCCATACAGGAAGTCGAGGATAAACAAAATGGAACTAATTATAAGGAAAGACCGGAGTCCAAGGAAGTCTCAAAGGGGGAAATTGAGCTGGCCGATTTAATCAACAAAAAAGAATTAAAATCGATTATATCAAAATTGAAGTCAGAAGGAGCTGCAGGCCCGAACGGGCTGCCAAATGCTATTTTTAAGCAGGATCCAGATATGTGGCTAGAGACTTTAACTCATTTATTTAACCACATATACAAACAAGCAGACGTTCCCACATCTTGGAAAGGAAATATTATTCACCCGATATTCAAGCATGGAGATCATCGTAATCCAACAAATTATAGACTGATATCTTTAATTGACGTGGAGGCTAAGCTCTACGCCTCCTGCTTACTACTTGAGCTACAGGCCTGGGTAGGAGTAACCAAGAAAATTCCCAAATACCAAACTGGCTTCAGGCAAGGAATGGGGACAATAACAAACTTAACTTGCCTGTCACTCCTAATGGACAACGCAGTAGCCAAGGGAACCCGGCTGTATGCCTGCTTTATTGACATCAAGTCTGCTTTTGACAGGGTGAACAGAGAGCGCTTGTGGGATAAATTAAAATGCTGGGGCCTCCCAAATCAACTCTTGCAAGCGATAATAGCCTTATACCGGAACACCTGGGCAAGAGTGAAACTGGGCAATGGGGGCAGTACAACCATGAGCATTCCTACGCATCAAGGTTTAAAACAAGGATGTGTACTAGCCCCCACCCTGTTTAACCTTTTTCTCTCTGACCTCTCAAGTGTGTTGGAATCGGCTGAAAATCACCCCCCATTATTGGCTAACAATCCAATATATTTTTTGCAATATGCAGATTATATAGTTCTGTTGAGTAAAACACCTATCGGTCTACAACGAGCCATTAATAAATTGTCATCTTACTTGGATCGGGAACGGCTGGAATTAAATAAAGACAAAACAAAAGTGGTACGCCTAGTAGATCCGCAAAAACTTAAGTACAAATGGACGGCGAAGGGGGACATAGTGGAAGAACAAAATTCATAAAAATACCTGGGAATAATAATATCAAAAGGTGGAAATCACAAGGAGCACAAAGCAGCAATTCAAGCAAAAGCCCAATCTTTGATCTTTGCCTACCGATCTTTAAAAGGAAATATGGACTGCCCAAACCACAAGCACCTATTAAAAGTCATGACAGCTCAAATTTTGCCCAGCTTATCCTATGGTCTAGTTACTTGGTGTGGTAAGGAGGCCGATTTTCTGAACGACCTACAGATTAAAATCTATAAAGCGGTTTTCAATCTCCCAAAATCCGCCTCGGTTTCTCAAGTCAGGCTGGAATTTGGACTGCAAAATCAGTATTTCCGGAGCATGAGCGGCTTCGTAAAAATCTGTAACAAACTTCGATCTGCAGACCCAGATACAATGGACTGGATGAGCTGGGAAGAAATCAAACAACGGGCGGAGACCGATTCTGGAAATACATGGGGGAAGTACCTGAAACTGTGCGTAGAAAAGCTGAACCTGGAACCAGCCTGGAAAGCTGGGACAGACAAATCAACCCTAAGCAGACTAGCCAACGGGGCAGCGAAAAAGATATCCTTTTTGGAGGATAAATATTCCCTCGCAAATCGTCGTCATGGCTGGACCATTATTAACTCTTTCACAATACTAAAACCTCATGCATATCTTACATCCCACTTCAACGGCCATTTAAAAAAAGCTTTCACAAACTATAGGATGGGCATGCATGTCTCAAAAGACTTATTACCCTCTTGGAAACATTCCTATCAGTCGGAGCAATGTCGACTCTGTGGGTATAAATATGAAACTTTAGCCCATCTTTTTTGTGTATGTCCGGCACTGATAGGACAGAGACGACAACATTTGAAATCCATTTTTAAAGAGATGAACATTCGCTCATGCAGACAGGCAGTTACAAGCTGGTTGGGAGGTTCCTCCTCAATTTTGATTTGCCGGGGAGTTAAATTTATGGCGGAGGCTAGTAAACGCTTAAGAGAATGTGAGCAGGGGGAACACCGTGACGAAAGCCTATCAGGGAAACCCTAACTCCAGGGTCTCATACTGGGAAAAGAAAAAGAGACCCGGAGATGGACTGATTAATGTCAGAGGAAGCACCTCCTATTGCTTTCTAATTCGCATCACTTTTAAGGTTATTTTAATCTTGAGAAGTAGCAATTTAAGAAATGTTAGCAATCTGCTCTGTTATTTTATCATGTGAATTTGTAATAATTTTAAATAATTATGCAATAAATCTTTGACTTTGACTTTGATTTAAAATAAACATGGTTCCCTACTACGCTTTTAAACAAAACAGGCAAGTACGTGTAATTTTTTGTGTGAAAATAATCACTGACTCCAGCAACAAGAACGTTTGTCCACAAATGTTTATCTTCAAAATAGTCAAGTTAAACATTAAGGGCCAGATGTAGGTCGCCAATAACCGGTCGGTAACGGCCGATTTTTGCCGTTACCGACCGGTAATTGCTTTTTGAGATGTAGGGACATGTATTTTACAGAATCGGTAAATTTACCGAATCAGTAAATTTACCGATTCTGTAAAATACCATTCATTAATTTGACCGATTCGGTAAATTCCAGATGTAGGTAGCACTGTTTACAGTGCTACAGGCCTTCACAATTCGGTATTTTACCACCCAATCCAATTGGGTGGTAAAATACCGAATTCAGGTGTACATGCACACCAGTGCATGTACACCTGTGCCATGTGACACACAGACATGCCCTTAGGGCATGTATGTGTGCCACATGTCACACAAGCCTGTACTTGGGGTGCTAGAGGGTGTCAAAGTGACACCCCTGCACCCTTGCAGGATTCGATATTTACCGATTCGGTAAATACCGAATCGGTACTGCCCATTGATTCCTATGGGCTTCAAGGCCCATAGGAATCAATGGCCAATACCGATTTGGTATTTACCGGATCAGTAAATACCGAATCATACAGATTCGGTAATTCTGAAATAAGAATTACCTATATCTGCCCCCTTCCGATTTACCGACTCTTAAATACCGAATCGGTATGATTCGGTATTTAGGAGTCGGTAATTCAGAATTGCTGCTCATTGAAAATAAACACAGCTTCTGACAAACATTATTTACTGCGCAGTAATAATGTAAAGCAAAGCTACTATCGTATGCCAAATAAACTTGATTTACTGGGATTTGACTCTAACCTGCTTATTCAAGTGTGAAAAGAAACCGTCTTCAATTGGCACATTTTTTCAGCGTTTGTGTACTCCACTGTGTGCAGCCAAGCATGAAGGGAATTAGCTACTGTTTTCATTTAAGCCAACCAAAACACCTATAAATTAATAACAAATATTTAAAAAAGCATTTCTAAGACATTAATTTAGTTCTGAAACCAAACGTTGTACAGAAATGCGTGATAAATGTAGTTTTACATGTTAAAATAGATTTTTTAGTTGTCATTGCTTCGTTATAAAAACATGCGGAGTTATGGTATTTGCGGACTTAAAAATGTGTTGTGATTGTACGTGGAGTCATATCATGTGGAATAAAGACTTATATTCGGATCCAGGACAGGGTATTCAGGGTGCTCATCATATTGCTGGGCCAGAGTTAGGAACTAATCTATGACAAGTGCAGACTGAATCGTGCCATGATCATGCGCCTCATTGCTGACCTGTAACCACTACTGCAGCACCAATGTAGGACCAATGCCATTCCTGTCCACGTCCAGGTCCTATGCAGCCTGCACCTGCAGGCGTCTGGAAGTTTTTCAGGGGGTTGTAGCAGTTGCCGGAGGCGCGTCACAAAGCACGCTTTCACGCTTCTTCCGCGAATTCCTAGATGCCATGCTGACAATGATACGTACCCACATCAACTTCCCCACAACCCCAGAGCAGTTGAACCGCACCAAACAGGACTTCTACCAGGTGGCACAATTTCCCCGTATCATAGGATGCGTTGACTGTATGCATGTCGCCATCTGTCCCCCCTCAGCCAACGAATACATATTCAGCAACCGGAAGTCCTATCACTCCATAAACGTGCAGGTCGTGTGCAATGCCAAGCACATCATTACGGAAATTGTAGCGTAATTTCATGGAAGCACACACGACTCATACATATTCCGACATAGTGGCATCCACAGGCGTCTGCTGAACAGTGAATTTGGAGAGGGACACTTACTAGGTACATACATATGCCTAATCATTAACTCCATCCTCACATATGTAATTGTATTCTTGCTGCTAACCCTTTTGCTCCCCACCCTGCAGGTGACAGCGCATACGCCTTGCATGAATATCTCCTCACTTCCTACCTCAACCCAGCAACACCTCAGGAGCAGCGCTACAATGCAGCACATATCAGTACCAGGAATGTGTTAGAGCAAACCTTTGGCATTCTCAAGAGTCACTTCCGGATCCTACACAAGACAGGAGGTGCCTTGCAGTATGACCCGGTAACCTGCTGCCGGATAATAGCGGTGTATGCCATGCGGCACAACATTGCCACAAGAAGGGGGATACCAATAGAGGTGGATGAAGATGACAACTTTCATGCACAGCAACCCCCCCCCCCCCACAGAACACAGACAGGCACACGTGCCTTAAACAGCTGATGGTCAAAGGAGGCAGATATACATCACACAACATCACTTCAGAGACAGGTAAGAATGAGCCATCACTACATAATCTGGTGTGAAAATGTTTAATACACATGAGCACTTGTCAGGTGAATATGAAGGATACGTCTACATGACACAAACCCAAAACATAGTTAACTATACATATCCGTTGTCATCACGGTCGTATCTTGAAGTAATGTAGGTGGCCCATGGTTACATCACCATGGCCAAATAGCCGGTAGTGCAGTCTCCTGTCGCGCAACTCCCCCACATCACCACGATGTGTGTCAGTGGCTGTGGAGCTGCGCGAACTGCGCCTCCTATCGCTGGGATCCGGCACAGAGACTCTGCTGATGCTTGATGCCTCCTCACTCCCCTCCTCCACTCCCAAATTGCTGGCACTAAATGTCCCAGACTGCAGATGCTCCACTGCAGTGGTCACTTGGCTCAAGGCCTTGGCCACATCACCACAGTAATGGCCCAGGTCGACCTGCAGTGACGCATATATCCGTGAAAGTACAGCTGTGCTGTTGCAGAGCTTAGTGATGGCCCTAATGGATGCATTGGAACGGAGCAAGTTCTGGCAATGCCTCCTGCGCTCATGGGTTGCCCTGCTAGGACGTCACGGGTTAGCTCCTGTAAGCACAGTTTGATGTCTCTGTTACCCTCAGCAACGGCTTTGGTCATTTCATGCACAGCGTCTGTCATCGTGCCCATTTTGCTAGCCAATTTTGCCATGTTAATGTTAATTGCCCCCATGTGTCTCCCCTGCAGGCGCTGAATCCGCAGCATCTGTGACTCAACCACACCATAGCTGTGTGCAGGCTCTTCAGATCCTTCTGCAAGTCTTCCCAGGGGCCTGCGCCGCTGTCTGACTCGGACACGTGCTGGTGTTTGAGCTGGCAGAGTGACAATTGACTGTTGTGGTACATTTGTGGCTGCTGGCCTCTGCTCCGTCTCCATCACTTGCCCTGCTTCTTGGTGGTGTTGTCTGTGGTGGTGGTGTTGTGGAATGACATCCCTGCGGAGTCTCTCCATTGGTCCCTGCCAGTGTTTCTGATATGATGAGGCATCCGCTGTCATCAGAGTCCAGGGGTGATGCATCTGTGTGTGAAACAGTGCATTTAAAAGAAAATTCTGAATGTATATGTTAATCATTTTGCATACTTTCGACTTGGGCTGCTGGTCCCATTTCTCTTACATTGGGGCTCATACATGCACACTTGGATGACATGACTACAACTCCCATGAGGCAACACTTCTGGGAGGGTATATGCGTTAGGCACTTCTACCTGTGCACTGTGATTAGCCTGGGGGGGATGAGCATTGGTAGACAACACGCTGCGTATCAGTACAGCCATGCATCTTACCTTGTTCTCCTGGCGCAGCGCCGGAAGTGTCCAATTGGGTGACCCCCACGACTGCCTCAGGCTCAATGGTACCCTCGACGAGGACGGAAGTGTCCTATTGAGTGACCCCCACGACTGCCTCAGGCTCAATGGTACCCTCGTAAGCATGAGCGAATTTTGCGGATCTCGCGTTCGCGAATTTTGCGGATTTGCGGATTCGCAATCCGCAAAATCCGCGAATTCTCGCGAATTTGTGGATTTTTTTTTTTTTGTGTTTGCGCGGGTTTCTGCCAGTTCGCGAGGGTTTTGTACAATGTCGCAAATTGCGAACTTACCTGTCGGGTCGCAAGTTTCGCGAACTTGTTGTTTCTACGTGTCCAGCCTGTTTGGGACACTCTTCTTCATCACTGCCACTCTCTGTCACCACTGCCACTCTCTGACTACTCATGCCACCCTCTGGCCCACCCATGCCACCCTCTGTTTCATCACCACACCCTCTGGTTGTCCAGTGTACATTATTTTCGGCAAAGCACACCTTCCCTGCCTCAAGTGACCTGAATTAATTTGGGGCTGATTAATGTGTCACAGAATATTTTTTTAGCTGGCACCTGCTTCCTTAGTGCGCCCTGATTAGTGATCTTTTGCACTTGCTAAGTGCTTTCATTGTTGCAAAATTAGTTACAACACCTGCCCTGCCCCAACTGACAATAATGAATTAGGGGCTGATTAATGGATTTTAACTTCCAGCCTGGCTCCTGCTTGTCTCCCTTAGCTGTAATTCAGGACCTTTGTGGCATATGTGTAACTATTCTGAGGTTCAGAGCAGGGTCACATAATAGTTGCAACTGGCAACTGAACTCTGGAGGGGCCCCTCAGGAAGCACTACAGGAAATGGCTACTAATGATGAGCCTGAACTTTTGAACCTGGTAAGTAGTTACTTTCAGTTTTGCTAAGATCGTATTTCTGCAATTTTGCACTTATTCGCGGGGCGCGAACTCACGCGAACTCACGCGAACAGTGCGAGCAGTGCGAGCAAAATCCGCTGCTCGCGGATTTGCGGATTTTGCGGGAGATTCGCGAATCTCGCGGATTGCGGATTTCCCGAAAATCCGCAAAATCCGCGAGCGGAACGGATTTTCCGCCCATGCCTATACCCTCGACGAGGTCCTCAAGGGCTGTGTTGGGAGTGACTGTGGATGTCTCCCCTCCTGCGGCAGTTGCATCCTTCACCCTTTCAGCAATCCTCTCCTTTGCCCTTTTTCTGAGGTCATTCCACCTCTTCTTCAGGTTGTGTATGCTGCGGTGGGTGACTCAAACCGCATTCACCCTCTCCTTGATGCGCAGCCAGATCTTGCGCTTCTGCGCCTCAGGCACTTTAATGACAGCTTACCAAACAGCCTGTCAAGCATGCTGCTCACCCCCTCAATCAGAAGTTCCAGTTCCTTGCCAGAAAGCTTCCTCTTCCTCTTTCTGGGCTTGTCTGTGTTTTGGGGTGCATCCTTCTCCATCCTGGATTGCAGTGGTGCTGCTGGTTTGTGGGATCAGTGTTTCTCTCCTCAGCTCCTGGGCTCTGCATCCTCCTCTGAGCTCCTCAGGGCACTGAATGAAGTATAGGCTGGATGACTTCCTGGTTGTGATGTCATCAACCTTCTTCTAATGCGACCCTTTTTTTGCAAATTGATTAATACCGAACTCGCAAATACCGATTCGGTATTTGCTAATTCGGTATTTGCTAATCTTTATTTTGTACTCTCGCTATTGTGGTTTCGGTATCTATTAACGATTTTTAGCGATTCGGTAATAAATACCGAATCGGTTGATGCATCGTGGATAACGAATCCTTATTTGGGATTCCTTATTGATCGCAAATAAGGACTTGTTTTACCGATTTTTGATGCATGGGCCCATAAGTTTTCTAATCCGACTGTGAAAGCACTCATTAATATCAAGTGCAACACTTGCACTAGTTAGTTAAATCATACATGAATCATGCTCGAAATGCACTTTCATACTGTGTGTTTAAGTGTCTGTGACATTTGTCTTCTCTTCCTGCGGATGACGCAACAGTCTTTTGCCATTGGTGCTGAGTGTGCCGAATGGCTTAACCTGTTAATATCTAAATGACAGTAAGAGCATGTCACACAAACCTAAATTAGCTACCAGTGTAATTTTGCTGCATATACAGATTTTATCCCCAAATTCTGCTGAACCCTGGAACACTGCCCTTTCATGGCCGGGTGAGCTGAGAAAGAATTAAAAGGGACGCTTCTTAGCCCTAGATCCACCGAATTTCCTCAGGAACAACAATAGACTACAATGAAGGGGGTAGTGTCCATGGAAGCTCCCATCAGATGCAGGGGCTGCTGCTCTATTTCTGGAGTAGAACAACGCACAATGAATATCCAGCGCTGCTACTGGTGGCAGTTACATGCAAGTTACATTCCTTTCAGAGTCATACAACATGCACTCTCATCACAAGTAGTGGGTGCATAAGCCTGCGTAAGTAGGCGTACCAGCGTGAATCCAGGGTGAGACCAGGAACCAAAAAAGTTCTTGGAAAAAATGCTCAAAACAACCATGTCAGGAAAGTGCAACTAGAATGGAACCCTGGGAGCTTTCATGGTTGGGTCATGGGACGCCATGGAGAAACAAAAAAGTAGCCAGCTAGCCTGCAGCACACCATCAAAAGGCTCCACATAAGGCTGCAGAGCAGGCCAAAGTGAGAAGTTGGAGTCCTTTGCCTGCCAAATACTGCCTACCGACAATAAGAGATACGGAGACACAAGGGGCCAGATTTATCATTCTTTCATGCAGTGCAAAACAGCAAGCCACTTAGTGCTGCACCGCATGAAAGGGAAAGAGCAGGAATGAGCCGTATTTAGCATTATATGGCGTATTCCTGTCCTTTCCTACTGCCGGCGCACTTTTGGCTGCCTAGCGTCATGGTGCAGGGGTGGCTGAGTTGTAGGCAGGAGGGTTTCCATGCAAGAAGGACCCATTCCTGCACAGAACAATCCTGAGAAGCATTTTCCTCATTCTATGGGTACTGAAGAATGCAGCACAGGTACAGAGGGGAAATATCAGGCAGAAATAAAGATATTTCTCCTTGTGATTCCTCCCCAGGCGAGACGTAGCATTTTGACACATTCCCAAGTCTACCACTTATGGCAAATCTGAGAATATGCCAGATCCATGGGTGGATGCGTGGAAACACCCATGATCCACCCATGGAATGCCTTTCTAGGGTAGAGCAACCCAAAATAGTGACTTGTGCTGCCTTACGTTACTCTATATTTATAAATCCATGCAGAGGCACTCAAAGTTGCCTTGCCCGGCTTGATAAATCTCACTTAGGTGTTGTGTCACTCTTGCACCTCCTGGCGTGACGCGAGGGCGAGAAAAAACCCTGATAAATCTGGCCCCAGGAGTATAGGGGAAGGCAAAGACAGCCCCACATCCAAAAACAGAAAAATTAATCAAAACCACATAAAATTGAGGGGGCTTTTGAAAAACAAAGTTCAGGAAAACTGAGAAGGGGGAATCAGAAGGTCAGTGATGAGTCAAAAGGGCGCCAAACACAAGGGCTTTACGTTGGCCGGGTCCTGCCGGTGCAAAAGAAGGTGCTGAGAAGGGCCTCTATTGGGCTCTCAATTTTGGCCTTCACCATCAGGGTATAAAAAAAAACTTACGACACTACGAGGACTTTAGCTGAGTTAGGTTTTAAACAATCATTCTTTCGCCTTTGGTGATGTTCCCTCTTTTAGTTCCCATAATACATCCTTTTAGTTTTCTTTCCTGCAATATCCGCAAACTGATAATGGATCCTCCTCAGATTGATTGTTCCACTTGAATCCTGTGGGGTGATTTCACATCCCTCATTGTGATATACACATACATTTACAGAGGAGCCAGTCATTTTAATATTCACCCATTTCCTAGCACCATCTTACACTTGAATTCAATGGCTAATATTCCAAGCACTAGACATCCAGTCGTCAAATGGAAATATACCAGTGTGAGGGGCAGAAATTACAGGTTTTATGCACAGATTTAAGAGTTTTGGAGTGTTCCTTTCCTCTTCTCTGGAAGTGAATTCTAGGTGGTCAGCTGAGACCCACTGGAAGTGAGGGGGGCATCTAGGCACTATATTAGTCAACTTGTGATTCCTTCAGGCTACCACCTACCCAAGACCTAGACAGTGGGTTCCAGAAGTGTATTTTCCATCCTCAGGATGGTCATCTTATGTGGTAGTCGGCGCATGCCCCCTGCCTGCTCTCTTCTGGCCTGTTCTTGACCTGTGAAGCCACCAATAGTCTGAGGCAGCTGGGGCAGGCATTCTTCAGGAAACCAACTTCCACTGGCTCAGAAAAGCATAGTGCTTTCATGGCCTGCTCTCTGGTGCTATGGGGTACTGGCCTGACCCTAGGAAATCTGTTCCCATGACTGGGCTACCCAACTATTATACACAGTTTTCAAAGCAGTTTCGTAGCATAAGGTGTATGTCAACTTAGCTTATTGTGTATTTGACAGGCATTGGACTTTCCTGCTTCGTTTTAGGCCCTGATCACGAGTGGCTCAGTGTTTTCAAACCCCTGCTTAAACCTATTTGAGCAGGGGTGAAAATTACGATTTGGGAGGTATTTAGTGCATTTAGTAATCTCTAGTTTAACAGGGGAATATTGAATGTTATTTATTGTACCATGCATATTTTAGTGCGATAAGCACCAAAAACCACATGCTCTTCCCCAAAAACTAATAAAAGGTGCTGTTTATCACATTTGATATATATTGTCCCTGAAGGAAGCAGTGTTTATCTGGTGCAAGAAATAGCAACTGGTTCCTGACAAACTCAGAATTCAGGCCTTAGAATGAGTGTGATTTGCTTCTCTAACTATGCAACCAGGTAATTATACATTCTACTCTCTGTATGTCTGTTACCTTTCAGGCAGTTAAATTAAACCCTTTAAAATATTTTTGTACTTAGTAAGGAACAAGTGGTTGTGCAGAGCATGTGCAAATCTATATTTCTATTGCTTTTTTGTAGACATTTTGTATCAAGTTACAGTTCAATAACTAAAATAAATTAGGATATGTTGAATGCCTTTGTCTTGGTTTACAGACTGGTCTCTATAGTGAAAAAACACCCCCCGAGAACTCTAACACTATGGATGGGCAGCACCCATGTATCTACTCCTCATGTAAGGAACGAAAACCATGGAAAATGTGGAGAAGAGACTGTAACCCAACTTGACACCCCTCCAGTAAGGGACACAACATGTGAAAATGAGACTGTGACCCATGAAGCAAACTGTGTAAATGGGACGCCTCAAGTCATCCCTCTAGAAAGAGTAAAATGACTTATAAAAAACTCCCTCATGTAAGGGTAAAACATTTTTTTAGGCCTAACTAACTGCGTTGAATGGGACTAACACCCATTAAGACAACAAACACATGTGCAGCCCAAGGTGACTTACACTACATGACCAACGTGCAGCACAAGGTAACTTTCACACTATATGAACAACGTGAAGCACAGGGTGACTTACACACATTCGGAACATGACTACAATGCATTAAATGGGTCTACCACTTATAAACTGTACAAGAGGGAGAGACCCCCATAAAGCACAGCTCATGTAAGGGAATAGTGGCTTACATCGTGAAAGTGGGATTAAAACCCATTCCCATCCCTTGAGAAAGGGATACAGACTTGGATAAAAAACAGACAAGAGCACCTAAAAGATTACCTCAAAAGAAAATGATAAGAAGAAACACCTGAATGAGTGACAGTCACCCATGAACCAGAAGAACACCCTCCCATAAGACCCAGCAGAACACACAAAATGAAACACCATGGGCACAGCAAGCAGTTTATAGGGGAATAGGGTGGGAAGTAATTTAATTAATTAATTGTTAATTTGTAATTAATCTGTATTAATAGGTAAGTAATTGTAATAATTAATTTTAATTTGTAATTTTTAAAAAAAAAAATTACTTTTTTTTTATTGAAATCTTGGATGCACCACAACACAGAAATATACTAACATATGCCGAATGAGTTCGGAACCAGACAAATTCGATAGAGAATATAAATAAAAATACATTCCGTAACATTCCCAATATTCGTTAAACAAAATACGATTCCCAGATTTTCTCAAATTTCCGAACCACCCCAATTCTTTGAGCATAACTTTGTTCACATTTTCTAACTCTCTCCATTTTATGGCGCCATTCTTGTACCGTAGGGCAATAGTGTGAACGCCAGTTCTGAAGTAATAATGATCTAGCCACAGCCATAGCTATATACAATAGTTTGACTAGTTGCCCAGTTAACATCAGCTCTAAATCAAAGCCAAACAAAATCAATGTAACATTCTGTGAAATCATAATTTTCTGTTGATTTTGAAGAAATGCAAAGATATCCTCCCAAAAGGATGCTATTTTGGGACAGAAAGCAATAACATGAGACCAATTGGCAGGATTATAATTCAAACACCGGAAGCAGTTAGATGAGCTATTGGGATATATTTTAGATACAATCGCCGGGGTATAATACAGGAGCCACTTACTAAAAAACAGCATTCTGCGCCAATTAGCCCCTCTTAGTACAGAGAAGTTCAGTCTATTAATTTTCTGCCACGCAGTAGAAGTTAATGCTAAATTTTCCTGCCCTTGCCATTTATGAACTGCTTTAAGATAAAGATCCGGGGCCTTATTCTGTGTTAAAGAGCGTTTCCACTCCCCTGGTTTCTTCTCATGTATAGAAATAAACAGTTCACTAAATAGCTGGACAGGAGGAGAAAGAAGTGTAGGATCCAGTTGACGCAATACACTGTAAATCAGTTTATATGAGCCCAACATTAAAAAGTTGCCTTGGACCAGAGGAGCCATATCTGAAAGGGTAATCCAGGCTCCGTCTTTCATAAAGTTTTTTAACATTGTAAACCCTGTCCTATGCCAATTTTCTACTATTTCCAAACTTATATCCGTCCCTAAAAAAGAAAATGCGCTATATAAAGAGGAAGTTAAATTAAGAAAAGGGAGGGAATATCTTTTAAGCATTGCAGAACGCTTCTTAAAAAAACAGTTTAAGACCTTGTAACGAACCAGTTTGGGTGATTTAAATATGTGAAGAGGAGAGGGAATCTGGGTCTCTCGGCTAATTAAATTTTAAAAAAAAGTTGATAAAGAGTTTCTGGTTACTGTTGTAGAAAATGAATACAAACTTGGTGAACATTATCTGCGCCATCTTGCCCCTTTCCAGGCCCATTCATGCGCGTAAGCGGCAGCCATTTTGAATGCCATGGCCTCCCTGCCCCTCACTAATAGCCAGCGCGTCTCTCTCTCTCTCTTAACCTCGCAAGCATTTCCCCGCACGCTGACAACCCCCCCGCTCTCTCATGCCTTGGGTCATAAACCCCTCTTCAGCGCAGCTCCACCACTGAATCCCATCCTGTTCCCAGCGCGACACCTCCCTTCATTCCTTTCATGGCCTCAAACCCTTTTGATGCAAACCCCCTTTTCCTGTGTCCCCGTTTGTCTTCCTCGTTCCCAGGCTGCCACCTGACCCTACGGATACTGTTTATTACCCCGTACAGTAGGAAGCTTCCCCTCCCCATCAAAAGACCCCCGAACCGATCAAAGCCCCCACCCCATGAGATCCGATCAACCCCATGCATTCCGTGAATCGGCGGAATGCCCTGCTGTGCGACAACCATCACCTGTTGTGACCGGGGTGGGGAATCCAACTGTAAATGTATGTGGGAACGGGTCTGAAGGGGAGATTCCGAGGATGTTCTTTCAAGTATTAAAATATTACGAGAATGTGTTATGTGCAATAAAGGTTGTAAACTCTAGTATAAGAGGCCCGGCCTCAGAGATGTGGTTAGAGCACCTCGTGACGATACTTGCTGTCTGAATTGATGTGTTCTCCTCCGGAGAGAATAAAATCCTCGTTTCCCGCCTTCCAGTCTCCAGCGCCTGCTTCTTCATTGATTAATATTGGTGGGTCATAGAGGCGATACCGCCGGGCAACATAAAAGGGTCTTTGGTTACCGGTTGTCTTTGGAACCCTTTTTAACACTGTCTTTAAATCTCGCTAGGAATTGGGCTAAATATGCATTATAATAATCTTTCAGATTTGGAAGAGCAAGCCCTCCTTGCTCCTTATCCTCATATAATGTATTTAAAGCTATTCATGGGGTCTTTTTGGCCCAAATAAAAGATGAGAACAAAGATTCTGTTTTAGCAAAAAACGATCCGGGTAAAAAGCAGGAAATGGTTGCGAACAGAAAATTAAATAAAGGAAGAATTGACATTTTAATTAGTGCTACCCGTCCTAAAATAGATAATGGTAGAGGGTTCCATCTTTCCAACATTGAACGTACTCTATGAAGAAGGAGCACAAAATTTAGCCTGTAAAGGTCTGAGACAGAAGAAGAGAAAAGAACCCCTAAATATCTTTTCGGTTTATTATTAATACAGAGTCTTAGATCAGGATGGAGTTCAGGATCGGAACCACCACAAACCAGGATTTCAGTTTTTTTTTTATTGATACAATATCCGCCAAAAGCTTCAAACTCTTCAAATATTTGCAGAGCATAAGTTTGGCATTGCAATTCAGGTTTAATTAACAAAATTATATCGTCTGCATTTAATTTAATTTTAGGCATCGAGGTAATAGGGGGAAGAATATAAGCAGATTTCCTAATTGCAGTTGCTAAGGGTTCAATAAAAAATGCAAATAAAACGGGAGAGAGCGGGCATCCTTGTCTGGTACCGCGTTTAACCGGCACCAGGCCCACTGACTCTGCATTAATAATAATATTGGCTTGAGCCTTTGAGTAAAGGTTCTGAATCAGATTTATAATAGCTACTGGAATCCCAAAGTGATCTGAAATAATAAAAAGTGTTTCCCAAACCACCAAATCAAAAGCTTTTTCAGCGTCAAATAGTAAAACTAACGCAGGAACCCGTCGTGTTTCAAAATAATCTAACGCCTCAATTAAAAAGTGAGTGTTAGATAATAATTGTCGGCCGTCAATAAAGCTGTTTTGATCTGTATGAATCAAATCTGAAGAAAAGGAATTGAAACGAATAGATAATAATTTAGTGATGATTTTATAATCCGTGTTCAATAACGTAATAGGTCTATATGAATTTGGATCATTAGGCGGCTTGCCCTTTTTTAGAAAGCTAACTACGGTTCCTTCCCGGAATGAATCAGGGACTGAGCCACCATCCAACATAAAGTTTACTAACTGTACAAAGAGTTCAGCAAAGGAGCTGAAAAAAATCTTTAAAAATTCTGTTGGAAGCCCATCAGGCCCACATGCCTTACCTATTGGTAGATCTTGCACAACCCGCTCTACTTCTTCTCTTGTAAATGGATTAACCATAGTAAATTGTTCTAAAGGAGAAAGAACAGGCAGGGAAATTTTAGCCAGATAATTTAATAACTTTTGCCGATCTATAGTGGATTGAGTATTATAGATCTTCCTATAGTGTGCAACCATTATCTCTCCGATTTCTACAGGAACAGATGTATCTATTAGAGTACCCGGAGACTTTAAGGAATGAATGAGATTAGAAGCGGCTTGCTCTCTGGCCTGCCACGCCAGGAATTTGTCGGTAAAATTACTCTCCTCGTATATCTTTTGCGAACTCTTAAAAAATATCTCTTCACTAAGGGTATAGAAATGTTGACAAAGTTCTCTTTTTGCCTTGTTTAATTGTTCCTGAATAATACTAGCTGAGTTTTGTTGCCTAAGAACAGTCAAGGCCTGAATTTTTTGCTGCAGAGATTTATTCTTATTTTTGGCTGCTAAAGAGTCTGCAGCGTTAATTTGTAATTTTAATTGATTAATTATTATATTATATTAAATTGGTAATTACTTTAAAATATTTTTTTTATATTAATGTATATTTTTTTAAATAATATATGAAGTATTTACTTTTCCTACTGTTGCACTCTCTGGAGTGGGAATAGTAATTTTTACCCCTACGCTATCCGGCGCTTTCCCTACTGTTGCACTCACTGGAGTGGGAATAGTAATTTTTACCCCTACGCTATCCAACGCTTTCCCTACTGTTGCACTCTTTGGAGTGGGAATAGTAATTTTTACCCCTACGCTATCCAACGCTTTCCCTACTGTTGCACTCTTTGAAGTGGATATAGTAATTGTTACCCCTACGCTATCCAACGCTTTCCCAACTTTTTGCACTCTTTGGAGTGGGAATAGTAATTTTTACCCCTACGTTATCCAGCGCTTTACCTACTGTTGCACTCTCTGGAGTGGGAATAGTAATTATTACTGCTACGCTATCCAACGCTTTCCCTACTGTTGCACTCATTGGAGTGGGAATAGTAATTTTGACACTCCCGCTATCCTACGGTAATAAAATGGTATATTTGTAATAATATTATGTTAATATATATATATATATAAATATATGTTTTAACAAATAAAATTATTATTATTCTAATAATTTAAATTAATTATTTATTAATTTTAAGGTTATATAAGTATATTTTAGTTATTTATTTTTAATATTATTTTAATTTTACATTAATTTTAATCATTTTGATATTTTCACAAAGTACATATTGTTAAACAATATTTTGGAGTCGATATTTTTGTACTTACCTGTTTGTAGATAGGACTTCGATATTCTGTCTGTATATATCTTGGCATCGATATTGTGGGTAGTCTATATTTTGTCCCTCAATATTATGTCAGTGATCCCACTCATCCTTGCAGTCATGCTTCTATTTATCCATCCACTGACTCATTCTTGCATCTACCAACTTACACAACAATAAAACACACAAACTCAACAAAATATGCAAGATAAATTAAGAGAATACAAGTAAAAAAGGGAAAACATACTGATGTACATCTGCTTGTAATAATAAAGTTAAACAAAGCAGTGGGTGATCATCGTGCAGTGGTATTTTATGTAGTGCATCATTGTTTTACTTCCAATAAATATGTGAGGCTTGCTTCCTTTCTACTACCTTTTCATAATAAATAGATAAGACCTATAGTATTGATCATTGGCTTGCTACCATAACCAATTAAGTCCTGCTGTATTCAGCTCAAGCTTTATCACAATGCAAAATGTGCTATACAAGCATTGATTTCAGTGGAAGCACACAAATCCTGCCCAATCAAATTCTGCACTCAAGAAAAGCTGATATGTGGTCAGAATTTAGGCCTCTCTCTCAGTAGTACTTCTGGAAATTCTTTTTCGTTTGATCACATAAGGTCAGGTGACAGACCTAAAAAGGGACAAATTCTCCAAAACATGGATGACCTCATTGAGAGATACTGGAGACCAAGCACAAATTAAAAGAGGGTGCTTTCTAACCCTTAAATGAGACAGAGTAACAGTAAGAGGAAGCAATAATATTTCCAGGAATAAAGTAAAAAAAGTGTCTTCAGATTGATTAGATGATTCTTGGAGAGGAACAGACATGGGTGTTGAGTCATCATCATCAAATAACTTTATTTCGCATTTAAGAAAAATGCATAAAAGTACATAGTGCAAATGCTAATTCAATAATTTAAGCTAAAAGGCATCATAGGCATACAATCTTTCTTAAAAACCTAAAGCGATAATAAAATGTCACATAAAATTCATATCTATGTGAAATATACATTTGATCAGCAATTAAGTAGGCTGCGAGTTTTATGGCTGCACGCAAAAAGGAAGCAGTTACAAAGCACACAGTCTCTAGCTGTTACATAATGGACAATGTGGTGACATAGCTGCGGAGACAAACATTTTTTGCAAAGGGGATAATAAATCTCCTTATTCCTTTACATACAATTAGTAAAAGATAAAATAGCCCAACATTAATGTCACATAGTTAAAACGGAATTTTGTCAAAATAAATCGATGATGGTTATTTTCTACAAAGGTAAGATATGAAGACAAGCCATGTAAAGTTGGTGGGATTGGTTTATAAGCAACTACTGTTACTTTTTCTCTGTATCTATTCCACCTATCTTGTGCACATTTCTCTAGGAAAATCCGTTGTAGACTCATCTTACTCCAAGATTCGCAACGTTCAGGTTGGGCATAAAGATCCCCCAAACCCATCGATTCCAGGGTACACTGTACATATTGGAGCAAAATTAGTTTTGAGGCATGCTCAATTTTCATTACGTCCCTCAGGATTAATTGGTTTGGCTGTACCTCCTCCTGTTTCCATATATACAACCATAGTAGCAAAGGGGCTAATTTGATTGTATCCGTAATGTATAGTAATGCTAACTCTTTATGGATTATATAATTTGTGGAAGCCTTTGGGACAGACAGTAATCTTTTGGCAAAACTGTCCTCTATCATTTGTAAGCTACCCACCCCAGTTGTGCCCCAGATTTAAGCCCCATACGCTGCTACCGAAACTGTTTTTGCCAAATAAATTCTAACCATCTCATGTATTGATTTATTACCCAGGTTAGAAGCAAATCTAAAAATTGCAGCTATACTTTTCCTCATTCCTGGTAGCTCTAGAGGTCCCCATAGAGTTCCAATCTAGCTTAATGTCAAAAAATAAAACCTAGATAAGAGAAATTCTCTACACTTTAAAAAAAAATTCCTTCAATATTAAACTTTGCACTTCTTATCCTACTGTTTCTAATAGACATAACAAAAGACTTTGTTTTGTTAACATATAAATCTAGGTTCTTCATGAAAAGGGCATAGTTCATAATAGTCTTTTGTAAGGAAAGGGGTGTTCGGGAAAGTTAAACCGCATCATCTGCATACAATAAAATTGGGAAATGGGTCGTATTCGCTCTTGGCATATCTATAGATTTTCCCACCGGGATAATATTTAGGCTATTAGTATTTATTGAGAACAAAAAGGGTGCGAGTAACCAGCCCTGTCTTACACCACTTGCAATAGTGAATGGTCTAGTGCACTCCCCTTGTTTACCATGACGAACCCTTTCAGAGGCTTCTATATATATTTGTCTAATTAAGCAGCTAATTGCGATATCCACCCCATTTGCTCCATAATATGCCACAACTTATTGTGATTGACACAGTCAAAAGCGTATGAAAGGTCCATACATGCCATATAAAAACTTTCTTGCTTGGCCTGCGTATATTTTGCTGCTAGGAGAGCCACGTTCAGGCATTGGTCCACTGTTCCTCTGCCCTTCCTGAACCCATATTGTACCTCAGCAAGCTGCCTATTCTTCCATTCGATTCAGCAATACTCGTCCCATTACTTTAGCAGTGCTTTCAATTAAAGCTATCGTTAGATCATTTACAGGTTCACCTTTCTTATATATTGGGACAATTATTGATTCTTTCCATGATGGTAGAGGACCTATAGTACAGATGGTGTTAGATACGAGTGTAAGGAAGGGTACCCATAGCGATCTGTTTGTTAGAAATATATCAGCAGGGACCCAGTCTGGGCCTGCTGCTTTGAGAGGCATAGTTTGAGTCAGTGCCTGCTCTATCTCTTCCATTTCAAAAGCCAAGGGGCTAATTGCTACAGAGGGTTTAGACCATTCGTCTGTACTACCTTCCTTATGTTTTTGGAAAAATATTTTTAAAGTGGTTTACCCAGGTTTCCTCGTCAATGAACACATCAGTCCTCGGACCTCCCACCTCCTGTAAAAAGGGGGTATTTACAACCTCCCAGGATGACTTACTGTTGTTAATAATTGCCGCTGCCCTCAATTTCTCCCTTGCTTCCCATCTCAGTTGTGTTTTCGGCTTCTCTATATGTGATGTGTAAATTGCTCTGAGATTTGTAATTAGTAACTTATCCCTAGGTTTTTCCTTTAGAGCCTTTTGTAAGTTATTTGAAGATTTGCAAGCACAATTTGTAAAATCAGTCATGAATGATGTAATATGTGACATCATCAGCAGTGGATTGCGGGTGCGCGAAATATAGTTAGTACAACTAACTATATAGCAGCAATTTCAATGTTTTTTTAAAATACTAATTCCTAACTATATAAGGCCTGAAACCTATGGCTTTTTAAGTGAATTTGCAAGGTTTTTAAAATGCTAATTCCTAACTATATAAGGCTTGAAACCTATGTTTTTTAAGTGAATTTGCAAGGTTTTTTAAATGCTAATTCCTAACTATATCAGACGTGAAACCTATATTTTTTTCACTAAATTTCAAGGTTTTGTAAATGCTAATTCTATTAGCGGATAATGTTTATATATGTTAATATTCTTCTGGGGCCACCTGAGCAGCTATCTTGTTTCTCAGGAGAAGTGAGGCACAAGAGAGCACAAAACAAGAGTGGAAACCGCGAAAAGGGGGCAGGGTTGAGACCCCTGACCCCTTAGCCCTTCTCAGGGGTTCCCAGAAGGACCACCAAGTGCAAAACTTTTTTTTTTTTTAAATCAAGGGGTACGCGCACGGTACGCTTACCGTACGCGTACGGTGCGCGTACCCCGTGATGTTTTTGAATTTTTTTTTTTGCCCTTGGGGGTCCTTTTGGGACCCCCTGAGAAGGGCTAGAGGGTTGGGGGGGTCTCTACCCTGCCCCCTTTTTGTGTTTTCCACTCTTGTTTTGGGCTCTCTTGTGCCTCAGTTCTCCTGAAAAACAAGATGGTGGCCAACACTTCCTGGCTTGGACAGTTTGGAATGTTGACAGTCGACTGTCAGCCAATCAGAAACTCGCTCGCGCACGTAAGGGTACGCACACGTACGCGTACGGTAAGCGTACGGTACACGTACGGTGCGCATACGGTGAGCACATATAGGTATATAATTTGCTCAAATTCAATTTTCTCAACAACTACTTGAGGGATTTTCACCAAATATAGAAAAGGCGCTACTGCATACCTGTCCCTACCATTTTGCCAAGTTTGGTGTAATTCCGTTCAGCCGTTCGGGCTGTAGCTGTGTCTAAAGGTCCCATAGAACATGCCATTTGAAAATTTTCAAATTCAATTTTCTCAAGAACTACTGGAAGGATTTTCACCAAACATAGCAAAGGCATATCTGCATACCATGCCCTACCATGTTGCCAAGTTTGGTGTAATTCCATTCAGCCGCTCGGGCTGTAGCCGTGTCTAAAGGTCCCTATGGAAATTCAATCACAAAAGAGGGGCGAGGGTCAACTTAGTTTAAACTCTACCACCCCAGACCCCTAAAGACCTCAATTGTACACACATAAGGGGTGGATAGAGTAAGTAACATAAAAATACATGTATGCACAACAAAACAGAGAGGGCCCCGATAGGGCAAATCACTCTATTTAAAAAAACTGCCCTCACTCACATACCAAGGTATGTGGCATGCTTCATCATCGGGCCTGCTTACAATACGCCCTGGTGTACCCCACACAGGGCGGAGCATAAGGGAGGGGAAAAAATAATAAATTTCTCTTAACACAACATATAGTCAGGACAAATGGACATAGACAACACTAAACACATAAATTGGTGAGAATCGTGCAAACACCAAGTGATCTCAACCGAGGAGTGCGACAAAAAAGTGCAGTATGAGGAGTGATTAAAACTGATTAAAGGTGTCAACCAGAATACAACCTTTATTAAACTTTCCTTGACACCCCTACCAGGGTTAAAAAATAGATGAAAAGGATGGGAATAAACCTCTAAGAAGTAATTAGGAACCTCAAGGCATCCCTCCTACCACTGCCTGAGGCAACATGTTTCGACCGCTCTGTATGCGCCTGTCAGGTCACTCCGGTCTTCTTCAGGACCGTCGCATTCGGTGTCACTCTGGGTACCCCCGTACTTCGGAGAAATATTATCCCAACAGGCGGACAGGTCAAATCAATCCGTACCTCTCTTGTATAGTATGTGAAGAGTGTTCCCTCAAATGCGGGAGAACATTTACTATAGCAAAGAAAGAGAGTAGAGAGAAGGTTATATAGTCCCGTATTAGTATACATCTACTCTTTCTGTCAAATTTTTTACATGTCATCCATGTCTCTTTCTTTCAAATTCTTACATGTCATCCATGTCTATAGCCATTAAGATCCATTGTTCAATATTACGTCAACGACCCCGTACGCAAGTAATGCACGGACTCCTGCTCAACCAATCACTTGTCCCTGTGTAATCAAATGTATACAAGACACTGTTCCTTATGATTAACCATGTCTCTGTATTAGCATAAACACCCGTACCTCGTACCCAGCCCCACTCTATAACCGAGGGACCATCATTGTACTACAATCTGTAACTATTGCTGTTTGCGTGCCCCCACTCATGATGATATATAATGTGTGGTTCACTTACCTAGTTCATATAAATTACAAACTCGAACTGGTGTCCGGTGAGGAGGACGCCAAAGAACACAATCTGAAAAAATAAATACGGGAGGAGATGTTACCTGCCAAGTCTCCCCCTCCCGATATACGCCTGTTGATAGATATATCGCAGGCTGTTCTTAAGGATTAAAGTGCCTTCATGGTTGTTCCTGTAAACTGCGCTGAAAGTGCTCACCCCCGTGGGGCCCTCTCCTTACGGTTCCGTAGGCCCGCCCTGGCTCAGTCACCTACAAACCGCAACACCGCGTAGATAATACGCACCGTGTTTCCTCGTTCTCATAATGTTGTTAACCAGCTGGGGCGTTCCACGTGACTGCGCCGAAGGCGTCGTCACGCTGTACGCTCTCGCGCTCGCGAAGGGAACCATGGGAAATGTAGTCTGCGCTCAGAACATTACTAGGCGTTCAGAGTTCGAGACTCCTATGGCGCTGTGTATTTTGATTTAAAATTAAAATTAAAAGTTAACAATACACAATTTCCCTTAATCTACCCTGGATTGTTAATTTAACTTGGTAGGGAGCCTTCAAAGAGAAACCCAGAAACCGCTGTACGAAATTACTACTACAGCCTATCAATGGGCAGGGAGCGCTCGCTCAGAGACCTGGTTTTTCTCTAACTACATATAGATCTTGAGGTGGATGGTGTATGATGTATATGAACCTCCTAGCCCAGCTCATACCACGAGGATAAGGTCATTAAGGACTTAGCTTAGAAATCTGGAGTTTTTTGCACGAGATGCTACCTCTATAGTGCTTCATTCTATACTCCTTCGCGTTCACTATTAGCACCCCAGGGATCTATAATAGGGTGTTCGGGTAAGTGGTCAAATACACCGAAAAGGCACTTAGAAATAGAAATAACGAGGAGGTCCAGACACTAAGCTGATCATATGTCATGGAAGACTCCAAATGACCCTAGAGGCTTATCTACATTATTAATGGACTTCGTTAGGGGACGCAACTAGACCGCCTGATTATTCAGTGGCAATCTACTGTCTGCTCAGTGACTGCCAGGGGATGTCATCATTCAGTCCTACCAGATGACACTTTAGACGATAGACCCATCTTTGCTCCTGCCGGAGCAAAAGATCATGATCATCTGCTTGGTATCGACCTAGTTGGATTTTTTCGATGACAGTCCACTCCAAGTCATCTATACCATGTCCTTTTTCCTGGAAGGGAGCTGTGAGTCCAGTGTTGGTTTTACCACATCTAATTGTACTGCGATGTTCTGTGATTCTCACACGCACTTTCCTACTTGTCATCCCCACATACCTTTGTTGGCAAGGGCATGTAATCAAGTATATCACTCCCTGGGAATTACAGTTGGTATGGGATCTTTGTTCCCAGGGAGTGCGCAGGCCTAGGTCAATGGTTTTACTGTTGCGTGTAAGGTGACAGACACTACATGAGCCGCACCTCGTGTGACCAATCAGTCTTGGTAAACCTGGTAGTACGCTAGTCTTACTCACTCCCCCCAGATCCCGGGGTCTAGTGTGTACCAGTAAATCCTTCAGGTTTTGACTGCGCCTGAATGAAAAAAGTGGTGTAGTAATGTTCATCCCCCCGGTGTTCAGGATTCTCCATTTCTGCATAACTA
This sequence comes from Lissotriton vulgaris, assembly GCF_964263255.1. Lineage (NCBI taxonomy): Eukaryota > Metazoa > Chordata > Amphibia > Caudata > Salamandridae > Lissotriton > Lissotriton vulgaris. The sequence continues at coordinate 747,789,962 of NC_141685.1, read as the reverse complement.
GGCGTTTTATATGGTGAGAGGCCGTATTGAAGGTAGACACAAAAACTGGCTTGTTCATTTTAGGTCTAACATTTTTCGTGAGTAATGACTCTCGATTGGCATTAAGGGCCCTTTTCTTGGCCTTTTTGATTATTTTTAATGGGTAACCTCGTTGTCGCAGTTTTCCAGTCAGAATCTCTGATTCGGCCACAAAATCCTCCCTCTCCGAACAATTCCGACGGATACGGAAGAATTGTCCCACTGGTAGATTCTCTCGCAGGGAGCGAGGATGGAAGCTCCCAAAATCCTGTAGGGAATTCTTGTCTGGCGGTTTGTGGAAGACTTTGGTCTTCAAAGTACCGTTGGAGGGTTCAATCACCAGGTCCAAGAAGGGTAAATGGGTCTTAGTGACTGTAGAAGTGAAATGGAGGAACGGATTCTGGGCGTTGAGCCACTCCAAAAAGTGGTCAACAGATGTTCTCTCGCCCCTCCAGATCACTAGAACGTCATCAGTGTAGCGACGCCACAATCGCAGGTTGTTCGCCCATGGGCCAGTGGCATCGAGGATTGTCGGCCCCCGCTTGACGAATCCCACCGAAACTTTCAGGGAAGGAGCGGAGCGGAGCTGGCCAAAATTCTGGAAAATGACACACAGATTCCTCAATCGGGGCCAAAGTTATTCCCAATAGAATGTGGAGCGCATATAGATATATAATTTGCTCAAATTCAATTTTCTCAACAACTACTGGAGGGATTTTCACCAAATATAGAAAAGGCACTACTGCATACCAGTCCCTACCATTTTGCCAAGTTTGGTGTAATTCTGTTCAGCCATTCAGGCTGTAGCCGTGTCTAAAGGTCCCATAGAAAATGCCATTAGCCTTGCCAGAATGTCCCTATGGAAATTAACATGGGGAAAACACGTTTTGGGACCCCCCTTTTTTCTCGGCCCCCGCTTGACGAATTCCCCTGAAACTTTCAGGGAAGGAGCGGAGCGCAGCGAGACAAATTTAAGGAAAATTACAGGCAGATCCCTCAATCGGCGCCAAAGTTATTTCCAATAGAATGTTCGGAATTTCCTATGGTAACTAGGTCCTAACTATATATAGCTACTGGCGACTGCCAGTAGGTAATATATCTATATATATATATATATCTATATATATATATATGTTATGTTAATTTCCATAGAGACATTCTGACAAGGCTACAGCTCGAACGGCTGAACGGAATTATACCAGATTTGGCAAAATGGTAGGGACTGGTATGCAGCAGTGCCTTTTGTATGTTTGGTGTAAATCCCTCCAGTAGTTCTTAAGAAAATTAAATTTGAAATTTTTCAAATGGCATTTTCTATGGGACCTTTAAAAACGGCTACAGCCCGAATGGCTGAACAGAATTACACCAAACTTGGCAAAAAGGGTAGGGACAGGTATGCAGTACTGCCTTTTCTATATTTGGTGAAAATCCCTCCAGTAGTTGTTGAGAAAATGAATTTGAGCAAATTATATATATATATGTGCTCAACATTCTATTGGGAATAACTTTGGCGCCGATTGAGGAATCTGTGTGTTATTTTCCAGAATTTTTGCCAGCTCCGCTCCGCTCCTTCCCTGAAAGTTTCGGGGGGATTCGTCAAGCGGGGGCCGAAAGGTGGGTCACAAAACGTGTTTTCCCCATGTTAATTTCCATAGGGACCTTTAGACAGGGCTACAGCCCGAACGGCTGAATAGAAATACACCAAACTTGGGAAAATGGTAGGGCCTGGTATGCAGATGTGCCTTTGCTATGCTTGGTGAAAATCCTTCCAGTAGTTCTTGAGAAAATTGAATTTGAAATTTTTCAAATGGCATTTTTTATGGGACCTTTAGACACGGCTACAGCCTGAATGACTGAACGGAATTACACCAAACCTGGCAAAATGGTAGGGACAGGTATGCAGTAGTGCCTTTTCTATATATGGTGAAAATCCCTCCAGTAGTTGTTGAGAAAATTGATTTTGATCAAATTATATATCTATATGCGCTCACCTTACGTGTATGTGCGCGTACCCTTACGTGCACGAGCAAGGTTCTGATTGGCTGGCAGTCGACTGTCAACAATCCAAACTGTCCAAACCAGGAAGTGTTGGCCACCATCTTGTTTTTCAGGCGAACTGAGGCACAAGAGAGCCCAAAACAAGAGTGGAAAACACGAAAAGGGGACAGGGTAGACCCCCCAACCCTCTAGCCCTTCTCAGGGGTCCCAAAAGGACCCCCAAGGGCAACAAAAAAAATAAAAAAATAAAAAAAAATTGTGGCGTACCGTGCGCGTACCCCGTGATTTAAAAAAAATATTAATAATTTTTGCACTTGGTGGTCCTTCTGGGACCCCCTGAGAAGGGCTTTTTCCACTCTTGTTTTGTGCTCTCTTGTACCTCACTTCTCCTGAGAAACAAGATGGCTGCTCAGGTGGTCCCAAAAGGAACATATATAAACGTTATCCGCTAATAGAATTAGCATTTACAAAACCTTTGAAATGTATTGAAAAAAGATATAGGTTTCACGCCTGATATAGTTAGGAATTAGCATTTAAAAAACCTTGCAAATTCACTGAAAAAACTTTAGGTTTCAAGCCTTATATAGTTAGGAATTAGCATTTTAAAAAAAATACAAATTCACTTAAACAACCATAGGTTTCAGGACTTATGTAGTTAGGAATTAGCATTTAGAAAACTCACAAATTTACTAAAAAAACCATAGGTTTCAGGCCTTCTATAGTTAGGAATTAGCATTTTAAAAACCTTGCAAATTCACTTAAAAAAACCATAGGTTTCAGAACTTATATAGTTAGGAATTAGCATTTAAAAAAACATTGAAATTGCTCCTATATAGTTAGTTGTACTAACTATATTTCGCGCACCCGCAATCCACTGCTGATGATGTCACATATTACATCATTCATGACATGGTCAGTGACATCACTGATGACATCACTGATGACATCTCAAATGACATCACTGATGACATCACTGATGATATCTCATTTGACATCACTGATCACATCACTGATGATATCATTCATGTGATAATACGATGCACCTCCTCACACTCTAATATAACCTTTGATACACCCAGTGTTAAATACAGACTACCATTCTTGAAACCATTGACACCATTGACACCAATACCAGTTACTACATACGCACTCACTGATTCCTAGGTCTACACACACATTCACTCATTCACCCATAGAATCACTCATACATACAGTCACTCATCAATACAACACTATTATATGCACTCATACACCTATACAGACACTGCCACTCATCCATGGAGTTACTCACATACCTAGTCAGTCATGCAAAGAATCAGTCACACTTCCATTTCCTCAAATATACAGTTATACACTCAACACCTTACTTATTCAAACATATACTAACACATACTTACTCTCTTATACAATCACTGATACAAGTACACAATGATCCACATAGCCACTCGCACATTCACTTGCTCTCATGTATAGTCATTCATATATGCCAACTCTCACATGCACTGTGTTTTACATATGTACTTACTTGCACATGTAGCACTGAGATATCCATTCACTCACCAACACACCCATGCACACAATCAGCCGCCCATATAGCTGTTTCCACATGCACTCTTGAACTCATACACCTAGTGAATCAACTTCTCACACATCTATGCACAGAGTCATACACCTCCCAGCCACCCAAACACACACTCAGTCTCCCATTCAAATACTTGGTCAACCAATCAATAACCCAAATAGCCACTCATATAGCTACTGATCAACACATGCAGCAGCTTACACAACAACAGACATACTGATGCACACATTCAGACAGTTTAGGCACTAACCCATGCATTTAGTAAGACACATTTAATCACTCACTCATACAGTCAGTCACGCACCTACCAAATCCTTCATCCAGACACTTATACATCCACTCATTCTTCAATATGTAAAACATATTAAAACTTTACAGAAACACAGTGATGTCAAATGAGATGTCATCAGTGATGTCATCAGTGATGCTAATTCCTAACTATATAAGGCCTGAAACCTATGGTTTTTTAAGTGAATATATATATAATTACCAAGGCGCTCCTTCCGATCACAGGGGACCCGTGGGAGGTGGCGCACACTCCGGCGGAGCAGGCCGGCAAGAAAGTTCAGAATGCCAACAAGGATAATCGTGACTCTCAGTAGTCCGGACACCACACAAACAAATCCACAGGTTTCAAGGGTGCTTATTCAGAATGCGTCTGTAAGCCGAAACGCGTTGTGAATAAACACCCTTGAAACCTGTGGATCTGTTTGCGTGGTGTCCGGAGTACTGAGAGTGCACGACCACCTTGTTGGCATTCTGGCATTCTGAAATATATTTATATATATATATATATATATATATATATATATATATATATACCCTAAGGACTACCACCTCCCCAGGGTTTTGTCACTGATGCAAGGGGGGCAAAGTGGGGCCCCTCCTGGAGCCAATGAGCCCCTCAGGGCTGGCTCCTGCAGTGTCCCAGGGTGTCCACCCCGAGACACTGCAGTTTGCTATGGCAGGGCAGGAGCCACGCGGCTCCCGCCCTGCCATTGCAAACTTGGTTTGGATTTTGAAAGGGAGAACAGGGAAACCTGCTCTCTCTTTCAAAATGTTAGCAGCTCCCCTTGTGGAAAAGCAATGCCGGCTCCCGAAGGACGCGGGGAGCCGGCAGGATCATGGGGGGATTGGGGCTTCCACCATGGTCCCCACCATTGTATATAGGCCCCAGGGGATGGGGTCCCCGGTGAGAATATAAATTAGTGGTAGGAGCAAAAAATAAAATGCATGGAAAAATTTGGAGTCGCGACTCCAGCGCAGCGCTTAATTTGCTCCCCTGGTGTGAAATCGCTGGGTGCGCGACTCCCAGCGCGGCCCCCTGGTGTGAACGCGTTGGGTGCGTGAGTCCCAGCGCGGCCCCCTGGTGTAAACGCGTTGGATGTGCGACTTCAAAACGTGCTGGGTGCACAACTCCAAACCAAAAAAAAGTAATATTTTTTAAATATACATCAAGCTTATGTGTTTAGATCTTGGGTGGCTCTAAAAAGACCCCTATGTTTATTGGGAGACGTTGGTACCTACAAGTAAGTACTTATGCAGAGTCTAAAGTTGTTGAGGAAGACTCTGGTACCTTCATCTGTAAAATGTACACCATCTCTCCTATAGATGCAATCTATATTATAAATCAGATTGTTGTGTAAATGGACCCCATCCTATAATCTCTGAGATAAGCAGAAACAGCTTTATTCACATGTTTCCTAGCTTTCTCAATCTGTGGACAAAATTGATTGGACCAGTTCCATTTCTGTCTTTGGTATATGTTAGAATAGACAAAGGCAGTTTGGGGGAAACGTGACATCAATTCTCCAAAGGTGTCCTTCATAAGCATTTCCAGACATACCCCAGTCAAAGTGTCTAGGTCATTGCAACCACAGTGCACAATTATGAGTTCAGGGTGTTGGAAATGCAAAAAAGGATTTAGCCAATGGCATCAATTGGTGCCTCTTTAATCCTCTCTGTCCAATCCATTTAATATCTACATTTGGCAAAGCTAAATCTTTGTCAATACCTCTGTTTTCAGCATACCTTTTGCTCCAGACAATATAGCTGTGTCCCACAATCCACACTCTAAGCATCTTGAAGGGAGGTCTGGGATGCACTCAGAAGGTGTCTGTATGTGAAAAGGGCAGTTTGAAAACTAAGATTTTTTCTAAAATGGTGGATAGGATGCAGTTTAAACAAAAAGAGAAATGATTGGCTGTTTGAGAACATTGCAGACTGAAAATTAGGGTGCATGTTTCTGTGTTTTAAAAGCATGCTTCTTATTGGTTAATAAAACTGTTTGAAAGGAACATTACATAGGATAAGCTGATAGTTTGAAAAGTCAAGCACACCTGCTGTTTGAATTTGCAACATTGTGTGCTGAACTTGTGACCTGTGTGTTCATTTGAATGTTCCATGAACTGTTAATATGGTAACAGGCATTAAGCAGAATGGGGGTAGGGTTCAAAGTTATGTCAATTGGAAAGGGTTGAAATGTGTAACCAATTGAAATGTGTGTTAGCTTTTAGATTAATGTGGGAAGCAATGTGATTTGATATTTACATGTCTATGTGTGCAGAATGAGAGGGAAAGTTTGCCATTTTTTGGTTTTGCTAGGAGCAGTGCACTACAGACATTCGGTATAAGAAATCTGGTTTGCGATTTTGATACTTCTTAATCTACAAATCAATTTGAAAGGTGAGTTATTATTGTGTGAGGTGTTGTATGTGGTGCATTTGTTTTTAATTAGACTACTGTATTTCTCCTGCTAAAGTTCAGGGAATAGTCTTGCTTGTCTAGAATCACACTGTGAGTCTGTGTACACTTGTGCAACCATTGTGGCAGAAGCATGTGGTTACTTCATATCATTGCTGGCACATAACTTCTTAAAAACCCATCCTGTTGTCAAATTTCAGTGTTATTAGAACCCAGACATTGTTTATGCATTCGCAGAATGAGTCAGGCATTCACACTAGAGTGGAGTAGTGAAATGTGTATAATGTATGCAGTCGCCCTACCCCTTTCAGACTAGTGAGTTTCTCCTGCTAAAGTCCAGGGAATAGTCTTGCTTGTCTAGAATCACACTGTGAGTTTGTGTGCACTTGGCAACCATTGTGGCAGAAGATCTGTTTACTTCATGTCTTTGCTGACACATAACTACTTAAAAACCTATCCTGTTGTCAAGTTTCAGTAGGATTAGAGCCCAGTCATTGCTTATGCATTCGTATAATGAGCCAGGCATTCACAATAGAGTGCAGTAGTGAAATGTGTAGAATGTATGCAGTCACATCAGTTACCCCTTCCAGACTAGTGAATTTCTCCAGCTAAAGTCCAGGGAATAATCTTGCTTGTTTAGAATTACACTTTGAGTCTGTGTGCACTTGTGCAACGATTGTGGCAGAAGCATGTGGTTACTTCATGTCTTTACTGACACATAACTGCATAAAAACCTATCCTGCTGTCAAGTTTCAGTTGTATTAGAACCCAAACATCACTCATTTGCAGAATGAATCAGGTATTTACACTAGAGTGCAGTAGTGACATTTGAGGAATGCATACAGTCACCTTATCCCTTCCAGACTAGTGAGTTTCTCCTGCTAAAGTCCAGGGAATAGTCTTGCTTGTCTAGAATCACACTGTGAGTCTGTGTGCACTTGTGCAACCATTGTGACAAAAGCATGTGGTTACTTCATGTCTTTGCTGACATATAACTGCTTAAAAACCTTTCTGCTGTCAAGTGTCAGTAGTATTCGAACCCAGTCATTGGGTATGCATTCGCAGAATGAGTCAGGCATTCACACTAGAGTGCAGAAGTGAAATGTGTAGAATGTATGCAGTCACCTTATCCCTTCCAGACTAGCGAGTTTCTCCTGCTAAAGTCCAGGGAATAGTCTTGCTTGTCTAGAATCACACTGTAAGTCTATGTGCACATGTGCAACCATTGTGGCAGAAGCATGTGGTAACTTCATGTCTTTGCTGACATGTAACTGCTTAAAAACCTATCCTGTTGTCCGGTTTCAGTAGTATTAGAACCCAGTCATTGCTTATGTATTCGCAGAATGAGTCCGGCATTCACACTAGAGTGCAGTGGTGAAATGTGTAGAATGCATGCAGTCACCTAACCCCTTCCAGACTAGTGAGTTTCTCCTACTAAAGTCCAGGGAATAGTCGTGCTTGTCTAGAATCAAACTGTGAGTCTGTGTGCACTGGTGCAACCATTGTGGCAGAAGCATGTGGTTGCTGCATGTATTTGCTGACACATAACTGCTTAAAAACATATGCTGTTGTCAAGTGTTAGTAGTATTAGAACCCAGTCATTGCTTATGCTTTTGCAGAATGAGTCAGACATTCACACTGGAGTACAGTAGTGAAGTGTGTAGAATGTATGAAGGCACCTTACCCCTTCCAGACTAGTGAGTTTCTCCTGCTAAAGTCCAGGGAATAGTCTTGCTTGTCTAGAATCACACTGTGAGTCTGTGTCCACTTCTGCAACCATTGTGACAGAATCATGTGGGTATTTCATCTCATTCCTAACACATAACTGCTTAAAATTCTACTGCCCTTGCAATCCTCTAGTGACCCATTCAGGACTGTGTACTAATCCATTCACTGCGCCAAAACCCGAACCACTTATAAATTCACCAGGCATTCTCCTTGCAGTATTCTAATCATTGAGTCAGTACCCAAGTACTCATACAGTGATCCAGGCCTTAGCACATGGACTGCCACAAACCTCTGTCCAATATGCATGCAGGCCTCTAACAACCAGCACACTTGTCTATCACACCTTCAATTCCCCAGTCAGTATCCATACACTCCAGCAAAGACCCTGTCACTCCCCTTGCACTCCTCTAGTGACCTATTCAGCACCATGTACTGATCTATTCACTGTGCAAAAACCCAAACACTTATAGATGTACACAGGCATTCTCCTTGCAGTACTCTAATCATTGAGTCAGCACCCAAGTACTCATGCAGTGACCCATGCCTTAGCACATGTACTGCTACAAACCTCTGCCCAATATGCATGCAGTCCTCTAACAACCTACACACATGTCTATCACGCCTTCAATTCCCCAGTCAGTATACATACACTCCAGCAAAGACCCTGTCACTCCCGTTGGACTCCACTAGTGACCCATTCAGAACCGTGCACTAATCCATTCACTGCGCCAAAACCCAACCACTTATAAATTCATCCAGGCATTCTCCTTGCAGTACCCTAATCATTCAGTCAGTACCCAGGTACTCATGCAGTGACCCAGGCCTTAGCACATAGACTGCTTCAAACCCCTTTCCACTATGCATGCAGTCCTCTAACCACCTACACACTTGTTTTTTCACACCTTAAATTCCCCAGTCAGTATCCATACACTTCCAGCAAACACCCTGTCACTCCCTATGCACTCCTCCAGTCAGCCATCCAGCACCATGTACTAATCCAAACACTGTGCCAAAACCCAAACACTTATACATTCACCCAGGCACTCGCCTGGGTGACTCTAATCATTCAGTCAGTACCTAAGTACTCATACAATGTTCCAGGCCTTAACACATGCACTGGTACAAATCTTGTCCATTACACATGGAGTCCTATAACCACCTACACATTCATATTTCATACCTTCAATTAAAATTTCAATTAGTGATTACAAAAGAAAATGCTGAAATGGTTTTTATATGCAATGTGTTTGTTTATTAATAAAACGTATAATTTATAGATTTATTAAAATAAATGTATATATATTTATTTTTTACAGATATTGTTTATCATCATTAAAATATACTTATTATGTCTAAAAAAACAGAAAAGAGAAAAGGACAGACAAAGGACAAATATTTGAAGAAAATTTAACAAGTATTGGATGACCAACAACATGTGGGGAAAAACGACAAGTCTTCTGGTAAGAGAACGAAAGAATTCATTAAAAAACTTTCAGAGTCTAGAAACAGTGTGCAGATTGTGCAAAGTACAAAGAATGCTTCGACCAGAAAAAAGAATATGAATAAAAAAGCAAAGGAAAAAATGGAAAATTACATTCAAAAGACACAATGTATGGTAAAAGAAGGCAAAATCAGTATAAAGCAATCAGAAAAAAAATTTGAATTAAAAATGAAATTATTTATTTTAGTTTTAAACAGAATTTGATCACTAGATATACCAATCCATTTTATGAAGGCCAAAAGTAAGAAGAAAAGAGTAATTAACAGAACTAGTTTTTGTGATTTTTTTGGGTGAATGGAAACACAGTTCAAGCTCAGTGCCTTTCTTTAATGAAGAGAGTTATTTTCAGACCAATAATTTATTGCATGCAGTTGATACAAGTGGTCGAGCTTATGAGGTTAGAAATGGTTGTCTAATTGAGAAAGAGAAGATGGTTCCCAGAAAGGTAGAAGAAGTGATAGCTGATGAAGTTCTAGGGAGACATCCGAAAGCCCCAGTGCACACTTGAGATTGCAGTAGTATTTGTAGTATACAGCAGGAATCTATTGATATTTTACGCAATTTCTTACAAGAATATAGAAAAAAAAGTGTTAAACAAAAGATTAAGATGTTGCAAGGACTAGATCCCTGAAGAGTGAGAAAAAATACTGGTTTGCAAGGTCATTCTTTAGCTTGTCTTTGTAGAAAAGTATGTCAAAGTGTTTTTCATCATTTCAGGATGTTAGCAGTACATCATTCTGAAATGCGGACGTTAGTCAGAAGATTGTATTACGCAAAAAGTCCAGCATTAATGTTAAATGAGTTGAACAGTGCTCTTTTGCGTGAGTCAGTATCAGATGTGAAGGTTTGTGATGACATTGAGTTTTGTTAATTTGTTCGTGGACAAGAGAGTGCAGAAACTGATACATTAATAGAGGAAAGTTTTAGGAGAATGTGCAATATACTGCTACAAAAAAGCTTGAAGAACAAATTACAAAGTTTAAGGTGATTTCAGGTTAAAGGCTACATTATTCTTGTATTTGTTGCCGGCGAACTCACTATAAAAATCAGATCAGAACTGTTGATCTGTATTTAAAAAGTGAAAGAGAAAATAATGATAAGCGGAAGGAATTTGCAACTTTTTTGTTGGTAGAGTATTGTTTTGATTTGGGTTCTGACAAGCATATTTGCAAATATTGTAATAACAATTTACATCAGAATAAAATGCCCACTAGAGCTGTCCATAATAATCTAGATTTGGTAACTATTCCTCCTGAACTGTTAGATTTAAATACGTATGAGTCTATTCTGATTTACTGTGTGTACCCATTTCAAGCTATTGTTCGTATGGAGCCTAAAACAGGTAAATTGCCTCCTACAGATTTACAGAGAGGATTAAAAGGAAGTTATATATTTACCCGTAGATTTAAAGAAAAATATTGAAACTTTGTGTGTAGAGAATGTAGAAAGTGAACCACTAGTTATTCTAGTTAATTGTGTTCTTACTAAGAGTAAGAAAATCTGGCAAGAATTAATGGATGTTAGGAAAGTGCAAAAGGCAACATTATATCTGATAAAAAACAATGATTACTACAAAAATGTGTATGTGGGAGAAGAAGACATACTTTTAGGAGATGATACTGAAATATCAAGTGGTCAAATTGAAAAAGTGGACATGTCCAAAAGTGAAGAAATTTATGAACATTATAGTGTACATCCACTTCATTCGAAAGAAGTGATGGGGCATACTATTGAATTATTCCAAATGAAAACAGCCAAGGGAAGTCCTATGAATGAATGGGGAAAAAGTTTGGAAGCTCGTTATTTTCCACAGCTGTTCCCAACAGGAAAAGGTGGACAATATGATGAACGATTTGTGCAGATTCCTGCATCTGAATATCATACAACAAGATTGTATGCAGAAGATCCAAGATTTTCGACAATGTATCTCATATGTATTTCATCTTTTGTTTGAGATTGACTTGTCTGGACTTTCATATGCAGTCAAACACATTTTGAAAACAGGAGTACATTTTCAAAATGTTTCTGCAAAGGAATTTATGGATAAAGTACATCAGAGAGACGATCATTTAGAATCTAAGCTGATTAATTTGATGGCCTGTCAGCGTGGTACTAATGAATATTGGTACCATCGTCATGGAGAACTTAAATGCATGCTAAGGAACTTAGGAACTCCTACGTGGTTTCTTACCTTAAGCTGTGCTGAATACGCTTGGGATGATTTACTTGAATTTCTTCGAGAGGCAAATACGAAAATAAAAAATATTGAATACAAGACACCTGGAGAATTGTACTCTTTGGATCCTGTTAATGTATGCAGATATTTCAATCACAGGTTTGAAGCTATGATGTCTTTTATCTGAAAGAAAAAGAATCCTCCTCTTGGAGAAGTTGTGGATTTCTTTTGGAGAAAGGAGTATCAAGCTCAAGGTGCTCCTCATATACATATGCTAATATGGATCAAGGATGCACCCAAATTTGGAACTGATTCGGATGATACTGTTTTGTCTTTTATTGAAGAATATCCCACATGTGATATACCAAAAAGAAGAGAAGAAAACAACTTAAGGCAACAAGTTTTTCGATTCCAAAGTTATCGCTGTCGAAAAAAATTTCGACGAAAGTATAAGTCTAAAGGAAAGTTTTATACCAAATGTCGTTTTGGATTTCCACGTCCTGTAATATTCAAAGGAAGAGTAAACAGTTTTATGTCAGTTGTGAATCAAAATATATCAATGATTATAATCCAGTTATTCTCTCAATGTGGAATGCTAATATGGACATTCAGCATGTTGCAGATAATTCTATTGCTTTTGCCCGGTATGTGACATCCTATATTAAAATATCAGAAAAGACGGAATTGAAAGAAATGTGGAAAGAAATTTCTCACGAGAAGAGTCTTAGTAAAAAATTATACAGTTTCAGTTTGAAGATGTTATCCCTTCAAGAAATTGGTGCGAATGAATGCTCTGATCGGTTATCATCTGCAAGTTTGTACTCAAAATCTAGAAGAATCATTTGAGTGAGTCTAGATCTTGCTGCGACGCGAAATTGAGTACTTAAATCAGTACAAAAAATTGAATATTTAGCCGAAAAAGAACCAGTAAGTACAGAAATTGTCAAAACAAACATTTTGGAAACATATTATCCAAATAGAAGTCATCATCTTGAGAGCATATCTATACTACTATTACAAAGGAAGATTTTTGAACCTTTGAGGCGGGTAAACTCGGGAACCACAGCTCCAATCCACACACCCGATACATCGTTGTAATCGTCAGGGTCTGCAGATGGACATAGGTTATATAAACGTAATAAATATAAGTTATTTAAAGAATTTACCCCATAAAAAAGTAGTCCCTTGGAAGAAGCGCCGGCCATGACGTGCGTGCTGACGTGAGGAGCGCGGGGAGGAGCGACGTCCAGGAGCGCGAGGAGGACTGGCAGACATGGCGTGGGGAGGAGCGGTGAGGAGCAGCGGACAGGCAATGAGGAGCAGCGGACACGCGATGAGGAGCGGCGGACAGGCGGTGAGGAGTGGCGAACAGGTGAGGAGGAGCGGTGAGCGGCGGATGAGGTAGGTGATTTATTTATTTATTTAGGAGCGGCGGAAAAATGAAGCAAAAATGACAATCATGAGCAAGAGGAAGCAAACGGAGCATTACAAAAGTGAGCCAAATGGTGCATTACAGGAGGAAAAAGTTACGTGCGCAGGTAACAAAAGCGTACATCGTGAGCAAGAGGAAGCAAACGGAGCATTACAAAAGTGAGCCAAACGGTGCCTTACAGGAGGAAAAAGTTACGTGTGCAGGTTACAAAAGCGTAGAAAGTAAACATAGAGGTATAGGAGGAAAAAGTGACGTGTGCAGGTAGCAAGAGGAAGCAAACGGAGCATTACAAAAGTGAGCCAAACGGTGCATTACAGGAGGAAAAAGTTACGTGTGCAGGTTACAAAAGAGTAGAAAGTAAACATAGAGGTATAGGAGGAAAAAGTGACGTGTGCAGGTTACAAAAGCGTACAAAGTAAATATAGAGGTATAATACTGCAATATATGGAGGAAGGCTCCGGGGGACCCACGGACAACGTCAGGGCGGGCGGGGGCCCTGAAGCCTAATTGCTCCCAGACAACGTCGGGACGGGCTGCTAGTGTCTTTATAAAGTGCGGCAATATTACACTTTTAAATGGAATGCTACAGAAAGCTTAAATAATGGAAAATATGCCACGATTGGTTATGAAGGATGTTTGGTGAAACAAAGGAAAGGAAATTTGATTAATCACAGAAAACTGAGTTGTGATACTCCTTATAAAAGGGAATTTTACTATTTAGTACTTTTGCAACTCTGCAAACCGTGGTGTACAGAATTGGAATTACTTGGAGATTCTCAGAGCTATGAAGATTCCTTCAATGCTTGTAAAGATACCATACAAGGTACAGTTTTTGCAAATTATCTGAAAACGTTGAATGATGAAGTTACTATTGCAGCTGAGATTCCTAGAGACAGTTCTCAAGACAGTCAAAGTTCTGCTGCAATGAGTCAAGATCCACTAGGACAACCAATTCTTGAAAATGAAGCAACATAATACCAATAACACGAACAGGTTTCCATCAAGGGCAAGAAACCATAACCAACATTATGGCCTTAACCATGCTCATGGATGCAGGAAAGCAGGGTAAATATCCCCTATACCTTTGCTTCATAGACTATTCAGCAGCCTTCGACCATGTCGACCGATCCAAGCTCTGGCAAAAGCTGAAGGAATGGAGGATACCTCCACTCCTCCTAGACCAACTCATACAGCTGCATACCAATCACATGGATAAGAATTAAACTAGGCACTGGAAAGCACGTCTCAAACATAATCATGACCACAAAGGGTTTAAAGCAAGGATGTGTCCTGTGCTTTTTAGCGTCTTCCTGGCCGACCTGCCGGCAGAACTGGATGCTTGCTCCTTACATGCCCCGAAGCTAGGTGGCATGATACTGACAAATCTACTCTATGCTGATGACCTTGTGCTGATCAGTAGACCTCCGATAGGTCTCCAGCACCTTCTAGATGCCACCCAAACTTTTTCATACGGGAACGCCTTAAAAATAAATTTACAAAAATCAAAAGTTATGGGCGTAAACGACCGCAAGAAGTCAAATCCTCGCTGGCACCTGGACAGCAAATGTCTGGACCAGGTAACAACCTACAAATACTTGGGCGTGCTTTTAGAAAAAAACAATTCTTTTAAACCACAGCAAGAATCCTTAAAAAGGAAGGGAGTAATGACCTGCTTGGCATTAAAACCCCTGAAGAAACTGGTTCCGGACTTAACACTCAACCCCTTTTTAAAAGTCCTGCGAGCGAAACTTCAACCAACAGTCACCTATGCGAGCGAATCCATGACAGGGAGAGCCGCTGCTATCCTCGACTGCATAATTGCAAACTTCTATGGTGCGGTTTTCCAACTCCCCAAATTTGTTTCCCCTGTCCAAATAAGACTGAAATTCGGTCTTCAAAAACAGGAAGTAGAAAGGCAGGGTGCGTTTTTAAAGAGCTGGCACAAAATCAGAGCTGCCGACACAGGGTCCCTGAGCTGACCCGTACCAGAAAGTTGCCAGCTAATGTCTACCTTCATAAATCCTTGCAGGCTCTTAGTCTGACAGAAGCCTGGAACACCCCAATGGCCCACTTGGTTTTCAAAAGACTAGTCACAAAAACTACAAGACTCATATCGGGCATAAAGGATAAGGAAGCGGTAACCACGCGAGCTCATGGTTGGGTCGTGCTTAACAATTATGAAGCTCTTAAACCTCAGCCCTACCTCAAGGTCGGATCCAAGCTTGTGATCAAAGAAGAATTCTTAAGGCTTCGGTTGGGAGTCGGACCGATCAGCCCGCTTTTGTCACCGTGGGAAGGAAGAGGGAGTGATCAGATCTGCCGTCTGTGTGCGAAAGACACTGAGTCTCTGATCCACATCATATTCATATGCAAGAAACTAGAGGACATTCGGAAGGCACTGTTAAAACCAATATTTAACCAGTATGGAGTGAGGTCCTGCAGGCAGGCAGTGATGCTGTGCTTTAACCCTACCTTAGTGCAGCTAAACTGCCGGCTTACAAAATTCTTCAATCTGACAGCACTGACACTGAAAAAACATGCTGCCACAGTTAAGACCCATTACCGAGAGTTGAAGATGTAGAACTGGACCACACCACTGGACAACCAAGAAAGTTTCCATAATTGACCTTACACAGGCCTTCATATCTGCGCCAGCAGTGCTAACACAGTTGTAAACAATATTTACGTCTTTTAACCATAAAACCAAACCATTTTTAACCTTGTATTCTATCTTAAATTGTTTTATTCATGCAGTATTTTTTACATTTACCTTTAATGTTCTGAATGCAACGGTTTTAAATAATCATGCATAATAAATTTACTTACTTACTTACTTGAAAATGAAGCGGCAATCGCCTTGAATGAAGTGGGAACAGCAATGCATAAGCTCAAGAAGATATTATGGACTTAGCAAATTTGGATGAACAACTAAATGATGAACAGAAAAAAATATATCACCATCTGAGACAGCAGATTGACCATGGATTTCTTCAAGAAAAGAAATAATTCACATGCACATCATTTCAACCTATCTGAATGTATGTCAGTGGTCAAGCTGGAACAGGAAAAAGTTTCTTAATTAAAGTAAAGACCAGTTATCTACAGAAAACAACTGACTCACATTTGTCTCGTGTAGTAACTGCTCCAACTGGGTTGGAAGTACACAACATTAAAGGAATTACATTACATTGTTTACTTATGCTGCCTGTAGAGCATGAAAATAAATTGGAATATAATAAACTATCTGGAGAAGCTTGCTATGATGTTTCAAGAGTGCTAAAGAAAATGAAACTTTTGATTATTGATGAAGTAAGCATGGTCTCAAACTTAATGCTTGCCTTTGTGCATTTAAGAATGCAGCAAATTCTTAAATAGAGTACGATGTCTTATTTGGAGGAAAACATGTGGTAGTTTTTGGAAATCTACTGCAACTTACTCCCATAAAAGGGCAACCAGTAGTTAAAACACTTGTACATGAAGACACCAGAAAGTCTTTGGGGAGTGTTGGAAACGTTAACATTTGCTCATATGTTGAATACAAAAAACTTACAAACCTGTTTATATAGTTCCTGAAAAAATATATATGAAATTTGCAGAAAATAAATCTATAATCTGCTTAAAGCCAACACTGCGAGAGTGTTCTATATTCAATGAACAACTTTTGAAGATAGAAAATGAACAAATATTTAACATTGGAGGCTATTGATAAAATAGAGCATGAAGGAAATACTATTATTTTGACCGAAAAATTGAAAACAAAATTGGATTCTTTAGAAAAATCGATATCTAAGACTGCTGGTTTAGAAACTGTTGGGTAATTTTAAGGCGTAATTTGGATGTAGAAAAAGGTTTTATTAAATAGAGCAATGGGTAAAGTTGTTGACTTTGTTAATTATCAAAATAGAGATGGAATTGAATATTTAAAAATCAAATTTGATCAAATTGAAGAAGTAAATCAAATTGGTCCTTGTTCAGTTCGTTTTTTGCTTGTTAAAAAGATTTATATGTCCGTAGAAAACAGTTTTCACTTTCTCTGGCATATGCAGTGACTATTCATAAATCTCAAGGATTAAGTGTAGATAGTGCTTTGGTGAACATTGGAAGAACCGTGTTTAAAGAGGGTATGGCATATGTTGCTTTGTCTCGAGTCAGAACTTTATCTGGATTGCATTTTATTGGTTTTGGTGAGAGAAAGATTAGTGCAGATGCAAACTGTGTAAAAGAGTATTATCGGTTAAGAAGATCATATGCTCCCAATTTAGGTCAATATTCTGTATTTTAAAAGCGTGTAGTAGGTCAAAAAAGAAGATATGAGAATATCTGTACTGAAGTTATAAAGAAAGAAAAAAATTAAGACAATGTTTAGATTGCAAGCAAAAAGAAAAAGGACACTATTGAAGAGATTGTTGGATATCAGTTAGAGAATAGTTCAGGTATCAACTGCTATGCTAATGTAGTGGTGAACGTTGGTTTTTTTTCTTGAAAGTTTGCAACAGTAAATTATGGAAAATCGTGAAAAAGATTTTGTTCCTTGTTGCATTGTATTTATGAAAAAGTGATAGAAGTAAAATGCAAAGCGTTTCTGATATTCGTAATCTTTTGGATATATGTTCTGATTGTACACAATTTACGCAGAATGTCCAACAAGATGCTCAGGAAATTCTAATATATATGCTTGCAGTATTGGAAAATGAAGGAATAGAAATTGAAAATCTTTTTGGCCTTTGATATAAATGGGAACATCAATGTGTAAATTGTATGTTTATATATAGCACTAACATAGATAATGAAAGATTTATATATTTGGCATTACCAGAGTGTAAAACAGTGTCTTTAAACAAACTAGTTAAATCAGCAAATCAAAACATGGAGTGTAGCCAATGCAAATCAGAAAAGTTATCAACATTATTTATACAAGATATTGACGATATATAATTTTAATGATACAACGTTGTACAGCTGATGGAAGAAAACTGGAAACTTTAATTAAACATTTTGTAGCAAATCAAGTATCAATATCAGGAAGAACTTTTGTAGCAGTAGCAATTATTTTCCATGATGGTCCTTCCACCATATCTCGACATTACACTGTTTATTTAAAAAGCAATAAAGGATGGACATATTGTAATGATTCACATTTGGTTTTTAAACATCGTTTGCCTCATGAATTACCAAATTCCTACCAAATTTTTTAAAACCAAAGTTTTAAGAACATAATTCGGCCCATGAGGAATGTATTAAAATGTATTAATATGATTACTATTGGACAATTTCAGTATAAAAGATTTCAGGAATACCATTTGGCCTAGAGGAAAGGTATACATTTGAATTAAGGACTTTTTTATGCACATTCTCTCAGCATATATTTTAAAGAACATTATTTAGAGTGTATGCAAATTAAAAATAATTGTTCATTGAATTATTATTTGAGTTCTTTCATATTCACGTAAGAAAATTCTCTTAGAAGGAAGTATTTTATATGTGTGATCTGTCTTATATGGTATGTTATTGAGGATGTAGTTTTTATGGAATGTTCAGAAATAGTTGAGTATATTTATAATATTTTTGACAGAGATTTGTTTTTTTTAAACAATCTTATTGATTGTTTTTTATTTTAGCCTGCTCTTATGTGATGAGTAACATTGAAATCACTGTTTGTAGTGAAATTCAATTTATTCTGGGAACAGCAAAAAAAAAATACTTCATATAATGTTAAAATTGTTGTGTTGTAAAAAATATATTATATATTATAACCGTCTTTTTTCTTCTCTTTCACAGATCCTAATTCTAAAATATGACATTTTAAAAAATACCAGAAAAAATGTTTAGCATTTTTTTCATATCTACTAGTGTCATGATAAGATTAACTAAATATTAAAATGCACAATGCACTACGTTTGCACACTGGTGAAGGAAGGGGAGACTGAGATGACATATGTGCAACCACGCTCTGTCGGTGTTTTAAGTTAGCGGATAAAGTCCCTTTGAATCCTAAGGGACCAGGTATGTGTAGTAAGTGCCACAGAGTTGCATTGCAGATAGGTGTAAAATGCGGCATGGCCTAAGACCACCTCTCTGCAACGCAGCTCTATGATATTTAATAGAGAGACATGGTGGGCTAGTAGAACCAATAGACATTCAGGATTAAAGGGGACTTAATTCCTCAACTTAAAACACGCCAAAGGGTGTCTTTGCACATGTCACATCAGGCCCCATGCCCTCCCTTCACCACTGTGTAAACACGTCCTATAACCTTTTTATGTTGGGAGATTACGTCTCCTTGAATCCTGAAGGTTCTTACAGTCCAACTAGCCCACCACGTATATCTACTAAGCACCACAGAACTGCGTTGCAGAGAGATGTAAAAAGGGGCATAACCTAGACTACCTGTCTGCAACGCAGCACAGTAGTGCTTGCTGGAAGCATGTATTCTCTTTAGAACAATGACATTATTTTATTAACTAATAAAGTATGAAAGAAATGCACTAAACAGAAAAACTAGTAAAGGTACAATATTTAGTAAAGTATGTATGCAAACTTCTAATCATCTACATAGACTTGATACACTCTTTTGAATACTCAGTTAGTAACTACGCAGTTTAGGAAACCTTGTGTCTGTCCTTACCACGTGTCCATTTATCCATCCAGCACTATGTGTGTATCCTATCACTTTGTCCAAACCTATGTACTTCTAAATGTATCTTGCACTCTCTTTGCAGAACTGAAATTACTCTAGTTATTAGTCATATACTTAAGGATTGGCCTAGTCACTAATAGTAATACAAACCAATTTCTTTATATACTACTAGCAACCCGTCCCGACGTTGTCCGGGAGCAATTAGGCTTCAGGGCCCCCGCCCGCCCCGACATTGTCTGTGGGTCCCCCGGAGCCTTCCTCCATATATTGCAGTATTATACCTCTATATTTACTTTGTACGCTTTTGTAACCTGCACACGTCACTTTTTCCTCCTATACCTCTATGTTTACTTTCTACGTTTTTGTAACCTGCACACATAACTTTTTCCTCCTGTAATGCACCGTTTGGCTGACTTTTGTAATGTTCCGTTTGCTTCCTCTTGCTAGCTGCACACGTCACTTTTTCCTCCTATACCTCTATGTTTACTTTCTACGCTTTTGTAACCTGCACACGTAGCTTTTTCCTCCTGTAATGCACCGTTTGGCTCACTTTTGTAATGCTCCATTTGCTTCCTCTTGCTCACGATGTACGCTTTTGTTACCTGCACACATAACTTTTTCCTCCTGTAATGCACCATTTGGCTCACTTTTGTAATGCTCCGTTTGCTTCCTCTTGCTCACGATTGTCATTTTTGCTTCATTTTTCCGCCGCTCCTAAATAAATAAATAAATCACCTACCTCATCTGCCGCTTACTGCTCCTCCTCACCTGTTCGTCGCTCCTCACCGCCTGTCCGCCGCTCCTCATCGCCTGTCCGCCGCTCCTCACCGTTTGTCCGCCGCTCCTCCCCACGCCATGTCCGCCAGTCCTCCTCGCGCTCCTGGATGCCGCTCCTCCCCGCGCTCCTCACGTCAGCACGCACGTCGCGGCCGGCGCTTTTTCCAAGGGACTACTTTTTTTGGGGGTAAATTTTTTAAATAACGTATATTTATTACGTTTATATAGCCTATGTCCATCTGCACACCCTGACGATTACAACAATGTATCGGGTGTGTGGATTGGAGCTGTGGTTCCCGAGTTTACCCGCCTCAAAGGTTCAAAGTTCTTCCTTTATAATAGTAGTATAGATGTATGTAGACCTGCAAGAAGCTACAAAGTATTAATACACTCTTTGAAACACACAGTTTATATCTATTTAGTTTAGGAATCTCTCTGTCATAGGATGCCATGTGATCTGAGAAAAAAAGATTTGATTGGTTCATAACATTTCCCATTGTAACTAATGAAGGATCGCAACCAATTCAATCATTGTTGTTTGTGCATCTTTGGAGAGATATTTCTCTGCTTACCTCCTGTCACTCTCAGGCAATTCTTCAATCAAGCAACCATCAATATGTTCTTATTGCATCAGTCTGCCAATACCTATGCACTTATGAGGCAGATTTAGAAGCATTCTGAACTAACAATATGTCTCTTTTTGCAACATAGTGATGGCGCCAGATACTCCTTCATATTTACAAGGAGAGAAAAAAGCACCCTGTGTAGGTTTTCTTCTCCATGTAAATACAACCTCATCATACATACCACTTTGCGTTGAAGGGGCGTGCCATAGCTTGTTGCTGTCAGTGTTTGCACATGAGGTTCTTCGGTTTCCGACTTTGTCCCGTATTTGGCCGTCATTTTGTGTCTCGTCTCCATTTTGTGTTGCCCTCACTCAGGCAGCACGGCGAACGAAGTGTTTTTGCCTTTCCCAGCTGCTACGTGTCTCTTCTGTTAAAAAGTAACCCTGTGCCCTTGTTTACGAAACCGATGTCAGGGTCTGGCCGAGTTCACTAATCCATGTCTGGGTTGATTGATCCCTGTCTCGACTGACTATTTGGCTTCCCCTATTCTTTCCTTACTTTATCTTGTCCGACTGGCCTTCGCTATTCACTCCTTGTATTCTCTTATTACACAACTATCCTTTGAGGCACACAAATATGTACTGCCACCTGCAAATTGGATTGTAGGCACTATCACTGATTAATTTGTGGGGAGGGGTGACACACAGGGTTTGAAAGAGGGGCGTATTTGGGACACCTGACAGTTTGTTTTCCAACTTTTCCTATAGGCTTGCTTTGTATGTATTGGGAGTATACATTGTAAATATGTGTCCTATAAAAGATTGTGCGCCATGGAATAAAGTGGCAGTCTCCTGAGAACCTACTCTCTACTTCTGGGACAACTCTGCTTAGCTGCAGCTAATAAACCTGGTTTTCTACGCCCAACAGAGTGTCTCGTGTCTCTGTCCGACAAGGCAGGTGAACTCGGGATTTAAGGCGTGCCCTGTGTCGCCAGGCCCATAAGGCCCGGTTCTCCAACTGGCACCCAATGTGGGGCAGTTTCAGTGGTAGCGGTTCAGCCCGAGGGTCGTGAGGAGCCTCGCAAGAAAATTCCGGAGGATTTGCGAACCACGTCAAGCGACCCCTGTATGTCGAAGTGGACTGAAGGTCTTTTGCAGCGCGGCTACTCTTTTCTGGCGGCTGCTGATAAATGCTGCCCTGACTGCCGCCCTGCCTTGGTCCCTTTGATGATGACTGGTATTGCAAGACATTAGACGGACCTCTGTTGGCGTGAGAGAACATTTAGTTAAGTATTCGTGGGTAGCGCCCACTTCTTTATTTTGTTTTTGGGTTTGTTATTTGACCATTGCAATAGCCGAAGCCAAGGGGTGAGTATGTTTTTGCTGTGTTATTTGCTTTAACCCCTTGAAGTTTGGAAACAGACCAGTGAATTAAAGATGCCTGGTTTTAGCAAATTTAGGAAGTTTTGTTGTCTTGGTTGTAATAGGGATTCCCGGCTAGAGGGCTCTTGTCCTATTCCTCCGGTTGGAACTTCCACTTATGAGCTCTATTCCAAACATCGTGTTGGCCCCATTGCCTTTAACGAGGCTTGGATCCGATACACGAAGAAAGATGGTGTTTTACAGTGGCCACAAAATGGCAGCTTCGAGCCTGACATATTAGACAATCTAGAAGCAATTTTGTTCAAAAGAAAAGCCCGGCCGGCGATGTTTGACTCTTTCCGCCTTTGGCGTAAAGAAGCCAAGCAGAGAGAAATTAAGCAGGCAAAAAGAGATAAGAAGGCGACAGATATGACGATTATACAGACTGCACAGCAGTTTAAAGAAAATGAGATTGATCGAGCGATTGAAGTCTCAGATAGACAGCATCGTATGGCAATAGATAGTTGTTATCCTGTGTTGCCTACTTCTCCACAGAATAAGGATCTTGATGAAAATCCCTTAATGTCCCATTTGTTGAGATTGCCTGCGCCTTATGTACCAGGTGCTAATGCACCCCCATTGTTGCCACTTGTTCAGCAACCTGTTGTTCAGCCAGTTGATCCAGCTCTTCCACAATTGCCCCTTTCAGTATTGCCACCCCGACTCTTTTGCCACCAACTTCTGAACCTCAGTCTCCTTTACCCTTGGTTCCTCTTGTAACGATCAGTCCTTCTCCTCCTTTGCTTAATACCTTGTCTCCAGTTTTACTGTCAGATTCTCCCCCAGCTCGCAAACGGTTGGTCAATACTGTTTCTGGCCTTCTCTCCCCCTTCTTTGGGTCTTTTTCCATGACTCCTGCTCTGTCCCGAAGGCAATCCTGTAGTCAAATCCCAGGTTCCGACGAGTGAATTGCGTTGGACTCTCTTGCTCACAAATGGATCATGGGTGGTCCACAGTATAGTGTGCTTGATATCCTGAGTACCTTTATGCAGTGGAATGCGCCCACACACAGATATGTTTTTAATGTTATGTGTGACAATCTTGTCAAAGGATTGGAAGATAGGGATTTGGGTTTAGCTCCTCAGGGTCTGTTAGATGTGCAGGCTAAATTTGATAAAGGTTTTATTGTGGATTCTGAAGTTGAAGATGCCGTTAGGACACTTGTCGCTTTCAGGTCTTTATTTTCTTCTCAGACTATTCTTGAACCTGATCCTGCGGTTAGACAGAAAATGAAACATTATCCTATGAGGGAAGTTCCTCCAGTATGGAGAGAAGAGGTTCCACAGGCACAGATATTAGCTACTGCTCAGTATTATGAGAATAGAGATAAGGAGGAAAAGGATAAGATCGAGAAGAAGACTAAGGAATTAAAAACGAAGGTTCTTTTGCAACAGGCTTATCCCCCTCGTTCTGCTCAGCGCCAATTTCAACAGCCTCCACAGCTTCAGAGGTTGGTATAAAAACCTGAACCTTTTGTTCCGCGACCTTTGCTAGGTCCTAATCAATGTGCCTATTGTAAAGAGGAAGGTCATTTTAAGAATAGCTGTCCGTTTTTTTTGCAATGTAATGGTGGATTCCCAGGGCCGCGAGGCCGTGGTGGTTTTTAATCAGCACCTAGAGGTAGAGGGCGAGGTGCGTTGTCCCAAGGACAGCGTTCCTTTCCCCCTCAGAATTCTATGAATTATTTTGATCAGCAGTATACTCAGTCTGTGCAATATTACAATGACGATTATTGTATTGAGAGTGAGGCTCAGGATTTTCACACTAGTTAGGACAGCCATGGACAAAGAAAGGGAGTTGTATCAGTTCCAGTGGATCAGAATGGGCCTTATGTTGAAGTTGGTGCATTGGGTGTTTCAGAGCCATTTCTTTTGGATACTGGTGCAATGAGAAATTCTATCATTCACTCCAAACTCCCTGGGGCACCTTTGTCTGGCTTAACTAACGTTTCTGTAGGATTCTCTGGCGCCCCAGTTAGTAGCCCGGTTTCTTGTCCTTTGCCTATCTCGATTGGTCCTTATAATTTGGAGGCCCGCTCATTTTAACGACTGGTTGCGGCTAGAATTTGTTGGGTTTGGACTTATTGAAACGTCTTCATGCAACATTGTATTGTTCCCCCTCTGGTGTATTTGTCTAAGGACCAACTCCCACCCGAATTGCATTTTCTTTCTGCTACGCTCTGGGCTACGGGTCCGAATGATGTTGGTCTGCTCCAGATTCCGCCTTACGTGGTTACTATTAAGCCTAATGTTAAATTACCATGCATTCCGTAGTATAACATTTCCAACGATGGGGAACGAGCTTTGCTGGCTATTATCTATGATCTGGTTCAGAAGGGTGTGGTCGAAGAAACAAGAGGAAATGTTTGCAACAGTCCTGTTCTACCTGTCCTTAAATGCACTGATCCTTCTCAGCCTCCAGTATATCGCTTTGTGATAGATCTTCGGGAGGTCAACAAAATTGTTGTCCCCCAGTTTCCTGTTGTCCCAGATATCACTGCCTTGCTCACTATGATACCTGCTTCAGCGGCATGGTTCTCGGTTATTGATCTCAAAAATGCTTTCTTCAGCATTCCTATTGCTGAGGAGAGTAGGGATATTTTTGGCTTCTCTCTCGGAGGCCGGAGTTTCCGATTCGAACGTGCACCTCAAGGCTATTGTGAGAGTCCCTCCATTTATCGTTAGGCTTTGAAATCTCAGCTCGATGCTTTTACTTTGCCCCCAGGTGTCACTCTTATTCAGTATGTGGATGATTTGTTGGTTGCTGCTGATTCAGTGGATGTTTGTAAGGATGTGACTGTTTCACTGTTGCGTCATTTGTCTGACCTGCATCACAAGGTGCCACCCTCAAAACTGCAATATTGCCGCCAAGAGGTTACCTACTTAGGAGGGAAGACGATTGACCTCAGAACGTATTCAAGCGATCGCGCAAATGTCTGTACCATCCACACAAAGGGAGGTGCGTGCCTTTCTGGGCATTACCTCTTATTGTAGACAGTGGATTGCAAATTTTTCTTTGTTGGCTAAACCTCTGCTGGCACTTACTCTGAAAGATACACCCCAACCTCTTCCTTGGACTGATGAATGTCAGAAGAGTTTTTCTGACTTACATACAGCCTTGTGTTCTTCCCCTGTGTTAGGTACTCCAGATTACAGTAAGCCTTTCACACTCTTCGTTCATGAAAGAGAAGGTTGCGCGTTGTCAGTTTTAACGCAACAATTTGGAGACAAATAACGGCCATGTGCCTATTTTTCGGTTACATTGGATCCAGTAGCCAAGGCATTGCCTAGTTGTCTCAGGGCTTCAGCAGCAGCAGCAACGATTTCCATTCGTCAATCTGCTGGATTGGTACTAGATAACACTCTTGTTGTTATGATACCACATGCAGTAGATACTCTTTTGAACAGAACAAAAACACAACATCTTACGAGTGCCCGCTTGTCTGGGTATGAGCTGACGCTCTTGGCTAGTCATATACACATCAAGCGGTATAATACTTTGAATCCAGCAACATTGTTACCCAATCCAGAAGAGAAAGACACTCAAGAACAGCATGATTGTTTTCACGGAACAGAGGAGGAAACGAAAGGCAGAATAGACTTAAAAGACACACCACTAGTGGACCCGGATGGGATCCTATAGGTGGATGGGTCTTGTTTTAAGCTTCCTAATGGCAAGACAACTGTGGCCACCTTGTATACGGTAGTGGAGACAGCACACATTACACAGAATTCAGCCCAAGCAGCTGAACTGATTGCCCTGACGAGAGCGTGTGAGTTGGCTAAGGGAAAGAGAGTGAATGTTTACACGGATAGCCAATACGCCTTTGGCGTGGCTCATAGTTTCAGTCGTTTGTGGAAGGAAAGAGGATTCTTTACTTCCCTTGGGACTAATATACAGCATGGTCAGTTGGTAACTGACCTTCTCGAATCACTTGCTTTGCCTATCCAAATAGCAATAGTGAAGTGTAGTGCACATAAAAAGATCATTGATGATGTGGGTCACGGGAATGCTTTTACAGATGAGGTAGCAAAAGAAACAGCGAGAGATGCTACGAGTCGCATGTGTGTTGCAGACCCTGCAAGATGCGTCAGACAAGTAGGAATGTGTGAGGACACAACAGAAAGTGTGAGAATGATTCAAGAAGAGGCTACTGAAAAGGAATTGAGTAAGTGGAGAGAAAGTACGGGAATGTTGGACGCGACAGGGTGTTGGACGGAATTGTTAGAACATCAGCGTTGGCTGTTACCAGATGTCTATGTACTGCCTGTAGTTACTATGGCGCATGGTCCAGCCCACATCAGTGCGAAAGGAATATGCAAACTTCTGGCTCCAGTATGGCAGAATGAAGGAATTCCTAAATGTGCGGAGAATGTGGTGAAACATTGTATCATTTGTTTGATGCATAATCCAGAAAAGGGAACCCCAACTCCAGCAGGTCATTTTGCTCCCCTACGTATCCTTTTGAGGTATTACAAATAGATTACATTCATATGGAACGTTGTAATAACCTCAAGTATGTTCTGGTGGTGCTCGTGTACCTTTTCCAGATGGATAGAGGCCTACCCCATAAAGGACAATACTGCTTTGTCTACTGCCAAAGTCCTTTTTAAGGAATTCTTCCCGAGGTTTGGTTTGCCGCGAATTGTCTGGAGTGACAATGGAAGTGAATTTGTAGGCCAAATTGTGCAGAAGGTGTGTGCGGGTCTTGGTATTAGGCAGAAATTCCATGCGGCAAACCACCCTCAGTCAGCAGGTTTGGTGGAGTGCTCTAATTGCACACTCAAGCTCAAACTGGCAAAGATTCAAGCCAGCACGGGTCTTGCTTGGCCCGACCCTTTACCTTTGGCACTTTTATCTACGAGAACTTCTGTACATTCTCAAAATATGCAGCATATCGCTCTGCAAACATCATTCCTAACCCATATCGCAACTGTTCCCCACTCTCTATGTAATAATACATTGAACACTTTTGCGGTTATACAAACAGCGTACCCATGGCTAAATCAGACTTGTCTCTGATAATAACGTGTCCACATATTCTCAACACTGCAAAAGTACCCATACTCCCAGCTTGTAGGATCAGTATCGTTAAGTGCAAACCCTGAAGTCCCCCTGTATCCTGTCCACCCTTTACTTGAATCACCACCGTGGCAGCTTGGACCCAGGCAATTGTGCACGTACATATATAGACGTACCCCTGCAAAAACTGGCACACAGCCCAACCACCCACAGTGTCACACTGCACCCGTATAGCTACCAGCCCTTGTTGTTCAGTCCTGTTTATCCAGCGTCGACCCCTTCAGATCTTCTGGACTGGGCTGCTCCGGGCAAGGTCCTCGCTCTTTTGCCCAAGTCTTTATGGGTTTTTGCAATGCAGCAGGATCTGTAAAAATGTGTGATAGGCCCTAACGGTTAACTTGGAGCTTCGCCGGGTACAGCATCGCATAATCCACACCCATGTCTCTCAACTGTCGCTTGAGTGGTACAAAGTGCCTGCGTGCGTCCTGAACTCTGGGGGGTAAAGTCTGGATACAGGGCCAACTCCGATCCCTCATAGCGTAGCACCTTCTTCTCCCGGGCAACCCTCAAAGCAGCATTACGGTCCCGATAGTTGAGTAATTTTGCGATGATCAGGCGCGACGCCGCGCCAGCCGGTGGCCGAGGACCCAGCGCCCTGTGCGCTCTCTCCACCACGAACATAGCCAAGAAGACGCGATCGCCCAGCAATGTCACAAGTAACTTTACCATAAACTGTTCCATATTACCCGTGGCTGTCGTCTCCGGTAAGCCTACCAGGCACAGATTACAGCGCCGAGAGCACGCTTCAAGGTCTTCAGTTTTCTCCTGTAAAACTCTCAGGACTTTCCCCAGTTGCTTGTTGTCAGCATCCATGGTTGTGTGCGCTTCTTCCACCTCCGTTAGGGGTCTCTCCGACATGTCCAGGCGTTCCGCGTGCTTGTCCAGGCGCTCCCCCATCCTGTCCATGCGATAGGTTAGTGCGTCCATTTTCGCGCCTAGGGACGTGATGGCACCCTGCAAGGACTTCTCCATGGCTCTCAGCATGCTGCGGATATCCGGCTCATCCTCATCTTGGGAGTGCAACGCACCTCTGGATCGCTTATCTGATGCGGGGTCTTGCGATTTCGCCCGCTTCTGTTCAAATGTCAACTTCGTCTGGGCCTTGTCTCCTCTACCCATGCTGTCGGTCGGGCCGACTGCGTGTCTGCACTCGCCGCGCTGATGTAGTCCCTCCTCGTACCTCACAAGGGTCTCAGTCCCCAGGTTCCAGACTCAGACCTCGATTGGCGTAGTCTCCTTGCTCCATCTAGGTGGTGGGGGCATGAGTGGCCAGACCAAAAGACTGTGGGCACAACACGTGTCAACACGGGCCCAGCTCCACCTTCACGTGGGCCGTCTGCCAGGGGAGGGTCTGTGGGGTCAGTCCAGTTAGCTCGGGCCCTGGGTCTCACTTGTACCTCTGGGTAGCCAGTACTCCTCTCTGCACCACGCCAGGCAGTACCAATCTCTGCCCCCAGCTCTGTGCGTGGTGTACAGCCCTCTGCCAGCTATTAGACCCCCGCCTCAGCAGACGCCCTAGGGTCAAAGCAGGGCGTCTGTATTTGCACCTGTGGCAGCTAGGTATATAGGGCAGCACTCCTCCAACCGCCTCCTAGCAAGCCGCCTCCACTTTCCCCCTGTGATATCCCTCGTGCTCAGGCTCCACGCGGTGCACCCCTCTACAGCTCAGCAGTCGCAATCTTCCTCTCCCCTCTGTGAGGCTTGTGCAGTCAGTGCCACGTCTTGTCGCGGGTCACTCCCGACCGCCTCCACTGCTACCACCGAGGCCGCACATCAAGCGATGTCACTCGGCCGCTCCCGTCACTTCAGTCTGGGGATCCGCTGCCTAGTTGCTGCGATTCAAGTCAGCGTGCATTCTGCCCTTTTCGTGCTCCGGTTCAGCGCCAGATCACGCCAGCCCCCTCCACACACTGTTCTGCTGTTCCGACGCCGCAATGCAAGGAACAGCAGCCGCGTTAGCTGCATGATTCTTGATGAATGGGCCATCGTCCCAGGAGAGCTCAGGGCTCAGGCGGCCATTACGGTTCCGCGCAAGCTCCGCCCCCCAACACATCTAATCACTTACCTATAGATTCATTCGTACATGCTGTCAATGACCAATAGAACACTGTCAAATGCACTTATACACCTATATCAACATTACACAGCAGCACACATCATATTCACTTATACGGTCATCCTACTCACTTATGCAAACAATCGATCATACTTATATTTTTCTCAGCTGCAAACTTATACAAAAAACACTTCATTTATTCATTCAGATAGTAACTCATACTTAGGGCCTCATTAGGATGGCGGCCAGATCACCCCCGCCAGGCCGGCGGTAGCCACCCCCGGCCTGGCGGGGGCGATCCGCCTGCCATCCGTGCCGGAATGACCCCGCCATATTATTATGGCTGGGGGGTCCACGGCGGACGGAAAGACCGTCCGCCGCTTTTCCGCCCCGGTCACCTTGCGACCGGGCGGAAAACAGTTCTATATGGTGGTGGTGTCTATCAGACACCGCCAGCCATTTTAGAATGGACATTTTCCAATGCAAAGGCATGCAGAGTATGCTTTGGGGGCCTGTTGCGGGCCCCTAGGGACTCCGGCGGGGGGGAACATGGGGGGTACCTATGGTACCCCCCAGCAGTTCCATGCACAACACAGCAGGCACCGCGCGGTGCCTGCCATGTTGTGCATGGAAGTGCACAGCATTCCTTCCTGGCATTGTGGCGGGCGATGCTGAGTGCACCCCGTCACAATGTCACGAATGATGGATGCACCCGCTACTGTGGCATCCTAATTGCAGGCACGGGACCCCCGCCCTTATGGCGGGTGGTCACTATATACGATGGGATGGCGGGCAGACAAAGTCTGCCCAGCATTATAATGGCCCCCTTAGTGTCTTATAAAATCACTATTATAAGTATACAGTTATCCATACAGTCAGTCATACGTATACGTATGTATAGTTATTTATATAGAACAACTGTCACATACACTGCCTTTTATTTTTCTACTTTGTTGGACATGTACCATTGAGAGATATATTTCCTCATCACCACAGCCATAAAGACATTCACTCTCCCAAGCAACTGTTTCCACATGCAGTCTTAACCTCATATACCTACTGAATCAACTATTCACACATCTTTGGACAGTCACACCCCCCACCCAACCACACACACATTCACTCTCCAATACAAATACTTAGCGAACAAATCAATAAAAAAATATAGACTTTCATGTAGCTAGTAACCAACTGATGCAGCAGTTTAAACAACAACAGACAGAGTGATACAGATATTCACACAGTTTAGTCACTAACCCATATATTTAGTGAGACACTTTAAATTAGTCACTTAAATAGTCAATCACACTGCTACTAAATCCTCCATCCAGACACTTATACATCCAGTCATTTTTTAATGTAGATTGCTATATATACTTAATACATATTCAAATATCGAACCAAAACATATTCACTGGATGATGTCATCAGTGATGTTATCAATGATGTCATTTGAGATGTCATCAGTTATGTCATCAGGGATGTCACTGACCATGTCATGAATGATGTAATACGTGACATCATCAGCAGTGCATTGCGGGTGCGCGAGTTATAGTTAGCAGAACTAACTATAACGGAGGAATTTCTATGGGTTTGTACGAGTGAAATATCCAGCTAACTATAACAGCCCTGAAACCTATGTTTTTTTCAGTGAATATATGTATATATATATATATATATATATACATATATGCGGTTCACTGAAAAAAACATAGGTTATAGACCATATATAGTTAGGAATTAGCATTTACAAAACCTTATTTTACTCACACAAAACCATTGAAATTCGCATATATAGTTAGTTGCACTAACTATATATCGCGCACCCGCAATCCACTGCTGATCATGTCACATATTACATCATTCATGACATGGTCAGTGACATCACTGATGACATCACTGATGACATCTCAAATGAAATAACTGATGACATCACTGATGACAACATCCAGTGACTGTATGTTTCTGTAAAGTTAAAATATGTCTTACATATTGAAGAATGAGTGGATGTATAAGTATCTGGATGAAGGATTTAGTAGGTGCATGACTGACTGTATGAGTGAGTGATTAAATGTGTCTCACTGAGTGCATGGGTTAGTGACTAAACTGTCTTAATTTGTGCATCATTATGTCTGTTGTTCTGTAAACTGATGCATGTGTTGATCAGTAGCTATATGAGTAACTATATGGGTTATTGATTGGTTGCCCAAGTATTTGTATGGGAGACTGAGTGTGTGTGTGGGTGGCTGGGAGGTGTATGACTCTGTGCATAGATGTGTGAGCAGTTGATTCACTAGATGTATGGGTTCAAAAGTGCATGTGGAAACAGCTGTATGGGCGGTTCACTGTGTGCATGAGTGTATTGGTGAGTGAATGGATATCTCAGTGCTACATGTCAAAGTAAGTACATATGTAAAACACAGTACATGTGAGAGTTGACATATATAAATAACTGTGCATAAGAGCCAGTGAATGTGTGAGTGGCTGTATGGATCATTGTGAACTTGTATCAGGGATTGTATAAGAGAGTAAATATGTGTTAGTATATGTTTGAATAAGTAAGGTGTGTATAACTGTATAGTTGAGGAAATGGAGGTGTGATTGATTCTTTGCATGACTGACTGGGTGTGTGAGTAACTCCATGGATGACAGTCTGTTAGTGTCTGTTTACACTGAGTGTATCTAAAGTTATATTAGAGTCTGAAGAGGTTCATCGTATTATCACATGAATGATGTCATCAGTGATGTGATCAGTAATGTCAAATGAGATGTCATCAGTGATGTCATCAGTGATGTCATTTGAGATGTCATCAGTGATGTCATTTGAAATGCCATCAGTGATGTCATCAGTGATGTCATTTGAGATGTCATCAGTGATATCATCAGTGATGTCATTTGAGATGTCATCAGTGATGTCATCAGTGATGTCATTTGAGATGTCATCAGTGATGTCATCAGTGATGTCACTG
The DNA here is from genome assembly GCF_964263255.1 of Lissotriton vulgaris. Classification (NCBI taxonomy): domain Eukaryota; kingdom Metazoa; phylum Chordata; class Amphibia; order Caudata; family Salamandridae; genus Lissotriton; species Lissotriton vulgaris. The sequence continues at coordinate 747,757,316 of NC_141685.1, read as the reverse complement.
ATCATGTCATGAATGATGTAATATGTGACATGATCAGCAGTGGATTGCGGGTGCGCGATATATAGTTAGTGCAACTAACTATATATGCGAATTTCAATGGTTTTGTGTGAGTAAAATAAGGTTTTGTAAATGCTAATTCCTAACTATATATGGTCTATAACCTATGGTTTTTTCAGTGAATTTTCAAGGTTTTGTAAATGCTAATTCCTAACTATATATGGTCTATAACCTATGGTTTTTTCAGTGAATATATATATATATATATATATATATATATATATATATATATATATATATATATATATATATATATAACATTTCTATGGCAAAAGGAAACCCCTCATTTTGTTCCTTTGCAAATTAAATGTTTTAAGTGTTAACACTTTATTCCAATCAAGATGACTTCAGGTGTGCCATACTTTTGTCATAAGTAAGACTGTTAGCGCTCTAGTTGTTCTTTAGAAAACTCTGGGACATTCTGTCACTGGGCTATAGTTGAGCTACATCTGGCTGATATTTGGGCTACATTTGTTTTTTTTGTCTCTGGTGGCCATCTTTGGGCTACATTGGGCTACATTGGGCTACATTTGGGCTCTAACATATATATAGCCCAATGTAGCCCAATATATATTTTTCAAAGTTAATTTTCATAAAAACCACTGGAGCATATATCTTGAGACATAGCAAAGGCACATAGGGCTACCAGTCCCTACAATTTTGCCATGTTTTGTGGAAATCCATTCAGCCGTTCGAGCTAAAAGTGAGTCCAACCGCCCTATGGAAAACTCAATGTTAAAAACACGTTTTGGGACCCCCCCTTTCTTCTCGACCCCCGCTTGACGAAACCCCCCCAAACTTGCAGGGGACGCTCAGAAACAAAATGTGCAATTTTCCTGCAAATTTCAGCCAATTCCGTCCATCAACGCCAAAGTTATTCAACATAGAATTTTCAGAAATCCCTATTCAAAAAAATTCTAACTATATATACCTACTGGCGACCGCCAGTAAGTAATATATAACATTTCTATGGCAAAATGAAAACCCTCATTTTGTTCCTTTGCAAATTAAATGTTTTAAGTGTTAACACTTTATTCCAATCAAGATGACTTCAGGTGTGCCATACTTTTGTCATAAGTAAGACTGTTAGCGCTTTAGTTGTTCTTTAGAACACTCTGGGACATTCTGTCTCTGGGCTATAGTTGGGCTACATCTGGCTGATATTTGGGCTACATTTGTTTTTTTTGTCTCTGGTGGCCATCTTTGGGCTACATTGGGCTACATTGGGCTACATTTGGGCTCTAACATATATATAGCCCAATGTAGCCCAATATATATTTTTCAAAGTTAATTTTCATAAAAACCACTAGAGCATATATCTTGAGACATAGCAAAGGCACATCCGGCTACCAGTCCTTACAATTTTGCCAAGTTTTGTGGAAATCCATTCAGCCGTTCGAGCTAAAAGTGAGTCCAACCGCCCTATGGAAAACTCAATGTTAAAAACACGTTTTGGGACCCCCCTTTTTTCTCGGCCCCCGCTTGACGAAACCCCCCAAACTTTCAGGGGACGCTCAGAAACAAAATGTGCCATTTTCCTGAAAATTTCAGCCAATTCCGTCCATCAACGCCAAAGTTATTCAACATAGAATTTTCAGAAATCCCTATTCAAAAAAAATCCTAACTATATATACCTACTGGCGACCGCCAGTAGGTAATATATATATATATATATATATATATATATATATATATATATATATATATATATATATATATATATATATTACACACCAAGCTCACCAAACCTCCTCGCTGCGAAAAGAGAGTCACAAACTCCAGTTTGTAAATTGGCATGAAAATTGGCATGAAAGTTCTTATTCCTCACAAGCCTCTGTTCTGACGCGTTTCGGTTAACAAGTGACCTTGATCACAAATATATATATATCTATTCATTTATTTATTTATTCAGACTTTTATAATAGTGCGAACATGACCCAATGGGTATCAGAGCGCTTAACAATTACATAGTAGCAAAATGACGACACAAGAGAGAGACATCACAAGAGACAATAATGTAGATAATAATAACAAGCTCCATGCGATGTACTTGCAATTGACATTATAGGCAAATAGATACAAGTACTCAATGTGGGATAACTCTCAGCTAGCAAGGAATTTCTGTTATGCTCCAAATCAGGAACAGACCTGTTATGATAGAACTAGATGGAGAGAGCAGATTCCATAACTAATGGACTTGGGGGCAACCTAGGTACAAAACATGTTGAGGGTTAAGTTCAGTCATCAGTTGTGGTAGGAATTTGCTCATAAGGATTATCATTGCTTTCTTCTTGAAGGAAGAAGTAGAATTTATTCTTCTAATGTAAGGAGGAACCAAATTCGAGATTCTAGGGGCAGCTGAATATAAATTATATAAAATATAATATAATTTATATAAAATATATATTACATTAATACATATTACATAATATAAACAATACCATTAATTTTTAAAAATAAAATAAAAGTAATACATATTTTAACAAATATAAAAAATTAACATTTTTTTTTAAAGTTAGACGCACATATATAATAATTAATGTGTGTTCAGAGGTTTTGCCCAACGCCGTACGCCTGCCTGTAACTGGTGTGGTGGCAAAACCCACGGAAATCCAAACAATCCTTTTGATAACAAAGAAGGCGACACACCAATATCACAACAAGGAGGTTTTAATGTGCAAGAAAAGAATGACGAGTTTCAGCCTGATGGCCTTCGTCAAGTTCAAAGGCATTCGCACAGCATTATGTTTAAATACACTCTACGTCAGCAATAGACATTGAAGACATACTAAACCGACATACTATACCGATTTGCAAAACTTTTAACTTGTCAAATAGCATACCATATGGGGAATTATTAGGGGGCATGCTGAAACTGCAGCACAGATATTAGTTTTGAGAATTAACAAAATCTAAATCTGCACAGATTTAAGGCCAGAGGTTATCCAGATAAGGTTTTGACACAGGTGGTTTCCAATTTAAAAGATACCAAACAGGAAGATGTCCTATTCAAATATGATGTTGTCACTGATAAGGGGAAACCTTCCAGCATTCCAAGAATGATCACCATGTACAATGCAAGATCCAACAAATTAAAATCTATCATGAGAAAGCATTGGAGTCTCATACAATCAGATCCCATAATTGGTCATGCAGTTGGTCATTCTGCTACTGTAACCTACAAGAGAGCACCCTCCCTCAGGGATAAATTGGTCAACAGGTATTGCCAAACTGATGTTCCACCAACCTGGCTTAAAACCAGTAAAGGATTTTTTAAGTGTAATGCCTGTAAGGCTTGCACCAATAGCCCGAGTTGCAAAATCTTCAAGACATCCAATTGTAAAGAGAGATCTATATCCAAGTTCATTACCTGCACAACTGATTTAGTCATTTATTGCCTGGAATGCCCATGTGTAAAAAAAACTTATTTTAGAGCATTTAAGAGCCACAACCAATCGTGATTTTAATTATCCGATTGCTAGACATTTTTACAATGTCCATACCAGCAACAGCCAGCTCTTGAGCTACATGGGACTTGATCGAAATCTGAAGAATATCAGCAGAGGTGACAGAGAAAAACCTCTGTGCATCCTAGAATCTAGGTATATTATAGACTTGAATACCAGGGCGCCCTTTGTAATTAATAAGAAAGAGGAATTGGCCACGCACATAGGAGTATAATCCCTACTGCCTCTACATTCAGCAAACTGTATCCTGTATCCTAGTCTCCACCGCAGCATCACTCTATATACATTAGTTAGTTGTTTGATAATTTATTTTGGTATTTTGGAATTTAGGTAAGGGGAGGAAGATGGCGGTCGGCCACAATGGAGTAAAAAGACACACTTTTCTACGGCGTTTCTGCAGCTTTTTGCCTGTTATCAACTCGGCAATCGGCAATCGGTTCTATCAAGGCACAGGGGGGGATAGAACGAATGGTACGGAAAGGCTAATTTATAAAAACGAAGAACGCGGATAAAAAGCTCCCTCCAGCCGCAAGAGACTTCTAGACTCAAAACTAACGGCACGACATGGTAAACAGAAGCCCGTGGAACCAAAACCTGAACATGCTGTTTAAACCCCAATCTCCACAGCAGCCATCACCGTACGTCGGAGCCTGGACTGTAGCGCGGAGAGCTACACGGAGCTGCCGTAGGGCGTTCCAGAGGATTGTCTTCCTGTTCCGGGGCACGAGCAGCAGAATCAGCGGGGCGGAGTTGAAGCAGAGAGACGGTCAGAGCGACTCTGCACAGCTACCCCTGGATTCAGGTCTGGTAACCAAGATAGAAAGTCTGCCGATCACACAAACTCTTGATCAGACACTAAGAAAGTTACAGAGAGAAAACAGAGAGGTCGATCGACAAAAAATAGACAGTCTATCTAGCCCTGGAAATTTAAAGTCTCCTCCGTTGATGAATAATGAAAGGGAGTCTCCTCTGCCCTACGAAGAGAAAACTGAAGAGAAAAAAGAATTGTCCTCAAAACTACGGACAGACAGAGAGCAGAGGCATTCTAAGGAACTGGGAAAGCTGGGAATTTTTACTGAAACAAAAATACAAGCATACGGAGAAGTAAGTGGTTTGGAAAAGATAACGCCAGATTTAATTACAAGCTGTGTTCAGCACACCAGCATTGAACAAAAGGGTTCTGGGGAATGCAAAGGGGGGAGTCACAATCCAATGCAAACAGGGGTGCCTTTATACAAAACAAGATCTAGGAAATTAGAAAGAGGAGCTGAAATGGACACTTTATCTGAGGCAGAAAAGGACAAAGAGCTTGGAGGTGGGGGAAAATCCTCCTACTGCCTGAGAAAGCGTAAGCTAACGCAACAGTTTGATCCACTGAAAAAGAGTGTGACTCCAAGAAGCACTAAAAGAAAGCAGAGATTGTCCCCCAATTTAGTAGAACTGTCAGAAAACATAAAACTAAGATCTACGAAACCGAAGCTCACTTCAAAACAAAAAATTAAAGTTACCCCCTCTCTAAGGTCTTATTTTAACGTTCAGCAATCAGTACAAATAAGAGGAGGCCATTTCTCTATCCAAAACGAGACCATTGAACCATCTTCAAGCGTTGGTGATTGCTCAGCTAAAACCCTCACGTCTAAAGGGAATTCAGAAGATTTAAAAACTAGGGGGACGTCAGAGACAATTAGAGACGAAATGTCAACGGAACCTACTATTCCGCCTAATACAGCCCCTAACACCATACCCCTAATGGAGGTAAACGGAGATGCTCTATTATCACCACAAACTGAATCTCCAGAGAGAACTACAGAACAAGCAACTAATGACCCCTTAGTAGCAAATCCAACTGAAAAAGTTATGGAGATGTTTGTAGAAAAAATAATGGGTGTAATGAGAGAAAAATGTTTAGTCTCTGAGGGGAATCAGAACAAGATACGCGAGGTCTGTGAAGGCTTGGACCAAAAACTAAACGACTTGGGGGAGAGAGTGACCGCAGTAGAAGCGGCAGTTGAAACTCTTAGTAAAAAGGTGAGCATAAACCAAAAAGAGATCAGGTACCTAAAAGACAGGGACACTCGGTTAAAGAGATACTGGAATCATTGGAAAACCAAGCAAGGAAGAACAATCTTAGAATACTAAATGTACCGGAAAATCTGGCGGGCTCAGATATAAAATCATTTATTGTTTCCCTCTTCGAAGAATTCTTCCAGTGGACAAAAAGCTGCAACCTGATGGAGGACATTCAAAGGGTCCACAGGGATCCTTTCAGGAAAAGTAAAGAAAGGAAAACCCCAAGAAAAATTTTAGTTAACTTTATGACTTACACCCTTAAAGAAAAAATACTAAGTGAGGGTCTAAAAAGTGGAACACAAAACAAAGACAACTGGTCCTTTAAAATTCGCTCGGACATATGTAAAGCCACACAAGACAGACCGTGGGAACTGGGGCAACATATGCAAGAGCTAAAAACTCTTGGGGCTAACGTCCAGATGAAATTCCCGGCAGCGCTAAGAATCATGTGGCGCAATAAAATGCATAATATAAGGGAGCCCCAGGAGGTAGAGGATCTTATAAACCAGATAAAGGACCAGATCCAAAGGGAGAAGTCTAACTAGAGAAGGAACCTTTTCTCAAATCCCAAAGGACTAGTTTAATTAAAGAAGGAAAGTGATCTTTTAAATAAAATAGTCAAGTAAGTAAACTGGTGAGACCGGAGCTCGAAGCGGGTGGAAATTCCACCCAAAAGAAGATGGGAGGCTTCCTCAGGGTGGGAAAAGCAATCCTCACAAATAGTTTATAATGTAAGATATGTTAAAACACGGGTGGGGAGCAAATTAGGGAAAACAATCTGAAAAAATATCCTCATAAAACGAAAAATAGGAGTTAAAAGGGTGTCCGTTAGATTGCATAAAAAATGCCGTATCATAACCCAGAACCTAGAAGTTTTTAAGAAGAAATGGCAAGAGAAAAAATAATAAACGTCCTCTCATGGAACGTTAACGGACTTAGAACTCCTAATAGAAGAAGGAAAATCTTGGAATACTTAAAGGAAATGGAGAGTGAGATTATCATACTTCAAGAAACTTACCTTGTAAGCACCAAGTGGGATCAGATAATAAAAAATTAAAATGGGTGGATGCTTGCATATATACTACGCAAGACTGTAACGTGAAGGGGGTAGCAATTATCTTAAAAAAATCGTTAAAAGCAAAAGTTGAAAGTAAGGCAGTAGATAATAAAGGAAGATGGGCTGTAGCGAAAATAAGGATAGATGACAATATACTCAATATAGTAGGATACTATGGCCCAAATTTAGATGACTTAACCCCCCTCCAAAATCTATACTCGGAACTTCGATCAATCTCTGCCCCCATAATAATAGGAGGAGATTATAATATTGTACTTGATCCGAAAGTAGATAGATCACCTCCTAATAATCAACTGAATCTACCTAATATGAGGTAATGGCTAAGAATCTATAAAAAAGACCTAGATCTAGAAGATATGTGGCCACAAAAAGGAGCGAAAACGTATCCCTTTACTTTCCATAATAAGAAATTGGCCATAAGTCAAGAATAGATTTTTTTCTTTTAAATAGATCTCTTCAAAATAATGTCAATTGCATTGAACACCTCCCCACACACCTATCTGACCACTCAGTGGTAAAGTTAACACTCCTTTTGCCCAAAGACATACTCCTCCTAGATGGACAGAAGACAGATCCCTATTCAACAACTCACAAAATTTTAACCAGCTAGAAATTGCCTCAGCACACTATTTTGAAGATAATGCAAATGGCACCTCGAAGCAAACAAATTGGGACGCTTATAAAGCAGTGGTAAGGGGAAAACTACTTAGTCTAGGGGCACACAAAATAAAAATAACGAAACTAGAAATTAAAAAAATGGAATTAGATATTAAAACTGTGGAGATACAACTAGAGAATGGAACCTACTCAGAGCCAAAGGAAGATTTAGAGAAAAAACACCGAAATCTTAAAGAAACGCTAACGAACTATTTGGAAAACATTGTGAGAGAAAAATGGGAAAATAGTAAATTAGCTAGCTATGAATATGGGGAAGGATGCGGAAAACTGCTAGCATGGAGAATAAAAACTGAGCAATCTAGGAATAACATACCATGCATCCAGATCCCAGACCAACTATCACAAACATCTGAAGATAGCATAATAAAACAGGAGTTCTCAAAGTTCTTTTCGGGTATATACAAAGAAGACATAAATCCAGCTAAAGAAGAAATCAAGAACTATCTTGAGGCTATCTCCCTTCCAAAACTAACAGAAGAGGAAATGAAAGAATTAAATCAAGAGATTAAGCCTGAGGAATTTAGAGCAGCTATAAGCAACCTAAAAAGAGGAAAAGCTGCTGGCCCAGATGCTCTCCCAAATGAGTTCTATATAGCGTTAAAAGAATCCCTAGTTGGCAAATTAACAGATCTAATGAATAATATATATCTGGACCATGAGAAAATCCCCGATACCTGGAATGATGCGACAATTAGCATTATCCTAAAACCTGGAAAAAATCCAAAATTGCGTGAGTCATACAGACCAATATCGTTACTTAACGGTGACTACAAAATCTTCATGCAAGTTGTAGCAAAAAGACTATCTAAGGTAATGCCAAGACTGATTAACTTAGACCAAAAGGGTTATCTAAAAGGGCGGCAAATTCATGAGACCATCCATGAGCTATTTTCAGCAATAGATATAGCCACCTGCGAAGAAATTCCCCTTACTATAATCACCTACGACGCTGCTAAAGCGTTCGATAGAGTTAACTGGGCCTTTCTAAATGAAATCATTGGAAAATACAACTTGGGGGCAAGGGTTGCCCATATGGTAAAGGAAGTATACAAGAATCCAAGGGCTAAAATAATAGTTAATGGAAGACTGACTAGTAACTTCGAAATACAACGTGGTACAAGGCAAGGTTGTCCGTTGTCGCCGCTACTTTTTAATCTTTACAACGAACCGCTGGCCTCCCTGATTAGAGACCATCCACTAATTCATCCTTTTAAACATCAAAATTGGTCAAAGAAAGTAGCACTATATGCGGGCGACCTAATGGTATTCACTACTAACTATGGAAAATGCCTACCAAGCATTGGAAGACACGATGAACAATTTTGGTAAAGTCTCAGGTTACCTGACAAATAAAGGAAAAACTGAGGCAATGAGCTGGAACATCAATCCAAACACATCATATAGTAGGGATAAAATAAAATATCTAGGAATCACTTTGGTAAAAGAAATCGAGAAAGTCCCGCAATTAAACCTGAGAAATGAGAAGAATTCTTAAAACATGGAGTGGTCTGCCACTAACTTTTTTGGGAAGATCCAACGTAATAAAAATGACCATTATTCCAAAGGTCACTTACCTTTTTAACACAATACCATTGGATTTTAAAAAAGAACCCTTAAAGAATATCCAGGGCAAAATATCAAGCTTTATCTGGGCATCAAAAGGAACGAGAATAGCCTGGAGTAAGCTTAGGAGGAGGAAAGACCAAGGTGGAATAGCTAGTCCTGACTTATTTGAATACTATAGGTCATTTCAATTTAAGAACTTTAGACCATTACTGAGGAAGTACCAATATTATCCAAGTTTCCTGCTAAATATGGCGGAAAGAACAGACTATTTCCTATTCAAATTTGGCCATCCAAAATTAAAAAAGAAAATAAATAAATAAAGATTTTACACAATGCGGCTAGACTTTGGTTCCAAATCAGAAGCACAGTAAATATATCATATTATAGCACAAAAGCGCCAATATGGGATTCCCCAGGGACACCGGAATGTTTAAAAGACTCTTTAGCGGTACCACTCAAAACAACAGGAATAGAAAAATGGGGCCAACTGTTAAAAGACATAGAGATAATCTCTTGGAATTTGCTATATGAACTTACAGATGGTAAGATGTCAAAGTTTAAATATTACCAACTAATTAACTGGGCTAAATCCTGGCAAGAGGAAAACATCGGAAATGAGAATTTTGAAAGCGAAATGATAACAATTACACCAATAAGAAAAGAAATATCAAAATGGTACTGGGCACTCATTGAATCCGGAGAGGAAGAATTTCTGGTCCCGAAAAAAACTTGGAGGAAAGATATACCTGATCAGGAATTAGATCTACAACTGGTATGGCAAAACTCTATGGAAAAATGTTGGTCCTGTATAAAATCAGCCTCACTAAGGAGGAACCACCTGTACACAATCCACCGAGCCTATTGGACCCCAAAAAGATTGTCCAAATTTAAAGAAACCAACGTTAAGTCCTGCCCTAAGTGTGGAGAAGCTAAAGCGGATGACATTCACATGTTCTAAAAATGTCCTGCAATAACCAACTATTGGCTTGGGAACCAACATAACTGTAAGTACTTTTCTTATTATTTTGGGGATATACAATATTATAGATGCTGGTATAAATAAACTAAGTAAAAAACAGGAAAGCTTACTTTTCGTCCTGATACTGCTAGCGCGGAGAGAAATTTGCATTAACTGGGTTAAACCAGTCCCACCAAGTCATACAAACAGTCTAACTTATACAATACAAATCAATAATCTTGATAGAAAAGGGAAATACTCGAAGAGAATAAACTTCTGGGAAATTTGGGAACAGCACTTTCAAATAAATCATTAACTTCTACTGGGTTATGGTCTTCTGAAGGGATTACGGCAGGGGATCTCTCTCCCACTGAGGACTCTCCTCATTTTCTCTCCAACCCAAATATGGAGTTAACTAGTGAATTTCAGATGAACATCAAAGATATATTGAATCTAATTTTGGGGGAAGTTCGTGAGCTGAAGAGATCACAGAAAGCTGAACTCTCCTCTCTTCATCAGCGCCTGGAGAAAATCGATGAGACTATGTCAAGTAGACTCCAGGAGGCAGAAGCTGGGATATCTGTTCTGGAGAATGGATGACCATCATAATGGGAGAAGCTAAAACAGCGGTCAAAAGCAAGAATCTCCTTGAGAATAAACTGGAGGAATTAGAAAATCATTCTCAGAGATCTAACCTCCTGATAGTTGAAATTCCGGAAGGTATTGAGGGCTCCCAAACCTTGCAGTGGGCCAATTCATTCATTAAACCAAAAGTCATCCCAGAGTTCGAAGGTGACCTTACCATCACAAGGGCTCATTGCGTTCCTGCCCGCCTGTTTCCCAAATGTATAATGCCACGTAGAATTCTGCTAAATTTTGCTGATTATCATGTAAAAGAGCAAATACTAACTAAGGCAATCCAACAAAGACAGTTTGCTGTGAACAAGACTGTAAAATGTTGTATCTTCTCTGATATGACCGCTGTTGCGGCACGTCGGAGAAAAGAATTTGTGAAGATCCTCCACCTGTTTAAAACCAATGGGGCGCAAGCTTCTATCGCCCGCAGTCCAAATTAAGAGTTTTGGTGAAGGGCAAATTCTTCATGTTCTCCGATTTAGATGAAGCCCAGGAATTATTATAGGAGATCTTGCAGGGGTCAAAGGCTTAGAAAGGATCTGCTAGATGTATTATATTGGTCATTGTCATTGGTATAAATTGGGGGGTTAGGTGGGTGAGTTTTCTTCCCTTACTCGCGTCCCAGGGCATGATGACGATGTTCTGGTGACCTGCCTGAAATTACCACTAACTGTCCCCCTGAGATAAAAATTGTGATATTTTAACCTGCTACCTAAAAATTTTGATATTTTAATCCTGCGGCGTGTTTTAAAGACTGTAGCACTTTAGTGTTGTGTTTACACAGCTTTTTGCTCTGTTTTCCTTCCTGCCTGTGCCCCGTTCCACCACGGGATTTCCCGCTAGTGTGGAGGGCACGCCGGCAGAGATTGGGTCCCCGCTCCAATTGGCTGCTCTCAGTCAGGTGGGACGCGAGAGCTGACTCCTTAAAACCGGGCGATCCTGAAGCCTTGGCTAGTTCGCGCCCCAGGGCATGATGACGATGTTCTGGTGACCTGCCTGAAATTACCACTAACTGTCCCCCTGAGATAAAAATTGTGATATTTTAACCTGCTACCTAAAAATTGTGATATTTTAACCCTGAGGCGTGTTTTAAAGACTGTAGAACTTTAGTGTTGTGTTTACACAGCTTCTTGCTCTGTTTTCCTTCCTGCCTGTGCCCCGTCCCACCAGGGGTTTTCCCGCTAGTGTGGAGGGCACGCCGGCAGAGATTGGGTTCCCGCTCCCATTGGCTGCTCTCAGTCAGGTGGGACGCGAGAGCTGACTCCTTAAAACCGGGCAATCCTGAAGCCTTGGTTAGTTCGCGTCCCAGGGCATGATGACGATGTTCTGGTGACCTGCCTGCAATTACCACTAACTGTCCCCCTGAGATAAAAATTGTGATATTTTAACCTGCTACCTAAAAATTGTGATATTTTAATCCTGTGGCGTGTTTTAAAGACTGTAGCACTTTAGTGTTGTGTTTACACAGCTTCTTGCTCTGTTTTCCTTCCTGCCTGTGCCCCGTTCCACCACGGGTTTTCCCGCTAGTGTGGAGGGCACGCCGGCAGAGATTGGGTCCCCGCTTCCATTGGCTGCTCTCAGTCAGGTGGGACGCCAGAGCCGACTCCTTAAAACCGGGCGATCCTGAAGCCTTGGTTAGTTCGCGTCCCAGGGCATGATGACGATGTTCTGGTGACCTGCCTGCAATTACCACTAACTGTCCCCCTGAGATAAAAATTGGGATATTTTAACCTGCTACCTAAAAATTGTGATATTTTAATCCTGTGGCGTGTTTTAAAGACTGTAGCACTTTAGTGTTGTGTTTACACAGCTTCTTGCTCTGTTTTCCTTCCTGCCTGTGCCCCGTTCCACCACGGGTTTTCCCGCTAGTGTGGAGGGCACGCCGGCAGAGATTGGGTCCCCGCTTCCATTGGCTGCTCCGAGTCAGGTGGGACGCCAGAGCCGACTCCTTAAAACCGGGCGATCCTGAAGCCTTGGTTAGTTCGCGTCCCAGGGCATGATGACGATGTTCTGGTGACCTGCCTGAAATTACCACTAAATGTCCCCCTGAGATAAAAATTGTGATATTTTAACCTGCTACCTAAAAATTGTAATATTTTAATCCTGCGGCGTGTTTTAAAGACTGTAGCACTTTAGTGTTGTGTTTACACAGCTTCTTGCTCTGTTTTCCTTCCTGCCTGTGCCCCGTTCCACCACGGGTTTTCCCGTTAGTGTGGAGGGCACGCCGGCAGTGATTGGGTCCTCGCTCCCATTGGCTGCTCTTAGTCATGTGGGACGCGAGACACGTGACCTGACGTATTTAATTAGGATGTCCCTATTCGTGCACAGCGAATGCGCACAGCGAACATGCGCCGAAGTTTCGCCAAAGTTAAGCCCGTCTGTGCCCGTCCGCGCTGAGGACGGGCTGCAGAACGGGCTGTGCAGAGAGGAGACATCGTTGGGCAGCCAGGTAACATGGTCTTATGCCTATACGGATATAGTTGCACTGAGGGCTATGCGCTACATAGACTGGACAGATCAGGACGCAGGTGTTGAGGGCTGGTTTCATCTGTTTGCCGCATTAAAACTCTTTCTGCGCCATCAGACCTCTTTCAGGCTATTCACTTTTCTATATCCTCCTCTCCCTCAGTGTCCTTCACCGGTCTCCTCATTTACAGACCCCCCGGCCCCAGATCCTGCTTTAGCCTCAATCTATTTAAAATCTTAGAGCCCTATTTTGGCAAACCCCACCTTACGGTTCTGGGGGATCTAAATTTTCACCTAGACGATCTTTGTTCTAAGGACACTCTTTCCTTGGTGGACCTCCTGGCCGCATGTGGCCTTCATCAGCTGGTAAATAGTCCTACCCACCTGGCTGGCCATATTCTTGACGGGGTGTTCTCCAACGACCCCAGACTTTCTGTGGGGCCCCCTATTCCCCTGGTCTGGTCAGACCATCTGGCGGTTCCTTTGGAACTTAAATCCCTTCCTTCCTCTGTACCACAACATGGTTCTATTAACAAAGAACTCAAGCAGAACTATCGGGGTATCACAAATGAATCTCTTGCCCCCCTCATATCGCAGACCTCTATCTCTCCCAGGAAGGATGCCAGTGATGCCGCACTGGAGCTTGCCAACTCTATCTCCAGAGCAGTAGATCTCTCAGCCCCTGCCTCTCTGCGCTATTCAGCTAGGAGGAAACCTTCTGCCCCCTGGTTTACCGAGCCTCTTAGACTTCTGAGGCAGGGATGTAGGAGGCAGGAGAGGCAATGGCGAAAAACTTGGAACCCCACAGATAGAGAAACACATAAGCTTCTGCTTGGAGAATACAAGACTAGGGTCATTAAAGAAAAGCAGGACTACTTCTCCAGGTATACGTCGTCCCTCACCTCCTCTAGGGAATTATTCAAGATCATTGATTCTTTGCGTTCTCTACAAATTCCCGACCCCATCATAGGTTCCCAAGAGCTGTGCGACAAGATCGCACAGTTCTTTCATACTAAAATCGCTGAAATCTCTCTCACTCTGGAAGCACAGAGAGATCTAATGTGCTCCCATTCTTTCCCGACTCAACCTGTCTTAGAGTGCTGGGCTAAAGATCCCTCCAAGAACCTGACCAACTTCCCGCTCCTTACCCTTGATCGACTAGACTCTCTGTTAAATAGGACAAAATCAGGTTCGCCACTGGACCCCTGCCCTCTGAAGGCCCTGAAGGATTGTAGAGAAACCTTATTGCCCTCTCTTCTGGAGGTAATGAACCGGGCTATGACTCAGGGCCTATTCCCAGCACCCCGGAAAAAGGCCATAGTCAAGCCGTTACTTAAAAAGCCTACTCTCGATCCGGAAACCCTTAAAAACTTCCGACCGATTTTTTTATTGCCTGCTCCAGCTAAAATGCTAGAATCACATCTTAATTGTTAGGATTAGGTCCCCAGTCCTCTCTCGTTGACCATGTCCAATACCATCACATGACACACCAGTAGCATAAAAAGAAGTCCTACCCTTATGTCTATGCTTGTTATTGCTAACCTGCGGGTTCCTGCATCCTGGCTCCGGAGTTTCCTGTTGTTTGTTGCTGTCTTTTCACGGGCTCGTGGAAAGAATTGGAGAATTCCCTATTTCCCTTTTTACCTTTTTGTCCCTTATCTTGGTTTATTTCCTTGTCCTGGTGCTTCGTTTTTGGGTTAACACCTGTTTTTGTTCACCCCCTTCCGTGTTCGGGTCCCCTGTAGTTAGAAGGTAGTCAGAGTCCTGTTTAGTAATTGTCCCGCCCCCTTTATTTAGTTATTTTTGTGGAAGCGCATTTGGGAACTTTGCCTGCATTCAGGGGTCCCTGTTTGCAAAGCGCCGGTTCGCGCCGCTCTCCGTTCACGGAGACGCGGTGATTGAACCGGTGATACTCGCGCCGCTGCGCGATCCCTTGCTGTAGATGCGCAACCCGTCCACCTCGTTATAGGTGGAAGTGACGTTTTGGGCCGATCCGCAAGAGAAACCCGGCTGGGTTTTCTCTTTACTTTCACGATAACAACAACGCGGAAGAGGCTCACGTTCCTTGGGGTTATTTTAGTCCCGTTTCCCCAGACCACACAAACAGGGGTTTTTTGTACATGCCAATAAGGTTGGTGTGTTTTTTACCCTGTAATCTTCTTATTCGCCCACACCAAAACACCCATACAAGACGTAAAGTCCAGTACCTAATTCAACCAAGAGATGATATCTGGTGATACAGGTTCCAATTGAATGACAACTCCTTGAAGCAAAGCCTGCTCACGCTTCTGGTAAGGGTGTGTGTGATGATATTTATTGGATATGGATATATGGCTTAGAGGTAAGGCTGGGGACTGAGATATTACTGTTGGGTGTATTTTTTGTTTCCCTTTTATGCAGGAGCAGAAGAAGGAGGTGGGTGTTCCTTTTTGTGACAAGTTACAAGGGTGGAAGGTGTGGTTGCCTTATGATTTTCCACCCCCTTTTCTGAGTCAGCAGCTTACTCATCTGTGTCAGTCAGGGAGTGGCTGGTGAGTCGGGGAAGCGGATTGGACATATCCTCGTTCCTGCAGTGTGTGGGTTGGGCAGGAGTCCAACAGAATAACAAGCCCACGTTAAAATACACTGCCTGAACTTGGATGGACGAAGGAGGAGGGGCCATGGCTGGGGCTGAAGCCCCCTCCATGATTGATATAATGGGTGCCCTTGCTGCCTTACAGGCCCAAGTACAGGAATTGAGACAGGAGAATGTAGGCTTGAGACAAGAGCTGGTTGCAGTAAGAGCACAGGCACAGGCCCAGCCTAGAGCCCAAAATCCTGTGATACATCCGGCTACTTTCCAGTATGGGGGGGCGGGACAGAGCAACCCTGGAGGAAGTACCCCTGTAGCTATTACTGTAAACTCCCCTGTTCCTGTTCCCCTGGCTCAGCCTGAACGGTTCTATGGGGACAGTGGGAAGTATGGGATGTTTATGAACCAGTGTCAGTTACACTTTATGTGTCGACCTGGTGCATTTCCTGATGATGCCGCGAATGTAGCCTTTACTCTTTCATATCTGGCTGGTACGGCTGCCCAGTGGGCTATCCCCTTGGTGGAAGGGAATGATCAGGTGCTGAGGGATTACAATGCATTCAAAGAACTGATGAGGGGGTTGTTTGCCAAACATGCTTTCATGCAAGCTAGTGATTCAGAATTACTGAAACTGCGACAGGGTCGACAGGATCTTCTGACATATATAGCGTCTTTTAATCGTCTGATTGCAGAGACACATTGGCCGGCTGATAAGCGGACATCCTTGTTTTACCAGGGTCTTAATGACGATTTGAAGGACGTGGTGTCACAAGTAGTGGACCCCCCGGAGGAGTGTGCCGCTTTTATAGATCTAGTGGTTAAATTGAATCATAGGCTATCGGAGCGCCGCGGTGACCGTGGCCGTTTTCAGGTTTCCCGAGGGAACTTCATAAAGACCGAAGTGAAACAGCAACCTGGTGAAGCAAAGCCTGAACCAATGGAAATAGGAGGGGTTAGGGGGCCCCTTACTCCTGAGGAAAGAAAGAGACGGAGGGATCAGAACTTATGTCTCTATTGTGGACAAGGAGGTCATTTTGCAAGAGAGTGTCCCGTTAAACCGTCTGGAGCTGGTTATGGAAAAAAGGTGGCATATGTACAGGTGGAAAGGCTACCCCTAACGGTGCATAGAAGAGATCATTATGAGGTGTTGGGGGCAGTGGATATGGCGCCCAGACATTTTGTGATTTCGGCACAGCTGCTGCTGGCAGAGTACCAAAGGGTGCCTGTTTCTGTGTTGTTGGATTCAGGGGCCACTGGCAATTTCATTGACATCTCCCTAGCAGAGAAACTAGGTGTGCCTTGCCAGTATAAGAAACAGCCAGAGCCGGTACGTGCGATAGACGGGACTGAGTTGTCATCAGGGTGTATTACTAGACAAACTATGCCGCTGCGGTTGTTATGTGACAATGGTCATTCTGAGTGCGTGGTTTTCGATCTGATAGACGCACCTTCCTTTGGCTTGGTACTAGGGGTGCCTTGGCTCCAAGAACACAATCCCAGGATTGATTGGGTACAACGGCTTGTCACGCTTGATTCGCATTATTGTTTGAAACATTGCTATAGCGAGGCCAGTGAGAAGGTCCCTCCCTTGTATTGTGCTGCCACGGAAGAGAACGGGGTTCCAAAACAGTATGTGGAATACGCCGATGTCTTTGACAAGGGTCGCGCTCAGAGTCTGCCTCCACATCGGTCTTTTGACTGTAGGATAGACTTAGTGGAGGGGGTTCCTTTACCTTGTAGTAGAGTTTATGCTCTGTCTGAACCAGAGGAAAGACATCTCAAAGAATATCTGGATGAGATGTTGGAGCTAGGTTTTATCCGTCCTTCTTCCTCTCCTGTTTCTTCAGCAATCTTTTTCATCCCAAAGAAGGAAGGCACTCTGAGGGCCTGTGTGGACTATCGGACATTAAATAAGGCCACTATTTAGAACCGGTACCCTCTTCCGCTCATCCCCGTGTTGCTGTATGAGCTCCGCAAGGCCACGGTGTTCTCTAAATTAGACTTGCGTGGAGCATATCATCTGATCAGGGTGCGGCCCGGTGATGAGTGGAAGACGGCTTTCAAAACTAAACATGGGTTATTCGAATACTGTGTGATGCCGTTCGGCTTGTGTAACGCGCCGGCGGCGTTCCAGTATTTTATAAACGAGGTCCTGAGCGAACATCTGGATAAGACAGTAATAGTTTACTTGGATGACATCCTTATCTTCTCAGAGACCGGAGCAGACCATCATACTCATGTCAAAAAAGTGCTGCAGAAACTGCGGGAACATCGGCTTTATGCCAAACTTGAAAAGTGTCATTTTGATGCTAAGGAGGTGGAGTTTTTGGGTTTCCTCATTTCCTCTGAAGGGATACGAATGGATCCAAAAAAGATACAGGCTATTTTATCCTGGCCAGTGCCTACTACGGTGAAGCACATACAGGTACTTTTAGGGTTCGCCAATTTCTACCGGCGCTTTATCTCCCACTTTTCAGATATTGTGGCACCAATGACCCGCCTGTTGAGAAAGGGGGTTTCGTTTGAGTGGTCCCCGGAGGCTCATGATGCCTTTCGGTTATTGTTGGAAACCTTTACGACCGCTCCAGTACTGGCTCACCCAGATCCGGCGTTTCCCTTCTTTGTGGAAACGGATGCTTCCGCAAGTGCAGTAGGTGGTGTTTTGTCCCAGAGGGAGGGGGGCCCTGGAGATATGCACCCTATCGCCTATTTCTCAAAAACATTGTTGCCGGCCGAACGTAACTATACGGTGGCAGAGAGGGAACTACTGGCGGTGAAATTGTCCTTCGAAGAATGGCGCCATTATCTGTGGGGGGCCCGGCATACCGTCACAATCTAAACAGATCACAAGAATCTGGAGTTCTTTAGATCAGCCAGGGCTTTGACACCCAGACAAATGCGATGGGTCTTGTTTTTTAATGAATATGATTTCATTATCACCTACAGACCTGCCGCTCAGCAGATTAAATCAGACGCCTTGTCCCGGATTCATGTTGATCCAGAGGAAGTAAAAGCAGGGAAGGAAAACAGGCCTATGCTGGATAGTAGGAGGATTGTGGGAGTAGCTTCGGTGGAAGAACTCGCTTCGAATATTAAAGATCTGTTGCGCAATATGGATTTGGCCCCTTGGTTACAATTGTCTCAGGTGGTGCTTAGAGAGGGGTTGTTATATCAGGGGGATAGGTTGTTCGTTCCTCCTGAGTTGAGACAAAAGGTGGTGGAATGGTGTCACTCATCCTCTTTAGTTGCGCACCCAGGTATTGGGAAGACAAAGGAGTTGTGTTTGAGGTGGTTTTGGTGGGATACGGTGGCCCAGGATATCCATAAATACGTGACAGCTTGCCCTGTATGTGCCATCAATAAACCCTCACACAGTTAGCCCTCGGGTCTGTTACAGCCGTTGGCAGTACCCCCTTCCCCTTGGCACACCATCAGCATGGATTTTGTCACAGACCTTCCCTTGGTTTCCGGTTTTACTGCTATCTTAGTGGTCGTAGACTTGTTTACCAAAATGGCTCACTTTTTACCACTTCGAAATATTCCCACAGCAAAGGAAATGGCATGGGAGTTTTTGGTTTCGATAGTACGGTTGCATGGGTTACCCACAGCAGTCATATCAGACAGGGGGGCGCAATTTGTGTCTCACTTCTGGAGGGAGCTCTGTCTGGTGCTAAAGATGGACATACGTTTGTCATCTGCATACCATCCCCAGTCAGATGGGCAGACAGAACGCACCAACCAGACGATGGAACAGTTTTTGAGGTGCTTGACTACGTCCCTTTCGTGTGATTGGGTGAGGGCATTGCCCATAGCGGAATTCGCATATAATAACAGTGTACACTCGGCCTTGGGCATGACACCTTTCTTTTGCTCTATGGGATTTCATCCTAGAGCCCTAGCCATCCAACCCACTGGGCACATGCCAGCCATTGATGAAGTCAGTAAAAGGTTGGGAGACATCTGGGAAGTGGCTAGGAGCAGCTTGCAGGAAGCCAAGGCAGCTATGAAGGTGCAGGCAGACCGACATAGAGTTCCAGCTCCTGGGTATAAAGTGGGCGATCAAGTGTGGTTGGTGTCCCGTAATTTAAGACTACAGGGTTCTCGTAAACTACAGCCCCGGTATGTAGGCCCTTTCCCAGTGGTTCAGGTTATCAACCCTGTGGCAATGAAGTTGTTATTACCATCAGACTATAAGATTCATCCGGTGTTCCACACTTCTTTGCTGAAGCCCTTCATCCCATCAGATCAGGTCCTACCTCCTCCTGCCCCCGTATTAGTGGACGGCGAAGAGGAGTTTGAGGTTCAGGCCATTCTTGATTCCAGAAGAAGGAGGGGTAGGTTGTATTACCTGGTAGACTGGAAGGGGTATGCCCCGGAGGATAGGACATGGGAACCAGCTGGAGGGGTACATGCGCCTCGGCTGGTGAGATTGTTCCACAGGCAGCATCCCCGAAAACCACGACCTGTGGGGAGGATTGTCGGGGGGGGGGTACTGTTGGGATTAGGTCCCCAGTCCTCTCTCGTTGACCATGTCCAATACCATCACATGACACACCAGTAGCATAAAAAGGAGTCCTACCCTTATGTCTATGCTTGTTATTGCTAACCTGTGGGTTCCTGCATCCTGGCTCCGGAGTTTCCTGTTGTTTGTTGCTGTCTTTTCACGGGCTCGTGGAAAGAATTGGAGAATTCCCTATTTCCCTTTTTACCTTTTTGTCCCTTATCTTGGTTTATTTCCTTGTCCTGGTGCTTCGTTTTTGGGTTAACACCTGTTTTTGTTCACCCCCTTCCGTGTTCGGGTCCCCTGTAGTTAGAAGGTAGTCAGAGTCCTGTTTAGTAATTGTCCCGCCCCCTTTATTTAGTTATTTTTGTGGAAGCGCATTTGGGAACTTTGCCTGCATTCAGGGGCTCCTGTTTGCAAAGCGCCGGTTCGCGCCGCTCTCCGTTCACGGAGACGTGGTGATTGAACCGGTGATACTCGCGCCGCTGCGCGATCCCTTGCTGTAGATGCGCAACCCGTCCACCTCGTTATAGGTGGAAGTGACGTTTTGGGCCGATCCGCGAGAGAAACCCGGCTGGGTTTTCTCTTTACTTTCCCGATAACAACAACGCGGAAGAGGCTCACGTTCCTTGGGGACCACACAAACAGGGGTTTTTTGTACATGCCAATAAGGTTGGTGTGTTTTTTACCCTGTAATCTTCTTATTCGCCCACACCAAAACACCCATACAAGACGTAAAGTCCAGTACCTAATTCAACCAAGAGATGATATCTGGTGATACAGGTTCCAATTGAATGACAACTCCTTGAAGCAAAGCCTGCTCACGCTTCTGGTAAGGGTGTGTGTGATGATATTTATTGGATATGGATATATGGCTTAGAGGTAAGACTGGGGACTGAGATATTACTGTTGGGTGTATTTTTTGTTTCCCTTTTATGCAGGAGCAGAAGAAGGAGGCGGGTGTTCCTTTTTGTGACAAGTTACAAGGGTGGAAGGTGTGGTTGCCTTATGATTTTCCACCCCCTTTTCTGAGTCAGCAGCTTACTCATCTGTGTCAGTCAGGGAGTGGCTGGTGAGTCGGGGAAGCGGATTGGACATATCCTCGTTCCTGCAGTGTGTGGGTTGGGCAGGAGTCCAACATTAATCAGCATTTGCCTGCTTTCCTCGATGCCTCTGGGTTCCTGGACCAGTCTCAGCATGGCTTCCAAAAATTCCACAGCACCGAGTCGACGCTCACGGTAGTGATAGACAATATACGATCAAAGGTCGACCGAGGTCAGACCACTCTTTTGGTCTATACTCGACCTGACCGCAGTCTTTGACATCCTGTCTCCCTCGACTTTAACAGCTCGTCTGAGGGAGATAGGGGTGGAGGGCCCAGCATTGAGTCTTTTGTCCTCTTTCCTCGACCAGAGAGAGCAGAGGGTCAAGCTAGGAGAGTTCCTCTCCCCTGCTAAGCCTGTGCAATGTGGGGTCCCACAGGGGTCGGCCTTGAGTCCGACCCTCTTTAACATTTACGTGGCCCCACTTGCTAGGCTAGTAAGATCACAGGGGATGGAGGTGGTGTCATACGCCGATGACACCCAGATTATGGTGTCCCTCTCCCACTCGGTGAGTACCTCCGCGCTCAACTTCAGGAACTGCATGCAGGCAGTCTCTGAATGGATGATTTCAAATCCACTGAAGCTGAACGGAGAGAAAACCGAGGTCTTGATCTTCGGTAAAGATCAAGACATATGGTCCAATGACTGGTGGCCTCCGTCTCTTGGAGCCTGTCCCGTGCCGTCAAACTCCACCCGGAATCTTGGCGTGATCATCGATACTTCGCTGGCCATGACACAACAGGTCAATAGAACCGTGCCCACCTGTTGGGGAGTTATTAGGGTTCTCAGGAAAATCACCCAGTATCTCTCCCCTCAAGCCCGCAAACAGACCGTGGTCACCTTAGTTGCATCACGGCTGGATTATTGCGACGCACTATATGCAGACACCAATAAAGGCAAGGTCAGATGGGGCGGAAGGGCCTTTTCATCTGTGGCCCTAAACTGTGGAACGCCCTTCCCTCTGAGATTAAAACCCAACCCTCTATGGCCCTTTTTAAGAAAGCCCTAAAGACGTGGTGTTTCATTAAGGCCTACCAGTAAGCATGCTCTTTGACCTTACACTTTATTTGGTTAGGCGCCTTGACGCCCGTTGGGCTAAGTAGCGCTATAAAAATCTGGCTTCATTCATTCATTCATTTATACTCCGGGAAGGTAGCGATGTTTGTTAATTGGGGCCCTACACCTTTAACATATGCTTGCTTGCACGCTTTATTAATATTCAACATATTTTAGAATCCCTGGGGGAGGCAGTGGTTGGTGGGGGGTGTTCCATATTTCGAGAGCCAGTTTATTGTGATAACCATATGGGCAGGGACACTGGGGGTTAGGTGTGCTGAGCTATGCTTACCCGTTGCTTCTCTCATTGGTAGGTCTACTAAAGGCTATGATGCCTGTTTAGCTACGATCTGATTATAGTAGACACTGCTTTCTTATTGTGCATGCCTGCTTGTCTGTATATTCAATTGGTTGTTTTTTTACATTTTTATTGGGGGGCTCAGGGGTAAGATCATCTGTTGTAATTACATGACATCCAGGTTAGAGGGGGGGGGGGAATGTGGTTGGGGGGTTCCACATTTCAGGGGGGTGGGTCACAAGGGGTGGGTGGAGAGCATAAGGAGCGAAAAAATGAAGTCCTTTTTTTGTTTTTTGATTCCATTCAGGTCTTATACTCATGTTTTGTTGGTGTGACTCTTGGTAGGATGTTTAAGGGGCTCATGACTGGCTTTAGTTTCAACCATGGCTAGTAAAGAACTGCTGAAAGTGGTATCTTTTAGGGCCAGATTCTGATGCGATTAGGAAAGCATTCCTACCTAGGGCCTGATTCTGATGCGGTTAGGAAGGCCTCTTAATGGCATGTGCTCCTTCCAAATCGGTCAGGAACGTGTCTTCCTGACCCAGGGCCCAATTATGATGCGGTTAGGAACATATACTCCCATTGAAATCAATGGGAGTCCAACCAAATTATATCTGGAAGCATCCGGATGTATTGTACTCCGTCGGTCGGACTCTTCCGATCCGAGTGGCTCGGAAATCATTTCCAAACCAATTTGGTCGGTAAGCTTGCCAACCCGCATCAGAATAAGGCCCTTAATCTTAACGGTCTCAATAACAAAAAGAAAATGCGGGCAATTGAATCATGGATTAAAACCGAAAACCTGGCAGTGATTTTGTTACAAGAGACTCATATACCAGCATTAAAACTGCCCAAGTTTTCGATGTTCAGATCCTGGGCTGCTTATAGGGGATTTTCTTCATTCTCGGCCTCCCATAGAGGGACAGCAATATTTTTAAGTAAAAAACTTCAAGCAGAGGTTGTTAATTTTGACAAAGATCTGCACGAGCGCTGGTGTTGGGTTACCTGTTCCCTTAGACAAAGTAAGAGACCGTTAACGTTTGTCAGTATTTATGCCCCAGTTGAGGATAATCATAAGCCCTATGAGGATCTTTTCCAGTCCCTTATTCAGGCTCCTGGGGAGTTGGTTTTTGGGGGGCGATTTTAATATCTTAATGAACCCCAAAATAGATTTGTCAGTGAAGGGTAAAAAGCAGCTGAAACCTAAATCCTTGAGAACTCTGCAACATTACGAAGCAACCTTGTATCTTCAGGATCCTTGGCGTACGGCTTTTCCAACCAAAATAGCGTATACTTGCTGGTCAGATAGATTTTGTTCTTCATCACGCATTGATTTTTTCTTGGTTTCACGTAAGTTGAGTTTTAGTCAGCAAAGATTCCTATATAACGGAATCTCTGATCATGCCTTGTTGGTTCTTGAGCTATTTTTAGGTAACTGCACTACGTCCCCTAAATGGTGGTCGTTTAATAGACTATATTTGAATGAAGAGGACTGGGTGAACTTTATGGGGATAGAGATTAAGGAGTTTTTATCGCTAAATATTGAGTCTGCACCTTTAAGTGTGGTTTGGGATACACTTAAGCCCTTCATTCGGGGGTTAATTATTGGCAAAGATACAGAAGCTGTTAAAAAATGTAAGGAAAATAAGAGAATTTTGGAGCAGAAGTTCCAAGTGTCTTACTCTGCTTTTTTAAGTAACCCCTCCGTCTCTAATCAGCGGCAGTTGGATCAGGCTAAGTGTGCTCTCAGTGCTAATTACTACACTCTGAGCGATGCCTCCTTTCAACAACATCGCCAAAAATCTCATGAGGAAAACAATTTTACAGGCAGGTTCTTAGCTTGGCAGGCTAGGGAGCAAGCCACCTCAAATCAGATTAAGACACTGAAATACCCCTCAACTGCCTCATGCATAAACGACCCAGTCAAAATTGGGGAAATAATGCTATGGCATTATGAGCCCATCTATAGTCAACACCAGACCGTGGATATGACCTTGTTACAAGAATTTCTGCAGAACAACCACCCCCCAACACTTTTGGATTTTGAGAAACTCTCTATGGCAAGCCCCTTCACTATGTAAGAGCTGGAGGGCGTTATTAAAAATCTTCCAAATGAGAAGGCGTGTGGCCCGGATGGGTTACCGCCTGAATTTCTTAAAGTATTCTTTAGCTCAGTGGCAGACACTTTCCTTCGTTTGGTGAATTCTATGCTCTAAGGGGGGGGAATACCCGAGTTTTTTAGACAAGGAAACATAGTCAGCTTTCTGAAAAAAAGGCAAGAACAGCGAGGATCCAAACTCCTATCGGCCGATAACGTTGCTAAACTCTGACTATAAAATCGTTACTAAATTGTTGTCACTCCGGTTCAATCATCATGCGGCACAATTGATATATATGGACCAGAATGGTTTTATCGCTGGGAGGCAACTAGCATCTAACACACACTATCTATTGGAGGCATTAGATTATTTCGAGACTCAATGGATACCCGCGTTAGTCCTTCTGCTAGACGCCGAAAAGGCTTTTGACCTTGTTGTTTGGGAAACCTTGTTTAAGATTCTAGATCACTTTGGTATCTCTTCTAAGATCACAGCTCTGATTCATAATTTGTACAATAATTTGAAAGCTAATGTAATTGTTAACAACTCAGTGGTCGGACTGGTCAAAGTAAAACGGGGCACAAGGCAAGGGTGCCCTCTGTCACCGGTTTTGTTTGCCTTGTTTATCGAACCATTGGCGATAGCTATAAGAAACTGCTCTGATATCCATCCCCCTACTCCATCTATGGTGAAATTGAAGTTATACGCCAACGATATCATGCTTATTATTAGACCAGAAATAGAGGTTCAGGCCAAAGTCTTCCAGGTATTTGAAGACTTCGAGGCGCTTGGGGGGTATCGCATTAATAAAAGGAAGGCTAAAATTTTACAATGTGGTGGTGCAGGTTTGGATCTGCACCCCGATATCCTTGCTTGCGCCAACACTCATCCTAAAAGATATCTTGGAGTATATTTCCCTGAAAGAGTTTCCGATTTATATCAACAAAATTACTTTCCACTTTTGCGGAAAATTCAGGCCTTATTTTCACGCTTGAACTCTTTGCCGTTATCTATTTTGGGCCGGGTTGCCTTGATTAAAATGTCTGTTCTTCATTTGTTTAATTTTTTGTTTTCAACAATTCCTTGTTGTTTGTCAAGCGCCTTTTTCACCCAAGTAGAGTCTATGTTTACATCTTTTCTTTGGGCAAAAAAAGAATCACGTTTTGCACTCAGCACTTTATATGAAGAGCAGGATCAAGGAGGCTTTGCCCTCCCGAACCTCAGGGATTATTACTTTGCTTATTTTGCTCAGTATTTGTCTAGATTTAAACCTCAACCTCATTCAAACCTTTGAATTGATTGCTTTATGGAATTAATATGTAAGGAGAGTCAAATCCATTCCCCATTGTTTATTTTCCGATCCCCTAAGTGGGTTCGCTATAAATGCCTTCATTGGTTTTTTTTTAAATTACAGGCATTTTATAAAATATATTCTATTCCAGTAATTCATTTAACCACTTTACTAGCTGATATTTTACCTTTAGCAGGGATCACACAATCCTCAGAACTCACTCTAAAATGGGCGACGGTAGGATTTTGTAAGGTTTTAGACTTTCTGAGGAATGGAAAATGGCTGACCATGATCGAAATGGCACATTTAATAGTCAATTACTTTATTCTTTTGGGGTCATATAACATCTCCTTAAATTCCTTGCTGAGCTAGATGTCTCTCAAATTAGTGAACAACATCAGCTAACTAACAAACTCTTAGAAGAATCCTCTGTGAGGAAACCAGGGGCATGGAAAAAGTGCTTAGCCTCAGTCAGTGCCCTAGATCTTTGGCAGAAGGCTATTAAAAAATGGAAGGATTGTGAAGACCTAGAAATCTCAGCTAATCTGTGGTCATCTATTAATAATCTTAATTTTAACACGCTTAGAGGTGCGAATTGGCGTAGGATGCTTTTCTTTAGCAAATGGCAACTTTATCAAACTCCTTTATCTTTGTCGAAAATGTATGCCAATCATCCACCACACTGCTTTCGTTGTGTCATTTTTCCTTTAGCCAATTGGTCACATATAATGTTACAATGCCCTATGATCCAGAAATTCTGGAAGGATATCTTTTGTTATTTGGAAATTGAATGTGGCACTCAATTAGCAGTGAATGATTAGTTAATCGTTATTGGTTACAACCCTGACCTTTCCCTTTCTCACCACTTGGTTACATTTCTAAATATTGCTATGGCAGTAGCCAGATCACTTATACTGCAAAGGTGGCGCACCGCTGTGATCCCTTCTGTCCTCGAATGGGCCCATAAAATGAAAGCAGTTAGAAAAAGTGAACGTACTTATGCACTACGAATAGGGGGTCTTAGGAAATTTGGGAAAAATATGGGCTACGTACTTCGACTGAGACTGAGAGGGGGATTACCTCATTTATGTGGTTAAAAAACGTCTTCTTGGGATTCTGTGTATTTGTCCCTGACTTCAGAATACATTGTGTATTATTTAGGCTATTGTGGAAATTTTATGTTTGCCCAAAATTAATTTTTCCGAATGGATGTATTGGCTGTAATGGATTTAATGCATTGTCATTTTTGGATTTCAATAATTTTTTATATAAAAAAACTCCAAAAAAAGCAATTGACATAATTAAGTAACAATAAAATAAATATTAATAAAGAAATGATCATAAATATATTAAAATTGAATTACCTCCCACCATATACCCCTATAAAATCCAGAACCCGCTACTGAACTAAACAACACAAAATTTAATCAAATTAAATATAATAACTACTAAAAACTTAACAAATATATTTAAAAAATATACACAATGATTATACAAAAAATGACATCATATGCATTTAAAATATAAACGAAACTACATACCAATAATTGAAAAAACATTTTAAACAACTATGGGGCTTTATACGAAGTCGGTCGGAGTTGCCTCCGACCGACACTGTCTTGGACTCAGGACCAACCGACCTGTGGTCAGCGGTTCTGATTGCCGGATTACGATGCAATTGAACACTGTTCGGTCAGATTCCCACTGTTCTCAATAG
The DNA here is from genome assembly GCF_964263255.1 of Lissotriton vulgaris. Lineage (NCBI taxonomy): Eukaryota > Metazoa > Chordata > Amphibia > Caudata > Salamandridae > Lissotriton > Lissotriton vulgaris. The sequence continues at coordinate 747,729,703 of NC_141685.1, read as the reverse complement.
AAGGTTGTGTCACTGCTGTAAACCAGCCATAATTCATACTCCTATAGAGAAATTGGGGTGTGTAAAACCCTGCAACCTGTGGACAGCACCCAATGGTGCCTGTCACACAGTGCATGGTTTTACAGGGGGTGCCCTAGGTACCCCCTTGACCACCAACCATAGGCCAGCCAGCCAGCCTTTCCGTGTCAGAAAGGCCGTCACGGAAAGGCTGTGGAAAACCAACATCATAATCCCGACGGCGGAAACGCCATCCGTAGGGGATTTTGGTGCGGTTCCGACTGACTGGAACCCGAGTCGGAATGACTGGCCGGTTTATGTTCTGACCACCGACATCGTAATCGGTTGGTCGGACCTCAAATTAACAGTGTCAGTCGGAATGCCTCCGAACGTCGTCAGAAAGCTTCCTAATAGATGTCAGAATCTTTCTGCCCGAGTTTTTAAATGGCTCCTATATTTTTACAAACAATATTAATGACTTCGATATTTTAAAAATCGATATTCCTTACCTTCAAATCGATCTCCTTTACATCGATATTCTTGACATCGATATTTCCTGATCACGCTATTTTAGACACAATATTCTTGTACATCGATATTGTAAACTCAATATTTTGTCTGTATAACATTTATTCCATGGCTGTGATGGAGTAAATTCATTCAGCTAAATTGGACCCAAAGTCAGAAGGTAAAATCTTTGACCAGGACGAACTTGGTTACTATATTGAACTGCACTCAATACGGTAAACCTCAAACTGCGCCTAGATCCCAGTCTACTGCAACCATTGACTGTCATTGGTTCTTTGTGGTTTTGGGCATGCTTTTGACTTAAAATGTTAAAACTTCATATCTTTGCTTCCCCTCATTGGATTTTTGTCCTGTTGAGGTTATTTTGTTTATTAAATAAAATATTAATTTATTTTTCTAAATCAGGTTCATATTTTAATTTTTCTGCATTTCGTCTTTATTACTATTTTAGTACTGCAAAAATGCTTTACACGTTGTCCTAAGTTAAGCCTTTCAGCTCTGTTCCATAGCAACCAGGAGATTGAGTGCAGGTTAATTTAGTAACTCTGTGGGTTCCCCATGGAAAGGGTTGTGATTATTCCTTGAGGAGGATTTTCACCTACCCCAATAATAATTCAATTTCTTACAGGTAGGACTAGTCATCCATCCCAAATAATCATTCAGTGTCTTACAGTTTTATATTGGGATTTCTAGATGGGAGCAATAATCCATTTTAGAGACAGCCTTCTTCCCAGTGATTGGGATAACAGTATCCATATTTCAATACCAAAGTTAGCGTGTCCTTATGATGGTGTGTGGATCACCACCACCCGACCGGCGGTGGAGATCCGCACACCATAACTCCCCACCTGACCGCCATTTATCTCCGTCATATTACCATGGCGGGGGGTACCGCGGCGGACGGAAAGACCGTCTGCTGCTTTTCCGCCGGCAGGCAATCTTCATGATTGCTTGCCGGGAGTCAAAGGCCCAAAATATGGTGGCGGGGCCTTGCAGGCACCACAATCCATATTATGCCAACTGTGGTGGGAATGCCTTTCCATGGCGGAGACTCCACCATGGAAAGGCATGCAGAGACATACTTTGGGGGCCTGTTGGGGACCCTCGGGGGTGGTGGCTGCACTGGGGGGTACCTATGGTACCCCCCTTCATTGCGATACACAAGGTGTAGTGTCTGTCACGTTGTGCATTGCAATGCACAACATACACCTTTAACATTGCGGCGGATGCTGTTTACAGCACCCCGCTGCAATGTTAAAGACAAGAATGCACCCGCCAGTGTGGCGGGCGCATCCTAATTTGCCTCGTGGGACAGCTGTCAGTCCCATTTTCCGTTATGCCATCCAAATGGGGCCCTTAGTTCATTAGTTTGTTTTGTAAGGTCAGGTATTCAATTTCACTTCTCTTCCCTATCCTTCTGCTCCACCCCTTAATGCTTCTCAGGCTACTCAAACTGCTTATGGTGTCTCTCAGGTAGTAGGGTCTCGGAATGGTGATATGTCTAGATTATATGATCTTTCGGAATGGCAGAAGTAAATATTGATAGACCAGGTTCATTTTGCCATAGAATTAATATGATTCTGTCTCAACAGTTGGAATTTCTGGGGTTTGTGGTAGACTCACAAAGGAGTTGCTTCAATCTTCTAGAAACAAATTTAGCAGTAATCAAGAAGGAACTGATGTTAATCCTGGAAACTTCAGATATAGGCTCTCTGGCACTTAGGGGCTCATGCCATCCCCGTGGTTTTGGGACCGGCCCCAAGACATGCGGCAGTCCCGCACTGCGGGTTAGGATGCGACCGCCACCATGGCAGTAGCATTCCGCAATTTAACATTGCGGCTGGCGCTGCTGACAGCAGCACCCGCCCCAATGTTAAAATCGCTTGCCAGGCATTTCACTGCACCCCATGTCAGGCACCACACAGTGCCTGCCACTTGGTGCAGCGAAATGTAGGGGGTTACAATAGGTACACACCAAGTGCTCCCGCCCTCCCATAGTATTTAGGCGCGCCCTACCCAGCGCTCTCTGCCCTACAGTAGCTCTCCCTAGAGAGGTTATTGGGGCTGCGAGCTGCAGTAGAAACAAGAGGAAGTGCTAACCTTTGCGCACTGCTTACAGGCTGTTTAAAAAAAATAATTTAGAGCGTTTTTAGCGTTTTTAAAATTATACCGCTTTTTATTCTGGGGGCTGCTTTTAGAATGGGGAATTGAATTAGCAGGCACACTGACACTCTACACACCCTTACCTCTTAAATATTGAAATTAAATCCGCTTTGTTCGAGATTTCACTCGGCGGTGGGCGCCATCTTGGGTGAGGAAGGCGAGGTCAGCGCTCAAGTCGGGCCGGCCTCCCGCCCTCCCATAGTATTTAGGCGCGCCCTACCCAGCGCTCTCTGCCCTACAGTAGCTCTCCCTAGAGAGGTTATTGGGGCTGCGAGCTGCAGTAGAAACAAGAGGAAGTGCTAACCTTTGCGCACTGCTTACAGGCTGTTTAAAAAAAATAATTTAGAGCGTTTTTAGCGTTTTTAAAATTATACCGCTTTTTATTCTGGGGGCTGCTTTTAGAATGGGGAATTGAATTAGCAGGCACACTGACACTCTACACACCCTTACCTCTTAAATATTGAAATTAAATCCGCTTTGTTCGAGATTTCACTCGGCGGTGGGCGCCATCTTGGGTGAGGAAGGCGAGGTCAGCGCTCAAGTCGGGCCGGCCTCCCACCCTCCTCCTCCCTATATTATGTGTCACCCAACCAGACGGCGCAGCGGGCTGGCGCAGCGGGCGCGCCGGAAGCGCGCCGAAGTCGAGCCAAAGTCCAGCCCGTCTGCGCCCGTCCGCGGCCGAACGGGGCGCGGGGCCACAAACCCTGGCAGTTCAGCTCAAAACTCCATAAGGTATGGCAGACACGCACTACTTGCTCTACAACCCGACACACCTGTCGATTGCAAACACGCCATGTCTGCCCAGTCACTTATAAAATGCACGAGGTGCCGCTTTGAACCCCTTCCTCAAATCCCAGACACTAACTCGGGCCCTAGCATCAAAGCTGCACTATTGAATTGTAGATCCCTACGGAAGCATGCTCTAGAAATCTACCATTTACTAGAAGACCTAAATCTTAATATCCTCTTTCTAACTGAAACCTGGCTAGATGATCACTCGGACCCGGATATTATCCAGGCCATGCCCAACGGCTATTCCCTATCTAGATTGGACAGGAAGGACGGCAGAGGAGGCGGCATCGCCATAGCCACGAAAGCTCCTCTAGTCTGTTCCCTAGTACACACTCAGGTTGATCACAGTGAAGCCGGCACCTTCACAATTAACACTGGCCCCAATCATTCGATCTCTGGCATTTTGATATACCGACCGCCAGGTACACTATATGAGTTTACATCGACCCTAATGGAAGCGGTCACTCATCTAGCACTGAGGAAATCCAGACTGTTAGTGCTAGGGGATCTTAATGCTCATTTCGAAGATCATTTAGATAAAAACGCTGATGATATCCGGATGGAATTGCAATCTGTTCAGCTTGATCTAAAAAATAAAGAGCCTTCTCATCAATTAGGACACCTACTAGACCCCGTTTTTGGTAACTGGCAGGGAGTGCATACCTCTGATCCTATACCCATACCTTGGTCGGACCATTATATTATTCCCATCACAATACAGCTTGACAGAACGGAGATTGTTCGTCATCAATCCCTGCGATACAAACGCAGGAAATGGAAGAACTTCTCTCTTGATTCATTTAAGCAAATTGTACATGACGAACGCCCTCCCAAAGGGGTCGACTGTGAGGCAGCTAATGACAACTTAAACAACATCGTCACCAAGGCCCTGGACATCACTGCCCCAAGTCGTACCCTGTCCAATGCCAGGAGACCTAAGAAAACTGCTCCTTGGTTTAGCCAAGAACTGCAAGCCATGAAAACGGCTTGTAAGAAACTTGAGAGAGCTTGGCGCCAGAATCTCTGTGCAGATATTAAAATACAATATAAAACAACACAGAGAGAATATTATAAATCAGTTCGTTTGGCCAAAGCAGAGCATTATCACACCCGTATTATGGAAGCAGGCAATTCCTCCAAGGAACTGTTTCTGATATACAAAGAGATATCCATAGTGGACGTGACTTCCCCCGCGCACAATGACTCGGTGGAAGCGTGCAACAAGATTGCACAGTATTTTGCAGGCAAAATACATAAAATCTATTCTAGTTTCTCTAACCAGACAGATTCGGCCACGGACTTCATTGAAAATGACAAACTTGTAAATACACCTGTATGTTTAAATTCTTTTACAGTCCCTTCTTATGAAATTATGTCCAAAATGTGCAATAAAATTAAATCAGGATCCCCTAGGGATCCGGCACCCCCGAAAATTTTAGCTGAAGCCTTTCCTGTATTAGAGCCTCATTTCAGGCACTTATTACACGCCTCCTTTACTACCTCCTGCCTTCCGGAGGAATGGAAACAGGCAATAGTATTACCCATTAAGAAAAAATCAAACATCAGCATGGACATAATGGACAACCTACGACCCATATCCCTGCTACCTTACGTGGCCAAGTTAGCAGAGAAAATCGCTAACAGTCAACTTATGGAACATCTTGAGAACCATAATGTTTTCCATAAATCTCAGTCGGGTTTTAGAACTGGCTTCTCTACGGAGACAGCTCTCCTGAGGGCCACTGAAACCTTACGTGAAGGAGCAGATAAGGGAAAGACAATGGCCCTCATCATGCTTGATCTCAGTGCCGCTTTTGACACTGTAGCACACTCCATCCTGCTACAGTGTCTAAATAAAGCGGGAGTTACCAACAAGGCACTGGGTTGGCTGAAATCTTTCCTGATTAACAGGACCTTCCAGGTTCAAAGAGGGACTTTCCTCTCTGACAGGGTGATGCTGGAACAGGGGGTTCCTCAGGGCTCTGCCCTGAGTCCCACCCTGTTCAATCTCTACATGGCCCCTCTGGCAGAAGTGGTGCAATCGTTCGGCGTAGAGCTTGTCTCTTACGCCGACGACACGCAACTCCTCATATCTCTGACCCATGCCCCTTCTAAGGAAGCTGATAACTTCAACGCCTGCATGTCCAAACTAGCTATGTGGATGAATGAACACTGTTTGAAACTAAATGGGACAAAAACAGAGGTCCTCATTATGGGAGGCAATGAGGTCAAATGGACGACAGAGTGGTGGCCCAGCTGTCTGGGACCTCTGCCCTCGCCTGCACAAGAGGCGAAGAACTTAGGTGTATGGGTGGACAATAAACTGTCCTTTGACAGCCACGTAAAGAAGACTGTTGGCAAATGTTTTGGGGTGATGAAAACCCTCAACCGCACCCTCGACCTGTTACCCATTAACTCCAGGCGTACCATGACGCAGGCACTAATAACGTCCCGTATTGATTACGGCAATGTACTACTCATGGGGACTTCAGTGAAAAACATAAAAAAGCTACAGGTTCTACAAAACTCGGCAGCTCGCCTGGTGCTAAGGCTTCCCCGCCGAGCTCCCTCACGTCCCTCTCTAGCAGCCCTCCACTGGTTACCGATCAGTAAGAGGATTGTTTTTAAAGCCATGCTCTGGTGCCATAAAATAATTCATCACAGAGCTCCGGCATATATGTCTGATTTGGTGTCTGTGTATGAACCTAACAGATCTCTTAGATCCAAAGGAATGGGTCTACTTAAAACTACCTGCCCCAAAAAAGCTAAAATGGGTGGCAGATCATTCCGCACCTTAGCTGCCAGGCAATGGAACCTCCTGCCTCTAGATATCAGGCTGGAGAGTAATGAAATCGTATTCAGGAAGAAGCTGAAAACTTGCCTCTTTGCTGTGTGAACTGGTTCGTTCTTTTTTTTTTCCTCTGCTGCTGCTTTCTTTCTCTATAGCGCGGGGACACGCCGGGAGGTGTTACCATGCGCTCTACAAACTCCTTTAAACTAAACTAAACTAAACCTCCCCCAGACACAAGGGGGGCCCGCACTGGGCCCCAAAACACAATCCCCACCAGCCTTTCCATGGCGGCGTTGCCACCATGGAAAGGCATTCCAACCCGACATCCTAATATGGCGGACCGTACCTGCTAGGCACCGCCATTATATTAGAACCCCTGCTCCGCCCGTCAGGCAATCGTGGCGATTGCCACAGTGGAAAAGCTGCAGGCAGACTTTCTGTCCGCCACAATACCCACCGCCATCATAATATGGCAAGGGGTAAAGCTCATGACGATAGCGTAATGATCGCCACCGGCAGCCTGGCGGTGGTGATCGTTACGCCATTGTTGAGCCCCTTAGTGAGTGGTCTCCTTTCTTCTTCGATTCAGGCAATATTCTAATCACATTTGCAGAGCAATCTGTCATATTTGGATGCAACTCCTTTCGATCAGTATGGCTGAGAGGAGACTATTTATAGCCTGTTTATAGCCTGTTTATGTAGACACTTGGAATAGTAAAGCTGTTGGTCCTAAAGCTCCAGGTCTAATACCATAATCTGATGCAACCCTTTGGAGATAGGATAAGCAATGTGGCTATTTATTGATTGGAGGAAAATGGTCAAGGAGCTAGTTGTCAATGCTCTTAAATGTTCATGCTTCTTTGTGATTTGCAGTTTTGTACAGGGAAAATCAAAGTGTGCTATTCTCCTGTGCATGGACAATATAACCACAGTACGGTAAGTAATCAGTTGGTAGGAACGAGGTTGAAACCCAAACAGATTTGACAAAGACTGAGTGGGAGCGTGCCTGCAGAAATAGGGGCATATTTACAATGACTGGCGCATCCCTGCAAATTAGCAGGGATGCACCAGTAATTGTGTGCCATGCCTCCGCCACCCATGATGCGCCACATTTACAATGCGGCGCACCATGGGGCAAAAACGGCACAGATGGGTCACGCATCTGTGCCGTAAAAGTGTTGCAATGCCGGAGTTGCGTTGCATGCCCCCCGACTCCCATTGACCCCAGCAAAGCCCAGAGTCGCTGTGATAGTCAGGCTGATTATTTTCACAATAAAATAGTGAAAATTGCATCTGCTTTTAGCCCACCCAATTTGACCCAGGACGAAGGAACTACTTCACCAAGCACTATGATTCACAAACTAGACGAGTTCCCTTTGTTAAACGAGGACTCTCTTGATGCCCTCATGCGAAAAATTAAATCTGGGTCTCCCACTGATCCGCCCCCCCCCTGTCAGCTAATAAAGATCAAAGACACCATCAAACCTGTCATCCTCAATATTCTGAATGCCTCTATTAGCACAGGTTCAGTGCCCACTACCTGGAAACGTGCCCAAGTCAGGGCACTACTGAAAAAGCCTACCTTGGACCCCGAGAATATGGCCAACTACCGACCTATTTCTCTTCTCCCGTGGGTCAGCAAACTGTTAGAAAAACATATTAACGCATCCATTACCCAATTCCTAGAAAATTATCATCTACTTCATGATTCCCAAGCAGGTTTCCGTCCCAAGTTGGGAACTGAGGCGGCTCTTTTGGCGGTAACTGAGCTGGCCAGGAAACAAATGGATCAAGGCGGCACCACAGCAATTATGTTGCTTGACCTCAGTGCCGCCTTCGATACTGTCAACACCAGCATCCTCCTTCACCGCCTCGGCCAAATAGGAATTTCAGGGAAGGCCATGCACTGGCTTCAGTCTTTTCTGGAGAATCGCTCCTTTGAGGTTGTCGAGGGCACCACTCACTCAAAATTCTGGCCCCTGGATCAAGGCGTGCCCCAGGGCTCTGCCCTGAGCCCTACCCTTTTTAATATTTATATGCACCCTCTTGCTGATATAGTGCACTCGTTCGGCCTAGACATAGTGACCTACGCTGACGATACACAATTAGTTGTATCCATGAACCAATCTGACTCTTCCCTTTCAAACCTGAGCAATTGCCTGGTAGCGGTCGCCCAGTGGATGGCTGCCTCGCATCTGAAACTAAATGGCGAGAAAACGGAGCTCATGATGTTAGGCAATCCAACCATCCCTAGCCCTATGATGGACTGGCCCCCATGCATGGGCCCCCCGCCCCAACCAAAGCCCCATATAAAACGTTTGGGCATCTGGCTGGACGCAAACCTCAGCTTCTTGCAACAAGCTACCACTCTGTCCGCCACCTGTTTTGGGCTTATGCACATGCTGAGGAAAGTGCTACCACTTCTCCCCTTCGAAGCCCGTAGAATAGTGGTGCAAGCCATTATCTTGTCCCGTCTGGACTATGGGAACTCCCTATATTTAGGGGGTCCCACCTCCACAATAAGGAAGATGCAGGTGACCCAAAATGCTGCAGCCCGCCTACTATTAGGCCTTAATCAACGGGATTCAGGTACAGCGGCTCTGAGGAAACTGCATTGGCTTCCTATTAAGGCCAGAGTGCTGTTCAAATCCATGTGTATTATGCACAAGGCCATGTGGAAGACCGCCCCAACTATGATCTGCTCCCTTGCAAACCCCTACCTCCCCCACAGAGCACTGCGATCTAGCACAGCATTCCTGGCTACTTCAACAAAATCAGACGCACCACATGGGGCGGGCGCTCCTTCTCTTGGAATGCCGCAAAAGCATGGAATTCCTTGCCCATCTCCCTGCGCAGTGAACCCAACCTTCTAAAATTTCGGAAGGAATTAAAAACCCACCTGTTCATCTAATCCTCTTTCACCTCATAATAGTCTGACTATACATAGCGCTACGAGGCCTCCGGGTTGTTTGCGCTTTACAAAACTCAATTAATAATAATAATAATAATAATAATAATAATGCGTGACGCAGCTCCAGCAATGCTCTGGGGGGCCCATTCTACCAATGCTGCATCAAGCCTTACGCCTGCTTCAAGCAGGCACAGGGTTTTGACGCAGCATTGGCCTAAAAGTGACTGAGGGAAATCTTGTAGATTTCACTCAGCCACTTTTAGGAGGCGTTCCTACGCCGGAACGCCCTCCCCCCCTGCACTGGAACGCCTCCTTAAGGCGCAGGGCTTTACAACGTGACGCATCTCCCAGATCTGTCACGTTGTAAATAGCCCGCACCATGGCGCATCTTTTGGGCCGACGCTGCGTCACAAAAGTGACGCAACGGCGGCGCAAAAGAGGCGCAAGGGGCTTGTAAATCTGCCCCATAGTTTTTTAAAATGCAATGCATCGTTCCAGTCTTGGTGTAAGTGCACCATCTTGAAACTACTGGCAAATCAATTCATCTCCCCACTCCAGGCCGAATTTCTTGTTAGTTGCCCTTCCCCCAAAACCACCTCCCGCCCGTCGCGAACCTCCTATTGCTGTCCACAGATCCCCTCCTACCCTGACCCTGCTTTTGCCATTGTAAGGCTTGGCCTCAGTTCAACATCTTGTGATTAAGGGCACATCACTAAGGGGCCGATTATGATGTCGGTCATCAGAGGCTTACCGACCGACAGGTAGGTTTACAGTCCGACCACCCAATTATAATGCAGGCAGTCGGAGTGTATATCGGCTGGTCTTTCAGACTGACTTCCGACGGGCTCATGGAGCTCGTCGGCCAGTCGGAAGTCGGTCCAGCCGAAGGTTGATCGTTCCCGAGACCACAACGGTATCGCACCCGACATCGTAATGATGACCTTAATCTCCCAGTAACCAAACAAAACAACCATTAGCAACGCCAATATTTTTTCCTGTGCGAAATCTATTGGTTTTGTCAATGTGTTTTTTTAGACTTGTTGTACAGTGTCACTTGCTGCTGTACAACATGGCTTAAAAAAGAGTTATCACGTGGACAGCATTGACCGCATCACCGCCTTTTTTTTTAACTGTTAAACATGCTGTACTGCTGTGTCACATGTGGAAAAAACATTAACAAAACCAACAGATTTCCGCGAGGCGAAACCTATTGGCTTTGCCAATGGTTGCTGAAATATCATTCTCCCTTCAATGACCCCTTCTAATCCTTTCCTCAGATGACCTATCTCGTCACCATTTGTATCCTCACAACTTTACTCAGAACACCGTATGTGTTTTTGTTGGGTACACTCTTGTGGCTGATGAGAAATTCCAGGAGCCATTCCAAATCTCACTGATTAAAATAGGCCCAAGTCTTTCCGCAGAGAAATGAAGGTGAAGGATGTGTGGCTATTTCCCCTTTCCTCTCAGCAAGGGCCAAACACTATGGGCCCGATTCACAGAACTAACTTAAGACAAAATCCTAAACTTACTACTAATGTTATTCACAGAAGTTAGGATTTTGTCTTAAGTTTGTCTTAAGACAAACTTAAGACAGACTTAAGACAGACTTAAGACTGACTTAAGACAGACTTGTCTTAAGTCTGTCTTAAGTCTGTCTTAAGTTTGTCTTAAGACAAAATCCTAACTTCTGTGAATACCACTGGTAGTAAGTTTAGGAGTTTGTCTTAAGTTAGTTCTATGAATCGGGCCCTATGTGGTGAGGATTTAGGTTGAAAACACTATTTATGATTATCACGCAACTTGCTAGTTAACTCGCGCTACTGGGGCTTGCACAGAGAACAACGGCAACGCATTATGAATGTGCAGTCTGGAGACAACACATTCTTAGCAACATGTGTTGAAATCAAACTAAGCAGAAAGGGAATATAACGTGTATTTTAGCAGGCCAATCACACTTTCTTCTACCCCGCGAGATGGCAGACAGAGTGGAAAACATGCGCATGTAGAGAAAGTAGCTAACCGGAGTTTAATAAGTCAAGGAGCAAAAATACCCTTATCACATGAGAGCCCACAACATTAAAAAACAAAAAGAAACAAAAAGCCTGGGCCTTAGGCGAAAACGTCTGTCAGGCAAGCAGCTGTTATCGTTTACACTTCCTGCGCAGACTACATTTGGTGAGCTGCCTCTCTTTATCACTCTCCTCTGTCAGAACACCATATACTGATCTGTGTTCGCTGTTTACACTGTCATTGTTAGCACTCCATAAATCTCTCGTTCCACCACTTCAGAGCGCTCCATAAATCACTACAAGCACTTTACAGCAGCCACACACGCCTCTCTAGGAAGCTCTTGGCAGCACGCCAGAGGAACCGTCTCTCTGCCCCCACGAACATCATAATGTGCAGATGATGGATTACTTCTGTGCTACGAAGAGAGTTTATGAAAACGGCAGCCTGCAGCGTTGGGATATTCAGATCGCCTAGGCATCCCATGAATGTTGAATTGTGGACCGTGACAAACAACAAATTGATGGAAGGAATGTTTGAATTCATCTAAGCCAATGGGATTGCTCGGGCCGGATTACATTTCATCATTTTTCACCCACTCTGCGACCTTGGATAGAGACCTATCATTTGCAAATCAGTCTCGGTCCTGATCCAATAAGAACAGCGCAGCCGGAACTGCTAGGCCTGGCTAGCAGTTCTACTTAGGCTTCATCGGTGAATCATGCTATGATTTCTAGGGAACCACGTCTGGGGATACCCATAGCACTTAGGAGACCAACTATTAGAAACAACAAAGTGATCACTGGAATGCTTGAATGAATCTCAGCAACTGGTGACCACTTGTGACACATTTCAGTCCATTCTTTTTCCCACTGTGCCACTCTAGACAAAGACCTGCAATATGCAACTGAACCTTTGCCAAATTCTAATAGGAATGGTCCAGTCGAAATTGTCACCAGCAGAAGTCGAAGTGGAAACATAAATAAAGACTGTGACCATATATAAGGTGCATACATTAGGGAAAGGGCTCTCCAGTCACAAAGAAGTACAATCTATACAGGTTTTTAAAATATCCACAATAAGTACTACTACTGCTGCCCGTTATGCTGGCTGGATTGTAGGACAGGATCAAAGGACCTACATTTCAGCCTGTCTTGGGCAGATATCTGTACAGTGCCCCAGCTGTGGTTCAGGATCTTCAGTTCGGCTTCTACAGCTTGCCTTCAGGAGTTCTTTGGCCTACCTCTTTTCCGTTTTCCTTTTGGGGTCCAGTGAAGAGCTGTTCTGGTGATGGGATCTTGGAGCATATTATCAAGGGGGTTTATCTCCGCTTTTTTGGCTTTAAAAGCCAAGAAAGCGGAGATAAATCTCCCTATTACCTAGCTGTCGCTAACACCAGTTAGCGACAGCTAGTAGGAGATAGCGACCATCTTGGGCCCCACTTTGCATTTCAGTGATATTTATCACTAATGACATGCAAAGTGGGTGTGCCAAGATGTTAGCGACTGGAAACAGTCACTAACATCGCTATCTCCTATTACCAACTTTTGGAGATATTCGCGCTAAGCGCGAATATCTCCAAAAGCTAACACCTGCCCTGAGCAGTTCTTAGCCATGCATCTGATGGAAAACTTCTGGTTGGAGATGGTTCGCAGCCAGACAATGCACAGTATTCTTCTCAGGTTACTGGGGTGCAAGGATGACAGGTGATATTGCTTTTCATCATCTGCTAGCATTCTGATCCATAGAAGAGTGTGAATAGAACACAGTTCTGGTAAAGACACATCTTGATATTCAAGCTGTACTGAGCTGACCTCCACACATGGTTCAGCATTCTGAAGGTTTTACTGGTCTTGTTCAGTCCTGATGTCGCTGAAAACCACTCGCCCGTGTCTGATAGTACTTCCTAAGTCGGTGAACTCTTCAGGCTTGGATAGATGTTCTCGATTTACCTTGATTGGGTAAAGGGTTTAGGATGTTAATTGTCATGACTTCTAATTTCTCTGTGTTGATCTTTGTTGAGTCAAGGCGTCTTTTCCTACATATGCTAGAGTACGTGAGAGAGCAAAGCTAGGTTATCCGATTAGTCAAGGTCCTCCATTGTAGAGAATAAGGTCCATCTGATGCATCTAGTTGAGAATTCTGGTGTGCATCTTATCTATTAGTTGATGACTAGGTTGAAAGGCAATGCCGACATCGCGCATTCCTATCTCACATCAATCTTGATTTTAAAGCTGTACTCGCTGCCTCACACTTTGCTGGTAAAATTGTCATACAATACTCTTAGTGAGGAGAACTTTCTGTGGTATGCCATAGTCTCTAATATACGCTTTGGGCTGTCAATGTGGATTCTGTGAAAGAATTTCAAAATCAATAAGATTGATGTATGGCTGTCTCTGCCACTACATAAACTGCTCCATGATGTTGTGTAGAGTAAGGATCTGATCAAAACACCTCGTACCCTTTAGAGACCCAGCATGTTCTTTTCATACCTGCTTGTCCACTGCACCAGAGATGCGCTGTATAATGATTTTCTCCTCAATTTTGGTTGAGAATGACAAAAGGGTGACTCCATGCCAGTTGTTACAGATGGTTCATACTCCTTTCTTTGGAATCTTAATGATAATGCCTCGGTCCAATCATTTGGAACTTTCTTTCCCTCCCAAATCGATGTAAACCATTGTTGGAGGATCTTGGCTTATGTTTCATGCTCTGCCTTGAACATTTCTGAATTCAGGTTGTCTTGACCAGGAGCTTTACAGTTCTTGAGAGATCGGATGTTTTTTTCTTTCTGGGGTGGGGCGGTATTCATTTCAAACCCTGTCTCTACCTCTTGGAATCTACTCTTCTCAGTGCTACTGGTCAGTTTAAGACTTCTTTGAAGTGCGCAGCCCAGCATTCTCCCTGCTCTTTCTCTGCTGTGAAAGGTTTGCCATAATTGTCCATGATAGAGGTGTTGTATGTTTCACAAGATTTACCACAGACTATCCTCATGATCTGCAAGACCTTCTGCTGTTCTCGTCCACTGGCTACCTCCTCCGCTTGACTGGCAACGTTATCTATGGATGTACAGTTGTCGGATCTTGTCATTCTTTTGACATCTCTGTTTACTTATATGTACTTTTGCTTGTATTTCTCCTGCAGCCTCTCAGATTTGGCCTCCACAGGTTTCTTTTTTGCTATTCTCCTGTCTTGCACAGCTTGCCACATGATTTATCTTATCCGTCCTCTTCCTTAGCTTGGTCCACAAGCATGTTTTGCTGCTTCTCACATATATTTAAGAAACCTGTTACTATTTCTTGGTGACCCAGTCTAGAGCTAGCTCAGTCTGGGTCAGTTGGAACCTGTTTTCAGATTTGTAAGACACATGCCTTCTTTCCACTACACACCATACTTATGCACAGCAGTATTAGGTGCAATGCGCTCCGACCACATTGTTCAAACCTCAGACACCTCACCCAACATATTTCTTACTGAACAGTTATCCAAACATCTAGTAGCCTCATGGTTGGTGCTGGCATTTTATCCGACAGGTCTCATGCAGGACCAGCTATGAACAACACCAATTTCCACTGCACTCTCTGAAGAGCTTCCAGAAACGGACGCAAAATCAAAGCTTTGGAATCTTCTCAGGACTATGAAGCACCATATAAATGATACAAGCAGACCACTTTAAAAATGCGCTGCAAGCCTCAGAAGGGATATGAAAAGAAATCTATCAATACCAGTATAAATAAATGTGATACATTTGCCATTGTGTAGATAAAATATCTGCAAGTTGAAAATTTGCAATCCTTATGAAGTTCATAAATTGGAACATCATTGGATTGTGACTTGTCCTACTGTTTAATTAAAAATGTGAAATCTCTCCCTGTATCTACATGGGGCAAGAGGAATGCTGTGGCATCCCAGACTTTGAGATTTTTGGGATTGACATAGGGGGCCTATGTATCAGTGAAGCTCTCGCTGTGCCGCAAGATTCAAGGTTAGGGCATCAATCATATGATTGTGGATAACCTTCTTTAGGGCACTTGTGCTTGTTCTGAGGGATCCACCTTTACCTCTTCCCATTCATGGGTCATTCCCTTCATATGTCATTTTAATTTATTGCATTGTCATCCTGCAACTGGGATCCACTTCAGGACCTTGCAGGTGAACCTTAGATACACCCCGTCCCCAGACCCTCACTCTGTGCTAACTGTGTTTGGGCTATCATCTACTTCTCTTGAAGCCCTTTTCACTTGGCTTCCAACATGTCACTACAGTATTTTGCATACTGCAGTATCTCATTGATAGGTTTATTCTGCCAACATAGGACACCTCGGCTAATCTGGTTACTTTTCTAGCCTACGCCCCTGCACAAAGAAGGCAAAAAATCCTCTCATGTGGTCTCCAAGTGGATCATTCATTTCACTATGTTCCCTGTACATCTGCATTAATCACTTGATCACTTGAAATAGGTGTATACAGACTCTTGGGCTATAGAGGATTGGAAGATCTTGTGCCAATTAATTTACCTTTGGGTGACTTTTTTGTATTCCAGTGTTTAAAGACTTCATCATATTTGGTTTTGACTATGAGCGAATGCATTTGGCCCTGCCACCCTAGAGAGCTCTTGTCTTACATTCTGACGACAAGTCCTTTGGGACCGCTACTTCGAATAACACATCAAAATCTTTTCACAAGACCTTTGAAATTGTCACAATCTCTTCCATCTGGGATTCTCCCTAAGTTTTTTTAAAGAAATGGTATAATGGAAAAGATCTGATTGTAACCATGGGGCATGTGCAAATGCTCCTCCCTATACTTCTCTCAAAAGATACTCCTTCACTGTCCCTCCTGTGGATCCCTCCTTGTCTTCTTTAGCACTCTCTTTCCTTCTTTTCACCTGGACCATCTAATTGCTAGACTAAAACTCTCAGTGTTTTTCAGTCTCACTCCAGTCCTTATTGTTCTGAATCACCTCCCTTACACAAGTCCTTAGTCCCCTCAACTTCAACAATTTTAACTCCTTCTCACCCATCGTCATCCTACATTCTTCTGCAACTTCTTTCACTGAGTTATGTCAATTCCATACTCGTCCGCCTTCATCCTTGCATGCGCCTCTCTCACCATTCTCTCAGCTTCCATGCTTATGTATATGACTAACTCACATTGTAATCACCCAGGAAGTCTATTCCCGTATTTATCTTGATGATTTCTGCATATTCTGTTTATAGATGGGCTAAGTTGTCCTGTGCTTGGACAGTTAAGTTGTAAGGCTACACTAGTTATCTGACCTCCCGACGCAGTACTAATCAAACTCTTCTTTTGCGGGGTGTTCTAATGCCATTACTCAGGGTATCGCTGAGGGATCCTGAGATATTCTTCAGATAGGTTGATTCGGTAAAGTACCAGCAAGGACCTCAACCAGGAAGCTAGTCTCGTATTTGACAAGGGCAGTGTGCTTTCTGCTACAGATGGAGTGATATAAATAGGAGATGAGACAACAACTTTTGTATAGGTCGGAGGTGTACTAGCCTCCCTAGGGGCTTCTGCAACTGCCCCGTCTGAATTACTGTTGGTGCTGTGCCAGTCAGTGTAGCGGCTACTGCATTGTTTGAGGCTGGTCTTATGCTGAGGAGGCCGCCTATGAAGGTGTCCTCCTCCTCACTGTCTGTTTCTGTCTGCCATGTAGGTTTTTTCTTCTCTATCTCTTCTCTTTCTATCAAGGGATAGGCTCCAATGGTCTTGATGACTTCCTCTCTCCGTTTTTCCTGTCTCTCCTCATCCTGCATGCTTCTCCATGATGCAATGATTGGTGTGGCTGTGTGTTCACGTTTAATTTACTGGGACTACTGGCATTTATTTTTAATCTATTAAATCTACTCAGCTGACCTCTGGTGGGGTTGAACTGTATGTTTTACGCTTTGTTTTAATCTCTTTTTTTGCCTCTTACCTGCTTGGTGTTCCTAGTTTCCCGCTCCGGTCCACCACGGCTGTGTGCCGTTTGTGTGGAGGGCGGTTACTTTCACTTCCCTGCCGGCAAGGGGTGACGCACTTCCGGGAGCGGTGGGGGTGATACTGTTCCTTGTTCTTCAGTATTTAAGCATGCTCAGACCGCGGACGTGCAGCAATGATTGGTGAGGCCGCATGTTCTCATTTAATTTACTCGCATTTATTTGTAATCTATTAAATCCACTCAGCTGACCTCTGGTGTGGTTGAACTGTGTGTTTTACGCTTTGTTTTAATCTCTTTTTTTTGCCTCTTACCTGCTTGACGTTCTTAGTTTCCCGCTCCGATCCACCGCAGCTGTGTGCCGTTTGCGTCCCCCCTGCTCCAGACAGAATATCAAACTTTTTAGTCTCAATTGTCGCTCCCTAGCCAAGCACTTTCCTGATGTCTACGACCTGTTGCAGGATGAATCTCCTGATGTCCTTTTTCTGACGGAGACATGGTTGTCAGTTAATATGGTGGCTGAGGGAGGTTTGGCGCTCCCCCAGGGTTTCAGCATTGTGACTCACAGTAGAGAGTCTAGAGGGGGAGGTTTTGCAGTATTTTTAGAATCCTGCTACAACTGCAATGTTGTTAAAGAAACTCTGGTTGGCAGTGAGTGTGCACGTTTTGGGATTTCTTTTAACGCTAGCTATACCATGTCTGGGCTAATGGTTTACCACCCGCCAGGACCTTCTAAAGAGTTTAGGGTAGCACTCATCGATACAGTTAGTTCCTTGGCAATGAGAGCTGCCAATTTTAGTGTTATTGGTGATTTGAACTTGCATCTTGACAACCCCATGACTCTGAAATGGGTAGCTTCTCTGCTGACCTGGCGGCATGTCAGCTGCTCCAACTGGTTTAAGGTCCCACCCACTCTGCCAGCCATTTGCTAGACCCAGTCTTCTCTAACCTTCCCTCCCTCACAGTGACAACCCCATTCCGGTGTGCTGGTCCGACCACTATTTGATCCTCATGACACTCTCGGGGTTAGAGCCCTCCCGGAGGGTACTCCAGAAGTTCTCTATCAAGCGCCCCAGGCACAAATTTAATATTGACCAATTCCAGGCCCTCCTCTCTATGAACACACTCAGCATGCCGGATGATCTGGATGCTGACGATAAAGGACTATCGGACTGGATCCTCTTCCCTCTGGACACACTTATTCCTGCTAAATGGTCTTAGTGCTGTAACACTAAATCTAGTGCTTGGTATAATGACAAGCTTGCTACTATGCACAAAGCATTTAAAAGGTTGGAACGGGCTTGGAGACGGGACTATGACCCGATCCTGAAGAGGTGTTATCCGGCAGTCACCAAGAAGTATCACAGGGCTATTCAGACAGAATGGGCAGCTTAATTTGCAGAAGAAATCAGGAGCAGCAGTAACCTCACAAAAGTATCTTCTCTATACTTAAAGATCTTAAATCAGCGGGGGTATCTGCAGCGCCTTCGATAACGTCGGATGAGCAATGTGAGGCTCTCGCCACCTTTTTTGTTACCAAGGTTTAAAACATATATAAGACCTTTCCTCAAGCTCCTATGTGTTCTGACCCTGTGTGTAGACCCTAAGCATGGGCGAATTTTGCGGATCTCGCGTTCGCGAATTTTGCGGATTTGCGAACTCGCAATCCGCAAAATCCGCGAATTCCCGCGAATTTGCGGATTTTTTTTTTTTTTGTGTTCGCCCGTGTTTCTGCCAGTTCGCGAGGGTTTTTACAATTTCGCAATTTGCGAACTTACCTGTCGGGTCGCAAGTTTTGCGAACTTGTTGTTTCTACGTGTCCAGCCTGTTTGGGACACTCTTCTTTATCACTGCCACTCTCTGTCACCACTGCCACTCTCTGACTACTCATGCCACCCTCTGGCCCACCCATGCCACCCTCTGTTTCATCACCACACCCTCTGGTTGTCCAGTGTACATTATTTTCGGCAAAGCAAAGCACACCTTCCCTGCCTCAAGTGACCTGAATTAATTTGGGGCTGATTAATGTGTCACAGAATATTTTTTTAGCTGGCACCTGCTTCCTTAGTGCGCCCTGATTAGTGATCTTTTGCACTTGCTAAGTGCTTTCATTGTTGCAAAATTAGTTACAACACCTGCCCTGCCCCAACTGACAATAATGAATTAGGGGCTGATTAATGGATTTTAACTTCCAGCCTGGCTCCTGCTTGTCTCCCTTAGCTGTAATTCAGGACCTTTGTGGCATATGTGTAACTATTCTGAGGTTCAGAGCAGGGTCACATAATAGTTGCAACTGGCAACTGAACTCTGGAGGGGCCCCTCAGGAAGCACTACAGGAAATGGCTACTAATGATGAGCCTGAACTTTTGAACCTGGCAAGTAGTTTCAGTTTTGCTAAGATCGTATTTCTGCAATTTAGCACTTATTCGCGGGGCGCGAAGTTGTACTGGGAAGCCGCGAACTCACGCGAACAGTGCGAGCAAAATCCGCTGCTCGCGGATTTGCGGATTTTGCGGGAGATTCGCGAATCTCGCGGATTGCGGATTTCCCGAAAATCCGCAAAATCCACGAGCGAAACGGATTTTCCGCCCATACCTAGTAGACCGCTTCCTACTCACACACTTGACGCTTTCTCGCCAATCTCCCAGGATGAGCTGCGCTCACTATGTAGCAAGGTTAAATCCCACTCTCCTGCTGGCTCCCTGAAGCCTGTTCAATTTATGAAATCGTTACCTGTGCTTCTTACACCTCTGGGTCAGGGGATTAATATGTCCCTGCCTATGGCACCTGTCCCTAGGACTTGGAAGCAAGCACAGGTTGTTCCCCTGCTAAAAAAGAACTACCCTCGAAACAGCTAAACCTGAGAACTTTCATCCTATTTCTCTCCTGCCGTGGGTCTCCAAGATCTCTGAGGCATACTTAAATTCCATCCTGACAGGATCTTTGGATGAGAATAACATACTAGACCCCTCTCAGAATGGCTTCCGCCCAGGCCACAGCACAGAGTCTGCTCTCCTAGCGGTGACCGAACATCTGAGGGTAGCACTAGATGCAGGACGTATTTAGGCACTGATCTTATTAGATCTCATTACCGCGTTTGATACAGTTTCTCACCAAATCTTGCTGCAGAGGTTGGAAGAGGCAGGCATTGTGGGCTCTGCCCTGGACTGGTTCTTCTTTTTTCTCCCTGAGAGGACCTTCCAGGTAACGGCCCCCCTTTCGCCTCCCTGGTTCACACTATTAAACAACGTGTGCCATAGGGCTCAGCTCTGAGCCCAACGCTTTTCAACTTGTACGTCCAACCATCAGCAGCGCTGGCGTAACACAGGCCCCTGCAGCCCCCACGGTGCGGGGGGGGGGGGCCTAAGCTCCAGGGGGCCCCCTCGACACTAAACTCTGGACAAAGAGCTCCTGATAGAGCCCGGACGGGGGCCCCTCTTCACACCATGCAAGGAGGCCCCCTCAATCTTCGTTACGCCAGTGATTATCAGCTGTGGCCAGGAGTCGAGGGTGTACAGTAGTATCATATGCAGACGATACACAGTTGGTAGTTGCACTCTGACGATTCCGTGCAGGACGCTCATAAGTTTCAGAGCGATCTCGCTGCTATCGCTGAATGGATGACTGCCAACTGCCTCCAGCTCAATGCCAGCAAATCTGAGATTTTGCTGGTAGGGAAAGACTCTGAGCTGTGTAGTGAACGCTGGTGGCCTGCTACCCTGGGCTGTGCACCCGCCCCCAAAAAGGTAGTGAAAAATCTAGAAGTTTGGGTTGACTCTGCCCTCAGCTTCCAGGTCCAAACTAAGAAAGTGGCAGTGACCTGTTTTGGTATATTGCAGGGGCTCAAACCGCTGTTGGACTTTTTTGATCAGTCCATCAGGCGGGTTATTGTTCAGGCCTCCATTTTGTCGAGACTGGATTAGGCTACCTGGGGACGAACAAGACTGAAATTCTGAGATTGCAGAGGGTCCAAAACGAAGCTGCTAGAACTCTCCTTGGCCTCCCTAGAACCTGCTCCACTACAGTGCTATCCGTCTGCTACACTGGTTGCCGGTGGCCAGAAGTGTGGAGTTTAAATCCTGCTGCATTGCTTTTAACATTCTGAATTTTTCCTCTCCTGGCATTGTGGCCAACCTGCTTTCAGCATATACACCCACCCGCAAACTCCGCTCGATGGGTCATCATCTGGCGGTTGTTCTCCAGGTAAGGAGGGTGCTTGGTGGTGGGTGCTCCTTCCGCACACTGGCAGCCAAACTCTGGAATTCTCTTCCTATACATATCCACAGCATTAATAACCACCGGGCATTCGTAAGGCTATTAAAACCACCTCTTCCCTCCACTATAGGCCCTGCTTTTGTTAGTAGCCTCCTAATTTCTGCTATTAGCACTCCTTTGCCGGGGCAGCTGTGCGCTTTATAAAAGAGTATAACATAATATAACATAACATGAATGAGCCCTATTGCAGATTTTTCATTCAAATGTTTCCTTTTCTGTTCACTCACCATTTGCTTTCAAACATTTATGGCTTCAAATTGTGTGGGCCTAGGCTGAAGTTTTAAGTCATACATTCTTCTCCTCAAGTTCTCTATTCTAAGTATATGAAAGGTCCTCCTCAATGGGAATCGTAATTTCGTGGCCGCCATTTCCCTAGATGGTGTCCTTCCTGGGGACTTTTTTCCCCTTATTAACATCTTTCTCAATAAAGGATTTCCCAAACGGACAACATTCTCATCACTCTCCTTTCCAATCTCTCATGCTGTCCGCTCTACTGGGTTTCATGATCTACCCACCAGTACCAGAGTGTCGCAGTCAAAGTTCAGGGTATTACCGCATGGCTACGGTATTTGCCATTCAGTCCCTCTGCGGCACCCTGACGAAGCAAAGCCTGAATACTGTTTAGAACTTCCTGAACTACTTCTCACTAAAATCCTTCATTTGTCCGCTTCAACTAAACAGAAATCTTTACAACAACAGGGATTCTACCTACTTTCACACTACGGTAGACCTTTGATCTACGAGTTCCCTATACACAGCATGCTCACTCCCATGCTCCAAGAAATGAACTGCCACTGATCTCCATTAGTACAGCTGCACAAGAGAAAATGTTACTTCCCTATTTTGATCTGATAGCTTGATAGCACCTCACAGTACACCTCACTTTAGCAAACAAATTCAACAATTCAACTTGAGGTACCTCTCAGCCCTATACCAAACATATAACAACTTGCACACCTGTCACATTAAAAAATCCAAGATTCTCATCAAAAACACAATGACTATTGCTCCCACAAGTCCAGAAACTAAGGCTATGTAACAGTTATCCTCAAAATACATCCACTGCATTCCTCCGCTGTGCGCCCACTACAACTTCCACCATACACTGCTTCACTAATCATTCATAATTCACTTGTGTGCAAATCCCTACTTATATTCACATCGTCAAGCTTCAGCCACCCTTGTCTCCCAGAAACAGAATCAGGTTGGGACTGGGTCAATTTGAATCTCAAAGGAAAACCTTCTGGACCATGAAGGTGCTGGAATCGGGTCTATTTCCAATTGATTTGTCAATTACTGGTCTGACCCAACCGGAACCATAACCTCTTCCACCAGATCTGTCGGCACCCAAACCTATCTTGAATGATCATGTCAAAAGCATGCTAACGGCTAGGACCGGGAACAGTGTAGCATCTATAATGTCTTTGGTGCTCAACAATTAGACCCATCACCTAATACATTAAGATCAAGTTCAATAATCAGGACTGAAACATCCTTCTTATGAATGACAGACACAGGTTGTAATTTTAGAAAGGAATTAATAGGCAAAATACAGTCTAAATCATAAATACATTTAGCAGCAAAGCAAACAAATCAAAAGTAAAAAAAAACTTACCTGTATTTGTGAAGTGCGAACTACTCACCCTTATTTGTCTCAAGGCGCTGGGGGCTGTCATGGAAATTAAGTGAGCTATTGCCTAGAGTAACATGGTGCTGCGCTGATCTGCCACCGGAACTGGGGACCGAACCATGAGCCCTGTGCACCAAATTCAGCTGCCCTGGCCGCTGCACCACACCTCTCCGCTCTCCACTTAGCAAAGATATGGATGAAATCTGGTATAAATGTGCCTTCTAAAGGTGGGAAGTGGGGGATTCCGCGGTAGAGAGAAAGGCACATCCTCTCTTAGGACTTTAGACAAAGACTTTCATAAATTTCTACACAAGTGCATGGTTCTCAGGCTACACAAGTGAGGAACAAGCAAGAAGAAACATTTTACTACAGAATACATTTGAGCATTCTCTCTTAGTAGTACTGCATTAGATCAGTTGCCCGCACAGTTTATTAAAGCATGCTAGTGGATACATTGTACAACGAAATCCTGGGACGGTTGGGGTGCCCTTGGCTAGGTACGGTGCTGGGAGAAGTCTCTGGGAATGCTGTTTATTGATTAGTGTGAAGCTTGCAACTCTTTATTTAGAATAGGGAACAACAGCAGTAGCCCTCACATGGTGTTTTGTGACATAAACTCAAATTGGAGAATAATGCAAACACCGTTATGTTATCATAAGCTCGCTTTGTAACTTATTTGTTTATTCTTTTATTCATTTTTGAGTTATACAATGTATTACTCTTAGGAAAGACATGAAATATGCTATCACCAGCATCCCCAGTACCTGTAGTGTCCAGGAAGAGAAAGTAACTATACAATTTTCATTGGTGCACACTAAAAGATATACCATATTTGAGATGCATTTCAACCGATTTTGCCTCCCAGTTGCACCACCTCCTAGGACTCTTCCGGATTTGACAACAGGTAAGTCGTAAGAGTGCAGCTTATGTCCTTGGGCCTTGAAGGTCTCAGCAATTATTCTGCATAAAGTTCCAATTGGGACCTACCGGAGCCCATATCAGATAACCAGTTTTCTTTGTGAGTTTCACCCTGCTTCCCCAGTGAAGGGCCACCCTTCTCTTTGCAAACAAGAGAGACACAGATACAAATTTGCGGGTGACTTGACCATTCCCTGTGGACACATTGCAGTGTCACAGTCTATTTATTCTGACACCATATCTGCTAGAGTCCTGGTGACCTACTTCCAATATTGTGTTATGGAGACACAATGCCAGGGCTCT
The DNA here is from genome assembly GCF_964263255.1 of Lissotriton vulgaris. Classification (NCBI taxonomy): domain Eukaryota; kingdom Metazoa; phylum Chordata; class Amphibia; order Caudata; family Salamandridae; genus Lissotriton; species Lissotriton vulgaris. Next base: position 747,705,447 of record NC_141685.1, on the reverse strand, counting down.
GCCTCCATTGCCCCACATTGTACACAGTTTGCTTCCACCAGAAACCCACATTTACAAAGTTTGAGAGGTGTATAATACATTTGGGTAAAACTTTGAAATGTATTATTTGCAAATTGTAATTAGAAGATAGTGTAAGTAGTTGTTAAAACAACATTTCCAGTCTGTTCCTTTCAATGGCTGGCAAGTATCGCGTTCCAAACCTTCAGGGCCTCATTAGGGGTCTGCTGTCTATCCATCTGTGCTATATATTTTAGTGATGAAATGTCTAGGCAGCAGTATTTGTAATGTAGTGAGAGTAGGCGGCTCCCCTGGATATTAAGGGTATAGGTCACGCAGGGCAGCCCGAAGTCGGCAATATGTAAAAGTCAATAGTGGAGTGTGCCTTTGAGTGCATGATGTCTTCAAGTGCTAGAAAGATGCCATTGGGGTAGCTGTCTTCTATAGTTTTGAGGCACATATGAGTGAGTATTTGTAGCACAGTATGTTCCTGAGAGACTTCAATTGCAGGGTGGCACCGCAATGGTAATGCAGCAGCATATACCGGTAGCTTTCCTACCTGACCTCCCAGTGTCCACCAAGCCATTAATCTGGAGTGCAGTTTGTTAAGTTCTGTGTGTAATATTCCTTCACGTTTGTGCAGTAGCAGGGCTGGAAGTGGGATGGGGAAGGCATCATCATGCTCCACCGCGATGTGCGGTATATTGTCATGCAGTGCATACCAATAATGGGCGAAGTGAACTTGCACAGAGAGGTAGTATGGATGGAAGTGGGGTGCATCAAACCCACCACTAGTGTATGGCAATGTGAGCGTATCCTAACTGATTTTTGATTGCTTTCCTGCCCATACCATTGTGAGCAAGAGTGCCCTGAGTTTCTGAACAAAATGTAAAGGTAAGGCACTGGGTAAGTTTACAAACAGGTACAGAATTGTGTGCCATGCCACCATCTTTATGACTGCTATTCTATTGGCCAAAGACAGCGGCAGTTTCAAACATCGATATGCCTGATCCTCCAGTTTTGAAATGGCTGTGCCATAGCTAGATCTACCATAAGTTTAGGCACCCGATAAATCCACACTCCCAAATACAGTGTCCATGTCCGACACTAGTGGAAATTCAAGTAGGCTCTGCTGAGTGTTAGATGTATGCAAAAAGAACAATTGATGGACAGAATGCAGAACAATGTCATACAATCACCCCAGTACAGAGATTTGGGCCTAAATCCATCATTTTTTTGCTCACCATGCCATTCCCGTTTGGACCCAGCCATATGCAAATCAGTCTTGACCCAGCACCCAATGGGAACAGTCCAGCCCGAACTGTCAGGCCAGGTGCTTCCTGGACTGGAAGCAAGCATCCTAGGACCGGTTTTGGGCTTTCAGCCCTCATCAGCAGGATAGCTTAACTCCAGTGGCATAGAGAGCACGGGACCCACGTCTGGGCATACCCTTCCCACTCGGGGTGAAAAATGCAAAAAGAACAATTGATAGACAGAAAGCATAACAATGTCATACATTCACCCCAGTACAGCGCTCAGAGCCTAAACCCATAGATTTTTTGCTCACCATGCCATTCCAGTTTGGACCCAGCCATATACAAATCTTTCTTGACCCCGTGCCCAATGGGAACAGTCCCACCCGAACTGCCAGGCCAGGTCTTCCCTGAACCGGAAACAAGCATCCTAGGACTGGTTTCGGGCTTTCAGCCTTCATCAGTCTGGCTAGTGAAGAGTGTTACCCAGAAACCGGTCCCAGGATGCTTGTTTCCAGTTTAGGAAAGACCTGGCTTGGCAGTTCGGGCTGGACTGTTCCCATGAGGCACAGGATCAAGACTGATTTGCATATAGCTGGGTCTGAACTGAGGTGGCAAAGTGCGCTAAAGAATGATGTTGGATTCAACCCAGATCTGCGACTGGGGGTGAGTGTCTGAAAAGTTTCAGCGCTCCGTCAATCATCTCCTTGTGTTTGCTTTGTTCGCCTTAAGTTGGAAGGGTACGCCCAGACTTGGTTCCCTTGCTCACTTAACCACTGGATTCAAGCTAGCCTGGCTGATGAAGTGTGTTACCCAGAAACCGGTCCCAGGTTGTTTTTTCCGGTTCAGGCAAGAACTGGCTTGGCAGTTCGGGCTGCACTGTTCCTATGAGGCACAGGGTCAAGATTGATTTGCATATAATGAGCTAAAAAATGATAATGGAGTCATCCCAGATCTGTGCCTGCGGGTGAGTGTCTGAAAAGCTTCAGCACTCCGTCCATCATCTCCTAGTGTTTGCTTTATTCGCCCTATGTTGGCAGGGCATGCCCAGACATGGGTACCTTGCTTACTTTGTCACTGGATTCAAGCTAGCCTGGCTGATGAAGGGTGTTACCCAGAAACTGGTCCCAGGATGCTTTTTTCTGGTTCAGGGAAGACCCGGCTTGGCAGTTCAGGCTGGACTGTTCCCATTAGGCACAGGGTCAAGATTGATTTGCATATAGATGGGTTTGAACTGAGGTGGCGACGTGAGCTAAAGAATGATGATGGATTCAACCAAGAATCCAGTTTCATCATGTCCTTGTGTTTGACGTGTTAGATGTAAGCGGAAATATAACTGATTTCAACCACTTAATGCGCAATCTTGAATAGTGTTCAAATCTAATGTGTTCCCAGATCACTGGAGATAGATGCACAGGAGGGTGTCTAAAATGCAGTACTATATTGTCTGCATAGAGGGACAGACTTAGAGGATGCAGCCAGAACTGTAATGCAGACACAGCATGTCTTTTCCGGATGGCACATGCCAGTGATTCCAGTATGATAGCAAGTAGCAAGGGCAGCAGTGGGCAGCCTGTTGTGTACCTCTACATATAGCAAACCCTTCAGATGTGTACCCGTTAACATGCACCCTGGCCACTGGGTTTGTGTACTGGGTTCGGTGGCTTAGTGTGCTCAGTAGACTAATTTGTCCACTGTAGGGGTGGGTGCTTGACCTCATGATCACAGGTTCGAATCCAGGCAGGTCCACTCAGCCTTTCATCCTTCTGAGGTCGATAAAATGAGTGCCATTGAGTTGGGAAACAATAAACATATGCTATCCGACGCCAAGACATCCTTTGGTGAATGTGCGCTTTACAAATACACGTTATGTTATAGGAAACAAAGACAGCAGAGGAATGCCCATATGGGCCATAATTGCAAACATCTAATCTCATCCATTAGAATCAGAGGCCTTTGCTGCATCCAACAGAACTGCCGCTGCCTGTAAAGAGGGGTTCAATTGGTGCAATTGGGCAAATATTGTGGCACACAACTTGTGTGCAGTGGATCGAGACGGCATGCCGCTGGATTGATTAGGCAAGACCAGCTTGGAAATCGGAGGTTGGAGCGGCAATGCCAATATTTTAGCTAGAATTTTTGTATAAATGTTTATAAAAGACAATGGTCTCACAATGCTTGAGTGCTTTATACGGTTTCACTAGAGTCACTGCAAGGGCCTCACATAAGGAGGTGGGCTAACACCTGCTTCTAATAATCTCTTCATACATGGCATGTAGATGTGGTGCTAGGAGTTCAGCAAGTTTCATTTAGCGTTCTCCAGTCACGCCATTCACCCCTGGAGCGTCAGCAATTGTGAGGGTACGTATTGCTTCTTTAACAGTTGGATGAAATATTCACGCTGTCTCTGGGCCAACCATGCCAATGACACATCCTCTAGGTAAATATTGATTTTGTCGATTGTGGTGAAGGTGCATGCGAGTAGAGGCGTTTGAACAGAAACTGTGATTCTTGCACTGTAAGGTCGTTAAACTCAGTTAATTTTCTTCGGATTGCCGCCAGGGTAGCATGGCTCAAATGGCCCATTGCAGTCTCACTAGAGTGACTGTAGAGTATCTTCTGTTTTGTGTAGTTGAGTACAAATTGCTCTCAACACTCCCATCTGCGTGCTCATACATATTCCCCTGTTTGTGACCTTGAATGCCTCCCATATAGTGTCCTTTCCCGGTAGAGTCCCGATGTTTTTTTGCAAAGAACTCAATAATTGATGATTGAATCCCCTCCATGAACATGGCATCTAGTAGAGCCATCGCTCAGGACCTTAATGTAAGGGCAAGAGTGATATTGGGCATTGTTAATCGAAAATTAAGAGGGAATGTTTGGAAAGTGTTTGAGGCATGCAGGAATGTGATATGTATATTGTAGGAAGGTACCTCCTGACTATGGTTGCCCCCAACTTTTTGCCCTGTGTTTTAGCTGGTTTTGGACATAGTCAACCTGGGATCCTGCCAATCAGGACCCCAGGCCTACTGCTCTCTCTTTAAAATGGATATGTACCCTAGGTGCATTTACCAATTGGTACTGGGCCACCTTATCAGACCCCGTAACGCAGGGCATAGGTGTACCCAGGGCCGCCAGGGGCTGCAGCATGTATTATGCCACCCCTGGCTGGCCTCCTAAATTTGACACAACTGGCTGCATGACAGCTGGGGCAAAGTCGTGTAATCACCCTTTGCTTTAGGTATAGTAGCTCTATATCTAACCATACAATGGACACCCGAGTTCCTATCAGTCACTCCTATGGCAGGCCTTGACAATCCTGAAGGCAGAGTGCGTGGGCGCGTGTGAACTAGGTTCTGGCCCGAGCCGAGCCCGGTTGCAGCTTGCGGAATCAAGACCCAATGGCTGTTCCATGATAACGCGTACCACATCGGTAACTTCGGTGTCGCGTTATCAAGGCATGTCGAGTAAGGTGTCATACGAATCGGGATGCTGCCCCCTCACCAATTCTGGCGACAAGGTTAGCATTCCGCCCTTCTAGAGGGACACGACATGTACGTAACTGTGAACCCCGGTTAAAGTTAACTAAAGCCTCAGCTCCACAAAATGGATGCTGCCACCACAGACACGAGTCTGACCTCCTGCTGCTGGGAGTCCTTCCAGCGAGGAGAGCTTGGACAAAGGGTTTCCTGTCGAGGGCGGTGTTCGCACCGTCCCAGACAGGTTTTGTGTATTCTGGGTAGGTAGGGCTTTTGCGAGAAGGTGACTGCGGAGTGGCCCCCCGGTGCTCACTACGCATCTGCCGGTTAGAACCAGTTCCAGGGGCACCAGCCCTGGCCTGGGGAAAGTCCGGCAGGGGAGAGGGGTGTAACTACCCCCCTTCCTGGTCCCACCCTTAGGGCAGGACCTAGTCATGTACCCACCCCTTTCTTTAGAATAAAGGCCGGAGCGGGGACCCTTCCAAATTAGATCATCTTTGAATCAAGAACTACTTTCTACGAAAGGACATTCGAGACTCTTCTCAAGATTTCTCCCTTGTGACTAAGGAGTAGTCACCCTGCATCAGCGGGCACCATCTAAGAACTCTGCGGTTTGCTGTAAGTCCTTCCTCAAGGAATCCGACGGCCCAGCTCGACGAGAACCGGCTTCCCTGGCACCTCTGACCTCTACCCACGTCATCAGCTCAGCTGTGATCTGTGGGTGCGACGAGACCTCGAGGGACCGGCCATCATCAGAACCTGCACGCTCTTAACCAGCACGACCATCGAAGCAATTCTCTGGTGAGTGCTCTGGGGTCCGAGAAGCCCTGACCCTGAGCCGCTCCAGCACCGAAGTGCAGTCCCCCAGCATCTCCACGATCTGCGTGGGGCCCTTCTGCTCGCTGCTCAGCACGTTGTCCGGTCACTAGCCGCTGGCTTGTGCCCTTCCTTGACGACGACCGACAAACAACTCTGCTGGTCTGGTTGCTCCAGATCGGCCCTTGCTCCCTTTTCCGAGAGGAGCACCCCGGACCCTCCTGGTCCATTCAAGACGCCATCTTAGGCCTACCACGTGGCCCTGAGATCTGCCAAGGCTTGTTGCCCCAATCCTGGGCCCAGCGACGCCGACAGCATCATCCTTCGTGGGACAGCTCGCACCTCCATCCTGGTCGCCGACAACGCCTCCTGGTCCGTGAGACTGCAGAGCCTAGCGTCGCCCACTCACCTGGTCGAGGTGACAGCCAACCGGTGCCCTCCTGGTACCCTCTGACTACTGGCTAATAGTACGAACTTGGTCCCCTCTGCTTTCAGGTATCATCGATCTCTGATCCAGGCTTGGATCTCTACGAACTATTCATCACTGGTCGCCGGCCAGCAACTCCTTTTCTTCCGGCTCCTGGCTCGTCAGCGAAGACCCCCGACGCCTGTAAGACTTGTGCAGCCGCAGCCCTCGTGGCTAGGTAACTTCGGCATTTTGGTGCCTGCATAGCCTCCTTACTCTAGGGTCCTGAGTCCCTCGCTTCCGACTTGCCTTATCGGGTCCGCCCGAGACCACTAAACTTCCGTGTCCTCGGACACTTGTTTTAATTGTGCACTTGAAGTATTTTCCTAAGAGATTTGGTTTGTGCTTAGTACCCTGTCCTCATAAAGAGTACAGGGCTGTTGTGATTCTTAAATAAATATACCGTTTATTTTCATAACACTTGTGTGGTGTCCTTTCACTGGGTGTTCAAGGGATACATGTGTGGTAAACAGCTGGCTTAACACGCCCTCTCGAGTCTTTAGCCTTAGACTGCTCGTATCCACGCTACTAGGATAGCTGGTCTATAGGTTGACTTACAACCAATCATCATAAGGGTCGTTTGGAACGATACATAGCGGTCGCTAGAATAGCGAACGCTGCATATCGGGCCAACTTCTCACATTGGTGAGCAGCGGTTGGGATTTGAGCTTGCTGTTGTTTTACCACACGTATCCTAAGAATATCTTGTTGAAAGATCACATAAGTACTGTTAGTACATATAACTAAGCTTAGAATACTCTGAGTTCTACTGAACCAGCTGTTGCAGCTCCTCAAGGCTTAGCACACCTTGGCTACAACTCTTAGCAAGGGATCAGTAGGTAAACACATAGTGTAGGTAGGTGCATCACTTACACCACACTAGAAACAGTATGTCGGACAAAGGAGGAAACTCTGAGTCTCCCCTTGTGTCAGTTGACCCTCCACAGGTCATCCCTTCAAGATATACTGTGCTGAGCTTCAAGGAGTTAAGACAAGTGTGTCACTCCAGGAAGATCAAGCAGGGGTCTAACCCCACAACGTCCTTTCTGATTGGTCTCTTGGAGACTTATGATGCCAGAAAAGCTGAGACCCTTCCCAGCTCTTCTAATCCAGAAGGAGACATGCCTCCCCTCGAGGGAACCAGAGACGATCCTGACCTCATCCACCTCGCAACTGAGAACGAAGATGTGGAGGATGATGAGGATGAGGATCCCTCTGGGGATGAGGCAGATAAGGGACAGGTAGAAGTCGTTAGACTAAGCAGGTCCAACTTAAGCAAGCATGACAGTGGTACTGGGGGACCCCCGGGGCCACTATCAGGTCAGCTTAACATTGGGAATGGACGAGCCCGATCTCTGTCAAGAGACTCTGGCAGATCCCTTCAAACCAATGGCTCTCACAACTCTTCTCAAAGAGGGATGACGTCCCCTCAGAGGAGAGTGTACGAAGCTAAAGAAAGTTCAGCTAATCTGAGGATTGAAAGGGAAGAACTTGCCCTGGCCAAAGAAAGGCTTGCCTTTGCTAGAGAGCAACAGTTAAGTGGGGCAGTCCCCACTGGTGGCAGCATTATACCTAGCAATAGGGAAAGGAGTTTTGATACGAAACACCTTGGTAAGATAGTGCCCCCCTTTAAACAAGGGGACGACATCCACAAATGGATTACTGCTTTGGAGAGGGCCTGCACTGTGCAAGGTGTTCCCCAGAGTCAGTGGGCAGCTATCTTGTGGCTCTCCTTTGAAGGTAAAGGAAGAGACAAGCTCCTCACCACAAGGGTAGAGGATGCTAATAATTACCACGTCTTGAAGAATACACTCGTCGAAGGGTTTGGCCTAACCACGGAGCAGTACAGGGTGCTGTTCCGGGATACCCAGAAAACGCAGTCTCAAGACTGGTCTGACTTTGTCGATTGTGCCACTAAGGCTTTTGAAGGCTGGCTACTGGGTAGTAAGGTTACTGATTTTAAAGGATTGTATAATCTAATTATGAGGGAGCAAATCTTAAATAATTGTCAGAACCAGTTATTACATCAGCACCTGGTAGACTCTGATCTGACCTCTCCACAGGAATTGGGTAAGAGGGCAGACAAATGGGTCAGAACCAGGGTTAGGCCTAAAAACCAGGGTGGTGACCAGAAAAAGGAATCAACCAAGCCTCAAGAGAAGGGTGGGGATAAATCCACAGAGAAGACTTCCCAAGGGCCCCAAAACTCCAACAAGGGTGGTGGGTCCCAGAACACTCCTTCAGAACAGAAGAAACCTTATTGCCATACCTGTAAACAGGTGGGTCATTACAAAAGTGATGCCAGTTGCCCTAAAAATGGTAATAAGGGAAATGTACCCCCAGCTAATACTCCTAAACCTCCTGTTACCACTAGTGGTAATCCCCCAGGTGGTGGGAGTGCCCCCAAGAATGTGGTGGGCATTACTTTGGGCAATCAGGAGGACTATGGCCTAGCCAGGTTCCCTGACCACACTCTTGTCTGTGAGACTGGCATGGGGTTTGCCAACTTCACTACTGGACCCCACATTTTGGGAAAGTATAGACAAGAAGTTTTATTGAATGGTCAGAAAGTTGAGGCATTCGGAGACACAGGAGCCAGCCTCACCATGGTGAGTGACCATCTGGTCCCCTCTGCTCAACTGACCCCTGGTTTTACTTATCAGGTGACAGACATTCATGGAGTGAAAAGAAGGCATCCCATGGCAGTAGTCAAGCTCAGCTGGGGTAATGTCACAGGGCCCATGAGAGTGGCAGTGACAGATAACCTACCTGTAGATTGCTTACTGGGGAATGACCTGGAACTCTCAGCATGGGCTGAAGTGGAACAAGAAACTCATTCCAGAATGATAGGCCTATCCAGACAGGTTAGTGGGGCAGTAATAGCTACAGCCCCAGTCCAAGCACCATTCCTCCCTGAAAAGGTTGGAAGGGCAGTGGTAGCCACTGCCCAGGCTCAGACAGACTTTCCAGAGCAGGATAGGAGGGCTGTGACAGTCACAGCCCAAACACAGACTGAGTGCCCTCCTGAAAAGGTTGGCAAGGTTGAAATGGTCTCAGCCTCTACTCAGACAGATAGTGAGGTTGTGAAGCCTGAAACAATGGATCACTCCACTCAAACAGAGAGCATTGAGGAGGAAGAAGAGTCTTCCCCCTCCCAGACACTAGGTGAGAGCCAGCCTCCTCAGGGAACTGACTCTACCCCTGTTGAAGGAACTGCCCCAGAGGTAGTCAGGCCTAGCCTGGCAGAGCCCCTGATGGCAGTGGACCATTCCCAGGTGGGGCCCAGTCTGGAGCAGGTAACCTGCACCTCTCTACCCTGCCTCAGTCAGCCCAGGGCTGAAGAGGTCAGGGAGGCCAGTGGTGGACCCACAAGGGCCCCCTGTCCAAAAGAACCCCTTAATCAGCAGATTAGGATCACTGAAGCTGGTAAACCTAGCCAAGTGAAAATAGAACAGACTCCTGAGGGATCCCCCTTAAAAGTAGTTAGGGAACTCCCACAGCTGGACACTGTTGGGCACAGCCAAACATGGGGCCTAAAAACCCCAGACCTGACCTGTCCCTCCAGTAAGCCAAACAGAGGGACTCAGCCTCCAGCTTTAGGTAGCCAGAGGCTGACCCTGAGAGCTCAGTGCATCTCAGCTAAAGAAAGAAAGGCACACATGATGAATGGTGATTGGAGGAAGTTGAGCCCAAAGGTAGAGGAGCCTCACTTCAGTACTCCATCCCAGCATCAGCCTTCTTCTTTCCCAAGACACACCAAAGGCAGAGATTCCCTATGGTGGAGACCCTCAGATACCCTTAGGGTGAGGGGTTGCCTAGTGGACCATGACACAGGGGGAAACCAAGCCAGAGCTGGTACTTCCTTATATGGCCACTTAGGTAATAGAGGCTTACCTGGACAAGGATAGCCTTATCTCCTTTCGTTTGGGGGGGGGGTTGTGTAGGAAGGTACCTCCTGACTATGGTTGCCCCCAACTTTTTGCCCTGTGTTTTAGCTGGTTTTGGACATAGTCGACCTGGGATCCTGCCAATCAGGACCCCAGGCCTACTGCTCTCTCTTTAAAATGGATATGTACCCTAGGTGCATTTACCAATTGGTACTGGGCCACCTTATCAGACCCCGTAACGCAGGGCATAGGTGTACCCAGGGCCGCCAGGGGCTGCAGCATGTATTATGCCACCCCTGGCTGGCCTCCTAAATTTGACACAACTGGCTGCATGACAGCTGGGGCAAAGTCGTGTAATCACCCTTTGCTTTAGGTATAGCAGCTCTATATCTAACCATACAATGGACACCCGAGTTCCTATCAGTCACTCCTATGGCAGGCCTTGACCATCCTGAAGGCAGAGTGCGTGGGCTCGTGTGAACTAGGTTCTGGCCCGAGCCGAGCCCGGTTGCAGCTTGCGGAATCAAGACCCAATGGCTGTTCCATGATAACGCGTACCACATCGGTAACTTCGGTGTCGCGTTATCAAGGCATGTCGAGTAAGGTGTCATACGAATCGGGATGCTGCCCCCTCACCAATTCTGGCGACGAGGTTAGCATTCCGCCCTTCTAGAGGGACACGACATGTACGTAACTGTGAACCCCGGTTAAAGTTAACTAAAGCCTCAGCTCCACAAAATGGATGCTGCCACCACAGACACGAGTCTGACCTCCTGCTGCTGGGAGTCCTTCCAGCGAGGAGAGCTTGGACAAAGGGTTTCCTGTCGAGGGCGGTGTTCGCACCGTCCCAGACAGGGTTTGTGTATTCTGGGTAGGTAGGGCTTTTGCGAGAAGGTGACTGCGGAGTGGCACCCCGGTGCTCACTACGCATCTGCCGGTTAGAACCAGTTCCAGGGGCACCAGCCCTGGCCTGGGGAAAGTCCGGCAGGGGAGAGGGGTGTAACTACCCCCCTTCCTGGTCCCACCCTTAGGGCAGGACCTAGTCATGTCCCCACCCCTTTCTTTAGAATAAAGGCCGGAGCGGGGACCCTTCCAAATTAGATCATCTTTGAATCAAGAACTACTTTCTACGAAAGGACATTCGAGACTCTTCTCAAGATTTCTCCCTTGTGACTAAGGAGTAGTCACCCTGCATCAGCGGGCACCATCTAAGAACTCTGCGGTTTGCTGTAAGTCCTTCCTCAAGGAATCCGACGGCCCAGCTCGACGAGAACCGGCTTCCCTGGCACCTCTGACCTCTACCCACGTCATCAGCTCAGCTGTGATCTGTGGGTGCGACGAGACCTCGAGGGACCGGCCATCATCAGAACCTGCACGCTCTTAACCAGCACGACCATCGAAGCAATTCTCTGGTGAGTGCTCTGGGGTCCGAGAAGCCCTGACCCTGAGCCGCTCCAGCACCGAAGTGCAGTCCCCCAGCATCTCCACGATCTGCGTGGGGCCCTTCTGCTCGCTGCTCAGCACGTTGTCCGGTCACTAGCCGCTGGCTTGTGCCCTTCCTTGACGACGACCGACAAACAACTCTGCTGGTCTGGTTGCTCCAGATCGGCCCTTGCTCCCTTTTCCGAGAGGAGCACCCCGGACCCTCCTGGTCCATTCAAGACGCCATCTTAGGCCTACCACGTGGCCCTGAGATCTGCCAAGGCTTGTTGCCCCAATCCTGGGCCCAGCGACGCCGACAGCATCATCCTTCGTGGGACAGCTCGCACCTCCATCCTGGTCGCCGACAACGCCTCCTGGTCCGTGAGACTGCAGAGCCTAGCGTCGCCCACTCACCTGGTCGAGGTGACGGCCAACCGGTGCCCTCCTGGTACCCTCTGACTACTGGCTAGTAGTACGAACTTGGTCCCCTCTGCTTTCAGGTATCATCGATCTCTGATCCAGGCTTGGATCTCTACGAACTATTCATCCCTGGTCGCCGGCCAGCAACTCCTTTTCTTCCGGCTCCTGGCTCGTCAGCGAAGACCCCCGACGCCTGTAAGACTTGTGCAGCCGCAGCCCTCGTGGCTAGGTAACTTCGGCATTTCGGTGCCTGCATAGCCTCCTTACTCTAGGGTCCTGAGTCCCTCGCTTCCGACTTGCCTTATCGGGTCCGCCCGAGACCACTAAACTTCCGTGACCTCGGACACTTGTTTTAATTGTGCACTTGAAGTATTTTCCTAAGAGATTTGGTTTGTGCTTAGTACCCTGTCCTCATAAAGAGTACAGGGCTGTTGTGATTCTTAAATAAATATACCGTTTATTTTCATAACACTTGTGTGGTGTCCTTTCACTGGGTGTTCAAGGGATACATGTGTGGTAAACAGCTGGCTTAACACGCCCTCTCGAGTCTTTAGCCTTAGACTGCTCGTATCCACGCTACTAGGATAGCTGGTCTATAGGTTGACTTACAACCAATCATCATAAGGGTCGTTTGGAACGATACATAGCGGTCGCTAGAATAGCGAACGCTGCATATCGGGCCAACTTCTCACATATATTATGATGGTCTAGATAATTTGGGACACTTAGGGGGATTAGTGAGCTCTCGTGTATTCCAGGAAAAAAGATTTACATGACCTCCAGATTTGTCAATTGTTTTAACATATGTAAAATTTTTGCAGTGTAGATTCTGTTAGGCAACGTGTGGTGTATGTCAAGGAAGGCATAATGGGTTTCGCTCAGGAGATATACTTACAATCTAACCATTAACCCCCCTCCCACTTCAGCATTCCATACTTGCAAAAGACATTCCCTGGTTCAACAACAGTCAAATGAAATAACATAGCAATCAAAAAAAGCATGGCTAGTGCAAGCCTACTTATCAGAACGATTTGGGGTGCTCCCTCTTGAGGAGTTGCCAGTATCCCAGTTACCTTCCAGGTGAAGGAAGGTGGCCGGGGAAAATCTGGGCCATGCCATCTCACCCAAGCATTGTAGGTGAGATGGCACCTACATAGAGGGACCAGTGTCCTATCTGCCTGTCAGCCGTTCTCTTTCGCTATCACTGTATTTCTTGCCACCTTCATTGCATCTGGTTATTATTCTTTGTATTTCTCTCATTACCTCCTTTATCTCTCTTATTTCCCCTATCTCTCTTATTTACTCCCTCAGCGCGCCTAAGGCAAGCCCATCTGCACCTGTCCGTGCCTGGAACGCACCCATCACCAGAACCCCTGGCCCCCTCGAGAGCCATGACGCCCGACACTGCTTCAACACCAACCCTCCTCCATGCACTCAACGCCGGCTGTTAATCTTCCTGCTTCCAGGTCACCCGAAGTGTACCCACGGACCCTTCACCTGCTGTAACTGCAACTTCACCAGCCAGCGTACTCCAGCACGACCTGCCCCGTACACCAGGGCAGGCCACAACCATCTCATATGCATACTACTCACACCTGCTCCGTCCACAGGCACACAGTCGAACTCTGGGACCTGCTTGATTCATCCTCCCAGGACGTCGCTTTCCTGATGGAGACTTGATGAACCCCTCATCCGCTCCGACATTGCCATAGCCATCCCGGAAGGCTACAACATCACCAGCAGGAACCACACCAAAAGACCCAGAGGAAGAATTGCCATCGTCCACTGAAGCACCCTCAGAATCTTGACCAACACCGAAGACACCCTCAACACTGCCAAAATCCTGAACTTCCAGGTCCACATCGATCCCAACGCCACCCTCAGAGGAACCCTCGTCTACAGATACCCCCCCGTACCCTGGCCACAGTTCAATGACTCCATCACAGACATCGTCAGTTCGCACGCCCTGGCCTCCACAGACTACATCCTCCTCAGGGACCTGAACTTCTACATCGAGAACGCCAATGAAAGCAACTCCACCACACTGCTGGACAACCTCGCCAACCTCAGCCTCAAACAGCTTATCATGACACCCACCCACTCCGCTGGACACACGCTCGACCCCATCTTTTCCGCCAGCAGCCCCGTAACCTTCAGCCACACCACCTAACTGCAATGGACCGACCACCGCTGTATCCACTTCTCCTTCGAGAAAACACTGCACACAACCACCCGCAATGAATCCCCCACCGCAGCTGGAACAAGGTCACTGAAGACCAGCTTATCACCACCCTCACCCGAGACAGTCCAACCGACCACACCAACACCGACTCAGCCAATGGATCGACGACTGCGCCAACACTCTCGCCCCAATAAGGAAGCCCTCAAACAGACGCACCGACAGGAGGGCCATCTGGTTCACCACCGACCTACAGACATACGACAGACCTGTCGAAGGCTCGAGAAGAAGTGGCGCCACGAAGAGACACCGGACAACCACGCTGCCCTCAAGAACGCCAGCTGCAGGCACCATCAACTCATTTGAACCACCAAAAGGAACTCCTTCAAGGAACTTTTTGACAACAACGCACACAACAGCAAAGAGCTCTTCAACACTGTGAAGGAACTCGCCAACCCCAGCTCCAGCTCTAATGAGATCCGCCGTCTCAAGACCTCTGCGACTCTCTAGCCACCTTCTTCGACCACAAAATCATAGACATCCATGACAGATTCAACACTCAGAACCCCCGTCAGCTGCTGACACCTCTGACCCACCGCCCCCAGCCACACCGGCCTCCTGCTCTCCTGGAACCACGTCAACGACGAAGACACCATCAAAACCATGGACACCATCCACTCCGGCTCACCGTCAGACCCCTGCCCTCACCACATCTTCAACAAAGTGAGCTCCATCATCGCACCCCAACTCTGGAAGATCCTCAACAGCTCCTTCGAGATCGCCACCATCCCAGAGAGCTGGAAACACACAGAGATCAATGTCCTGTTCAAGAATCCCAAGGCAGACCCAAAGGACCTCAAGAACTTCAGGCCCATCTCCCTGCTCCCTTTCCCAGAGAAAGTCATCGAGAAGATCGCCAAGAAACAACTGACCCACTTCCTCGAAGAGAACAACACCGTGGACTGGTCCCAATCCGCAGCAACCACAGCAACGAAACAGCCCTCATCACCGCCACCGATGACATTAGGATCCTGCTGGACAATGGTGAAACCGCAGCCCTCATCCTCCTAGACCTCTCGGCTACCTTCTTCTCGGCTACCTTCAACACTGTCTGCCACCACACCCTACGCACACGCCTTCACAATGCAGGGATCCACGACAAAGTCCTGGATCACCTCCTTCCTCACTCACAGAACTCAGAGAGTCCGCCTCCCCATTCCGATCCGAAGCCACCAAGATCACCTGCTATATAACAAAACAAGAACCACTGCTGAGAAGTTCCTTTGGCCAACAAAAGATTCATACAAGTAGCTGTTTTGAATCAAGCACAAACAACCTGCTAAACGTATATGAACATACAAACTTTAATCTTTTTGATTTTTTCGCTTGTTTATGACACTATGTTTTAGTGCATGGAAATACAAACAATTTTATATACAATATATACATTAATAACGTGGATAGCAAAAAAGACATTTGCACACTTCAAACATACTTGGCCATTCAGTCATACAAAACACATTCATACAAAATGGTCTAAACTGAAAAGACAATGGGTCCGCGTATCGGTCGTGAATGAATGGAAGCAATCCTTTTGTGATTTCACCATTTTTTAGAGTCTTTGCAGATCGCAATTCAGAAAGAGTGTCCACATCTCTTGCTGATGGTGAAGGGACCGTTGTGACACAATAAATATGAGCCAGATACGGGACTAGGGTGGTCGACGCGTTTCGAACCCCTATTAGTGGCGGGGTTCTCCTCAGGACCAAAAAGGGTTCTTAAACCAATTGGTGATTCACCTTTGCTTTGCATCCCGTGCGCCTGAGTGAAGTACGGAAGCCTTTTTCTCCACCGCGGCGGACCAGCCCCCCTCCAGGAATAAGGAGAGACATGGAATCCTTGGCGAGTTAGAAGCCATTGCTCCAGCGGCCCCCGCGTGTACTTCATTGTTGGAAATACCTTGGTTCTTCGTGCCTGGAATTCTACCCTTTCACGTTTGGATCATTGACCAATTGGTTTAAGAACCCTTTTTGGTCCTGAGGTGCGATTATTACTGTCATTTATTTAGATACCTGCCTGTATTCATTGTTTTACCACTATAGTAGAAATCAACCATCCATTTACTCTATTGATGGTTATAATCATTATATCTCTTTCTGTCTTATGGTTGTTTCAGCACACTTGTTTTACAATAGAATGATGCTGGTTCAATAAATGCTTATTGTCTCCTTGGTAGGAGTAGTTTACAGTGGCACTGTGATCTAGCTGGTATAAAGGTGAACATACCCGGCGGGGCAGTCTGGAATCAGTCTGAATACTAATCCCACAGTCCATGTTGTCTAAACACGCAGATCTTATATAGGCTTATAGGAACTACACAACATGGCGCCGCCAACGTTGGTTTGGTGCTTATTTAATTGTCAAATATGAATAGTTCGGGCGTCCTTTTCTAAGAGACCCCTACTCTCATTAACCAAGACCTCTGGAGAGGGAAGGGAAAAATCTGCAGCAGCTGAGTAGGCATATCCTATGTATTGGCTGTAGGTTTATTCAAGCTTGAAGGACAAATAGTTCCTATTGTGCATAAAACCTTATTTCAGTTTCCTTGAAACTTTTTCAGCAATGGCAGATGAAGACATCACTGCGCCAGCACCACGTGCGAATGCAGTGGTGGAAGGAGAACAAGATGGGGAAATGAACATTTCAGAAAATGTCAGAACTGCCATTACTATAAAGTTTGCCGACTGTGGAGTGACAGCAAGGGGTGGGACGGTAACTTCCGTGATTGAGGCCTATGAGTCATACAGGACAAAGGTATTCTATTTGTGGGTCAAATTCACATCAGCAGATGCACGCACAAATACATTTCATTCTTACAAGATAAAACACCAAAGGAATATTGTCCATTCAAGGACATTGAAGTTCTGCTCACCTACCAGGAGCACATAAACGGGTTTAAAGGCGTCCTCCCACAGACAAAAAATAAGACTATGTCCACTCTGAAGAGATGAGCCACTTGGTCGGTCTTAATGGTCTACACATCGCATCCAGACATTGACACAATGCTGGTAGCAGACTTACTTCCACTGCACAAAGAAATAATAAAACTTTACAGAATCCTGACACAGTTCGCTATGAGATCACACACACTACAGCCAACAAGGGCTACATCAGCAGGGCAAATTCAGGGGTCTGCAACTAAAATAACCCATAACACGCTAAATGCAGTTATGGGTAACTAGACAAGACGTGAGGAATGCCATTCTGGATAGCTCAGAAAATAACACAGTTAGAGGTGGGGTTTCCACACACAAGCCTGCAAGAAAAACATTGAATGCTAACAATCTGCTTGCCATATAGAGAATTGTACCTCTTGGGTACCCTTTTTGGTGCCATATATACCAGAACTCATGGTATCCCTTCAATAACAGTAATACCAGATATATTAGGACAAATACAGAATGAGTATGGAGCAGAACCTGCTCTGAATTTAGAGATGAAATTGTTAAGAAATTTTGCTCAGGTATCAACTATTAGCAAGCATAAAAGGAGAGGCAGCAGCAGTGGTAATACGCCAATGCCCGAGGGTTCACTCCTTTACAACAGGAACGGGATCTACTTAAAATGATCAAAGACACGTTGGCTGAATTAGGTAGAGATAATTTGGGAGCTAGAGCAACAAAACCTCAACTCAAGGGTGGACCTGAAATGGATAACACCAAGCAAGCACCTGATTCTTCCAAGAAGAAATGGTACAATAAAAAACAAAAGAATAGCGGGACTAGATCACAATCAAGGAGTGGGTCTCCTCAACAGGAGCCCTGCGAAAGGAGGTACAACCTTAGGAATTATAATAACATAAAAAAAACCTGACAGGGATTAGTATACTGATACACATACCAGGGGTGCTGTTATGTACGGGGCGGAATTGTGGGGCCATACATCTCCCCACAGTCTGTCTATAACAGAGAATAATTTTATTAGACAGTTAGTTGCACTCCCGTCTAGTACCCCACTCTTGCCCTTGAGGATGGACCTGGGACTGAGACCAATAGCTGATGAACTGGGTCTTAGACCCTTAGCCTTCTGGCGAAGGCTATGGAGTAGTGAAGAACTTTCTACCTACAGGGCAGAGTTGAGGGAGTTTTTAACCCACCCCAAAGCTTTACAAATCCCCTGGATAAAATATATAAAAAAGTCCTATGTGAGACTGGGGCTCCCAGACCTATGGTCTGATCCAGCTAATGCTTCATTAAGGATCCCACGAAGAGTCTTGGCCAATGCTTACCATGAGCAGAAATTAGCTATGGCCTTAGATAGCCAGGGCGAGGGGTCTTTAACATCTGTATTTACGTGAAGCAAGGACTCTTACAGGCTGGAGAGGGTTTTGGATGGTATGACTCCCGTGTTGGCCAGGAAGCTATTTCTCCAATGGAGATATGGCACACTGCCACTGCGGTCGTATGCCAGCTCCTGGTCAACACCGCCCTCCACCAAGCAATGTCCGGCTTGCAATTGTGCTGAGGAAACCGAACTACATGTGGTCTTGTTCTGTCCAACCTACAAGCCCGCCAGGAAATATTGGCTTCTACCACTCATCAGAAACTTTGGTTGTAGAGAGTACCTCCCGATGTACAGAATTTTAAAATCTGATGTCTCGGGACCAACGGTGTTCGTACTAGCTAAATTTCTTACAAATGTCTGGCATACTCGCACCCGTATTCTAAAGTCGCAGTTCCCCACCTAATTTTAACACTAGGAATTTTAAACGCCTCTGTTCAACCTCCGTCAATCTACCAGTAACTTCAGCATACATTTCATCTAATTAGTGGAGAGATCTCTGTATTTTCTTATTAGCGCGCTTGACTCTTTGACTCTCCAACCGGGCTTCCCCTTGTATTTGTTGCATTGTAGAGAGTAGAAGATCAAATTTATCTGTGTGCGACTCTACAAAGCTTTGGTGTTGGTCCTTAATCTGCTCCTGTTCATTCACCTCCTGCAGACTACCACCTCTGGTTCCATCTTGTAGATTCTGCGATGTAACTGTCTTATCCCAATCCAGCTTTTTAGCTACTCTTCTTTGTAGCATACTCCCTACTCTATTATTTCGCATGCGGGGTCTTCCCCTAGGTTTAAAAGTTTTGGTTTTCGGGTTTCTTTTTAAAGAAGTGTTCTGCTCCGTCTCTAATCCTGGGGAGTAGATGTCTGATTCTTCGGAATCACTCAATGAAGAATGCTCTGACTCTGACTCTGCAGGTGAGGTGGTACTTAGATCCGTTTCATCATCCTCCTCTTCCTCCTTGTCATCATCATTGCTAAGCGGCCCTGTGGCAGATAATTGTCTGATGATATTTATATTTCTTTCCTGTTTTGTCCTCCTAGACTCTGGTGATGAGACAGAACTACTCGGTTTAAAAGACTTCATTTTAACATTTTCCTTAGAATTAGCTCCACTGCTTGGGTTAGCTACTACATTTACTGTATTTACTGTAGTTAGCGCGTTTTCTGTGTTTATGATAACACCAGTGGCTGCACTTTGCTGCATGAGTATTTTCCTTTGCTGACCATTGTGTTCTGCTACCTGCTCACTTACAAATACACTTGCACTTGTATATGGCACTCCTGCATGCCTAGAGGGTGTTTCCCCCCCCCCCCTGTCAAATCCTCCTGCATGTTTAAATGCTCAGCATGTCCTATAGTTGCAGCCAGCCTTTCCCCTTGTAGGTCGCCTTGCTGCTCGTTCACAAATTCAGACTCTGTTATAGCGAGATCGCTCGTTTTCACATGTAGATCCTTTTCCTTTTCATTAACCATAGAATCTACTCCTTCTTGTAATTCTCCACTCGCCAGCACACTAGTTTCTACATCAAGTTGCAAAAGTTGTACATCGACGCGTTGTACTGCATCAAACCCGTCGTTAATGCCTTCTTCCACAGCTTCCTCCACAACTTCAGCTCCTCCTCCGTCCCCGTCGTAGATCTCGTCTTCCACACCATTGACTCCATTGACTCCGCCCCCGCCTACTAAAGAGGCTCCGGTCATACACTCTGTAACTTCGACTGGAGCAGGGCGTGCTGTGCTCGCTGCAGTCTCCATTCCCACATCCGCTTCTGTTGCCTCAGCTGTGTCAGCGCTCTTCGCGGACTCTGTGGTCACTGCCGTACATTCTGCAAATTCTGGTTCATCATCCTCTGTGACTACGGGTGCAATCACCGCCTACATCGTTTTCTTCAGCAAGTCTGTTAGCGCTGGCGCCGCTTGTACTCCGCGTGGCTGGAAGGACTCGAAGATCAGAGGCTGCTGCAAGATCGCCTCTCTCAGGGACTCAGCAGCGAGATCCACGGCGCCCCCCGCAGGTAATTGCTTGCGCCGCTCTTCTCTCCTCTTCTCGCTTGCTATGAAGCGCTCTTCCTCACGCTTCTTTGCTGCTTCCTTCTGAGCCTGAGCTCTCTGCCGTGTCTTAGCCCTTAGATTCGCTGCAGGAATGTCGGGCTCACTTAACGATCCAAACTCCTCTTCCTCTCTCTCCTGAATCACCTTCACTGCCCTCACTGCCCTCAGCACTTTCGGGGCCATGACCCGCTTCACTGCTTCCCAGCTCTCCAGGAAATGAGCGATCCTCTCCTCAATAGTAGATGCCGCCGATTCCCAAACACCGCTCTGCTTTCTCTTAAGCTGCACCTCCGCAGGCAACCAGACAAGGGTAATCACTAGCCTGGGAAGGCCCTCGAACATCTCTGTATCCAACGTAGCAAAATAAAAACGAAGATCTATCGTGAACAAGATCAGCATACCATTACATCAAGGAATCAGCATAGGAGAGTGGCTTGAGGGCTGCTACCCCCTACGGACTGTCGGCGGCCATCTTGCCCTCCAGCCAATTCTCTTGCCCTCCAGCCAAGATGAGATGGTAAAGCTGCAGGAATCTAGACAGGGGCAGGAGAAAACAGAGTCTGACATACTTTGGAAACTGAAAGACTTTGAAAACCGGCAGAGGAGAAACAACATAAGACTGCTCGGAGTGGAGGAAGGGAAAGAAGGATGAGATATAAGAGCCTTTGTTGTGGATTTGCTGAAAGGTGCCTTCCCAGAGATGGATAAATGGGACTGGGATAAGGAGGTGCAACAAGCGCATCGATTTCCCCTCACGCAGAAAAAGGGCAATGTGGGCTCAAGAGCAAGAGCTATTCTCGCGTATGTGGGAAATTACTTATTAAGAGAGGAAGTAATTATGAAGGCTAAACCCATGAAGAAACGAACATATAAAGATATAACTTTTTTTGCTCGCCCAGATTTTTGCCACCATATCGAACTCAAGTATTGAAAGGCTGCCACGGATCCTTAGCGATCATAATCCCTTAGTACTTACAATGGTAACAAAAACAAGTGCTAGACAATATACAAATTGGACTTTTGAAAGAGGGCTGTTAAAAGAGGATAAATATATAGAACATATGAATAAATGGATTAGCGATTTTTTTCTTTAATAGGGATACCGCGGAATTGGGGGTGGTCTGGGATACCTTTAAAGCAGGGGTACGGGGGGAAACGAAGAGCTATAATTCTTATAAAAGGAAACAGATGCAGCTGAGGAATTTAGAGCTATCCGAGAAGGTACTCAAGGCAGAGGAGAATTTAGAAAAATGTGCTTTGACTGGGAGTCAAATGGATAAGGCTCTGATAGAACTAGTGAAAGCAAAAGGCGAGGCAGAGAGCGATATAGCTAGCAAAGCAGCGAAAATTTACAATACTAAAAGGGAGAAGTGTTACGAATTGAGTGAGTCAGTAGGGAGAATCTTGGCTACCCGGACAAGGCAACAAGAAGCGGTGGGAACAATGAGAGAAATTAGGGATACATTAGGTAGGGGGCATACAGAGTCGAATGAAATAAGGGAAGTTTTTAGGACTTTTTATGAGAAGTTATATGATGATGAATTAGCGGGGCGAGAAATCCGAAGAGATAAAGAGGATATGAAGGAGTATCTTCAAGAGATCCCGGTAGATATATTGGAGGAGGATGACGCAGATGGTCTAGAGGGGGTCTTGCAGACAGAAGAAATTAAGGAGGCAGTATGGAAACTTCCCTCAGGTAAAGCAGCGGGCCCTGACCAAATACCTATAGAGTTTTATAAAGTGTTTTGGGATATATTGGAAGAAGAGCTAATAAAGGTCATGCAACTGGCACAGTTGGGTAAATCAGCACCAAAGTCATGGGGGAGTGCTGAGGTGGTAGTAATACTAAAAAAAGGGAAAAATTTGGAGGAACCAGGATCTTACAGACCCATCACTTTAATGAATGTAGACGTGAAAGTGTTCTCCAAGGCATTGGCATCAAGACTTGCCAGAGTAATCCACAAAATAGTTAGTAGTGCTCAACATGGTTTTATACCGGGAAGAGGGACCACTCACCACATACGTAAAGTAATAACTTTATTTGATGTTACAACAGTCACAGGAGACCCGATGGCAGTAATGTTACTTGATGCAGAAAAAGCATTTGATCGGGTCTCCTGGGATTATCTTTGGTATGCTTTAGAAAGAACAGGCATTAAACAGGGATATCTTAAAGCAGTACAGACTTTATATTTAAATCCGGTAGCAACTTTACGTGTGAATGGTGGGAATACGGGGCAATTTCGAATAAAAAGGGGTACTAGACAGGGGTGCCCTTGTTCACCGCTTTTGTTTGTTATATGTATGGACCCACTAATCCGTAGAATAGAGGCATCTGAGATGATTATACCTCTAACAACACTTATTGGGCATTGTAAAATCTTAGCCTATGCAGACGATATTGCTGTAATCACTCCAAATCCTACTGAATCTATAGAATATCTGGAAACTGAGGCGATGAAATTTGGAAAGATATCGGGTTATAAATTAAATACATCAAAAACGCAGATAATTAAAAACTCTTTTACTCCCTGCATAGATAATCGAGTGACGCAGGTAGGCACACATTTAGGGGTTATTATCTTGGCAGATTTGGACTTGTTAGTAGAGAAGAATATTACCCCCTTAATTAAGAAAGTAGAGAAAGACCTGGACAGGTGGGACAACTTGCACATGTCAATTGTGGGGCGTACGAATATAATAAAAATGCTGGTTCTCCCAAAATTTTTATATTTATTTAGAGCTATACCTTTGTTATTTGATGTCAAAATATTTTTTTTTTAAATTAGAGTGCATAATTAATAGATTCATCTGGGCAAAGGGGGAAACGAGAAGAGCCCTCAGATTCATGACACTTCCGAGAGAGAGGGGAGGCTGGGGAGTACCAGAATTAAAACTTTATTATTGGGCAGCAGCTCTCCAAAATATGATTGGCTTGCTGGGAGGGGCAGAGTCAGAAGGTTGGAGTAAATTTGGAACATTGGCAATTTATGGACTAACTTTGGGAATAGAAGTGCAGAATGTGTTTTTGAAGTTTACAGAGGCTAGTTACTACAAGAGGACAAAGTTTAAGACGCTCATAGCAGCATGTACAATTTGGAAAAGTTTTGTTAAAAGAATAGGCTTGGGGAAATATAATGTGTACACCAGATTTTCACATAACCCAAATCTTCCACAAGAGATTTTCTCGGGTTCCACATTTATTGAGTGGGAAAACAAGGGAATTAGAAGTATAGGGGATGTAATGGGGGATCAGGGGTTTTTTCAATTCTCAGAATTACAGGCTAGATTTAAGCTAGATACCAGGCAATTTTTTAAATACCTACAAATTAGGAGTTTCCTTTTGAATAAAAAGGGAGGTGCTTTGGGTTTTAGGCGTGATCCTATTATGGAAGTGGTTCAAATAGGGGAAGATTGTACTATCAAGAGGTTTTATGCTGAATTGATAAAATCAAAACAGGATGATTACGAAAAATGGAACGAAAAATGGAGAGACAATCTTAATATCAGCGGGGAAAGCTTTGGTATCTCTTTAGAAAAGGGATATTCTTTGTTATGCTCAGCACCTTTGCAGGCGCAACATTATAAAACGTTGTATCATTTATACTATACCCCTGCAAAAATAGCACAATGGGGAGGTACTGTGGGTATTAAGTGTTATAGGTGTGGAAGTCTGGAAGCTGATCTAAAACATGTATTTGCAACGTGTCCTCATTTATATTCACTCAAAAAAGATATTGAAGGTTTCATAAACAATATTTTAGGAACCGAAATTGTGTTAACTCCCGGAACTATATTATTAGGAGTAAATCTGGAGGACGAACAATTATCAAGCGGGAGGGAATTTTTATTTGTAGCATTATCAGTTATGAGATTATGTATAGCCTCGGCATGGATTGACCCTATACCACCCACCTTTCATAATTGGTTGGCCAAATTAATAACAACATATAATGTGGAGAAAGAGATCTATGCACGGAAAGGAAAAAGGGGAAGGAAGCTTGGTAAGCTAATATGGGATCCTATTACGCGATGGAAGGAGGGTGAAATAGAATAAAACCTAGATGTGAGTAAAACTTGGGTGATTTAGGACAACATATAAGGTATTAATTGCTATGATGGTAATATTCTGAGAGATACAAGTGATTTTATGGAAATATTACAGAATGGAAACTTTGCTTGATTAGTTTTATGTTTTAGAACTTGGATTGATATTTCTGATCATTTTTTTTCTTCAGTTGGGTGTTGCTCCTTTTATTATTGTTGTTGCTTTATTTGCTTTTTCTCTCAATGTGATGTATTTTGTTAAGTAACATTGCCGTGCCCTGTATGTAATAGTAAAAACTTTCAATAAAAAGATTTTAAAAAAAAAAGGAATTTTAAACGCTTGGTCTTTTATCTGTTTTCACCTTAGTAGTACTTATTTTGTAGGGTAGAATGATTTTACACTGTATAATATGTGCTGTTGCTTTTTCTGATGGTTTTACTTTGTTTTACATGTGTCTTTTGTATATCTTTGATGGTCAATCCAGCCGAAATAAAGATTGTATAATAATAATATTGATACACATTCCTCTTGTTCCTTTCAGGGTTCATCAAAAATCTCTGAGAAGGAAGGACAGTCAGAACACAGACAAGAAGAACTAACAAAGTCCAGAGATACTCAGCGTACTTCAGACTATAATATGAAACAAGCATTTACAATGCAATGGTCTCGTCTTTGTTAAAGTTAGAGCTATTGGCATTGCTCATGACATTATTTTTGTTTTTAAAACATATAAATAAATGGCATTTTCATTTACAATGCCAATAGCTTAATCTCTCGCAAATGCGAGACCTATTGCATTTGCACACACACACACACACAGAGCCACACACAGAGCCACAGGCACCCAACTACACACAGAGCCACACGCACCCACACACACACACACAGAGCCACACACTCACAGAGCCACACACACACAGAGCCACACACACACAGAGCCACACACACACAGAGCCACACACACACACAGCCACACAGAGCCACACACACAGACCCAAACACACACAGACCGACCCACACATACACAGACAGAGCCACATACACACACAGACAGAGCCACACACACACACACACACAGATAGAGCCACACACACACAGACAGAGCCACACCCACACAGACAGAACCACACACACACAGACAGAACCACACACACACCATCACATGGGGTGCCACCAAAATGCAAAATAGACAATAATCTCATAGCAGAGAGACATATAATCATACACAGTAATAATAATTACTGTCTGTCTATGATTGTATTTATCTCTGCTATGAGATTATTGTCCAATTAAATTTTAGCTATAATACGACGTTAGCAACGTCACTCACGTGACGTGGAGGTTACCGCACCCGCCGTTTTCATCAGCCCCCTGACCCGCCGATTTCATCAGCCCACTGCCCACGCACCCCAGCTGACTGAAAAGAGTTTCACTCAGAAAACTTGCTAAACCAGAATAGGGAACGACCTAACACCTCCTCTCAGTGAGCCCAGTGGGCGGACTCTCCTTCATGGTGCTCTGAGACGATATCACAAGCCAATCATATGGGGGCGCGGCCCGAGCTACCTATGGTAGGCAGAGGTGCCAGATAGGTTCTGCCCTCTTGCTCCCTGCCCTCTACTGACAGAGCAGAGGGAGTCTGGTGAACTGTACCTGAGGTGTGTGAGCCCCTGGGGTGCCATGGGGCCTTTTACCTCTGTGACGAAGTGTGGTCGCTTCTGGCCTGCGCTGAACAGACTGCTCTCTGACACACACATGGGTCACATTTTCAAAAATGAGAAAAAGCATGGCGACAAAATATAAACATGTATAACAATAACACGTGTGATCAACGCATGCACACACAATATCAATAAAATGCACATGGAATATGCGCCCTTTACCTCGATCTCTCCTCTCCAAATACTCTGCAGCTGCTATCTACCGCTGGATGTTGATCATGTGCACACCATCACTTTCCTTGCCATTGGCTCTCAAGGTCTGCTGCAGGAGCCTCCCCTGCGCCGGTGGGGGGTTTATCTGCCGCTCCCCCGGAGTGTTTCTATCCGTACCCGGCTCTCATGTGCTGGGTGTTGTGGGAAAGCCCGGGCAGCCCCTGTCCCCGAGGGGCCGTGGTGTGCATGGGAAGGCTGGGTTCTTCCCAGGATGGTACCGGCCTCAGGAGCATCTCTGCCACCAGTTCTCCGGTAAGTGAAGCCACTCTGGGCCCCTTGTCCGCCTCCCAAACAGATGATCATTGTGTGTGGATCAGTTTGCAGCCAGCCGCAGGTCCAGTCAAGATCACCGGCTGTGGATCCCGGGAGACGCCATCTTGTCCCCTCGAGTCCTCCAGAGCTACGGAGTCAGGAGGAGTCAAGGGCCCGGCAGGGCGGCACCCCACCGGCAGTCATAACTACCTCACTTCCAGTTTCTTTATAGCAACAGCAGCACGCACTTTCGTTTACCCTGTTGAGCAGGCAGTGCCAGGCTGTCACCTTTCTGAACAGTGACGTGCCTGCCTCTGAGCTCTGCAGTTTAGTCCGCAGTAGTCGGATCAGCTTACAGTCGATTGTTGGCTCATTATTCTGCCGCCAAGGTGCCTCAGGACGTCAGCAGGATCCCACAGCTCTACTGTGTTGATCCCAGTACGGCAGGGGCACAATTCTTCATATCCACACGCCGACTGGCAACGCCATCCTTCACAGTGCTCTCGGCTTTCCCGCAGCTAGTTATTAAGCAACAGACATTTATTTCATCAGGTTAGACCTTCTACCATCCTTAGCTCACCAGACAACCAACCCAAATGCTGTGTGCAGTGTTAGGGACTGGAAGCCCTGAGAGACTGGAGTCACCGCTGCCGGCCCGGGTGGAGAGAGCCTCTGAAAATGGCCCATAGTGCTGTGTAGCGCTGGCAAGTAACTGGAGTACCAGAGGCCGTGAAGTCATCCCGCAGCCCGGAGCCGGAGTGCGCCGTGCCACGGGATCGCTGTGGTTGGGAAGTGCTGGTGGCACAGCTATCACCGCCGCAGGCCGGGCCCTCCAACTGCATGGTAAAGCGGAGTTCTCTTGGAAGTGTCAGCCGTGGTAGTCGACAGCGAGGAAGTACTGCACAATTGTAAAGCAGAATTTAAGGGACTCTAAGGCTTCAAAAATCAGAATGCGGTGCGAGCAACGAACCAAGCGGAGTCTTAGGGGTAACACCACCATGTTTCTCCAAGGTCAAGCAGGAATGGCTCGGAGAAACGCCCCGTCATTTTTAGACTGGGGGGCGTGTTTTTCTTTCTCTCCTCTTCCCATTGGCTGGAATGTAAACAACGGGCGAGTTTTGACTTGTTGTTGTTTACATTCCGGCCAATGGGAAGAGTTGAGGAAGAAACGAAAAAACACATCCCTCAATCCAAAAAGACGGGGCTTTAATGGAAAGACACACCTCTTCTTCAATGGCTGGCCTCCGTTCAGGAAGCCAGCCAATGGAGAAGAGGGGCGGGTTTAATCCCCATACTAAGAAACATAAAATCTCGCCAGCGAGACTGCGCAAGCGCAGCCTACGCTAGCCGAGACCTAAAAAGAAGATAAACCAAACTCAAAACCTCAATTTAAAAAGAAGAATGTAGCAGGTTTCAAAGTCACACATGCCAAGGATACTGGGGACACAACTTCTGAAAGGGGAATGGGCTCTGACAATGCTAGACAGCGCAGCAGAATTAACAATAGCTCGCCAAAAACTGATAACATTTCTGGTGACAGCGGCGTTGGATGTACATATCACAGTGGAGACACCTGATACTAGGGTTTGTGTCCCACACCCGGTATATGAAATAACACTCCAAATGGAGGGGTACAAACCCAGGAAAATGTAAAGTTTTTTTTTTGTAGAACCTGACTTATGGCTATGACATTCTTTTGGCTGAGAAAGATTGGCTGCCTGATATTGTTATTGAGTGCCCAAAGGGAGAAACAGTAGTTTTACCAGCCTTTTCCAATCTCGTTCCAGTATACTTCAAGCATTCATATGATGATTTAATGGATCATTTGACCAGGATAAACAACATAATTTTGACATTTGCCTCTGAGAGCTACAAATTCAACTTTAAAAAACTGAAAATAGCCCACCTCAATGTCCTATTTTTGGGATATTATTTATTAAGTGAAGGAAAAGGCCTAGCAGCTAACTTTAGGAAAGTGTGTGCTGCACCAACCTCCAAAGACTGAAAATGTTACAATCCATTTTAGGATTCCTAAATTTTGGTAGAACATACATTTTGGATTACGCAGAAAAAGTACAACCTTTCTATGATTTAATCAGACCTGATTTTTCAATTAGATATTGGACACAGGAACACACAGATATACTTTGTTCCTTACACGCTCACATGATTGCTTCGAAGCATCTACACACATGTGTAAATACCACAAATCTGGTGATCTGTGTAATCGCTGGTCAATCAGGGTACACTTACCTAACCTTCAATGAAGGCGAAACAGTACCCATAACATACAAATCACACTTGTACAAAAATGCTGAAATGCTCTTTGCTTCTACAGAAAAAATTCTGTCAGCAGTACAGACTGTTGTAGTGAGAGAAAGAGCACTGGCTCAGGGGAAATGAATAATTGCTATAACCCCAGTACCATCCTTAGAGGCTGTTACAAAAGATAGCGTTCCAAATGCAAAAGTGCTACATCCGCGATGGATACAAAGGGGCTAATTCTCTCGCTGTCAGAGATATAGACTACACATTTGATTCTACACTAAAAACACAAGCATTCCTGCAATACGAATACTGAAACAATGCCTCTAGATCTTTATGAATACATTATTTACATTGACGGTTCTGCTCAGTCTGCCATAGGTAGTAAACAACAATACAGAACAGCTTTTGCAATTGTGAAAGGACTATGCAGGACAAAAAGTTCCATCCTAGCAGTACGAAGATGCAGTCTCTACAAGACTAGACTGCACGGCACAGCTGGCAGATCTAAAAGCACTATTACTGCCACTAATAGAAACTGATCAGGAATTCTCCACACTTATAGTGTGCGATTCATTTTACTGTGTCCAGTCTTACAATGAATATCTTCACTACTGAGCTCAGAATGGGTTTAGAGCCTTAAAAGCTTGCACAATAAAGCACAAAATGCTTTGGGAACAAAGACTTGCAGAGAGAGCTCGTGTGATACACACGCTGAGTCGTCAACGTGATGGCGTTCACGTTGAAGGGAATTCATTGGCTGATGAAGCCACCAAGGTGACAGTGCAAACTGCTGCTGCAGCTGCAATCATTCATTCTAGCACGAAAAGTGATAGAAGCACAATGGTAGCTGTCATTGCTTCACGCAAAAAACTGTCAGGGTCTGACTATGCGCCTGCATGAACTTCTGGGGTAACTGCATAACGTATATTCCGAAAATGACAAGGAAAACTACATTTCCCAGAAGCCTCGGCTGAGGCTACTTTAGGCGGAATGACATGCATCCTGTTGCGTGTTATTCCGGTGTTTTGGTTCGGCGAGAGAGGAGTCGCCTCTCGTTGCTCCGTGTATCCTTCTGAGGAACTCCTGTTCTGGAAACCGCGGAGAAAGGTAGGAGCGGAAACCCGCCTCTTATATTTACCGGCTTTGAGCGGAGCGCTGTGGTGACCGCCACGCGTTGCCGTCTTGCCCTTGCGTGCAGTGAAGGAACTGCAGCGCATATCCATTGATTCGATTCCTTTTGATGCGGAGCATAGTGGTATTCTGCCACACGTTGCCGCAACTATCTGAACTTGATTTTCTTCCTGTTACATGTTCGAGACTTCCTTACTACGGTGACGTAGGTGGTGCACGGTGGTGGTCGCAGCTACGTGACACCAGAACAAGCTGCTTGTTTGCATAAGTGTGGATATCTGATTTAATATTCTAGCGGAGCGCGGTGGCGGTCGTAGCTACGCGTTTCCGTGAGTGCTACTGATGACTACCTGGGGTGTTGTGTCCTTATAGTATTAGTTGGTGATAATACTATTCAACAACACACCTTTCTTTCTTTTGGATTCCTTCGTTTAATATCTGTGGAAGACAAACTGTTTGTTTATTCTATTAGATTCGGCAGAGCGGAATGCTGTGGTTCTTGCATCCAACGCATTGCCGTGTTCTGCGTTTCTACCTTCTGTGCTGCCTCTCTTTGTTCTCCTCAGTCCTCCTCTTCAGTGTTATTAGTGGGAAGCTATCCCAGGAACCCCCTTATGTTGAATAGCAGTTACTTGTAGAAGGTAGGATTGACATAGTATACCAGGTTCAGTTTTGTGCAGTTGTGTATATGATTCTTGGTCTCACTGTATTTATATTTCATATAGGACGAGTGTACATGCAAAGAGGGATAACAGAGAGACATTATTCGAATTCCTGCTTTTATCCACAGGTATTCAGATTATAAGGAAACTATATGAGTGTTCATATTGCTGAAAGGAACGGTGTTCTTATCTCTGTGTATTTTGTCGTTTCAGATATTCCCTTTCCCAGCAGCCCCCTTCCTTTCCTTCCCTGTTTATTATTTTGTATTTAACCCTCACCTAATGGCTCAAATCCTCTGTTGAAATTTAATCAGAGGGGTTGTGACGTTTGGAGGTGGGCTGTATGATCAACATCCGGATCCTGTGGAGCGTACCTGACAAAAACAGCACAGCCATGCCGAAAGGTTTTCCACTCAAATAATCCCACAAGTTAGATGCAAAAAATATTCTGTATGCTCAGATTCCAGCAGTGGGGTATAGAGTAATACCAAACATGGATCACAGATAAGGTTTATTTCTAGCTGCACATGAGGGTCTAGACTCTACAAACACAGGGATTACCGTGACCATTGCTCTATTGAAATAACACTATTGTTAGCCAGGTTTGACAAAACATCCAAAAGCATTTGTCCTTAAGTGCGGCATCTGCCAGCAAATGAAGGGTTCCGCCATAGCAGGTCCAGCACAAACACCATTACTAATATTAGACTGACCTCTAGCATGTGTCTATTTGGACCACTGCGGCCGTTTACAATCCAATGGGGCTTACATGTACAGCTTGGTGACAGTGGATTCGTACTCTAGATTCATGTGGGTTTGGCCTCAGTGCTCGGCTGATGCTCGAACTGTTATAAAAGATTTGCGAGTCTTCATAGGGACATACGCAGTTGGCGCATTACATTCTGACCGTGGCCAGTTTTTGGCTCAAGGGCTTACAAGGAAGCCATAGGAAGTTTGGGTGTTGCATTGCAGAACTCCTCTCTGTACCATCCTGAGGGAAATTTGGTTGTGGAGAGGAAAAACCAGAATTTAAAGCAATCACTAAAGCAAGGGTATTAGCTTCGAGTGGTGGTTGGGTCAATCACCTATATGTGGCCCAGAGGGCACTAAATAATATGGCAAGAAGTTACCTAGCAGGTGTCACCCCTTACAAAGTCCTATTTAGGACAAGAATGCGGGCACCTGATCTTGTTTAGGAAAGCATAGTGGTGGATGAAAACCATTTTTACATCAATAAACGTTTGGCTGTTTTACAGGATCTTAATAAATTCCGAGCACTACAAAGCAATGTGCAAGTAAAATGCACCACCACTGGGGAAGTAAAATCAGTCATGGCAAGACATGCATGGATCCCAAAGGTCAGGGATCTGGCCAAGAACAGATTGAGGACAAGAAAGAATTTAGGCCATCATACAGAAAGCCTGTACCTGTCTTGGCTGCGGAAGTAACAAGAAAAGTACTTCTTCCTCCGGAAATAAAGAGAAAAGATTTGTCTCAATTGATTTGATCAAACCACACTATGTGGCCAATCCTGAATAGCAGGCCACATGGTCTCCTGGGTAGCTGCCGCTCTCCTCTCGCTACCATACAGAAAATTCAAAAAGAAAGACTGATAACATTTGAAGAATCTACAATTCAAAGCAATGAAGTTTCCAACAATGAAATGGAACTCGTTCCGATTGAAATTGAACAACAAAACATAAATGAAACACATATATCAATTTGGCCTAACACCGATATCCACATCAATATGCCTCTACAGGAGACAACTGCCAGTTCAACAAAAAACTGCTGAATTACCAAAGATAGATTGAACTGCATCTGGCAACTTCATCGATTTCAACACTTTTTTTCTGGATCCAAGTGAACCTGAGTGTCCACCAGCTCCAGTTTCCCGCAAAAATCACCATCATGAATTTGACATTTTTCTGAAATAGACATACCTAGTTTCAAAATGGCTACAGCTCTAGATAACAAAAGGAATACTGTTCGTACTATTTTGGATAGGTTTAGTGACTGTCTTTTCCTCGATTGTGAATGGACACTATCTCTCAGAACGCTTTGCAGTATCAAAAGTGAACTTGGTGCTGAAACCTCATGTGTCATCTCATTATGAACATAGAGACCTGTCCTATGTAAACATTTGCAGCAGTTCCAGTTCCTGACTGAATAGTTTGGGATAGAGTTACATATGATGTATTAGGTCCCACTGAACTTTTCTAAATACTGCATGTATTCTAAATGATATCATTACCTCCAGTACACACTCTGACGATTTGTATTTTGAAACTGTTAATATTATGTTGTCTGATTTAGAATTGTCTGCAACTTTTACAAAAAATGACATGTTTGATGACTCTTCTGAGTTATCAACACTGTGGTCATCACATTTTCAATAAAACGAGTGCACCACGTATTGTTTTTGCATGCCATCAATGGGACCATTGCCCAACACCACCGAAAGGTAGTTCATAAACGTTTGCACAAAAGTTTGCTTATTTTTCTGGATTTAATAAATCTGATCCATGCTCATATTATTATAATCTTGCACCTACATCTGCAAAGAAAAGTATGCACAATAACACAAAACAGATATACCCTGCTGCCTTTATTGCCCAACTGACTGAACAGGGTTTTGGCTTATGGAAAGACAATATAGACATTAAATCAGTCTGGGAGACTAAAGAATGGCAGATTCAGGGAACTAAGGCACTATTTAGAGCATGCCTCATACCACAACAAATGATTTTCCTGAACGACACTGTGCAACAGACTTCTTGACTTCAGTTAGCGAGGTTTAAGAACTTAAACACACCTCGTATTCCCTTGCTTTCACACTTGGAGGATGGCAAAACTGTACAGAAAATGTTGAGGATACACTAGATGGCATCATGCATGGCATTTCATACAATACACTTGGAGGGATGGCAAAACTAAACAGAAAATGGTGAGGGTACACTAGATGACATCATGCATGGTGTTTCATGCAATTCAACAGACCCCAATTGGAAGGGATGGTTAGTTTGGCCTATCGACACAAATAGTTGTCAGTCAAGATTCAGGGGTACCACAGGTTTTAGTATATCCATAGGCTTGGCTTATGCTATGTACAACGAGAACATCCGGGGGTGTTGACTTCATATAGTGTTGGGAAGTTATACCTAGATTGGCTAAGAACCTTGACACTGTCTCAGGTGAAACAGCCCTTGTCCTTGCTCTCAGATCACATGGATCTTAGGGATTTTTTTAATAGGTCCCCGAAAGCCACATCAGAAATGCTTCTTAAATGTTGTTTATAATTAAGTTTTGAAAATCGCTCAACAGGAAGCTGCAGAGAGATTGCATGGAAATAACAGAATTAACTTAGAAAAGGCTTTGGCTGTGGTTGACAATGTTATGACCACAATAACATCCAGGATTTATTAACTGGGCAGCATTGTATCTTCTACTATAGATTTAGTGCAACAGGATCTATTGGTCTTACAACACGGACAATCACAGTTGCGTTCTATTGTGTCATTAAGCTAGACGCTACAATCGTTGTGCTCTGGTTTCGTGCCCATGCGATATATATCAACAGTACGTCTCTGTTCTTTGCATATAATTTGACTAAAAAGCAGACAACAATGACACAAAGGGATGCGAAATATACAATGCGCACAGTTAAAAATGAGACCAATTACCTTTCACCATGGCAGAGTCACTGCCCACAGAATGGTTAATTCATGGACATATAACATTGCCGGTAACAACTTTCCAGTTTCAATATTGCCTTGTACACCACCAGGTAGGCAAGTATGAAGCAATGGGTCAATTCATCCAGGAATCTTGGGAATTACTGTATAGATTTAGATGTAGGAATGGGGAGACTGAAGTGTTTCTCAGCGGTACAGTCTGAGAGAATTCTTTGGCTAGATCTCTCATTTGTTAGGATATTATGCTTCATGGGGCCTGCAATGGTTCAGTTGCAAACTTGTCCAGTCGTTTAAAAGGGTCCTCAGCTGCCGGGATTAATCCAGTGTTCAGACTGCTTTCGAATGGGAGTTATTTAATGCTGAATGATCAAGGTTGTTGTGGGATGCTTCAAGGCATCGCATATCTTGTCACTGTAAGTTCCAGAGTTACTTGTTATATGCAAGTATTGTTTCCACCGACCCACACAGTTAGGGAAGTGTATGCAAGTATTGTTTCCACCGACTCACACAGTCAGGGAGGCGCTGTTATGGACTTTGTTCAATGTTTTCTTTATACGGTTTGATAGTTTGAGCCGAACGAAAGCCATGCTTTTACAGAAAGACCTGCGAGAGACTTTTGATCTTCAGATTGCAAGGTTCTCTGCTGAGATACAGGCACTGGTGCGAACTAACTGCCTTTTCCATTTCGAAGAAATGGTACAGCGTATCTTTAACATGTCAGATATGAAGGGTATAGTACACCTATTTAAGACCATAGGTTCTGGACTGTTAAGCACCTTTCAGAAAGTCTTCAGAGTGGTTCCAGCTTTCATACGCTCCGTATTCTGAAGCACTTTTGGAGGGCTTCCGCTAATCCTGCTACTGGTAGTGGGTATTCTTATTTTTATTTTTCTGCTACGCAATGGAAGTCCCAGTCACCAAGGAAATAGGAAAAACGCTCTTGGAGCGACGTTACAGTGATCGCATGGTACTCCATCTTGGCACTCCTTGAATGGCTAAGCGAGTCTTGGTTTCTATAATTTCGACCAGTATGGATTGACTGTGTTTTGCCTGTTCTCTGCTGCTTGTTCTGAGGACAAGAATGTACGTTGGATCTCTGTCTAACACTTCCATCGGTTGCGCCACCGGACGTAGATATTTTACTGGACCCGCTAACAGCCCAGGCACTGCAAATTCCCCAGAGTATTCCCATGTTGATATCAGCATTCTTAGAGCCACCACAGGATGCTTTACCTCCTGTTGGACTGGATACCGGCTCTTCTACAGGCACACAGGCGTTGGATGTTTGAACAGCCCCCTCAGCATCAGCTGTGGGAAATGAAGAAGAGCACCTTTTCTCGACTGACCTGATCTGTGTGGTGTGACAGGGACCGTTGTCTGCGAAGGCAAGCAACTGTGATGTTGCGTCTCCCACACAGGACACATAAACATTTGCCTCTCCGTGTACTGCAAAGAATACAGTCTTTTTTCTAAAACAACCGAAATTGGAATATGAAACAAAACGTTTTTTCTCTCTTATTTACTCTTGCTGAGCTCCATGGCTTTCTGACGTACTCAGTTGCTCAGACTATATATGAACATATTTTAAGGGATTTTATGAACTTTTTAGACAATTTTGAAACGTCTTTTAGCAATGTTTAATGCTTGATTAGAAGGACATTTCCTTTTTAATATGTCATCCTGTCTGATGAGGAGTGGGTGTTATGTTTCGTAGGGTACCACAATATAGGCTTAAGTAGTCACCTGACCCTTCACCTACATTTACCGTACCATTATACTACATAACGGGTTTTGGTATTGGCCTTTAAACCTATTAAGTGCTACATAAATATCTTATGTTTCCCCCGAAAACTAGCCTTATTAATTATGCATAAGGATTCTCAGAATCATAGCATGATTATCGTCTTCTACATAATAACTATGTACAGGGGTCATCCCTTCCGTCATCCTCAGACGACATGACACAGCAAGATAGAACACCTGAGGGTACCTTTTAGGTATATATACACTATATCTTTGCTCGGGCTGGCAGAGGAAAAAGACTTCCATGCTGACACACTGAAGCGAGACGGTGAGATCCCTGCATGCAGACACTTCAGCTCCGGTGGTCTGACATCACTCGCGGGGTGTCCATCTTGAGACCAAGATGGGGACCCACAGTCTCTCACTTCAGGGAATGGGGTTGACTTCAGCCTAGGGGGATTCTTGGCACTACACCTACATACATTCTAGGTACACTTAGGTACACATAGGAGTACACATAATCACTGTCTTGTATTTATATACCTGCCTGTAATAATTGTGTTAGCACTATGGTAGGAATCTACCATCCATTTACTCTATTGGTGCTTATAATCATTCATTTCTGTTTCTGTCTTATGATCGTTACAGCACACTTGTTTTTCTCTTAGAATGACACTGGTTCAATAAATGCTTATTAAAAACGTCCCCACCGTTTATTCCGTGTATCAGAGACAAAGTGAGCACGAGTGACTGAGCGAAAAGTACTGTACAGTTTCCTGATGGCACAGGGTTGTCATGTTTGATAGTTGCCAAGAACTATTTTCTCCTTGGTAAGATGAATTTACAGGGACACTGCGAGCTAGCTGGTATACAGGCGAACATACCCGTTGGGTGTGTCTTGAATTAGTCTGGACACCAATCCCTCAGTCTATGTTGTCTAAATGTGCAGATCCTATATAGGTTTAGAAGAAGTACACGATACAGCTGGTGTTTGCTCAGGGGTGGCAAGTGCGGATCTACGCACATGCAGTTAATCGTGGAGTATCTCGACTTCACAGCAACACATACAGGCTCGGTCCGGTCACAGCACCGGCCGCCCACAGCCGATGATCTGTACTGGTTAGTGGCTGTTGGCTGTAAGGCATGCTATGCTATGCTGCAGGTTGTCTTTTCTTGCCACTCACCCCCTACAGAGAATGCACTCCAAAGGCAGGATAGACACACGAGGATGCTGGCTCCCAGATGAGTGTCATTAGAGTGCTTTGGTTTTAGGGAATATAGGCTCCCGGTGAGTTATGCAACATGTTATCAGGAAGCCAAGCTTTTACACAGTTGAGGCTGACTTAAATTACTAAGCCTTTACTGTATCGTTCCTGGCCTCTAGGATCTCAGCCTGTACGGTACACTACATTGGTAATTATGCATTACCACCTCTCAAGTTGCTGTTCCTCCCTCATTACAATGAACCCTTCAGCCAGTCCCTGCCACAGATCTGGGGAGTCTGGTGAGGAACCAGGCCTCAAGGGCGTACAATGGGCAGCAGGGTTCACCCGGCTCCTTTACTTTAATTTATTACCAACTATCAGTGTTTTCTAGCCTGGCCCCACAAACGGGCCCCTTGGCGTTCCTGATCGCACTCACTGGTACGGCGCTGCAGAGGGGCTCGTCACGGTCTCACATTGTAGTGCGTGCAGGCTGCATCTGCTCTCAGGGTGCACGCTGTTTTGGGCGGTCTGCAGGTCTCTGGATGCTGCAACTATCTCCAGCAGCTCCCCAGTCCTGAAGTACGTCTTGGGCACTGCTTGATGGGGTCGGTGGGAGCACACCTTTCACTCTCCTCACTGCCGCGCTCATGTCTTCCGTTCAGATACCAGTCACCCGACTCAGCACAAGCTCCAGCATGAACATTCATCTCTGTGCAGTCTACATGGTTAGTAGTCACAGGCCGACATCCTGCGCGTGTAAAGTACATGCCGGGGCCCCTCCATTGTACAAACACGTTTAGAAGCTCTCAGGCCAGGGCCCCGCCAATGCTAGAGGGGGGCCCGAGCTTGGGGTCACCCTCACACGGGAAGGAGGGAGAGGGGGGGGGCTGCTGGGGCTTTTGTTACACCCCTGTCAAAACTGAGCCTGCACTATTTCTGTCGTGGTAGGCGGTACATGGCAGGATAATAGGATCATTTTTGTACCTGGCCCGCAGAGCTACACTGCAGTGTGGCCATTTTGCCATAGTCACTCTGGCACCCCTCTTTCTAATGTATTTAAAGCAAACAAAAAGAAAATAGCTCTCACAAAGGGAAACAGTCATAGAAATTTCGGATGTAGCTGGTTTCTGTTCGAAGTCATTGCCCACCCT
Source organism: Lissotriton vulgaris (assembly GCF_964263255.1). NCBI lineage: Eukaryota > Metazoa > Chordata > Amphibia > Caudata > Salamandridae > Lissotriton > Lissotriton vulgaris. Next base: position 747,667,046 of record NC_141685.1, on the reverse strand, counting down.
AGAATTTAACAAAGCAAATTATATTCTGGCCAGAGTCGCAGTATAAGTGCAAGAGGGAGACAGCAAGGCGGATATGTTAATAGCAAACAAACTCCAGGCAACACGTGCAGGCAGATACTTTCGAGGGATAATAGGTGAGACAGTGGGCAACCCAGACAACAGATGAGGGAAAGCTAAGGGCATTTCAAGTTTTCTATTGGCATTGAAACTCTGCTGCAATACACAGAGACTTGCATTCAATTTACCTCACCACCTTGCCCATCCCCTCCATTAATTGATCAACTAGAAGAGACCATTACTGTAGGAAAAGTGCTCTTGGTGAATAATAAGTAGAAATCAAACAAACCAACTAGCCCAAATAGATACATTCTCACCATTTTATAAACTCTTTGGTCCCCTGATAGCCCCACCCCTAGCCAAGGTTGTAAAAAGATTGTATTGAAGTCAACAGTTATCCCGGACAATCACAAAAGCTACGGTCACCCTGTTAGCTAAGCCCAAAAAAGACTACACAACTTGTTTGCCTTATTTCCATGCTGAACAATGATGAAGATTTTCTCCTGAAGACAGTACAGCCGCTCTTGATGCAGGCTGGTCAGATGGAACTCACCCGATCAGAGATAATGCAAAAAACAGCTCTTCATCTGATAGTCTTGATACTCAAGAGGTGGATTTTCTTTCCCTAGACATGGAGAAAGGGCTCGAGAGGGTTGATGGAAGATCATAAGGGTAACTCTCGATGTAGCTAGGCTGGGAGACAAGTTTGAAGAGTGAGTGAATACCCTTTATGCTCCACTCTCGGTCAGAATCCATGTAAATAGCAGCATGACCTCTCATAGTACAGCTAACCAGATGAGAACGAAGTAGAAATGCCCACTTTCCCATGCTCTTTGGGCTGAATCAGCAGATATGGTAACATCAGGGTATCCAAATTATGCACTTTCACCATATTTAAAATGTCAGATTTTGCTGATGATATCCTCTTGTCTCTTACAGCATCTTGTCATTCCCTTTGCGAGCAAATTCCTCTCTTATAGAGTACTACATCCTAGCAGGCTTCCACACTCTCAGTTCTGCAAATCAAAGCGTCTCATATGGGCAGAGAGCCCAAAGATGGCCGAAACTATAATGACTGAGACTCCCTTGTTGCTGACCTCTCAGGGGGCTTTATAACACCCCCCCCCCCCACCCCCCAACCTCTATAAATGTGCTAGGAGTGACTTTAAAACTTTACTTAGGATGACTAAATCCCCCCCGAACTCTTAATCATGCGCTATTGTGACTAGGGAGAACAGTGTCCCTTAAGGTGACGATTTTCCTGAAGAAACTATATATATTCTCGTTCCTGAGAAGGTAGTGGAAATTATTCAAACAAGCATGCTGGATTTCACTTAGACAGGGATGCCTGGGCATTCCTTATATCAATCAATCAATCAATAAAACTTTATTTCGGTTTTTGTTCAAACCATATAAGTACATATACAGTGATGACGCAATTCGAAATTCATTAGTTGAAAACACATGTCTGATAAAGTGCAAAGAGTGCAAGGATGTACTATCTTCATTACATTGGAATCAGAAAAACTTAATAAATTCATCGCAAGAGTCCGCTACTGATTCATACAATTTCTCAGTTTAACAGTCAATTTTAAAAATTCAATAATTTGGAGAATACTGTCACTGTGCAAAAGTTGTAAATACATTAAAGCAGGTCTGATCTGGGTAAAATTAAGTTTTTTTAAAAGAATCACCAAATAGCGTTTGCGGGGATATTCATAAAACCTACATAAAAATATAAAATGCAGCATATCCTGCGGAGACTTTTTTGTCGCAGCCGCAGGGTACTGCAGACTTATTAAAATTAACAGTTTTTGGCCTAATCAGCAGATGATGAAAGAGATTCAACCTAAACCTTGTTAACAGGAACTTTTCATACGAAGTCAGTGAGCCCAATAAATATGGCTCGGTAGTTTCACACGTTTTCAACATGACAAATTTTCTCACACTTTGTTTCTGTAGCTCTACTCCTTCCCTCTGGATCTTCCTGTCCATAAGGAAGGCCCATTTAATTAACTCCAGATCCCCCTTGACAATCCGGCTTGGGTGTTCAAACAGATCAGGACGTCCAAGCCTAGCTAAGCTGGATTTCAGGTATTTTATCCATGGGGTGCCCAATGCCTTATCCTGGGACAAACAGTCCCTCACAATCAGGTGTGTCAATGGTATATCTGGATTCAACCACAGTTTTATCTAGCAAGTCAACGGGCGTAAGGAGAAAATGTCACATAAGTATTGCATCCCCAGTTCTTCGTGTACTGCAAGATTGGACGTAACTGCAGGTACACACAGGAGACTCTTCATAAAAAAAATTTCAGCAATCTGCAGCTGCTCTCCTCCAACATACCCCCATATTTCACTACCATATGTGGCAACTGCCACAGATTTAGCATTATAGAGTTTCAACATTGCACCGGTAGGTTTTTTCCCCAATTTCGAAGCAAAGTTAAAAATGGAGGCATTCACCCTGACCAATTCTCCTTTCTTTTTAGCAAGATGCGGACCCCAATTTAGTTTAGTATCAAAAAGAACCGCAAGATAGGACAACATTTTTGATATCGGGATTACTGCTTCATCAATTTTAAATGAAAAGTTCCTTCTTGGTTGTTGGCCTACTTGCATGACAAATGATTTCAAATTATTAATCAAAAGATCTCTATCTGTCATAAACGATTTAAAAGCATTTAATAAAGCTTGAAGGCCCCTTTCAGTTCTGGAAATTAAAACTGCATCATCTGCATATAAAAGTACTGGAATTCCCCGTCTGCCGACTCTAGGACTGTCAGCCGGAACCTTCTGTAAAACGCTATCTAGATCATTAATATAAAAATTAAAAAGAAAGGGGGCCAAAATACATCCTCGACGGACACCATTTCTAATGTCAAAGTTATTTGTTACGTTCAGATCTTGGGAATATCTGACATTTGCTTTGGTATTGCTGTGTAGATTAACAAGAAAATCAACAATTCCACTATCCACACCTTTCGCCCTCATGGACTGCCACAACTTCCCCCTGTTCACACAGTCGAAAGCTGAGGACAGGTCCATGAAGGCGAGGTGGATGGTACCCCTTTGAGCTACAGTGTACTTACTTAATGTTAAAAATAGGTTAAGGCATTGAGTTATTGTCAAACAACCACTGCAGAAACCATACTGAGAGATGGACATGATGTTATTTTCCAGCACCCAGTCTGAAAGTCTCTGCAGAAGTATTCTTCCTATTATTTTAACCATAGAGTCTATTAGTGAAATAGGTCTGTAACAATGTGGGCTACACTTGCCCCCTTTATAAAAACCGGGACAATTGTAGAAACCCCCCACGATTGTGGACAACCACTTTTCACAGCAGCATTAAAAACATACTCTAGTTTTGGGGCCCAGAAGGTTGGCTCAGACTTAAATAAGTCTGGGGTGATCCCATCAGGACCGGGTGCTTTCCCGGCAGTTAGTCCCACAATACCCTCAATGACCGCCCCTCTATCAATGCTAATCTGCTCACCAGTAATACAAGGTGCAGGGTTAGAAGTTTCATCCATCGGGCAGCAGTTTAATTGCTTGAAGTGTTCTTCCCACTCCTCCTTTGGTATGTAACATTCTAAACCATCACCAGGCTTCTGGACCAGGAAAGGTTTCTTCATTACAGCCCAGAATCTGGAGCTGCACCTCAAAGTAGTGGGATCAAGGATCTCGCTCCAGGCCTCTTCCCTTAGGGATTCCTTGCAATAGTAGATTTATATTCTTTTCGACATAGTTGGACTGTCGCCTGTATTCTTGGTTTAGCTACTAGTGCCATCCTTAGGTTCCTTGCTGCTTTGGAACAATCATGGTTAAACCATTTTGGTCCCACGTTCTCTAGGTTTTTTGCTGGTACCGACAGCAGCTGAGAGACCTTGTCTGAAAAACTTTGGAACGCACTGAGGACCTTACTCGGCTGTATGCCTTCTTGAGTACAGGTGATAATTTCATCTGCACAAATTACTTTAATGTCTTTATACAGCAGATCTGGGGTGATCTTAGACCATCTCAGTCGGCGTCTCCCATCAGTTGTGCTCACCTTACCTGAAATGTGGTTTGGCCCTTCTTTGGCTATCCAAGGTCCCATCAAGTGAACAGTGAGCATATTGTGGTCACTAAATTCACTGTCTTCAATGGTGAAAGAGTCCACAAAAGACTGCATTGATAATGAAATTAATACATAGTCATTGAAAGTCCCCCTCCCATGCCCCTTAAAAGTCGGGATCTCAAAACTCTTGGCAGGATCCATCAAGGCCATGGTCGGTGTCACATCCAGGCCATTCAATAAATCATTAAAAAGTTCCCCCTCAATCGTGTGTTCTAAATGCAAACCCTTGGATCGTGCACAATTCAGATCCAGAATACTTTTCAAAAGGAGGTCACCACAGGGGTGAACATTAAAGTCACCCATGATCATAAGATTATGAAGGCACTGTTTCATTGTCATACTAATAAAACCTTCAATGCTGATATTTGACTAGAATCTGAGCATGGATTGACAGCATTATAAAAATTGACCAGACCAGCTATACAGTTTTCTCCAGTTAGAATTAGACCGATAATTCCAGGATTGGCAGATGATACTCTACGTACTTTACAAGACAATGCAACGGAGATGTACGTAACCATCCCCCCCTTAGATCTTCCCCTGGTGGTTGTAATTGCGGGGACGTAGAATGCCATATATCCTTCTAAAAAATTGTTGCATTCAGTTGACCAGGTCTCCTGCAGACAGATTATCTGATACTGTTTAATATACCTAATCCAATTACAATCCTCCAATTTAGCACCCAATCCCGCAATGTTCCAAGAAATTACATTGTTATGACTAATTTTTTCCTGTGTGGCTTCTATACCTCCCAAGTCAGCCAATCTCTCCCTTCCCTGTCCCTCTGAGTCCTCACGTCAATCACACGCCTCTAGGCCTGAGAGTAAATCAAATCTATTTTGCATCACAACATTAAACCCATTCCTACAATGGTTATCAACATTATTGAGTTGTGTTACTTCAGGGGCCAGATGATGAATAGGAGTAAATGGTCTAATTCTACTAAAGTCAGGAGGAGCTTTAATTAGATGAGTGTAGAAGTAGCCAAGTGGACGCACACATACACTATCCACATCATAGACTAAAGAGGCTGCTCTTAACAAAACTGTTGCAACATGTTGGGGGTGTTTAAAATTAACAATGACACAATCCACACTACATGTCTTACCAGACGGGCCAATCCAATTTACCCTTCTAGTGGACAATATTTGCTCAGAGTATGTAATTGGAAAGCCACATCTCTTGTTCAACCATGAAACTGTTTTGTTTTTAAGTGATTCATGGGATTCCTCATGGGGCTGAGCATGGTGATGATCAATAGGCGGGACATTGGTTAGGACAACCACATAGGGTGCACAGTCAGGAGGGAGATTAATGAAGCGACTTTTCTTTACTTGTCTAAAACCCAAATTGCCCTCTGGTACTCCTATAGCCTGTTTATTCTGACAAGTTATTGGTGTAGGATCAGGCGAAGTAGTTTCAATTACTGTTATTTGCTGGCTGGGTTGCTGTAAAATGCCTTTACTAATTCCCTGCCTCTTGCCAGAAGGGACCCTTGGTGACAGTTCTTTCAGCCAAGGCCAGATGTGTTGCTATCAAACCTCCTAGTCTGTTAACTTCTAGGGCAACAGTATCCAAATTAAGCACTAGGGGTTTAATAGTCTCTTCCATCTTGGCCTCTATCTTGGCTTCTATAGCACAGATCAATAGTGCAAATTGCTCAGGGTTTATATTTATACTGGCTGCGCTTTTTCCTTCCTGTGGGTCAGTTCCACCAGAGGGACTATTTTGGAGTAATTGGGTTGTTTCTGCTCTTTTTTTGCTATACTTCCCCCCACACGTTTCGTTTGTAAGTTCCTACAAGCCCTCACTGCTCTAGGGACTGGCGGGGGCTGCTCCATTGCCTCAATAGATATATCAGGCATATCCTCATGCAGCTCAGAATGAACCTGCACTTCAACGGATACGGCAACCCGATTGCCCAGATCAGAGCTATCATCCACTGGTAATTCCACCAGTGGGGTAGGAGTGTCTTGGTGTAAAGCAGGAGGGCTCCCTCGTCCTAGCGAGGCTCTCCGGTTGTTATTAATTTTGTTGACCACTTTGACTAAGTAATTGTCTATGGTAGCCAGCCCAGATGCAGTTTTGTCAGATTTAGTTTTAGACATGGTCAAAACTTACAATTAGTACTTAGGTGCTAAGTAGGAGAACAAAACAAACGTCAGGTGCAAATTACCCTAATACCAGGGTTACAAAAATATTTACTAAAATAATGACTAAAACAGAGCCCTGGCCAAAGTAAAAAAGTTAAAAGTCTCACTTGGGCATATAAATCCTTTGCTGCAAAACCAAAGTCCATGGCCCAGCCCAGCCTCGTCCGGCTCCGGACGGCCACAGACGGCCTGCCCTTTGCCCGGGCTTAGCCCAGCGACGATCCCGCGCGCTCCCGCGACGCGGGGGAAGGGGCGGATTTTGTAGCGCCTCCTGGCGCGTTCCTGGTGGTGTCGGAGTGGCTTCCGGCCGCGTTGCAGGCTGGAACCTGCAGTCCCTGCTGGCCTGAAGTCAAGAGCCCTCTCCCGCACTGCGGCCGCAAGCAGATGAAAGATGGCTTGCGGCGGCGGAGGGAGAGAGAAGACCAAAGGAGGAAGAGGGCGCTGGAACTAGGGCAGGAACAAAATGCCCCTACACAAGCAGGTACTCTCTTGCCAAAACGAGCCCCCGCTCCACCGGGGAAGGGGCGGATTTTGTAGCGCCTCCTGGTGCGTTCCTGGCGGTGTCGGTGCGGCTTCCGGCCGCGTTGCAGGCTGGAACCTGCAGTCCCTGCTGGCCTCAAGTCAAGAGCCCTCCCCCGCACTGCGGCCGCAAGCAGATGAAAGATGGCTTGCGGCGGCGGAGGGAGAGAGAAGACCAAAGGAGGAAGAGGGTGCTGGAACTAGGGCAGGAACGAAATGCCCCCACACAAACAGGTACTCTCTTGCCAAAACGGGCATTCCTTATATATATGCCACTTTATTTTTCAGCACAGATGCACAAAATGAGCAAATAACTTATGGGGAAATCAACAAAATATTGTGTCTCGTTGAGAACCTGTGCATCCCAAGGCAACAGCGATGCCGAAACCTTGACATCTCACCAAGAACTCGGTAATACCTGAGACCGGGGAATTACTTGGAGGGACACAGCAAACTCACCTCTTTCCCATCAGTGGTGGGGAATTTTGACACAATTGTCTTGCAGATTTGAGGAACAAAGTGATGTTTCCGGCCTTGCGCCTTTTGATGGCACTGAGGTCCTCCCATAATTTGACGATATCAAGACGATAAGCAGACTCCTGGAAAGGGAAAGACCCTTCTATCTACAATTCAGGGACTGGATTATACAGCCACTTATAAGCGAGGGAGCCATAGGGGCATTAACAATCTTTAGAAATTCCCCAAAATCTCACTTCAACACAACAATAGTGATGAGATTCTATACCCTTTTACACAACACAGTGCAGCAAGGCAATGTGCTGCACTGCGTTGCGTAAAAGGAAGAAAGCAGAGAGGAACCATATCTACTAAGTTATGGCGCGCTTCAGTTTTCTTATAGTGCGGGCACACTTCAGGCACCACTGGGCAAGGGTGCCTGCATTACAAGGCAAATTGTTTTTGCGCAAGAAGGGATATTTGGCTGCCTAAAAATTGTCCCTTGAGGCATTTTCCTCTTTCCATGTATCGAAAGAGGAAATAACAGGGAGAAATCAAGATTTTTCTCCTCATTATGCCATAGCACTTTCATGCAATCCCTGGTTTAAAAACCTTTTTAGATCTCGTCTGACCCAGCGCATGCGCTGATTTGGTCGAGACATTTAGTAGCTGCTTTGAAAAGTGCTACCAAAGCGACCACCAACTTACTGTCACGCGCACTAGCGTGCGCGCTGCTGCGCCCGCATCCATTGCGTGCTTTAGCGCGTCATCGCAATGACTGTCGCTTTTACGGCCGCGTGGCGTTACTTTTACTGCCGCGCGGCCAATGCTTGTTTTCTCATTGAGATGGGACGCTCTGGGTTACACATGGGGCACTCTCCTATGGATTGTTCACATCCTGCCAAAGCTAATATTTTATAGGTAGGGTTTCCGGTATCGTTCATTACTTTAGAAACCCAAAGCATTTCAATTCTCCACTTAGGCACTTGAGGGAGCCAAAGAGCAGAACGTGACTGCAGCTGGTGGTTAGACTTGCTCCGGCCAAGTCACTCTTTGATTGGACTGCATGCTGGCTACCCGGCCCACAGACACACCATTTGAGTCTGATTGGGCGTGATACATGCAGGCAGTACAGCAACTGGCAGTAACCGTATTCATTCAATTTCTCCGAAGCGAACGCTGGTGAAAAAGTTGGCAAAAGAATACACTTCTTTAAATCTTACACGCCCATTGCTGCTTCTGAATTTAAACTACTCGGAGCTCAGTATGACCAATATGGCGCATGAAAGAGCAGCTTTCTTTTTCACCCTCCTATATGGATTTTAGATATATATTAATGCATATTTTTTTCTAACTTGCCGCATGAGGTCATTCATTCAAAAGTTGGTCCGACCATTGCTTACAAACGCTGGCTTACTTGGCGTGAAGTAGCCATCAAAAAAATGTAGTTAATGGTTGCAAACGTAATTATTTTCGCATTTTTAATTTCTAAGCCAGGCTGGCTCCTATCTAGCTTCTGAATCCAAACTGCTGAGAGTACAGCAAGTCGAAAATGAAAGCGCTCAGAGAGGGATACTGACACCATGGGTGTCTGCGGAGGGAGGGCGGGGTGGCTACCCCCAAATGGATTTTTCACTTCCCCTTTAAAACAAGCAGTGGCATAGCCAATAGGTCTCGCCTTTGGAACCTTATACGTTTTTAGCCATGCAACAGTTGATGTTGGTGCACCAAGGATATTGCGCTGCATAATGAAATACTTATAAGGACCCAAAAGCTAGACCTGTTGGCTATGCCAATGCTTGTTTAACCAGGGAATGTGTGAAATCCATTTGTGGATGCACAAGAATGCCCATGTTCCACACACGGAATGCTTCCAGAACAAAATGCACCACGATGCAAGGTGCTTCATTGAGTTACATTTCTTTACAAAACCATGCAAGGTGGCGCAAATCGCCCATATGAGGCTTTGAAAATATCTACAAGCATTTTGAGTTCTGGCTGCGCCACAAAAGTGGCACAATTATGAAGAAAAAGTTTAGTAAATCTGGCCCCTAGTTTCCAATCTTTGCGCTACTTTTTGTCTCAACTAGCCAGGTGGAGTTTGCATATCAGAAACAACGAGCAAAAGATTTGGGCACCATATAAGATCAGAGAAATTCTGGGATGCTATCTGCACCTGGGTGAATACTTTCACAACCATGCTCAAGGTCATGAAACACTGCAAGATTTAACATTATAGCCATTACACTCCGGCATTACTGCATACATTCAACACAACAAGTTCCAGCCATATGTATATTCATGCCCTTCCAAGCTCTAGGTACCAAGGGAGGATAAGAACATGCACACAAATAATAGAAAACACGTGTAGTCTGACGTCGGACTGTAACACAGCATTGTTGTACTGCAGTTAGAAATAAAGCAGAGTTTATGACTCTCGTTTGTTTCTATGTTAACACTCCCTCTTCCGAAGCTCAACTCATAAAGAGATAATTCCAAAGATAATAAACCGCTTTGCCCAGATAATAAAAATGTCTCATCAATCATGAGTAATTATAAACTGGGCTGCATCCCAAGACTGGGCTGGAGCAAAGTGAGCCTCCATTGTAGACTGCTGGGGTTACTTGTCTAAAACATGAGCTGCTTAGAGGTGACTCTATTATACCCACTCCACTGTTAATGAGAAGTCAAGACTCTGTTTGAAAACAGAGTTCCTTCTGATCGCACCTCCCGCGAAGATCTCTACCACTCAAACTTGGCTTAAACACCTAACTGCACTCAATGTCCAACCAACCATCGTGGACTCAGCAAAATCTCTGGGCATAACACTCGACACCAATCTCGACATGCAGCAACACATCAGCAAGGCAACGAAGGGTGCGAACTATCAAATCAATACACTGAGGAAACTCAAACCCTTCCCCCCAGCCAAAGACTTCCAAACTGCAGTACAAGCACTAGTCATCCCTCGAATAGAATACGGCAGCACTGCCCTCTGCGGTCTCCCTCTAACTACTACGGCACCCCTAAGAGCTTCTCTAAACGCTGCAGAGAGACTCATCACTGGGTCAAAAAAACACTCACATATCTCCCCTGACTTGTAAGTCCTGAACTGGCTGCCTTTTCAAGCCAGAATACATCTGAAAATCGCTTGCATGACACACAAGGCTGTTCACCTGAGCTCACCCGGTTACCTCGCCCAGAAGCCGACAATCTCTGGCGGCTCTAGAAACACTAGAGGCACAAATAATCTTCTGCTAAAACCTCGAAGATTCCGGAAGGAAAAAACTTATAAACGCTCCTTCTCAGGAATGGCACCCAGGATCTGGAACTCACTCCCTCCTGAAACTAGACTCATCCCCTCCATCACACTCTTTAGGAAAGAAGTAAAAGCTATCCTCATGGCTAAACACACTTGATCTATTAACGTGAATTTTAAAAGTCTCTGCACCGATCTGTATTATCTATGATCCCTCGATTATTCGTATTACTTGCATTACTGAATTACCAGACTGTCTATGCTTACAACTATTTTTACTACTTGCATTATTGATGTGCCTGTTTACTATGCTCCCCCATGTACATACCCCACCCCACCTATACCTACAATTGTGATGTACCCTATGGCCTGTTATTCACTCTCCTGGTGTTATTCTATGCCCTGTAAAGCGCTCTGATATCTGCAAGGATCTTGTTCGCGCTATATAAAACTTTTAAAATAAATAAATAAATCTGAATTCGTTGATCCACAGGGGGACAAGAGCCGAGGGGAAGAAGCATCCCGCCCTGCAAAGAGGGTGCACTAGGGGCAGGTGGAAGGCCAGATAGGATGGCGCTGAGCTGAAATGCGAGCTATAAATATCCAAATTGTGCTTTGAAATGTCCTCATGTGGTGTCTATCATGGAGGCTCGAGGTCGGCTAAGGAGCACTTCCTCTTGGGCCCAGATTAGTAAAGCCCAGACAGGTTCTTTGAGCCTCTTACCACTTCACAGACCAAAATGCCCCACACCCCCCCAACTACCCAAGGTGCTGGAACAGCTGTGTAAGTCACAAGTGTGGTGTCAGATGGGGCGTGGGCCTGCGGGCTTGCACGCTGCCCCACTCTCCTCTATCCAAGGGGGGAGGAGAAGCACTGGGGGGTTCCTAGGGAAGAGGGTGGTGTCCAAGGAGGGGCAACAAGAGACACATAGAGATGGGCTTTAGGAAAAGGAAAGGGGAAAATAGCAAGCAGTAGAGAATGACAAAAGCGAGTAACTGGGGGCGCAGCAGGATGAGGTAAATGCCCCCACCCTCCAAACAATGTCCCTAGGAGAGGTAGAGAGTAGATCAAGAGGCCATAAAAGCCATACTGGCCATACAAGCAGGTACAAGACCTATGTGGATAGCAGAAAAGGGGGAATTTAAAGTAATACCACAGATGAGGGCTTCTGTACAAATGGAGAAGCAAAGATGAAAGAAGGCACAGACATGGTAACACCAAGGTGGGTGTTGAAAGGACATGCAGCACATGAAATGGAAATGTATAGTGATCTCATTTCTCCGAAAACATCATAGCCAAAGTCCTGCCCTTCCCTCCCTCCCCCTCCCCTAGTTTTCTCGTGAAAAGTAGACAGAAAAAGATGCAGCAATGGCACCAACTTTAGCAGCAAAAGTAGGGGATGTATGACACTACAATGCATGCTTTTACCACGCATGCCTGTACAACGCGGTTTTAACATCGCAAACCTTTACAACGTATAGCGCTTAGAGGTGCTGGATAGTGAAAAGTTTTATTTACTATTCCAACACCAGTCCCCGTGGACACTAGAGGTGTTGGATAGTAAATTAAACGTATTCCCTATCCTAGAGCGCCCCCCAGCGCAATCCGTTGTAATGGTTTGCGATGCAAATACCTCGTTGTAAAGGCACTGCGTGGTAAAAGTTTCGTTGTAAAGGTTGTTCACTGAAGTAGAACACCACGTGGGAGGGAGATCGAGGGTCTGGGGAGATGGTGGGAATGCTACCAATCAACGATCAGGAAGAAGGCAACTATGAGAGAGCAACAGTTTGGTGTAGGAAAGGGGTGGAGAGGGCAAGTGCATCATCTCCCCAGGACTGGTGGTCTGAAACGTGGTCAGGAACCCAGAGTTCACAAGGGTCTGAGGTGCAAGGAGAGCATGCAGTCTCAGAAGCAGGCTAGGAGAGTTTCCTCACTCGATGAGGGCCGCGCCCGAGTGTATGACGAGGACGGTGTGTTCTGGGCACAAACACTCAGGCCAAGAGCTTTAGCGGGGCAGTCAGGGGCATCTCAATTTCTGAGAGTCTTCAGGAAGACCAGCTCAAAAAGAACATCACATGAAAGGTGGCCCATAACACTCGACCCTGACAGTGAAATGAAGGAAGTGAGGGGAAGGAGTAAATAGTCTCACTGGAGGAACAGAAAGGAGGAGGGAAGAGAAAATGCATAGTGCCTATTTAGATGAAAATAAATTAGGAAGCTGCAAGTGTGAGCTTAAGGGGTGTGTGAGCAAGAGTGTGTGAAAAAGAAATGAGATAGCTATCCATTTAAACAGGACCAAGCTGGGATGTAGGGAGGGATTATAAAAACCTGGTGTGTGTGTGTGAGGAAATCTTAGGCTAGAGGAGTCACCAAGGCATGGGAGTATCTTAGGTCATGGTGGAAAGCATTGAAAATGTGATGGAAAAAGAAAAATGGGACATCACAGAGTGTTAGGACTCAGAGCCTTGCCATTTAAACAGATGAAGAAATGCCAGACCAATTAAAGAATATCAGAGAGTCTCGTATGGCACATGGAAATTGTACCTTGAGAAGAAAGGAAAAAAGATAGAGAGGGAAATGGAGAGGAGAAACAAAAGGAGATGTTGGGAAACTCACCATAAGGAGACCCGAGACTTAGACTCGTGACTTAGGACCTGATCCAGATTTTGGTGGAGGCAGATGGGCTATCAAAAAGAGGCTGTTCAACTGCCTGCTGCCATGGAGATCTGTCAGTCCTATGGCAGATTGACAGATGAACATCTGTCCCCCGTCTGTCACCTCTGCCACAATTCTCTTACTCCATCGACGATGGTACATCATAACCATAGAAAGTCAATAGTCTGTCTGCTGTATTAAGAGTATAATTTCCATCAATGGAAACAAGGTGATTGATCCTCCACACTTGTGTTGGAGGAAAAAGAAAATAAATAACCAAATCCTGTGTACAACCCTAACTCCACTAACTCAGTCTACAACTATAAGCCCTGTGCCCCGTTTGTGTTAAAAATGCAAAACAAGTTAGAAGGGAAGTCCAACTTAAAAAAAAAATGTATTCACTATGTAAACTACCAATGTCAGTGAACTTAACTTTGTGTACAAAAAAAGCATATCTAACATCAATATCTCCTGTGTCTCTGTCTGTGCACACACCTCACACTAACTGTCTACTCACAAAATACTCCGGTAACAAAATTCTTCTATGCCCCACCTCAAATCTGTAACCGACTGCACATTGTTTTTTAAAAACGTATGCGGGTAGTTAACCATACACCACAGTGCACTATAACTAAACTGTTTATATTTTTTACCAAAATATTTGTAGACTTGTACTGACTGTAAACAGGAGTGGTTTATTTTCAAAAGCACATACAATAGGAGACTACCCTAGATCACTTTATATATACATTTACATGGCACTGCACAATCATATAAAACCACCATGTACCCCAAGTAGATATTTTGGCCTCTACAGTTGGGTTCAGCTTGGTTACAGTGGCACAGTGAGCACAGGATCCATGTCAGGGCATACATGTCACACTTAAAATGTCACAATGAAGAATACAGAAGAGTGATGGATGATATTCTTGAATTACTCTCAGCCGCTGGTAATAGCCCGGTACGCCAGTCCATTGTTTTTTCCTACCATGCAACCTCAGATAATGCCAAAAAAACAGACACATATATATTTTTATATAAATTTTAAAAAAATCAACTCAAATCATCACCTTCTGAAAATAAATATAAGGTAAATGTAAATATACAAAAACGAAAAAAAACTAAAAGGCCAGGGGTTAAGGGATTAGATACTTTCTTACCACAGGTTCAAGACTCTGCCCTTGCCTCCAATTCCGCGTAGATTCCATCCTTGAGAAGCAGGTGTGAATTTAGGACCTATTTTTGTGGTGGGTAGGGTTTTACAGATTTTGTGAGAAGGACAAGACCTGGGTGTTTTGGGGAGGAAGATCTTAGGGCATGGTGATGTTTTAGGGCATGATGAGGCTTTGGCCAATGGGCTCATGGAGTGTGGTGGAGGTGTTGGAAATTCGAGCAGAAGGTGGTGGAACTGGGCAGGAGGAGGAGTTTGAGCATGATCAGCAATGGGGACAGGTCAGGTCACCAGCAGACAGCACCTCTCTGCAGGCAGAAATAGCAGAGGCCATTTCCTCCAGGATGTCAATCACTTTTGGAAGTTTGTAACTGACTCCCTCAATGACATCCAATAATGCTGTCTGCCCCACCAAGAGGGTTTTTTATAACTTTCGGCACTAGTGTTGGCAGGATGGGGAGACATGCTTGGGATGAAAGAGATCCCTGTCTATTATCAGACAGGATGCTGGCTTGGTCTCAGTGTAGCAGGCGTGAGGGTGGTGCTGGTGATAGTGGTGGTGGCATTGTGAAGGAGTATCCCATCTGTCAAACTCAAATTCTAGCACATAATACATAATGTTTTATTAATTTTGTTTTAGTTTAGTAGAATCTTAGCCCATGTCCTGCATTCACAAATTCAAGAGTCTGCATTCACACTTCATGGAGTATACCGACCTACCATCAAACAAAAACCACGTGTGGGTGTGAATGCCTACGCTTGCTCGATGACCATAGTCTGATCATGCACTTGCCCAGTACCTGGAAGTCCACAGCTAACATTTCCATATATAGTGGCAAAGGTATACTGTCCATGTCACAGAGTACTCACATTTGCACAGTAGTGGCAACACATCATGTCCTTTGTCCTTTATGCGAGGGTAGTCCTCGTAAATGTGATAGATTATCCTGCACACCAAAATAACGCTATGCATGCTCGGTTTAAAGACTGGTGGACTGTGATTTTACCTGTGGCAGTGCCCCTCTGATCTTGGCTGTGGTAAGGCTTACTCTTACACCCAGGGCCATCCTTGGCTCGGAATTGGACCATTTCCTAAAATAATTATGCCACCGCTCTCTATTCCATGAAGAAATATGATATTTATTGCCTCTGAATATTGGTGCCCTAGGCAACCACCCAGTTTGCAGGCCCTGACATACGGAAGAGCTGTATTTTTTGGATTCATGTCCACCAGGGACACTACTCTGCTGGGCTGTGGTCAGGGCCTGCAGTGCCTATCTTTGGCATAGGGAAGCCAGTAGGTCGCCCAATGTGCTGTCGTTGGCAAGTTCACAGTTCCCGCAATAGAAAGTAGCCTAAATACTTTTTGTCATACAGACAGGGTTGTGCACTACATCTGTGGTGGAGTGCTCGCAGTGCAAAACTCAAATGAATGACCAATGATACTTTTACTGCAAGAGGACCTGGCACATGCCACATTAGGCTCAGCTTCTCATGATATTTAACATATTTAATTTGATTAACCCACCTGACTTTCTGCTGACCTTTAATGCTGGCTGTAGCTGGTCAGGCCCCCTCTGCCAAGATGCCCAACTCCTCTGGAATGAAGTTGAGCCCTTGTCACCTGCACATTCAGGCATAGGTAGTCACACAAAAGACATTGAGTAGCAACAGTTGAAAAGGTCTTCTACAGATGGTAGTTAGGAGGTAAGTCACCTCATGGGCTTGAAAAGGTGCACGTCAATGTGATGAATTTTGTATCACTGGCCATTTACACAGCAGACACCTGATTTAGTTAGTCATAAACTCATTTAACCAATAGGGGAACGGTGCCACCGGAGATGGTGGGTACACTTTTGGCTAACTAGCTCATCGTTCATGATGGATGCATCAGGCATCCCCTTTGCTTGACCCACCTTCAAAAACCATTATTAAAAGCATAGTTTATGTCTGACAATGTGATGGGCTGGCAGTAGGTCATCTGTTACATTGCTTCTGTAAAGAACAACTAAAACGTCCCATTAAAATGAATTGATCTACATTGTCTCTCTTGAAATAATGTAAAAATAAATGTATACTATTGTGGCCATTAGGATGCCAGCGGACTTCCGTGCTGAGCCTGTGGTGCGGTGGTTCCACCCTGACAATTAGGATGCCACCGTGGCAGTGGCATCCTCCTTTCCCAGCATTGTGGCGGGCAGTGCTCACAGCACTGCCCGCCACAATGCTGGGAATGGACTGCGTGCATTGTTGTGCACAAGGTGACAGGTACCGCGAGGTGCCTGCCACCATGTCCATGGCAATGCAGGGGAGTACCATAGGTACCCCCCATGTGCACCACCCACCCCCCAGATGCCCTGGGGGCCTGCAATGAGCCCCGTAAGAGAACTCCGCCTGCCTTTCCGTGGCAGCGTTGCCACCACGGAAAGGCATGTTTCCGACCCAATACTAATATGGCTGGCGGTGTCTAGCAGATTTGTCGACCGGGCGGAAAAGCAGTGGACGGTCTTACCATCCACCGCGGTACCCGCGCCATACTAATGTGGCGGGGGTAAACGGGTGGCGGGCGGGAAAGGATGTAGGGCGGATCACCACCACTATGCGGCCAGTGGCGATCCGCCCAACATCCTAATGACCCCCTACGTGTACATATATATAGAATTACTTTCTACTAAACACTTTAAATTTAAAAGATTCTTTTTTTACCTTTATTTAACCAAAGTTGTGTATGGGAGTAACATCACCAACAGTACTCACATTGTATCCATGTTATATGTTTCTGCATTAATACATTTTTGTTTTTAATTTATAATTGTACAAATGTGTCAATTTAAA
Organism: Lissotriton vulgaris; assembly: GCF_964263255.1. Taxonomy (NCBI): domain Eukaryota; kingdom Metazoa; phylum Chordata; class Amphibia; order Caudata; family Salamandridae; genus Lissotriton; species Lissotriton vulgaris. The sequence goes on along the minus strand of NC_141685.1, from coordinate 747,649,817 downwards.
GTGTGTACATATATTGTTTATACAAGGCACTTTTATTTTGCAAAGATGTCCATCATCCACCCCAGGCAAGACACAGAAGCATAAATCAATGCAATGATGGTGTGCACAGGCCACGTCTGGATTTATGGACCATGCAGGAAAGACTCATCGCTAAGAAGGGTTTAACTGCAACCCTATAGAAGCACTAGAACAGCAATTACAATCCGAACTTTTGCAGGGCATCAGAATTCAGACTGCTATCCAACCTACTGTAAGATTTTTGGAGCGTTACATTTTTGTGCAACGGTTTAATTCCCGAATACAATGATTGTCTCAACTGGAATGTCTCAGGCAAAGTGTTAGGCTGTCCCCAACTAGGTACTGCATGTGATGCTCATGGGCATGTATGAGTACATACGATTCCCGGTGAATGATGCTATACTGAACATTATCAAGGCCGAGTTCTCTGGATTTGGAGGCATGCCACATGTGTCAGGTGCCATAGACGGTTCCCATTTTGCATTGTGACATCTCATTACCGAGATCAAGTCTACCGCAATAAGAAGCATGTCCACTCCATCAGTGTGCAGGCGGTTTGCATTGCAGGTCTCTACACCTCCAGTGTCTGTAGAAGATTTCCAGGCTCTGCCCAAACCACGCTGGTGCTGCACAACAGCTGGGTACCACAATGCACCACACAGATGGCCTTGCACTGAGGAGAGCCTGACTTGCTGGTAACTTTCTGCCATTATGTTTCTGCCATTTAAACTGGTATAATCTGGCGAGCCAAACATCAGATAACTATTTAGTTTTATGATTATGTTTTTCAGGGACTCAAAGTATCAGAGTTTTACCCAGCTATTGACACCTCTGAGGAGCCCAACAACACCTGGATAAGTCTGCTTCAGTGAGGCTCATGTGCTAACGAGGAGTCTTTTTGGCTCCTGGTGGCCCAGTTTAGGTTCCTGAACAAGACTAGCGGGCCATATGCTACTCAACTGACAAGGTCTGCAAAACTGTGAAGCTCCACTGTATGCTTCACAACATTGAACATACTGACCCCAGGCCTAAACTACTTGAAAGCATCTTTGCCTGATGGTAAGTGGCAGTAATGAATGTGCAATTTGGTGGTCAGGGATACGGACATAGTCTGTGACAATGGTACCTACTTACCAAAACATTTATTTTCAGAACGAGGTTCATTTTGTGTTTATATAACAATATAGAGTTAAATTATTTGTTTGAATTTAGACATTTATATTTAAAAAAATGAATATTACAACCAGGCATGATAACAGTTCCATAGTCCACCAATTGTGGATGCCTTGTGAAAATGTAGGTTTAAATCAACAAAACATGGACCTGACCTGATTTAGAGTTAGAGTACAAAGATCTGGTACAGGGAAGACATGGCTTGGCAGTTCGGGCAGGACTGTTCCCATGAGGCACAGGGTCAGACTGATTTGCATAGAGCCATGTCTGAACTGGGGTGGCAGAGTGGGCTAAAGAACGGTGATGGATTAAACCCAGATCTTTTGACTGTGTCTGAGTGTTTGATTGATTCAGATGCTCCGTCCATCACCACCCCCTTTTGTACTGATTTAGAGTTTGGCAGATAGGATACTCTGTCACATAAGTGACCAATAACTCATACGCTTTGTTAGAAGTGCATTACATCCAGGGGCACTTGTATTATAATGGACGAGACTTCTGACACATTTGTGACAGTATAGTCCATCCAACAAACTTTAAATCAGTCTCTATTTTAGGATAATACTCTTGATTTTATCGTCTTAATCCTCCATTCAGGGGTGGTGCAGGATGACTTCAAAACATCAACTGCAGCAGTGCCAGATTTAGCTGGTACTTTCCGTGGTCTAGCACCATCTTCTGCCAGCTCTTTCCTGGAGTATCTGGCAGCCTCACTTCAATTGGGACATTGTTGCCCACAAATCCACCTGCCACCTGCCACCACTCCCCTGTTCACACTCAGGCCACCCAGGAGGGGTCATTCATATGGCCAGTACCAAGCAGCCTGCCATCAGGAGATGCAAAAGGTAATGCTCTATTATGAGCGTCATGACTATTCTCCTTATCCACCTGATGGCGGTGGATTTGCCATGTTCTCATGGACTGTTGTCAGGAAAAGTACTCAAAACAACTGTTGGCTAATTGCAATGTTCTCATCCTACTCAAAAGTACCTTAATTTCTGAGAATCTTGCAGGGTCTAAACTGTTGGCAAATTGATATGTGAACCGAAAAGAAATCAGTAATGAATGCAAATAATATCTGTAAGCACTTCCTTCTTAGAATCATTTTGCATAAACAATCTTTCAACCCAACCCATAAATATGACACATCAAAATCAATATTTGTGCCAATGATGTAGTCTGGACAAATGATACAGATTTAATGACCATAATTATAGTAAAATTATAGTAAAACATCAGTATCTAAAATAACAACAATTTTTGTTGGTAACAAAAAATGCATTCAAATTGTGGTAGATTTCCAAAACCCCAGCAATAGTGAATGATACGTCAACAATCTGTACAGATGCCTAACTAAATAGCTTGCAGAGAAAACACAACATTAGAAAGTCCAGATCTGAATTTAAAAAAATCACAAGAGGTATGTTGAAAATTAAAATATAATTGCTCCAATGCAAGCTTTGTAAAGAATACACTGATTGTGAATCTCCTGTCAGTGTTACACACTGGTGACAATTCACCTGCTATATACAGTTGGAACCCTAATGGTAGTCTGCACCATCACTTTGGCTGCCCTCATGTTCTCTGATGACATTATGCTCAAATGCAGGCAGGCATAAGGTACACCAGATTTTGACAGCTGACGTACACCTGATAACATCAAGTTCGAGTTCTAGGCTTTGATATATACACACAGTGTCTGGTTCCTTTGATCTGACTCATGGCATCACTGGCTGAGAGGAAGTGCAACACAGAACAAATAAGCACTACCATACCAATGTTCAAACAACTAGCACTGCAGATCTCTCCATATGTGAAACAGACCAACGTTTCCACCAAAGGCTTGCTAGTGCCCCAGCAGATGACAGGGTGAAATTTAGTTTGCAGTAACACACCAGGATATTATTCCGGGCTCCAAGGAGTACAAAAATCTGGCCGAACTAGTCCTCCTGCGATGTAGCTGCATTTGTTATGTTTCTACTCATGGTGGTGATATTGGTGACCGAGTACTCGGCCTCCGTGTCCACATCAGGTCCTGCCCCAGCCATTTCCAAAGTACACTGCATCCTAGAATGCCAGGAGCCAGGGTAGGGGTGGTCACAGGTACTGGTGGCTGGGGCACATTGGGCCTGTGAGGATAGTAATGTTGGTAATGGGGACAGGACCACGCTAGACGTTACAGGCCTTGCGTATTTAGGGAAAGTTGTAGGACACTGGCCAGACAAATCTGATGGTCCATGCTGGTCCTCAAGATCTTTTGCTTGTGAATATTGGCTCTTTATTGATATGTGTAAGGTCAGACACCCAATTACTAATTGTCCTCACCCTACAGAAAAGCAGGAGTCTGATTTTATGTAATATCCCTAAGATATCTTGAGTGGCCTAATATTACAGAGTAAAGTCATGAGATTGAATATACTCCCTATTAATATCCATTTATTCCTTGTAGAAGGACATGCAGACGATAAAATATGGTGTTTGGAGATATGCTAATACAAATGTGTTCTGAGTTACAGTTTTACTCAACGTCTAAGTGATAGTCTTTATATCTGGTTAAATATCATGCGAATTTGGATTGGACAATGGGCTCCTGAGCTTACAGCTAATGGGATTCATCCTGATAGCATTGTTTTAGGTCTATCAAATGTATAATCTTCAGCTTTTTAGCTCATTGGTATGGCGCTTGTGTGTTTTTCGTTCTAGAAGAGAGTTACGGTTGCACAGTGGCTGTGGCCGATTTTGATCCTTATATTTGCTGAACTAGGTGCACATGTTGCGCTACTACATTTGTGAACAACTTTTCCTCTATTATCTTCCATGTATAATCATTACTTTTTGTTTTCTTATTCTTGTATGTATTTTGTTTTAGATGTGGTACTATGAGTTTGTTGGGCCTTTTAGCCAAGAAACACAGTGCAGGTGCAGCTCTGCCCCACAGTTCTTAAGTAATATCCGTTACTGTATTCTTACTACAGACTAGCACCCAATCACTGACCCTCAACAGGCAAGTCTGCCTTTGGGCTGTTTATGGTCGATGCAGAAGGCCTTTATCTTATAAGAAAACAGTTTGAGGGACATATATATAAAAGCATGGCCATTGTCATGGGTTATGCTGGGCTGGCATGGTTTTTAAGTCTTTCAGAAATGTTTTATGTGGTCAGTGGCGACCAAAGTGGAGCCAGAGGAGGTGTTGCACTATCTGAAGAAAAAGCGAAGGAGAACTGAGAAACGTTTGGGGTGTTTCTAACTCAAGACACAATGATATACCCAGCAACAAAATTGACTTAACTGGGTATTAAACAGGTCTCCATAGGCATGACGTCCAGATTTCCATCTGACTTACTGAGGTGGTGTGGTATCTAGGTCAGGGGGTTAGGGCAAAGCACCTGGTGGGTCTAGAGCACAGGTCTTCAAACTGGGGGTGCCCCCCACCCAGGGGGGCTTCAAGTGATCCCAGGGCGGGAGGCACCAGGCTCTGGTCAAAAGCAGCATTATGCTGATAACAGTGTTTGTTTTCAGTGGAAATACATGAGCGACAGTAAGGCGGTCAGTAATGGGCCATCATTAACATCTTTTGTATTTATATCCTAACAGGGAGTATGTGTCAAGAGAGAAGGGACTCCAAATATTCTTCAAAACCCCCTCCCCTATTTCATATAATCACACTGTTAATACATGTACATGTTAGTAAGGCCTACCTAACCAGAACAGTGTGTTTGTCAATCATCTATTTGATTACATTTCAAAATGGCAACAGAACTTAACTGCGATGTTTAAATAAGTCTCAACATATTTAAACATTGCCAGTTTAATAGAATTGTGAAAAGTTTTCATGGGGGCCCGATGATTTGGGTCGCAGCATTCAAAGGTTTGAAGACCACTGGTCTAGAGACTAGCACAATAACTACAATGGAATGTGAAATTTGCTTGCAGAGTGGTGGTGTTAAGCAAGGAATTCAGCAAGCAAATGGTGATATTAATTAAAAGGAAACTGTATTCTCAGCACAGAAGAGTTCAAGGCTGGACTGGCTGTTCTCCACATCGGCCATTTACCCGGGAGGCTTGAAGGGTAGAGGGTGCTTTTGTGCGTGAGGCTGGTTTTATAGCACTGGAGCAGTTTTAAAAGCGCTGCTTTTAAAACTGCTCAACAGCTTTCAGGCAAATACAATTGCCAAGATAACTTGTGACAGTTTTGACTCATCCAAGGTAGCACAGAGGGTTTTATTATGCAGATCGCAGAACAGTATTTAATGTGCATAGCTCAGCGGGTTACTGATTTTGTCACTGACATCCTTTTGTCGCTGTGCAGTTCATAACTAAAATCATAATATAGGTTCGAAAGTATTTTTTTTCCCAGTCTTTCATTATCCTAATTTTGCTATGAAGGGTTTGTTTAGGTAGAAATAAATTCTAATTAGGCTAACCACTGTGTTACGTTCTGAATCCTGAGTGTGTGCTTTCCCAGACCAAGCACTCTTAAAAAATGCTACCAGTATGAATGACATGTGAATCCTAAACCTTGAAGTCACCTTTGTCTTATGTAACATTTTCTGTACACTGATTTACACAAGTATGATTAATTGTCTCTGTATGCGTGTGTGATTTAAAATGCACCAACACCCTACACTGCTAAGAGCATGGGCGTAGCTTGATAAGTAAGAATAGGGGGGTGTGGACTTAAGATTTCACAACAATCATGCTGGTTAAAATAAATAATTTGAGAAGCAGGGCAGGAAAGAGACTTACTGAACAGCAGGAAGGGAGAGGAGTGCTGATTGTGAAGGGAACTTAAAACGTGATACATTGTAAAATAAAACATTTTTAAGACCATTAAAACAGAGACGAGAGTGGGTGTGTGTATTTTTGTCTGCATGGGTACTTTAAAATCCAAAGACAAGCACTTGTACCCACCTATTTCCTACAGAAGACATGTATTAGGGGCACGTAACTCCATAAGCAACCCCTCGAAGCTACACACTTGGGTATGAGTCGGGCTATAAAACAAATCAAATTCATGTGAGAGAGGGGCTATGGAGAGATGAGAGGCACTGGTGGAGAGTGATAGTCAGAGAATCATTGAAGAGCCTCAAATAAGATTGCTGTATCCTGGTGCACTGAAGGGTCATCATTTACTATGCTTTAAAAAACGAATACAATTGAATATATAATGAAAAATATATTGTAGAATGCATCATTTCTTCCCAAATTTTCTTGGGGGCAAACCTCTCCAAACCCCCTAGTGGAGATCAGGCTTACTCGCTGCACTCACTTGCTATGCACACTATGGGGGCTTGTCAGACAAAATTTACCAGGGCTGCTTTGATATTCGCAGATGCAGAAGAGATTGGAAGCTTTGGATTAAACTTGGGTGGATGCTAGTACATAAAGAGATGACAAGCTTCATGTGGGGTGAGAAATCCGAGCATACCATGTCTGGAATTCATTCCAGTTGGGCTGGCAATGCCACTATAGAGATCAAATCAAAAGTCAGCATACATGACGTAACAACCACTGATCTCAAGCTAAATACATTGTTGTCCAAGATGGTAGTACTGTCTTTAAAGTAGAATATATTTTTTAGAGCCGAGTATATACCTTGACTTGACAGCAGCATGGCTGATGCATTATCTTGCTTGCAATGTTTGAGATTCCATGGGCTGGTACTAAAACCAGTTAAACACCCAACCCAGGTGTATGTGGATGCTAGCAAGGTGATGGCCCTGAAACTAGTTAGCTACAACTGTCAATGAAGATCAGATATCACTAGATCAGTCAATACAGAGAGGCATGGAGACTTCATAAATAGAAGGGGGAAATTAACGGAGCAGGTGCAGAAGGCTTGAAAGATGAGGGTGGGTGTTATAAACTTTCTTTTGGACGTGACAGAGAAATAATTTGCCTGCTGCTTTTCATGACAACTAGGAGGTATTGTATTCTGTGTAAAATACGCCTGGTCACTTTGAACCTTTAGCAGGAGTATTTGGGTGTAGAATTTTGAAAGGATTGTCAGGGAGAAACTAAAAACAGAAGAAGGGCAATCTCAATGGCCATCTTCAGAGAAATAATGGTACACAAAATTCACAACATCCAAGCATAAATTTACACAACAATTGTAACTCGTGTTTCCACCAAATTGAAGGTCCTAGCGGCTAAACACTTTGGAGTAATGTATGCTTTTGAGTAAGTTTACTACTTTGTAACTTTTCACAAAATCCGGTTGTAAGTTACACTTTTGGAGTTAAATTTACATTGGGATTTTATGACTATCCGAAAAATAGTAAACATACTCAAAAGCGTAATTTAACAACCTGGAGTTAAAACGAAGTTTTAGAAACACTTTTCAACTCTGTTAAGGTCTTTGAAAGCTGGGGTATCACATTAAAAAGATACCAGCCTCCTAGGTACGCATTTCAACTGCTACAAAAAAGTAGGCCACAGTCTCCCACAGTAACAACTGCTCAGTCGGTGTTGAGGGGTGCAAGAAGCACCTCCATTGAGCAAACAGATGAGCTAAATCCAAAGAAAGTGTCCACCAACCAAACTGATTCCCAATGGGATTGAATCCCCGCAGCTCGAAACGCTCCACATCAATAAACCAGCACTTGGACGTGGATGTATATTGTTACAACGCATACTTTTACAATGCATACCTTTACAACGCATTTTTACACCGCAACATCCATTACAACGCATGCCATTACAACGAATTCTTTGAAACTACCTTTACAAAACATTCCACTACAACGCATACTACATTTACAACGCATACCATTACAACGCACACCATTACATTGCCCGTATGGTAAGTATTGGATAGTGTAGGGGTAAAGATTACTATTCTAACTCCAGGGGGGTGCAACAGTAGGGTAAGTGTTGGATAGTGTAGGGGTAAAATTTACTATTCTAACTCCAGGGGGTGCAACAGTAGGGTAAGTATTGGATAGTGTAGGGGTAAAAATTACTATTCTAACTCCTGGGGGTGCAACAGTAGGGTAAGTGTTGGATAGTGTAGGTATGCATTGTATGGGTATGCGTTGTAATGACTGCGTTGTAATCACATGCGTTGTAGTGGTATGCGTTGTAGTGACATGCTTTGTAATGGTTGCGTTGTAATGGCATGCGTTGTAATGGGTGTTGCGTTGTAACAGTTTCATTGTAAAGGTATTGCGTTGTAAAATTTGCGTTGTAAGTGTTGTTTCCCCTTGGACGTACAGTCCTGTGCTATATATTTTGGTACATAGCAGGGGCGAAATTGTTTCTCTATGAAGGCTTCCCTCAGAAGACCTGGGCAACTATAGACATAATTGCACTCCAAGAAACCTGGTCAGTGGTTGATCTTCCAGTAGAATGTGTTACACATCATCAAACTATGGCCACAAAATCCCAAAATGACGGAAAATCTAAAGGGGGCCTTGCCTTCTACTTATCGCTTAATTTAAATTTCACAGAAGAACTACCCCGTGTAGACCCCGGCCTCTAAATTATCAAACTCAGCAATTTGATGCAGGAAAGCAGACCTCCTGTTCTGCTATTCAACATCTATGTTGACACCAATGCAGCCAAGAAAAAAGCAATAATAGAAAAAAATAACATCCACTATAATCAGTTAGAAGCAAGGACAACTGACATGGGACTTTAACTCAAACTTAATCCACACCATAGATGATGGTGACATACTCATCATCAATAATACATTTTGGAAAGTACCTAACCCAGGCAAACTCTAAAGCCAAACGTCGAAGATCTTAATGGAGAAAAAGTTGTCATACGCTGGAATTATAGATGACACTCCACCAAATTCCACATACCATCTGGGGCGACTCCTCCATTTGAGCGTAGGAGGGTAGCCCCACAAGTCCCAGAGCTGAAAAATTAAATGCTAATGAAGTTTATTTATGACCATTTTTTTTCAGCAATACATCCTGAACTAAGTGGCTCATTACAATCGCGGTTTTCCCGCATCCGCCGGCCCGAAGGATGCGGGAAAACCGCTGCGGACCCACCAAAGACCCATCGCCACATTAGGATGGCTGGTGGGTCTTAGTTTCAGTCTGCCGTTTTTCCGCCGCGGTCAGCTTACAACCGCGGCGGAAAAGCTCTAATATGGTGGCGGTGTCTGTCAGACACCGCCAGACATATTAGGATGTGTTTAAAAAAATTATTTTCCGCAGCGGGTTTTCCGCCGTGGAAAAGCATGTGGAACTTCACTGCGGGGCCCGTTGCGGGCCCCCTGGGTGAAGGGGGAGGGGGTGGGGGTTGCACATGGGGGGTACCTAAGGTTTATTTGAATGCAGAAATCGGCAGGCACGCACGGTGCCTGCCGCTTTCTGCATACAAATGCAATGTATGCATTTTTACCATTGCGGCGGGTGTAGCTTGAAGCCGCACCCGCCGCAATGGTAAAAATAGAGGATGTGACCGCCAAGTGGGAAGGGTAAGTCCAGACGTAGGTCCCGTGCTTGCTATGCTTCTGGATTCAAGCTAGCCTGGCTGATGAGGGATGATACCCTGAAAATGTTCTAATTATGCTTGTTTTTTGGTCCAGCGAAGACCTGGCCTGACAATTCTGGCTGGACTGTTCCCATGAGGAGCAGGGTCAAGACTGATTTGCATATGGCTGGGTCTAAACCTGGGCAGGCATGGTGAGCAAAAACACAATGGTTTTAACCCAAATCTGTGACTGGGGTGAATGTTTGACAATGTTCATTATTCCGTCCATCATCTTTTTGTGTTGCTAATGATGTAGAATTTTGTGCAGGGGTACTGGCGTCGCTATTTGAGGAAGTTCAGCTCAGCGAATTGGCAAGACTCCTTTACAATTCCAATATTTAAAGGAGGTGATCGGGTAAGGCCAACCAATTACAGGCTAATCGTCCTGCTTGATTCAGAGGCCAAACACAAGCGTCCCTGCCGCTCGCAGATTTGATTGATTGGTCAAAATAAAAACAACAGTATCCCACTACATCAGACCCGTTTTAGAAAAGGTATAGGTGCCACAACAAACATATTAGCAACCTCTTTCCTGATTGATCAATGTAAGCAGATCAATAAAAATGTACACCTCTGCTTCATAGATTTTAAAGCAGCTTTTGACTGTGTAAACTGGGCGTTAGTGGGGAACAGGCCAACACTCTGCTACGAGCAATCTAATTTATGTACTCCGAAACCTGGATCCAAATAAAAATTAGAGATAGTGTGAGAATATCCAGGAAGATTCCAATTTACCATGGTTTAAAGCAGGGTCATGTGCGGAGCAGTTTATTTTTGTGTTCACCCGTTCATGTTTGACCACGCCACTTATAACATAACATGTGTATTTGTGAAGCGCAATTTCAACCAGAGGTCTCTTGGCACTGAATACTAGATGTTCATTGTTACCCAACTCAATGGTACTCATTTTATCGACCTCATATGGATGAAAGGCTGAGTGGACCCGCCAGGATTTGAACCTGTGACCATGAGGACGAACACAGGCCCCTGCAATGGATGCATTAGTCCATTGAGCCACCAGACCCAGCATATAGGTGTACACATGGCCTTATGTACTCATGTGATGTAACATTATTAATGTAATGTAGTACACTTGAACAGATAGAAAAGGTGCATTTACTGTGTAATCTCAACATTTATATGAGTGTGCATGTTAACATTTTCCCTTACAGTAACAACGAAATGCAGATCTCACATATATCTGCATTTCCGTTGTTTGATGAATATTGTTAATTCTCATATATTTGCGAATTCATTTAAATAACACTCTGCATTTATTTTATAACTGAAAGTGTATCCATTTTAATAGTGCTCTGCATCTATAGTGTACTTGTATATGTATCAACGTGTACTGATATACTTGCCGCATTAATTTGACCGAAGGCCTTAAGCATTGGGATTTTTTGTTTTTTTTCTCCTCTGCAGTTGCACGAGCTCATGGTTAAAGAATGGCACATTTGGGGAAGAAGATAGTGAAGCTCGAAAGGAGTCTCTTTTGGAAAGGACAAAAGCTTTATCGAATGAAGGGAGGACTACTGTTCATGAAGAATAGAGAGATCGGAGGAATTCAAGGATGTTTTAATGTGTGGACCAAAGGAAAGAAATCTCGAGTGTAGTTGATAGGTTTTGTTGTTTGAAGATGGAAAATAATGAGACATGTGACATGGGATTCTCAAATATTCTGTTGAAGGTATAATTGAGAATATACTTCAGCTTTATTCAGATTTCCTTTAGATTTCCTTTAGACTCCGAGAGGTACAAACCTCTTTGCAACATCTCTTTTGTGTGGCATCATGCTTCAAAATATTCTTTCCCTCTAGCGAACTTCTAAAGAGGTTCCTCTGTACTCACACCTTAATTTAGAATAGGTTTTAGTAGATTATATTAGACAACTTCATGTATAGGCAGGAGGATCAAAACTTTTAATGTACTAATCAGACTTTGTTTTTCTTTCTTTGTACTCTAGCTATAGAATTCCTCATTTGCTTTCTGTTATTGAAGATACATTTTGTCAGACAGTTCAGATATCCATTAGTGATTCTGTGTTTTTAGACTATGGGGCAGATTTATGTTGGTATTGCGCCACGTTTGCGTCACGCAACTGCGGCGTAAACGTGGCGCATCCCTATGACCCATTTACAACGTGACGCATCTAGGCAGATGCGTCACGTTGTAAAGCCCTGCGCCACTTGTGGGCGTTCCGGCGCAGGGTGGGCGTTCCGGGGCAGGTGCGCCTCGCAAAAGTGGCTGAGTGAAATCTATAAGATTTCACTCAGTCACTTTCAGGCCAATGCTACGTCAAAACCCTGCAACTGCTTGAAGCAGGCGTAAAGCTTGACGCAGCATTGGACAGATAGGGCACCCCGAGCCTTGCTAGAGCTGCGTCGCGCTTGAGACGAAACTCCAGCAATGCGCCACCTTTACGGCACAGATGCGTCACGCATCTGTGCCGTTTTTGCCCCATGGTGCACCGCATTGTAAATGAGGCGCACCATGGGTGGCGGAGCAGCGGCGCAAAATAACTGGGGCATCCCTGGGGATGCGCCAGTTATCATAAATCTGCCCCAAAGTTTCTGCGACTGATTTATATCAGCTTCGCAATAAATCCATTCTTAATTCCATTTTCCAACTCAGAGTTTTAATGTGTGGCCAAATGGGTTACACTGCAATTGTTAAATTGCAGTTGATCCTAAATCCTTTTACCCCTCTGGTACCTTCAAACTTACATTGCAGGGAGCAAGAAAGAAGGAGCCCATATTCGAAGTGTTAGCACCCCACTTTTTTAATCTCTTCATGGCAAACCTATGACCTCACTGCAAATGATTCAACCTGCACTCCAGAGTTATCTGCCTTATCTAAGTGATAACACCTATATTTCAAAGTAATCAATGTGTGCTGCTTTGTGTTAGAGACCTGCCTCTGTCCCTGACGAATAAAATACAATGCTTAGTGTGCAGAAACCTGCACACTTTTTACAAAGCGCACCATGTTGCGACCCTGAAGGGTTCTAACCAGTTGCTGTACTTTATCAATAGTGTCATATAAAATTCATAACATGTGTCAGAAAAATCTTGTTTGTATTTAGTGATTTACCAACATTAGCAGTATAAATATTTCAATGCATTTGCATGAATCAATGTTACTTCACATCCTTCAAAAATACATGCATATACAATTCAAAGTTACATAAACAGCTGAATACATGTTCTTCTTATGTTGCTCAATGCATTTTGGGTTTGTAAAAACCCTTCGTCAGGGAAACAGTTTGCAGAAAAGTGAAGCTGTTGTTGGCCACCTGCCGGAACATATACAAAAAGGGCCAATCAATAAAACATAATTACAGTGTTTCAACAATGCACACTCACTAGTGTGGAAATTGCATACATGCTTCAGTTAGGAATCCCATTGCCTGCTCGCATGCGGACAGAATAAAAAGTAATAAAAAATAATGTGTGAAAAGATAGATGGGAATTAGATACTACAACCACTGAGGTACAATCATGCTGGAGCATCTGGATCTTGTGCTGTAAAGTCAACAGCTAACGGATGGTGATGGGTTGCTAGAAATAAGACATCAGCTTCATACCAACTTCATGTGCCATGCATTACCTTTGCTTGATCTTTACCAGGTTTTAGATTATATGCGCAGTGTTGGAACCTGGGATGTCAGGTCAACTAGGGTAGCCTGGCCTAGGGTAAGACACAATACTAGAGGCACAAATGTGAAGGTTGCAAACCACCCAGCAGTAATTCCACGCAATAACACATAAAAAGGACGCTACACCAATATTGGAAAAATAAGTACCTGTTTATAAAAATAATATCTCTGCTCTTTTGTTTTCAGAATCACAACTTAATACACTACAGTTTGTCTTGGAAATAGCAATTATACTTTTACACTGCTAAGCAAATTATCAACTGGCTTCAACAGTACATTACATTTAGTCACGCACTATAACCTTGTCTGGCAGGTAACACTTATACTTTCATAGGCCAGATAAATATGCACTGTACTCTACTTTACTCCTCAGTAACTCTACTCCACCAGGGGGGGGGGGGGGGGGGGGCAAGCTGTCACGATTTGTCAAGAACCAGAGGCTAGAAGAGAATGTAACAGCAGACTAAATAAGCCTCAGACTCCTTCTGCCCCTCCTGTATAACTTAAGTTCTCTGAGACTGTAGTCTTGGCAGATGTGCAGTTATAACAGTATTTCTACCCCTTGCCCAGCGCAGGAATCAAACAACGCTGCTCCACCTCAGCTAGAAGGGAGTGGGATGATCCAGGTCACAGTTAGCTTTCAAAAGCCACCCCGTGGGGTTCCCCGCTTACTTGGTAGCGTGCTGGGGGGTGTGCTCCGCTGCAACACTCCTGCCTCGCTCTCTGGACTCTTACAGCAGTAATCAGGCCTCCCCGCTCCCTCACAGAGGAGCGGAGGCCTTCTCGAAGGTTTTCTGGCACTTTACCGGACTCACGGCGGTGATCAGGCCTCCCCGCTCCTTCTCAGAGGAGCGGAGGCCTTCTCGCAGGTTTACCGGCACGGTAAGCGCCGGAAGCGGTGGGAGAAGGTGTGCTGGGCCATATCCCACCTCTACGGGGTCCAGCGCACCTACAGCCAGGTCACCCATCGCTGGACGGACCTCCTGGACCGGGAGCACGACCTGCTGGACCAGCTCGGCTTGGAGATCCCCGGGCTTGGTGAGTAGTAGTAGCCATTTCATCACTCACTACTATGATGTTTTCTCCTGCTCTGTGTTGTTGTATTGCAAATATTCGTTTTTTACATGGAGCAAGCCAATAATGCCGCTGATGACGATTACATTGTAGTTAAATTATATTTCAAAATGTTCTGTGCATTTCAGGTGCACTGCTCTCCTTCTCAGTGGCGTTGCTACTATGCTTATTTGTTTTCTATTTTGTGGTCTCATTGGCCTGAGTAACTATTATGTATGAGTGTACTTTACAGAACTGCGTAATGCTAGACACTAGGGGGCAGATTACATTTACAAGCCCCTTGTGCCACGTTTACGTTGCCTTGCGTGACGCAACAGCGGCGTAAACGTGGCGCATCCCTGCGAGTCATTTACAGCATGACGCATCTAGGGAGATGCGTCACGTTATAAAGCCATGGGCCTGCACCACAATGGGTGCGTTCCTAGTACGCAGGGTGGGCGGTCCGGCGGCTGTGCGCCTCGCAAAATTGCCTGCGTGAAATCTACAAGATTTAACGCAGGCACTTCTGCGACGCTGCTACGTCAATTCAATTCCTTATGCCTGCTTGAAGCAGGCGTAAGGACTGACACAGCATGTTAAGTATTGGGTGGCCCTGAGCATTACTGGAGTTGCATTGCGTTGGCGACGTGACTCCAGCGATGCGCCGCTCTTACGAGACGAGATGCGTCACGCAAGTGCCTACCCTTGCGCCAGGGCGCGCCGCATTGTAAATGAGGCGCATCTGCCGTGTCGCAAGGGTAGTTTTGCGTGACGCATTTGATCTGGTGCATCTCTGGAGATGCGCCAGAACGCGTAAGTAAGTATGCCCCTAAGGGGCAGAATTGCAATAACCGTCGCATCCCTGCAAAGTAGCAGGGATGCGCCATTAATTGTGCGGCCCGCTACCACCACCAAACATGGTGCGCCGTATTTGCAATGCGGCGCACCATGGGCCCAAAACGTCACCGAAGCTTTACTGCTGGAGTTGAGGTGCAACGATGGCGCAGCTCCAGCAATGCTCTGGGGTACCCTATCTCCCCAATGCTGGGTCAAGCCGTACGTCTGCTTCAAGCAGGTGCAGGGTTTGTGTGACGCATCATTGTCCTAAAGGTGACTGATTGAAATTTTGTAGATTTCCCTCAGCCACTTTTAGGATGTGTTCCAGCGCAGGAATGCCCTCCCTTGCGCCGGAACGCCCCCTTGATGGTTCAGGGCTTTATAACGGGATGCATCTCCCAAATGCGTCACGTTGTTATAATATTATACGCCGCACCATGGCGCCCTTTTTTGTTTAGCTGCTGCGTCACAAAAGTCACGCAAGAACGGAGCAAACGAGCCGCAAGGGGCTTAAATCTGCCCCTTCCTTTGTACCCCTGACAATAAGAAAAATAGTGGCGGTGGATTGATAGTTTGACTATTTAAATGACTGGTAGTGTAGCAGGCAACTGTTAGTGTTGTCACTGATCTGACTGAAATCACAATGGAGTTTGTCTGTCACTTTGCGTCTTGCCTGCGGACTGCTGCCTACCAGTCCTAGGTGAACCTTTCAGTACTTTGTTTAGGGAGTTACGTGACTTTCGAAGTCACAGGTCCGCAAATAAATGAAAACTAACCCTAATCAATATAATTTCGCGGAAATATTTTGTTATTGTTCTTTTGAAATGTTTGATTTGGTTGACATTGACAAGCAACAATCATCCATGTTTTCTGTTCTTTCTTTCATGTTGTATGTCAGCTCCCCCCAGGGGCGAGGGGAGGACACAGGAGCAGCAGGCGGCGGATGCTGTTGAACAGGGCCAGGATCGGGCAGGCGAGGGCTCCTTTGCTGGCCCCAGTAAGTTTTCATTTTAGACTAGTACCTATTTTTCCTAGCGTTCCTCATTTGATTTTTTCAAAATCGTCTTTGATATTCTTGTAGACTGTATCTAAATTCTTATCCTGCCTCTACTATGACTCCCTGTGGTATTACTAGATTATTCTTATTAGTCTGTCTGTGTAGCTAACTAAGATTGCACAGTTGGCGAAACTCCCATTCTAGTCAGCAATAGCTCTATCAACTTAGTGCAGTCCTCTGGGATTGTCCATAATGTCTTTTGAAGTGTTCTATCTGCTTTGAAAATTCCTAACTATAAAATGTGAATGACCACCAAGAAAGAATAAGATACTACCTTTTGGTTTGGATAGGAGGAAAATCCATACCACTACAGTGGCGCGGACAATTCTTCTGCAGAAACAGAACTATGGACAATAAATAGTGCATTGCTTATCAATTATAATAGGCGCTGTTAGAGTTTCCACATACCTCTGTGATAACAGACTTTGAACCCCCAATGTCCTTACTGACTGACTACATAGTGTGGCACAGTCATTTACCTCCCGAATTCATCGATCATTGATCCCCAATGATGATTATTATCCAACGTAGCTGAAGAGTACGGAGTCAGAGTCAAGAAGTGTCAGAGGCACTCAGAAGACTCATGCTTGCAAAAATTGCAAAACCTTTCGCTCAGTCACTCTAGTCACTCTGGACCAAAAAACACAGAGTCTCTCTAAGTTTAAAAGCTTTATTAAAAGTAAACACATTTATTAAAATGAAGTCATAATAAAAAAGCGAAACGTTTAACTGAGAATGTAAAAGTGGTTAGTGCTGACGATTAATTGAAGACATTTCTTGTGGTTGAGCCGAGCTCTCACCTTGTTTCAACTTGATCTTGTTGTTAGAAGTCCATCTTCTGTCTGTGTAGAAAAAAATGGTGCGTGTTAAAAAGCCAGCCTTCATCAGTTGTGCCAAAAAGTGCTGCATTACATGGTTTTCACATGTCTTCATTCCTAGACCAAATACTAGTGAATGGTTTATTCTAACATTCTTAAATGTACTTTGTAGGTGGAACATCTGGTGGCGGGGCCAACGCGGAGGTGGTGGTGCTCGACACGGAGGCGGAGGGCAATTCCTCAGGGGAGGATGCGGCGGTTCCAGTGCCGGCTGTGAGAGTTCAGACGGTGGTGGTGGCGGGCAGAGGTAAGCTCTTATATATTCCTTACTTATTGAGGAAAGAATATGAGATGCATGGCTGGGTGAATGATGAAGCAATGATTGGTGGAAGGACAACAGCCTGGGTGGGTGACACAGAAACTGTATGTGTCCATATACCTGGATCATGCTACTATCTGACTCTTAGATAGCATATGTGTATCTAGAGCAGGGGTACTCATAGTACGGCCCGCGGGCCGGTGGCGGCCCAGCAAGCCTTCCTTGGCGGGTGCAGACCTTGCAGACAATCACTGCTCCCCCGGCCCCCACAGAGCAGAGTGGAGATGCAGGGCCACAAAGAGGTGAAATAGAACAAAGCCTCTGCTCTGTGGGGCTGGGCAAGCAGTGATTGTCAGAGTGGAGATGCAGGGGCGCTACAACAAACAAAGCCTCAATAATATGTTAATGGTCTTTTAAAGACCTGTTAAGTACTTTGGTGTGGCTGTCTGTGTGTGCGCGTTGAGGAAGCTGTCTCAGCCCGGGCTGAAGGCTGACACAGACACACACACAGTGAGATGACAGAGGGGGAGGGAGAGGGAGGGCAGGAGGGAGAGAGAGATGGAGAGGGAGGGCAGGAGGGAGAGCATGAGTGAGAGAGATGTATGTAAATGCTGGGTCTGGTGGCTCAGTGGATGAAGGCATCTGCTGCAGGGACCTGTGTGCAACCTCATGGTCACAAGTTTTCGTTTTGCTTTAGCCCCACCCCCTCTGACTCCGCCCCCACCAGTGCGGCCCTCGGCCATAAACTACACTGTAAATTTAGCCCCTGAGAGAAAGTTTGTGAGTACCCATGATCTAGAGAGAGTAGACGGTCAGTAGACGATCAGTGGATGAACTAAGTGTAACTTTGAAGAGCATGTAACACTGCACCCGCACATTCGTTCCAGTGTAGGAAAGGCAAGGAAAAGAAGTTTTAATTTTGTCCAAATACTACCATCAATAGTAGCAGTAGTTTGTATTGCAAGCACAGCATAGATCCGGTTATTACGGTGGCCACTCCCTACCTCTCTTAATAAGTTTAGTAGTACTCAGTCATTCATGTGTGGATGTATCACTGGTCACTCAATAAAAAGCAAAGCACCTAAAGTCATCCCATATATAAGCAAAAACATCCCATGTGAAGTGATAGATAATCAGATTTTACATCGGTCTCCTGAGGCGGAAAGCCGGAAGCGCTAAGATCTGATTTTAAAACTTTGTGATACTGTGTTCTTAATTTTCACTTACTTACTGCACTCTTGGCACTCTGAACAGCGGAATCGCTGCAACGACACCCCCCATCTTCATCGCCATTTCTCGAGGGCGAGGCGCGTCCCGAGACACGCCCCCTCTGCTGGCCACGCCCCCTACCAGGCGTATAAATAACGCGCCAGTCACTCTGCGGTGCACTTACATCGGTCTCCTGAGGCGGAAAGCCGGGAGCGCTAAAATCTGATTTTAAAACTTTGTGATACTGTGTTCTTAATTTTCACTTACTTACTGCACTCTTGGCACTCTGAACAGCGGAATCGCTGCAACGACACCCCCCATCTTCATCGCCATTTCTCGAGGGCGAGGCGCGTCCCGAGACACGCCCCCTCTGCTGGCCACGCCCCCTACCAGGCGTATAAATAACGCGCCAGTCACTCTGCGGCGCACTTACATCGGTCTCCTGAGGCGGAAAGCCGGGAGCGCTAAGATCTGATTTTAAAACTTTGTGATACTGTGTTCTTAATTTTCACTTACTTACTGCACTCTTGGCACTCTGAACAGCGGAATCGCTGCAACAACACCCCCCATCTTCATCGCAATTTCTCGAGGGCGAGGCGCGTCCCGAGACACGCCCCCTCTGCTGGCCACGCCCCCTACCAGGCGTATAAATAACGCGCCAGTCACTCTGCGGCGCACTTACATCGGTCTCCTGAGGCGGAAAGCCGGGAGCGCTAAGATCTGATTTTAAAACTTTGTGATACTGTGTTCTTAATTTTCACTTACTTACTGCACTCTTGGCACTCTGAACAGCGGAATCGCTGCAACGACACCCCCCATCTTCATCGCCATTTCTCGAGGGCGAGGCGCGTCCCGAGACACGCCCCCTCTGCTGGCCACGCCCCCTCAACGCCCTGACTCTCCCGCATAACCATGTGCCTGGGCAGGACGCGCAGCGGACGAGCGCAGCGGGAGCGCCGTTTGCGCGCCGAAGGCGTGCCTAAGGCAAGCCCGTCTGCGCCCGTCCGCAGCCGGACAGGGCTAGGGGCACGACTCCATGCCAAAACTAGGTCCTACTCTTCCAAGGATCTCATTGCCCTCCAAGGCCATTGGCCACTTCCGGATCCTATCCGCAGATTGATCTCCTCACTAGGCCTTGCTCCTTCTTCCCCACAGCACCCTATCCCCCGCTGCACGCTCCCCCGTCACCCTGCCCCCTCCCCTTGACCCCCTCCCCCGCACTCCGGCATTGTCTGTCTTCCTACTCAATACCAGGTCAGCGGTCAAGCACCACCACGAGCTGTTTGTCTTACTCGACTCAGAAAAACCTGACCTACTGCTCCTGACCAAAACCTGGTACTGTGATACTTCCCTCCCTGTTCTCCTGGCCACCCTACCCCCCTCCTATGTGGCCCTGCGAGCCGACCGGCCGGCAGGCAGGGCTGGCGGTGGGGTCGCCCTAATCGCTCGGTCGGAGTTGAACTTTCAATCACTTCCCTTTTGCCCCATTCCCCCTGCTGACTTCCTGGTAGTCCGCTCTCTTTTATCTTCCCCCCCCATCACCTGCCTCTTAATGTACCGCCCTCCTCAGCCCTCGCCATCATTCTTGCCGGCATTTCAAGACCTGTTGGCCAACTTGGTGGTCAACTACGCCTCGGTCTTGGTGCTAGGGGACTTCAATTACTGGCCCTCAGACCCACATGAGTGTTCAGCCTCAAAAGAATTCACAGATTGCCTTTCGTCCCTCAATTTCGTGTCACACATATCCGTTCCCACTCATTCCCATGGGCACACACTGGACCAGGTCTGGTCCCTCAACCTTCCTGTGGCCTCAGCTGCTGTCTCGCCGTGCCCATGGTCCGATCATGCCCTCATCTCCTTCTCCATTCTCCGCAACCTGATGCCTAGAACTCCGCACGCCAAAAACACCTGGGCGCGGAACTGGAACAGACAGGATTATCCCTTCTTGACCTCCCTGCTCCGCAACTCCACCCCTACTCTTGCTGGCTTACCATCTGCCTCTCAAGCCAAGGCCATCAACACCTGGCTGGCTGGAGGCTGCGACTCAGTGGCACCCCTACGCCGCATTTCCATCCGCCGACCAAAGGACTCCAATAGATGGTTCAATGACCACCTAAAAGATCTCAAACTGAGCGCCCGACGGGCGGAGAGGCAATGGAGGAAAAATTACAGTCCCTTATCAAAAACCCACTTTTTATCAGCACTGGCCAAATACAAAACAGCAATCCTGGCTGCAAAAACCACCTACTTTTCGTCTAAAATAACTTCTGCAGTAAACAAACCCAGGGAAATCTTCGGCATAGTGAATGACCTGGCATTCTCAGACCGAACCTCGCCCCATATCCCTCCCTCCCAGCCTCTCTGCGACCAACTTAACACCTACTTCTTAGATAAAATAGCTACCATCAAGACCAACATCCCACCACCCTCGTCTGCCTTCGTCGATCCCTCCCCTCCTTCCGTTCAATGCCCTCTTACCTCCATTCCCCCCCTCACTCAGGACTCCTTTCTGGAGATACTCCCCAAAGTGAAGTCGGGGTCTCCCGCGGACGTCTGCCCGGCACGAGTCCTGCAGCAAATTTACTCCGGCTGCCCTGACCCCCCCATTGCCTTCCTCAACAGCTCCCTGGCACAGGGCGTAGTGCCCTCTGCGCTAAAGGCAGCTACCATAGTGCCCATCCTGAAAAAACCTGGCGCTGACCCTTCCATCTCGGCCAACTACCGACCCATCTCCCTGTTACCCTTTCTGGGCAAGGTGATGGAACGCCACGTCACCACGGCACTTAGCGCCCATGTTGAGGCTAATGGGGGACTGGCATCCCGCCAAGCCGGGTTCCGTCCCAGGCATTCGACCGAATCAGTCGTGGTCTCAGTCTTAGACAAACTCAGAAAGGGCATGGATGAGAACAAACACCAGGCACTGGTCCTCCTTGATCTCTCCGCCGCCTTTGACACGGTGGACCATACCATCTTACTTACCCGTGTCAAGGCGGCCGGCATCGGGGGATCAGCTCTGGTCTGGCTCTCCTCCTTTCTGAGGGACCGCACTCAGGCGGTCCGGCTAGGCGACTTCACGGCCACTCCTCTCCCTGTCACCTGCGGTGTTCCCCAGGGATCCTCTCTCTCCCCCTTACTTTTCAACCTTTATATCTTTCCTCTCATCTTCGCACTCCAGCAGCTGGAGGTCACCGTCTATAATTACGCGGATGACCTCCAGCTCATCTTTGATCTGTCTCCTTCTCCTCTCTCTGTCTCTAACTTCCAGTTAACTATGGAACAGGGACTGGATGAACCACAACCACCTTAAGCTGAACCCGGATAAAACCGAGCTGGTTCTCACTGGTGGTTCATCCAGCCCCTGGAACTCTCTCTTCTGGCCCCCCTCTCTTGGTCCCGCACCGACCCCCTCCACCACGGTCAAAACACTCGGTGTCAAAATAAACAACCAGCTCACCCTCCATTCACAAATTAGTTCCGTGGTATCCTCCTGCTTCCTCACTCTCCGCACTATCCGCACTGTTTCCCGCTTCTTTTCCCCCCAGGCACTCAAGATCATCATGGCAGCACTGCTGATATCGCGACTGGACTACGCAAACGCTCTTTACCATGGCATCCCCGCGTACAGCTTGCGTAGACTCCAGACTATCCAGAACCAGGCAGCCCGGCTGGTATACGGCCTCCCTCGTTATCACCATTCCACCCCCCTTCTCAGGGAGCTTCACTGGCTCCCTGTAAAAGAACGTTCCCTCTTTAAGATCGGCTGCATGGTCTTCTAGGCCCGACAGGGCACTGCCCCCGCTTTCATCTCTTCATTAATCAATCCTTATGTACCTGCAAGAGAACTTCGGTCTTCCTCCAAGTCCCTCCTTCAGATCCCTCGCTTCACACGTAAAAAGTGGGGCGGGGCCAACTTCTCCACCCTGGCTCCAACATTCTGGAACTCACTCCCTGACCACCTCCGCTCTGCCACTCAGTATCTCCCCTTTCGTACAGATCTGAAAACTTTCCTCTTCAGCCAGACTTCCCCACTTAAACCCTCTTAATATCTCCTCTTATCTCTCTTTCTGGTCTTTTTCCCTCAGTTGCCGAACCCCCTAGCGCCAAGAAACCGCAAGGTGTACGCTGCGCTCTAGAAATATTTTTAAATTAGAAATTAAATTAGATTATTTATCTTCTTCAATTTTCCATTTCTAGTACTCATTTGCACTGTAGGGTGAAAGTTAAATTAATTAAGCAGTAGCCCTTGAGTTGTAACAGAGTATTCTCAGTGCCACCCGTAATAGAAAAGTAAGAGCTTCACCACCTGCATGTACTGGACGGGTACAGTAACGCAACGCAAGTCTAGGTCACTCATCATGGCGTGCGTCTCTTTTTCTCGGGTGCAAGTTTACTGCGCTGGCATTATGCCGGCTTGCAGAAGATAACGTACCAATTTTCCTAAACAAGAGATAAGAAGAAGAATAAGACTGGTGTACTTTCATAGTCGACTCCAATGGAAGTCCATAGTGCTCGTAGAATTTGTTCCTTAAACTGCCACTAATGTTAGAGCAAGGATGAAGAAGTGTGAGGTTAGATAGATACTGGCCTCAATAGTTATGTAATGCGCTTGCAAGTTGCTAGTTGTACTGCAACACAAATTTCTGCTGAATGATTGAGTTAATCTTAAAGAGCATTGGTTACAGACTATGTCTTTCTTTCTTCATATAGATGCTCCTTCCAAACGAACAAGGAGGAAGGAGCTGGCTAGAGCGGCCCGGCAACGGAGGATCGATGCCACTGTGACCGAATATCGGCGGCTGGTGGCCCTGGAGGACGAAGAAAGTGTGCAGTCGACCACAACAACAACGTCGTCTGCATCGGCCTCCGTGCCCCCACGGGCTGCCACCCAGCACAGTGGTCCACCCAGACTGAGCCGGGCTGCCAAAGCCAAACGCCACCGCCGAGTAGCAAGGACAACAGCTTCCTCTCACAGCCGTTGCACCTGCAAGGCAGTGAAGGCACGCCTGCGCCGCAGTACCCTGATGGTGTCCCGCCTTCAGCAGGAGCTCCACCACTTTTCAAACGTGTTGGAGGGGCTCCGCGTAGAGCACGCCTTGCTCCGCCAGGAGCATGATGCCCTGGCCCAAAAAGTAGACAGCATCCACCCATAGTGTCCCTTGCCCCATTTTTAGAGACTTTTGGGGGGTGGGAATTGGGAGTTGGGTTTTTGGGGACTTTTGAAGGACAATCGTTGGGGTTAGGGAGGGTCTTGCGGGAGATTATTTTGTTAGGGATATAAATATACTTTTTCAAACTTTATCTGAGCATACCTGTTTTTTACTGCTTGCCGGGTGGGTGGGGGTTTAACAGTGACTTTGTTTTCCTGAAAGTTTAGTTCCATTTTCTTCCTTTAAATGTAAATGCCCAAATGTTTTCAACACTAAGTGCCTGAGTAAGTGAAGTGAATCCAAGAGTCATAGGACTTTAGTAGTACTACCGTCAGTCTCTCGTCTCTCCTCCTAATACTCCATTATACCCCCAAACCACCAAACGCTTATCTTACCTGTAATTTGTGTTTGAAAGTAGGGCTAGACCCAGGGCTGGCTCCACGGGAAACAGCGAATAAGGTTGGCAATCTTGGTCGGATAAAATTTCCTCATAGCGGTGGTACTAGTGGTGTGACACAGTGGCAGTTGCATGCCTATGAAAAAAAAGAAAATTAAATCTGGTTTGTCCTCCTGAGCAATTCAACGGTACAATAGAGAATATAGCAGGTGACAGAAGTACACTAGAACAGTGCCACATTGTAGCCTAACAAATGGTAAAGTATAACTACTAATTCGGTTGAAGTTCTTTGACATTAGCCATGGGTCTTTGTCAAGCAGAGTAAGAATATATCCTCGGATTTCTTCACCAGCCTGTTGCTATCACCTTATCCTCCCCAGCAAGTGTGTGGATTTATTGCTGTAATTTAGTCACACATCAATCAAAACCACACAGCCCGGGGGAAGAGGGTTAGGGTTTGAAAAATGGATGGGTACGGGGGTTTTTGGGAAAGGTTTTGGGAGACAAGAAAAAATAGCACAGCATGGACAAACAATTGTGAACATAAACAAATCTTTGGGTACAAACCTATCCATCAATCTTTGAAAGTGCATGCACTACTGCATGCATGTCAGTGAAAAGTAAGTAGTACTTTCGACAACTGTGGAAGAAAGAATGCGACAGTACAGGGCGTGTGTGGAATTATTGATAACTATATTCAACATAAGGTCTCTGTAGCCAGATACCTGAGAGCCTTGCTGGTCACTATAAATCCATTCACAACACTCAATGGGGTTGGTCTGGAAGGTATGGTAGATAGAAAAGGAGAAATTGCTTTTTTTCTAGGTTTCCCCTCACTCACCAGGGTTGCCCCTTGGTGACATGCTTCATCATTAGGGCCATCCCTGTCCTCTACGGGCTGGGGCGTGCTGCGACTTGCGAATTACGTAGGAGCACTTACAAATGACTATGTGTGGTGCAGATGTGATAGTGGAGTGGACTAAGTGATGTGTTAAGGGATCAATTTAGAAGCAGAGAGAGATCCAAGAAATGCAGTCACAGTCAGAGAAAAAGGCAAGGGATACTGTATCTGTATGTTGTTGTAGTTGTCCTGTTGAAAGTGGTAAGTAAGCTGCCTGCAGAAAAAAATCCTCTTATTAGCGGCACTCCTCCATTGCAGCCAACGCTTCGTCCATCGATGTTGGTTACCAGAAGACACCCTGTAAAAAAAGCACAGCATGGACAAACAATTGAACATAAACAAATCTTTGGGTACAAACCTATCCATCAATCTTTGAAAGTGCATGCACTACTGCATGCATGTCAGTGAAAAGTAAGTAGTACTTTCGACAACTGTGGAAGAAAGAATGCGACAGTACAGGGCGTGTGTGGAATTATTGATAACTATATTCAACATAAGGTCTCTGTTGCCAGATACCTGAGAGCCTTGCTGGTCACTATAAATCCATTCACAACACTCAATGGGGTTGGTCTGGAAGGTATAGTAGATAGAAATGGAGACATTGCTCTTTTTCTAGGTGTCCCCTCACTCACCAGGGTTGCCCCTTGGTGACATGCTTCATCATTGGGGCCATCCCAGTCCTCTACGGGCTGGGGCGTGCTGCGACTTGCGAATTACGTAGGAGCACTTACAAATGACTATGTGTGGTGCAGATGTGATAGTGGAGTGGACTAAGTGATGTGTTAAGGGATCAATTTAGAAGCAGAGAGAGATCCAAGAAATGCAGTCACAGTCAGAGAAAAACACTAAGGATACTGTATCTGTATGTTGTTGTAGTTGTCCTGTTGAATTTGGTAAGTAAGTTGCATTCAAAAAAAAAATCCTCTCATTAGCCGCACTCCTCCATTGCAGCTGACGCTTCGTCCATCAATGTTGGTGACCAGAAGACACCCTGTCCACTGCCTGCCTGATGCTGAATTGTGGCTCGCTAATGTGAAGCCTGACTCCATCCTTTTTTCCCCATTGCAGAGACTGAAACCCGGCCTGTAATTATTCAACGAAAAACAGGAAGTGATATAATATTACAACACCACTGATAAATAAATATAAGGTATGTAGGCTGTGGAGTGCAAAAAGTCACACTTTGATTTTCCTAGTAGACAGTACAATATTTTTGAAAGTGCGTACTCTGTCTGAGTCACCTTTTGAAGGATAAATAAGTAGGGGCAAATTAATGTAGCGGATCTTTCCCCTCAAGCTAGGTGTACTGTAAACTGTGTTTTAGAACAAAATTAGATCTTCCCAGCAGTGCTCCCACGGTCCCAGACCCTTACTAAAGCCAGTCGCAAAAATGTAGAAGACCCCCAATCAAATCTCAAAAAACGAGGCCTAGCAGAAAACTGGTGACAAAACGTACTTTGAAAGTAAAAGTAGGCCCAAGTACCCCCTTACCCACCGTGGATTGCATTCAAACCACTTGCAAGCAACCAAGCAAAAGTATCCATAGCCAGCATCGCTCCAAGACTCGAAAAC
This sequence comes from Lissotriton vulgaris, assembly GCF_964263255.1. NCBI lineage: Eukaryota > Metazoa > Chordata > Amphibia > Caudata > Salamandridae > Lissotriton > Lissotriton vulgaris. The sequence continues at coordinate 747,623,168 of NC_141685.1, read as the reverse complement.
CCCCCCACCCAAACACATGCAATAGAAATACTGCTAACCCTAACGAACCCTAAGTTAAGAATAGTGGCAAAGGCTTTCTTTAACTATGCCAAATCCCCCCTTTCCCACCATGGATTTTCTTCAAATGACTTGCAACCAAAATTAGACATTCTCACGAGTGCTCTAAGACCCCAGAACTCAGTTGCAAAAATCTAGAACACCCCGAAACACATGCAATCCTGCTGCTAGGGCTAACCCTAACGAACCCTAAGTTACAAAAAGTGCCAAAAGACTTTTCCGCGAGGATTTTGTCCCAACCACTTCTACCCGGTATTAGACCTTCCCAGGAATGACCCAAGACCCGCCAACCTGAAGGACTGGGTTCTTTGGACCCAGCGGTGCCAGGGCACAACACCTGAAACCTTCGTGGGTAACCTGCTCCGGCGTACAAATCACAGAGACACGGGACACTTCCTTCGGCGTCAAAGAGTCAAGGTTTATTTACTGCAGGGAACACAGAAGTCACAAGAAGTACATCGAGTGTAGTTCGGGGAGACTGCTTCAAATTGTATTTGTGGATCGCTCCTTTTATACAGTTTCTACCCATAGGATAACATGATACACAATAGTTTACAACCTGGTTCCCACAAGTCGCTCTCAGAGGGGTCGCTTAGATCACTTTGAAACACACAAGATCCGGAACATAAGTGCGGAAACATTTGGCGGTTCCCAACTGTAAAAACCCATCTTCCCACCATTAGCAAATTCCAATCAGCAGTAAAGTAGATCGAAACAGGAGCGAAGACAGGTGCAGAGGAAGACGGAGACAGTGGGGAGATCGGAAAGGGTGTAAAAGGGGAGTGTCGAGAAGCACGAGATACAGGCATCAAAGGGACGTGCCTAATGAGATGCACGGCTGAGACAATAAGCCCGTGCGGCAAGATGAGCCTCGAGCGGCGCCATCTGCCTTACAGTAGCGTCCCCCTCGTCATAAAGACACTTTCAAAGAACATGTGTCTTCCGCAAATATCTTGGGAGTCCCAGGGTCGCGAAGCGGACAGCGTCCGTTCGCTGGCTACTTGAGGGCAAGAGACAAAATGGATGCCGTATCTAAGATGGAACCCGTGGGTACAGATGACAAACCCACATAACAAACGAACGGTTTAAGTTAGCACAGCGAAACTGCGCACACTTGCTAAACTCGTCATTTGCGGTTCATAGATACTAGACTCGACCATATTCGTGTGAGTCGAAAACACCACTTCCAATTGTCACGGAACCTCAGACGCTCCTTTTGCCCTCATGTAGGCAAGCACTAGTCGGAATCATACTCGATATTCATCAGACCATCAAGATGTCGTTGTAGCATAGCTCTGTCCAACCGAGTCCCCTTGGTAACAGATGGTTGTCTCATACACGTTGTAGCACAGAGGCCACATAAGGCAGGACCACACTGCACACAAAGGCAACACGTGAACAGGAACACTACCACAACCCCGATGATCGTCAGAATCTTCCAACCCCAAGTCGACACCAGGCCCCAAAACCAACCAAGTAGCGTCCAATCCCCTACATCCACGTGTATGGATTCGGAGATCTTGTGCAACTTCGAGATGGCTTGATAGACAGTAGGAGCATTATCTGGAATGAAAATGCAACAGCTCGAATGGATCACTTTACATACCCCACCGCGATCTGCTAAGACAACATCTAAAACCATACGGTTTTGTAATGTCATAAGTCTCTCCGCCTGAAGTTCTGTGGTGATATTACCAAGGGCACTGGCAGTAATGTTAGCTGTCGATTCTACCACTCGAGTCAAATGTCTCAGGTTCCTACTATTAACCATAGGTCCCCAAAACGGGAGGAAACCCGTGAAAAAGTCTCCTGCCTCTTGACCGGCAGTATCCTCTTCACTAATTACGCCTCGTACAACTCTAGTCTTGTGGTAATCGGCATCTACAGTAAACGTCGGAGGCAACAGATTTGCAACAAAACATGAGCCCATGAAGTCTGCGGGCAACCATGTGTATGCACGATCATGACAGATGAAGTACGTACCCTTGGCAGCCAGAAGCACAGGGATCGGGGACATTGACAGAACGTAACTTTCAGTGCAAGCACTTACTCCAAGTGAGGCTTGCGAGCCACGACCCACAAGACAAAGATTACCAGTGTGGGGTACGACCCATATTGGAGACGAGCTTTTAAGCTGCTTTTCATTAGTGAACGTACTATATTCCCCTCTATTCGGTGCCCTATAGGCTTGTACCTCTGCCTTAGGGATGAGATAAGCATCATAGATCTCATCTTCCAAATCCTGTATTATCATCGATACCACCCACTGCCATGAGGTAGGACCCGGTTTGGGGGAACGTTCTGGAGAGGGGTGGAAACCTAGTGCGCTTCGAAGCATTGTTTGGTATGCTCGAGCTGACCCTTGGGAACTATACGGTAACACCAGATATGGAATTCCCTTACCCGTAGTATGTGGCATCAACCCACACACCCAACAATTAGTAGTGTTAACCACTAACTGATGCTGATGGAGGAGCTGGATAAAGGAATTGTTGCGGAATTCTACACGTCTAGCCTGTTCGTGTTCTGGTAACATATGAAAGGAATGAGGAGAAGCAGTAGAAGTAATGTTAGGGTAAGGAGTAGGAGTAGGGGTAGGAAGTAAGAAGTAAGACATAGTGTAATACACCCCACCCGCCAAAAATGCGGAAGCAGTTAAAAACAGTACAAACAATTGGAATACAAAACATTTAGTACGACTAAGTTTCTGCAGTTTGACTCTATACGCCTGCGTTCCTTCCAAATCGTTCAGCTTTGAAAATGCCATTTCCCTATGACCGTCCGCAACGTTTCTTGACGCACTTCGTTCTGTGCAGCAATAGTCAATTCCCAGGAGTTCCTAGGAACCGACGGCCTTTAACCTAGCGTCAAGACCTACTGTCCAGAAGGAAGTACGCGCGCGGCCCTACGGCCCTCAATACACAATATGTATTTTATTTAGCACAATAATTCAGCTGTGGAAGGAAAAAGATACAAGAAAAAAATCTTGATATATGTACAAAACAATTTTCAGTGATACGAATTGTTCACAGTTGATCAGGGGAAACGAAGATATTGCAGTTATCAGTTTCAGCAAAGCAAGAAAAAAATTTATTTGTCCTTAGTATGAGAACGCAAAGAATATCGATGTTTCCCAGGACGTGTCTGCACGTCGAACAAAGGATCTGTCGAAGAGACAGCGTCCTGTTGATCAGTTCGTTGGTCTGGTCTTGAGTCTCTTGCTGACAATGTTCCAACAATGGCTTTCTGCTGCGCTGAGTGTTCACCAACAAGTTGTGCGTCACTGAAAGGTACAAACGCCGGCAATGTCGCTGCTTCTGTTGACGCAATGCCTTTCCTCACCCACGGGTCTGCCGGCAAAGGAATAGGGACTCGCTTGCAATGGGTAGCATGTACCCAGTTCTTCCGTCCCTCAAGACGAACGGCAGTCCTCGTGGCCAAAAGCACCTGGTGAGGTCCAACAAAGCGGGGGTCCAGATTCTTCTTGCGCGAAAAATTTCGGGTGACAACCCAATCACCAGGCTGGAGCTGGTGGCCTGGACCCTCCGTCTGCGTCGGCAAGGCGTCGTAAACCTGTTGATGAATTAACCTCAGTTTAGCAGTCAAGTCATGTAAGTAGTCAATCAACATCGGGTACTCAAGATCAACGAATATACCTGGCCTAGGAACCCCCCACACATTCGCAGGACGGCCGAACACTATTTCATAGGGACTAAGCCCTATTCGGGAGTGTACAGTCGCCCTAGTTGACAGTAATGCTAGAGGCAAAGCGTCAGGCCACGAAAGTCCAGTCGTAGCCTGGATCTTCGCTAATTTCAGTTTAAGGGTGCCATTGTACCCTTCAACCAATCCAGCTGACTGGGGATGATTGGCGCTGTGGAATTTTTGACTAATTCCAAGGCCCTTACACACACTCCTCATCACACTTCCAACAAACTCACTTCCGTTATCTGACCACACGACTCTAGGCATTCCATACCGAGGAAAGTATTCCTTCAGTAGGATTTTCGCAGTAGACAAAGCAGTATTATCTTTGAGGGGATAGGCCTCGATCCATCGGGAGAATGCGCAAACCACAACCAAAACGTATTTCAGGTTATTGCATCGCTCCATATGGATGAAGTCCAATTGGATCACCTCAAAGGGATACGAAGGAGGAGCAAAACTGCCAGGGGGAGTTGGGGTTCCTTTGCCAGGATTGTACATTATACATACCATACAATTCTTCACCAAACGTTCAGCACACTTAGTAATTCCATCATTCTTCCACACATCAGCCAACAACTTGCAAATACCTTTCGCGCTAATATGTGCTAACCCATGTGCCATTTGCACAACGGCCAGTACATACGCATCAGGCAACATCCATCTTTTCTGATCTGACAAATCAATCCAGCAACCATTCACATCCAACCTTCCCGTACTTTCTTTCCACTTCATCTTTTCAGTGTCGGTGGCCTCATTCTGAATTGCTTTCACACTCTCTATAGTATTCTCACACATACTTGATTCTGTAGGCCACCTAACCGAATTCGTCACATACATTCGAGTGCTAAGGTTCCGGGCAGTCTCCTTAGCAATCTCATCTGCAAACGCATTACCACGACCAACATCATCCGTCACCTTACGATGCGCACTACATTTAACAATTGCAACTTGAGCAGGCAGAGTCAATGCATCCAAAAGATCGTTCACAAGCTGGCCATGCTGTATTTTCGTGCCATGTGACGTCAAGAAACCACGTTCTCGCCACAATCGTCCGAAACTATGCGCTACACCGAAAGCATACTGACTATCGGTGTACACATTCACACGTTTACCTTTTGCTAATACACATGCTCTAGTAAGAGCGATCAGCTCTGCAGCTTGGGCAGAATTCTGACTCAATCTCGCAGTCTCAACAACAGTATTCAATGTCACCACAGCATAAGCAGTAGTCACATCACCATTCGGCAATTTAAAACATGACCCATCCACATACAGGATGCCATCCGGGTCTTCCAATGGGGTGTTTTTAAGGTCCACACGACCTTTTGTTTCCTCCTCTGTACGCAAGTAGCAGTCATGTTCTGCTACTACATCTGACTCTGCACTAATTGGTAACAAAGTTGCCGGATTTAGGACATTACAACGTTTTATCTGAATGTGGCTTGCCAAGAGCGTCAATTCGTACCCAGATAACCTCGCACTCGTCAAGTGCTGAGTTTTCGTACGGTTCAAAAGAGTATCGACTGCATGCTGAACCATCACCGTAAGCATATTATCCATGACCAATCCTGCTGATTGTCGGATGGAGACCGCAGCTGCCGCAGTTGCTCTCAAACAACTCGGCAATGCTCTAGCTACTGGGTCTAAGGTCGAGGAAAAATATGCACATGGACGTTGCTTACCACCAAAAGGTTGCGTTAAGACGCTTAAAGCACAACCTTCCCTCTCGTGAACATATAACGTGAACGGCTTGCTGTAATCAGGGGTACCTAACACAGGGGCCGAACACAATGAATCACGTAATTCAGAAAAACGTTTCTGACATTCTTCCGTCCATGGTAAAGGAGTCGAAACATCCTTGCACGTAAGAGCCACCAATGGTTTCGCTAGCAATGAAAAATTAGGAATCCACTGCCTGCAGTACGATGTGATACCTAGAAAGGCACGCACATCTCTTTGGTTTTGTGGCACAGCCATGCGCGCAATCGCTGCAATTCTCTCTGGGGTCAATCTCCTTCCCTCCTTTGACAATAAGTGACCTAGATAGGTTACTTCTTGACAACAATATTGGAGTTTAGAAGGTGACACCTTGTGATTTAACTCACAGAGATGTTGCAGCAACGACACTGTAGCAATTTTGCAAATGTCCTGAGTATCAGCAGCCACCAATAAGTCGTCGACGTATTGGATTAAAGCCGCACCAACCGGCAACCTAAACGCATCTAGTTGACCCTTCAAAGCTTGACTGTAAATCGATGGACTTTCACAGTAGCCCTGAGGAGCGCGTTTGAACCGGAAGCTACGTCCACCAAGAGAGAAACCGAAAAGGTCCCTGCTCTCTTCGGCAATCGGGATGCTGAAAAACGCATTTTTCAAATCAATCACCGAAAACCATGAAGCTGTAGCTGGAATCAGAGTCAGTAGCGCCGTAATGTCAGGCACAACAGGGAATTGAGGAACCACAATTTTATTTACCTCCCGTAAATCAATAACAAAACGATAAACAGGCGGTTTGGTAGGATCAGTACGTTTAAGAATGGGCAGTACAGGACTATTGCACACGTTTCCCCGAGTTTCTTCAATGACATCTTTCTCGATCAAATCATAGATGATCGCTAACAAAGCTCGTTCACCATCCAGGGAGATACGATATTGGGGAATACGTGGCAATCGCACATTCGATTTCAACTGAACAACATAAGGGGAGATATCAAGTAGGCCCACGTCGTTTGGACCCGTCGCCCACAAAGATGCAGGAAGAGAACTCAATTCCGGTGGAAGCTTATCGAGGGACAAGTACATGGGAGAGACTACTTTCTCTCCGAACGTAAGCTTTACACCCGCAGGAGAACAATACAAAGTCGCATACAAGTTTTTAAGCAAATCCAGACCCAAAAGATTTTCACCACAACCAGTGGTTAAAATCAACGGAGCTTCGAGCTCACGAGGCCCAATTTTAAGGGGCAAAGGGCGCGAAACTGGATTGCTAACGGGGGCGCCAGAGAATCCAACAGATACATTTGTTAAGCCAGACAAAGGTGCGCCAGGGAGTTTCGAATGCATGATAGAACTTTTCGCTGCACCAGTGTCCAACAGAAAAGGCTCAACGACGCCCGATGTAGCAACTGCGACGTAAGGCCCTCTCTGATCAACCGGAACTGATACCACTCCCTCTCCTTGTCTTTGGCTGTCCTAGTAATTACTATCGTCAGTTCCCTGATCGACGTAATAATCGTCTACATTGTACTGCGCAGATCGTCCTTGCGATGATCCACGTTGGTCAAAACAATTATTAGAATTTGACGAGTTATCAGAACGGTCGTTCTGAGCACCACGACCTCTACCACGTGATGCGTTCTGTGAACCACCACGACCTCCTCTAGACGAATTACCACCACTACGGTCATTTAAAGCAGGACAATCAAATTTAATGTGTCCCTCCTGTCTACAATAAGCACATTGGTTGTACCCCAACGAAGATCTCTGAAAAGATGAATCATTACGCGGCTGCGATCGATTTGATTGCGACTGCGATCTATTCTGCTGAGGCGCATTCTGATTAGAACGCGGCGGATATGCTTGTTGTAACAACACTTTAGTTTTCAGCTCTTTCGTCTTTTTATCGGCACGGTCATTTTCCTCTTTTTCTCTATTTTCGTAATATTGTGCCGTAGCCAATATCTGAGCTGAGGTAGAAACGGCCCACGCACTTTCTGAATTCTTCAATTTATTGCACAAGTCGGGCAATAAGTTCGATACAAATTTATCCACAAACAACCTCTGTCCACCCTCAGTACCCATATCCTGCCCACTATGATCGACGAATGTTTCCTCGAACCTCGTAAAGAAGTCTGAAACACTCTCATCTTTCTTCTGCTTACAGGCTGACAACTTGTCCCAATTTACCCTCATAGCTGGCATAAGCGTTTTCATTAACGTAATGATTCGCTGGGGAAGAAGTTCAATCAACTGATCGGGTTTAGTAGCAGCCACTTGTCCAGCGTCTGCCGCTGTAATGGCAGCCCAATCACCACCTAATTCATTCGCATGATCTTGGTGACGAATCTTGGCCCATACCGGTTGCGGTACGACATTGCCAAACAACATGTCGATATCGGCCAGATTCATTATCGTAGCGTCTACGAGCTGCGATAATTCTTTGTAATACCCCGCAGGATTTTTGCGAGGATCAGGCAAAGTTTGTTTCACCTGAAGCACTTCCGATCGTTTCCAAGGGAGGTGTATCCACACTCTCTGGAAATGTGCTGGTATTGGAGCATTAGCATTAGTATTATCAGCGGGTACCCAAACTGGCGGAACTTCTCGCATAGGATATTGGCCAGACCCATCTCGTTGTTCAATGTCCTCAACGAACAATGCATGAGGAATAGGAGCAGGACGAAGAGATAGCAACCGTTCAATAGCACGTCGGACATTAGTATCGACTATCAGTCCAGTTGCGAACTGAAGCCGAAGATTAGACAGGGCGGTCAGCACCTCGTCAGGCGCAACAGCCACTATCTGATCATGTAAGAACTTGCACATTTCATCAAACACATATCTCTGAGTAGGTATGTTGAATTGATCAAACGTTTCGAGGACAACACGAGGTGGATTTCTAACAGGGTTTATCATCCAACCCATCGCCATATTGTATAGCGCAACACGTTCTCTATTACCAGGAAGCTGGCTACGTCTCTGTGGACCATCAGAACCTGCAGACCCAAAAACAGGTCCGAGCGACTGAAAGAAGTTTGTCGCAAAGGGAGAATCACGATTACGAGTAGAGGGAGAAGAGTAAGACACAGGACTAACAAGAGAAGGAGTAGAAACGTTAGCAGCAACAGGGGTTAACAACACAGGAGCAGTAGCGTGAGCAGTAGCGGGAACAGGAGTATGTGGAAGCGGAGGAGCAGTAGGAATAGACACAGGCACAGGAGCAGGAACAGTCGGAAGAGCGGGTGCAGGTTGAGGAATAGGCGGAGGAATAACAAGTGGGAGAGCAGGTACGGCAGGGACCACAGGAACTGCGGTACCCTGTACGTACGGAGGTGGCGACTTCATAAGATAGGACATTAAAGAATCCTCAACTGCCTCTTCCTTCTTATCCGACTCCGTAGGCAAAGCAGGATAGCATTTGTCTATGGACATACGCTGTAATCTCTCAAACACTTCCTTATCCTTATCCTCCTTATCACGCTGAAACTGTTCAGCTTTCTTCACTATAGTAGCAACAGTATCTCGCTGACTACGTTTATTTTGTCTGATCTCTTTCTGTCGGGCTTCTTTGCGCCAGAACCGAAAGGCATCAAACATGGCCGGCCTAGATTTACGTTCGAACAACTTTATTTCCAAATTATCTAAGATCGACGCTTCGAAGCTACCGTGAGGTGGCCAACGAAGATCGTCGTCTTTCTTTGTATATTTGATCCAATAATCGTTAAAAGCAATCGGGCCTAGCCCATGTTTGCTATATAAGTCATATGTAGGAGTTCCAACCGGAGGTATCGGACACGAGTCCTCCAGCAGGGAATCCGCACCACAAGGTCTAAAGCAACTGAACAAAGTACTGCGACCAGGCATCTTGCACACTAGCCGAGTTTCACAAACTTCAAGGGTTACGGGATTTACCAAGTCCCAGCAAGAACAAAACCCTCGGTCTTTGGCGGCTGCAGTCGTCAAACAAATACAACAACAACAAAGTACGCTAGCAAAGTGTCACCGACAAAAACACTCACACAGCGTGTACAACAAAGACACCCGCTAAAGTGTCTACAACAAAAACACTCGCTAAAGTGTTTACAACAAAGAACTCTGGGAGCGACCCACAAATACTTAACTCAAAGATCAATGGCGTCCTCAGGAAGGCCCGTCTAATCGTCTCGCTATACCAAGGTCTACGCCAGGCGCCAAAACAGGTCTACAGTCAGGGTAGCAGTCCGTCGCAGCCGTTAGGAGGCGGGAATCTTCGCGGGAAAAGTCTTCGGGCCACTTATTTCGACAACAGGATCGATGAAGCGGGGTGCACCTTCCCTCGGAGATTTCACACGAAGTTCCTCACGATCGTCAGGCTTGGACCGGTACCACTGATGCAGCCCCACGTTGGGCGCCAACTGAAGGACTGGGTTCTTTGGACCCAGCGGTGCCAGGGCACAACACCTGAAACCTTCGTGGGTAACCTGCTCCGGCGTACAAATCACAGAGACACGGGACACTTCCTTCGGCGTCAAAGAGTCAAGGTTTATTTACTGCAGGGAACACAGAAGTCACAAGAAGTACATCGAGTGTAGTTCGGGGAGACTGCTTCAAATTGTATTTGTGGATCGCTCCTTTTATACAGTTTCTACCCATAGGATAACATGATACACAATAGTTTACAACCTGGTTCCCACAAGTCGCTCTCAGAGGGGTCGCTTAGATCACTTTGAAACACACAAGATCCGGAACATAAGTGCGGAAACATTTGGCGGTTCCCAACTGTAAAAACCCATCTTCCCACCATTAGCAAATTCCAATCAGCAGTAAAGTAGATCGAAACAGGAGCGAAGACAGGTGCAGAGGAAGACGGAGACAGTGGGGAGATCGGAAAGGGTGTAAAAGGGGAGTGTCGAGAAGCACGAGATACAGGCATCAAAGGGACGTGCCTAATGAGATGCACGGCTGAGACAATAAGCCCGTGCGGCAAGATGAGCCTCGAGCGGCGCCATCTGCCTTACAGTAGCGTCCCCCTCGTCATAAAGACACTTTCAAAGAACATGTGTCTTCCGCAAATATCTTGGGAGTCCCAGGGTCGCGAAGCGGACAGCGTCCGTTCGCTGGCTACTTGAGGGCAAGAGACAAAATGGATGCCGTATCTAAGATGGAACCCGTGGGTACAGATGACAAACCCACATAACAAACGAACGGTTTAAGTTAGCACAGCGAAACTGCGCACACTTGCTAAACTCGTCATTTGCGGTTCATAGATACTAGACTCGACCATATTCGTGTGAGTCGAAAACACCACTTCCAATTGTCACGGAACCTCAAACCCACCCGCCAAGAAGCATAACACCCCCAAACAGGCCAAAAGCAAAATCTCATACTTGCAATATTTCTCGGCCTTCGGTCCAAACGCGCTGCGTAGCTAGGCCATAAGTCGGGGTTGCCACCACGGATTTCCTGAAAAGCAAATGCAATCAAGATTAGAGTGTCCCAGCAGTGCTCCCAGACCACGAAACTCACCCACAAACAGACGGAACCCCCCCTAAAAGCACCTCAAAGGCAAGCAAGTCATCAAAAACACACAAAAAATTCCGCCTGGGATTTGGTCCAAACCACTTTTATCCGGTATTAGAGCTTCCCAGAAATGGCCCCAGAGCCGTCAACCCAGGAGAAAACGAGTAGAAGACCCCCAAACAGCCAAAGAGCAAAAGTACAAAAATGGGGACTTTGTCAGTTTTTCCCAAATTTCCCAAATCACTCCGGGGGCGCTCTGCAGCTAGGCCCTAACTCCCCTCTGCCACCATGGATTTGCTTCAAACCTCTTGCAAAGTAAAGTATATATAGCCAGCAGTGCGCCCAGACCCCGAAACCCACCCACAAACACCAGGAAGCCCCCCAAACAGGCCCCCGAAAACGCTACATTGAGCAAAATGTCAGAAATAGCCAAAAACAAATTGGCCTGGATTTTGTCCCAACCAATTCTACCCGGTATTAGACCTTCCCAGGAATGCCCCAAGACCCGCCAACCCACCCGCCAAGAAGCATAACACCCCCAAACAGGCCAAAAGCAAAATCTCATACTTGCAATATTTCTCGGCCTTCGGTCCAAACGCGCTGCGTAGCTAGGCCATAAGTCGGGGTTGCCACCACGGATTTCCTGAAAAGCAAATGCAATCAATATTAGAGTGTCCCAGCAGTGCTCCAGACAACGAAACTCACCCACAAACAGACAGAACCCCCCCTAAAAGCACCTCAAAGGCAAGCAAGTCATCAAAAACACACAAAAAATTCCGCCTGGGATTTGGTCCAAACCACTTTTATCCGGTATTAGAGCTTCCCAGCAATGGCCCCAGAGCCATCAACCCAGGAGAAAACGAGTAGAAGACCCCCAAACAGCCAAAGAGCAAAAGTACAAAAATGGGGACTTTGTCAGTTTTTCCCAAATTTCCCAAATCACTCCTCGCGCGCTCTGCAGCTAGGCCCTAACTCCCCTCTGCCACCATGGATTTGCTTCAAACCTCTTGCAAAGTAAAGTATATATAGCCAGCAGTGCGCCCAGACCCCGAAACCCACCCACAAACACCAGGAAGCCCCCCAAACAGGCCCCTGAAAACGCTACATTGAGTAAAATGTCAGAAATAGCCAAAAATAAATCGGCCTGGATTTTGTCCCAACCACTTCTACCCGGTATTAGACTTTCCCAGGAATGCCCCAAGACCCGCCAACCCACCCGCCAAAAAGCATAACACCCCCAAACAGGCCAAAAGCAAAATCTCATACTTGCAATATTTCTCGGCCTTCGGTCCAAACGCGCTGCGTAGCTAGGCCATAAGTCGGGGTTGCCACCACGGATTTCCTGAAAAGCAAATGCAATCAAGATTAGAGTGTCCCAGCAGTGCTCCCAGACCCCGAAACTCACCCACAAACACCAGGAAGCCACACAAACAGGCCCCCGAAAACGCTACATTGAGCAAAATGTCAGAAATAGCAAAAAAAAAATCGGCCTGGATTTTGTCCCAACCACTTCTACCCGGTATTAGACCTTCCCATGAATGCCCCAAGACCCGCCAACCCACCCGCCAAGAAGCATAACACCCCCAAACAGGCCAAAAGCAAAATCTCATACTTGCAATATTTCTCGGCCTTCGGTCCAAACGCGCTGCGTAGCTAGGCCATAAGTCGGGGTTGCCACCACGGATTTCCTGAAAAGCAAATGCAATCAAGATTAGAGTGTCCCAGCAGTGCTCCCAGACCCCGTAACTCACCCACAAACAGACAGAACCCCCCCTAAGAGCACCTCAAAGGCAAGCAAGTCAGCAAAAACACTAAAAAATTTGCGCCTGGGATTTGGTCCAAACCACTTTTATCTGGTATTAGAGCTTCCCAACAATGGTCCCAGAGCCGTCAACTCACCTGCAAAGAGGTAGAACAACACCCCCACAAGTGCTGAATCTTTCTTCATTGGGCGTAAACCAGCCCTCTGGTTTGATGGAAATAGGAGTCTGAAGGAGGAGGATAGAGGAGCATGTTCTTTTGAACTTGTGAACCTGAGGAATGCAGACTGCGGCAACTTCAAATCAATTAGCAAACCAGTGAAGACAGTTCTGCTGATGGGCTTGTTTTTGTGATTATCTGATTAAAGTTTGAAATATATTAACTGTGCACAACAAAGAAAGACAGACACACAGGAATAAAAGTGAATAAGGACGAAAAAGAAAGTTATTGATTCGTTGTCTCATTTTCAGGGCTCGGTATCACGGTCCAGGAATGAGAATAAGGCTTCGTCATCATACTCTGCGAATTCAGGCAGGGTGAGCTCAGTGTCACCTGACAGAGTAGAAATTCCCTCATCTATGTTGCTGGCCACCTCGTCTTCATTCGGCGCGCTTTCTCGTACTCTGAAATCTGTTGGTATGAGGTGCTGATTCATCTTGATCATTGTTAACCTCTCCACATTTTTGGGCGAGAGGCGGCTCCGTTTGGGAGTTACAATGCCACCAGCAGCACTGAAAACACGTTCAGAAGACATGCTTGCAAGTGGGCAAGACAAGTAGTTTAAAGCCAGGTTGGTGAGCTGTGGCCACAATTCTTTTTTCCCATGCCAATACGCCAATGGGTCAGAATTAACATAGACCTCTGTTGAGTCATTCAGATAGTCCTTCACCATCGACTCAAGGTCCTCATCCAAGGTTCCTCCACTTTGCTTAGCTCTTGCTGTGCCTCTGACCTTTTGAGAACCAAACCCACGCAGAGCTAGCCAATCCTCTTCAGCCTCCAATGTTTCTGTTGTGTCTGGTGCATATGATCCGGTTGCCGGTGTCTTTAACGGCTGAGAGGTCACTTGTGCCACAGCCACAGGTGCAGAAGTGGATTGTTTTGACTGGGGATGGCCTGCTGATGTACTGCCATTTCCTTCAATTTTCAGCCGTTCTCTTTCAAACCTCTTGGCTGACAAGGCTAGCCAATGTTTGTACTTTGGAACATGTTCATCATCAAAAGGAAAGAATGCTTGGCCTGCCAGCGCCTTTTTGTAGCGTGGATCCAGAATAGTAGCACAAATGTAATGCTCTTCTGAGTGGATCTTTTTAAGACGTTCATTACCTTGTAGGAGCTCTAATAATTTCTCAGCCAGAAGAAAAGAGTCTTGGTTTTTTACATATTTTTCAAACACAGAACACACCTCCTTCAGTTGGTCCTCCAGCATGTACAACAATGGGATAGCTTTTCCCAAATTACAGTCCTCCTTGCTGACTGCACGCGTGAAGAACTCAAAAGGACGAAGCATGCGTGTCAGGCTTTGAACTATGTTCCATTGCGCCGCACCCATCCTCAGTTCCTCTGTACCCTCTGTAAGGAAATATTGATCGAGTACCCTATGCTGCTCATACAGACGCTCAAGCATGTAGAAGGTTGAGTTCCAACGTGTTACCACCTCCTGGATGAGTGCTTTCACTGGCATTTTACGTTGATATAGCAGGCTCCTCAGCTGCTTCCGGGCCTTAAAAGAATGGCTGAAATGGTTGCATATTTTTCGGCAGGTGTCCAATACTCTGTACGCTGCACTGCCTTTATTACCCAAGAATCTTTGGACAACCAGGTTTATACAGTGCGCCAAACACGGCACTCTGAAATAGTTACCCTTCCTCATGGCCTTAACTATATTGGCGCCATTGTCCGTGGAAACATAACCAACCTGGCATTTTAGTGGGGACAGCCAGTTAAGGACCTTTGTGTTAAAGACATCCAAAATGTTTCTGCTGTGTGACGTTTCTCCAAACCAAACATGGCTAGTGTTGCATGTTTCCGAGCAGCTTTAAAAACAATGTCCGTGTCAACACCTGTGTTTAGCTTTGCTTTAGCCCCTGAAAAAGAGACCCAGTGTGCAGTGATGCACATGTAATCAGCGCCTGCGCCACTGGTCCACATGTCTGTTGTCATATGTATAGTGTGAACAGCACTCTTCTGCAAAGCTGCCCCAATCACCTTCAGAACATCTTCATATAGTGCTGGAACCGCAACTCGGGCAAAATAGAACCGGCTAGGAACCTTCCATTTAGGGCAGAGCGCTGCCACTAATTCTAGAAAACCAACCCCTTCTACAAAAGAAAAAGGGAGAAGGTCCAGAGCTAGCATTTTAGCCAGCTTAGTGTTATACAGACGCGTCAGTGGGTGGTTGCGTTCATATTGCGCTTCTGTAAACAACATCTTTTTAATGTTGCCCTGGACCAAGGATTTATGGGATGATGATGATATCTTCGACCCAGTTACGCTCGCTGATGAACTTTTCCGCATTGATGTCTCACTCTCTCCCACACTCTTAGTGTGCCTCACATGGGGTGTGCTGCTGACAGGGGTACTGGGTGTAAGTGAAGTGTTTGAATCGTCTTCTTCCTCCTCGACATCATCAGATGAAAAATCAACGTTTTCATTATGTGCAATTCGGGCTTCCTTGACCGCCTCTAGGTGCGGAAACCATTGGACAGGGTGCGCTCTCTTAAGATGACCTCTCTGGCCTCCGGTGCCATAGTTGGTACCAAACTTACCACGACTAACTCGAAGCTTACAAATGCTACAAATGGCTATGTTTTCCATTCTTGGGCAAACACTGAAGAAGTCCCAAACTGGAGACTTGAAATGTCTTTGGGGGCCGGAGGAGGCGGCGATACTGGTGGTGGTGGTCCTGCTGCTAATGCCAGATGAAGTGGAGGATGTGGATTGCCGAACTTCAGTTCGTTTTGCACTTTCACCACCACGAATTAAGGTCGAGGTGGATAGAGGTCCCTTCTTGCGAGGAAGAAATATGGAAGCGGTAGGTGTTGGTGTACTAGTTAACTCCAAATCTAATGATTGTTGTGTTTCCATTTCCATTGCCTCCTCGTCGACATCATCATCACGCTCAGCAGCTTCTCGGGATAGGGTCAAAATGTCTCTTTGCTGCATGCCCGCTGGGGCTGCAGTTACATTTATGATGACTGGATCGTCGTCGTGAAGGGCTTCATCAGCAGCAGTATGCGTCACTTCTTGTTGAGCCTCATCACACTCCATAGGTATGAGTTTTTCGACGACCTTCCTTTTACGCTTAGGTATCTTTGTCAGATCATGGTGTGCCTCACTCTCAGATGGCCGTAGTGGTTTCCAAGTTTCATCCAGATCATCAGAAGGAGGTGAGCTTGAAGAAGATGTAGACACCCCCCTTGATCTTTTCCTTGCTAGGGATGTGGAAGACAATGAATAATCATCAGGAGGAGTGACTTCCAATGATACCTCAGCTTGATTGTCGATTTCCTGATGTGCCCCTACTTCGGGAGGAACAACTATTGTGGGAACTTGTTGTGACCCTCCATGCACCTCTACTTGCGCATCTCCTTGCGCTGCCTCTCCTTCCACATGTACTTGGGCTTGTAGTACTTGCACATGTTGTTGTTGCGGCTGTGGTTGTTCAACACTTGTCAGATGAGTTACAACAACCTGTGTTGACTCAGGGACATTGCTGCTACTTTCTTGCGATGAACCAACATCACTGGTCGATGGTGATTGGAGAAGTACACTGACTGCCTCTGAAGCACTCAAGGGCTTTGACTTAAGTTGGCGTGGTGGTGGAGGCACTGAACTCAATGGAGCGGGGGTGCTGCTCCCAGCTTGGTCCCCAGCAGATCCTGCTGCTGCAGGCGTACTTTTTTTTTTGCTCCCAAAAAACGTGGCGGTTGGCACACCAGCCTCCTTGGTAACTTGCTTCTTCTGCTCCTTTCTTGCTAGAGGAGCTACGGACACCTTTTTTGGGGGCCATCTTCTTCAGAGCAGGTCAGACAGCAGGCCGCAGTTGCACGAATTGTAGAGTTGTCTGAGGCCAGACGTGACGTCGCGTGACGTTATGCTGCACACACACACCGCTGCAGGACTTCTTCCTGGCACTGGTGGTTCTCTTGAGTCTTGTGCACCTAAAAACAATGGAAGACAGAGGAACATCAGTTCAGTTATACACCCCAAAAAAATCGAAAAAAACCCCAGAAAAATCAGCACAATCCCATTCCATCCATGCCCTCCATGATGTTTAAGTTCAAGACACCCCCCAGAAAGACTAGGCCCATGCAAGACTCAATACCCCTGGTGAAAAGGCCACAAGTACAGCCCCAAAAAGAGAAAATCACTGAAAAATCAGCACAATCCCATTCCATCCATGCCCTCCATGATGTTTAAATTCAAGACAACCCACAGAAAGACTAGGCCCATGCAACACTCACTACCCCTGGGCATAAAGGTTGAAAAGTAGGCAAAATGGTTGCAGGCCTAACAACAATGCCTACATTCAAAATGGCCACTTGCCTCCCAGCACATGGCTAGGGGAGGGCCTGTAGCAGCACTCAAAATGGCCCCCAGCCACATGGCCTGTCCCTCCCCATGAACACCCCCAAAAATCGAAAAACACTGCAAAGTCAGCACAATCCCATTCCATCCATGCCCTCCATGATGTTTAAGTTCAAGACAGCCCACAGAAAGACTAGGCCCATGCTAGACTCAAATACCCCTGGTGAAAAGGCCACAAGTACAGCCCCAAAAAACGAAAATCACTGAAAAATCAGCACAATCCCATTCCATCCATGCCGTCCATGATGTTTAAATTCAAGACAACCCACAGAAAGACTAGGCCCATGCAAGACTCACTACCCCTGGGCATAAAGGTTGAAAAGTAGGCAAAATGGTTGCAGGCCTAACAACAATGCCTGCATTCAAAATGGCCACTTGCCTCCCAGCACATGGCCAGGGGAGGGCCTGTAGCAGCACTCAAAATGGCCCCCAGCCACATGGCCTGTCCCTCCCCATGAACACCCCCAAAAATCGAAAAACACTGCAAAATCAGCACAATCCCATTCCATCCATGCCCTCCATGATGTTTAAGTTCAAGACACCCCACAGAAAGACTAGGCCCATGCTAGAGTCAAATACCCCTGGTGAAAAGGCCACAAGTACAGCCCCAAAAAACGAAAATCACTGAAAAATCAGCACAATCCCATTCCATCCATGCCCTCCATGATGTTTAAATTCAAGACAACCCACAGAAAGACTAGGCCCATGCAAGACTCACTACCCCTGGGCATAAAGGTTGAAAAGTAGGCAAAATGGTTGCAGGCCTAACAACAATGCCTGCATTCAAAATGGCCACTTGCCTCCCAGCACATGGCCAGGGGAGGGCCTGTAGCAGCACTCAAAATGGCCCCCAGCCACATGGCCTGTCCCTCCCCATGAACACCCCCAAAAATCGAAAAACACTGCAAAATCAGCACAATCCCATTCCATCCATGCCCTCCATGATGTTTAAGTTCAAGACACCCCACAGAAAGACTAGGCCCATGCTAGAGTCAAATACCCCTGGTGAAAAGGCCACAAGTACAGCCCCAAAAAACGAAAATCACTGAAAAATCAGCACAATCCCATTCCATCCATGCCCTCCATGATGTTTAAATTCAAGACAACCCACAGAAAGACTAGGCCCATGCAAGACTCACTACCCCTGGGCATAAAGGTTGAAAAGTAGGCAAAATGGTTGCAGGCCTAACAACAATGCCTGCATTCAAAATGGCCACTTGCCTCCCAGCACATGGCCAGGGGAGGGCCTGTAGCAGCACTCAAAATGGCCCCCAGCCACATGGCCTGTCCCTCCCCATGAACACCCCCAAAAATCGAAAAACACTGCAAAATCAGCACAATCCCATTCCATCCATGCCCTCCATGATGTTTAAGTTCAAGACACCCCACAGAAAGACTAGGCCCATGCTAGACTCAAATACCCCTGGTGAAAAGGCCACAAGTACAGCCCCAAAAAACGAAAATCACTGAAAAATCAGCACAATCCCATTCCATCCATGCCCTCCATGATGTTTAAGTTCAAGACACCCCACAGAAAGATTAGGCCCATGCTAGACTCAAATACCCCTGGTGAAAAGGCCACAAGTACAGCCCCAAAAA
This sequence comes from Lissotriton vulgaris, assembly GCF_964263255.1. Taxonomy (NCBI): domain Eukaryota; kingdom Metazoa; phylum Chordata; class Amphibia; order Caudata; family Salamandridae; genus Lissotriton; species Lissotriton vulgaris. The sequence continues at coordinate 747,604,235 of NC_141685.1, read as the reverse complement.
ACGAAAATCACTGAAAAATCAGCACAATCCCATTCCTTCCATGCCCTCCATGATGTTTAAATTCAAGACAACCCACAGAAAGACTAGGCCCATGCAAGACTCACTACCCCTGGGCATAAAGGTTGAAAAGTAGGCAAAATGGTTGCAGGCCTAACAACAATGCCTGCATTCAAAATGGCCACTTGCCTCCCAGCACATGGCCAGGGGAGGGCCTGTAGCAGCACTCAAAATGGCCCCCAGCCACATGGCCTGTCCCTCCCCATGAACACCCCCAAAAATCGAAAAACACTGCAAAATCAGCACAATCCCATTCCATCCATGCCCTCCATGATGTTTAAGTTCAAGACACCCCACAGAAAGACTAGGCCCATGCTAAAGTCAAATACCCCTGGTGAAAAGGCCACAAGTACAGCCCCAAAAAACGAAAATCACTGAAAAATCAGCACAATCCCATTCCATCCATGCCCTCCATGATGTTTAAATTCAAGACAACCCACAGAAAGACTAGGCCCATGCAAGACTCACTACCCCTGGGCATAAAGGTTGAAAAGTAGGCAAAATGGTTGCAGGCCTAACAACAATGCCTGCATTCAAAATGGCCACTTGCCTCCCAGCACATGGCCAGGGGAGGGCCTGTAGCAGCACTCAAAATGGCCCCCAGCCACATGGCCTGTCCCTCCCCATGAACACCCCCAAAAATCGAAAAACACTGCAAAATCAGCACAATCCCATTCCATCCATGCCCTCCATGATGTTTAAGTTCAAGACACCCCACAGAAAGACTAGGCCCATGCTAGACTCAAATACCCCTGGTGAAAAGGCCACAAGTACAGCCCCAAAAAACGAAAATCACTGAAAAATCAGCACAATCCCATTCCATCCATGCCCTCCATGATGTTTAAGTTCAAGACACCCCACAGAAAGATTAGGCCCATGCTAGACTCAAATACCCCTGGTGAAAAGGCCACAAGTACAGCCCCAAAAAACGAAAATCACTGAAAAATCAGCACAATCCCATTCCATCCATGCCCTCCATGATGTTTAAGTTCAAGACACCCCACAGAAAGACTAGGCCCATGCTAGACTCAAATACCCCCGGTGAAAAGGCCACAAGTACAGCCCCAAAAAACGAAAATCACTGAAAAATCAGCACAATCCCAATCCATCCATGCCCTCCATGATGTTTAAGTTCAAGACAACCCACAGAAAGACTCAGTCCACCCACCACTGAGTACCCCTGGGCAAAAGGCCCCAAAACAGCCCAAAAATCGAAAATTCCAAAATTTTAGTTGCAGCAACTGTAATGCCCCAAACAAACTTACTTGTAAAATTTCTAATCCAACAGTGATCCAAAGAAAGTCAAAAAGGCCTCAAATCCAAATATCCAGCAGCATCCACAAAAAGTAATCCTTCCAGCTCCAGATCCAAATGAAAAGTGACCAGGAGATGGACAAAGCACTGGGAGGAGCCTGCTGGACAGGAACAGGAAGTTGAAGACTGAGGGGCACTTCCTTCCTCCCACCCCCCTCCCCCCTCCCCCCCTCCCCAAAATGGACTCCTCGCTAAAAAAGTGCAGGTAAATGTCAACCTAAGGAGTTATTCAGATAAAAATCATCATTTCAAGAAGGTTTATGCTGCTTGCTGGTGGATTTCTTGTGCAGAATTGCAAATTTTATATTTTCGCTTGTGCAAGATTGTTGCTGCTTGCCGCATCTCAAATCTCGCAATTGCGAAGTACCGCGAGGCGTGATCTCGCCGTACTCGCGTTGACAAACTCTCGCTGTGCAAGTTGGCAAGCCGCGATGACGTAATCGCGCTCGCCAAATTCCCGCGGGATCACACAGCAAGATCCAAAATGGCGCAGCACTCGCAAAATATCGAGAAAAACAACTCGGCAAACAATGATAAACGCCGCGCGCCGCAAAAATTGTATCACCAACGCCGCGCGCCGCAAAAAAAATCCGCTGCGTGTGAATTTGCGGATTTTGCGGGAAATTCGCAAATCTCGCGGATTGCGAATTTACCGAAAATCCGCAAAATCCGCGAGCGTAACGGATTTTCCGCCCATACTTAGTCCTCGGTAATCCACACAGAACCTCAGTTCAGGTGTGGTGCCTGGTGGCGCGGCTTTTGGCACGAGCACCATAGGACTGGACCAAGGGCTGTTAGAAGGTTCGATAACTCCCAGCTCTAGCATCTTGGCAACCTCTCCATGGATGCTAGCCTTCACCTTGTCGGACAGCCGGTAGGTCTTCGACTTCACTGGTGGGCTGTCCCCTGTGTCAATATCATGGGTACACAGGTGAGTCCTTCCCGGGACAAGGGAGAACAACGTAGAGTACTGCTCCAGTATCTGGCGGCAGTCCTCCCGCTGCTCAGGAGTTAGAGTGGGAGAGAGAATCACTCCCTCCACTGACCCATCCTTCTCTTGAGACGAGGATAAGTCTGGGAGAGGTTCGCTTTCCGCTTCCTCTTCCCCATCAGTCTCCATCATCAACATGACCTCGGGCCTCTCATGGTGGGGTTTGAGACGGTTGGCATGCAGCACCCGTAGGGGCTGTCGAGGGGTCTTAACACCTTGGGTGCTATGGGTTTTCCCGCTGGATGCTGGATCCTTTGAAATCCCATTGTTCATGACAAAGCCAGCTCGTCATAAGCACAGGGCAAGTAACACCCATGACGAGCTGGCTTTGTCATCAGCACTGAAGGGGTTAAGGTCTAGCAGGTATGTGGCCTTACCCTTCTTCTCCAACACTTCAAATGGGCCTGTCCAGCGATCCTGAAGGGCACTAAGCTCTCCAGGCTCCATCACCCACACTTTCTGGCCAGGCTCCAATTCCACCTGGTGAGCATTGTGGTCATACCACTCTTTCATAACTGCCTGGCTGGCCTCCAAGTTGTCAGAAGCCTGCTTCCACAACTTCGCCATTTGGCTCCTGAAGGCCAGCATGTAGCTCACCACATCCTGGGGGGGTTTCCTGGGAGACTTCTCCCAACCATCCTTCACCAGGCTGAGAGGACCGCGTACAGGGTGCCCATACAGAAGTTCAAAGGGGCTGAAGCCCACTCCCTTCTGTGGCACTTCCCTGTAAGAAAAAAGCAAACAGGGTAGGAGGATGTCCCATTTCCTCCGCAGGTTTTCGGGCAGACTTCTGATCATGCCCTTCAAGGTCTTATTGAACCTCTCAACCAGTCCATTTGACTGGGGGTGATAAGGAGTGGTGAACCGGTAGGTCACTCCACACTCCTTCCACACTGCCCGCATATAAGCTGACATGAAGTTGGTCCCCCTGTCGGACACAACTTCCTTGGGGAATCCCACTCGGGTAAAGATCCCCATTAGGGCTGTAGCCACTACAGGTGCAGTGATTGTCCTCAGAGGAATTGCCTCTGGGTACCGTGTGGCATGATCCACCAGAACCAGGATAAACCTGTGACCAGCTGTTGTTGGTGGATCTAAAGGCCCCACAATGTCGTTGCCCACCCTCTCAAAGGGTGTGCTGACGACTGGAAGTGGTTCCAGGGGAGCCTTCAGCTTCACCCCTGTTTTCCCACTGGCCTGGCAGGATACACATGTCCGACAGTAAGTGTTGGACGCCACTTTCATCTGAGGCCAGTAAAAGTGGAGGACAAGCCGAGCAAAGGTCTTGTCCTGGCCTAAGTGTCCTGCCAGGGGTATAGCATGAGCCAATTCTAGCAGAAAGGCTCGGTATTGTTGCAAGGCCCATGATGAACCAGGTAAGGGTACCTTGGGTTGACTGTAGAGGAGTCCATCCTCCCAGTAAATATGTTAGTGTCCCGTAACATCACCTGCTGCCTGGGCTTCAGCCTGTCGCCTCAGTCCCTCAAGGGTGGGGCACTCCCTCTGCCCCTTACAGAATTCCTCTCTGGTAGCACCTCCCTCCACATGCCACTCAGCAGGGATGGGTAAATCCTCCATAGAGTCTACTTCCCCCTCCACGGACTCCTGGTCCACCACCGCAGGTGGCCGATCTGTCACATGGGGTGTGGAAGCCGAAGCAGGCTCTTCCTGTCTCCGGGTCTGTCCCTTTTTGGCAGCGGGTTGGGCCATTGTTCCAGGCTCCAACGCAGGCGAACTCCCTCTCCGGGCAGTCGCAGACCGTGTGCTTGCACAGGCCAAGTCAGGTGTACCCAGCATCGCAGAATGCGTCCGGTATTCCACCTCTCTCCAAGTGTTGTGCTCCATGTCATTCCCCAACAGACAATCGACTGGCACGGCAGGGCTTACAGCAACTCGAAGTGAACCTGCAACCCCCTCCCACTCAAAGGGAACCTCAGCCACTGGATAGTGGCCCATTCTGCCATCAGCCATCGCGGCGGGGTGGAGTACATTGGGAACCACCTGCTCTGGAGACACCAGTTGACTTCTCACCATAGTCATACTGGCTCCTGTATCTCTCAGAGCCTCCCCTCTCTGGCCATTGATGGTGACCCATTGCCCATACTTTGTAGTATTTGGGGGCACCTGGATCTTTGGAACCATCTCCCGCTCTCCCAGGGACACTAAGGTGACACCCGCCCACTCACCCCCCTTATCTAAGGGCAACTCCTCCCCGAGCGCTACACTAGCCACTCCCGGTGATTTTCCTCCGGTGGGAGGGGGTGGTCTCTTTGGGCATCTGACATCTCCCTTATAATGTCCAACACCACCACACTCAAAACAGTGGAGAACCCTTGGCTGCTGGCTTTGGCCAGGATTATGGTTTCTGGGCGGGTTTGCCTTAGGGGTGAAACCTGCTCCCTTTCCTTGGAAATTATTTTGGGGACCTTTAGAGAACTCCTTCTTTTTATCTACCCCCTCCTTCTTCTGGGGGGCGCCCTATCCGGCTTTTTGAGAATCCCCTCCAGTCCCCTTTGAGGACACCCGGGTACTTGCCCAGATGTCCGCCTCCTCTGCAAGCTTCCGGGGATTGGTCAGCTTGCTGTCCACCAGGTGTTGGCGCAGCTCGGGAAAACATTTCTCGAGGAGGTGCTCTTTTAAAAATAGATCATACAGCCCCTCATAATCCTTCACCTCACTGCCCTTGACCCAACCCTCTAAGGCCTTCCTGGCGAAGTCAAGGAAGTCCACCCAGTTCTGGGTGCTTAATTTGTGGCTCCCCCTGAACTTCTGACGGTACCTTTCTGGGGTAAGCCCAAACTTCCTTACCAACGCCAGCTTCATGGTGGGGTAGTGGGTTTGTTCCTCTGGTTCCAGGGCCAGCAAGGTGTCCCGACCAGCAGGAGGCATGTATTTATACAAACCACCCCCCCAGTGCTTTTCCTGCACCCCATGGGCTCTTAGGGAGACCTCATAAGCAGCCAGCCACTTGGCTATGTCGTCCCCCTGACTGAAGCTAGCTGTAAGGTCTTTCGGTAAATAGGGTCTGGACTCCCTGGCTGTCTCTTTTGATTCGCTGCCACCATTCATTTCAGGAGAGGACCCCCGTCGCAGGCTTTGGAGCTCTAATTCCTTCAACCTAAACTCATGGGCCATCCTCCTCTCCTCCTTCTCCTGCTCCAACTTAGCCAACTCCCATCTCAACTGCCTTTTTTCCCTCCTATCAGTGACTCGGCTTCAGTTAAGCTTCCCCCAGAGGCGCTACTGCCCCTCCTGGAGTAGGACACTGGTCCTGGGAGTAAGTTTTCCCCCTCAGAGTGGAATAACCCATCTATCTCCACCACCGTGTCCCGGTCTACCCCTTCATCCTCCTCCTTCCATTCTCGGTGTGCCTCCACCCAAGCCCTGAGACTGGTCTGGAGCTCCCCCTTCCTGGCACCATGCTTGAAAAATACCCCCATTTGCTGGCAGAACTCTTTCAGCTGAGCCACAGAATAGACCTCTAGGTTTTCTAATGCAAACTCCATTGTGAAATAGGCAAACCTAGATTACACACACCAGAAAATTAGAGTTGCAAGGGCAACCTAAAGCTACCTCCACCCACCACCAGGAACAAATTTGTAAAAATAAAAAGACAAATTAGGAGGGCCGCAAGGAGAAAACTCCTGGTGTAGGCTAGTGTATTGCGCTTAATTACTACTGAGTAGCTGCAACCAAGTCAGGATCCCACTGCTAGACACCAATCTGTTGGAACCTGGGATGTCAGGTCACCTAGGGTAGCCTGGCCTAGGGTAAGACACAATACTAGAGGCACAAATGTGAAGGTTGCAAACCACCCAGCAGTAATTCCACGCAATAACACATAAAAAGGACGCTACACCAATATTGGAAAAATAAGTACCTGTTTATAAAAATAATATCTCTGCTCTTTTGTTTTCAGAATCACAACTTAATACACTACACTTTGTCTTGGAAATAGCAATTATACTTTTACACTGCTAAGCAAATTATCAACTGGCTTCAACAGTACATTACATTTAGTCACGCACTATAACCTTGTCTGGCAGGTAACACTTATACTTTCATAGGCCAGATAAATATGCACTGTACTCTACTTTACTCCTCAGTAACTCTACTCCACCAAGGGGGGGGGGGGGCAAGCTGTCACGATTTGTCAAGAACCAGAGGCTAGAAGAGAATGTAACAGCAGACTAAATAAGCCTCAGACTCCTTCTGCCTCTCCTGTATAACTTAAGTTATCTGAGACTGTAGTCTTGGCAGATGTGCAGTTATAACAGTATTTCTGCCCCTTGCCCAGCGCAGGAATCAAACAGTGCTGCTCCACCTCAGCTAGCAGGGAGTGGGATGATCCAGGTCACAGTTAGCTTTCAAAAGCCACCCCCTTGGGGTTCCCCGCTTACTTGGTAGCGCGCTGGGGGGTGTGCTCCGCTGCAACACTCCTGCCTCGCTCTCTGGACTCTTACAGCAGTAATCAGGCCTCCCCGCTCCCTCAGAGAGGAGCGGAGGCCTTCTCGAAGGTTTTCTGGCACTTTACCGGACTCACGGCGGTGATCAGGCCTCCCCGCTCCCTCTCAGAGGAGCGGAGGCCTTCTCGCAGGTTTACCGGCACGGTACAAGCGCCGGCTGCTCAGCGGACCGCTCCTACCCTTGGCGCCCTTTCCTCAGCTCCGGCCGGCGTTTCCTTCGTGGAGGCGCCAATGCCCATGCGCCTGGAGTAGGCGTCTCGGCCTCAGCGTCTCCGCCGACGTCCTTCCACGGAGTAGCGTCTCCGCAACGGGCCTGCTCGAACCTAGGCCCCTCCTGCGTTAACCACCCGGCACAGCTGGGGTCATGCGCGGTAGCGCTAGGGGATTAGTCAGGCTGCTAACTCTTTCCTCTCCTGTGAAGGCGCTGACACGGAGCGCGATCGGTGCCCCAGGGGTCCCGCTCCCAATTTAATGAAGAGAACGAGATCCTAGCCCCTCACTTTCCACCTAACAGGCTGAGAGGCTTGCCACACACCACAGGACCAGTCAATAGTAAGGAAATCTTGAAGTTATTCAGAGGAAGTGCTTCCTTTCCACACTCTAGAGAGGAGGGGGGTAAAAAGGGGGGCTCCTTCAGAATAGAGCACAGAGCTCTTCTTCAGCACTAATCCCCTATCCCTCCTTACTGGACAGACTTAGGGGCACAGGGGAACTCTTAGTTCAGCTCCCAGGGCAGGGTCCTTCTCAGCTCCACAGACTACTGGAAATAACCCCCTCACCTAACTGTCCAGGGTCAGCAGGATGAACTAACTTGGCTAGGACAACAGGAATGGGAGGTAGAAAAGCCTAGTCAGAGGGCTACCCTTATAGAGCAATCCACCCTTCAGGATCCTACACCTACCAGACCTCAGCCTTCACTCTAGCTGCTCCTCACTGACAGACAAAATGGCTGTCCAGCATTCCGCCTTTTATAGGCTGACCCTCAGAGATCCAGAAGGGACCAGAAGGTTCTGGAACGCCCTATACTACTCTATGGGACTGGTTCTGGGTTTGGCAGTTAGGGCAGTTGGTAGCCACCATTTTGTGGTTCCAACTATTTTCCTGTCAGAACAGGCCTCTAGGCCTGAGGTGAAAGACTATGAGGGGGAAAAGAACACCTATCCCCTTGACCAACACCTAGAAAAAGTTAGTGGACACAAAAATGAATAAAGGTATCAGGGGCAAAAAGGGGACAAAATAAATAATAAATTGGAGGGACTTCGCAGAAAGCCAGACAGGTCTAACACGCAGTAAATCCAAACATAATTGTAATTATATTTTATTGATGGGTGATTTTTGCATATGTGCTGGCAGGTTGCCAACAACAGCCTCACTTTTCTGCAAACTGTTCCCCTGACGAAAGGTATTTTCAACCCCAAAATGCATTGGGCAACATAAGAAGCACATGTATTATGCTGTTTAAGTAACTTTGAATTGTGTATGCATATATGTTTGAAGAATGTGAAGTAACATTGATTCACACAAATGCATTGAAATATTTACACTGATGATGTTGGTAAATCACTAAATACAAACAATATTTTTTTGACAAATGTTATGTACCTCCTTGGCAAAAAAACAGCATAGCATAGGCTGTAATTTCAACCACTCTTAACAGTTATCTCCGCCAATTTATTACTAACCATATCATACGCCAGTGTGGCGTTAAGAGGGCTAGATGCGGCAATAGTGGATAAAATGCAGATTAACACCTTTAGGCAAGCAGTCAACATGCCACAAAGATCCTCTCCAAACAAAACAGGTGATGGACCGAATGTGGATCAATGTCACACATTCACCCCAGTCAAAAGATCTGGGCCCAAATCCATCGTTTTTTTGCACTCCACACCACCCTGGGTTAGACAATGGCGATATGCAAATCAGCTCTGACCCTGTGCCCCATGGGAACAGTCCAGTCCGAACTACAAAAGCCATGTCCTTCCCAGAATGGAATCAAGCATCCGAGGACCGGACCGGTTTCGAGGTAACACCTCTCATCAGCCCGGCTAGCTTGACTCCAGTGGTGTGGAGTGCCTGGGACCCACGTCTGAGCATCCCCAGCGCACTTATGGTGGTATTGCAAACAAAACAGGTGATGGACCGAATGTGGATCAATGTCACACATTCATCCCAGTCAAAAGATCTGGGCCCAAATCCATCGTTTTTTTGCACTCCACACCACCCTGGGTTAGACAATGGCGATATGCAAATCAGCTCTGACCCTGTGCCCCATGGGAACAGTCCAGTCCGAACTACAAAAGTTATGTCCTTCCCAGAATGGAATCAAGCATCCGAGGACCGGACCGGTTTCGAGGTAACACCTCTCATCAGCCCGGCTAGCTTGACTCGTTTACAAAGATCCTCTCCAGCACACATCGGCCTTGAATTTGGACTAAAAGAGCAAGATCTAGCCAGAAGAGCAACAGAGATAAAAAGCTGATACATGATCAGTCGAGCCCAAGACACATTGAATAGTGTATTATGGTCAGCTCTCCAAAGTGGTCAGCACTAAAAATACCTGAATGTTTCCTTCAAACAATTCTGTCTACCTGAACTATGGGACGCAAGTACGGTGTACAACGCCTTTAAAAAGGCAATTACCAGGGCTACAACTCTACAATCTTGCCATGAAGACAAAATTAAAATCAGCTCCCACTCCCATGGTAATCAAACACTATGACATTCTGACCTCAGCACCCTAGCTGGTAATTTCGTTACCAGTACGCATAAAATGTTAAATGTCGTATACTTGTAAAGCGCACAGCTGCCCCAGCAAAGGGGCGTCATGGCGCTGTATACCCATCCTGGCTTTCCCTGTGAGATGGTCCCTCCTGGGTATCTCCAAGGTAAAGACAAGCATCCCCGGCGCTGATGGGGCCGTTAGTAGAGATTAAGCAAGCTATTGCCCAGAGTTGCTGAGTGGGACCCATGGTTGGAGTAGGCACCGAGGCAAGAATTATCGAGTGCGCTGACCATGGCCCAAGACCCTGCCGCATCGGGAATCGAACCCTGGTCCCAGGCCTACCTCTGCTTCCGGGTCTGCCGCTTCTAACCAGCGAGCCACACCACTCCACAAAGACATAGCCTCATGACACTGCACATGAGCAACATACCTACCCTAGCAAACCAAATAACTTGGAAATACACTGGTCCAACATCATGTGGGCTTTGCAAAGGGAAAGAAAAATACCACTTTCACTTAACCTGCCTCGATCACATTCTGCATAGGCTCCGCTTGCCACTACTAAAGAGAAGCTTCAATGACAGAGGCATATGTAGGTGCACGGAATCTATAATTGCATGCCTCAACCCTGTGGACCAGCAGCTAAACTGCAAATTTGTCACATGTATGGCAGTGGCCTTTACTGAGAAGCCTGGGATCAATTAAAATTGCATAAACCTGGCCTCGAATGTATTCACAGCGGAAATAAATCCATAGTGGTCTGGCACATTTTTACAAAAATTGCTGTCATTTTTAAACAATCAGTTTGGTTCATGACATTCCATACTACTAATAGGTAATGATTATGATAGTTGATTGTTGTAGGATGTTCTATGCTATGATTGCCTACGTAGGGTCTCCATTAATGTATTCTAGTATCATTGTGATCGGTTTTATTGGTAAATATTTACATGTGTACCAATCTGAGAAGGATTCAAAGATTTCACCAGTTCTTAACAATCTGTTTTAATATACAAGGTAGAAGGAAACTGCCCCCACTCAACATCTGACCTGAAGCGACTGGAAGCTGTAGTCAGAGGGGACTCAGAGGAGATTCGGCCATTTCAAAGGATCCATGACCCACCCTACTCACCTGAAGCTTGTACCGATCCCACGATGTTACTCACTCCCCCACGCCACCATCTCGACAATGCAAATACAGTGCATGCTGGGTTTTGAAGTTTGCCATATCCAACACGAACTCCAATTGGTGAGCTGACCGCCATAGAGGAGGAGACCCAGGTACTTGCAGATACTTTAAACAGGAGGAGCTTATGAGGGACGGTATCTTCACCGCGAAGGGCGCTGAAGAAGGCAACGAAGCTGAAATGCATCCGCTGCCGCTAGGACTCTTGAAATAAAGCTGTTTCCTTCACTGAATTCCCCTCACGACCTCTGTTATTTTCCTCGGAAAGAAACTCCTCCATATATACTGCGCTCGCCAGATGCAAAGCCCAAAGGCCATGCAGCATCAAGAAGACCTGGAGTCAATTTGGCAACTCGCTGCTTGCAGCATCTTTGTGACCAGGGTACTGGTAACTCCGGAGTCCGCCAGAACTGACAGGAAGACGAGAGTGAATCGAAATATTTCATCTCAATGGGGCGCGGTGTCTCGCATTTGACTGCCCCCACTGAACATCTGACCTGAAGCGACTGGAAGCTGTAGTCAGAGGGGACTATGGAGAGATTTGGCCATTTCAATGGATCCTTGACCCACCCTACTCACCTGAAGCTTGTACCAATCCCACAATGTTACTCACTCCCCCACGCCACCATCTCGACAATGCAAATACAGTGCATGTTGGGTTTTGAAGTTCGCCATATCCAACACGAACTCCAATTGGTGAGCTGACCGCTATAGGGGGAGGAGACACGGGTACTTGCAGATATTTTAAACAGGAGGAGCATATGAGGGACGGTATCTTCACAGCGAAGGGCGCTGAAGAAGGCAACCAAGCCGAAATGCATCCGCCGCCGCTGGGACTCTTGAAATAAATCTGTTTCCTTCACTGAATTCCCCTCACGGCCTCTGTTCTTTTCCTCAGAAAGAAACTCCTCCATATATACTGCCCTCGCCAGATGCACAGCCCAGAAGGCCATGCAGCATCAAGAAGACCCGGAGTAAATTTGGCAACTCGCTGCTTGCAGCATCTTTGTGACCAGGGTACTGGTAACTCCGGAGTCCCCCAGAACCGTCAGGAAGACGATAGTGGTGTGGAATTTTAGTTTGCGATCTGAACATCATCTGCGCCAGCTTGTCACCTATGTACTACGTGCACGGCAGCCATTTTAGGTCACCTATGTACTACGTGCACGGCAGCCATTTTAGATATCATGGTCTCCCTGTCCACGATCGATCGCCAGCGCGCCCCTCTGACCCAGCAAGCATCCTCCGCGCACCCTGGCTCCCCCTCCCTCCCCCTCATGAGCATGACCCTTCTGCATGACCCTGTCCTTGGGCGTCACGCCAGCGCCTGACCAACACCTCCTCTCCTCCCATGAATGCCCCTCTGTTGATAAACCTTCCCTCCGCACTGGATTGTCCACGCAGCATGAATACCACCCCATTGATGGCCCCTCACCCCGTGTCCGACTGTCCACACAGGTCCGAGGCCATCGCCTAAGCCGGGAGATATCATTTACTGCCCCTTATTGTATGAGGTCGCTCTCCTTCAAAGGACCCTCTATTGATCCAGGCCTCCCCACCCCCTGTGATATGATCAGGCGCACACATCCTAAGACTCGACAGAACACTCAGCTGTGTGATGACCCCCTCCTCTTATCAGCAGGTTGAGGACCTCTATTGTGAAGGTATATGGGGGTGGGATTGACACAAGGATTACGGGGATGTCTTTTCCTTGCTTTACAAAGTTCTGATTGTAATAAAGAAAGGTCACATGCCATAAACCAGTGTATAAGAAGCCAGGCCTCCGAGAGGCTGTTAGAGCACCTCGAGACGATACCTTGTTGTCTGATCTGATGTGTTCTGCTCCGTCGGAATAAACTTCTGTTTTCCTGCCTTCTGGTCTCCGGCGCCTGCCTCATTGCTTGGTAATTTGAATGGTACAAGGGCGGTTAGCGCCGGGCAAATCTTGAGAAAGGTCCTAGCCCTACCTTTTTCCACAATTGACGTCCCAAAGCGTGGGGCCCATCAGCGACACGTGGATCCAGTGGGAGAGGTCCCGACGACAGAGTGAACGACTGCAACGATCGGGAAGAGCTCGTGTCCGATAGACCCTCGTCTGACAGCCGATCATCCGACCTTCACTAGTTCTGAACAGACCTCTCTCGAGTGATCTACGGTCCTGACTGGGAACCATCAGGAGTGCCACGGGCATCACGAAGGAGAGAGGACGATCGGGCGCTGGATCCAGAGGACAGGAAACCGTCCATGCGGTCCGGGTAAGGTCGTGTAAACACGACGAATTGAGAAAAGATTGTTTTGTTTGGATAATACTAGTATTACGCTTTGTTGAAACCTCTGGAGATTCGCTGTCTGCAAACGGAGAAAACAACAGGCTCTCTCTTTGCAAACAGTGAAGGATAGGTAACGCAGCCTTTTGTACCCATTGTAATCCGTCGTGCCTATCTTCCTCCCCCACTGTTTCCCGAACTATCGTTCGTGGATTATTGTCTGGAGATTCTTTGTCTGCAAACAGGGAAGAACAAGGTCTCTCTTTGCAGGTAGAGAAAGAGTGGGTAACGATAACTTTTCGTGCCCACTTATTCTCCCCACTGAATTGTTTTGATTGACCGATTATTCGGTATTGGTTCGTTTGAGGTATTCACCGCCGGCATACAACGGAGAATAGAAATATTCTGTCTAGTCTTTGCCCGCCGTGATAAGATAGGTAGTGCAGACTTTTGTCCCCGTTGTAATCCGTCATGCCTATCTTCTCCCCACTGGTTGGTAGCCTGTTTAGCCCGGACCGCTTATTAGAGATGAACCATCCAGCTCCACTGGAGGGCACCCCTAATAAGGACATGTTCACTAAGTATGGACTAGTCGCCATAGCTTACACTAAACTATGGCATAAATATACGAAAAAGAACCCTGAAAGTCAGTGGCCACTGATAGGTTCCTTTAATGAAAATAAAATAAAAACATTAGAAATAGCGCTCCAGAAAAATAAAACTACGCCCACTATGCTCGACAGTATCGGCATGTGGCGCAAAGAAACGGAACAACGAAAGAAAAGAGAAGAAGCAAAAATAGGGAAAGAATTACGAAAGGCAGCCCACCTGGCCGCAAAGCAACTAGAAGAGGAAATAAAAGAAAGAAAGGAAGCTACACAAAACCAAGAATCAGGGTCGACAGGCCAATGTCCTGTTAGGACCCCCTCTGCGCTCTACCCTGAATTACCCTCCAAACAGCGGGCGAACGATGAGTTACTACTAGGTCCCCCAATCATCTACATGCCCCCTCCGTATGCTCCCAGCCAACTAAGCCTGCAAGCCCCAAGTGTGAGTGAAAGTGACCCTAGCACTAGTGCACCAGCCCTCACGGCCTCTGCACCAGCCACATTAACAACTTCATCAGACGATCCCGAGGCTAGCAAACAATCACCAGCCAGACTAAACAGGTTGAGCAAAGATGAACGGGATGGGATCGACAAAATAGCAAAGGCATTAGTAGAACGAAGGGAGAGCGAAGATTATACAATGAGCGTATATAATTCACATGCCGACAGCCACAGACGGCATTTCATCTTGCGGTTCAGCTACTACACCCTGAACGCATATGAAGATAGGTATCAAAGTAAGGGTCCCGCTAAACTAACAACGCTGTATAGGAAGATTGATGTTGGAGATGGGACTGAACGTGAGGCGACGGAGCTCTTCATGCAGATGCTTGAGGTCTTCCGCCACCTCACGGAACAAAAACAAGAAACCAAGGTTACAGTCCCTGAAACGACCTCGGTAGAAGTAGCCAATACTATGATGCCTATCAGAGAAGCGGCCCCTTACTGGATCCCGCCACGGGGCCAGGGAACAAGCGATGATGTCAATAATGAAAATGCAAAAGGGAGGGTTGTGTACAATTGGGTTTACCAACCATGGGACCGACAAGATATCCTAACCTTCAAACAAACCCTGCCCGATTTAAGAAAGAACCCGACGGCATTTTATACCGAATTAGGCACAGCCTTGGGTTCGACAATAATGACTTTAGCAGATATTGACTTGTTCTTTGGGTTATGCCTGCCAGCTGACGTGTGGAAGCAAATCCGGAAGGCTGACCACACGGATCTGTTTGGACATACCTGGGACCAACTCGGTAAACTAGATGGACAAAGAGAGCCTGGAAGGAAACCAGTAAAAGATATACTGGAACTCCCAGACAAACTAGTTCAGAAGTTAAAAACACTGATCCCGGAAAGAAAGGTAGACTGGTCGATAGTCACGGCCTGTCGACAGAAACCCCAGGAAGATGTGTCAGAATACTTCTCCCGATTTGAGACAGTGTTCTCCGACTACAGTGGCCAAGACATGACCACCGCAACCGGACAGCACCTGTTTGTACAAAATTATGTAAAGGGCCTAACACAAGAAGTCTCCCAAAAACTGCAGACGAGTGAGAGTAGTTGGGGGGCCTCCAAACCCGCAGCTATCCTTCAGATGGCTCAGTATTACGAGCACCAAAAGAATGAGAATGATAGGGCGTCCGAGAAAAAGAAGAAAGATTTAAAGGAAAGGGTAATGATAGCCCAGATACAGGGTATAGCGGTAGGACGAGAACACCAAAGGGGGAACTACCAATCAACCACCCCCAGAGATCTACCTTCTAAAGATCACACCCCAACATCTCACACTGGACGTAGAGACATTAGCAATGACCAATGCGCCTTCTGCAAAGGGTTCGGCCATTGGAAATCCCAGTGTCCGGTTCTGCTAGAGATGAATAGAAATAGGGATTCCAGGGATGTGGCAGGTGGTCCGAGGAATAGAGTACAGGGACGAGGGCACCCCAACGACACCAACAATGACAGATCAGGGAGACTGAACACATTTGACCGTCCCCGACAGAACCAATATCAGCTATCCGAAGGTGAAAATGCCCCCGATTTTGCATAGGACTGCCAGGGGCAAGGGAGGGATCCAGTCGAGCTCTGTGTTGACCAGCAAGGTCCTTATGTCACCGCTAAGGTCCTGGGTACAGAGTCTCCATTCTTGGTAGACACTGGGGCGACACGTAGTGTGTTATCAAAACGACTGATTCCAAGGGCACCCTTGTCTGGCTCACACATAACGTCGATAGGTTTCGATGGAACGCCCTCCACTAACCCCCTGTCCGTACCTATTACCTTTGACCTAGAAAACAACACCACTGACGCGACATTTCTACTCTCCTCCAACTCCCCTGACGCCATTATGGGCATTGACTTACTGAAACATTTCCGAGCTACCATTAGGTGTTCCCCAGATGGAATACGAGTCATCCTGTACGACAACCCAGACCTGCCCAGATCCCGTCCCCCACGACACATGTGCTCCATAACTGACGCTGACATGTCCTTGCTTGACACCCTGCCTCCGTACCTGTGGGCCAAAAATGACTCTGATGTGGGGCGAATGATGATTGATCCTATTCACATAACTGTACGACAGGACGCTATGCTCCCGAAACTCCCGCAATATCGGATATCGCCAGAGGGTGAGAAGGCATTGGTAGCGATCATTAAATCTCTGGTGGATGCAGGAGTGGTTGAAGAGGTGGTTAGCAACGTCTGCAACAGTCCAATCCTACCTATTGTTAAGAAACAAGGTGAAGGAGATGAGAAAGCGTACCGCTTCATCATCGACTTGCGAGAGATTAACAAAGTGGTTGTACCCCAATATCCTGTAGTCTCTGATATCACCACCATTCTGACCCTCATCCCGTCCACTGCCACCACCTTCACTGTTATCGACCTTAAGAACGCGTTTTTCTCTATCCCCATTCATCCAGACAGCCGTTATCTCTTCGGCTTCACTTTAAAATCCCGCTCGTACCGATTTTGTAGAGCTCCCCAGGGGTACACTGAAAGCCCCAGCATTTACAGCCAGGCCCTCAAAGGACAGCTGGATGCCTTCCAGCTACCAGAGGGAGTGGTGTTGATCCAATATGTCGATGATATCCTTTTGGCGGGCGACACCACCCCGCTCGCAACAACAGCCACCGTCCAACTCCTACACTTTCTTGCAGAAAATGGCCATAAAGTCTCCAAAAAGAAGTTACAGTTCTGCCAGCCACAAGTGACTTACCTAGGCCATCTTCTGTCCAAAGAAGGGAGGAAACTTACACCCGACCGAATCCAAACCATCCTAGACACCCCCATCCCAAAAACACAAAAGCAGGTCCGCTCTTTGGTTGGCCTAACTTCTTTTTGCAGACAGTGGTTGCCTAATTACAGCCTCATTGTGAAACCATTACTTGCCCTGCTGACCAAAGATGTCCCCTCCCCGCTTCCTTGGACCACTGAGTGTCAAGCCTCCTTTAAGGAATTACGGGATGCACTCTGCTCAGCACCCGTCCTCGGAACGCCGGATTACTCCAAACCCTTCTCCCTCTTCACCCACGAAAGGGAGGGATGTGCATTGTCTGTCCTAACTCAATCAATTGGTCCTAAGCAACACCCTTGTGCCTACTTCTCTGCCACTCTTGATCCTGTAGCCAGAGCTTTGCCTGCCTGCCTTCGAGCAGTAGCTGCCGCTGCTGTCTCTATCCGTCAGAGCGAGGGAATCGTACTTTCCAACTCCCTCACAGTATTAGTACCCCATGCAGTCGACACCCTTTTGAACCAGACAAAGACCCAACACCTGACTAGCGCACGACTGACAGGGTACGAGTTGACTCTGCTTGCACCCCACATCACACTAAAGAGATGCGCGACTTTGAATCCTGCCACATTGTTACCCCTGCCTGAAAATGACCCCGACGTGCCTCCTATACACGACTGTGTGACCCTCACGGACGAACAAACTAGGAGTAGGGTTGACCTCCGAGACACTGCTTTTTCTGACCCCGATGGAGAGCTATGGGTAGACGGCTCATGCATCAAACTCCCAGATGGCACCACTTCAGCTGCCTATGCAGTAACGACAGCCCGAACAGTAGTTGAGACAGCCTGCATCACACAACGATCTGCCCAGGCAGCAGAGCTGGTAGCCCTCACACGAGCATGCATCATAGCCACAGGGACCACCGCGAACGTATATACAGACAGCCAGTATGCCTTCGGAGTGGTCCATCATTTTGGGCTCCTGTGGAGGGAGAGGGGATTCCTGACGTCCCACGGCACCCCGATCCTCCACGGAGATCTAGTCTCCGCTCTGATTGAAGCAGTTCTCCTCCCCAAACGATTAGCGGTGATCAAATGTCAGGCACACAAAAGGGTGACAGACTTAGTCGGACAAGGGAATGCATTGGCCGACATCACTGCACGAACCACAGCTGAGAATAGGACGGTAACACGCATGTATGTGACCAGGTCACAAGCAGAAAAATGGAGTGACACAAGGGTAATGATCAGAGACATACAGTCGGCCAGCACCCCTCACGAGCTGACTAAGTGGGCAAGGGTGGGTTTAAAGGATGAGGAGGGCTGCTGGCGAACGAAGGATGCAAACAAATGGTTGCTGCCCGACTCATATCTGATCCCCATACTGACGATGGCACACTCCCCCGCACACATAGGATCTGCACCCATGATCGAACTCATTTCCAAAGTCTGGCACAACGACAAAATCCCTGACTCGGCCAGACGCCTAGTTCAGCAGTGCCTTATCTGTCTGCAACACAACCCCGGGAAAGGAACTGTGGTACCCCGGGAGGGTTTGGGACCCCCAATCACCCCTTTGAGGTCCTTCAGATGGACTACATCCAACTAGAGAGATGCCAAAGCCTGAAGTATGTACTAGTCATCGTATGTGCCTTCAGCAAATGGGTAGAGGCCTATCCAACCCGTGACAACATTGCCATGACTACTGCCAAAGTACTACTGAAGGAATTCTTCCCTCGCTATGGCCTTTGTCGAATTCTATGGAGCGACAATGGCCCCCACTTCATAGCTGAGGTTATCCAACTAATCCTAAAGGGGTTGGGGGTGAAGCAAAGGTTCCATGCGGTCTTCCACCCCCAATCCGCCGGTCTAGTGGAACGCCATAATGCCACACTGAAGCTGAAATTGTCAAAAAAAGTGGCCACCACTGGACTTAACTGGCCGGATGCCCTCCCACTGGCCTTGTTATCGATGCGCTCCACTCCCACCAAGCACCATTTGACCCCCTACGAGGTCGTGTTTGGGCGACCGATGAATCTCTGGACTGCTCCCAAACCGACCTCCATTCATGACGTCCCAGACGTCCTACTATCTGATTATTTGTGCAAATTAACTAAAACGTTGTCTGTCATTCATCAACAGGTGCAGCAGGCCATCCCCGATGCTTCCAGGGGCCCCGGCCATGACATCCAACCGGGAGATTTCGTGTTGATACGAAATTTCCAGCGGACCAAGAGTCTGGAACCGCGGTGGACGGGCCCCTGGCAAGTGCTGATTACCACCCGAACGGCACTTCGAGTGGAGGGGAAGAAGCACTGGCTGCACGCACATCATTGCTGGAAGGTCTCTGCAAACCTGGCCACGACAGAAAACGTCAGCGCCCAAGAAGAGCTCCTGAGCAAAGACCGACCGATACTGGACTGTTATCCCGATACTGAGGCACTCGAACTTGCAAAATTCTCTGATCCCACTGTGCCATCCAGAGAAGGGTATTTCCTGCGTCGAAAGGAGGGAGTTTCGGCTAAGTAGGCCACGGACTAAGTTAAATCTCAGAACGGTGACCTAAACACAATCAAGGGTTACTGGGAGAGAAGCTAAACGAAGTCTGTGGTTCTGCCCACTACCGAGCCCCTTGAAGGTGATGGAAGCGCCAGATAAGAAGATGATGGAAGCGCCAGATAAGAAGATGATGGAAGCAACAGGAAATACCCAGTATAGAAATCCAAAGACTGACAACTTGCACAAATCAAAGACAATCGCACTCTTCATTGTCTTCCTCTTCTGCCTCCTCCTCATGACCTCCTTCTGGATTCTGGAGGAAAGCACACCGGCTCATGAGGCATTGCTACCTACTGCACAACCAACTCCCCTGAAAGAGCATCACCTAATCTCTCTGTCGCCTCAGCTCCGAGAAAGGCGCAGGGAATTCTGGAACAATTCCTTCGTGCAACTGTTGCACCAACACAACCTTGCTGCAAATGCTACGAACTGCTGGATCTGCGGGTTGCTCCCGCATGCCACAGGACACTCCATCCCCTTCATCCCTTCTCCTTTCTCAGTTCACGGCTCCTGCCTCGCCTGGTTGATCCTCATGCAAGAGAGCCACAAGGACAACGCCACCTCCAGCCGGACAGTGTCGCACTTTTACTCTGGGTTCTGGCTGAACAGAACCGGAAAGACCCCTACTGCCCTGTGTCCTGCGCTCGCAGGCGCCACCTTCCTCAAAGACATTCCAGCCAAAGAACGAGTCGAAGTACAGGTACTCCACAATCCAGCCAGAACCACCTTCTCTCATCTGCAAAAACAAACTACCGCCACCCTGACTGTGGCTCTGTCTGTTATCAATGTCACCGGTCTTGTGTGCCTAGAAGGCCAGGGAACGCAACTGGTGGGTCACAGCTCCTGCCGAATCACCAGAACATTGGACTCAGTTGACCCCCCTTCCTTTGTTGCTTCTCCGAACATGTACTTTGTGTGCGGCACCAAAGCTTACACCTGGCTCCCGAAAGGTTGGCAGGGTACCTGCTACATTGCCTTCATCCTTCCCCCCACGTATGTAGCCCCTGCCAACCACCACCGGCAGAGGCGTGCAGATGACATTGGACAAGCCGACTCCACCGGAGCACAGTTCCTTGATGCAGCAAAGGGACTTGTTCCCCTGTGGGGCCCAATGGCAAACAGCCGTGCTATCCGACACCTGACCCAGGCAGTAGAAACAACGATCAACATCACGGCTGGCATCCTCGCCAACAACACTGCGGAGCTTCAGGCGGTCCGCCTTGTGACCCTTCAAAACCGTCTTGTCCTAGACGTGGTCCTAGCCGACCGAGGAGGAGCATGCCGCATCATCGGATCTAGCTGCTGCACCTACGTGCCAGATAACTCGCCTTCAGTCTACAAAGCCATTGAGCACCTCCACAGACTTTCCTCGGAGGTTCACCAAGAACAAGAAGGATGGTCGCTCGGGAGCTGGTTTTGGGACACTTTGAAGAATTGGGGTTGGAAGTTGTTTTCCTTCGTGCTGATACCTGTTGTGATATTATGTGGGTGTTGCTTAGGTATCCAATGTCTGCCACCTTTGTGCGGCCTTGTTTCTAACTGTATGTGCCCAAAGACTTTGGACTTCCGAAATGAGCACATGAGCCCCCTCTATGAAGTAGAAATACGTGGCCTTATGGGGATAAATCCAAACTGACAAGTTGGCGAGACATGTTAAAAGGGAGGACTGTGGAATTTTAGTTTGCGATCTGAACATCATCTGCGCCAGCTTGTCACCTATGTACTACGTGCACGGCAGCCATTTTAGGTCACCTATGTACTACGTGCACGGCAGCCATTTTAGATATCATGGTCTCCCTGTCCACGATCGATCGCCAGCGCGCCCCTCTGACCCAGCAAGCATCCTCCGCACACCCTGGCTCCCCCTCCCTCCCCCTCATGAGCATGACCCTTCTGCATGACCCTGTCCTTGGGAGTCACGCCAGCGCCTGACCAACACCTCCTCTCCTCCCATGAATGCCCCTCTGTTGATAAACCTTCCCTCCGCACTGGATTGTCCACGCAGCATGAATACCACCCCATTGATGGCCCCTCACCCCGTGTCCGACTGTCCACACAGGTCCGAGGCCATCGCCTAAGCCGGGAGATATCATTTACTGCCCCTTATTGTATGAGGTCGCTCTCCTTCAAAGGACCCTCTATTGATCCAGGCCTCCCCACCCCCTGTGATATGATCAGGCGCACACATCCTAAGACTCGACAGAACACTCAGCTGTGTGATGACCCCCTCCTCTTATCAGCAGGTTGAGGACCTCTATTGTGAAGGTATATGGGGGTGGGATTGACACAAGGATTACGGGGATGTCTTTTCCTTGCTTTACAAAGTTCTGATTGTAATAAAGAAAGGTCACATGCCATAAACCAGTGTATAAGAAGCCAGGCCTCCGAGAGGCTGTTAGAGCACCTCGAGACGATACCTTGTTGTCTGATCTGATGTGTTCTGCTCCGTCGGAATAAACTTCTGTTTTCCTGCCTTCTGGTCTCCGGCGCCTGCCTCATTGCTTGGTAATTTGAATGGTACAAGGGCGGTTAGCGCCGGGCAAATCTTGAGAAAGGTCCTAGCCCTACCTTTTTCCACAGTGGATCGAGATATTTCATCTCAATTGGGGTCGGAGTCTCGCATTTGACTGCCCCCACTCAACATCTGACCTGAAGCGACTGGAAGCTGTAGTCAGAGGGGACTTAGATGAGATTCGGCCATTTCAACGGATCCTTGACCCACCCTACTCACCTGAAGCTTGTACCGATCCCACGATGTTACTCACTCCCCCACGCCACCATCTCGACAATGCAAATACAGTGCATGCTGGGTTTTGAAGTTCGCCATATACAACACGAACTCCAATTGGTGAGCTGACCGCCATAGGGGGAGGAGACCCAGGTACTTGCAGATATTTTAAACAGGAGGAGCTTATGAGGGACGGTATCTTCACACCGAAGGGCGCTTAAGAAGGCAACCAAGCCGAAATGCATCCGCCGCCGCTGGGACTCTTGAAATAAAGCTGTTTCCTTCACTGAATTCCCCTCACGGCCTCTGTTATTTTCCTCGGAAAGAAACTCCTCCATATATACTGCGCTCGCCAGATGCAAAGCCCAAAGGCCATCCAGCATCAAGAAGACCCGGAGTAAATTTGGCAACTCGCTGCTTGCAGCATCTTTGTGACCAGGGTACAGGTAACTCCGGAGTCCGCCAGAACTGACAGGAAGACGAGAGTGAATTGAGATATTTCATCTCAATGGGGTGCGGAGTCTCGCATTTGACTGCCCCCACTCAACATCTGACCTGAAGCGACTGGAAGCTGTAGTCAGAGGGGACTCAGGGGAGATTCGGCCATTTCAACGGATCCTTGACCCACCCTACTCACCTGAAGCTTGTACCAATCCCACGATGTTACTCACTCCCCCACGCCACCATCTCGACAATGTAAATACAGTGCATGCTGGGTTTTGAAGTTCGCCATATCCAACAAGAACTCCAATTGGTGAGCTGACCGCCACCGGGGGAGGAGACCCAGGTACTTGCAGATATTTTAAACAAGAGGAGCTTATGAGGGACGGTATCTTCACAGCGAAGGGCGCTGAAGAAGGAAACCAACCCGAAATGCATCCGCCGCCGCTGGGACTCTTGAAATAAAGATGTTTCCTTCACTGAATTCCCCTCACGGCCTCTGTTCTTTTCCTCTGAAAGAAACTCCTCCATATATACTGCGCTCGCCAGATGCACAGCCCAGAAGGCCATGCAGCATCAAGAAGACCCGGAGTAAATTTGGCAAC
This sequence comes from Lissotriton vulgaris, assembly GCF_964263255.1. Lineage (NCBI taxonomy): Eukaryota > Metazoa > Chordata > Amphibia > Caudata > Salamandridae > Lissotriton > Lissotriton vulgaris. Next base: position 747,581,051 of record NC_141685.1, on the reverse strand, counting down.
ACGCTGCTTGCAGCATCTTTGTGACCAGGGTACTGGTAACTCCGGAGTCTGCCAGAACTGACAGGAAGGCGAGAGTGGATTGAGATATTTCATCTCAATGGGGCTCGGAGTCTCGCATTTGACTGCCCCCACTGAACATCTGACCTGAAGCGACTGGAAGCTGTAGTCAGAGGGGACTATGGGGAGATTTGGCCATTTCAATGGATCCTTGACCCACCCTACTCACCTGAAGCTTGTACCGATCCCACGATGTAACTCACTCCCCCACGCCACCATCTCGACAATGCAAATACAGTGCATGCTGGGTTTTGAAGTTCGCCATATCCAACACGAACTCCAATTGGTGAGCTGACCGCCATAGGGGGAGGAGACCCAGGTACTTGCAGATATTTTAAACAGGAGGAGCTTATGAGGGACGGTATCTTCACACCGAAGGGCGCTGAAGAAGGCAACCAAGCCGAAATGCATCCGCCGCCGCTGGGACTCTTGAAATAAAGCTGTTTCCTTCACTGAATTCCCCTCACGGCCTCTGTTATTTTCCTCGGAAAGAAACTCCTCCATATATACTGCCAGGGCCGGCCTTAGGCATGTGCAAGCTGTGCACCTGCACTGGGCCACCAAATCCTAGGGGCCACCACATCAATATATATCCTTAATATAATAATCCTCTGAGGATGGATACATATTTGTGTGGGGGCCCCTGGCAGGGATTTGGTGGCCTCTGGCTCTATACAACTTCCAAACACCATGACCCCTCCTCTTCACTGGCCTCCGCGCTCCGCCCCACCCGGACCCCCTCTTCCGGGGCCCCCTATCTTCACTGGCCTCCGCGCTCCGCCCCACCCGGACCCCCTCTTCCGGGGCCCCCTACCTACGCTCCCTGCCCAGGGCCACCATGAACCTAGAGCCGCCCCTGATACTGCGCTCGCCAGATGCAAAGCCCAAAGGCCATGCAGCATCAAGAAGACCCGGAGTAAATTTGGCAACTCGCTGCTTGCAGCATCTTTGTGACCAGGGTACAGGTAACTCCGGAGTCCGCCAGAACTGACAGGAAGACGAGAGTGAATTGAGATATTTCATTTCAATGGGGTGCGGAGTCTCGCATTTGACTGCCCCCACTCAACATCTGACCTGAAGCGACAGGAAGCTGTAGTCAGAGGGGACTCAGGGGAGCTTCGGCCATTTCAACGGATCCTTGACCTACCCTACTCACCTGAAGCTTGTACCAATCCCATGATGTTACTCACTCCCCCACGCCACCATCTCGACAATGCAAATACAGTGCATGCTGGGTTTTGAAGTTCGCCATATCCAACACAAACTCCAATTGGTGAGCTGACCGCCATAGGGGGAGGAGACCCAGGTACTTGCAGATATTTTAAACAAGAGGAGCTTATGAGGGACGGTATCTTCACAGCGAAGGGCGCTGAAGAAGGCAACCAACCCGAAATGCATCCGCCGCCGCTGGGACTCTTGAAATAAAGCTGTTTCCTTCTCTGAATTCCCTCACGGCCTCTGTTCTTTTCCTCTGAAAGAAACTCCTCCATATATACTGCGCTCGCCAGATGCACAGCCCAGAAGGCCATGCAGCATCAAGAAGACCCGGAGTAAATTTGGCAACTCGCTGCTTGCAGCATCTTTGTGACCAGGGTACTGGTAACTCCGGAGTCTGCCAGAACCGACAGGAAGACGAGAGTGGATCGAGATATTTCATCTCAATGGGGCTCAGAGTCTCGCATTTGACTGCCCCCACTCAACATCTGATCTGAAGCGACTGGAAGCTGTAGTCAGAGGGGACTCAGAGGAGATTCGGCCATTTCAATGGATCCTTGACCCACCCTACTCACCTGAAGCTTGTACCGATCCCACGATGTTACTCACTCCCCCACGCCACCATCTCGACAATGCAAATACAGTGCATGCTGGGTTTTGAAGTTCGCCATATACAACACGAACTCCAATTGGTGAGCTGACCGCCATAGGGGGAGGAGACCCAGGTACTTGCAGATATTTTAAACAGGAGGAGCTTATGAGGGACGGTATCTTCACACCGAAGGGCGCTTAAGAAGGCAACCAAGCCGAAATGCATCCGCCGCCGCTGGGACTCTTGAAATAAAGCTGTTTCCTTCACTGAATTCCCCTCACGGCCTCTGTTATTTTCCTCGGAAAGAAACTCCTCCATATATACTGCGCTCGCCAGATGCAAAGCCCAAAGGCCATCCAGCATCAAGAAGACCCGGAGTAAATTTGGCAACTCGCTGCTTGCAGCATCTTTGTGACCAGGGTACAGGTAACTCCGGAGTCCGCCAGAACTGACAGGAAGACGAGAGTGAATTGAGATATTTCATCTCAATGGGGTGCGGAGTCTCGCATTTGACTGCCCCCACTCAACATCTGACCTGAAGCGACTGGAAGCTGTAGTCAGAGGGGACTCAGGGGAGATTCGGCCATTTCAACGGATCCTTGACCCACCCTACTCACCTGAAGCTTGTACCAATCCCACGATGTTACTCACTCCCCCACGCCACCATCTCGACAATGTAAATACAGTGCATGCTGGGTTTTGAAGTTCGCCATATCCAACAAGAACTCCAATTGGTGAGCTGACCGCCACCGGGGGAGGAGACCCAGGTACTTGCAGATATTTTAAACAAGAGGAGCTTATGAGGGACGGTATCTTCACAGCGAAGGGCGCTGAAGAAGGAAACCAACCCGAAATGCATCCGCCGCCGCTGGGACTCTTGAAATAAAGATGTTTCCTTCACTGAATTCCCCTCACGGCCTCTGTTCTTTTCCTCTGAAAGAAACTCCTCCATATATACTGCGCTCGCCAGATGCACAGCCCAGAAGGCCATGCAGCATCAAGAAGACCCGGAGTAAATTTGGCAACACGCTGCTTGCAGCATCTTTGTGACCAGGGTACTGGTAACTCCGGAGTCTGCCAGAACTGACAGGAAGGCGAGAGTGGATTGAGATATTTCATCTCAATGGGGCTCGGAGTCTCGCATTTGACTGCCCCCACTGAACATCTGACCTGAAGCGACTGGAAGCTGTAGTCAGAGGGGACTATGGGGAGATTTGGCCATTTCAATGGATCCTTGACCCACCCTACTCACCTGAAGCTTGTACCGATCCCACGATGTAACTCACTCCCCCACGCCACCATCTCGACAATGCAAATACAGTGCATGCTGGGTTTTGAAGTTCGCCATATCCAACACGAACTCCAATTGGTGAGCTGACCGCCATAGGGGGAGGAGACCCAGGTACTTGCAGATATTTTAAACAGGAGGAGCTTATGAGGGACGGTATCTTCACACCGAAGGGCGCTGAAGAAGGCAACCAAGCCGAAATGCATCCGCCGCCGCTGGGACTCTTGAAATAAAGCTGTTTCCTTCACTGAATTCCCCTCACGGCCTCTGTTATTTTCCTCGGAAAGAAACTCCTCCATATATACTGCCAGGGCCGGCCTTAGGCATGTGCAAGCTGTGCACCTGCACTGGGCCACCAAATCCTAGGGGCCACCACATCAATATATATCCTTAATATAATAATCCTCTGAGGATGGATACATATTTGTGTGGGGGCCCCTGGCAGGGATTTGGTGGCCTCTGGCTCTATACAACTTCCAAACACCATGACCCCTCCTCTTCACTGGCCTCCGCGCTCCGCCCCACCCGGACCCCCTCTTCCGGGGCCCCCTATCTTCACTGGCCTCCGCGCTCCGCCCCACCCGGACCCCCTCTTCCGGGGCCCCCTACCTACGCTCCCTGCCCAGGGCCACCATGAACCTAGAGCCGCCCCTGATACTGCGCTCGCCAGATGCAAAGCCCAAAGGCCATGCAGCATCAAGAAGACCCGGAGTAAATTTGGCAACTCGCTGCTTGCAGCATCTTTGTGACCAGGGTACAGGTAACTCCGGAGTCCGCCAGAACTGACAGGAAGACGAGAGTGAATTGAGATATTTCATTTCAATGGGGTGCGGAGTCTCGCATTTGACTGCCCCCACTCAACATCTGACCTGAAGCGACAGGAAGCTGTAGTCAGAGGGGACTCAGGGGAGCTTCGGCCATTTCAACGGATCCTTGACCCACCCTACTCACCTGAAGCTTGTACCAATCCCACGATGTTACTCACTCCCCCACGCCACCATCTCGACAATGCAAATACAGTGCATGCTGGGTTTTGAAGTTCGCCATATCCAACACAAACTCCAATTGGTGAGCTGACCGCCATAGGGGGAGGAGACCCAGGTACTTGCAGATATTTTAAACAAGAGGAGCTTATGAGGGACGGTATCTTCACAGCGAAGGGCGCTGAAGAAGGCAACCAACCCGAAATGCATCCGCCGCCGCTGGGACTCTTGAAATAAAGCTGTTTCCTTCTCTGAATTCCCTCACGGCCTCTGTTCTTTTCCTCTGAAAGAAACTCCTCCATATATACTGCGCTCGCCAGATGCACAGCCCAGAAGGCCATGCAGCATCAAGAAGACCCGGAGTAAATTTGGCAACTCGCTGCTTGCAGCATCTTTGTGACCAGGGTACTGGTAACTCCGGAGTCTGCCAGAACCGACAGGAAGACGAGAGTGGATCGAGATATTTCATCTCAATGGGGCTCAGAGTCTCGCATTTGACTGCCCCCACTCAACATCTGATCTGAAGCGACTGGAAGCTGTAGTCAGAGGGGACTCAGAGGAGATTCGGCCATTTCAATGGATCCTTGACCCACCCTACTCACCTGAAGCTTGTACCGATCCCACGATGTTACTCACTCCCCCACGCCACCATCTCGACAATGCAAATAAAGTGCATGCTGGGTTTTGAAGTTCGCCATATCCAACACGAACCCCAATTGGTGAGCTGACCGCCATAGAGGGAGGAGACCCAGGTACTTGCAGATATTTTAAACAGGAGGAGCTTATGAGGGACGGTATCTTCACAGCGAAGGGAGCTGAAGAAGGCAACCAAGCCGAACTGCATCCCCCGCCGCTCGGACTCTAGAAATAAAGCTGTTTCCTTCACTGAATTCCCTTCACAGCCTCTGTTCTTTTCCTCGGAAAGAAACTCCTCTATATATATATATATATGCTTGCAAGCATAACGCCCACTCAGTAGTATATATGCTCAAGTAGTTTTATTTCTCAGAAAACGTTTCCTGAGAAATAAAACAACTTGAGCATATAGACTACTGAGTGTGCGTTATGCTTGCAAGCATATTGAGGAGTAAAATTAATCGTTCGGCATTTGGGTTCGCCGAAAAAACGCGCCACCTGACTAAGGGAGCAGGATCCCGGAAGGACCCTTCTTTCGGAGCAGACTTTATATATATATATATATATATATATATATATATATATATATATATATATATATTCACTGAAAAAACCATAGGTTATAGTCGATATATAGTTAGGAATTTGCATTTACAAAACCTTGAAAATTCAATGAAAAAACCATTGGTTTTAGGCCATATATAGTTAGGGATTTGCATTTACAAAACCTTATTTTACTCGCATAAAACCATTGAAATTCCATATATAGTTAGATGCGCTAACTATATATCGCGCACCCGCAATCCACTGCTGATGATGTCACATATTACATCATTCATGACATGGTCAGTGACATCACTGATGACATCACTGATGACAACATCCAGTGACTGTATGTTTCTGTAAAGTTAAAATATGTCTTACATATTGAAGAATGAGTGGATGTATAAATGTCTGGATGAAGGATTTAGTAGGTGCAACTGATTGTATGAGGGAGTGATTAAATGTGTCTCACTGAGTGCATGGGTTAGTGATTAAACTGTATTAATTTGTGCATCATTATATCTGTTGTTCTGTAAACTGATGCATGTGTTGATCAGTAGCTATATGAGTAACTATATGGGTTATTGATTGGTTGCCCAAATATTTGTATGGGAGACTGAGTATGTGTGTGAGTGGCTGGGAGGTGTGTGACTCTGTGCATAGATGTGTGAACAGCTGATTCACTAGATGTATGGGTTCAAAACTGCATGTGGAAACAGCTGTATGGGTGGTTGACTGTGTGCATGAGTGTATTGGTGAGTGATTGGATATCTCAATGCTACATGTCAAAGTAAGTACATATGTAAAACACAGTACATGCGAGAGTTGACATATATAAATTACTGTGTTTAAGAGCCAGTGAATGTGTGAGTAGCTGCATGGATCATTGAAAACTTGTATCAGTGATTGTATAAGAGAGTAAATATGTGTTAGAATATGTTTCAATAAGTAAGGTGTGTATAACTGTATAGTTGAGGAATTGGAGGTGTGATTGATTCTTTGCATGACTGTCTAGGTGTATGAGTAACTCCATGGATGAGTGACAATCTGTGAGTGTCTGTTTTCACTGAGTGTATCTAAGGTTATATCAGAGTCTGTAGAGGTTCATCGTATTAACACATGAATGATGTCATCTGTGATGTTGTCAGTGATGTCATTTGAGTTGTCATCAGTGATGTCATCAGTGATGTCACTGACCATGTCATGAATGATGTAATATGTGACATCATCAGCAGTGGATTGCGGGTGCGCGATATATAGTTAGCGCATCTAACTATATATGGAATTTCAATGGTTTTATGCGAGTAAAATAAGGTTTTGTAAATGCAAATCCCTAACTATATATGGCCTAAAACCAATGGTTTTTTCATTGAATTTTCAAGGTTTTGTAAATGCAAATTCCTAACTATATATCGACTATAACCTATGGTTTTTTCAGTGAATTTCAATGGTTTTTTAATAGCAAATATGAAAAGCTTTAAAATGTCAAGTACGTGATAGATAAAAACTTTTTCGTGTTTATGCACGCTGATGTGCTTTGAACGCTGCCCCCCTCCCCTCTTTTCTCTTAGTAGTACTCTCTCTTTGCAGATAGTGAAGAGTAGTTAACGCAGGCCTTTACCCCCGTTGTAATCAGTCCTGCCTGCTTGTCTCTCCATTTGATTGATTATTATCCAAGCATTTACTGTTTTACAATTGATTCTCTTTGGTTCATTCTCTATTTACAAACAAGCACAAAGTCGCAATACTCTGTTTAGTCTTTGCAGATCGTGAAAAATCGTGTAAAAAAATAAAAGTAATCGAGCAAAATCAGTAGGCCACTAATTGGATCTCTTTTTGACCTCGCTAAAATAGAAATATTATAAACAACCCTTCATGAGAAATACGAAAATAGTGAGATGAACTGAGCTCCACACCATGAGGGCTGCAAGACAGCTCGGCTCCGTCACCCATCCCGCCCAAAATAACGACAAACCCTATGCAAATATTAAAAATATAGACAACACACCAGCAAAGAAACAGGGTAAAACATTTTATTAAATAACTATTTACATAACGTTGGTTTATAAGATGATGTCAGTAGTGGACCGATGTGTGAATAGGTCGGAAGCAGCACAAGGCGCCAAGATCCGGATGGCAAGTCCTGGATGTTGGGTGCCATAGTTCAGAGTTCTGAGTTTGAGCCTTTTTCAATGCCTGTGCTTTGTTGTTTCCCCTCCATCAAAAACAAAAAAAATATATAAAACTGTGCAAAAATACAAAAAAATCAAAAAATGTTTACAAAAGCAGTGCTTGTAAGACTGTCTGAAGCTTATTTCCACCTACTGCAGCTTCACTATTCTCAAAGTAAGTGAGGGTCGTTTGTGGACCTGACTGCATTTGAAAACAATGTTATATGGTACCTCCCTAAAGCGCTTGACGGAGGCCCCCGAGGGGCGGTGTGATGGCACGGACTCGGAGAAGACGCTTGGCTCCGACCCCCTCCCCAAGTCTTATAGCACTGGTGTAGCCTGAGATCGCCCCCGACATAGGCGGCCGGCTCCCGGGGTCCGGCGGAACTTTTTGCCTTTTGATGACTCTTCTATTCTGGACTTTGTCCCACAATCCGTTTGACCTGAAGACACGCTGTAGTGGGGCGCCCCTTTACCGTTTTAGTTGCCATTCCGCCCGCTTTTGCTACACTGTGCCTCTTCCGCCATTCAGCTGTTTTCCGCCCGCTCTTGCGACTACAGCGTCTCGCTCACCATGTAGTTAAGTTGCTCCCGCTCTTGCGGTGCAGCGATAGGCGGCTGCCACAGGACTCTCAAAATGGCGGCCGGCTCTTCGGTTTTGGGCCTGGTCCACTAAAATGGCCCTGGGACACCTTGGAACTCGGACGCTTCCCTGATAGGGCTTGGGTCCCATTCTCGAAAGCGTCCCCTCAGCCGTGAAGATTCTACAAAAGTCTTGGGGGCCCCCGACTCCCGCAGGCTTCTGGTGGGGAGCGGCTGCCATGTCTGCTCGTGGAATGGCCACGACGGAGCTACGAGATGGTAGTGCTCTCATGCTGACGCCAGCTTTATTCTGAAACATCCAGAAACACTGTAGACTACCAATTCAATCAGTTCCGGTAGCGCCCCAACATGACCCAGAAGAGAAGAACTTGCCCTCCCCTCTTTGACTGATGGTTCTTGTTGCCTGTCCCCTCTGTTGTCATTTAACAGAACTTTTTGGACTGCTGAAAGGGGTGGTGTTCCGAACGCTGGTTGGTGGAGACATTTTGACTATATTCTTGACCTACGTTGTCGCGTAATGCGTTATATGACACGCCGCGTTAGCGCACCCGGAAGTGATCCGGGGCGCGGCGCGCGGCGCGCAGCGCGTAACGTAAGCATAACAGGTCATGTGACTTGTTAATAAAACTTTTCATTGGTTCATTTTACTTTTGTTATTTTAATGATGAAAAGCTTGGTCATATGACCTAAAAATTACACTTTTTATTGTTTTCGAACATTTTTTTTTTAAACATATATGTTATAATATTCCAGGCTAATGTACTTTCCCGGAAAATTTACAACTGTCCTGCAAGTAAAATATATTCCTTTTTCGAGAAAAAGGGCGTTTCTTCGTTCCATGACGGAGCCGTTGAGTAAAAGAGACTCTGCCTGCTGTCTTAGTCGCCGATACGCCTGATTATCAGATTCTTATTGATCACTTTATGTTGCAGGAGTGGAAAACACAACTGCCCTTGACCATTTATCTTTACTACGTTCCTACATATTATACCTTTTATCCGTCATGTAATTGGACTGCTTTATTTCACTTGCCTTTTACTGATTCGAAAACAGTGACTAAAAGTAAAAACTTTACCAATGTAAATACTACTACCGTGTTTTGTTTTAAAAACCTTTATTGTGAAAATGTCAGTATACAAATACGGGCCTATAACCACGTGGGCCGGCCACGGAGCAAACTGAAATCGTATATGATGAGGAGACATTTACACTGTAGAGGAACGTAACGAGCGGGCCATTAGGTTGCAAGAACTAAGGTGTCTAACAGTTGCGGAATCGGTGGACGTACATTTTGTAATTAAAATAAGACAGGGCCACTTACAATAAAATTTTCTAGATATACATTTGCGGGCAAGGAGTTACGAGTCCCATTTATACCGGCGCCATTTTGGGCGCGGCCGGGCAGGTCCAAGATATAGTCAAAATGTCTCCACCAACAATCGGCCAGACCAGAACCCCTTTCGGCCCTTTATGCTACAAGATGGTGTCTTCCATTCAGAAAATATTGTTGGCAGCATTTTGAAAGGAAAGATAAACAGCCGTTCTCCTAGTGAGTCTCACATTGTTACATTTAGGAAGAATGTTGAAGAGTAATATGTGGAAAATCTGAAGCCATTTTTCTACAAACTCTCAATCAGCCTTGGATGGAAAAAAAAATCCTGAAGAATGTACAAACTGAAAACCAATTTTTGTCTGTATAGCATCAACAGCAACGCTTGAGTCAGCTTTGTGTCAAGCCGCCATTTTCATTCAATCAATAGCGTCCCCCTGCACACATTCAGGAACCTGGTCGTGTCTTCAGGTGAAACGGATTGTGGGACAAGAAGCAAAAAGGAAAAGGAAAAAAGTTCCGCCGGACCTCGGGAGCCGGCCGCCTATGTCATGGGCGATCTTTGGCCACACCAGGGCAATAGTGAAGCTGCAGCAGGTGCAAAAGAGCTTCAGACAGTCTTACAAGCACTGCTTTTCTAAACATTTTTTTGTATTTTTGCACAGTTTTATATTTTTTTTTGTTTTTGATGGAGGGGAAACAACAAAAAACAGGCATTGAAAAAAGCTCAACAGTGCAGGGCGCCTTGTGCTGGTTCCGACCTATTCACACATCGGTCCACTACTGACATCACCTCATAAGCCAACGGGGCACCCCACACTGACTTTCGGCGCAGCATTGTAGGATGGCCACACCAGTGCGGCAACTTGCTGGACACCACCTCGGTGCCATCCGGATCTCGGAGCGTTCGAGTCACTGTACCGCAAGAGTGACCGGAACTCAGCTGGTCACGCCGTCTTTCGGCGCAGCATTGTAGGATGGCCATACCAGTGCGGCAACTTGCTGGACACCACCTCGGTGCCATCCGGATCTCGGCGCGTTCGAGTCACTGTACCGCAAGAGTGACCGGAACTCAGCTGAACACGCCGTCTTTCGGCGCAGCATTGTAGGATGGCCACACCAGTGCAGCAATTTGCTGGACACCACCTTGGGCAATAGTGAAGCTGCAGCAGGTGCAAATAAGCTTCAGATAGTCTTACAAGCACTGCTCAGAACTCTCAACTATGGCACTCAACATCCAGGACTTGCCATTCGGATCTTGGCGCCTTGTGCTGGTTCCGACCTATTCACGCATCGGTCCACTACTGACATCACCTCATAAGCCAACGGGGCACCCCACGCCGACTTTCGGCACAGCATTGTAGGATGGCCACACCAGTGCGGCAACTTGCTGGACACAACCTCGGTGCCATCCGGATCTCGGCGCGTTCGAGTCACTGTACCGCAAGAGTGACCGGAACTCAGCTGGACACGCCGTCTTTCGGCGCAGCATTGTAGGATGGCCACACCAGTGCGGCAATTTGCTGGACACCACCTCGGTGCCATCCGGATCTCGGCGCGTTGTGCTGCCTTCGGCCTATTCGCACATTGGTCCGCTACTGACGCCGCCTCACGTGCCAACGGATTTTCTACGCTTTTTGCAGCCCTATGCCGCATAACAGGTCATGTGACTTGTTTATAAAACTTTTCATTGGTTCATTTTACTTTTGGTTTCCTAAAGATGGAAGGCTTGGTCATATGACCTAAAAATAACACTTTTCATTGGTTTAGAACATTTTTTTTTCCCAAACGATGAAAGCCCCACCTTGTTTCTGGATGATTCAGACTGAAGCTGGCGTCAGCATGAGAGCACCACCATCTCGTGGCTCCGTCGTGGTCATTCCGCGAGCAATCATGGCAGCCGCTCCCCACCGGAAGCCTGCAGGAGTCGAGGGCCCCCAAGACTTTTGTAGAATCTTTACGGCTGAGGGGACGCTTTTCGAGAATGGAGCCCAAGCCCTAGCAGGCAAGCGTCCGAGTTCCAAGGTGTCCCAGGGCCATTTTAGTGGACCAGGCCCAAAACCGAAGAGCCGTCCGCCATTTTAAGAGTCATGTGGCAGCCGCCTATCGCTGCACTGCAAGAGTGGGAGCAACTCAACAACATGGTGAGCGAGACGCTGTAGCCGCAAGAGCGGGCGCAATTCAGTTGGATGGCCGCCACCTGGGGAGGCCCGTTCACGCCGCCTCCCCCACACCCCCCCCCCCCCGGGCCGCCCCACGCCAATTTTCGGAGCAGCATTGTAGGATACCAAAACCAGTGCGGCAGTTTACTGGACATCACCTGGGTGCCATCAACATCTCAGCGCGTTCTGCTGCCTTGGGACTATTCGCACAACAGACCGCTACTGACGAGGCCTCCCTCCGCACCACCCTGGACGCCCCACGCTGTTTTTCTTTGCTGCATTGTAGGATCCCAAAAACCAGTGCGGCACCCAGGTGACATCACCTGGGTGCCGTCCAGAACTCAGCACGTTGTGCTGCCTTGGGACTATTCGCACAAAAGACAGCTTCTGACCATTGTTGCTTTTTTTTGTGAAAAATGTTTAAATGTTTTTACAGTTTTTGTTCCGTTCGTTATATTTAAAAGTTAATAAAGTTTTATAATCCTACTTAGTTGGAGTGTTATATATATTTTTTAAAACGGGTGAATGGGGCCTTGAATCGGGTTATTGTCATGTGTGGGCTTTGCAAGTGTACTGCTACAGGATCGGACATTTCAAACTCAAATGCACGTTCTTTTTCTTACCTTTCCGAAGCATGGAGCGCAATAGCAGGCAGAGAAAGGGTGATGCAACTATTGAACACTGCCTGGCCTGGAAGTTGCTGGCAGTGCCCCCCCCCCCGCCCGCTCCTGAAAGAGGACACACACACACCGCCGCCCCGAGTACTTCACAGATCTTTAAAAGACCATGCGCTTGTTCATGAGGCTTAAATGGTTAATCACCCCTTCTAGAACCCCTGCATCGACCCTCTGACGTTTCCTGGAAGAATTACCACGTAACACAATACCAAGCCTTGTCAGCTGAAACCCCCAAGAATCGTGGGGCATATTATCAAGGGGGTTTATCTCCGCTTTTTTGGCTTTAAAAGCCAAGAAAGCGGAGATAAAATTATCTCCCTATTACCAAGCTGTCGCTAACACCAGTTAGTGACAGCTAAAAAGAGATAGCGACCATCTTGGGCCCCGCTTTGCATGTCAGTGATATTTATCACTAATGACATGCAAAGTGGGCGTGCCAAGATGTTAGCGACTGGAAACAGTCCCTAACATCGCTATCTCCTATTACCAACTTTTGGAGATATTCGCGCTAAGCGCGAATATCTCCAAAAGCTAACACCTGACCTGAGCAGTTCTTAGCCATGTTATCCAATGGGAGGTGGATAACATGGCTAAGAGCATTTGCTCGATAATACATGAATATCGCTGACTTTTCTGCGATATTCATGCATTGCGGCCGTTTTTTATCGCATTTGCGATAAACCTTGCTAATAGCAAGGTTTATCTGCGATAAAAATCGCCGATGTGCGGCGATAATTTTTGTCTCTAAACAAGTTAGAGACAAAAATTATCGCTAGTTGTTGGTAATATGCCCCCGGGTTTTTGCTTGCAGAAATCGGGAGGCGGGAGACTAGCACTGAAATCAGTAGTCTCACGCCTGAATCGGAAGGGTTGGCATGTCTGGATTCTCTACAGCTGGGGCCATAAACTACATCCGCAGGGGTAGGTGATAGCCTGGGACCAGCCTGGCATCTAAAATGGCTGCCGTGCACGACAAAATTGTGGCATTGGAAAAAAGGCAAGATGGCGCAGACAATGTTTATCAATAAGGATTCATTTATAACAAAATATTTTATCGCAGTGACAAATTGGCGGTCAACACTTCCTGATTTCCATCGAATCGAACGTTAACAGACGTCACGCAGCAAAAAAAAAAAAAAGCTCACGCACAGCCGCTGGAAGAGATGTATCAACATATATGAGCCTCCTCAGCCACCCTCAGGAAACATAGGGGATTAGGATACGTCTCCCGCACCCCCTTATACCTAGTAATTTAATTAAAACGAAGCACAAAATGGCGAATTCCCGTTTCGCTACCAGTTTGCGGCCCAGTTCGCGGCCCGTGAAGCGCTTCTACCGTGAAAAATCATTTTTTTTTTATTTTCCCCACGGGACCCTTTAATAACCCCAACAACATTCCTAGGGGGTCAAGAGGGGTATACCTTGCCCCCTTTCATTAAATTCCCCCTTCGTTTTTCACCTCTTCTTCTCTCTCGATCCTACCGAGAGATAAGATGGCGGCCGCTCCGGACTGTTTAGAATGTTGACAGACACCGGAGAGCCAATCAGCTTTCTGCGCGCAAAGTTCCGTTTCGCGAAAAGTAAGCGAACCGGAGCGCAGTCCGGAGCGCTGTTACAGATATACATCTTGTTTTGAACGTTAATTTATCAAAAACTACTGGAGCACATATATTGAGACCTAGCAAAGGCACATCGGGCTAACAGTCCCTACAATTTTGCCAAGTTTCGTGCAAATCCATTCAGCCGTTCGAGCTAAAAGTGAGTCCAACCGCCCTATGGAAATTAACATGGGAAAAACGCGTTTTGGGACCCCCTTTTTTCTCGGCCCCTCCTCGACAAAACCCCCCCAAATTTTCAAGGGCTGCTCAGAAACAAAATGTGCCATTTTCCTGAAAATTTCAGCCGATTTCGTCCACAAACGCCAAAGTTATTAGACATAGAATTTTCAAAAATCCCATAGCGAATAAATCCTAACTATATATACCTACTGGCGATAGCCAGTAGGTAATATATATATATATATATATATATATATATATATATATATATATATATATATATCCACAAGAAGGTTTGCCCTCAGGCGATGGCGCACTCCCAGAAAGGTTTAAATTCTTTATTGTGGACTGCAGCAAATCCAGCAACATACACCAAATTCTTCAAGAGGCCTAAGGTGTTTTGGACTTCCCCAGACCTTGCTCACAGGTCAAGTGTGTGGCAGTGCAGCAGGATAATTGCAGGCACCTGTTCACCTGGTTAAGTACCAGTTCTACCCTGAAGTTCATCGTCATCCATTGAGCAAATCCGATGTAAATGTCCCGAACCTGTTGTTCCATTTGCGACAATATATAAAGTGACACTCCACCTCTCATTTTTAGATGGAAGCATTCATGAGTTATGGTGTGTTTTGCGTGCCATGATGACCACAACTGGTACATTTGAGTCTTTTTACACATTTGAGACAAAACAATAACTCACTTTTTAACTGAACTTTGTTTGTGATTTTTCTGTACTTCATTTCTGATCCTCGCTGCTCACAGCCTTTTCCAGCCATTGTGACTGACCCGCCTTGGGAGGCCAACCCCTTAACCCAGGAGCAATGGAATTAAGATGCAGGGCCAGACCTGCATCCATGCACAGCATCCAACCTTCCGCCAGCAGCCAACCCCAGCAACACACAGCCTTTGGTGAAGTCCGGCTGCTGAGCCTGGCCAGCAAACATGCTCTGCGCTAAACCATGCACAGGCAGGCATCTCCTGTCCTTGTGTGCTGTAGGGGTTGACAATAGAACCTGGCCTATTGCCAGGCCCTGAGACCTTCTCACCATGGGCTGCCACCCATCACCGGTGCACCACTTCTCCAGCCTGCCTGAAACCTACTGTGGGTGGCCAACCAACCCCAACTGTGTGAGACCTTGCGTAGGCTCTCAACACCTGTCACAGCTATTGGCTGTGGTTGTCATCTACGTGGCAGATATTTACCCCATATATATATTTTTTTTAATGTAAACAGGCAATGTATTTTTTTTCAGCAGAAATATTGTGCCTTTTACCTCTAACTAAAATGGCTGCTACTGGATCCCGATTTTCTGGGAAATGTCTATTCTTGCTCTACAAACCTATTTCTTTGTGCCTCTCAATGCCTTTTTCAACCCTCTGGATCAGTGGCGGCTTCTCCACTCCGGAGGAGAAGCATCGCCCAACTGCTTTGCAGCAGTGAAATAAAGGAACAAAATTAGATAATAACTTGCTGTTATCATTTGATTTTGTTCTGGTGTGGCAGATTTGCGGGCGGGTAAGGGTGGGGCGGCTCTGCTCTCAGAGCAAGGGGAGGAGTGGTGGGCACACTCTGCACATAAATGTTTGGCCGGTGTCTCGGGTCGGCCAAACATGAATCCACATTTTGTATGTTCTCCACCCAGGCTGTATTGCAGTCTGGGTGAAGAACATGCCCAGGCTCCTATTGCCTGTCTGAGCGCCGAACCACAGACCAATCACAACGCTACATTGCAGTGTTGTGATTGGCTTAGGGGAGCCTGGGTGTGCTTCCTGTTTCGGCCGGGGGAAGGGACTGCGGGGGAGAGAACAGGCGAGGAAGAGGCAAGGAGATACGTTTTTTCTTTCTTCTTTTTTTACACCCCCGATCCATGCCAGATGCCACTGCTCTGCATGCCTCCCCGCCAGCCCCTTGGGTTAATCAATACACTTGGAGGCTAGAGGAGTTTTAAGGACCTGCGTGGACCAACTCCCCACCAAATTAATGTCACACAAAAAAAGGGCGACAGGTCCGGACTAGAAGGAGATTGTTTAACTGTCTGAATGTGCTCTACCATGCAAAAACAGGGGGTTTCCATTTACAGGACGGTTCCCCTCACACACCAGAGGTGTCATGCTTCATCATGGGGGTGCCTCCTCACGTGATAGACCTAGTCTTCACGTGGGCTAAAACCCCCTCTCTACGAGGGAGGAGCTCAGGGATGTTTTTATTGAGTCAGGCGGGATGTACTAAACCCATATGTAAAGCTGGTGTGTGTGTATTAAAGTGCAGTGCTGTGATGTGAGAGATTAAAACTGGCTACAGGGTTAGCTATATGTGACTTTATTCGGCTACCCAGTGTCACCAATCCGTTCAGACGTTTTGGCGTCAGGACAGGCAGCGGCAGCTGGCATCGCGGGGGTCATGCATATTTTTTTTTTAAACATTAAAAATAAAATAAAATAAATGTTTGACCGGGTCCCGCGTTTCCTCTCCTGTTCTTCTCTGTCTCGGACGGAAGCACAGCCAGGCCCCAGTGACCAATCACAACGCTGCAATGCAGCATTGTGATTGGTAGGCACCCAGGCTCCCCTGACATTCACAACGCTGCACTGCAGCCTTGTGATTGGTTTTGAGCGTCCTGGTTGGACGCTCAACCAGGGACTGGGAGCCTGGGCTTGTTCTCCATGCTGGCTGTAATGCAGCCTGCATGGAGAACAGGGAAAGTGAGCATTATTGTTTTGGGCAGGCCGCGAGGGCAAATAAACTGTCACTGCGCACTTAGGAGTGGGCAAACCACTCCTCCCCTGCTCTGCTCTGAGAGCAGAGCAGCTATGCCCACCCGCAAAGCAGCAGGAAGCATAAAATGATAATAATAATCTAAAGATATTGGGGCATATTACCAAGAAATAGTGATAATTATTGCTATTGCTTGGTTAGAGACACACATTTACCACTGAGCTGCAGTGATTTTTATCGCAGATAAACCTTGGTATTACCAAGGTTTATCGCAAATGCGATACAAATTGGCCGCAATGCATGAATATCGCTGAAAAGTTGAAGGACTGGGTTTTTCTAAGACCCAGCGGTGCCAGGGGAGAACACCTGAAACCTTCGTGGATAACCTGTTCCGGCGTACAAATGACAGAGACACGGGACACTTCCTTCGGCGTCAAAGATTCGAGGTTTATTACTGCAGGGAACACAGAAGTCACGAGAAGTACATAACATGTAGGTTCACGGAGCCTGATTCGAATTGCTACTGTGGGTCGCTCCTTTTATACAGTTTTCTCTCATAGGTTAACATGGTACACAAAAGGTTACAACTCGGTTCCCATCGTAAAACCATAAGGAGTTACTTTCATGTATTCAAGGCCCGGAACATAGGTACAGAAACGTTTGGTGGTTCCCAACTGTAAAAACCCATCTTCCCACCATTAGTACATTTTAATCAACAATAAACAGATCGAGGAAAGGACAGAAACAGGTGCAGAGGAAGACAGGAACAGTGGGGAGATCGGAAAGGGTGTAAAGGGGGTGGTATCGGGAAACACGAGCTGCAGACATCAAAGGGACGTGCCTAATGAGATGCACGACTAAGACAATAGACCGGCACGGCAAGATGAGCCTCGAGCGGGGCCATCTGCCTTACAGTGCCGTCCCCCTCATCATAAAGACACTTTCAAAGGAAACTGTCATCCGCAAGAGTTTGGGAATCCCAGGGTCGCGAAGCGGACAGCGTCCGTTCGCTGGCTACTTGAGGGCAAGAGACAAAATGGATGCTGCATCTAAGATGGAACCCGTGGGCTCAAATGTAGAAACCCACAAAACAAACGAACGGTTTAGGTTAGCACAGCGAAAATGTGTACACCCGCTAAACTCGTCATTTACGGTTCATAGATACCAGACTCGACCATATTCGTACGAGTCGAAAACACCACTTACGATTGTCACGGAACCTCAGACGCTCCTTTTGCCCTCATGTAGGCAAGCACTAGTCAGAATCATATTGGATATTCATCAAACCATCCAGATGTTGCTGTAACATAATTCTATCCATCAGAGCTCCTTTGGTAACAGGCGGCTGTCTTATACACGTTGTAGCACAGAGGCCACATAAGGCAGGACCACACTGCACACAAAGGCAACACATGAACAGAAATGCTACAACAACCCCGACGATCATCAGAATTTTCCAACCCCAAGTCGACATCAGGCCCCAAAACCACCCAAGTAGCGTCCAATCCCCTACGTCCACGTGTATGGACTCGGAGATTTTATGCAACTTTGAGATGGCTTGATAGACAGTCGGAGCGTTATCTGGAATGAAAATACAGCAGCTCGAATGGATCACCTTACATACTCCACCTCGATCTGCTAAAACAACATCTAAAACCATACGGTTTTGTAACGTCATGAGCCTATCCGCCTGAAGTTCTGCTGTGATATTACCAAGGGCACTGGCAGTGATATTAGCTGTCGATTCCACCACTCGGGTCAACTGTCTCAGGTTCCTACTATTAACCATAGGTCCCCAAAACGGAAAGAAACCTTCGAAAAAGTCTCCTGCCTCTTGACCGGCAGTGTCCTCTTCGCTAATCACGCCCCTCACAATTCGAGTCTTGTGGTAATCGGAGGCGACTGTAAAAGTCGGAGGCAACAAATTCGCAATATAACATGTGCCCGCAAAGTCAGAGGGTAACCACGTATACGCACGATCATGACAGACAAAGTACGTACCCTTGGCAGTCAGAAACACAGGGGACGAGAGCATCGGCAAGACATACGTCTCGGAGCAAGCACTCTCTCCAAGATGAGCTCTCGGTCTTCGGCCACGATCTTTTAGACAGAAATTACCAAGGTGGGGTACAATCCATATCGGAGACGAGCTTCTAAGCTGTCTTTCACCCACGAGCGCACTATACTCAGCCTCACTCAGATCCCTATAGGCTCGCACCTCTTCCTCTGGGATGAGCGACGGCTCATAGATATCCCTATCTAAATCAGCGATCGCTATAGCCAGAGGCTTGTGATACGGACCGGGACCAAAGTGCGGAAGACGTGGCTCTCGATTGGGGTAGGAATCTAGTGCACTTCGAAACATTGTTTGGAATGCTCGAGCTGAACCCTGGGAACTATAAGGAAGGACCAAATACGGAATTCCCTTATCAGTGGTATGTGGCATCAACCCACACACCCAACAATTGGTAGTGTTAACCACCAACTGATGTTGATAAAGGAGCTGAATAAAGGAATTATTCATAAATTCCGCACGTCTGGCCTGCTCGTGTTGAGGTAAGATGTGGAAGGAATGAGGAGAAACAGTGGAGGTAGTTTTAGGTTCAGTAGAAGGGGTAGGTGAAGCAGAAGGCAAGAACGTCAATATCAGGTAATACACCCCACCCACCAATAGCGAAGAAACAGTTAGAAACAGTAGGAACACTTGAATCATGAAGCATTTTGTACGAGTAATTTGTTGCAACTTGAATCTTTGAGCCTGAGCTTTTTCCAAATCCACCAGCTTAGAGAACGGCATCCTCTAAAACCGTCCGCAACGTTTCTTGACGCACTTCGTTCTGTGTAGCAGTAGTCAATCCCCAGGAGTTCCCAGGAACCGACGGCCTTCGACCTAGTGTCAAGACCTACTAACCAGAAGGAAGTACACGCGCGGCCCTACGGTACACCCGGATGTAAGGTACTTATTTACAAATATACACAATATTTCCAAGCTGTGGAAGCAAAAACATATGTGGAAACAAACTCACAATATTTACAAAAACCAAAATTATACGAGTGTGTTCAGACTGTATGGTGTCAATGGGGTAATGTGGATGTCAAGGGAGAAAGCAAAAACTTTTTTATTTGTCCTTAGTATTAGATCTCAGGAAGTATCGGCTTCTCCCAGCACGTGTCTGTTCATCAAACAACTGATCCGATGGTGGGACAGAGTTCTGCTGGTCAGTCAATTGTTCAGATCCTGAGTTTGTTTGTGGCAATTGTTCAACAATGTCGTCCTGCTGCGCTGAGGGTTCTCCAACAAGCGGAGCGTCGCTAAAAGGAACAAAGGTCTGTGCAGTTTCCGTTTCAGGGGTTCTCCAACAAGCTGAGCGTCGCTAAAAGGAACAAAGGTCTGTGCAGTTTTCATTTCAGACGAAGCAATGCCTTTCCTCACCCACGAGTCTGCCGGCAAAGGTAGAGGTACCTTTTTAGTATGGGTGGCGTGCACCCAGTGTTTACGACCTTCCAATCGAACAGCAGTCCTCGTGGCGAGTAGAACTTGGTAGGGTCCAGTAAAACGGGGCTCAAAGTTTCGTTTTCTTCCGAAATTGCGAGTCACCACCCAGTCTCCGGGCTGGAGCTGGTGGCCTGGACCCTCCGTCTGCGTCGGCAGTGCTTCAAAGACCTGTTGGTGAATTAACCTCAGTTTAGCAGTCAGATCATGAAGATAATCGATCAACATTGGGTACTCAAGATCAGAAAACACACTCGGTCTAGGGACCCCCCAAACATTCGCAGGACGGCCGAACACTATTTCATAGGGACTGAGCCCTACTCGGGAGTGTACAGTCGCCCTTGTTGATAACAGAGCTAGAGGCAAAGCGTCAGGCCACGAAAGACCAGTCGTAGCCTGAATCTTCGCTAGTTTTAATTTAAGGGTGCCATTATACCCTTCAACCAAACCTGCTGACTGGGGATGATTGGCGCTATGGAATTTTTGAGTAATTCCAAGGCCCTTACACACACTCTTCATCACACTCCCCACAAACTCACTTCCGTTATCAGACCATACAATTCGTGGCATTCCATACCGAGGAAAGTATTCCTTCAGCAGGATTTTCGCAGTGGACAAAGCCGTGTTATCTTTGAGAGGGTAGGCTTCAATCCATCGGGAGAACGCGCAAACCACAACTAAAACGTATTTCAGGTTATTGCATCGCTCCATATGGATGAAGTCTAGCTGGATCACCTCAAAGGGACATGAAGGGGGAGCAAAATGGCCAGGAGGTGTAGGGGTTCCTTTCCCAGGATTGTACATCATGCATATCATACAATTCTTCACCAGTCTCTCAGCACACTTCGTGATACCATCATTCTTCCATACAGGGGACAACAACTTACAAATACCTTTCGCGCTAATATGTGCTAAACCGTGTGCCATCGTCACAACAGCTAGTACATACGCATCCGGCAACATCCACCTCTTATTCTCCGACAGATCAATCCAGCAACCATTCGCATCCAACTTTCCCGTACTCTCTTTCCAATTCGTTTTTTCAGCTTCGGTGGCCTCATTCTGAATCATTTTCACGCTCTCGATGGTATCCTCACACATACTAGTCTCTGTAGACCACCTAACCGAACTCGTCACATACATCCTAGTGCTAAGGTTCCGGGCAGTCTCCTTAGCAGTCTCATCAGCGAACGCATTCCCACGACCAACATCATCCGTCACTTTACGGTGTGCACTACATTTGGCAATCGCCACTTGCTTAGGCAATGTAAGTGCATCCAAAAGATCATTCACAAGTTGTCCATGCTGAATCTTAGTGCCATGCGATGTCATAAAACCTCTCTCTCGCCACAAACGTCCAAAACTATGCGCGACGCCAAAAGCGTATTGGCTGTCGGTAAACACATTCACCCGCTTCCCTTTCGACAACACACACGCTCTAGTCAAAGCAATCAGCTCTGCAGCCTGGGCAGAATTCTGATTCAATCTCGCAGTTTCCACAACAGTATTCAAAGTTACCACAGCATACGCAGTCGTCACATCACCATTCGGCAATTTAAAACATGAACCATCCACATACAAAGTCCCATCGGGATCTTCCAAAGGAGTGTTTTTAAGGTCCACGCAACCTTTTGTTTCCTCCTCAGTCCGTAAGTATCAGTCATGAGGTGCTACTTCATCTGATTCCATACTAATTGGCAACAAAGTCGCTGGGTTCAGAACATTGCAACGTTTTATTTGAATGTGACTTGCCAAAAGCGTCAACTCATAGCCAGACAACCTTGCACTCGTCAAGTGCTGAGTTTGCGTACGATTTAAGAGAGTGTCAACTGCATGCAGAACCATCACCGTAAGCATATTATCCATGACCAATCCTGCAGATTGTCGGATGGACACCGCAGCTGCCGCTGTTGCTCTCAAACAACTCTGCAATGCTCTAGCTACTGGGTCCAAGGTCGAGGAAAAATATGCACATGGACGTTGCTTACCGCCAAATGGTTGCGTCAAAACACTCAACGCACAACCTTCTCTCTCGTGAACGTACAATGTAAACGGCTTACTGTAGTCAGGGGTCCCTAACACAGGAGCCGAACACAATGCGTCACGCAGCCCAGAAAAACTTTTCTGACATTTTTCCGTCCATGGTAAAGGAGTTGGAACATCCTTGCACGTAAGAGCTACCAATGGTTTCGCTAGCAATGAAAAATTTGGAATCCACTGCCTGCAGTATGACGTGATACCTAAAAAGGCACGCACATCTCTCTGAGTTGTTGGCACAGTCATTCGCGCAATCGCTGCAATTCTCTCTGGGGTCAACCTTCTTCCCTCCTTTGACAATAAGTGACCTAGATAGGTTACTTCTTGACAACAATATTGAAGTTTAGAAGGCGACACCTTGTGATGTAAGTCACAGAGATGCTGCAACAACGATACCGTGGCAATTTTGCAAATGTCCTGAGTATCTGCAGCCACCAATAAGTCGTCGACGTATTGGATCAAGGCTGCACCAGCCGGCAACACAAACGCATCAAGTTGGCCCTTCAAGGCTTGACTGTATATCGATGGACTCTCACAGTAGCCCTGAGGAGCACGTTTAAACCGGAAGCTGCGGCCACCAAGAGAGAAACCGAAAAGGGCTCTACTTTCCTCAGCAATCGGAATGCTGAAGAAAGCATTCTTCAGATCGATCACTGAGAACCAAGATGCAGAGGCTGGAATCAGAGTCAGTAGCGCCGTGATGTCAGGCACAACAGGGAACTGAGGAATCACAATTTTATTCACCTCCCGTAAATCGATAACAAAACGATAAACAGGTGGTTTTGATGGATCCGTGCGCTTCAAAATGGGCAGTACAGGGCTATTGCACACGTTTCCCCGAGTCTCCTCGATAACATCTTTCTCAATCAAATCGTAGATAATAGCTAACAATGCTTGCTCACCATCAAGGGAGATACGATACTGGGGAATACGTGGCAGTCGCACATTAGATTTCAAGTGAACAACATAGGGGGAGATGTCAAGCAGGCCCACGTCATTGGGACCTGTTGCCCACAAAGATGCAGGAAGAGAACTCAAATCCGGTGGAAGCTTATCGATGGATAAGTACATAGGAGAGACAACTCTCTCACCTAACGTAAGCTTTACTCCCGCAGGAGAACAATACAAAGTCGCATACAGACGTTTTAGCAAATCCAGGCCCAAAAGATTTTCACCACAACCAGTGGTCAAAATCAACGGAGCTTTCAGCTCACGAGGCCCAATCGTAAGAGGCAAATGGCACAAAACCGGATTGCTAACAGGGGCGCCAGAGAATCCAACGGAAACATTTGTTAAGCCAGACAAAGGTGCGCCAGGGAGTTTCGAATGCATTATGGAACTTTTCGCTGCACCAGTGTCCAACAGAAAAGGCTCAACGATGCCCGAGGTGGCAACTGCGACGTAAGGCCCTCTCTGATCAACCGGAACTGATACTACTCCCTCTCCTTGTCTATGGCTGTCCTAGTAATTACCGTCGTCAGCATCCTGATCGACGTAATAATCATCCACATTGTACTGAGCAGATCGCCCTTGCGACGATCCGCGCTGATCAAAACAATTATTGGAGTCAGAAGTATTAGTGGAACGATCGTTTTGAGCACCGCGACCTCTACCACGTGATGTCTGTTGAGAACCACCACGACCTCCTCTAGACGAATTACCACTATTACGCTCATTTAGAACTGGACAATCGAATTTTAAATGACCCTCATTCCTACAATAGGCACACTGATTGTACCCTAACGAGGATCTCTGCGAAGAGGAATCATTTCGTGATTGTGACCTATTTGACTGAGATTGTGATCTGTTCCGCTGTTGCGAGTCATTCTGATTCGAACGCGGAGGATACGCCTGTTGTAACAACACTTTAGTTTTGAGCTCTTTCGTTTTCTTGTCAGCACGATCATTCTCCTCTTTCTCCCTATTCTCATAATATTGGGCCGTAGCCAATATTTGAGCAGAAGTAGAAACAGCCCACGCACTTTCTGAATTACGCAATTTGTTGCTTAAATCAGGCAGTAAATTTGAGACGAACTTATCCACAAACAATCGCTGACCTCCTTCAGTACCCATGTCTTGACCACTATGGTCAATGAAAGCCTCCTCAAATCTCGTAAAGAAATCAGAGACGCTCTCGTCCTTCTTCTGCTTGCAAGCGGACAGTTTGTCCCAATTTACCTTCATAGCTGGCATAAGCGTTTTCATCAGAGCGATAATTCTCTGAGGCAGAGCCGTAATTAATTGATCAGGCTTGGCCCCACCAACTTGCAAAGCGTCAGCAGCCCGCAACGCATTCCAGTCACCGCCTAATTCTCCCGCATGGTCTTCCTGACGAATCTTTGCCCATACCGGTTGCGGTACGACATTGCCAAACAGCATATCGATATCAGCAAGATTCATTATCGTAGCATCCACAAGCTGCGACAATTCTTTATAATACCCTGCAGGATTCTTGCGAGGGTCAGGCAAAGATTGCTTCACCTGCAAAACTTCCGAACGTTTCCATGGAAGATGTATCCACACTCTTTGAAAGTGCGGCAAGATGATAGGAACGGCATTAGCATCACCTGGCATCCACACTGGTGGAACTTCACGCATGGGGTACTGACCAGGCGCTGCAAGCGATCCCTCAATGTCCTCCACAAACAATGCCCGAGGCATCGTAGAAGGACGAAAAGACCATAATTGCTCGACAGCACGTCAAACATTGGTGCCCACCAACATTCCGCTCGCAAACTGGAGCTGAAGGTTAGTCAGAGCAGTCAATACCTCATCAGATGCATCAGCCGATATTAGGTCACGTAAAGCCTTGCACATTTCTTCAAACACGAACCTTTGTGTCGGTATGTTGAATTGGCAAAACGTATCTAACACTACACGAGGAGGATTTCTAAAGGGGTATTTCATCCAACCCATAGCCATATTATACAATGAGTCACGCTCCCTACCACCAGGAAGCTGACTTCGTCTTTGAGGACCGTCCGAACCAGCGGACTCAAGAATAGGTCCAAGAGAATTAAAGAAGTTAGCAGCAACAGAGGGGGTACGACGTCGGACAGATGGAGAAGAAGAGTAACACAACGGGGTAACAAGAGAAGAGTCAGGAGCAGAAGTAGCAGCAGGAGTAACCAGAACAGCAGGAGCAACGGGAACAGCGGGAGCAGGAGTATGGGGAAGTAAAAGTGGAGGAGCAGTAGGGACGGAAGCAGGTAGAGGAGCAGGAACATGTTGAGGGATAGGTTGTGGAACAGGAGCAGGAGGAACCACAGGAGTTACAGTGCCCTGTGCGTACGGAGGTGGCGACTTCAAGAGATAAGACATTAAAGGGTCATCTGCAGATTCCTCCTTCTTATCCGTACCCGTTGGTAAAGCGGGGTAACACTTGTCTACAGACATACGTTGCAATCTATCAAAAACTTCCTTTTCCTTTTCCTCCTTATCTCGCTGAAACTGCTCTGCATTTCTTACTGTAGTAACAACTCCTTCTCTCTTATTGCGTTTAATCTGTCTGATCTCTCTCTGTTTGGCTTCTTTACGCCACAACCGAAAGGCATCAAACATGGCCGGCCTTGATTTTTTCTGAAACAATTTAGCCTCAAGATTATCTAAAATCGGGGTCTCAAAACTACCGTGAGGTGGCCAACTAAGGACACCATCCTTTTTAGTATAGCAAATCCAATATTCATTAAAGGTAATCGGACCTAACCCGTGTTTGCTATATAGCTCATAAGTTGGAGTTCCAACCGGAGGTATCGGACACGAATCCTCCAGTCGGGAATCCGCACCACAACGACTAAAACAACTGAACAAAGTACTATGGCCAGGCATCTTGCACACTAGCCGAGTTTCACAAACTTCAAGGGTTATAGGATGAACAATGTCCCTGCAAAGAGCAAAAACCCTCGGTTTTTGGCGACTGCAGACGTCAAATATCACAACAAAGAACCAAGTACTAAGAACCACAAATGCAATGGAACCATGCAACAACTAAGCACCCACAACTAAGGACTCTGGGAGCGACCCACAAATACTTAACTCAAAGATCGATGGCGTCACCAGGAAGGCCCGTCAATCGTCTCGCTGTACCAAGGTCTACGCCAGGCGCCAAAACAGGTCTACAGTCAGGGCAGCAGTCCGTCGCAGCCGTCAGGAGGCGGGGATCTTCGCGGGAAAAGTCGTAGGGCCACTTGTTTCGACAACAGGATCGATGAAGCGGGGTGCACCTTCCCTCGGAGATTTCACACGAAGTTCCTCACGATCGTCGGGCTTGGACCGGTACCACTGATGCAGCCCCACATTGGGCGCCAACTGAAGGACTGGGTTTTTCTAAGACCCAGCGGTGCCAGGGGACAACACCTGAAACCTTCGTGGATAACCTGTTCCGGCGTACAAATGACAGAGACACGGGACACTTCCTTCGGCGTCAAAGATTCGAGGTTTATTACTGCAGGGAACACAGAAGTCACGAGAAGTACATAACATGTAGGTTCACGGAGCCTGATTCAAATTGCTACTGTGGGTCGCTCCTTTTATACAGTTTTCTCTCATAGGTTAACATGGTACACAAAAGGTTACAACTCGGTTCCCATCGTAAAACCATAAGGAGTTACTTTCATGTATTCAAGGCCCGGAACATAGGTACAGAAACGTTTGGTGGTTCCCAACTGTAAAAACCCATCTTCCCACCATTAGTACATTCCAATCAACAATAAACAGATCGAGGAAAGGACAGAAACAGGTGCAGAGGAAGACAGGAACAGTGGGGAGATCGGAAAGGGTGTAAAGGGGGTGGTATCGGGAAACACGAGCTGCAGACATCAAAGGGACGTGCCTAATGAGATGCACGACTAACACAATAGACCGGCACGGCAAGATGAGCCTCGAACGGGGCCATCTGCCTTACAGTGCCGTCCCCCTCATCATAAAGACACTTTTAAAGGAAACGTGTCATCCGCAAGAGTTTGGGAATCCCAGGGTCGCGAAGCGGACAGCGTCCGTTCGCTGGCTACTTGAGGGCAAGAGACAAAATGGATGCTGCATCTAAGATGGAACCCGTGGGCTCGAAGGTAGAAACCCACGAAACAAACGAACGGTTTAGGTTAGCACAGCGAAAATGCGTACACCCACTAAACTCGTCATTTGCGGTTCATAGATACCAGACTCGACCATATTGGTACGAGTCGAAAACACCACTTACGATTGTCACGGAACCTCAAAGTCAGCGATATTCATGCATTACGGAGCTAAAGCTCTTAGCCATGTTATCCACCTCCCATTGGATAACATGGCTAAGAACTGTTCAGGGCAGGTGTTAGCTTTTGGAGATATTCGCGCTTAGCGCGAATATTTCCAAAAGTTGGTAATAGGAGATAGCGATGTCAGCGACTGTTTCCAGTCGCTAACATCTTGGCACGCCCACTTTGCTTGTCATTAGTGATAAATATCACTGACATGCAAAGTGGGTCCCAAGATGGTCACTATCTCCTACTAGCTGTCGCTAACTGGTGTTAGCGACAGCTAGGTAATAGAGAGATAATTGTATCTCCGCTTTCTTGGCTTTTAAAGCCAATAAGCGGAGATAAACCTCCTTGATAATATGCCCCATTATCATGTTATGCTTCTTCTTCGCACTGCATAAAAACTGTGGGGCGATGCCAATGAGGCGATCGAGGGCAAACTTTCTATGGGAACTAAAATGGGAAAGCCATTTTTTCACACCGTCCTCCTCACCCATTTACTTATTCTGTCTTATATGGATCTTCACGAAACTGAGCATGCTGAATTTTAGCTGACTAAGGTGTTCTACTTCAAAATGTAATGCAAACCAACGCAAAGCGGCAAACGTTAGCCAATTACACAAATAAAAATGACATCAACATTGCGGCTGACTCATAACTACACAGAGGCCACTGTGTAACATATAACAAGCTCTTTCCACAATAATAGCATAATATAGCAAAAAGTAGCATAGCAAAATGACATAAGATCGCATTTCATGACAATTCTCCCTGGGAAAGGCTGGCAGCTACTACTCGATTGTCAGGGACTGCTGAAGTCCAAGCCGTACAGACAGAAGAAGCGGCGCAGATCTGAAGCAGCACTTTTCCTGAATGTCATCGGGTTGAATGAGTGCAAAAGCACGCGAGGATCCGCTGTGAATATGTGTATAAAGTTCATAGACTGGAATGCTGTTAAAAGAGACAGGAAGATAGCATTCCCAGAAACCTTGAGATAGTCTAAAAGTGTCTTACGTTTCTGTGACCTTTGCATAGTACGAAAGTGCCACCGCTTGGGATTTTCAACTTCGTACTTCATAGTTACCGGTCAATGGCTGCTGTGCTAAGGGGCTTGCTTCCGGGTTCAGGGGTCACAGATAGAATGCTGGGTTAAGTAGAATGCCGCTAGTACAGAAGGAAGTAAACGGGATATATACGAAGAGCCATATCAAAGAGCCATATCAAGGGCCCGGGATAATAGGCAATGCGTGAATGTATAAAGAAACTTGAAGAATGCACCAGCATGGGTTGATAAAAAGTGCACCAGAGACAGGACTAAATGCCAACAGACCCGTTTCAGACGGGAGATTTCAGACTGTTTAAGCCAAACATGGCTTTATTTTTCTGTCTCCCGCCTGACCTCTGTTTCAACAGAAATCAATGGGAAAAATACATTCCCTCGATTTTTTTAACCCACCAATGTTCCTGTTGTAAAAAGTTGTCATGTACGGCCAATTGCCTGTGCAAAGGGGAAACACAGCAGAGAGCAGATCAATGCACCTGGAAGAGAATAAAGCAGGCAGAGGAACACACGAATCACCATGGCAACTGGTACACGAGGAATGCACAAGAGAGACTGCAGGGAATACCAGGTTCAGTTGAAATGCACCAGAAACTGGCAGAATGCATGCTATAGAGGCGGAAGCCTGAAGAGGCTGAAAGAATCCACCAGGAACAAGAGAAATGTACCAGAGACAGGAACGATACATCAGTGACAAGAGTGCATGAGGAAAGGAAAAATTCTAGTGGCACTGTGTTTGCACCAAGTAACATAGAAACGTCCACAATAAAATCCTACATAGCTAGAAACAGGGGGCCTAATTTATGAAAAGTGACGCATTGCTGCGTGTAAGCATTGATGCGTCACTTTTTAATACGCCCTCCTTGTGACATGTTGGATGAGTCATATTTACAGTATGACGCATCATGCGGCAAGGAGTTACAGGTATGTCAGTATTTCTGACGTATCTGTAGGCGCAAAAGTGACGCATTGCTGGAGTGTGTCACAAAAGTGACGCAACCCCACCAATGTGTCCTTTCACAGGGGCAAGCCCATTACGCCTGCTGTGAGGCAGGCATAAGATATTGACGCAATGGTGTCCTAAAAGTGAAGCCATGAAATCTCAGAGATTTCACTGCATCACTTCTACGAGGTGGACTTGGGAACGCCCCCTCTGCATACATTATACCAGATGCAGGTATAATGTAGCGCAGGGGTTTACAAAGTGATGCATCTGCTTAGATGCGTCACTTTGCTTTGTAAATTCAACGCAACAGGAGGCATGTTTTACGCTGTTGTTGCGTCACAAAAAGTGATGCAACAGCAGTGCAAAACTGACGCATGGCCTCATAAATAAGGCCCAGGATGACAGCACCAGTTTAGGAAGTAATTTAGTTATTGCAGGAGTAAAGCAGAATAAATAGAATGCACCAAGTCCTGTGGGAATTCACCAGGGTCTGCAGAAATGCAATAGTTTTCACCACCCCTAGAACCAGGGGAAACATGCATGAACAAAAATTACCGAATCCAATTCCACATTGTGTCCCAGAATCCAGGGAAATTTCCACAAGGATTTTCTACCGGTTTTCACCAGGAGAAAAATGTGCATGAAAACACATTTGGTTTTACTGCTTGCGTTCCCACACACTATAAAGTTTGTAATTGGGAGGGAGGTATTCCACCCCCTTGTCCATATGGATACTGCTCCACCTAATGCCTAAAGAAGAGGGAATGCTCTAGGGATGATTGCGTCAGGGATTGGAGAAATACGTAATATCAAAAAAGCAGGAGAAAATTACCAAGTAAAGGAGAAGTGCCCTGAGTAGACACAAGGGACAAGAGAAATCCACACATAGATGGGCAATGGCCAAGGAGGAATTCATTAGGAAGAGAAGGAGCACCACCGCTGCGTTAGGAATGCATTTCAGCTATTTACTGCCTAGTGTTTTTCATTATGTTTTTTTCTTTTGGGGGGCGGGGGGGTTTGTTGTGGGTTAACCCTCGCACTGTGCCCCAAACCCCCAGAATATGTAAACGCATGCATGGGACCTATGCCGGCCCTTTGAATGAACAAGCCAACAACCGTTTGTTTCATAGTGGTCAGTGTTGGCCTCAGTTTTTCTTACAATACATGCGTATACTGTTCGTCATACGTCACATGTGGTTTTTGCCATACAATACTATTTGTAAATTGTCGTGCATGGTCAAAAATCATCAGTCTGTGTTTTCTGATCCCATCCGTCGTCCATTCCCTTTGGACTGTCAGTTCGTTCGTTAGTTCTTTTGGGTTGTCTCAGTGCTTACTTTGCGCGGGGGTAGCTTCCTTCCCGGAGTTAGGACCATACTCACCACCTTGTCGGTTTCGGTTCGGCGGGGGCTGGGCAGCGAGTGCCATCTCCGTTTGCTACCCCCTTTCTCATTGGTTGGCCCCTCACCCTGCCGTCCGGTATCCCAGTGTGAGGGTGCCCATTCTTACACACTGCCCGACGGTGTGCCTCCGTAACAACCATTTTTCCTTATTCTCCGCTCTTTGCCTCATCATTGCCCCTTCCCTGCCCCTGTTCCAGCACTGCGACATTGCTGTTTCCAGGGGCGGCTCTAGGCTCATTGTGGCCCTGGGCAGGGAGCGTAGGTAGGGGGCCACGGAAAGGGGTTCCGGTAAGGGCGGAGCGCGGAGGCCAGTGAAGAGGGGGGGTCAGGGTGTTTTGGAACAGAGCCGGAGGCTGCCAAATCCCTGCCAGGGGACGCCAAATCCCTAACAGGGGCCGCCACGCAAATAGGTATCCATCCTCAGAGGATTATTGTATTAAGGATATATATTGGTTTGGTGGCCCCTGGGGTTTTGGGCCCTGTGCAGGTGCACAGCTTGCGCATGCCTAAAGCCGCCCCTGCTGTTTCTCAGGTGTGGGTGGGTGGGACAAGATTTTCTCTGCCGTGCTGCAGCCGCCCCTGGTCCAAGATGCCCACTGGACTCGGTTGCAGCACTTCTTATGCCCCCCTATTTTACATCCCCGGCTAGCTGGCCCCTTCTCCTATTGGGTGGTTTGACCCCTGTGCTGACCCCATTGGCCGGCGGGCCCGGCGCCCACTTGGCACAGCTAGCCGGGGGTGGGGAGGAGTGCCCGGACTTTTCCCACTTCTGGGGGTGCCCCAAACCGTTTTTTTCTGGGGGGGGCTTGCGTGGGTTAAGGCGCCAGCCCTCTAAGCCCTCTGCGAGGGCGGCCTCTGCGATAACCCTCGCACTGTGCCCCAAACCCCCAGAATATGTAAACGCATGCATGGGACCTATGCCGGCCCTTTGAATGAACAAGCCAACACCCGTTTGTTTCATAGTGGTCAGTGTTGGCCGCAGTTTTTATTACAATACATGCGTATACTGTTTGTCAAGTCACATGTGGTTTTTGCCATACAATACTATTTGTAAAATGTCATTCATGGTCATAAATCATCAGTCTGTGTTTGCTGATCCCATTCTTCGTCCATTCCCTTTGGACTGTCAGTTCGTTCGTTAGTTCCTTTGGGTTGTCTCAGCACTTACTTTGCGTGGAGGTAGCTTCCTTCCCGGAGTTAGGACCATACTCGCCACCTTGTCGGTTTCTGTTGTGCCCTGCCAACCGGTGGGGGCTGGGCAGTGAGTGCTCTCTCCGTTTGCTACCCCCTTAATCATTGGCTGGCCTCTCACCTTGCCGTCCGGCATCCCAGTGTGAGGGTGCCTATTCTTACACACCGCCCGACGGTGTGCCTCCATAGCAACCATTGTTTCCTTTTTCTCCGCCATGCCGCCAGGGAGGCTTACGTCTTCCTGCGGCTCCCACCCTATGTCCGAAGAAAAGGTGCCTCCTCTCATAGTATTTTTTAT
Organism: Lissotriton vulgaris; assembly: GCF_964263255.1. Taxonomy (NCBI): domain Eukaryota; kingdom Metazoa; phylum Chordata; class Amphibia; order Caudata; family Salamandridae; genus Lissotriton; species Lissotriton vulgaris. The sequence continues at coordinate 747,548,635 of NC_141685.1, read as the reverse complement.
TTATTTTTTTACTTGCACCCTGCCAGTGCCATTGCACCCCATAGGTTGCTCCAGAATGCTTCCATCCCCTCTTCAGAGAGATGGACTCCGTCGTTTGCATAGAGTTCCGGGCGGCCAGGGTGGATGAGCCTGTGCCTCATGCTTTCCCTCCCTTTGACTCTGCAGAACTTGCTCACGGCTATGTTCAGCTTCCTCCTGGAATTCTCCACTGCCCTCCTTGACTCCGCCCCACGCCACTCCTGTCTGCTCATGAGCTCAGACCATATGACAACTGTGCTCCAGAATGATCTGGCTATCTCCGTGAGGTCTCTCTGGATGTCATGGAGGAGCGCTTTCCTACCCCTGCTCACCAGGTCGTTACCAGGTCTCCCTACGACTTTTATCCCTGCTTCTGGCATCCCATGTTGTGCAGCTGATGTGGCAGCTCCAATCCTGAATGAGTGTGTCCCAAAGGAGGCAGGAGGGAGGCCCGCCCGGCCTAGGGCCAGACGCATCACTGTTGTGAATTGAAATTTACTAAGGTGGCTGCCATCCTGGTGTTAAAAGAGTGGCCCCTCCCCAGCTGGTCTGATCAACATAAACGCCCGCAGGCAGCATACCGCACAATACCTCGGGTCTTTGATGCAATGCAGCCGAATTATGCTCCCTGCCCCAGTTTGGTCGGTCTTGGAGCGCTGGAGCCGGATCTCTACCTGGGCCCCTTCTGGTGTTATGTCCCCAGCCTGTAAGCAATCCTCTTCGCACCCCCCCCCCCTGTTCGGGGCCACCAGCTCGCTGACCCGGAAGGCCCCAAAAATGCCGTGGCAAAAGCTGCTCTGAACAAGTGGAGCTCAAATGTGTCTCTTGTGACACCTCACAGGGCGTCCAGCAGGAGTGCCAACTTTGAAAAATCTATAGGGAGTCTGCTGTCCTTCCTCGAGCCCTCAGCGCACCTCCAGCCCTTCATGGCTGCTTTGACATAATGTGACGCCGCCTGGTCATGCGCTGCTGCTAGCTTGGTAAAGTGTGTCACCGCCGTTAGGTGTGCCTGGGCCCAGGACCTTGATGTTTTACTGTTGTAGGCCCACAGAATGAACTTCTCCACTGCCCTGATTGTTGCCCCTGTGTCTTCTAGGTTCTGGATAACCCCTATTTGCATTAGTGTGTTCACATACTTCCTGTACCTCTTGGCTGCTTCGGGGGCGAGGGCCGTGTTTACCAGTATGGCGAGGTCTACTCCCCCAGGTCCCACAGGTGCGCCGGGAAAAGGGGTCATGTCCTGGTCCTCCCAGGGTGCCAGTTGCCTGAACCTGTCCATCTGTGCTCTTGAAAGGGCATCCGCCAACTCGTTCTCCACCCCTGGTACTTGTCGCGCCCTCAGGTCTATGTTGCCCTCCAACTGCAATTTAACCAGGTGGCGCATTAGTGTAAGTATCTCTGGGCAGGGGCGGATTGGCAATGCGGGCATTCGGGCATCGGCTGAAGGGCCGGTATCTCCGTGTCCTCTGTGGGCCGTTTTTTTTCTCCCCTTTCCCAGCCGCACAGTGAAGCTGCATTAATTTCTCTGTCTCTGTCTCCGTGATCTCTGTGGACTAGGAAAGGGGAGGAAAAAAAAACGGCCCACAGAGGGCACGGAGACAGAGACAGAGAAATGAAAGCAGCTTCACTGTGCAGTGATTATCCGCTGTGGCCTCTCCTTAGCCCCCTGCTCAGCAAAGCAATCAGGCTGAGGGTGGCTGGGGAGGGGATGATTGTTTGAAAAAATCGGCCTCCCTGGGGGCCAGGTGTTGCTCAGGCCTTTGAGCCATTTTCACCACGGCCCCCCTGGGGCCCACGCAGCACATAAACAGTGATAGTTTTTTTTTTTTTTAATTTAATGCGATTTTATATAGCGCAAACTTTACCAGAAGGTGTCAGAGTGCTTTACACAAGATTCAGTTGCGAAACATAAGGATTTAGGATTACATGCGTTACATAAAAGATACAAGCAGAAAAAATTGCATAAAGTCACACAAGGAAGAGATACAAACAGAATGAAAAATTGCAAATGTACAAGTAGTAAAGTCACTCAAGGAAGAGAAATAAATGGATATACTCTAAGAGTCACATAGGAATGGTAGAGAGTACAAAGGTCTACTGCATATACTAGTGATTAGAGTTATCTCTATATACCTAAGGAAGGGATACAAATGGATATACTCTAAGAGTCACATAGGAATGGTAGATAGTACAAAGGTCTACTTCATATACTAGTGATTAGAGTTCTCTATATACATATATATACACACATAGTAGATTTTCTCAGGCAGAGTTCCATTAAGTGGGGTTGGAGGGGGGATGCAGTCACAGCACCAAGGGAGGGTGGGAGGGATACAAGGGAATGGAGAAAAGGCAAAACAGAAAAGGGAAGAAACATTTGAGGATAGTCAAGGGGGAAATGAGGGAGAAGGGTACAAGACGAGGGAATGGACAAGATGGCGAGTCGGGTCCAGAGAAAAACGGCAGAGGGAATAGTATGCGAGGAAGAATGGGTCTCGCTGTGGGGGCCAGGTGATCTTTGCAGCTTGCACCATCTTCACCTCAGCCTCCCCCTGGCTACCATGGATGATCCAGCAGCTGTGTTTTGTGCTCCCCTGCCAGGACATTGCCCTGAGGCCTGGAGGGCTGGGGAGGGCTGATTAATTTACTAATTGCAGGGGCCTCACTGCTGTTCATGTGCTCCTGAGCTGAAGGTCTGGGGAGGGCTGAGTAGGTTAGTAATAGCAGGGGCTTCGCTGCTTATTAAGTGCTCCTTCCCTGAAGGGCTCGAATAATTTTGTGACAGAAAGGGGCCTTGCTGTTTTTTTAGTTGCTCAGCATGGCGCCATTGTCACCTTTCCCCCGTGTCTCCTGTGCAAGAACAGTATCCTCTCACTTTAATTCATTTCTGTGCCAAACATCTTAACGATTTTGGGGGCCCTGGGATAGATTTGAATTTATAATCCTATTTCTGATCTTTGATGCCCTCTTTCAGCTGGTCACTGGAAAGTGCACTACCATACTTGTCCAAATTCCTAATGTATTTACATCTAATATTCAAGGACATTGACGTGTGTAACCAAATGGTGTTTCATGAAAGGGCACTCCCCTTGAATGTGGGCCACGCCCCTTAATTGTGGGCCACGCCCCTCGAATGTGGGGCACTTTTTTCGTCAGTGCCCGGGCCAAATTGTGATCCCAACCCCGACCCTGTCTCTGGGCACCTGGCTGCCCCTTTGTTGATAGTTTGCACTACCCCTTTGTTATCGGACCAGATTGTGAGTTTCATATTGCGCAGCTCATGCCTCCAAATCGCGAAGGCCACCACGATGGGGAATAGTTCGAGAAATGTTATGTTCCCAGTACTACCTGACCTGTGCCATTCGCTTGGCCATTGTCCCCTGCACCATTGGCTGCCCAAGATGGCCCCAAATCCCTGGCTGCCGGCGGAATGCGTGAACAGTGCAATCTGCTTGCATGTCACCCAACCTTCCCTCCAGATGAGAATACCATTAAAGTTTGTTAAAAACGAGTCCCACATCTGCAGGTCCTGCCTGACCCCTGCAACCAACCTAACATGGTGGTGTTTGCGTGTCATGCCTGACGTCAGCTGGGTCAGCCGTCTCGTGAAAACTCTGCCTGCCGGGATCACTCTTGCTGCAAAATTGAGCTTACCTATCAGCCCCTGTAACTCCCTGAGAGTCGCTTTTTCTCTCCTACATATGTTTCTGATGTCCTCCCTGAATTCTTTCACTTTCTCCTCTGGGAGCCTCGAGGTGCCTGCTATTGAGTCCAGCTCTATACCAAGAAATGTTATGGTTGTCGCAGGGCCCACTGTTTTGTCCGCTGCCAGGGGGACCTATAGCTCATCGGCTAGTGCTTGGAATGCCTCTAATGCCTGGCCGCAATCGTCCGTCGCGGCTGGGCCTGTGAACAGGAAGTCATCCAGGTAATGGAGCTTCCCCCATTTGGGTGCCTGGCGTGAAGGGCCCACTCTAGGAAAGTACTGAATGTCTCAAAATATGCGCAGGAAACAGAACAACCCATAGGCAAGGTTTTATCAAAATAGAGCTCCCGCTTCCATTGAAATCCCAGAAGGTGGAAACTGGTTGGGTGGACCGGCAGGAGGCGGAATGCTGATTCTATATCTGTTTTTGCCATAAGGGCCACGTGGCCCGCTGCCCGCACTAGGTCAATGGCGTCGTCCACTGTAGCATAACCCACTGAGCAAGCCTCGGGGCTGATCCCGTTTTGATGGATGACCCTTCAGGGAATGACAGATGATGAATTAATCTAAATTGCCCTGGCTCCTTCTTTGGAACCACCCCCAATGGGGAGACCACCAGCCCTGAATGCATGTGAGGTGGCAAGGGGCCCTCTAACCTGCCCAGCATCTTCTCCTTTCTCAACTTCTTGGAGACTACCTTGGGGTACTGGAGGGCGAATTTTAGGTTCTTTGCACTGCCTGGCGGCGGGGTACCCTTAAACGGGATAACAAATCCTTCCTCAAAACCTTTCACTAGTATCGCTGCGTCCGCTTTGTTGTGGTACGTGTTTGCCAGCCTGCGCAATTGTTTTGTATTGATGGGGGACCTGTCCAGCTGGTAATGTTGAAAACCCCTTGGATCCCCTCTGCGCCCTGTAGCCCCTGCCTTACTGTTTCTTCCTTTTCTCTTTTTTGTCTCTCCCTTGGTCGCCCTTGCGCTTGCAACCAGCTGCTGGGTGCCCTCCACCACAACTGGAGCAAATTTGTAGGAAATTGCAAGAGGACCCCCATGAGCATTCATTAGCCTCGTACTTCCAGCATATGGCTGCCCCTCCTCATGGCGGCGATGCCTTCCATGTGTTCCGCGCTCTGCTTTTTTGGAAAGTCCTATTCTTTCCCTTGTGAAAGGGGGAGCGAAAGGGCTGCTCACTCCTCCCTGTCCAGCTCCTGGTCTCCTTAGCAATCATCATCATGTGGATGAAGCCAGACACATCTTCCTCATTCCATTCCATTTCTGGGTGGGTCTGCATCTTTAGGCGAAAACCTTTGTCATACTCTAACCATGCGTCCCCAGGGAACTGCCTCTGTGCATGGTGTATGTTAGATTCGTAGAGCCATAGGTCTGCAGCGCAGCGCGGGAACTTCTCTACAATTACGCAGGCCATGATCCTAAACGCGTATAGCCAATTGTCAAAGTTCCGCTCCTTCCTTTCTCTCCTCCTCTCTCTTCTATCCTCGTCTTTCTTGTCACAGGCTGTGAGGTCTAGCCCATCTAACTTGATCTCCAATAACGTAAAGATGTCTATAAATTCTTTCTTCCAGATGCTCTCTTTGACTGATAATGGTATCAGGCCTGCTAGCCCGTGGCCCTGGTTGTCAAGGATTCGGGCCGGGGGAGGGGTGTACATATGGCTCCTGTGCCGAGGGGGCAGCGTGTGGGCCGCCGGCTGGGCCGCTCCAGCCTGCTACTGGTGACCTCACTACTCCCTGTCCGCCTGGCATGGGGCCTTGTGCTCTTAAGTGCGCCTGTCTAAACCACCCTGGGTCTATCAGGTGCCATGGCAGGCCTGAACATTCCCCCTCCCCTGGGTCGCTAATACTCCCCTCTCCCTGCATGTTACACCCCTGCATGATGAGCGGAGTCATGGCTTTTATGCATTCCTGCACAATGGTGTTAATATGCTCACCACTTGTTGCTGCTGTCTCCATCACACCGCTTGGTCTTGCTGCCCTCGGGTTGTCTGTAGGCTGGGGGTCTTCCTTTTCTGCTGCGTTTTCTTAGTTGTCGCCACGTCCTGCAGCTTGGCCGGTGGTCTCCTTAGTTGTTTTCGCGCTGGCTCCTCTGTCCCTTCCGGGGGCCGATTGCTTGGACCTTCTTCTCCACCAGCCCCAAGTGTGGCTGCTGCCAATCTGTTCCGTGCACCTCAGAGGCTGCCCGGATATGCTTTAGCAGCTCCCCTAGCTCCCTCCTACTGCTCATGCTGGGACCGTGGGGGGGGGAGGGGGGAGGTCTGCATCTGCTGCTGCACTTGCTGCACGCCTTGTCTCCGGCTGTGCTCAATAATGTTTGTCGGTGTGCCACTGCACTGCTTGTTGCCTGCACGTCAATTCAGCTTTAACTGTGTCCTTAATGCTCCTGCCGGCGTGCAGCCGCACTGCCAGCCGCCCTCTTGTGACTCTGCTGCCCGGTTCTCAAGCTCTAATATCCTTGGCGGGGTGCTGCCGCCTCTACAATGCACCAACCTATGTTGCTGCTGCCTGCCGGTGTCCTTGTGGCACGAGAGGCTCCAGGCGCCACAGGGTTGCCTGCCGGTGACTTACTCCCACTGGTGCAGTTCGCTAATGAGCTACGGCCTCAGAGCCGCGGGCGAGCCCGTGCCGTACCGGCGAGCAGCCCTGGCCTCCCGCTTACCGCGCTCCTCCAGTTTCCCCTCGTAGATCTCAGACGTTGCCCCAGAGATCTTGCCGTCTATGGGTACTGGCTCTGCTGCGCCCTTCTTACAATTATTCAGAAAAACGCTAGCCTGACGCGGCCCCTCCTGCCCCGGAAATGCTTGCTGCTTCCGCTTCCTGTTTATCTGGTGCCTGCCCTTCACTTTATGTATTGCTCTCTCAGAAGGGGCCTCTGGCGGGTGCTGCGTTTCTAGATTCTGCACTCGCCGGTATCGCTTCGACGATGGAGCTCCCCTGTGCTCCTGGCTCCGCACGGCTCTGCCCCCACAGGTAACGCCACGTCCAGGAAGAGGTCGGGGTGGAGGGGTTTCTTCTAGCCCGATCGCTCGCTGCTCGGGCAGCGCTTCGCCTCTGCTACCTCGGTTGATCTCGCCAGAACAAGATTTCCTCTGCCGTGCTGCCGCCGCCCCTGGTCCAAGATGCTCACTGGTCTCGGGTGCGGCGCTTTTATGCCCCCCTATTTTACATCCCCGGCTAGCTGGCCCCTTCTCCTATTGGGGGTTTGACCCCTGTGCTGACCCCATTGGCCGGCGGGCCTGGCGCCCACTTGGCGCAGCTAGTGGGGGGTGGGGAAGAGTGCCCGGAGTTTTTCCGCTTCTGGGGGTGCCCCGAACCGTTTTTTTCTAGGGGGGCCTGGCGTGGGTTAAGGCGCCAGCCCTCTAAGCCCCCTGCGGGGGCGGCCTCTGCGATAACAACCAATTTGCTACAGTTGCTGAATCATCCACCACCTGCACGGCCATTGCACCCTAACTAGTCACCTTTAAGCTTTGGATTGATGTTTTGAGGCAATTTAAGAGGTGACAATGTTTCTAGGATACCTGAAATACTCCCAATGGGCAGATTGTTGTAATGGAATTTATATGTGGTAGGAAACAAACCCCAAAGACCTAAAAGTAATTCAAACTTGACAGAAATAATGGTTATTTTGTCATTGCCATGAAAAGTATTTCTTTCTTTTCTATTGTCATATATAACAATATTTATTCACATGAGTCAAGATCTCAAAGAAGCATTTATATCAAGAGGGCACTAAGAATACCAATCTAGTTATACCTGTTTTTAAGGTTCAAAGTTTTGAATCCAAACATGCTTCGGACTGAGATAGCTATATAGTAAATAGAATGTTCTGTACTCTTATGTGCGGGTGTTTCTTAATGGAGAAGCGCCTTCAAAGGGCCCGAAACATGGAAATGGAGTGAACCTGAAACAGAAACAAAGGTTTTGGAACATAACTGAAATGCTTTATGTAAAAGAGGCACACGTTTTATTCCAAAGCATGTTCTCAGTTCGGCTTGTTTACTATTTGTTGGAAAATATATGGTTATTATTTTACTCTGGGAGGTAGGAAGGACAGGGTAAATACATATGTGGCAAATTCGCGGAAAATGAGGCATTGCTGTCCGAGTTAGGTAGGAAAACACAATTCTTTCGTTAATTCCACATTTCTCGGGGCTCCCTCAGAGTGAAAGCTGAAATACCACAGAATACCTACAACTTGGATTTACCAAAACCCAACATCTCACCTGCATGCATGCCCGGCCTTTCGAAAAGAATATTTTCTTAACTACATTTCTGCTTTAGAAGAAGAAAGTGAAGATGAAATTTCTGCCTCTAGAAAAAAGAAAATGTTATTGCATAGTTTGGGACCAGAAGGGTCTAAAATTTCCTAACAAACGGAGAATAAAACAAGATTTGGTGGAAATGTATTTTTCGAAGCTCTGGAAGACCTTGATGCTCATTATCGACCTACTGTGTGTGTGAGTATTAGTAGATACAAATGTTTTCAAAGAAAACAACATAAATCCGAATCTGTTGAGAATTATGTGTCTTCTTTGAAAAAACTGTCTATTGATTGCGAGTTTGGCAATTTACATGACAGTTTCATTAGAGATCAACTAGTCATGCACTCAAATAATGCAGCCATTCAAGAACAAATATGGGTGTGTGGGGATGCACCTTTAAACGAAATAATTGCCATAGTCAAGAAGGGTGAAATGTCAAAAAGATGTGCACAAGTCGCACTGAAAAACAATGAAGATGATAATATTGTTAGCAAGGTTTCTAGCAACTCAAATGAGAGTAAGAAATTTGACAAACTAAGTGATAAAGATGGCAATAAAAAATACACTTCTTTAAAAAAAAATTATAACAATGACAAACAACTCATATGTTATAGATGTGGATACAAAGGGCATCATGCAAATGAAAAATTGTGCCCTGCTTTAAAATCGAGATGTGGTTATTGTGGTATAATGGGGCTTTTTACTAAAGCCTGTAGAAGGAGGGCTAAGAAAGGTAACAAAGGTAATAAAAAAGTAATAGGATGTGTTGATGATAAATCAGAAGAACAAGATGACGATGATAACTCCTCTAGTGATGGTAGCATTTTATGCTTATATGACATGGTTGATGAGGAAAATGTTGTACTAAATATCAACAGCTACAGTAAGAAAAAACCTATATGTGATTTAAACATTGGTGGTGTTGATTTGCAAATTGTAACTGACTCAGGTTCACCATACACGATTATACAACGTAAAGTATGGGAAAGAAAGTTTGAGAAAGTTATCCATTTAAAACTAAAACCCTCTGATATACAACCAGTAACATTCACTGGTGAAAAAATACCCATGGTTGGTTATGTGGAGCTTTATTTAAAGTTCAAAGGCAGAAATGCAATGGGTAAACTTTATGTTGCAGAAAAAGGACCATCTGTACTGGGGTGGATTGACCAATTGGAACACGGTATCATTCTCAATCCCAAGTAAGCATGGGCGGAAAATCCGTTCCGCTCGCGGATTTTGCGGATTTTCGGTAAATTCGCAATCCGCGAACGCTCGCGAATTTACCGAAAATCCGCAAATTCGCACGCAGCGGATTTTTTTTTCTTGGTGATACAATTTTGCGGCGTGCGGTGTAAGTTCGCAATTGCGAACATGTAGGTGCGGCGGGCAGCAACAATCTTGCACTCGCAAAATTACAAAAATTGCAATTCTGCTCAAGAAATCTACTAGCAAGCAGCATAGACCTTCTGAAAATGATGATTTTTATCAGAATAACTCCTCAGGTTGACATTTGCCTGCACTTTTTTGGATTTGAAGCCTTTTGTGTTTCTTTGGATAACTTTTGGATTAGAAATCAACTTTCTCATATAAGCCTGTTTGGGGCATTACAGTTGCTGTAATGCTGTTCTGCAGAAAAATGAGTTTTGCAAAAGTGAAAGCATTCAGCAGGTTCAAAAGTTCAAACTCATCATTAGTAACCATTCCCTGTAGTGCTTCCTGACAAGGGCCCCTCCAGAGTTCAGTTGCTAGTTGCAACAATTGTATGACCCTGCTCTGACCCTCACAGCAGGCTCATAGAATAGCTACAAGTAGGCCACAAAGGTCCTGGAAAAAAATATTGCACTGCAACAGAAAGCAAATTACAGATAAGGAAGCAGGTGCCAGACTGGAATTTTAAAACAGTGACACATTAATAAATCAACCCCAAATTAATTCATGTCAGTTGAAGCGGGCAGGTGTGCTTGCTTTTTCCCCCCATAATCTACAGTGATGATGAACCAGAGGGTGGCATTGATGTACCAGAGGGTGGCATGGGTGAAACAGAGGGTGGCAGGGGTGAAACAGAGGGTGCTGGGAACCTGTGATGATGAACCAGACGTAAAAACAACATAATCGCGACCGTTGCGAGCCGACATGTAAGTTCGCAATTGCGAAATGGTACAAAACCGTCGCGAACTGGCAGAAATCCTTGCGAACTGGCAGAAATCCTTGCGAACACAAAAAAAAATCCGCAAATCCACGAGAATTCGCGGATTTTGCGGACTGCGAGTTCGAAAATTCGCAAAATTCGCGAACGCCAGATACGCAAAATTCGCCCATGCTTAAATTCCCAAGATGGAAAACCAGGTTATGCTTTTAGATGATACCAATGATATCTTAGTCAAAGACATCATTAAACAGTATCCTAAAGTTTTTTCGGCAATGTGGGAAAACTATGTGGATTCACACATAAAATCATACTCAAAGACAATGCTGTCCCAGTTTGTCATAAAGCCAGGAACATCCCTATCAGCACAAGAGAAGGTGTAATGGCTTAGAAAAAAAAGGCATTATAGAACCTGTGGAATGCGCAGAATGGCTTGCTCCATTGGTCGTAGCGCGCAAACCTGACGGCCGTTTACATTTATGTATTGATTGGAGAGATCTCAACTAAAACATTGTTGTAGATAAATTCCCCTTGCCAAGAATTGATGAACTATTAGCGCAGACCAATGGAATCAAAAGGTTCTCGACAGTTGATTTAACGTCAGCGTATTATCAAATCCAGTTACACGACAGCAGTAGGAACTTGACAGCCTTCATAACCTCATTTGGATGCTATCGTTTTGTACGCATGCCTTTCGGCCTTGTTTCTGCTGCTGCCATGTTACAAAGGTTGATGTACAAAATATTCAAAGGATTAAAAGGCATAACATATTTTCAAGATGACATACTAATAATGGGTCGCAATATTCATGAACATGATGAAAGATTAAAAAAAGTTCTTCATATACTATCTGAAAAAGGATTAACAGCCGAATTAAAGAAATGCAAATTCAGGTTGAACTCAGTAATGTACCTAGGACATGAAGTAAGTGGTGAAGGGATCTCTCCAAAAAAGAATTTAATGGAAGCCATTAAAAATGCTCCTGTACCAAAATCGAAAGATGATATAAGGTCATTCCTAGGATTAGCTGAATTCTACTCTAAATTTGTACAAAATGTTGCAACAAAAACTTACAACTTAAGGCAATTATTGCAAACTAAACAAGAATTCTTATGGAATAAATACCTTGAAGAAGATTTTATGAAAATGAAAAATTATCTTGCCTCAGCTTTTCCTCTCCAAGCTTTCGATGGCCAGGCACAAAGTATCATCACCACTGATGCTAGTGGAAAAGGCTTAGGAGGTTATCCCAAATTAGTAGCAGATGGGAAGAAGTTACTATTGCTTTTGCCTCAAGGGCACTTTCTCCCACTGAAGAAAAATATTCAGTTATTGAGTAAGAAATGTTAGCTACAGTATGGTCAATGGAAAAATTCAGGTAGTTTGTATGGGGTACTCAATTCATTCTACGTACTGATAATAAGCCATTACTCAAAGTTTTAACATCAGATTGTGTATTAAAAGCAACTCCATGAATAGCGAAAATGAACTTGAAACTCTTAGATTTCACTTATGAAGTTGAATACCTGCCTGGAAAAAGGAACCAAGTTGCGGACTACCTACGTAAATCTCCATTACTGTATGAACCCACAGAACATAATGACTGGGACGATTTCAAAGTAGCAGCAATATTTGATGATACCAAAGCTATTTCTCAAGAGGAATGGAATGATGCATATGGAAAAGATGAAGAATTAAGTAGAGTGAAAACCTATATTTTTCATGGATGGCATATTTAAAAATGAAAGCCAAGGTGAACTAAGAGCTATGTGGGAAGTACAAAATGAACTATCTATTGACAATTCTAATTACATTTGCAGAGGTGAAAGGGTTGTTGTTCTCATACTTCTACGATCTAAAATCCTAGAATTGAAACATGAAGGTCATTTAGGGATTCTCAAACTTAAAGCAAGAATGAAAATGTTGTATTGGTGGCCAAGTATGGACAGTGATATCAAAAAATTTGTAAAACAATGTTCCATCTGTCAAGACTCTGACAAGACACAACGTGTGTTAAGACCCCGACTTAGCACTAGACTTTTACCTGATCAACCTTGAGAAAATCTTAGCATTAATTGGTTAGGTCCCATTGAAGATGAGGAAGGCAACCATAAACATATTCTTGTGATTATTAATGATTACTCAAAGTGGCCGGAAATGGAAATCACTGAAAATTTTGATACAAAACAAGTCCTTACATTTTTAGAAAGTGTGTTTTTGCGGGAAGGAATTCCAAAGAATATTTTAAGTGACAATGGTCTACAATTTTCATCTAATAAATATATGTAATTTTTAGAAAGGAATGGCATTTGTGGGAAAAGAACTCGGTTTACCACCCAGCGGGAAATGGTATTGTAGAAAGGTTTAATAGAGTTATAATGGGCAGTGTACAAGCTTCACTTAATGCAGAAAAAAATGGAAAAAAGAACTGTTCAGCACATTGTGGGCATACAGGATCCCACCCACAGGTACTGGATATAGTCCGTTTAAAATCTTACGTGGAAGAGAACCATTTTCTAAGGACATTGTAGCATGGAATACTATGAAGACATATGGTAAATGGTCACCAGCTGTTGTTAGATCCAATTTAAGGAAAATGCATGATACTTGTAAAGCTAACTTTGATAAAAAACACAATACTAGTGACATCAAATTGAAAGAAGGTGATTGGGTTAAAGTGAAACTCAATTCTAAAGTAAAAAAAGGGCAAAGTAAGTATTCTGCACATTGCGTGTAGTAAAATCTTTCACCAGATCTGCTGAATTAAGTGATGGAAAAATTTGGCATTACAACAAGTTATCTAAATACAGTAAGTTAAACTACAAAGAGAAAATTGTTAAACCTTCCTCATCAATGAGTTGGATGTGGGATGAAATCACAGACACCAATACCCGTGTTCAAGATAATGTTCATTTTCACTCTGACAGAATTACTCCTAATGTTGCTTCTCAGTCTGTAAGGTCCTGGTCTCCTATTGGTTCTAGATTTTAGGGCTAGTGTTGTGATTGGATAGTGTTAGAGCTAGGGTTCCCATTGCCCGAAGGGTTCACCTGATTACTAGGGCTATAAAAGACCAGGGTTAGGGCGTGTCAGACCGGGCGCCGAAGCGAAGGGCGAAGAGGACAAGGGTAGTTGCCTATTTGATCCTGTTCAAGACTGGTCGGGACTAGGGCCAGAAATGCTGCCCTTTACCCATTTAGCAATACCCAGCCCACACCATCCACATCCACAAACAGAGCAACACACTCGCACCAAATGTACACCACGCACAACACTATGCACAGATTAATGTACCAGCCTGCACTACAAACCCAACCAAACCACATCTACACACCCTACTATCCCAACTACCACACCTATCCACCATAACCCACAAACAGTACACAACTCTATCCTATACCACTAATCAATACACTAACACAACGCAAATCAACACCATACATAACTACATCCCATTCAGACACACTCTCCCTGCTGTAATTATACCTAACAGACCACCTTTTATCACTAACAAACATATAATGATCCTCCCATCAGTTGTTCAACAAGCACCATCCTCTCCCTTCTACCATAATAACGCTAACACACAACACACATATTGCACACCACCACACTTTGTAACTCTTGCAACAAACCAGTCTAAGATAAGCACTCTCACCTCTACTTCATTCCCTCCTACACACAACATACACTCTACTCATAAACACATCACCACACCCTCTACGTCACAACCTCCTCTCACAAACAATACTACACAACCAAATCCAGTGCATGAAACATATACATCAGCACCCCTATTCACTACACCTTAAAAGCAAAACATATCAAACACACCAGCACAACAAGATCTTCAGAGCACAACACCTCATATTACTTACCATCACAAAATACATAACATTGACAAATCCCACCATACAAGAAAAAAAACATGGGTGGCACATCCTTCTCTGTTCAAGCAGCCAAACTATGGAACTCTTTTCCCCCCAACATAAGATCCACGACAACCACCTTATCTTCAGAAAACTACTCAAGATTTGGCTCTTCCCCACATAAGCACCATACGGAAACAGAAATTTACAGCATATCCCTCTGTATATAAACATTTGTTTTCACTATAGATATGTACCTATCTTTGTGTATTACTTTATAAAGCATGTAAAATAATTATGTTGTTAAGAGAAAATAGAAAAATAATAATAATAATATTAATCAATAAATAAAAACCAACTTTGGTCTACATGTACATACTTCCATTGTGCATCTATGTACCTTCCATGTACGATCTGTGTGTCTGTTACTTTTCTCCTGAAAAAGCATATCCAATGCACAACCCTATTTCTCATCCTGTGCCTCTATCAATATATTTAATCTAAATATCCTTACTTCCTTTATGTATCTATATACTTTCAATGTACTTATGGATCTATATATTTATCACTTTCTTCTAATTTAGCATTTCCAATGAACTAGCCTATTTCTCAGCCTATATTTCGCTCAATATATCTTCTAGCCCAACCTTCTGACTCATCTCAAACTTCTTTCTAGTACTCCTTCCAATGCATTAGCCTATCTCTCATCCTATACATCAATCAATATATCCTCTACATCCACTCTCTCATGTATCCCAAACCCCATACCACTACTATGATCGCCAAAATAACCCTTTCTAGACTCTATCCTGCTCTACCCCTCCTTGCATCATCTGACACCTCTTTTTACTACACCGATCCCTTAAAACAAACCTTTCTAATCTTCTAATCTCTCCCCTCCGACTCCTCCCCTCCAAAACTCCATTTTACTCATCCAAAAGCATCTTCCAACTGCTAAGACCTAAAAAAAAAATCCTTCACCCTTTATCCCTCCACTATCCTTTTCAATCAAAATGAACAGACTAACATGTTCACTTCTCAAATTCCATATTCAACTATACAAATATATTGCCCAAATAACTGAATACCATATCTACTACTCAAATTACTTCATATTTATACTATACTCATTTTCAACACTAATCCTTTATGGGTTCCGGAGTGGCGTGCTACTCACCAGAAAAGCACTTCAACACCCATCAGGGCTAATAAGTGCTATATGAATGCAAATCTTTCTTCCACTTTTATCTCTCTGCTATCCTTCTCACTCCAAGTAACAGACTAATATCCACCACTGAAATTACCTCATATTTCACCATATTAATTCACCACTAATCCTTTATAGGCTTCCTGAATAGCGTGTGTCAACAAGCGATAAATAAATACAAATCTTTGTCCTCCTCTATCCTTCTGCTATCATTTCAAATCCAAATAACTGACTAACCTATCCACCACTTAAAATGTACTTGCATGTTTCACTATACTAATTCAACACTAATCCTCTATGGGTCCCGGAGTAGTGTGCTACCCGCCGAAAAAGCGCTTCGACGCCTCGTCAGGGGTAGTAAGTGCTATATAAATGCAATTACAATACAATTACAATTACAATTCAAATTCCTAATAATACTGGGAAACTGACACGAGCAGGAAGAGCAATAAAATTACCAGCGAAATATGGGAATTTTACAATGTAACATGTTGGTATTGTTGTGTAAGAGGGAGGATAGAGTATCCATCTTATAATTTCATTATCTTAGGTGATCATTATCTATATCCATCGTATGATTCTCATTCTGAACATTATATCCACCGTGTATGTTCATATATTGTATAACATTTGTGTGATCATATTGTATTCTGTAAAACTTCTTTGATTGTGATTAATTAGTTCATATTGTTTAGTTTGCTATAAAAGGAAGGAGATGTGGCATCACTGCTTCCTAGTTACCATTGCTATGGTTACTGGCGCATGGATGCTTACAGGCGCATGGATGCTCTCTGTGGATGTTCTGGTTCTAACTACTCAGTTGGAACCAAGACATCCTGAAGAGTAGATGTACCTGCTTGTTCTGGAAATAAATCTACCTTTAAAGAAACCCATTCTGTCTGGATCATTCACTACAGTTTACTTCAGCAAACACTATGCACTGCTAAACGGTCGTGGGCTGGGGGAAGCATGTCACCATAGACTGCATCCGGACATGTAAACAATAATATAAGCAATAACCACATCTCCTTACCCTCTGAGGCCTACGGATTGCACTCACCGCTTAATTTGAGCCAGTGTTTTCTTTTACTCAGCACCAGCACTTAATTGTCAGCACTGTCACTTAATTGCAGTCACTGGCACTTATGACAGCTGCCACATGGTGGCGTTGCTGGTATAATTTAGACAGGAGCAGAACAGCAATTAATAATTCCATATGTATGGAAAACAACTAATACCTGTCACCTAAGCTATTATTATAGCGTTGGGGGGGTGGGGACCTGAAATAGTTTGAATTGTCGCACTTGTAGCAGTATGCTGGAGAGTAGTTGTGTAGGTACTGTCATTGGCAATGTTGGTAGTGGTAATGGGTGGTACAAGCTGCATAGGCCTTGTGACTAGAATGACTAGAATCCTGTTATTAATTTTATATATATATATATATATATATTTACAAATGAAGCACTGATCAGAGAGAAAGCTCTGTGAGCAGCCCCTGGTATGAATAGTTCAGGAACACGTTTACAGTGCATCTCGAGCGCAAACAGAGAGAAGCTTCGCTCATAACCTGCTCGACAGGTAGGATAGGCAGGCAGGGGTGCCAGGAACTCTCTTCAGAAAGAGGGACATTGGAATTTCCCACACAAAAGTGTCGGCAGGGCCCTGCCATCTATGGAGACAGCAACTGACAGCTCTCTGGGGCGTGTCAAGATAGGAGGCCAAAATATGACTTGTATTCAGTTTGTGATGCATGCAGAGTAGTGCCGTAGGCGAGGAGGTAGGTAGGGGCGGTGTAGAGGGCAAATGAGGGCACGCAGGCACGAAGCTCTGGTTTACACACGCATTGACATCAAGTACCAGGATATTGGCATCTCGTCTTGTCACCACCCTGTGCAGCCTGCAAGGGTTGGCACAATCTCAAAGTAGGGCGTGCTTTTCATTCGGCAAACTCTCTGCATGAGCAGTAGTAAGTACTAGACTGGCGGCTGCACCATGAACAGCCTGAGTCGCTGCAGAGCTGCCGTCTGTATTCAGCCATTGAAGCGTCTAAGCGGATACTTTAACTCGGAATTTCTCTGAGTGTGTGCCTGAACTGCAGAACGCACTACTCCTGAATCAGCGAGCAGTGAATCCGAGCAGTGCTTTCTGCAGTTCGTGCACTAACTCAAGAGAATTTGAGTTAAATATATGCACTTTAGACACTGCAAATGCAAAAAAAACAAGTGGATAGCTGTATGCTGATCCTGTTCTGCTTTTTATGATTACAGTCATGTTCATAGAGACAAGTCCGAATTCAGAAATCTTCACTCTCAGCCACTTCGCCCTACTAATTCGTTCATCTAGTCAACTATTTACTTCACAAATAAAGGTAGGCAAGCCAGAAAATTCATATGGAGAGCCGAGCCAAAGCTGACCCAGGAGTCTGGCTTGGCTCGACGAGCCTAAACACAAGCCAAGCCATCAAAAGATTCAGAATGCGAATAATACAGCAAATATAATGTAAGGTTGTGAGAAGGAGTCATTCAGATTAAAAATACGTTATTTTGGGATTCAATTTCTAACTCTCATCTTGTCACCGCGTTCACATCTGTCACCTGGACGCTTTCCCCACCCTCAACGCCCCACAACACAGCTTTAAGTGAACTAATTATTGTCTACTAAAACACACATGTGAGGTTATTATATAACCACATCCTGATCCTAATTCCTCCAATGAGGTCTTAGATTTTACACTCAATGAAAATGAGGCACAGTGAAGTAGAGTGATTTTTTTTTTTTTTAGATTTACGCCATTAGGTCAAGTGATGAAGCCAAGATTTGAAGCCAGGTTTCGCAATTCAACTATTAAATGAATGTCAGCTGACCCATTTACAGCCAAACAACAATGCTTTGTGATCAATCATTTTATGGCCTAACTTGCACGTCAATTTCAATAAGTACAATCATCACATGTTGGTTAAATCTGACACGAAAAGACATACGTTGTTAATTATAAGGGAAGGTAGGAAACTCCTTTGTATGTTAACATCACTGCCAGACTTAATAGGCAGTAAAGAGGAAAAGTGTCATCTTATCAATGGTGGCGAATACATTGATTAGTAAGACAGAGGACTCGAATTTCCATAGAGGTTGCTTTTCTATCACAGGCATTAAGTGATGCACATATGGATTGCAGCACAGCTCAGCTGCAGACACACCCAGCAGAAAAGCCCCTTTTTAGGTCGAGCAGACCTAAAAAGCATGCGAAGATATCTTTTGCTGGCGTGTCTGGAGGAATGTGAGACAGCGATCGCCCACGCGCCTCGCTGTCTCAGATTCCTCCTCGAGGGCGCACACGTCGCCGTGCACATCCCCTGCCTCGTATTCTCTCTCAATCACACACAGTCACGCATGGGCACACACATTCCCTCGCGCACACACGCGAACACACTCCCCCCACACTCCCCCCCCTCCTCCTCTCCCCCTGGCATACTCGCATTCTCTCTCAATCACACACAGTCACGCTTGCGCACACCCATTCCCTCGCGCACACACGAGCACACACTTCCCCCCTTCCCCCCCAGGCATACACACAGGCAGGCACGGAGTCCCCTACGGGGGACTCTAACTTCACATCAGCCCTACTCCCCGGCTGCTCTCTTCCGGCGGGGCTCCTCTCGCGCTCTGCTCCTCACGGCGCGTCTCCTCTTCTGGATCGGGGCTCCCTCAGGCCAGAGGAGCCCTGCAACATGCGCCACACTGCTCCTTCTCCCCGGGCCCCCTCCTGGGGACCCGGGCTACCCAGGACCGGCAGGGCGCCCCATGCGCCGGCAGGCCTTCTTCTCCCGGACCTCAGGAGGCGGGACTTCCGGTCGGCCGCGAGCGGATTGGCCGGCCGGGCAAGAGCTTCCGGGTCGCCGCGGGCAGCGCGGCGGCCCGTTTTCAGACAGGCTGGCGGCAAGGCAATCCAAATATTGGCGTGGGCAGCCGAAGTAGAAATAAAACAGCACATAAGTGAGGTGGGCACTCGCAGACTAAATAACAATTTAGTGGGGCAAATCCACGCCGGGTGGGCACCGGCTCCCAACTATAAAGCGCTCTTAGCGCTAAATACGATTTACAGCGCTACGGGCAGAAAATGAAGTGCTCTTCCAGGGCTGCAAGCACTAAAGCGCTCCCAAGGCTAAAAGTGAAATTAAAGCGCTCCCAGCGCTAACCTTCCCTAACAGGAACATATATAATTCATTTCCATTCTGTCACTCCTTTCTCTAGTCCCTCGTTTCACCTCCCATATCACCAAGTGCAACTATTTGTCCTATTCTCTAGCTCTTTGTATTTCTGTCTATACATCTATAACACCATCTTTCCTTTCTTTGTTTCCACCTCTGTCTTCCTTTCTCCATCTCTATACCCTTTCTTTCTGGCTGTAAACACCCCTCATTCTCAATTTTCCCCTGTCTAGTTCTTCCTCTCTCTCACTCCCTACTTGTTTTCCTCTGCTTTGTGTCTTATTCTACCCATGTTCTCTTTTCCCTTCTCTTTTCCTTTCTTTCTTTCTCACGCTAGAAATTCCCCTCTCTCCTGTATCTCCCTATGAGCTCTTTCTTCAGTTATTTTGATATTTCTCGTGTCATTATTCCTGCTCTCATTTAGTATCTCTTTGGAGTTTAATTTGTGACTGCAAACCTTCCCCTCCCTCCAGTCGTGTTCTCGCCTGTCCGTCCCACTCTTTTCCCTCTACCCCTTGAAATCTTGTGTGCTCTTTACTACACCTAATGTTATATTCTGTTGCAATGCAATAGGTCTCACTTTTGTGAAAGTTTAAGCTATTAGCATTGTAAATGACAATGCCTTTTATTTATGTTTTAAAAGCAAAAACATAAATAAAAGGCATTGCCATTTACAATGCCAATAGCTCTAACTTTAATAATTCGAGACCTATTGCATTGCAAATGCTTGTTAGATTCTGTATACTCTATTGTCCTGCATCTAGTGTGTTTTTGTCTTTTAAGCTGCATTAGGGGAGTTAAAAGGCAGAGCCGAGATGCTTGTCTCGGCTCTATTTCGGCTAGCCACGCCCCATAGCAGACATGCTTATTCTTGCTTGGGTGGCTCTACAGTAGTCATAAACCTTTACAAAGCCTGCACCACTCCTTAAATAATCAGTCAGGGATTGTGGCTTCAAGGCCCTTTTGTGACTTCACAGGCAACCCTAGACACCTCAAACTCTTCTATATAGCCTCACCTCCCCTATTGTGTGTAATGTGCAGGTCAGGTCAATTTCTTTGTTATACTCTCATGTATGGTGTACCTGCCTACTGAACTGACCGTGTCCTATCTCTATCTCCCACATCTCCCCTATTAACTCAGCACTGCTTATCATACATCCCCCTGTACAACAATAGCTGGTGCTCATGAAGATACAGCAGGCATTGCTCTTCCAATTTTCGATGATCAGAAATGTGTTAATTAAATCCCTCAGTGTATCTAAGTACAGGTTTTTCCCCAACAAGATCAATGCACAGGAGATTGAAGTTTGAGACATCCTGCAATCATCTGCAAGGATTGGTCGCAGTTGGTAAATTAGGAGGTAAAGCCTCTTTGTTTTTCCAGAATCAGTACAAAGAAGTTACTTTCTATCACTGTAGAGGAGGACACTGATGATTATTTGAAGAGTAACCATCTTCATGCTGCATTGTAATCTGAAACCATACTGGTAACATTTTTTAAGATTGTTCTAGCTTCTGCAACTGGGTGGAGGGTTCTTTTCTATAATCCTTCCTATGAAGGGTAGATGGGGAGAAGTTGTTGAGTTCCATTGGGTCTAGGGTTGGTTTATCCAGTGGGGGAGTATATACTGTTTTGAGGTCATCTGGGAAAGATACTTGGGAGGTCCTGCTGAGTAAAGGTGCAGGGACATTTCCTTGGAGAACTTGAGAATGAAAGAAGTTGGAATATCATTCTCATATGGAGTGGACTTGAGAGAGTTCAGGAAGGTGGAGGCGTCTACATATCAGAATATTTTGAAGGCTACCCACTGTTGCAGGGATTCTGTTTTGAAACGGAATTATGCCTAGGACCACAAGATGTCAGAATGTAGGGATTGAGTCACCATACCACATGAGTACCTGTGGGCCCAAATCCAACTAGCTCATAGTGCCTTAACTGCCCTCCTAACATTCTCAGAGTAACAGGTAAATTAGTATCCCAGAACACAACTCTCTAGTCCCCAGGGGAACCGTGAAAACAGATCATCACCTTTCGCTTCTCATGCTTGTCCATAATCAACAAAAGAAAGACACAAGGAAAGTTTACAATATTTATTGAAACTATTGTGCTGTATTATGATGAAAATGTGCTGCAATTAGAAACCATACGCAAATGAGCAGAGTAATAGGCGTTACAGGTAAACTGTAGGGAGCAAACTTTCAGATTAATACACTGAGGAAGCTGAAACCCTCCCTACCTGCCAATGACTTCAAGATGGCAGTTCAAGCTCTAGTTCTACCTCGGCTGGACTATGGAAGTGTCTCGCTATGCGGTCTCCCCAAAGCTACTACAGCTCCCCTAAGAGCCTCTACAATGCAGCAGCGAGACTCATCACTGGCTGGAAAAGAAGGGCCCACATCTCCCCTGACCTAAAATCTCTAAACTGGCTACCATTTGAAGCCAGAATTCACCTGAAAATAGCGTGCAATGCGCATAAGGCCATACATCACAATGCACCCAGCTATCTCACACAAAAACTCACATTATCCGGAGGGATAAGATCCACAAGAAGTGTGGAAAATCTCCTTCTGAAGCCACAAACATTCAACAAGAAAAAAACATATAAACGAACCTTCTCAGGAATGGCACCCAATATATGGAATGTCCTTCCCCCGGAAACAAGACTGAACCCCTCCAATGCATCCTTCAAATTGGAAGTAAAAGGCATTCTTATGGCAAAATTCACCTAAACAAAGTCCCATGATTCCGTGAGAACTTCCATGCCTGTTATAAAGCTAGTCAGCCTAATCAATCTATTTGCCATTACCATGTTTCATCAGTTCGCCCTTGCTCTGCACCTTACTGTTCTGCACCTTATTGCTTTGCTTTTTGTCTGCTCAGTGTTTTTTACATATATTTGACTTAATTATCTCTATTGTATTACCTTGACTCATCAGGTCTCTCCTGTTCTGCATACTATTGATTTGCTTTTTGTTTGCTCTATGGTGTTATGTATATTTGTCTTGCATATCTTTAATGTATGATATAATTAACCTCATTTACTGTAAAGCGCTCTGATACCCGCAAGGGTCTTGTCCGTGCTCTATAAAACTTTCAAAATAAATAAATAAATAAATAAATAAATAATAAATACAATGAAAAGCCCTACCATGGAGAATGAGATATCTGCCTAAACCTATCCTCACTACATGAGCCCATGGATTTATCAGAGATATCTGGGATTAGAACCGAACCCCATACCTGGCATTTGTAGTTAGGTGGTCAGCATCACAGGTTGCACAAAGCAAGCGCCTCCATCCCAGGACCTTTACCCTCTGCAAGAATCCTCCTTTCTGTTTTCGAAAGGCAATTCTTGATGTATATTATAAGAGGTTCCTCACTTCAAAACAGCAGCTGTTACTCTGTGTTATGTCTAAATGAAAAGTGTTGTTGCTAACCAATCACAGAAAAAACATGGCACAGTGTTGTTCGAGCTTGCACTAAATGTTTAGTCTGAGTCCCAGAAAGGATAACTGAATGATAAAAACATGTGCAGCATATTTCTAAAATAATATTGTGGCACAAAAACAAACGTGCTGTGTAACGAATGTCTGACAAAATGTCGATATACAAAATATCGACAAACAAAAATAGCGCAACAAAAATATCGATGTCAACAATATCGACATCCTATCTCCAACAAGGTAAGTACAAAAATATTGATGAAAAAAATATCGATGTCAAAAATATCGTAATTAAAAAATATCTGTTTTTTTTCATAAAAAAACAATAGTTAAAATAAATTAAATAATACTTATGAATGTAATAAACATAGTTAATTTTTTAATAATATTTAACATTAATAATGAATATACATAATTTTATTAAAACGGTATTAAAGATATACATATAATACGTGATATATATACTTAATAATAACGTAATAATTATTTTAATAAATTATAAAAAATATTATACATTACAAATACATCTATACACATAAAATAATAAATAAAAATGTAATACAAATGTAAAACCAATTAAAAAAAGTAAGGAGAATGTTGGATAGCGTAGAGGTAAAAATTACCATTTCAACTCCAGAGAGTGCAACAGTAGGGAAAGTTTGGATAGCAAGAGGTAAAAATTACTATTCCAACTCCAGAGAGTGCAACAGTAGGGAAGTGTTGGATACCGTAGCGGTAAAAATTACTATTCCAACTCCAGAGAGTGCAACGGTAGGGAAAGTGTTGGACAGCGTAGGGGTAAAAATTACTATTCCAACTCCAGAGAGTGCAACAGTAGGGAAAGTGTTGGATAGCGTAGGAGTAAAAAGTACTATTCCTACTCCAGAGAGTGCAACAGTAGGGAAAGTGTTAGATAGCGTAGGGGTAAAAAGTACTATTCCAACTCCAGCGAGTGCAACGCTAGGGAAAGTGTTGGATAGTGTTGACGTTAAAAACAACATACTTAAAAATAATTAAAATATTTAAAAAATTAATTATTAAATTAATTATTAATTAATAATATTAATAATAATTACATTACATTTACTATTAAATAACTATAAACAATTTAAAAATACCAAAAAATAATAAAAAACATAATTAACAATGAATAACTAATTAACAATACATTAATAATAAATACCAATAAATAACAATTAATTAATATTATTTAACAATTAAAAAAATATTAAATAAACATAACAAGATCATAATTATTATAAAAAAATATTTACCGATTAACAAATATTGTACAATTAAATAATGTTGTGTACCCCAAAAAATTAATTACAATTAATTACCAATTAAGAAAAATGAATTACCAATTAATAAAAATGAATTAACAATTATTAAACATCAATTTCCAACTAATAAATATTAATTACCAATTAATAGAAATTAATTTCCAATAAATAATCAATTAACAATAATATATTTATCAATACCAATTAATACAAATGTTTTATTAATTAATTACATTTAAATTACTTCCCACTCTATTTCCCTATGAACCCACAACCCGCTACAGAACTTACACAATAACATTAATTAAATGTATTTATAATCAATAAAAATAAATAATTAATTTACTATAATTAAATTACTTCCCACCCTATTCCCCTATAAACCCACAACCCATTACGGTACTAAAACACAAAATTAAAATATAGATATAAAATTATTAATAAGATACATGAAAATAATACAAATATCGATATTAGTAAACTCGATAAATTTAATATCGATATCACTAACTTCGATATTAAAAACATCGATATCACTTACCTTAAGGTCGATATGTTGTCCATCGAAATTATTAACATCGATATTTTGTACCATCAAAATTAAAACATCGATATTATTATATATCGATATTTTAATTTCGATATTTTGGGTACTCGCCCTGTGTAACATGTGCAAAGCAAAGCGGTCTACAACGTACAGTTAGACTAACATAAAGTAGAACTAAGTGGGCCCTAAAGTAAGTATGGGCGAATTTTGCGAATCTCGCGTTCGCGAATTTTGCGGATTTGCGAACTCGCAATCCGCAAAATCCGCGAATTCTCGCGAATTTGCGGATTTTTTTTTTTTATGTTCGCACGGGTTTCTGCAAGTTCGCGAGGGTTTTGTACAATTTTGCAAATTGCGAAATTGTACAAAACGCGTGCGAACTTGCAGAAACCCGTGCGAACACAATGTGCCCAGTAGGTGTGAATAAAAGGTCAGAGAAAGATCAGTTCAGCAGATGAAGAGAAAAAAGCTCCTGGTCACAGGAACAGCATGGGTATTGCGCTCGTGAAAGTCAAGGATGCAAAGCCTATCCAGCATCACAGCTGATTTTCCACGGTAGATTTGGGAAGAAGGCACACCTGTCCAGCCTCGACGACGCTCACGATTGTTTTTGGGCTAATGAATGAGTCAGTGAATTTGAGCATCAACTAGTTCGAGCAACCATGTGCGTGTTACTATGCAGTTGCCCCGAAGGGCGCAGGGGTCCCTTGAGTGAGCTGCAGACCTGTGCCCAGCCATGCAACTATTTTACAATGGCGCCAGCAAGCTGCCAGCACCGTTGTAAAATAGTTACAAAGTTAGCTTGCACAGGAACCACTTAGATAAAATAAAGCAGCACCTGCTTCGTTTTATCTAGTGGTTCCTGTGCAAGCTAACTTTGTAACTATTTTACAACGGCGCTGGCAGCTTGCTGGCGCCATTGTAAAATAGTTGCATGAGTGGGGGTTCAACTTTTGAACCCGTTACGTTCGTGGATTTTTTTTGCCGGATTTTGCAGGAAAATCCGCAAAATTCGCGGATTGCGGATTTCCCAAAAATCTGCAAAATCCGCGAGTGTAACGGATTTCCCGCTCACACTTACCCTAAAGGGAATTAACAACATCACTTGGGAGTAAAATGATGAGCGGTGAGTGGTACGATGGATGTCTGTGTTTTGTTGTCAATTTGGGATCTAATATTTAGTGGACTTGAGCTAAAGAAGTGATTTTAGGATGTTACATTTGTTAACTAATGGAGGGAATAACTAGTCTGTTACTGGCCTGAGACAATACCTGGTGATGTTAAAGAGTTTTTTGCTCCTGCTAGTTGATTCTTTAATAATTATCCAGCAAGATGTAGTTTTAGTTAAGGTAAAGAGAGATCTGCATGAGAGCAGATAGCTTTGATTTCAGTGAAGTCGTCTGGAGGGTTGTCAATTTCTATGTATTCTTTAGTCTGCATGTGGCATGCTTGTACTCTGATAGTTCTTGAATTTACGTTTATTAGTGAATGCCTTCAAGCAGATCGGAATATACAGAGATACAATATCTGAATGGTCGTGTAGTTCACCTTTGTTGTACATTGAGCATTCACCGTAACCTTGTCCTTTTGAACACTTCCCCCCCCCTTGAAAGGAGCATAAAAGAGAGGCATATTTCCATGAGCATAGCATTTATGGTGGGTTGATTCCATCATGTCCAATGCTCCATTGAAATGGAATGGGCCCGTAGAAAGATTTTCTCTTTGAAAATAAAAAAGATAATGCCCCCTTACCACTGGAGTTATGAATGAATGAATGAAAATATTTATTGATCAGTTAACAAAAACTTACAATAACACACAATTATACACATTTCATACGTTTCATACATATCCATTATTGAACCATTTTTTTTAAACCAACATGATTAAAATAAAATTCGACCCACAGTCAGAAGACTCGATTCATCTAGTTAAAACATGTAAAATAACATAAACATAAAATGCATTTACTGATAGAATCATCTACCTACTGTTTCTTCTTATCTAGAGTACCCCATTCAATCCTTACAGTACTAACTTGCTGCGCACTATGAATAGGACTAACCATTCCTGATGTATGGCATGCAGAGGATCCTAATTGATTTTTTTCCCTCATGAATCAATAGAATAAAAACAATAAGAGCTCTTTACTGGATACTATTAGCCAATTTCCTCTCTAAAACATTATTGATATTGACATTCCCATCCACCATGCTATTGTTTATGAGGGCAGATTTATTAGGCAGATTCAAAAATGTTCATGACAAAAGTGACTCAAACCTGACACAAAGGGGGTAATTAGGATGGCGGGCAATCTGCCCGCCATCCTCAAACAAATGACCCCCCGCCATATTAGGGTGGCGGGGGGGACCGCGGCGGACGATAAGACCGTCCGCCGCTTTTCTGCCTCGGTTGCAAGGCGACCAGGGCGGAAAAGGTTTAATATGTCTGATAGACACCGCCATCCATATTAACATGGGCTTCTGTAAATGCCTTTCCGTGGCGGCAAAAAAACACCACTGGGTGTGGGCTCCCAACAGTAAGGCCAAGCCACTGACCTACAAATAAACAAAACAACTGCCAATACTGTTCTCCTTATGACCTATTTTTTTCACAGCACAATGGAATCATACCAAAGTGGGTTCCAAGACTAATTGTTCAGTCAGATTGAATCAACATTTAGTTTTATTCACTTTAAATGCATATGTCAATTATTTCATACACTTTTTACAAATCTTTACATCCTTGCAATCAGGCACATTATATACAATCAATAATAAATACAATTCAAAAACAATACAAAGCATACATTAATTCCCTACCAATCCAAACATCCAACATTCACCCAGTCACTTTCATACTCGTAGAAAAATTGTTCACCATTTACATAAAACAATCATTACACCATAAACAATATTTTTTATATGTTTGTAAATGTAAACAAAAAATGTGAATATTTGAGATCGTATGGTGTATAAACTAGCAGTCTAGGCGTTTTGAACTCCAAATGGGTTAGGAGTTCTCATCAGGACCTCATGACTCCTTCTTGAAGAGGAGTCTCAAAACCTAATCCGACGAGGGACAAATTGACCCTTGTCTGATGGAACGAAAGCGGTTCTTTGATGAAAATAGTAAAGAACCAGGGATCCTCGATCGCAGTCTCTTTGGTTTTTCAAAGCACTGTGTGTCCAAGGGGGTCTGATTGAATCACGCTCGTATTTAATCCTTCCACGGGCAGTCCGGCGTTCTGCGATGCGACGCGGAAGCAACTGACATGAACAGCTTTCCGTGACGGCATCGGCATGCGGTCTTCACTTTGGGGGCCCTCTGTGGAGTGGCGTAGTGTGGAACAGCATAGAGTATAGTGGCAGAGAGGGTTGTTGCGTACAATGGAATAGCATATTGTGAAGTGGTGTGGAGTGGAGTGGGGTACAGTGGAGTGGTGTGGTGTAGACTCCAGTGGCATACAGTGGAGTGGTGTAGAGTGACATAGCATACAGTGTAGTGTCGTAGAGTGGAGTGTGGTATCGTAGAGTGGTGTACAGTGAGTGGCATACAGTGGAAAAGCAATTCAGTGAAGTGTTGAAGATTAGAGTGGAGTGTTGTAGAATATAATAGCTTACAGTGGATTGTTGTGGAACTGAGTGGCATACAGTGCAATAGCGTACAGTGGACTGCCATAGAGTGTAGTTTAAACAGAGGCTGTGAACAGATGTAGCTGTAATGTGGTAGGAATATAGATTATGGAGTGGAAATGGTAATGTTTGAACAAAGGTGTAAATATTTTAATTGTGCTGAAGTGTACCGCGGTAACTTCACAGGATATCCTGGTACATGGCGATGAAAAGGCAGCATATCAGTGGCAAATAGCTGTCTTTATAAAACGTAAAAGGCAGCCATATAGTTTGAAGGATACTTTGGCTGCATTTTGGTTTGATAGTCTTAGATATAGGTAAGTAGTAGGTTTAATCATTATTCCTACCCCCGTGCTACTCCGAGGAGTAGCACAGGGGGAGGAATAATGATTTCTAGACCTGCCAGACATTAAACCGCGCAGAATACCCCTCGCCTGCAAACTCATGGGGCTCTGAACAATACTGACAAAAAGACCACAACGGGTCCATTTTTCATTGTATTTTTTGCTTCACCTGGGCCTACTCATGCCCCGAAAGTCAAACAGCCAGCTGATTTTTGCTGTATTGTTTGTAGGAGGGTAGGCATATCTTCTTAGAAATGAGTACTTATAGGTAGGGATCACTATTTTGGTCCTGATGAGTAAGCAGTAGGGGACTGCTTACGAAACATGTCGACTCGGTAGCTAGCTATTGCTCTACCTCACAACCCCTTCTTAATGTTCCCAGCTAGAGAAGTTAATAAAGTGTATTTTTTTCTACTATGCCAGGGAATTTTTAACCTTTTTTCGATTTTTTCACACCCACTAGTGTTAGGTCCCTACACTTTCACTGATACCCATACACCCACACATAGCCTCTGTCACCACTTAAGTGCTCCCGCGTAGTCGTCTGGTCGTAGCACGCCCCGTCCCGTTATAGGGGCGGGAAGACCCCTATGATGAAGCATGACATTAACGGTTTTTTAGTGTGTGAGGGGTATTTTAACAAGCACATTGTGCTCTCATCTTTCCACTCCTAAGAGAGAGCCTAGTACCACTTCCACTAGTAAAAATTAAAATAAAAATCATCACTTCACTTTTTCTTTGATAGAATCTCTTTGGTTATGTAAAGTCCTGCTTGGAGGGTGATTCTATCAACACCTCTACGCTCCTCTGTTTGGTTGGGAGTATTAAGTTCCCTTGGCTGAAGAAGGTCCTTAGGGGCCAACAAGCCCTCCAGTTACCTCGAGGAAGTCCCACACAGCAGGACTGCTCAGAGGTTTTTGGAGACCACGTCCCCTTTCTCCACCACTCTGCAAATGCTCTTCCTGGTACACAGCTGGTTAGGGTATGAAGTCACCTTGGCTCCAGAGGGTCCTTCCGGGCCAACTGCCCCTCCTGCCTTCTTAAGTCCCACACTGTGGGATTGCTGAGAAATCTTCTTCAAGCCATGCCCTCCTCCTCTATCACTCTGCAAACGCGCTTCCTGGTGCACTGCTGGTGGGGGGATGAAGTCCCCTTGGCTGCTGAGGATCCTTGGGGGTCAATTACCCCTTTTGTTACCTCCAGTAAGTCCCACACAGCGAGATTGCTGAGAGGTTGTAAGAAGCCACGCCCCCTTTCTCCACCACATTGTAAGTATGCCTTCTGGTGCACTGCTGGTTGGGGGATGAGATCCCCTTTGCTCCAGAGGTTCCTTGGGGGCCAAATACCCTTACTAAGTTCCACAGAGCATAATTAGGACTTTGAAGGGCATGCCCTCTTCCTCCACCACTCTGTAAACGTACCTCCTGGTGCAATACTGGTTGGTGGATGAAGTCCTCTTGGATGCTGAGGGACCTTGGAGACCAAGAAGCCCTCTTGCTACCTCCAGTAAGTCCCTTACCACAGGATTCAATGAGAGCTGGTCGGAGGCCTGCCTCCTTTCTCCACTACTCTGCAAACAAAACAACTAATTAAAAAATCATAGAAATTCAATTAAAAAACAAAGGTTACAGGGAAGGTATAGTTAGGAAACAGATTTTGAAAAACCTTAGAGAATCAATGAAAAAAACCAAAGGTTACAGGGCGGTTATAGTTAGGCTCAGATTTCCCTCGTAAAAAAACAGTGAAATTCGTCATTTGTAGTTACCTGAGCAAACTATAACTCGCCCCGCAATGCACTGTTTATGACCCCATATATTATATCACTCATGACATGGTCAGTGACATCCCCAGTATATACAAGAGGTGGTGAAGTCACCTTTGGTAAGTAGATATTAGGTGGGAGCCCCAGTGTGCCGGGATGTTCTTTAATGTGCCTCCTAGAGCCAGGTCCATCTGTTACACACTATGTAATTTTAAGAGCTAAGCGAGTGGGTTGAGGACCCCTAAGATCACTTAGGCAGCGAATCTGGAGAGTTGTGTACTACAGTTGGTAGCCACGTCATCCAGAATCTAGGACCAGTAGGTGGTTAATTTTGGGCATTTCCAGAGAGGAGAATGGAGACCAGCCGGTAGCTTTCATTAGTCGGAGGCTACTCCCCAGGGAACAGAAGTGGAGTGCGATTGAAAGGGAGGCTTTTGCTGTGGTCTGGGCTCTGAAAAAGTTGAGGCCCTACCTGTTTGGGACTCACTTTCGTGTTCAGACCGACCACAGGCCCCTCAGGTGGTTAATGCACATGAGGGGTGAAAATCCAAAACTGTTGAGGTGGTCCATCTCCCTACAGGGAATGGACTTTACGGTGGAACACCGCCCCGGTACAGAACACGCCAACGCTGATGGTCTGTCCAGGTTTTTCCGCCTTAGTGAAGAGAACTCCCAAGAGGGTGGGTAGTTCTCCCCACTTTCAGCTGGAGGGGACACGTGTTAGACCTGACATCTTTTGGCGTGATTACCCCTATCTTTTTTCCTCTGCCTCCTGTATTTTTGATGCTGTGCTGGATTCGTTTTTGCTGGTTTAGATGCTTTGGACACTCTGCCACTGTTGATCAGTGCCAGAGTGTAAGTGCTCCTTATGTAAATTGTTATTCTGATTGGATATACATGTTTGGCATATTTGTATCACCATGAAGTCCCTAGTAAAGTGCACTGGGTGTGCCAGGGCTGGTGATGACAAATGCTACTAGTGGGCCTGCAGCACTGATTGTGCCACCCACAGGAGTAGCTCTAAAATGGTGTCTCGGGCCTGCCACTGCAGTGCTGACCAGGCCTAACCCTTCCCTTTTCGTGCACATCAGTCATCCCTATGGAAGGCCCAAGGTACCCCCCTGGGCAGGGTGCAGTGTATGTGAAAGGTAGAGCATGTACTAGTGCAGGTACCATGCTCTGGTAGTGAATTACAGCCATCCTCGTTCTTCACTATTGTAAGGCTATCTTGCTCCATAGGTTAACATGGGGGATGCTGGCTACAGTGGTTAACAGCATTTCTTCTCATAGGAGCAAGATAGGACATAAGTATCTAGTATCCCTGAACTCAGAATTTAATAACGCATCTTTTAGGAAAGGTGGTTTTTAGATCCTGTGTTTGAGAACAGCACTTTTAGAAAGTTGCTGTTCTCTTGTCTGACCCTTCTGTGTGCCTGAGACTGTTTGTGTATTGACTGTCTGGTTTGTGAGTGACAGGGGCTGGGGAGTCCCCCCAGAGGCTGGATGAGTCAGCACTAGGCTGAGTGGAGCAATTGCTACTTGAGTGGTGGGAGGAGTTAGCACCTGGGCTGAATAGGGCTGTGCCTGCCTGCCACAATGCTGGCTCCACCTCCTGCTGGGCGGCTGAGGACTCTGCCCCTCACTCTGAAAGGAAAGATGCAGCCAGCAAAACAAAGTGCTCAAGATCCACCCAGAACTGGTTCAGACCGGGCTCAGGGCCCACATGCACCGAGAGAACAAAGACTTAGGGGTATAAGTACAGGACCCCTGACAACAGAAAATTAGATCATCCTGGAAATCAAGAAGGAACCTCTGCCAAGGAGAAAGCTGACTCTGAAGAAGGAAGACTGTCCTGCTGTTGCTCTGCTGGACTGACCTACTGTTGCTTTGCTGCCAAGGAGAGGGGAAGGACTTTGCTGTGAGCTGTGTCCCCTGTCTTGTAAGGAATCTCCAAGGGCCTGAGAAGAGCTGGCTCCCTGTTTCCGAAGTCCCAGGAACAAAAGGACTTCATCCCCAGTCTCCCTGAACTCTGCTGAGAGAGTTCTGTCCTTCGTAGAGTGCTTGATCCAGTTGTGGGGCCTCTAGAAGTTGAACCTGAGCTGGGAAGCTTGAGACTAAGCTGAGAAACTTGTGAAGCTGAAAAGTGTCGCATCGCTCGCTTGCGGAGCGCATCCCCGACAGTGCGAGAAGTTTCCCGCCGCTACGAAGGTCGAGATCGGCGCAGCGCCTGACATCGCTGCCGGAGCCGTCGCACCCTTCGTTTGCGGGACGCACCAGACCGGTGCGGGAGAATCGAACATCGCTGCGAGTGTCGTCGCAGAGCCTGTCGTCTGGGTGAGAACGCCGCACCGCTTGCTTGCGGACCGCATCACGTCGCTGCAGACATCGCTGCAGAAGCATCTCTCCGAGGAGCTGCGAGAGAGAGTATCACCGCTGGACCGCGCATCGTCGCCCCGGAGATCGTCGCAGCCCCTACGAGATCATCGCATCGTGCCTTTGCGAGAACAGACTTCCCACGGAACCTACGCACCGGAATCTACGCAAGCTGCCTTCCTCCCCATACAGATCGGATTCGTCGCCACACGCCCGCTGCTGCAGCGGGGCTGTCGCATCGCCTCCCCAGGGTCTCAGGAGTAACGCATCGCTTGTTTCCACCGCACCAGCTTCCTGCTTGTGGAACTTTGTTGCATCCAAAAGGTACTGCGAGTAAACATGGCGCAACTGTGAACTTTTCACGCATCTGTGGATTATTTTAATGCAACTTAAAGAACTTTGATTACAACCTGAAGAACTCTTTTGAAACCATATCCTTGAATTGTGTATGTTGGATTTTTGCCGTTTTTGGTCTTGTGTAGTTTAGAATAAATATCTTTATTTTCCTAAACTGTTGTGGAATCAGTTTGTGGTGTTTTCACTGTGTTACTGTGAGTGTTGGTACAAATACTTAACGCATTGCCTCTGGTTAGCCTAGACTGCTCAGGCCAAGCTACCTTGAGGGCGAGCAGGGGTTATCTAAGAGGGTTATCTCCTCGTCCTGACTAGAAGCAAGGGTCCCTATTTGGACATTGGTACCTACTTCTGCCAACTAGAGACCCCCAGTTCTAACAATACATCAATAAATATACATAATAACAAAAACCCCACATCCGCCTCGCTACATACCTACACTATCTTTTCATTCAGTCACACACAAACATCCACTAATACACCAAACACTCAATACAAATTCCTCAACGTATTCCCCAGAGTGACACAAAGATTGAATCCTGCGGAGTCTTCGTGGCACACTGCCAGAGAGTCCAGATCGATGAGGCAGGATCCACAAAATGTAACGCCAACGCGCGTTTCGGTGCAAGGCCCAGATCTACGGGCGCACCTTCATCAGGGCTTTCACGTCGAGGGAGTGGAGGAAACACAGCACATAAGTAGTACACCTGTGGCCAATCTGTTACAAACAAAAACTAGATTTAGAATCAACAATCTAATGGACAGTTCAAGTTTTTCAAGTTTATATTCCAAACATCAATCCTCTAAACAGGGCCTAATACCTTTCATTAGATCCACAATTACAGAAATCAATTACGTAAATTGCGTTTAGATAGCATATGCAATTCTAAATTTTATGGACTTCATATTTTGTATTTCATTTTGAGACATCGTCCCATTCACAGTGAGCCCCAATGCTGCTTAAAGGATAATGGATAAAGGAGCTGAAAACACCCAACAAGCGTAAACATTGGAATCCCTAGATGCAAGAAATATCAAAAATCTCATTCATTCCAGTTATTAAAAAATATCCTACTATTCATCCATATTAGAGTGGTCAGGTGGCAACCCCCCGTGAAGTTGGCTCATACTTCACAGTAAAACAAAGACTTACGATCTTTCTTGGGGAAATGAACCTATACCTCTACAGAGTATATTCCAAAGAACTGACCAGGCCCAACCCCGGTTCAATTTTTAGAGTTATAGTTTTGTTACCTCTGCCACCGGTTCCTGGATCCCAAAGTCGTAGCTGAATAATCGCTAGTCAGGCAAAAAATGAATGAAGTCGACAACACCCTAATCCAATAGGAACCTGTTGACAATACGGCAAAAATGAAGTCATTTCCACAAGGTTCACTACGGAAGAAAGAACACAGCTCATTCAAGAGGCCGCCATAGACAGCATTTCATTAGACGCTTACCCGCAAAAGAAGTTATTTTCACTAAGGCGTCTTTCGTTGGTCTCACAGAGATAATCACATCGTGCTTTTGACTGCCCCGTATGTAAATATCTGAACAAAAGATATACATCAGCACATGATGCACTGGGATTAGAGGTTCGCCAGATAAAAAAATTCATTAAACTCGATAGAATACAATAGGGCTCATTTAAGATCAGCTGCAAAACAACCTAGTTCTAAGTACAACTCTAAACGGATGGAAGAAAATTTCATTCACTAACGGCCGTTAATTCAAATGTATTCTCGATGTTTGACTGGAAGTAGAACCTGGTTCCTAGAATTATTTTAAATAAACAGTTGAAACTTTCGTTCACTGGCGAAAACTTCTGCAGCTAGATTCTCGTTGCTACATAAGTAAAATGTACCCCAATACACATACCGAAGATAGATCAACACGGAGATAAATCGCAAACTCAGGCCCACGATAATGGAGAGTCACCACAAGCTTTCGCCTATAGTTTTACAAGTCCCGTGTTCTGTAAAAAATAGGGAAAACATGAAAACGTTGATAAAGATCATGGGACAGAATATAAATAGATAGCCTGCGAGTACAGATATTATAATTCGATCACAGTTTAGCCAATAACACAAGGAATTAAATCAGAGCCAAAAGAAACCCCTTCGTATAAACAGTCTTGAAAAGGCGTGCTTTCTGCTATATCCAAACGGTCATTCACTAGTCGCATCGACTACTACAGGGAAAAGGTTATCCACCAGCAGTAAAAGAGCCTTACCTAGGGTCAAATGGTAAATAGGACTCTCCTCTCGTAATCGTGTCCTAACGGCAGGTTGGTGGGTTTCAAACAACCCCGACTCGCAGCCTCCCGTAGTTTAAAAAGCATCACGGGCTCGCCTCCAATTACTAAATGTATACACCTGGCTGGCCCTTCGAAGGTTCATACGGCCCTCGCTAAGACCTGGCAAGGATAAATTACCTACTGGATCGCAAGCACACACCGCCGATCTGTCCACAAAATGAATCGGATTCAGAGGTAAACAAAGAATATTAATCCACCGCTAATGAACAGGCAGAGCTTTTTGACAGATACTCATACGGGTGGCCAAAATCTGATATTAAAGGGGCTGACAACCGGGTCCCAAATAAATCCTGTAATCGGCGCAACCTCGGGTACAAATAACCCGACAGTTAAACGTTCCCCAGCGCATACCAATGGCTACAGCGTACCAGAATAATCTCAAGGTAGCACCCCATTCCCTCACAGTTCACACCCTAATAGACAGAAAAAGCGACATTTCCTTCAAGGGAGAGCCACTGGAGCTCGGGCCTAGGGCTCATAAACTGATTCTAAGAAGATCTCTGTTTTGAGACATCCCTGAAATAAAGCCATAAATACTTATTAAAGGGGAATAACAATAAAAAAAAAAAAAAATAGTGAAACTCCTCCGATTCCGACAGATAACAACATACACTTAGGGGTAACGCTAAAAAAATATACAGAAAAAAAGAAATTCGATAAAAACAAGGGAGGAGAAAACAAAGAAAAGGGGAGGGAAAAAAGCAAGGGAAAGGGTTTTTTTTGGCAAAGGGTTTAGATAAGCCACAAAGATCGTCTATACCAAAGCTAAAATAAGATTTAATCAGAAATAGGAACAGCCGTATCAAGATCTACCCGGGAGGGCAATTTCCCCCCCCCTCTTTTTTCTCCCCCGCCGCATAGTAGACAGAAGTAATCCGGTGATTACGGACCATGCGGGATAAGATCAATGGGGATTCATTGAATGGCATTTTCCCAAGGACAACAATCGTTGAGGGCGGTCTTAGCTGCATCCAGGAGGAAGCTCCAGAACACTTCTCTCTTTTTCCTTATGCCATTAACATCTGTACCTGGAATGCTGCAAATCTTCTCAAGTATGGACCATCTAAGGTCAGAATCGCGATGGTTGGCAGAGTTCCAGTGGGCTACGAGCGGAGCCCCACTCTTGAGATTTCGGATATTGGACTTGTGCTCGCCAATCCTGGTTCTGCACTCACGTCCAGTCTCTCCCACATAGGGGAGCCCGCAGGGGCAAACGATAACATACATGTGGAGTTGTGGGTTGGGCGGACCGGAATAACAGGCTGGGAGGCCGGATGTAGTGAGCTATGGTATCGGATTTTATTCAGAAGGAAGGTAAACAGTAGTGTTCCACAGAGGTATAGGGGAGGAAGTCCGGATATTGACGTTGCAATGGGTGGGTTCTGTTGTAGGGATGGTGTCTTGTCCGGGTACTCGGTAGGTGGTTGTCGTCAGATGAAGGTCGGGTGATGGGTCTCCTCGGAGATAAAAGAGAGAACAAATTGGGGTTAGTCCAGTCCGACGAGGACTATCGAGTACTGTCACCTTCACCGGGAGTGAGTTGGCCAGGAAAGGAAACGTGAGGGAGGGGAGGTGGGAAAGGTATAGGAAGGATAAGGTCAATGGCAAGCGGGAGGGGTATCGTGGTTGGGGTGTCCGGGTCAGTGCAAGGATATCGATATATACAAGGTGCTCGTGATCCTTTATCAATACAGGCAGTGCAGGGTGCTCGTGACGATCTATATACAGGTTTTACAAATATTTACACTATATTTACACAGAGACACGGAGACAGGATAGAGTGTACTCACGTGCCCCGCCGCAACTCTCATCCGAGTTGCGGCCGCTCTCCAGCCACCTCCGGAGGTCGCCACCAGTCCTCCGACCATAGGTCTTCTTCCTCCTCCTCTCCGCTTTCCGCCTTCTCTACGATCTCCTCTCCGCTTCCGCTCTCCTTCGGGGGTTCCGCACCGTTCGCTTTCTCCTGCCACGAGTCCGCTGGGCTGAACGAGGTCTTGATTGTTCTTCCGGCTTTTCTATGTTCCGGGTAGAGCGTAGTTGACGCACTTCCGCTTCCGGATGGTTCGGGTTCCGGGTCACCAGTAGGGACTGCACTTCCGGTTTCCGGTTTGGCGGGTTCCGGGTCGGCAATGGTTAGCTGATCCTGTAGGTGAAGAGAGGAAGTCCAATGACCTAGGGATGCTGGTTGTGCCGGCGGGGGAGACCCCTGTCGGTTCCGCCCTTCTGATGAGGTAGGGACCCCTGATTTTCCACATCCCCTTTCCCTAGCTGTCTTACTAGTAGGGGTGGAAGGTGCTGGATAACG
Organism: Lissotriton vulgaris; assembly: GCF_964263255.1. NCBI lineage: Eukaryota > Metazoa > Chordata > Amphibia > Caudata > Salamandridae > Lissotriton > Lissotriton vulgaris. The sequence continues at coordinate 747,510,840 of NC_141685.1, read as the reverse complement.
AGAGAGGTAATCAGCATTGCCCTGGTCTAGTCCCTTTCGATGTAGCGTTTTGAAACGAAATGGCTGTAACGACAGGAACCACCTAAGAACCCTGTCGTTGTGGCCCCGATTGCGGGCCATCCACTCAAGAGGTGCATGGTCTGTGTACAAGACAAATTCCCGGCCCTCTAAATAATACCTGAGGCTGTCCACTGCCCATTTAATCGCCAGAGCCTCTTTCTCCACGACTGCATAGTTTTGCTCCCGCTGGAAGAGCTTTCGACTGATATACAGAACCGGTTTTTCGACCCCTTTGTCATTTTTCTGGGACAAGACCGCCCCCAAACCCTGATCGGAGGCGTCCGTCTGCAGGATGAAAGGTCGGGAATAGTCTGGACTGACCAACACGGGTTCCGACAACAGGGACTGTTTGAGGAGTTTAAAGGCCTGTAGCAGGATAGGAGTGGGTTGTTGCAACTTCTCTTCAGTTCTGGCACTTTTTTTCAAAAGGTCGGTCAAGGGAGCGGCTATCTGGGAGAACCGGGGAATAAACCTCCTGTAATACCCCAGTAATCCGAGAAAGGCACGGAGGTCTCTCTTTGTGTGAGGGAAGGGTATAGAGTGTATGGCTTGTATCTTATTGTTTTGGGGACGGATGACCCCCTCTCCCAAGAGATACCCCAGATACTTCACGCTTTGTGCCGCCAGGGTCGTCTTGGCGGGGTTAATGGTGAAACCATGAATACCCAAGGAGTGCACCACGGCCAGTAAATGGCGTAGGTGTTGTTCCCAGCTGTCGCTGTATATTACTATGTCATCTAAGTACGCCCCGGCAAAGTTGGCGTGGGGTCGTAAGACCAAGTTCATAGCCCTTTGGAATGTCGCCGGGGCCCCATGTAGCCCGAAGGGCATCACTTTGAATTGAAACAAACCCTCAGGGGTTGAAAATGCAGTTTTGGGTTTGTCTTCGGCCTTTAAAGGGATCTGCCAGTACCCTTTACACAAGTCAAGGGTACTGATATATTTAGCTTTGCCTATCCGTTCCACCATCTCGTCCACTCGAGGCAGGGGATAGGAATCGAAAGCCGAGATTTTATTCACCTCCCTGAAATCTATGCAGAAACGGGTGGAGCCATCTGGTTTGGGTACTAACACGATGGGGGAATTCCAACTGCTGTTGGATGGTTCGATTATACCCATCTTCAACATTTGGTTGGTCTCTTCTTTTATAACTGTTCGTCGTGCTTCAGGGATCCGGTATGGCCTTTGTCGCACGATCTTCCCTTCTTCTGTGTGGATTGCGTGTTCCACTATGGTGGAGTGTCCGGGTAGGGAAGAAAACACTGCTTGGACCGAGGACAAGGCCCGTTTAAGCTCCTGTTTGTTGGTTTCAGGGAGGTCAGGGTCTATACAGCCCTCAAAGGGCAGAGAGAGTGAACCCGTCAGGACAGGGAGGGGTCCCTCCCACTTCTTTAACAGATTGACGTGGTAGATCTGGGTGACCCCTCGGTGAGCATCCAACTCCAGTTCATAGGTGACGGGAGTCACTTGTCGCAAGATAGGGAAGGGGCCCTGCCAATGTCCCAGCAACTTATGGTCAGAGGATGGCAGGAGTAACAACACCAGGTCGCCTGGGTTGAAAGAACGGGCCTTCGTTCCTTTATTATACTGCTGTTTTTGAGTGACCTGCGAGGCTGTCAGATTCTGCCGCACGATTTCTCGGATCTGGGTCAGGTGGGTTCGGAGGTTATCAACATACTCTGGGAGAGGGCGGGTCCGGTCTGGCTCAGCTTCCCATGCCTCGCGAGCCATGTCTAACAGGGTCCTCGGGGCACGTCCATATAGCAATTCATACGGGGAATACCCAGTGCTGCTTTGTACCTTGCACCGAATGGCGAAGAGGGCGAGGGGAAGCATCTCCTCCCACCTTTTACTTTCCAGGCCCAGGAGCTTTTTCAGGGTAGCTTTTAGGGTGGCGTTGTATCTCTCTACCAACCCGTCTGTCTGGGGGTGGTAGGCCGAAGTCCTTATCTGTTTGATACCCAAAGTGGTGCATACTTGACGCATGAGGGAGGACACAAAAGGTGTACCCTGATCGGTGAGGATCTCACGAGGGAATCCTACCCTACTGAAGATGGAGACAAGGGCTTTAGCAATGTTTTGTGTAGTGGGCTGTTTCAAAGGGATGGCCTCCGGGAACCGGGTGGCGTAATCTACTAACACCAGGGCGTACCTACAACCCGTCCTAGAGGGTAACAGGGGTCCTATCAGATCCATACCCACTCGGGAAAAAGGGACATCAATAAGAGGAAGGGGTTGGAGAGGCACTCGGGGGGGTCTATACCGGCTGTTTCTCTGGCATACCGGGCACTCCCTACAGTATTGTTTGATTTGGCCATGGACACCCGGCCAGTAGAACTTTTCGAGAATAGTTTGGCCGGTTTTCAGGTCACTGAAATGTCCTCCCAGCAAATGACTGTGGGCCAGATATAGGACCTTGTCCCTAAACAATCCGGGGATAACTAACTGTGTGGGTTCCTGGGGCCCCCCTTTTCTATAGAGGAGTCCATGTTTGCGAAAAAAATAAGGACCTACGTGTAGTGGGTCCTCATTGTCCAGGGCACGATTCCAGGCTTCCTGTAATACGGGATCCTCTTGCTGGGCAGCTCGGAATTCGCGGTCCGTTTCCCAAGGATGATCGTTGACATGAGCAGGGAATGCACCTGTGAATGTTCTCTTTTCTCTTTTCTTTTGGGTCTTAGTTTTTCCTGGTTTTGAGGGAGAGTCCGTGGTCGGAGATCCATGGGGAAACGGGGCCTCCGCCCACCATCTTTTTAGGGAGTCTGTAGTGTCTTTCAGGAGGTGGGGAAGACCGCTATAGTCGCTGCCCAATATGGCTTGTTCAGGGAGATTAGGAACCAGCCCTACTGTTAGCAGGCTACCCATATCCGCGTTTTGTTGTACCCGTACTTGGGCCGTTGGATAGCTCTTGGTATCGCCGTGAACACATTTTATAGCGACAGTCCCAGTATGGGGTCCGAGAGGGTGGGGTAGTTCCTGGGGTCTTAGGACGCTATGTCGACACCCTGTATCTGCTAAGGCCATCATACGGTGTCCGTCAATTCTCACGGGGCAGCGGAAAGGTGGTGGGGTGACTTCGTTGGTGAGGCAAACATAGTTCCGTGCCACCCCAATGTCCATAGGCTCCTCCTTTTGAGGACAGACCCGGGCTATGTGTCCGTATCCTCCACAGTGATAGCACTGTGGACCGGGTGGGGGAGGTCGAGGCAGAACGGGATATGGCATCAGGGGAACGGGTTCCGGTCTTCTGACCGGTGTTGGTGGTCTTTGGGGCCGTGAGTGGTTGCCATGTGAAATGCGCGGATGTTGTTCTTCTTTGACCCGTTGGGACTCTTGGGCTCTACTGTAAGCACTGGCTAATTCCACCGCGCTGTCTAAAGTTAGGCGGGCGTGTTGTCTTACCCATTTCTGGGTGGCGGGATGAAGAGATGCCAGGTACTGTTCCAAATATATCTTTGCAAGGATCTCTTCCTTCGTGGCGGTGGCCGGTTTTAGCCATCTGTTTGCCAAGTCCTGTATCCGAAACGAGAGAGCACGCGGCGTTTCTTGAGGGCCCTCTTTGGCCTGGCGCAAACGAACCCTGTACGTTTCGTCATCGATTCCCAGTCTCTCAAGAATACAGGTTTTGACGTCCTGGTAGGGGGTTGTTCCTTGGATATTGGCCTGTTGAAAGGCGGCCTGTAGTTCACCTGTTAACAGCGGCCCAAGATAGTGACTCCAGCGATCGGCAGGCCATGCAGCAGCCTGCGCCAAGCGCTCAAAATTTGTAAAAAAATAGTCGGGGTCTTCCCCCGACACATACTTTTGGAGGACCACTGAAGGTAGGGACGTGGTGGGCCTTTGTTGCCCCATGACAGTGGTCAGTTTCTCGAGGGCTTGGTCCTGAGCAGTCCCCTGTCCTTTAAGGACATCGTGGAGTTGGCCACGGTCATCCTCGGCGGTCTTGAGGAACCGTTCCATCATTTTTCCAAGTATCTCCTGGCTCTCCGCTAGCTGTTTAACCGCGGCCTCCATGCTTCCGGCAGATCCCACTTCTGACACCACCTGTGGAGTTGTGGGTTGGGCGGACCGGAATAACAGGCTGGGAGGCCGGATGTAGTGAGCTATGGTATCGGATTTTATTCAGAAGGAAGGTAAACAGTAGTGTTCCACAGAGGTATAGGGGAGGAAGTCCGGATATTGACGTTGCAATGGGTGGGTTCTGTTGTAGGGATGGTGTCTTGTCCGGGTACTCGGTAGGTGGTTGTCGTCAGATGAAGGTCGGGTGATGGGTCTCCTCGGAGATAAAAGAGAGAACAAATTGGGGTTAGTCCAGTCCGACGAGGACTATCGAGTACTGTCACCTTCACCGGGAGTGAGTTGGCCAGGAAAGGAAACGTGAGGGAGGGGAGGTGGGAAAGGTATAGGAAGGATAAGGTCAATGGCAAGCGGGAGGGGTATCGTGGTTGGGGTGTCCGGGTCAGTGCAAGGATATCGATATATACAAGGTGCTCGTGATCCTTTATCAATACAGGCAGTGCAGGGTGCTCGTGACAATCTATATACAGGTTTTACAAATATTTACACTATATTTACACAGAGACACGGAGACAGGATAGAGTGTACTCACGTGCCCCGCCGCAACTCTCATCCGAGTTGCGGCCGCTCTCCAGCCACCTCCGGAGGTCGCCACCAGTCCTCCGACCATAGGTCTTCTTCCTCCTCCTCTCCGCTTTCCGCCTTCTCTACGATCTCCTCTCCGCTTCCGCTCTCCTTCGGGGGTTCCGCACCGTTCGCTTTCTCCTGCCACGAGTCCGCTGGGCTGAACGAGGTCTTGATTGTTCTTCCGGCTTTTCTATGTTCCGGGTAGAGCGTAGTTGACGCACTTCCGCTTCCGGATGGTTCGGGTTCCGGGTCACCAGTAGGGACTGCACTTCCGGTTTCCGGTTTGGCGGGTTCCGGGTCGGCAATGGTTAGCTGATCCTGTAGGTGAAGAGAGGAAGTCCAATGACCTAGGGATGCTGGTTGTGCCGGCGGGGGAGACCCCTGTCGGTTCCGCCCTTCTGATGAGGTAGGGACCCCTGATTTTCCACAATACACAATGTTTGAGGTCTGGCAGTTGCTCATGCCATTTAGTTTTATGGTCCGATTGCCAATCTGCAGCGTGCTACCCGTCAAAGCTTGCGGGCATGCATGACAGTTCCCACAGTGGTGATTACCAACCACAGGGGGAAGACCAAACACTCCAACTTGTTTGGATACCGTTGTGGTTCCTACAGTCCCTCTTACCAAATGGTTGCGCACATTTTTGTTGCGCCGAAAAGCGAAGATCGGTTTAGGTAGCTGTTTTTCCGAGTCATTCGCGTTAAGGATGTGCCACAGAGAATTGACTACTTGTCAGATTTTGTTATTCATCACCGAGTGCTTCGTAGTGGACACAAGGCAATCAGAGTTGGTGCGATCTCGTTCCAGGAACATGCTGTCCCTGTTGAAATATCTGGCTCTCTTGAATGATTCTTTGATCAAACGGCGCGGGTATCCCCTCCGGAATAACTTCTCTTTCAGGATATCACTCAACAAAGAGCAATTTCTCCTTAGTCTGAGAAATTGACTGAAGGGAATGGAGTCGCGCTGACTGCGCGGATGGAAGATTCCATATTCAAGGAGCGTGTTCTTCGCCGTCGGTTTAGTGTACAGGGAGACATACAGAGATCCCTCCGCATGTCTCACCCACACATCCAGAAACTCCACCTGGACACAGCTAGCATAGGCCGTAAAATGCAGGTTTGGATCAGCAGCATTGATCCATGCCACAAATTCATCTAACGAAGCCTGATCGCCACTCCAGATAAAAAAGATATCATCAATGAAGCGCGACCAGGCTCGGATGTTCTCAAAGAATGGCGCCATCTCGTTATAGATATGAATTACTTCGAAATGGCCCATATACAGGCACGCTACACTGGGGGCACAAGAGGCCCCCATGCTTACTCCCTTGACTTGATGGAAATACTGTCCATTGAACTCGAAGTAATTTTCTCCGAGAACAATTCTGAGGAAGTTTGTTATGGTGGCAGCATTGAGGAGATTAGCTGCACCAGTAACAATCTCATCCACGACAGCCGACGCTCCCTCCTGGGGTATGTTAGAGTATAAGGACTCAAGGTCCATAGTTACTAACAGCTCAGTGTTAGGGTCAAAAGGAAGATTTTCAACTTTCGAAATGAAGTGGCCGGTATCCCTGACAAATGAACTCAGTTCACTTACCAGAGGCTTGAGAAATGTATCAATGTATTTTGATAAGGGTTCAGTGGCAGCCCCAACTGTGGAGACAATAGGGCGCATAGGGGGGTCCTCACTGTCTTTGTGGTCTTTCGGCAGCCCATAAATAATGGGCATTCTGGTGTGAGATGGGGTAAGGTATTCAGCTTCTTTAGTACAAATGTGTCCCGCATCAACCGCCTCGGTCACCAAACGAAGAATACGTTGTTTCAAAGTTTCCTCAGGATTATTGAGGATACGGCGGTAGTGGGCATATGAGGAAAGAAGAGAATTCATTTTCTCAATGTAGGTGGAGGTCTTAAATACCACAATCCCCCCACCTTTGTCACAAGGCTTGATTGTAAGTTCAGGCCATTTACCAAGTTCTCTTAAGGCCAGATTCTCATAGCCCGAAAGGTTACTGGTGGAGTGCGGGACAGAAAGCAAGATGACCCTTAGGGGCATATTCTCAAGGACTTATCGCAGAGTTATCAGCACTTTAGCGCTGCAAAAGTGGCGAAAGAATTATCGGCCCATTCTCAAGCTGGTGCAATCTGCAGGTATCGCCAGTTTTCCAGCGATAACTTCTGCAAAAAACATCGGCACGGGTGAGAGTGACAACTAACGCTAATGATATGCAGAGTAGGCGTTCCCATGCAAAAACACCACTTTGCGATATTCTCAATGACCAGCCAGATCTGGGATGCGATCCATAAGCAGGCGATAAAGTGCGTTAGCAGCAGGGATTTAACACCTGCATTTTACTGGTGTAAAACAGGATGACTACCTGCAGTTTGAAAGAGAGCCCAGCCCAGAGCCACATCTGAAGACCAACACGTCATGGAGACACTGATCATGCAGCTCAGAGACCCAAGAGGTCCACAATACCCACCGCCACCACCCCCATGCCCCCCCGAAACACACCCCCCGGACTACCACCAAGGCAGAGTAGAACAGGACAGCGGACATTTCTAATATGCACCAGCCTCAACACCAGAGGAAGTCATTGCCCACAACAGGCACAAAAGGACAACCATCCTCCGCATCTCGATCAACTTTGCCCACAGGCTAACAGTACCAACACAGCGGACAACCAACATCCCTCTGCAGACAAAGCTTCTGGCTGTGCTGCACCTGTTGGCCCCTGTTACATCCCAACCAACAACTTCCAGAGTCGGAGGAGTCTCATGGCCAGCCCTATCAAATGTCCTCACACATGTCTTGGATGCATGTCCACATTAGCAATGGTGGGCCCCTGTATCCGCACCAAAGGACAGTTTCAATTCGTAGTGTTCCTGCGCAACCAACCCCAATGCCAGCCATTGCCAGACGCCTCTGTGCCCCAGATCCAAGAATGTAGTAACTGAAATGGAGGTGCGCACGGTCATGAAGTCCAGTAGTCAACAGTAGTGCAAAAGCAATCCTTTATTACAAATACACAAATAAACAAGACGAAAAGCACAGCCAACGCCCAACGGGGAACTTCATCAGGGCAACGTGGGAATCAAGTAACTGCATATCCTGAGGGAACTCCCTAATACAATTCCATACTCCGGAAGTCAGTATTCAGAAACCTGTTGGACAAATGGTGACAATGGTCAAGCGTCCGTACAGACGCAAACCCAATCTGGGACAGTGTATAGCACTTGGACAAACAGGAATGCTTAGAGGAAGAACAAATCCTGCTCAAAAAGACCGTAACAGAAGTACGTCTCTTCGTAACCTTCATTGGAAAGAAAAGGAAGGTTACGGTCACACGAACTTCTGTTACAGTCTCATGATGCAGGATTTCTCATACCTGTAAGCATCACGGTTTGTATCAGCTTGATACCCATGCACCTTCATTTCCCCCCACCCAGCCACGAGGGCGCCGCTGTGACCGGTGGTGCCTATGCGACCCTGTGCACCTGCTGCACCCCAGTCCTGGTCCCCAGACCAGTCCACCGCCCAGCGATGATGCCCGCCCCTGCGCACCCAGGCCTCAATGCTCACCTTCCGCAAATGGCGTGTCTCCAAGAGGGCCCACTATGTGCCGGTGAAGCCTCCCCAGACGATTGCTGGATTCCGTACGACAGGCCCCCGGGGCACCCTGCTGCACCACACCGCAGAGTCATGTCTCTGCAGCCTGCTGCTTTCAGCGTACACTGCGGTCCAGCTTGGCCCACAATTCAAATGAAATCTTGTTTGGCAGGATAGTGTACCAAGACCTACGCATCATTGCAGGCTGCACACCCGCTCAGCTCCCGCAAGTCATCGCCACGTGGCTCGGCTGCCACCAGCTCTGTGCAACGCAAGTCACCGTATCGTGGCGGTAGGCCCGTGCCGGCTAAAATGCCTTGGCTGCCACCAACTCTGTGCACAGCAAGTCATGGGCCTTTTATTAATGAGTGCGGACACCATCATGTCTCCTCCGGCAGTGGGGAATGTGATGTGGTAGGACCCTAGGCCCTCATGCATAAATAATGACCACACAGACACACTCAGGTAGATAGTGGAAATGGCCTCAAGCACGTGCGCCCGTCCCGTTTTGTTGGCAGGATCACATGTCCTGTGATGCCTGTGCTGGATGGGTGTGGTTTGGGTGTAAACCAGCCCACGGGGAGTGGCTGTGGCATGCTGACAACTAGACCTGTGATCAGCATATGCCTACAGGGAAGTCCTGGAACATGTAGCGGTGCCGTCCACCCCTGTAAGCGTAAGCAAAGTGGGCTGGCCTGGCGTATGCCAGTCCAGCATAGGGGTGTGAACAATGACCCTGGGGCTCTGGGCGTGATTCAGTTCTGGGCTGGACAAGGAAGTAACTAATGGATGTTTCTCTGTTGTAAAGTCTGCGTCACCCGGACCCCAATCGGTAATGTTGCACCCTGTGACTCAAGTCCCACAACATGAGCAACATGGATGTAAGGGGGAATCACTGACTACATTCATCCATACTTTCACACTTGAAAGATCATAGACATGACGCTTCTGTGTGAATTTGAATGTTTAATGCACATTCAGTGTAGTGTTGTAGCTGGAGCAGTACAGGGCCATGCAAACCCCACTTTACATTGTTGCCCCATGGAGGGCCAGCTAGAGTCCTTTAGGGAATGACAAGTTCATCAGAAGAGAAAGAGTGCAGTCCGCAGTCTGATTGCTGCGTCATTGGTGACCAAACAGAATATGGCAGTCCATGTTGAGGTCCAAGGTGAGTGTCGCAGAGTGTTTCAGGGGACAGTGGAAGGTGATGATGCAGAGGGCAGAACCAAGACGAAATAGGCCTTACGGCGGAGATGAATGCTACTGCGTCCTTCTTGCCACTGAGGCAGAATCTTCTGCATCTTCGTCCTCTGATGTATCATGTGCCTCACATGTGGGTGGTCTTGTTTTGTCTGCATCACTGTGTGGCAGTGACACATCAGGGTGCTTCACATCATTCCATCACCTCTTGACCTCTCCAGTGTCCTCCTCAGCATTCCAATTGCATTCACTTTGTCCATGATGGACTGCCATATTCCATTTTTTGTTGCCAATGACACAGTGGAGGCGACGAACAGTAGTTGATGGCAACTTTTTTCATGCTCGGGTTTAGATTTTTATCGCCACCCTGGTGATTTTATCGCAGATATTTGATGCCTTATTGGGAAACTATCGTATGTTACCGCCGTGTTCTGAATAGGACGTTAACACACAGTTTTTTTCCGTGATAGACGGCGATATGAAACATTGTGTTAACCTATTTTGGCAATGAAGGTTCTTGAGAATATCCCCCTTAGTTCTTTGCCTCATAACATAAATTTTCCAGGAGAGACTAGAGCAAAACAACTAAATAAGGTTTAAAAGTCCTACATGTAAATATGTTTTATTCATTATTTGGGATTTTTGTGTATTGATTTGCACTCCAAGCCTAGGAGTATAGATCTTTATGTTGCACTTTTGTTGTAGATCCATCTGAAACAAGTCCATGGTTGCTAGGTCATCAGCATACGAGGACATCGTATGGAGCATACTTAGGTTTCAGAGGATGTAAATGTATATTTGGGAGATCGGCCTTGTATAAGAAGAAACCAACAGGACTAATATGCACCTCTGACGTAAGCCACTGTGAGTATCACCTTACTTTAAATAACAATTGATCCCGAACCTCTTTTGTTCCTCAGACATGTCTTCATTTTAATCATGTCCCTATGTAAATTCATCATGTTGTGACATGGATTTGGACATAATGTTGTGCAATGCATGGAATTTCTTGCATCATTACTGATTTACCATCATCTTTATGTTATTCAACAGTCTGTTTATGTTTCGGCTATGTGCCACAAAACATATTGCTACACATATAATTTCTTGACATGTTCTTTATTATGCAAATAAATAACTAATTATATATATACAATAATAAATAATATATACATAAATAAATATGTTAATTCATTAATAATAAATATGTTCTGCAACTTGTTTCTTGACAAGTGGCAAACTTCGTGGCAATTTACTTTGCTTTATTTATCAATTTCCCTTTTTCCTGCGAAGCAAGAGCGATGGCAATAGGCAGTAAGGATTCCAGTGTCCTCTTTAAAAAACATCTAGATATCCTTCATAGGACATATTTTGTTAACTGAGGAGGAAAGGAGTGTGTAGGTGTGAGCCATCTAAGAAACCAATATTTGTTGGCCTCCTTGCACTTCTGATTGGAAGGCACAGGGATGAAATAACACACCGTCTTATTTTGTAGCATTCCTTTGCCCTAGTGTAGGAAGGAAAATCCCCTTACTAGAAAGCACATTTGCAGCCTCTGGGTATGGGCTGCCTACACTGCTGTGTTCACTCCTGGTCTGGCAAGAGCAAAAGATAGTAACACACCTGGAGCCTAGACAGGTGCATAGAGGCTTATCTGATGCATGGCTTCTAACCTGGTGTGAATCTAATAACTTAATATTGCATGCATACCCTATTCCAGTGAGTGTAAATGTTTCAGCATGAAGGAGAGTGTAAGATCTGTAAATAGGGCCAAATGTTCTCATTTTTAGAAAAGCATAACAGTTTAAAAAAAAATGATGTTCCATTGGTTATGCCACAATGTATGAATGTAAGTGATACTGTTCCTAGGCAGGTCATGGGAGAAACTTAAGTGGTGGGTGACCCTTTGGTCTCAATCCAAACCATGTAATGTGTATAAGTCCTTTAGAAAGAATCTTAGTGCTTGCTGTGTAAGTGTTGATTGTCCTGGAATTCAGGTCATGATATCACATTGATATTGAATATTTATGGTTAAATTGTTAAATGTTGTTTTTTATCCTTTGTTTCCAGAGTAGCTATGTAGATTTATTTATTTATTTAAAGGATTTATAAAGCGCGCTGCTACCCAACAGGGTTTTCCAGCGCTGAAAGCAGGACAAACGAGAGTGGTGCTCAGTTGGCATTAGGCCTGATTAAATAGAAAGGTCTTTCGCTTTTTTCTGTAAGATAGGAGAGATTAACAATTCCTGAGATGTGGAAGGAACTTCCTTAATTTTGGTCCCAGGAAGGAAAATGAACGGCCTCCCATGTGAGATAGACATACTCTGAGGACTGATAAAAGAGAGAAATTGGCCGATCTTAGGTTGCGAGAGGGTCGATAAGGCTTGACAAGATTCAGTATGTGCACTGGGGCCAAGCAGTGCTGAGCTCGAATCATGTAGGAGAGGCCCTTAAATTCGATACACCTACTGACCCTGAGCCAGTGAAGTTGATGGAGCAGAGGGGAAGCAAAGGTGTGCCGAGGCAACGTAACAAGTAGGCGTGCTGCTCCATTTTGAATGAGCTGAAGACGGTGTACAGAGGTCTTGTCCACACCCAGATACAGCACATTACTGTAAACAAGCCTGGAGATCTCCAGGGCCTGCAGGACAGTCCTCTGAGCAGCTGGTGGAACTAACCAAAGAATTTTCTTTACCCACTCGAGGACCACAAAGCAGGCCAAGGTGACTCCTGAGATATGAGCAGCGAGAGGAAGCTTGCTATTGATGGAAAAAAACAGGTTCTTAACCTTAGGAACTGGGGTAGGCAAAGGTTCCAAAGAGACAAGCCAATGGCTGGCTCACCAAGCTCTGGGTTGTTCCTCAGGATGAGAACCTCAGTCTTAGAATCATTCAGCCTCAAGGCATTTCTGGACATCCCAACAGAGATGTTGTGCAGACAAAGTTTGAGTAAAGAAGGATCCTGGTGTTGAGCCGGCGATAAAGAGAAAATAATCTGCGTATCGTCAGCATATGAAAAGACGGTCAACCCATTTTTATCTGCTATGTCTGCCAAAGGGTGAACGTAAAGGTTGAAAAGCAGAGGCCTCATGATTGAACCCGGAGGAACTCCAGATGTTAAGGCCACGGGACTAGATTTTGCAGAGTGAGAGAAAACTTGAAAAGAGCTATTCTTAAAAACACGAGACCAGCCACTGCAAGACTACACCCACAATGCCAGAGCTTTCAAGGCGATCAACCAGAATAGAATGGGAGGCCGTGTCAAAGGCAGCGCTCAAATCCAGTAGGATGAGCGCTGCTGTGCCCCCACAGTCAAGCTGCTGCCTAAGGTTCTCCGTGACCCCCAACAAAGCCGATTCGGCACTCTGACCAGGACGAAAGTCAGACGGTGATGGATAAAATAGCTTATATTTTGGCACATGTACTGAAAGTTGAGAGTTAATGTGTATTTCCAATATTTTGGAAAAAATAGAGAGGAGAGATATAGGCCTGTTATTTGATCAGGAAAGGGGATCTAAACCAGTCTTTTTCAACAATGGAAGTCCAAGAGCGTGCTTCCAATTACGAGGCAACTGGCCCATATTCAGGTAGGAATTAAGGAGCTTAGCAATCACCTTGAGGTCCGGTTTGTCCAAGTATTTAAGCTTAGATGGAGGGAGGGTATTGAGTGGGGAGCTAGACTTGATATTTCCCAGTAGGTTTCTCAAAGAGGTTAAGTCAATTGGGAGCCAGGACTTAACTTGACAGGATTCATCAAATGTGAAGCCAGGGTGAGCCGTCATGACCTGGTCAGAAAGTTGAGTGGGGGGAAAGATGAAGGAGAGTAACCCAACTCAAGCTCACGATGAATAAACATGACTTTATTATGAAAAAACAGCGCATGTTTGTTACAGTGATGTAATGAAAGTGAAGGGGTTGGCAAGAAGGTTCCTGGTGTAGAGAGTTCAGCCACAACTTTAAATAGGGTTTTCTGCCAGTTTTTGGTGGTCATCATAGAAGGATGCACGAGCTGATCTGCATAGAGCGGGATACTGTTTTAGTGCCTCCAAATAAGTGGCTTTGGCCTCTGGCGCGCAGTGATTTCTCCACAGTCTCTCGAGAACGTTACATTGGTTTTTTTCAACTCTAAGGGAGTCGGTAAACCATGGAGCAGGGGGGAAGCAGTCTAGGTTGGGATTTAGTGGAAAGAGGAAGAATGGAATCGATAGCCTCGAACTGCCAGTGAATAACTAGTATCTGGTCCCTGTCCAATTGAGATGAAAAAGAGAGAGAAGTCTGCCGGAGCAGCTCATTAAGTGCCTTCATATCTAATTGAGACCAGTTCCGCATTCTCTTAGGCAAGGCTGAAGGACGAGACGGGGGGCAGTGAGGAATCAATAAAGAAAGGAATAGCTAGGTGATAAGACCAACCTAGCGGAATGGGAGGTGCAGTGGACACAGTAGGGAGATTCGAGAAAATAGGGCCCAAAAGATGACCTGCTACATAAGTGGGTAAGGAGTTGATGAGTGAGAGATTCAGGGTCAAAAGATCATCCAAGAGAGTTTGGGCAGTTTTGTTACTAGCATCAGAAAAATGGTAATTCAAGTCCCCAAGCACTGAAAAATTAGCCACAAGAAGAACATGAGGGGCAAGGGATTCAATCAACAGGGAACCCCATTTGTTAGATTCCCCAGTCCCTTCACATTTAGGGTCTTCAACATGCATGACTGTTGTGTATGTACAAAGGAACCATCATGGCGACTTTGTAAAGTAGAATCTATGTTGAGAGAGCTTTGAATTTGTCTCATTTACAATGTTTACATTCAGGAGTCATAATGTAAACAATTGAAATTGGCACCCTCTAAAATACCTTGCTCTGCAACCATGAGTTGAATGTCAACAGCTGCCTGCAAAATTGGTCTTTCCCGGAAGATGTAAAGTGCCTAAATTATATATTTAAAGAAGATGGACTTGTTTGGCCACAGACCTGCTATTACGTCATGTTCATTGTATAGAGATAGACGTTTGAACAATGGACCTTCAAAGAGCACCAATTAAATGATGACTGGCAGAGGAGAAATGCTGTGGGTGGGTTAAAGAATGAAGGGTGGATTCGTTTACAGTTCTAAAAGAGGTATATCTTCTCTAAAAGTTGCTACATCTGTGAACTAACACGATTTCTAACACAACTGTCTTACTGTGAATTAATCAGTGATGCTTGTGAACTTTCAGACAGGTGGGGCCAAAATACTGAGGCTGAAACTTCACCTATAAAACCAATCATAGAAGCGAGTCTGGCCTACTGCAGTTTTTTTTAACACAGGGCAAATATTGTGCTCGCTCTACAGCACGATTTCCAAAATACTGCTTACAAATCGTGGGTTTTACAGGCATTTCAGATGCAACAGTCTAGAAATGCTCCAGCACTTAGTGGTCCAAAGATGTAGCCTGAACCTTTCCAGACGTTTTTGGTGATCACACCAGGAAAATTAGGGAAAGGGTTAAACATTCATGTTACAGACAATTTCCCAAACTATGACTTAAAATCCGATTTGATTTGTACTAGGTCTGAAATATGATTTAGTTTCCTGTTTGTTTTCATAGTAAAAACATTTCCTTTTACTTCTAAATTCCAGTTCCCTGCACTTATGTATCTTACCCCTTCTATAATATCTCTGACAATAGGTCACTAGTGACATAATAAAAAGACTATTGCACTATCACATATAATCATTTATAAAAGTTATTTTTTGTAGCATAAATTATCACTCAAATATTAGCTAGCAATATTTCTGTTGCATGTTTGGTTGCAGATTGCAGTTAATATGATTACATTTGGTTTCTCTGCAGTGCTTAGGATCTTGAGGGGAGGAAGTCAGGGGATGTTGATGAGATGTGCTGGTGGCCTAGTCGTTCTCATTGATATGGGGTTTCTTCCTAGGCCTGTGAATACATGGATCTTAGAGGAAGAGGAAGAAGTTCCAGATTGTAATATTTGACTAGCTCTGCCGTCTCCCTCGGAGACGTCATGGGGGGTTGTTCTTTTAGGCCTCTGAGCTATGTTGTTGAGAGGTTTTGTAGTCTAGCTTTGTGGTTGTGTTTTTTTGTTCTTCCTCGGAGTAGTCCGTTGCTGCATGTAGGAGGGGGGTGAGGGTGGTGGGAAGGATTCGGATAAATGTTTACGTTCATTAAGATATTGTTGAAGCCCTGGATTACTTTGTCTTGTTGGTCTTCCATGCAAGTTAGTCACTCATTGAGCTTAGATAAGGTAATTTGATTAACTGGGGAAGTTCGGGTGTTTAGTTTTCGAGTGTGCAGGGAAGGGCGCTCCAGAGTCAGGGAGGGTATGTTGTTCAGATTGGGATTTGAGGTGTCAGTAGGGGTGTAGTTTGAGCTGTCACAGAGTTCTTTATTTTTGATTGATGTACTGGTGGGTGAATAGTGGTGCATTCCTGTCCTCTCCGTGCACTTGAGCACTTTTGGCTGCCTAGTGCTGACTCATTGGCTGTGATAGTGAATCTCCTCATCGCCTCTCTACATGAAGCAACTATTCCAGCTTCCTGGAAACATGCCATGATTCACCCCCTTCTCAAAAAAGCCAACACTGATCCTGAGGTGCCCAGTAACTATCGCCCTATATCCTTACTCCCCATCTTTTCTAAAATCTTAGAAAGGCATATTCACCAACACCTCAGCAATTTTGTAAGAGCACATGATCTCCTCCACCCCTCTCAGTCAGGCTTCAGAGCGGGTTTTTCAACTGAAACCACTCTACTTGGAGTTACGGAAAATATACGACAATACTTGGACAAAGGTAACACCGTAGCGCTCATTCTACTTGATTTGAGCGCTGCTTTTGATACAGTGTCACACACAGTTCTTATTAACACACTGAGATTGCATGGCATCTGAGGGCCTGCTTTAAACTGGATCACTGCATTTCTTACAAAACGTGCCTTCCAAGTGTTCTCACATTCAGCCTGCTCTGACACCCATTCCTTTGTTCATTGGGTGCCGCAAGGGTCCATTCTCAGCCCACTACTATTTAATCTGTATGTGAGACCATTGGCTGAGGTAGCGGTAAAATCTGGAATATCCCTTTACTCTTATGCGGATGATTCTCAAATCATCTTCTCCCTCTCCTCACAGAAAATGAGGATCCATCAAGTCTCAAAATCGGTTTTAACCAAATAGCATGTTGGATGCAGGAACATTTTCTGAAGCTAAATGGGACAAAACAGAGATTCTAATATTGGGGAACCAAAAAGATGTATTGAATCCCACACACTGGCGGAGTGAAATGGGCAATTTTCCGCCCCCTTCCCCTCAAGTGAAAAACCTGGGCATCATCATAGATGACTCTCTCAGCATGCATTCTCAATCAATTAAAGTAACAGCAACCTGCTTCACGATCCTCAGATGGTTAAGGAAAATCTGCTGGATGCTACCAGAATCTACCAGGAAAACCGTATTCAAAACCTTAATAACATCAAGACTTGACTACGGAAATGTTCTTTACCTGGGAGAAAACAAAACTAGTCCACAGATTACAAATGGTTCAAAATGCTGCTGTTAGACTTCTATGTGGAGCCCCAAAGTTCTCCCCAGTCTCGGACTACAGAAGCAAAACTGCATTGGCTCAAAATAGAAAACAGAATTAAATTCAAGGCTTTGAGTCTTATGCACAAAATTAAGTCAGGCTGTGCCCCTCGCTACCTTCAATCCTTAGTCAGCCCCTATTTTCCTCCCAGTAACCTTCGCTCTGCTACTCAAGGAAGGTTTGCTGTCCCCAAATTCAAACTTGCCCGGGTGGGCGGTAGGTCTTTTACCTACCTTGGTCTCTCCACTTGGAACTCTTTACCTACAATCCTTCGAAACGAAACAAATTACTTACAGTTTCGTAAATCTTTGAAAACTTGATTATTTGACAAATAATGACTCTATTACTACCTGGCTCCCATCCCTGACCCGTTCTTTGCGCCGGGAAACCCTTTTTGGGTATCTGTTGCGCACTATAAATTTAAAAACTAAACTAAACTAAACAGGCTGTACTGCTTTTGGCAAGGAAGGAATGCCTTCGCGCATAAAAGCAATCATCTGAGGCCTTTTCCTCCTTCTATGTGTGCTCTACAATGCAGCACACGTAGAAAGAGTAAAAAACGAGGAGAAGTAAAGATATTTCTCCTTGATACGCCTCCCCTGGGATGGCACAGCATTTTCATGCATTCCCAGATCTACCACTCATGGTAAATCCGGGAATTGGACAAAATCCATGGGTGGATAAGTGGGAGCACGCATACTCCACCAATGGAACGCCTCCATGGAGCAGAGTAATGGAAGGTAGCAACTTGTGCTGCCTTGAGTTACTCCATATTTACCAAGCACCAAAGGGCCATGCAAAGTACTCAGGAACCTCAGAAAACATTCCAAACCATGCCCTTAAGGCACAGTGATCAATATCTCATATACCAGCTAGTGCCCTTGATAAGCCACAGGAATCCTCTTCCATTATAGCTAATGATAGGCCATGGGACCCATATGATATGTTGATTCCTGAACTTATTGTATCCCAACATATTTTCTTCTGCATGTGCCAGTCAGTGCCCACCGCAGATGGCCCAGGGTCTGTTCTATCTAACAGGTAATATTTGTAGTGTTTCCCGGGAACCCACTCAATTTGCAGCAACGGGAGCATGAGCCAGTGAACACTCATCAACCTAATAAATTCACATTAACAGACATGTGCATGTGCACGCATGCTCTCACACACACACGCAGGTTCAAACAGACACTAGTGTGTGCTCTCACACACACACATGCATCCATTGAAGTGCTTTGGAAATGACTGTGATTGCTTCACACTCACATAAATGCATGCATGCAGACACATAAGCACACATACACATCACCCCACAAACCCCCCACACACAGAAATCTACAAACACACTTGCATACATTAGTCCCATACTACTCAAACAACTCAAGATGTGGCCAGTGGCTGAAATGGGTCCTGCTAAGGCTCTGACCCATTTTTGCAATGCCATAGCCCTCACCATATCTCATCTGGACAGCCCTTATCCCTATCAAGACTCTTTCCAGACCACAACTCACCTCTATAAGCCCCTCTAGGAAAGTAACACCCCAACTGATGACTCCATTTTAGAAGTTCACAAACTAATCCAAACATGCCATTTTTTCCTGAGAGGCGAAGATGGTCAGGAATGCTTATGTATTCCCTCACAATGAATATGTCCCAGGAAATATATGGGAAAGGCTCATGCTTGTCAATTCGAAAGCACCATTACAATCTTTTTGATCCCCATAAAATGTACTTAATATTGAAGCTACCCCAGGTGCAAAATATAGGTCCAACCTACAGATTTTAATTCATGTCCAAGTTATCAACAAAAGGTGCTGGACTGCAAGAAGTTTGGGTACATCTTGAACTTTCAACTGAACCAAGAACAAGTCAGTTCATAGGGGGTCAAGGGGTCGAGTATATTTACTGCAAAGCTTAAAGTTAAGTAATTTGTTTTGTGCCTTTTTAACAAGCCTTAACATGTAGGAGGTGTTTTAGTGTTCTTTGATACCCCTATTCCTTATTTAGCTAAGGTATTGTAGGGTAAAATTATTGGACCTTTCTCAACTGTGAAAAAGACAGAATATTAATCAGAGACTCTTCATAGACGGCATCCATTTAGGAAAAAATCTCCACACTTTATCCCAGCTCCATTACTGAACAATGTAGGCATTAGGGAACAGACCATGTGCTTCTGCATATAATGCACACATAGAGACCCTCAGCACAATGTCCACATGCCCTCTAAACAGTGGAAATTAGAAGCAGAAAACAGAACCCTATTGTCTTTTGAGATATCTCTTTCCTCCAACCCAGAGAGATCTAAGTCACACTGCCCAGAAATCTCTTTAGTCACATATGAGATGTTTGAAAGGAGTAAGCTTATATCTTAGTTGTCGTACTTGATCTATGGAAGTTAGTGAAGGGACAAACCCCATGAGAATCACAGAGAGGACTGACCAGATTCCACAAATTATAAAGAAACAAGGGAACCCAAGAAATGTCTTCCAGAGACCTTGGGAGTTAAGCTAAATTAGAGTACATTGATCCCTAGAAAAACAGCAATGGGGTAGGGGGAATGAATACAGACCCGGTCAGTACTATATTTGTAGAACTTGTTGAGCCGGACAGAGGTCTGATATTTAATATTTTGAATCAAACAAGAACGATACAAACAACAATTCAAGTGGGACACAAGCCTGCATCCCACTAGGTCATGAAGGACAAACATTGGGGAACACAAAAGGCTCAGGCAGTACTGTAGGTTTGTTAAAGACACAATTTTTCAATATAACAAACAAATCACAAAGAGAACACATTTACACATTAAATGGCAAATTAGAGCAGTGCATAAGGTTTATAGGGTGTCAACTGCGTTTCGATCCACATAAACAATAGATGGATCATCATCAGGACATTTAGAATTAGCATGCCTGCATACAATTGCCTGTAATAACTAAAATACAATGGTGGGAAGGAACAAAGAGGAAATACAAATAATTAAAAGAAAGCACCAAGTCAGGTACAAACATTGAAATTAATTACGGGCTAGTCATTTTTGTGATACCAAAATTGAAAAACTCCATGCAGATTACAATCAAACAACATCCGTTTTATGGTCAAAGACTAAAGAGGTTGTGTGGGTAGACGTGAAAGCGAGGGAAGGGGGGATGGATTATATAGTGCCCGCTGCGCTTATCCATAGGAGTATGCCGGAAAGGTCAGAAAAATAGAAAAGAGCAAACGAAGAAGGTGGTAGCTGGAAAATTGCCCGTGCACGCATTGGTTAGCTAAGCCATGAATGGACAGAATAGAATCGAAAGAAACATACGCAGTAGCAATTCCTGCATATATAGAGATAGATGAATAGCTACGGCACAGTTGGCGAGCAACAGTACCTAAAAAGAGAAAAACGGAAAAGGGGATAAAATAGGGATGGCTACCGCTGAGTAAACAGACAAGTGCTTACTAGGAGGAAGACACACGTGTATGTTGGGTGAACCGGACTGCTTAAGGCGTCAGAGGTGGTGGCGCGATGTTATGACGAGTGACCTGTGCGTACAAAATTAATTGTTTGGGGTGTGTTGTGTACCCACACTGAAGGTAAATAGAGAAGGAGATGGTTGCTTACCCATACAGTGATGGGAAAGGAAACGCTCAGTGGCATGTATTCGGTATTAGAGATGGAGCCGCCAACGCGAGCTCCTGAGTCCAGACAGGGAATTGACTATAAGGGAAAAGAAGGGGTTAGACCTGATAGTAGTGGTATGCAAAAGAGGTACTGTGCACCGCAAGTGGGGAGAACGCTTACCTCGATCCGAGTTCCTAGGCGGTAACCAGGGTGCTTTCAGGATGCGGATGAGTGGATCCTGAAACGGCTGAGGTAAAGAGTGTTTTGGGACATGATACGGCAATACAAGTCACGTGGTCTCTTGACAAACATAGAAGAGGGGCTGGGGAGGGTTGCGTTGTGGCGACCATCTTGGACGGGTCTAGGCAAAAAGCATAGCGAAAGAGTGCGGAGAATCACTCTGATAGCGAGAGAGTAAAAAAAAGATACCAAGAGATAAGGAAGGAGAAAATCGGAGATAAAGAGAGAACCAAAACCAACACAATAATGTTTCTATACATTTACGCGTGTACTAGGTGTTCGTGTGTCCTCTAATACCGAATACACGCCACCAAGCGTTCCCTTTCCCATCACTGTATGGGTAAGCAACCGTCCCCTTCTCTATTTACCTTTAATGTGTGTGCTCAACACACCCCATAACAATTAATTTTGTAAGCACAGGTCAATCTTCATAACATCGCACCACCACCTCTGACGCCTTTAGCGGTCCCGATGACCCAACATACACTTGTGACTTCCTCATGGTAAGCACTTGTACGTTCACTCAGCGGTAGCCATCCCTATTTTATACCCTTTTCCTACAGTTGTTAATTTTTTCCCTTTTTAGGTCCAGCTGTTCGCCAACTGTGCCATCAGCTAAATAATTTTGAATCTTGCCTAAACATAACATGCAGATATGTATGTAAACCCTGCTCCAAAACTGGTGAAAATCACCGGGGTGTGCTGTTTACTGCTCAATTTAAAAGGATCACCAAAACTGTTTTATTGCATCCAAGATATAAAAACCCATGTTAGACCGATTGTAAATTGAGACAGTCCTTAGACACTATGCCTGTAACTCCCAGCCACACTGTTTAAGTAAACAAACTGTTCCTGTTTTGCCAAACCCCTCTAGGGCGGTACATGAAACACACAAAAGGTGTTGTGAGGAAAGTTTGCAATTTGTCTAACTATTGACAACTCCTCTGGGTAGCATCCTAACCCAAGGTTCATTTGCTCACCATTCCACCTCAGTTTGAAACCAGCCATATGCAAACCAGTCTTGACCCTGCTCCTCATTGGAACAGTTCAAGCTAGATCCTCCTTGAACCAGAACACAAGCAACCCAGTACTGGTTTCACCCTAGTTATGGGCTCATCAGCTAGGTACAGATTGGGTCCAGTGACACAGTGAGCATAGGACCAAGGTCTGGGCATACCCATGCCTCTTAGGGCGGTACATGAAACACACAAAAGGTGATGGGAGAAATGCATGCAATTTCTCTAATCACTGGCAATCTCTTGGGCAGTATCCCAACCCATTGTTCTTTTGCTTACCATGACGCCTCAGCTTGGTACCTACCATATGAAAATCAGTCTTGACCCTGCTCCTCATGGGAATAGTTCAGCACGAACTGCCAAGGCAGTCCTTCCTGAACCGGAACATAAGCAATCCAGGACCTGTTTCGTCCCTTCTAGGCGCTGAGTGGGTGTTGCCTTTTTCTGGCTAATAATGCTCTTCTCAATTCCTCAAGGGTAATACTATATTATTGATTTAATTTCGTTGGCCGTTCCACCACCCCACTAAGTACTTCTTTGCACCCACCAGAAATATTCTCGCCCATTTCACACAGTTGCAGGTATACCATTCAGTAACTGTGGCTCTTGCTTCATAGTATTTTGGGGGTTGCAAGCACAACCCAGGCTTATTATATTGATAATTCAGAAGAATTCTTCCTTGAGCTGAGGCATATTTAATTTTGTTCTTTCATGTAAACTGTTTTTAATTTAATTCAATGTCCCTACACATTCTAATAGCTGCAACCCAACCCATAATCATATATTATACCGGCAAAAAGGAAGCCCGAAACCGGTCCTAGGATGCTTGTTTCCAGTCCAGAGAGGACCTGGCCTGGCAGTTCGAGCTGGACTGTTCCCTTTGGGCGCAGGATCAATACAAATTTGCATATGGTTAAGTCCAAACTGGAATGGCATGGCGAGCAAAAAAACGATGGATTTAGGCCCAGATCTCTGTACTGGGGTGAATTTATGACATTGTTTCTGCATTCTGTCCATTAATTGTTCTTTTTGCTCTGTTTTTTCAGGGTCGGAATGGCCTATAGTCAGGGTCACTGGAATTATGTGATTTTTTGCCTGAAAGTTAGTCCACATAATTGTGGATTTGCCACATCTGCTGCATAATTTACAAGTAAAAAAAATTGTTTAGAGCTCAAAGGCATCAAAAGTCAATAAAAACATGGTAAAAAACATGTTGCCACATAGTGGGAAGCCCTTCGCACAGGTTGACTGATGACCTTTCTGTTACTTATTACTATAGTTGGGTATTAAACTGGTACTAAAAGGTGAAACCTGTGTCCACAGAGAAAACAAGTGTAAAAATGGCAAAATAATGACTACGATCACAAAATATGGAGCTTACGCTGCACAATTAGCTTTTTTTTTGCTGCATGATTTAGTCAACGATGTGTCATAATTCTGTCCTCCTCAGATACATAATTCCAGTGTCCCTGCCTATATGGTAGTCTAGCAGTGCAAGGAGGCCTGGTATGACAAGTCAGTCTGTAGGCCATTTTCTGGTGGTTCTGGGACTGTTTTATAATCTGATGGGATGTTGTTTGTCAAAACATGCCAGACAGCAAAGCTGTTTGGTTTGCTAAAGACATCTTGTGGACATTCAGAAAGCTTCCCATGGAAATCATTCCGCCCATTGCTTGTCATTGACTTTATGGCCTGTAGTTCACATTTGCCTATTTCTATTTGCTTACTTAATTTATTTAAGGCTGTCCAGCTTGAGTTTGTTCCTTTCATGGAGCATAGTGGGTTTACAAAACCCCTTGTATTTTTCCACCAGTGCTTCTTTCTGTAAACATGCCTTAAATCTTGTTCTTATCTTCTCACATTTGCTGTGCATTCAGACACAGAGGTTTAATGCCAGACTCTATCTTCTGAGAGATCTTTGTGTTTACTTTTCTTTCTCTGACTTCAATAGTGAGAGGATTTGTGTGACAATCATGCTGGATACGGGGGTTGTGCTGGAGGAAGGCTGTACAATGTTATTTATTTCTAGCACAGAACAAAATTTAAATGTCTGTAAATGAACTGTGCAGATATTTCCGAATATCTACGAATTAGGACATCACAAATGAAGCACATTTTTGGTAATTCTGAAGTGAGGTGCGCTGAATATTTTAATAAAACTAATCAATACACTGGGTGATGATATTTCCACACATTATCTTTTGTGTGCTGTATGGTTTTATCAGTAAAACTGTATGTTTGTCCAAATGTAATGGTAATTTCAATTGAAAATGTGTTGCCTGTAATGGCAGTTTACTACCACACCATGCATACTCCACTTTACCCCACTCCTCTCTACTGTGCACCACTCTACCCCACTGCACTCTAATCTGGACTACTCCACTCTATGCCACTCCACTCTGTGTCACTGCAGTCTACTCTGCACCACTCCACTCTACGCCACTGTACTCTATGCCTCTCTACTCTACACCACTCTATTCTATGCCAATGCAGTCAATGCCACTTCACTCTACACCAATGCACTCAATGGCAATCCACTCTACGCCACTCTAATCTACTCTATGTCACTCTGCTCTAAGCTATTGCACTCTATGCCACTCTACGTCACTGCAATTTACCCTGCACCACTCCACTCTAACCTGCACTATTCCACTGTAAGCCACTGCACTCTACCCTGCATCAATCCACTCTAACACTTCAGTCTACTCCACTGCACGCTACACCACTGCTCTCTATGCCTCTCTATTGTACACCATTGCACTCTGCACTACTCTAGTCTACTGTGCACCACTGTACTCTATGCCATTGCTCTCCATGCCACTCCACTAAATACTACCGTACTCTGCACCAATGCACTTTGTGCCACTCTACACCACTGCACTCTGACACTTTATTCTGCAACACTACACTGTCCACACTGAACTCTAACCCACTCTTCTCTGCACCACTGCCCTCTATGCCACTACACTCTATCCCCTGCACTCTACGCCACTGCTCTCTGTGCTACTACAAACTGTGCCACTGCACTCTGTGCCACTACACTCTGTGACATTCCAGTCTTTGCCACGGCAATCTATGCCATTGCAATCAACGCTGTACCACTCTACGCAACTCTACTCTGTACCACTCCACTCTAAGCCACTCCACTCTACGCCACTCAACTCTACCTAAATGTACTCAAAACCAATGCACTCTACACCACTGCACTCTACACCAGTCTACTCTGTACTACTGCACTCTATGCCACTACCCTCTACTCTGCAACACTCTACACCACTGCAATCTATGCCACTCTTCTCTACCCCATTGCACTATTGTCACAATATTCTACTCTGCACCACTGTACTCTACAGTACGTTTATCTATGCCACTCTACTCTACACCACTGTACTCTATGCCACTGCACTCTATGCTAATGCACACGCCACTCATGCACTCCATGACACTCTAGTGAAACCACTGCACTCTATTACACTCTATTCTGCAACACTACACTCTGTCCCTGAACTCTACGCCACTCTACTGCAAGGTGCATTTTGGATTCAGGGGGGTCAGTGGCAGTGATCCTCCTGGACCTTAGTGTAGTCTTTGACACAGTGAACCACCGTGTCTTGCTCCACCGGCTGGCCAGGGCGGGACTCGGGGGTACCGCATTGGCCTGGATTGAGTCATTTCTGTCGGGCCGCTCGTTCCAGGTCTGGGACGGCAACTCCCGCTCAGCTTCCCTGCCTCTGACTAGCGGGGTCCCCCAGGGGTCCTCGCTAAGTCCCACCTTGTTTAACGCCTATATGGCCCCTTTAGAGGACGTAGTTGCCCCATTCGGTATCAAGATTGTGAGCTATGTGGACGACACGCAACTGGTCGTCTCGCTCTCACATCTTGACCACTGCCCAGACAATCTGTTGAACTGCCTCCAGGAAATCCACCTCTGGATGTGCGAGTCATCACTCAAGCTCAACGGATCTAAAACCGAAGTCATGCTGATGGGCAAGAAATGGTCAGCAATTCCACCATCTGTCTGGCCCGATGCTTTTGGTGAGGTGCCCGCCCTGAAGAAGGAAATCAAAACTTTGGGGGTCTGGCTCGAACCAGATCTGTCCATGAAAACCCAGGCAACCCAAACTGCGGGAACCTGCTTCGGACTCATGCGATCTATCCGCAAGATCCTTCCGCTGCTCCCTCCTCCATGTAGGAAACTCCTGGTTCAAGGCCTGATCCTTGCACGACTGGACTATAGTAACGCCGTCTATTTAGGAGCCCCCAAAACTACTCTGGCAAAGCTTCAACGCACCCAAAATGCGGCTGCTCGGATGCTGATGAGTCTTCCCTCCAGAGCCTCTGTCAGACCAGCGCTCAAGGCTCTCCACTGGCTTCCAGTGCGAGAGAGGATAGAGTTTAAGGCAATGTGTACCGCCCATAAACTCCTCAACGGTCTAGGCCCTTCGATCCGGAGAGACATGGTCACCCCGTATAAAGCACCGAGATTCCTGCGCTCGGACAATGAGCGTCTGGCCAATGTCCCCAGATTCAGGAAGGTTCGCACTGGTGGTCGACGCTTTTCAGTAAAAGCGTCCTCAGGGTGGAACTCGCTCCCACACTGTCTGTGGATGGAACCCTGCTACCTACGCTTCCGCAAACAGCTAAAAACCCTTCTCTTCCCCAAATAGGACCACCTTTCCATTTTATGGCCATCGCAAGTTCTTACAGCGCGGGGATGCCTCCGGGTCACCAGGCGCTCTACAAATCGTTAAATAAATAAATATAAATAAATAAACCACTGTAGTCTATGCCACTGCACCATTCTACTCTATGCCACTCTTCTGCACCCTACACCAATGCACTCCTCACCACCACACTCTACACCACTGCACTATACGCCAATCCACTCTCCTTCACACTAATCTACTCTGCACCACCACACTCTTCGCCATTGCAATCTACACCACTCCACTCTACAACACTTTACTCCACTATCAGCCACTCTACAACACTCTACTATGCTCTATGCAACTCTATCCACCGCATTCCATGCCACTTTACTTACCTCCACTACTCCACTCTATGCCAGTCCTCCCTATGACATTATCTGCCACTGAACTCTACGCCACTCTACTCTGCACCACTTCACTCTACTCTGCACCACTCTACTCCATGCCACTCTACTGCACCCCCCACCAATGCACTCTTCCCCGCTACACTCTACTTCGCTGCAATGTACACAAATCGACTCTCCGCCACTGTAATCTACTCTGCACCACAGTACTCTACATCACTGCATTCAAAACGAATCAATACACTAGCTGGTGATGTTTACACACATTATTGCTTGTATGCTGTATAGTTTCATCAGTAAAACTGTATGTTTGTGCAAATGTAATGGTAGTTTCAATAAAGCATGTGTTGCCTTTAATGGCAGTGCACTACCACACCATGCTTACTCAGCTTTATGCTACTCCTCTCTACTGTGCACCTCTCCACCCCACTGCACTCTAATCTGCACCACTCCACTCTATGCTACTCCTCTCTGTGCCTTTACACTCTACTCTGCCCCACTACACTCTAAGTCACTGCACTCTGTCCCTCTCTACTCTACACCACTCCACTCTATGCCAATGCAGCCTATGCCACTCTACTCTACACCTCTGCACTCTTCACCCCTGCATTCTATACCACTCCAGGTTAGGAACCTCCACTCTACTCTGAACCACTCCATTCTACACTGAGTACCATTGAGTTGGGTAACAATAATCATCTGTTATTCAGCACCAAGATACCTTCAAAAACATCCCAGGAACCACTGCCGGACCCTGTTTGCCGCACCTCTGTAATGATTCAGCAGCATCTTCCCCTTTACTCTCATCCAGTCTATGTTCTGTGGGGTGCTTAGACGTAAGTATAATATTCCAGTCCTCTATCAAGTCATCAATACGGGACATTACACAGTTCTCCCCTGCATGCTTAGCAGCTTTATTGACCTTCTTTGACTTTTTCCTTTTTACCCGTGTACTTGGTCCATCAGCCTCACCCTCCATGCTTTTCCTTTTCCCCATTAGGCAAATTCAAATGACACAATACCTTAATGTGCAGAAACAGAATGTAAATGGGGTGGCCCAGCCCGGCCTCCTTCAGCCCCGGACGGCCACAGACGGTCCCGCCCTTGTACCGGGCTTTTCCCGGCGCCACCCGCGCGCGTCCCGCGGGATGGGAGTAGCAAGCTGCCTAAATCCGACCAGGTGATACAGGCGGGAGGGGCAGCGACCTGAAGCTAAGCCCCTGCTGGCTCCTGGGGCGTCTGTTGCGTGTAGATTCTCCTCGCGGCCCCTTCAGTGATGGCGAAGCGTCTTCCGCGAAGCGGGAGGCGCAAGCAGCTGTTAACACAGGTGAGGCAGGCGGGAGGGGCAGCGACCTGAAGCTCAGCCCCTGCTGGCTCCTGGGGCGTCTGGTGCGTGTAGTTTCTCCTTGCGGCCCCTGCAGTGATGGCGAAGCGTTTCCCACGAAGCGGGAGGCGCAAGCAGTTCTTAAACACAGGTGAGGCAGGGGGGAGGGGCAGCGACCTGAAGCTCAGCCCCTGCTGGCTCCTGGGGTGTCTGGTGCGTGTAGTCTCTTCTCACCGGCCCCTGAAGTGATGGCGAAGCGTCTCCCGCGAAGTGGGATGACGCAAGCAGTTCTTAAACACAGGTGAGGCAGGCGGGAGGGGCAGCGACCTGAAGCTCAGCCCCTGCTGGCTCCTAGGGCGTCTGTTGCGTGTAGTTTCTCCTCGTGGCCCCTGCAGTGATGGCGAAGCGTCTCCCCAAGATACCACGTCAAGGGGGAACGTGCACAAATACACATGGTATGTTATGTTACACCACTCCACTCTACGCCACTGTACTCTACAACACTGTACTTATGCAACTCCACTAAACCCCACTGCACTCTATGGCAATCCACTCTACACCACTCTAATTTACTCTACACCACTTCACTCTACGCCACTGCACTCTGTGACACCTTTCACCACTCCACTGTACACTATGCCGCTGCCCCCACCTCCTGCCCCCCTTGGTCATCATGCTGCCTCTGCCCCCTTCCCACTGCCCTTCGTTCTCCATGTACATGCTTCTTCCCCCTCTCACCTGCTGTTCATGGTCTATTGTGTCCTTGCCCCCATCCTCACACTGTCCTATAGGGTCCGTGGCCTTGAAGTAATTCAACACACTACACATGTGGACAATTTTCTTTTCACCTTAATGGGATTACTCATTTCAATACTTCACTCTGACCACAATTTTAAGTCAAGATGTTGACAGGTTTAAGTTTGCCACAGCAAAGCCCAATGGACTACACTCTGTAGCTTAGTAGGATACACTACACTACACATATTCCTGAGATGGGCACAGTAGCATACAACATAGCATGCTTATTTGTTAAGCACATGTTCACCCTAAGGGTAACCTTAGAGCCATGATTACAGCACATCTAAGTGAGGCACCCCTACATTCTATAATATTTAAAAATATCCAATGCATTAAAATCTTCAGTTGAGTTTTGTAAATAAACATCCACACTTTACTACTTAGAATCTGTCCACCTTTATTACGAACAACCTAGACTGGAAAACCGAATTGCTCGATGTAGGGGAAAATTGGTTACAACTGGTCAAAATCGAGTCAAAAGCAAGTAAAAAAAGTCCAGGATGGAATTTAATAATTATAAATATATATATATCCACCCAGATAAGACAACAAAAAAGAAAAAAGCGTTAACTTTAGTAAATTTGATAAAATCCCTACGCAAAACTTATCAATTTCATGAGATATTTCTTTCCGGCGACTTCAACAGCAACCTAATAAAAGCCAATACGACCAAGGATAAATCACCAAATATTTGGGGCAAACTGGAATCTCTAGGTTTAATAATCCTAAACGGAAACACAGAGGGAGATATACCTGCCAAAACCACCTTTACCAGTGGCAAAACGAACTCTATAATCGACTTCACTTTAATGAGCAAAGAATCAAAAAAAAAAGCATAGACTATTTCGGAATCCAAACCCGTCCAGAGAGCGACCATTCCCCTCAGGAGATTATAATGAGGAAAAACATCGAAGAGAAAATGCAATTAGAATTTCTTACCGCGATTCCGGAGATATACAAATTGAAGAAAATCAAAAGTAAAGGCAATATAAAAAAAGAAATTATGGACTCAGTACTGGAACACGTAAATTTCACGAACGCCACAATAAACCAATCTCCCATAACAAATTGGGAGAATTTACATAAATTTGTACTAGAAAAATTTGCTGTAAAATCTCCAGCTATTTATGGATACAAAGTAAATAAAGATCCGTGGTATAATCTCAACCTAAGAGATAAGAAAAGAGAAATTTCGAAAAAGTTAAGAAAAATGGCCGCAGAAAAAAGACTTGGAAAAGAAGTAGATCACACCGCTATACAAAAAATGAGGAAAGAATATAAAGAAGATTGCAGAAAAGCAAAAACATCTTACATAGAGGAAATCTGGATAGAACTGTTAAGAACAAGCAAACTACCTAACAGTGGAGAGTTTTGGAAAATCATAAATAAATTATCGAAAGGAGCTGGTGATCAACATAACATAGGAATAAGTGAAGATACATGGGCTGCATATATCGATAATTTGTATAACTTCCAGAGTCCCCCAATTAACACAGTAACTTCAAACCACCCAAAAAAAGGTCAAGAACAAAAAGATAGAACCCTGGGACAGTGGAAAAAGTTCCAGCCCGAAGGCACTGCCTTAGAGGATCAAACGCCCTTGACAACTGCCAAACAGCTAACCAGCCTAATAAGGAAATTAAAAGTGGAGGGAGCAGCTGGCCCAAATGGAATGCCTAATGCCTTATTCAGATATGACATCGACTTCTGGGCAACTTACCTGACTCCATTATTTAACCACATTTATAAGGAAAAAAAGATTCCTGAGTCTTGGCAAGGAAACATCTTCCACCCTCTCCTCAAAAGTGGATGCAGAATGGACCCTGGTAACTACAGACTAATAGCCCTAATCGATGTGGAGGCAAAGCTTTTTTCTTCTTGCATATTGTCTCTACTAAGACAATGGATAAAAGAACACAATATAATACCCAACTTTCAAACCGGTTTTAGGGAAGGCATGGGCTGCTTAACCAATCTGTCAGCCCTGTCCTTATTAATCGAAGGAGCAAGGAAAAAGAAGATCGGTTTAATAGCCTGTTATATAGACCTGAAATCCGCCTTCGACCGAGTCCCCAGAAAAAGACTATGGGAAAAACTGGATCTCATGGGTCTCCCACCGGCACTAATGGAAACATTAATGGTTTTATATAGCAGAACATGGGCCAAGGTAAAATTGGGTGATGGAAGAAGAATATCTGCTGAACATAAAATAATTAATGGCCTTAAACAAGGCTGTGTGCTCTCCCCAAGCCTTTTTAATATATATCTGGCCGATTTGAAAGACCATCTCAAGAATGTTAATGGACACCCGCCCAAACTGGCCAATGAAAGCATCCAGTGCCTCCAATATGCGGATGACATTGTAGTTTTAAGCCAAACCCCAATAGGCCTACAAAGAGTAATATCGGAACTAACTGACTATTTCGATAGAGAAGGTTTGGAAATAAACATCAAAAAAACAAAGGTGGTGAGATTGACGGGCACCGGTGGAAAATCCTTCACTTGGCAAACAAAAGGAAAACCCATTGAGGAAACAACTGCTTATAAATATCTGGGGGTTACAATAAGTAAAAACATGTCCCTCACAGATCATAAAAGAACAATTACCGCAAAGGCCCAAGCACTGAGCTTTGCTTTCAAGGTTTTGCAAAAGAAATTGCAATGTCCATCATATGACCACCTGTTAAAAGTAATGACAGCCCAAGTCTTACCATCCCTCTCATATGGACTGGAAATATGGCATGGGAAAGAAGCAGCTATCCTAAACGCACTCCAGACAAGAATATATAAAACTGTCTTTCACATATACAAAGGAGCAGCCCCTGCCCAAATAAGGCTAGAATTTGGTCTACAAAATCAAATCTACCAGAGGAAAGCAGCTCTAGTGAAATGGTGCTGGAAATTGAGATTATCGGAAACTGGATCTTTAAACAACTTATGTTGGCAAGAAATTAAAAAACAATATGACCAACAGGAACCTGACTCATGGGGCTATGACCTGAGAGCCTCACTAGACACCCTAAAAATAGTGGAGATCTGGAATAACCCACCGGAAACAACGTCCTTTAAAAAAATTTGCAATCTAAACGCAAAAGCCTTATCTCTTGTAGAGGATAAAAAGACTTTGGCCAAACGTCGACACGCATGGACCATTCTAAATTCGTATAAACGACTAAAACCTCAACCTTATCTCACTGCGCACTTCCGGCTATCATTAAAAACAAAATTCATGGCCTTCAGAATGGGCAACCATATCTCGAAAGACTTGATTCCGTCATGGAAGGTCACTCACCAGGAACGAAGATGTAGATTATGTGATTATCACAGTGAGACCTTGAGTCACCTCCTGTGCACGTGCGAGTCTTCTAAAGAAGAAAGGAAAATTTTACTGAAACCAATTTTTAATATGCTACAGATCCGTACCTGCAGGCAAGCTGTGACCAGCTGGATGGGAGCAGGTTCAAACATTTTGATATGCCGCGGGGTAAAGTTTATGAATTCTGTAGAGACAAAGCTTCAAAAAGCAGAATCAGACCCTCGATAATGACTGGATTAGTTTGAAAATGTAAAAACGAGAAAAGACATTTTTTAACTAAAGGAACTTTTAAGTGTGTGTTACTTTTAAATTGTTTTTTGGATATGTATACTTTATGGTTGTGAAATACCAAATAAAGTAATTTTTGACTTGACTTGACTGTCTACAGCACTGTATTACCACTATTTAATCAAAGCACATGTCCAGATATCCACTGGTGGATAATCTACTGTGCACACAAGGTTTGGTCATTTTCACATATTTTTTGGATCAGGCTTTGCCTTCAAGCCTCAATCTACTTTCAAACATACTTCTACAACCCACATGAGGTGCACTCAGCGTTTATCTTATTTAGAAGGGAGCAATCTACACTTGCACCCCAAGCTTTAGTAATTCGTAAACGGTGCTCAACATTCAGAATCATGCAAGCTTCCAGGATCATGCTATTTCCATACTATGGACGCACACATGTACACTCAACTTTTTTATATATATGACTATGGTATTACCCATGATGTCATCAGTGATGTAACTTGAGGTGATTTCATGAGTGATGTAATATGTGAGGTCATGAGCAGTGTGTAGAGGAGGAAGCAAGTCATAGTTAGCTCAGTTAAATAACCGGTAAATTACAGAGTTTTGTTTTGGTTTTAAACAATATTTTTTATACTATTACAAAGCCTAACTATAACATCACTTAAAGTCAAAAGAGGTTTCCCTGGATCAACTATAGAGAAATAGCTAATCTCAATTCATTCACACTCCACAGTAACTCAATTATATTCTTTAGAAATTTGGCCACAAACTAAAATGTAACGTTTACACTCTTTCTTTATTAAAAATTCTCATACTTCACATAATATTTTCCTACACAAAGTTAAAATTTCAGAAAAAAAGTTTTTTTTCCCTGAAAAGCAGTGAATATAAGAACATCTCATAATTTACAATGACAATTTATAAAACATTCATTAATATAATAAAAATTATACAGTATGCATGAAAAACATTAATCATAATCTAATTATACAAGTCTTAAATAAATAACAGCCAAAGTAACCCCCTATTTTCAATGAAACAACTGATGTCTTTACAGGTTAATTAGATCCAATAGCCTTTATATCACTTTTGTGAGGCTTCCAATGTCCGAAATTGGGGTATTTATGGAGACCCCCAAGCTATATTTGGATTCTATACAGCGTGGTGCGTCGACGCGTTTCGGTGTTTTAGCCGTAGATATGGTTATACCTTCCTCAGGTATAAGTTTAATTGGGGTCATCAGTATCTTGATTGTGATATCTTTATAAACATTGGAAAGATGTCAGTCAGTACACATTTATATCTCATTAATAAGTGCAACACCTGTTATTCAAGACAAGGGATGCCGCTATTTTATCTCTGGCATTATAAAACATGAAGCGGCTTACATTAAGTAGGGTTGTACATGATGTACTAGTTTGCCCAGACCAGGGATATAGACTCTTAATATGCTTCAGTCCTATTTCCTTTGCACATTTCACATGTAACTTTTTTAACACTTATTTCAAATCACATCAACCCGGATAAGGTATTATAGGCCCTCCGTTACATTTTAGCGATCAGCCCAATTTCATGCAGTTTACATACCACACAGAGTTTCAACCACTACTGACCTTTGTTGTGGGTCTTGAACTTTCAACACTTTTAGTGGGAAAGTATAGGATTTCTCTTAAACTTGGGGAAAATTCCTCATCGCCTCACTTTGGAGTAATTGGGAGGCTGTCCTTTTGGAGCTAGGAAAGGTAGGAAGCATACTGTCACCCTAGTGTCTGTGGTTTACACTTTGTACTGACTAAGAGTGAAAGTAATCCTTACCTTTTGCTCATTCTATTTAACCGTTTCCTTTCAGTTCTTTAGTATTCTACTGGTTTCTTTCAGACTTTGGTGAATACAGGTTTCATTGATTTTAGTACAGGGTTCTATATTAGAAAAATGAATGAAATCATGGGAACTTTTAGTTGCATCTAATTTTTCTTCTCTTCTTATTACAATCATTCGTATTTTCTAAAGGCACCCTTACCTGTTATCATTTAATTTATTTCCTTCACCGCGGTAACACTTGGGGTATCAGCTTTCAATCTTTCAGCGAAATTGGCAGAACTGGATATGTTCTGAGTTGGGAGAATAACATACACTAGTTAGGACTTGTAGTGGAAAATACTGCGGCGTCTTACTACACCCGTATCACATGGCCCTCGTTCATAATGGGGTGGCTCTCCTTGTGGTGTATGCAATCTCTATTCCCTTCGTGGTTGGTTATCTTTTCTAAGTGAAATTTGATTCTAATCAATATGTCCAAATGTTACGTAGAATATCATGGCGGGAACCAAACCTATTTCCCTCTAGTTTTTGTTTCTTCAGTATGTTCACTCTTTTTTTCCCCTCCCGTGTTTTCAGCTCTACATCTGTTTAAACTGAGTCACTTCAGTGAGCTACTCTTAGATATACCGTTTATTCCTGCCATTTGCCAAAAATTAAACTATCACTTTCTACTCTAGTGGAGCTACTCTCCTATGTCAGTCACGGCTCGATATCCTGTCACCCCTGATAGCGATTGCCTTTACCCCAAATCAACACTATAACATCACTTAAACCTTCGCTTTTTTAAGTGAATTTCTAGTTTTTTTTTAATGTGAGCTAAAATCTTTTTATTTATTGTATTTTCTTTATTGAGGTATGTAGTGCACGATAATACATACAAGCATCTATTAAGATAAATGTTCTCAAATCTTCCAGGATTGGTCATTAATAACAAACAAAATAACCCAACAATAAAACACGGTACAGAGCGCTTCTCTCATATTAATGACAATTGCGTCAGTAAGATAGCGCAACTAATCAATCAGTTTTACATTTGCCCTTGTACTTGAGATATATTTTAGTCTAAGAACTTTTTTATTTCGTTAGGCACCATGAGTGGAGAGTGGTTGCTTACACCCCGTCACATACTGATTTCATCTTGAGCTGAAAGTGAACACGTTAACATTGTCAATGTATCTCGCTCATTTCTTTCTTCCAGGATAGTCCCATTGAAAAAGGAGCGTATCCTGCCGCAACTCAGGCTCCCTGTTAGTGTGTAGGTCAGGGCGCATACCCCGTTATCTCTGTGGAAGCGTCAGTCATTTTCCAGGGGATTTCTCTGTCAATACATTTTTTAATGGCTGCCAAATGTCTCATGGCCGCGAGGTTGATGAGCTGGGATGGGGCAGTGAGATAAATAACGGTGATGGATCAAGCCCGGATCTTTGGACTGGGTAAGAGTGGTCTGTTTAACTCAGACACTCTGTTCATCACCACCCCCTTTTCTAAATCGTTTTTGGCCACTATAGGTGTGGCAGGGTATACTCAGACATGAGTCCCTTTCTCACTGCTCCATCAGGATTCAAGCAAGCCGGGCCGAAGAAGGCTGAAATGCCAGAAACCGGTCCCCGGTAGCTTGTCTCCTTTCTGGTGAAGAATTGGCTTGGTAGTTTAGTCTGCCCTGTTCCCATGATGCACTGGGCCAGGGACAGACTGATTTGCATATAGCCAGGTTCTGAGCTGGGATGGGGCAGTGAGATAAATAACGGTGATGGATCAAGCCCGGATCTTTGGACTGGGTAAGAGTGGTCTGTTTAACTCAGACACTCTGTTCATCACCACCCCCTTTTCTAAATCGTTTTTGGCCACTATAGGTGTGGCAGGGTATACTCAGACATGAGTCCCTTTCTCACTGCTCCATCAGGATTCAAGCAAGCCGGGCCGAAGAAGGCTGAAATGCCAGAAACCGGTCCCCGGTAGCTTGTCTCCTTTCTGGTGAAGAATTGGCTTGGTAGTTTAGTCTGCCCTGTTCCCATGATGCACTGGGCCAGGGACAGACTGATTTGCATATAGCCAGGTTCTGAGCTGGGATGGGGCAGTGAGATAAATAACGGTGATGGATCAAGCCCGGATCTTTGGACTGGGTAAGAGTGGTCTGTTTAACTCAGACACTCTGTTCATCACCACCCCCTTTTCTAAATCGTTTTTGGCCACTATAGGTGTGGCAGGGTATACTCAGACATGAGTCCCTTTCTCACTGCTCCATCAGGATTCAAGCAAGCCGGGCCGAAGAAGGCTGAAATGCCAGAAACCGGTCCCCGGTAGCTTGTCTCCTTTCTGGTGAAGAATTGGCTTGGTAGTTTAGTCTGCCCTGTTCCCATGATGCACTGGGCCAGGGACAGACTGATTTGCATATAGCCAGGTTCTGAGCTGGGATGGGGCAGTGAGATAAATAACGGTGATGGATCAAGCCCGGATCTTTGGACTGGGTAAGAGTGGTCTGTTTAACTCAGACACTCTGTTCATCACCACCCCCTTTTCTAAATCGTTTTTGGCCACTATAGGTGTGGCAGGGTATACTCAGACATGAGTCCCTTTCTCACTGCTCCATCAGGATTCAAGCAAGCCGGGCCGAAGAAGGCTGAAATGCCAGAAACCGGTCCCCGGTAGCTTGTCTCCTTTCTGGTGAAGAATTGGCTTGGTCGTTTAGTCTGCCCTGTTCCCATGATGCACTGGGCCAGGGACAGACTGATTTGCATATAGCCAGGTTCTGAGCTGGGATGGGGCAGTGAGATAAATAACGGTGATGGATCAAGCCCGGATCTTTGGACTGGGTAAGAGTGGTCTGTTTAACTCAGACACTCTGTTCATCACCACCCCCTTTTCTAAATCGTTTTTGGCCACTATAGGTGTGGCAGGGTATACTCAGACATGAGTCCCTTTCTCACTGCTCCATCAGGATTCAAGCAAGCCGGGCCGAAGAAGGCTGAAATGCCAGAAACCGGTCCCCGGTAGCTTGTCTCCTTTCTGGTGAAGAATTGGCTTGGTCGTTTAGTCTGCCCTGTTCCCATGATGCACTGGGCCAGGGACAGACTGATTTGCATATAGCCAGGTTCTGAGCTGGGATGGGGCAGTGAGATAAATAACGGTGATGGATCAAGCCCGGATCTTTGGACTGGGTAAGAGTGGTCTGTTTAACTCAGACACTCTGTTCATCACCACCCCCTTTTCTAAATCGTTTTTGGCCACTATAGGTGTGGCAGGGTATACTCAGACATGAGTCCCTTTCTCACTGCTCCATCAGGATTCAAGCAAGCCGGGCCGAAGAAGGCTGAAATGCCAGAAACCGGTCCCCGGTAGCTTGTCTCCTTTCTGGTGAAGAATTGGCTTGGTAGTTTAGTCTGCCCTGTTCCCATGATGCACTGGGCCAGGGACAGACTGATTTGCATATAGCCAGGTTCTGAGCTGGGATGGGGCAGTGAGATAAATAACGGTGATGGATCAAGCCCGGATCTTTGGACTGGGTAAGAGTGGTCTGTTTAACTCAGACACTCTGTTCATCACCACCCCCTTTTCTAAATCGTTTTTGGCCACTATAGGTGTGGCAGGGTATACTCAGACATGAGTCCCTTTCTCACTGCTCCATCAGGATTCAAGCAAGCCGGGCCGAAGAAGGCTGAAATGCCAGAAACCGGTCCCCGGTAGCTTGTCTCCTTTCTGGTGAAGAATTGGCTTGGTAGTTTAGTCTGCCCTGTTCCCATGATGCACTGGGCCAGGGACAGACTGATTTGCATATAGCCAGGTTCTGAGCTGGGATGGGGCAGTGAGATAAATAACGGTGATGGATCAAGCCCGGATCTTTGGACTGGGTAAGAGTGGTCTGTTTAACTCAGACACTCTGTTCATCACCACCCCCTTTTCTAAATCGTTTTTGGCCACTATAGGTGTGGCAGGGTATACTCAGACATGAGTCCCTTTCTCACTGCTCCATCAGGATTCAAGCAAGCCGGGCCGAAGAAGGCTGAAATGCCAGAAACCGGTCCCCGGTAGCTTGTCTCCTTTCTGGTGAAGAATTGGCTTGGTAGTTTAGTCTGCCCTGTTCCCATGATGCACTGGGCCAGGGACAGACTGATTTGCATATAGCCAGGTTCTGAGCTGGGATGGGGCAGTGAGATAAATAACGGTGATGGATCAAGCCCGGATCTTTGGACTGGGTAAGAGTGGTCTGTTTAACTCAGACACTCTGTTCATCACCACCCCCTTTTCTAAATCGTTTTTGGCCACTATAGGTGTGGCAGGGTATACTCAGACATGAGTCCCTTTCTCACTGCTCCATCAGGATTCAAGCAAGCCGGGCCGAAGAAGGCTGAAATGCCAGAAACCGGTCCCCGGTAGCTTGTCTCCTTTCTGGTGAAGAATTGGCTTGGTAGTTTAGTCTGCCCTGTTCCCATGATGCACTGGGCCAGGGACAGACTGATTTGCATATAGCCAGGTTCTGAGCTGGGATGGGGCAGTGAGATAAATAACGGTGATGATCAAGCCCGGATCTTTGGACTGGGTAAGAGTGGTCTGTTTAACTCAGACACTCTGTTCATCACCACCCCCTTTTCTAAATCGTTTTTGGCCACTATAGGTGTGGCAGGGTATACTCAGACATGAGTCCCTTTCTCACTGCTCCATCAGGATTCAAGCAAGCCGGGCCGAAGAAGGCTGAAATGCCAGAAACCGGTCCCCGGTAGCTTGTCTCCTTTCTGGTGAAGAATTGGCTTGGTAGTTTAGTCTGCCCTGTTCCCATGATGCACTGGGCCAGGGACAGACTGATTTGCATATAGCCAGGTTCTGAGCTGGGATGGGGCAGTGAGATAAATAACGGTGATGGATCAAGCCCGGATCTTTGGACTGGGTAAGAGTGGTCTGTTTAACTCAGACACTCTGTTCATCACCACCCCCTTTTCTAAATCGTTTTTGGCCACTATAGGTGTGGCAGGGTATACTCAGACATGAGTCCCTTTCTCACTGCTCCATCAGGATTCAAGCAAGCCGGGCCGAAGAAGGCTGAAATGCCAGAAACCGGTCCCCGGTAGCTTGTCTCCTTTCTGGTGAAGAATTGGCTTGGTAGTTTAGTCTGCCCTGTTCCCATGATGCACTGGGCCAGGGACAGACTGATTTGCATATAGCCAGGTTCTGAGCTGGGATGGGGCAGTGAGATAAATAACGGTGATGGATCAAGCCCGGATCTTTGGACTGGGTAAGAGTGGTCTGTTTAACTCAGACACTCTGTTCATCACCACCCCCTTTTCTAAATCGTTTTTGGCCACTATAGGTGTGGCAGGGTATACTCAGACATGAGTCCCTTTCTCACTGCTCCATCAGGATTCAAGCAAGCCGGGCCGAAGAAGGCTGAAATGCCAGAAACCGGTCCCCGGTAGCTTGTCTCCTTTCTGGTGAAGAATTGGCTTGGTCGTTTAGTCTGCCCTGTTCCCATGATGCACTGGGCCAGGGACAGACTGATTTGCATATAGCCAGGTTCTGAGCTGGGATGGGGCAGTGAGATAAATAACGGTGATGGA
Source organism: Lissotriton vulgaris (assembly GCF_964263255.1). Lineage (NCBI taxonomy): Eukaryota > Metazoa > Chordata > Amphibia > Caudata > Salamandridae > Lissotriton > Lissotriton vulgaris. The sequence goes on along the minus strand of NC_141685.1, from coordinate 747,470,760 downwards.
TCAAGCCCGGATCTTTGGACTGGGTAAGAGTGGTCTGTTTAACTCAGACACTCTGTTCATCACCACCCCCTTTTCTAAATCGTTTTTGGCCACTATAGGTGTGGCAGGGTATACTCAGACATGAGTCCCTTTCTCACTGCTCCATCAGGATTCAAGCAAGCCGGGCCGAAGAAGGCTGAAATGCCAGAAACCGGTCCCCGGTAGCTTGTCTCCTTTCTGGTGAAGAATTGGCTTGGTCGTTTAGTCTGCCCTGTTCCCATGATGCACTGGGCCAGGGACAGACTGATTTGCATATAGCCAGGTTCTGAGCTGGGATGGGGCAGTGAGATAAATAACGGTGATGGATCAAGCCCGGATCTTTGGACTGGGTAAGAGTGGTCTGTTTAACTCAGACACTCTGTTCATCACCACCCCCTTTTCTAAATCGTTTTTGGCCACTATAGGTGTGGCAGGGTATACTCAGACATGAGTCCCTTTCTCACTGCTCCATCAGGATTCAAGCAAGCCGGGCCGAAGAAGGCTGAAATGCCAGAAACCGGTCCCCGGTAGCTTGTCTCCTTTCTGGTGAAGAATTGGCTTGGTAGTTTAGTCTGCCCTGTTCCCATGATGCACTGGGCCAGGGACAGACTGATTTGCATATAGCCAGGTTCTGAGCTGGGATGGGGCAGTGAGATAAATAACGGTGATGGATCAAGCCCGGATCTTTGGACTGGGTAAGAGTGGTCTGTTTAACTCAGACACTCTGTTCATCACCACCCCCTTTTCTAAATCGTTTTTGGCCACTATAGGTGTGGCAGGGTATACTCAGACATGAGTCCCTTTCTCACTGCTCCATCAGGATTCAAGCAAGCCGGGCCGAAGAAGGCTGAAATGCCAGAAACCGGTCCCCGGTAGCTTGTCTCCTTTCTGGTGAAGAATTGGCTTGGTAGTTTAGTCTGCCCTGTTCCCATGATGCACTGGGCCAGGGACAGACTGATTTGCATATAGCCAGGTTCTGAGCTGGGATGGGGCAGTGAGATAAATAACGGTGATGGATCAAGCCCGGATCTTTGGACTGGGTAAGAGTGGTCTGTTTAACTCAGACACTCTGTTCATCACCACCCCCTTTTCTAAATCGTTTTTGGCCACTATAGGTGTGGCAGGGTATACTCAGACATGAGTCCCTTTCTCACTGCTCCATCAGGATTCAAGCAAGCCGGGCCGAAGAAGGCTGAAATGCCAGAAACCGGTCCCCGGTAGCTTGTCTCCTTTCTGGTGAAGAATTGGCTTGGTAGTTTAGTCTGCCCTGTTCCCATGATGCACTGGGCCAGGGACAGACTGATTTGCATATAGCCAGGTTCTGAGCTGGGATGGGGCAGTGAGATAAATAACGGTGATGGATCAAGCCCGGATCTTTGGACTGGGTAAGAGTGGTCTGTTTAACTCAGACACTCTGTTCATCACCACCCCCTTTTCTAAATCGTTTTTGGCCACTATAGGTGTGGCAGGGTATACTCAGACATGAGTCCCTTTCTCACTGCTCCATCAGGATTCAAGCAAGCCGGGCCGAAGAAGGCTGAAATGCCAGAAACCGGTCCCCGGTAGCTTGTCTCCTTTCTGGTGAAGAATTGGCTTGGTAGTTTAGTCTGCCCTGTTCCCATGATGCACTGGGCCAGGGACAGACTGATTTGCATATAGCCAGGTTCTGAGCTGGGATGGGGCAGTGAGATAAATAACGGTGATGATCAAGCCCGGATCTTTGGACTGGGTAAGAGTGGTCTGTTTAACTCAGACACTCTGTTCATCACCACCCCCTTTTCTAAATCGTTTTTGGCCACTATAGGTGTGGCAGGGTATACTCAGACATGAGTCCCTTTCTCACTGCTCCATCAGGATTCAAGCAAGCCGGGCCGAAGAAGGCTGAAATGCCAGAAACCGGTCCCCGGTAGCTTGTCTCCTTTCTGGTGAAGAATTGGCTTGGTAGTTTAGTCTGCCCTGTTCCCATGATGCACTGGGCCAGGGACAGACTGATTTGCATATAGCCAGGTTCTGAGCTGGGATGGGGCAGTGAGATAAATAACGGTGATGGATCAAGCCCGGATCTTTGGACTGGGTAAGAGTGGTCTGTTTAACTCAGACACTCTGTTCATCACCACCCCCTTTTCTAAATCGTTTTTGGCCACTATAGGTGTGGCAGGGTATACTCAGACATGAGTCCCTTTCTCACTGCTCCATCAGGATTCAAGCAAGCCGGGCCGAAGAAGGCTGAAATGCCAGAAACCGGTCCCCGGTAGCTTGTCTCCTTTCTGGTGAAGAATTGGCTTGGTAGTTTAGTCTGCCCTGTTCCCATGATGCACTGGGCCAGGGACAGACTGATTTGCATATAGCCAGGTTCTGAGCTGGGATGGGGCAGTGAGATAAATAACGGTGATGGATCAAGCCCGGATCTTTGGACTGGGTAAGAGTGGTCTGTTTAACTCAGACACTCTGTTCATCACCACCCCCTTTTCTAAATCGTTTTTGGCCACTATAGGTGTGGCAGGGTATACTCAGACATGAGTCCCTTTCTCACTGCTCCATCAGGATTCAAGCAAGCCGGGCCGAAGAAGGCTGAAATGCCAGAAACCGGTCCCCGGTAGCTTGTCTCCTTTCTGGTGAAGAATTGGCTTGGTAGTTTAGTCTGCCCTGTTCCCATGATGCACTGGGCCAGGGACAGACTGATTTGCATATAGCCAGGTTCTGAGCTGGGATGGGGCAGTGAGATAAATAACGGTGATGGATCAAGCCCGGATCTTTGGACTGGGTAAGAGTGGTCTGTTTAACTCAGACACTCTGTTCATCACCACCCCCTTTTCTAAATCGTTTTTGGCCACTATAGGTGTGGCAGGGTATACTCAGACATGAGTCCCTTTCTCACTGCTCCATCAGGATTCAAGCAAGCCGGGCCGAAGAAGGCTGAAATGCCAGAAACCGGTCCCCGGTAGCTTGTCTCCTTTCTGGTGAAGAATTGGCTTGGTAGTTTAGTCTGCCCTGTTCCCATGATGCACTGGGCCAGGGACAGACTGATTTGCATATAGCCAGGTTCTGAGCTGGGATGGGGCAGTGAGATAAATAACGGTGATGGATCAAGCCCGGATCTTTGGACTGGGTAAGAGTGGTCTGTTTAACTCAGACACTCTGTTCATCACCACCCCCTTTTCTAAATCGTTTTTGGCCACTATAGGTGTGGCAGGGTATACTCAGACATGAGTCCCTTTCTCACTGCTCCATCAGGATTCAAGCAAGCCGGGCCGAAGAAGGCTGAAATGCCAGAAACCGGTCCCCGGTAGCTTGTCTCCTTTCTGGTGAAGAATTGGCTTGGTAGTTTAGTCTGCCCTGTTCCCATGATGCACTGGGCCAGGGACAGACTGATTTGCATATAGCCAGGTTCTGAGCTGGGATGGGGCAGTGAGATAAATAACGGTGATGGATCAAGCCCGGATCTTTGGACTGGGTAAGAGTGGTCTGTTTAACTCAGACACTCTGTTCATCACCACCCCCTTTTCTAAATCGTTTTTGGCCACTATAGGTGTGGCAGGGTATACTCAGACATGAGTCCCTTTCTCACTGCTCCATCAGGATTCAAGCAAGCCGGGCCGAAGAAGGCTGAAATGCCAGAAACCGGTCCCCGGTAGCTTGTCTCCTTTCTGGTGAAGAATTGGCTTGGTAGTTTAGTCTGCCCTGTTCCCATGATGCACTGGGCCAGGGACAGACTGATTTGCATATAGCCAGGTTCTGAGCTGGGATGGGGCAGTGAGATAAATAACGGTGATGGATCAAGCCCGGATCTTTGGACTGGGTAAGAGTGGTCTGTTTAACTCAGACACTCTGTTCATCACCACCCCCTTTTCTAAATCGTTTTTGGCCACTATAGGTGTGGCAGGGTATACTCAGACATGAGTCCCTTTCTCACTGCTCCATCAGGATTCAAGCAAGCCGGGCCGAAGAAGGCTGAAATGCCAGAAACCGGTCCCCGGTAGCTTGTCTCCTTTCTGGTGAAGAATTGGCTTGGTAGTTTAGTCTGCCCTGTTCCCATGATGCACTGGGCCAGGGACAGACTGATTTGCATATAGCCAGGTTCTGAGCTGGGATGGGGCAGTGAGATAAATAACGGTGATGGATCAAGCCCGGATCTTTGGACTGGGTAAGAGTGGTCTGTTTAACTCAGACACTCTGTTCATCACCACCCCCTTTTCTAAATCGTTTTTGGCCACTATAGGTGTGGCAGGGTATACTCAGACATGAGTCCCTTTCTCACTGCTCCATCAGGATTCAAGCAAGCCGGGCCGAAGAAGGCTGAAATGCCAGAAACCGGTCCCCGGTAGCTTGTCTCCTTTCTGGTGAAGAATTGGCTTGGTAGTTTAGTCTGCCCTGTTCCCATGATGCACTGGGCCAGGGACAGACTGATTTGCATATAGCCAGGTTCTGAGCTGGGATGGGGCAGTGAGATAAATAACGGTGATGGATCAAGCCCGGATCTTTGGACTGGGTAAGAGTGGTCTGTTTAACTCAGACACTCTGTTCATCACCACCCCCTTTTCTAAATCGTTTTTGGCCACTATAGGTGTGGCAGGGTATACTCAGACATGAGTCCCTTTCTCACTGCTCCATCAGGATTCAAGCAAGCCGGGCCGAAGAAGGCTGAAATGCCAGAAACCGGTCCCCGGTAGCTTGTCTCCTTTCTGGTGAAGAATTGGCTTGGTAGTTTAGTCTGCCCTGTTCCCATGATGCACTGGGCCAGGGACAGACTGATTTGCATATAGCCAGGTTCTGAGCTGGGATGGGGCAGTGAGATAAATAACGGTGATGGATCAAGCCCGGATCTTTGGACTGGGTAAGAGTGGTCTGTTTAACTCAGACACTCTGTTCATCACCACCCCCTTTTCTAAATCGTTTTTGGCCACTATAGGTGTGGCAGGGTATACTCAGACATGAGTCCCTTTCTCACTGCTCCATCAGGATTCAAGCAAGCCGGGCCGAAGAAGGCTGAAATGCCAGAAACCGGTCCCCGGTAGCTTGTCTCCTTTCTGGTGAAGAATTGGCTTGGTAGTTTAGTCTGCCCTGTTCCCATGATGCACTGGGCCAGGGACAGACTGATTTGCATATAGCCAGGTTCTGAGCTGGGATGGGGCAGTGAGATAAATAACGGTGATGGATCAAGCCCGGATCTTTGGACTGGGTAAGAGTGGTCTGTTTAACTCAGACACTCTGTTCATCACCACCCCCTTTTCTAAATCGTTTTTGGCCACTATAGGTGTGGCAGGGTATACTCAGACATGAGTCCCTTTCTCACTGCTCCATCAGGATTCAAGCAAGCCGGGCCGAAGAAGGCTGAAATGCCAGAAACCGGTCCCCGGTAGCTTGTCTCCTTTCTGGTGAAGAATTGGCTTGGTAGTTTAGTCTGCCCTGTTCCCATGATGCACTGGGCCAGGGACAGACTGATTTGCATATAGCCAGGTTCTGAGCTGGGATGGGGCAGTGAGATAAATAACGGTGATGGATCAAGCCCGGATCTTTGGACTGGGTAAGAGTGGTCTGTTTAACTCAGACACTCTGTTCATCACCACCCCCTTTTCTAAATCGTTTTTGGCCACTATAGGTGTGGCAGGGTATACTCAGACATGAGTCCCTTTCTCACTGCTCCATCAGGATTCAAGCAAGCCGGGCCGAAGAAGGCTGAAATGCCAGAAACCGGTCCCCGGTAGCTTGTCTCCTTTCTGGTGAAGAATTGGCTTGGTAGTTTAGTCTGCCCTGTTCCCATGATGCACTGGGCCAGGGACAGACTGATTTGCATATAGCCAGGTTCTGAGCTGGGATGGGGCAGTGAGATAAATAACGGTGATGGATCAAGCCCGGATCTTTGGACTGGGTAAGAGTGGTCTGTTTAACTCAGACACTCTGTTCATCACCACCCCCTTTTCTAAATCGTTTTTGGCCACTATAGGTGTGGCAGGGTATACTCAGACATGAGTCCCTTTCTCACTGCTCCATCAGGATTCAAGCAAGCCGGGCCGAAGAAGGCTGAAATGCCAGAAACCGGTCCCCGGTAGCTTGTCTCCTTTCTGGTGAAGAATTGGCTTGGTAGTTTAGTCTGCCCTGTTCCCATGATGCACTGGGCCAGGGACAGACTGATTTGCATATAGCCAGGTTCTGAGCTGGGATGGGGCAGTGAGATAAATAACGGTGATGGATCAAGCCCGGATCTTTGGACTGGGTAAGAGTGGTCTGTTTAACTCAGACACTCTGTTCATCACCACCCCCTTTTCTAAATCGTTTTTGGCCACTATAGGTGTGGCAGGGTATACTCAGACATGAGTCCCTTTCTCACTGCTCCATCAGGATTCAAGCAAGCCGGGCCGAAGAAGGCTGAAATGCCAGAAACCGGTCCCCGGTAGCTTGTCTCCTTTCTGGTGAAGAATTGGCTTGGTAGTTTAGTCTGCCCTGTTCCCATGATGCACTGGGCCAGGGACAGACTGATTTGCATATAGCCAGGTTCTGAGCTGGGATGGGGCAGTGAGATAAATAACGGTGATGGATCAAGCCCGGATCTTTGGACTGGGTAAGAGTGGTCTGTTTAACTCAGACACTCTGTTCATCACCACCCCCTTTTCTAAATCGTTTTTGGCCACTATAGGTGTGGCAGGGTATACTCAGACATGAGTCCCTTTCTCACTGCTCCATCAGGATTCAAGCAAGCCGGGCCGAAGAAGGCTGAAATGCCAGAAACCGGTCCCCGGTAGCTTGTCTCCTTTCTGGTGAAGAATTGGCTTGGTCGTTTAGTCTGCCCTGTTCCCATGATGCACTGGGCCAGGGACAGACTGATTTGCATATAGCCAGGTTCTGAGCTGGGATGGGGCAGTGAGATAAATAACGGTGATGGATCAAGCCCGGATCTTTGGACTGGGTAAGAGTGGTCTGTTTAACTCAGACACTCTGTTCATCACCACCCCCTTTTCTAAATCGTTTTTGGCCACTATAGGTGTGGCAGGGTATACTCAGACATGAGTCCCTTTCTCACTGCTCCATCAGGATTCAAGCAAGCCGGGCCGAAGAAGGCTGAAATGCCAGAAACCGGTCCCCGGTAGCTTGTCTCCTTTCTGGTGAAGAATTGGCTTGGTCGTTTAGTCTGCCCTGTTCCCATGATGCACTGGGCCAGGGACAGACTGATTTGCATATAGCCAGGTTCTGAGCTGGGATGGGGCAGTGAGATAAATAACGGTGATGGATCAAGCCCGGATCTTTGGACTGGGTAAGAGTGGTCTGTTTAACTCAGACACTCTGTTCATCACCACCCCCTTTTCTAAATCGTTTTTGGCCACTATAGGTGTGGCAGGGTATACTCAGACATGAGTCCCTTTCTCACTGCTCCATCAGGATTCAAGCAAGCCGGGCCGAAGAAGGCTGAAATGCCAGAAACCGGTCCCCGGTAGCTTGTCTCCTTTCTGGTGAAGAATTGGCTTGGTAGTTTAGTCTGCCCTGTTCCCATGATGCACTGGGCCAGGGACAGACTGATTTGCATATAGCCAGGTTCTGAGCTGGGATGGGGCAGTGAGATAAATAACGGTGATGGATCAAGCCCGGATCTTTGGACTGGGTAAGAGTGGTCTGTTTAACTCAGACACTCTGTTCATCACCACCCCCTTTTCTAAATCGTTTTTGGCCACTATAGGTGTGGCAGGGTATACTCAGACATGAGTCCCTTTCTCACTGCTCCATCAGGATTCAAGCAAGCCGGGCCGAAGAAGGCTGAAATGCCAGAAACCGGTCCCCGGTAGCTTGTCTCCTTTCTGGTGAAGAATTGGCTTGGTAGTTTAGTCTGCCCTGTTCCCATGATGCACTGGGCCAGGGACAGACTGATTTGCATATAGCCAGGTTCTGAGCTGGGATGGGGCAGTGAGATAAATAACGGTGATGGATCAAGCCCGGATCTTTGGACTGGGTAAGAGTGGTCTGTTTAACTCAGACACTCTGTTCATCACCACCCCCTTTTCTAAATCGTTTTTGGCCACTATAGGTGTGGCAGGGTATACTCAGACATGAGTCCCTTTCTCACTGCTCCATCAGGATTCAAGCAAGCCGGGCCGAAGAAGGCTGAAATGCCAGAAACCGGTCCCCGGTAGCTTGTCTCCTTTCTGGTGAAGAATTGGCTTGGTAGTTTAGTCTGCCCTGTTCCCATGATGCACTGGGCCAGGGACAGACTGATTTGCATATAGCCAGGTTCTGAGCTGGGATGGGGCAGTGAGATAAATAACGGTGATGGATCAAGCCCGGATCTTTGGACTGGGTAAGAGTGGTCTGTTTAACTCAGACACTCTGTTCATCACCACCCCCTTTTCTAAATCGTTTTTGGCCACTATAGGTGTGGCAGGGTATACTCAGACATGAGTCCCTTTCTCACTGCTCCATCAGGATTCAAGCAAGCCGGGCCGAAGAAGGCTGAAATGCCAGAAACCGGTCCCCGGTAGCTTGTCTCCTTTCTGGTGAAGAATTGGCTTGGTAGTTTAGTCTGCCCTGTTCCCATGATGCACTGGGCCAGGGACAGACTGATTTGCATATAGCCAGGTTCTGAGCTGGGATGGGGCAGTGAGATAAATAACGGTGATGATCAAGCCCGGATCTTTGGACTGGGTAAGAGTGGTCTGTTTAACTCAGACACTCTGTTCATCACCACCCCCTTTTCTAAATCGTTTTTGGCCACTATAGGTGTGGCAGGGTATACTCAGACATGAGTCCCTTTCTCACTGCTCCATCAGGATTCAAGCAAGCCGGGCCGAAGAAGGCTGAAATGCCAGAAACCGGTCCCCGGTAGCTTGTCTCCTTTCTGGTGAAGAATTGGCTTGGTAGTTTAGTCTGCCCTGTTCCCATGATGCACTGGGCCAGGGACAGACTGATTTGCATATAGCCAGGTTCTGAGCTGGGATGGGGCAGTGAGATAAATAACGGTGATGGATCAAGCCCGGATCTTTGGACTGGGTAAGAGTGGTCTGTTTAACTCAGACACTCTGTTCATCACCACCCCCTTTTCTAAATCGTTTTTGGCCACTATAGGTGTGGCAGGGTATACTCAGACATGAGTCCCTTTCTCACTGCTCCATCAGGATTCAAGCAAGCCGGGCCGAAGAAGGCTGAAATGCCAGAAACCGGTCCCCGGTAGCTTGTCTCCTTTCTGGTGAAGAATTGGCTTGGTAGTTTAGTCTGCCCTGTTCCCATGATGCACTGGGCCAGGGACAGACTGATTTGCATATAGCCAGGTTCTGAGCTGGGATGGGGCAGTGAGATAAATAACGGTGATGGATCAAGCCCGGATCTTTGGACTGGGTAAGAGTGGTCTGTTTAACTCAGACACTCTGTTCATCACCACCCCCTTTTCTAAATCGTTTTTGGCCACTATAGGTGTGGCAGGGTATACTCAGACATGAGTCCCTTTCTCACTGCTCCATCAGGATTCAAGCAAGCCGGGCCGAAGAAGGCTGAAATGCCAGAAACCGGTCCCCGGTAGCTTGTCTCCTTTCTGGTGAAGAATTGGCTTGGTAGTTTAGTCTGCCCTGTTCCCATGATGCACTGGGCCAGGGACAGACTGATTTGCATATAGCCAGGTTCTGAGCTGGGATGGGGCAGTGAGATAAATAACGGTGATGGATCAAGCCCGGATCTTTGGACTGGGTAAGAGTGGTCTGTTTAACTCAGACACTCTGTTCATCACCACCCCCTTTTCTAAATCGTTTTTGGCCACTATAGGTGTGGCAGGGTATACTCAGACATGAGTCCCTTTCTCACTGCTCCATCAGGATTCAAGCAAGCCGGGCCGAAGAAGGCTGAAATGCCAGAAACCGGTCCCCGGTAGCTTGTCTCCTTTCTGGTGAAGAATTGGCTTGGTAGTTTAGTCTGCCCTGTTCCCATGATGCACTGGGCCAGGGACAGACTGATTTGCATATAGCCAGGTTCTGAGCTGGGATGGGGCAGTGAGATAAATAACGGTGATGGATCAAGCCCGGATCTTTGGACTGGGTAAGAGTGGTCTGTTTAACTCAGACACTCTGTTCATCACCACCCCCTTTTCTAAATCGTTTTTGGCCACTATAGGTGTGGCAGGGTATACTCAGACATGAGTCCCTTTCTCACTGCTCCATCAGGATTCAAGCAAGCCGGGCCGAAGAAGGCTGAAATGCCAGAAACCGGTCCCCGGTAGCTTGTCTCCTTTCTGGTGAAGAATTGGCTTGGTAGTTTAGTCTGCCCTGTTCCCATGATGCACTGGGCCAGGGACAGACTGATTTGCATATAGCCAGGTTCTGAGCTGGGATGGGGCAGTGAGATAAATAACGGTGATGGATCAAGCCCGGATCTTTGGACTGGGTAAGAGTGGTCTGTTTAACTCAGACACTCTGTTCATCACCACCCCCTTTTCTAAATCGTTTTTGGCCACTATAGGTGTGGCAGGGTATACTCAGACATGAGTCCCTTTCTCACTGCTCCATCAGGATTCAAGCAAGCCGGGCCGAAGAAGGCTGAAATGCCAGAAACCGGTCCCCGGTAGCTTGTCTCCTTTCTGGTGAAGAATTGGCTTGGTAGTTTAGTCTGCCCTGTTCCCATGATGCACTGGGCCAGGGACAGACTGATTTGCATATAGCCAGGTTCTGAGCTGGGATGGGGCAGTGAGATAAATAACGGTGATGGATCAAGCCCGGATCTTTGGACTGGGTAAGAGTGGTCTGTTTAACTCAGACACTCTGTTCATCACCACCCCCTTTTCTAAATCGTTTTTGGCCACTATAGGTGTGGCAGGGTATACTCAGACATGAGTCCCTTTCTCACTGCTCCATCAGGATTCAAGCAAGCCGGGCCGAAGAAGGCTGAAATGCCAGAAACCGGTCCCCGGTAGCTTGTCTCCTTTCTGGTGAAGAATTGGCTTGGTAGTTTAGTCTGCCCTGTTCCCATGATGCACTGGGCCAGGGACAGACTGATTTGCATATAGCCAGGTTCTGAGCTGGGATGGGGCAGTGAGATAAATAACGGTGATGGATCAAGCCCGGATCTTTGGACTGGGTAAGAGTGGTCTGTTTAACTCAGACACTCTGTTCATCACCACCCCCTTTTCTAAATCGTTTTTGGCCACTATAGGTGTGGCAGGGTATACTCAGACATGAGTCCCTTTCTCACTGCTCCATCAGGATTCAAGCAAGCCGGGCCGAAGAAGGCTGAAATGCCAGAAACCGGTCCCCGGTAGCTTGTCTCCTTTCTGGTGAAGAATTGGCTTGGTAGTTTAGTCTGCCCTGTTCCCATGATGCACTGGGCCAGGGACAGACTGATTTGCATATAGCCAGGTTCTGAGCTGGGATGGGGCAGTGAGATAAATAACGGTGATGGATCAAGCCCGGATCTTTGGACTGGGTAAGAGTGGTCTGTTTAACTCAGACACTCTGTTCATCACCACCCCCTTTTCTAAATCGTTTTTGGCCACTATAGGTGTGGCAGGGTATACTCAGACATGAGTCCCTTTCTCACTGCTCCATCAGGATTCAAGCAAGCCGGGCCGAAGAAGGCTGAAATGCCAGAAACCGGTCCCCGGTAGCTTGTCTCCTTTCTGGTGAAGAATTGGCTTGGTAGTTTAGTCTGCCCTGTTCCCATGATGCACTGGGCCAGGGACAGACTGATTTGCATATAGCCAGGTTCTGAGCTGGGATGGGGCAGTGAGATAAATAACGGTGATGGATCAAGCCCGGATCTTTGGACTGGGTAAGAGTGGTCTGTTTAACTCAGACACTCTGTTCATCACCACCCCCTTTTCTAAATCGTTTTTGGCCACTATAGGTGTGGCAGGGTATACTCAGACATGAGTCCCTTTCTCACTGCTCCATCAGGATTCAAGCAAGCCGGGCCGAAGAAGGCTGAAATGCCAGAAACCGGTCCCCGGTAGCTTGTCTCCTTTCTGGTGAAGAATTGGCTTGGTAGTTTAGTCTGCCCTGTTCCCATGATGCACTGGGCCAGGGACAGACTGATTTGCATATAGCCAGGTTCTGAGCTGGGATGGGGCAGTGAGATAAATAACGGTGATGGATCAAGCCCGGATCTTTGGACTGGGTAAGAGTGGTCTGTTTAACTCAGACACTCTGTTCATCACCACCCCCTTTTCTAAATCGTTTTTGGCCACTATAGGTGTGGCAGGGTATACTCAGACATGAGTCCCTTTCTCACTGCTCCATCAGGATTCAAGCAAGCCGGGCCGAAGAAGGCTGAAATGCCAGAAACCGGTCCCCGGTAGCTTGTCTCCTTTCTGGTGAAGAATTGGCTTGGTAGTTTAGTCTGCCCTGTTCCCATGATGCACTGGGCCAGGGACAGACTGATTTGCATATAGCCAGGTTCTGAGCTGGGATGGGGCAGTGAGATAAATAACGGTGATGGATCAAGCCCGGATCTTTGGACTGGGTAAGAGTGGTCTGTTTAACTCAGACACTCTGTTCATCACCACCCCCTTTTCTAAATCGTTTTTGGCCACTATAGGTGTGGCAGGGTATACTCAGACATGAGTCCCTTTCTCACTGCTCCATCAGGATTCAAGCAAGCCGGGCCGAAGAAGGCTGAAATGCCAGAAACCGGTCCCCGGTAGCTTGTCTCCTTTCTGGTGAAGAATTGGCTTGGTAGTTTAGTCTGCCCTGTTCCCATGATGCACTGGGCCAGGGACAGACTGATTTGCATATAGCCAGGTTCTGAGCTGGGATGGGGCAGTGAGATAAATAACGGTGATGGATCAAGCCCGGATCTTTGGACTGGGTAAGAGTGGTCTGTTTAACTCAGACACTCTGTTCATCACCACCCCCTTTTCTAAATCGTTTTTGGCCACTATAGGTGTGGCAGGGTATACTCAGACATGAGTCCCTTTCTCACTGCTCCATCAGGATTCAAGCAAGCCGGGCCGAAGAAGGCTGAAATGCCAGAAACCGGTCCCCGGTAGCTTGTCTCCTTTCTGGTGAAGAATTGGCTTGGTAGTTTAGTCTGCCCTGTTCCCATGATGCACTGGGCCAGGGACAGACTGATTTGCATATAGCCAGGTTCTGAGCTGGGATGGGGCAGTGAGATAAATAACGGTGATGGATCAAGCCCGGATCTTTGGACTGGGTAAGAGTGGTCTGTTTAACTCAGACACTCTGTTCATCACCACCCCCTTTTCTAAATCGTTTTTGGCCACTATAGGTGTGGCAGGGTATACTCAGACATGAGTCCCTTTCTCACTGCTCCATCAGGATTCAAGCAAGCCGGGCCGAAGAAGGCTGAAATGCCAGAAACCGGTCCCCGGTAGCTTGTCTCCTTTCTGGTGAAGAATTGGCTTGGTAGTTTAGTCTGCCCTGTTCCCATGATGCACTGGGCCAGGGACAGACTGATTTGCATATAGCCAGGTTCTGAGCTGGGATGGGGCAGTGAGATAAATAACGGTGATGGATCAAGCCCGGATCTTTGGACTGGGTAAGAGTGGTCTGTTTAACTCAGACACTCTGTTCATCACCACCCCCTTTTCTAAATCGTTTTTGGCCACTATAGGTGTGGCAGGGTATACTCAGACATGAGTCCCTTTCTCACTGCTCCATCAGGATTCAAGCAAGCCGGGCCGAAGAAGGCTGAAATGCCAGAAACCGGTCCCCGGTAGCTTGTCTCCTTTCTGGTGAAGAATTGGCTTGGTAGTTTAGTCTGCCCTGTTCCCATGATGCACTGGGCCAGGGACAGACTGATTTGCATATAGCCAGGTTCTGAGCTGGGATGGGGCAGTGAGATAAATAACGGTGATGGATCAAGCCCGGATCTTTGGACTGGGTAAGAGTGGTCTGTTTAACTCAGACACTCTGTTCATCACCACCCCCTTTTCTAAATCGTTGATGGGTGTAATGTGGCATATATTTCACAAGTAGTATCGCAATAAACCAGGTCTCGGAGCCAGGCCTTCACTATCGGTGTTTGTGTTCTGCCCCAGTGCAGGGAAACTTAATATTTTGCGATCAGTAGGGCAATTGCGGCAAACCGCCTCATACTTTTCTTCAGAGGATGGACATATCCCAGCAGCACCATCAATGGCACAGGGTGTAATGTGTGCTCTCAATCATTAGGGCTAAGTGCCGGACTCCCCCCCCCCTTCAATATGCCAGAATGGGCCCGCTGTTCCAAGCAAGATGCGAAAAATCAGCACTAGCAGCAGCACACCTGGCACACATCTGTGCAGTATTAGGATGCATTTTGGTTAAAAGGTATGGCGTGATGTATGCCCGGTGTAAGTATTTAAAGTTTAAGAGTTTATGGCGGTGATTATTTGATACATAACGTGTTTGTTTGCAGCAATAAGACCACATCTTGTCAGTTAATGGTAGACCTAAATCCTGCTACCATGTTCTATGTGCTTTTTCTCCGACTGCAGGGCGGAGAGTCAGAGATAAATAGTATAATCGTATAATCGTGATACCAAATGTGCCCCTTCCGGTGCAGTTATGACTAATGTAGTCGAGGGAAAATCAGCTGGTTCCGTCACTGCATCTGGGAGCTCCTCTACCAGGGAGCAATGGACCCTGTGCAGGAGGAAACTGTCCATATAGGATACATCTCCATGGGAAGTGAGCTCCCTCGTAGAGCACAGTTGTGAATGCGTACAAAAATCTCTCACCTCCCGTAACCCGAGTCTGGCCAGTGAGTGCTTAGTAAGGGTTTCTGTTGTGGGGGGTAGCCAGGGGTTATCAGCCAGTGGTTATCAGCCAGTGGTGTGTTTGCAGAATATAGGAAATCTGTTTGTAGATATCGTCGTAGTTTTTACCATTCCCAGCACGCGGTGGGTAATGTCTGAATTTCAGATTAGGATATATATGGGATCATTCTGGTTCCAAATCTTGGAGACGCACATCAGGGTGATACCAATAATATGTGAAGTGGATTTGAGCAACTAAATAATATAAATAGACATCAGGGACTCCAAATCCCCCGCGCTCATATGGCATGACTTGGGTACCCCAGCCTATGCGGCGCGGCTGCCTGCCCACCCATATAAGTCGGATAAGTAAAGTCCGTAGTGTGTCAAAACATTTGATGGTGAGTGCAATGGGAATGTTTAAAAAAAATATTAAAAACTTGGAAGTACCTCCATTTTCATGTGAGCTAAGATATTAATAACTTGTGTAACTATAATGTCACTTTAATCTTTAGTTACATCTCTATATATATTTATATTCACTGAAAAAAGCAAAGGTTAAAATGATGTTAGAGTTAAATTAAATATAACCACTAAAATGTACCAGTTATATTCAACTAAAGTACCTTAGTTTAAAACATTACATTTTACCTAACTATAACATCACTTTAACCTTTGTTTTTTCTCTGAATTTAGATGATTTTTAATGTAAAGCAAGAGATTATTGTCAGACCTAACTTTACATTTTTTTGTGAATTTCTGTGCTTTTTAACATAATGTAATAATATAAAGGGATGCCATTTTACACTACTGGCTTTGACAAAAATTCAGAACACCAAAATATAAAAAGGATGGCTTATTGGTCTTAAAATAGGGTCAGCACATCAACTTATATAAAGCAGACCTATTGGCTTTGTCAAAAAGTAATCACAATATATTTTCAGTAGCCATATTCTCAGGGCAAGCAGGAGGGGAGCAGGGGCAGTGTAGGCCTGTGCCAACCCCTAGTTCCAATTTGCAGAAAACCATGTGCAGTGGAGGTGTTGACTGAACATGTTCAAAAGGCCCTAGAAATTCACTGAAAAAACAAAGGCTATATAGACGTTATAGACAAATATGGTTATAGGATTATCCCTAGCATTACAAAATACCAGAAAATCCTAGAAAAAAACAAAGGTTAAAGTGACATTATAGTTAAGTATGGTAAAATGATCTTATCTTGCATTTTTTTTTAAACCTACACATTCACACAAAAAAGGTTACCGTTACGTTGTGTGTTAAAATGAGTCTTAACAATGCTTAACAAACAAAAAACACTGAAATTCAGCAGTTATAGTTTAGTGAACTAACTATAACTTGCACCTCCACCATACACTGCTTATGATATTACATATATCAATCATTACATGTTAAATGATATCATTGATGATAACACTAAAGACATCTGGCACAACATTATTGATTGATCAATTGATTAATACCCTTGACCAATCTATTTGCCCTCTCTACACTACTCGCTACATTACTTGCAGATTGTTGAATGAAGTACGGTTGTGCTGAACACCACTCAACTGATTAAAAACCTGCATGTTGCACAAAGTGTCAATATTGGAATAGGTAGTAGTGGTTCAAAGAACCGCACATCTCAGATATTACAGTATAGGGAATATGTACAAAAAATTATTAACCATATATGGATGGTGCTTAAATGGTACAATAGCATCTTACTACTATAGGGGCCTTAAAACATGTTGATATAGAATATCTCCATGTACACATGAGAAAGAATTTAGTACCCAAGCACTTAAGAAGAAGTCCAATAGAATAATTTGAGTTATCACACTTTTGATTATCTCAGTTAATGTTGATTCACATGAGAGACAAAAGCCAAAGGTTTGTCCGCCAGCAGCTTGTATACAATAAGGAGACAGCCAACATGTGTTTTGTTACAAAGAGGTGACTTTTTTAGGGCTAAGATGAAAGTTAAATGGTCAGTCATTACACATTAACTGTCGCAGAAGAATTGTTGCGCTAAAACGGATCCAAATAAAGTTCCATTCAATAGTTACAAAGTCTGCATTAGCCGATCTAAAGTACACTTTAGGAAAATGTGATTTACAAGTGGGTAATATTAAACCTGGGCCAACAAATGATCTACGCATAAGTCTAAATTCCTGGTCATCCTAAACGGTGAAAACGTTGATAATTTTCCCAGATATTCTCCTTTCGGTTTGCGTGCTCTTGATGTTCTGGAAATATCCGAGAGTCATCCTCAGGAAGGGAATATATTTACATTCTAAAGTGTAGAAACTGACAAAGAGCAAAAAATTGTAAGGTTCTCCCTGTGAAAAGTACTCGCCATATATGTATGGCTGCGTATTCATCAAACACACCATTGTGTATCTCGCAAAGTCAGAAGTATCAGACCAACCCAAACCATTATCAGTTGGGTCATGGATGTACTTTACACAGTCTGTCCAAAACATTTATTTTAGTACAAAAAGAAAAAAGAAAAAATATAACGGGAGAGGAGAAGAGAAAGAGCAAAGTTTAAAATAGATAAACAATCAACAGTTACAAGATCAAAAGATGCCCTACTCCTGGGGCCAAGCCTTCCGCCTCATATTTAAATGGCAAGGCCAACTCCAGAAAATTCTCTCCCTTACTGAGGCAGCTGATCTTCTACGAATCGTCTTGCAGGAGAATTCCCAGCAGGGGCCTCGCTTCGAACTTCTGAGGCGCGACACTAGAGAACGTTGGAAGAAAGTTTCCGGACCAGCAAGAGATCGGGCCTGGACCAGGTTATGATAGCGACAGAATGAAAGGCGCTCCTGGACAAGCTATCTGAAGATACAAACAGTACTGACCCAGCATGAGGCGCTTAAGCAAACATGGTAAATGGGCGGGGTGGGACGGGGCTGGGACAGAGCGGAAGACTTGAAGAGATTTTACACTGTCCCCCAGTTTTGGATCTTTCTGTTGGGAAGGGATGGCAACTTGGACACAGATCCCAACCCAGAGACTTTGGGTTGTTAAGGGGTTAGTTTCGGGGTTTATTTCCAGGTGCCTGCTGTAGGAGAGTAGGATCTGCTTACTATGGTTACCCCCAATTTTTGCTGGTGTTTCACTGTTTTTCGACTTTAGTCTGGCTGGGGCCCTGCTAACCAGGACCCCAGCCTAGCTGCTTCCTCTCTAAATTGATTGCATGTACATTAGGTACACTCCAGATTGGTTACTCGGTTACCCTTGTTAGTCCCTACTATATGGTACCTTACGTACTAAGGACATAGTTACCCCAGAGGCCTACCAGGGGCTAAAGCATGTATTATACCACCCCTGGGAAGCGTTCCAAAATGGCACCACAGGTCTGCTACTGCAGCCTGGGTAAGGTGGGGCATGCACCCCCTTACTAAGATATAGGTTACCTATATCTACCCTAATCACTGCAAATAAACCCACAAGTCACTCCTATGGCAGGCCTTATCAATCCTGAAGGCAGAGTGCTTGGTTTTGTGTGGGAGGGTGCCCGCGCATGAGCAGGACCCCTCTGAAGCTTTCAGACTCTATGCTCTGTAGCTGTTCTGTGATGCAGCCAGACCATATACTTATAACCTAGCGGTAAATGCTAACTTTGGAATGGCTTCATGAAAACAAGTCGTGTTTGGTGTCAAACACTTTGAAA
Source organism: Lissotriton vulgaris (assembly GCF_964263255.1). Lineage (NCBI taxonomy): Eukaryota > Metazoa > Chordata > Amphibia > Caudata > Salamandridae > Lissotriton > Lissotriton vulgaris. The sequence continues at coordinate 747,452,401 of NC_141685.1, read as the reverse complement.
TCCTATCCCCCCCCCCCCCGCCAGTCCTGGCGGCGGGGGCAGAATCAGAATTCCACCCTTTTAGAGGGAGAGACATGTACACACTGACCTAACCGGTAATAGTTTAAAAGAGCCCCATCATCACAAAAAGGATGCTGCAGACACCGGTCTAACCTCCTGCTGCGGCAGGGGAGGTCTGGACAATAGGTTTCCTGTCACAGGAAGGTGTAACCACCTCCCAGACAGGCTTTAGTGTATTGGGGCTGGGTGGGTGCATTCAGAGAATGCTTTTCAGCGAGTGCTGGGGGCACACTTGGTGTCCCTGTGCATATCCCAGTTCAAACCAGTTGCAGGGGCACTCAGCCCCTGCTTTGGCGTGAAACTGGACAAAGGGAAAGGAGTGTAGCCACCCCCCTTCCTATATCCTCCCATAGGTAGGTCCCCAGAGTATGTCCATCCCCCTATCTTAGTATAAGTATAGGAACCCTGTCCTTAGGACTTCATATTACCCCGGACGAAACTCTGCAACATATATCCTGGAACTTCAACATTCTACATCAACTAGAAGACAGAAGAATCTCCCTTGGGGTCAAGGAGTGACTTTCCTGTTTAAACAAGCACCGAAGAAGCATCTTGCTGGTCTGCATTTCAAATGCTCCCGCCAGATCCAGATGGATTTGCGACTCAGGACATGGACTTCCAGACTTCTGAGAGGCTGACATGAGATCCCAGCAAACCTGAGACCTGCTGCCCTCGCGAATGATGTGGGACAGGAACTCCTGGACAAAGTACACATTTGCAAGTGCACCGAATTCCCGAGCTTTCTCGAAGTTGTGCAATGGGCTACTTGTAGTCCAAGCCCCGAGCACCATTTGCACTGAAGATTGTGGGTCTACACTCCACGAGTGTTCCATCAGCCCTCTTCTAGCATTTCTGCTTGAGGCCCCTTTGCGATCCCTGGTCAGTCAACTGGTGGGTCCCCATGAAGGTAACTCTTCTGTTTCTTGGGCTTTCCTGGTTGCTCCAGAGGTGCCCTGACTCCCCTCCAAAGAGTGAGTCCCTCAGACCTTGCTGGTCTGCACCAAACCCAATCTTTACTTTCTGTATGGGTTGCTGTTGCCAAGGCTTGTTGGGTCCAATCTGGAAACAGTCACAGCAGCACTCAACATCCTTTGTGGGACAGCTCAAATCCAGCTCTTGGTTGTCCTCAACCCCTCCTGGTCCTCATGGCTGAAGAGTCAAGCTTCACCTTCTTCACCTGAAATCACCCCACATCGGTTGTCATCTTCTCATCACCTTCCTGGTCACTGGCTAGTGACCCAGACTCTGTCCCCTCTGCTTTCAGGTTCTTCAGATCTCCGATCCACCCGGACACTTTCCACTTGGTCGCCTGCAGCACTTTTCAGCAGCTTGCCATTGAAATCGACGACAAACCCCATCACAAAAAGACACCTATGCACCCGGCTTCCCTGGGTGAGGTAACTCAAGTACTCTGGTGCTCCCTTGGATGTTGACTATAGAAACTCCTAGTTTTAAAAGGGTTTGCTCCAAGTCCTCTTCTAAGTGTCCTTTATCTGTAATTTTCCAACCACAACTTTTCCCGTAGAAGTTAATGGTGATTCGCGGCTGTGTTTAGACACTGCACGCGTCCCCCGCGGGTCCCCTGTGTCACTACCTTGGGTGGTTTCTGGTGGCCCCAGCGGTTCTAAAGGCTCTAGGCCTTGTATCTATGTTAGTCGTGGTTCTTATACTCTTAGTATATGGTTTGGTACGCTCCTAGGGCTCAACGTATCCTGTGCTAATTTACTGTGTGCTAAATAGGTATACTGAAAGTACTTTTGCCTCTAGCCTCATAAAGAGTCTAGAGGGATGTGTTTAGAATAAATACATATATTGTATATATATATATATACCTGATGTGGTTCTTCTTTCATGTGGTCATTCATGAGATTATAGACTGGTAAAACAAGCCGCTTTACATTCCTTCAAGACTTAGCCTGAAGGCTGCTCTCCACAGCTACCACTAGGATAGCTTTCTATATAGGTTGTCTTTAAACCTACCATAAATAAGGGTCATTTGGACTGGTGCAAGGTGCCCACTAGAATAGTGGACAGCATATGCCAGGCCAACTTCTCACATTGGTGGCAGCGGTGGGATTCCAGCTTGCCATTGTTTTACCACATAATCTCAAGTGATTTATCATTTGAAAACCACTAAAGGTACCAGAGGTACATATAATACAAGCTTAAATACAGTAAGTTCTACTGAACTTAGAGTTGTGTGTTAAGCAAACCCTTTCTACAACTCAAGAGAGTCCAGTAGGTATACAACTAGAGTAGGTAGTGCATACACCACACCTCACTAGTTATGTCTTCAAGGCCAGGAATCAGTGGTTCCCTGCCAGATGTAGGTTACAGACATCCAAGTATGACACATTCCCTTTTCAAGAGTTAAGGGCTCTGTGTACTATGAGGAAATTGTAGACACCCAAAAATGCAACCACCCAACATCTCAGCCAGTCAGCTCCTGAGGCACAGCCGGGAGCAGCAGTGTATTCTGTGATTTTAATTGTGTGAAACTGTAAATTTTGACTCTGTTTTTAAAACTTACCCTCTTGTCTGCTGCACGATCACTGTGCACAGGCACCCATTGGAACGCTAAAACGAGCGCTGGGTAGGGCGAAATCGCCGGTCCCACTAGCTGGATCCCTCACGCTAGGACGGGGACACGCCCACTCGAGGCCACGCCCCTTTTTCGTCAATTTCATTGAAATAGCGCGCTGAACCACAAGCGCCCTGATAGCCAGTCAGCTCCTGAGGCACAGCCGGGAGCAGCAGTGTATTCTGTGATTTTAATTGTGTGAAACTGTAAATTTTGACTCTGTTTTTAAAACTTACCCTCTTGTCTGCTGCACGATCACTGTGCACAGGCACCCATTGGAACGCTAAAACGAGCGCTGGGTAGGGCGAAATCGCCGGTCCCACTAGCTGGATCCCTCACGTTAGGACGGGGACACGCCCACTCGAGGCCACGCCCTCTTCACAGCCCCCTTGCTTAAAACATGTGCATGTGCCGGAAGCGCAGCGGACGAGCGCAGCGGGCGCGACGAATGCGCGCCGAAGGCGCGCATAAGGCAAGCTCGTCTGCGCTCGTCCGCGCCGAGTCCGGGCCTAGGGCCACCCCCCTTACTCCCCTGACTACGAAATTCAGGCAGTACAGCCCCGAAAAACTCTTAGAGCTAAGACTCCTACAAAAGAACTGTAGCCAGCATCCTTACCACGTTGAATGTCTCCCGTATACATGCAACCTCTGCAAATCCACCCTCAAGCCCCTCCCACCCTCGGACCAGTGCCACGAGTACCGCATGTTCTTGCTTAACTGTAGGTCTCTGCCCAAGCATAAGAACGAATTTGCACTCTTGATGGAGGAGCACAAGCCCGACATTGTTTTCCTAACGGAAACCTGGCTCACCTTAGACTCGGACCCAGCCTTGGTTACAGCCATTCCCCCTGGCTTTCAAATCTCCCGCCAAGACCGCCCAAAAGGCAGAGGAGGAGGATTAGCAATTGTTCACAAAGAGCAGTTCCTCTGCCGAATCATTGCAGAAAGCATCCCAGACTGCGAAAGCCTAGCATTTAGTCTGGAGCTCTCGCCGAACAACTGCTTCTCAGGCACCCTCATATACAGACCCCCCGGCCCCCCAAAACAATTTCATATCCAATTAGCACGGATTGTGGCAGAACGTGTCAGCAGTAGCGCCAATTTCACATTGTTGGGTGACCTTAACTTTCACTTCGATTCCAAACCAGACCACACAGCAGCTCTTCTTACCGACGACCTTGCCGCGTTACAATTACACCAACTGGTCAGCTCCCCTACCCACGATCAAGGACACCTGCTTGATCCAGTTTTCAGCAATTGTACTAATTTGACAACTAGTCCACCTCTCCCTCTCCCCTGGACTGACCATCTATTGGTCCCTTTTTTATGGCACACCCCCAGACCCCTAGCCACCAAACCCACTATAAGAATAGCCAGACCGTGGTCCCGCCTCCCTATCGAGACATGGACCAAAAAACTGTCCAGCAACATACCCCCGCTTAATGAGGACCCATGCTTCGCAAACCTTTCTTATGAGGAATGGATTACCAAGTCACTCGATCTTTCCCTACCTAAACGGAAAACCACCACAAAACGCTGTCATAAATCAGCTCCATGGTACTCTGAACCCCTCAGAGCTACAAAACGTCAGTGTAGACAAGCGGAAAGGAAATGGCGCCTGGACTCTTTGCCAGAAAACAAAATCCAATACCAAAAACTACTTAAAATATATAAAGAACAAATCATGGCCAGCAAAACAGCTTATTTCGCCAACGAAATTATCCGAGCGAAATCTAAACCCAGGGAAATTTTCCGTATCGTGAAAAGCCTCACCAAATTCCCACCCAGTCTAGATGAGACCAAGACCGCAGAACACTGCAACAACATGGCAGATTTTTTCCTGCAAAAAATTACTACCATTTATGAATCATTCCCTGCTTCTCCCAGCACCCCCTCTACCGCGAGCAATTCTGATCTGAACTCCTCCCCCACTTTGGACCACTTTGCTCTTCTTAACCTCTCGACTCTTGAGTCCTTGGCAAAAAAAGTCAAATCTGGGTCTCCGGGGGACCCAGCCCCGCCAGACATCATTATGTCAGCCTCGGCTATCACCCTGCCCGTCATAATGGACCTCCTTAACTCCTCCATCTCTACTGGCGTAGTCCCGCCACAATGGAAACAAGCCATGGTCCGAGCACTATTAAAGAAGCCCAACCTGGATCCCTCGAACCTCAGCAACTACCGGCCAATCTCTCTCCTTCCCTGGCTTAGTAAAATCCTAGAGAGACACATCAACAGCCAGTTGATCAAATATCTCGAAAACCACCAGCTTCTTGATCCTACTCAAACGGGCTTCAGACCAAGACATGGCACCGAAACCGCGCTCCTCATGATCACCGAGGAATCCAGAAACATCCTGGACCAGGGAGGATCAGTGGCAGTGATCCTCCTTGACTTAAGCGCGGCTTTCGACACGGTCAGCCATGACATATTGCTGGACCGCATGGCAAACATCGGCATAAAGGACAACGCTTTATCTTGGTTTGAATCCTTTTTACAGGACAGATCCTTTCGGGTATTTGATAGAACATCTTCCTCTACCAGCAGACCATTAAAATGTGGAGTCCCGCAGGGCTCCTCACTGAGCCCGGCACTCTTCAACATATATATGAGGCCACTGGCTGAAGTTGTTCGTCAGTATGGAATTAAGATCATTTCATATGCTGACGACACTCAGCTAGTGGTCTCACTGGCACAGGAAGCAAACCAGACCTCGAAAGGAGGGCTGAGGAAATGCCTAGAGGAAGTCAAGGACTGGATGTCCTCCTCCTCATTAAAAATGAATGGAGACAAGACAGAGCTTATGCTCCTGGGCCCTGCCAACCCTAACTCCCTCAGCACTCTATGGCCACCCTGCCTGGGTACCCCTCCGGCTCCAAAGGACAGCATCAAGAGCCTTGGGGTGTGGCTAGACAGATCTCTGTCCTTCGGCACCCAATCCACCAAACTGGCAGCCACCTGCTTCGGCCTCCTCAGAGTGCTAAGAAAGGTACTCCATCTTCTACCAATGGAGGCAAAACAAGTAGCCATTCAGGGCCTTATCCAGTCACGACTGGATTATAACAACGCCCTTTACCTCGCCGCCCCAGAGTACACGATACGGAGACTACAGACGGTGCAGAACTGTGCCGCGCGCACTTTGCTTCAGATCCCTCGACGTCAATCAGTCAAAAATGGACTGAAAAAACTGCATTGGCTACCCATTTCCCAAAGAACACAATTCAAAGCCTTATGCATTGCGCACCAGGCGTTCTGGAAAACGGGCCCTCTCATCACTCGCAACCTAGTGTCACACTACCTTCCCACTAGGAATCTGCGATCCAACCAGACCTTCACAGCCACAATTCCCCAAATAAAAAAATCCAGAACTGGCGGTAGGACTTTCACCTACAACTCCTCCAAGCTATGGAACACCCTACCCCTCCACCTAAGGAAAAATCCCAATCTTACCTCATTCAGGAAACAGCTAAAAACATTCCTCTTCAATGCTGCTCAATAACGCCCTGGCTACCTCCTCTTGTTCTGTTGGCTTCTTAGCGCTTGGACGCCCCCGGGCAGCAATCGCGCTCTATAAATCAACATACAAATACAAATACAAATCTCAGAGAGGTGTTAATGCTTGATGACCAGAGAAAGGCTTCAGAGCCTGAAAGGGTAGTCAGTGGGGTGGGAGCAACAGAAGGGGAAGAGGCCAGTGGTTCCAATCCATAGGGCTCAGACTCTGATTTTGACCAGGCAGGTGACAATGGGAGAACCAGCTCCAACTGGAGATGAAGAAGGCCAGCAGGGCCCTGTCTTTGTCCCCCAAGAAGAGTTGCGGTGTGCCTAGAAGGCCAAGATCTCCTTCAGTGGAGTCTAACTATTCTGGCACATCAATAGGGTCTTCTGTCTCTTTTAATAGGAGAGCCAACTCCCAAGAAAAGAGAGAGAACCAGTTGAGGTTTGAAGAAGCCCAACTGGAGATAAGGAAACAAAGAGAAGCCTTAGAAAGGGAGTCCCTAAAGCTTGAAGGATCAAGAAAAAATATGGGACTAAAGTCCCATGGTGGCAGCAATGTCCCTAGAGGTAGGGATAGGTCTTATAACAATACTAACTTGAGCAAGATTGTCCCTCCCTACAAGAGTGGGGATGACATCCACAAATGGATAACTGCACTGGCGAGGGCCTGCAAAATGCAGAAGTTACCCCAGTAGCAGTGGGCAGCAATCTTGTGGCTCTCCTTTGCCGACAAAGGTAGAGACAAGCTCCTCAATGTCAGAGAAGAGGATGCTGATAATTACAAAGTCCCGAAGAGGGCTCTCATAGATGGGTTTGGCCTAACCACTGAGCAGTATAGAATACAGTTCAGAGATACCCAAAAGGCACAGACTCAGGACTGGGTTGACTTTGTAGATTGTGATACTAAGGAACTGGAGGGCTGGTTACTGGGTAGTAAAGTGTGTGATTATACAGGATTGTATAAGTTGATCACGAGGGAGCAGATCCTTAATAACTGTCAGAATCAGCTGTTGCATCGGCACCTGGTAGACTTTGATCTGACCTCTCCCCAAGCATTGGGAAAGAAGGCAGACAAATGGGTCAGAACCAGGGTGAAGCAGAAGGTACAGAACCAAGGTGGTGACCAGAAGAAGCAAGATCCTAATAAGGGTGGGGAGAAGGGTAAAGACCAGAAGTCTTCACAAGGCCCCCAAGAATCTTCTAATGGTGGGGATTCCCAATCTTCCAAAAAGAAACGCCAATAGAAATCATGTTGTAAAATCTGTAAACAAAATAGCCATTGGACTAGTGATTGCCCAAAGAAAGATGCAACTCCAGCTACCATCACCCTTAAGGGAACTTGTACCCCTAGTTCAGCTCCAAGTGGTGGTCTTCCGCAGAAGGGTGTAGTAGGGTTAACCCTGGGTACTGAGATGGGCTCTGGCCTAGTCAGAGTACCAACTCAGGCAGTCTTGATCTGTGATGGAGGCATGGATATGTCCTCCTCAGTGAGTCCCAGTAACTTGGGCAAGTACGGTACATTTCTGTTTCAATGCCATCATCACGTAGATTGATCCGTACACCTAAAAAGGTAATTGAAGTGTCTGAAATTTCCCAGGTCAATTGTATTCTCTCATTTTTCAAGTTTAAATTAGTTAATGCTTTTGCTAGTGATTCTTTTGTGTCTTTCCAAAGAATAAAGATGTCGTCGTCTCAGTTCTTTGAAAACTTCAGGAGTTTTATTTTATTTATTTTTATTTTTAGAGTTTTCTATAGCGCGAACTTGAACCGATTAGGTTATCAGAGCGCTTTACATAGCACCAGTTCCGTTATATGTTATCACAGCACTTTACATAGAATCAGTTACGTTGCACATTTCAGGAACTTGAACCGATTAGGTTATCGAAACGCTTTACATAGCACCAGTTCCGTTACATGTTATCAAAGCACTTTACATAGAATCAGTTACGTTACACATTTCAGGAACACATTTCTTTTTGTTCTAGTGAGTAGGGTTATCTTTTCACACAGGGGAAGGGATACACCTGGCTATATTCCAACAGTCACACAGGCGACTAGTCGTTAAAGCTATAACTCTAAACAAGGGAGGGGATACACATGGATACAATCTAAAAATCACATGGAAACTAGTCATTAGGGTTATCTTCTATCTACACAGGAGGGATATTACTGGAAACACTCTAAGGGTCACATAGGGGTGGTAGAGAGTACAAAGGACCACTGCAAACACTAGTGATAAGAGTCAACTACATACACATACATAGGAAGGGATAAGGCCGGATATACTCTAATGGACACATAGGAATGGTAGATAGTACAGGGGTCTACTGCATACACTAGTGATTAGAGTTATCTATATATACATAGGGAGGGGATAAGACTGGATATACTAGAGAGTCACATAGGCAAGGTATATGGTGAGCAGAGTTCTTGGACAAATCAATATTCAAGCAAGGGGAAGTCCCCGGCTGCTGAAGCTGAGTTTTCCTGGAAATCGTTGTGGATCTTCGGAACTAGTGGAAGTAGCCCTGCTGTATTTGGACTGCATGAGCTATGCCTAAATATGGTTATGATTTGTATGCCTATATAAGGATATGGTGATTTATACCTATATTAGGGCATGAATCGGGAAACTTACAATAGGGTCCTAAAATGATACATAACAGGGCCACCTTGTGGGTGGAGGCTAGGTTCAACCACTGCAGAGCAAAATTCAGACCATAATGGACTGGGTTGCTCCAACTACCCAGACTCAGGCCAGAGCTTTCATGGGCCTGACTGGGTACTACAGAAGATTTGTCAATGGGTATGGTTCCATTGTGACACCCCTGAATGACTTAACTTCTAAAAGAATGCCATTGGAAGTTCAGTGACCAGTTAGCTGTCAAAAGGCATTTGATGATCTGAAGCAGGCCATGTGCACTGCACCAATTCTGCAAAGTCCTAACTACTCCAGAGAATTAATTGTCCAAACAGATGCATCTGAGTTGGGGGTAGGGGCTGTGCTATCACAATTGAATGATGAAGGTCAGGACCAGCCAGTAGCTTTTATTAGCAGAAGGCTGACCCCTAGAGAGAAATGTTGGTTAGCTATTGAGAGGGAGGCCTTTGCTGTGGTTTGGGCTCTGAAGAAGCTGAGGCCATACTTGTTTGGCACTCACTTCACTGTTCAGACTGACCATAAGCCCCTCTTATGGCTAAAACAGATGAAGGGTAAAAACCCCAAACTTTTGAGGTGGTCCATCTCCCTACAGGGGATGGACTATACAGTGGAACACAGACCTGGGTGTAACTATGCCAATGCAAATGGAATCTCCAGGTATTTCCACTTAGAACATGAAGACTAAACTTGTCAAGGTTAGTTTAATGTCTCTGCATTAGGGGGGGGGTGTAGGAGAGTAGGATCTGCTTACTATGGTTACCCCACTTTTTGCTGGTGTTAAATTGGTTTTTTACTTTAATCTGGCTGGGGACCTGCTTACCAGGACCACAGTCTAGCTGCTTCCTCTCTACATTGATTGCATGTACATTAAGTACACTCCAGATTGGTTACTCGGTTACCCTTGTGAGTCCCTACTATATGGTACCTTAGGTACTAAGGTCATAGGTACCCCAGAGGCCTACCAGGGACTGAAGCATGTATTATACCACCCCTGGGAAGCCTTCCAAAATGGCACCACAGGTCTGCTACTGCAGCCTGGGTAAGGTGGGGCATGCACTCCTTACTAAGATATTTGTTACCTATATCTACCTTAATCACTGACACATATAAATCCATAAGTCACTCCTATGGCAGGCTTGATCAATCCTGAAGGCAGAGTGTTTGGTTTTGTGCAAGAGGGTGCCCATGCATGAGCAGGACCCCTCTACAGCTTTCAGCATCTATTCTCTGTAGCTGTTCTGTGATGCAGCCAGACCATATATTCTTAAGTGCATTATAACCTCGCGGTAAATGCTAACTTTGGAATGGCTGCATGGAAACATGTCGTTTGGTGTCAAACACTTTGGAAATCCTACCCTCCCCTAGCCAGTCCTGGCAGCGGGGGTAGAATTCCACCCTTCTAGAGGGAGAGACATGCACACACTGACCTAACCGGTAATAGTTTAAAAGAGCCCCTGCATCACAAAATGGATGCTGCAGCCACAGACACGGGTCTGACCTCCTGTTGCTGGACAAAACTCCAGCAGGGGAGGCCTGGAAATAGGTTTCCCATCACAGGTAGGTGTAACTACCTCCCAGAAAGGCTTTAGTGTATTGGGGCTGGGTGGGTGCATTCAGAGAATGCTTTTTAGACAGTGCCGGGGGAACACTTGGTGTCCCTGTTCATATCCCAGTTCAAACCGGTTGCAGGGGCACTGACCCCCTGCTCTGGCACAAAAGTGGACAAAGGGAAAGGGGTGTAGCCACCCCCCTTCCTACACCATTCCCATAGGTGGACCCCCAGAGTATGTCCAACCCCCTATCTTAGTATAAGTATAGGAACCCTGTCCTTAGGACTTCAGATTACCCTGGATGAAACTTTGCAACATATATCCTGGAACTTCGACATTCTACATCGACTAGAAGATGGAAGAATCTCCCTTGGGGTCAAGAAGTGACTCCCCTGTTCAAACAGGCAATAAAGAAGTACCTTGCCGGTCTTCATTTCCAAGGCTCCCGCCGGATCCCGACAGATTTGTGACTCAGGACACAGACTTCCAAACTTCTGAGAGGCCAACACGAGATCCCAGCAAAGCTGAGACCCGCTGCCCTCACTAGTGATGTGGGACCTGAACTCCTGGACAAAGTGTACATTTGCAAGAGCACCAGCTTCCTGAGTTTCCCAAAGTTGTGCATTGGAATACTTGTAGTCCAAGCCCCGAGCACCATTTGAACTGAAGATTGTGGGTCTACACTCCACGAGTGTTCCGTCAGCCTGCTTCTAGCATTTCTGCTTGAGGTCCCTTCGCGATCCCTGGTCCATCGACTGGTGGGTCCCCACGAAGGTAACTCTTCTGTTTCTTGGGCTTTCCTGGTTGCTCCAGATGTGCCCTGACTTTCCTCCAAAGGGTGAATACTTCAGACCTTGCTGGTCTGCACCGAAGCCAATCTTTGCTTTCAGCGTGGGTTGCTGTTGCCAAGGCTTGTTGGGTCCAATCCAGAAACTGACACCGCAGCACTCGACATCCTTTGTGGGACAGCTCGTATACAGCACCTGGTTGTCCTCGACGCCTCATGGTCCTCATGGCGGAAGGGTCAAGCTTCACCTTCTTCACCTGAAATCATCCGACATCAGTTGGCATCTTTTCATCGTCTTCCTGGTCACTGGCTAGTGACCCAGACCCTGTCCCCTCTGTTTTCAGGTTCTTCAAATCTCTGATCCACCCTTGGATCCACTCATACACTTTCCACTTGGTCGCCTGCAGCACCTTTCAGCAGCTCGCCATTGAAATCGACGACGAAACCCGACACGAAAAGACACCTATGCACCCGGCTTCCCTGGGTCAGGTAACTGGAGTACTCCAGTGCTCCCGTGGGTGTTGACTCTTGAACCTCCTAGTTCTAATAGGGTTTGCTCCAAGTCCTCTTCTAAGTGTCCTTTATCTGTAATTTTCCAACCGCGACTTTCCCCATAGAAGTTAATGGTGATTCGCGGCTGTGTTTAGATCCTGCATGCGTCCCCTGTGGGTCCCCTGTGTCACTACCTTGGGTGGCTCCTGATAGCCCCAGCAGTTCTAAAGGCTCTAGGCCTTGTATCTGTTAGTCGTGGTTCTTATACCACTTTCTTAGTATATGGTTTGGTCCGCCCCTAGGGCTCAACGTACACTGTGCTAATTTACTGTGTGCTAAATAAGTACTTTTGCCTCTAGCCTCATAAAGAGACTAGAGGGATGTGTTTAGAATAAATACATATATTTTATATATATATATACCTGGCGTGGTTCTCCTTTCATTTGGTCATTCATGAGATTATAGACTGGTAAAACAAGCTTCTTTACATTCCTAAAGACTTTGCCTGAAGGCTTCTCTCCACAGCTACTACTAGGATAGCTTTCCATGTAGGTTGTATTCAAACCTACCATCAATAAGGGTTGCTTGGACTGGTGCAAGGTGCCCACTAGAATAGTGGACAGCATATGCCAGGCCAACTTCTCACACCTGCTAGTTGAATCATTTCAAGGACTCCAAGTTAATCTAATCACATATGCTGTAGGGAAGGATGGGAAGCAGGGAGGTTTAGCAGATGGGGCTCAGATTGTTTTGCGATGGACTAATACACAAGGCCAGACCCGCGAACCCTATGGGTCATTACATTAAATGTTAAAGGATTAAATAACCCCAAAGAGGAGGTGATCCTTTCTTATTTGGAAAATACCAAAGCAGATGTATGCCTCCTACAGGAAACACATCTGTTGCAAAGGGACTGGCATAGGCTTCAAAGTAGAGCCTTTCCTCAACAGTTTTTTACCTCCCGGACTAAGAAAGCCACTGGGGTGGCCATATTTTTTTTTAGGTCCTTTCAAAGGAAGGTATGAACAAAGATAGTGGGAGTTTAGGGTCGTCTTTTTGGATACCACATTCATATAGGCACTAATACCGTTCTTATAGGGTCAATATACGCTCCTAATGAAGGTTAGTAACGCTTCCTAATAGAAGCTGTGAAGGAGATTCTGAAAGCTCAAAGTAATTGGGTTCTGATTAGGGGGGCCTGAACGTAGTATTTTATAACACCGTAGATCGTTCAGCGCGGAGATCTGTGGCAAGAGTTTCACCCCATGTCGAGAGACTGTACACTTTACTCGCACACACACAAAACCTATGCGAGGCTAGATCACTTCTTAGGCACCAGAGAGACACAGCAAGCGGTGCAGGCAATAGAGGAGAGCCTAGATCGTTATCAGATCACTCAGCGGTGCAGGTGGATTTGGTCCTCCCTCTCATATGGAAATCCCCTGGGGTTTGGCGATTGAGAGAGTCCATGCTTTGTCGCCCGGAGACAAATCAGCAAGTGGGGAAGGCAAACGCAGAATACTTGGGGCCTCATTTATGAAAAGTGACGCATCGCTGCGTGAAAACAGCGATTCGTCACTTTTCACTGCGCCCTCCTTGCGACACCAATGATGCGTCATATTTACAGTATGACGCATCATGGCGCAAGGAGTTACAGATACGTCAGTATTTCTGACTATCTGTATGGCGCAAAAGTGACTCATTGCTGGAGTGTGTCACAAAAGTGACGCAACTCCAGCAATGTGTCCTTTCACATGGGGCAAGCCCTATGTGAAAGGGTCTGCGTCAGTCTTACGCCTGCTGTGAGGCAGGCATAAGAAATTGCGCATTTGTGTCCTAGGAGTGGCGCAGTGAAATCTTATAGATTTCACTGCGTCATTTCTATGACCCTTTCTTGAGTCAGAACGCCCCCCCTGCATACATTATACCTGGTGTAGGTATAATGTAGCGCAGGGGTTTACAAAGTGACGCATCTACCTAGATGCGTCACTTTGTAAATATGGTGCAACAAGGCACATTTTTTACGCTGCTGGTGAGTCACAAAAAGTGACGCACCGGGGGCCTAAAAGTGACGCACGGCCTCATAAATGAGGCCCTTGGAGTTCAATGACCACCCCGAAATGACCACTTCTAACTTATGGGATGCTCTGAAGGCAGTTATCAGAGGGGTCCTCATAGGCACATCAGCGGCAGATAACAGGGTTAGAAAGGAGAAGTGCGACAAATTGCAGTCCAGAGTCAGGGAACTGGACTACATACACCATCGCACTGCAGCACCTTGTGTATGGAGACAATTAGACGTAGGAAGAAAGCTTCTAGCAGGTCTGGACTTGGATTATGCAAAATACTCCCTTTTGCTGCTTAAGCACCCTTATTATTTGGAGGGGAACAAATGTGGAAGGCTCCTAGCTTCCAAACTAAAGGGACAAAGGCAAGCCAAAACTGTTGAAGAGCTAAGAACAGAAGGGGGGGACAATAACTAAAGACTAGGAATTTGCACACAGGTTCAGTAACTTCTATGATGATGTATATATGGCCCAGGACGTTCCATCCCAGTTAATAGACTCCTATCTGGAAACTGTTAACACTGATAAATTAAGAGCTGAGCAAATGACCTCACTGGATTATCCGATACAAATAGAAGAGGTAATAATCGCCCTCTCAAAGCTGAAACTTAATAAGTCCCCGGGTCCAGATGGGTTCTCGGCAGATGTATTGCACAGTCCTGGCTCCTCTCTTGATTAACGTTTTTAACGCAGTAGTAAGCACAACCACACTTCCATCTTCAATGCTTCATGCCTCTATCACTGTGAGATCAAAGCCGGGTAAGGACAAAACAGCTTGTGGGTCTTACAGAACCATATCACTTCAGAACATGGACACTAAGATACTCACTGGGAATCTGGCAGGCCGTCTAGCCCCGCACATGCCAGGATTCATTGAACCAGACCTGTTGGGCTTTGTCCCCAATAGGCAATGCTCAGATAACACTAAACGCCTCCTCCATTTGATTGATAAGGCTCCATGCAGACAGCAGGAATGGATGTTATTAGCGATTCATGCTGAGAAGGCTTTTGACAGGGTGCACTGGCCATATCTCACAGCTGTGCTTAAACATTTTGGGCTGGGGGCCAGATTCTGCTTGTGGGTGCTAAGGGGCTATGAACTCTCCACAGCCTCGGTTAGGGTTAATGGCAGGTCATCAAACACTTTCCCAATTCGAAGAGGAACGAGGCAGGGGTGTCCTCTCTCCCCATTGTTATTCGCCTTGTACATGGAACCATTTGCCCACCATATCCGGGGGGGGGGAGGTACCATAGCATTATCTTGTACACAGATGATGTGATTGCCTGTTTGGACATTCTGAAGGTGACACTTCCCTATTTTGTAGCGGAAATAGAGCAGTTCGCTTCCGCATAAATATTTCCAAATCACAGGCACTGAGCTTATCTGTTGCCCCAGAGACTTAGAGTCAACTATCTGAAAAAGTTTCTATTGTATGGCTACCAGATATTACATATCTAGGAATTTGTCTGGCTCCAACTATACCAGAAACCACAAAGAATACTTAAAAAACTTTAGTGAGTCGCATAAAGGCATACTTAGCCAGGTGGCATCCTCACGCGCTATCATGGTTGGGACGGATTGCAGCGCTGAAAATGACTGCCCTACCCAAGATACTGTATGTATTTTTAACTTTGCCACTCTGGCCAACACCTGGTGTGTTACAGGAGCTGCAGAGATCATTCCATTCCTTTTTGTGGGCGAATAAAAAGCTGCCAAGTGAGCTTAGTATTAGAGACCCTATGGAGGGGGGCCTGGGAATGCCATCTATAGCCACTTATTTTCAAGCAGCGCAGCTGCAATTCCTAGTTGAGTGGTCCAGACTAAAATCAGAGATGACGCAACTGTTTATGGATAGGGCACTGGCGGGTTCATCTTCGTGGAAGGTCCCATTTTTGGATAAATCTAGTTGCACGCCTATCCTATATCTATCGGCCATTACAGCTCCCACTCTCAGGGTCTAGGACTTGGTGGGGATAAAGAGGGGACTCATGAGACAGACATCTCCCCTGACCCCTATGGTAGCAAACCTAGCTTTTATGCCTGGAATGCAGCAAAGGGAATTTGGGGCTTGGGAGAGGGAGGGGTGCAGATCAATAGGTCACCTGTACGACATAGATGGGCCCATTACATTTAGCACCCTGAGAACAGAAGGGATATTACCAGGTGAAGAAAGATTTTGATTCACCCAAGTTAGACATTTGGTTTTGAGTCTGGGACTAGAGAAGCCGCGCAACAACACCTTACTGCTTTTGAGAAGTGGCTTCTTAGTAGAACCTCTGATACCATAAAGTGTGGGACCTATACAAAATGTTAGTAGGCTGAAGGTCGGGAAGCAAATCTGAGTCTCAACAGAGATGGGAGAGGGAACTGGGTAGAGAGGTAACTTGGAAGGAGCTGGAAGGCATCTACCACAGGGCAAGGCTTTCAACCCCTAATTCCACAAGCACTGAAACAGCTGTGAAAATAGCCACTTATTGGTACCTAACCCCAGCTCCCCTACACCAAATCGATCCAGCACAAGAGGGTAAATGCTGGAGATGCCTCACAGAGGATGGCACACTCACACATATACTGTGGAATTGCTCGAAGTTGAAACAATTCTGGGAAGATGTCCTCACGGAAATTGATGTGTAATGTAATGTAATGTAATGATGTCTTGTAAAGCGCCTGAATCACCCCACATGGGGTATCTCCGCGCTGTATACCGCTGGGGAACCTGTCCTGGCTTTCCCTGTGAGATGGTCCCAACTGGGTATCTCCTAGGTGAAACCAGGCATCCCCGGCGTATGTGGGGGGCCGTTGTGGAGATGAGGCAAGCTAATGCCCAGAGTTGCTGAGTGTGATCCCTCGTTAGAGTAGGCACCGAGGCGAGAAGTATCGAGTCCGCTGACCCTGGTCCACGACCCTGCCGCATCGGGAATTGAACCCTGGTCCCGGGCCGTCATCTGCTTCCGGGTCTGCCGCCTGTAACCAGTGAGCAACATCACTCCACTCCACTCCATGTGCACTTTGCCACCCAGTTGCCTAGATTCCCTTCATACATTGTTTTGGGGCTTCCGAACCCACTTACTTACCTGCTTGAGCCCCGACGAGGCAGACAAATCACAGTAGCACTCTGTGCAGAATATCAAGCAATTTTAGCGTATTGGGGTACTGACAGAATACCGCATAGGCTAGATTGGCTACATAGGATTTGGGGCCTACTGGGTATGGAGCGACTTTCCCCGGCAGGGATTTCAGGAGACGATATATTCCGGGACATATGGAGCCCGTTCTTTTACCTTCACTCACAGGAATTCACATGCCCTGATACCTTAGAGTGCTGCGGTTGACCGGAGCCCCACAGCCAGCAGGTGCATCAGTTGATGTAGACGATATTTAGGCCTTTTTAGATCTTGCGCCTAGCGGTGTAGTGCGCAACACTGCTCGCGAAGTGAGAGACTTTTTGCAGGGGGATTTGAAAACGGAGCTAGGATTCGCACACGCTCGTGCGTGTGCGATTCCTTTTGGGCCACGCTATAGGCCTTTGTGTGCGTCTTTTTATGAAAGACTGCACGCAATTGGCCAAAGGCCGCTGCATTACTCCTCCCATGGCCTATTGGTGTCTATTACGCACACCGGCTGTCATGTGGTTTCAATTATCGCGCCCAGACATGGCCGTTATAATTGAAGCCACATGTCTTGGTGTGGCTCGCACGCGCTCTCGTGCCTACCGTTATTTTTCATTATCTCTTAGTCACCTTGGAACTTGCTGGCCTAGCTCTGGTTTACCGAGGCTGAGACATTTAAATAGACAAGAGGGCTTTTGCGAGCCGGAGGAGCCAGGCAGCGGAGAGCAGGAGAGACCCCTGACGGTATGACACTTTTCATTATCCCACAGACGCCAGCTTTTGTTTCCCTCGGCCCACAAGCCTTACACAGCAGCACCCACTCCCCTGGCCGGCCACAAGTTCTACATAGCGGTACCCATCCCCCACAGTACACTAGAAAAGTGAACAGTGTGCTGTGATGCATCTGGGGGTGGGGGGGCTGTCACCCTCTGTCGGGGGACTTTGGGCAGGAATAGGATGGGTGAGCTTGCCACCAGGGGACCCTCACTACACCTGGGGAATCCGTCCCTCCCTATTGCATCCCAGTCCCCGCTTCCAAGCACTGCACCGCGACCTTCTTCAGAAAGAACTATCCCATGTTCAAACGGGGCACGGATGGGGTTTTAAACTCACTATCGGGGCTGTGTCGCGCACAAGAAGCACTTGCTTTGTTCCACAACACACGCTTAGCGGTTTTCACCCCAAAATGAAAGCAGAGGCAGAATATTAGGGCTATGCAAATATTTTGCACGGACACGCCCACTGCTTTGCTCTACTGTCTCCGGCACAAAAGCTCCGATCAATGGGAGTACTTAAAACCTAGTTTGGTTTTGATAAAAACTGAAGTTTGGGGCAGAATTTCCATATGTGAGGAGTCCCTGCGATGTTGGAGAAGGCGGGCGTGGTCTAATAGGCCCGCCCCCCCCCCCAGAATTTTTCCCTGGAAGGTGTCTGGCTAGAGGGACACTAGTTTTCTTTGGATTGAAAGTGAAGGCTAACAGCAACACCCACACCTGTTATGTGACTTTACTATCCATATGCGTTTTGTGCATGTTCAAAAGCGACCCCACCAGCCCCTCCCGTACTCAAACCCCTCTTGGCCTGCTTGCTGGCTTTTGTGCTATTTGTATTTTTGCCTCAGTGCTTTTGTGGAGGTCGAACAATTTTTGTCAGCCTCCTTGAAAGGATGGCTGCCGCTGCCACGCATATATCTTCATCAGTGGAAGAGACAAAACACCTCACAGTATCCCCAGCGTAAAAAATAGAGCCAAATAAAGATGTTCGCTGAATATTTGAAAAGTGGCTGTAGTGGTTTTAATTGATGGCTCTTTCGTGCATGTTTAACACTTCTAGTTAGCCGTGTTCACTGTACTGATGACATCATTACACACGTCCCTCATTGTACACAGAACAGGCAGCAAAAAAAGCAACAACTCGAATGCCAGCACCATCTGCTTTAGCAGCAGGCAACTTTACAAAGTAGGTCTACTTTTAGAGATAGTATCACGGATGACGTCACAAAATACATAATTATCTGGCATCATACAGGCACTGAAGTGGACAGAGGAGATAGCAATATGGACCTCTGTGTCACCGCTACATTCTGAAACAGCAGCACTAGACATCTTGAAAATATTTCCATCTTTCATACCCATGGCATCACACGTGACACAACTGCAGCAGCAGGGAAGTTTAAGGTTTTACCTTCAATCGTGCATATGACATCACAAGTGACATCACCACCAGTCATCATCGGTCTGAAAGGGCACAACAGAGACGGCAACTCATGTGGCAATAGAATCAGCCTGGACAGGAGCGTGAAACTTTTGGACATTTGGCTTATTCACACGGTTGATGCCACAGTCACATGACGTCACTCGCACACTCCACTTTTGTGCCTTCTGATGGCATCACAACTGACACCACACACGAGGTTGTTCACGGACCAGAACAGAGGGCATGACGCAGTGGGCAGCAAGGAGTGATATCACACATTGCATTGGTTGTATTTCTTACTTTATTAGCATTTCTTATTTAACACCTACATGTTGGCCACTATTAATGCTGTGTCCGCTGTTGGCCGCTGCCCAGTGAAGCAATCCGAATAGCACTTATTAGGCACTAACAGCCCGATTCATCAAGCTGAATTGCGCTCGCAAAGGGCCAGATTCTGAGAATCTGGCCCTTTGCAAGTGCGATTTTTGCATTTGGGATTCATCATCCCAAATGCAAAAATTGCTATTTGCGAAATCGCATATTTGCGAGGAATAGGATTTAAGGAATCTCTATTAGAGATTCCTTAAATGCAATTCATGAACCAATTTTAAATTGCGAATTCGCAATATTTGGTCGCTATTTACCACAAAGTCTGACTTAGTGGTAAATAGCGAAAAAATAGAAAAAAGCACTTTAGTGCATTTTTCTCTTTTGCATGTTACACAAACACATGTCCTATGGACATGTGTGTGCGCAACACCTGTGTAAATTTGCTTTTCAGGGGTGCTACAGGGTGTCCTTTGGACACCCCTGGCACCCTTGAAATCGCTATCTTATTTGCGATTAGCTAATTGCTAATCGCAAATAAGGAATGTGTAGGAATCGCAATTTATTTTGTGATTCCTACATGAATCCCGTTTTGCGGGTCTGTAATAGCGATTCCTTATGAATCGCTATTAAAGACTCGCAAAACGGGTCTTTGATGAATCTACCTGTAAGCTCCTTTCAAAAGTCTCCTTCGTCTCTACTAATGACGTCACTGCGGATACCAGAGAGTAGGCAGTGCTAAGCACGGGGTGGAAGTAGTTACTTCATAATAGAGAATCTCTTCTACATACCAGCATCTCTCCTCACAGAGGTGTGCTGCTAACATCCACAGCTGGTCACCCTCCTAACCATCCTTCTGTTTCCCCAACCGCACTGAGAAAATGGTACCTAAACAAGGAGAAAAGTCACCAAAATTTTTTTTAATTAGTTCAACTCGGTTATTGCAAATTCATTAAATCCATCTTCCATTTTAAGACAAAGCAAGCATTTGCAATGCTATAGATCTGGCATTACTGAATGTTTGAGCTATTGGTGTTGCAAATAAGAATGCAACGCCAATAGCTCAAACTTTCAGTAATGCGAGACCTATTGCATTGCAAGTGCTTGTTGGATCTGGAATAAGCAGGCACTGGGGGGAAGGGAGGTGGGAGTTGGGTTATGGTGGTGGGGTTTAGTTTATTTGTATTAGTTAATCTTGGCTATATTGAAAATGTTACAATACAACTGACGAGGGGAATGTTGACGCCGAGTCAGACGCTATATATTGAGGTGTTTTGGCAGCAACAATAAAATAATATAAACATAAAATAGATAAACACACAGGACTTTAGTTGGAAAAGTGGTATCCTAAACACATATTAGTGAGATATTTGGTTCTGCACAAAGTGAGTTGAGTCCCATTATTGTGATACATCTTGTAATGAGTTACTACACTTATTGGAATGAATTGGGGCATAAGTGTGAGCATGCAAAATCTCAGCATCCCATTATCGGTAATAATTACAGGCTTCTTCTGCAATGATCAACCTTAAATTATGATTAGTTCTGTCAAGAAAGTTCACATTTGGAATGAACATCCATCACAACCATCATAAACCACAACTCTGCTCCTAGTTTACTCATAGGTCCAGTAAATTCCCATCACATTGCATTCCACGACTTGACAGGGTCACTAATATGGTCCACACAAGACTGAGCCCAACTTTCAGCCTCTTTTCCCCATCTTTGCGAACTCTGCAGAGATCCACTCAAGATGTAACTTGCCATCCATCCCTGGTCACCACTACTCAGACTTGAGGTGCTTCTTGATCACCATCTGCCTCAACTGCCTTTCATGAACCAGACCAATCAATTTGGATTGTAAACCAAAAAGTTGCACAAATCACTCATCCCTCATTAATAAATCCTTTCCACATATCATAATTTCATCCAAAATCAATACAAACTGCCTAACGGAAGTTGACAAAAGTACTCTCACTCGTATTACCAAGAAGGAGAAGTCATGTTATCTCTTTTAATGCAGATTCTGAGTTAATTTCTTGTCTCCACTCCTAAACTAAATGATACCTGCATTCCATGCTACCACATCCTGAACCGAAGCCACTGCTCCATCACCCTCCTTAGCAATTACAGCTGGGACATTTAGCATGCGCCAGTCAACAGACAGATGAGACAAACAATCTGCCTGCAAACTTTTCCAACCCTGAATATGTTCTAGAGTATAGAGATATTCTTGTTACCTGGCTGCTAATCTAACCAGACCTGCTGAACATTTAACAGCACTTCTGGAAAAAAAATATTTTATTTAAAGGCTTATGATCTGTTCATATGAGGAATTGTGTAACCCACAAAAAAATACGAAAATACTCCACAACCCACAGAGCCTCGAAAGCCTCCCTTTCAATGATGGAGTAATTTCATTCTGAGCATTTCAGAGTTCTTCAGGCAAACACCACTGTTGTTTCCTTTCTCCCATGAATGTGGAAGGGAATTGTCCCCATCCCAGTGGCATTGACATTGACAGTAAGAATAGATTTCAACCTTGTATCGAAAGGTACTAGAATTTCAGCAGATTACATTTCATTCTTAATCAACTCAAAATACTTCTGCTTCTCACTACCCCATACAAAATTACAACACTCTTCCTCAACAAAAGCCCAATGTAGGGGGTAGCTTCAGGGGGGTGTGTGGGATGTTAAACTCCCCTAATAAATGTATTTTCAGGTAAATAGTTGGGTAAAATGCTTTCAGTCGGGTAACAGGAATTTTTACATAGACAGACAAAAACACACACACACTCTCTTCCTCTCTGTTTTGAAAGGCTTCAGAAATATTGTTTAATTTTCAAAATATTGTTTTTCTCTCAATTAGGACCCCTACCAATCCGTATTTGTCTCCCTTTCCACTGTCTCTTTAGCCCTTCTCCTGCATTCTGCTTGCCGTATAATGCATTTTAACATTATATGCCAGCGTGATTGTTGGAAAATGAGAAGCTCATCCCCCCCCCCAATCATCCTGACCAGGCTAGGCTCTTGGTCCCATGAAGGATTGCAACTCGTCATTGTCTGTGGGTGGGAACGCTAATTTGATGGCACGCAATAAATGTGCTTTAGGACCAAACACTTCTGCTCATAGCATATAACCGTGATACTCCACTTGTTCAACCAAGAATTTACACTTATCCTACCTAAGTTTGAACTCTGTTCTGACAGCCTATGCAAAGCCTCCCCAAGTACCATATTTTGTTGTTCGATAGTTTCTCCAAAGAATCGAATGTAATCTCGAAAATACAAGGTGTTGTGTACACCCTTGAACACTTGGGCATCATCCTCTGATAGACATTAGCAGTAGAGGACATGCCAAACGGCATACATGTGAATTTATATGTACCCTCCATGGTAATAAATGTTGCATATGGTTTTGAATCTTCATGTAACTTGATCTGATGAAAAGTATTTTTCAAATCAAGTTTTGAAAAAATACCTACTACCCTCAACAACAGTATTCATTTGTTGATATTAGGTAAAGTGTCTACTACTATGTACCGTTAAGTGATTTGAGATCAATGCAAAATTTCAGATGCCCATCAGCTTTCTCCATAATGACCAGAGGAGAAATCCAACTGAGGGTTTCAGTTAATTCAATTATTCCCCCACTTATCATTTTATCCACAAATGTCTTATCCTCAGTTTGACCTATAATGGAAATATGTCTCATGTTATGCTGTACAGGTACAGCCTCCAGTTTCTGGACAATTTTGTGAATGTGCCAATTTAAGGACCCTAATTTTTCTCTAAAAACATCCTTAGTTTTCTTGAAAATATATGAAATAGTAACATAGACCAGCCCCATTACCAGATTAGGAGCCCTTAAATGTATGATAATGTGCAAATCAAATCGTATTGATGCACCCTTCCAAGGAAAGGTGAACCCCCTTAGGCTATACACTTTACAGTTTATTTTCCTTTCTTCACATTTGATATTGGCAAGCATACACCAACAATATCAATGTTTTCCCCTTCATAACCTCCAGAACAAATGTATTTTGGTTATAACACCTCAGTCGGCCATTCTACCATGGTTCAGCGACTCTACTATTTATAATGAAACAAGCTTTTGGTTTACACTTCTTTCTCTTGTCCTGCAGATCATCCCCAACACTTAAAACCTTATCTCTACGTACCTCACAGGTGTATTCATCTTGAATCAGTTGACCATCCGGAGGTAGCCCCACAGGCAAAAATGTGAAGACTTGCTGACTTTCTTTGCACAGTATTCTGAAGAGCAATGCTTTTTTCCATGGGGTTGGGGGGAGAAAATCGTGTCCATCTAAAGCTTCAATTTAGATTTCAAACATTTCTATCTAGCCCTCCCACTCAAAGTGTGGTGGACCATATTGTGTGAGAATTAATGATGGTGTTACAAATCCATTGAGTGATGCTGTAACACATAAAAAAGAGATAAACACTCTAGAAATGGGCATATAACAAAATGTAAACAGCACCAGAAAATTTTGAATAACCAGTTAAAAAACAAAAAAATGTTTCAATGAAACACAGTTTTTGCCTTCTGTAGCGCATGTGTTGGTGTGTACATCACCAATAATAATTTAGGCAAGAAGCATCAACTCTTATAGAGAAAATTCACACAAGAAGAATGCTTGCTTTCTGAAAAGTGGTATGTATATCAACGGAAACTAACAAGATGGTGTGTGACACTTATTATCCCAAATCAAAATGGCAGTGATGCATTGCATCGCGCTTGTGACATATGACGCTTGCTTCACACTCTGGCTCAAGAGGCGAGTGATAGCAACGATCCTTTACTTGCGTCTTCTACTCTTGGTCGTGCTCCAGTACTTTATAAATCAAGAGCTGAATCTGACTTGCAGGAGCCTGCCTATTATGAGTCCAATGAGATTAAAGTCTGGCTGACAACTTGTCCCCAAAATCTGTAATGACAGTCACTCCACACTTTCTGGTTGCTCTGGAAGAGAGTTTATTTGAGTCCGCAACTTGAGTGTAGTCATCCCCAGTTGGCCAGAAGTCAACTGACACAAATCAGAAGACTACCACTAAGAGCACAGAACATAGGGGCCTGATGTACTAACATCGTGGAAGGTCCCATTTTTGGATAAATCTAGTTGCACGCCTATCCTATATCTATCGGCCATTACAGCTCCCACTCTCAGGGTCTAGGACTTGGTGGGGATAAAGAGGGGACTCATGAGACAGACATCTCCCCTGACCCCTATGGTAGCAAACCTAGCTTTTATGCCTGGAATGCAGCAAAGGGAATTTGGGGCTTGGGAGAGGGAGGGGTGCAGATCAATAGGTCACCTGTACGACATAGATGGGCCCATTACATTTAGCACCCTGAGAACAGAAGGGATATTACCAGGTGAAGAAAGATTTTGATTCACCCAAGTTAGACATTTGGTTTTGAGTCTGGGACTAGAGAAGCCGCGCAACAACACCTTACTGCTTTTGAGAAGTGGCTTCTTAGTAGAACCTCTGATACCATAAAGTGTGGGACCTATACAAAATGTTAGTAGGCTGAAGGTCGGGAAGCAAATCTGAGTCTCAACAGAGATGGGAGAGGGAACTGGGTAGAGAGGTAACTTGGAAGGAGCTGGAAGGCATCTACCACAGGGCAAGGCTTTCAACCCCTAATTCCACAAGCACTGAAACAGCTGTGAAAATAGCCACTTATTGGTACCTAACCCCAGCTCCCCTACACCAAATCGATCCAGCACAAGAGGGTAAATGCTGGAGATGCCTCACAGAGGATGGCACACTCACACATATACTGTGGAATTGCTCGAAGTTGAAACAATTCTGGGAAGATGTCCTCACGGAAATTGATGTGTAATGTAATGTAATGTAATGATGTCTTGTAAAGCGCCTGAATCACCCCACATGGGGTATCTCCGCGCTGTATACCGCTGGGGAACCTGTCCTGGCTTTCCCTGTGAGATGGTCCCAACTGGGTATCTCCTAGGTGAAACCAGGCATCCCCGGCGTATGTGGGGGGCCGTTGTGGAGATGAGGCAAGCTAATGCCCAGAGTTGCTGAGTGTGATCCCTCGTTAGAGTAGGCACCGAGGCGAGAAGTATCGAGTCCGCTGACCCTGGTCCACGACCCTGCCGCATCGGGAATTGAACCCTGGTCCCGGGCCGTCATCTGCTTCCGGGTCTGCCGCCTGTAACCAGTGAGCAACATCACTCCACTCCACTCCATGTGCACTTTGCCACCCAGTTGCCTAGATTCCCTTCATACATTGTTTTGGGGCTTCCGAACCCACTTACTTACCTGCTTGAGCCCCGACGAGGCAGACAAATTACAGTAGCACTCTGTGCAGAATATCAAGCAATTTTAGCGTATTGGGGTACTGACAGAATACCGCATAGGCTAGATTGGCTACATAGGATTTGGGGCCTACTGGGTATGGAGCGACTTTCCCCGGCAGGGATTTCAGGAGACGATATATTCTGGGACATATGGAGCCCGTTCTTTTACCTTCACTCACAGGAATTCACATGCCCTGATACCTTAGAGTGCTGCGGTTGACCGGAGCCCCACAGCCAGCAGGTGCATCAGTTGATGTAGACGATATTTAGGCCTTTTTAGATCTTGCGCCTAGCGGTGTAGTGCGCAACACTGCTCGCGAAGTGAGAGACTTTTTGCAGGGGGATTTGAAAACGGAGCTAGGATTCGCACACGCTCGTGCGTGTGCGATTCCTTTTGGGCCACGCTATTGGCCTTTGTGTGCGTCTTTTTATGAAAGACTGCACGCAATTGGCCAAAGGCCGCTGCATTACTCCTCCCATGGCCTATTGGTGTCTATTACGCACACCGGCTGTCATGTGGTTTCAATTATCGCGCCCAGACATGGCCGTTATGATTGAAGCCACATGTCTTGGTGTGGCTCGCACGCGCTCTCGTGCCTACCGTTATTTTTCATTATCTCTTAGTCACCTTGGAACTTGCTGGCCTAGCTCTGGTTTACCGAGGCTGAGACATTTAAATAGACAAGAGGGCTTTTGCGAGCCGGAGGAGCCAGGCAGCGGAGAGCAGGAGAGACCCCTGACAGTATGACACTTTTCATTATCCCACAGACGCCAGCTTTTGTTTCCCTCGGCCCACAAGCCTTACACAGCAGCACCCACTCCCCTGGCCGGCCACAAGTTCTACATAGCGGTACCCATCCCCCACAGTACACTAGAAAAGTGAACAGTGTGCTGTGATGCATCTGGGGGTGGGGGGGCTGTCACCCTCTGTCGGGGGACTTTGGGCAGGAATAGGATGGGTGAGCTTGCCACCAGGGGACCCTCACTACACCTGGGGAATCCGTCCCTCCCTATTGCATCCCAGTCCCCGCTTCCAAGCACTGCACCGCGACCTTCTTCAGAAAGAACTATCCCATGTTCAAACGGGGCACGGACGGGGTTTTAAACTCACTATCGGGGCTGTGTCGCGCACAAGAAGCACTTGCTTTGTTCCACAACACACGCTTAGCGGTTTTCACCCCAAAATGAAAGCAGAGGCAGAATATTAGGGCTATGCAAATATTTTGCACGGACACGCCCACTGCTTTGCTCTACTGTCTCCGGCACAAAAGCTCCGATCAATGGGAGTACTTAAAACCTAGTTTGGTTTTGATTAAAACTGAAGTTTGGGGCAGAATTTCCATATGTGAGGAGTCCCTGCGATGTTGGAGAAGGCGGGCGTGGTCTAATAGGCCCGCCCCCCCCCCCCACAGAATTTTTCCCTGGAAGGTGTCTGGCTAGAGGGACACTAGTTTTCTTTGGATTGAAAGTGAAGGCTAACAGCAACACCCACACCTGTTATGTGACTTTACTATCCATATGCGTTTTGTGCATGTTCAAAAGCGACCCCACCAGCCCCTCCCGTACTCAAACCCCTCTTGGCCTGCTTGCTGGCTTTTGTGCTATATGTATTTTTGCCTCAGTGCTTTTGTGGAGGTCGAACAATTTTTGTCAGCCTCCTTGAAAGGATGGCTGCCGCTGCCACGCATATATCTTCATCAGTGGAAGAGACAAAACACCTCACAGTATCCCCAGCGTAAAAAATAGAGCCAAATAAAGATGTTCGCTGAATATTTGAAAAGTGGCTGTAGTGGTTTTAATTGATGGCTCTTTCGTGCATGTTTAACACTTCTAGTTAGCCGTGTTCACTGTACTGATGACATCATTACACACGTCCCTCATTGTACACAGAACAGGCAGCAAAAAAAGCAGTGATATCACACATTGCATTGGTTGTATTTCTTACTTTATTAGGATTTCTTATTTAACACCTACATGTTGGCCACTATTAATGCTGTGTCCGCTGTTGGCCGCTGCCCAGTGAAGCAATCCGAATAGCACTTATTAGGCACTAACAGCCCGATTCATCAAGCTGAATTGCGCTCGCAAAGGGCCAGATTCTGAGAATCTGGCCCTTTGCAAGTGCGATTTTTGCATTTGGGATTCATCATCCCAAATGCAAAAATTGCTATTTGCGAAATCGCATATTTGCGAGGAATAGGATTTAAGGAATCTCTATTAGAGATTCCTTAAATGCAATTCATGAACCAATTTTAAATTGCGAATACGCAATATTTGGTCGCTATTTACCACAAAGTCTGACTTAGTGGTAAATAGCGAAAAAATAGAAAAAAGCACTTTAGTGCATTTTTCTCTTTTGCATGTTACACAAACACATGTCCTATGGACATGTGTGTGCGCAACACCTGTGTAAATTTGCTTTTCAGGGGTGCTACAGGGTGTCCTTTGGACACCCCTGGCACCCTTGAAATCGCTATCTTATTTGCGATTAGCTAATTGCTAATCGCAAATAAGGAATGTGTAGGAATCGCAATTTATTTTGTGATTCCTACATGAATCCCGTTTTGCGGGTCTGTAATAGCGATTCCTTATGAATCGCTATTAAAGACTCGCAAAACGGGTCTTTGATGAATCTACCTGTAAGCTCCTTTCAAAAGTCTCCTTCGTCTCTACTAATGACGTCACTGCGGATACCAGAGAGTAGGCAGTGCTAAGCACGGGGTGGAAGTAGTTACTTCATAATAGAGAATCTCTTCTACATACCAGCATCTCTCCTCACAGAGGTGTGCTGCTAACATCCACAGCTGGTCACCCTCCTAACCATCCTTCTGTTTCCCCAACCGCACTGAGAAAATGGTACCTAAACAAGGAGAAAAGTCACCAACATTTTTTTTAATTAGTTCAACTCGGTTATTGCAAATTCATTAAATCCATCTTCCATTTTAAGACAAAGCAAGCATTTGCAATGCTATAGATCTGGCATTACTGAATGTTTGAGCTATTGGTGTTGCAAATAAGAATGCAACGCCAATAGCTCAAACTTTCAGTAATGCGAGACCTATTGCATTGCAAGTGCTTGTTGGATCTGGAATAAGCAGGCACTGGGGGGAAGGGAGGTGGGAGTTGGGTTATGGTGGTGGGGTTTAGTTTATTTGTATTAGTTAATCTTGGCTATATTGAAAATGTTACAATACAACTGACGAGGGGAATGTTGACGCCGAGTCAGACGCTATATATTGAGGTGTTTTGGCAGCAACAATAAAATAATATAAACATAAAATAGATAAACACACAGGACTTTAGTTGGAAAAGTGGTATCCTAAACACATATTAGTGAGATATTTGGTTCTGCACAAAGTGAGTTGAGTCCCATTATTGTGATACATCTTGTAATGAGTTACTACACTTATTGGAATGAATTGGGGCATAAGTGTGAGCATGCAAAATCTCAGCATCCCATTATCGGTAATAATTACAGGCTTCTTCTGCAATGATCAACCTTAAATTATGATTAGTTCTGTCAAGAAAGTTCACATTTGGAATGAACATCCATCACAACCATCATAAACCACAACTCTGCTCCTAGTTTACTCATAGGTCCAGTAAATTCCCATCACATTGCATTCCACGACTTGACAGGGTCACTAATATGGTCCACACAAGACTGAGCCCAACTTTCAGCCTCTTTTCCCCATCTTTGCGAACTCTGCAGAGATCCACTCAAGATGTAACTTGCCATCCATCCCTGGTCACCACTACTCAGACTTGAGGTGCTTCTTGATCACCATCTGCCTCAACTGCCTTTCATGAACCAGACCAATCAATTTGGATTGTAAACCAAAAAGTTGCACAAATCACTCATCCCTCATTAATAAATCCTTTCCACATATCATAATTTCATCCAAAATCAATACAAACTGCCTAACGGAAGTTAACAAAAGTACTCTCGCTCGTATTACCAAGAAGGAGAAGTCATGTTATCTCTTTTAATGCAGATTCTGAGTTAATTTCTTGTCTCCACTCCTAAACTAAATGATACCTGCATTCCATGCTACCACATCCTGAACCGAAGCCACTGCTCCATCACCCTCCTTAGCAATTACAGCTGGGACATTTAGCATGCGCCAGTCAACAGACAGATGAGACAAACAATCTGCCTGCAAACTTTTCCAACCCTGAATATGTTCTAGAGTATAGAGATATTCTTGTTACCTGACTGCTAATCTAACCAGACCTGCTGAACATTTAACAGCACTTCTGGAAAAAAAATATTTTATTTAAAGGCTTATGATCTGTTCATATGAGGAATTGTGTAACCCACAAAAAATACGAAAATACTCCACAACCCACAGAGCCTCGAAAGCCTCCCTTTCAATGATGGAGTAATTTCATTCTGAGCATTTCAGAGTTCTTCAGGCAAACACCACTGTTGTTTCCTTTCTCCCATGAATGTGGAAGGGAATTGTCCCCATCCCAGTGGCATTGACATTGACAGTAAGAATAGATTTCAACCTTGTATCGAAAGGTACTAGAATTTCAGCAGATTACATTTCATTCTTAATCAACTCAAAATACTTCTGCTTCTCACTACCCCATACAAAATTACAACACTCTTCCTCAACAAAAGTCCAATGTAGGGGGTAGCTTCAGGGGGGGTGTGTGGGATGTTAAACTCCCCTAATAAATGTATTTTCAGGTAAATAGTTGGGTAAAATGCTTTCAGTCGGGTAACAGGAATTTTTACATAGACAGACAAAAACACACACACACTCTCTTCCTCTCTGTTTTGAAAGGCTTCAGAAATATTGTTTAATTTCCAAAATATTGTTTTTCTCTCAATTAGGACCCCTACCAATCCGTATTTGTCTCCCTTTCCACTGTCTCTTTAGCCCTTCTCCTGCACTCTGCTTGCCGTATAATGCATTTTAACATTATATGCCAGCGTGATTGTTGGAAAATGAGAAGCTCATCCCCCCCCCCCCAATCATCCTGACCAGGCTAGGCTCTTGGTCCCATGAAGGATTGCAACTCGTCATTGTCTGTGGGTGGGAACGCTAATTTGATGGCACGCAATAAATGTGCTTTAGGACCAAACACTTCTGCTCATAGCATATAACCGTGATACTCCACTTGTTCAACCAAGAATTTACACTTATCCTACCTAAGTTTGAACTCTGTTCTGACAGCCTATGCAAAGCCTCCCCAAGTACCATATTTTGTTGTTCGATAGTTTCTCCAAAGAATCGAATGTAATCTCGAAAATACAAGGTGTTGTGTACACCCTTGAACACTTGGGCATCATCCTCTGATAGACATTAGCAGTAGAGGACATGCCAAACGGCATACATGTGAATTTATATGTACCCTCCATGGTAATAAATGTTGCATATGGTTTTGAATCTTCATGTAACTTGATCTGATGAAAAGTATTTTTCAAATCAAGTTTTGAAAAAATACCTACTACCCTCAACAACAGTATTCATTTGTTGATATTAGGTAAAGTGTCTACTACTATGTACCGTTAAGTGATTTGAGATCAATGCAAAATTTCAGATGCCCATCAGCTTTCTCCATAATGACCAGAGGAGAAATCCAACTGAGGGTTTCAGTTAATTCAATTATTCCCCCACTTATCATTTTATCCACAAATGTCTTATCCTCAGTTTGACCTATAATGGAAATATGTCTCATGTTATGCTGTACAGGTACAGCCTCCAGTTTCTGGACAATTTTGTGAATGTGCCAATTTAAGGACCCTAATTTTTCTCTAAAAACATCCTTAGTTTTCTTGAAAATATATGAAATAGTAACATAGACCAGCCCCATTACCAGATTAGGAGCCCTTAAATGTATGATAATGTGCAAATCAAATCGTATTGATGCACCCTTCCAAGGAAAGGTGAACCCCCTTAGGCTATACACTTTACAGTTTATTTTCCTTTCTTCACATTTGATATTGGCAAGCATACACCAACAATATCAATGTTTTCCCCTTCATAACCTCCAGAACAAATGTATTTTGGTTATAACACCTCAGTCGGCCATTCTACCATGGTTCAGCGACTCTACTATTTATAATGAAACAAGCTTTTGGTTTACACTTCTTTCTCTTGTCCTGCAGATCATCCCCAACACTTAAAACCTTATCTCTACGTACCTCACAGGTGTATTCATCTTGAATCAGTTGACCATCCGGAGGTAGCCCCACAGGCAAAAATGTGAAGACTTGCTGACTTTCTTTGCACAGTATTCTGAAGAGCAATGCTTTTTTCCATGGGGTTGGGGGGAGAAAATCGTGTCCATCTAAAGCTTCAATTTAGATTTCAAACATTTCTATCTAGCCCTCCCACTCAAAGTGTGGTGGACCATATTGTGTGAGAATTAATGATGGTGTTACAAATCCATTGAGTGATGCTGTAACACATAAAAAGGAGATAAACACTCTAGAAATGGGCATATAACAAAATGTAAACAGCACCAGAAAATTTTGAATAACCAGTTAAAAAACAAAAAAATGTTTCAATGAAACACAGTTTTTGCCTTCTGTAGCGCATGTGTTGGTGTGTACATCACCAATAATAATTTAGGCAAGAAGCATCAACTCTTATAGAGAAAATTCACACAAGAAGAATGCTTGCTTTCTGAAAAGTGGTATGCATATCAACGGAAACTAACAAGATGGTGTGTGACACTTATTATCCCAAATCAAAATGGCAGTGATGCATTGCATCGCGCTTGTGACATATGACGCTTGCTTCACACTCTGGCTCAAGAGGCGAGTGATAGCAACGATCCTTTACTTGCGTCTTCTACTCTTGGTCGTGCTCCAGTACTTTATAAATCAAGAGCTGAATCTGACTTGCAGGAGCCTGCCTATTATGAGTCCAATGAGATTAAAGTCTGGCTGACAACTTGTCCCCAAAATCTGTAATGACAGTCACTCCACACTTTCTGGTTGCTCTGGAAGAGAGTTTATTTGAGTCCGCAACTTGAGTGTAGTCATCCCCAGTTGGCCAGAAGTCAACTGACACAAATCAGAAGACTACCACTAAGAGCACAGAACATAGGGGCCTGATGTACTAACATTAGGAATAACAATTTCCTAATTGTGATTTTCTCTGAATCACAATTAGGAAATTGGTATTCCTGATGTATGAAACTCTTTTGAGCTTCATTAGCAATTCCTAGTGGGTTGCAAATAGCGCTACCTCATGCATATTAATGAGGTAGATCAGAATTTGTGACCCATTAGGAATCACAGCCATCACCGGGATGGTGGCCTGCTGAGGTCAGCAGTCCACCATGTCTGTGATTGCTTTTTAATAAAGCTATCTTTAAAAAAAATGCAGCCTATTTTCCTTTAAAGAAAACTGGATGCGTTTAAAAAGAAAAAATATAACTTAGCAATTTCATTTTTTAATAGTAGGTTGAGGTCCATATAACCACTGCCTGCTCTTCAAAAATATTTGTGTTCCATTCTCTAAGGGGAAGGAATCCCTTGGGTACCCCTTCCCATTTGCGAATGATACCATCTCCTTCAAGGGTCAGAAAATATGAATGTTTTGTGATCAGAATTTGGCCGAAAAACATTCATACATCCCATTCAGATTTGGTATTTGGAAGAGACACCCCAAAGAGAGCCCTTCCAAATACTGAATCACAAACACCAATTGTGATCCAGTAACTTGTTACTGGATCGCAATTTGGGCCAGATGTCCTAAGAAACCATTTTGCGATTCTCTAATTGTGAATCCTTGCAATTTGCAATTAGGAAATCGCAAAAGGGATATACAAAAGTGTTTTGAACACTTTCTGTGATTACCAGTGGGTCGCAAATGACCTTCCTCAAGAATATTAATGCGGTAGGTCGCAATTTGCGACCCATTTGGAATCGTAAAAAGCACTGGGATAGTGGCCTGCTGAGGCCACCATGTCTGTGATTGCTTTTAAATAAAGCTATCATCATTTTGTAAAGCAGGCCATTCGCATACATTCACAAAGGGAAAGGGGTCCCTTTCGGACCCCTATTTCTTTTGAATGGGTTCCCACCGATTTGAATTGGCTGTAAATTGAGAATGTTTTGCAACCGCATTTGGGATGCAAAACATTGGTACAAAAACAATACGGGGGTTGGAGGGTCTAAGGGAATTTAAAGACCAGCCCAGGTAATTTCCCCTATTTGACAATATTTAAATACAAGAAACCTGGGGGTCTATCATCAAGACAAAGATGTGTCTAAAGCCATACATAGTGTTAAACAACAGAATGTCTGTGCAGTAACTAAATGGTCTAGTTATATAGAGTATAGTAAACCAACGCATGAAACCACCAGCAACTTTAGGTGAGATCCAATATCCAGAGATGGATTGCCATCAAAATCTTGTTGGTGATGTAGTTTTCTCATGTGGTCATCCACAGGGCTAGGCTGGTGTGTCTCTAGATCAATTGAGACTACAACCAGGACAGCCTGTCAGGACTGGGGTCACGCCCGCAGTCACTAGCCGACCATGCGTGGGATCACCAATTGGAAAAAAGTGCAGTGCAAAGAGTGAAAGTGTGAAGAAAAAGTGACATTAAAAAAGAGAATAGAGGACTCACAGTAAACTTTAATGAGTGAAGAACCTCTTTCAATTTAAAAACCAGAACAGCGCAAAAACAGCAGTATAAACAAATGACTGCTTTAGGGCCGACATGTTTCTACCAGTAGGGGATATACTCCCTTGGCTTTCCTCAGGGCCTCTGTTCTTAAAAACTTTTGCTACTGCAAGTGTTCAAACCAAATCAAACCAATACATAAATCATATACAGTGGCATATTTTAAAGGATATGTTTCTATTCCTCCATGTCAGCTGGTGTGTGAATCACCTATAACACAAAATGCAAAGTGGTATAAATGCGCTGGTTATATAACACTATAATACCGTTAACAGAAAGGGACTCCAAGTTCCTTACTCACCCTTCTTGACAGGGGAAATTACCTCACCTCACCTGGACCAAGCTCAGAGTAAGGGAGGCCACGCTCTAAGGATAAGAAAAAGTAGTCCAAATCAGGGAGAAGTAAAGCAAGTTGTAGCCTAACTTCTTATTTAGAGTTACTCAAACTTCCTCATCCATAGCTTAAAAAATCTCACAATCTATCTCTAAAAGGGCTCACCCCCAGATACTAACACTACTGATTTGGACTACTTTTTCTTATCCTTAGAGCGTGG
Source organism: Lissotriton vulgaris (assembly GCF_964263255.1). Taxonomy (NCBI): domain Eukaryota; kingdom Metazoa; phylum Chordata; class Amphibia; order Caudata; family Salamandridae; genus Lissotriton; species Lissotriton vulgaris. The sequence goes on along the minus strand of NC_141685.1, from coordinate 747,417,513 downwards.
CCTCCCTTACTCTGAGCTTGGTCCAGGTGAGGTGAGGTAATTTCCCCTGTCAAGAAGGGTGAGTAAGGAACTTGGAGTCCCTTTCTGTTAACGGTATTATAGTGTTATATAACCAGCGCATTTATACCACTTTGCATTTTGTGTTATAGGTGATTCACACACCAGCTGACATGGAGGAATAGGAACATATCCTTTAAAATATGTCACTGTATATGATTTATGTATTGGTTTGATTTGGTTTGAACACTTGCAGTAGCAAAAGTTTTTAAGAACAGAGGCCCTGAGGAAAGCCAAGGGAGTATATCCCCTACTGGTAGAAACATGTCGGCCCTAAAGCAGTCATTTGTTTATACTGCTGTTTTTGCGCTGTTCTGGTTTTTAAATTGAAAGAGGTTCTTCACTCATTAAAGTTTACTGTGAGTCCTCTATTCTCTTTTTTAATGTCACTTTTTCTTCACACTTTCACTCTTTGCACTGCACTTTTTTCCAATTGGTGATCCCACGCATGGTCGGCTAGTGACTGCGGGCGTGACCCCAGTCCTGACAGGCTGTCCTGGTTGTAGTCTCAATTGATCTAGAGACACACCAGCCTAGCCCTGTGGATGACCACATGAGAAAACTACATCACCAACAAGATTTTGATGGCAATCCATCTCTGGATATTGGATCTCACCTAAAGTTGCTGGTGGTTTCATGCGTTGGTTTACTATACTCTATATAACTAGACCATTTAGTTACTGCACAGACATTCTGTTGTTTAACACTATGTATGGCTTTAGACACATCTTTGTCTTGATGATAGACCCCCAGGTTTCTTGTATTTAAATATTGTAAAATAGGGGAAATTACCTGGGCTGGTCTTTAAATTCCCTTAGACCCTCCAACCCCCGTATTGTTTTTGTAGCATGAGCAGCTTACGGCTGCGGGTCTTTCGCGAACAAACTACACTTTACAGGTAGTTTTCCTGAATTACGCTGTGCGAACAGGTTTTGTCTTTCTTTCAATTTTTCTCTTTCTTGGGTTCCCCTTACAGGCTCTTTAGCTACAGGTTTTCATTTCAGCCAACATGGCTGAACGCCAAGGACTTATTTTTGATGATACAATGTACCAATCGATTCTAGATAACATGCCTAGCATATTAGAGTCACTACCTGGTCCATCTTCGGTTCCCACAGATGATTGGGCCAAAGCTCTAACACTCAAAAAGTCATATTCACGTACAGCGGTACATGGGATTATTATGGCGGAATATCTCAGAGCTAGTTGCGCCCCACCTGGTCTAATTGTCAGGAATGCCCCATGACTTTTTTTGACTGACAAGGCTTTCCTCAAGGACTGGAGTTTAATAGCTTAGCGGTGCACCAGAGATTTGGTTAATCCTGATCATTAGCACCGCCAAAAGAGTAGCAGATGCTATCTTAATTGAAATCCAGGTCCTTGAAGGACAGATAAAAACAAACATTGCACCAGCCCTCTTCAAAAAACAATCAGAGGAATGCAATAAGAACAACAAAGAATTTAATGATTCTATCTTACAGACCAAAGTGGACAAGTTCAAAAAAGATCTTGAAAAATTTTAAATGGAAGTGGTGTATCCATATACTAGTGACTCCTATAAAGCACCAGAATTCAGGAAGAATGGAAGATATTATGGTTCTAACTATTCGGGGTCCAGCAATGACTCTGTTAGTGACTCAGACACAGCCGGTCCTTCTTTCCAGCCTGGCCGGGGACAAGGTCGTCCCACACGGTTCCAGTACCACAGAGGACAACAACACCAACAACCCTGGTGGCCACCTAATCCATGGGGCCCACCGGGGGCTTTTCAATATCCTATGCAGCCCCCAGTTGGACCTTTTCCAGGCTATCACAATTTCAACAGCCCTCCTTTTTTAGGGTTTGGCCAGCGTCGTACGAGAGGCAAAAGGAGAAACAATACACAAACCCAGGTGCAATGGGAAGACCAAACAGGTCCTCACACAGGAACACGGAGTCAAACGAGAGGGACCTCTCGCCCATGACCGATTGCAACCAACCCAGTCTAGTGATAAACCTCAGTTCCAAAACCCTCTCTGCTTTAGAAGAGGTAGTCTTGAATAAAGGTTTGGGGTATGTTATCACTGACAAAGGTGATCCGTTTAAACTTCAGGTAGAATTGGCCAATTTCTTTCGGAAACTGCGCCTGCACTACTTCTTCAGGGACAAAGAAACCATTGAGTCTGAAACAAGAGATAAAAATACTGGACTTAGGCCTAAGTCCAGTTTCTTACCCCGAATACATTCCATACCCCCTCAAGTAGCCACCTTTGAGAGGGCGGTAAGATAAGATGTGCAGAAACTTTGGCATACCGAAACAAGGACCTTCAAAAATTTATCGAACAATGAAGAACGTGCTTTACAATCTTTGGCACAAGACCCCCTTATCACTATCAAGCCAGCAGATAAGGGGGATCAATAGTGGTGCAGGATACTTCCACTTATAGAGCAGAATGTATCCGCCAACTGAGCAATACACTTTCATATGTTCTCCTAAATGAAGATCCCACTGAGAGACTCACTAACGAAATCAAGATCTTAGTTGAGGAAGCTCTCAATGAGGGCTGGATTACGGCACATGAGGCACAGTTCTTACAAACCAGTAGTCCAACGATGCCCTACTTTTATACGTTGCCAAAAGTCCACAAAACTCAAAGACCAACTCCGGGTAGACCTATAATATCAGGTATGGGGTCTCTTTTATAGCCCTTGTCTGCTTTTGTGGACTTTTTTCTGAGGCCTCTGGTGCAAACCATGCCTACCTACCTGAAGGACACCAAGGATGTGTTACGAGTAATCCCAGATATTACTTTTAATACACAAACTGATTTCCTTGTCTCGCTTGATGTAGAGTCTCTCTACACCTCCATCCCTCAAGACGAGACCCTAGATACTATCATGCGCATCCTTGAAGAGGCCAATCTGGAATCTATAACACCAGTTCCTTTCATTATGGCCTTAGCCAAAATCGCCATGAAAGAGAACTTTTTTAGGTATGAGAAGTCCATATACCAACAGGTGTCGGGTACCAGCATGGGGAGCATTTTTGCTCCCAGCTTGGCGAACCTATATGTCCATGCATTTGAGCAGGAAAGTGTTTTGACCCCTAACAATCCTTTCAGGCCCCACATCCACTGGTGGAAACGATACATAGATGACATCCTCGTCATTTGGCGAGGAGATGAGGAGTCAATCATATTGTTCCACCAGTGGCTGAATACTCAGAATCGGTTTCTGAGATTCACAGTGGAGAAGAGTAAGGATAGGATTTCCTTCCTTGTCCTGTCTATTTTTTCAACCCCCACTGGTCTGGAAACAGAACTCTATAAAAAACCTCTAGCCAGGAACTCGTTGCTCCTTTATGAGAGCCAACATCCCAAATCCCTTAGGGATAATTTGCCTTATGGGCAATTCCTACGGTTCGACGTAATTGCTCTACATCTACTACCTTCCAGAAACACGCTGAAGGCTTGTCCTTACAACATGAAGCACGACACTATCCGAAAAAGTTAATTACTCGCTCATGGAAACGAGCAGCTAACAACCATCGGGACGCTTTGCTGGAGGTCCAAGCTGAAAAACCACCTCTAGACCGTCTAACCCTAATGACTACATACAACAAGAAGTCCAACCAGTTTCAACGCATTGTAAGGAACGACTGGAAGATTCTTAACTTTGGTGATGAAAAAATTGAATCCCCTCTCTTTGCCTTTAAAAGGTCCACTAATTTAAGGGACCTACTGATACACACTCGCCCTAGAGATCCTCCGATGAGGACAGTAGGGACCCTTTGGAACACTCCAGCAGTTACCGGACACCACCCATGCGGTAACTGCACTGTGTGCCCTCAAACTGAAAAAATCAATCAAATTGATATAGGCACAGACCGTCCGTGGATTCTAAAAAACTTTACTAACTGCAACAGTTCTCAGCTGATCTATTTACTGACATGTCCCTGTCAAGAGAAGTATGTGGGGATGACCACCAGAAAGGTGCGAACAAGGATGTTGGACCACAAAAGTGCTTTTCGCTGCAAAAAAGTGTTTCCAGACTTACGAAACATTTTATTGAGCTAAATCATAAAGAAACTGACTTCACTTGGACAGTTCTAGAGAAGCCATTTATACCCTCTCACATTGGAGACATAGCCAGATTTCTGTTTGTAAAGGAACAACAATGGATATTCAGATTATCTACGGATTCCAGGGGCTTGAACGATGAAATCCCATGGACCACGCTATGATTGGCTATCTTCACTATAGGGTCATTATACACTTGTCCAGTAATCTTGCTAAATATACATGAACAAGCTTTACACACTACATTGTCTTCCTCAGTCATTGTATTATGTATATAGTTATATCTGTCTTCTTCCAGTACCTTCTCTAGTTATCATGATTAGCATGGGATATTGTTACATACAATTGGGATAGGGTCTGGTCATACCACCTGTACAGTGTTTAAAGCGGCAGGGTTTAATGATCGGCAGGTCCCCTCACGTCACCCTTTAGTCTTAGGATCAAGCTCAGGGTCTTTTTAATTTTTCGCACTCATAATAAGCACCGGTATCGTGCGCAACAACCATTTCTCCCTGGCCCAGTAGTCCCTTTTTTCGCTTATGAACTACAATCTTTATTATTGTAGTCATGGCGAGATCTCGCGATACTTCGCGTTTAACTTGGCAACCAGTAACCACACTCGGAGATCTATCACTGTGATACAGCACGATGTACTTAAATACAAGATCTTAGCATAAGAAAATGGCACAGAGTTAGCGACCTTCATGGGGCTAAGACTAAATAAAACATATTCACTGCGCGAGGCCAAACTCGCCTTCGCAAGTTTTTGGGCATTGTGTAACCAATTAGCATAGGGGTAACTACTCTCAACGTGGCTGACATTAGATATGTAATTGCACTCTTAAGATTAAGTCCACGGCTAGTTGAATTAAATTTAATTTATTAAGTTGGTCTCACATTGGGAATCGGACAGAGAACTACATTTCCCTTGTTCAGTAGTTCCGATATCGATCGTAGCTCGAACTACAATCTCCATAGTTGTAGTCCCGTCGAGATCTCGCAAGATCACGCGTCTTACTCAACATACACTAACTAACTTGGCGATCGATTATCTTGGAACAGAATGACAGTCTTCCTGCTATTGTTTAGCAAAATGAAATAGCGTGCCCCTGCAAGAAGCACCAGTTTAGGTGCAATCCACATTTTTGAGAAACAGCGCGGCTACAACACTCGCGCTGATAGGGGCACCTAAATGGAGAACACACCCATATAAGACGGACTCCATCTACCCAGCGTTGCCTCCCCCAGCCTCAGACACAGCTTGGGGCAACGACGGATAGGTGAGTGCTGTGACCATGTTAAGACTTCCTAACATGTTGTGATTTGATATCTGTTTACTATACCTGTAGTGTTAGTATCTGGGGGTGAGCCCTTTTAGAGATAGATTGTGAGATTTTTTAAGCTATGGATGAGGAAGTTTGAGTAACTCTAAATAAGAAGTTAGGCTACAACTTGCTTTACTTCTCCCTGATTTGGACTACTTTTTCTTATCCTTTAAGCGTGGCCTCCCTTACTCTGAGCTTGGTCCAGGTGAGGTGAGGTAATTTCCCCTGTCAAGAAGGGTGAGTAAGGAACTTGGAGTCCCTTTCTGTTAACGGTATTATAGTGTTATATAACCAGCGCATTTATACCACTTTGCATTTTGTGTTATAGGTGATTCACACACCAGCTGACATGGAGGAATAGGAACATATCCTTTAAAATATGTCACTGTATATGATTTATGTATTGGTTTGATTTGGTTTGAACACTTGCAGTAGCAAAAGTCTTTAAGAACAGAGGCCCTGAGGAAAGCCAAGGGAGTATATCCCCTACTGGTAGAAACATGTCGGCCCTAAAGCAGTCATTTGTTTATACTGCTGTTTTTGCGCTGTTCTGGTTTTTAAATTGAAAAAGGTTCTTCACTCATTAAAGTTTACTGTGAGTCCTCTATTCTCTTTTTTAATGTCACTTTTTCTTCACACTTTCACTCTTTGCACTGCACTTTTTTCCAATTGGTGATCCCACGCATGGTCGGCTAGTGACTGCGGGCGTGACCCCAGTCCTGACAGGCTGTCCTGGTTGTAGTCTCAATTGATCTAGAGACACACCAGCCTAGCCCTGTGGATGACCACATGAGAAAACTACATCACCAACAAGATTTTGATGGCAATCCATCTCTGGATATTGGATCTCACCTAAAGTTGCTGGTGGTTTCATGCGTTGGTTTACTATACTCTATATAACTAGACCATTTAGTTACTGCACAGACATTCTGTTGTTTAACACTATGTATGGCTTTAGACACATCTTTGTTTTCATGCAAGACATTGGTACATACCACTGTGATTTGGTATTAGGAATTTCGCTCCTTCCACTCTTGAGCAAGATCTTGGAGAGCCATATTACCCCCTCACTCTCCACCTATATTGAGGCTCATCACCTCATGGCTGACCACCAGGCCGGTTTCCGACCTGTACACTCTACGGAATCTGTCGTCCTCTCAGTGGTTGATGAGCTCAGACGTAGCGCCGACACTAATTCCCCCTAGGCCTTAGTCCTGCTCAATCTGTCTGCGGCCTTTGACACGGTCGACCATTCCATCCTTCTCGACCGTGTCAGGGGTGCCGCCTTACAGGGGTCGGCCCTGACTTGGCTCACCTCTTTTTTAGCAGGCCGAACTCAGGCTTTTCGACTGGAAGGTTTTATCACACCTATCCGCCCGTCTCCTGTAGGGTACCCCGAGGCTCCTCCCATTCCCCTCTTCTGTACAACCTTTACATACACCCCCTTATTGTTGCTTTACAGGACATGGAGGTCACGGCGTTCAATTACGCCGATGACCTCCAGCTTATTTTCAATCTCTCCTCCTCTCCTGATTCAGTTTCCAGGGTTCACTCCACCCTTACTTTCATCTACAACTGGATGAACCTCAACCAACTTAAACTGAACCCCAATAAGACAGAGCTGGTCCTTATCGGTGGTCCCTCTAACCCCTGGTCTTCAGCTTTTTGGCCCCCATCCTTGGTTCCCCCCCGCCTCCCTCTGCCTCCGTTAGAACCCGTGGCATCAAGGTTAGCCAGGATCTTTCTCTGCGCCCCCAGATTAGCTCAGTAGTTTCCTCTTGCTTCCTGTCCCTTAGAGCCATCCGTAAAGTCTCACGTTACTTTTCGGTTGAAGCCCTCAAACTCGTTGTCTCGGCAATGATTCTTTCCCGCCTAGATTATGGCAATGCCCTTTATGTGGACATCCCAGCCTATGAATGCTGTCGCTTGCAGCTCATCCAAAATCAAGCGGCTCGCCTCATTTTTAGGCTCCATAAATCTAGTCATACCACCCCTCTGCTCAAGACTCTCCATTGGCTCCCCATCAAGGAGCGCTCACTCTTCAAGCTGGGATGTCTGACCTTTATGTCTCTAGCTGGCACTGCTCCTGCTTTCATTAGATCTAAGATCACTGCATATGTTCCTGCTGTAAATCTTCGGTCCTCCACCCAGTTACTTCTCCTTGTCCCCCGATTTCGTAAGAAGAAATCGGGTGGCTCCAGGTTCTCGACACTTGCCCCCCTCTTTTGGAACTCACTTCCTCTGACAATTAAGTCCATTCCCTCCTATCTGGACTTTCGGGCTGCTTTGAAAACTCATCTCTTTTCCTCTGATTATACTTTTTAATGCTCACCCCCATCCTTCCTCAGTTTTAGTTTCCGTCTGCAGCGCCAAGAAACCGCCTGGTAGTAGAGCGCTATATAAAACCCTTTAACTTCAACTTCTAGGAAGGGGCGCCCTAAACACGCCCATTCCTAATACCGAATCACAAACCCATTTTGCAATTCGGTTATAGGTTACCGAATCATAAAATGTGTATATCTGAAAAGGCTTTTTTGTGGTCACCAACAGCCAGATTCTGCATATTAAGCCGTTTGCGAACACAAAAAAACGTCATATATGTCCCCCCTTCGTGCTTTATACAAATGGTAAATTATTTTAGTGGTCGGAAACACCAAAACTGCTTCGCACATGTGGCCCATAGAACCTTAGAACCATTCTTGCTTTTGTCGAATGACCCACTATAACAGTGACCATGTTTTAAATTGACTGTGTTTAACTTGGACAAAAAGGCTTGAACTCTTCATTCTGTAAAACACTGCGTATAACACGTGTTTAATAAAAGGTATGTACCTGTTATTTTCCACACTTGCTAAACATGTGTTTTTTTTAAAAGCAGAGAAATCAACTTTGAACCATTCCAACATTCCAGTTCTCTTTACAGCCATGTATAAAACAAACGTTTTGAATTCGATTTTTATGCCCTGCCTGGCAAACCTTCAGCCCCCTGCCTCCTTTGGAGACGAGTGGATCCTGTGCCTTGCATCAAAGGAGCAGGGATGTCATAGAAACGAATAGTTCCACTGGCTTTTGTAATTGGAACATTGCTTCTACATGAAATCATGTTAGGAAATGCGTGTGCCTTCTGTACCAAACTCATTATAAGAGCACGTGCTTTTTGGAGATGAGCCAGACTTTAAACGTTTGACTTTAGACCTTGAGACTTTTTTGCTTAGACTCCTTGAAGATTTACCTTGACACTTTCCTAGCAGAGACATTTCCTCTGTCTGAGATCTTCGACTTCAGATTTGGTGCCCTCCTCTGGGAGCTAATAAGTATCTCTTTGGAGACTGACCTTTTTACATTCTTTGTATTGTGATACTTTTACTCCCTTCCTTCATTTGAAATGACAAGATGAACGTAGCAACATATGGCCCGTTTGGATATCTCTTCATGACATATCTACTGTGTTTTAATGACCAGTGCTGTGGCTTACAAATGTGACAGAAATCAGAATATCTCTTATTGCAGGAATCCCATTTATTCATTTTTTTCTGCATTCTGGTCTCTGTAGTTTGGATTTTACAAAGACTTACCTAAAATTGTAAATGCAAACAGTCTTCGGTATTTTACTATTTAAAATGTCACACTACTTAGATGTTCTCTTAATGATGAATTAAAAGAATAATTTAAAATAATAATTGTTCTCCTAAGAAGTTCTGGTACAGTTCTAGCAAGAAACGTTCATCTCTGCTGAAAAGTTCTTATTCTGTCCGTTTAAAAGTACAGAAGCCACGATGAGGAGTTCTGTCACTGCCCCAGTACCTTTATAGCATCCAGTTGCAAAAGTGACATTACTCCCCTTTCTAGGTTACATCATTATTGATGAGGTGGTGGTAATGTCCCACTATAAATATAGCAGCCCCGATTAGACACTCTGAAGCAGTCATATTAAAACATGAGATTCCTTGGGAAGAGCTGAAGCATCCCACAGAAGGTCTACCAGTGCTTCCATAAACTGCAGGTGCTGCCCATTAAGCGTATACCAGTCATGACTAGAAGTGTTTATAACATCCCAATTAAAATGTGATATCCCTCCTAAGAAGTTTTACTTCTGCCCCTTTAAATATCTTGCAGCTTTACTGTAAAGTACTAGTTCAATCTGATGCAAAGCAAACGACATGTACATAAAAACACATTACACAGACCATAACCCTGTTCGTAAATATTGGTATTGCCCAACCTGAAGTATAGGAGCAATGCTGTGAAGTCGAAGCTTATCCCATTGAAAGCATGGGGCCTTGATGAGCAGTATTGTAACTGTCACAATAAAAGTATAGTACTTTCCTTACTAGAGGAGGTAGTTTCTCACACTTCCCGAGAGTGTGCATATTACCTGGATGGCAAACGGAGTTCAGACTGCAGTTTACTCTATTGCGTGCCTTCATGGGTGAGACTACCAACAAGTTGAAATACTCTTTTCAAATAGACAATCTTACAAAATTTGGCACACACCACTAATCCCAATAAAGCTTTTCAGGGTTAAAAAGCCTACGTGCCCATTGAGAGAGGTGCATGGGGGAGGATATGAGCCTGTGCCGTGGAGGTATGGGGATCATTTCACAATTCCAAATCAATTTCCAAAACTGAGAGAAAATCCTGACCTACGTTACACAGGGGTTGAATGGTTTTTGGAAATTTCATAGGTTACTTTTTAAAAATATTTTCAATGCTAGTAATTTGTGGACAGCCTGTAAGATATCAGTGCGATGGGCGAACGATGAACTGCCATGTGTTGCTTAGACAAATTCTCCTTTTCCTGTGGTCATGGATAAGTATAATCCGGTGATTCACATTGTGAAAACAACAGTTCTGCAGAAAGAAATTGATAGTTGAAAATATCATGAACTACGTAGGAATCTAAAGAGTCTGGGCATGCTTACTACGAATGGCTAATGCAGTTCTTCTGACAGTATAGCAGCAGCCAAAATCCAAAGCGCGGAAATCTCAGTCATTTTGTGTCTCAGTTTGTTCTTCATTTATGCCTGGAAATGACCTTGCATATTCAGCAGAATTTGATTTGTTGGCAGTCGAAGCCTCTGGATGAAATTCTGCGGTACACAGAGGTATTGCAATGATGATTTGGAAGCAAGACAGAGGAAGATCAAAGAGAAATTCATCTTGGCCCAAATGAAGTTAGCACAGAAAGGATTTCAGAATGGCAAATTAAGCTAATAGTCCTTGTGTTGGTTCTGGTAGGCAGGGAGCTTGATATCAAGGAGGTAGTCAGATGATACAAAATGTTAATGACGCCCCACAGGGCAGGGAATGAGGAACGCCAGTTGACATGCATTCAAGGATGGACATAGCTATGTTGAAAAAGACTACATTTTGTCATTATTGTAACAAGGTGTGCCATTGGAAGTGGAAATATAGGTTGAATCCTTATTGAATGCAAATTGATTTTCAGATGTAAAACATGAATGTGATGCTGATGCACAAGAGGCCAATTCAAAGACCTCAAAATGCTAATACGCCCCAAGCCCGGTTAATACAGCAAAATATGTAATGCAAACCTGAACCCCAGAGTTCAGCAAACCCCTTTCACCTGTGCTGGCAATCTCAACAGTTCCATGTCTTCTATAATAACAGAGACCCAGGATCTGATCAATCACAAAGACTATGCCTGAGAGATGTGGCAGATTGTGTGTTTGTGCAGTTTTTCATGTAGACCAGAGTGGCCCACATGTAATGGAGAGAAGGATGACCACCTGTGATGTTTTTGATTGACACTTGAGCTACCGGCTTTACTGTAATAACTGTAGAGGTCCCAATTCTAGAACTCTTGGGAAACCAAGTCCAAATTATGAGCATTTGTAATACGCAGCTTGTGAATCCTGTTTAAGTTAGAGTCCCTGTGAGGATAGATCTCCTTAAAGAAGGCCATCAGTTTGTAATATGTCATTCAAGTCCAGTCAATCTATTGGGCAGGGATTTACTCTGCAAGCTCAATGGTGTTATCTACTGTACACCGGATGTTGTCGAAATTCAGACACACTATGAAGATGTAGACTTTAAACTGAGCACACAAAAGTCAGCCATTGGAATGTTTCTGGTTGTGACAAGGCAGAACTTACCCCAGATCTACAGGACTCCATGACTTAGGAAGTCTGCGATTTTACAAGCAAAGACATGGGTCTATCAAAGATGTAGAACTTGTGAGAATAACAGTTAAGCAAAATACAGAGAATCCTCAAACTTCCAGTACACCTTCTCACCAGAGGCTGTGGCTGGAATTACACCTTTAATTGAATCTATCCTACAGCAGAGAATCTTAAAAGAAATACTAGAAAGTCCCTGTAAATCACCTATGATGGGTTTGCAGAATCTAAACAAGGAGTGGAAAATTGTTCAGGTCCTGAGAAATGTAAATAATATGGTTTTCCCATATTGTACCAAAGTACCGAATCCTGCTGTGATACTTTTCTAATTTTGCTGTCATGCTGAGTTGTACACAGTCATCATCGAGCTGCACCAAGCATTCCTTTCCATTCCTTTACTCAAGGACAGCCAGTTCCTCTTTGAATTCTGATTCCAAAATACATTTCTGGCATTGTGCCACAGGGGTATACTTAAAGACCCCTCAATCTTTAATCAGATATCAAAAAACAATTTGGAGTCCTTGCAGTTGCCATGTAATTCAGTTCTGGTCTAATATGTTGATGACCTACTGGTGTTGTACCCAACCCTAGATGCATACAGCCAAGACACCATTGCTATGTTGAAACATTTGGCTGAGAATTTACATGAAGAGTCTCCCCCACCAAATTGCAGTATTGCCAGAAGACATTCTTTATCTGGGGCATCATATTGAGAAAGAAGCTAGGAAGGTTTCTGCCATTCTGAGAATCTTTATCATTCTGAGATTGAACCCTCCCACAATGCATATAGAAGTCAGAATGCTTTTGGGAATGGTGAGCTACTGTTGTCAATGGATTGCCAACTTTTCCATCATGGCAAAGGCTCTACACACAAAGATGTGTCTGATCCTCTACCCTGGGACAACGCAAACATGAGTGCTTTCCTTGAGCTGAGAGAAAGTCTCTGCCGGTCCCCAGCTCTAGAAATGCCAGACTATGACAAGAAGTATGTTTTATACAATGGAAGGGTGCGTAGAGCCGTGACCTGTGCAGGTAATAGAGGTGGGGCTGGGTGAGGGGGGATTTCGAAGCACGATCACAAGGAAAAATGTATTATTTATTTAATTTTTCCTCGTCATCGTCCCTTAAACCCACCCTCCCTCACTCAGCCCCACCGCTCTTACCTGCACGGACCGCGGCTGGGGTGCATCCTGTCTGTGTTTACATAGACCCACCAACATTCTAAATGTATTGTTGCTTATTTTTCCAGAATTTTTTGTTACGGTTATGGTTCCCCATTCCATTGAGATATCACTCTCATATATTCAAATACAACACATTACAAACAGCAGTTTTACAAACCATGAGCAGGTGATACTTGCCGCAGAGAATCCTACTCTACTGAACTGTAACTCTCTCAAACTTGCCACACTGTCACCTTTGCCTGTTACCGATTAAAATAATGATGAGGTAGATAATGGCTGCCTTGATGTTACAGAAGTGTGTACCAGACCAGGACCTGATGTTCGAGACGTCCTTCTGGAAGAGTCCAATTGCATGTTGTTTGTGGATAGCTCTTGTTTAAAAGATGGATGAGAAGTTTTGAAAGTGGCCTATGCTTTCTGCACCTTGGGAAGTGTAGTGGAAAAGCCTCCTATTTGTATAATTTAACCTCCGCACAGGTGACTGAACTGAACTGAGCCTATTGTGTCTGTAACAATTTGATAGTCACCATCTACACTGATGACCAATATGGGTTAGCAGTGGCCCAGGAGTTTTGACAGTTATGGTCCCAGAGGGGATTCATGACCTTCACTGTGTCCTCTATTCGAAACTAGAGTTATAAGCCTTTTAGAGGCTTTACAGTTATCCACTGAATTAGTGGTGGTAAGCTGTGCAGCACATAAGAGTGAATGTGATTTGTGTCTGCTGGCAACCACTATGCGGATGAGATGTCAGAAACAGTGCTCTTGCAGAGGGAATAACGACCATTCAATTGATTCTGAAAATTATGTTGCCACAAGCCTTTTGTGTACTGAGGCTGATGCTTGAGAAGAGAACAAGAGTTTGCAGGAGGGAGTTCCAGAAAGTGAATAGCAGGGGTAGGTCATAGTGTGGGGTGGGAAGAATCAGGAGGAGATTTGGGTTTCAATAGATGGGATACCTCTTTTGCTAGACACTGATGTCTGCAATAACTAGCCATTTTCATGGCACAACCCATATAGGGAGAGATGTAATGGTACACCTGTTTAAGACAGTCTGGTTCAATCCTCGTTTCTGTGTCATTAATGATGATAAATGTATGCAGATTTATAGTAAATAGAGTGGAGTCGAAGAAGGGGATAGTGGATCATATCAGCTTTCATTTGGGGTTTGCGTCTGAAGCTTAATTCTCATATTCAGTAGAATGTAACATTCTGGGAAGATTAAAGCATTGACGACATTTTTTAATATTCCAAATACTATAGTGACTGTTTTGACACAAAGCAGAAAAAGGTCAAAGTTGATGATTGCACAGACGAAGCAGATTCAGAAATATAACAGGAATCAGGTGTTAAATTCTGATTCAGATTGTGTGCTTGCTAAATAGTCTAGTATGAATAGGGCACAGGGAATGTAAGGAGTGGTAACGAAAAATGAGTTGGTGCAGACTCAGGGCTGAGGCAGAGCAAATGTGAATAATTCTGGAGGCATTTTGAGTATTAGTTTGCAAAAGACGAGCGCTGCTTGCCACATCTGTGTTAAAGTCAGGTACTGGGAACGCAAGTCTAGACAGACCCCAGATCAAATCCAGAATAATTTTGTTCCCCAGATGGAATGAAGCACTGCAGTTCAATCTGAGGCATTCTCAAACCTGCTAGCAATAAGCACATGACTAAATGGTCCACATCAGATGTCTCAGTCAAAATAGAGTCTATGGAGAACAGTCCCAATTTATATTGTGCGATTTGAGTCCTCGTAGTCTTCTTGGCAGAGACTTGCTTTTGCAGATATATTATGTGATTTATTGCATGCCAGATGATGTTGCAGTTGAAAATCAGGATGAAGATTCAGTTTCAAAAGTAAAATAAGACGAATCACAAGTTTACTTCTTCCCCATCCTTACAAAAGATGACCTGCTTCTTGATTTATGAGATTCAGTGAAAGAAAAAGTATGGGGTTTCAAAGAGAAAGAAATAGGATTAATAAAAAGTATAGAACCAGTAAAAATGCTAGTCATACTAAACACTGTTTATCCAACAATTCAGCCATAAAAACTGTCATACAAATTGATGAAGGAATGAAACCCATCATAGAACAAATCATAAAACAGGGAATTGTACAGGAGGTGCTTGGTTGTCCTTGCTACTCTTTTGTGATGGGCATTAGAGCACCAAGTGCTAAATGGAGAAAAGTACAGTATTTAAGAAAGATTAATCAGATTGTAGTCCCATGTTGTCAAGTCGTACTAAATCCGCTGTAATATTGTTCCAGATTCCTGCGGATGGAGAACTGTATAAATGAATGATTTATGCTAAGCTTTCTTTTACGTTCCTCTTCATGAGGATAGTCAACACCTTTTTGTGTTCTGGTTACAAAATAAAGTTCTCGTTTAGTGTTGAATTCCACAAAGGTATAAAGAAGGTCCCTTGATTATTACACAGATCCTAAAGATAATTAGGAAAGTTTGCAACTACCCTATAACTCAGTGTTAGTGCAATACATCGATGCCATACTTGTAGATTCAAAAACCGAGGAAGAGTGTACGTTAATTACAGTTGCACTCATGAATCATCTTGCCAGCCATTGTCATAAAATTTTACCTACAAAAATGCATAATGTAAAAATAAGTGATTTATGTTGGTTAACATATTGAGAAGGGGGCCAGGAAAATCTCCAAACAACACATTTCTGCCATCCTGAAATTGAATCCTCCAACTACTCAGAGAGAATTGAGGATTATTTTGGGACTAGTTGGCCACTGTTATCAGTGGACTCCAAATTTTCCCTAATTGCAAAGCCTTTAATGGGGCTCACTCACAGTGATTTCAAGAATCTGGTGCCTGTTTATGATAATTGCATATTGCATTAAGACCTCACGAAACTAAGGGAAAATCTCTGTCGTGCACCCGCCCTTAGAATGTCTGAATATGAAAAAGAGTTATTTGCATGTTGTCATGAGACGAGCAGGTTTGTGACATCCATGGTAACTCAGAAACATTGAGAACTAATGAGGCATATTGCTTACATCTCTGCTACATTAGATTCAGTAGCTCTAGCTCTTTCTGGTTGTTTGAAAGCAGTTGCTGTTGATTGCAGTGCAACAGATTAGAGTGAAAGAATTTTTATGAGTCATGCACTCAATGTGTTTGACCCTTATTCAATTTAAATGTTGCTGATTCGTACTTGAACTCAGTGTTTAATAAACAGTCGCCTCACGAGGCGTGAGAAAACAATGCTGGCAGCTGAAAACATTTCATTTAGATTGTGCAGTACTTTGAACCCTGCAACGCTGCTGGCGATTCCAGACAATGATGAAGATGATGATGATGAGGACCGTGACTATGACTGTTTTTTTGCTTTTTTTTTTTAAACAAATGTTATTGATTTTTGCAATTCTTACAGTGTTAATACACATGCTAGGACATAGTTTAGTTCCATCTATTGTATAGTTTGTAGCATCTTGCACAACATTGAGATAATCGAACTGTTCCGTAAATTACCAATTTTAATGCTATTGTTGATTAACATTTCGCAAGATCTACATTAGTAATCCTTCTCTTCACATAATAATCATGCGGTCCCACTGCAGACTCTTGCATCTCAGTAGATTAAGACATTAACCAACTCATAACATACCCCCCTTCCCCCAAAGTAACCATTGCTGCAGTTTGAGCGATAGCCAGTTGCATACGGGCTTGCATGTATATTTCTGCTAGTCTTTCGTGTCTAGGCAAATTAATAGTATAAGCATCAATTCTGTGTGTCAGGGATTACTCTACTTTCCTCACATGGTTTTCCCCCTTTTTGTTGTTTTCTTTTTGTATATCAGGTCTTCCTCACTTACTCATTATCAGCCTGATTCATCATAGTGCCGTTTTGCGAGTTTGAAATAGCGAATCATAAGGAATCGCTATTCCAGACTCGCAAAACGGCATTCATGTAGGAATCGCAAAAACAAAAGCGAGTCCTACATATTCCTTATTTGCGATAGCAAATTGCTAATCGCAAATAAGGAATGACTCCCCATTCATTCCTATGGGCCAAAAGGCCTATAGGAATGAATGGGGAGTATTCCTTATTTGCGATTAGCAATTTGCTAATCGCAAATAAGATAGCGATTTAAAGGGTGCCAGGGGTGTCCAAAGGACACCCTGTAGCACCCCTTAAATGTAAATACGAACAGGTGTTGCGCACACACATGTCCAAAGGACATGTGTGTGTGCAACATGCAACTTAGAAAAATGCTTTTAAAAGCATTTTTCTAAGTTTTTGCTGTTTACCAAGAGGTTTGACCTCGCGGTAAATAGCGGGCCGAAATTGCGAATTCGCAATTTTAAAATAGATGATGAATTGCATTTAAGGAACCTCAAATTGAGATTCCTTAAATGTAAATCATCGCAAAATAGCGAAATCGCTATTACCGATTTTTGCATTTGGGATGATGAATCCCAAATGCAAAAATAGAGCTTGCAAAGGGCCAGATTCTGAGAATCTGGCCCTTTGCGAGCCCATTTCGGCTTGATGAATCAGGCTGTATGTGTCTTCTGTCATCGGATGTCTGCCTCAGGGTGGTCCTAGTTGTCAATGGTGCCATCAGATGTATGATCTACTTGTCTGCAGGGTACCTCTACAGCTATAGTTTTGAACGATTCCATTAGAATATCCCAGGACATGGCAATTGGTATTTTTCGTAGACCTCTCTTCTCCTACATTCAGGACATGGCAATTGGTATTTTTCGTAGACCTCTCTTTTCCTACCTTCATATTGCCCCACTTTCTGCCAGTCCACAGTGTTCCACTTTTACCCTCCAAGCCCTTATTGTCGGTGGTCGCACTGACTTCCAAAGTCTCGTAATTAGGCATTTTGCTAGTATAAGTGCTAGGTCAGCAAATCTTGCTTGCATCTTGTATCTTTTGGGGTGTGAGTAGAGACCGTCATTTGTGCTCCTTGCTTGGCCTCCCATTACTTTCTGTAGAAAATATGCCATTTGTGTCCAGTAACTGGAGAGGGCAGGGTTTTTTTTTTTAAATGAAAATAAAATTGATGGACAGCTCAGTCATGTTGATGAAGCAGTGAGTCAAACGTAAAAAGGCATTGACAGATACCACCCTCAGAGCCGCCCCATATCATTGTTTTTGAATTGACCGCCAGCTGGGCAATCGTTTCTAAATTTTGCGGGCGCAGTAGTCCCAGCATGGCAGTTGTTAAGTTCTCTCCCAGGGCGATAGAGTATTTGTTGTCTGCAATTTAAACAACCAGATGTGTCCATTGTGGTGAAACTTGCATTGATTTTGTCCCACTTAACTGGCCGGGTGTAGTGCCTTCTGCAGGAATGGCTCAAACCTAGGTCAATGGGAGCCCTCGCCAGGGGACTCCCATTGACCTTGGATTGATCAGTTTCTGTCATAGGTACTGGGCTTAGCCACATAAGCGGGGTGGGCAGCATTTATCTTGCCACAAGTGGGGTAAAAGCTGGGTGGTAGAAATTTTGTACATTCCTGCGGATGTTCCAAGTTTCCTTCACAGAAATGGAAGGGAAATACGTTGTTTCAGGTAAGGTTTGAGGCTTGCAGAGCATTGTGCACAGGAAAACCTTGAGGGATCCACGCAAGACACCCCACCCTGGACTCCTCTGCTTGTCTAGTTTTACAAAATATCTGTGGTTCATAGGTTTGTATCAGCCCCAAAAACAGCAGCTACCCCTATTGCTTGTCTCTCAATGTATCGCTTTAGGGCATTTTCTGTTGTGCCTCTGAGCCCACACTCACAAGTAGGGTACTGTTCTTATCGAGAGACATGTGGGAACTCAGGGTGGTAGGAAATTTGTGGCTCCCTGAAGATTCCAGATCTTTCTGTCACAGAAATGCAAGGAAAATGTGTATTTCTTGTCAAAGTTTGAAGTTTGCAAACGGTTGTGGGCAAAATTACTTGGTGTGAGCTACACAAGTCATCCACCCTTAGACTCCCCTGCTTGTCTAGTTTAAAAAAATGTGCAAGTTTTCCTAGGTGCCGGCTGAGCTAGTGCCCAAAATCCGCAGCTACCCACTTTGGCAAAAAGGTCAGTTTTGAGTGGAAAAATGTGATGTATCCATGTTGCATTTTGAGCCGTTTTCTGTTGTGGGCACTAGGTTTACCCACACAAGTGAGGCCCCATTTCTATCAGGAGACTTGGTAAAAGGCTGGGGAAAGGATGTCTGTAGTTCCCCACTGATTACAGAGCTTTCCATCACAGAAATATGAGGAAAATGTATTTATTTAGTCAAAGTTGGGCTTTTTAAGGAATTCTGGGTAAAGAAAACTGTCGAGAGTCATACAAGTCACCCCACCATGTGTAGTGTAGTTCCTATTTCCCCAATAGGCTCTGCGAATTGGAATAACATATACTATAGTTTAGACGTAGGACTGAGGTCGAGTAGGTCTCTATCGAATATATTAGACTTAATTGTGAGTGCCAGCTAGCTCAGAGGTCACTATAAACTTATTCGAAATCACAAGAAAGGATTAGTTTATGTTTCCCAAGAATAAGAATTCAATCTCTAGAGTCGTCGAAACAATAGATAGCTATTTGGCTCAGTCAATCGTGCATGCTTTGTTTCACCAGAGGTGCTGAGAAAATAGAGAGACGGGCGTTTTCAATAAAAAGTATTTATTGAACAGTCTTCTTTCTCAAGCATAAGAAATGTACTGCTACAATCGTAATACTGGTTATAAAGTACAGAGTATATAATACGATAAGTATTATAAAGTAGTACTGTAATAGCATGATATGGTTTCTGAACCATAAAACACTTAAAATGCTTAAAATACATACAGTGATAAATAATGACTAAAAGTACTCAACTGGTGCTTCTAAAATACTCCTACCCCGGTGTACCTAACCTAAGTCTAGTACGAGGGAAGAAGTAAGTGAGGTGTAGCTTTAAGTTTAGTACGTTTTTCTCTGCCAAGTGTCTGTCTAAGAATTATCTAAGGGTCTAATCAGCTCCGTACCTTGGTTCTGGAATGAAGGAGGTCTTGTATCTCCCTCAACCCGCAAGGGTAGCCTGGAAACACTGGATCTGGATTTCTCGGCAAGAGAAAAGACAGCGTCTCTCAGTGCGTCAGCTGGAGGGTCAGCTTCCTTCGGCACTTGCTGCTGCAGGGCGCCGGGCAAGTAGATAGTCGATCTGCTCCAAACCACCGTGTGTTGTCTGGACAAATGTAGGCATATATATACTTTGAAGGTGCCGAGTTTGACGTATGATTGGACTTAATAATGTAATCAAAGACTCAGTTCTTCAAAAACTCCATGATTTCCTAAATAAATTAGTATTCAGGCAAGGGGAAGTCCCTAGCTGCTGAAGGCAGGTTATTCTAAGAAATCGTTGTTGATTCTCGGAACTTAGTGGAAGTAGCCATGCCGTATTTAGACTGCATAGGCTCGGTCTAAATATGGTAATGATTTCTATGCCTACATAAGGATCGGGTATTTTATACCTATATAAGGACATGAATCAGCAATATTACACTAGGGTCCTAGATTTATTTACAACACCTGGATTCCCTCAGATGTCTAGTGTTAAAAAATTTACAAATTGTTAGGTTTCCCGAGGTGCCGGCTGCGCTAAGGTCTAAAATCTACAGCTACAAACATTGGAAAGAAGGGCCAGTTTTCAGTGGAAAAATTGATGAGCCCATGTTGTGTTTTAGCCCATCTCCTGTCGCTGCTGCTAGGCTTTCCCACACAAGTGAGGGAACATTTTTATCAGGAGGCATGTGAAAACATAGGATAGTAGAAAATTGTTATTAACGTATGAATTTCCCTGTATTTGCGCCTTTCAAATGTAAGTCAGTGTATAGGTAGGAAACGTTTTGAAAAATAGCCTCTCAAACATATGCTAGTATGGGTAAACAGAAATTGAGAGATGTACAAATCACTCCATATCTTGTGCCCATTGAGTAAAACATAGGTTTTCTCAATATCCATTTTTCACTCCACATATTACACCATATAAATTTGTCTATACTCGGTACACAATGACAAACCATTGTAAGGTGCAGCTCAGTTGTTGGCTCTGGGTACCTTGGGTTCATGGAGAACCTACACCCCTTATATTTCTCCGCAACCAGAAGATTCTAGTGGACATAATGGTATATATACCTTTTGCAAATCGTCCATCATGACACAAAAATACAGATGAAAATATTTTCAAAAATGTATTTTTTCTCCTACTCATTTTCAATATTTCTTAATTGCGGCTGTTCTTTTCTTTAGGAAACCCTTGAGGCATTCTGTAATGGCGTGTCATTCTTTGTCACATCAGATTTTGCCCACGCAACAGTGGAAAGATGCTGGCACCTACCACAACTGATCTCCCCCTTTCAAAAAATAGGGCCAGAGGTTTTACTCCAGAATCTAGTTAGACTCAAAATCAAAACAAAGGAACGAATCAAAGTTTTACATCCGAGATTCAAGCACAAGAGTATTTCGAAGAAATTAGAAGAAATTAAAAAGGGGGAGACTATTCTAAATGAACGGATGGCCACTATGTCATGCTGCTCTGGCTGTAATATGAATATTGGGACTGAGCAGTTGGATCTATAGGGTGTACCAATATTTTGACCAGAGAGACGGTGGGGCAGTATGTCAGATGTACATCGCTCAGGATATCCCTCATTGTCCATATACTTGGGGGAGTGGGTAGAGAGAGGGTAGGGTGGTTCATACAAAGCGGGAGGGACAAAAGGCAGGTAATGGCCTCCGAAGGGTCGGATTCACATTGGTGTGTTGTGGGGAGTTCATGTGTACATCCAAGAGTAAAAATATACTCTAGGTCACTAGAACATAAAGATGGGTAGACTGCGGATAACTAGGATAAATATCTGTGAGTTAAATGATTGAATAAAAGGCAGATGGTCTCACAAGGGCTGCAACTACTACAGGCAGACATTGTATGCCTGCAAGAAACTCACTTAGAGACTAAACAGAAAGATCCCTTAAAGTATCTGGGTTATAGTATAGTGAGGGCAACAACCCAAGGGACTCGCACATGGAGGATTGCAATTCTAACCCGCAACAAAAAGAGACAGCTTCCCTGAGTCCATGTGAATGCATTAGGGAATTGTGTCATAGCTGACTGTAGAGTCCCAGGGATCCTCAATTTTACCTTATGGTCTCTATATGGTAGCAACATTAATGATACTTCCCTATTAGAGTGGGTATCTAATGAATGAGTGCTCTGCCAACTCCCCCTCGTCATATGTGGAGAGTTCAACTTCAATCTTGCATGTGAATGGGAACCTGGGTAAAAATACAAGGGGAGAAAACCCAAAGTATTCCAATAATTATGTAATTTATGCCAGGCACACAGACTGTGCGATGCATGGTCAAAATGAGACCTTTGGAACACGAGTTTACTTACTATTCTGCCCCACACCAGAAACATGTTAGGATGGATTATCTATCTGTATCATCCTTGGTTAGGCAGAAGAGTACATTTGAATGTTTTCCAAGATTTCTTTCGGACCATATCCAACTGGTATTAGAGGTGGATGGCGGGGGCCTTCCTGAAGGACCTCCCTCTTGGACCTTTAAGAGAGCACTCTTATTGGATTAAATCTATGTAGAACACATGAAGGATTGGATCCAGTATTCTTGCAAAAGAATTTGGAAACGGCCTCATTGGGCATAGTTTGGGACACTCTAAAGGGAGGCATTCGGGGAGAAACAATCCATTTCTCGATTGGAAATAGGAAAAAGGAAAATGATTGTATCCGACAAAGCCTGGCCCAGGCAGAAGGAAAATTGACTATTGCCCTGCAGCACAAGAAAGGTGTAGAGTAAGCCCAAAAGGAAGTTGCTCTTGCTAAGGCAGCAACTGGTGAAAAGCTGCTGAAGAAGGTAATAGATAAAGTAACTGCTCATCGAGAAGAAATGTATGAGTTGAGCGAAAGGGTGGGTCATCTACTTGCAGTTAGAACTAGGCGGGAACGTATATGCAGTGAAATCAGCATGGTGAGTGATCTCCTATTAGGGCTGGTTTCGGAAGCTGGTGAAATCCGAGCAGCCTTCTATAAAATTCTATCATGCTTTATAGCCAGAAAACTTGGGAAGTCTGGGGAGCCAGCATGAGGATTTAATACATAAGTATCTGGACTCTGTTGTGGTGGAGGTATTTTCACAGGAGGAGAAGGGGCAATTTGATCTCTCACTGAGCTGGGATGAAATCTTGGCAGCAATGCTCAAACTACCTGTAGGGAAAGCAGCTGGTTCCGACTTCATCCCCACAGAATTTTATAAGATCTTTCAGGAGCAGCTAAAAGAAATAATGACAATCATGTTTTTACAGATTTTGGAAGGAGTTGCACCACCAACGTCCTGGGCCTCTGCAAAGCTCATAGTCTTCCTGAAGAAAAACAAACCTATACACGAGTTGGGGTCTTACTGTCCAATAACTCTATTTAACAGGGATGTGAAAATATATTTGAAAGTTTCAGCTTCTTGCCCGTCACAGGTTAAAAATAGGGTTGTTTTCATGGGGCAGCATGGTTTCATCCCCGGCAGGGGCACTACAGAACACATAAGAAGTATTATTACCCTGCTTGATGCCAGACAAGTGTCAGGAGACCCTATGGTTGCAATTTTGTTAGATGCTAATAAAGAATTTGATAGGGTCTTGTGGCAATTTCTCCGGACTTCAATGCTTAGGAAAGGGATAAGGACTAACTTCATTGGGGCAGTTCAAGCAGTGTATAACGATCCTGAGGCTAGAGTCTATATAAATGGGGAGTTGACGTAAGCCTTTAAAATTACAAGAGGAACACAACAGGGGTGTCCCTGCTCACCGGTCCTTTTTGCATTGTACATTGATCCTTTCCTGAAGCACCTGGAAATGGCTGTGGATATTCCCCCCTCAGTTATGTTTGAGGAAGAAAGTAAGGTGTTGGTTCATGCCGACGATATAGCTCTAGTCACTTCCCATCCCGAACAGGCTATTGGGGCAATTGAAGAAGTGATATGGTGCATTATCAGGATATGCCCTGAACAGGGATAAAACACAGATTGGTATTAAGGAATTTGTATCTTTTACTGATTACAGGGTAGTAAAAAAGCAGTATATTTGGGGGTTACTATAAACTCTGATCTGGATGAGGTGGTATGGGCAGAAGAGACCAAACAAGAGACCAAAAAAGCTCTAAACATGGGGGATAATATGCACTTAACATTGATTGGTAGAAGTAATTTAATTAGAATGATATTCTTTCCTAAAATACTGTACTTTCTAAGAGCAATTCCCCTGTTTTCTTCAAAATATTGGTTAAAGAAATTTGAAAGCATATTTGCACAATATATTTGGACATTCTCAAGACCAAGGATATCGATTAAATATTTATCTTTACCCAGGGAATGCGGTGGACAGGCCCTTCCTAACCTGAAGCTATACTGGGAGGCGGCCTCACTGGTACAATATACAACACTTGTGAGGGTTGATACAAACAGGGAGAGGACTAAGTATACCTCCTCTTTTGAAATCTTGATTGACCCTGAAGCCTGGGGGTGTCTATGGCATCAACTAGAGTGTGCCTATCACAAAAGGGTACGCTTTAATATGCTGATTGTTGTTTTTAAGGTATGGACTTCTGTACACCATCAACTAGGGATTGGGAGGGCTGAATTTTTATACCTCACTGTGGAAAAATGAGAATTTGGATGATATTTTTAATGACCTCTTTTGTAATAACTGGATAAAGGTGGAAATGAAGCAAATAGCTGTTTTTATACATCTTGTGGTATAATAGCATATGACTAACTGAGAGTGAAATTTCGTCTTACTTATAGAGTTTTTTACATTTTTCTTCAGATTAGAGATTATTTGCAGAGGAAGAGCGGTGGGGTGGAGATTTAAAAAGAGCAAACTTGTGGATAAAATAATACAGCCTGTCCCAAACCACACTGGAAACCTATATAAGCTGCTAAATGAATATATGAAAGATGATTTGGAAAAGTTTTCTATCAAATGACAACAGAATTTGGATATTTCCATATGTTCGCTACATGTAAAGAGCTTGGGTCGCTAACTAAAGAGATTAATTAATTTCTAAAGAAGAGACTAAAATTGCAGATTGAGGTAGCCCCTCCGCTAATATTACTGGGTATAAGTAATCTGAGAGTATAGGATGGAATCACCCTCGTAAGCATAGCAATGGCTGTATATAGAGTATGTATTGCCTCAGCATGGCTTGATTCTGCTCCTCCTTTGTTTCAACAGTGGCTAGCTCGATTATTGGTGACCTATAATTTAGAAAAAGTTATATATGTGCGAAAGGAACACAGGGCTAGAAAGAAAACAATAGGAATTCTGAAATACCTTGCCAATGAGCTGAACACTCAGATGCCTAAATTGTACTAGCACTTTGTGGACATATTATGCTGCTTCACGAAAAATAGATCTCTTATGCTGCTCTATAACTAGGTTTGGGAAGTAAATTCCGTTCCATTTGTGGAATTTGCGGAATTTGGGTAATTTCGCGTTTCGTGGAAAAAGCGAAATTGCCTAAAAATCTGCATTCCGCAACTTCGCGAAATTTCATTCTCAAATCCATGTTCATGAGATATTTCCCCCCGAGCACGCAAACAGTCATTGCGAACAGTAAAAAAGCATCGCAAACAAGCAATTCCGCGTTTTTGCGGAATTTCTGCGTGTTTGCGGAGATTTTCACCGTTTCACAAAGATTTGTGTAACGCGATTACGCAAATTCCGCCCACCCCTATATATAACTGGTGTTTGAAACCAGAACTAAACATGGCTGCCAGTCTCATTAGTATTTTCTCTCTTCCACATACCACACTATTGCACTTTGGACTTGCTGCTAAAATAATGAAATGTAATGAATATTATCCACAATCCCTATGACAATATTTGTGATGTATTAGAGTGTAGGGAAGGGTGGAGGAGGGACGGGTTACTGGGTTTGCATTAAAAAATACATGGGGGAAAGATTTTTTTTTCTTTTTCTTACTCAATAAAAATATGAAAACAAGGAAACCCTTGAGGGATCTACACCAATGGCCCCTTGCAGAATTTGAAATTGTGTCTCCTTTTCTACAGCTTTCCTCGATCACCCATGGGTTTCACACTAGTTTCCACTGCAAACTAGAAGTAGGCTGAGAGCACAAAAATGGAAAAAAGAGGTTATCGCTTTGAAAAATGCCAAAACTATGGTAGTAAAAAAAATTGATTTCTTTTTAGCTGTGCATGTTCCTGAAAGCTGGAAAGATGGTGACTTTAGTACAGCGAACCATTTTTTGATGCCATTTTTGGAAGAACAAAACAGGCACTTTTATCCAGAGGACTTCTTGCCTTTTTATCCCAAAAGACTCAAAATATCTATATTTTGGATATGTTCTCAGTATATGTTCTCGGTCCCCTCTGGGGGAATCCACAAACTCTGGGTAACTTTTGAATTCCTAGGATGTTGGACAAAAAGGACGCAAATTTGGCTTGGATACCATATGTGGAAAAAAGGTTATGGAGCCCTAAGCATAAACTACCCCAAATAGCACAACAAAGGGCTCAGTACTGGAAGGTGGGAGAACCAGCAATGGTTAAAACGGATAAAGAATACTCTTAGGGGATGAAATCCTCTGAACTGCTTAGAAAAGGTCTGGCTCACTTATTTCACTTGCTTGCTACAATTCAGGACTAGTATTACGCCCCTCTCCTAATATTAGGGATTATGCCAACTCCCTAATATTGGTGATTTCTAAAACACACATTTGTATGTGCAATCATACAGTTATTATGGGAGTTTAGCAGGGTCAATTACTCAATTTCTCTAAAGTCATTTGGATTAAGGTCATGTTATGTCAATTTGTGGGGAGAGACAGTATCAAAAGTCATGTGATGCCATTCCCTATGATGTCATAAGGTCAAAGGATGTGCGAGGTCACTTTCCTTTACCTTGCCTTGCATTTTGGTAAACACAAGACCATGGCCGCAACAAGACTGGTGTACGGTTAGTAGTCAAAAAGAAAATTTTCTTTGGTTAATGTTTAGGGTGGTGGGTTGTGAGGGAATATCAAACTTGTCATCTTACAGTATATTGATTTATCATCTTTCATATTACACCAACATCTCTTCAATCACTTTAGCATGTTTATGAGGGAGGCTAATTTTAACTATAATGTCATTTTAATTTTGCTTACTGTAATGCTACCCACACCAGTATTCTGTACCATAGATAGGGGTTTAGACCTCTAGGAAACCTAAGGAGGGTGAAATGGCTGCATTTCTTGAGAAGCGTATGTGGGAATATTTGTTAGAATTTCTCGGCAGACAAAGGTAAGCCCTGAAGACAAGAAACCACCCTCTTTCTGCTGTCTCAATCGTGGCACGTATGAGTCAGGTTAGGACTCAAAAAAGCTATTCGTCTTCTGTTAATGTTAATGGTAGTGAATTGTGAAGGAATATCAAACATTCCATCCTGCAGTACACTGATTTATCGTTCTTCATATTACGTCAACATCTGCTCAGCCACTTCCACCTGCTTCATGAAGGGGGTTTAGTGATTGCCATTTCATACACCACTCCCCTGTTCACAAAGGCATGCTTGGCGTGCAGAGGCGTAGTGGAAATCTGATGAGAGGAAAGTGGCTGCATTTCTAGAGTAGTGTATGTGGGAATAATTGAAAAAATTTCCAAGCAGACAAAGGTATCCCCTGAGGGCAAGAAACTCGATCTGTTACAAAAAATGATTAAACAGAGTCAACACATCCTATTAGTCTGTCACTCCGTTATTGTCACCCGTAATTCAAACATGTCAAATACAATACGCATGCAATTCAAAATAGTGGTTTGCAAAATTTAAATTCCACTGGCTAGGATTTGTGAAGTTACAAACTTTGCAACTCCATAAAGTTAAGATTTTTTCTCACCTTCATGTAACTAAAATGTTATCTAAGTAAATGGTAAATGGTGACAGTGGTCAATTTAGAGCACTCACATCACGTCAATTATCACTGTGTACAAAAGCCAACCGTCCATCTGATACTAGTAATGAGGGAGTGCTTCAATCCTGTGCACACTATATCAGCCCCTGGCGTGTATAACAAGAACAAAAGAAATCCCCAGGTCTGGATCAATAATGAAATCAGTAGCACCAGCATCCAATTAGGCTCACAATCCATAAATAATGGGCCCAAATAGGTAAGTGTCACAATATCTGAATAGTTTGTTCATGAGGTTTAGGCAAGATAATACTCCATAATTCGTCGTCAAACATCAATCCAACATGACTCCATGCATATATTCGTCGAAGGAGTTGCACTACCGATGTCCTGGGTCTCTGCGAAGCTCATAGTGTTCCTGATGAAAAACAAACCTATACACAAGTTGGGGTCCTACTGTCCAATAACCCTATTTAACGGGGATGTGAAAATATATTTGAAAGTTTTAGCCTCTTGCCTGTCACAGGTTATCAATAGGGTTGTTTTTATGGGGCAGCATGGTTTCATCCCTGACAGGGGCACTACAGAACACATAAAAAGGATTATTACCCTGCTTGATGCCAGACAAGTATCAGGAGACCCTCTGGCTGTATTTATGTTAGATGCTGAAAAAGCATTTGATAGGGTCTTCTGGCAATTTCTCTGGACTTCAATGCATAGGAAAGGTATAGGGACTACCTTCATTGGGGCAGTTAAAACATTGTATAACGATCCTGAGGATAGAGTCTATATAAATGGGGAGTTGGGGTAAGCCTTTAAAATTACAAGAGGAACACAACAGGGGTGTCCCTGCTCACTGGTCCTTTTTGCATTGTACATTGACCCTTTCCTTAAGCACCTGGAAACGGCTGTAGATATCCCCCCATTAGTTAAGTTTGAGGAAGAAAGTAAGGTGTTGGCCTATGCCGACGATATAGCTCTAGTCACTCCCCATCCCGAACAGGCTATTGAGGCAATTGAAGAAGCGATATGGTGCATTATCAGGATATGCCCTGAACAGCGATAAAACACAGATTGTTATTAATGAATTTGTATGTTTTACTGATTACAGGGTAGTAAAAAAGCAGTATATTTGGGAGTTATGATAAGCTCTGATCTGGATGAGGTGATAAAGGAGAACTTGGGGCCATGTGCAGAAGAGACCAAAAAAGAGCTAAAAAGGGGGATAATTTGTGCTTAACATTGATTAGTAGAAGTAATTTAATGTGATTTTTTTTTTTTTACATTTTTTTTTCAGATTTTCACAACGTATTATTTATAGCCCCTGTTCACACCCCCTCCCCCCCCCCACCCCCCATGAGGACAGGTATTTCTATTGTTACATACATAGGTATTTACAGTACACGAATACAAATTCCTTAAGGAGGGAATAAAGGAGAACAGAAAGAAAACATATTAGCATCAAAACTCAATACACTCTTAATCATACATTTCCTTCTGTGATGATTTAATGAGACATAATTTAGTATTATCAAAAAGGTTGGATTGCGTTATTTGATGATTAGAGAATTTAGCATTTATCCAAGGCTTTTTCAATTCCTATATTCAGTGCGCCTGAATCCAATCTAGCAGAGGTGCCCAAATGTTCATGCCTCTCTTCCGAATATTACGCCCCTTTTTTTTATAAATGGCGACCTCGAGACTACATGTCGCGAGTAATCTAGCCTTCCATTGGGAGAAGGATGGTGGAGTGGGATTGCGCCAGGCTGATGCGACACACAGTCGAAAGATAGCCATTGCCACGAAAATTAGCCCTTGAACCTGTCTAGGACGTTCTTTATTAGAGATGCCCAGCATAATCTCTTCAGTTGTTATGTTAATCCCAGCACGGGTAATGTCCGAAAGAAACCCAGATATTTCATTTATAAAGTTTGTTAGGATATTACATGTGGCGAACATATGAACACTGTCTGCAGCGGGAAGCGCACATCGCGGGCAGGTAGTGCCCTTACCCGTCCCCCATTTAGCAATTTTATACGGTGTATAATATAACGAAAAATATGTTTTATAGAACTGTGCCTGTAGTTTTATGGACATTAAGTAAGTAAGTGACAAATCATATGCAATAACGGGAATGCTGGGTGGAACTTCTAGTTTAATTTGCCATGCCGCCCCATGTTTGTCCATATCATCTGGGAGTAAGGCGTTAAAACTTTCATAAATCTCACCAATTCTTGGGGGCGTGTTGTTGCGTATATTTTCAATGATTTGGCATATTTGAAATTTAATACGGCCACCCCCCTTTTTTAGTAGGAAGTCTCTCACTTGAAGATATTTAAAAAAATCCCTGTTGGGGATGGTATAGTCTTTTTTTAATTCATCAAATGATTTCATTCCCTGAGTAGAGTAAAAACAACCGAGTTGCTCTATCCCTAATGCACACCAGCTCCGTACATAGGAGTCATGAAATATTTCTGGGAGATCTGAATTCTGAAACACCGGTGTGTATTGTGAAAATCGGCCAAGACCAAGTAGTTTTTTAACCTTTCCCCAGACTTTGACAACACTGTTGATGGTTTTGAATTTCACTTTTTTAAGGTGATCATCATTAACGTGTCGCCCGAGACAGCCAGTGCTCCCGTTCCCCAGGATAAGTTCTTGCGGTGTGGGAATACTCAGATCATCTGGGTTAGAGTTTAGCAATCTTGTGCTGTAATTCATAACTGAAGCCCAGTAATAAAGCATGAAGTTAGGTAGAGCCCACCCCCCACGCTCTATAGGTAATGTAATCCATTTGAGTGCTCTCCGTGGCTTACTATAACCCCATAAAAACCGTGAAAACATTGAATCTATATTCCTAAATACATGTGGTGGGAATTCCAAGCAAATTGCCCTAAAAAAATATAAGAACTTAGGGAAAAAAAACATCTTCACTAAATTAGTTCTACCTCCAATAGACAGATGCAAGTTATCTAAACGTGACAATTCTCTCTTAGTGTGCAACATAAGTGGCTCCAGATTATTATTTACAATGTTCCCAACATCAGCACTAATGCTGACACCCAGGTATGTCGCTTTATAAGTTATTCTCGGGTCTCTCATCACAATCTTAGTATTAAGCACGAGCTGTGTCTTACTGGAGTTTAGCTTGTACCCCGAAACTCTGCCAAAGTTCTGTGCTTCGTTTTCAATGAAATTCATAGCAATTGTAGGATCCCCTGTGACAATAGCGATATTGTCAGCGTACGCTAAGCATTTTGTTTCTAGACCACGCACAGATATAGGGGTAATTAACCCGTTTTTTTCGAGCCTGTGTATGAACCCATCAATATAAATGGCAAAAAGGAGGGGCAAACAAGGGCACCCCTGCCGTGTCCCCCTGTTGATTTTAAACTTGTCGGATAACTCCCCGTTGATCAATACCCTGGCACTGGGATCAACATATAGCTGTTGGATCGCTGTAATATATTTCTTACCTATGCCACAGTTTCGCATGGCGGCCCACAGGAACTTCCAGGAGACCCCATCAAACGCCTTCTCTGCGTCAAGCAGTATAAGCGCCATAGGGTCTCCAGTCGTTCCCGTGTAGTCAAAAAGGGATATAACTCTTTGCACATGGTCAGTCGTAGATCTACCTGGTATAAACCCATGTTGTCTTTCAGAGACTATATTATGAATCCGAGGTGCAAGCCGTGACGCTAATAATTTAGAATATACTTTGAAGTCCCCATTAATCAATGCAATTGGTCGATACGACCCCATTTCCTGGGGATCTTTGTTTTTCTTGGGGAAAACTATTTTTTTAGCAAGTGACCAGGATTTCGGCGGATTCCCACCTTGAAAGATGTTTTGAAATAATTCAGTCATGATAGACTTGAGTTGTGGTATAAATTTTATATAGCATTCAGTCGGAATCCCATCCAGGCCTGCAGCTTTTCCAGTGGCTAGGGAGTTCATAGATAGTAGGATTTCCTCCCAGCATAGTGCGCTATCTAAGATCTCCTGATCTTCTAATCCCAAGCCCTCTGTAACAGATGGATCAATATAACTCATGGGATCCTCGCATGCATTCTCATCCTCATAGTCCCATCCCGAACAGGCTATTGAGGCAATTGAAGAAGCGATATGGTGAATTATCCGGATATGCCCTGAACAGCGATAAAACACAGATTGTTATTAATGAATTTGTATCTTTTACTGATTACAGGGTAGTAAAAAAGCAGTATATTTGGGAGTTATGATGAGCTCTGATCTGGATGAGGTGATAAAGGAGAACTTGGGGCCATGTGCAGAAGAGACCAAAAAAAAACTAAAAAGGGGGATAATTTGTGCTTAACATTGATTAGTTGAAGTAATTTAATTTGAATTGTATTCTTTCCTAAAATTCTGTACTTTCTAAGAGCAATTCCCCTGTTTTTTTTCGAAATATTGGTTAAAGAAATTTGAAAGCATATTTACACAATTTATTTGGGCATACTCAAGACCAAGGAGATAGATTAAATAGTTATCTCTACCCAGGAAATGCAGTGGACAGGCCCTTCCAAACCTGAAGCTATACTTGTGGGCGTCCTCACTTGTAGTGTAGTTCCTATATTCCCAGTAGGCTCTGCACATTGGAATAACATAAACAGCAGTGTAGACATAGGACTGAGGTCATCTAGGTTTCTACTGACTATGTTAGACTTAATTAGTTTTGCCAGCTAGCTCAGAGCTCACTAGAAACTTTCTCGAAAGTTCAGGAAAGGGTTAACCCTCCTGATTTAGATAAGAAGGGATTAGTTTCTGACAACCGCATACACATGACAACTTTGCTCCCTCAGAATAAAGAGTGTATCTCTAGAGTTGTGTGAAAACAATAGACAGCTATTTTACTCAGTCAATCGTGCATGCTTAATTTCACCAGAGTGCAGAGAAATAGAGAGACGGGCGTTTTCAATAAAAGGTGTTATTTTATTGAGCAGTCTTCTTTCTCATGCAAGAGAAATGAATTGCCACAATTGCAATACTTATTATAAAGTAAAGTGCGTACAGTAAAAGTAGTATTATGAAATAATACTGTAAAAGCATTGATATGGTTTCTTAGCCATATGATACTTTGAAATGGGGAAAATATATACATACATAAAAACATTGACTAACGAACTCAACTGGTGCTTCTAAGATA
Source organism: Lissotriton vulgaris (assembly GCF_964263255.1). Lineage (NCBI taxonomy): Eukaryota > Metazoa > Chordata > Amphibia > Caudata > Salamandridae > Lissotriton > Lissotriton vulgaris. The sequence continues at coordinate 747,384,660 of NC_141685.1, read as the reverse complement.
CGCCTACCCCGGTGTACCTGACCTAAGCCTAATACGTTGGAAGGAGTAAGTAAGTTGCAGTTTTAAGTTAAGTTAGGTTTTGGCCAAGTTTCGGAATCAAGAATTCTCTCTAAGGTTTTAATTAGCTCCGTACCTTGGTTATAGAATGAAGGAGGTCTTGTATCTCACTTCTCAGGACTCGATCTCCCAGCAACCCGCAAGGGTGACTTGGGAACACCGGAGCTGGATTTTCTCGGCTGGAGAAAAAGACGGCGTCTCTCTCAGTGCGTCGAAGGGAGGGGCGTGTTCCTTTGGCTTGGCAACAGCTGGGCTCCCAGGCAAGTAGAACGTCGCTCTGCTCCCCACCACCGTGTGTTTGCTTAAGGCAACGTTGGTATATTTATACCTGAAAGGTGCCGGGTTTGACGTAAGGTTGGACATAAGACGTCACTAAGAACTAACAGTTCTTTCTGGAGTCCAAGAGTCCTTGTGCAAATCAAAACAAAAGCAGGGGGAATTCCCGGGCTGCTGGAGGCTTGGTTTGTTTAAAGAACGCGTTGTGCTTTCTAGGAGTCTATGGGAGAAGCCTTGCCGTGTTTTGGACTGCATGGGCTATTACTAAATATGGATATGATTCTTATGCCTTTATAAGGATACTATTTGTTATACCCACATAAGGGCATGAATCGGGAATATCGAATTAGGGTCCTAGATAAAAATACAACACACTGATACAATATACAAACCTTCTGAGGGGAGATACTAACAGGGAGAGGACTAAGGATACCTCCTCTTTTGAATTACTGATTGGCCCTGAAACATGGGGGTGTCTACGGCATCAACTAGAGTATGGCTATTACAAAAGGGTACGCTTTAATATGCTGCTTGCTGCTTTTAAGGTATGGGCTTCTGTACAAAGTCTACTAGGGATTGGGAGGGCTGAAGTTTTGTACCCCCCTGTGGAAAAATAAGAATTTGGACGACATTTTTAATGACCTCTATTGTAATAACTGGATAAAGGTGGAAATGAAGCAAATAGGCCGATTTTATACAACTTGTGGTTTAATAGCATATGATGAACTGAGAGTAAAATTTGGTCTTATAGAGAGTTTTTAAATTTTCTTCAGATTAGAGATTATTTACAGAGGAAGGGGGGTGGGGTGGAGAGAATTAAGAAGAGCAAACTTGTGGATTAAATAATACAGCCTGTCTCACACCGCACTGGAAACCTATATAATCTGCTATGAATAGATGAAAGAGGATTTGGAAAAGTTTTCTATCAAATGACAACATACTCTAGATATTACTGATGCAGCATTCAAAAGTGCCTTTTCAAATATCCTAACAATGCTAATGCCTGTCAACCTTAAAACACATCATTATAAAACCTGCTTTGAGCTGTATTATACTCCTTATCGGATCGCTAAATGGGGCGAGGGGAAAGGTGTCTATAAAGTAGACTTAGTCCATATATTAGCTACATGTAAAGAGCTTGGGTCGCTAATTAAAGAGATTAATGAATTTCTAAAGAAGAGACTACAATTGCAGATTGAGGTTACCCCTCCGCTAATATTACTGGTAATAACTAATCTGAGAGTAGAGGATGAAGGCGCCCTCGTAAGCATAGCAATGGCTGTATATAGATTATGTATTGCCTCAGCTTGATTCTGCTCCTAATTCGTTTCAACAATGGCTAGCTCGATGATTGGTGACCTATAACTTAGAGAACGTTATATATATGCAAAGGAACACAGGGCTAGAAAGAAAGCGGTAGGAATTTGGAAATACCTTGCCATTGGGCTGAACACTCGGATGCCTAAATTGCACTTGCACTTTGTGGACATATTATGCTTCTTCACGAAAAATAGAATCAAGTCCGTCAGCCCCATCAAGATGATATCTTCTATATAAACTGTACTGATGCACTTTGAATCTGTTGCTGAAAGATTGTCTGGGTAATAGGGATGAATACGTGATTGTTAAACTGCACTAGCACTTTGTGGATCTCTTATGCTCCTATATAACTGGTGTTTGAAACCAGAACTAAACATTGCCGCCAGTCCCATTAGTATTATCTCTCTTCCACATACAACACTATTGCACTTTGGACTTGCTGCTAAAAAGATTAAATGTAATGATTATTATCCACACTCCCTATGAAAATATTTGTGATGTTTTAAAATGTAGGGAAGGGTGGGGGAGGGAGAGGGTACTGGGTTTGCATTAAAAAATACATGTGGGAAAGAAGAATTGTTTTCTTTTTCTTACTCAATAAAAATATGAAAAAAGGAAACCCTTGAGGGATCTACACCAATGGCCCCTTGCTGTATTTGAAATGTTGTCTACTTTGCTACAGCTTTCCTCTATCACCCATGGGTTTCACACTAGTGTCCACAACCAAACTAGAAGTAGGCTGAGAGCACAGACATGGAAAAAGGGGGCTATCATTTTAAAAAATGCCAAAATTAGGGTAGTGAAAAAAAATTGATTTAGCTGTGCATGTTCCTGAAAGCTGGGAAGATGGTGACTTTAGTACAGCAAACCATTTGTTGATGCCATTTTTAGAAGAAAAAACACAGACACTTTTATCCAGAGCACTTCTTTCCTATTTATCCCAAATGACTCAAAATATCTATATTTTGGCTATTTTCTCGGTCCCCTCTGGGGGAATCCACAAACTCTGGGTATCTTTTGAATTCCCAGGATGTTGGACAAAAAGGAAGCACATTTGGCTTGGATACCATATGTGGAAAAAAGGTTATGGAGCCCTAAGAGCAAACTACCCGAAATACCCAAAAAAGGGCTCAGTCCTCGAAGGTGGGAGACCCAGCAATGGTTAAAGGGGATAAAGAAAACTCTTAGGGGGGTGTAATTCTCTGAACTGCCTAGAAATGGTCTGGCTCAGTTATTTCACTTGCTTGCTACAATTCAGGACAAGTATTACGTCCATCTACTAATATTAGGGATTATGTCAACTCCCTAATATTGGTGATTTCTAAAACACACATTTGTCTGTGTATTCATACAGTTACTATGGGACTTTAGCAGGGTCAATTACTATATTTCTCTCATGTCATTTGGATTAAGGTCATGTTATGTCAATTTGTGGGGAGAGATAGTATCAAAAGTCATGTGATGCCACTTCCTATGATGTCATTAAGGTCAAAGGATGTGTGAGGTCACTTTCCTTTACCTTGCCTTGCATTTTGGTGAACACACGACAATGGCCGTAACAAGACTGGTGTACGGTTAGGATTAAAAAAAGATCATCTTCTTTGGTTAATGTTTAGGGTGGTGGGTTATGAAGGAATATCAAACTTGTCATCTAACAGTATATTGATTTATAATCTTTCATATTACACCAACATCTCTTCAATCACTTTAGCGTGTTTATGAAGGAGGTTTATTTTAACTAAAATGTCATTTTAATGCTGCTTACTGTAATGCTACCCACACCACTATTCTGTACCTAAAGACAGGGTTTTAGACCTCTAGGAAACCTAAGGAGGGTAAAAGGGCTGCATTTCTAGAGAAGCGTATGTGGGAATAATTGTTAGAGTTTCCAAGCAGACAAAGGTAAGCCCTGAAGACAAAAAACTCCTACATTTTAAAGCCTCCCTCTTCCTGCTGTCCCAATGTTGGCAGGTTAGGACTAAAAAAAATCTAGTCATCTTGCAGTATACTGATTTATCGTACTTCATATTACATCAACATCTGCTCAACTACTTCCACGTGCTTTATAAAGGAGGCTTATTAATTACTATTTAATTTTTATTTTGTTTGCTGCTACCAACAGCACTCCCCTGTACATAAAGGCATGTTTGGCGTACAGGGGCGTGGTGGTAGTCTGACGAGAGGAAAATGGCGGCATTTCTAAAGAAGTGTATGTGGGAATAATTTTAAGATTTCCGAGAAGTCAAAGGTATCCCCCGAGGGCAAGAAACTCGCTCTGTTAAAAAAAAAATGATTAAACATATCAGTCAACATATCCTATTAGTCTGTCACTCCGTTATTGTCACCCGTAATTTAAACACGTCAAATACAATACGCATGCAATTCAAAATAGTGGTTTGCATATTTAAAATTCCACAGGCAAGGATTTGTGAAGTTACAAACTTTGCAACTTCATAAAGTTAAGATGTTTCCCACATTTATGTAACTAAAATATTATCCAAATAAATGGGACATGGTGACAGTGCAGTGGTACGTCTGTACCATAGAGAAAACATGGAGAAAAAACCCAAACACCGACAACATGACCACCCTCAAGGCAGCCACCCGCAAACACCACCAACTGATTCGATCCACCAAGAAATCAGCATTAAAGGATCGACTCAACAACAACGCCCACAACAGCAAGGAACTTTTCAACATCGTCAAAGAATTCACCAACCCCACCGCAACCTCTAACGACATTACTCCCTCCCAAGACCTCTGCGATGCGTTATCCTCCTTCTTCTACAACAAAATTGCCGACATTCACAACAGCTTCGAGAATATTCCCTACGAACAATCCTCCCCACCCCCCTCAGAACCTACACCGCCATCTAACAACCTCAGCACCTGGAACCCAATCACCACTGAAGACACCATCCGCCTAATGAACTCAATCCACTCTGGCTCGCCAACCGACCCCTGTCCCCACCACATCTTCAACAAAACAGACTCCATCATCGCACCCCATCTCCGTGATGTCATCAACTGCTCATTCAACTCTGCCACCTTCCCAGAAAGCTGGAAACACGCCAAACTCAGCGCCCTCCTGAGGAAACCCACAGCAGACCCCTCTGAACTTAAAAACTACCGCCCCATATCCCTCCTCCCATTCCCTGCCAAAGTCATTGAGAAAGCTGTCAACAGCCAGCTCGCCGCCTTCCTTGAATCCAACAACTCCCTCGATCCCTCTCAGTCCGGATTTCGAGCCAAACACAGCACCGAAACCACCGTCATTGCAGCGACAGACGACATCCGAACACTACTGGACAATGGAAAAACAGTGGCCCTCATTCTACTCGACCTCTCCGCCGCTTTCGACACAGTCTGCCACAGCACCCTTATACAACGCCTCAGCAACATCGGCATACAAGGAAAAGCCTTGGACTGGATCATCTCGTTCCTCGCCGGGAGAACTCAAAGAGTCCGACTTCCCCCATTCAAATCAGAGGCCACTGAAGTCATCTGCGGCGTACCACAAGGATCATCACTCAGTCCCACCCTCTTCAACGTTTACATGAGCCCACTCGCATCCATTGCGCGCCAACAAAACCTTAACATCATCTCCTACGCTGACGACACCCAGTTAATCCTTTCCCTCACCAAAGACCCTAACAATCCCAAAACCAATCTTCACGAAGGCATGAAAGAAGTAGCCGAATGGATGAAACACAGCTGCCTAAAACTTAACTCAGACAAAACGGAGGTGCTCATCCTAGGATCTTCCCCCTCTGCCTGGGACGACTCTTGGTGGCCTTCGGCTCTGGGCACAGCACCCATACCCACAGACCACGCACGTAACCTTGGCTTCATCCTAGACTCCTCACTCTCGATGTCCAGACAAGTCAACGCAGTCTCATCCTCCTGCTTCAACGTACTTCGTATGCTCAAAAAAATCTTCCGCTGGATCCCCCCCCGAGACAAGAAAGACTGTCACCCACGCACTGGTCACGAGTCGACTGGACTATGGAAACACACTATACGCCGGAATCACAGCCAAATTACAGAAAAAGCTCCAACGCATCCAAAACGCATCAGCGAGACTCATTTTGGACATCCCTCGCCAAGATCACATTACCGGACACCTAAAAGAGCTCCACTGGCTTCCCATCAGCAAGAGAATAACGTTCCGTCTCCTCACCCACGCACACAAGGCCCTTTACAAACTAGGACCCGAATGCCTCAACACTCGACTGTCCTTCTATACACCCACCCGCCAACTAAGATCCTCCAATCAAGCCCTCGCCGCAGTCCCGCGTATCCGAAGATCCACCATGGGTGGTAGATCCTTCTCCTTCCTGGCGGCCAAGACCTGGAACTCTCTCCGCACTCACCTCCGCCTTACACAGAACCACATCTCCTTCAGAAAACAACTTAAAACCTGGCTATTCGACAAAAAATGACCCCCCCCCCCTCCCCAAGCGCCTTGAGACCCTCTGGGTGAGTAGTGCGCTATATAAATCCCTGAACTTGAGTGGTCATTTTAGAGCACTCACATCACGTCAATTATCACTGTGTACACAAGCCAGCCGTCCATCAGATACTAGTGATGAGTGAGTGCTTCAATCCTGTGCACACTATATCGGACCTTGGTGTGTATAACAAGAACAAAAGAAACCCCCAGGTCTGGATCAACAAGGAAATCAGTTGCACCAGCATCCAATCAAGCTCACAATCCATAAATAATGGGTCCAATAGGTAAGTGTCACAATATCGCAATAGTTTATTCATGAGGTTTAGGCAAGATAATACTCCATATTTTGCCTACAAACATCCAGCCAACATGACTCCACGCATATATTCGTCCTCTTATTACATACCCATATGTATAACATTATGTATGGATCACAGGGCAGGGGGGCATTTACTCAGATATCCACTCACTGGAACCCATTAGTATCTCTGATTGTGCTGGTACGTGTGTGAGACTCGTTATTTAGTGGTAAGCATGTGTCAGTGTACTACAAGTGGTAGTGGTAAGCATGTGCAAGTATAACATTACACGTGTCATAGGGCAGTTGTTGCTTCCGCAGGTGAGGTAAAAGAAAATGTAAATACTCCAAAATCTAGCCCTTTCACTACTGTCATTCAATCAGGATTCATTAAGCGCTGCTAAGCAGGTGCTTGCAGTTTCCGGAAGGCTGGTTTGAACAGCCAGGTCTTGAGGGCCCTGCAGAATTCCGGAAGTGAGGTGATGGTCCAGAGCTTTGTGGAGAGCCTGTACCAGGTCTTAGCGGTGATTTAGGAGAAGGAGCATCCTCTATTCTATTCTACTTCCAAAGATTTCTAAAGTGCATGGCTTCTCAGCAGGGCCTCCTAGCGTTAAGCTAGCATCAGGACTTCCACCTTGCTGACAGATTATTCAACCAGCCTGGTTTTTAACAGTTTTCTGAATTTTAATTCTGACTCGATTTACCTCATCTGCAGCAGAAGAGAATTTCAAAGCTTGGGGGCAATGTAAGCAAAGGAACGGCCCCCAGTTCTCGCTTTCTTTATCGTAGGGATTGTGAGTAACTGCTGGTCAGTGAGATGTAGCAGCTTTGCTGGGCTGTAAGGTGTGAGGAGTCCCTGGATCAGCTTGAAACCTCTTTTATACATCGCTCTATGTACAAGGCAGAGTGTCTTGAAATTGATTATTTTGGGTACTGGGAGCCAATGCAAGGGTGTCAGGGCTGCCCTTGCTGACTGGTGTTTAGGTATTTTTAAAAGAATGTGGGTTGTGGTATTCTGTATAACCTGCATTTTTTTAAAGACTGACTCAGGGCTCCCAGATATAAGAAGTTTCCAAAGTCAAGTTGAGAAATAACTATGCCTTGTACCACCACTCTACGTGCTGACTCTGACAGTCATCTCTATAGTCCTGTCAGTGTTCGAAGCAAGCCAAAGCAGTTGGCTGCCAGTTTCTTGACCTTAATTTTCATTGTCAATTTTATGTCAAGCCAGACTCCTAAACTTTTGACCTCTGTTTTCTGGGTGGGGTGACTTCCCAAAAAATGTGGCCAGTTCATTCCCATCCACATAGGAGTGTATCCCATTACCAGCACCTCTGTTTTATCTTCATTAAGTTTGAGACTACAAGCTGCCATACAGTCTACTATATTCTGCTTTCATAGATGTGGGGAGTGTGGACAATTAACAGGGAGGCAGAGCGTACTCTTCTTGACAGTTGGTGGAAGTTCAGGCAGTGGTTAATGTAGGTGGGCCCTTGGTTGTGTAGAGCTTTATGTGCGTGGGTCAGCAGCTTGAATTGGTATTTCTTATGTAAATGTCCTATTGGAGTTGCCTGAGGGGGGGTTTGATGTGTATTCGTCGTGGGAGATTGAGGATTAGTCTAGCTGCGGCATTCTGAATGGTTTGAAGTTTCTGTAGGAGGTGTGTGACGATTCCTAAGTAGAGAGCATTGCCATAATCTAGTCAGCTGGTTATGAGGGCCTGTGTCATGGCGCGCCTCATGTGCAGGGGTAGCCACTTGAAAATCCTATGTAGCATGCACAGAGTGAGGAAGCAAGCAGAGGAGACAGCGTTAATCTGTGTTTTCATGGTGAGCTTGTTATCAACGATGATTCCGAGGTTTCTGGTGAGGTCTGTGGATGTGGGTGTGGGTCGTAGGTGTGATGGCCCGAGGAGTCATTCCACCTGTTGCTGTCATTGGCGAAGATCAGTACTTCTGTCTTGTACGTGTTCAGCTTAGTTTGTTTGTCCAGTCGGCGACACTTGTCATGCATCTGTAGAAGTTGGTCCGGGTGATGGTAGGGTCATTTGTGAGTGAAAGGATGAGTTGGGTGTCGTCTGCGTAGGATATTTATGTTGAGGCCATGAGATCTGATGATGTTGGCCAGCTAGGTCATATATGCACTGAAGATCATAGGGATAAGGGATGAGCCACAGAGAACACAGCAGATTACATACTTGGCTTCGTAGGTAAAAGGTGGTAGGCGGGACCCTCTGTGTTCTTCTGGTGAGGAAGGAGGTGATCCATCTGAGTGCGTCCCCTTGGATGCTGATGTGGTGGAGTCTTTCATACAACGTCTAATGGGATACTGTATCGAAAGCTCCGGATAGATTGAGGAGGATCAGAGCAGTTGTTTCTCCTCAGTCGAGGAGGATTTGGATTTCATTGGTGGCTGTGACCAGGGCAGTCTTGGTGCTGGGATTGCTGCATAAGTCGTATTGAGAGGCATTGAGTAGCTGGTTCTGCTCCAGGTGTGTTGTGAGTTGCTTGTTGATTGTCTTTTACAGTTCCTTGGTTGGGAATGGGAGCAAGGAGATTGGTTGGTAGTTTTTGCCTTCGCTTGGGTTGGCTGAGGATTTTTTGAGTAGAAATCTGGCGTCGGCGTGTTTCTAGATGTTGCGATGGTGATTGAGATGTTGAGTAGGGGGGTGAGTTGCTGACAGCCCCTTTGGTTTCTGAGGTTGTAGATGTAGTGCAGGCATTCGGTCTATGAAAGCTCCCAAGTGCATGTGTTTCATGATGGTGGTGGTGTCCTGGGTGGAGAGGTGATTCCAGGTGGTCAGTCTATGGTTCGTGTCGGTTGTGGTGGAGGCGCATCTATTGAGGAAGTCCGTAGGTGTAGGTTGGGGTTCGAAGTTTCTATATATGGTTGCGTTCTTGTCATGGAAGTAGTTGGCGAGGTTGTCACATACCACTTGTGAGGGCATGATGCTGTTTTCACTGCCAACCGGGTTGGAGAATTCCTTAACGATGTTGAAAAGTTCCTTGCTGTTATTGGCAATGGTTTCAATACTTGCAGCTAGGGCTTTTTTCTTTGTTGCCCTCAGCAGGTGATGGTAAAGTTGAGGGAGGTCTTGAAGGCTGCACTGTTGAAGATGTCCTTGCTGGTTCACAGTCTCCTCTGCAGCCTTGTCAGAACTATGACATAGCTCACCTCTCTTGACTATTAAAATATACCGGCATGACTCATAACATTCCTCCCAATCCTTATGAATGAACAAACGCCTTGTACCCAGTCCTTTGACCACAATACATGCTGTTGGTAATAGCTAGCTGCAGTTGCTTCTCCCTGGTTTGTTTGAAAAGGTTTCATAGGTTTAACAAATGTTTTACCATGCATATGCAAGGTCTGATTTCAGGTGCCATGGAAACATCCAGGAAATCCACCAGAATAAGCATCAAGTAAACGGCATAGATTACCTCAAAATGAACCTTCCGGAAGACAGCCCTCATCTTATGGACCTGTTCCTTGCTATGAGCAATTAGAATGCGACCTTTGTGAATGTTCTAAAGCACCTTCTAAAAGGCAGCCTCATCAAGTTAATTATCTGCACCCGTTCCTTGTTACAAACAGAATGTTGCCTTTATGAACGTTCTAAAGCAGTCTTATTTATAGACGTCCACACTCCTCCTCTCCTTTTCACGTAGCCTCTTCACCTGTCACTTACTTGTTTCCCTGCTTCCAGGGCTCTGTCTTGCCAGCTCCCTTGGTCCTCTTGCTCGGACCTCACTGCAGATAACATCCTGCATTAGTCTCACACCTGGATGGAAAAAAGAATGAGCAGAAAAGGGGAGACGCATTAACAGACTTGATTTTACTACGCACTGACCTCAGTCGCAACATTGTGCTGCAAACAAAGGTAACCAGTGTTTTTTTTCAACTTGTTGGCAGGGCTCTGCAAGAGAGGGTGAAGCTATCCTTGTCCAAATTTGCTTGTGGATTTGATCCTGAAATCATACTCACTATAGTTTCTGAATTTTTGTAAAGTAGCCACTATGGACAATCTAAAAGAAAACAAAATACCAACAACACTAAAGGTTGGTTGAGATTTTTAAATATTTTGTGAGGTGATACCTTAAGAGACAGAGTTCATGCTAGACTAAAGCCTTATTAATCATTTGTTTCTAGGTACCATATCTCCGGTACCATTCATCAGACTGGTGTGAATGCCTGCTGCGGTGTTGATGTTAAGTAGACAAGTCACTGTCAAACAAAAATAATGCCAATACTGTTCTCCTTATTCTTGTTCAAATTCACATCCACATACGATTTAAACAATATGTGTAATCACGGTTTATTGCCAGAATAAATCTATTTTTTTTTCTTTTTAGTTTTGATTCATTATTTTGGTTACATTTTCACCAATTTCATATTTCAAAAACAACTATACAAAACATACAAAAACATTAATAAAATTTTTCTAAAACATTACCCTCTACACATTCAGACTCACAATGACTTCATCCCTCAATCATACTATCTCTCACATACATACACAGCACAATATTATTTACACTTCAAATACACTATTCACAAAATGCCATAGACCATTTAGTTTGTCAATTTAACAAAAATTGAAAGAGCATTTCGATAATCTTATGGCTCAATACACAAAAGGTCTACGCGTTTCGAACTCGCAACTGGTTGTAGAGTTCTCATCAGGACCATAAGCTTTCTATAAAAAGGCTTGTATCTTTACCATGTCAACCGCGACGCTGAACAATTCGTTTTTCAGCAGTCATACACTGTAGTTACTGTGACCGGCCAGGAATCGTATCGCGTTCTACAAACGTGCCCTCGGTTGTTTGCACAGATTTACTTTCTGACACTGCCGACCGTGAATTGACCGTCCGGCAACACAGCCGCCCCAATAAGGCGGCCGACAAACAAAACAACCCTGCACATGGTGCTGGCTGACATTAAGAAAGGCCGGTCACAGTAACTACAGTGTATGATTGCTGAAAAACGAAGGGCCTCATTTATGAGGCTGTGCGTCACTTTTAAGCCTCCGGTGCATCACTTTTTGTGACGCACCAGTGGCGTAAAAAATGCGCCTTGCTGCGCCATATTTATAAAGTGACGCATCTAGGTAGATGCGTCACTTTGTAAACCCCTGTGCCACATTATACCTGCGCCAGGTATAATGTATGCAAGGGGGCGTATTGACGCAAGGAAGGGTCGTAGAAGTGATGCAGTGAAATCTATGAGATTTCACTGCATCACTTTTAGGACGGCGTTGCATCAAAATCTTGCGCCTACCTCACAGCAGGCATAAGACTGACGCAGGCCCTTTCACATGGGGCTTGCCCCATGTCAAAAGACGCATTGCTGGAGTTGCGTCACTTTTGTGACACACTCCAGCAATGCGTCACTTTTGCGCTTACAGATACGTCAGAAATACTGACGTATCTGTAACTCCTTGCGACATGATGTGTCATACATTAAATATGACGCAACAGGAATCTCGCAAGGAGTGCGCACTGAGAAGTGACGCATCGCTGCTTTCACGCAGCGATGCGTCATTTCTCATAAATGAGGCCCGAAGTGTTCAGCGTCGCAGTTGACATGGTAAAGATACAAGCCTTTTTCTAGAAAGCTTATGGTCTTGATAATAAAACTTTTGTCTTGTTTATATATTTTACATTACAAAGATTTCTGCTGTGCTTTTGTTTCTTTTTTTATGCATGAAAAGTCAAATTCAGGGAGGTCATCTGGAGTATGATCACTTGCCATACCTGTGATGTCTGAAAAACTTCCTGTTATTATAATTTTCGGGAATTAAATGTTTTTTATTTTAATCTTCGAACATCTGTCTACATTTTGGGGAGAGAGCCTGGTGTTTTGACCATGACAATTGCCCCAGCTGCACTGAACATGCAATTTGCCAGCCTACTGAGTTCTGACCACTGTTACGTCTTCCCATGCCAATAGGGCAATGGGTCTTGATTCAGGTAGACTTCTTTTGGGTCATCCTTATAGTCCTGTACCATCTTGTCAAGTGTCATTGTAGTTGCCACTTGTTGTTTCAGCATAGGTAGCACATGGATACTATATTTAAGTCCTGATTTATTTGTAAACCAACTCATTGGAGATGTTATAAGTCAAGCTGTTGGGGCTGTAGCAGTAGCTGATGTTACCACTGTTGGTGATGCTTATGCAATTGCAAAATACTTTTCAGTTCAGGGCCAGCACCACACTCTTTGGAGGTTGAAGGCAGCACTTCAGTTCCTTAAATTTACATTTATTTATCTTCTGTGTCATCCACTATTCTGATGATCCAATTCTTGTAGATTGAGACATCCACTTTTGAAAAAGGAATGAAAGTGGGCCATGCTTTTTTGTACTGCCGATCCAGTATTGGGGCACAGATGTAGTCTCCGGGGGCACAGTCTCTTTTTGCAGCCTTTGGTTTGTGTTCAGACAAAGGATTAAGATGTTGACCGAAAACAGATGCTTCTTTAATGACTTTAGCAAATGTTTATTCTATCTACTTTAAATATTCCTGCAGTATGTGCAACAATGGGATCGCTTGTCTTATTGCACTGTCCTTCTTGCTGACTTCTCATTTCAAAATCTCAAGCAGAACTAGTATTTGAATCCCCACTTGTCCCCATTTTTCAACATCCATTGTCATGGCTTAGGCAGTTTTATCCATTCTCATTTGTAGTATGTAATCATTGATAGACATGTTCTGCTCAAACAGGCATTGCAGCATGTAGAAGGTAGACGCGGTAGACACCCAGTGGCAGGGGATGCAGCTAGCTGTGGCGTGTGTGTGCTGAATATTGCAACGTTTGTGTGATTTTTAACACTTGAATTTTTAAAACTGCATTTGCACCTTAGCTCTTACCCTCACTATTGGTAATAGGGATTATAAATGAGCACATATGATACCCTTACATCTCTCAGCGCATGCACTCAGAATTAACTATATTTTCGTGCCTCTGATACAGCTGTCTGTTTGTTTGACAACAGTAACGCTCCTTTTACTTTGTGGTGGTACATATCGGCAATGGGATCACCATTGGACGTGTTCTAACATCAGCGCATGCGCAGTACACTCTGGCGCATGCGCGGATCGATGCACATGGCTCAGAGTCCGCGCATGCGCATTGCGGCCGAAGTGCCGTGCGCATGCGCGTTGCAGTTCATTACTCACGCGTCGTACTACTGGGATGCCTAGCGCATGCGCACTATAGCGCGGGCATCCCTTTCACGAAGCGGACGCGATGGATAATAGAAACAGCTGCAGCCTGTTACCCAATCAACCAGGGTATAAATAGACATGCGCGCTGTGCGTCGGTACCTCCGTTCCTTCTCGGACGCCGGCATCGAGGTACCGACGGACAGGTAGGGCACCACACCATCATTTGCTACTTCTTTAGGGCGAGTCATCTCAGCACTAGCAAGAGTCCCTTAAGGAGTGGTTCTGCCTACTTTTAGTCTTCAGCCATCTGTCCAATACTTGGTTACTGACAGCGCCAGTGCCTCTTTTAGTCATCTTATCGCAAGCCAGAGTCCTCCAAGGAGTGGCCTTGCCCTCTAACTTTGGCTAATTAATTCTTGCAGAGTCTCACAGTCATTTTCCTTATACTTGGTCGAGTCTTTTTTCTACTTAAAGCTAGGTCTTGTTAAGAATAGTTATGGAAATGGTAACTATTATTGTTGTTAGTCCCTTTGCTATTTTTCACAGGTACTTTCTTGTCCATTTCCCTCCTTAACTAGAGCGGGGCCTCCCTTTTTCCCGAGTGGGTTCCGGGTGAGGTGAGGCGTACTCCCACATAATGCTGGGTAAGTTACCACATCCTTTCCCATATGTATGATGTTATACACTGATTTAAACATAGTAGTATAATTAGCGGGGAGAGATTGTCTCCATCGCCCTGTTTGTGTGTTTAGCATTCTGTGCTTGTTTTCCTAAAATCTGTTATGCACTACATGGTTTTTGATTCACGCTTATGTCTCTTCCTTAGGAGATACATAAAAGTTCTGGACTTCCTACAGTATTCATCTGGGCTCAGAGGAACTGGTAGGACTTATCCAATGTACATCAGCGTGCATCACTAATTTTTGATTTGCAGTCGCAGTTTCTTAAATGGTCCTGAAGAAAGCTAAGACCAACAGTCAATACAGCTGAAACATGTCGACCTTCACTCACTTTGCCCACATATAGTTATTATTTCAAACTATTTTGGCAAATTTTAATCTTGACCCAAGCGCCATACTGATTAAAATTAATTTTGGCCCTTGGAGTCAATTTTACTTTCACGTTTTTCACTTTAATTTTTTGCACTGCACCCCATTAGCATCACCAGTGAAGCCCAGTGGTCTGTATTTACACCATGTTAATCCATCTCTGCACCATGACTACGTGCACTGTTTGAGAATTGGATTGGTGACATCTCCCACATGACGACATTCCACCATTTGGGTGGGCTGATGGGAATTTTTCTCAACAGACCCGGGTTATCACTTCTAGTGCTACTAATGGTCTTGGGGCACTAGTTCAGTTGCAGCACAATTACAGGTTTCTGACCAGGCCACTTTTTTGTTTATTGACAGTCTCTCTTAGGGCATGAGTGGTTTTGGTCGTTAAATATAGCCCTATTTGACCCTCCCTACGTTTATTCTTTGTATCTAGTATTTGAATCCCCACTTGTCCCCATTTTTCAACATCCATTGTCATGGCTTAGGCAGTTTTATCCATTCTCATTTGTAGTATGTAATCATTGATAGACATGTTCTGCTCAAACAGGCATTGCAGCATGTAGAAGGTGGACGCGGTAGACACCCAGTGGCAGGGGATGCAGCTAGCTGTGGCGTGTGTGTGCTGAATATTGCAACGTTTGTGTGATTTTTAACACTTGAATTTTTAAAACTGCATTTGCACCTTAGCTCTTACCCTCACTATTCTCCCCAGCCCCGGTCCGACGCGGCAAGTGCCGATTGTGCAGAGGGCTTCCTGGGAGCAACAACCACTTCCTGTTGGGGTCAGTGCAATAGCCTTCGCTTCCTCAGTACTATTTAGCTTCCTGCTCATGCGCACACGCAGCAGACGCGGCAGACACCCATTGGCATGGGATGCTGCTAGCTGTGGCGTGTGTGTGCTGAATATTGCAACGGTTGTGTGATTTTTAACACTTGAATTTTTAAAACTGCATTTGCACCTTAGCTCTTACCCTCACTATTCTCCCCAGCCCCGGTCCGATGCGGCAAGTGCCGATTGTGCGGAGGCTTCCTGGGAGCAACAACCTCTTCCTGTTGGGGTCAGCGCACTAGCCTTCGTGCCCCCAGCACTATTTAGCTTCCTGCTCATGCGCACGTGCAGCAGACGGGGCAGACACCCAGTGGCAGGGGATGCTGCTAGCTGTGGCATGTGTGTGATGAATATTGCGACGCATGCGTGATTTTTAACACTTGTATTTTAAAAGCTGCATTTGCACCTTAGCTCTTACCCTCACTATTCTTCCTAGCCCCGGTCCGGCGCGGCAAGTGCCAATTGTGCGGAGGGCTTCCTGGGAGCAACAACCACTTCCTGTTGGGGTCAGCACACTAGCCTTCAGGTCCCCAGCACTATTTAGCTTCCTGCTCCTGTGCCTGCGCAGCGGGCGTGCCGGCGACGCGCTTTAGGAGGGACAATTCCTGGAGGACTACAGATTAAAAACGTCCCTGTAATCTTCACAGAAGACCCTATACATAAAAAGGGATATAGTTACATTGAGACGAAATGTAGTCGTGATTTAATGGTTTTAACAATCGAAACAGCCCAAAGACTTTCCAAAACGCAATTGGAAGAAATTGAGGCACTAGAAACAGCAATATCGACAAACCAACTAATCACTGATTCAAAATCATTGTTAGACAAAGTCCAAAAGGATATTGGCGAGTTTAAGGATTACACAATAAACCAAAAAACAGTACAATTTGAAAAAGATGAGAAAAATTTCAATTTGGAAAAAGTGTATCCGTATCTTCAATCAGACTTTTATACCAAACCTGATTCTAGGAAACACCTACAAGAATATCAGGCTAGGTCTTTCAATAAATTCATAACCTTTTCGGACACATCGTCATCTGGAAGTGGGAGTGAAGGTGACGACCCTACACCAAGGAGAAATAACAACAGAAGAGGAGGATTCCAACAAAATCAAGGATTCCAACTGCAGCAACAGGGAGCTTTTTTAGGCAGGGGTCAAACCAAACCGCGTGGAAAAACTCGTTTTGCCCCCCAACCATGGGAGATGTCAACAAGACGACACAATTCCAAAAATTAGTCCTGTCACCAATATTCAACCTGTCAAACAAAATCTTGACATGCGAAGAAGAGAGGATCCTAACAAAAGGCTTAACATTTGTCCCAACTAAACATACTGACTTCGTGAAACTCAAAACTGAAGTAATTGAATTCTGCAGAAATATAAGACTCAAAACATTCTTCACAGAACAGCCCTACCAACCTAGGCTTGAGATTACAGGACTACGGAACAAATCATCGTTCTGTCCACCAACAAGTAAAATACCAAAGGAAGTAGTTACCTTTGAACGGACTATTCTATCAGCAGTCATGGAAATGGAGAAAAAGAATAAACACATTAAATTCAACTTATCAAAAGCAGAGTCACAGGCCTTAAACAACTTAAAAACAGACAACTCGGTTATTATAAAGCAGGCCGACAAAGGTGGTTCTATTGTTATCTGGGACAAAGAATTGTGTACGAAGGAAGTTAAAAGACAACTAAATGAAGAAACATGTTATCGGAAGGTCAATAAAGATCCCACTCTGGAATTGAAGAACGAATTACATAGAATCATCGATAACGGTTTTGAACAAGGCTTTTTAGGCAAAAAAGAGTATGAATATCTAAAAATAAAACACCCCAGGACACCCTTATTTTACGTATTGCCTAAAATACATAAAAATGAAAAAACACCCCCAGGAAGCCCAATAGTATCCGGTTGCGAATCCTTATTGGAGCCTATCTCCAAGTTCGTAGACTTCTTTCTCAAGCCATTTTGATCGGAAGTCAAATCCCACATCCAAGATACCACGGACTTTATCAACAAACTCATGACAATCAAGTTTGAAAAAAATTCCCAGCTAATGGTTACAATGGACATAACTTCACTTTACACTCAAATCCCACAAGATGAAGGCATTTATGTTCTTGAATCATTTTTACAGGAAAGACCAAGACCACACCCAATACCAACCGAATTCATTTTAAAACTTGCAGAATTCGCGTTGAAAAAGAATTATTTTAACTTTGATGGAGAATTCTACTTCCAAGTTGGTGGCGTGGCAATGGGATGCCCATTCGCCCCTGAATTAGCTGTATTATTTATGGCAAAATATGAGGAGGCATTTGTCTATAACAATAATCCCTACATACAATGGATATCCCATTGGTATCGTTATATAGACGATATTTTTTTCATCTGGTCTGGATCAAAAGAGGAACTCCAAAGATTCCATGATTGGATTAATAATAGGGTACCAACAATAAAATTCAGCATGGAACATTTGACGGAAAAAATGCCTTTTCTTGATGTAGAAGTGTACCGCTGTGAAGGAGAATTGATAACAACGCTCCATAAAAAATCTACTGATCGTAACAGGGCACTCCATTTCCGTAGTAATCATCCACGTAGCCTAAAAGACAACCTCCCATATGGGCAATATCTACGGATAAGACGAAATTGCCAATGCAAGGAAGAATACTGGGAACACGCAAATAACCTTACAGCGAATTTACTCATACGTGGCTACCCGAAAAAACTACTAAGGAAGTCAGCAAAAAGAGCATGGTGGACTCCACGTGATACCCTCTTAGAAAGAAGAGCAAAAAAAGAAACAGACAGGTTAGTCTTTGTATCCACGTTTTGTCCCAACTCAAATGCTTTGAAAAAAGTAGTTAAACAAAACTGGCATCTGCTACGCAATTTGGATCAAACCTTCAAGAAAGAACCCCTTTTCGCCTTCAAAAAGAATCACAGTGTCGCCAACCAATTGATCAGAGCTGCGTTGCCCAAAAAGACAAACCCAGATTTACGGACTATGTTAAACCTACCACCAATCCAGGGACACCACAAATGTGGGACACGCACATGTTGTGATACCACGGTAGAAGGAACTGTTTTCACATATAATCAAATTAGTTGGAAACATGGCAAATTTTCCAACTGCAAATCACATTATGTGGTATACGGAATCTTATGCCCCTGCAACCTGGCCTACATTGGAAAAACAAACCAAGAAGTCCGGCTCCGAATACAGCAACACAAATCAAGAATTCGGAATAATGTGGCCACAGCACCTCTAGTTAATCACTGGAATGAAAAACAACACAAAGACACGGATTTAATCTGGACGGTCATTGCAAAGGTTGAAAATTAACAAAAATGGAAGCAATGTTAATTGTCAAATTTAACACAGCATTCTCCGGATTAAATGAAATGTCAGAAATGTTCAAACTCTGAATTCACATCAGTGAACATAATAAAGGACAGTCGTCCTTCTCTTCATCATTCCTGTAGCACATCTAATATAAGGGAACGCACACGTTGACACCGGGTGGCCCCCTCTGGCTAATGCATGCAAGCTGACCGAAACACTATAAAAACGATTGTGACTTGCTCGTTGTACATATTACTGGTTCGGTGAGCCACAAACTGTTGCCTCATCAAACATGCAAACCACCATTTCAATCGAATCCCCGACTCTACATAACCACAAAGAGTATGATTACACGTCTATCATCACTTGACGACGCATCATATATGGGTACACTACAACTCCCACAATCCACCATGTATTTAAGTGAGCAATCGGGTTCGAGCCTCCGATTTTTTCAACACACAGGTGCCACAAATCCAGAGAGCTGCCCTATAATATCCCGGGCACATTATGTCCAACTCAAATTCCAAAAAATGGGGATTCTGTCGAGCTAATTCACTTTGTTTGGAGCATTTAAAGTCAAGATATTTAAAGCGTGGGACAAACCGCTTTTACTACGACTCCCAGGATCCTCGCGGACCCGGAAGCACTGTACAGCGAGGACGCCCGGCAGAGGCAACGAAATTCTGCTCCACGCTGATGCGATTGATTCGAGGTAAGAATCGCTCTCCGGCAAACCCAAGCACACACTGGGAATCCTGACAACGGACACACCGCAGTCCCGGCTTTGACAGTACTTTCCTGTCCTTTTTCGGAAATACCGGCGCTGATCGTCATCTCGAAAACACAGATTGGTTCACCGTTCCCAAGGTGAGATACCCCCCCCTAGCTCACTTGTTGCTCACGTCCCATCTCCACCGTGTACGCTTACCGGCTGCATTTTCCCAACAGATTGACAGTACCCGCCAGGCTGACTCGGCAACTAGTCGTGGATTCAGACTCTTTTCAAGATCATCTTTTCCCATCATGCACTGGGACAGGAACAGACTAATTTGCATATAGCCAGGTTCTGAGCTGGGATGGTGCAGTGGGCTAAAAAACGGCGTTGGATCTAGCCCTGATCGTTTGACTGGGTGAGAGTATTCTGCTTAATTCAGAAACTCTGTCCATCACCACCCCTTGTTGTTAAATATTTTGTCCACCCTAAGCGTGGAAGGGTATAATCAGATGTGAGTCCCTTGCTCATTGCACCATCAGGATTCAAGCAAGCCGGGCCGACGACGGCTGAAATGCCAGAAACCGGTCCCCGGAAGCTTGTTTCCTTCCTAGTGTAAGAATTGGCTTGGTAGTTTGGTTTGCCCTGTTCCCATCATGCACTGGGACAGGAACAGACTAATTTGCATATAGCCAGGTTCTGAGCTGGGATGGTGCAGTGAGCTAAAAAACGGTGTTGGATCTAGCCCTGATCTTTTGACTGGGTGAGAGTATTCTGCTTAATTCAGAAACTCTGTCCATCACCACCCCTTGCTGTTAAATATTTTGTCCACCCTAAGCGTGGAAGGGTATACTCAGATGTGAGTCCCTTGCTCATTGCACCATCAGGATTCAAGCAAGCCGGGCCGACGACGGCTGAAATGCCAGAAACCGGTCCCCGGAAGCTTGTTTCCTTCCTAGTGTAAGAATTGGCTTGGTAGTTTGGTTTGCCCTGTTCCCATCATGCACTGGGACAGGAACAGACTAATTTGCATATAGCCAGGTTCTGAGCTGGGATGGTGCAGTGAGCTAAAAAACGGTGTTGGATCTAGCCCTGATCTTTTGACTGGGTGAGAGTATTCTGCTTAATTCAGAAACTCTGTCCATCACCACCCCTTGTTGTTAAATATTTTCCTTCCTGCAGATAAACAATTGCCCCTGCAGTGCTGAGCAGCTTTTTTAGCAGCTGCACTAGGGGAAACCCAGGGGTGCGCTGTATTCTTTAATACAGCGCATCCCTGCATTTTGGAAATGTTGGAGTGTGGCACTGCCAAATTTGGCACAGCTCCGCACTCCAACTTTTTAACGTAAATATGCCCCATGAGTGACACTCACGGGCCTGCTTCTGATGATGATTTATTTTTCCTCACCACCATCTCCTATCAGTTCAATTTCTTCTCCTCTCTTATCAGTAGCTATATTTTTGATGTTCTCTTCCTAAAAGATTGCATATTGATTTTTCATGTGGGACAGCTGCCCCAGGTAATGTAATGTCCACCTGGTTTACCACGACTAACCGATTTGCAGCAAAGTGAGCATTCTGCTAGTTGCTCCTATTGTGGCCTAAGTGAAAAGTAGACTCAGACTGGGGAGAATAGCATTCTTATCACACCAGTGCCTGACGCACTTGTTAAGGTGGAGCAAGACGGTTGTCTTTGCCTTTTTCTAGAGCAGGCTGTGACAGCAGTAGGGGTGGTGATGGTTGCTGCAGTCTGCTAGTCTTCTTGAAAAGATGGAAGCAGTTGGTGATTGGTAGTAATACATTATATTATATGAGTGCTACAGTGGTTTGAGAAAATTATATATTGAGAAAAATAATATGTTTACAATCAACAATACATGCAAATTAATCATAGGAAAAACATCAAAGCACAAATATAAGGACTGAAAAACAAAAGACAATGGCAGAAAGGGAACACAATTTTGATACAAAAAACAGTCCAACAAATAACAAGAAGAGAAAATGGCACTCAATGTTTCCTTATAACTGTAAGCCAAGAGTAGGCATCAATGGCGTTTCAACCTATATTATTCTAAGGTCATCATCAGGACAAATATATATTCAGAGGAACATTCAAAGAAATTAATTTGTATATTTCTGTAGAACCATTCCAAATGGGAACATATCATGGAAAACTCATCCAAAACGCATCCAGGTTTGAGAAAAAGAGAATAAGGCACAGACCATAAATAATGTGCCAATCTGAGGATCGGAACAATAGTCCAAACCGACTCAATAGGAGTTCAGATTTCAAAAAGTATCTGAACACGTTAAGATAAAGCACAAGGAGACCGCATCGCCCTCCCCGACAATACGGTAATACATGACACAGAGAAGCATGGCAAGAAGTGATCCACCCTTCCCCTGTGCCACTCTCCACACAATCGCTGGTTCATCATATTCCTCACTTCCAAGGCTTTCAGGAACCTTCACTTTCTCTGGCCTCTTGTGGAGAGTCTAGGTTGGGATTCAGTACATATCAAGACCATCAGAAGGGATCGTAGAGAAGATGGGGGCATGCTGTTTTGTTTCCTTGTAGGAGATCCAGAAGCCAATATGTTCAATGAAAGAGCAGTCACAAAAACATCTTGCCCAGTGCAAGCTCAATTACCTGCTCTGCTTCTACCTCCAGAAGATCCGGTGTGGCAGACTCTGGTTGCTGTTGAGTTTCCTTGGAAGGCAGTTCAATTTCACATTCACTGCTCTCAGCCATGACTGCAGTCACTGCAGCTCTGAGAGATATTTGCTCCAGGTTTGATGGTGGTGCGGTGGTTCAGAAAGGGGTGATCCTACTCCCAGTTTCTTCCTGCTCTCTGGATGGTGAAGCAGGAATGCCTTGTTGCTTGTGGCGGAACTGGCAACAGAATTCCTCTCCTCACTGACTACTTTCTTGGTAGGAACCTCCTTCGTTTGGGCCATTATCTTTAATTCTGGTATTGTTCAGTAGCATGAGCATAAGCACTTGGTAGAGAGGTCTATCTGGAATCTGGTGTTAGCTAAATTATATACTTCTCTCCAACTCGGTCAATAAGTATCCTCTAATGTATCTGCAGGCAATAAAAAATGAGAGAGTGAGACTTGGCAATTCCTGTCAGTATATTACATGTAATAAATAATGACCAACCATATTATAAAAATTAGTTACATTGATATAAAACATCTAGGTCCCTCCAGGGCCCATGGTCCCATAGGCCGCTGTGGGAAGCAGACGGAGGCAGGAAAATATGATATAAAAGTTCCTGGTGTCTCTCGGGAGCAAATAGGGCTCCCACTGGAAGCAGGGGAAGGCAGGAAAAAAATCAAACAAAATAATGCACAAATATATAGTGTCCATCCAGGGCCCATGGGTTACCTAGGGGAGATAGGCAAACATTTGACAAAATTAATATAAACATACCTGGTGTCCCTCCACAGCACAGGAGGCCCTTGTGGGAGGCAGGCAAAAAATGAATACATTAGTTTAAAATAATCCCAAGTGGCCCTCCAGGGCACATGGAAGGCAGACAAAAATATAACAAATTAATTAAAAACAGCATCTGCATGCTATAGGCTACTAGGGTCAGTCAAAAGCACAAATAAATATTTCAGGAAAATGTATGAAAGATAAAGTAGAAATGAACAAAAATTGCATGGGCTTCTTCCAATAGCAATGCTTCTAGAAAAAAACTTAAATTATGAATAATCAGAAATACCCACTGGGTCAACAAAATAGTGTTCACTCACCACATGGCGTGGGCCAGAAAAGAAGGAGGCATAACAACGAGGAGCAAAATCGCATTCTATTGCACACAGCTGTGGTCTGTGCAGGTAAGAGCGGTGGGGCTGGGTTTCAACAAACGACCACGACGGAAAATTACATAATTAATTCATTTACCCTCATCAGCGCCTGTTGAAATCCTCCCCACAGCCCTTCCACCGCTCTTACCTGCACGGGCCACGGCGGATTACACACATACACCCACACACACACCCACACAAACATGCACACACACAAACACTGGCTCCACAAAAAGGTCATTATCACATGGCCAGCTAGGAAGAAGGTATGGAGAACAAGGACAAAATGTTCACTTATGCCAAACACACACTGGCTCCACAAAATTACAATCAATGTATGGCCATTAAAAAAGGAGGCATTGGGAAGAAACAGAAATTTGGCACCTATCACAAAGACACACAAAGACGCACACAATGGGTCCACAACATAATGACTGTCATCGCATGGAGGCATGGAAAACAAAGAATAAGACTGCCATACCCTTACTAGAGACCCTTCTTTCCTCTCCCTCACCAAAATCTTGCAGGGTTGGTGGGAAAAGATTGCTGAAATATACAACGAAAATGTGACTGGCCTGTCCGTGGAAATAATATACCACCAGTAAAACAACAACGATACATTGAACCACACAGCAAAATGTAAAAAGTAGGAAAGTAACAAATTGCCTAAATACAAATAGCACAAGGTAGCAATTGAGAAAGTTGAAGAGAAACAATTAATAAACCATCTCACACCAAAACAAACACACTAGGAAATCTGCCTTTCCTGCGTGGTCATGATGAGCATTTTACCTTTTGATGGACCCTATATTTTTGCTGGTGTGCTCTTTACCCCTGCTAATTAGCAGTACAGTGCCTGTATCCCCACTGTAAATATGGCATACCCCCAATTGGCTCATTTAACTTTCCCATAAGTCCCTAGTATATGATATAATATGTACTCAGAACCATAACGTTACATTTCACTAGTTGGCTGCAGCACCTGTTATGTCATCCACTAAAGTGCCAGTGCAAACATTGCTTTAGGCCTATCATTGTAGCCTGACTATAACAGTACAAAATATGAACTGCGGTCTATCAAAATAATCTCTTTTGACAGGTAAAAACCTACCTTTTAAATATTACTAAGTGACCTCTATGTAAACCTTGTAGCCCACAAAGCAGGGAGAATGGCATTTTAAGGTAGGATATTTAGAAATGTAGAGTTAATATGTCCTAAGACCCTAAAAGCTATTTTCATTGTGTCAGGCTTAGTAGTCCTATGTTGAAAACCAGAGTACAGATTAAAATACTAATACTGTAGCCTGGGAATAGAAACAACTAGAAAAATAATGAAATCACTATTTGCTGAGACCCTCCAGGATATCGTAATTTCGCTATTTATGAAATTGCCACAATATTTATGAAGTCCTGCTATAGCTGCCTAATTAAATTAACTTGCAGCCAAATACAGAAACAGCAAGCATTTACTGTTGGTTTTGTTGTTCCCATCTTTCATATAATAAAGAAACTAAGTCTTGTCATGTCTTTCATGAACTGCACGTCATTGCGTGCCTCTGCGTGTCTTCAGTGAGGCCTTGTGATGCTTGCGTGAGAGCATGAGAGCAATCTTTTTCTTTAGCTGCAGCATTTTGCCACTGCCTGCCTTGGGAGTCTGAGAATGGGCAGTAATAAATGTCAGAGGTATGCTGCAGTATGAAAGATACATGGCTTTCCCTCCACCACCTTCCACACTAAAGGAACTGCTTAAAAGAGAGCTTGTAGATGCCTGCCCCGACTCACTAATTATCAGTTCACTTTTTACCTGTAGTTGACTGGGATATGCATAGCTTCAGGGGCGTAACACAGGCCCCCGCGCTCCAGGGGGCCCCGGGCCGGCCCCCTCACTTGACTTACACATTCATCGATTATGATTTTAATGGTGCGCTGTGCGCAGGGCACTCCGTACACCCGGCCTCTTTAATAAATGAAATGGTGGTGCGCAAGCAAGGCATGCATGCCTGGTCCACCGCCGAGCTTCAGCAGCTTAGCTAAGCACTGATCCTCTTAATAAATTGTTGCACAGGCCCCGGTCGGGGCCCCTGAGGCTCTTCAGAAATGGTGCGCGGGTCCCGGCCGCGGCCCCTGAGGCTAGTCTTCAGAAATGGTGCGTGGGCCCCGGCCGGGGCCCCCTTCAGAAATGGTGTGCAGGCCCCGGCCGGGGCCCCTGAGGCACTCTTTATATTAAATGGCGCCGGGACAGAGTGGGTTGTTTACTTGCTGGAGTTGCCACGTGTATGCACATTGTACAGGGTGGGGGGCCAGGGGGGGTATGCTCTGATTACATTTGTCAGGACATGCGCATTGAGCGCACACGTAATTAAAAAAAATGCACTTATGCCGGTTAGACTAGGTGCAGCATCCAAGAAGAGAAGACCAGTCACGCTCCTACACAGCAGATCAGGACTGTCTGAAGTCTGCGTGCGGCCGGGCATTGTTTCATTTCATCCATAATTTAAATTGCCCTCCGGCCCCTACCTGGCTAGCCTTGCGCTGCCCTCAGCCCCTGCCTTCTGCCTGTCCTGCGGCGCTGGCGCCTAACTCTGAGCTGCAGGCCAGGCCCAGCAGTGGCGTAACGAAACTTGAAGGGGCCCCCTTGCAAACTACATGGAGGTCGCCCCCAATCTCTGTGCCATTCTAGAGCTCTCAGGCCAGCAACCCGCCATACTGCAGGGAATGACGGGCTATTGTTACACCACTGTCTGTCACCAATACAGTCGTTATAAGTAACACTGGATGGTGGAGTTAAAGGTTGGGCTTAGTCTGCCAGCAGGCTATCATAGGTGGTGGTCCATTCATTACAGGGTCCCTGCCATCAGTTGGCTGGGGGAGTTAGCCCAATTTTAGGTGGGTTTCCTGATGCAGACTCCTGTCATGATATACAACACCTGGCCCACTCATCGTTCAGTTTTAACAAAGGTGCATCCACTGCTCCTTCTCATTTCTGTTTTAAAACATTAGACAATGTGACAATGCAGTATTTCAAAAGCAGCTGCAACTACAAAGAGCACATTTTGATAATACATTTTTATTAGTAGACAACAGCAATCTTAAGAGGCATTGCATAGCTTCATACACACTTTGACCCCAATTCCATCACAGTCTCTCTCTCTCTCTCTCTCTCTCTCTCTCACTGTGTGTCAGTCAGTCTCTCTCTTTCAGTCAGTTTCTCTCTTTCAGTTAGTCGCTCTCTCTCAGGCAGCCAGTCTCTCTCTCTCAGTCAGCCAGTCTCTCTCTCAGTCAGCAAGTCTCACTCTCTCAGTCAGCCAGTCTCTCTCTCTCTCTCTCTCTCTCTGTCAGTCTCTCTGTCTCTCTTATTCTCTATCTGTCAGTCAGTCTCTCTCTCTGTCAGAGTCCCTGTCTCTCTCTGTCAGTCAGTCTCTCTCTGTCAGTCAGTCTCTCTCTGTCAGTCAGTCTCTCTCTCAATCAGTCTCTCTCTTAATCAATCTCTCTCAGTCAGTCAGTCTCTCTCTCAATCAGTCTCTCTCAGTCAGTCAGTCTCTCTCCCAGTCAGTCAGTCTCTCTCTCAATCAGTCAGTCTCTCTCTTAGTCAGTCTCCCTCTTATTCAGTCTCTCTCTTAGTTTCTCTCTTAGGCAGTCTCTCTCGTATGCAGTCTCTCTCTGTCAGTGTCTCGCTGTCAGTCTCTCTCTGTCAGTCTCTCTCTCTGTCAGTCTCTCTCTCTGTCTGTCTCTGTCAGTCTCTCTCTCAGTCTCTCTATCTCAGTCAGACAGTCTTCCAGACAGTCTCTCTCTCCCTCTGTCAGTCTCTCTCAGTCAGTCATTCTCTCTCTCTCGCAGTCAGCCAGTCTCTCTCAATCAGACTCTCTCTCTCTCAGTCAGTGACTCTCTCTGCCAGTCTCTCTCTCTCTGTCAGTCAGTCTCTCTCTCTGTCAGTCAGTCTCTCTCTGGGAGACTCTCTCAGTCAGTCTCCCTCTGTCAGTCAGTCTCTGTCTCTGTCAGTCAGTCTATCTCTCTGTCGGTCAGTCTCTCTTTCTCTGTCAGTCTGTCAGTCTCTCTCTCTCTCTCTGTCAGTCAGTCTCTCTCTCAGCCAGTCTCTCTCTCAGCCAGTCAGTCTCTCAGCCAGTCAGTCTCTCAGTCTCTCTCGATCTTAGTCTTTCTCTGTCTGTCAGTCAGCCTCTCTCTCTCCCAGTCAGTCTCTCTCTCTCTCAGTCAGTCAGTCTCTCTCTATCTTAGTCAGTTTCTCTCTCTGTCAGTCTCTCAGTCAGTCCCTCTCTCTGTCAGTCAGTCTCTCTCAGCCAGTCAGTCTCTCAGTCTCTCTCTCTCTCTTAGTCTCTCTGTCTGTCAGTCAGTCTCTCTCTCTCCCAGTCAGTCAGTCTCTCTCCCAGTCAGTCAGTCACTCTCTACCTTAGTCAGTCTCTCTCTCAGTCAGTCTCTCTCTTAGTCAGTCTCTCTCTCAGTCAGTCTCTCTCTCAGTCAGTTTCTCTCTCAGTTAGTCTCTCTCTCAGTCAGTCTCTCTCGGTCAATCAGTCTATCTCGCAGTCAATCAGTCTATCTCTCTCAGTCAGTCAGTCTCTGACTCTCTAAGTCTCTCTCTGTCAGTCAGTCTCTCTGTCAGTCAGTATCTCTCTCTGTCAGTCGGTCTCACTATCAATCAGCCTCTCTCTCTCTGTCAGTCAGTCAGTCACTCTCTCAGTCTCCAGTCTCAGGCTCTTTTAAATGCTGCGTGGGCCCCGGCCGGGGCCCCCTTTAGAAATGGTGTGTGGCCCCCGCCTGGGGCCGTTGAGGTACTTTTTTATTAAATGGCGCCAGGACAGGGTGTGTTGTTTACTTGCCTGAGTTGCCGGGCGTATGCGCATTGTACAGCTTGGGGGGTAGGGGGAATGTCCTGATTACATTTGTCAGGACATGCGCATTGAACGCACACATAATTAAAAACAATGCGTTTACGCCGGTTAGACTAGGTATGGCATCCAAGAAGAGAAGACCAGCCACGCTCCTATGCAGCAGGTCAGGATTGTCCGAAGTCTGTCTCTGGCCAGGCCTTGTTTCATATCATCCATAATTTACCTACCTGGCTAGCCTTGCACTGCCCTCAGCCCCTACCTTCTGCCTGTCCTGCGGTGCTGGCGCCTAACTCTGAGCTACAGGCCAGGCCCAGGCCTCAACCAGGTTAGGTGAGTGAGTCTGCATTCGACGGTCCAAGCCTAGTAAGCAGGAGGAGTGTTTCGTGGGTGGGGGAGCGAGGACCGTCGGAGTCTGTGTGGCGATGGCGGGTTTATATTGGTAATTTGGACTGTCTGGCATCAGGGAGGGAGGGCATCATCCGACGTGCTTGGAATGCACTGGTACCTTAGAAAGATGAGCTCTCATCTTGCTCATTGCGTCTGATAATGTTCCACTCATTACCGGCCCCGGCAGAACAACGGTTTATAGATAGCGCCCCCTCTAACATCTATCTTTACCACACCAGTGATGAATGGAGCCGCGCTCGGGGCAGGGCTGTACTTAGGAAGCCCCCTCCACCTCCCTCTCTGCTCCAGAAGAGCTCCTAACAGACCCGAGAGCAGATGATGACGCAGCAAAAGTGGAAATGTAGAGAGAGGGGAGGGAACGAGAACAGGAGAGTGGAGATAGTGGAGAGTGGAGAGAGAGAGTGGAGAGAGAGAGTGGAGAGAGAGAGAGTGGAGAGAGAGAGTGAAGAGAGAGAGGAGAGAGAGTGAGAGTGGAGAGAGAGTGAGAGTGGAGAGAGAGAGAGTGGTGAGAGAGAGAGAGTGGAGAGAGAGAGAGAGAGGAAGAGAGAGAGAGTGGAGAGAGTGGAGAGACAGTGAAGAGACAGTGGAGAGAGACAGTGGAGAGAGAGAGAGTGGAGGGAGAGAGTGGAGAGATAGAGAGAGAAGAGAGAGAGTAGAGAGAGAGAGTAGAGATAGAGTGGAGATAGAGATGAGAGAGAGAGAGAGTAGAGAGAGTGGAGAGAGAGTGAGACAGTGTAGAGAGAGAGAGTAGAGAGAGTGGAGAGAGAGAGAGTGAGACAGTGGAGAGAGACAGCGGAGAGAGAGTGAAGAGAGAGAGAGTGAAGAGAGAGAGAGTGAAGAGAGAGTGCGGAGAGAGAGAGAGAGTGGCGAGAGTAGAGAGAGGGTGGAGAGAGAGTGGAGAGAGAGTAAAACAGTGGAGAGAGGCAGTGGAGAGAGACACTGGAGAGAGACACTGGAGAGAGAGAGAGAAAGAGAGAGAGAGAGAGAGAGAGAGAGAGAGAGAGAGAGAGAGTGGAGAGAGAGTAGAGAGAGAGAAGGGAGAGAGGGTTTTGAGAGAGAGTGGAGAGAGAGTAGAGAGAGGGTGGAGAGAGAGTGGAGGGAGAGTGGAGAGAGACAGTGTAGGGAGTAGAGAGAGAGAGAAGGGAGAGAAGGTGTAGAGAGAGAGGAGAGAGAGAGTGGAGGGAGACAGTGAAGGGAGAGTGGAGAGAGAGAGTGGAGAGACAGTAAAGAGAGAGAAAGTGGAGAGAGATAGTGGAGAAACAGTGGAGAGAGACAGTGGAGACAGAGTGGACAGAGTTGAGAGAGAGAGTGAAGAGAGAGAGAGAGTGGAGAGTAGAGACTGACTGACTGACTCCGAGACTGATAGAGAGAGAGAGAGAGACTGGCTGACTGAGAGAGTGACTGACTGACTGACTGCCTGACTGACAGGGAGAGAGGGAGACTGATTGAGAGTGAGACTGACTGACAGAGAGAGAGAGAGAGCTGACAGAGAGAGAGACTGACTGACTGACAGAGACTGACTGACTGAGGTAGAGAGATACTGACTGACAGAGAGAGAGACTGACTGACAGAGAGAGACTTAGAGAGGCAGAGACTGACTGACTGAGATAGATAGACTGATTGACTGCGAGATAGACTGATTGACTGAGAGAGAGACTGACTGAGAGAGAGAGACTGACTGAGAGAGAGACTGACTAAGGTAGAGAGAGCCTGACTGACTGGGAGAGAGACTGACTGACTGGGAGAGAGAGAGAGACTGACTGACAGAGAGAGACTTAGAGAGGCAGAGACTGACTGACTGAGATAGATAGACTGATTGACTGCGAGATAGACTGATTGACTGAGAGAGAGACTGACTGAGAGAGAGAGACTGACTGAGAGAGAGACTGACTAAGGTAGAGAGAGCCTGACTGACTGGGAGAGAGACTGACTGACTGGGAGAGAGAGAGAGACTGACTGACAGAGAGAGAGACTAAGAGAGAGAGACTGAGAGACTGACTGGCTGAGAGAGAGACTGACTGACAGAGAGAGAGACTAAGAGAGAGAGAAGCTGACTGGCAGAGAGACTGACTGGCTGAGAGATTGACTGGCTGAGAGACTGACTGGCTGAGAGACTGACTGGCTGAGAGGGAGACTGACAGAGAGAGAGAGACTGACAGAGAGAGAGAGAGACTGACTAAGGTAGAGACAGACTGACTGACTGAGAGAGAGACTGACTGACTGGGAGAGGGAGAGACTGACTGGGAGAGACAGAGACTGACTGACAGACAGAGAGAGAGACTAAGAGAGAGACTGACTGGCTGAGACACTGGCTGGCTGAGAGAGAAACTGGCTGAGAGAGAGACTGGCTTAGATAGAGGCTGCTGAGAGAGAGACTGACTGACAGAGAGTGACAGAGAGAGAGAGAGACTTAGAGACTGACAGAGAGAGAGAGACTGACCGACAGAGAGAGAGACTGACTGACAGAGAGAGACTGGCTGAGAGAGACTCACAGAGAGAGACTGACTGACAGAGAGAGAGACTGACTGACAGAGAGAGAGAGACTGACAGAGAGAGTCACTGACTGAGAGAGACTGGCTGACTGCGAGAGAGAGAGAATGACTGACTGAGAGAGACTGACAGAGGGAGAGAGAGACTGTCTGGAAGACTGACTGACTAAGAAAGAGAGACTGGCAGAGAGAGAGAATGTCAGACAGAGACTGACAGAGAGAGACTGCCTAAGAGAAAGACTGCCTAAGAGAGAGACTGACTAAGAGAGAGACCGACTAAGAGAAAGACTGACTGATTGAGAGAGACTGACTGACTGAGAGAGAGACTGACTGACTGACTGACTGAGAGAGACTGATTGAGAGAGAGACTGATTGAGAGAGAGACTGACTGACAGAGAGAGACTGACTGACAGAGAGAGACTGGGACTCTGACAGAGAGAGATACTGACTGACAGAGAGAGAATAAGAGAGAGGGTGACTGACACAGAGAGAGGGAGAGAGACTAAGAGAGAGAGAGACTGGCTGACTGAGAGAGAGAGACTGGCTGACTGAGAGAGAGACTGACTGAGAGAGAGAGAGAGAGAGAGAGAGAGAGAGAGAGAGAGAGAGAGAGAGAGAGAGAGAGAGAGAGAGAGAGAGAGAGAGTGGAGGGAGACAGTGAAGGGAGAGTGGAGAGAGAGAGTGGAGGGAGACAGTGAAGGCAGAGTGGAGAGAGAGAGTGGAGAGACAGTACAGAGAGAGAAAGTGGGAGAGATAGTGGAGAAACAGTGGAGAGAGACAGTGGAGACAGAGTGGACAGAGTTGAGAGAGAGAGTGAAGAGAGAGAGAGTGGAGAGTAGAGACTGACTGACTGACTCAGAGACTGATAGAGAGAGAGAGAGAGAGAGAGAGAGAGACTGGCTGACTGAGAGAGTGACTGACTGACAGGGGGAGAGAGCGAGACTGATTGAGAGTGAGACTGACTGACAGAGAGAGAGAGAGCTGACAGAGAGAGAGACTGACTGACTGACAGACAGAGACTGACTGACTGAGGTAGAGAGATACTGACTGACAGAGAGAGAGACTGACTGACAGAGAGAGACTTAGAGAGGCAGAGACTGACTGACTGAGATAGATAGACTGATTGACTGCGAGATAGACTGATTGACTGAGAGAGAGACTGACTGAGAGAGAGAGACCGACTGAGAGAGAGACTGACTAAGGTAGAGAGAGCCTGACTGACTGGGAGAGAGACTGACTGACTGGGGAGAGAGAGAGAGAGACTGACTGACAGAGAGAGAGACTAAGAGAGAGAGGCTGAGAGACTGACTGGCTGAGAGAGAGACTGACTGACAGAGGGAGAGACTAAGAGAGAGAGAAGCTACTGGCAGAGAGACTGACTGGCTGAGAGATTGACTGGCTGAGAGACTGACTGGCTGAGAGACTGCCTGGCTGAGAGGGAGACTGACAGAGAGAGAGACTGACAGAGAGAGAGAGAGACTGACTAAGGTAGAGACAGACTGTCTGACTGAGAGAGAGACTGACTGACTGGGAGAGGGAGAGACTGACTGGGAGAGACAGAGACTGACTGACAGACAGAGAGAGAGACTAAGAGAGAGACTGACTGGCTGAGAGACTGGCTGGCTGAGAGAGAAACTGGCTGAGAGAGAGACTGGCTTAGATAGAGGCTGCTGAGAGAGAGACTGACTGACAGAGAGTGACAGAGAGAGAGAGAGAGACTTAGAGACTGACAGAGAGAGAGAGACTGACCGACAGAGAGAGAGACTGACTGACAGAGGGAGACTGGCTGAGAGAGACTCACAGAGAGAGACTGACTGACAGAGAGAGAGGCTGACTGACAGAGAGAGAGAGACTGACAGAGAGAGTCACTGACTGAGAGAGACTGGCTGACTGCGAGAGAGAGAGAATGACTGACTGAGAGAGACTGACAGCATGAGAGAGAGACTGTCTGGAAGACTGACTGACTAAGAAAGAGAGACTGGCAGAGAGGGAGAATGACAGAGAGAGACTGACAGAGAGAGACTGCCTAAGAGAAAGACTGCCTAAGAGAGAGACTGATTGAGAGAGAGACTGATTGAGAGAGAGACTGACTGACAGAGAGAGACTGACTGACAGAGAGAGACTGGGACTCTGACAGAGAGAGATACTGACTGACAGAGAGAGAATAAGAGAGAGGGAGACTGACACAGAGAGAGGGAGAGAGACTGAGAGAGAGAGAGACTGGCTGACTGAGAGAGAGAGACTGGCTGACTGAGAGAGAGACTGACTGAGAGAGAGAGAGAGAGAGAGAGAGAGAGAGAGGAGAGAGAGAGAGAGAGAGAGAGAGAGAGAGAGAGAGAGAGAGAAACTAACTGACTGAGAGAGGAAAATATCTACTGCCCACCCTAATATATGCGGACGACGCTGCTCTCATAGCCAGAACTGCAGTGGGTCTACAAAGCCTGTTGAATTCTTTTTATGTTTTTATGACAAACCTTGATTTAAGTATTAACTTTGGTAAGTCTCATGTTATGGTGGTAGGCCACAAAGTAAAGGTCAAAAAAAATGTGATGATGTTGCATTGTAACGGCCACAAGCTGACAAGAGTTTCCAGATTTCCTTATCTGGGGGTTGTTTTCGATGACCGTTCCACATGGCACCCCGAAATGCTGGAGAAAAAAAAAGCTTTGGCACGCTCCATCTCCGCGGTGCTGGGTTTTTCACGCAAATTGGGGGTGAAGCCCATTGAGGCAGTTTTAAAAGTGTATGCTGCTAAATGTATTGCCATCGCTATGTATGGTGCAGACCTGTGGGGCTTTAGGCCAATTAAATCGCTCCAAGTCATAGAAGACAATTTTTTAAAATCAATTCTTTCCCTGCCAAGATCCACGGCCAGCTTCATAGTCCATCAGGAATGCGGCGTGGATTATCTGGAGGATCGAATCGCCATGGCCCCCCTTTTAAAATGGATATCAGTATGGCTCAATCCAGAGCTTGAAGTTAACCACGAAACCTTGAAGGACTGCCTAATGTTAGATCAATGGAACAAGATTTCCTGGCTGAAATATGTAGAACAAATGTGTGTAAAGTTGGGACGGCCCGAACTGTTTCACAAACCATCCGTCCTGGTGAAAGCCGATCTGAAGTGGACAAAGAACACTTTTTTGCTGCATAGTGGAATGGACAGAGAAGGCAGGGAGCTGTTAAAGCCCTCTGTCAGGACTCATCAACTGATTGCCTCTCCTGACCACGATTTGGAACTTTACCTGAAGGTTGTTAACAACACAAACCATAGGTATCTTTGAACCAAGTTCCGACTGAACAAAGTCCACCTATTAATTTCAGGCCGCCCTGGCTGGACCAGGGATTTGGATCTGAATCTATGTAATTGTCACGGTTGTTCAATCATGGATACTGTCCACTTCTTGTTTTTTTGTGATCACTTCAAAGACATTAGGAAAAAATTAATTATACCCTTGTTAAAGGGGAAAGGGTTTAGGCAGGTCAAACCAGCTTTATTGTACCTCCAATTGTTAGCAGAAATATGGGAAATTTATAATGTGGCTAAGTTTCTAACCATTGCGGTGAGATTGGGCAAAAAGATCAATTGGTCTTAGAACATCCACCATAAATATTGCCCATTGTAACTTGAATCAAGTTTTTTACTTTGTAAATCCTTATTGATGCTTCTTTTAATTATAAAATGTTGTATATATTGTTGTTTTTTATTCTTGACACCATGTGCTGCATGTTTTAATGTGTATTCTCCCCCTTTTTCCATGCTGTATTTTCTTATTGTCATGCTGCCTGGTGACTCGTGGACCACTTTTATGTGTCTTGTACTTTTATGGTTTTTGTAAATTGAACCGAATAAAGTATTTCTTGACTTGACTGACTGAGAGAGAGAGACTGGCTGACTGAGAGAGGGAGACTGATTGAAAGAGAGAGACTGACTGAAAGAGAGACTGACTGACAGAGAGAGAGAGAGAGAGAGAGAGAGAGAGAGAGAGAAAGAGAGAGAGAGAGAGAGAGAGAGAGAGACTGTGTTGGAATTGGGGTCAAAGTGTGTATGAAGCTATGCAATGCCTCTTAAGATTTCTATTGTCTACTAATAAAAATGTATTATCAAATGTGCTCTTTGTAGTTACATCTGCTTTTGAAATACTGCATTGTCGCATTGTCTAATGTTTTGAAACAGAAATGAGAAGGAGCAGTGGATACACTTCTGTCAAAACTGAACGATGAGTGAGCCCGATGTTGTATATCATGACAGGAGTCTGCATCAGGAAACCCACCTAAAATTGGGCAAATTTACCCGGTCTACTGATGACAGGGACCCTGTAATGAATGGACCACCACCTATGATAGCCTGCTGGAAGACTAAGCCCAACCTTTAACTCCACCATCCAGTGTTACTTATAACGACTGTATTCGTGACAGTGGCGTAACAATAGCCCGTCATTCCCTGCAGTATGGCGGGTTGCTGGCCTGAGAGCTCTAGAATGGCACAGAGATTGGGGGGGACCTCCATGTAGTTTGCAGGGGGGCCCCCTCAAGTTTCATTACGCCACTGAATAGCTAATAAAACTAAACATTTTGTGCGTCAATCTGACAAGCACTCACAATTAAATAATTTTAAAAGGATAACTCCTACTAAAGTGCTTAAATTGTCCACACATCCCCAAATAGAGTACTGTATATTTTTGTTTAGTAGAGGAATTTTTGGATGGACTGGTAAACTAGGTTAGGTGAGTTTTTGCATGTGAATCCAAGCTAAATTTATGACATGTCTGTAGCTGAAAATGCATTGGTGTGTCAAACTACTAAAATAAAAGACAATAGTGCAAAGCATACTGGTCACGTACTAGAGGTACTGTTACAGCGGCAGTTTGCTTTTTAGGCTCTCCTATGAGCCAAACATTCCCACAGCTGTGACACCGCCGCCGCAGCCCCACCACTAGCCGTGGATTACTATTGTAATCCGGCGGCCGGGAATGCTGATGGCTTGGTAGTCTTCCTCTGACCGCCACGGCAGCGGTCCAGTGGGAAGATTGCCAAAGTCGTGATCAGGCCATAAGTAAGAAGGTAAAATCTCTGACCTGGATGAACCTGGTTGGTGGATTCAACCTGAACTCAGCTAGGGTCAGCCTGAATGTATTCCTAGGTCACAGTATTCCACAACCACAGACTTTCATTGGCGTTTAGCTTTTCTTGGCACTATTGCTACTTCAAAAAATGCAAAGTTATATTTCCCGTCCTCTTACATGTCATTTTGATGCCATTTTGTTTATTACCTATTACTTTATATATTTCTAATTCAGTTTGGGAGTTTTTTTGTTGTTTTACATTGTGACTTTAGTTGTGTTTTGGTCCTGAATACATTCTCAACACACTTCCCTAAAATAAGCCTGTTTGCTCTGTGCCAAAGCTATCAGAAGGTTAAGCTCAGGTTAATTTAGTGACTTTGAAGGTTCATCAATCAATCAATCAATCAATGACACTTGTAAAGCGCGCTACATACCCGTAGGGTCTCAAGGCGCTGGGGGGGGGGGGGGGGGTGCCGCTACTGCTCGAACAGCCAGGTCTTCAGCTTCTTCCTGAAGGAGAGGTGGTCTTGGGTCAGGCGCAGGTCGGTCGGGAGGGAGTTCCAGGTCTTGGCAGCCAGGTAGGAGAAGGACCTTCCTCCTGTAGTCGCTCTTTGGATGCGGGGGACGGCGGCGAGGGCGTGGTTGGCTGATCGGAGGTGGCGTTTGGGAGCGTAGAAGTTGACTCTGCTGTTGAGGTAGCTCGGGCCTTGGTCGTGTAGGGCTTTGTGTGCGTGGGTGAGGAGGCGGAAGGTGATTCTTTTGCTGACGGGGAGCCAGTGAAGGTCTCTCAGGTGTCCGGAGATGTGACTGGTTCGTGGGATGTCGAGGATGAGTCTGGCTGAGGCGTTCTGGATCCGCTGGAGTCTCTTCTGGAGCTTGGCGGTGGTACCGGCGTAGAGGGCGTTGCCGTAGTCCAGTCGGCTGGTGACGAGGGCCTGGGTGACGGTCTTCCTGGTCTCGGTGGGGATCCACCAGAAGATCTTCCGTAGCATGCGTAGGATGTTGAAGCACGTCGAGGAGACGTTGTTGACTTGCCTGGTCATGGAAAGGGAGGAGTCCAGGATGAAGCCCAGGTTGCGTGCATGGTCTGTCGGTTTGGGTGCGGTGCCCAGGGCGGGAGGCCACCAGGAGTCGTCCCAGGCGGAGGGTGAGGGGCCCAGGATGAGGACCTCCGTCTTGTCTGAGTTCAGTTTTAGGCGGCTGGTCGTCATCCACTCGGCTACCTCTTTCATCCCTTCGTGCAGGTTGGCTCTGGCGGCGGTGGGGTCGTTGGTCAGGGAGAGGATCAGCTGGGTGTCGTCGGCGTAGGAGATTATGCTGAGGTTGTGTTTGCGTACGATGGCCGCGAGGGGGCTCATGTAGACGTTGAAGAGGGTGGGGCTCAGAGATGATCCTTGAGGGACGCCGCAGATGACTTCGGAGGACTTGTCATCCTGACAAGGGTTGCGATTAGTCCATAAGGTGGATAGTCACCCACCCCAAATAATAGTTAATTTTCTTACACTTACAGACGCAAATGGTGGGATAGCAAATGGGGAAAAACAAAGGAAATTTCTGGATAAATTAGGCCTTGGCTCTTGGGGAACCCTAAAACCTAGCCACCAACAGCATATACAGACACAAGAAAACTACATTTGGCATGAATACAAGGCATCCACAAGTTCCTAGAATATTAAAAATCATATTTCAGCACCAAAACAGTTAGAAGGTGAAAAGTAATACATTAAAAAATACATTCAAGGCTTACAGCAGACTAAACTCCAAAAAGTACCATGTGCCATAGTGCAAAAAAATTAATTAGAACGAAAAAAAGATACATGAGAAAATGTTATTAACCCCAGACCTCCACCATCCAAAAATGAATATTAGCCATTGAAATCACATGTGCCTGCCTGCACGCTCCCTAACTTAAACTCTAGGTCATCAACAACAATCAAACAAAATGAAAAAAACAACAAAGAAGGAACAAAAATGGTGGTACCTGCCGACACAAGCATTTTTCAATGAACTGTTTCCAATTTACTTGATTTCCCCAAAAAGTTCACATTCCAACTTCCAAGCATGAATGATACAGCAGAGATAGCAGACAAAGGAACCGTGATGATCTCCTCCAAAATCCAAATCCAAAATGGCCAAGACCTGGACAAAGCGCATAGAGGAGTCTTCAGGACAGAAAGAGGAATTTGATACTGTCGTTACAGGAGCCTCACTCGCTTTGGTACTTCCTTGGAGAATACATGCCCATGAACTGATCCACCAATGACAGGGCCATCAGACACGATCCTGGATAATGCCCACCTTTGTCTTACCACTAACCATGTATTCGACAATATTTGTGCATTACTCACTTCCAGGCACCAAGTGAGTGCACAGGTGTAACACTATGTGCCAACCAGTTCCATCTAACCATTGCCCCCCCCCCATGGTCACTACAAGAAAAACATGACATATTCATCTTCAGGGCACTAGTGGTCACATGCCCTTTCTGTATGCCAACATTATTAAATTGCTGTTTTCGTATACCTCACGAACAGTGATAGGTTGCCTTAATTCCCTGAGTAATACATCATTATGTGTGCCTTCCATGCATACAAGCACCAACACACTTTTGTACCTTTTGTATTCCAATCTCCATGTGTTATTAAACACAACTCTAATATGGTGCCCATTACATGACCAAATTTTGACCAACTACAGCCTGAGTGGCTGTGGAATGTAACGACCACCCCCTTTTGAAGCCGTCAATACCCTGAGTTAGAATAACATGTGTACTATACAGCCTTACTATTACTTACATAATTTTGGTACTGAGCATCTGTTGAACCCCCTATGTTCTACAACAATCCCAATATGGCGCCCATTTTAGATGGACTGCGTCCCTAGTAGGGACAACGCCGTGCTAGCTTTCCTGGACAGTCAACTCACATGCGTTTGTGCCGACCGGGTTCAATATTTACTGAGCTGTACCTCTGCTCCCGTCACTTCTGAGACGGTGAAGGACGAATAGGTGTTGTCCGCATCAGCAATTGCTGGGAACTGTAGGTTCTCCTGTTCTTTGACCAGGTGACTTAATATGAGTGAAGGGGCAATCTGGTCTCCCACAAAGGCTTTATTAACATTGAGATTAGTCCTGGCATTCAGACTTTTTTTACCGAATTTGGCGTATTGAATTACTTTTACTATTCTTACAGGACGCAGTATTTCAGCGTCATCCTGTCACCGTTGAAGCGAGTGAGCAATTAACTCGCCCATAATGGGTGAGTGTCATTGAGGTATACAGTTTCCTCAGTGACCTGCGTACTGCCCACATCAATTTTGTTGGTTCAATTCCACGATTGCAACTGCACCTCATCACATCACTTTTTAGGCACTAAGTTATCCTTGTGCACATCACCACGTAATTAAGATGAGGTTTCCACAAGAACAGTTTGTAATACCATTGTAATACCATTGATTTTATTGTATTGATTAAATCTTTATTCTTCTTTCAGGTTGGTCCATTTCCTATTCAGGTACCTCCCTGTCAGGCTACCATTTAATTGTTTGACCAACAACGTGAATGTACTGAGTGGTCTGACCTCAGTGTAGATAGATTCTTAACTGCCAGTCCCGAAGAATTGCTGCGTGATCAATCTGACACTTACAGGCAAGAAATATGTCGACCGAATCGCCACTACTGGACATTACTCCCTATGTAGCCTTCATTAACAGTTTTTAAAAGGGACCAGTGGCCTCTCCTGATTAAAAGTGTTACTCCAGAGTACCACTGGCCACCATTTTTAATCCTTTCCACACTTGCACCACATTCGCACATCACACTATCTGACCCCTCAACCACACTGCACCTTATGGCTTGGGACAAAATATCTCCGACAAAGAGCCCCTCGTAGGGTGCCCGTCAGGCATTGCAGGGCCGGCCTGACGAGGAGCATACCCTATGATGAAGCATGACACCCTTGGGTGTGTGTGGGCCCTCTTTCCAAAATAGGAATGCCCCCTGTTTGCACCATTGGAACAGTATACACCTCCCTACACCTCCTCTCCCTAATTTAGGAACAGCATACTCCTTTTTAGGTCTCACCTATCCCATTCCGCAAGGAATGGATAGTCGAGAATTATAGGAGGCAAAAAAGTTCTCAAACCATCGGGCGGATTTCAAACAGTTCATGTGAACACAAGCATGCGCATTTCCCCACATCAAAGCCATCAGCCTCCCTTCTACAGGCTTCCCCAGCGTGCGCAGTGTGCGCTGGCCTCAATTCTCCTCCCCCTAATTGCTTTCACTTTCACGGCCACTTCAAAGGGATCCTTTCCCGGCCGCTTTTTTTTTCTTGCGGCAATGTTCTTTATTCCACCCAGTTCTCGCATTTCTCCTCCCTCCCTCCCCACAGCAATGCCAAGAAAGAGCTTTTTATTATTATTTTGCCCTTTCTACTTAACTCGGAGGTGGTGGCGCGACACGCTACTCGAAAACTCGGCTCTGCTGTGCATGCAAATTGTATGTAATACTTTGAAAGTTTGTCGTCGAGCCTTTATTATATTTCTGCGGCTCCCAGCCACTGTGATGGTCAACCTCCTGGACAACGCACACCGGCCTTAACATCTGTATAATGTGCCCTTGAATGTTAACGGTAGGACATTATTATGTCCTTTCTTAATAGTGACTGATAGCTAATAACCACCAGGCTCTACTATGATGCCCATTCCCTCGCTGATGTTAGACACTGCAAACTACCCTTGCTCTCAAGACAAGGTAAGAGTTTGCTCTTTCACAGTGAATACCGTCTCTGCGCATTCTACAGACTCTTCTGAAACCTCATAGTGAGTTTTTTCACCCCCTCGCAGACTAGCGTACGATTCATTGCCTCGACTATAATGCATAATATAAACTGTGTTAGTCCAATGAAATGGCGTAGTAACATCTCAGTGGACTCTAATACAAACATGCAAATTGACCCCCGGTCAACCTGTTCATTATGAAAAGCACGTGCATCTTGGGTGCAGAGAGCCCTCACTCTTCTGGGGTTTGGTGCTACTGCACTTGCTGCGAATACGAACACCAGCCTTAACATCTGTATAATGTGCCCTTGATCATTAACGGTAGGACATTCTTATGTCCTTTTTTAAAAGTGACTGATAGCTAATAACCACCAGGCTCTACTATGCTGCCCGTTCCCCCGCTGATGTTAAATACTGCAAACTGCCCTTGCTCTCAAGACAAGTTCAGAGTTTGCTCTTTCACGGTGAATACCGTCTCTGCGCATTCTACAGACTCTCCGGTCCTCTTTGTCACTCCAATCTGACCTCATCCAACAAAATCTCTCTCTAGCTCTTACCTCTCTGTTCCCTCTTGCTGGTATCTCTCATTTCCATTCTCTCTCTCTCCCCCTCCCCTCTAGCTTCGGCCTTAACATCTGTATAATGTGCCCTTGATTGTTAACAGTAGGACATTCTTATGTCCTTTCCTAATAGTGACTGATAGCTAATAACCACCAGGCTGTACTATGCTGCCCATTCCCCAGCTGATGTTAAACACTGAAAACTGCCCTTGCTCTCAAGATAAGTTCAGATTTTGGTCTTTCACAGTGAATACCGTCTCTGTGCATTCTACAGACTCTTCTGAAACCTCATAGTGAGTTTTTTCACCCCCTCGCAGACTAGCGTACGATTCATTGCCCCGACTATAATGCATAATATAAACTGTGTTAGTCCAATGAAATGGCGTAGTAACATCTCAGTGGACTCTAATACAAACATGCAAATTGACCCCCGGTCAACCTGTTCATTATGAAAAGCACGTGCATCTTGGGTGCAGAGAGCCCTCACTCTCCTGTGGTTTGGTGTTACTGCACTTGCTGCGACTACGCACATCGGCCTTAACATCTGTATAATGTGCCCATGATTGTTAACGGTAGGACATTCTTATGTCCTTTCTTAATAGTGACTGATGAATGATGTTAAGCACTGCTAACCGCCTTGCTCTCAAGACAAGTTCAGAGTTTGTTCTTTCATGGTGAATATCATCTCTGCGCATTATACAGACTCTCCGGTCCTCTTTGTCACTCCAATCTGACCTCATCCAACAAAACCTCTCTCTAGCTCTTACCTCTCTGTTCCCTCTTGCTGGTATCTCTCATTTCCATTCTCTCTCTCTCCCCCTCCCCTCTAGCTTCGGCCTTAACATCTGTATAATGTGCCCTTGATTGTTAACAGTAGGACATTCTTATGTCCTTTCCTAATAGTGACTGATAGCTAATAACCACCAGGCTGTACTATGCTGCCCATTCCCCAGCTGATGTTAAACACTGCAAACTGCCCTTGCTCTCAAGACAAGTTCAGAGTTTGGTCTTTCACGGTGAATACCGTCTCTGCGCGTTCTATAGACTCTTCTGAAACCTCATAGTGAGTTTTTTCACCCCCTCGCAGACTAGCGTACGATTCATTGCCTCGACTATAATGCATAATATAAACTGTGTTAGTCCAATGAAATGGCGTAGTAACATCTCAGTGGACTCTAATACAAACATGCAAATTGACCCCCGGTCAACCTGTTCATTATGAAAAGCACGTGCATCTTGGGTGCAGAGAGCCCTCACTCTCCTGTGGTTTGGTGTTACTGCACTTGCTGCGACTACGCACACCGGCCTTAACATCTGTATAATGTGCCCATGATTGTTAACGGTAGGACATTCTTATGTCCTTTCTTAATAGTGACTGATGAATGATGTTAAGCACTGCTAACCGCCTTGCTCTCAAGACAAGTTCAGAGTTTGTTCTTTCACGGTGAATACCATCTCTGCGCATTATACAGACTCTCCGGTACTCTTTGTCACTCCAATCTGACCTCATCCAAAAAAAAATCTCTCTAGCTCTTATCTCTCTGTTCCCTCTTGCTCATATCTCTCATTTCCCTTCTCTCTCTCTCCCCCTCCCCTCTAGCTTTTACCCCTCTGTCTCTCTTACCCTTCTCTCATCTCTCTGTTCCCTTTAGCTCGTATCTCTCTCATCCGTCTAGCTCTTACCTCTCTCTCTCCCGCTCATCTCTCAGTTTCCTTTAGCTTGTATCTCTCTTTTCCCTTCTGTCTCTCTCATCTCTCTGCCCTCTAGCTCTTATCTCTCTCCCTATCTTTTCCCTTCCCTCTTCCCCTCTGACTCTTACTTCTTCCTCTCTCTTCTCGCTCGATCCGCTCCCCCTCCCCAAAATCCGAAGCTCTTCAGCTGCTATGGGGTCGTGATGTTATGATTATGTTTGTCCGGTATGACCGACAGGGAGTCACACCTGAGATCAAGTCCTTGTGTTGGGTAGCTGCATTACCATGTGACTCCGTAGCCCCCTCCACCCCACCCCACTCCCACCCCCCACCCCATTACATTCTTGCCTAGAGACCACACTGAAACAATTGCATTTAGCAAATACCCCTCTGCTGGGGTCTGCTGAAGAAGACATCACAGCCACTACTAAAGACATACAATTTTCCGCAATTCGTTTGCATCCACACGCAGGCTGTATCCAGTTGCATTATTATGAATACTGGATTGAATCTGGTTGTGCATCGTTGCTCAAAATAATTTAAGGAGCGTTATGCAAATCTTCTAGAAAATTCTACTGAAGGTAGCATTGTGTGAGCAATCCAACAATAATTTACTTCTCCCCTTAGGGTTTTCGGTCAAATTTAGGGTTTATAACCTTTTTTTCTTCTTCTCCAAAATCGCTGCTCGGCTCTCAAGTTTTGAGGGGGAAAAAAAGCCATTTGCATGCATCTATTCTGCCTTGTTTTTCTTGTCTTTTCTTGTCTTGCCTTCTGGTCCCCTGATTGCCCTCGTTATCTTGCCTTCTGCTTCCCTGATTGTTTTTTCTTGCCTTCGGCTCCCCCACTCCATCCATCCATCCCCCCCACT
Organism: Lissotriton vulgaris; assembly: GCF_964263255.1. Classification (NCBI taxonomy): domain Eukaryota; kingdom Metazoa; phylum Chordata; class Amphibia; order Caudata; family Salamandridae; genus Lissotriton; species Lissotriton vulgaris. Next base: position 747,340,604 of record NC_141685.1, on the reverse strand, counting down.
CCATCCATCCATCCCACCACTCCATCCATCCCCCACTCCATCCATCCATCCCCCCACTCCATCCATCCTTGCCCCCCACTCCATCCATCCATCCATCCATCCCTCCCACTCCATCCATCGATCCACCCCCCACTCATCCATCCATCCATCCCCCCACTCTATCCATCCCCCCATTCCATCCATCCATCCATCCCCCCACTCCATCCATCCACCTCCCACACTCCATCTATCCATCCATCCCACTCCATCCATCCATCCCCCCACTCTATCCATCCATCCCACTCCATCCATCCATACATCCATTCCCCCACTTCATCCATCCATCCATCCATCCATCCCCCCACTCCATCCATCCATCCATCCCCCACTCGATCCATCCATCCATCCCACTCCATCCATCCATCCATCCCCCACTCCATCCATCCATCCCACTCCATCCATCAATCCATCCCACTCCATCCATCCATCCCACTCTATCCATCCATCCCCCACTCCATCCATCCATCCCCCCACTCCATCCATCCATCCCACTCCATCCATCCATCCCCCCACTCCATCCATCCATCCCACTCCATCCATCCATCCATCCATCCATCCGTCCCACTCCATCCATCCATCCCCCCACTCCATCCATCCATCCATCCCACTCCATCCATCCATCCATCCATCCCACTCCATCCATCCATCTCCATCCATCCCACTCCATCCATCCACCCCCCCCACTCCATCCATCCATCCCCCTACTCCATCCATCCATCCATCCATCCATCCATCCCACTCTATCCATCCATCCATCCCACTCCATCCATCCATCCATCCATCCATCCATCCATCCATCCATCCATCCATCCATCCATCCATCCATCCCCCCACTCCATCCATCCATCCCGCTCCATTCATCCATCCCCCACCTCTTCCATCCATCCCACTCCATCCATCCATTCATCCGTCCCACTCCATCCATCCATCCCCCCACTCCATCCATCCATCCATCCCACTCCTTCCATCTATCCCACTCCATCCATCCATCTCCATCTATCCCACTCCATCCATCCATCCCCCCACTCCATCCATCCATCCCCCTACTCCATCCATCCATCCATCCATCCATCCATCCATCCATCCATCCATCCATCCATCCATCCATCCATCCATCCATCCATCTCCATCCATCCATCCATCCCACTCCATCCATCTATCCATTCATCCATCCATCCATCCATCCCACTCCATCCATCCATCCCCCCCACTCCATCCATCCATCCCCCCACTCCATCCATCCATCCCCCCACTCCATCCATCCATCCCCGCACTCCATCCATTCATCCATTTCCCCGATTCCATCCATCCATCTATTCCCCCGACTCCATCCATCCCTCCCCGCCCCATACTCCATCCCTCCCCAGCCCCACACTCCATCCCTCCCCCGCCCCACACTCAGGCCCTCCCCTGCCCCACACTCGGGTGGAAAATGAACGGATCCCACAACACGGTACCTGTTACTTTCATGCTATGGCTCTCCTGCTGTTGCTTCTTTATTTTTTCTTCTGCTACATTACGGTCCATATCATTCATTCCGGATGAGAAGGGGCCGAGCCACCAACACCCCTCCCGACTGTTAGAACATTGGTTACGCCTACCAATGTAAACATAAGATGCGGGTCAGTCATAACACGAGAGAGAGGGAGAGAGAGAGAGAGCGAGAGAGAGAGAGAGAGAGAGAGTGGTGGGGGACTCCATGATGTCAACTTCTGGGTACTTCGAAAAATCATCCATACCTACCAACACGTGACGACCATCTGGAAGGCTACAAAAATCTGCACTAGCCCTTTGCCAGCGAAAAGGTGGGATGTCTTCCGTGAGGATAGGCGCAGGTGAATCAGCCGGTCTGGTATCCCGACAGAGGGAGCACTGACACACATTTTGTTCCACCTGGTCATTTGACCAGGAAACCAGACTTTGCGTCGCTTTCAAGACTGGGTCTTGACATTCCATTGGTGGGCCAAATGTAAAAGGTCCACCACTCATTGTTGAAGAGTTCTGGGAACCACTATCCGGGCCCCCTCATAAGACAGCCTTCCGAGGATATCACCACGTTAGTGCGAACATTGTACAAGGAAGTTAATGTCAACTTTGCGTTCAATATGTAGACTTGTTCTTTAGGATGTCCCAGCTTCCGGACCTCACAGCAGAGAAGCCAAGCTGGATGCACTCATTGTTACAAATTATATATGAATATCCATATAAGTTCATGTGTATGCACTTCAAAAGATATCATGGTTAGATAGATCACATTAACATGAGGCCTGGAGCTCAAAAGGGCTTCCTATCTGACTTTGACTGGACAAGCTTCAACAAGCTATTCTGTACCCCCTTACAGGTCACCTTGCTTGTCTTGACTACATGATATTTCTTATTCTGGTTGTGCAATTTGCTTACACAGTGCAGAGCCTGCCTTTCTGGTCTGCCCATATCTGGCTTTTTTTGCATGGTGCAGACATTGCACATCCATGTCAGCCATATTTGGCTTGGTGCCTTATTCTTGTACCGCTGACATGGCATTACATACAGTATATAACACCTAGAAACTTGTTACTCTGGGAAGAAGCGTTCTGAGAGCACTTAAGGTGGCATATCTGACATCTTCCTTGCTAATTGGCAATGATGCATGCTTTTGGTACCGGTAAATACATTTCACTCTGTTTCTGAGCTAACCTGCTATGTCTAGTGAGTTTCATTTGTTTGCTCCTGGGAGGGTGCCAGTATTTCCCCATCAAAATGGTATCAGGAAATGGGTCATATTGGAGGACTGTGATGTTACCAGTTGATAAGTGAGATGTAAGCTAAATAACTAACGTGCCTTGCTGCAAGTGACCTTTCAGTCTTTCAAATGTGTATTTAACACATAGTATTAATAAAAGGGGCATTGACTGGCATTTAAAATAGACAGGGGACTGTAGAGAATGTTTTAAAAAATATTCTCTGTATCAATACACTAATTGGTATGTGGCATACACTGCAGGAGAGCCTGGGTTAGAGAATAATTTATGTGTACCTACACATATAAGAAGTAGTGAAGCAGGTGACTGATAAGTAACTAAGTTACTTTATGTCAATAAAAATTGACAAATGGCTAGACACTTTGGGTTTTTTATAAAATCCAATTTCAGGATACCCTCTGCTTGTAGGGGGTATTGATTGCACCCACAAAAATAAACCCTCCCAAAATATATTGAGCAGAGGCTTCTGATTTGCTGGTGGCACAGGAACACAGGGAAATAATTTTGAAATATGACTAGTTATGTCATGGATGAATGACAGCATTTAAATAGGGTATTGATCTTTTGTACTGGACCTCTATGTTTCCTTGATTTATATTTTAAAAAAATGGAGCGTATTAGTGCATGAGAGAAGGAAATGGGTTTTACATGGATGTCTCTGGCTGGTCCATAAGTGTACATTTTCCTTTTTTTTAACCTATTCTATCCCTCACCTAACAACTTTTCCCTTGCAGGAGACCTTTTGAATTTATCTTTCAGGGTGTAAGTGCACATTGTGAGTAAAAAATAAAAATTTCACAAGACAGGACCTCAGATGAAAATTATGGTAAGCTCACTAGAAAGCTGTTTAAAAAAAACATCAGGAGAGAAAAATTCAAATGAAGGTAAGAATATGAATTATAGAAAATATGTTTAATGGCTTTTCTTTACTATGGACAGTGAAGCAGTTACACAGTGTAGCATATAAAAGGAGACTGTTTTGCATACATTTTCCTGTATTCCACTTGTCCCTTTTGTGCCATGCAATGCTGCAACAAATTATGGCAGCAATCTCGTTATATAAAAGTTTTGTTATAGCATCTCTGATTATGCCAGGGCTCATACCTTAGTAGGGTTTGAATACTAGCAATTCCCTTATGTTGCCAAGTTTCTGCAGGTCTACATACTGGAGCTGAAGTTAGTGGTAAGCAAAAGTTCCAGGGTTGGAATGCCCTTTTGAGTCTGTGCAAACCTATTGACTTGCACGTTTAAGGGTTTTCACCAATTCTTCTCAAATATTCTCATAATGAGAAGGGTTGGGAATGTACTCTTGACAGTGACAGACGTAAAACTTCTTCCAGGGTTAGGGAAAAGTGGTTGGAGGAAAAGTGAACTTGGAAACATTCAGATTTTCACATGAGCAAATCTACATATGCAAATATGCTCAAGGAAAAATGCACTTCACAAATATTTTCTAGAGGTACTATTTCTTGGCCTACTACTGTAAATTCTTGTGAACTCAAAGAAACAGTATATATGCAAGGATATATACCATGCATGCACTGTTGAGACTTCTTTAATAACTGAGCTTCTAATTAGGCCTAGCGTTAGCCATGACCTTTTGTGTATATTACAATTATGCCTGTCACTCTCTCTCTCTATCAGCTGGCATCACTGTGAGGGACTGTATTCTGCTCTTTCACAAGGAGCATATTGACACAGAAAGTAGTTTTGTACAGTGCCCAGAACTCCTGTGGCATTGTGTACTTTTTGAGACCAAAAACTATTTTTGCTTTTGCCAATGCTTGTTAGGATGGTGAGGTCCCAGCAGGTCCAACACTGATATGGTTTTACAAAAACCATGCCTAAAAAAAAGTCATGCATTGACAAAAACAAAAGACTGACCTCCAATTTCAGACCTACTGGCTTTGGCAGTGCTTGTTTATTTTTGTTTTCTATAAATGTATTTAAACTGATTAAACTGATTTTCCATTATGAATATTTTTGGGAAATACTTGCATACATCATCATGTTACTAGGTGCATATACATAGCCTCACTGGAACCACTGTCAGAGGCTTTTAGCAGCAGCTGTTGACCCAGGATGTGTCAAAGAGGGCAGAGAGGGTCCTGGGGTCAGGCTGGAATAGGTTTGTAGGAGTGCAGGCGAGTGGTTTGGTAGAGACAGACCTGGGTAGCTCAGTGGGTCTTTAATACTAATTGGTACATGGCAATGTTAATACTGACTGTTCCTAGGAAAAGGAACTAAATAGAAAAAAGTAGGCCTCACAGAGAAAAACAAATGTTTGTGTTTTTACAAAACTAGGACATAACAAATATTAAAAATAAATGCAAAATGTTGCAGAAAACTTAAAATGTCAGTAGTGTAAGCTGAATTTATCATTGAGGTAGAGTAGATTTGACTCTCCTTAGATACATGATATTAAATATTAAAAGGCATTCACATTATATGAGTAATTGGTGGCTGCTCAGAGGATGAGCTGCTGTAAAATAAAAACTGCTAACAATAGATTTAGACTGGTTTGGAATATTTAGCACTGTTGAAAGTTATTCTGTGTAAAGTATATATCCAGATTTCAATGTGCACATTAAGATTTATCCGCAACTGGTTAAAATATGTTGTTGCACCACATAAAATGTGTGAATATTAGTTTATCTAACAACACCAATATTACTGTCTCTTAGTGACAAACTTAAAATGTAGTATGACCTAATGGATTCAGTGTCAAATACAAAGGCTTTCAAAAGTAATGCAAAGAGTAGCTCTAGAGACCTGAATTACATTGCACGCCTTAATGCACAATAGTTCTGGGCGCATTATGCCAGTTCTTTAGGTGCTAGGAAGCACACTGCACACAAATAAAAAGAAGTTATTCTCTTACCTCTAAAACTGGCAAACAAGGGAATAGGTCTGCTTTCCAGCTTTCAGTCTCCAGGGAAACTTTGAATGGGGAGAACCGCATGGAAACCCGGCACACAAAATGGAACAGCTGCTAATGGGTTAAAGGTCGAGTTCTACATTTAGAAGCCTAGCAGGGCTTAATGCAAGGGTTGCCTTTGACATTTTGACCTCTGAAACGTACCCACTAGAATACCTGTAAAATTAGCAGTTTTAGATTTTCCTGCTGCTCCTATAACAAAAGAGCAAGGTCCTAAGTGTACAATGTAGGTGCTTTTATTAAGAGAAATAATTTTTGAAGTGTCTGCAGTTCTACACAAGTAATGTAAAGGTTGTCCACACAGGGAGGTTTTGATCATTTGTATCTGAGGGTAGCCACTGTGTGTGTGTACAGGGCTGTGTGTACATATTCCTTTTCAGCAGATTTGCTTCTATTTTGGCCTACAGCAAATAACAAGTGTTAAGCAAATGCAAACTCAAGTGCAACTTCTTCTAAATAGCAAAAACATAGATATAATGCCTGCTTCTAATGTTGAAGAGTAGTTTAAACAACTTAAATTCCTTTGTGTTAATTAAATTTCCTGATTGAATTGAATTGAATTGAAAATTCCATTTATATAGCGCATAACCACCCGAAGGCCTCGCAGCGCTAGGGACTGAATTCTGTGTGCGACTGCAGGGAAAGATTAGTGCGCTTTTGAGAACAGATGGGTTTTCAGTTCTCTCCTAAATGACATCAGGTTGCTGTTTTTCCTGAGGGACAGGGGTAGGGAGTTCCATGCCTTCGCCGCTGAATAGGTGAAAGAGCGGCCGCCCCATCGAGCTCTCTTGATTTTTACTTTTGTTGCCAGGTGCAGTGAAGCTGAACGTAGGGTTCTAAGAGGTACATACGGCGGTACTAGAGGGTACAGTACTGCCGGGCCAGTTTGATGGAGGGATTTGTGCAGGATGCACATGGCCTTGAATAGTGATCTTGAGGCCACTGGAAGCCAGTGAAGCTCCTTTAGGGCATTTCTCGCTGACTGCCAGCGGGGGATATTAAACAGTAAGCGGGCGGCGCAATTTTGAGTGACCTGAAGTTTTTTTGTCACTGATGCCGGGGCCCCAAGATATAAAACATTTCCGTAATCCAGGCGGGAGAGAATCAGGGCCTGGACCATGACCCTCCTCGCCTGGAATGGGAGCAGAGGGAGCACTTTCCGGAGCATTTTCATTAGCCCTATGCACACCGAGGCAGTGATAGTAGCTTGGGACGAGAAGTCTAGCGCTCTGTCCAACCAGACTCCCAGACTCTTTATCTGCTCTTTAGGAGGGGGGGGAGTACCGAGACACAGAGGCCAATCATCCAGGAAGGAGGTAGGGGAGGAATTGCCAAGCACCATGATCTCGGTCTTCTCCCCATTGAGCTTGAGGTAGGAACGTTGCATCCACCCAGCTACAGCTTCCAGACATGGACCCAAAGTGTTCGACGAACCCCCCTCGTGGTCCAAAGAGACCACGAGTTGAGTGTCGTCAGCGTAGGTGACAATCCGCACACCAAAAGGGAGAACGATCTTCTCCAGAGGCTGCATATAAACATTAAACAGCGTGGGGCTCAGGGAGGAGCCCTGAGGAACCCCACAACTGAGAAGATGTTTTGATGATGTCACCTCGCCCTCAAATACCTGGAAGAAGCGATCCTCCAAAAAGGAGGTCAGCCACAACAGGGCCGCACCCGACACTCCCAAGCCACTCAAGCGATGTAATAATGTGGCATGGTTCACAGTGTCGAATGCGGCACTGAGGTCCAAGAGTATGATGGCTATGGTTTAATCCTATGATGATTCTAACATCATAGGATTAAACAGTACAGGTAATTTGCAAATAAGATCATAGCATTTTTTTTAATTGCTCATTTATTTGAATGTTAAAATAAACTTGGCTCTGATGATGTCTGAGGCTATGATGTGCCTTGGAAAATTAGGGTCAAATTAATGCTCAATTCATGTTAATAATACTCATGATATCGGCATTAGACATGTAACTACATTTAATGAATGAAAGATTTTACATAGTTGTTTCAATGAAAGTATGGCCTTGATTAAGCCTTCCTGGAACTAGATTGGACACCACAGATCTGTTTAGGATATCACTGTTTTCTTGAGAAATAATACCTTTGTTGGAGATATGCAGTGTGGGTTTATTCCACTGAATAACATTATTAAGGGGTGCAGGGTAGATACCAGAGAGTAGATAAGAGTATGGTATAAGTTTTATTGTTGCACAGTGTTTCAGGATGAAGATATCAGACATGCCCAAGGAGAATCTCATATTTCCACTAAAGTGGAAGATGTTTCCACTAACGTGGGAGATAAAGGGATACATTTCACAACTTTAATATAAATAAATATAATTTTGCAACAGTATATATATATATATATTTTTTTTTTTTAATAAATGGAATTTACTCACAAATACCTAACGATAGGTTAGAACAGGGCACTTGCTGCTTGCAGCTTCAGTGAGGATTCTCTGTTATATGCACCCCCTGTAGAGCACACGTGGATGTTTTGAGAGATGATAAATGATGCTGTTAGACTGCAGTTTGTTACATATGAAAAGGAAATGGATGGATGCACACATAACTAACAATAAGGTTATAGATATAGTGAATTGAGAGGTTTGGAAAAATGCTCTCACCATAAAGTGATATTTAAAATAAATAACATTTTAAAAAGAGAGGCTGGTGAAAACACGCTGTCCCCATAAAGTGATTACCTTATGAACTTGTGGTTCCCTTAGAGCCTGTTGTGCAGAGTATCTTTCTCTCCTCAGTGTGTATGAGCATTAAAGTCCATCTACAGAGTGAAAGCCTCTTTGCCGTCATGCTGAGATACCCAGTTCACTTCGTTCACTGTGAGTCCCAATGACAAGGCTCAGGCAGTAAAGAGAGACTTGGACCACCTATGCCTGGAAGGTGGTAGCATTGTCTTGCAGTAAGCTGATAACCTCCTTGTGACATCTCCATCACTTGAGGCCTGTGAAAGCTTGTAAAAAAGACACAGTAGCTCTGCTGAACTATCTCCAGAAGAGAAGCCTCATTGTCAAAATGCCAGTGCTGCCAAAAAGAGGTGACTTACCTGGGTTTTGTGATATTCCAAGGTACACGTGCAATTTCACCTTACAGAATCAAATTGTTTCAGGGCAATCAGCTCCTGCCCACCAAGAAAGGAATGATGTCCTTCCTGGGGATAATGAACTGCTGCCATCAATGGGTCCATGAATGCAGATGCTATGACTAATGAACTTGCAAACTGTTTCAAGAACTTGGAAGAGACATTGTTTACTGCACCATCATGAGGACTGCTGGACTACAAACTTCCTTTCCATCTCTGTTTCAGAGCAAAATAACACTGCAAATGAAGTGGTGCTGCCAATGGTGTGCTGACACAGCTGGAAAAAAAGGCCTGTGGGAAACAACTATGTGACTGTGCTTTCTGCAGTGATTAGGGGTCCGCAGCTGTGATGGTGGAGAGGATGGCTCTCATTGTGTTGGACTATACCTGTATTGTCTAGGTGCCATATTTGGTGCAGTTGTTTGCTGTCTGGATCGACACAACATTTTTCTGCTAGCAGGCACACAGGTTATTAATGGCACCATGTTGTCTAATTGTCATAATAAGATGCCCACCTGTTATTTTGGCAAAGGTATTACCTGCAAAAGGTTATTCTGATGAGATCCATTCTCTTAGAAATAGATAAGACCCCTAAGTAAGTTGGTGTTTAAATTGTAGAAAACGGCACCCCACCAAGATTAGACACCATTAAAAAAAGCAGACTATAGGAGTGGTACACTGATGGTTCCTCCAGCAGACTGATAGACACTGATTACAGAGCAGGGTATGCTATAGCAATAGCTGAAGTGCAGCTCTGCCACTTGGAACATCTACCCAATAAGATGAGCTGTATGCTGTAAAAAAAGCATGAATACTAGTCAAGGGTAAAACTGTTAACATTTAAACTGACTCACATTATGCTTTGCAGTCCTTATTTGTGGCCAGCTGTGGAAGTATCACAGATTCATAGGAGAAAGAGGGTGCCTTATTTATAATGGTCCTTTAGTAAGGATCTTATTTACAGCAATACTATTATACACCACGATAGCGGTAATAAAATGTGAAGCCTACACAGGAGCTAAATATAAATTAGTCAAAGGTGGTGCCATTGCTGACCCAGCATTAAATGAAAGCATGTTACAACCAGTGCGGATGGGACTAATGAATAAAGCATTCCAAAAATACAGTTCATTCAGAGACAATTGTTGCAAGCTAATGTAAAGGAAGCACAATGGTCTGCAACACCAGATGTACATAGAGGGAGGATTGATGATGGATGTAAGCCGAATAATGAAGAGAGTATGGGCCTAACAGGATGAGATGCCTGTGTCCCCGCGCAGTATGTTCCTTTCCCTTACAAGACTGGAGCAGGGACCCTCTGATATTGTACAAGGGAGGATGAATGATTATTACATCCTTATAATCCTAACTGACTCAGGGAACACGGTAGAAATTCAAATTTAGTATGCCTTAACTCAGAATAATAAAATACATCTTTTAGTAAAATTTATTTTAATATTCTCTGTTTGCAAATACCACTTTTAGAAAGCAGGTATTTGCTTGCCTAACCATTTGAGCCTGCCTCTGCTGGGTTGTGTATTCCTTGTCTGGGTTTGTGTGTGACAGGGCTGGGGAATTCCAGGAGACAGGCTGGGACAGCCCAGTGGTGAATAGAGAGATTTACATTAAAGATAGGAGGGAGGAGTGCACCTGGGACCTGAATAGGGCTGGGCCTTCCCTCTACAATGCTGGCTTCACCTCCTGTGGCTTGTCTGATGTCTCTGCCCTGCACTGAGAAAGGAGAAGGGGAATCATGTCAACAGAGTGCTCCAGAGCTGTATCTTCCCTCCCCTGTGCTGGCTCCACCTCCTGTGGGGTGTCAGATGTCTCTGCCCTGCACAGTGAAAGGAAGAAGAGAGTCATGTAAACAAAGTGCTCAGAAACTGGTTTGGACTAGGCAGAGGCCTCTCTGCCTTCAGAGAACAAAGGATTTTGGGGTATAAATATTGGGACCCTGATCCCAAGAAATTAGATCACTTCTGGAACAAGAAAAATTTCTGCCAAGGAGAAGAACCAAGGAAGCTGCAGGAGTTTGGACTGCCCCTCTGCCAGTGTGCTGTTTGCTGGGTTGGCCTGCAGTGGTTGCTTCATTGCAAGGGAAAGGAGAAGGAACTTTGCAAAGACTTTCATCTATAGAATATTCTCCAAGGGCTTGAACTGTGCTTGCCTCCTGCTGAAGTCTCAGGGACAAAAGACTTCACATCCAGCTCCCTCCTGAATTTCCTTGTGGGGAATTCTGACTCCAGTCACTTGCGTGCCGCTGGGAGCTGGAAACGCGACGCATCGAGAAGAAGCGTGTCGGCGCCGCAGCTAAAATCATCACAACGCCGGAGAAGTGAGCCTTTGCTGCATCTCCCTGGAAGCGTGTGTTCATCGAAGCTGTCTGCAGTCGTATCACCGGAGAAGCATGAGGCATTGTGAGAGTCACCATCGCATCACCAGAGAAGCGTGTCGCAGGGCTTGTCGCGGCTCCAAAATATAGAGTTGTCGCAAGGCTGCCAGGGCGTCATTGCATCGTCATCGCATCGCCGCATCAAGGGTGCCATCTTCTCGCATCGCAACTGGATAATCGCATCAAGGCGGCATCTTGCGCAAAGCAATGGGCCCACAAGCCGAGAATCTACGCATCACCTCCGCCTGTAAGGCTCACGACGAATCCCCTACTCTGCTCAAGCATTGAGGCAGGATGCAACCGTTCCCCCGGATCATGGAACCGAAGCATCACCCCTTTTGCGAGCCTTTTGTTCACTTTGCATTACGCATCCAGGTACTTTGTTGAGAACGTTGTCGCATTTAACAGCAACTTGATCTAAGAGACTTTAATAATCTTTTAAGTAATCTTAAGTGTAGTATTGTGGATTGTTTTCGTTTGTGGTCTTGTGTTTAAGTCTATATAAAAGATACTTATTTTTCTAAAATCTGTGTTGTGTCCATCTATAGTGTTATCACTGTATTACTGTGTATATTCACAAATGCTTAACACACTGCCTCTGAGATAAGCCTGCCTGCTCATGCTAAACTACCAAGTGGGTGAGCAGGGGTTATTAAGGAATGCAATCCCCTTATCCTGACTTAGAAGTAAGGGTCCCTATTTGGACAAAGGTGATTACCATTGCCAACTAGAGACCCCCAGATCTAACAGATACATAGTCATTGCGAGAAAAATAAAAGCTGTTTCTTTTAGTTAAAGGTAGACTGGACCATAGACGGTAAACCAACGCCATGAATGGATTGAGGGGAGAAGATGCAAGGCAGCGCCCCAACGCCTGCGAGGACGGTGCCAGAAAGTGATGACCATCTGTCACCAGAGGACCTGAGCAACACAGCAGGCAAGACGAGAACAGACCAGACCATTTCCACCATCCATGAATACCCATCATAAAGTGTCAGAGGGACACGACATCTACATCTACTGATTCTGTTGAGTGAAGTACACATGATGGTCTGCACCTGCCCCTGCAGAAAAATAGACTGAAGAGGACAACGCAGGGCAGGTCTGTGACACCACCCCTGAACAAGACGGCTGCGTACCAGGAGGAGAAGCAGACGACCGCTCACTGCCTTTAAATTACTGACACTTGAAGAAAGTGCCCAGGAACTGAGTGACTAAAGTGACACTGTAGCACTATGCATTGCACAGAGAAAAATATGTGTTGAACACTTACTACCAGTATCACAACAGCCTGCTGATATAATAATGATCTCATCAAGTTGTATCAATGTGACAATATATGCATTTTATGCAAACACTGTGAATTGCCATCCAAAGATATGTAACTAATGTTTCCTACATATATACATATATATATATTTTGGTTTTACACTTATGTTGGATAGGTCTATCTAAAAAGGGGGGATTGTTACAAAATATATATGAATATCCATATAAATTCAAGTGTATGCACTTCAAAAGATATCATGCTTAGATAGATCACATTAACATGAGGCCTGGAGCTCAAAAGGGCTTCCTATCTGACCTTGACTGGACAAGCTTCAACAAGCTATTCTCTACCCCCTTACAGGTCACCTTGCTTGTCTTGACTACATGATATTTTTTTATTCTGGTTGTGCAAGTTGCTTACACAGTGCAGAGCCTGCCTTTCTGGTCTGCCCATATCTGGCTGTTTTGCATGGTGCAGACATCGCACATCCATGTGAGCCATATTTGGCTTGGTGCCTTATTCTAGTTCCGCTGACATGGCATTTCATACAGTATATAACACCTAGAAACTTGTCACTCTGGGAAGAAGCGGTCTGAGAGCCCCATAGGTGGCAGATCTGACTTCTTCCTTGCTAATTAGCAATGATGCATGCTTTTGGTACCAATAAATACATTTCACTCTGTTTCTGAGCAAGCCTGCTATGTCTGGTGAGTTTCATTAATTTGCTCCTGGGAGGGTGCCAGTATTTCCCCATCACTCATCAGTCCAGGTGGCTTGGATGATCTCCTCTAATGATATGGGTAGTGGGAAAGAGCGTTCAATGACCAGTTGAACTTATTCTTCCACTTCTTGCACATCCCGTTCTTCACTTTTGGTGGCCGGCCCGGCATGCCAGGGGAGACAATCTGCAGGGTTTTGAGCACCTGGGCGAAACTTGACTTTGAAATGGTAGTCTTGAAATTTTAAAATCCACTTTTCAATCCTGGGTGGCGGTTTGGAGGCTGATCTCATGAACAAAGGGTTTGAGGGGTTTGTGGTTGGACTACAAATGGCTGAACATATAGATACAGGTGAAAATGGCGGTAGACCCAGTGGACAGTGATGGCTTCCTTCTCCATGCGGGAGTGGCGTTGCTCAGTTTCTGTCAGTGCTCGACTTGCATAGGCCACCGGAGCCCACTACCCGTTGTCCTGTTTCTGGGAGAGCCCTGCACCAAGGCCGGTGGGACTGGCATCTACAGAAGGTTAGGAGTCCTTTTTTGGTTCAAAATAGACTAATGTGGTGTCAGCCAAGAGTGCTCCCATCGTGGATTGGAATGCTGCTTTCAGGTCCTGCCCCCAAATCTAGATGGTGTTGGCCGTAGTCAGTTCTCTCAAGGGGCCAGTGAGGTCTGTGAGGTTCTGAATGAATCGACCAGATTAGGTGACCATGCGAGAAACTTTTGTGCGCTTGTTACTGTGGTGGGAGTTGGGGCAGCTTATATGTCCTGGACTCTGGCAGGATCCAGTTGCACACCCTCCTAGGGAAAATAATATTTTCTTTTGGAGGAAACCACACTTGTGTCGGTGAAGGGTAAGACAGTTCTCTCTGAGGCATTGAAAAGTGTTTCTTAAGCAATCAAAATGTTCTTCAGGCATGGGCGAATGGACCAAAATGTCATCACTGACCTTTCGAACTCCGTCTAGGCCAGCCAGCACAATTCGGATGACGTCCTGAAAAACCTCAGTGTGGCTAGATATTCCGAAACGGAGACGTTTGTACCTACATAAACCTACATGGGTAGAAAAAGTAGTGATAGCTCGAGACTCAGGGGTCCTACATTAATTGGTGATATCCAGCTCTCAAATCCATCTTTGAGAAGCATTTTGACCCATTCACTTCAGTTACGATGTCAACAACGGTGGATGTCAGATGGCGCTCGCATTTGATTGTCAAGTTCGGTAAGCACATATCCACACATATACTCACCTCTCTAGTCTTTTTGGGTTTGCGAGCCACGATGATTGGGGACACCCAGAGAGTTGAGCCCTCTACCTTTGCAATAATGTCTTGTTACTCCAACTTCCTCAGTTCCTCTTCCACCTTGGACCTGAGGTGGAAGGCCACCCGTCGATCTTTCAAAGCCATCGTTTGGAACGAGTCATTAATGTGTAGGCGGATCAAACAGATTTTGAGGCACCCTATGCCCTAAAATAATGATGCAAACTGAGTCACCATATCTCCCATGCTCTCCTTGAGTATCCAAATACAAGGAGTTGAAGATGCTCTGCTGTGTGACAACTCAGTAACATCCCGGTGCCCCCTTTGGTGACATAGACCTTGGCCCTCATTGAACAAGAATCATGGGCGATCTCCATTGTGAACACTGCCGCTAGGGGAAGGGGAGATGTGGATCCATAGGTGAACATCTTTGTGGTGGTGGGCTTTAGAATGGGTTGAACAGGAAGTGTGCACATCAGGGATTGGGCCATGATGTTGATGGAAGCTCCAGTGTTGATCAGGCGCCTTTACTTGATGACCACCCACAAGGAAGCTGCACCTGGGATGTGCTATCTGGGGCATCCGTCTAGTTGCATAGCATGTATCATGTGCGCGGCACCTTCAATGTCGTCATGATCCATGTCTCCTTCATCCTCCTGGATTTCTGTGGCATGGAGGGTATTGACCGGTTTGGGTCTCTGACCTTTGTTGGGTACCGATGAGCGACAGACTTTGGCAAAGTGGTTCAGTTTGATGCAGCTAAACATTGCTTTCCTTGGGCTGGGCAGACCGCTTGATATGGATAGGGACCTCTGCATCCATAGGACATCTTGGACGCCGCAGTCATCTCGGTGCAGACCTTTTTCTTGTCCTGTTTTCAGATGGCCATATCATTGACTGGTTCTGTTTTAATCTGAGGTTGTAGTGCCACCTCCATGTAAACTGCTTGCACCTTGCACAATTATTTTGATCTGCTTAGGGTCAGCATGTCCACCATGGGCATTCCGGGTACTTTCAGAATGTTCTCCCAGAGTTTTGTTGAGGAAGATTCCTAAATAAATTGAGCTCGGATCTCATCATTTTTATCAGGCAGTGTGCAGACGGGCATAGAAGCAGTCAATGGATTCCTCCGGTAGCTGTCTGGCTTGACACAGAAAGAACCGTTAGTAATCAGGATTGCCCAGTGCCTCAAAATAGGCAGTTAGCTCTCATTTAAGGGT
Source organism: Lissotriton vulgaris (assembly GCF_964263255.1). Classification (NCBI taxonomy): domain Eukaryota; kingdom Metazoa; phylum Chordata; class Amphibia; order Caudata; family Salamandridae; genus Lissotriton; species Lissotriton vulgaris. The sequence goes on along the minus strand of NC_141685.1, from coordinate 747,324,909 downwards.
GGCATTTGAGTAGGGGGCACCGCTTCTGCAACCGATTTTCCCAGTTTATGTATTGCTGGCCCTCCCAAGTGTAAGAGCATAGGGCATCGTAGATCAGGATCTAGATCAATGGCCGCAAAGTTGTTCTCTAGGCACTGCGCCCAGTCTTTCTATCTTGCAGCATTCGCAGAAGGGGGACCATCAATTAGAAAAGGCTCCACCGGCAGTATTAAGGTCATGGTGACCGTGCTATATATAGCGTGTGCTGGCCTTACTCCTCTTTCTGATTCCACAGAGTCGAATTGTACGCAGCCCCAATAGGCATTACCTGAGACAGCCTTGTATGGATGATCAGCGGAGGATCTCATCACTGAGGGAGAAAAGCTGCACGGTGGACTGATGCTCTTGCCAGAACTCTCACACACCTAAGGTAGCAGGAGGTACTGGTAAGCCGGGTGTACCTCAGTCTGTAGAGCTGTAGTGGCAGACTGAGCAGGCACACAGAGACCCACCAGAAACATCTTGCAGGCTTGAATGTCACAGTGTTGTGAGAGGAGGAAATGTGGGGCTGGTGAAAAGGACGAGAAAAAAACAGGACACTTGCAGCCAGGGACAAACATGACCCACAGTAGCAGCCACAGGATGACGCCACCTCGAGGCAGAGACGGACAGACTCTGACAATGTCACTGGGCCAGCTAACAGGCCGCCAGCAGGAGAAAGATGCATGGGCAGTGCAGTGCTCCAGCACGTGGGCGTGTATTCCTGAGTCAGCCAGGGACGAGCACTCCCAGCTGACACGCCCGCAGAGATGCTGCACCAGGCACATGGCACTCCTGGCGTGTGGCTCTATTGAGCCCAAGCAGCTGAAGCCTCTGGCACCACGGAGGCGGGCAGAGCCTCAGGATCAGCAGCAAAATTGAGGTGGGTACAGACCGCCCTCGTCGCCAAGTTGTTGTGGTACTGTACCTACACAATGCACACAGTCCAGTCAGCATATTAGAAAAGAAACGGATCCCACAACACAGTCTGTGTTACTGTCTTGCTAAGGTTCTACTGCTGTTGCTTCTTTATTTTATGGTGTGCCATGTCACAGTCCATACCATTCAGAATGGATGAGCAGGAGCCGAGCCACCAACACCTGTTACCACATTGGTGAAGCCTACCAACGTAAACATAAAAAGAAAATATGCAGAGACTCAAACCTGGTTCCCCAGTTCCAAAGTTGACAGCTTTGACCATTACAGTAAACTCTTTATGGTGTGAGGCCACAAAATTCAAGCTTGAACACATAGTCATCGAAGGGTTGGCAAAAGCAAGTGAATTTATTGTTAGAGTTTGTTAAGTTAGAAGTGATATGTCCTATAACTAGGTTCTGCGACATCTTCTGGAACCAGAGGGAGAGTGTGGCAGATCTGGTCTTTTCCAGTAAAGGACAATCAGTTGTTTACCTGTTTGGGTTAAGTGGCGCGAGAGTGTCAAGTTCAAGCTCATTATACCCGTCATCTCAGTTGGCTGTATTTTCAGACGCACCAAAGTCAGGTCAGCTGGGAAGGATTTCAGTATAGCCATCCGCAGGAGTTTCCAGTCTTTGGGGATATGTCCTTTCCGAAGCTATTGCCCAGGATTATTCTCAGTTTTAGAGACCTAAAGTTAGGAGTCCTAACTTTATTACTCCTAAACTGACAAAAAATACTAACTTTAAGACTTTCGGTGTTCACAGAAGGCATTTAGGAGTCCTAATGTTAGGAGCCCTAACTTTACTACTCCTAAATGGAGAAAAATCCTAACTTTAAGACTTTCGGTATTCACAGAAGGCATTTAGGAGTCCTAAAGTTAGGACTCCTAACTTCTTTGAATACCGAAATGAGTAAGTGCCTTCTGTAAATACCGAAATGAGTAAGTGCCTTCTGTGAATACCAAAATGGTAGTAAGTTTAGGATTTTGTCTTAAGTTATTTCAGTGAATCGGGCCCTTCGAGCGGAGGTTAAGGGCATAGACGTCTGTTAAAGCATGGCTTTCATTCTGCTTAGAGTATCAAAGCTGTATTAAAGAGACATTCAGTGAAGGCCATAAAAGCGCCTCCCTGACTTGTCGGTGGAAACAATACTTGCATACAACAAGTAACCCTGGAGCTCACTGTTACCAGATATGCGATGCCCGGGAGCATTCCGTAGTAGCCTTGACTGTTCAGCATCAAGTAACTCCTATTTGAAACTAGCCCGATTGCTGGAGTAATTACTACAGCTTGGGCACCCCTTAGATGACAAGACAAGTTTGCTACAGAACCATTACAAGCCCCGCGCAGCATTATATCCTGACATATGAGGAATCCACTTAAAGCATTAAAATCTGTATGGTAATTGTCATAATTCCTTAATGTTTTCCTTACCCATTTTTGCATATCTGCCTGCCTGCTTTTGTTCAAGGCAATACTGAAACTGAAAAGCAGTGACCGGTAGAGTTATGTGGCCATGGATTAGCCATTCCATGGACTGTGATTCTGCCACTGTGAATGGTAATCTATCCAGTTTTTCGATATGCAGCATTGTATATTTTGCTCTCCTTCGTGCCAGTTCTATCTATTTATCTGTTAGAATGTGTTCAGAAAACAGACGTACTGTTGATAAAATGCCAAGGCACGTAGCCTGCACGCAAAGATTGCAGCGTCCAGCTTAACAACATAATAGAACATAATTGAGATATGGCCAAATCTTGTTCTAGTATGTCTATCGCAGAAGATACAATGTTCCCTGAGGAATATATCCTGGAGGTCAATGTTGTTAACCCATTGTCTACCACTGTTAGAGATTTTTCTAGGTGTATGCACGTGGTAATCTGGTAATCTCTCTCTGCGGCCTCTTGTTGGGATATTCTCTATATTTATTTGTAGGCAGCATAAATGTCAGCCTATATGAAACATTTTTGACGTAGTTTATTGGGACCTAGTAAAAAATCCCTAAGATCCACATCCTGTGACAGTAAGGATAAGTGCTGTTTCACCTCTGTTAGTGTTGAGGTTTTTAGCCAATGAAGGCACAACTTCCCAACACTGTAAGATGTCACTACCACTGGATGTTCTCTCTGTATATAGCATGCATCTGGCCTAAGGATAGCGAACCCTTTGGTTTTATCTATGAATCTTGCCTGACAACTATTGGTGTCTGTGGGACAAATCAACCATTTTTCCAATTGGGGTCTTATGTATTGTATGATGTCATCTAATGTAAACCCTTTTTGTGATGTTTTGTTACCCTCTGTCAGTGATGGTGATGGTGCTGGTAGCTGAGGTGTGTTCAAGTCTTTGCTCTTGGCTAGTCCAAGGCAAGACGTCTTTTGCACTGTCTTGTTCAAAAACATAATATGTTGAGGGATAAGGCATGCTCTGAATAAAGCTTCAAGTCCCTGAACGTGCCATTCTCTAGTACCCCAGACTGATTTTAAGTCAATGGTGTCTTTCCATAAGTTGTCACCTTGTTCAGACAACTGGGCAATAAAGGATGCAGAGTAAATCTGCTTGGTGTTAACATATTTTTCTGTGCTGATGTTGGGGCTGTAGCAGGGATTTCTGCTCATATACTGAACTGTGCATAGAGACTTGGAACCTCAGTGAATTAGGGTGTGCCAAAACTCACCTCAGTATCCAAAATCCCCTACCAGACTAGCTATCAGTGTCTCATTGGTTCTTACCGACCCCCAATGATTAGACAACTCAGAACAGGGACTTAGAACACCTCAGGTAACATGGAACACATGAACACTCTTTCATTATACTAACATATCAATCCAGAACGAGGAGTCAATGAGGACACGTGCGAGTTTGAAATTTTTATTTCTAATGCAGTGTTCTCAAACGCAGTATCTTAGCTAATGCAAGCAAACATATTATAAGGAACAAGGTTAACAGCATGGTAACTATTCCATAAAATACAAAGGGTGAAAGCATGTTAAAATGCTAAAGGAAAAAGGTCTAAATAGAACCTCAGGGTACCCTCCCTAGCTAGTATATTATATGATATCTACAGATGGTCTATTTGGGTTTAGAAGGGCGGGCCCATACCTTTGGGTTCAGCAGAAATGGATCACATCATCTCCTGCACCAACTCCCTGCATACGGATATTTATCAAGTGTGTGTCTCCTGCTTTAGGCAGTGCATTATTAAACGCGCCAAACCCAAAGTTGGCCAGGGCTGCATCCATATTATGTCTACTCTGTGCGCTGATCAATCCAAACAATAAGCGCTGTGTTGAAATAACCTTGAAGGCCTCGGCACTCACTGTACAGACTTAGCTTACCAAGTAATGCTGATATTATAAGCAAACATGTTATTCTTGTGTAAAGCAAAATACCTAACTAGGCGAAAAGCTTTAATAACAAAATGTGTCATGTGCAGAGGCAGCAGAAAAGGAAAAATGGCGTTTAAACTTTTAACAAGCTCATGCTAACTTAACACAGTGCAAAGGTGAAACCAATACACAAGACAGTGCAACCTTATATTATAAGTTATTAAATTATAATTCTGAAAAGTGCTCTGATACCCTCACGGATCTGGTTAGCGCTCTATAAAACTCAAAAAATAAAATAAATACAAATATGAGGCCAGGTCAGACATATTGAACCCTGAAAAATATGAAAACTTTTGTGTAAAGGTTTTTGAACTGCCTTTTGGCGGTGTTGGACAATTTTCTCACTGATGGTATGTGAACACATTTCTAGGATTAGCAGATTTATGCAAAAAGTGATGACCATAATGTTGAAAACAATACATAATTTTGAAATCTGATGTGCTTTCCAATGTTTCACTATTAGAAAATGCAGCAGATTTTTCTAAATCAGACAACATGTTATTTACAGTTTCAAAGTCTCAATCATCGGGAAATGTACTTAAGGTAATGATATCACTCAATGATATTTTAAATAAATGAGTATTTTTTTAAATTTCTGTTGGGCCATATATATCGAAATCAATCTTGTCCCAAATTATACCATCCAGTATAGGAACTGCTGTATTGTTAACTGATGACAAGTCTATTTGTTCTCGATGAGCTGGTTGATGTGGTTTTAAAATGAAATTCACCTTTTGGGTTGTAGAGCTTTGTTGAAGATATTTGCTATTAAAAAACATGCTAAAAACTATTACTAAGCCTACCCAGAAAAGAAAGGAAAGTATCTCTGTTATTACCCATAGTTCTATCCAAAGAGATACCAGGTAAGTCTTTTTAAGAAAGTTCCAAAAGTCTGTAGCTTGCTGCTTGTGTGATTTTCGGGCTGGCATCATTTGAGGTTCACTTGGATCCAAAGAAAACGTATCAAAGTTCATGAAGTAGCCAGAAGCAGTTGGTTCAATTGTTGATATTGCATCAGGATTTTTAGAAATCGTAGCTTGTTCTTGTAGAGGCATGTTGATGTAGACATCTGTATTTGGTCGAATAGCATTTGTGTTTCTTTTGATTCTGAAGTCGAATTTTAGGTTCATGGGGAACTAGTTCCATAGTATTATTGCATAGTCCTTAATTCCTTACTGGGGACTATTCGAACGTGATGAGTCTTTCCATTTGAACTTCTTGATTTGTAGCCAGAGGAGGGCATCTGCTACGTTCAAGTCCAAGTGGCCTACTGCTCAGCATTAGCCACATAGTATGGGTTCATTAGGTCGTTTGAGACAAATATTTTCCCCTTTTTTCCGGCAAGAGGCGGTAGAAGTAAAGTTCTTGTTTCTTTCACTGCTAGGTCTGGTACAGGATTCCTGTAGGATGGCCCAAATTCTTTATTGTCCGCTAGTTTCTCACTGACCAAATCCCCGACTTTTGGGATCCGGACAGGTCTTGCCGTGACTCATTTGACTTCCCCAGTGGCTGTGCTTCAGGTGGACATTACTTTGTTGTGTCCTGTATTCGTTTAGATCCTGTAAAACAGCCAAACAATCAAGGTTGTCAAAAGGTTGTTCATCTGCCACTGTGCCTTCACAATCAAGATCAGGTACCCACATTCTTGTCCCAAATAGGACCTCATATGGAGTGACTCCCCCAGAGAACTTCTTGGCATATTGTTCAGAGCCCGCTGCACACCATACAGATGTTTTACCCAGCTCTCACCCGTGCCTAATACTCTAGGTCAGCGTTTCCCAAACTGTGGTCCGCGGACCCCCAGGGGTCCGTGACACATTCCCAGGGGGTCCGCCAGACTCAATTGCCTTCCATCAGCTTTACTGAAATGACCATGCCTACACGCCCTGATAATAACAGCGCAGGGGCGACGGGATCACAACAAAATCACCACAATTAAATCGGCAATCACCATTCAGCTTTAGGTGCAAGCTGAAGGGTAATTGGCTTGTTTTATTATTTGATTATTCGCGCTCGCACATCAGTGCGTGTTCCCTTGCATTTACGGCCAACCTCAGAGCATTTTGCCGCCCAATGTCGTGTCTCCACTTTCTGCCCTGAATACGGAGTACTGATGTGCCTCTTGTTTCAATGCTAAACAGCATTTATTTCGGCACCTCGGGCCAGCAGGAGGGCACTTACCCGATGGAAAGCACAGATAAGCATGTGAGTGTTTTAATTTACGGCTATACAAGCGTAGACCAGGGGAATTCACAGCAGACTTTTGAAGATTCTTCTCGTGTGTGACGAGTGATCAGCTTGTTGTGTGTTGGTGGCAGTGACATCATGGTTTATTCCTGCCGTTAGGGTTGCTTTCATTAAAAGTGTGGCTGCAAGTGTAGTCCAAATGAATGAATTTATTTTAACTTGGTTTATGCATGTCACATTATGCAATCAATGCATGTAATGATTTAATTCTTATTCTAAAAACTGTATTTACCCGACGCAGGTGCACCGTGATTGTCATCACATCATAAACTAAATAGCCCCCCCCCACACACACACAAAACCCTGCCTTGATGAAATATCCATATGTTAAAAGCACACACACATTTAAAAAGTGTTTCCTTTTTATTAATGTTACCAGCCTCATGGAAGTGAAAGAGAACAGAGCTATAAAAATCCAAGTTGCTTTTTCTAGAAGTGTGTCTGAATAAACACAGTTATTCAGGGTCTTGTTGATCTACCTCTTGCTCCGCCCGCCCTACTGCTGAATAAATGAAATCCATGACTTCAAGGGACTGCACACATTTTTTAATTTTGCTAGCTATGGGTGACTCAGTCACTGATGTAGATTTGCCATTCCTGAATAATTGTCATTCATAGCTCATGGAATAAAAATATGTATGCTGCTCCTTCAATAGGTAGGAACCCAAGGCATGATACTTGGCCTGCCAGGAATGAATGTAAGTGCCTCATGTTACGACTGAAGAACTGTCATCTGGTTTACTAATCTGTATTACTTGCATTATTTTAATTTATGGGTACACAAATGCACTTAAAATGACTTAACATGCTGCACTACACGGGACCAGTGTCTGATCTCAAGAAGATGAAAGTGCTTAATTTCGGATGTGGCTTCTCACCTAAGGACGTGAGCAAGAACATGGTGCATCATGGCTGAATTTTGTTCTTTTTGGGTCTATGGCTGCTGCAGGGAAAAGGCACATGTTCAGAGTGTCAGTTACCGTTACTTGGCAGGGGGGGGAGAAAAGATGCAGCCAGGACCAACAGTAAGGGTTTCATGCTGCTGTCCGTTTTCTCACTTTCCATAAACCCTTGAAGTATATGTGCTGTCAAGCTTTTATAGTTGGACATATCAAGCTATTATTTGTCGCCTTTGTGGTTTGTTGTTGGCAGGGGACAGAGGCAGTGGACTTCCTATCAGGAGAGGGTTGTATCAGGTGCCATGCGATGGCTCACTGAAATATGACTTCAATGCAGTGTGCACCCTTTGATGGTAAAATGTTGCACTGCTGTGGCTAAAGATTATGTCATACATTCACCCCAGTACGGAGATCTGGGCCTAAATCCATTGTTTTTTTGCTCACCATTCCATCTATTTATGTGAAAAAGCTTTTTCAGATATTATGTATCTAAAAAATAAATACAGAAACCATTTGAAAATGTAGAATCAGACCTGACGAGTCAACTTCCCGAAATAAAACCAAACACTGAAAAGTTAGTCGCTGAGATGCCACACCATCCTTCCCATTAAAATGTGTTGATTTTCGCAAATTTTTTCAAAATAAAATTATAAAAGCTTCAGGTTTTTGAGTATTTGCTTGATGTGTACTTGTTTGCGTATTTTTTGCAAATTACTGTTGTAATTTCCGAAATTTATTTTATAACATAGAAATTGGTTGGGGTTGCCCGCCTTCCAATAGTGATTCAGTGGGGGTCCTCAGGAGTCAAAAGTTTGGGAACCACTGCTCTAGGTGTTAAAGACTGCTTTAAGTCTCGGCTTTCCTCTCCACAACCAAATTTCCCTCTGGATGGTATGGAGAAAAGTACCACAATACAACACCCAATCCTTGCATGGCCTCCTTGTAAGCCAGAGAGCTAAATGCATGGCCCTGGTCAGAATGTAATGTGCCAGTTGTGTATTTCCCTATGAAGACTCGCAATTTTTTTATAACAGTTCAAGCATCAGCCGAGCCCTGGACCCACACCCATAGGAATCTTGAGCAGGAATCTATAGCAACCATGATATATCTGCAAGCCCCATCTCTTTTGAAGGGGCCAGAGTGGTCAAAGTAGACACATGCTAATGGTTTGTCACATATTAATAAAGGTGTCTTCTCTGGACGTGTTACAGTGGAACCTTTCATCTGCTGGCAGATGTTGCATTTCAAGACATAGTCTTTAGTCTGCTTTGTCAATCCAGGCCACCAATAGCGTTGTTTCAATAATGAAACTGTCACCGTAACTCCTGCATGTGTAGAACCTATCCCCTTGTGTGCTGGTAGAATTATACCTAACCTACGATCCATGTTTGGAATTACTCTATCCCCCACTACAGGAATCTGAGCAAATGGAATATTATTGGCATCTAACTTGTAGGAGTACTTGAGTGGAAATCTTTTGGGTACTGCTTTGCTGTTTTTGCATGAAACAATGACAGCTACCATAATCTCCCCCTTCTATTTTCGTTTTAGTATGAGTGATTGCAGCTATGGAAGCAGTACGTACAGCCCCCTTTGCGGCTTCATTAGCCAATGAAATCCTTCAATGTGAACGCCATCACACTGATGACTCAGTGTATGTATCATGTGAACCCTTTGTAGTTTGGTTTTCAACTCCACTACCTGTTCCCATAGCATTTAATGCTTAATTGTGCCACCTTTTGCATCCTTGAACACGTTTTAAACTAGGTCTGGGCGGTAAATTTCGTTCCGCTCGCGGAATTTGCTGAATTTTGGTAATTTTGCGTTCCGCAGAGAAAGCGAAATTGCTCAAAATTCTGTGTTCCACGACTTCCCGAAATGTTTTGCTTGTTCCCGTTCTCAAAATGCATGTTCACAAGATATTTCTCCCCGAGCACGCCAACAGCGATTGCGAACAGGAAAAAAGCATTGCGAACAAGCAATTCCGCGTGTTCGAGGAATTTCTACTTGTTCGCTGAGATTTTTTACCATTTTGCGGAGATTTGAAAAAAGCGATTACGCAAATTCCCCTCACCCCTATTTTAAACCCAGTATTTATTATATGACTGTACACAGTAAAACGAATTGCACACAATTAGTGTGGGAAATTCTCGATCCGTATTTACCAGTGCCAGTATCAGGGCTTTTAACTCTGCCAACTGCCATGCAGTCTCCTAGAGAATTCGTTTTTGTGCAACTTGGATGGAACTTTCCATCCCGCATGTGACCTTTAACGATTGCACACGCCGCGCTATTATGTTGCTTACTTTCTATGGCCGGTTGAGCAGCTCTGTCACTGTAAATTATATATTCATACTGATCTAGAGGCATTCTTTAATTTGGTAGAGGATATTCTTGTTCATATTGCAGGAATGCTTGTGTCTTTAAAATTAGGTCGTACCTATATTCTAATTCTGTTGCAGTGAAAGAATTAGCCCATTGTATCCATCTCGGATGTAAGGCTTTAACGTTAGGAACACTTGCCTTTGTCGCATCCTCTAAGGCTGGAACCGGAGTCACTACCATTATTCGGTTCCCCTGAGCTTGTTCTCGTTCCCTCACGTCTGAATCTTCTGTAGATGCAAAGCGCATCTCAGCATTTTTGTACAATTGTGGCTTGTACGCAATTAGTACTGTTTCACATTCATTGTATGTCAGATAGGTGTACCCAGATTGACCCGTAATTATACGGATCAACCAAGTAACGTATGTTTACACGTGCCTGTAAGTGTATGGAAGCCATAATGTCAGCTTGTAAGGAACAAAGTGTATCTGTGTGCTCCTGTGGCCATTGTCTTACTGAAAAATCAGGTTTTATTAAGTTGTGGAAAGGTTTTACTCTCTCTGTGAAATCTAAAATGTACGTTCTACCAAAATGTAGGAATCCCAGGATTGATTGTAGATTTTTTAATGATTTTGGAGGTTGGAGCAGCAAGCATTTCCCTAAAAAATTGGCTGCCAGGCTTTTCCCGTCACTTGAAAGCTCATATCCTAAAAACAGGACACTGAGGTGGGCTATTTTTGATTTTTTAAAGTTGAATTTGTAGCCTTCAGAAGCAAATCCCAAAATTAAGTTATTCACTCTGTTCAAGTGCTCCTCTAGGTCATCGTCCGTCAGAGGAGACATAGGACAACGCCTCTTCATCCAATTTTTGTAGTAACTCTGTTATTCTGACCGAAAACAACCCTGGACAAAAATTGATGCTGGGACCCTAGCACTGAGAATGCTGTTAGAACCCTGCTTCCAGGCTCTATATTTTGAAAAGTCCCTTTGAGTTATCAAGTGTTTTTTGTATTTTATCTGCATATTGTTATTCATTAATACGTCACTGTGTGCATTATGGACTGCAAATGTCTTTGTGCAATTGTTTAAATGTCTGTAATCTAAAATTAGACTCTATGAATTGTCAGGTTTCATAACGGGAAACAAAGGATTATTCATTGATGAGGTGCAATTTTTAATCACCCCTTGGTATTCAAGTTAAGATCTCCCTGACCTGTTTTTTAGCTTCCTGTTTTATTGGATACTGCCTCTGTGCAGTAGGAGTGTTCATTAATGCGTCACTGTGTGCATTATGGACTGCAAATGTCTTTATGCAATTGTTTAAATGTCTGTAATCTAAAATTAGACTCTATGAATTGTCAGGTTTCATAACGGGAAACAAAGGATTATTCATTGACGAGGTGCAATTTTTAATCACCCCTTGGTATTCAAGTTAAGATCTCCCTGACCTGTTTTTTAGCTTCCTGTTTTATTGGATACTTCCTCTGTGCAGTAGGAGTGTTTTTAAAGGAATTATGTGGTGGGTTGAATCCTCATCCCATCCAACATGGTTTTTAGGTCCAGCATTCAAGACCACTTGTATATACTATAGTATATACTTATATGTGTATGTACTTGTCTTCTTCGGCTTAGGGACATTTTTCTGTTCAACTGCCTGTATTTAACTGTCTTGATAGATAATGACCAGCAGAGGTCAGTAAAATACCAGAATTGCTTTCTGCTTAGGGACTTTCTATTTTTTATTTTTCTTGCAACTGCCTCTATTTAACTTTCTTGTTAGAAAACGACCAGCAGAGGTCAGTAAAATACCAGAATCAGTTTAGCATTCTCTAGATTCCAGTCCATAAAAATTGTCTTCCACAGGCACCCGTAGAAAATAATATTTTTTTTCAAATCTTGTGTTTTCAGTGATATGACCATCGGAGGACCTGATTTTATATTAAAAACACAGCTTTGGACTATAGCATTTCCCGCTGAAAGGCAATATTTGTTTCAGCACCCAGGCTAAAGTGCTGCATAGCTAAATACATATAAGGTCCCAAAGGCGAGACCGATTGCATAGCAAATGCTTGTTGTATAATGCTGGAGCTTGGGCTACCGCCCACTCCTGTGCATATGTGTGTTGCAATTGCCTGGGAACATGATCTGAGAATGCTGGTAGAATTACCGTTTCTCCTTTAGGGGAATCCATGACGAATGCTGGCGGCCAATCTCGTTCAGCTAACGAAATGTCATAGCCAAACGTAAGGTTCTCCCAAAAGAGACCTCTCACTGTTCTACATTTGTCCCCTTCCATCTGGAGCGTTATTTCATATATTTTATGTTGGATACTTACCCTAGTATAGGGTGTTACTACTGTGATATAATCATTCAAGTCCACTCTCACTAGAAATTTCACCAGGTTCTAGTGAACTATTGTTACTTCTGCTGCACTGTCTACCATCGTCAGAACCCATTCCCGGTTCAGTAGTTGAGTCCTCAGAATTCTGGGCATGTCTGATCTTTAGTCCTGTATCCTTCTTCTTTTTGAACTGTGGCTTTTGCTTTGGCTTGTCTTCTTTTTTAGAAATGTAATCTTGAGCGTGCTGCTTGTCTCTGGACTTTGTACGCTCTTCTTGTCTGTTTGACTGTCCTTCCCTCGCAGAGTTTTTGATGAACCCTTAAAGGAACGAGAGGAAAGTGTATCAGTATCCTGATACCTGTCAGGATTCCTAATATTATCCCTATTCCTGAGGTTATACCTCTTTTGGAGGGCTCCTGTGGAGGAGATCTACCTTGGGATTGAGATCTGTCCTCTTTAAATGTTTGTTGTTTTTTTATTATCCCACTTCTTTTTAGTTGATGCAGGTGTCTGCTTGGTAGTGCTTGGTAGTGTTCTTTTCAGAACTGCCCATCACTTTTGGTTTTAAAGCTTTCCCACCCAAACTGTCTCTGCCTAATTCAGCATATGCAGTTTCAATAATGTTTTGTAGATCGTGTTCCTGTTCTAAAGAACTGAATTCCCTAAGCCATTGGCGGATAGCCACCGAAGCTGCTTCCCCTTTAATAATAGCTAATATTATGGCTGATACCTGGGCATAGTTACCTAGTAACTTCATGCCTAAGTTCAGAGCCAGCCCTGCTCCGTACTCTTTCTGTATTGGTCTTAATACATCTGGTATCACCGCTATTGGTGGAATACCATGAGTTCTGGTATAAATGGCAACAAAGAATGTACCCCAAGTGGTACAATCTTTTACTTGTGGTGTTATCCCCATGGGCAAGCAGATTGTGAGCATACTGTGTTTTTCATATGGGGTAGTATTCAGGAATACTGCCTCTAACTGTGTTATTTTCGGAGCTACCCAGAATGGCATTTGTTCACATTTAGTGGGCATTTTGCCCATCACTGCGTGTAATCTTTGTGGTATAATTTTAGTTGCTGTACCCTGAGTTCCATATGTTGCAACTATTGCTGGTTGGATTGTGAGTGTCCTCATGACGAATTGCGTCAAGTTTCTATAGATTTTAATTAAATCTTTGTGTTACGTGAGTAAGTCTCCTACTGGCATTGTTTCAATGTCAGGATGTGGTGCGTAGGCCGCTAATATCGGCGATGTTGCCCCTTCTCCTCTGAGTGGGCCGAGTCTTACTCTTCTGTTTCTTATATGGGGTACGACGCCTTTAAACCAGTATAAGTGTTCCTGGTACGTGAGTGAAACCTCAATGTCCTCAAACAGACAGTATTCAGCTGGTGCATCTCCTTCTATATAGGAGTGAAATGTTTGTGATCTGGAATTTGCTGCTGGGAATGTAACCCATGAATAAAATACCTCTGTTCTGTTTGATTAGTGTGCCTCCATCAAAAAAAGCTACTATGCCACCCCTAGGTGTTAAACCATGCCCTAGTAGTTTCAGGATGACAGTATTTCTGAATTTTTCTGCAATATATATTGCTTCTGCATCTTCTTCATCTGAGAGGTGTAAATTATGCACAGCTCCCCCTGCGTTCTCCAAGCCTTCAGACATTTTTTAGAGGAAGAAGTATAAACTAAGATTAGGTGTTTTTGTGCACAATTTTCGGAATAATGTGTCCTTCAAGCTTGATTAACCAACAGCCAATAGATAGAATTTTTTCGCCTACTCAGCTGTGGCGGAGTTTGTGCCTACCCACTCCAGACGTCTCTGGTGTTTTGTGAGTCAGGGTCACTGAGAATAGCACGACCGAACTACTCAGATTCAACTGTTAAATAGGTACCCAACCAACGTTGGCGGTGCCATGTCATGTAGTTCTCATATACCCTATACAGGATCGGCATGTTTTGGATAAAATAAACTGTGGGCTTGGCGGCAGACTGATTCTGAGCACCCCCAGCAGATATTTTAGCCTGTCTGTATCAGCTAGCTCACAGTGCCACTATCATCTCCTTTTACCGAGGAGAGAATAGATTCTGGCAAACTCAGAACATGACAACCCTGATCCCTCAGAATCGTGACAACAATACATCACCTTTCGCTCAGTCCCTTATGCTCACTTAGTTGGTCTCAGAGATACACAGAATAAATAGGCTGGGCATTTCAGTAAGAATGTATTCAATAGTTGTTATTCTAGCGTAGAATAGATGAGCTATAACAACTTTTAGACAGTAGCGGAGATATATGATTAGCAGTACTACGAAAGTGAAAGGATGGTACAGTCCTACCATTTTGCAGTAATCATGAATATATACAAGTACATAAAATACATGATAAAAAGTGCGTTCTCCTATGATGCCTCCCTAACTAGATATACCTAAATGTACCTAGCATCTGTGTAGGTGTTATGTCAAGAATCCCTCTAGGATCTAGTCAACGCCATTACCTGAGAATGAGAGAATATGGGATCCCGTCCTGGTCTCGAGGTGGACACCCAGCAAGGGATGTTAGAGCACTGCGAGCTGGAGTGTCTGCATGCAGGAACCTCAGCGTCTCTGGTCAGTGAGTGAGCAAGGAAGTCACAGTTTCCTATGCCTTTCTAAAGCAAGATGTGATGTATATATATCCACAGGGTTCCCCAGGGGTCCTACCTTGCTGTGTTACTGTGTCGTCCTAGAGGATGACGTCGGGACCAAACTTTATACAGAGTTATTATACAGAAGAGAGTAGTCCTGCTGTGCTTCCAAGAAACCTCATGCATGGAAAGGGGCGACCATTCGGTCCCCCCGAACGTATGGCGGAGTACCACGATCCCCCCGGGAAGCCATCTTGGGCGGGAGGCGAGTCTCGGCTGGTATGCCCGAAGCGGCGTAGCCGGGGCGCGCTTTTTCCCGCCCTGGAGTGGGCTGGCCTAGACACTGACGCGGCCGGCCACGCCCTTGGGGCAGGCAGGGGCGGGTTTACGCCCGCCCTGAAGACGGATAAAAGGAGCAACAAGCCAAGAAAGCATCCTCTTGTTCCTGTGCTCTGAAGCTGCACCTCCTCGCTGCACGTGAGCTCGAGACGGAACGAAGAGCCAATTTTGAGCGTGGTAATCTTTCTTTTTTGTCTTACAGATACTCTGTCTGAGAATGCCTAAGAAAGTCGGAAAGCGAGTTACTACCGATCAGATGCTCCGTATGCTCATGAAAGAAGTAACCGATCTGAAGAAGCAGATGGCGGCTAAAGACGGGGAAGGGGGACCGAAACGACCTTTGGCGGGAGCAGCTCCTGGTGGAAAAGGCAAGAGGCCCAGAAGGGGGGCATCTGGGGGGGACATCCCGGTTCCCGATACCCCACTCGAGGAGCCAACTCCGGTGCCGAGGGAGGGGAATCCGATTCCCGTGGTGGTCACTCCCGTGTCCGGAGAGGACATGCCGCCTGAGTTAGCAGCACAATTGGCAGCGTGGTTGGGGAAAGATAGCGAGGGCGCCACGGCTGACGACGCACGGGTGTTGATGAAGCAACTGCGTGAAACTAGGGAGGCGGCGAAGGCACCATCGCCAGTTACCCCGCTGTCTCCGGCGGTGGAAAAAGCAACAGGAGCAGGTCCAGCGGCGGATGCAGCTTCTGGTTCAGGTAAGCGGCCATTGCCGATTGCGAGGGAGGAGTCTGCACCTTCACGAAGGGAAAAGTTGGGTCAGCATGTCCCTCTGGCAATTAAGGAAAAGATGTGGGCGGACGAGTATGTAAACATTTTTTCGTTGCTTACCGACCATTATGAGATGGAGCATGTTAAGAGCCAAAAGGAGCTCATGCATCCGAGTGTTTGGCGCGCAAAAGATGGCCGCCTTTAAGGTTGACGAAAACATTGGCACTTGGGGCAGGGCATGGGGAATCTTTACCTCCATCATGGGCGAACGTAGGCCCGAGTTGCTGACCGAATTGCCTATTTATCAGTCACGGATCATGGAATATTATGGATCATATGGGGGCAATCAGTGGTTCTGTTACGATAATATATTTAGAAAAGCGAAAGAACACGACAAAAACTTGACTTGGGATTGTTACGACTCTGTTTCATGGTCAAAAATGGAGAGTACTGGTATGTTGAAGTTACCATTGGTAGGGAGTAGCGGGGGTGAATCCTCCCGCCAATATGCTGGGACACCCTTTCGATCAAGTACAGGTAATGACTACCACTCGAAGCCGAACGGCAACGCAGGTAAAAGGGGGATTTGTTGGAACTTTAACAGGGGTAAATGTACGAGACCCCAGGGGTCATGCAAGTTTAGACATGAATGTGGAGGGTGTGGGCAGCCATCCCATCCTGAGTCCATGTGCAGAGCCAAAACGGGTGATAACGGTGGTAGGGGAGGCGCCAAACAGGTCTGAAATAGTCCGAGGGGCGCCTTTACCTACTCCGATTGATACCATGGCAATGATTCCTTGGCTCAGCGAATACCCGGATCATGTTTCCGCTGGGGTGTTGCGGAACGGGTTTTCATATGGTTTCCGCATCCCAGTGGGGGATTTTCAGGGTGTAGCAAAATGTAAAAACCAACTGTCGGTCTTGCAACATACGACCGTGGTACAGGAGAAGATTGGGAAGGAGGTTACTCGAGGTCGAGTCGCCGGTCCATTTGATGAGCCACCATGTGCTAACTTTGTTTGTTCCCCTTTGGGGGTGGTCCCTAAGAAGGACCCGGGTGAGTTCCGACTGATACATAATTTATCAGCCCCACGTGGTCTTTCCGTGAATGATGCGATAGACCCGGAAGTGTGTTCGGTGCGGTACGCATCTTTCGATGAGGCCGTCGCCATGTTGAATCGCCTAGGGCCCGGTGCGCTGATGGCAAAATCAGATATTGAGTCAGCGTTCCGGTTGCTCCCGGTACACCCAGACGATCAGCGTCTCCTTGGTTTCATGTTTCAGGGTCACTATTACATGGATAGATGTATGCCGATGGGATGCTCTATATCTTGTGCCTATTTTTGAAAAGTTCAGTTGTTTTCTGCAATGGGTCTTCACAAAGAGGACGGGTTTTCAACATGTCATGCATTATCTCAATGACTTTTTGTTTCTGGGGGCGGCCGGGGATCCGGAATGTGGACAGGCTTTGAATGAATTTTGTGTCTTAATGAAGCATTTTGGTGTGCCACTGGCACCAGGTAAGACTGTGGGTCCCTCGACTTGCCTCAAGTTCCTGGGGATCGAGCTCGATTCAGAGGAAGGTTGTTTTCGATTACCAAGAGAAAAGGTGTTAAGATTCAGGGCTTCCCTGAAAACGTGTATTAGTGAGTCTAAAGTCAGACTGCATCAATTACAACAATTGGTGGGCCAGCTGAATTTTGCCCTGAGAGTAATGCCGATGGCCCGCCCCTTTTCCCGCTCGATCGCTCAAGCCATGGTCGGCCTGAAGGAGGGTCATCATCGCACGAGGCTATCGGCAGAGGTTCGCCAGGACATGCGCATTTGGTTGGCATTTCTGGCGGAGTTCAATGGTCGAATTGTCTGGAATAAACCGGCGGTGTCCTCCGAGGAGCTGGGGCTGTGGACAGATTCGGCTGGGAGCATTGGTTTTGGTGCCATATTCGGCACACAATGGTCGGCTCAAAAATGGCCGTTATGGTGGCATGAGTGTGGGCTGACAAGTAACATTGCCTTTCTTGAACTTTTTCCCATTCTGGTGGCCCTGAAAACTTGGCCTGAGGGATTCAGAGATCACTCTGTGGTGTTTTGGTCTGATAACATGACCGTGGTTGAGTGTATCAATAGCCAGGCAGCACGATGCAAATGGATTCTGAGATTGCTCAAAGAAATTGTGTTATTGTGTATGCAATTGAACGTGCTATTTAGGGCAAGACATGTGCCGGGGGTAATGAATCAAGCGGCTGATGCGCTTTCTCGTTTTCGTATGCAGGCCTTCTGGGGTTTTCTGCCCACAGCGGACCCGGTAGCGGCACCCTTTCCCGAAGCTCTCTGGTCTCTCGGTGCCCCGAACTACAGAACCTCGTGGGAGAGAGTTTAGCACCCAGGACAAGGAAGGCATATGAAGGGGCGTTCCGATCCTATTGGGCCTTTTTGGGGACTGCTAGGGGAGAGCTTTGGGGCCAGGAAGAGCTAGTAGTAAAATTTCTGCTGTCTTTACATCAGGCAGGCAAATCAGTGGCTACGGCCCAGAGGCATCGGGCCGCCATTTCCTTTATGGCAAGGGCTCATGGGATCCAGGACCCGACTGCGTCTTTTGTTGTGCAAAAAGCGCTACGTGGGTGGCAACGCCTTGAGGGTCGCAGAGTAGATGAGAGGCGCCCGATAGGTTTAGATAGGTTGGCTCTTTTGTTATCTGTACTTCCTGCAACATGTTCATCCCAGTACGAAACGGGGTTATTCCGAGCCGCTTTTGTGCTAGCATTCCATGGGGCTATGCGGGTAAGCGAACTAGTGGCAAAGAACAAGCAGGATACCATGGGGGGACTGTGCCGAGAGCACGTTCAGATCAGGGGGGAGACAATGACTGTCTCGTTGGTCAGGTCCAAGACCGATCAGGGTGCGATTGGGGACTGCATAATCATACAAAGGATTCCCGGGTCTCCCATGTGCCCTGTGGTATGCGTGGAGGAATATTTAGCGCAAAGGGTGGCATCATGGGGGGGGACCTTGTTGAGACACGCTGAACGCATAATGTATTAGATTCAAACTAGGGAAAACCTGTGTACTGAATGCAGTCGTATCTACGTAAAAGCAAAAACAACAATTGATGGACAGAATGCAGAACAATGTCATACATTCACCACAGTACAGAGATCCAGGCCTAAATTCATCGTTTTTTTGCATTCCACACCACCCCAGTTCAGACATGGCCATATGCAAATCAGCCTTGACCCTGTGCCTTATGGGAACAGTCCAGCTCAAACTGCCAAGCCATGTCCTTCCTGGACCGGAATCAAGCATCCTAGGACTGGTTTATGGCTATCAGCCGTCTTCAGCCAGGATAGCTTGAATCCAGTTGTGTGGAGAGCATGGGGCTCACGTCTGAGCATACCCATCCCACTCGGGTGACAAATGCAAAAACAACAATTGATGGACAGAATGCAGAACAATGTCATACATTCACCCCAGTACAGAGATCTGGGCCTAAATCCATAGCGTTTTTTGCACTCCACACCACCCCAGTTCAGACATGGCCATTTGCAAATCAGCCTTGACCCTGTGCCTCATGGGAACAATCCAACCCGAACTGCCAAGCCATGTTTTCCTGGACCGGAATCAACCATCCTAGGACCGGTTTCTGGCTATCAGCCGTCTTCAGCCAGGATAGCTTGACTCCAGTGGTGTGGAGAGCATGGGACTCACGTCTGAGCATACCCATCCCACTCGGGGTGACAAATGCAAAAACAACAATTGATGGACAGAATGCAGAACAATGTCATACATTCACCCCAGTACAGAGATCTGGGCCTAAATCCATCGTTTTTTTGCACTCCACACCACCCCAGTTCAGACATGGCCATATAGCAAATCAGCCTTGACCCTGTGCCTCATGGGAACAGTCCAGCCCGAACTGCCAATCCATGTCTTTCCTCGACCGTAATCAAGCATCCTAGAACCGGTTTCTGGCTATCAGCCGTCTTCAGCCAGGATAGCTTGACTCCAGTGGTGGAGTCCAAGGCTGATTTGCATATGGCCATGTCTGAACTGGGGTGGTGTGAAGTGCAAAAAAACTATGGATTTATGCCCAGATCTCTGTACTGGGATGAATGTATGACATTGTTCTGCATTCTGTCCATCAACTGTTGTTTTCGTATCTAGGTAAAAGGTCAGTGCCTAAGAACTATTACATATGTAATTTTGGGAAGAGTATAGGTAAAAGGTTGCGATATGACCTGTGACTACATAAGGTACCTATATGGAATATAACATGGTATTAGCTACTTAGGTGTATCTTTCTTCCTCCTCTTCAGCACTTGCAGTGAACTGCATGAGGGAATACATAACAACTATAAGCCTCTTTATTTAGAATATCAATAGAAACAGGATGTTTGTTACTTGTCTGGCTTTAATGTGTGTTTGCTGCATATGTTAATACTATAAACTGTGACCTATTGGCTTTGGCAATGCTTGTTAGGCTTGGAGCTGAGTATTTATACATGTCTTTTTCGGGTGGCAGGTTCTTTAGGTGTTTTGAGGACTTACATGAAATGGTAAACGTGCTATAATTTCAAAGATAGTATGAATACTGCCTGTGGTGATAGATCATTACCACCATTTGGTGGTAACCCAGGCAGAAATTTAACCTTTGCAGAGCTGGATTTGACAACCTTGAGCCAACTATGTACTTTGTATTGTGTTCGTTCGTAAAGTGCTCAACTACCACCTAAGTGGCTTCGGGTCACTATGGGCTGTCTGAAGGTGCCGAAGAGGCCAAGTAAAAGATGATTGTGGGGAAGAACAAAACTTTCAACAGAATTACAGTTATCCTTGATACAGTGAATAAATCCAGGCAGAAAACTCCAAAGTGTGATAGCCATATAGTCAACATTAAATGTTGGGAAAACAAAAATACTGACAGGTTGAAATGGGGAAAACATTGATCGTGTGTCTGGTGGCCTCAAATGCTTATGTTTGTTAAACATAAGAGCAGTCTAGAGAATAAATGTATACCAACAACTACAAAGAAAATTGCCAGTAAGAAGTTGTCTCATCCAAATAAAACTGTGTTTGCAAAGCTTTTGTTTTCATAGCTGTGATACAGAGAATTTGGTTTTATAAGCAGTCTGGTATGTGCTTAAGCATAATATTTAAAAGCTTCTCCCAAGTACAGTACATTCAAGTCCTCGGGGTCTCCCAAAGGCATCAATAAAAATGAGGCATCTTCGCCCAATGAAGAGACAACAGAAAACAGTACTACGGCAACGGTGTCCTGGGTAGAGTTTTAAGTAGGAATGGCATCATGGTGGACAAGCCCTGATAAAGCCCATACCTCTGGTGCTGGCTACCAGTCGTTTAGCTTTGTCAATGCCTGTTTTGTTTTGTAGTGTTTTTTAAAAAACTTAATTGTTGGGTAGTTTCTCGGACCTCAACAATATAAAAAAGAAAGCATTGGCTAAAAGAAAAAATATTTGTTTTGTCTCTTCTTTGGATTATCAGACATGATGGAGGAGCTTGAGTATATCTGGCAGCAGATATATGTATGTGTTTTAGTGTTTTGTCAAATTTGTGAGTTTTATTTCAGTCCCTAGATTTATTGGGAGCATGTTTCAAGCCCTACAATCATCAGTTATCCTCTTGTAGAAAATCTACACCTTATGTTTAAAGGATAATCTTAGCTGGCATGGAGGCAATCCAACAGAAGCTATTTCTATTTCACTACTATACTCGGTCCTTAAATAATTTGACAAAATTCGTCACTGAACTCAGTTTCTATACCTTACCACAGATGCATTGGTCCTCAGATGGACCTTTCTTCGTTGTACTGAGAAATATGGATGTCCAAACTGTTGGCCACTCAATAAGGACCATTAATTGATGGCCAACTAACAAGTTAGAGATAAGGTTTAAGTACACTACCCTCAGAACCATGCTATAAAAATAAAGTATTAGAATGGGAAGAACCAACCTTCTAAAGAAGTTTAATCTAAGCAGGAACATACAAACTAAAAGCTCTGCAGTCCCCATACAGAATAAAAGCAGTAAAACGTGATGTTATGAAAATATTCTATGGCTCTTCCTGTCACACATTTAGAAATCAGTATCTCTTAAGCACAGTTTAGATGGAAAGAACATTAGGAAACAATGACAAGACAATTTAGGTAATATTGTTATTGTATTACAGATCCAAAATCAACGCCTAAGTAACATTTTAAGCAGTTCGGTCACAATTCCTACATCATGTACCATAAAAACACACATTTTGCCAAAGCATATATTTCTAAATAAAGAATTCATAAAGAGGATGGCTAAGGTTACAGATTCTTACCACCAACAAAGGTAGGAGGATGGTTCAAAAGAGTTCTCTCTTAAGGGGCAAAGAGATCAAGTTAAAGTCCACTAAAGTCCATGGGCATGGGTGATGGGAATAGAACAAACATCAGGAAAGGTCAGGTCTGATCCTCAGGAAGATGAGCAGGGTCATTTGATTAGGCGCAGCAGCCGTTGACTGGGCATCAACGCAACTGTGTAACTGAGCAAGCACCTTGACCCCGGCTTCCATGAGGCATGCCACGTCGCATCTCTAATGTTTTTCTTTTCAACAATTGAATGAGAGGATGCCTGACTGTGAGTACATAGCTGGGTTAGATTGGCCAAGGATAGGGTACACCTTAGCGTGTGTATACCACCTGGGTCAAGTTCACTGGTTCTGACGACAACCTGGTATTATTGCCATCGGTTGAAACATGTAGACCATTTTGTATTCACTTTTTTCTCACTACAACGATACCGGAGGTCAATTTAACCGAGAACGGCATCTTACAAAAAATATTTTAATATTGTCCAGTTGCTCCAGAATAAAAAATGTTTAGGGAGTTAAATCTGGCCATTTTTTTAACCACTATTGACACTCACTTGCACCACGAAAAATAACCTGCTCCATTGTAAACAGTTGTTAAAGCACACCCAGGTAGCATTCAGCTGTCGGTGGGACCCCAATGATGAAGCATGTCACCAACTAGGATGGTGAGTGAGGGGTCTTCTTTAGAAAGGAGAAAACTTCCTTTCTGTGCACCTCTCCCAATGCCTCGGAGACATTGAGGTGTCTCCTGGGGGTACTCCTCCTACCTTATGAAATAATGCAGCCTAAGGAAAAAAGGCAATTCAATGCATTTAAACTTAACATTTCATATTTATTAAAATAAACTCATAATTAAATTCAAGCATAACAAAATAGATCAAGCATACCATGTAGAGAAATAATTGTAATGTTGTCAGTGATTATTGCATAGAAATGTCAAAACATTTGAATGTCATGTAGTCACTTAGATGAGTAGATGCTTTGGGTTCAGTACACAACTTTATTAGTTATTGCAAGAAACGTTGGTCATGTTGAGACCCAGTCGAAGTTTTGAGGGGGTAGGGAGTTTAGTAATGGAATAAGATGTCCTGAGATTTGGATGCAGGGAGTTCGAGCAAAGGAGAATTGGAATTGTGATTTTATTTTGGTTGGTTTTGTTGGGAAGGGTTGTTTAGGGGAGCAGGGAGGGGAGTTGGATAGTTATTAAGATGTATAGTGAGGCCAGATTGATTGTAGTATGTAAGGCGTAGAGCCAGTAGTGTGGTATTAAAGCTTGCGCATCTGCTTCATTAAAGTGGCCTTTTTCACAGTCACTCCTGGATATGCCATCCCACCTGAATAGGAGTGTGAAGTACTGCGTGCTGTGAGGGGGTACTCAAAGAGCTTTGACACTTTGAGGACGCCAAGGTATGACCGAAAACCTGGGTGTCTACTTCCAACCACATCAGGTTTTCAGCCGGCCGGGCCATGCACAGAGCAGCAACAAAAAGTAAGAGCAGCACCCGCCGACCGTGGCCTATACTACCTCGACCCAGTGGAGGCCAGCATGGCTTGTGGGTGGTGGGGCAGGAAGTTTGCATGGGGGTTTCGCGCAGATTTTTTGGAAAACATTTTTTTTATTTACCTTCACACCAGGTCCTCAGCTCATGCTCTTCTCTATCTCTGATAGAAGCACAGCCGGGCCCCACTGACCAATTGCAGGGTTGTGATTGGTAGGCACCCAGGCTCCCCTGACTAATCACAACGCTGCAATGCAGTGTTGTGATTGGCTTTGAATGTCCCGGTTCGAAGCTCAACCAGGGAATGAGGGCCTGGACTTGTTATCCACGCAGGCGGTAATGTAGCCTGCATGGAGAACGGGGAATATGTGCATGACTTGTTTGGGCGGCCCCAGAGGGCCGACCAAACAGTCATTGCACACTTAGGAGTGGGCACACCACTCCTCCCTAGCCCTACTCCGCGAGCAGAGCAGCCCCACCTACCGGCA
Organism: Lissotriton vulgaris; assembly: GCF_964263255.1. Lineage (NCBI taxonomy): Eukaryota > Metazoa > Chordata > Amphibia > Caudata > Salamandridae > Lissotriton > Lissotriton vulgaris. The sequence goes on along the minus strand of NC_141685.1, from coordinate 747,300,743 downwards.
AAGCAGAATGAAGCATGAAATGAAAATAACTTAAAGTTAAAATCATTTTACGCTTCTCCACACTGCTGAACAGAAGTGGGGCAACACTCTTCTGCCAAAGCAGAGGAGCCACCACTACCTTCACCCTTCCCACTTTACTCATCAAGAGCCTTCTCTCCTGCCATTCCCCCCAGGTGTGCCGAGTGGCAAGAGAGGGACGGGCTGTGCAGCTCAGGCAGGGGGCATGACAAACAGCCCTGACCATGGCACATGCAACGGGCCAATTCCACAGCTTCTTAGGAACCTACAGCCCTGCATCTTCCAACCAACCTTCTATGATCTTCTGTCAGCTCAGCTGCCATGCTATGTCTCTAAAGAGATTCTTGTCTTTACTCTTCCAATGTGACCCGGCGGGACCATGTACAGCGCCTGACACAGTACTCTAAATCTTGGGTATATGGGCCGGATGTGGAACAACAAGGTTGCATACACAATATAGATAATGGACACATTTCTTTGGGAAATAGGGAAAACGAAAAATTATCGGGGGCTCTTTTTAAAAGAGACAGGAAGGAAAGATGTTTTTTTCATATTTGTTTATTTCCAATGAAGCTTTTGTTCTTCAACAACTATCAGACTGGTTTATGAGTACTTGTAAGATTACTATCATTCTCAAGCTTACTAGGTCACTCGTAAATATAATGAAGGTTTAGAGAAACATGTTGTCTTAACTCCCACAAATAGACAGCGAAGTGGAGAGTTATATTTGGAATACCAACATTATTAAACTCAAATATTGTGTGCTTTGTTGGAGAAAATACATAGAAGTAAAAAGATAAAAGTAATGGGAATATGTTTCAATGCTTGATCACCTGAATTGTGACACTAAAGCAAGATTCTGAGACTGAATGAATCATATTGCCAAATGGATGCAGCAGAACTGTCTACAACTTAATGCAAGTAAAACAGATGTACTGTTTGGGAAAGCTCATGTACTCTGGTAGGACGACTGGTGGCCTATAAGTCTAGACCCTACACCCATTCCAAAAGCAACAGTAAAGAATCTAGGAATAACAGTAGATAACAAACTGTCAATGACGGACCATCTAAGCCACAACGCAGTCACATGGTTTGGCATTATGCGCACCCTACGGAAAGTATTTCAATGGCTTCCACTTGAAACAAGAAAATCCCTATTCCAGGCACTTATTATTAGTCACGTGGATTATTGAAATGCTTTAATGGTTTCCATGAATGAAGAACTGTACACTAGACTTCAGGTTGAACAAAACACCGCAGGGCGTCTCGTACTCCATCCTCTACCGTCAGGTCCCATCTTAAAAATCCTGCACAAGTTTTAAACTCCTCTGTCTGACACACAAATCTCTATATGGACATGGGCAGAGAAAACATAATTGGTTTGCACCAATAAGGAATCTACGGTCCTGTGGGAAGCATTTGCTACTTCCCCATAGGACCCGCACCGCCAGAAATTGTGGAAGATCATTTTCATACTTACTCCTCCAATAATGGAATCAACTTCCCATAGAGCCCAGGGTTTGCAATGATCAAAGACACTTTAAAAAAGCTCTAAGACGTGGATGTTCTAATGTATCCTAGTGCCATTGTTAATATCCTTCGGAAATCTAGCATCAGTGCCATGAGAGCCTTTCAATGTGATTTGTTGCGCTTTTTAAGACCAATTAATAATAATAATAATAATAGTAATAATAATAATAATTGTAAATGAGCTAAGATAGGCAAACATGGAAAAAAGGTACATAGTAATGCATGAAAACTTTTCTGATTCTTTTACTAATAAGAAAATAATTTTTTAACATGTGCCATCTTTCTTGGCATACCAGAGGATGTCTAAGCTATTACCATATCAGCATACAAATACTGAGAGATTCCACCTTTGCACACTAGAGGAATAAATGGTAGGTTAAGATACATGACCTTGTAATTGAAGACTTTAAGGCAAATCCACTATATGAAATTGTTAATACTTCAGTATACAAAGGCCTATTATCAAAACAAGCTCCTTAGTATAAAATACTGGTCAGTGGCAAAACTACACAAACTTGGTTTGAAAGAAAATTATATATGCTGAAAATGCAAATCTTCAGTTAGTCTTTTGGGTCATATTTTCTTCAACTGCCGAAAACTCTAACGAAGTTCTAAAAGAAATGCCCATGATCATGGGAAGAGTTTAAACTCTTCAAATTTGTTTCGGAATGATGACGAACTTTTATGTATTTCATGCTTTAAAATGATCACAAAAGACGCCAAGGCCCTAATTACGATTTTAAGCGGACCTGAGTCCGCCCAACACGGTTTTGTTTACGAAGACCTTATTATGATGCAACCACACATGGTGCGGTAGCAAACGCCCATTTCTCCATGGGAGCTTGTGCTGCGGGTGGTTTCCGCCCCCAGCATAAGGTCCCATAGAGAAATGGGAGTTTGTGTAAATCCCTGCACCATGTGGCAGGCAACTCACAGTGCCTGCCACACGGTGCAGGAATTTACATTAGGTGCCCCCCAGGCCCTCAACTGGAGGCTGCTGAGAGATGGGGCCCTGCTAGGGCCCCTAAGTCGCTTTCCAAAAGGCTTTCCATATCTGAAAGCCCAACACTGAATGCCTGTTGGAAACAGACATCATAATCCCTACGACAGCAATGTCATTTGTAAGGGATTATGTGGCGGTATCCAAATAGCCAAAAGGCTCCTTAAGACCGTCGTAAGCCAGCCAGAAGGGCCGGCCAGATTAAACTCCGACAGCCTACATTGTAATTTGGTGGTCTGACTTTAAACCATGTTGGTTGGAAAGCCTCCGACCTACGTTCAGAGGCTTTCCGACAGACATCAAAAGTAGGCCTGGGCGGTAAATTCCGTTCCGCTCGTGGAATTTGCGGAATTTGGGTAAATTTGCGTTCCGCGGAGAAGGCGAAATTGACCAAAAATCTGCGTTCCGCAACTTTGCGAAATTTTTGCTTGTTTGCGTTCTCAGAATGCGTGTTCACGAGATATTTCCCCCTGAGCACGCAAACAGTGATTGCGAACAGTAAAAAAGCATCGCGAACAAGCAATTCCGCGTGTTCGCGGAATTTCTGCTTGTTCACGGATATTTTTTACTGTTTTCGCAGAGATTTGCGATACACGATTATGCAAATTTCGCCCACCTTTAATCCAAAGCCCCACATCGAAGGGCATGAATCATAGTAAAAATATTATTTAGAGAGTCTGGAAATATTTGGTAGTACATTTCCATACATTGAGAATGAGGTCGCAGATATGTGCCCCCTAACAACACTGTTAACATGACTCTGCAAACAAGGACGTTTTTTCTCCTCGTGCTTTGTTTTGTAAGTTGTAATATATTGTTTACAAATTTTATAAACTTGTGCTGTAGTTGTATAAGAAGACACAAAGATGTCGGATGTAAATAACCACTTTTATAATCTAAGCAGATAAGTTGATGCAATCTGAAGCAAAATGCACCCACGTGCCATCTTCAGATATGTTGGCCAATAAAGGAAGTTCATCGGCTTGGCAGGCACTCAGGTCTGCAACTCCTGTCAGTGGTTTATCCATGAGCACACTTCTGGGCACAATATGTGTTGCTGGGTCCGTGACCTCCAGAAAACAACACAGGATGGTACAGTTGCAGTACTGCTGCACCCCCTATTCGGCTCAAAGGCTCAATGCAACCTACTGGAAAGCTGCATTAAACGAGATATTATGGAAAGGAGACGGCTGAAAGACACACCTCTGCAGATATCAGGAAACTGAATAATGGCTCTAGCCCTTGTCTCACCCACAGGAGGAGAGGTATTGGGTCAATAGAGAGGGGAGTATAGTAGCCTGTCTCCTGGCCAATCACCAAACATTTTGGGGCCAGTTGTAGGACCATTGGCTTTTGAGACTCGCAATTGTGTGTGAGAAGAGAAATCGACTTCAGACACTGCATAATTGAACAATGTTATACCTTATAGACAAGACTTGGACACAGAAATTGTTTTGAAGACAATGGAAGTGAGTCACCAATGAGTGGACAGAAATAAATATGGAACCCAGAACTGCCCCAAGGCATAGGGGTTAGATCTATTTGTCTAAATGAGATCCATGCCTATTCATGAATGATCAGTACTCGTATATATGTATGAAGTTATATGGAATTCCCACAGCGCAAACCTAGCCAAAAGGCAGCAAGGCACTGTACATGGTCAAAGACAAGCCTAAAGTCAAAGAGTAATAGGAAAGAAAGATGGGTTGTTGCTGGTTATTACATTGTGAGGAAGTTTTCTTAAAAGAGAAAAGTCACCACATCTTTCGTAAACTGGAACAGTTTTGGAGTGGTCTTGATGGATACGTGGATGCTATTATGTATGTACATGTATGTACCATTTTCAATTAATTTGACACATGCATTTTTGAGAGTGAATATCATTTGTAAGTGTTTGTTAAAGGGCATCCTAAATCCAGGCCACGTCGCCCCTCCTGAAGCCTCCAAAACCCCTTTTCCCACTATGAACCCAGGGTGGACTTCCAGGGTACACAGCTGGTGGCTCAAGCTCTTAAGAGCTGGTTCCCAAGAGTTGGTATGATCATGTGGCCCAAGTTGATAATGCAATATAGATATTTACAGTGGGCCCCACCTGTTACTATTGGTTTTGCCTGTATTAAATTGAACATTGGCCTCCAGAACTCTCTGGACTTTCTGGAACTCTCTGGAACTTTCCGGAACTCTCTGGAACCTTTTGAACTTTTCGGAACATCTGCAGACATCTTAGGTCTTGGAGGGTATACATACTGCCTCTTTTGACCATGCTCTGTCTAGACAGTCTTGCATTCTGGAGAACACGTCATTCTCTCTGTGAACTTACCTGAGGAACTGCAGATCTTCGGGTTCAACCATCCAGCCCCTTCCCGACTAGCGATGGTGGTAGCTGCTTCTTTCCTCTTCTGGAGCAGGCGTCTATTCGATCACCTAGGGAGAAAGATAACAAGTTGAGTTTAAGTGCCTTAGAATCAAGCCTCGCATGTGCACGTGAAAGCAAATAAATAACATCTAAGACAAACCCACGGATACAAGTAAGACAAAAGCTGCAGTTATTTTTGTGCTGAAGTAAGAGTTCCAGGGAAAGCATTCATTTCCCAAACCCGTGACTAAAAGACACTAATAAAGTTATGTTATGTTATGTTATTGAGATTTGTATAGCGCACAGCTGCCCAAGCAAAGGGGCGTCCCGGCGCTGCCTGCATCAAATAACAACCAGACACCAGAGCGGAAAAACGCTGAGAAGAAAGGGGTGGAAAGTAGAGCCTAACACGAGGGGAAAAGGAGGGTTTTGATAGCTTTCCTAAAATCCAACAAGCTTTCCATACTGCGAATCTGAACAGGTAACGAGTTCCAAAGTCTGGCTGCCAGATAGCGGAAGGGCCGACCACTGGCCCGGAGACATTTCACTCGAGGGACAGTAACCAAGTGCTGCCCCCGGGAAAGCAACTGGCGGGAGGGAGCATAAGGAGTGAGAAAATTCACCAATAGGCTGGGCGTGGGCAGATTCAAAATCTTAAAGGAGAGACACTGCGTTTTAAATTTAATACCTGCAGCCATGGGGAGCCAATGGAGTTTCCTGATGGCACCAGCTATAGGGCAGGTCTGTGGGAGCCCCAACAAACCCCTAGCAGCAGCGTTTTGAACACGTTGCATCCACATTATTTCAGCCTGGTTAGCCCCTAGAAGAATAGAGCTGGCATAGTCCAGTTGGGATAAAATAGCTGACTGGACAATCAGCTGGCGAGTCGAGGAAACAAGAAAACTTCAGAAGGGGCTTAAGGCCATGCAGGAGGCCAAAGCAGGTGCCAGCAACTCTTTTGGTGTGGTCTTGGAAGCTGAGGGAGGAGCCCATCCATACCCCCAGGTTCTTAACCACTGCTTTGGGTTTAGGGGCGAGCCCAGAACACTTGGCCACCAGTGCTCAGTCCAGGCACTCGAGTTCCTCCCTACTAGCAGGACCTCATTTTGCTGGCAGTCAGCTGCAAGCAGTTGGTGGTCATCCATTCTGCAACGGCAGCCAGTCCATCTCTGAATCTTGAGATATTCAGAGATGTGTCTTCCGTCAGGACCACCAGCTGCGTGTTGTCCGCATAGGAGACCATGGTAAGGTCCCATTGCCTGGCGACTGCAGTCAGAGGCTGAACGTAGAGACTGAATAGTGAAGGGCTCAGCGTAGAGCCCTGGGGAACTCCTTGGTCGATAGAATAGGCCTGGGAGAGAAATGGAGGGGCAGACACACCAAAAGATCTGTTGGTCAAGAACGATCTGAACCATTCCAGGGCCTGACCAGCCACACTAACTTCCTCCAGACGTTGTAACAGGATACCATGCAAGACCGTGTCAAAGGCGGCACTGAGATCAAGCAGGATCAGTGCTGCTGTTTCACCGGAATTCAGGATGGTCCGCAGATGTTCGTTACAGCCAGAAGAGCCGTCTCAGTGCTGTGGCCCGGGCGGAATCCATTTTGTGAAGGATCCAGGATGTCTAGCGCTCAGAAAATTTGTGAATGTGGAATTCACATGTGCCTCCGTAATCTTAGCCACCCACCAGAGGAGGGATATAGGCCGAACATTTTCGAGCTTAGTTGGATGAAGCGAAGGTTTCTTAAGAATGGGGGATACCCGTGCCTGTTTCCAAGGTACCGGAACCACTGCAGTAGAAAGAGAGGAATTAACCAGATGAGATAGTGGGGCTAGAAAAAGGGGGACTAATTCCCGAAACTGAGCAGGTCTTAAAGGATTAGCCGGGGATCCAGATTTAACTTTCCTACTCAGCCGAATAAACTCATCCTGGGTGATACTCGGGATAACTAAAAGGGACGGCAGAGGCAGGGGTCCAGGAAGAGCTCTAGGAGGGAGGAGGGGCCCTTGGGGAAAGGACCGATAGATGGTGCGAATTTTCTCGACAAAGAAAATGGCGAGGTCCTCGCACTGCTGTTTGGAAGATATGGTGGATTCCACATTTTTCCTAACCCTAAGGTCTTTAAGAATCTTAAAAATACACTTAGCTGGGTTAGGGCTCAGCTTAATTACGTTGGCATAGTATGCTGCCCGAACTGTACAGATGGTTTTGTGATAGCGCTTGAGCTCCCTCAGAAAGCAAACTTTCTTCCTAGAATCATAGTTTTTCCTCCACTCACGCTCCAATCTCTTACAGGCCTAAAGTGTTACTAAAGAGATTAAGGACTAACTGGTTGACTGGCACTCTAGCATCAACCTGCATCTACTAGTTGCTAATGCAGAGATTGATAAGCATACGAATATGAATGCAAGTAAGTGTAATATGTGAAATATTGAATATATTTGATAACTAATCAATGACAAGGTCGGTTGAATGTACGGTGAGTCTTACTGTTTATCTTTTACACAGATACAAAAAAACGGTGTTCAAGAGATAATGAAGAAAGAGCCTTGGTGGTGAGACCATAGACAATCATCAACCACACAGAGAACCAGTTGCATGTCTTTTCTTGTTTTATCCTACTCCCCTCGTTGACCCCGTTGAGTGGTTCAATCGCTCTCTCTGTCGAGTATCAGGGGTAGTGGATGGATTGTCTTCGTCCATCGCTCCTGCCAGGACGGACTCACATGTTAGTCACACCAGATCTGACAGTGTAGTTTTACAAGACATAGGAGATGTTTTGCAGATTACACGCAAACATTAGTCAGATACCTTATGTGAATAATGAAGCGTTGATCCATAATAAGCTAAAGTGGATTTTTTTTTGGTGGTCATGGGGGTTTGAACCCCCACAGCAGTCAAAAGACACTGAAACAATAGCGATGGAAGTCGTTTTTTAGGCTGGAGGCATTGAGTGTCAACTTCAATAATAAAGAGTGAGAATTAACCATTTCGGTGCATTGGACAGCCGGGATCCGTCTGACATACCAGTGCTCATGTGCATCGGATGGCTCCCGTCTGTCCACGCACATGGCACTGGCAATCCCACTGCTGCGGGCACGAGAGGGATTTACTTTTCACCCCAACAGCCTTGGGAGCTGGGGAACAGCTTCCACAGCTCACAAGGCTGTCTCTTTGGTTTCTCTGCAAGCTCTGCAGAGAAACTGAAACTGAAACTGAAATGTGCAGATAGGCTCATTTCAGTTTCACTTTGTATGTGCTCGGGGGGGCTATCTCAGCCCTCCAAGCATGTAGAAAGAAGTGAGAGGTATAATTGGAAATGGGAGAATCTCCACTTTCCTATGGTATCCCTCCCTAGTGGATACCTCTTTGGGTATTGCCCCAGGAGGCCATACCCCAAGCAGGAATCCATTCACTGGATACCAGGAAGGTGGGGGGGGTGGCCCCTTGGGCAAGGTCATTTGCGCCCCCAATTGTTTTTGGCATATTCAGTCTTTCTGGCCCTCCTGGGGGGGGCAGATGGTGGAAGTAGTACCCAATCTGCCCCCTGACGGCCCACTAGGTGCCAGGGATTATTTTTTATATTTTATTTAGGGGTAGGGGCTGCCCATGATGGGCATGCCATTGCCCCCACCCTGCTGTATTTTAAGTCTTTCTTCCCCCCTTGGGGGGCAATAGCACCCAATCTGCCCCCTGGGGGGCTCACAGCCCACTAGGTGCGAGGGATTATTTTTATATTTTATTTAAAGGTGAGTGCTGCCCAAGATGGGCATACCAATGCCCCAACCCCTGGCAATATTTTACAGTCTTTCTGCCCCCACTGGGAGGTAGATGGGGCAATAGCCCCTAATTTGCCCCCCCCCCGGGGGGAAGAAAACCATCTAGATGCCAGGGATTCTTTTTTATATTTTATTTAGTGATGGGGGCTGCCCGAGTTGGACATGAGAATGTTCCTACCCCCACACTATTTTAAAGTCTTTCTGCCCCCCATGGGAGCCAGATGGGGGCAATAGCTCCCAATCTGTCCAGGGGGGCAGAACGCACACTAGGCACCAGGGACTTTTTTTGTATAGAGGAGTGGGGGCTGCCCAGAAAGGGCATGCTAATGCACTAAATCCCCCCCCCAAAAAAAAACAGTTGCCACAGCCTTTCTGCCTCCCCCAGGAGGAAGCTGGGGGCAAAAGTCCCTATTCTGCCCACCCCAGGGGGGAAGAAAGCCCTCTAGGCACTAGGGATTTTGTTGTTTTTTTTATACGTAGGGGTGGGGCTGCCGATAATAGGCATTCTAATGCCCCAACCGCCAAAAAGGCTTTCTGCCCCCTACAGAAGGCAGGTCACAGCAATAGCCCCTTATCTCCCCCGTGGGGATGCACAAACCCCACTAGGCACCAGGGATGTGTTTTGGGGCATGCCAATGAGAAGCCCCATAGGCAAGGGCCGCTCCCTTTTTCTAGGCACAGATTTTGGCTGTTTCCGTGATATTTTTATTGTCATCTGGAAACCCGGGAGAGTTTGTATGTGTGTAAACTAGAGTTTAGCTGACCGTTTGCGTGTACTGACCTTTGGCTGGCATTTTGCTGGCGGGTGTGTGGACCTGCACTTGGCTACTGGTGTGGGTCGAGTCGCGCTTGATAATGGTGTATGTAGATTGGTGCTTGCCTGGTGGCGTGCGTGGAGTGGCTCTTGGCTGGCGGTGTATCTGGACTGGTGCTTGCCTGGATGTGTACATGGATGGTGCTTGGCTGCTGGCCGGACTGGCCATAGAGGGCACAGGACATAATTTCCCCAGTGAGTCAAAGGGGTAGGGAATGGTTTTCCGGCTGTGGGGGGTGGTTTTGTCACTGGGGGCCAGTTTTGCAGCAGTGCTGCAATATAGGGCCCCAATAACAAAAGCGGAAGCAGTGCTTTTTACTAGCACCCCACCCCAGGGCCCGTCGAGCAGCAATATGCCAGGGCTGGTTGCCATTCCCATTTCGGCTCTGCTTGCCTGGCAGTGTGCGAGAATGGCGCATGGCTGGCAGAGTGCGTGGGTGGTGCTTGGCTGATGATGTGCATCGAAATTGCTTGGTTGACTGTGTGCATTTGGCAGGTGGTGTACGTGAATGGCACTTGCCTGGCTGGTGGCGTGCATTGATGGTGCTTAACTGGCGGTGTGTGGATGCCGCTTGGCTGGCGGTGTATGGGATGGCGCTTGGCTGCTGGTGTGCGTGTACTGACTCTTGGCTGGCGGTGTGGTTTGCATGGTTCCCTCAGCATTTTCTGACCCAGAACCTCAAATTTACTTACAAAGTCACATTTTCCTCACATTTCTATGTGCGTAAGTTGTAGGATCATCACACAGGCACACATTTCCTACTACCCAGCATTCTCCTTGGTCTCCTGAGAAAAATGATGCCTCACTTGTGTGGGTGTCCAAAATAGCGGCAACCTAAAAACGTATAAACAAACTGCTTTTTTAGGCCCACTTTGGGCCCCCCTCAATCTCTACACGTTTTTGTTCCTTCCATGTCATAGGCACTTGGCCCATCCACACAAGTAAGGTATCATTTTCATGGGCAGACTGAGAGGAACACTGAGTAGTAGGAAATGTGTGCAGTGCGGTGATCCCACAACTTTCCCACACAGATATTAGAGAAAAATGTGAATGTTTAACTAAATTTGAGGTTCGCAGTGGATTCTTGGAAGGAAATTGATGGGGGATCAACGCAAGGCACACCTGCTTGGACTCCCACGGGTGTCTATTTTTCAGAAATGTCTGGGTTTTTTAGGTTTCCTTAGATGTCTGCAAACCCGGGGCCAAAAAGACAGGTGCCCACTTACCTATCACAAAACGACCTGGTTTTTCAAGGGGTTCACCTGAGTTTTTGGTCCTGGGCTCAGCCGCCATCTGGGGAAATCTACCAAGCCAGGATATTTCTGAAAACTAGATACCCAGGAGAGTCCAGGGAGGTGTGGCTTGTGTGGATCTCCCAACATTTTCCTACCCCGAATCCCCTGCAAATCTTACATTTATCTAAAAACAAATCACATGTTCCTGACTTTTCTGTGTGGGAAAGATGTGGGATCACTGGGCTGCTACAAATTGCCTACCACCCAGCGTTCCCCCAGGTCTCTTGATAAAAATGGTACCTCACTTGTGTGGGCAGGCATAGTGTTCACAACAGGAAATGTCCCAAATAGTACTGTGGAGACTTCAAAATGACCTATCATAAAACACCCTGGTTTTGCTGAGTGGTGTCACCTGAGTAGTTTGCCCCAGGCTCGGCAGCCATCTAGGAAGACTTACCAAACCCACGTGTTTCTGAAAACTAGACACCCTGGGGAGTCCAGGAAGGTATGGGTTGCGTGGATCCCTCAAAGGTTTCCTACCCAGAATCCCCTGAAAACCTCAAATTGAGCTGAAAAATTAAATATTCCACAAATTTTTGTGTGAGATCACAGTGCCAGCACAAAAGTCCTACCACACAGCGTTCCCCTTAGGCTCCCAAGTAAAATGACACCTAACTTGTGTGGGTGGGCTAATGGCCTGTTAGTGGGAAGGGCCAAAAACATAGCGATTAAGGGTATAGCACAGGACATTCTAAGCGCTACATTCAATAAAAAATTGTTTTTTAGCCGATTCTACATTGGAGAGCCACACAAGTGAGGTATCATTTTACTCTGGAGACCGGGGCGGGGTGAATTGTGTGGATCCACGCAGATTCCAGAACTTTTTATTACAGAAATGTGAAGAAAATGTGTTTTTTACAAAATTTGAGATTTGCAAGGGATTCTGGGTAACAGAACGTGGTGAGAGCCACACAAGTCTCCCCATCCTGGATTCCCCTGGTGTCTAGTCTTAAAAAATGAATATGTTTGCTAGGTTTCCCTAGGTGCCGGCAGACCTAGGGTTCTAATCCACAGTTAGGCACTTTACAAAAAAAGGGCCAGTTTTCACTGTAAAAATGTGGTGTGTACACACTGAGTTTTCGCCCATTTCCTGCTGCAGTAACTAGGCCTACCCACATAAGTGAGGTATCATTTTTATTGGGAGACTTTTGGAGATATTTTGCAGTATATTACCTCTAAATATACTTTGTTTTATCTTGTTACCTTACACACTTGTCAATCTATCCTCATGTATTGCACTGATTGCTACCGCAAGTATAATGTTTGCACACAATTATCACTTTTACCTCATATAACTTATCGCCTGCTATTGTAATTTGTTCGTTTGTAATGTATCTGTTCCTATTGTGAAGCGCTCTGACGTCTTCGGGTAAAGTCTGCGCTGTATAAAAACTCATAACTAAAATAAAATAAATAATAAAATAAACCCACTGCAGCGCGAGAGGGCAAGGAAGGGATCCCCTCCCCGCCGCAGCACAGACCGCGGCGAGCGAGGCGGGGAGGCGGGGATGGCTTGGGGCTGAAGAATCGACGGTCTGCGCATGCGCGACAACGCGCCTGCGCGAACCCGCGACAACGGCGGCCATGTTGCTCATGAGGAAAGTCATCTGTGGGCTCCAGCCAAGAGGACCGACAACATGGCCAGTGCGAGCGCCCGGACCTCGCAACAACCACACGAGAACCGCCCATTACAAAGCGCTTACAAGATGAGCAGGAGTGCCATGAGCCCGTCCGACGTGGGCCCCAAACCACGAGGACAACCGCAGCAGCATGGCGGGGTGCGCGCGACACCGGGCGAGGTGTGCGCTGCTCCGGGGACGCTTGCCAGACTCATGCCCCCCCCCCTCCCGGGCATCCCGCCAGCTGCATGAGGAAGCAGGGACCCCCAAAGGCCACCCCGGTGACACACCCCACCCCCAGACAACGCTGACCCAACCGGAAGCCCCCGCAAAAAGCCTGCAGTCCGCCGGAACAAGGTAAGGCCCCTAAAGGCGTGCGACTAACCCGCAGCAACCCCCCCCCACCCAAAACAACACCCAACCCTAAGGGCACACGAACCCTGCCCAAAATGGGACCGACGCCCCCATCCCGCCCTCACGCCCAACCAGACGAGCCTGGAGTCTGCCGTATCGCCCTATCCCCAGCACTCACTGCGGCAGCACCCTGCCGCCCCAGCACCCCCACAAGCTGTACTGCCCACCAGGCCAGCAAACTGTGCAAAGCGGACAATGCAACGGCCGCGTACCCCAGCCCGAGCCCCCCCCCGGCCCCATCCTCCCTGGGCCCACCCCGCACTCCCTACCCACATAATCAAAACACACCATTCCCATCCAGACACTCACCCCACAAAAAGCGCCAGGCAGCCACACGAATGTCACGAGAGAAGGGGGGGGGGGCGAGGGTCAGCTCACCACCGGGTCCAGGAACAAGGAGGGCGCTTGACCCTCGCCCCCTGGGTCTTATAGACACTCCCGCCCCGCCCCCTAGTCATAGAAGTGACAACACCAGGGGCACCATCCGGTCCCCCAACCACTAGACTGCTCCTGGGTCTGTGCCATCCTATGGCACTAAGGGTGGCCGCCCGCATAGGTGGCCACCTTTGGTGTCCCGGGGCAGCCAGTCAGAGTTGTTAGCAGGGCCAATCAGCTTTAGTTGCTTTCCAGACAGGCGCACCACACCCATTGGGCTCACGGGGCTTCAGCCTCCCCCTGCCCCCTCCCCGTCGTGTGTGTCAGCCCGGGGGAGACAGCTTTGCGGCCTGGCGAGCATCTCATTGCAGCCGCACCCGAGTACTTAACAGGTCTTTAAAAGGCCATTTACTTGCAAATGAGGCTTTTGTTGTGTGTTGACCCCTTCTTACAACCACTCTGTCTATGGTGGAAGAATTAGCCTCCCCCCCCCGAAATATTTTCAGCCCCCCCCCCCCGAAATTTGGCTCTAGTTGCCCACCTGTTTCCAGACTGCCTTGAAATCATACCTGCACAATAGCGAGCCTCATATCGATGAAAAGGCATTTGGACGTCACACTCTCCTACCTCCTGAGCAATCAGCTCACCTTCTTTCTCCTCCCAGAGCCCCCGGGTATACACCCAAACTCCACAAGTCATTCCCACAGACTGACACTCAGAAAAGCCAAAGGACAAATCCTAACAAGAGATAGTCAGTCTCCGTTCCCATCGCAGCTCTTCTCATACAGATTAACTGATCACGGGGAATTACTGAGCTTTCCTCACCAGAATCTCCTGAGAAATTGTAATGTTCAGCCTCTTTCGGAGTTCCCCTTATCATCAGATCAGGAGTCAAACAGGCCACCTCCATCCCTTAAATTATCAATGACCTCTCATCATACTCCCTGGCCAAGACTGAAGCTATATAATCGATTTTTCTGCATCATTGTATCCATTATCTTCTGGCAGCTGTCTATGGCAACCATTTTACAAAATAGAATGCCACAAATGCATGGAGAGAGCTGGGGTAATTCACCATGATTCCATAAGGTTCAAGCATATTTCTCAGACCAAGTCACTAATTCTTTGTGTACCTACCTGAGAATTGCATCACTGATCCTGCATTCTGATTGACCTGCTTGGACGTCTACCACTGTCCGAAAGAGGCGCAAGGAGGGTTCACCGCAGACGTCTTTGACCTCGCTAACACATGCTGACTACTTACAATTGGTATCTCCTTCTGTGTAACACTCACATTATCTAGGTTAATGTTTTGCAAACTCATAACTTATTTATCTAAGGGCAGAGTTTTGCCTTTCAGTCATTTCATAGTGGACTGCAGTGCAGCATTGCATCTGATGACTGGAGATCTAGTGCAGTATGAATGTAAGTGGATGCAAGAGGTGATTTCTTACCAAAACGTACTGAAGTCACCACCCATGCTCTAAGGCGTAGACCAATCTGAATTATTTCATTCCATAGCTTCTGAATTCCAATAATTATTAGACTTGGATTCAGCAACTTGCTACCTTTACCACTGTTCACTCTGGCTCTACTAGTCTTCTGCAGTTGGGCTTGGGCAGCCTTCTACTGCGGAAACCTGTTACCACAGGAAACTAGTAATGTTCTGCATCCTTCGTCATCCACCCATGTTTGTAAGACTACCACAGGCCTCGTTTGGCACAACCACTTTAGGCCAAAAGTTGTGGGTCTTATCACAGCAGGCACCCAGAATGTCTAGGGTCAGGAAGTATGCTCTAAACCTAGATCAAGTTCCCTGAACTAGGATAGACCCGATCTGCCCATGTCCCCCCAGTCTTTGTCAGGAAGTAGCGAACTCGCTCACCTTCATATTTTCTCATCACTGTCGAGCCCTGCTTCGAGCCCAGGATGGGGTGATGATTAATAATAATAATAATCCTGTATTTGTAGAGCGCACAGCTACCCGTAGGTTTCCCGGCGCTGGGAGCAGTCGGGAAGATTAAGCAAGCTATTGCCCAGAGTCACATGGTGCTGGGCAGACCCCTGCCGCCAGTTCCGGGATCGAACCATGATCCCCTGTGCCCGGCGTCAGCCGCCCTGGCCGCTGCGCCACACCTCTTCCCAGATTCCCTGTGCTCAGTCAATTCTGAAACCATCTCACTCTACAGGGGTGCCTGGTGGATTCCCTGTGTGCCCTCAGCATAATCCGGCCCTGGTTGCAGTGTGCATAAGTGTGCATTGTTAACATATTTCTGGTTGCTAAAGCCGTAGGGTTAGGGATAATGCCCCTGCACTCTCGCTTGTACCCTTGACTATCCCATCTCTAGGTGATATTGACCTGGTGCCTGGCGTTAAAGCGTGGGCAGTGAACCAAGTGCCCATATTTGTCACTTCTCTGCATGGGTGTGCCCATGACTGTCTGGAAGTACTTGTGCTATCTTATCGATGAGTGGGGTGAACAACCTTTACAACAAAACTTTTACAACGCAGTGCCTTTACAACGCGGTATTTGCAACGAAAACCATTACAACGCATTGCGCTGGGGAGTGCTCTAGGATAGAGAATAAGTTTAATTTACTATCCAACACCTTCCCTAGTGTCCACGGGGACTGGAGTTGGAATAGTAAATTAAACTATGCACTATTCAGCACCCCAAAGCGCTATGCGTTGTAAAGGTTTGCGATGTAAAAACCGCGTTGTAAAGGCATGCGTGGTAAAAGTATGCGTTGTAATGTCATACATCCATGAATGGAGCTGGCCTACACTGCTGCAGGTGACAAGCTTTCATTTACTGGAGGGACTCTACAAATGCTTGTCTTTCAATAGGTGAAGGAGCCCATGTCTGTCCCATATCTGGATGAGATTGTCCTAAGGATGCTGAAGCAGTAAGGCGGTGTCTACGCCTACCGCCTCTCTAACTGAGAGTACCCTGGAGCTTTAATGGATGTCCACTAAGCCTTCCCAGAGGTCACATCACCTTTAAGTCCCACAGAGACAGAAGTTCCAAAGTGGCACTTTATGGAGTCAGGTCCCCGAGTGGATGATGAAGTATGGTTTCCATTGGAGGATGTCTGTGGGTTCTTGAGATCACTATGTCTGAATTCGGGCACACTCACCAAATCCCTAAACATGCTTTCTTGTGTGTCTCCCCGTGGAAGACATAATGATAAGCATATGATAAGAGGCCGAAAATCCAATGCACCGTCTTGTAAAATATGCAGTACACTGCCTGTACGCCACGTAGGAAGTGCAGCGCTTTGTTCATACGTGTCTGAGTCACCATGCCAATAAAGTCTGTGTTTCTTGTGGTGTTCTGAGCGTGGGTAGGTTCACCCTTGGATACTGGTTGGAATAGAAACCAGGCAGAGCCCTGCAGCTTCATCGTCTTCAGATATTTAGCAGTCACTTCCACGGAAAATCTCAGCAGAGGTTATGAAAAAGAAAAACAACAGCAGGAACGATTTAAAGATCTGGTCTGAACCGGTGAAAGCCAATCCCATCCTCTCCACTGCCCCCTCCCTGCGCGCGCCGTCTCTCCCCCCTCCCTCCTCTGCTGCGCGAGGCCTCCTCGCTCCTTCACCTCCTTGTCAGGCTGGCGTCCTCCCAGCTCCCTCCGTCAGCCCCCTATAAACCCACCACAATAGAAAGTCTTTCATCCCACTGACCGTCCGAACAGTGGGTGGGGGTCCCCGTTTTTTTTTTTTACTGTTCCCTTTCGCCCCCCAACCCCGTCCTGTTTCAGAGAAAAAGAAAAACATGTTTTGCTTCTTCAGCGCGGAAGAAATGAGATTGTCATTGTAATGCTACTCTCGAGCACCGAAGAGCTTCGAAGCCCCTACCTCTTTAAGCCATTAGCCAGGCACTATGTATGGGCTGCGATATATTTGGGGGGGGGGGGGGTCCGAATGAGGTATCTGCGGCGAGAGTGGTTGTACTGGGCGAATGGGTTTAGGTGAGCAGGGGCGGCCTTTATTTATTTATTTATTTGTTTATTTATGCATTTTTATATAGCGCGGACTTTACCCGAAGGCGTCAGAGCGCTTCACATTAGGAACAGAAATGAAACATAATGAGAAACATTACAAAAGAGCAGATTACTAAAACATACGTTACTTACATAAGGTAATAGTGACAATTGTGAGCAAACAAAAACATGAGGTAGTAAAAATTGCGAGCAACCAAAAATACATGAGGTAGTAAAGGTAATAGTGACAATTGTGAGCAAACAAAATACTTGTAGTAAAAATTGTGAGCAACCAAAAATACATGAGGTAGTAAAGGTAATAGTGACAATTGTGAGCAAACAAAATACTTGAGGTAGTAAAAATTGTGAACAACCAAAAATACATGAGGTAGTCAAAAGTGCACAAAAGGAAAAGTGACAAGTGTGCAGTTATAAGAGAAAACAGAGTATAATTTGAGGTATGATACTGCAATAAGTGCTAGGCACAAGAACAGGCGTTATGTAGGCAAGGTGGCACTTGTGCAAGTATCAAAGGTAAAAACATGTGAGAGGTAGCAACCGTGTGTTACAAGGGCAAAGTGTTGTGTGCATGTTACAAAAGGGCACCGAACACAAGTACAAGGGGAATACTGCAAAAAGGCAGACACTCCCACCACAGGAAGGCCTTAGGCATGTGCAAGCTGTGCACCTGTACAGGGCCACCAAACCCCAGGGGCCACCACGCCAATATATATCCTTAATATAATAATCCTCAGAGGATGGATAAATATTTGCATGGTGGCTCTGGCAGAGTTTTGGCTGCCTCCGACTCTGATCTGCTTCCAAACACCCGAACCCCCCCTCTTCACTAGCCTCCGCGCCCCGCCCAGACCCCCTCTTCCGGGGCACCCTACCTACACTTCCTGCCCAGGGCCACCATGAGCCTAGAGCCGCCCCTGAGGTGAGACGAGAGATACAGCAACCCACTTGGACTTGGCTGTCATGGCACAGTGCAGCAGACGCAGGGTCACAGGTTACTGCTTGAGGTTACCCTACACGCCAAGGGACTTATTTACAAGTTCTTTGCGCGGCTGGTCCGTCACTTTTTATGATGCTCCAGGGATGCTGCAGACCCATATCTACAAGGCCATGCAAAGCCACTTTGCCTAGCTTTTCATGGCCTCGTAGATATGGTGTAAGGCAATGCAGTGCAACTTGCTGCATTGCCTTACACTGTGTCACAGAGGCGTTCAATGGGCGTTGCGGTGGGTGTTCTCAAGCAACACCCATGGGTTTTGACACATTCCCAGATTCGAAGGATCTGTGAACCTGGGAATGCGTTTAAACTCTACGCCTCCCTAGGGCAGGCGTAATGAGGAGAAATGTTTTCCTCTTTCTCTGTAGAATTGTTTTTGTGCAGGAAGATGTCCCTTCCTGCACAAAAACAATCCTGACAACAACGTAGACGCCCTTGCACCAATGTGCAATGGGGCCTGCAGTTGGTGCAAGGCAGACAAAATGGCACCAGCATAGTGGGAAGGGCCAGGAATGTGCTGTATTTCATTAATATGGTGCATTCTTGCCCTTTCCTTTCGACACAGGGCAGCGCACCAAAGTGAATTACTGGGCTGTCCTGCCTCAAAAACTTGAGATGAGACCCAAGCATGGCTAACGTTTACTACAAAACTGCTGTCATCGGCCATTTTGTTTGATTGCACATGTGCTATGACATGCACAACTTAGAAGTCAATGGTCCAAGGCACGGGCGGAATGGAAACCCAAAGCATCCCTGGCAAATTTTGTCAGAACAGCCCCCATACGGTGTATAGCGAGCATACCGAGGAGTACAAGCGGGCTTGGGGGTGTTCTTCCACCACCCCAAGAAAATTTGGGAAAAGATTGTGCATTCTACAATACATATTTCATTATATTTTCAGTTGTATTCATTTTTAAAGCATAGTAAATGATGACCTTAGAGTGCACGCAGATGTGATAATCTTTATTTAGGCTCTACAATTATTCCCTCACTATAACCCTGCAATCATGCCTCTCATCTCTCCATAGCCCCTCTTTCATATGCATTTCATTTGTTTTATAGTGTCTCATACCGGTGTAGGGTGGTGGAGCATTTTACATCACACACACATACAGAGACAATGAATCATACATGTATAAATCAGTTTACAGAAAATGTTACATAAAACAAAGGGGGCTAAAAGGGATAGGATTCACGTCTTCCATACAGTTAGGCATTTTTTAAGAGTTCTTGGTCTGGGGAGTACAAACTTAGGATTCAGAATGTCACACAGTGGTGGGGGTTAACTTTACTAATAAGAATGTATTTCTGCCCAAACAAACGCCTTTTTAGCAAAATTAAGATAATGAAAGACTGGGAAAAAAAGCATCATTTTCTAACCTAGATTACGATGGTAATATGAACGGCAAAGTAACAAAATTATCGCTGTGACAGAAGCAGTAACCCTCAGAGCTATACACATAAAATACTGTTCTGTGATCTGCATAGTACACGCCCTTTGCAGCGGGCATATTAACCCTCTCTGCTACCTTATATGAGTCAAAACTGCCACTAGACAAAACTCCAATCTCTCTCCAGCAGGTACATTAATCACCAGAGTTACTGTTGGGTATACAAGGAACACTGCAGTGCTTTTAAAACTGCTGCAATGCTACAAAACCGGCCACCAGTTACAAAAGCTTCCTCCACCCTTCCAGCCTCCCGGGGAAACATCCATGCCTGTTACAGTCAGTCCGACCTTGGGCCAAGGGTGCATATGCCTGAGAGGAGAGAGTTTAGGAAATTGAGACTAAAAAAGATGTTTCAACCGAAAATGATGGTTTCTCGATGTGAGACTCCATTAAAGGTAATAAGGACAATGAATCACCGAATGATAAAGAAAAGGGGAGCAAGTGTGAATAATGCCCTAATCCACGTAAGGAAAGTGCCCACCACCCCCATTTGGATAGTAAAAATGTATCATAAGTAGCTGAGAGACCCTCTAATCCTGGGCTTCAGTGGCACTGCACCTGCTGCTCTCTACAACTCTGCTGCTAAGCAAGATGGGAGACTTGTACCAAATGTTTGAAACTTGAGACGTCCCAAGACCTCTCTTACCCCACCTCAAGCCTGGTACTGACAGGTTGTTAGGATTGCGGCAAAGGCAGTCACCTCAGTGCTGTAATCGGCATGTTGTGTTGAACTAGAAGTGACCCAATGTTTACCATGTTGTTGGCAGGTGCAGTGGCTGTAACGTAGGCCTCATTACTCCTATTCCAGCATTCAGTATGCACTGGGCACCATCTTCATTGGAACTAATGTGAAAATTATGGATTACCTTGCTGTCAACTTTTTTGTTGTAGTTTGAAAGGCTGATGTGTCAGTGAAGTGCCCACATAGTTTTGTAGGAAGGAAAGCCTTTCTGTCCTAGCCCAACAGACAGCAAAATACCAGACTGTCCTGTCCTGAGAAAGTTTTCAGAACAAAGTCTTCAGGGATTTGAAACGTGTCCACAACAATAATTCAGTACAAACCTCAAAAGTCTAAAAAAAATCTTTTTAATTTCTCTAAGTAAATAATTTTATATAACTCAGATGGAAGAAAATATGATATTAATAGATTTTCTAACATTAGAATCTCTCATCGGGACATATATCAATCAATCTCACTAGGGCGTTTACTTATGAAATATTTAATCTTGGTCCCTAGAACGTGCAAGGATGTCATGCACTGTGCTAATACCATCTATCTTGGCCTGAGTAGGAGCTGACCTGACTGCGTTACTTGCAACTGCTCTCACAGTTCTTCACATGGGCGTCAGGGAACATATTTTACTAGTTTTTAGGTCGCGCGACCTATCTCAATGCGCATGGGCATTGAGAGGGAGCTCGATATATAGCGTCTTAAACAGACTTTACCTAACTGGGCGATTTGGTGCTGTGCCCGTGGCTTTTAGGTCAATGCGCAATCGCATTGACCTAAAATGCGCGTGCACATCACCAAATCGCCGTCTGTTCCCTCAGCCGCACTCCTCCCACACCTTTGAAGGGAAGCTTAGCTTCACTTCAAAGGTATCCCCCTCCCCCCGCCCCCTGCTTCACATGTCTCACGGCCGGCAGGCCGGCTCGTATTTCTCCTCCCTCCCTCGCCTCCCTCCCTCAGCACTGACGACGCAAAAGATTTACCTCCATAAATCTTAGCTTGGTCCTCCGAAAACCCTCATCTCCTTCCTCTCAGCTCCTTCCTCTCAGCTGTCAGAAAACAGTGGTCAACGCACTTAGTTTATCACGTGGCCTGGACTATGGCAACTATTTACTTGGGTGCTCTTCCTTATGTTGTAAAACAGTTTCAAATTGCGCAGAGCACAACAGCCTTTCTACTTAAACTTCCTTGTTATTCTCCAGCATCTGCACGTCTTTTCTTGCTTACATTGGCTTCCGCTTTAGCTGCTGTTTGTATTTAAAGGCCTCTGATTCTCTCATCGAGCTTTCTATGGCACTAGACCGAATTACATTCCAGACAAACTTCAGATCTACTCTTCCGTGTGCATTATTACGCTTACCTGCTGAGAATTTTCACCTATTCCTTGAAATTCTCAGGACTAGAGTAAGAGGTCGTGACTAATTCTTCTTGGACCCCCAAATTATGGAATGAACTCCCTTCTGTTCTTCACGAGGAAAGTAGTTTATCAGTGTTCTGATACAACCTGAAAGCCCATCTGTTTCCATAGGGCAGCAAACTATGATTTCTGTTCTCTCTTCTCCATTTTTGTTTTCTCTTCGTGCCAGAACACCCTTCTGGGTAATTCGCTTAATACAACTTCTCAATCAATCTTTAGTTTTTCTGTAGTCTATTTTCGTGTATTGCATGCTTAAATTGAAAAATAATGCTTATTGGAGTGGTAGTGAAAATGTGCAAATAGTTTTTATAAATCTGATTTAAATCTGAGTCAAGGTGAGTGTAGAAAGTGTGACAGGTTGTCAGACCTGAACAGGGAGCGAAAAGCAGCCCTGCAAAATGTTTTATGTCAACCACATAAACCACCAAACGAGTGAGTTCAGCAGGAAACTTTAACTCTACCCATAAAGATTTTTGAAGGTTCTTCACTCAAGAACATAAGTATATATATTGTTTTAATGGGAAAATACTTTTACTGTGCATGTTTCTCAACTATATTGGTTTAAAAATAATTTTTCAATCACCACATCCACCACCACTTCACCACCACATCCACCACCACCACATCCACCATCACATCCACATCCACCATGACATCCACCGCCACATCCACCACCACATCCACCACCACCACCACCACCACATCCACCACCGCCACATCCACCACCGCCACATCCACCACCGCCACATCCACCACCACCACCACATCCACCACCACCACCACATCCACCGCATCCACCACCACCACCACATCCACCACCACATCCACCACCACATCCACCACCACCGCATCCACCACCACCGCATCCACCACCACCGCATCCACCACCACCACATCCACCACCTCATCCACCACCTCATCCACCACCTCATCCACCAACTCATCCACCACCGCATCCACCACCACCACATCCACCACCACCGCATCCACCACCACCACCACACCCACCACCACATCCACCGCATCCATCACCACCGCATCCACCACCACACCCACCACCACATCCACTACAACCACCACCCCATCCACCACCACCGCATCCACCACCACCACCGCAACCACCACATCCACTGCATCCACATCCACCGCATCCACCACCACATCCACCATCACCACCACATCCACCATCACATCCACCACCACATCCACCACCACATCCACCACCACATCCACCACCACCACATCCACCACCACTTCACCACCGCATCCACCACCACCACATCCACCATCACACCCACATCCACCACCGTATCCACCGCCACATCCACCACCGCATCCACCACCACATCCACCACCACCACATCCACCACCGCCACATCCACCACCACCACATCCACCACCGCCACATCCACCACCACATCCACCACCACCACCGCATCCACCACCACATCCACCACCACATCCACAACCACATCCACCACCACATCCACCACTTCCACCGCATACACCACCACCACCACCACATCCACCACCGCATCCACCACCACCACATCCACCACCACATCCACCACCACATCCACCACCACATCCACCACCTCATCCACCACCTCATCCACCACCACCACATCCACCACACCCACCACCATCACTTCCACCACCACATCCACCACCACTTTCACCACATCCACAACCACCACATCCACCACCACCACATCCACCACATCACCACCACATCCACCACATCACCACCACATCCACCATCACCACCACATCCACCATCACATCCACCACCCCCACCACCACCACATCCACCATCACCTCCACATCCACCATGACATCCACCGCCACATCCACCACCACATCCACCACCACATCCACCACATCCACCACCACATCCACCACATCCACCACCACCACATCTACCACCACTGCATGCACCACCACCACCACACCCACCACCACTACATCCACCACCACATCCACTACAACCACCACCACCGCATCCACCACCACCACCGCATCAACCACCACCACCGCATCCACCACCGCATCCACCACCACATCCACCATCACATCCACCATCACATCCACCATCACATCCACCACCACATACACCGCATCCACCACCACATCCACCACCACATCCACCACCACATCCACCACCTCATCCACAACCGCATCCACCACCACTACATCCACCACACCCACCACCATCACTTCCACCACCACCGCATCCACCATCACCACCACATCCACCATCACCACCACATCCACCATCACATCCACCATCACATCCACCACCACCACCACATCCACCACCACATCCACCACCACATCCACCACCACGTCCACCACCACGTCCACATCCACCATGAAATCCACCACCACATCCACCACCACATCCACCACCACTTCCACCGCATACACCACCACCACATTCACCACCACATCCACCGCATCCACCACCACCACATCCACCACCACATCCACCACCTCATCCACCACCACCACATCCACCACACCCACCACCATCACTTCCACCACCACATCCACCACCACTTTCACCACATCCACAACCACCACATCCACCACCACCACATCCACCACATCACCACCACATCCACCACATCACCACCACATCCACCATCACCACCACATCCACCATCACATCCACCACCCCCACCACCACCACATCCACCATCACATCCACCATCACCTCCACATCCACCATGACATCCACCGCCACATCCACCACCACATCCACCACATCCACCACCACATCCACCACCACCACATCTACCACCACCGCATGCACCACCACCACCACACCCACCACCACTACATCCACCACCACATCCACTACAACCACCACCACCGCATCCACCACCACCACCGCATCCACCACCACATCAACCACCACCACCGCATCCACCACCGCATCCACCACCACATCCACCATCACATCCACCATCACATCCACCATCACATCCACCACCACATCCACTACATCCACCGCATCCACCACCACATCCACCACCACATCCACCACCACATCCACCACCTCATCCACCACCGCATCCACCACCACTACATCCACCACACCCACCACCATCACTTCCACCACCACCGCATCCACCATCACCACCACATCCACCATCACCACCACATCTACCATCACATCCACCATCACATCCACCACCACCACCACATCCACCACCACATCCACCACCACATCCACCACCACGTCCACCACCACGTCCACATCCACCATGAAATCCACCACCGCATCCACCACATCCACCACCACATCCACATCCACCACCACCTCATCTACCACCTCATCCACCACTGCATCCACCACCACCACCACATCCACCACCACATCCACCACCACATCCACCACCACATCCACCATCACATCCACCATCACATCCACCATCACATCCACCACCACATCCACCACTTCCACCTCATCCACCACCACCACCACCACCGCATCCACCACCACCACATCCACCACCACCACCGCATCCACCACCACCACATCCACCACCACCACCGCATCCACCACCACTACATCCACCACACCCACCACCATCACTTCCACCACCACCGCATCCACCATCACCACCACATCCACCATCACATCCACCATCACATCCACCACCACCACATCCACCACCACATCCACCATTACCTCCACATCCACCATGAAATCCACCACCACATCCACCACCACATCCACCACCACATCCACCACCACCACCACATCCACCACCACATCCACCACCACATCCACCACCACTTCCACCGCATCCACCACCACCACATCCACCACCACATCCACCACCACCACCATATCCACCACCGCATCCACCACCACCACATCCACCTCATCCGCCACCGCATCCACCACCGCATCCACCACCACCACATCCACCACACCCATCACCACATCCACCACCACATCCACCACCAACTTTCACCACATCCACAACCACCACATCCACCACCACCACATCCACCACATCACCACCACATCCACCACCTCCACCACATCCACCACCACATCCACCCCACATCCACCACCATCACCACCACATCCACCATTACCACCACCACCACATCCACCACCACCATATCCCCCAGATCCACCACCACCACATCTATATGTGTGTGGCTCTGTGTGTGTGTAGGTGCAAATGCAATGTTCTTGGATTTTCGTCACAATAAAATACACTGAACATAATCTTCACAAAAGTTATTTACAAACGTTTAAGCTATTGCCATTATAAATTACAATAACTTTTATTTAAGTATTAATTATTTACAAAATTAAAAGCCATTGTTATTTGTAATATCAAGACATCTAAGTCAAGTAAATACAACACACATTGCATTACAAATGCTTTAGGTGTCACATTTGCAAAAGTTAAAACTATTAACATTGTAACTGACAAAGCTATTAATTTTGCTACTTTCAAAACCAACACATAAATAAAAAAAGTGTCATTTACAATACCAATAGCTCAAACTTTCCTAATGCGAGACCTATTGCATTTCCAATGCTTGTTTCTTTCTGCAGGTAATATTTAAATCTGAGTACATTACCAATATAACAATCAATCATGCTTCTCTGCAGCATACTAAAGTTTTATAAACCCTCTCGCTTACACCGTGCATGCTGCTCTTGCTCACAGTTTGGAAGTAGCTGGGTTCGGAGACTCGAGTGGGCAGAGTTCTTCTGGTTTTTACAAGATAAGTAACAACAAGCAGCTATGAAGCCTCAGGTGAAATCTTAAAACTTACATATTTCCAGAGACCTAAGCCTCTTGGGACGTTAAATAAAAATCTTGTGTTCTCGTGTAGCTCAATGAGCCCTACTAAACGAACATTGTGCTCTACAAAGGTTCAATAACATGCCAGATGTTGCATAGCGGTGCATGCATAAGCTGGCCTTGTCGGTGCTGGACAAGTATAGACAGGGACGTAGCCATCAGAAGTACAGAGGGTGCAGTTGCGCCAGGGCCCAGGGATCCCCTGTACCCCTTGTATGGCTATATTTTTCTAATAAAGTGTGTCTGGGTGTGGAAAGTAGCTTGCATCTTCCTTGCATGAGTGCAGTGCCACCCTTGCTGCGCCATTGAGTGTAGGGTAAAAGCGAGGCTTCTAACTGGAAACAGAGGACGTGTCTTGGTGTGATAGGATTTTACGCCTCTGACAGATTACAACTCAGGCTGCAGCGAAAGCACTCTCTGGCAATCCCGTTTACGCTTGACCTTCGACCTCAGTATGGGCCTCGCGCACGCCCTCCTGCCAAGAGCGAGCGGTTCAAAGCTGTCTTGATGAAGCAGCTGATGAGGATTTGGTAATTAGAGCGCACACGCAGTAATTAGCCTCGAAAATCAGGTTCAGCGAAGCATAGATGATGCCCTTCCTGGAAATCGGACTGAAACGTCCATCCTCAACCGGGCCTTTTAGCTGCGCCACCTAGCAACAAACAGCAGAGTAGGAGAGGGGGCGCCCTCTGTTCCACACCCGGGAAGTCTGATGAGCCCAGTGCACCCATGCTAGGGCTGTACGTTGCTGTCCAACCAGTAGAAATGGGGGCTATTTCCCATGTTGACACCAAAGCCCATGACAACTTTGCTACCCTGAGGAAACCTGCACCCAACATCATGCAGCATACACCTGAACACCCTCCTAGCCGCACTTGCACCCTTTCTCGTAGACACACGCACCTGCTCTCTCGTAAGCAGGGCTTTAAAAGTGGGAGGAAAAAACTGTGGGGAGGAGGGGGGGGGTCTCAAACGGGCGAGGCCAATGTAATTATGGCGTGGCTTAAAACATGCAGAATAAAAATCTGTGTTTAGCATAGTGTGCCACCTGCCGGGTAATCTGCTGCTTATGTCATTGCATCCAATTGCACCCAGATATATAATACAACATTTAACATTACACCTACAATAAGTCAAAAGTATTGGCTTTGCCAATAGTTGTTAGATGCATAAGATAAATAATCAAAAACTATGGTTTCATTGTATAGAACACTTACAATGCTTCAGTTTTGAAATGATGAGACTGGGAAAGAACTATAACAATTCTCTTTGAAGTTTCAGCAAAGGCAGTGAAGGGTGGTACTTGGTACTGCTGCAGAGTTAACATTGTTTTTTTTCACTCATGGTGAGGGTAAAAATGGAAAGCCCGCTAGGGACCCATCTCAGCACCTGCTTTTTAGAATTAGGACCCAGCTCACTTAAAGCCCTGCTCATAAGCATACCTGTACCACCACCATACACACAACGACACCACCCCCTGCACACACACTTGCGCCCACTCTCAGCCACACTTGTATCCTAGCGCGCAACGCCCATTGGGCTAAAAGGGCTTCAGCCCCCCTCCTGCCCCCATATTGTGTGACTTAGCCCGGGCTGCAGCTTCGAGGGCGTCTGTCTCAGGGAAAGCCTTGACAGAGAAATGCTCCCAATGCGGGTGCAGGAGCAAATATTTCATCCGGTTCAGTGTCCTGTGTCCCCTCCTGTTATAAAATGTTTTCGTAGGAGGAGTTGAGGTCACCTGTGATTAAGAATATCCTATGGCATAGACACCATGGAGGGGGCTCTGGCTGTGCAGGGCAATGTATTTTAGCCTTCACTGATGATTTACATGGAGTTAACAAGCATTATATATATGCAAAACACGGAAAAAAGTTTTCTTATTTTCTAAATGGATTTGCAGTGATTCAGTGTCCACAAGGCAGTCCAGTGATATCTGACAAATGACAATAGCATCTTGCATTCTGGTGGGGTGAAGGAGGCTGAGGTTTGGCTTCTAAAAAAAATCTCTATCATATACTGGTGGGAATTTAATTTGATCTACATATTTTATGAAATCAATCATACAAAGTTCATGCCTATTAAAATTAAACATTCCGTTTGCTACTTCGTTACATCGATCAAGCATACTATTAAGTTGATTTTGGGTGGTACAGTTTCTCATGTCCTAGAGTCCTTAACCGCCCTACTAAATAGCTTCTCAACTGATACCAAGGTGATAATGGGCGGGGATTTTAATTGTCATTTTGAACCACTCATGGGTGTCCCACAGCTAACAGTAGACGAGGATGACGCCTGCCAGATCCCACACCCAAACATCTATCCAGTTAAAAACTGGACTTCAATGGCCATGCAGCTCACCTCACTGACATATACCTTTTCACTTAGAGCTTGCAACGGCCGCTTTCCGGGGGATAGCCCCGGCAAAAGCACCTATAATGGAATGGGTCACTCGTCAACAATAGATTATTTGTTGGTTAGTATGTCTGTATGGCATTTGATTCGATGTTTCCACGTCTCGGATCGCGTCGAAAGCGATCACTATCCATTGGTTGCGGAATTGGATGTCCCAAATTATGATGGGGAGCAACAAGCGGCCGATTTGGTCTCTGGTGCGATTAGGATCACACAGGGTGGTAAAAAAATCCGATGGTCTTCTATTAAGTCGTCCTCAGATAACCTGGCATCACTGTATAAAAGCGTAATTCCCCAGTTTGAGCATCTAAATTTATTGTATGAAAATGCTTCCAATCCTGACAATGATGTTAAATGTCTAGCTATACATAAAGAACTGATGCTGACCCTAGCAGCTAGTTTTTCTAAACCTATAAAATGTATTAATGGACAGGCACGTACCACAAATTCCTGGTACAATCAGTCTTGCAGGAAAGCGAAGACCACCCTAGTTTCTGCCATCAAATCAGGTCATAGGGCTAATATTTTGGCCGCAAGGAATTTTTATAAGAATCTCCTTTCCCATGCAAAATCTGAATGGGAAGCAGAGAAATGGGAGGCTATCAAACAAGCGTTAATAACGAAAGACGCCCGAACCTTTTGGAACTTGGTCCATACAGGGAAAGCAGAAGGGAAGGTAAAACTTGATCCCAATATAGCCGAGGAAGCTTGGTGTGCATATTTTGGTGATCTCTATTCTAACACCGCTCCCGCCCATAATCTGTCCCCTAAAACGCTTTTGAGACCGAGTCTAGAATGCCCCACCCCTCCCTTTACTATGTCGGAAGTGACCCTTGCAGTTCAAGGGTTAAAAAGTAATAAGGCCCCATGGCTGGATAAGATCCTTGGTGATCTTTTTAGAGATGAGCCGAAGATCTGGGTTCCCTACTTGACCGTCATATTTAATGCCATTCTTGACGGCCAAGAGCTTCCTAGCACATGGCTGGGGGCCGAAATAATTCCGATTTATAAAAAGGGTTCTCCGCTGGCCCCGTCAAATTATAGACCAATTAGTCTAATTGACGTTACCCAAAAAATCTATGCCAAACTGCTTTTGCAACGCTTGCAAGATTGGATTAGTGAGAATAACATCCTCTCCCACTTGCAAGCAGGGTTCCGTGCCAAAACCTCGACCATTGACCAACTACTACGGCTCCAGGTTCTTTACTGGAAGCATGTGGTGATGGAAGGGGGGAGCCTCTACCTGACATTTGTGGACTTAAAATCCGCATTTGATATGGTGGACAGAAATCAACTTTGGAGCATATTAACAACAATGGGGGTACCACCCTATCTATGTCTCCAATTTAAAAGACTCCACGACGGCACCTATGCAAAAGTTCGCTATGACAAAAATGGCCAGCTAACAAGAGATTTTCCCATTGAGAAGGGAGTTAGGCAGGGATGTGTACTGGCCCCTACGTTATTTTCCCTCTTTTTAAATGGCCTTGTTGATGACTTAACTAGTGTCCAAAACAGTGATGCTCCTAATTTAGCTGGTGGTAAATTTCCTGCACTGATGTTTGCAGACGACACCCTGCTACTCTCAAAAACACCTATGGGGATGCAGCGGGTGTTAGATCAATTTACCAAATTCTGTAGGGACAGGAATCTGGTAATAAACATAGATAAAACTAAGTACATGGTGTTTAATGGCATTACAACTAATTGCCCTTGTCCAACTATGGATGGACGAGCCCTGGAAAGGGTAAATCCTTTTACCTATCTAGGACTGACATTAAATTATAGAATGAGTTGGGAAACCCAAATGACTAAGGCTAATCTGACCCTCTCTCAGTCCATGGGGGGTATCCTTAAAGTGCAGAAATCTTGTGTTCATAAGCTGGTCAGTGTACCGCTGGAAATATACAAGGTACAATCCAGATCTTCTACCCTTTATGGGGCAGAACTCTGGGGCCATTGTCCAGCGAATGAGATTAGTATAACAGAGAACAAATTCCTTAGACAACTGCTCTCCTTACCCACTAAAACCACCCTCCAAACTACAACAGCCATATCTTTCCCAGACCGGAATCAAGCATCCGAGGACCGGACCGGTTTCGAGGTAACACCTCTCATCAGCCCGGCTAGCTTGACTCCAGTGGTGTGGAGGCACTGGGACCCACGTCTGAGCTACCCCAGTACACTCAGGGAGAAAATTACAAAAAACAATTTGATGGGCAGCACTCCACACCACTGGAGTCAAGCTAGCCGGGCTGATGAGAGGTGTTACCTCGAAACCGGTCCGGTCCTCGGATGCTTGATTCCGTTCTGGGAAGGACATGGCTTTTGTAGTTCGGACTGGACTGTTCCCATGGGGCACAGGGTCAGAGCTGATTTGCATATCGCCATTGTCTAACCCAGGGTGTGTGGAGTGCAAAAAAACGATGGATTTGGGCCTAGATCTTTGGACCTGGGTGAATGTGTGACATTGATCCACATTCGGTCCATCACCTGTTTTGTTTGCAAATTCGCCATAAGTGCGCTGGGGATGCTCAGACGTGGGTCCCAGGCACTCCACACCACTGGAGTCAAGCTAGCCGGGCGGATGAGAGGTGTTACCTCGAAACCGGTCCGATCCTCGGATGCTTGATTCCGTTCTGGGAAGGACATGGCTTTTGTAGTTCGGACTGGACTGTTCCCATGGGGCACAGGGTCAGAGCTGATTTGCATATCGCCATTGTCTAACCCAGGGTGGTGTGGAGTGCAAAAAAACGATGGATTTGGGCCCAGATCTTTGGACTGGGGTGAATGTGTGACATTGATCCACATTCGGTCCATCACCTGTTTTGTTTGCAAATTCGCCATAAGTGGGCTGGGGATGCTCAGACATGGGTCCCAGGCACTCCACACCACTGGAGTCAAGCTAGCCGGGCTGATGAGAGGTGTTACCTCGAAACCGGTCCGGTCCTCGGATGCTTGATTCCGTTCTGGGAAGGACATGGCTTTTGTAGTTCGGACTGGACTGTTCCCATGGGGCACAGGGTCAGAGCTGATTTGCATGTCGCCATTGTCTAACCCAGGGTGGTGTGGAGTGCAAAAAAACGATGGATTTGGGCCCAGATCTTTGGACTGGGGTGAATGTGTGACATTGATCCACATTCGGTCCATCATCTGTTTTGTTTGCAATACTGCCATAAGTGCGCTGGGGATGCTCAGACGTGGGTCCCAGGCACTCCACACCACTGGAGTCAAGCTAGCCGGGCTGATGAGAGGTGTTACCTTGAAACCGGTCCGGTCCTCGGATGCTTGATTCCGTTCTGGGAAGGACATGGCTTTTGTAGTTCGGACTAGACTGTTCCCATGGGGCACAGGGTCAGAGCTGATTTGCATATCGCCATTGTCTAACCCAGGGTGGTGTGGAGTGCAAAAAAACGATGGATTTGGGCCCAGATCTTTGGACCTGGGTGAATGTGTGACATTGATCCACATTCGGTCCATCACCTGTTTTGTTTGCAAATTCGCCATAAGTGCGCTGGGGATGCTCAGACGTGGGTGCCAGGCACTCCACACCACTGGAGTCAAGCTAGCCGGGCGGATGAGAGGTGTTACCTCGAAACCGGTCCGGTCCTCGGATGCTTGATTCCGTTCTGGGAAGGACATGGCTTTTGTAGTTCGGACTGGACTGTTCCCATGGGGCACAGGGTCAGAGCTGATTTGCATATCGCCATTGTCTAACCCAGGGTGGTGTGGAGTGCAAAAAAACGATGGATTTGGGCCCAGATCTTTGGACTGGGGTGAATGTGTGACATTGATCCACATTCGGTCCATCACCTGTTTTGTTTGCAAATTCGCCATAAGTGGGCTGGGGATGCTCAGACGTGGGTCCCAGGCACTCCACACCACTGGAGTCAAGCTAGCCGGGCTGATGAGAGGTGTTACCTCGAAACCGGTCTGGTCCTCGGATGCTTGATTCCGTTCTGGGAAGGACATGGCTTTTGTAGTTCGGACTGGACTGTTCCCATGGGGCACAGGGTCAGAGCTGATTTGCATGTCGCCATTGTCTAACCCAGGGTGGTGTGGAGTGCAAAAAAACGATGGATTTGGGCCCAGATCTTTTGACTGGGGTGAATGTGTGACATTGATCCACATTCGGTCCATGACCTGTTTTGTTTGCATTTACAATGCGGCGCACCATGGGGCAAAAACGGCACAGATACGTCACGCCTCTGTGCCGTAAAAGCGGCGCATTGCTGGAGTTGCTTCGCAAGCACGACGCAGCTCCGGCAATGATCAGGGGGGCCCTATGTGCACAATGCTGCGTCAATCCTTACGCCTGCTTTAAGCAGGCGCAGCGTTTTGACGCAGCATGTGCCCAAAAGTGCCTGAGTGAAATCTTGTTGATTTCACTCAGCCACTTTTGGGAGGCGTTCCTGCGCCCGAACACCTCCTCCTGCGATGGTATGCCTCTTCTGGCGCAGGGCTTTACAATGTGACGCATCTGGGAGATGCGTCACGTTGTAAATACCCCGCACCATGGCACATCTTTTGCGCCACCGCTGCGTTACAAAAGTGGCGCAACGGCAGCGTAAAAGCGGCACAAGGGGCTTGTAAATCTGCCCCCAGGTTTTTGCCAATTGCTGCAGGGGGATATCTAAAAAAATCTTCATATAAAGGAGAATCTTTAACAAGGAGAAATTGATTTTTCAAACACCCATGGCTAGAAGTAAGCAGGAGATTACCCTTGATATATTCCCAATAGCAGCTTTTTAGCTGCTTCTTTGAGGCAAGAGTCAGCGATGTTGGGTTCATCCATAAAGAGCTAAGTCCCAATTGTGCAGAATAGGATTGGACATGCCTGAACCATGGGAAGGTCAAGGATTTGTCAATGAACAACAATACATTTAAACGCATTTCGATATGGCTTAAGTTTCTCCGTGATTCAGATCCTCACCCAGTATGCAAATGGCCTTAAGTGTGCTATGTCTCCCACCCGTCTGAGTGCCAGCTCTAAAAACATGGGAATAAGGGAGGTGCTCTTGGGAAGATGGAGAAGTGGACAACACATTTATTTTCACTTAGGGTGAGTGAATCTGTGATTACATGGCCCCATAATTCAGTGCCCTCTTAGATGACCTCTGGAATGTATTATAAATTGTAGTGGCCTGGTGTTGAAGAAATGTCCTCCTCTTCGGATGAGGGGGGCAAGAAGCCTTGTTATCCAACATAATGCCTAGGTATTCAAATCTGAAGACTTGCTCCAGTTTCTCATGATCCAGGACAAGGGAGTTTCTAAATGATCTTTGGGGTCTAACAGCCATAAATTTAGTTTTTGAGATCTTAATCCCTCAACTCCTATCCCCACAAAAGGCATTAACAGTTTCCAGCAATTTCTGCAGACCCATTGGGGTTCGGGAGATTAGGAGAGTGTCATCTACAAATAGTAAGGCAGGCACACTAACGTCTTCCAATTTGGGGGGCATCTATATTTCCTTGGCAGAGGCTCTTAATAGTCATTGACAAATAAGGAAAAAAGGGTGGGGGTCAACACACACCCTTGTCTCACCCCCCTGTGAATTGGAATCTGATCAGTTCAGTTCCCCTGGGGTCTCCACCACACTTGTGCATAAGTGTCTTAATGTAGCCTTATTAATTGTCCAAGAAGAGTTTTTGGTACCCCCAAGGTTTTTAGTGACTCCCATAAAAATCTCCTAAGGAGCAAGTCGAAGGCTGCTTTGAGGTCAACAAAAGCTATGTATAGGTGACCTTCTAGGAGCCGTCGTGTATACTTCCAGATAATAAGAAGCAGTCGCAAAACTTGGTCTGTGGTGCTAACTTTTAGTCTAGATCCGGCTTGGTATGGAGTTATAATCTCTGTACTCTTGATCCAGTTGTTTAGGTTATTTAGCAACTGCCTCGCATACACCTTCTGGAGATCATCCAAGAGGCATATTGGTGAATAATTACCTGGGGTTCCGCAATCACCCTTTTTAGGTCTCGTCTAAGGCAATGCTTTAGCAATGCTTTGGCCGAGATTTTAAGTAGGGGTCTCAGAAATGCTCCCAAAGGCACCCTGCCTACAATGCATGTGTGTGGGCTCGTGCACATTGCGCACCATTTGGTTTGCTTGCAGCCAGCATCAGACTTCAAACACTTTAAAGGAATCCGCTCAGGCGCTCCGACTAACATAAATTAACACGTCGTTGTCACAAAGCTTCACAGAAAAGACCAGCGACCCCATATGGACAGCAGGCAGCCACAAAACATCTTCCCCACTACCCTTTTCCTACCATTTTTTTGTCGCTTTCCAGGAGCTCGACTGGCTTCCAAGAAAATCAAGATTTCGAAGTGAACTGCAGTCTTATGTATTATTCTAAAAAAAAAAAAAGATGGATAGAAACGTATCTTGGAAATCGCAATAGGAATAATATGAGTTTTAGTAACCTTATTTCTTCTCCCATTCGGTTACGCTTCCTGTCCTCTTCTGTTTCATTGTTGCCTTCTCCCCTAACTCTGCCATCTTTGTTCTCCCAGGTTTTCTATTGAATCTCCTCCCCCATCCTATCTCTTTCTCTCATTCTTCACCTCTACCTATTCAGATTACTTCTCTCCTTCATTTCCCCTTCCTTATTCTGTTCTCTATCTGCATCTCAATCAATTCTCCCTTCTTTGTCCTCTCTTCACTTTCCCCCCGTTCAGTTTGTCCTGCCTCTTAATTCTGCCCCAACGCCCCTATTCCTTACACTGTTCTCCTACAACTACATCACGGAACTAGGTGCAACCAAACACCCACAAAATCTCACAAACAAAGGGCATGTCAAGGACTGCCTCGGGGAAGTTTCACCTGATGTGTATGTCTGAGAGAATGTACATATTGTTTCTGTGTGTCTGCGAGCCTTCACCAGTGTATGTGTATTGGAATGTTTGTATGCGTGACACTACTTTAGTCCGCACACACTGCGCCCTCACACTACTTTAGGCCACACACACTGTGCCTTCAAACTACTTTATGCCACACACACTGTGCCCTCACACTACTTTAGTCCACACACACTGCACCCTCAAACTCTGCGCCCTCACACTCTGCACACTCACACTCTGCACCCTCACACACTCTGCACCCTCACACACTCTGCACCCCCACACACTGCACTCTTACACACACTACACCTTCACACACTCTGCATCCTCACACACTCTTCACCCTCACACACTCTGCACCCTCACACACTCTGCACCCTCACACTCTACACCCTCATACACTCTGCACCCTCACACACTCTGCACCCTCAAACACTGCACCCTCACACACTCTGCACCCTCACACGCAATTAAACTCTACTGAACACAACATACACTCCACACAATACCACTCAGTACCACATAATTATATGCTACATAATTACACTGCGCTCAACGCAACATACACTCCAAATACCACTCAGTGCCACATAATTACACACCACATAATTACACTCTACTGAATGCAACACACAATAGCACTCAGTGCCACATAACTATATGCTACATATTTACAAGGCAACATACACTCCAAACAATACCACTCAGTGCCACATAATTACACGCCACATAATTACACTGCACTCAATGCGAAATTCACTTCAAATACCACTCAGTGCCACATAATTACAAGCCACATAATTACACTCCACTCAATGCAACATACACTCCAAATACCACTCAGTGCAACATAATTACACACCCTATAATTACACTGCACTCAATGCAAAATACAATCCAAATACCACTCAGTGCCAAGTAATTACACACCACATAATTACACTGCACTCAATGCAACATACACTCCAAATACCACTCAGTGCCACATAATTAAACGCCACATAATTACACTGCACTCAATACGGCAAACACTCCAAATACCACTCAGTGCCAAATAATTACATGCCACATAATTACACTGCACTCACTGCGACATGCACTCCAAATACCACTCAGTGCCACATAATTACACTGCACTCAAAGCAACATACACTCCAAATACCACTCAGTGCCAAATAATTAAACGCCACATAATTACACTGCACTCAATGCAACATACATTTCAAATACCTCTCAGTACAACATAATTACACGCCACATAATTACACTGCACTCAATGCAACATACACTCCAAACAATACCACTCAGTGCCACATAATTACATGCCACATAATTACATTCTACTGAATACAACATACACTCCAGACAATACCACTATGTTCCTCATAATTATATGCTACATATTTACACTGCGCTCAACGCAACATACACTCCAAATACCACTCAGTGCAACATAATTACACGCCCTATAATTACACTGCACTCATTGCAACATAAACTCAAAATACCACTGTGCCACATAATTACATGCCACATAATTACACTCTACTCAATTCAACATACACTACAAATACCACTCAGTGCCACATAATTACATGCCACATAATTACACTGCACTCAATGCGACATACACACCAAATATCACTCAGTGCCACATAATTACCCGCCACATAATTACACTGCACTCAATGCGACATACCTTCCAAATACCTCTCATGCCACCTAAATTACCCGCCACATAATTACACTGCACTCAATGCAACATACACTTCAAATACCTCTTAGTACCACATAATTACACGCCACATGATTACACTGCACTCAAAGCAACATACATTCCAAATACCACTGAGTGCCACATAAATAAAAGCCACATAATTACACTACACTCAATACGACAAACACTCCAAATACCACTCAGAGCCAAAAATTACATGTCACATAATTACACTGCACTCAATGCGACATGCACTCCAAATATCACTCAGTGCCACATAATTACATGCCACATAATTATACTGCACTCAAAGCAACATACACTCCAAATACCACTCAGTGCCACATAATTAAAAGCCAAATGATTACACTGCACTCAATGCAACATACACTTCAAATACCTCTCAGTACCACATAATTACACGCAACATAATTACACTGCACTCAATGCAACATACACTCCAAACAATCCCACTCAGTGCCACATAATTACATGCCACATAATTTCACTGCACTCAATGCAACGTACACTCCAAATACCACTTAGTGCCACATAATTAAACACCACATAATTACACTGCACTCAGTGCAACATATACTCCAAAGACCACTCAGTGCCACATAGATACACGCCACATAATCACACTGCACTCAGTGCGACATACACTCCAAATACCACTCAGAGCCACATAGATACATGCCACATAATTATATTGCACTCAATGCGACATACACTCCAAAAACCACTCACTGCCACATAATTACATGCCACATAATTACACTGCACTCATTGCAAAAAACACTCCAAATACCACTCAGTGCTACATAATTACATGCCACACAATTACACCACACTCAATGCGAAATACAATCCAAATACCACTCAGTGCCACATAAATACATGCCACATAATTACACTGCACTCAATGCAACATACACTCCAAATACCTGTCAGTGCCAAATAATTCAACACACCATAATTACACTGCACTCAATGCAACATACACTCCAAATACAACTCAGTGCCAAATAATTAAACACACCATAATTACACTGCACTCAATGCAACATATACTCCAAATACCACTCAGTGTCATATAGTTAAATGCCACATAATTACACTGCACTCGATGCAACATACACTCCAAATACTACTCAGTTACACATAATTACACGCCACATATTTACACTGCACTCAATGCAACATACACTCCAAACAATACCACATAGTGCCACATAATTATATGCCAAACAATTACACTCTACTGAATACAACATACACTCCAGACAATACCTCTCAGTTTCACATAATTATATGCTACATATTTACACTGTGCTTAACGCAACACACACTCCAAATACCACTCAGTGCAACATAATTACACAGCCTGTCATTACACTGCACTCAATGCAACATACACTCCAAATACCACTCAGTGCGATATAATTGCACGCAACATAATTACACTCTACTGAATGCAACACACAATAGCACTCAGTGCCACATAACTATATGCTACTTAATTACAATGCAACATACACTCCAAACAAAACCAATCAGTGCCACATAATTACACGCCACATATTTACACTACAATCAATGCAACATACACTCCAACAATACCACATAGTGCCACATAATTACATGCCAAATAATTACACTCTACTGAATACAACATACACTCCAGACAATACAAGTCAAGTCAAGTCAAGTCAAAGTATTTGTATAGCGCACTACATACCCAGAGGGTTCAAGGCGCTTAGGAAGGGAAGGATAATTACTTTTCAAATATCCACGTTTTAAGTTGTTTTCTGAACGCTAGGTGGTTTTGGGTAAGGCGAAGGTAAGCGGGGAGTGAGTTCCATGTTTTAGCAGCCAGGTATGAAAAGGATCTGCCTCCCATGGTGGTCTTGTTGATGCAAGGTACAATGGCGAGGGCTTGGTTGGAAGAACGTAGTTGGCGGGAGGGGGTGTAGAAGGACAGTCGTGAGTTGAGGCAGTCTGGTCCGATGTCGTAGAGTGATTTGTGTGCGTGGGTAAGCAGTCGGAAAGTGATCCTCTTATTGACGGGTAGCCAGTGGAGGTCTTTAAGGTGACCAGAGATGTGTTCGTTGCGTGGGAGGTCTAATATGAGCCTGGCTGAGGCGTTTTGGATTCGTTGGAGTTTCTTCTGGAGTTTTGCGGTAGTACCCGCGTAGAGGGTGTTTCCGTAGTCCAGTCGGCTCGTGACCAGAGCGTGGGTGACTGTTTTCCTTGTATCGGAGGGGATCCAGCGAAATGTTTTTCTGAGCATGCGAAGAATGTTGAAGCAGGAAGAGGATACGGCGCTGACTTGTCTGTTCATTGAGAGTGAAGAATCCAGGATGACGCCTAGGTTCCGTGCGTGGTCTGTCGGGATGGGTGCTTTTCCGAGGGCTTCCGGCCACCAGGAGTCGTCCCATGCAGAGGGGGATGTACCTAAGATGAGGACTTCCGTTTTGTCTGAGTTCAGTTTCAGACGGCTTTGTTTCATCCATTCGGCAACTTCTTTCATTCCTTCGTGTAGGTTAGTTTTGGCGGTGCTGGGGTCATTGGTGAGAGAAAGGATCAGTTGAGTGTCGTCCGCGTAAGAGATGATGTTGAGGTTGTGTTGGCGTGCGATGGCCGCGAGGGGGCTCATATATACGTTGAAGAGGGTGGGACTGAGTGAGGATCCTTGTGGTACGCCGCAGATGACTTCAGAGGCCTCAGACTTGAATGGAGGAAGGCGGACTCTCTGGGTTCTTCCGGTGAGGAACGAGGTGATCCATTCAAGTGCTTTTCCCTGGATTCCGATGTTATAGAGGCGTTGTAGGAGGGTGCTGTGGCAGACTGTGTCAAAGGCTGCGGAGAGGTCGAGGAGGATGAGGGCGACTGTGTCTCCGTTGTCTAGTAGCGTTCGAATGTCGTCTGTAGCTGCGATGAGGGCGGTCTCAGTGCTGTGTTTTGCTCGGAAGCCAGATTGTGAGGGGTCGAGGGATTTGTTATCTTCGAGGAAGGCGGCGAGCTGGTTGTTGACAGTTTTCTCGATGACTTTGGCCGGGAATGGGAGAAGCGAGATGGGGCGGTAATTTTTTAATTCGGTGGGGTCCGCTGTTGGTTTTTTCAGAAGGGCGGTGAGTTCAGCGTGTTTCCAGTCTTCCGGGAAGGTGGCGGAGTTGAGGGAGCAGTTGATGACGTCTCTGAGGTGCGGAGCTATGATGGAGTCTGCTTTGTTGAAGATGTGGTGAGGGCATGGGTCTGTGGGGGATCCTGAGTGGATTGAATTCATCAGGCGGATGGTGTCCTCAGTGGAGATTGGGTTCCAGTCGTTGAGAATGTTCACGGGGGGAAGATGATCAGCAAATGGTAGGGTGGGTTGATTTCCGGGTTGGTTGTCAAAGCTGTTGTGGATGTCCGCAATCTTGTTGTGGAAAAATGATGCTAGGGAGTCACAGAGGGTTTGAGAGGGGGTGATGTCGTTGGAGTTGGCCGAGGGATTGGAAAATTCCTTGACGATGTTGAACAGTTCCTTGCTGTTGTGGGCGTTGTTGTCAAGTCGATCCTTGAATGCTGTTTTCTTGGCTTTTCGGATCAGTTGGTGGTGAGTGCGGGTGGCGTTTTTGAAGGCGACCTTGGTGCTGGTGGTTGGGTCTTTTTTCCAGGCCTTTTCGAGGGAGCGGCAGAGTTTCTTGGACTTCTTGAGATCATCGTTGAACCATGAGGCCTTCTTGCTGCCAGGTTTGCTTTGCCGTTTTTTCAGTGGTGCTAAGGTGTCGGCGGTGTTGGATAACCATAGGGTGAGGTTAGCGGCGGCTTCGTTGGCGTTAGAAGAGGGGGCTGGGGAGTTTTGAAGGAGCGATGCGGAGATTTGGTCCGTGGTGATTTTGTTCCAGTTTCTTTGCAGGGTAGGTTGGAGGTGGATGTTGGGTTTAGGTTTGTTGTAGGTGAAGTGAACGCAGCTGTGGTCTGTCCAGAGGAGGTCCGTGGTGTGGCCGAAGGAGACATGATTGCTGGATGTGAAGATGGGGTCGAGTGTGTGACCTGCGATGTGGGTGGGGGAAGTGACCAGTTGTTTAAGTCCGAGGTTGGCGAGGTTGTCCATGAGGGTGGCGGTGTTGCGGTCGTTGATATTTTCAAGGTGAAAGTTGAGGTCTCCCAGAAGGATGTATTCTTTGGAGGGGAGCGCATGTGGAGTGATGAAGTCTGTGATGTCTTCACTCAATTTTGCGCGGGGTCCTGGTGGTCTGTAAAGGAGAGTGCCTCGGAGTGTGGTTTTGGGGTCGATGTGGATCTGGAAGTGAAGGTGTTCAGAGTTGGCGAGGTTGGCGTCAGAGCTGGTTGAGATGCGGATGGATTTCTTATGGACGATAGCGATTCCTCCTCCTGTGTGGCTGGTGCGGTCTTTGCGAGTGATCTTATAGTCTTCAGGGATGGCGATGGTGATGTCTGGTGCGGAGGAAGCGTTCATCCATGTTTCCGTAAGGAAGGCGATGTCCGGAGAAATGGTGTCTAGTAGATTCCATAGGTCAATGGCGTGCCTGTGGACCGATCGGGTGTTGAGAAGGATGCATTGTAGGTGGTTGGAGCCAGGAGTCTGATGTGTGGTTGTAGCGGAGATGTTGTCGGTGCCGCTGAATTTGCAGGAGTAGCATGAGAAAGGACCATGGGTGCGTCCAGGAGCGGCTTGAACGCAGTTGGGGGCGCGGCCGGGGTTAAGGGCTAGGAG
The DNA here is from genome assembly GCF_964263255.1 of Lissotriton vulgaris. Taxonomy (NCBI): domain Eukaryota; kingdom Metazoa; phylum Chordata; class Amphibia; order Caudata; family Salamandridae; genus Lissotriton; species Lissotriton vulgaris. The sequence goes on along the minus strand of NC_141685.1, from coordinate 747,258,409 downwards.
GGCGGCAGCATCGTAGGTAGTGCGGGAGGGCTGGGCAACGCGAGGGGCAGGGGGTATGGCGCTGGGCGCGGTCCAGGCGTGGACGGGCGTAGACGGGCTTACCTTTGGCGCACCTTCGGCGCGGGTTGGGCGCGAACGCTGCGCGTAGACGCTGCACGCGGGAACTCCTGTCATATATGGATGGTGGAGGGGGAGGGGCGAGGGCGGCTCAGCTGGGAGGCGGGGCGCGTTTACAAAGATGAGCACAAGCAAACAAACAAAATGGCAGCGGAGCGCTGGGGGCTAACGCGCTACAAAGTTAAGCAGGGACAAAATAGCGCTAACTATATTAAGTAAAAGCGGCGATTTAACAATCAGCAAGGTGAAAGGGGGCAGGCGAGGCACAATGCAGGCTAATTAAACAGAGTAAAAGCGGCGCTTTTACAAATGGCAAAGTGAAAAGCGGCAGGCGAGGCACAATGAATGCAGGCTAATTAAACAGAGCGAAAACAGCGATGTAGCAATCAGAGAAAAATGCAAATCGGCAGGTGAGGCACAATGCAGGCAATAATAACACAACGATACCAGTAGCAGGGGAGCGACCACTCGGCTCGAGAGCTGAGAGCGAGTCACAGCGCTAGGTGGGGTTGGAGCGCTGGAAGTAGTCTGTGGGAGGGCGGCTCAGCTGGGAGGCGGGGCGCGTTTACAAAGATGAGCACAAACAAACAAACAAAATGGCAGCGGAGCGCTGGGGGCTAACGCGCTACAAAGTTAAGCAGGGACAAAATAGCGCTAACTATACTAAGTAAAAGCGGCGATTTAACAATCAGCAAGGTGAAAGGGGGCAGGCGAGGCACAATGCAGGCTAATTAAACAGAGTAAAAGCGGCGCTTTTACAAATGGCAAAGTGAAAAGCGGCAGGCGAGGCACAATGAATGCAGGCTAATTAAACAGAGCGAAAACAGCGATGTAGCAATCAGAGAAAAATGCAAATCGGCAGGTGAGGCACAATGCAGGCAATAATAACACAACGATACCAGTAGCAGGGGAGCGACCACTCGGCTCGAGAGCTGAGAGCGAGTCACAGCGCTAGGTGGGGTTGGAGCGCTGGAAGTAGTCTGTGGGAGGGCGGCTCAGCTGGGAGGCGGGGCGCGTTTACAAAGATGAGCACAAACAAACAAACAAAATGGCAGCGGAGCGCTGGGGGCTAACGCGCTACAAAGTTAAGCAGGGACAAAATAGCGCTAACTATACTAAGTAAAAGCAGCGATTTAACAATCAGCAAGGTGAAAGGGGGCAGGCGAGGCACAATGCAGGCTAATTAAACAGAGTAAAAGCGGCGCTTTTACAAATGGCAAAGTGAAAAGCGGCAGGCGAGGCACAATGAATGCAGGCTAATTAAACAGAGCGAAAACAGCGATGTAGCAATCAGAGAAAAATGCAAATCGGCAGGTGAGGCACAATGCAGGCAATAATAACACAACGATACCAGTAGCAGGGGAGCGACCACTCGGCTCGAGAGCTCAGTTCCACATAATTATATGCTAGATATTTACACTGCGATCATCGCAACACACGATTCAAATACCACTCAGTTCAACATAATTAGACGCCCTATAAATACACTGCACTCAATGCGACATACACTCTAAATACCACTCAAAGCCACATAATTACACTCCACATAATTACACTCTACTGAATGCAACACACAATAGCACTCAGTGCCACATAACTATATGCTACATATTTAAAATGCAACATACACTCCAAACAATACCACTCAGAGCCACATAATTACACGCCAAACAATTTCACCGCACTCATTGCGACATACACTCCAAATACCACTTAGTACCACATAATTACACGCCACATAATTACACTGCACTCAATGCAATATACACGCCAAATGCCACTCAGTACCACATAATTACACGCCACATATTAACACTGCACTCATTGCAACATACACTCCAAACAATACCACACAGTGCCACATAATTACATGCCAAATATTTACACTCCATTGAATACAACATACACTCCAGACAATACCACTCAGTTCCACATAATTATATGCTATATACATATCACTCAGTGTCACCTAGTTAAACGCCACATAATTCCACTGCGCTCATCGCAACACACACTCCAAATACCACTCAGTGCAACATAATTACACACCCTATAGTTACACTTCACTCAATGCAACATACACTCCAAATGCCACTCAGTGCCACATAATTACACACCACATAATTACACTGCACTCAATGCAACATACACTCCAAATACCACTCAGTGCTACATAATTAAACGCCAAATAATTACACTGCACTCAATGCAACATATACTCCAAATACCACTCAGTGCCACAAAATTACATGCCACATAGTTACACTGCACTCAATGTGACATACACTCCAAATACCACTCAGTGCCACATAATTACCTGCCACATAATTACACTGCACTCAATGCGACATACACTCCAAATACCACTCAGTGTCACATAGTTAAACACCACAAAATTACACTGTACTCAATGCAACATACACTCCAAATACCACTCAATACCACATAATTACATGCTACATAATTACACTGCACTCACTGCAACTTACACTCCAAATACCACTCAGTGCCACATAATTACATGCCACATAATTACACTGCACTCAATGCGACATACACTCCAAATACCACTCAGTGTCACATAATTAAACGCCATATAATTACACTCTATTGAATACAACATACACTCCAGACAATACCACTGAGTTCCACATAATTATACACTAAATATTTACACTGCACTCATCGCAACACACACTCCAAATACCACTCAGTGCAACATAATTACACACCCTATAATTACACTTCACTCAATGCAACATACACTCCAAATACCACTCAGTGCCACATAATTACACACCACATAATTACACTGCACTCAATGCGACATAGACTCTAAATACCACTTAGTGCCACATAATTACATGCCACATAATTACACTGCACTCAATGCGACATACACTCCAAATACCACTCAGTACCACATAATTACACTCAACATATTTACACTAAACTCATTGCAACATACACTCCAAACAATACCACATAGTGCCACATAATTACATGCCAAATAATTACACTCTATTGAATACAACATACACTCCAGACAATACCACTCAGTTCCACATAATTATATGCTACATATTTACACTGCGCTCATCGCAACACACACTCCAAATACTACTCAGTGCAACATAAAAACACACCCTATAATTACACTTCACTCAATGCAACATACACTCCAAATACCACTCAGTGCCACATAATTACACACCACATAATTACACTGCACTCAATGCAACATACACTCGAAACAATACTAACCCTGGGCGAAGAACTACGCTCTGTTTGCGGAGTTTGCGGAGTTTCGTCAACTCCGCGTTCCGCGGAGTACGCGTAGCTGTCGATTACTCCGCGATCCGGTGCGTAGCGTAGTTCTCGCGCGCTGAATAACATTATCGCGTGCGCGGCAATGGCTTACCTTGGTTCTGCGTTCGCTTTTGCCCGGTCGCGTGTGCCACCATGTTTGTAAACCCTCCCGCACCATTCCGTGCGACTGTGCGAACGCGATAATGTCATTTGGATGCGCAATAGCGTCATAAGGACGCGCGAACATGTCTTGCACACCCCGAACACGTTACTTGTGACCCAGAACAGGAAATAAGGGAACGCAAGCGGGCGGGACAAACCTCTTGGGTAACTTAGCGCGCTAGCCATCCCGAGCATGCAGGCAACGCCCCGAACACGCGCACCGCGCTCCCGAAGACGAAAAACGGCGCGCGAACGGGTCTAGCAAGCAACTACGCATGGCCGCGGAGCTACGCGTAGTTCGCGGAGTGCAAGTGCGGCTTTGCGTAGCTCCGCGGAGTCCGACTCCGCGAACTACGCCCAGGGTTAAACAATACCACACAGTGCCACATAATTACATGCCAAATAATTACACTCCATTGAATACAACATACACTCAAGACAATACCACTCAGTTCCACATAATTATATGCTACGTATTTACACTGCGCTCAACACAACATACACTCCAAATTCTACTCAGTGCCACATAATTACACACCACATAATTACACAGCACTCAATGCAACATACAGTCCAAATACCACTCAGTGCCATATGATTACATACCACATAATTACACTGCACTCAATGCAACATACACTCCAAATACAACTCAGTGCCACATAAATAAACGCCACATAATTACACTGCACTCAATGCAACATATACTCCAAATACCACTCAGTGCCACATAGATACAGGCCAAATAATTACACTGCACTCAAAGCACCATACACTCCAAATACCACTCAGTGTCACATAGTTAAATGCCACAAAATTACACTGCACTGATTTCAACATACACTCCAAATACCACTCAGTACCACATAATAACATGCCACATAATTACACTGAACTCAATGCAACATACACTCCAAAAACCACTCAGTGCCACATAATTACATGCCACATAATTACAGTGCACTCAATGTAACATACACTCTAAATACCACTCAGTGCCACATAATTACCCACCACATAATTACACTGCACTCAATGCGAAATACACTTTAAATACCACTCCGTGCCACCGAAATTACCCACCACATAGTTACACTGCACTCAAAGCAACATACACTCCAAATACCACTCAGTGCCACATAAATAAATGCCACATAATTACACTGCACTCAAAGCAACATACACTCCAAATACCACTCAGTGCCACATACTTAAATGCCACATATTTACACTGCACTCAATACAACATACACTCCAAACAATACAACTCAGTGCCAAATAATTACATGCCACATAATTACACTGCACTCAATGCGACATTAACTCCAAATACCACTCAGTGCCTCATAATTACATGCCACATAATTACACTGCACTCAAAGCAACATACACTCCAAATACCACTTAGTGCCACATATTTACACTGCACTCAATGCAACATACACTCCAAACAATACAACTCAGTGCCACATAATTACATGCCACATAATTACACTCTACTGAATACGACATATACTCCAGACAAAACCACTCTGTTCCTCATAATTATATGCTACATATTTACACTGCGCTCAACGCAACATACACTCCAAATACCACTCTGTGCAACATAATTACACGCCCTATAATTACACTGCACTCATTGCAACATAAACTCAAAATACGACTCAGTGCCACATAATTACATGCCACATAATTACACTGCACTCAATGCAACATACACTACAAATACCACTCAGTGCAACATAATTACATGCCACATAATTACACTGCACTCCATGCGACATACACCTCAAATACCACTCAGTGCCACATAATTACCCGCCACATATTTACACTGCACTCAATGCAACATACATTCCAAATACCACTCATGCCACCTAAATTACCCGCCACATAATTACACTGCACTCAATGCAACATACACTTCAAATACCTCTCAGTACCACATAATTACATGACACATAATTACACTGCACTCAAAGCAACATACATTCCAAATACCACTCAGTGCCACATAAATAAATGCCACATAATTACACTGCACTCAATACGACAAAAACTCCAAATACCACTCAGTGCCAAATAATTACATGCCACATAACTACACTGCACTCAATGTGACATGCACTCCAAATACCACTCAGTGCCACATAATTACATGCCACATAATTACACTGCACTCAAACCAACATACACTCCAAATACCACTCAGTGCCACATAGTTAAACGCCACATGATTACACTGCACTCAATGCAACATACACTTCAAATACCTCTAAGTACCACATAATTACACGCCACATAATTACACTGCGCTCAATGCAACATACACTCCAAACAATACCACTCAGTGCCACATAATTACATGCCACATAATTACACTCTACTGAATACAACATACACTCCAGACAATACCACTCTGTTCCTCATAATTATATGCTACATATTTACATTGTGCTCAACGCAACATACACTCCAAATACCACTCAGTGCAACATAATTACATGCCCTATAACTACACTGCACTCATTGCAACATAAACTCAAAATACCACTCAGTGCCACATAATTACATACCACATAATTTCACTGCACTCAATGCAACTTACACTCCAAATACCACTCAGAGCCACATAATTAAACACCACATAATTACACTGCACTCAATGCAACATATACTCCAAATACCACTCAGTGCCACAAAGATACACGCCACAAAATCACACTGCAATCAGTGCGACATACACTCCAAATACCACTCAGTGCCACATAGATACATGCCACATAATTATACTGCACTCATGCGACATACACTCCAAATACCACTCAGTGCCACATAGATGCATGCCACATAATTATACTGCACACAATGCGACATACACTCCAAATACCACTCACTGCCACATAATTACATGCCACATAATTACACTGCGCTCAACGCAACATACACTCCAAATACCACTCAGTGCCACATAGATGCATGCCACATAATTATACTGCACACAATGCGACATACACTCCAAATACCACTCAGTGCCACATAATTACAGGCAACATAATTACACTGCACTCAAAGCAACATACACTCCAAATACCACTCAGTTCCAAATAATTACACACCAATAGTTACACGCCACATAATTACAATGCACTTCATTCAACATTCACTCCAAATACCACTCAGTGCCACATAGTTACACACCACATAATTAAACTGCACTCAATGCAACATACACTCCAAATACCACTCAGTGCCACATAATTATACACCACATAATTACACAGAACTCAAGGCAACATACACTCCAAATACCACTCAGTGCCACATAAGTACACGCAACATAGTTAAACTGAACTCAATGCAACATATACTCCAAATACCACTCAGTGTCACATAATTACCCACAACATAATTACACTGCGCTCAAAGCAATATACACACCAAATACCACTTAGTGCCAAATAATTACACGCCAATAGTTACACGCCACATAATTACACTGCACTTCATTCAACATGCACTCCAAATACCACTCAGTGCAAATAGTTACACGCCAGATATTACATTGCACTCAATGCAGCATACACTCCAAATACCACTAAGTGCCACATATTTAAACACCACATAATTACACTCTACTGAATGCAACACACAATAGCACTCAGTGCCACATAACTATATGCTACATAATTACAAGACAACATACACTCCAAACAATACCACTCAGTGCCACATAATTACATGCCACACAATCACACTGCACTCAATGCGAAATACACTCCAAATGCCACTCAGTGCCACATAATTACATGCCACATAATTACACTGCACTCAATGCAACATACACTCCAAATACCAGTTAGTGCCACATAATTACACACCACATAATTACACCGCTCTCATCGAAACACACTCCAGATACCACTCAGTGCAACATAATTACACACCCTATAATTACGCTGCACTCAATGCAACATACACTTCAAATACCATTCAGTGCCACATAATTACACACCACATAATTACACTGCACGCAATGCAACATACACTCCAAATATCACTCAGTGTCATATAGTTAAATGCCACATAATTACACTGCACTCGATGCAACATAAACTTCAAACAATACCACATAGTGCCACATAATTACATGCCAAATAATTACACTCTATTGAATACAACATACACTCCAGACAATACCACTCAGTTCCACATAATTATATGCTACATATTTACACTGTGCTTAACGCAACACACACTCCAAATACCACTCAGTGCAACATAATTACACACCCTGTCATTACACTGCACTCAATGCAACATACACTCCAAATACCACTCAGTGCCATATAATTACATGCTTCAGAAAAAGGGGTGGTGATGGACAGAGTCTCTGAATTAAGCAGAACACTCCTACCCAGTCAACAGATCAGGGCTTGATCCTTCACCGTTTTTTAGCTCACTGCACCATCCCAGCTCAGAAACTGGCTACATACAAATTAGTCTGTCCCTGGCCCAGTGCATCATGGGAACAGGGCAGACCAAACTACCAAGCCAATTCTTTTACTGGAAAGGAAACAAGCTTCCGGTGACCGGTTTCTGGCATTACAGCCATCTTCGGCCCGGCTTGCTTGAATCCTGATGGTGCAGTGAGCAAGGGACTCACATCTGAGTATACCCTTCCACGCTTATGGTGGACAAAACGTTTCAGAAAAGGGGGTGGTGATGGACAGAGTCTCTGCATTAAGCAGAACACTCCTACCCAGTCAACAGATCAGGGCTTGACACATCACCGTTTTTTAGCTCACTGCACCATCCCAGCTCAGAACCTGGCTACATGCAAATTAGTCTGTCCCTGGCCCAGTGCATCATGGGAACAGGGCAGACCAAACTACCAAGCCAATTTTTTTACTGGAAAGGAGACAAGCTTCCGGGGACCGGTTTCTGGCATTACAACCGTCTTTGGCCCGGCTTGCTTGAGTCCTAATGGTGAAGTGAGCAAGGGACTCACATCTGAGCATACCCTTCCACGCTTATGGTGGACAAAACGATTCAGAAAAGGGGGTGGTGATGGACAGAGTCTCTGAATTAAGCAAAACACTCCTACCCAGTCAACAGATCAGGGCTTGATCCATCATCGTTTTTTAGCTCACTGCACCATCCCAGCTCAGAACCAGGCTACATGCAAATTAGTCTGTCCCTGGCCCAGTGCATTATGGGAACAGGGCAGACCAAACTACCAAGCCAATTCTTTTACTGGAAAGGAAACAAGCTTCCGGGGACCGGTTTCTGGCATTACAGCCGTCTTCGGCCCAGCTTGCTTGAATCCTAATGGTGCAGTGAGCAAGGGACTCACATCAGAGCATACCCTTCCACGCTTATGGTGGACAAAACGATTCAGAAAAGGGGGGGTGATGGACAGAGTCTCTGAATTAAGCAAAACACTCCTACCCAGTCAACAGATCAGGGCTTAATCCATCACCGTTTTTTAGCTCACTGCACCATCCCAGCTCAGAACCAGGCTACATGCAAATTAGTCTGTCCCTGGCCCAGTGCATTATGGGAACAGGGCAGACCAAACTACCGAGCCAATTCTTTTACTGGAAAGGAAACAAGCTTCCGGGGACCGGTTTCTGGCATTACAGCTGTCTTCGGCCCGGCTTGCTTGAATCCTGATGGTGCAGTGAGCAAGGGACTCACATCAGAGCATACCCTTCCACGCTTATGGTGGACCAAACGATTCAGAAAAGGGGGTGGTGATGGACAAAGTCTCTGAATTAAGCAGAACACTCCTACCCAGTCAACAGATCAGCGATTGATCCATCACCGTTTTTTAGCTCACTGCACCATCCCAGCTCAGAACCTGGCTACATGCAAATTAGTCTGTCCCTGGCCCAGTGCATCACGGGAACAGGGCAGACCACATTACCAAGCCAATTCTTTTACTGGAAAGGAAACAAGCTTCCGGGGACCGGTTTCTGGCATTACAGCCGTCTTCAGCTGGGCTTGCTTGAATCCTGATGGTGCAGTGAGCAAGGGACTCACATCTGAGCATACCCTTCCACGCTTATGGTGGACAAAACGATTCAGAAAAGGGGGTGGTGATGGACAGAGTCTCTGAATTAAGCAGAACACTCCTACCCAGTCAACAGATCAGGGCTTGATCCATCCCCGTTTTTTAGCTCACTGCACCATCCCAGCTCAGAACTTGGCTACATGCAAATTAGTCTGTCCCTGGCCCAGTGCATCATGGGAACAGGGCAGACCAAACTACCGAGCCAGTTCTTTTACTGAAAAGGAAACATGCTTCCGGGGACCGGTTTCTGGCATTACAGCCGTCTTCGGCCCGGCTTGCTTGAATCCTGATGGTGCAGTGAGCAAGGGACTCACATCTGAGCATACCCTTCCACGCTTATGGTGGACAAAACGATTCAGAAAAGGGGGTGGTGATGGACAGAGTCTCTGAATTAAGCAGAACACTCCTACCCAGTCAACAGATCAGGGCTTGATCCATCACCGTTTTTTAGCTCACTTCACCATCCCAGCTCAGAACCTGGCTACATGCAAATTAGTCTGTCCCTTGCCCAGTGCATCATGGGAACAGGGCAGACCAAACTACCAAGCCAATTCTTTTACTGGAAAGGAAACAAGCTTCCGGGGACCGGTTTCTGGCATTACAGCCGTTTTCGGCCCAGCTTGCTTGAATCCTAATGGTGCAGTGAGCAAGGGACTCACATCTGAGCATACCCTTCCACGCTTATGGTGGACAAAACGATTCAGAAAAGGGGGTGGTGATGGACAAAGTCTCTGAATAAAGCAGAACACTCCTACCCAGTCAACAGATCAGGGCTTGATCCATCACCGTTTTTTTGCTCACTGCACCATCCCAGCTCAGAATATAATTACACACAACATAATTACACTCTACTGAATGCAACACACAATAGCACTCAGTGCCACATAACTATATGCTACATAATTACAAGACAACATACACTCCAAACAATACCACTCAGTGCCACATAATTACAGGATGTGTAAATATGTTGCCCTGAGTGGTATTTGGAGTGTGTGTCGCGTTAAGCGCAGTGTAAATATGTAGCATATAATTATGTGGAACTGAGTGGTATTGTCTGGAGTGTATGTTGTATTCGGTAGAGTGTAATTATTTGTCATGTAATTATGTGGCACTATGTGGCATAATTACATGACAAAAAATTACACTCTACCGAATGCAACATATACTCCAGACAATACCACTCAGTTCCACATAATTATATGCTACATATTTACACTCCGCTTAACGCAACACACACTCCAAATACTACTCAGTGCAACATAATTACACACCCTGTCATTACACTGCACTCAATGCAACATACACTCCAAATACCACTCAGTGCCATATGATTACACGCAACATAATTACACTCTATTGAAAGCAACACACAATAGCACTCAGTGCCACATACCTATATGCTACATAATTACTTTTTTTTTAAAATCTTTTTATTCACAGAATTATTTTATTTTTTTCCACCCTCTGGAGCACAGAGAGGGCATGGAGCAAATAATAAAGAAAAACAGCATTGTCTACTCATATGAGGTTTACACCATATGTTTCAGCTGAGGTAAACAAAAAAAAAAAAAAGAGACATCTTCTTAATATCAAAATAATACAGCCCTCCATATTGGGGTGAATTCCCTCTACTTGTACATACAAATTAACTTCAAATACATTCTATATATGTTATTCGTTGTTAAGCCCCTTTTTTTTTTATATACAAGTTATATATATATACATTTCCTATACACACTAATACAAGTTATATACAAATTATATACATATACATTTCCTATACAAATCATTCTTCTTCCTTCCATTTCGTTATTATCCCCCATATTTCCAAGCCTATTTTCCTCATCCTTTTCCCTCTTCTGGAGTAGATCGCTTTTTCTAAATTGTATATACTCAACAGCCTGGCTAACCATTGTTGGAATGATGGAGCCATTTGGTCTAACCATGCAGTGGCAACACACAGTCTGTACACTGCCATAGCCACAAAAATGAAATATTTCCCTGTCTCAGCAACATTATTTCCATCTACACCTAGCAAGATAATCGCAGGTGTTAGATTAACAGGTAGTTTTAATGCCCTTTGTAGAAACATTTCTATATCTTTAAGTACTGTAGCTAAACTCGGACATGTTGCAAACATGTGGATGGAGTCTGCGACTGCGCTCGTACATCTGGGGCAATTTATACCAGTTGTCGCTCCCCACTGTGCCAGTTTAGCCGGAGTATAATATAGCCAATACATAGTCTTGTAGTGTTGTGCTTGTAATGACGCAGAGCATAAAATATTCACCCCTAATTCTAATGATGTATTAAAACACTCTTGTTCTACGCCCAGCTTCACTGACCAAGTTTCCCCCCATTTAGCCATATCATCTGGCCTTTTTTCGTTTAGCTCAAAATAGAATCTTTTAATTGTGCAATCTACTCCAGTCTCTATTATCTCTAATATGCTATTTTTTTCAAATCCACATGTACCCCCTCTTTTGTTTTGTAAACAACTTCTTACTTGTAAATATTTGAAGAAATGTCGTGTTGACAAATTAAATTTTTTCTGTATTGTTACAAATTGTTTCACCCCTTGTATCCCCATTACATCCCCTAATTTTCTTATCCCTTTCCCATACCATTCTGTAAAAATTGAATCAGAAAATATATCTCCCGAAAATAACATATTCTTGTATAACCTCGTGTACCTATTAAACTTCCCTAAACCAAACTTTTTCATAAAAGCCTTCCATATTTTATGTGCATCCAATAAAGTCTTAAAGCGTGTTCTTTTAAAATATGCCGTGTCAAAATTTTTCAAAAAAATATCTTTTGTTTCTTCACCCATCAGTATACCATATACCGCTAATGACCCTAAGTGATCTTCCCCTTCTACTTCAGCTCCGCCTATTAGTCCTACCATATACTGCAGGGCAGTGGCCCAATAATACGACTTGATGTCTGGTAACGCCCATCCTCCTCTTTCTCGCGGAAGTGCCAAAAATCTCGCCGCTCTCCTTGTTTTACCCTTGGACCAAATAAATTTGTTGATCATATTTTCAATCCTTTTGAACCACGTGTTATCAAACCATAAAGGAATTGTTCGAAAGAGGTATAAAAATTTCGGCATGATTAACATTTTTATAATATTCACTCTTCCAACCAGGGTAAGATGGAGATTATTCAATCTATCTAGTTCCCCCCCAACTTTCCGTACAATAGGGTCGATATTTAATTCAACTATCTTATCTAATTCTGAAGTTATGGTTATTCCCAGATAGGTTCCCGTCCGTGCCACCCGAGGGTCCTGGCATAAAGCCTTACTATTTTTTATAATTTGTGTTTTTCCAGTATTCAAAGAGTACCCGGAAATCTTCCCAAAATTCTTTGCCTCCTGCTCCACGTGTCTTATAGCCTCTGTGGGTGATGATGTTATAACCGCCACGTCATCGGCATAGGCTAATATCTTACACTCCCCCCTAAGTGTGACAATTGGGGAGATGTTCCTGTTTGACTCCAGTCTTCTAATTAGAGGGTCTAGATATATTGCAAATAGCAGCGGGGAGCATGGGCAGCCCTGCCTTGTGCCCCTGTTAATTTTTACTTTATCCGTTAACCCCGCATTGATTCTAATTGCCGCCACAGGCTCTCTATACAGTGTTTTTAACGCTGTTATAAAACCACTCCCAAATCCAAATTTTTCCAAAACACTCCACATATATACCCATGACACACGGTCGAAAGCTTTTTCGGCATCAAGTAATAATACCGCGAATGGGTCCCCATCAGCCTCTGTTTTATCCATAAGGGTAATTAACTTCCTTACATGATGTGTAGTTCCCCGCCCCGGTATAAAGCCATGTTGATTGTTAGTAACTAAAGGTGTTATTACACTGGCAAATCTTGTTGCCAGTGCCTTTGAGTAAATCTTAGTGTCCGTATTCATAAGAGTAATCGGTCTGTATGACCCCGGGTTAGTTGGTGTTTTCCCTTTCTTAAGAATAACCACAATTTCAGCCTCAGACCAAGTGCCTGGTATTGAGATTCCCTTCTGTGCCTGTTTCATAGTATAGAGCATATCTCCACATAGCTCCTCCCAAAATACCTTGTAGAACTCTAGCGGGATTTTATCCGGGCCAGCCGCCTTTCCTGATGGTAAACTCTTCATGGCTGCTTTTACCTCCTCTAATTCTATCAAGTTGTCAATCCTCTTCTTCTCTACTTCCTCCAACTGTCTCCCCTCATGATTGTTCAGGTACTCCATTATGTCTTCAGGGTCTCTTATATCACTTTCAGAATATAGATCCATGTAAAAATTCCTGAAGACTTCCCTTATTTGTTGTGCATTGGTAACAATCGCCCCTGAACTGTCTTTGATTGCTTTTATCTCCCCAAAGGACACCTTCTGCCTAGTTCTAGCTGCTAACATTTTGCCCACCCTTTCATTCAACTCGTAACAATTCTCCCTGTTTACTGTATGTTGTTTGGCTGCCCTTTCTGCGATCTGTTCTTCCTCCTCCATTCGCAGTTTTACAAGTTTAAGGTATGCGGAGTCCGTTGGAGCGTCATTATCAGTTTGAACTGTCCTACTGTTCAATTCCTCCTCTGCCCGCAGTAGTTCCCTCCTTACCCCCTCACTTCTTTCTTTCTCCTGTTTCCTTTTCCTAACCCCATAACTGATGGTCTCGCCCCTCACTGCGGCTTTAAAGCAATCCCACACTGTTCCTACGGGTGCTGTATGCCTATTTATATCCAAGAACTCAGTTATCCATCTCCTCATATGTTGGATATATGCGTCCTCAACTAAAAAAGCCTTTTCAAAGGACCACTCCGAAACCTTCCTTACCACTGTCATATCTTTTAAAGTGATTATAAGAGGATTATGGTCCGATAACAACCTTGGTATTCTTTCAATATCTATCCCACCAATGCCTTGGTTGTTAACTAAGAAATAATCTAGTCTGACGCTTATCCTATGGGGTGCTGAGTAATATGTAAAACCGTCTTGACCAGGGTTAAGAGTATCCCAAACATCAATCAAGCCATTGTTCCTGGCTAAATTAACAACTGCTTTATAGACTCTTTTCTTCCTTCCCTTATATTTAATTGGGGGCCCCAACCCCAGTCCCAATCCCCCTGCTCCATTGATGTTAAAATCTCCTCCTATCACTATAAATGGAGCCCAGGTTGCCAGCTCAATATCAATTTCTTCAAAGATCTCAGGATCATCTCCTGTAGACCCATAAATAGACCCAAGGGTGACCCATGTTTCTCCAATCAAACATTCTATCAAGGCCCATCTACCCCATACATCCTCCCATTTTTTCCTAGTAGTGACGCCTCTTTGCCTTGCCATAATCGCAACCCCCCTATTCCTACTTCCCTGCCTAGAGTGTGCTAAAACAGTAAAACCCAACTGGTCTAACAGACTAATTTCAGACAGTTGTATATGGGTCTCTTGAAGTAGTAAAAAATCTACTTTTAAACTTTTAATCAAGACAGCTGCCTTATTCCTTTTGGTCTTATCATTAAGGCCACACACGTTCCATGTCATTATTCGTATACTCATCCTGGGTTTTTAACAGATACAATCACAATTTTAATCATATAAAAAGAAAACAAGTTGCACATTGTAACCACGGCTTTATAAAACACAACGAACACAAAGCTTCCTTCAGTTTCATTATTCCCCTTATTCCATAATATTTCCTGTATTATACATTTCCTGTATGTTTTACGCTCCTTGCCCCCCCGTGTCTCCCACCCTTTCCCCCCACCCCAACTATCCCACCCCCCCTACAGGCAAATAGGTCCATCGGACCTATATGTGACAGCTGTGTCTGTTTGGGTCCCATGCCACCCCCCCCCCCGCTCTTGTTGTGTCACAGACCCTCTACGTAGGAGATGCTCACTTATTGATATCTACACATTTATATAGCAATTCTTGTGTTTCTATAGAAAGTTCAGAGGTCTTAGTTTTTATATCCTACTGCCTTTAGCTGGTAAGTCTACCACTAAGTCCTGAGATTGTGCACTGTTCTGCGGGGTCCTTTCCTTGAGCCATGTCAAAAATTCAGCTGCTCTGACCTCAGAATGAAAAATCTTAAACTGGCCATCCTTAACCACTTTCAGCCTGCTAGGGAACATTAGGTATGCCTCACACCCGATTCTCTGAAATGGAGCTATTAGCTCCCGGAGTCTCCATCTACGTTCTACCGTTATATGGCAGAAGTCAGGTCTAGCAAAAAACTCTACCTCCTGGTATCTGCATTTTGCTTGTGGTCTTGCTTTGGCCATTATCTCCTCTCTTAATAAGAAATTGCCCACATATATTAAAAATGCTCTAGGCTTTTTTAATCCGTCCCCCTTTCTCTGTATAAAAGGAAATCTATGGGCACGCTGAATCTCAGCTTCCCAGTTCCAGCCTTTTATATCTGGGAGAGCACCCTTGAGGAATTCGATTATGTAGGCTCTTGCATCCTGCCCCTCCCTTCCCTCCGGAATACCTAAGAGTCTGACATTGTTTCTCCGCTGCCTATTCTCGAAATCTTCGAGCTTCCATAATATATCATTGTTCATTTTCTCTTGGTCTTGTCTGAATTCCTTCCATCCCTTCATTTCATCTTCCAAGCCCCCTGTTCTTTCTTCCATCTCTGTAACTCTCCCTGCCAACTCTGTGCACGCTTTGTTTACCTTTCGGAGAGCATTTTGTATCTTTTTACTTTCCTGTCTGGCTCTCTGGCTCTCTACCCTTGCCTCCGTCTGTATTTGTTTGAGCATTGAAAACATCATTTCAAACCCTAAGGGCGATTTTTGGCGTTGGGGCTGCTCCTGATTTTGAATCTGGGACTCAGGTAGGCCTTGCCTTACTCTCTCCTCATTCAACCGTAAAGACCCTAAGGACACATCTACACTCCCAGCCCCCTCTTTATACATCTGAGATGTAGCTGCATAGTCCCAATCGAGTCTCTTTGCTACATTTATAGCTGCTGGGCTTATAGATCCTTTTGCTCTTCTCCTTTTTTTCGTCAATACCTTAGATTTATGCTTTGTAGCTGTGTCTTTTTCAGAACGCTCTCCAGAGCTAGAACCAGATGTAGATGCAGTCTCTGTTACAAGTCCTGACAATGTCTGGTCACTTCCCAAGTCGGCGATAGAGGAATCCTCTGACTCACCCCCCCCAACTGCCCCCACCTCCTCACCTTCCTCCTCACCCTCATTAACAGAGAAGAAACATTCATCAGAAGGGGAACCAGTTAGAGAGATCACGACCTTGGGGTCGCTGCTAATCATTTTGCTCAGGTTATCTCTTCCGTTTCCATCACCAGACCCCCCAACAGCTATCTCCCTCTCCGGCTGCTTAGATGCATTAATATCCTTGCTGCACCCCTCTATAGTAACAAGGGTACTGGAAGCATTAATATTGCTCTGCTCCTCCCTTAATGCCTCTATCAATGCCTCCGTCAGAATCATAACATTGTCTGACCCCGGATCTGGAGGCGGAGTACTCTCTTCAACATGGTGTGGGAAACTGTCATTCTCTATGCAGCCGTGTTTAACATTTGTGTAAATTGGAACATTATTATTATTTCCAGCATTCCCATTCCCAATAGCTTTCCCAGTATCAGGAAGAAGTTCGCCCCCTGCCTCATGACACTGTTTAACCTGTCCGGTAGGAATCTCCACAGTCTCCACAGTCTCCACATTCTCCTCATTCTCCTGTATCGGAGCACCTCGTAGCGGCTCATCTTTCCTATGCACCTTCTTAATTAAGGCTCCCAAATGATCAGATTGTGTTAGAGAACTGGTTGCCAACAAATTAGTGTCTATCTCTCTCATACTGGGACCGTTATCCAATCCATTATCCAGCTCTGAGGCCACAGCTTCACCAAGATCTGTTTGGGGGATAGTTGAACCAAGCGTTGCATGAGAGCTGGTTGTAATTACCGGAAAGAAAGCTTCTGAAACCAATGGCTGCCTCAGGTTCCCCTGCTCCGTTACTTTTCCCCTGTTACCTTTCATTACCAATATTGCCTTAGTTTTGTCTTTTTCTTTTTTTTTCGGCCTCTCCCCCACGCCGCTGCCAACCTCCTTGCTCCGAGTTACACTCCTTACTTGCTCGGTAGCTTGAAGATCCTCACTCGTCTCCTGTGTCCGCGTCAGGTTCTTTGTGCGGAGGTTAGCCGCCGGAGCGTCCGACTCGCTCCAGGCAGCTTTCTCCTCCCTCAGCGCTTTCGAAATCTTTGGCGCCATTGAACGCCAACTCGTGGATGAAGCCCCCGCTGAACTTTGCTGCCGATACCGCTTCAGCTGCTGCTGCTGTCGGTACTGTTTTTTCCAACCGCTCGCCTTCACCATCAGCTGACGAGCAGCAGCCAATGCTCGAGTCAGCACCACTTCCACCGTCGGGAGGGCTAGTGCCTCCGCAATCGCCTTCGTGGTGAACCACATCAATCGCTCTTCAGCCCGTTACACCTCGTAATTCGGAAGCCGCTGAACAGAGCCAATAACCGCTATCAGAAGCATCGCTTACAGTCCATTCTTCTCCTTTCTCCTAACATTTGCACCTTTTCGGCGAGATCCTGAGCGAGGGAGCAGGTAGGAAGCGCGTCCTCACCCCGACAGACTGTCAGCGGCCATCTTGCCCACCAAACCATAGAAGTTTCCCAAACCATAATTACAATGCAACATACACTCCAAACAATGCCACTCAGTGCCACATAATTACACGCCACACAAGTACTCTGCACTCAATGTGACATATACTCCAAATATCACTCAGTGCCACATGATTACACACCACATAATTACACTGCACTCAATGCAACATACAGTACACATACCACTCAGTGCCACATAATTACACGCCAAATAATGACACTGCACTCAATGCAACATATACTCCACATACCACTCAGTGTCACATAGGTAAACACCACATAATTACACTGCACTCAATGCAACATACACTCCAAATACCACTCAGTACGACATAATTACACTCACATATTTACACTGCACTCATTGCAACATACACTCCAAACAATACCACTCGGTGCCACATAAATACATTCCTAATAATTACACTCTACTGAATACAACATACACTCCAGACAATACCACTCAGTTCCACATAATAATATGCTACATATTTACACTGCGCTCATCGCAACACACACTTCAAATACCACTCAGTTCAACATAATTACACACCCTATAAATACACTGCACTCATTGCGACATACACTCCAAATACCACTCAAAGCCACATTATTACAAGCCACATAATTACACTGAACTGAATGCAACACACAATAGCATTCAGTGCCACATAACTATATGCTCCATAATTACAAGGCAACATACACTCCAAACAATACCACTCAGTGCCACATAATTACACGCGCACATTTACACTGCACTCAATACGACATACACTCCCAATACCACTCAGTGCCACATAATTACACGCCACATAATTACACTGCACTCAATGCAACATACACTCTAAATACCACTCAGTGCCACATATTTACACACCATATAATTACACTCTACTGAATGCAACACACAATAGCATTCAGTGCCACATATTATTATTATTATTATTATGTTTCTTATATAGCGCCTGAATCGACCCCCGAAGGGGTATCTCCGCACTTGCCTTGGGAACCCATCCTGGCTTTTCCCCCGAAGATAACTATATGCTACATAATTACAATGCAACATACACTCCAAACAATACCACTCACTGCCACATAATGACACGTGCACAATTACACTGCATTCAATGCGACAACACACTCTCAATACCACTCAGTGCCACATAATTACACGCCACATAATTACACTGCACTCAATGCAACATACACTCCAAATACCACTCAGTACCACATAATTACACGCCACATATTTACACTACACTCAATCCAACATACACGCCAAACAATACCACACAGTGCCACATAATTACATGCCAAATAATTACACTCTATTGAATACAACACACACTCCAAATACCACTCAGTTCCACATAATTATATGTTACATATTTGCACTTCACTCAATGCAACATACACTCCAAATACCACTCAGTGCAACATAATTACACACCACATAAATACACTGCACTCAATGCAACATACACTCCAAATACGACTCAGTGCCACATAATTAAACACACCATAATTACACTGCACTCAATGCAACATATACTCCAAATACCACTCAGTGTCATATAGTTAAACGCCACATAATTACACTGCACTCGATGCAACATACCCTCCGAATACTACTCAGTACTACATAAATACACGCCTCATATTTACCCTGCACTCAATGCAACATACACTCCAAACAATACCACATAGTGCCACATAATTACATGCCAAATAATTACACTCTATTGAATACAACATACACTCCAGACAATACCACTCAGTTCCACATAATTGTATGCTACATATTTGCACTGAGCTCATCGCAACACACACTCCAAATACCACGCAGTGCAACATAATTACACACCATATAATTACACTTCACTCAATGCAACATACACTCCAAATACCACTCAGTGCCACATAATTAAACGCCAAATACCAACACTGCACTCAATGCAACATATACTCCAACTACCACTCAGTTCCACATAGCTACACGCCACATAATTACACTGCACTCAATGCAACATACACTCCAAATACCACTCAGTGTCACATAGTTAAAGGCCACATAATTACACTGCACTCAATGCAACATACACTCTAAATACCACTCAGTGCCACATAATTACATGCCACATAATTAAACTGCACTCAATGCGACATATACTCCCAATACCACTCAGTTCCACATAATTACCCGCCACATAATTACACTGTACTCAATGCAACATGCACTCCAAATACCACTCAGTACCACATAATTACATGCCACATAATTACACTGCACTCAATGCAACATACACTCCAAATACCACTCATTGCCACATAATTACATGCCACATAATTAAACTGCACTCAATGCGACATATACTCCCAATACCACTCAGTTCCACATAATTACCCGCCACATAATTACACTGTACTCAATGCAACATGCACTCCAAATACCACTCAGTACCACATAATTACATGCCACATAATTACACTGCACTCAATGCAACATACACTCCAACTACCACTCATTGCCACATAATTACATGCAACATAATTACACTGCACTCAATGCGACATACACTCCAAATACCACTCAGTGCCACATAATTAAATGCCACATAATTACACTGCACTCAATCCAACATACACTTCAAATACCAGTCAGTGCCACATAATTACACACCACATAATTACACCGCACTCATGGCAACACATACTCCAGATACCACTCAGTGCAACATAATTACACACCCTATAATTACACTGCACTCAATGCACATACACTCCAAATACCACTCAGTGCCACATAATTATACACCACATATTTACACTGCACTCAATGCACCATACAATCCAAATAACACTCAGTACCACATAATTAAACACACCATAAATACACTGCACTCAATGCAACATACACTCCAAATACCACTCAATGCCACATAATTAAACACACCATAATTACACTGCACTCAATACAACATATACTCCAAATACCACTCAGTGTCATATAGTTAAACAACACATAATTACACTGCACTCGATGCAACATACACTCCGAATACTACTCAGTACCACATAGTTACATGCCACATATTTACACTGCACTCAATGCAACATACACTCCAAACAATACCACATAGTGCCACATAATTATATGCCAAATAATTACACTCTATTGAATACAACATACACTCCAGACAATACCACTCAGTTCCACATAATTATAAGCTACATATTTACACTGCGCGTAACGCAACACACACTCCAGATACCACTCAGTGCAACATAATTACACACCCTGTCATTACACTGCACTCAATGCAACATACACTCCAAATACCACTCAGTGCCATATAATTACACGCAACATAATTACACTCTACTGAATGCAACACACAATAGCACTCAGTGCCACATAACTATATGCTACATAATTAAAATGCAACATACACTCCAAACAATACCACTCAGTGCCACATATTTACATGCCACACAAGTACTCTGCACTCAATGCGACATACACTCCAAATACCAACCAGTCCCACATTATTACACACCACATAATTACACTGCACTCAATGCAACATACACTACACATACCACTCAGTGCCACATAATTACACGCCAAATAATTACACTGCACTCAATGCAATATATACTCCAAATACCACTCAGTGTCACATAGTTACACGCCACATAATTACACTGCACTCAATGCAACATACACTCCAAATACCACTCAGTACCACATAATTACACTCACATATTTACACTGCACTCATTGCAACATACACTCCAAACAATACCACTCGGTGCCACATAATTACATTCCTAATAATAACACTCTACTGAATACAACATACACTCCAGACAATACCACTCAGTTCCACATAATAATATGCTACATATTTACACTGCGCTCATCGCAACACACACTCCAAATACCACTCAGTTCAACATAATTACACACCCTATAAATACACTGCACTCAATGCGACATACACTCCAAATACCACTCAAAGCCACATAATTACACGCCACATGATTACACTGTACTGAATGCAACACAGAATAGCACTCAGTGCCACATAACTATTTGCTAAATAATAAAGATGCAACATACACTCCAAACAATACCACTCCGAGCCACATAATTACACACCAAACAATTACACCTCACTCAATGCGACATACACTCCAAATACCACTCAGTGCCACATAATTACACACCATATAATTACACTCGACTGAATGCAACACACAATAGCATTCAGTGCCACATAACTATATGCTACATAATTACAATGCAACATACACTCCAAACAATACCACTCAGTGCCACATAATTACACGCGCACAATTACACTGCACTCAATGCGACATACACTCCCAATACCACTCAGTGCCACATAATTACACGCCACATAATTACACTGCACTCAATGTAACATATACTCCAAATATCACTGTGTCACATAGTTAAACCCCACATAATTAAACTGCACTCAATGCAACATACACTCCAAATACCACTCAGTACCACATAATAACACGCCACATATTTAAACTGCACTCAATGCATCATACACGCAAAACAATAACACACAGTGCCACATAATTACATGCCAAATAATTACACTCTATTGAATACGACATACACTCCAGACAATACCACTCAGTTCCACATAATTATATGCTACATATTTGCAATGCGCTCATAGCAACACACACTCCAAATACCACTCAGTGCAACATAATTACACACCCTATAATTACACTCCTTAATTAGCGCTGAGACGCCCACGGGTATTCGCTGCGCTCTACAAATGTCAATAAATAAATAAATAAATAAATAAATAATTACATGCCATATATTTACACTGCACTCAATGCGACATACACTCCAAATACCACTCAGTGCCACATAATTAAACGCCACATAATTACACTGCACTCAATGCAACATACACTTCAAATACCTCTCAGTACTACATAATTACATGCCCCATAGTTACACTGCACTCAATGCAACATATACTCCAAACCATACCACTTAGTGCCACATAATTCCATGCCACATAATTACACTCTACTGAATACAACATACACTCCAGACAATACCACTCTGTTCCTCATAATTATATGCTACTCACACAGCTCCTCACACAGCTCCCTGCCCTACAGCACGCCTGGTTCCTTAGCGCATCTACGCTACACTACTATTGGCCACCCGGTATCGTAGCACTTCAAAGCTAGACTGCTTGCCCAGATTGTTATCATCGCTAGATTACCTGCCTTGCTAAGCATAAGTACATCGCAGCGCTAGGGTTCCAAAGTGCGCTTTTATAATTGTTTGTATTGCGCTGTGCTGCCTGTTGTTACCATTGTGCTCGACTGTACCGCTGCCACTTGCTTAGACATCGCATTATTGATAATACCCCAATTATGGTTTCATTTATCGGCCTGCGGCCATTTTGGTGTTGTTATTGTGCCTCCCTGACCCCCTCTCCGCCCCGCTCCCGCCTCCCAGCTGACCCGCCCTCCCACAGATACTATCAGCCGCTCTGCCGCTCATTACGCTGTGACCACCCTGATTCCATCAACGGGGGCCGCTCCTCACACAGCTCCCTGCCCTACAGCACGCCTGGTTCCTTAGCGCTTCTACGCTACACTACTATTGGCCACCCAGTATCGTAGCGCTTCAAAGCTAGACTGCTTGCCCAGATTGTTATCATCGCTAGATTGCCTGCCTTGCTGAGCATAAGTACATCGCAGGGCTAGGGTTCCAAAGTGCACTTTTATAATTGTTAGTATTGCGCTGTGCTGCCTGTTGTTACCATTGTGCTCGACTGTACCGCTGCCACTTGCTTAGATATCGCATTATTGATAATACCCCAATTGCGGTTTCATTTATCGGCCTGTGGCCATTTTGGTGTTGTTATTGTGCCTCCCTAACCCCATCTCCGCCCCGCTCCTGCCTCCAGGCTGACCCGCCCTCCCACAGATACTATCAGCCGCTCTGCTGCTCATTGCGCTGTGACCGCCCTGATTCCATCAACGGCGGCCGCTCCTCACACAGCTCCCTGCCCTACAGCACGCCTGGTTCCTTAGCGCTTCTACGCTACACTACTATTGGCCACCCAGTATCGTAGCGCTTCAAAGCTAGACTGCTTGCCCAGATTGTTATCATCGCTAGATTGCCTGCCTTCCTGAGCATAAGTACATCGCAGCGCTAGGGTTCCAAAGTGCGCTTTTATAATTGTTTGTATTGTGCTGTGCTGCCTGTTGTTACCATTGTGCTTGAGTGTACCGCTGCCACTTGCTTAGACATCGCATTATTGATAATACCCCAATTGCGGTTTCGTTTATCGGCCTGCGGCCATTTTGGTGTTGTTATTGTGCCTCCCTGACCCCATCTCCGCCCCACTCCCGCCTCCCGGCTGACCCACCCTCGCCCCTCCCCTCCCTCCTTCCACTTATGTCAAATGCATTCACGCGCAGCGGTCACGCCCCATGCGCGCCGAAGGTGTGCCAAAGGTAAGCCCGTCTAAGCCGCGCCTGGACTGCGCCCAGGGCCAGACCCCCTGGTCCCCGCCATACCCTGCCCACTCGCTACACGTATGACGCCGCAACTCTCCTCACCCTCAACCACGGACACACACCACAATGCTACGAAGCTGCCCCGGGACGTACCCACGGTCCCTTCGCCTGTCGCTCCTGCAAATTTACCAGCGATAAGACCCATATCACATCCACCAACACAAAACACAACTCCGACTCTAACCACCTGAAGTGCATCCTGCTGAACACCCGCTCGGTCCACAGACACGCCACTGAACTTTGGGATCAACTCGACACATCATCACCGGACATCGCTTTCCTTACTGAAACCTGGATGAAGGCATAGTCAACACCCGACATCGCCATTGCCCTCCTTGACAATTACAAGATCGTCCGGAAAGACCGCACCGTCCAATCAGGAGGAGGCATCGCCATCGTCCATAAGAACACCATCAAAATCACGACCAGCTCCGACGATAACCTCGCTACTGCCGAACACCTCCATTTCCAGATCCACACCGACCCCAGAACCACACTTAGAAGCACCCTCATCTACAGACCACCAGGAACCCGTAAACAATTCAGCAAAGACATCACTGACTTCATCAGTCCACATGCCCTCGCCTCAAAGAACTACATTCTACTAGGAGACCTCAACTTCCACCTGGAAAAGAAAAACAACAGCAACACTACCACCCTTCTTGACAACCTGGCCAATCTCGGCCTCAGACAACTTGTTGACACCCCCACCCATGTAGCCGGACATACGCTTGACCCATTCTTCACCTCCAGCAAACACATCTCCTTCGATCACACCACAGCTCTCCACTGGGCGGACCACTGTTGTGTTCACTTCAGCTACAAAACCACCTCGATCCACAACCCCCCACAACCTATCCCCCGGAGA
This sequence comes from Lissotriton vulgaris, assembly GCF_964263255.1. Lineage (NCBI taxonomy): Eukaryota > Metazoa > Chordata > Amphibia > Caudata > Salamandridae > Lissotriton > Lissotriton vulgaris. The sequence continues at coordinate 747,232,623 of NC_141685.1, read as the reverse complement.
AAAGGAACAAAATCACCACCGACCAACTCCTCACATCGCTCAACCAGAACCCACCCGCCCTCTCATCCGACCCAAACCAAGCTGCCATCAAATTCAAACAATAGATCACTCACAGCGCTGACGTATTAGCACCCTTGAAAAACCATCTTACCAAACAAGACAGCAAAAAGGCCCCCTGGTTCAACAATGACCTCAAGAAATCCAAGAAGCTATGCCGTACTCTCGAGAAAACATGGAGAAAAAACCCAACCACCGACAACATGACCACCTTCAAGTCAACCACCCGCAAACACCACCAGCTGATTCGATCCACCAAGAAATCAGCATTCAAGAATCGACTCGACAACAACGCCCATAACAGCAAGGAATTATTCAACATCTTCAAGGAATTCACCAACCCCACCACAGCCTCAAACGACATCACTCCCTCCCAAGACCTCTGCGACTCGTTATCCTCCTTCTTCTACAACAAAATTGCTGACATACATAACAGCTTCGAAAACAGTTCCAACGAACAATCATCTCCACCGCCCTCAGAACCTAAACCACCCTCCAACTACCTCAAAGCCTGGAACCCAATCACCACTGAAGACACCATCCGCCTAATGAATTCCATCCACTCTGGCTCGCCAACCGACCCAATGTCCCCACCACATCTACAACAAAGCAGACTCCATCATCGCACCCCATCTCCGTGATGTCATCAACTGCTCCTTCAACTCTGCTACCTTCCCAGAAAGTTGGAAACATGCCGAAGTCAGCGCCCTCCTGAAGAAACCCACAGCAGACCCCGCTGAATTTAAAAACTACCGCCCCATATCCCTCCTCCCATTCCCTGCCAAAGTCATTGAGAAAGTCGTCAATAGCCAACTCGCCACCTTCCTGGAATCCAACAACTCCCTCGATCCATCACAATCCGGCTTTCGAGCCAAACACAGCACCGAAACCGCCCTCATCGCAGCAACAGATGACATCCGAACACTACTGGACAACGGAGAAACAGTGGCCCTGATTCTACTCGACCTCTCCGCCGCCTTCGACACTGTCTGCCACAGCACCCTCATACAACGCCTCAGCAACATCGGCATAAAAGGTAAAGCCTTGGACTGGATCATTTCGTTCCTCGCTGGAAGAACCCAGAGAGTCTGCCTCCCCCCATTCAAATCAGAGGCCACTGACGTCATCTGCGGTGTACCACAAGGATCATCACTTAGTCCCACCCTCTTCAACGTTTACATGAGTCAACTCGCTTCCATCGCACGCCAACACAACCTCAACATCATCTCCTACGCTGACGACACCCAGCTGATCCTCTCCCTCACCAAAGACCCCAACACCGCCAAAACCAAGCTTCACGAAGGCATGAAAGAAGTAGCCATATGGATGAAAAACAGCAGCCTAAAACTTAACTCAGACAAAACGGAAGTGCTCATCCTAGGATCATCCCCCTCTGCCTGGGACGACTCATGGTGGCCTTCAGATCTGGGCTCCGCACCCATACCCACAGACCACGCACGTAACCTAGGCTTCATCCTAGACTCCTCCCTCTCGATGACCAGACAAGTCAACGCCGTCTCATCCTCCTGCTTCAACATACTTTGTATGCTCAAAAAAATCTTCCATTGGATCCCCACCGAGACAAGAAAGACTGTCACCCACGCACAGGTTACGAGTCGACTAGACTACGGAAACACCCTCTACGCCGGAATTACAATCAAACTACAGAAAAAACTCCAACGCATCCAAAATGCATCGGCGAGACTCATTTTGGACATCCCTCGCCAAGATCACATTACCGGCCACCTGAAAGACCTCCACTGGCTTCCCGTCAACAAGAGAATAACATTCCGTCTCCTCACCCACGCACACAAGGCCCTCTACAAACTAGGACCCGAATGTCTCAACACTCGACTATCCTTCTATACACCCACCCACCAACTAAGATCCTCCAATCAAGGCCTCGCTGCAGTCCCGCGTATCCAAAGGTCCACCATGGGAGGTAGATCCTTCTCCTACTTAGCGGCCAAGACCTGGAACTCACTCCCCACTCACCTCCGCCTCACTCAGAACCACATCTCCTTCAGAAAAGAACTTAAAACCTGGCTATTCGATAAATAATGAACCCCCTCCCCAAGCGCCTTGAGACCCTCTGGGTGAGTAGTGCGCTATACAAATTCTTGAAATTGAACTTGAACTATCAAACACTCCAAATACTACTCAGTGCAACATAATTACACGCTCTATAATTACACTGCACTCATTGCGACATAAACTCCAAATACCACTCAGAGCTACAAAATTACTTGCCACATAATTACACTGCACTCAATGCAACGTACACTCCAACTACGACTCAGTGCCACATAGATACATGCCACATAATTATACTGCACTCAATGTGACATACACTCCAAATACCACTCAGTGCCACATAATTACACACCACATAATTACACTGCACTGAATGCAACATACACTCCAAATACCACTCAGTGCCACATAATTACATGCCATATAATTACACTGCACTCAATGCGACATACATTCCAAATACCACTCAGTGCCACATAATTAAACGCCACATAATTACACTGCACTCAATGCAACATACACTTCAAATACCTCTCAGTACCACATAAATACACGCCACATTGTTACACTGCACTCAATGCAACATATACTCCAAACAATACCACTCAGTGCCACATATTACAGGCCACATAATTACACTCTACTGAATACAACATACACTCCAGACAATACCACTCTGTTCCTCATAAATATATGCTACATATTTACACTGTTCTCAACGCATCAAACCCTCCAAATACCACTCAGTGCTACATAATTACACGCTCTATAATTACATTGCGACATAAACTCCGAATACCACTCAGAGCCACATAATTACATGCCACATAATAACATTGCACTCAATGCAACGCACACTCCAAATACGACTCAGTGCCACATAGATACATGCCACATATTTATACTGCACTCAATGTGACATACACTCCAAATACCACTCAGTGCCACATAACTACACGCAACATAATTAAACTGCACTCAATGCAACATACACTCCAAATACCACTCAGTGCAAAATTATTACACGCAACATAATTACACTGCGCTCAAAGCAACATACACTCCAAATACTACTCAATGCCAAATAATTACATGCCAATAGTTACAAGCCACATAATTACACTGCACTTCATTCAACATTCACTCCAAATACCACTCAGTGCCACATAGTTACGCGCCACATAATTACACTGCACTCAATGCAACATACACTCCAAATACCACTCAGTGCCACATAATTACACGCTACATAACACTGCGCTCAATGCCACATATACTCCAAATACCACTCCGTACCACAAACTTACATGCCACATAATTACACTACACTCAATGCAACATACACTCTAAAAGCCACATAATTTCACTCTTCTGAATGCAACACACACTCCACACAATTCCACTCAGTGCCACATAATTATATGCTACATAATTACAATGCACTCAATGCAACATACACTCTAAACAATACCACTCAGTGCCACATAATTACATGCCACACAATTACACTCTACTGAATACAACATACACTCCACACAATACCACTCAGTGCCACACAATTATATGCTACATAATTACACTGCGCTCAACGCAACATACACTCCAAATACCACTCAGGGCCACATAATTACACATCACATAATTACACTGCACTCAATGCAACATACACTACAAATACCACTCAGTGCCACATAGTTACACGCCACATAATTACACTCTATCTATCTATCGTATCAACACAGCATCACTCAGCACCACCACAGCATCACTCGGGAGCACCACAATATCACTATGCGCTACCACAGCATCACTGAACGCCACAGCATCACTTGTGGCAACCACATCACTCAGCGCCACCATAGCATCATACTGTGCTACCACTCAACATCAACTGGTTGAAATATGTTCTCTCAATGTTTGAAGCTTTATTACGAATGTCACAAAAAGATGTCAATATTTCTGTTCTTGGATTTTCGTCACAATAAAATACACTGAACATAATCTTCACAAAAGTTATTTCCAAACGTTTAAGCTATTGCCATTATAAATTACAATAACTTTTATTTGAGTGTTTATTATTTAAAAAAATTAAAAGCAATTGTTATTTGTAATATCAATAAATTTAAGTCACATAAATACAACACATATTGCATTACAAATGCTATAGGTCTCACATTTGCGAAAGTTAAAAGTATTGTCATTGTAAATGACAAAGCTATTAATTTCGCTATTTTCAAAACCAACACATACTCACACATACAACAAACTTTCCTAAAGCGAGACCTATTGCATTGCAAATGCTTGTTATAGATGGGGATAATTTCCACCCCTTTGCATGTTTAGGATATCGGAGCTCCTACTACTATAGCGTTGCTCAAGCAGTTAACATATGGGGCCCAAACTTCCATATCATGGTGTAGTAGTTCCCTAGGAATTTTGTCTGGTCCTGGGGCCCTTTCTATTTAATTGTAGCAATAGCTAGTCTAGTCACATTCAACGTAAAGTGGAGGTTTGAGGATATAGGATCTAAAGAGGAGCAGGATGATACAGTACGCTCAATTGCAGCATGGTCGTATAACTTGGTAAAGTGATCTACCCAAGCCCAAGGGTTCAAATAGCAGTCAATCTGTAAGTCACCTGCTCCCGTGGGCAATTATTTTCCAGAATGTTCTATTGTCTCCGGTCCTTGCAGCTATTACCAAATCGTTCTATCTGGCTTCCTTCCACTTGGTCCGTGCCCTTTTAGGTATCTTCTTATACTGATCTCTTGCAATATGAACCTCAAGGTTTTCTTTTTCTTTTTTTTCTTTTTTACTGGTTGAGAGAAGATTGGTTCTAGTGCGCTACCAATTCTTGGTCAATATCAGAGATAGGGGCATTTGGGGTTTGCAACTCATTTATGGGGGACAAGACCTTCACAGATAGGTCATACATTTCAGTCATGGTCTCCATGTTCTCAACCATTTGAAGGTCTCTTAATAGACCTACGATTATTCCCCTATATTGGCATGATTTGGGATGCAGTGGTGACAGAGTGAGTGTTGGTACAGCAACCCACTAAATTGAGACATAAAAGATAATGGTCGCTCTCCTCTCTTCTATCCATTTTAAAGTCCTTCACATTGTCGCACAGGGCAGCCTTGATCAAGATGTAATCAATTTAAATTTTATACGGCTCTTTCTAAATGTTGGTGCTCCCTGCCTGTCAGATGTGGGACTGCTATTACAAGCTCTCAGCCCGTTTACTGTTGTAAACGGACAACTTGCCTAGCAGCCACTGAGTTTGCGACTAATGGTCCGGGGCCAAGGGAAGGTTAACCCAAGGTTTCATCTTCCCCCTCCACTATCAAATTATAATCATATATAGGTTTGTAATCAATATTGAAACCACTACCTATAACAATGAAATCCTTTGGATTAGTTAAATGAACAAATTGTTGTAAGGTGGTTAGGGTAGACGATTCCGCACTTCTGGGTCTGCAATAAATGCTAAACAGATACATGCAATTCCCTCCTGCAGTTCTATTTTTAGCCCCAAAAAATCCTCGGACGTAATGGTTAAAGTTTCAATTTTCAGGTTTAGATCTATTTTTGACCATGTTATAAGACCTCCCGATGCCCTGCCATGGACAGATGGTAAAGCCTTCCCCAAACAGGTGATATAACCAGGTTTGTACAATGGATCGATTGCCCAGGTCTCTTGAAATAGGCATATATCATGTTGTGATATATATTCTCTCCAATCAGGTGCCCGTTCTTTGGACTTAATACCCACAATTTTCCACTAGAGGATTCTAATTGCATCACTAGATGTATGGATATGGCCCATAGGAGATGATTCCACAACGAATTCTACCTTGGTTTGAAATACATCAATTAACGGCCACAAAGTTGGATGGTCTCTCTTTAGCCCTGTTTTTGGTTTCAAATTTAGAGTAGTTTTAGTACCAGGCTCACTCTTTTGAAATATATGTTTTTGAATAGAACCTTGTACACAGGTAATCTGATTCGTCGAGGAACCATGGTCCACTGGAGGATAGTGCATCCATTTTCTCCAGCTGAATTTAAATGAATAGCTCTTCCAAGATCATTCTGTCAAAGTTCTACCACTTGGTGGACTTTCAATGCCCTCGATTGACTGAGCCGAACACGGTCAATCCTGAGCATCCAACAATGAGAGAGATTCAAAAGGGTTTTAGTAGCTATATAAAATAGAGTTTGACTGGGGTTGTTGGTATAATTATCCAGTCGGTGTACATCCCTTTTGGAAGAAAGGGCAAGGGGTAGTCTGAAAAAATACCTGAATGTTAATGCTTTAATTCTGGCTGAGGAAAGGGACATCAGATTTAACCATCAGAGAAGCTGTTCCACTTGTGACAGGGTTTTAAAATTAACTTAAACACAGTCTCTAGGGCAGTCCTTAGGGTATATTCCTAGCCAAGGAACTTTTCTTAAACATATCACTTCCTGGGCGAGATCCTGTGACCATCTCACATTCATTTTTAACCAGTGGACAGTCTTGTTTTTCAGGGCCTGATATTCCTCATTTGCACTGAGTGCCATTTCTGGAACTTCCCTGAGAACGATTAGGTAAGGCGTACATTCTGCTGGCAATTGGGGAAACCATAGCGTAGATTTTCCTAAGTGAGTGGGTGGGTTAAGCCTACCCGTACCCTCGATCATTTTTGCCCTGGTGGCCACTTTGGCTTACCCCCCTGATTTTCCCTCAGAACCCCAGTCAGTTTTAAGTTTAGTTCTACTGGGCACTTTTGTAGCTATAACAGGCCCACCTTGTGACTGTGTTACAGGCTGTTGTATCAGCTCAGTGATGGATGAGCATCTATTACCTATAGCTGTTGGGGGAAGTGCTTTTATTTTGGAATCCATCCCATCGAACCGAGATTCTAGAGGGGATAATTCTGCCCTTATTTTCTCCCTAAATCTATTAATGCAACTTTCCTGTAGTTTATAAATATTCTATGATGGCACCTAATGGCAACTCCCAATTACCGCTTAGTACTGGGGCTGCGAAAGCAGATCGCTACACTGAGAGGATTTGTCTGCTTGTGGGGTTGAACGTTTTGGAGACTCAAAGATCATAGCTTTCCCTCTCCTAATAGGGTGTTTTTGGTGAGTTATCCTTTTAGATTTTGTAGTAAGGACTTGTGGGGTAGTATGGCCCAAGGAGTTGTTGTCAATCTCTGTGCTTGGGTCTATTGACTGTCCCTTAGGCAGTGTTTATAGGGTAGAGCTATGTCCTAGACACTGAGATGTGGAAGTTAATGAGTCGTGGTTCAGGTGAGATTCTAGATTCAGATGTGAAGCCAATGGAGGGGATCCTGAGTTTAGCGACAACCTCCTCTGTGAGAGTGCTATTTCGGTCCTGACTGCCCCTATTGCCCTCTGAAGTATGTGATATATGGAGGTAAATTTCAGGTTTGGCGTATTGGACAGGACCCCTTCTGCTGGTCTTTTCCTCCCCAACCTAGTCAAGCATATATTTTTAAAATGCGCTGGGAAGTTTTATTAGAGGGATGGCATGGTTTCAGTTAAAATTTAACTTAAATACTTTTTTAGTGGTGGAGTCAAAGGGGGGGTGCCCCAGCCCAACCTCTTCCAGGCTATGATGAGCTAAGACAGGCCTGTCTTGGCCCAATCTTAGCCTGGGCACCTCCTTGGTTTAACAACAAGCTCTGCCACTTCTGAAACGCAAGGCTGCACCATATTTACAAGAATGTGGTGCAGCCTTGCGTTTCCCCCTGCGATGGCGCTAAGTTTACCATCTTAGCGCCAACGCTGGCCCCCTTGCACCAGAGTGCAAGGGTGTCTGTGTGCAAGGGAGGATTGTTTATGCGCCGGAAGGTGTCCCTTCCTGCAGATAAACAATCTGTTGTAAATGCTTACTTATCTCAATATGGTCTCCTTGTTGTAGCCCTTCCTTTGAGTCCCTTCCTCCCCATCCTTCCAGAATACCTGCAATGTTGTTAGTGCATTATGTGTAACTTAGCTGCATTCCAGATTAGTCAGTTGGTGGTCTGATCAGCTGGGGAGGTGTACGCTTTTCCCTGTGCTCCATGAATTAACCTCTACTTACCTTTTAAAGACTCCTGCATCATTATTTTGATTACTTACATCAATTTGGCGATGAATAGAGAAGCTGACTGGACTATGTGCATCGAGTCTTCATCGGAGCAGCCTTTAAGCATCTTCAGGGTAGCAATGCCTCTCCTGCAGCGGATCCCTGCATGCGGCAAAATCGTTTATCTCCTGAGGTATTCACCATGATTTTCCAGACACTATGATCAAGTGTGGAGGTCCCGGTGTACCCCGAGGTCGTGTTAAAGGTCCCATGTCATGCAACTGTGAGTTATCGCGTGCAAGCACGCACCTCTACACACACATCACCTGTTGCTTAGCGACAAAGATTTCTGTGACAAAACTCGTCTTTGCATCGCTATGCAAGTTTAACTACTTGGCCATCAACATGATGTGCTGACGTCATCATGCAATGTGAAGGAGCCATCTTGGATTTCAGGTATTTAAAGCTGAAACGCTGACTATTTCGTGCAAAGCGAGTTTGGAAGCATCGCACAGTCAGCTGTGTTGCCAAGAATACGGCAACGAGCGTTACAGTGATACGCTCACCAATCTTAAGGTATTTTGTACTTTAAATTGAAAACTATTTACATCCATTTTCACACTTGCTTATCATTCGGTGATGTGCACTCCACTCTGCAACCACTGCCACATTGACTGTATGTAATTATACAAGGTGACTTTTGTCATGCTCACTGCCACATTGTTTGTGTGTAATTCAAGTACAAGGTGATCTTTTTCAGTCACCTTTGTATACCTTTCTCTATTTAGCAGTATTTTACTAGATCTTTTGTTATTTCGTCATAGAGTCTTAATTTGTCATTATAGTGTTACTATGGCACAGCAAGTCACAGTAGCACTTCCTCCACCATTTTTAAGTGAACCTGGCACACCGCAAATTTCTTGGGAAGACTGGATAGTCATGCTTGACAATAATCTTGACGCCCTTGATGGTCAAGAGTTTTCTGCCAAACGCAAGAAAGCATTGTTGTTGAGTGCCCTGGGTAAGGAAGCTCAATGTATTTTTAAATATCTTCCTCAAGTTTTGTAAGCCAGCGGACAATCTTTGCCTGATAAATACATAGATGCTGTTTCTAGATTCGAAGTGAGGTTCGTCAATGAAGAGAATTTGGTTATGAACAGATATAAGTTTTATACACATAAGCAACGCAACGAGGAATCCTTTGACGATTTTGCGGCACGATTAAGAGAGCTATCTGTAAAATGTAACTTTGGTTCAATGGGTGATGAGCTGATTCACGATCATCTGATTGTTCAATGTAACAATAAGAAGATACAGGAAAGACTCTGGGCAGCCAAGAATCCAACTTTAAAGATAGCTATAGATTTGGCTAAAATGGTTGAACAGTCAGAGATATGCATGAAGGAGTTACAAAAGTCTAGTTCTCAAGTACAAATATCTGAGGTATCTGAAAAAATTTAACTGAAAGTGAAACAGTAGACGAAGAGTCAATTGCTTTGGTGAAGCCGAAAGGGAACATTTTCAATAGGAAGAGCACTTTTGTTAAAATCCCACTAGATTTTGCTCAAGATGTGGCAGTAACGCACATACATCTGATGCAAAATGTTGCTTTGCAAATAACAAAGAGTGTCTTAAATGTGGTAAAATGGGTCATTTCTCCAGAATGTGTAGGAATAAAGGTAAGCCTAGGGTGGCTGTTATTGAAAATAATGATCTAGAAATTAGAAAGAGAGAGACAGCATTTTAATTGTTGAAGATTCTACTACGGATGTCATCAAACAGAAGAGAGAGAGAAGACCTAAAGCTGAGTTTACCATTGATGGCAATGTTGTAACTCTTATGGTAGATACTGGTTCAAGATATACTATAATCCCCGAGCCCATGTTTAGAAAAGAATGGGGAGACAAGACACTCAAATCGAGTGACATTTCCCTTACTAGATATCAAAGTGAAAATATAGATATGTTACGTTACTTTGATTCTGACAGATCTACTAAAGGGAAAGTATATGTTGCCGTTGATGGGCTATCAATTCTTGGGTGGATTCATCAATATGATTTACATATCATTGTCAATCCTAGAGCACCTTCCCAAGTCGTGATTGTGGATGATTATACCCTCAATGATATATTACATGATGCAAGTAGAGTTTTTAGAAGTGAGTTGGGTGAGTTGAAGGGTTATGTACACAAAGTTCTACTAAAGAAAGATGTCGTCCCTATTCAACACAAATTGAGGAGGTTCCCCTTGCAGTTAGAAATAAAGTGAAATCGTTAATCACTGAAATGTTACAAGCGGGGATAATCGAACCCATGGAGGCATCCACTTGGGTGTCTCAGGTTGTTATTACTCGAAAGGCCGACGGAAACATAAGATTCTGTGTGGACCTGAGGTCCCTTAATAAAAATGTTGTAGCAGATACATTTCCACTCCTTAAAATTGGGGAATTTGTGTTCACTTTGCAAGGTGAGAAATTCTTCACAAAATTAGATCTCAAGCGCGTACCATCAGATTACCCTTCATGATGATTCAAAAGGTTTGACTGCATTCATTACCACGGAGGGCACATTTCAATTTACGAGGCTTCCTTTTGGGTTGACCTCTGCTGCCACCATCTTTCAGCGTATGGTTACTGAAATGTTTAAAGGAATAGAAAAGGCGGTCTTTTTCCAGGATGATATTCTTATCTTTGGTGACACAATTTCTGATCACAATCAGGTACTCAAATCCGTGTTGCACAGAATTGAAAGAGCAGGTCTAACGTTACATAAAGAAAAAGTTTATTTTCAGGGTCAACACATTGAGTATTTGGGTTATGAAATTTCTGCACAGGGAGTTAAACTCAAAAAGAACCGTTTGGAAGCTATACAATTAGCCCTGTGTCCTGCAGACAAGGATCAGCTTTGATCTTTCATGGGGCTTATAGAGATTTATTCTAAATTTATGAAGAATTTCTCAGACAATACGTTAACTTTGAGACTTCTACTCAAAAAAGGAGTGACGTTTTCTTGGTGTGATACCATACTGACTGTTTTATTGCTATCAAGAAAGAATTGTGTGAAGCCAAGGTTTTAGCACCCTTTGATATCAGGCGTAGCTCAGCTTTAATGGTGGATACGAGTGCCACTGGATTAGGAGCAGTACTTCTACGGAAACATTCTGAGGGGGAGAGAGCCATCACTTTTGCCTCCCGCACTCTTTCTCTTTCTGAACAAAATTACTCTGTAATTGAGAAGGAGGCCTTGGCTGCAGCTTGGGGTGTTCAATATTTCCGGACATATCTCTGGGCTACCAAGTTTCAACTTAAGACATACCATAAGCCTTTAGTTCGTGTTTTGTCTCCTGGTGGGGCTGGTAAGGGTTTCCCTAGATTAGCAAGACTCACATCCAGACTTCAGGAATATCAGTATGATATCTCTTATATCCAAGGTTGGGGCAATGTACAGGCTGACTGTCTCTCTAGACTTTCAGTCAAGAGTGAAGATTTCAAAGGTGATTCTCAAGAAAATCAAGATGAAGGGGTTATAGCTTTTGTCCAAAATGTCTTGGCACTGAGTGATGGTACGTTTACGAAAGAGGAGTGGTGTGTTGCAATGGCTTAAGACTTGGTCCTTACTAAAGTCATGGACATGGTCAAATTTGGCGCTAAGCGTGAGAGTTGTGTTCAACTCCAGGTCCGCCTGTTTCTTAAGCTTTTAGATGAATTGTAGGTATATGGTGACAGTATTCTTATGAGAGGTGACAGATTCATCCCTCCATTTACTTTAAGACCAGAATTATTGAAACTAGCCCATGAAGGACACTTAGGGCAAACCCTTATTCAGTGCAGGATTAAGGCCGATTTTTGGTGGCCAGCCTTTGACGCACAGGTGTCTTCTTGGGTTGAGAATTGTTCAGTTTGCAGAGATAGTGAGAAAAGACTCAAGCTTGCCTCAGGTTCAACCATGAGTTGCATTTCTACTCCTGAACAACCTTGGCACAGTGTGTCTTGATTTTATTGGACGTATGGATGAATTGTAGGCAGCTCAACGTTTTGCCATAGTTGTAGTTGATATGTTTTCTAAATGGCTTACGGTCAGATTTGTTAGAGACATCACTACTGATTGTACTACAATGTTCCTTAAAAATGTATTTCATGATGAAGGTTGTCCTTCTGTTCTCATAACAGATAATGGTACTCAACTTACTTCACACAAATTGTGTATGCTCTTGTCAGGGTGTGGGGTGACACACCATGGCACTTCCCTTTATAACTCACAAGGGAATGGTGTATGTGAGAGAGCAAATAGAGTTGTCAAAGGAATAATACAAATGTCTTGTGCATCTGGTGGTTTTGCTAATGAGATGGTCCAGGAGATGGTGTGGGCTTATCGTACCACTGCTCATAAACAAGATGGTGAATCCCCTTTTGAGCTCACGTGGGGCAAGCGTCCGGGCACTAAGCTTGCACCATCTTGGATTAAAAATAGTGTTGGTGGAGGTACTAATCCAGAATCTTTTTCTCAGGTCAGTTGTGTTTCTACTTTTAACTTAATTTCCCCAGGTGACCTGGTTAAAGTCAAACCAGGGAGGGTGACCGAAGGACTTTCTAAGTTCAGGCGTCCCTACAAGGTGAGAGAAGTTTTTTTCTAATTATGTTGTGCTGGTGAATGGTGAGAAATGGTACCTTCGTAGGGTAGCATAGTATCAGAAATTTGCATCCTCCAAGGCTACCACTCAGGTTGATCATGATTCTTTGTCTAATAGTGGGTATATGTTACCTAATCCGGTAGACATTGCTCCATCTTCAAGTTTAGTTTGTCGCAGGGGTGAAGGTGGTGGATGATGCCTTTGATAATTCATCTCCTCGTTGTGAGGGTACTCAAGATGTTCCAGTATCCACGGAAGCCAGAAGTGCAAGGCTTCGCAGAAGCCAGAAGTGCAAGGCTTCGCAGCCCTCCTGTTTATTTGAATGATTATTTATGTTAACGTTTCATTTTTAGTGTATTCTTTCTTATGTTTATTTTCAACTTAAAGGGAGAAGATGTGTTGTAAATACTTACTTATCTCAATATGGACTCCTGGTTGTAGCCCTTCCTTTGTGTCCCTTCCTCCCCATCCTTCCAGAATGCCTGTAATGTTCATTATGTGTAACCTAGCTGCATTCCAGACGAGTCAGATGGTGGTGTGGTCAGCTGGGGAAGTGTAAGCTTTTCCCTGTGCTCCATGAATAAACCTCTGCTTAACTTATGAAGACTCCTGCATAATTATTTTGATTACTTACATCACAATCCTAAAATGCCATTTTGTAATTTTCATGTGTGCTGCTTCGTGCAACACAAATGAAAGTTACAAAATAGCATTTTTTCAAAAGGTTTGTTTATGTACAGGAAGGCATACCTTCCTGTACATAAACAAACCATGGCATTTTGCTTTTTCCAAGGCAGCACACATGGAAAAAGTAAAAAACGAGGAGAAATAATTCATTTTCTCATTTCACCTTAAGGCCAGGATTTTCCTGGTCTTAATGTTTGTGCTGCATCCTATGTACGCCATCCTTGTACATAGGGGGCAGCGTCAATTACAATGGGTGTTGCGGCGGAACGCCCACCACAACACCTACTGCAGGCCCCCTTTCACGCTAAGTTAGCATGAAAGGGTGCCTTATGTACAAGGCAGCGTTAAGCCACGTTAAGTGGTTTAACGCTGCCTTGTACATAAGGAAAGGCCCCTATCGCCAGGGGAACGTCACAAAAAGTGATGTTCCCATAGCAATAGGGGCTTTTACATTTGCCCCTCAATGTTGGCTGCGGGGAGATTGCCAGACCCATCAAATTTACCCACATTGCTCCCCAAGTTGCTCCGCTGTAAGCCCAAACTGTGCGAGTCAGCAGCAGGTATCAGAGTCAAAGCCGACTTACTGAGAAAATGACTCAGGGCAGAGAAGTACCTTGCTTTACTGAGCGGCGGGAAGGGGCTGCTCCTTTGACCACACCACTCCGAGAGGGCCCGACAGGGTCCACGCTCAAACCACACTTCAGGGCCACAGGGCGACACAAGAAAGAATTTCGGGCACTCAGCCCAGGCACGTTGCAGCCTTGGACCCGTTCCACTGAGCTCCGGACCCTTGGGTTGCTAAAGGGATTTCCCCGTCCGGCAGCTCCAATCTCTGAGCCCACCGCTTATTCAATGCTATAAGGTATTTTTACAGTTTATGCAAATCATTTAACACCATATGCAAACTACACATTTAATATAAATATGTTATATATCCACCACCCTGAAATATAACAAGTTAGCCAATAAACACATTGCAGCAATAAAGGCATGTTTATGGAACCCATACCTGGTTTGGAGGGTGCTGTCACCTGCATCCACCTGAAGAGCACACCCACAAAACAGCACCATGTTCAGCAGCATGGACGTGTCTGAGGTCACCTTGCCTTGCAGACATCTAATACTCACAGGTCTGGTGCATACACTTGAAGCTCCAGCAGTGCGTAGTATCTCAGAAGAAAGCACTGTCAAAGCCAATAGACTTGGCTTTAAAGAAAATATAGGCATGCACAAATGCTATTATCATGTGTTAACACAGTAAAGGCACACCAGCTGTCTTTGCTACTCTGTTTTCTCCTACTGGCTCAGAGGATGTCTCCACTCCCATTGTGTAAAGTGGTAGCCCCATCATGGTGCTTTGAACAATTAGCCCCCCTGAAGTTCAGGTCTAGTTGCCCCCCTGCGTGTATCCACCCTCATGCACGCATGTACTCACCCTTATAATCGTGTATTTCATCTCTCATTCTGGAGATCGGCGCCTGCGAGTTCTTTTTCCGTTTTAATGTGGGGGTGGCGGCTCGCTTCCATTACACATGGTGACCGTGGGGAGGAAACGTACAGCTGAGAATGCACCCAAGCGAGCGAGCGCTAAGGCTATGTGCGTGGTTTCAGCTATGGGAGCTCCCTGGGCATTCATCTGTTTTAAGTTATGCTAGAAACCCTAACTTTGGAAATCTTTTCAAGATAAAGGGCACGCGCTAGGTATCTATACAAGCTGTGACCGACTTCCGGTTTTGGGGACTGGCGGCGGCGTTTGGGAGCCGGACATTTGAATTGATTGGGGCAAACATTTGCAGCGCAACGTAACCGAGCAACGGAATATAACCGAGCTATTTGTTTGCGGTGTTTTATTTAAATGCATAATCATGCCAAAAATTGATGCAAGGGCGCATTTCACTCTCAAATTTTGCGTATTTTTAAATATTTTGTGCGTAATTACTTGAAAGCACTTTACGCGAACTTCACACACTCCTACTCGCAACAGGTGTTTTTCATACCCGGTACTAGTGATTTACACTTATGTAATAATGACCTTGAGTCAGCAGCCAGTTTTCCTGCAAAGTCACTTTTCTGTATGAAGTAAAGCATCGCAGACAGATTACTCTCAATACAGAACGTCTTGACTCTCTATAGTGGGATAACACATTACTCAAACTACACATCAG
This sequence comes from Lissotriton vulgaris, assembly GCF_964263255.1. NCBI lineage: Eukaryota > Metazoa > Chordata > Amphibia > Caudata > Salamandridae > Lissotriton > Lissotriton vulgaris. The sequence continues at coordinate 747,216,972 of NC_141685.1, read as the reverse complement.
AACCATTTCTCCTAATAAAATACAGCACCATAGTACAAATAAACAAAAAGTTCCTCTCGCAATAAAAGGGGGTATAACACTATTTGATAGGCACACACTCATTCTCTCCCTCCAGTGAATGTAGCTTTTGAAAGGCGCGATACATAATTACGACGATTTCTGTAATATGTTCCACAGCTCTTGGGATATGGCTAACCCGGTCCTCTCTGAATGCGCGAGCTTCTGAGTATCTCAGGTAATAGTGGATTTGCCCTGGTTGGCCATCTGATAGTGGGGTCTTTTAAACTGAAGAAGGGTGCTGACGTTTATCTTTAAAATCAGCCTTACCGCTCCTAATCCTTTTACACGCACGTGGGGCAGTCTCTTTTTCCAGGCAACCCTGGTGTGAAACAAAGGTCTCCAGCTCTGGGCGGTCCCGTTCACAAGCGCTTCTGCCCCACCCACTGTCTAGCACAGAGAGCTTTTGAGAAATAGCTTTGCCTATGGAAAACCAGCTTGCACCTTAACATATGTTAGGAAGTTTGTGCTCCAGGATGAGGCCGCCCAATGGCCTGGTCTTCTAACCTCCTGCAACTTAACATGATTTGGGCACAGCGTCTGATACATTTTTCTTTAATCATCCTTTTGCAGTTTCTTTAGGCCTGTAAGATAAAAACAGCGGGCTCAGGTTGTCATGCTGGGCAGGCAGGGAGATAAGTCAGGCGTTCCATGGTTCTTTCCGGGGTAACTTTGGTAGCCACTATGCGCCTAGGAGAGGGTGGAGAACAGCGGGATTAGTGTGCAGGGCACTAATAAGGGCAACCATGTTGAGTGTGTGGGTGTCTGTATAGGGCTATGAATGGTCCTGTGAGGTGCCACCGCTACCTGTGCGCGTGCGCCTGTTTAGGCCCATGCATGGGATATTCTGAGCCTCGTATCGGCGTGTTTTCCACATGCACCCTCTAAAAATTGTCCTACGACTACGAAAACCTTGATTATTGCCGCACACATTATCGCGAACGGTTTCTAACCACCACAAATCAATGTGGTGCTCCTTGTCGATGTCTATGCACTGGGTACGGTGTGTCAGTTCCTTAATACAAACTAAATGCCCTATTCAAAACTATTGGCACCGCACATTTGATTTACTAGGCAAGCGTGTGCGTGCCCCGAGTTGCTTCTGTTATGATCTCTGTGATGAAAAACACTTCTTGAAGCTGTGCTTAAGAGCTATAATTAGGTAAACCGATGGTGCATGTCTCCCAAAACATAACAGCTCCAGACAGATACTATGCACACACTTGGAGGGCCAGATAGATCCACCGTGTTAGCTTTCAGAATTTATTTGGAAACTCGCATTAGAAGCTATTGATACTGATGGAGATCACACCCACTAATGGTCCTATAATCACGGACGCATCCCCAATAACCTGCCAGCGAGGCTCATCAGCTGTGAACGCCGCATAAATCACGAGCCTAACCTTAGAGCGTTACAATTGGGTTAGTGGACTTGCAGTAAAATGTCCATGGGTAATTTAGTTGGAGCTGTAGGCACATAAATAACAGTGCAGTACATTGTTTAATTACCGCCCTTCCCCCGTTCACTGCCGTTCCAAAGTCACAGTGGAATGTGCATTCAAAGATAGACTTCAGTTCAACCATTTACTTATCGAGTGCACGCATGAAGCAATAAGACATGTTACAATAAAGCAGCGACAAAAGAGATCATATAGGATCGATTGTATCAGCGAAGACAGCAGGAGTTAACATTTTGCGCAAATGTTGTTTGCACCACATTGCAAATCTTAAAACGTAGACCACTTGCTTGTTATTCAGCTGGCAAATAATAATCGGGTGCTAAATCCAACCTAATACCATGTGGTAGCAATCTACCCCTGAGGTGTTTTGGGGTCCCATTTAGTCTGCACCCTGTGAAAGAGGCCTCACGAAATTATCAGTGCTTGTATGTCGCACGTACAGGTCCATCAGCGGCAAGCTTCCCAGGTGCAGATAATAAAATATAATGCATATTAGCGGTTCGTGAATAGCAATGCAATATTCCTCCATTTGCGTGCATAGGTGGGTGTGCACCTGCTCCACACAGCCCTAGGCAGACAATTGCCCTGTTCTAACCTCTTCTGAAATAAACTCGGCAAGCAATTTATCACTGTCATCGGCCTTAAAGTGTCTTTAATTCTGCAAATGTATTTGCATTTTGGGTACTGATTATTATGTCGTTGTGTGTGTCCAGTTATGGTGAACATGCGATCATTTCCGGTGCTCTAAAGCACTTCTAAGATCCTGCAACTTCTCGTTGCTTACATGGGTGGGGTCTGGGACTCGTAGTCCGGGGGCTCCAACGGCGAGCGCGAAACGGTGACTGGAGGGATGGGTACGGTCAAGTCGTGCAATGGTGCGAGCGGCAAGTCCGTATATTATAGACGTCTTGGCGACGCACGTATTCTTCATTGTGACAGCTCTGCCTTGCGACGGACACGCAGGTATTCTCAAAAGAAACTCCGGTATCGTTTTATGTTAATAATCATTTTAAAGTTCCTACGTTATAATTGGTTCAATTTACCAGTAGAGATGTCATCAGCTTACTAAAAGGGCGGAACAGCCGATCTCTATTCAGTCCTTGGTTCTAACATGCGGCTAAATGCTAGACACAAGACATTTATATGTCACACGTAAAAAGACTGGATATATGGCTATGCCACACATACCTAGTCCCAAACTTCAACAGCTATGTATAGGTCACGGCAATTACTCCAGTAAGTTAAACAAGAGGCATGCTATCTTTGGAATACGGGAGGTTAGCTTGTTTCCAGTTTGAATAAACATTATGTATGTGTGCGAATGGTGTGTGCATATGCAAGCCTACAAACAGTGTAGTCGCTATGGCACAAGTCACAATGATCAGGTACTTACGATCCCTTGCTGAGCAGCTGCGGTTCCCTCATCTTCATTGCTTAACTTTACGTACGAGGAGGCGTCACTCGTAGCATTGAACTGTCACTCATAATTACACCCAAATTATAAGATGTCACGCATAGCAACCTGCAACTGGCAGTATGCGGACTGGCGCAAACACCCTTGCATCGGAGATAGGATCATTGCTGAACAAGTGAGTGTTCAGGTTAAGTAAACCAATGCCATATTTTGGCCTTGGCGTGCCCCGTAGACTAAGCTAGCGCCAGCAAAGGTGTATTGTTTCCAAATGTTTCGCTTACATACGAAACGACGAAATTCTCCAATAGATAATCTAGCCATGACGCTTGTGCAAGTGCAAAGGTAACACAACACGTGAAAGATAGCATACGGTGGGTTCAGAGAGAAGTGGGTGGCATGCACCTAAGTGTAACAAACACGGGTACAAGGAGAGCACCACAATAATCAATAATCACTAATAATCAATAATAATCGATAATCAATAATCACTGTCATGATTATTGATGCACATGGCTCAGGTAACCAAGGGCGCGTCTTAAGACCCGTTTAAGAAATATCCATAAGTGGTGTGGCCGATGTGATTGAGAGCATGGAAACTATAGCAAGAAACCTTGATTGGCCGGTACCAATATGGTGAGAACTAGACTTTGATAAGGTGCACGAAACAGCAACGGAAAGTACAAATTCATGGGGAAGAGGGGCCTGGGGTTCATCAGGCATGCGCTGATACAGGAAAGGACTGTGGGTTATTATGAAAGCGACAGGGTTCACTTGTCTGGGCGTGGTATGGATGTCTTTCTCCTAGACTTACAGGAAGCCCAGGCAGCAGCAGGGTGCCAGTGATCTTGATGGCACTAAAGAGCAGCGAAAAGTAGCTAGGTGGTGGGGGGGCTCTGTCATCGACGGGGGCCTCCTCCAGAGCTGTGGCGGAGTACAGGGCGATCTGGAAGCAGATGGACAGTAAGGGTACCTCTGCGGCAGAAGGATACAGTCAATACCTCTGCCTGGCACAGTAGGGGTGCCTGAGCCAAGAACCTGGAGCCGAGGGGGTTCCAGGAAACAGCGTCGGCGCCCCGTTAGTCCTTCGGGCGGTCGGGGGGCCTGAACCGACCGGGGGTGTGCCTCATCGCTCCGCCCTGACAGGGGGGCGGGAGTAGAACGAAATAAAGTATTAACGTATTGCACCGTCAAGAGCATCGACTTACCGTGCAAGATGGCTAATTAGGCATGCGGGTCAGCGAGGGGCTGCCGCATTTGATCGCCTGTAAGATGACCCACCTTATCTGCTACTTGTTATGCAAAATAAACCTGCACCACCGTTTTCCACATTTATGTCTTATGAGTCTCCTTGGTATGAAAGTGGTATGGGGCTCAAGGTGGAGAGAGCGCTGGCGGTGTGGGCACTATGCCGCTGGCCGCGCGACGCGAAGGGGAGATAAAGCGAGACAGCGTCTTAGTGCCACATGCCGCGCGAGCAGAACAATAGCGCGCCGGCCCGGGAGCCGCCCCCTTTTCAAACGGCCAATGAGTGGCGAGACTGAGCGAGCGGGAGGCGGACTCACGGGACCTATAACTAGCAGAGCTAGCATTGCTCGGTCTTTTCCTGCCACGTTTCCTGGGCTGCTCTGCGCTGTTCCCACCCTGGCCTGACCCAGCAGCAGAGCGGCAGGCGAATTGTGAACAACTAATGGTCTGTTTTGTGTTGCAGGCGGAGTCACAGGGCGGAGTACAGGGCGATCTGGAAGCAGATGGACAGTAAGGGTACCTCTGCGGCAGAAGGATACAGTCAATACCTCTGCCTGGCACAGTAGGGGTGCCTGAGCCAAGAACCTGGAGCCGAGGGGGTTCCAGGAAACAGCGTCGGCGCCCCGTTAGTCCTTCGGGCGGTCGGGGGGCCTGAACCGACCGGGGGTGTGCCTCATCGCTCCGCCCTGACAGGGGGGGCGGGAGTAGAACGAAATAAAGTATTAACGTATTGCACCGTCAAAAGCATCGACTTACCGTGCAAGATGGCTAATTAGGCATGCGGGTCAGCGAGGGGCTGCCGCATTGGATCGCCTGTAAGATGACCCACCTTATCTGCTACTTGTTAAGCAAAATAAACCTGCACCACCGTTTTCCACATTTATGTCTCATGAGTCTCCTTGGTATGAAAGTGGTATGGGGCTCAAGGTGGAGCGAGCGCTGGCGGTGTGGGCACTATGACTCAGGGCAGAGAAGTACCTTGCTTAACTGGGCGGCGGGAAGGGGCTGCTCCTTTGACCACACCACTCCGAGAGGGCCCGACAGGGTCCACGCTCAAACCACACTTCAGGGCCACAGGGCGACACAAGAAAGAATTTCGGGCACTCAGCCCAGGCACGTTGCAGCCTTGGACCCGTTCCACTGAGCTCCGGACCCTTGGGTTGCTAAAGGGATTTCCCCGGCCGGCAGCTCCAATCTCTGAGCCCACCGCTTATTCAATGCTATAAGGTATTTTTACAGTTTATGCAAATCATTTAACACCATATGCAAACTACACATTTAATATAAATATGTTATATATCCACCACCCTGAAATATAACAAGTTAGCCAATAAACACATTGCAGCAATAAGGGCATGTTTATGGAACCCATACCTGGTTTGGAGGGTGCTGTCACCTGCATCCACCTGAAGAGCACACCCACAAAACAGCACCATGTTCAGCAGCATGGACGTGTCTGAGGTCACCTTGCCTTGCAGACATCTAATACTCACAGGTCTGGTGCATACACTTGAAGCTCCAGCAGTGCGTAGTATCTCAGAAGAAAGCACTGTCAAAGCCAATAGACTTGGCTTTAAAGAAAATATAGGCATGCACAAATGCTATTATCATGTGTTAACACAGTAAAGGCACACCAGCTGTCTTTGCTACTCTGTTTTCTCCTACTGGCTCAGAGGATGTCTCCACTCCCATTGTGTAAAGTGGTAGCCCCATCATGGTGCTTTGAACAATTAGCCCCCCTGAAGTTCAGGTCTAGTTGCCCCCCTGCGTGTATCCACCCTCATGCACGCATGTACTCACCCTTATAATCGCACCTGCAGCTACACTTATAATCAAAGTGTCACCCAATGTCATACAGACTGCTTCACCCACTTGTACACCTTGAAATCCGGCCTCAAACACACACTGAACCCACTCTCATATTCATCTGCAACCAGTCGAATTCACACACCAGCACCTCCATGCACACAGCTGCCCCATCGCCATGCACACACTTGCAACCATCTCTCACATACACCTTCACCCACACTCATACAAAACTGATCCTGCGCCCACTCCTACTCACGAACATTCACTCTCAAGCACATACCTGCACCCACCATTACAAAGCCAAACCTGCATCCACTTTTGTACAAACACAAAACTGTACTCACAATCATCCATATAAATGCATCACCCACACTCGTACAAAACCAAAACGGCTTCCACCTTCATTCACATGTCTGCACTCACCCACAATATCACACGTGCAACTTTATTCTCAAAACCAAACCTTCCCTCACCCCAAGCACATGCATGCACCCACGCTTGGTATTGTGAATGTGAGTGCATGCGTGTGCTGACACAGATACACGCCTACAATGACCCTCAGACAAATACCCACCTATATAACATGCACTCCCGAATGTGTACACATGCTCATACACAAAGCTTTATCCACCATTATACAGACCAACAGATGCACCGCCATCATTGAAGTGTTGACCTAACCTAAAACATATACACACCTGCATCAAACCTCACACAGACATCTACACCCTTCTATCGAATCCAGGCCTCCAATTCACCCTCACACAAACCCACACCACCTGCTAATGAAAGCAAGCACAAAACCTTCCACAAGCACACTTCTGCAGACCCATGTCCAAGCAGACAGCTATCCTCACTCAAACAAAAGAGATGAACTGTCCTCATCCATATTCTCATACAAATGACTGCTGTACTTTATGCAGCACAAGCTTTTAGCCACCTTTTGCCTGCAGCGGTTCTTTCACGTACACCTCTCCATCACTCCTGGCCTGCAGCAGGGCTCGCTTGCTCAGAGGAGAGACTCACCCACAGCTCTGTCAGTGTACCTCAAAAGTGATGCCTAACACCTTTCGCTATTCAGTAACACACTGCAATCGAGCACACCGAACTATTTCAGGCCTTGGTGCCACACATTATTCTGCTAATGTACCTCAATTTGTCCCATTAACACTCCTCTTATTCTAAACCTGTAAACCATGCATGGGTCTGTAATGCACAGTGCAGTCACCTATCATGCTGTAATTCAGGAGCCATGCCGCCGGCAGGACACAAAACATCATCTAGTAACTCCTGTGGTGGTATTGCATTCGTGATCCTAGAAGATATGGGCTGAGCACCTTAGAGATTCAAGTGTGCCCTGCAAACTCTGCCCAGTAACATTTCATTGACACTTTGACTCATTTTTAGGTGAAAGCCAGGTTTGTAAATGACACTTTGGGGACATTCGGAAGGCTTGCCTGCGAATGCATTCATTTGCTTACCATTGGCTCTGTGATTCGTAACTCACAATTTCTTTCTTTCCATTCACTGGCTTTTTTTGTTTTAGGTTGTCCAGTTTAAATTTGTCTATTTTGTTTCCCAAACCTATTTGCAATATCCATCCAAGTGCTCCCTTTCTCTGAAAGGCCTTTAAATCTTGGGTCTTATTTACAAGCCCCTTGCACTGCTGGTCCTTCACTTTTAATGTGGGAAAAGTGATGTACTGTCGGCGTAAGGAGCTTGTAAAAAAGCCCCAAGATTTAAATGCTGTTCTAGAGAAAGGGAGTACTTGGATGGGTATTGTAAATAGGTTTGGGAAACAGAATAGACAAATTGTAAATTTGCTGTGCATTCAAACACAGAGATCAAATGTCAGCCCCTGTCTTCCGAGGAGCTTGGGGTTCGCTTTTCTTTCTCTGACTTCAAAGTGAGAGAATTTATATGACAATCATGCTGGATACTGGGATAATTCTGGTAATTCCGAAGTGTGGTGGTATCAAATATTTTAATACCATCAAACAGGTCAATACACCAGGTGATAACACTTTCACACATTTCCGTTTGTGCACTGTATACTTTTATTGGTAAAACTGTATGTCTGTGCAAATGTAATAGTAATTTCAATTGAATATGTGTTGTCCGTAATGGCAGTACACTATCACACCATGCATGCTCCTCTTTACCCCACTGCACTCTGCACCATTCCACGCTACGTCACTGCACTTCATTCCACTCCACACTGCATCACTCCACTTTACTCTGTACCACTCCACCCCACTGCACTCTACTCTGCAACACTCCACACTATGCCAATCCACTCTGCAGTCCTCCACACTCTGTCACTGCACTCTACTCTGCATCATTCTACTCTACACCACTTCACTCTATGCCTCTCTACTCTGCCTCACTCTACTATGCACCTCTACACTCTACACCACTCCACACCCACCAGTCCATGCCACTCCACCCAACACCACTCCACTGTACTCTGCAACTCTGCACTCTATGCCACTGCACTTAACGCCAGTGCACTCCACTCTGTACCACTCCACTCTTCATCAGTGCACTCTATGCCATCCCTCTACACCACTCTAATCTACTCTGTACCACTGCACTCTATGACACTGCACTCTATGCCACTCTACTCTATGCCAGGCACAGCCGGTAGTACGTGTAACTGCAGGGCGGTGATGTAGGGAGGTGGAGGGGCAGGGTGGGGGGTTGTAATGTATGGATTACGGACTATAACAGGTAAGTAAACTATAAATAAATAAAACAAATTTCGTTGTGTGCACTGCATCACCAAATGCAATGCAGTGCACACAACAACATTTGTTTTATTTATTTATATGTTTACTTACCAGTTATAGTCCGTAATCCATACATTACAACCCCCCCACCCTGCCCCTCGCCCTCCCTATGTCACCGCCCTGCAGTTACACCTACTACCCGCCGTGGCTGCTCTATGCCACTGGACTTTATGCCACTTCATTGTACTCTGCAGCAATCTTCTGTATGCAACTGCACTCTATGCCAATTGGCTCTATGCCACTGCACTCTCTTGTGTATCACTCCATTCCACAGTGCACAATTCCACTCTGCACCACTTCACCCTAGTCTGAAGCAATTTACTCTGTGCCAAACCACTCTACTCTACTCCACTGCAATCTACACTGTACCACTCCACTTTACTTTAGTCTGTGCCACTCTACCCTATGCCACTGCACTCTGCTCTAATCAATAGACTTTACTAAAAAAAGAATGCACTCTATGTCACTGGACTCTATGCCAATCTACTGTGCACGACTGCACTGTACTCCACACATGATACTCTACAGTGCAACAATCTACTCCACTGTAATCTACACTATTGTATTCTATGTCACTGCACTCTACGCCACTCTCTTCTACTCTGCACCACTGTACTCTTACCACTGCTCTATACGTCACTCTAATCTGCACTACTCTACTCCACTGAACTATACACCAATGCACTCTATGCCACTCTACTCTACACCACTGCACTCTTCGACAGTCTATTCTGCAACACTGCACTCTCTGCCACTGAACTCTACACTGCTCTACTCTATACCATTACACTCTACATCACTGTGCTCTACTCAGCACCACTCTATTTTTTCCACTCTATGCCAATGTACTCTACGCCACTACATTCTACTCCACTGTACTCTGCATCACTGCACTCTACACCACTGCAGTGTACTCTGCATGAATCCACTGTGTACTGCTTCACTCTCCGTCACTGCACCTTAAGCCAATGAACCACTCTTATCTCTTCTGCATCAGTGTACTATATGACATTGCACACTACGGCGCTCTACTCTATGCCACTGCACTCTATGCAGCTTCACTCTAGTCTGAAGCAATCTAGTCTATGCAACTGCACTCTATGCCACTCTATACTATTCCACTCTTCGCCACTCCACTCTACGCCATGTTGTAGTGATTCTGCTGGTAAACAGAACTGTCCCTTGGGATTTCAGAACGTTAGAAAGTAGGTCTCTCTACCACATAAGTGCCTGGCAACCCAAATCTGGGCTAGCTCAAAGTGTCTCACCTGAACTCCTAACCTTCCCAGAGTAACAGGTGATTTTCCAAACCTAGAACGCGAACATATAGTCAGTCCCCAAGGGAACTGGGGAAACAGATCATCACTGTTTATCTCTCGCGCATGCATACCCTTAGTAAACTGAGGAAAGACACAATGGAAGTTTACAATATATTTATTGAAACTATCCTAGTCTATTATGAAGCAGATGTGCTGCGATTAAGTAGACAAATCCAACTAAGCAAAGCAATGACCATTACTAGCACACTGTATACAAAGAACAACCCATCCATGGCAAAATATTTATCGGTCTAGACCTATTCTTACTGTGTAAGCAAAGGGTTATAATAGTGATCTCTGGGATTAACAAAGGACCCCATACCTGGCATGTGTTAGTTTTAGGACAGCTCTCTGTGCTAGAATCCCCCTCTCTGCCCACAGAGAGACCAAACAGTTAATATGATAAAACTATTGTGTTGGAAAGCTGCAGCAGAGCTACTGTGTTATGTCTTAAACATTAGGAGCTGTTGCTGACCGAGCAGAAAAAAGTACAACAGGGTGTTATGTATTCTAAATGTCCTTGTACGAAATGTGCAGACGAAATCCCAAGAAGAGTCACTGAATAACAAAACAACATGTAAAGGGTATTTCTAAAATAATGTCACAATAATAAAGGTGTTATGTGTGGCTGTGCAAGCAGAAGCAGCCTAAAACAGCTAATAAGCTAAATTAAGGAAGAACCAAGGTGATCTCAGAAGGGACATCACTACAGCCACTGCACTCTACAGAACTGCACTCCACACTACTGTACTTTACGCCACTTTGCTCAAAACCAATACACTCTACAGTAATGCACTGTGTGCCACTATACTGTATACCACTGTGCTCTATGTCTATGCACTCTACGCCATTGCACTCCATGTCACTGAACTCTATGCTACTCTATTCTACTCTACACCACTGTGCTCCACACTCGTACACTCTACGACACTGTAAGCTACACCACTATACTCTACGACACTCTACTCGGCAACACTGCACTCTCCTTCACTGAACTCACCACCAATCTACTGTGCACCACTGCACTCTATGCCACTATAACCTATTGTGTACCACTGGACTCTACACCCCTGCTTCTACACTACTTCGCCTTTCACCTTGCTACTTTACTCTGCACCACTGTGCTCTATGCCAATGCACTCTACTTTACTATGCACCACTGCACTTTCGCCACTGCATTCTACACCACTTCAGTCTAGGCCACTCCACTCTGCTCTGCACCATCCACTCTACACCAGTGCACTTTACACCACTGCTCTATGCCACTCCACTATACCCTGAACCACTCCTATCTACCATGCACCACTTCACTCAATGCCACTTCACTCTACTCTGAAACAATCTACTCCATACCACTGCACTTTATGCCACTCTACTCAATGCTGCACCACTCTACTCTGCACCACTCTACTCTACTCCACTTCACTCTCCACCACTCTACTCTAAACCTAAGTACTCTACCCAATGTACTCTAGACCACTTTAATCAAAACCACTCCACTCCACACCACTGCACTCTGCCCCAACTACTCTGCACCACTGCACTTCACAGCACTATACTCTATACGATTGCACTCTACTTCACTGCACATTACACCACTCTATTCTATCTGCACCACTGTACTATATGCCACTGCTCTCTATAGCACTCTATGCTGCAATACTCTACTCTATCCAACTGCAGTTACACCAGTGCATCCTACACCACTGCACTTTAAGACACTCTACTCTGCAAGACTGCACTCTTTCTACCACAGAACTCTCTAACACTGCATGCTACGCCACTCTACACCATTGTGCTCTACATTACTACACCCTATGCCACTCTATTCTACTCTGTACCACTGTACTGTGCACCACTGTTCTCTGCAGCACTCTACTCTGGAAAACTCTACTCTATGCCACGGCAATCGGCGGCAATGCTCTCTAAGACCCTCTACTCTGCAAGACTGCACCCTCTGCCACTAAACTCTATGTAACTCTGCACAACTGCACTCCTTGCCAATGCACTCTACTCTGCATATGCCAATGCAATATACGTCACTACACTGAAGCCACTCTAATCTACTCTACACCTCTGCACGCCATCCTGCACCAAACCACTTTATCCTGCACCGGTTCAGTCTACTCTGAACCCATGTACTTTATGTGACTGCGCACTACGCTACTCCACTCCACCCTGCACCACTCCACTTTATGTCAATTCACTCTACACCACTGCAATCAACGCCGTGCCACTTTACTCTGGGCCACTCTACTCTCCACACCACCCTATTCTCCTCTGCACTCTATGCCAATGCACTCTACACCACTTTACTCAAAACCAATGCACTCTAAGCCACTGCACTGTAAGCCAATCTACTCTGCACCACTGTACTTTATGCCACTTCCCTCTAGGCTACTCTACTCCACTCTACAATACTGCCCTCTATTATGTTCTACTCCATTAAACTCTAATCCTCTCTATGACACTCACCTCTACAACACTCTACTTCTCTCTATGCCACTGTCTGACACTACTCCACTCTATAACACTCTATGCAACTCCCTCTATGCCACTCCATGTCACTTTTCACCACTCTATTCTACGACACACTACCCCCCTCAACTCCACTCCACTACTCAACTCTATGCCACTCCAATACTCCACTCCACGCCACCCCACTCTGACACTGTATGCCACTACACACTACGACACTCTAGTCTACTCTAAACCACTCTATACCATTCCACTGTACTACACTACTATACTCCATGCCACTCCACTCTATGCCAATCTACTCCGCTCTACGCCACTCTGCTCTACAACACTCTACTTCACTCTATGCAACATCCTCAATGCCACTCCACTCTGCTCTGCACCACTGCTCAACACTCTATGCTACTTCAAGGTATAACAATCTACTCCACTCTACACCACTCAACTCTACAACACTCTATTCCACTCTCCGGCCTTCCACCTTACAACACTCTACTTCCTCCTTAACACTGTATGCCACTCCACTCTATGCCAGTCCATGACACTACACTTCACTCCACTCCACGCTACTCAACTCTACTCTATATGACTCCCTGCCCCTCTGCGACTCTCCACCACTCCATAACTTTCCTCTCTACTTCACGATACTCTACTTTACGACACTCCACTCCACACCATTCTCCTTTATGCCACTAACTTTTATCCATGCTAAACAGCAGACAAACTGGTGGACAGCATGGCTAAAATATATTGGCAAAGCTAAAAGTTTTTGCACAGGTGAAACCTATTGGCTTTGCCGATGCTTGTTGATTTTGGTTGTGTATTTTGTTTTGTTACATTGATCTTTATTTAATCTACATGTTCACCTGTTCACAAACTAGCTGCAAATATGTGAGGTCTGGCTTCCATTTTTGTCATAATTTGCGTTCTTGTATTCATTATTGTTTTTGTTTTATAGAAAAAACACTAGTGACTACCTTGGTTTCTAATATCACTGTATTGCTGCAACAATTCGAGTCTGCAAAATGTCACCTAGGTTCGGCATGCGCTAATGCACCATTAAAAACAGCAATGTTGCCAACCAAAGCACCTCCTGTAAATGGCCCGACGTAATGCACTCATGTAATTCTGTAATAATGGCAGGCTGCACAATAACCACCTAATAATAACAGCTTGCTGTACTGTATTGCTCTTTATCCAACGATTATTATAAGATTATGTATTTGCTTCACTGAGGGATTTCTTGCCATGTTCTTTATCCCTCAGCTTATTTCACCTTACTGTGCATGCAACTAAGCCCTTTGTATTGCCTTGTAATGCCCTTATGCCAGATATGTGTGATCTTGAACATATCTCTGGCTGCAGCCACACACGTGGCCCAGTCTAAGCCAGGGTCTCCCCCACTGGGACTTTGTGGCTCCATGAGGATGAGGCTGCAAGACCTCACCCTCCTTCCTAATGATGAATTCCACCTGAATTCAAGCGTCGTCGCCTTCTTAACTGTTTATTCTGAAAGTGGCGCCTGTTTTCTAAGGGCGTTAATGAAATCCCTGCACAGACCTGGCGTGTTCTCCAAGGTTTCTCCTGTATGGAAGTAATTTTCAGCACAGCTATTCTTACAGGAAGGCAGCTCCGTAAGACTCTCTTCCCGCTCAGCGCTTTCTCAGAATCTTACATAATCAACAGCTGCTCTTGAGGCTGGAGCTGGGCCAGAAATGTCCTCAAAGCAGGCTCTCGGGTATCCAGCGAGCTGCCAAATACGACAAGCCTAAACATTCATCCCAGCCTTAACAAGACAGTATAATATAACACCAAAAAATCAAGCATTGGCAAAATCAGGAGCTTTCTCCAATGCAAGAGCTAGTTTAGTTGCACAGCAGCGTGGAGTGGCGCAGAGTGGAGTGGCATGGAGTAGAGTGGTGTGAAGTGGTGTAGAGTGGAGTGGTGTGGAGTGGAGCGGTTTGGAGTGGCGCAGAGTGGATTGGCATATAGTGGAGTGGCACAGAGTGGCATTCGGTGGAGTGGCGTAGAGAGGAGTAGCATAGAGTCGAGTGGCGTAGAGTGGAGTGGAGTGGGCCAGCGTAGTGTGGAGAGTGGAGTGGTGTTGATTAGAGTGGAGAGGACATGCATAGAATAGAGTAGAGTGGTAAAGAGTGCAGTGGCATAGCGTGGAGTGTCATTGAGTAGAGTTGAGTAGAGTAGAGTGGCATATAGTGGTGTGGGGTGGGGCATAGTGGAGTAGAGTAGAGTTGAGTGGCATTGCGTTGAGTGGTGTGGAGTAGAGTTACGTGGAATTGCATAAACTGGTGTAGAGTGTCATAGAGTAAAGTTGCATAGAGTGGAGTGGCTTGGAGTAGTGTACAGTAGAATGGCATAGACTGAAGTAGAATAGAGTACTGTGGCATAGGGTAGAGTGGCACTGTGTGGAGTGGAGTGGCGTAATGTAGAGTAGAGTGGCATTCAGTAGAGTTGATTGACATAGAGTAGAGTGATATACAGTGGAGTGGCATTGAGTAGAGTGGATTGACAACGAGTAGAGTGGAATGGTATATAGTGCAGTGGTGTAGAGTAAAGTGATGCAGAGTTGAAGAGTGTAGAGTGCAGTGGCATAGAGTAGAATGGTGCAGAATAGAGTAGAGTGACCTATAGTGGTGCAGAGTAGAGTAGAGTGGCATAGAGTGGAGTGGCTTGGAGTAGTGTACAGTAGAATGGCATAGACTGAAGTAGAATAGAGTACTGTGGCATAGGGTAGAGTGGCACTGTGTGGAGTGGAGTGGCGTAATGTAGAGTAGAGTGGCATTCAGTAGAGTTGATTGACATAGAGTAGAGTGATATACAGTGGAGTGGCATTGAGTAGAGTGGATTGACAACGAGTAGAGTGGAATGGTATATAGTGCAGTGGTGTAGAGTAAAGTGATGCAGAGTTGAAGAGTGTAGAGTGCAGTGGCATAGAGTAGAATGGTGCAGAATAGAGTAGAGTGACCTATAGTGGTGCAGAGTAGAGTAGAGTGGCATAGAGTGGAGTGGCTTGGAGTAGTGTACAGTAGAATGGCATAGACTGAAGTAGAATAGAGTACTGTGGCATAGAGTAGAGTGGCACTGTGTGGAGTGGAGTGGCGTAGTGTAGAGTAGAGTGGCATTCAGTAGAGTTGATTGACATAGAGTAGAGTGATATACAGTGGAGTGGCATTGAGTAGAGTGGATTGACAACGAGTAGAGTGGAATGGTATATAGTGCAGTGGTGTAGAGTAAAGTGATGCAGAGTTGAGGAGTGTAGAGTGCAGTGGCATAGAGTAGAATGGTGCAGAATAGAGTAGAGTGACCTATAGTGGTGCAGAGTAGAGTAGAGTGGCATAGAGTGGAGTGGACAGGCAAAGAGTGGAGTGGTGTAAAGTAGAGTGGAGAGGACAGGCATAGATTAGAGTAGAGTGGTAAAGAGTGGAGTGGAGCAGAGTGGAGTAGAGTTGAGTGGCATGGCGTTGAGTGGTGTGGAGCAGTTATGTGGAATAGCATAGAGTGGCACTCTGGAGTGGAGTGGCGCAGTATGGAGTAGAGTGGCATACTGTAGAGTTGAGTGACATAGAGTAGAGTACTAGAACGTGGAGTCGCATAGAGTAGAGTAGAGTGGCATGGAGTAGAGTGCGGTGGTGTAGAGTAAAGAGGTGCAGAGTAGAGTAGCATAGTGTAGAATGCAGTGGCATAGAGTAGAATGGTGTAAAGTAGAATGGTGTGGAGTTGCAAAGAGTAGAATGGTGCAGAGTAGAGTAGAGGGGCCTAGCATGTAGTGGTGTTGAGTGGTGCAGAGTAGAGTACAGTGGCAGATAGTGCAATGGCTTTGAGTATAATGGTGCAAAGTAGAGTAGAGTGGCATAGAGTGCAATGGCAGAGAGTGTAGTGGCTTAGAGTGCAGTGGCGTAGAGTGCAGTGGTGCAGAGTAGAGTGACGTAGAGTGCAGTGGAGGAGAGAGCAGTGGCATAGTGTGGTGTAGAGTAGAGTGACGTATAGTGCAGTGGTGTAGAGTACAGTAAAGTGGTGTAGAGTGCAGTGGATTAGAGTGCCGTGGTGCAGAGTGCAGTGGCATATAGTGTAGTGGTATAGAGTGCAGTAGCATAAAGTGCTGTAGAATGTACCAAAATAGGGTGCAGTGGCTTAGATTAGAGCAGTGCAGCATAGAGTGCAGTGACAGAATGCAGTGGTGTAGAGTACAGTGCCATAGAGTAGAGGGGTGCAGTAATGGAGCACAGAGTGCAGTGGTGTAGAGTAGTGTGGTGCAGACTAGAGGGACATAAAGTGCAGTGGCATAGAGTAGAGTGGTGTAGAGTGGCGTAGAGTGCAGTTGCCTAAATATAATGGTGCAGAGTGTTGTAGAGTGTTGTACCTTAAAGTGCAGTGGTGTAGATTAGATGGTAGAGAGTAGAATAGCATGAAGTGCAGTGGCATAGAGTGGTGCAGAGAAGACTAGAGTGGCATAGAGTGCAGTTACGTGAAGTGGAGCCGAGTAGAGTGGCATAGAGTGCGGTTGTGTAGAGTAGAACGGTGTAGAGTAGAATTCAGTGGGGTAGAAGAAAATGGTGCAGAATAGAGGGCAAGGGTGTAGAGTGCAGTTGAATAGAGTAAAATGGCATTGAGTACAATGTTGCAGGGAAGTGTGCAGTGACGTAGAGTGCTGTGACCTGGAGTACAGGATATTAAGGTGGTACAGAAAAAAAGCAGCATGGAAGGTGGATGGGAGGGAGGAAATAGAAACTACATTGACAGGTATATGGGAGATGAAGTGAAACACAATCACTCATGTGGGCTGCTTGAATACAAAAAAGAGGATCTCCAAAAATTGGAGTTGTGGAAGGACACAAGTACTTGATTGATGATCGAGGGGAGGCCTAACGACAAGAAGAGGACATGACGCCTGCATGAGTGAAGCAAATGAGAGCGACGCTGAAGCAAAAAAATGGTGAGCTATGGGCGGGCTACTAGCCAACTGTATGTAAGTAAAAGTCTTGCAGAAAAAGATGGAACCAACTATCAGAGCACATGAGATGGGTACTGAAACCCAGACTCATCAATCATAACTTCACAGAGCAATCTCCAAAGGGCCAAGAGTAAGGGATCTGAGGACCTAAGGAAACACCATCATACACTCTCTGAAATCTTGTCTCTCCCCGCTTTCGCTCACAGAAACAGACACACCAAAGATCGGCCACCCCTAGTTAAGACTGTTTCACTACTTCCAGTCACACAACGAGGGTGACACCTCTAGTGGGGAATGATCACTCCACCCATATTGTCAATGACCTTGGATTCTTGGACTTGCCCAGTTGGCCTAGTTATTTTATTTTATTCTTAATGCTTCCCCTTCTTCCCCTCTGCCTTATCAAAAGCAGGTCTATCTCACACCAGGGCAGCGATCCATACACAGAAAGAAAGACTCACAATTTTGCAACAAAGCTACTGATCGAGCTTCTTTATTGACATTAAACCCACCTGGTAGTGCACCGCTCCAGTGGTCTCAAAACAGCAATCCATTCACATGCGATCCACATGGCGTATCCCATATAACATTTTTCCCTGCCAACATCCCATCTACTAACTAAGAACTCTCCCTCAAAGTCAGAGGCCTCAACTCGCCTAACAAGAGATGCTAGATTTGGCACTATCTTATCCATCAATATGCTGGCATTATATTCCTGCAAGAAGCTCGGCTCCTCAGAGAGGACCAACGATGGATGCACCATGCACGATATCTCCATTAATATTGGGCCTCCCCTGCCTCAAAAACAGCAGGTATAGCAATTCTATGTAAGCCACATCTGGGACAGAAACCAGTACATATCACTGGAGACCTGCAGGGCCGATACCTTAAACTGGTACTATCTGAAGGGGCAAACTTCCTTACCTTATTGAATATTTATTAACCCTGGGTGAAGGACTTCGCTACGCCCACGGAGTGGGCTTAGTGTTGCCTACTTCGCCCTTTGCAAAGTAGGTGTAGCAGGCTTCACTACGCCCACTCCGTGGGCGTAGCGAAGTTGGCCACCACCCGCCTCCCTCCCGCCCTCCGCAACATACCTTATTTTTGTTAAATAGCCTTAGAAAAGGAAATAAAAAGCACTTACCTTGTCCGCTGCGTCCGGGGGTCCCTCTTCTAATCGCGCCGCCGTCTTGGATACCAATGTTCATGCTCGGCCGCCCACGCATGAGCATTTTTCACGAGAAATGTGCATGCGCGGGCGGCCACGCATGCGCATTGGTATCCAAGACGGCGGTGCGATTAGAAGAGGGAGCCCCGGATGCAGCGGACAAGGTAAGTGCTTTTTATTTCCTTTTGTAAGGCTTTTTAACAAAAATAAGGTATGTAGGGGAGGGGGGCAAGCAGCGCGTAGTGGGGCTACGTGAAGTTCGTAGGTGGCCGTAGTTTCTCGCCCACTTTGCGTAGCTTCGCGTAGCCCCACTACGCATACTACGCCCAGGGTTAATATTATGCCCCTAATGTAGCACAATATTTATTTATTTATTCAGCCCCCAGGATCACACTCAAGAAAGTTCAGAAAGGAGAATACGAAGGGGGGATTGGCAGTGCCGTATATTAGGAAATATTATTGGGCCTTCCAACTGGTTTATATCAATGGCTGGGTATTTGCACAACTCGAGGAAACGGCGTATGGGGTGGACAGATGGGCAATGCACAAAGGCAGCTACCTGACTGAGTTATATAGGAAGGGGAGAAGAAATACAAATTTACCGATCCACACATTGACAGTAATAGAGGTTTGACTTAAAGAAACAAAAATGACTGGCTGGGAGACTAAACTCACAGAGCAGACACTGTTGTGGGAGGGAAACCGGCTGTGGGGCGTGCAGCGACTAGAGGGCTTCCGGAAATGGAGTCTCATAGGGATCGATTGTCTGGAAGATGTCTGTAAGGGAGAGAAAATGATTGAATTCGACACCTTGAGGGAGGAATTCCAGTTGGGGGAGGAGAGTTTCTTCGATACCGGCAGTTAAGACATGCGTTCCAGGGTTACTTGAAGGAAGGGGCTTGATACCGGAATTTGCACCACTCGAGGACAGACTCGTCCTAGACCCCTTGATCAACAAAGCTATATCCCTCACATACAGAAAACTTGTGAATAAATCCCCGGACTGCATGATACTCCTGAGGGAGCCTGGGAGTCGGATGTGGGTCGGCTTGAGGATGATGACTGGATCAAAGCACGACAGAGCCCCAGAAAAATAGCTATTAGAGCAAGATTTAGACTTATTCAGCTCCGTATTCTGCATCAATTCCATGCTTCCCGAATGGCGCAATTTCACATGGGTAATTGGGTGTCTGAAGAGTGACCGAGGGGTTGCAGTGAGAAAGGAACATTCTTCCATATACTGTGGTCCTACCCCATAATTCAAAAATACTGCGCGAGCTTGACCCAAGTAATGACAACGGTGGTGGAGGTGGCGGTCCTAAAGGAGCCAAGGTGGCAAATTTGGGAGTAACAGGGGAGATTGTATGGCCACATTGGGCCAGGACTTGGCTGGTCTTAGCGGGTGGGGTGGCCAAGAGAAACATTACCTGGGCATGGGGGACAGGGGAAGCCCAGTCACTGGAGTCCTGGAAGAGAGACATGGACTGGTGCCACGTGGCGGAACAATCAATTTATCAAAGTAGGGATTGCTCACACAAATGGGAAGAGATATTGGGTGCATCAGCAAAGTACAGAGGCAACTGATCAGTTTTATAAAGAATGTAAAGGACTTTCGCAGAATCTAAGAGGTGGATGACTATTTGGATTGTACTGAGTGTAGCAATGAACCGCTGGAAGTGATATAGTACGCACCTTATGATACCTGTTGTAACCACCAATGCTTCCAATGTATGCCGATACATGCTCTTGATCTGAAGCATGTTTGAGATGTTTAATAAAAAGATTTAAAAAAATATACATATATTTTCTTAATTGGGGAGACCCCCCAAATACTCCGTTTTGTAATATTTATATTTACTTTTGCGGGGGGGAATCACCCTAAAGCCCAAGTTATACTTAGTACAACTAACTATAATGGAGGAATTTCAATGGTTTTGTACGAGTGAAATGTCCAGCTAACTATAACACCCCTAAAACCTATAGTTTTTTCAGTGAATTTCTAAAGTTTTTTAAATGCTAATTCCTAACTATAACATGTCTGAAACCTATGGTTTTTTCAGTGAATTTCAAAAGTTTTGTGAATGACAATTTTTAAATGTATTAATTGTTATATTTATATTTTTGATACTGATTTATTACATCTTTTTAAACAATTTATTTTTAGATATTTTATTTTTTAAATTACATTATAATTACATTACAAAATATACTTTCTCAGAATGAATTACTTTAGTTAAAATACTTTGTAAATACGCAATAGACTTTTAAGTACAGTAGGTACAGTTGTTGCAATGGGCAACGCAATTTCAAATACTATGCAACATTAAGCTCAATCTGAATTTCTAGTTAAATGCAATTAGTTACTTTATGGTTTACTTTCCTAACCACAGGACTGGAACCTAGATTCAGTCCTTGGACATCTCCTGTAAACAGTTGAGTAAAAGCGTTTTGGTTACAGTAGTGATTTTTAAGGAATGTTATTGTATTTTAAAAGTTGACCCTTAGAAACTTTTTCACATAGAATCACCAATCTTATCCTATGGGAGGAAATTCACTTAGCAGGTAAGTAGTGTTATCGTTACTTTTTCTTACTCAGTGGTGGATCCTGGATCCAGCACTGGTGCATCTCCTGTAAACAGTTGAAAGAATGCAATTAAGTCATACAGGGAATTTTTAAGGAACATGTTTAGTTTGTGAATATAGACACTTAGAAACTTTTCTGGTGAAAACCAGACAATGGATTCCTATGGAAGGAAATACAAGTTACTGGTAAGATCGGTTAGAATTACTTTTCAGGGTCAGTGCTGGGCTAGAAGATGCAGCACTGGGTTCTTTCCTGATAACCGGTGAGTAAATCGGAATTCGTAGTACATCCAGTAAGCACCACAGAACTGCTTAGCAGAGAGATGTAAAAAGGGGCATGGCCTACACCACCTCTCTGCAACGCAATGCAGTGGCGCTTCCTAGAAGCACCTGGTGGACTTCTTGGCCCCCATCGTCCCTCGGGGTTGAAGTTGAATTTCTTTCCCCAACTTAAAATGCGCCACAGGGCGTGTTTGCACACATCACGTCAGGCCCGTCCCCTCCCTTCACCAATGTGTAAACGCGCCCTGTCACCATTCTAATTTGAGAGATTAAGTCTCCTTCAATCCTAAGGGTTCCTAGGGTCAAACTAGCCCGCTAGGTGCCTCCAGTAAAAGACACTGAGCTGCGTTGCAGAGAGGTGTAAAAAGGGGCGTGGCCTCTGAACACCTGTCTGCAACGCAGCTCCCTGGCACATACTGGAGAAACCTGTCTGGCTATTTGGCCCTCAGGGACCCCTCAGTATTGAAAGATAATTAATTCCCCAACTTAAAACGCACCAAAGGGCGCATTCGGACACTGGTGAAGGAAGGTGGCGTGGCCTGAGTTGACATGTCTGCAAACACGCCCTGTGGCACGTTTTAAGTTGGAGAATTAATTCCTCCTCAATCCTGTGGGTCCCTGAGTGCCAACAAGCCCACCAGATACCTCCAGTGTGCGTCAGGGGACTGCGTTGCGGAGAGGTGTTTAGAGGCCGTGCCCCTTTTTACAAAACTCTGCAAAGCAGCTCCGTGGCACTTACTGAAGGTACCTGGTGGGCTAGTTGGCCCCCAGGGACCCTCACGATTGACAAGAAATTGATTCCCCAACTTAAACCGCGCCACAGGGTGTGTTTGCACACATGTGTACTGAGGCCCCGCCCCTTCCCTTTACCACTGTGCAAACGCGCCCTGTGGCATGTTTTAAGTTGGGGGATTAACTCCCCTTGAATACTGAAGGTCCCTGTCGGGCAACTAGCCCACCAGCTACCTCTGGTAAGTGCCACAGAGCTGCACTGCAGAGAGGTGTAAACAGGGGCGTGGCCTCAGAACACCTCTCTGCAACGCAGTCCTCTGGTGCATACTGGAGGTTCCTGGTGGGCTAGTTGGCCTCCAGGGACCCCCAGTAATCAAGGGGAACTCTTTCATCTTCTGCAAACGCACCAGGGGGCACGTTTACAGAGTGATGCTGGTAGGGGGCGTGGCCTCCGGTGCAATGCCGGTCTTTTTCTTTTTTTTTGTTTTAAGAAGGGGGGCTGTGTGGCCACCCTTCTTTTCCTAATATTTTGGTCCTGGGGACCCCATCCTCCAGGGCCTGACACCTTTAAAAAAAAATTTTTTTGCAGGGGGCCGCATTGCCACCGACTAAGGCAATAATTGGCCACGGGGACCCCATCCCCCGGGGCCTGCCCTTTAAAAAAAACTTTTTTTTCTTTTTTGCATATTTGAGGAGGGGTGCCATGTGGCCCCCCTCCCGGGCCACTTCTAGCCCTGGGACCCCATCCCCGGGGGCTGGCCTTCTCCTTTGGGGACTGTGGGGGCCCCAATCCCACCACGGTCCCGTCGGCTCCACGCCTCCTGGGGAGCCAGCATTGCTTTTCCACATGGTGAACTGCGAAGATGCAGCTCCCCATGTGGAAAAGCAATCATCTTTGGTATTTGGAAGAGAGAGCAGGTTTCCCTGCTCACTCTTCCAAATACCAAAGCAGTTTGCTATGGCAGGGCGGGAGCCGCAAGGCTCCTGTCCTGCAATAGCAAACTACAGTGTCCCGGGGCAGGCACCCCGGGACACTGCAGGAGCCGGCCCTGGGGGGTGGCGGTCCCAGGGCCATCAAGGGCTCCAGGAGGGGGGTCACGCGGCCCCCCCCCCACCATTTCTAAAGCCCCGGGGTGGTGTTCCCTGGGATGGGGGGGCTGGAGCCCCCCACACAGGTTACTTTTTTAAAATTTAAAGTATGAAGCCCCGGGGGTGGCGGTCCCCGGGGCTGCAGGAGGGATGTGAGCCCCCCACCAATATTGTGATGAAGCCCCCGGGTTGGTGGTCCCCGGGGCTTGGGGGGTCTTTGATCCGCCCCACCCATTGCTTATTTTGAAAAGCCTCAGGGGGTGGCGGTCCCCGGGGCTGGGGGAGCTATGAGCCCCCCCGCATTTTCTTTTGAAGGCCCGGGGGGTGGCGGTCCCTGGGGTGCCTTTGGGCCCCCACCCAATTCTTTCATTGCCCTTGAGATTTGGCCCCTCCCCGGGGACTATTTACCACTAATGCACGGGAGCCCACGCTTCTTTTAAAAAAAGAATTCGGACAAAATTTGTGCTGGGTGCGAGAGTCTTGCCATTTTTTTGTTTTAAAAAATGCTTTTTTTGGCCATGGGGCCCTTGTGGGACCCCCTGAGCAGGCCTAAGGGGTCAGGGTGTGTCTACCCTGCTCCCTTTTCGCGTTTTGCAGCATTTGTTTTTCTCGTGCCTCGTTCTACCGAGGCACAAGATGGCTGCCAACAGTTCCTGATTTTGACAGTTGTCTGCCAGTTAGCATTCAGCTCGTGCACGGCAGGGTGCTTATAGGCTGTGCTGAGGGTACGCGGATAAATACGCGGATCCACCGTGCCCATAGATATATAAATTACTTTAACTGTCATTTTCTCAGGAACTCCTGAGCGAATTTACACCAAATAAGCAAAAGGCACGAGTCTGACCTAAGGACTGCCTCTTTGCCAAGTTTGGTGTAATTCCGTTCAGCTGTTCGGGCTGTAGCCGTGGTTAAAGGTACTATGGGAAATTGCATGGGAAAACACGTTTTGGGACCCCCTTTTTTCTCGGCCCCCACTTGACCAATCATCCCCAAACATTCAGTGAAGGAACAGTACTGAGTTGGCCAAAAGTTTGAAAAATTTTACGCACATTCATCAACCGGCGCCAAAGTTTTTCCAAATAAAATGTTGCGGATTTCCTATGGATAATAGGTCCTAACTATAACTACCTACTGGTGACCACCAGTAGGATATATATATATATATATATATATATATATATATATATATATATATATATATATATATATACCATCACAAAGTTTGCCTGGAACTATGCACAAGCAACTCACTGGAGTTTGAAAACGATCACTACAAGATCCAGCGGCCACGGCGGTGGCCACGCCCACCTGGGCGGGAACTTCATTACTTTAAAAAGTGCTCGGCTTATTGCTGTGCAGTGTTCCAGTTGCCGCCTGAGTCCCCTGAGGAAATGCCATGGAGGCATGAAACGCGTCGGGAATCCCAGGACTGAAATAAAGGCGAAGCTTCCGAGTTGCCATTTGAAGCCGTTCCTTCACGAATAAAGTTGGTTACTTCCACTTACCTGTTTGGGCTGACTCATTCCAGGCAAACTTTGTGATGGTATGTTAGCGGCGAGCCTGTAGCCGTGAGTCAAGCCCTGCTATACCTGTGTGCAGCCCTGCGGTGGTGTCAAGCGCGCCACGGCTTTGGGACGGGTAACACCACGGTGAAAGAACTCACTATGTGCAGCAATGCCAAAACGGATTGTGCTGAGCCACCCACTTGGATTTTTACCGCATCACTTTGGAACTATGCACAAGCAACTCACTGGAGTTTGAAAACGATCACTACAAGATCCAGCGGCCACGGCGGTGGCCAAGCCCACCTGGGCGGGAACTTCATTACTTTAAAAAGTGCTCGGCTTATTGCTGTGCAGTGTTCCAGTTGCTGCCTGAGTCCCCTGAGGAAATGCCATGGAGGCATGAAACCCGTCGGGAATCCCAGGACTGAAATAAAGGCGAAGCTTCCTAGTTGCCATTTGAAGCCGTTCCTTCACGAATAAAGTTGGTTACTTCCACTTACCTGTTTGGGTTGACTCATTCCAGGCAAACTTTGTGATGGTATGTTAGCGGCGAGCCTGTAGCCGCGAGTCAAGCCCTGCTGTACCTGTGTGCAGCCCTGCGGTGGTGTCAAGCGGCGCCACGGCTTTGGGACGGGTAACACCACGGTGAAAGAACTCACTATGTGCAGCAATGCCAAAACGGATTGCGCTGAGCCACCCACTTGGATTTTTACCGCATCACTTTGGAACTATGCACAAGCAACTCACTGGAGTTTGAAAACGATCACTACAAGATCCAGCGGCCACGGCGGTGGCCACGCCCACCTGGGCGGGAACTTCATTACTTTAAAAAGTGCTCGGCTTATTGCTGTGCAGTGTTCCAGTTGCTGCCTGAGTCCCCTGAGGAAATGCCATGGAGGCATGAAACGCGTCGGGAATCCCAGGACTGAAATAAAGGCGAAGCTTCCGAGTTGCCATTTGAAGCCGTTCCTTCACGAATAAAGTTGGTTACTTCCACTTACTTGTTTGGGCTGACTCATTCCAGGCAAACTTTGTGATGGTATATATATATATATATATATATATATATATATATATATATATATATATATATATATATATATATATATATATATATCGTCGCTCCAAAACACCAGCCTGCCGCACTCCAGAGCGGGTGCACACGTAACGGGGGTGTACCCGTTAAATATATACTGCTCCCATCATCCCCAGGCACACAACCTGATAAGGACTAGGGGGTTACCTACTAACCCCCTAGTCACTTTTAGAAAAGCGAGGGCACTTAAGGGCCACCTTGTGAAGCCATTATGAGGGACATTCTACGAAACCTACTCTGCAACAAATGAATGGATTTTATCCCTGTGGCCGGTGCAAGGCTTGTAAATACAGTAAGCGTAAACTCACTTATAAAGTACCAGGACTGGTGACACCCAGACGGATACAGAAATTTTTGACATGCTCAACTCCATTGCAGTATACTGCTTAATGTGTCCTTGTGGGCTTAGATATATTGGAAGCACCACTCATCAAGTAAAGATACACATACTGGAACATATGAGAGCCATCAATAATGTTGATGAAGCCTACCCCATTGCTAGACACTTTGAGAAGGAGCATAAGCGCAATAGGGATCTGTTGTCGTATTTTTGCCTAGTTAGTGTCCCAGCTAGCATAAGAGGGGGTGACCGGTTACAGAAATTGAGGCGACTAGAATTGCAGTACATTATAGATTTGCAGAGTAAAACACCGAACGGGCTTAATATCCATGAAGAACTGGCTGTACATTTGGGATAAGACTTGTTCCTTTATTTAATCCTCCATGTATTGCATGATATGCACTAGCCAGTGTATTTTATGTATGTATATAGAATTTGAATTGGACTTTCCGGACAGGAGTATTGATAGTTATACTGTATCTGAGATCGTAAATTGTATGTATTATCATGTAGAAAAAATTGATTTGGCCCATTCAGGGCGGTATTTCATTAATGAGGCATTACCTGGGACGCGGTGCATTGCAATAGCCCATTCAGGGCGGAATGTTCGAAGATACCTATTTAAGTTTATAGGTTATCTTCCTTTGTCATTTATAGGCAGTGATTGTAGACATGCATATACAGCGTAATTTGACTTTAAATACCTATTGTCATTTTAGATGCATGTTCCAATATGGCGTTATACTTTGCTCATGAATGCATGCTAGTCCTATGTTGATGTCGATGATTTGTCCCATGCGCATTGTGTATATAATACTAATGGCCGCCACGCGTTTCTGTACACATAAAACTGACGAAAGCCTATGCTGAAACGCGTCTTGATGTGCTGAGGGTTTCCCAATAAAATCGAAGTGGAAACCACCCCCGTGAGTGCTGCGTTCCTTATCAGGTTGTGTGCCTGGGGATGATGGGAGCAGTATATATATATATATATATATATATATATATATATATATATTCAGATCCACATCCTTTGCAACGCCGGGACACCAGGACAGCGGTGCAGTCAGGGGCAAAGGTTCCCCTGTGTCAATATACAGGTCCACAATACGTAGCAGCGCTACTTTATTCGCACTCCCCTCAAGAATCCAGGGATCAAAAGTTCACAACAGAGTACGCTTTTCCAAAATCCATTATTTATTCAGAATGCAGCATCGTGATAAGCCATGGAACAAACCCAACGCGTTTCGGCGAGGTAACTCGCCTTGGTCACGGGTAATTCCAGAACCAATAAACAAACAATAAATAAAGTTTCACGTGAAAGGTTCAAAAATAAACAAAGGACTCATAGCTTAAACATGGTGGCCATCTTAGAGTGGAGTACCTATGCATAAATCAAATAGCCCAAGTTATACGTTCTCTTGGCAAATTGTGTTAAACCAAAGACATTTCTCAGGAATGAACCCATTCCTATCAATTATATTACATTTCATAATACAAAGGAAATAATTAAAAAAAACGCTAATCACGCGTTCTTCAATACCAATAGCATTTTAGCTAAGTATACAAACTCACTTGAGAAGGATACAAACAACTATTTAAGTTAACTTTGTGATTGGATAAGACAGTATGTACAAAAGCTCACTGGGGATTGGATATATATTTCTCAAACTTTACATTGGGTGAAGCTCACTCGAGGTCTTATTATGTGAAATCTGGTGTGTGTCATATATGATACTTTTGATCCCTGGATTCTCGAGGGGAGTGTGAATAACGTAGCGCTGCTACGTATTGTGGACCTGTATATATATATATATATATATATATATATATATATATATATATATATATATATATATATATATATATATATATATATATATATATATATATATATATATATATATATATATATATATATATATATATATATATATATATTCACTGAAAAAATCATAGGTTTCAGGCCTTATATAGTTGGGAATTAAAATTTAAAAAACCTTTGAAATTCACTCAAACAACTATAAGTTTTAGGGGTGTTATAGTTAGCTGGACATTTCACTCATACAAAACCACTGAAATTGCTCATATATAGTTAGTTGCACTAACTATATTTCGCGCACCCGCAATCCACTGCTGATGATGTCACATATTACATCATTCATGACATGGTCAGTGACATCACTGATGACATCTCAAATGACATCACTGATGACATCATCCAGTGAATGTGGTTTGCTTCGTTATTTAAATATGCATTATATATATAGCAATTTACATTGAAGAATGAGTGGATATATAAAAAGAAATATTTGGATGGAGGATTTATTAGCAGTGTAATTGACTGTTTACTTTACCAATTTATAGTGTCTCACTAAATATAGTGGATAGTGATTAAACTGCGTGAATATCTGTATCACTTTGTCAGTTGTTGTGTAAACTGGTTCTCCAGTTGGTTACTAGGTATGTGAAAGTCTATATTAGTTATTGATTAGTTAACTGAGTATTTGTATGGGAGAGTGAATGTGTGTGTGGTTCGGTGGGGGGGATGTGACTGCCCAAAGATGTGTGAATAGTTGATTCAGTAGATATATGAAGTTAAAACTACATGTTCTAACAGTTGTTTGAGTGAGTGAATATCTTTATGGGTGTGGTGATGAGCAAATATATTTCTCAATGGTACATGTCCAACAAACTACAAAAATAAAAGGCAGTGTATGTGTCAGTTGTTGTATATAAATAAGTATACATCAGACTCAATGATTGTGTGAGTGACTGTATGGATAACTGTATACTTGTAATAATGAATTATAATACACTAAGTATGACTTACTATCTAAATGAATAGATGAAGTGTTGTTTGTCTAAGTGTGGAGCTAAGTAAGTATGTAAGTATGATCCATTGTTTGCATAAGTGAGTAGGATAACTTCATATGTGAATAGGTTGTGTGCTGGTGTGTAATGTTGATATAGGTGTATCAGTATTTTTGATAGTGTTCTATTTTTCATTGACAGCATGTATGAGTGAATCTACAGGTAAGGGATTAGATGTGTGTATACATCTAGGAATTACTGAGTGGGTTTTTAGATACTTGTATTGCTGTGTCAATGGATTCAAATATGATACTCTGTATTTTACAAAGAGTGATGAAAGATTTTAATAGTGTATGAAAAGGTGTATGTGATTGTCACGTGGATGATGTCATCAGTGATGTCATTTGAGATGTCATCAGTGATGTCACTCACCATGTCATGAATGATGTAATATGTGACATCATCAGCAGTGGATTGCGGGTGCGCGAAATATAGTTAGTACAACTAACTATATTTGAGCAATTTCAATGGTTTTGTATGAGTGAAATGTCCAGCTAACTATAACACCCCTAAAACTTATACAGGCAGACGCATCAAGCAAAATACCTCTCGGTAAAATAGCGAATCGGTAAAACAGGCCGATACCGACTGCAAAAACCCAAAATGCTATGCAGCAACACAAATCGGTAAATAATAAAGAATCGCTAAAAAAATCCCCCGGTATTTTACCGAATCGCTATACAGCACGTCGGAAATAACTAAAACCAAAGCAGGCCCCCGGAAATACCGAATCGCTAATAAGGAATTGCAACAGAATGCATAAAAAATCGCAAATACCGAAACACTCAAAAATCGCTATTTAGCATGAGCTAAATAAGGGGAATCTGAAACTGGAGGCAAAGTTATTTGAATGAGAAAAAAATAAATTCTAACAGGTGCTGACAATCAGTAACCCTTCAAAAATGACCCTGGAAACCCTGTTAGCCACCCAAAATGGCTGCCCCCTACGTGCTTGTTCCGAGGAGGAGAATCAATGCCCTGGCCCAGCGAAGGAGGAAGATCCAGGAAAGGGTCTTCAAGGTGCGCATCACTTTGCTGGGGCAAACAGATGAGCAGGACTACGATAAGTACAGACTCAGCCCTGCCATGATTATGCATCTAATAGCAGACCTGGAACCACAACTGCAGCACCAGACCCTTAGGACCCACGCAAAACCAGCCCATGTCCAGGTCCTATTCTTCCTGCACCTGCTGGTGTCTGGAAGCTTCCAGGGGGTAATAGCAGAAGCCGGAGGCATGTCGCAAAGCTCACTATCACGCTTCTTCCACAGGTTCCTGGATGCCATGCTAGCAAAGATACATCGCCACATCACCTTCCCCACGACCCCCCAACAGTTGAACCGCACCAAGCATGAGTTCTACCAGGTGGCACAATTCCCCCATGTGATAGGGTGTGTCGACTGCATCTACCGCTACGGAAGTCATACCATTCAATAAATGTGCAGGTTGTGTGCAATGCCAAGCACATCATTACGGACCTCGTAGCCGAATTTCCAGGGAGCACACACGACGCATACATCTTCCGTCACAGTGGCATCCACAGGCGCCTGATCAACGGTGATTTTGGAGTTGGACACCTACTAGGCACGTAATGATGCTACATCATATGATACATCCCCACATGTACCATTGCATTCATGCCGCTGACCATTCTCTCCCCATCCTGCAGGTGACAGCGCTTATGCCTTGCGTGAGTATCTATTCACTCCATACCTCAACCCAGCAACACCACAAGATCAGCGCTACAACAGAGCACACATCAGCACAAGGAATGTGGTGGAGCGCACATTTGGCATCCTCAAGAGTCGCTTCAGAATATTGCACAAGACAGGAGGTGCCTTGCAGTACGACCCAGTGACCTGCTGCCTGATCATAGCTGTCTGTGCCATCCTGCATAACATCGCAACAAGAAGGGGGATACCCATAGAGGTGTACTGTGAGGACGAGTTACATGCACAGCAACCCCCCCCCCAACACCGACAGGCACATGTGCCCAACACAGCAGAAGGGCAAAGGAGGCGGACATACATCACATGACATCACTTCTGAGACAGGTAAGAAAGAGCCATGACAAGATGATATGCATTGCAAGGGTTTAATGCCCACTAACACCTGACTGGTGCTAATTAAAGTAACAGAAACATGATGCAGCATAATTAAATCAAATGAGGAAATGTCCTTTGACAACACAGGTGCTGCATTTGGCACTACATTTGGCCCACGGTTACCTCACCATGGCCAGGGAGCCATTGCATCATGACTATTTACGTTTGCCACAGACACCCAGCCTCCTGTCCTGTGACTCCTCAACATCTTCTTGCTGATCTTCTGTGGCTGGCGTGCCGCGCCTCCTCCTGCTTGTCTCAGGCATGGTGACGCTGCTCGCACTTGAGGCTGCCTCACTCACCTCATCCCCTCCCACACTGCTGATACTGGCAGTTCCAGACTGCAGATGTTCCACTGCAGTGGTCACTCTTTCAAGGGTCCTTGCCACATCCCCACAATAATTGCCCATGTCCACCTGCAGGGACACCGATCGTCGGGTTACCAGAGCTATGCTGTTGCACAGCTTCTTGATGGCCTTAATTGTGGCATTGGTACTGAGTGAATACTGCTCATGTCTCCGTCGCTCACTCCGTTGACCTGCAACAACTGCGTGTGTGAGTTCCTGTAGGCATGCCTTAATGTCATTGTTGCTCTCTGCAACAGCTGTGGTCAGCTCTCGCACAACGTCAGTCATTGATGCAAACTTGTTGGACATTCTTGTCATGCTAATTTTCATTGCACCCATGTGTTTTGCCTGAAGGCGCTGAACACGCAGCATCCGGCTCTCCACGACTCCATACACATCTACAGGATCTGATATTGTCACTGCAGCCCTACCCAGGGAACCGGCCCGCTGTCTGGATAGCAGGCGTGCTGCTGTTCGGGCGATTGGTGTGACGACAGCCTGCTGCTTTACATTAGTGGCTGCTGGCCTCAGCTCCGTCTCCATTTCCTGCAGGGAGGGGACATTTGCCCTGCAGCTATGTGTGTTTGGCAGGACTGTTGGAGGTAGAGGTGGTGTTGGTGTTCCTGTCCGTGGTGGAGGTGGAGGTGGTGTTCTTGTTCCTGTCCGCGGTGGAGGTGGTGGTGGTGTTGGTGTTCTTGTCCGCAGTGGAGGTGGTGGTGGTGGTCTTGTCCGTGGTGGTGGTGTTGGTGGAGATGTTGGCGGTGGTGGTGAAGGGGAAGTACTGTCTCCATGTTCCAGCGTGTTCTCCGCATCGGTCACAACTGGGGTCTCAGAGATGACTAGGCGGCCGCTGTCATCTGAATCCATGGGGGAGGCATCTGTGTGTGAAACCGAGCATTGTTATGATTTTGTTGATATTGTAATTATTAGCATTTGTCATCTACATAAAGGATATATTGGGACTGAAATTTGGCCCTTTGCTGCTGTTTTTATGTCATGCACCTCAGGGGTCAGACATGAGCCCTTTCATGTTATGACTACAACTCCCATGATGCAACACTCTGTTGAGGGATTGTGCTTTGGGCACGGCTACTTGTGCACTGTGTTTGGCTTGGGGAAATGGGCAGGGGTTGACAAGACGCTGCATATCTGCGCTGGCATGCATCTTACCTTGTCCGCCTTCCGCAGCACCCGAGGTGTCCAGTTGGGTGACCCCCACAACAGCTTCCAGTTCGATTGTGGGCTCCACAAGGTCCTCGAGGGCTGTGTTCGGTGTCACATTGGAGGACCCACCACCTGTGCCAGCCGCATCCTTCACCCTTTCCGCAATCCTCTCCTTGGACCTTTTGCGGAGGTCGTACCACCGTTTTTTAAGGTCCTCGATGCTGCGGTGGGTGACTCCAACAGCATTCACGCTGTCCTTGATGCGCAGCCACATCCTGCACTTCTCTGCCTCTGGCACCTTCAGGGAGAGCTTCCCAAACAGTCTTTCATGCCTGCTGCTGACACCCTCTATTAATATCTCCAGTTCCTTGTCAGAGAACTTTTGTTTTCTCTTCCTGGGGGTGTCCTTTCCCTTGTGGGAATCTTTCTCCATGGTGTACAGCTGTGCAGGTCCTGGTGACTGCTGGCTATGTATTGCACCTCTGCTCCGGTGCTCTGCCTCCTCCTCTGTGCTCCTCAGATCACCGAGTGAAGCATGGGCTGTGCTACTTCCTGGTTGTGATCAGCCTGCTTCCGATGCGCCGCGTCTTTTTACTAATTTTGCTAATACCGATTTCGCTAATACTGATTTCGCTAATACCGATTTCGCTAATACCGCTAATTCGGTATTCATGTTCTCGCTATTATTTACTGATTTTTACTGATTCTGTAAAATTTAGCGATTTTCTTGATGCATCGCGGATTGCATGTCCTTATTAGCGAATCCTTATTTTTCGCTAAAAAGGACTTGCTTTACCGAATTTTGATGCATCTGCCAGATAGTTTTTTGAGTGAATTTTAAAGGATTTTTAAATGCTAATTCCTAACTATATAAGGCCTGAAACCTATGGTTTTTTCAGTGAATTTCAAAGGTTTTTTAAATGCTAATTCCTAACTATATAAGGCCTGAAACCTATGTTTTTTTCAGTGAATTTGCAAGGTTTTTTCAATGCTAATTCCTAACTATATAAGGCCTGAAACCTATGGCTTGTTCAGTGAATTTCAAAAGTGTTTTTTAATGCTAATTCCTACCTAACTATTTCAGGCCTCTAACCTATGGTTTTTTCATTGAATTTCGAAGGTTTTTTAAATGATAATTTTTAAATGTAATAATTTTCTTTTTATACTGATTTACTACATTTTTGCAGGCAGGTGTTCAGAGGGCATGCCCCCTTTTTACAACAATCTTCAGCACTTCTCCATTTTTTTTTTTAACGTCATTTTTATTGCATCACCAATATGAATGTACAGACAGCATATTCAGCAGAAATAATATAACATGTACAGACTTAATTTGAGACATTCGGTCTCAGTCCGGAGGGATCACCTCGCTCTCGATGCGGGTAGCCTCATTTCTGTCGTGGTCTACTTCATTCTAACAATGTCCGACCGCTTCATCATGCACATAACCCTGGAATGCTTTTGTGATTTACGCCCCTCCCCCTCCCCAAATTTCGGTACCCCAACATCCCTCCAAACTAGCTTCCTACCCGCCCTCCCCCGTGGTCGCGCTGCGCTTGAGTAACCATGTAATAGTGCCCGGTATTATGCAGGAGGAAGTAATCATTCGCTAAGATGTGTACTCCTGGGTAGTGTTAGGGTCTTCTCCATCTAGTTCACTCTCATCATCCCGCCCCTCATCGTCCACATCCCGGAGCGCCTGCACCATCACCTCCCATGCAGTCGCCCTTTCCAGTGCTTTCTCGTCAATCGACCTCCAGGCCATCTGGTATCGTAGGGTACTTTCACACGCGGCCCATCTCAGACACTCCCCATACCATCTTTTATACGTGGGCCCCACTCTGGACTTCCAATTTCGTGTGATCTCCCGCTTGGCCAAGATAAGCCCTAAATCTATAAACTTACTAGACATCTTATTTCTAGGTGTGTGTGGGAACCAATGAAGGATGCCAACTGCTTTAGTAAACTGAATGTCCCTGTCCGTCGCGCCGTTAAGGGCCCGCCCAACTTCCTGCCAATAGTCGCCCAAAGAGGGGCAATCCCACAGCATATGACACAGATCCGCCCCCGCTGTATTACATCTGGGGCAAGCAGCGTCGGTCGCCCCAAAATACTGTTGGATTTTCCCGGGCGTGAGGTATGCCCTGTGAATAACATAAAAATGGATTAATTGGAACCTGGCATTCCTCGAGCTCTTCCGTGCCCGCCCCAGCAGTTGGCCCCAGGTCGGGTCTGGTATCTCCACCTGGAGGTCCAGCTCCCACTTGGCCTTCAAGGCTGCCAAAGGTTGCAAGGCCTCCCGCTGCATCCTCGAGTACAGGCACGTGACGGCCTTAAAGGTTCCCGCCGCCATCATGGCGTACTGGCAAGCCATCGAGGTGCCCGGTTCTTGCAGCCCTTCCCCCCAGTGGGCTCGCATGGCGCCCGTGATTGCCGCGTGCAGCAGGTAGTCACCCCTCGGTAGGTCAAATCTCTCCTGCAGGTCCCGAAACGGCAGTAACACCCCATCTTCATAGAGGTTACCCAGCATGTGTATTCCCGCCTCCTCCCACCCTAGCAAGCGTGACCAATCACCTCCATGTGGGAGGGCAGTGACCATTCCCAGCGGTATTTCGGGGGCATACATAAGGCGGACTCCTGCCCGGTTACGGGCCCGGTCCCAGCATAGCCGGAATGTCTGCTCCTCGACCGTCAGGTCTCCCACTCGGAGTCTCTGGTGCAGCGTAATATAGGCCAGAACGTGTCGCGGGGTGCCTTCATCTCTCGCGTCCTCGGGGCCTCTATATACTCTTGCCACCTCCTGAGTAAAAGTCTGCAGCTGCGCGGCTAGGTAATATCCTTCGAAGTCCGGCACTGCCATACCACCCTCATCTTTGGGGCGCAACAGCGTGTCGAGCGCTATGCGCCTCCTACCCGTGCCCCATAGGAACGCTATGATCAGTGACCTCAGGCGTTTGAAAACAGAGCTCGGGACCCATACCGGCAGTGTCCTAAAATAATACAAAAGCCTGGGCAGGGCTATCATTTTAAGCAGGGAGATTCTACCAGCCAGGGAGAGCGGCAGAGTCGCCCAGAAGTCCATGGATCCACGCAGGGCGTTAACACAGCGAGTGATGTTGCCATCCAGCAGGTCGGACGGGGCGTGGTAAACATAGACCCCTAGATAATGTAGGCAGCGCGGCTCCCACCGGAGTTCCTGAGCAGTGAGTGGGCACGGTTCCCCCGGCCTCAGGGGAAACAAACAGGATTTAGGCCAGTTGACCCTCAGGCCCGACAACCTACCGAACTGCTCCAGTAGCCTCCGCGCCCCCTGAAGGTCGGAGCCCGCATCGGCCAAAAACATCAACAAGTCATCTGCGTACAGGGAGATGAAGTGTGGCCTCCCCCTAAAAGACAAGCCTGCGTAGTGGCGGCCCAGTCTGGCTACCGCAGCGAAGGGTTCCATTGCCAATGCAAACAGTAGCGGGGACAGGGAACAACCCTGTCTAGTGCCACGCCTAATCGGATATTGTCTCGAGATCAGTGCGCCCACCCGGACCCTCGCCACCGCCTCAGTGTAGAGGACCTTGGTCCATTGTATATATCCGTCCCCCAACCCGAAGCGACGCATCACCTCATACAGGTATCCCCATTCGAGACTGTCAAATGCCTTCTCAATGTCAATGGACAGGACAAATGGGGAGACGGAGTCTGGCCAGTTCGCACCCATCAGTCTCGTGAGTCTACGGATGTTATAAGTGGTGTTGCGTGTCGGTATGAAACCGCACTGATCACCGTGAACCAGACCCGTCATGTGCACTAGCAATCTGTTGGCCAGAATTTTACTGAGGATCTTGTAGTCCGTCGTCAACATCGACAACGGGCGATACGAGGACAGCGCCGCACCCTCTCTGCCCGGCTTCAAGAGCGGGATCATAAGGGCCTCGCACATAGAGCCCGGGAGTCGGCCCTTCTCCTGCGCCTCATTGTATACCTCGCGCAGCCGCGGAGCAAGGTGCTCTAGATATTTGCCATAAAATTCGATCGGTAGACCGTCAAGGCCCGGGGTCTTGTTTCTAGCCATCTGTTTTACAGCACAGCCTATTTCTCCGAGGGAGATGGGCCGCCCTAACTCTTCCGCCTCCGAGTCCTCCACTCGCGGCAACTGTAGCCCGTCTAAGAACTCCTCAAGCTCCTCCGTCGCTCCCGTATCACCACTCAGATAGAGCCCCTCATAGTACGCACGAAACTTGTTCAGGATCCCGGGTTGGGAGTGGCAGGGCTCCTCCCCTGGCTCCTGGATTCTCATGATCGGCCCTCCCCCCCGGATAGGATTAGCAAGCCAGGCCAACATCGCCCCCGCCTTATCACCTTCCGCATGCGCCCTCGTCACGTACGCCTTATGGTCGAAGCTACGCAGCCGCTCTAGCTCTACCGCCAGCCCCTCCCGTGCCCCGCTAAGCCCCTCCTGCAGTTCAGGGTGATTCGGGCGCCTCTTCTCGAGATCCCTCAGCCTTGTCTCAGCCTTATCTAAGTCATCCAACAGAGTCTTCCGTGCCCCTGCCGTATGTCCAATACAGTGTCCCCGCACCACCACCTTGAAAGCATCCCATTCAACCGCCCTCGTGGAGGCCGAGCCACTGTTCTCCTCAAAATACCTCTCAATACGTTCACTCAGGGCCTCCCTGAACAACAAGTCGTCCAGGGTGTCAGGTTGCAGGCGCCATGTTGGCACGCAATTAACAGTCACCATCCATTCCAGAGACATCAACAAGGGGTTGTGGTCCGATATCGTCCTGGCCAAGTATTCCGCCCCTCCCACCGCGGGGAGCACACATTCCGAACAAAGAAACGCATCCAGCCTCACATGCAAATCATGCAGGTGTGAGTGAAAGGAGTAGTCCCTAGTGGTGGGGTGCAACGCCCTCCATGCATCCGTGAGGGCCCAGCTCTCCTGCCATTCTAACCTACGCTTGGCGATCCTATGTACTGGGGACGCGCGCAGCGGGGGATGGGACCTATCTAGTAGCACATCCTCAACTGAGTTGAAGTCCCCCCCCAGGAGGACCGGCCCTGCCAAATATCCCGCCAATTTGCCCGAGATGTTAGACAAGAAAGCGGGCAGGTCCACATTAGGAGCATACACATTACAGAGAGAAATCATCCTGCCTCTCAGCCTTCCTTCCACCGCCACATACCTGCCCTCAGGGTCTATCGATGACTTCGAGACTTGGAAGGGGACCCCCGCCCGTATCCAAATTAATGCCCCCCTTGCGAATGCTGAAAATGTCGTGTAGAATAACTGCCCCCTCCAGCGCCTTTGCAGAGCCGCCCCTTCCTGCTTATTTAGGTGCGTCTCCTGCAGGAACGCTATATGAACCCCCCTACGCTTAAGGTACGCCTGAACCTTATGTCTGCGCGTCATGGACTGCATACCCCGCACATTCCAGGTCACACATTTCAAAGCCCCAGTACTAGCCATTCCCCCCTACACAACCGGCCCATACAGCAAAGAGCAATGTTCGCATGAGTCCCGCGACCACGGACCCCCCTACCCACCCTCTCCAAACAGGAAGCCGAACCCCCCCAACAACTACAACCCCCCGAGCAACCCCAACCGCTCGCAACTCCCACCCCCCCAGGACAGGCCCCCCGCAACTGGAAGTACCCCCATCCAAACCAACACTCCCGACCACCCCTCAAGGAAAGGTGGTAATAGTCGCAGTCCCCACTGCGACGACCTTAGGGGCCAGTAAGGCGCGGCTCAATGCTATAAGACCTCAGACAAATCAGCCCCGCGCGCTCCACCCCACAATCCCCACATTACAGCTCCCCAAAACCTCAATCAATATCGTTCCACTGCTGCGGGCCCAGTGCCCCAGTGTCCAACCAGCGAGTCCCTTCCGCCAGATCAGTTCAACACGCCTCCAGTATCTCTCCCGAAGTCTGCGGCGTCACTATAGGGCCCCGGGCTCCACCAAATTCCGATTGTCCTGTCTCTGAGCCCGTGCCCGGGTCCTCCGATTCTGTACCCTTCCCAGACTGAGTCCTGGCGGTTCTAGATAAGTCCACCACCGCCTGTAGGGCCGCCTGCCTCTCCGCCTCCGTCTGCGACATCGAAGGTTTCCCCGTCCTCTTGCGGTTCCTCCTGATCCGTTGGGACTGCCTGATCGGCTTCGCCACCTTAGCCTCTTCCTCCCTGGCCTTAGCACCGTCCGTTCCCGCTTTATAAGTGTCCCACCAGTCCCATGCGTCCGCGGAGGTCGTGAAGAATAAGGACTTCTCATCCACTACCACTCTCAGCTTGGCAGGAAACAACAGGGAGTACTTGATGCCTTCCTGGCGGAGCTCCCGCTTGAGGGACAGGAAGTTTGCCCGGAGTCGCTGCGTCTCAAATGTATAGTCCGGGAACATGGTGACTCTGTTGTTGTCCACTTGGAAGGGCCCTGCCTCTCTCGCCCTCTGTAAAAGCCAGTCTCTGTCCCGGTAATGGAGCAACTTGAACACCACCGGGCGAGGAGGGAGGCCCAGGGCTGGCGGGCGCGCCGGAACTCTATGTGCCCGTTCCAGGGAGAAGAAGGGGGACAGGCCTTCTGGTGCCACCTCCGTCCGCAGCCAGTTATCCAAGTAGCCCGCCATGTCGTCGCCCTCAATTTTCTCCGGCAGGCCCACTAGGCGCACGTTGTTGCGCCTGTTCCTGTTTTCTGCATCCTCGGCCCTCCTTTCCAGCACCTTC
This sequence comes from Lissotriton vulgaris, assembly GCF_964263255.1. Lineage (NCBI taxonomy): Eukaryota > Metazoa > Chordata > Amphibia > Caudata > Salamandridae > Lissotriton > Lissotriton vulgaris. The sequence continues at coordinate 747,177,432 of NC_141685.1, read as the reverse complement.
AGGCGGTCCATCACGTCGGCCATCTGGGCCTTCATCGTTGCCTGGCCCGGGGCTAAGTCCTTAACCGTGATCTCCACGGATTTCACCCTGTCTTTAAGTTTGTCGTGGTCGGCCTTCAGGAGACCCAAGCCCGTCGCCACCTGAGCTATATCCTGCTGCAGGGCGTCCTTTGTGGTGGCGATGGCTTCCAGGATACGATCCTGCATCCGCTGTAATGCCGCTTGGTCTCTCTCCGCTCCTTCCGCCGCCTCAGTGTCGGTCGCGCCATCTCCCTTCCCCTTCGGCTTCCCCATCTGGGCCGGGATGGGCGGTGGTCCTCGAGTGTGTTCCTGGCCGCCCTCCAAGCGTCGCCGGGCACCGTCCTCCGGCTGGGTTCTCAGGCCCAGATATGTCACCAAGAAGCAGGAAGCCCCGAGCAGTCGCAGTCCGGCCAGCGCCAGATGCGCCAGAGGTCCGGGGTTCTCGTCTCCGGGTCACTGTCGCACCGTTGTCGCCCCAATCAGGAGGCGGTCCTCAACCACCGCCCAAGGGCGCGCCCAAAGTCCATTCGGCTCCTGGGGATAGGCGCGATGCGACCACCAACACCTCTAGTGCGTCCGGGAGCAGTCCTCAGTGGGTCTCCGGGCAGATGTCTCCGTCGCAAGCGATCTCATGCCCTCGCCGCCATTTTGGGGTCCGCGACTTCTCGCCTGGGTTCAGCTTTCAAAGTCAAAATACTGCTGTGGGAAGGCTCGGTGTCGTCCTCCGTGGGCCCCGGATCCTCCGCAGTACCGTCCAGTACCGGATAGTATCGGTTATCTCGGGGTTCGAACGAATTTTCAGGATATTTTCCGGGATCGGGCACGGAGCTCCGAGCTCACGCTGCCTACCTCCTCGGCATCCAAGCCACGCCCCCTTCAGCCCTTTTCCATGGCGCTTACTGGAGATACCTGTTGGACTAGTTCCCTCTAGGGGACCTCTGTATTGAACAGGAATGAATTCCCCAAGTTAAACTTTGCAAACACGCCCAGTAGAGTGTTCTAAATTGGGGGATTAATTTCCCTTGCATACTGGGGTTCCTTAGGGGCCAACTAGCCCACCATGAGCCTCCATTATGCGCCAGGGGTCTGCGTTGCTTTTCCCCGGGGGGCGGTGGTCCCCGGGGCAGTGTAGGGGGGATTGGGGCACCCCCACACTTCTTTATCATTATGCCCCCGCGATTTTGTCCCCCGAGGGGTAATTTGAAAAAAATGGGTTTAAAAAAGTAAAAATTGGCTTAGGGTGTCCTTGTGGGACCACCTGAGCAGGCCTAGGGGGTCAGAGTGTTTCTACCCTGCCCCCTTTTTGTGTTTTACACGTTTTTTTTCTGCTATCTTGTGACTCGGTCTACCGAGCACAAGATGGCTGCCAACACATCCTGGTTTGAAGTGTTGAAAGCCAATGAGCATGCACCTCCTGATCGGAAAGTTTTATAACTTAAAAAGGGGGAAGGTTGAAGCACCCTGACCCCCTCCCCGAGGACTATTTACCACTAATGCACGGGAGCCCACGCTTCTTTTAAAAAAAGAATTCGGACAAAATTTGTGCTGGGTGCGAGAGTCTTGCCATTTTTTTGTTTTAAAAAATGCTTTTTTTGGCCATGGGGCCCTTGTGGGACCCCCTGAGCAGGCCTAATGGGTCAGGGTGTGTCTACCCTGCTCCCTTTTCGCGTTTTGCAGCGTTTGTTTTTCTCGTGCCTCGTTCTACCGAGGCACAAGATGGCTGCCAACACTTCCTGATTTTGACAGTTGTCCGCCAGTTAGCATTCAGCTCGTGCACGGCAGGGTGCTTATAGGCTGTGCTTAGGGTACGCGGATAAATACGCCGATCCACCGCGCCCATAGATATATAAATGATTTTAACTGTCATTTTCTCAGGAACTCCTGAACGGATTTACACCAAATAAGCAAAAGGCACGAGTCTGACCTAAGGACTGCCTCTTTGCCAAGTTTGGTGTAATTCCGTTCAGCTGTTCGGGCTGTAGCCGTGGCTAAAGGTACTATGGGAAATTGCATGGGAAAACACGTTTTGGGACCCCCTTTTTTCTCGGCCCCCACTTGACCAATCATCCCCAAACATTCAGTGAAGGAACAGTACTGAGTTGGCCAAAAGTTTGAAAAATTTCACGCACATTCATCAACCGGCGCCAAAGTTTTTCCAAATAAAATGTTGCGGATTTCCTATGGATAATAGGTCCTAGCTACAACTACCTACTGGCGACCACCAGTAGGATATATATATATATATATATATATATATATATATATATATATATATATATATATATATATATATATATATATATATATATATATATATATATATATATATATATATATATATATATATATCTCGTCGCTCCAAAACACCAGCCTGCCGCACTCCAAAGCGGGTGCACACGTAACGGGGTGTACCCGTTAAATATATACTGCTCCCATCATCCCCAGGCACACAACCTGATAAGGACTAGGGGGTTACCTACTAACCCCCTAGTCACTTTTAGAAAAGCGAGGGCACTTAAGGACCACCTTGTGAAGCCATTTAAAGGGACATTCTACGAAACCTACTCTGCAACAAATGAATGGATTTTATCCCTGTGGCCGGTGCAAGGCTTGTAAATACAGTAAGCGTAAACTCACTTATAAAGTACCAGGACTGGTGACACCCAGACGGATACAGAAATTTTTTACATGCTCGACTCCATTGCAGTATACTGCTTAATGTGTCCTTGTGGGCTTAGATATATTGGAAGCACCACTCATCAAGTAAAGATACACATACTGGAACATATGAGAGCCATCAATAATGTTGATGAAGCCTACCCCATTGCTAGACACTTTGAGAAGGAGCATAAGCGCAATAGGGATCTGTTGTCGTATTTTTACCAAGTTAGTGTCCCAGCTAGCATAAGAGGGGGTGACCGGTTACAGAAATTGAGGCGACTAGAATTGCGGTACATTATAGATTTGCAGAGTAAAACACCGAACGGTCTTAATATCCATGAAGAACTAGCTGTACATTTGGGATAAGACTTGTTCCTTTATTTAATCCTCCATGTATTGCATGATATGCACTAGCCAGTGTATTTTATGTATGTATATAGAATTTGAATTGGACTTTCCTGACAGGAGTATTGATAGTTATACTGTATCTGAGATCGTAAATTGTATGTATTATCATGTAGAAAAAATTGATTTGGCCCATTCAGGGTGGTATTTCATCAATTAGGCATTACCTGGGACGCGGTGCATTGCAATAGCCCATTCAGGGCGGAATGTTCGAAGATACCTATTTAAGTTTATAGGTTATCTTCCTTTGTCATTTATAGGCAGTGATTGTAGACATGCATATACAGCGTAATTTGACTTTAAATACCTATTGTCATTTTAGATGCATGTTCCAATATGGCGTTATACTTTGCTCATGAATGCATGCTAGTCCTATGTTGATGTCGATGATTTGTCCTATGCGCATTGTGTATATAATACTAATGTCCGCCACGCGTTTCTGTACAACAACTGACGAAAGCCTATGCTGAAACGCGTCTTGATGTGCTGAGGGTTTCCCAATAAAATTGAAGGGGAAACCACCCCCGTGAGTGCTGCGTTCCTTATCAGGTTGTGTGCCTGGGGATGATGGGAGCAGTATATATATATGTCTGGCCATGTGATCAAGCTGTAAAGGCGAAACGCGTTATGGCGGCGGCAGGCTTGCTGAGATAAAACACCAAGGTTAAAGCACTCAATTTTGGGTCCGTTCTTTCGTCAGCGTTGGAGTGGTGGGCTGAGGCGGCTGCCTTGGCTGGTGACGAATTTTCGTACATATATATATATATATATATATATATATATATATATATATATATATATATATATATATATATATATATATATATATATATATATATATATATATATATATATATATTCACTGAAAAAAGCATAGGTTTCAGGCCTTATATATTTAGGAATTAGAATTTAAAAAACCTTTGAAATTCACTCAAAAAACTATAAGTTTTAGGGGTGTTATAGTTAGCTGGACATTTCACTCATACAAAACCACTGAAATTGCTCATATATAGTTAGTTGCACTAACTATATTTCGCGCACCCGCAATCCACTGCTGATGATGTCACATATTACATCATTCATGACATGGTCAGTGACATCACTGATGACATCTCAAATGACATCACTGATGACATCATCCAGTGAATGTGGTTTGCTTCGTTATTTAAATATGCATTATATATATAGCAATTTACATTGAAGAATGAGTGGATATATAAAAAGAAATATTTGGATGGAGGATTTATTATCAGTGTAATTGACTGTTTACTTTACCAATTTATAGTGTCTCAGTAAATATAGTGGATAGTGATTAAACTGCGTGAATATCTGTATCACTTTGTCAGTCGTTGTGTAAACTGGTTCTCCAGTTGGTTACTAGGTATGTGAAAGTCTATATTAGTTATTGATTAGTTAACTGAGTATTTGTATGGGAGAGTGAATGTGTGTGTGGTTCGGTGGGGGGGGTGTGACTGCCCAAAGATGTGTGAATAGTTGATTCAGTAGATATATGAAGTTAAAACTACATGTTCTAACAGTTGTTTGAGTGAGTGAATATCTTTATGGGTGTGGTGATGAGCAAATATATTTCTCAATGGTACATGTCCAACAAACTACAAAAATAAAAGGCAGTGTATGTGTCAGTTGTTGTATATAAATAAGTATACATCAGACTCAATGATTGTGTGAGTGACTGTATGGACGACTGTATACTTGTAATAATGAATTATAATACACTAAGTATGACTTACTATCTAAATGAATAGATGAAGTGGTGTTTGTCTAAGTGTGGAGCTAAGTAAGTATGTAAGTATGATCCATTGTTTGCATAAGTGAGTAGGATAACTTCATATGTGAATAGGTTGTGTGCTGGTGTGTAATGTTGATATAGGTGTATCAGTATTTTTGATAGTGTTCTATTTTTCATTGACAGCATGTATGAGTGAATCTACAGGTAAGGGATTAGATGTGTGTATACATCTAGGAATTACTGAGTGGGTTTTTAGATACTTGTATTGCTGTGTCAATGGATTCAAATATGATACTCTGTATTTTACAAAGAGTGATGAAAGATTTTAATAGTGTATAAAAAGGTGTATGTGATTGTCACGTGGATGATGTTATCAGTGATGTCATTTGAGACGTCATCAGTGATGTCACTCACCATGTCATGAATGATGTAATATGTGACATCATCAGCAGTGGATTGCGGGTGCGCGAAATATAGTTAGTACAACTAACTATATTTGAGCAATTTCAATGGTTTTGTATGAGTGAAATGTCCAACTAACTATAACACCCCTAAAACTTATACAGGCAGACACATCAAGCAAAATACCTCTCGGTAAAATAGCGAATCGGTAAAACAGGCTGATACCGACTGCAAAAACCCAAAATGCTATGCAGCAACACAAATCGGTAAATAATAAAGAATCGCTAAAAAACATACCCCGGTATTTTACCGAATCGCTATCCAGCAAGTCGGAAATAACTAAAACCAAAGCAGGCCCCCGGAAATACCGAATCGCTAATAAGGAATCGCAACAGAATGCATCAAAAATCGCAAATACCGAAACACTCAAAAATCGCTATTTAGCATGAGCTAAATAAGGGGAATCTGAAACTGGAAGCAAAGTTATTTGAATGAGAAAAAAAATAAATTCTAACAGGTGCTGACAATCAGTAACCCTTCAAAAATGACCCTGGAAACCCTGTTAGCCACCCAAAATGGCTGACCCCTACGTGCTTGTTCGGAGGAGGAGAATCAATGCCCTGGCCCAGCGAAGGAGGATGATCCAGGAAAGGGTCTTCAAGGTGTGCATCACTTTGCTGGGGCAAACAGATGAGCAGGTCTACGATAAGTACAGACTCAGCCCTGCCATGATCATGCATCTAATAGCAGACCTGGAACTACAACTGCAGCACCAGACCCTTAGGACCCACGCAATACCAGCCCATGTCCAGGTCCTATTCAGCCTGCACCTGCTGGCGTCTGGAAGCTTCCAGTGGGTAATAGCAGAAGCCAGAGGCGTGTTGTAAAGCTCACTATCACGCTTCTTCCACAGGTTCCTGGATGCCATGCTAGCAACAATACATCGCCACATCACCTTCCCCACGACCCCCCAACAGTTGAACCGCACCAAGCATGAGTTCTACCAGGTGGCACAATTCCCCCATGTGATAGGGTGTGTCGACTGCATCTACCGCTACGGAAGTCATACCATTCCATAAATGTGCAGGTTGTGTTCAATGCCAAGCACATCATTACGGACCTCGTAGCCGAATTTCCAGGGAGCACACACAACACATACATCTTCCTTCAGAGTGGCATCCACAGGCGCCTGATCAACGGTGATTTTGGAGTTGGACACCTACTAGGCACGTAATGATGCTACATCATATGATACATCCCCACATGTAACATTGCATTCATGCCGCTGACCATTCTCTCCCCATCCTGCAGGTGACAGCGCTTATGCCTTGCGTGAGTATCTATTCACTCCATACCTCAACCCAGCAACACCACAAGATCAGCGCTACAACAGAGCACACATCAGCACAAGGAATGTGGTGGAGCGCACATTTGGCATCCTCAAGAGTCGCTTCAGAATATTGCACAAGACAGGAGGTGCCTTGCAGTACGACCCAGTGACCTGCTGCCTGATCATAGCTGTCTGTGCCATCCTGCATAACATCGCAACAAGAAGGGGGATACCCATAGAGGTGTACTGTGAGGACGATTTACATGCACAGCAACCCCCCCCCAACACCGACAGGCACATGTGCCCAACACAGCAGAAGGGCAAAGGAGGCGGACATACATCACACGGCATCACTTCTGAGACAGGTAAGAACGAGCCATGACAAGATGATATGCATTGCAAGGGTTTAATGCCCATTAACACCTGACTGGTGCTAATTAAAGTAACAGAAACATGATGCAGCATAATTAAATCAAATGAGGAAATGTCCATTGACAACACAGGTGCTGCATTTGGCACTACAGTTGGCCCATGGTTACCTCACCATGGCCAGGGAGCCATTGCATCATGACTATTTACGTTTGCCACAGACACCCAGACTCCTGTCCCGTGACTCCTCAACATCTTCTTGCTGATCTTCTGTGGCTGGCGTGCTGCGCGTGCTGTGCCTCCTCCTGCTTGCCTCAGGCATGGTGACGCTGCTCGCACTTGAGGCTGCCTCACTCACCTCATCCCCTCCCACACTGCTGATACTGGCAGTTCCAGACTGCAGATATTCCACTGCAGTGGTCACTCTTTCAAGGGTTCTTGCCACATCCCCACAATAATGGCCCATGTCCACCTGCAGGGACACCGATCGGCGGGTTACCACAGCTATGCTGTTGCACAGCTTCTTGATGGCCTTAATTGTGGCATTGGTACAGAGTGAATACTGCTCATGTCTTCGTCGCTCACTCCGTTGACCTGCAACAACTGCGTGTGTGAGTTCCTGTAGGCATGCCTTAATGTCATTGTTGCTCTCTGCAACGGCTGTGGTCAGCTCTCGCACAACGTCAGTCATTGATGCAAACTTGTTGGACATTCTTGTCATGCTCATTTTCATTGCACCCATGTGTTTTGCCTGCAGGCGCTGAACACGCAGCATCCGGCTCTCCACGACTCCATACACATCTACAGGATCTGATGTTGTCACTGCAGCCCTACCCAGGGAACCGGCCCGCTGTCTGGATAGCAGGCGAGCTGCTGTTCGATGCGATTGGTGTGACGACAGCCTGCTGCTTTACATTAGTGGCTGCTGGCCTCAGCTCTGTCTCCATTTACTGCAGGGAGGGGACATTTGCCCTGCAGCTATGTGTGTTTGGCAGGACTGTTGGAGGTGGAAGTGGTGTTAGTGTTACTGTCCGCGGTGGAGGTGGAGGTGGTGTTGGTGTTCCTGTCCGCGGTGGAGGTGGTGGTGGTGTTGGTGTTCTTGTCCGCAGTGGAGGTGGTAGTGGTGGTCTTGTCCGCGGTGGTGGTGTTGGTGGAGATGTTGGCGGTGGTGGTGAAGGGAAAGTACTGTCTCCATGTTCCAGCGTGTTCTCAAACATCGGTCACAACTGGGGTCTCAGAGATGACTAGGCGGCCGCTGTCATCTGAATCCATGGGGGAGGCATCTGTGTGTGAAACCGAGCATTGTTATGATTTTGTTGATATTGTAATTATTAGCATTTGTCATCTACATAAAGGACATATTGGGACTGAAATTTGGCCCTTTGCTGCTGTTTTCATGTCATGCACTTCAGGGGTCAGACATGAGCCCTTTCATGTTATGACTACAACTCCCATGATGCAACACTCTGTTGAGGGATTGTGCTTTGGGCACGGCTACTTGTGCACTGTATTTGGCTTGGGGAAATGAGCAGGGATTGACAAGACGCTGCATATCTGCGCTGGCTTGCATCTTACCTTGTCCGCCTTCCGCAGCACCCGAGGTGTCCAGTTGGGTGACCCCCACAACAGCTTCCAGTTCCATTGTGGGCTCCACAAGGTCCTCGAGGGCTGTGTTCGGTGTCACATTGGAGGACCCACCCCCTGTGCCAGCCGCATCCTTCACCCTTTCCGCAATACTCTCCTTGGACCTTTTGCGGAGGTCGTACCACCGTTTTTTAAGGTCCTCGATGCTGCGGTGGGTGACTCCAACAGCATTCACGCTGTCCTTGATGCGCAGCCACATCCTGCACTTCTCCGCCTCTGGCACCTTCAGGGAGAGCTTCCCAAACAGTCTTTCATGCCTGCTGCTGACACCCTCTATTAATATCTCCAGTTCTTTGTCAGAGAACTTTCGTTTTCTCTTCCTGGGGGTGTCCTTTCCCTTGTGGGAATCTTTCTCTATGTTGTACTGCTGTGCAGGTCCTGGTGACTGCTGGCTATGTATTGCACCTCTGCTCCGGTGCTCTGCCTCCTCCTCTGTGCTCCTCAGATCACCGAGTGAAGCATGGGCTGTGCTACTTCCTGGTTGTGATGTCATCAGCCTGCTTCCGATGCGCCGCATCATTTTACCGATTTTGCTAATACCGATTTCGCTAATACTGATTTCGCTAATACCGATTTCACTAATACCGATTCGGTATTTGCTAATTCGGTATTCATGTTCTCGCAATTATTTACCGATTTTTACCGATTCGGTAAAATTTTGCGATTTTCTTGATGCATCGCGGATTGCATGTCCTTATTAGCGAATCCTTATTTTTCTCTAAAAAGGACTTGCTTTACCAAATTTTGATGCATCTGCCAGATAGTTTTTTGAGTGAATTTCAAAGGATTTTTAAATGCTAATTCCTAACTATATAAGGCCTGAAACCTATGGTTTTTTCAGTGAATTTCAAAGGTTTTTTAAATGCTAATTCCTAACTATATAAGGCCGGAAACCTAAGTTTTTTTCAGTGAATTTGCAAGGTTTATTAAATGCTAATTCCTAACTATATAAGGCCTGAGACCTATGGTTTTTCAGTGAATTTCAAAGGTTTTTTAAATGATAATTTTTAAATGTAATAATTTTTTTTTTATACTGATTTACTAAATTTTTGCAGGCAGGTGTTCAGAGGGCATGCCCCCTTTTTACAACAATCTTCAGCCCAGCTCCATGGCGCTTACTGGAGATACCTGTTGAACTAGTTCCCTCTAGGGGACATCTGTATTGAACAGGAATGAATTCCCCAAGTTAAACTGTGCAAACACGCCCTGTAGAGTGTTCTAAATTGAAGGATTCATTTTCCTTGCATACTGGGGGTCCCTAGGGGCCAACTAGCCCACCATGAGCCTCCATTATGCGCCAGGGGTTTACGTTGCTTTTCCCTGGGGGGCGGCGGTCCCCGGGGCAGTGTAGGGGGGATTGGGGCACCCCCACACTTCTTTATCATAATGCCCCCGCGATTTTGTCCCCCCGGGGGGTAATTTGAAAAAAATGGGTTTAAAAAAGTAAAAATTGGCTTAGGGGGTCCTTGTGGGACCACCTGAGCAGGCCTAGGGGGTCAAAGTGTTACTACCCTGCCCCCTTTTTGTGTTCTACACGTTTTTTTCTGCTTTCTTGTGACTCGGTCTACCGAGCACAAGATGGCTGCCAACACATCCTGGTTTGAAGTGTTGAAAGCCAATGAGCATGCACCTCCTGATCGGAAAGTTTTATAACTCAAAAAGGGGGAAGGGTAGAAGCACCCTGACCCCCTAGGCCTGCTCAGGGGTTCCCACCCCGTGATTTTTGCCCCCTTTTTTAGTTCTACGCGTTTGTTTTTCTGCTTTCTTTTGCATCAGTCTACCGAGGCACAAGACGGCTGCCATCAATTTCTGTTTTGAAGTGTTGACAGACAGTGGCAGCCAATCAGCATGCAGCTCGTGCACGGGAAGTTGCTTGCACGGTGCTCGCTTATAGATATATAAATGTTTTCAAATTCAATTTTCTCATCAACTACTGGAGGGATTTACACCATTTAAACACAAGGGCGATCTGCGAATCAGACTCTACCATTTTGCCAAATTTCTTGTAATTCCATTCAGCCGTTCGGGCTGTAGCCGTGTCTAATCGTCCTATGGAAAATAACATGGGGAAAACACGTTTTGGGACCCCCTTTTTTCTCGGCCCCCGCTTGACGAATCTACCCGAGACTTTAAGGGAAAAAGCGGAACAGACGGGCCATCTTCTTTGAGAAATTAGCAAAGATTCGTCCACCGGTGCCAAAGTTATTCCCAATAGAATGTTACGGATTTCCTATGGAAACTAGGTCCCAACTATAGTAATATACATATACATATACATACAATATATATACATATACATATATATATATATATATATATATATATATATATATATACATATATACATATATATATATATATATATATATATATATATATATATATATATATATATATATATATTATATATATATATTACGCTCAAAATTCCTTTCCAGAGGCAAAGGATTGACGGCACTCCACAACTCCAAAACTCAGTTATTAAAGTTCAATGTTTAATTCAACAATTCAGCAATTCAACAGAACGTGTTTCGGCATCGCGCCTTCGTCTGCTGTCACTCGCATCAGTTTCATGTGCATTTAAATAAAGATAGAAATTGACGTCAATCTGATGTTCAATCAACACAAAAGAGAGACCACGTTCATAATAAACACGGCGGCCATCTTATAGTGGTTGCCATAATGCAGCAATTATATAGCATTTTTGCAGCAAACGTAAGTTATTAAGCCCTGGATGGGCTATCAAAATTATAAGATAAATTAATAAATGTATCATTCATATACTTCAATAAAAATTCATCCACAGAAACGGCAAAAAAAAAACAAGATGTACAGTATAACATTTCTGATTTTTTCTTGCAACCTGTAAACAGTAATAGATGTTAAGAGTCACGTATTAATTAGCCTAAATGACTGGCTAACTCTTCCCCTGTATTTAATCCTAGCGGAAATTTCGTCCGAAGGTCTATGATAAACCTCAACTCAAGTTTTCTCATTTGTGACTTTCTGTTCCCTCCTGTATATATACTGCCGCTCACAAAACACCAATGCGAGGCACTCTCAGGCGGGTGCTGACAATGTAAGGGTGCACCTGCATATCCATTACCGCTCCATTATCCATAAGTAGATTTCCATCCACAGTCCATCTGGGGGAATGAGTTCTGTCAGCATGTATTTCTAGATACTGTGTATATCTGCGCTTAGGTATCTTTGTACATTTACTTGGATGTGGAATTATCCTTTCTGACTAATTACTTTTCTGTGGATTCTGGACTTTCCTGATTCCCTGCACTGTCTTCTTCCTTCTAGATTCCGACTCCTTTCTTCCTTCCCTATTTTGATGACAATATGTAGATATTTTGGCTGAAATGATTTATGATTTATTGTTCGTGGACCGTTTTATAGACTGCCGTTTTGCCAGGGTTTATAATTTTGCCCATTCAGGGCATCATTTTAAACGGAAGTCGAGGTACGAGGTTGATTTCTCCAGTTTGCCCATCCAAGGGCTGTATTAGTTTAATCATTCGCTAGTTATTTACTGTTGAAATGATCAATGTACGAGACTTGAATGAAATTGAGCATATTATGAAGCTTTAAATAACAATATTAATAGTATATGCATTGTTTTTGGGCTCTTTAAGATGCTGCTCATGCTCCTCGACCAACCTGCAAGGGTTATTGTCCTCTGTTTGTTTTGACGTACCCTGTATTAAACGGTGGTCTTTGTGACGCTTCGGTAAACATAGAAGAAGGTTACGACCGAAACGCGTCTGTTTGTTTGTTGCTGCTGTGCTCGTTTCTCAATAAACTGACACAAACGGCCCCGTGAGTGCTTTTTTCCTGTGGGTGGAAATCTACTTATGGATATTGGAGCGGTAATATACATATACATATACATACATACATACATACATATATATATATATATATATTTTCCAATGTTACTCGCTCCAGCCACCAACTCCAGCAGGGTTCGTAAAGAAGACGAGGCAGACCCAACTTGGTGCAATTTTAGTTTATTTTCTTATTCAAACGCCACCAGCCCTCACGACGCGTTTTGGCAGATCCCTGCCTTGATCACATGATAACATAGTCGTGAAGCACATATCCTTTTAAAGTGCAAGTGCATAAATAAACATAGAAGAGGTATTCACATGTTTTAGGAGTCTGTTTTTTTCTCCCTCCTTACTCTTTGAATTATTTCAAGATTTAGTTATTTGAAAATTACATGTAAAATACATTTTGCAATTTAAATGATAACCACAACCTTACTGTTTATACATTTAAGGGGACACGTAAAAAATTGTAAAATACAATAAATAATTTTTGTGGATAAAAATAGAATAATAGTTAGAAATTATTTAAGAAAATACATGTAAAATACAATTTTTCTATTTTTGCAATGCTTTGCCTAAATGCACAAATTCGTATATTTTCTTGTATATGTATATATACATATATGTATATATATATATATATATATATATATATATATATATATATATATATATATATATATATATATATATATATATATATATATATATATATATATATATATATACCTCCCCCTTTCCCCCTCATTTTCATTTACAATTGCAACTGCTATCCCATTATTAAAACTACATGTGTTTTATTCTCTTCTAAACCTTGTTGTGTTGTGCTTCTCCCCAGGAACAACCAATGAAACACCCTATTGGTGTATTTAAACTTAAAGTGCAAGTGTGGCTAAGTTCCATATTACTTTTGCCATAGTGCGGTTTATATTGTCTCATAGTATGCTTATATTTTATTCTTTTTTTCTCATTTTTTTCAGTATATGTCGGCAGTTTTCACATCACTAGGAACACAGGTCAAATGGACAAAGTTTTTACTTTCTTCTAGTTCTAAAACATGATTTCCACAATTAGTTAAAAAACATTCCTTAAAAAATGTTTAAAAAAACAATTCATGTCTGAATAAAATCTGGTCCATTGTACCTTAAAATTGTAAAAAATGATAATAGATTATATAAATAACCAATTGAGATAAAATTCAACAATTAATATTCCCTTTCATCTAAAATACACATTATTGCACAATTTCATAAACTTTCAAATTTTGCATATATGTCTTGTACAGAAATGTTAAATCTGTGTACCTCACTTTCATTTCTCATACATGTGGACAAGTATTTAAGTGTGCAGACTGATACATGGATTATGTAGTATGTTAGAAAAAACAGGCATTTGTTTATTTCTTTGACTAATCATATTTTGCCCGCTATTCTAGATATGTATACATATCTTCCCCCATATTTAACCCATTTGGTTGCTTGCTGTCCAATAGTAAAATATAATGGGCCTCCAGACGGCGCAATGCCCTTTCCCTGTCACCTCCCCTTCTTTGAGTGGGGACACTATCTATCAAATAGTATTTAAGATCTTTGGTTTTTCCCCCATGATGTTCCTTGAAGTGACGGGCTACCGGGTAGCTGGGGTCACTGTTGGTTATTGCCCTGATATGTTGTAATATTCTTTGATACCCGGGCAACTTTGTACTTCCAACATATCTAAGATTGCAGCTGCACTCTAAAATGTATACTACATATTCATTTCTACATGTTAGGTGTTGTTTAATCATTTGAGGTTTTGGGCTGAAGGCTGTCATGTAGGTCGTTCTGTTTGTTCCAAATGTACAAGCCTTGCAACTAATACATTTGTAGAACCCCTTCCTTGCACTCAGCCAGTCCGTATTACTTTTACATTCTGGACTGCTAGTGACTAGAATGTCCGCCATAGATGTTGATTTTCTGAAAGTTATGGCTGGATATTCTGGTAGTGAATTGCCTATGACGGGGTCATCTTTTACTATGTGCCAATTGTTTTTAATTTTTTGGCGCAAAGATTTATGTTGACGATTATATGTAATATAAGTCTAGGGCTCCCATCTACTGTTGATGTTTCCTGTTCCTGGGATTTTGGCACTGTATTGATTTGTACCTACAAGTCCTCCCTGGTTCTTGCCCTAGATTTTTTAATTGCGCTTTTAATTGTATTGGCACTATAACCTCGTTCTATGAATCTCAATTTACTTGCTTGTTGGTTTTCGACCAATTCCGCCTCGCTACTGCATATTCTGCGCAATCTAAGCATTTCCCCATAGGGGATACTTTGTATAAGATGGACTGGATGAGCGCTTGTTGCGTGCAGTAACGTGTTTCCAGAGGTTTCCTTCCTGTATAGTGTGGTACTGATCTTGAGATTCTCTATTCTGATAAGGACATCTAGAAAAGGGATTTGCTCCCTACTGATGTTTGATGTAAAATTCAGATTTATGTCATTATCATTCAGCTTGGCAATAAACTCCTCCGCTTTGCCCTCAGTCCCATTCCATACGATCATCAGATCGTCTATATACCGTAGCCACGATATAACCTTGTCCTTGTATGTGTCACCATGTTGTCTCCGGAGGACCAGCTCCTCCCACCAGCCCATAAAAAGGCAGGCGTAGCTGGGGGAGAAGCTGGCCCACATCGCAACACCCTGTACTTGTCGGAACATTTGCTTTCTGAAAAGGAAGAAATTATGTTCGAGACAGAAGACAGACATGTCCATAAGCATTTTGTTATGTGATGTGTATTCTATAGGTCTCCTTGCCAAGAAATAGTCTACTGCTTTGATGCCATCAATGTTTCTTATGCATGTATATAAAGATGTCACATCTAGAGTAATCAACTTGTACCCCTCCTGCCATTCCACTTTACCAATTTTACACAAAAAATCTCCAGTATCTTTTACATATGATTCAAGATTTTGCACATGTTCTTGGAGAAAGAAATCTATGTACCTTGACATGTTTTCAAGAGGCCCATCACAGGCTGCAATGATTGGTCGTCCTGGTGGTTGCTCTCTATTCTTGTGAATTTTGGGTATAAAGTAGATTACAGGTGTTTTTGTAAAATCCTTTTTTAAAAATTTGAATTCTTCCAAGCTTAGGAGTCCTTTACTTTTCCAGGCTAGTAGTTTACTCCAAAGTTCATCTTGCATCTGCTTGTATTTGAGGGGCGTACTATGATGGTAGCACTGTGTATCGTTCAGTTGTCTTTCTGCCTCGGTTAGGTAGTCTTTAATGGGCCACAGCACAATGTTTCCCCCTTTGTCCGAGTTCCTTATTACAATATTATTTTGCTTTTTTAGTTTTTCCATTAGTGCCCCATAGCTCCTTTCTTGAGTAGTAAGTTTCCTTTTGGAGTTTGTTATTTTAATGTTTAGTTTTTTTATTTGTGAAACTACAACGTCATTAAATACATCTAAGGCATCTTTTGTCATTATCGGCACGAACCTGGACTTTTTCTTAAATGGAGTATCAGGTTTTTTGTTTCCAATATTGTCAATTTCTTGGGTGTTTAGAAATGGAAAGTCCCGCTGACTCCCTTGGCTTCCTTGAGAGGCGATGGTAGTATGAGGGCTTGACGTTGCATTTACAATGGATTGGACATCCCTTAGTAGGTCGTAATCACCTGCAGATAGATTTGGCATGGCCGTTGTATTAGCTGATGATACGTTGGATTTGGCTTTAGTATTTGCCTGTTTGTGATATTTACACAATTTCAGCTTTCTTATATACTGATAAACGTCAGCCCTGGTTTTGGTGTAATGGAAGTTTGATTCCGGACAAAATGAAAGGCCCAGTGATAGGAGTTGCGTTTCGGCTGCTGTTAGATCAATCTTGGCCAGATTTATAATGGTATTGGCATTACTTTGGGTGGTCGTTCTTCCACTTACTTGGTTTTCTTGTTTGTCCACGACCCCCTGCCCCTGCCTCCTCTTTTTGTCGCGTTGTTTGTTTGCGGTCCTCCTCGCCCTCCTCCTCTTTGTGCGCCGTTTTTTGCCGACTGCACTGTGCTTGAACGAAGAGTTTCCCGCCGACTTTGCCTTACATACTCCAGTTCCTCAGCCATAGTCAACTTAGCTGCATTATCCATACCTTGGCCGCCCTCAGAGTCCGAGCTATTTTCTGTTATCCCGCTGCCTTCCGACACAGATGAAATCTCTGGCTCCGACTCTTCTGCCGGCATAGGTGATTTGTTAGTACCTTGTGTGATTTTCTTCGCAGCTGCCTTTCGCATTGTGTCAAACTTCCGTGCGAAAGTAAAAATCTTTCCGTTTTCATAGTCTTGTTTGTCTCGCCTGAATTTATACGCTTTTCGTGCCTTTATTTTCTCCTCTTCCTTTTCTAGTTTCTGTTCCATTTCCTCATTGTATTTAGTTTTCTGCTCTTGTGGGTCACTCATGGCTTTGATCTCACTCCTTAAGGTTTCAATTTGGGGCAACAGTTCTTCTCTGTCACTTTCCGCATATTTAACTAGCAGTTCCACCAGTTTGCGAGAGGAGTCCAAATTACATTGTGCCCATTCCGCCATTAATCTTGGGTTGGGAGTGTCGTATATATATATATATATTCACACAAAAAAAACATAGGTTTCACACCAGTTATAGTTAGCTGAACACTTTACCCATACAAAACCATTGAAATTCCCACGTTATAGTTAGTTGGACTCACTATAACTCGCGCGCCCCCAATCCACTGCTGATGATGTCACATATTACATCATTAATGACATGGTCAGTGACATCACTGATGACATCACTGATGACATCTCAAATGACATCACTGATGACATCACTGATGACATCATCCAGTGACTGTGTGTTTCTGTAAAGTTTAAATATGTTTTACATATTGAAGAATGAGTGGATGTATAAGTGTCTGGATGAAGGATTTAGTATGTGTGTGACTGACTATATGAGTGAGTGATTAAATGTGTCTTACTGAATGTATGGGTTAGTGACTAAACTGTCTGAATGTGTGCATCAGTATGTCTGTTATTGTGTAAGCTGCTGCATATGTTGATCAGTAGATATATGAGTGGATATATGGGTTATTGATTGGTTGACCAAGTATTTTTATGGGAGACTGAGTGTGTGTGTGGGTGGCTGGAAGGTGTGTGACTCTGTGCATAGATGTGTGAGCAGTTTATTCACTAGGTGTATGGGATCAAGAGTGCATGTGGAAACAGCTGTATGGGCGGTTGACTGTGTGAATGGGTGTGTTGGTGAGTGAATGGATATCTCAGTGCTACCTGTCCAAGTAAGTACATATGTAAAACACAGTGCATGTGAGAGTTGGCATATATAAATTACTATACATGAGAGCCAGTGATTGTGCAAGTGGCTGTGTGGATGAATGTGTACTTGTATCAGTGATTGTATAAGAGAGTAAGTATTTGTTAGTATATGTTTGAATAAGTAAGGTGGTGTGTGTGTATAACTGTATAGATGAAGAAATGGGAGTGTGATTGATTCTTCGCATGACTGACTAGGTGTGTGAGTAACTCCATGGAGGAGTGGCAGTGTGTGCGTGTCTGTATAGGTGTATGAGGGCATATGATAGTGTTGTATTGATGAGTGACTGTATGTATAAGTCATTGTATGGGTGAATGAGTGGATGTGTGTGTAGACCTAGGAATCAGTGAGTGCATATGTAGTAACTGGTATTGGTGTGTCAATGGTTTCAACAATGGTAGTCTGTATTTAACACTGGGTGTATGAAAGGTTATATTAGAGTGTGAGGAGGTGCATCGTATTATCAAATGAATGATGTCATCAGTGATGAGATCAGTGATGTCAAATGAGAAGTCATCAGTGACGTCATCAGTGATGTCATTTGAGATGTCATCAGTGATGTCATCAGTGATGTCACTGACCATGTCATGAATGATGTAATATGTGACATCATCAGCAGTGGATTGCGGGCGGGCGAGTTATAGTGAGTCCAACTAACAAAACGTGGGAATTTCAATGGTTTTGTATGAGTAAAATGTTCAGCTAACTATAACTGGTGTGAAGCCTATGGTTTTTTTAGTGAATTTTAAAGGTTTTTTAAAAGCTAATTCCTAACTATAACGAATGTTAAACCTATGGTTTTTTCAGTGAATTTCAAAGGTTTTTCAAATGCTAATTCCTAACTATAACGAGTTTGAAACCTACAGTTTTTTAAGTGAATTATTGCGTTTTTTTAATAGCAAATTTTTGTAGCTATTAATTATTATAATTTTTCTAATTATTCCAATATTCTATATTTTTGTAATATTAATTTCTGAATGTATTTTTCCTGTTTTTTTTATATTTAAACCCTGGTGCGCTCAGGGTGCTCGCTCCCTTAAACGCACCCGTACACGTAGTGTGAGTGCAATTCCTGCGAGCGAAAAAAAAATATATTCATGTATTTAAAGTAAATAATAGTTCAAGAGTTTCAAGTTTCAAGTTTATTTTATTATGATAAAGGAACTCTTTATGAGGTCCACATAAAAGCCAAAATATACATACAAAAGCAAGAAGCACGTAAGATGTCATTTAACAACAAGAACAAATAAAAAATTAACATCTTAATACAGGTCCAAAAAACATTTAAAGAAACTGTACAGTTTAAAACAAAACATTTCATTAGGTGGGTTAATCAAGGCCGCCTGAAATGAAGAAGCTGATAGAATGTTGAGTTGTAGGCAAATTGGTCTTAACCATCTACGCCTGAAAGGCATCAGGGCAGGACAAACAAAAATACCATGATCTAAGTCCTGGGCATACATCTGACAAAGATCACAGAGTGCCGAATGGCCATACCATCTGGCACAAAGAACTTTCAACGGAAGCAGATCTTGTCTTATTAAGTACACTAAGCGTCTAACGCCATGAGAGATGTTCCAGTACATATAAGGTTGAGCTTTCCGCAAAATACAGGACTCAATAACAGGAGTACAACCTTTTTTCAACAGCCGGGAATCTCTGTCCTGACTAAACCCCAGTTCCCATGTGGCAGACTTCAAGATGGTTTTTAATTGGTAAGAGGATAAAGAAAATAAAGTCTCTTTATCCAGTTTCAATTGTGCCACGGCAAATCTGAAATTTTTTACAATCAAGGAATAGTCATTGAAGTTTCCCAGTAATTCATTTTTTATAAGATGTCTTAAGGTGTTAGACTCACTTTTTGCTATACCTACTACCCAACGTATGATACTGGCCAAACCTTGAACCCAGCTACTGCGTATACCAAGTTCCTGTCTCAGGGAAGCAGTCGAATTTGCTGTACTAACAGATAATAAACTACGCAAAATTTTCCCTTCCGCGGAGTTTAAAAAACTCCACTTTTTTAGATCAATTAACTCTATTCCGTATAACAGGGAGGCAGGAACTTTCGCTCTGAATACATCTAAAAGAATAGAAAAATGCCTTCTAACTGTGGCTTTATACAAGGATACTAAACTCTTTCCCTGTGAAATAGCCTTCCGGGAGTTATTGTCTATATGTGCTTTGTCACTTAGATTATTTGTGACAATTTTGCCAAGGAAGGTGTAGGATTTCACAATTTCCAATTTTTGACCCCCCACAACCCAAGGAAAGTTAGGGAATTTAGTTTTCTTCCTACCAGAGAAACACATCACTTTACTTTTTGCCGTATAATAGTTCAAGACATTCAGTAGCATACTCATAAAAGTAGTATTTTTGATTTTTAGAAACCGTATTTTAACTTTAAACACATTTCCGAAAATCGAGCAAAACGTCATTCATACGTGGCGCGTAAGCGCCCACGTAAGCGCCTCCGTAAGCGCCTACGTACGTGCTGCATAAGCGCCCCCGTAAGTACCCCGAAGCGCGCAGCGTAAGCGCGCGTCAAGCCATGTGACCTTAAAACAACACTTTTGATTGGTTCATAACAGTTTTTTACAACTATAGAGCGTCTCCACCCATTTCCCTCATTACCTCTTTGCAATTGCTGAGAGAACACCTCTTGCCCGTTTGTCATACTACTAGCACTCATTTTTGTCTGCTTCCCAGGACCCCTCCACAGATTCTGATGTGGAATTCCTGACTGAGGACCCCCCCAAAGAAAAGTTAAAGAGCATTTTATTTGGAAGTTCTTTACTTTTCCAGAGGGGGAAAAGAGATGTAATGCTGCAAAGGTAACATGCCGGATATGTGACACAACTCTGTCATGTGGGGATCCCACCCGAAAATACAGCTTTTGGAATGCCACCTTGATCCTGCATGTGGAAAGGAGGCATCCTAACAACTTTGCTAGGGAGAGCACCAGGGACCTGGCATGCAATCCCCCAAGAGATGGCGCCTCCACCTCCACCGAAGCATCTACATCGTCTGTGAGAGGAACAACAACAACTTTAATCCCCAACATACAGCTGGTGTTTGCAGATTTGAAAATACACTGCAAACAGTGTGATCAACTGCTCTGCTACGGGAAGCAGAGCATTGAACTAATTGTTCGAAAGAAGGAGGAACACCACTGCTCCACCCAGCCCTAATTTTTCCCCTTTTTTTTCCTCCTGTTGAGCAGTTTTGCATTCCCTGGTTTTGTTTTTGTCCTGAAAAAAATCCCCCAAAAATTTAAAATCGTTCTTAAAAAGTAGAAAACAAATGTAAAAACAAAAAAAGAAGGAAAAAAAAGTTCTTTTTAGAACTACCTCCAATTCTCAAAAAAGAACTATATTTCCTTATATATTGTGTCATTCTTTTTTTCAATGAATGTGTACTGCATAAATGAATGGATAAAATGACTGAATGAAGGGGAGAAAGTGACTGAGAGAACAAATGACAGAAGGGGAGTGAGAGAAGGTGAGTTGTGAACGGGAGTGAGTCGAAGTGGAGTGAACGAAGGAGAGTGACAGGGAGTGAGGGACTGAGTGAGGGAACAAAGAAAGGTAAGTGAGGGAGTGTTGGTGAGGTAAAGGGAGTGAGCGTGAGGGAAGGGGGAGTGACAAAGTGAGGGGATAGAGAGAGTGAGGGTGAGAGAGGGAGTGAGAAAAGGAGTGAGTAGGTTTTTTAGTAGCAATTTTTATAGCTATTAATTTTTATAATTTTCTCTAATTATTCCAATATTCTATATTTTTGTAATATTACATTTTTTTTGTTTTTCCTGTATATATATATTTTTTATTGAAACTTCGGTGCGCTCACGGTGCGGGCACCCGTACGCGCACCCATACACGCGCCCTGAGCGTACTCCACGAATTTTTCCCAAAAAAATAATAGCTTTTTTGCCCTTCGGGGTCCTTCTAGGCCCCTCTGAGAAAACCTAGGAGGTCAGGGCGTCTCTACCCTGCCCCCTTTTTACGTTTTCCCCTCTTGTTTTCCACCTCTTGTGTCTCGGTTCTACCGAGACATAAGATGGCGGACTCTGCGGACCGTTTGGAATGTTCACAGACACCCGAGAGCCAATCAGCTTTCCGCTCGCGCACTTCCATGGCGCGCCTGGTGCGCTTACCGGTACGCGTACCCAAAGCGCTTGAAGCGCACATATTGATATTTAAAACTTTTTTTAAGCTAATTTTCATAAAAACCACTGGAGCGATTTTCACCAAATATGGAAAAGGCCCTACTGCATACCGGTCCCTACCATTTTGCCAAGTTTGGTATAATTCCGTTCAGCGGTTCAGGCTGTAGCCGTGTCTAATCGTCCTATCGAAATTAACATGGGGAAAACACATTTTGGGACCCCCCTTTTTTCTCGGTCCCCACTTCACGAATCCCCCCGACACTTTCATGGAAGGAGCGGAGTGTAACGGCCCATCTGCGCGCATCGTACGCATACCTAAGCGGAGGTACACGTACGGTGCGCGTACCCCGTGATTTAAAAAAATAAATAAAAACTGGGGGGGGGCCCTGGGGGTCATTGTGGGACCCCCTGAGCAGGCCTAGGGGTTCAGGGTGCTTCTATCCTGCCCCGTTTGTGTGTTTTCCACCTTTGCTTCACTGCTTTCTTGTGCCTTGGTTCTACCAAGGCACAAGATGGCTGCCAACACTTCCTGGTTTGGAGTGTTGACAGACAGTGGCAATTAATCAGCATGCCTTCCCGAGAAAGCAGCATGCTCATTGGCTGTCAACACTTCTAACCAGGAAGTGTTGGCATCCATCTTGTGCTAGGTAGACCAAGGCACAAGAAAGCAGAAAAACAAACGTGTAGAAAAAAAGAGGGGGCAGGATAGAAGCACCCTGATCCCCTAGGCCTGCTCAGGGGGTCCCACAAGGACCCCCAAGGCCAAAAATGTTTTTTGAAAAAAAAATGGTATGTTTATTTAAAAATTACCCCCAGGGGAACCAAATCGCGGGGGCATAGTGATAAAGAAGTGTGGGGGGTACCCAATCCGCTCCACACTGCCCCGAGGACCACCGCCCTCCGGGCCAAAGCAAAGCAGCCCCCTGGTGCATACTGGAGGCTCCTGGTGGGCTAGTTGCCCCCCAGGGACCCCCAGTATGCAAGGGGAATTAGTTCCCCCTCTGCAAACACGCCCGGGGGTTGCGTTGCAGAGAGGTGTAGAAAAGGGTGTGGCCTCATTACACCTCTCTGCAATGCAGCCCACTGGCTTATACTGGAGGTTCCAGGTGGGCTAGTTGGCCGACAGGGACCCCCGGTATGCAAGGGGAATTAGTTCCTCCTCTACAAAAGCGCCAGGGGTTGCGTTGCAGAGAGGTGTAAAAAAGAGTGTGGCCTCATTACACCTCTCTGCAATGCAGCCGCCTGGCGCATACTGCAGGTTCCAGGTGGGCTAGTTGGCCCCCAGGGATCCCCAGTATGCAAGTGGAATTAGTTCCCCCTCTGTAAACACACCCGGGGGCTATGTTGCAGAGAGGTGTAAAAGGGCGCGGCCTCATTACACCTCTCTCAAATGAAGCCCCATGGTGCATACTGGAGGTTGCAGGTGGGCTAGTTGGCCCACAGGAACCCCCATTATGCAAGGGGAATTAGTTCCCCCTCTGCAAACACACCCGCGGGCTGCGTTGCAGAGAGGTGTAAAAAGGGGCGTGGCTTCATTACACATCCCTGTGGCGTGTTTTAAGTTGGGGAATTAATTCTTCTTCAATCCAGAGGTCCCCTAGAGGGCAACTAGTCCAACAGGTATCTCCAGTAAGCGCCATGGAGCTGCGCTGCAGAGTGTTGTAAAAAGGGGTCATGCCCTCTGAACACCTGCCTGCAAAAATTCAGTAAATCAGTATAAAAAAATAACAATTAATACATTTAAAAATTGTCATTTAAAAAAACTTCACAATTAAATGAAAAAACCATAGGTTTCAGGCCTGATATAGTTAGGAATTAGCATTCAAAAAAACATTGAAATTCACAAAAAAAAACATAGGTTTCAGGCATTATATAGTTAGGAATTAGCATTAATAAAACCTTTGAAATTCACTGAAAAAACCATAGGTTTCAGGCCTTACATAGTTAGGAATTAGCATTTAAATACCCTTGCAAATTCACTGAAAAAAACATAGGTTTTATGCCTTATATAGTTAGGAATTAGCATTTAAAAAACCTTGCAAAGTCACTGAAAAAACCATAGGTTTCAGGCCTTATATAGTTAGGAATTAGCATTTAAAAACCTTTGAAATTCACTGAAAAAACCATAGGTTTCAGGCCTTATATAGTTAGGAATTAGCATTTAAAAAACCTTTGAAATTCACTCAAAAAACTATAAGTTTTAGGGGTGTTATAGTTAGCTGCACATTTCACTCATACAAAACCATTGAAATTGCTCCTATATAGTTAGTTGTACTAACTATATTTCGCGCACCCGCAATCCACTGCTGATGATGTCACATAGTACATCATTCATGACATGGTCAGTGACATCACTGATGACATTTCAAATGACATCACTGATATATAATACTATATAAGGCCTGAAACTTATGTTTTTTTCAGAGAATATATATATATATATATATATATATATATTATATATATATATATATATATATATATATATATATATATATATATATATATATATATATATATATATATATATATATATATATATATATATATATATATATATATATATATATATATTGGTCTCAATCAGTACCGCAGTGCTTTATAGATAACTTTGATGAAGTACTGTGGTACAAGGTAAACTTAAAAAAATATATTTATATCAAAATATATTTTTCTCTAACTCAGACTTTGCTAAGCTGTCTCATTTTTCCTATACATTACAAAAATAGTAATACACAATATTTAAGTTTAAAACACATGAGGTGATTGGAATTTTTATGGTCAAAATTGTGTCCCCTAACGTAGACCCCAACGGCTCCATGTACAAGTTTCAAGTACATGTAATTTCCCTCCACAACCGAATCTGAAGACGCAAATACATTTGCGTCCAACGTTAACATGTCCTCTATCAGATCCACCATGAATGGATCGATAATTCCGTTCCTAAGTATGCCGTGCCACCGTCTTTATGTGGTGCACTTTCACGTTTTCCTGGCTCTGCCGAGCTAGGCCCTGATTTCTGTCTTCAAGCCATTTCTGCCTCTGCCTCTGAAAGCTGCAGCCTGGAGATGCATCCCTGACCTCTGCCTTACTTCCTGCCAAGCGAGCGGTGTCCGGCTCAGCCTGGTCTGCCTGCCAAAAACAGTATTTTGCCTTCAAGTTATCAGCATAGCCAGCTCAGCTCCTCGAAAACACATTCCTGTCTAGTGAAATACGAAAACATATCCCCGACTGCGGAGCAAGGGCCAAGCCTTCCTGTCCTCCCTCATGCAATTCATTGCTCCCGTTGCCATGGTAGGCCCCCGTCTTCGAGCATTTGCACCTAGACACGCATACATACAGTATAGAATAGCCTCTGCCCGAAAGACCTTTTACTCCAGATTAAACATCCTCCAAATACCAGATATCAGATATGTTTTAGGAACAGGTCGATCTGACATGCCAGACTTCTGTCTCTTCTACTCGTGTCAAAAGTCAGACTCTTAGCTTCCTCCAGATGCACGTCAATCACACGTCATATTAGCTGCGCGCGCATCCAGGCTTTAGGTTTCAGCTGACTCTGTAAGAATTCTTTAAGCATCCACCCACTAATGACACTTTTCTATGACGTTTCTAGTTCACGCCTCTGTGCACACCCATATTCACGCCTCTTTGCTACGCACATGTGTTCTTATCATATACATTTCACTTGTCACGCCTACTGTATTCAATGCTATTGTGTCATTTTACTATATATGTCATGTACTGTGAATAAATCGTTGACATCTTTTCCTGCCATCATTGCATACCCGAACCCTTGTATTGATGGACTAGATCTCCATTGACTCGAGTCATTCAGTCATTTATGATTAAAGCCCTTATGACTCAGACACCACGGACTCTGCCTCTCATTTGATTGAGCTATTCTCTTGTAAATTATATGGCAAAAAGAGTATACGGTAAAATATTTACCACATAATTTGGCGCCCGAACAGGGACCCCTCCCCCACCCCACGCGCCGGTGATGCGTCGCAGACTTTGCCCCCGACTACAGCTGTGACGGACCCCATGCGCATCTGCAGGATTTCCTGTGTCTCCCTCAGGCCTACGGAGGTGACGGAGACTGCGGCCGACATCCAGACGAGGCGGTGAGGAGTGCGGAGGATCCCGACCAGAGCCCAGCCGAGAGAGCAGTGTCCGAGGTGTCGAGAGGCCCACCAGTAGAGTCGAGGCGCATGCGTAGTGCGCGGCAGAAGCAGTGACGTCAGTCCAGTCCAGTCCAGTCGAGTTTCCGAGGCCTTCCGTTCCATGCTTCCCGGTGAGTACCGTTGCTGGGGATGCATCTAGACGGGTACATTAATTTGTGTCCGGTCAAGACGGGTTTGGGTACACAGACCCGGTCTGCACTGTTTTAGCAGTGTATCTGTACTGTTTAGCAGTGCATCTAGTATATAATTACGGTGTTTTTGTTGTTCGTTTCGAAATGTTTCAATGTGCTATAATGTCGTGGTATGAGTGATTGTTCGCAATTCTTACTGTGTTTATTGTGTAAAGTGTCTAGATCAAGGTAGTAATGCCTTTATTCTCGAAATTACGACAGATAGGAACTATATATTCAAGAGTAACATCAAAGAAGATATTTAGAAAGGAGTGTATGCTGTAATTGGAAGTGAGGGATGTCTGGTCAAGCAAAGAAAATGCCAATTAGTAAACCATCGAAAATTGAGTGGCGAATCTCCAGAAAAAAAGGAGTTTTTCTATTTAGCACTTTTGCAACTTTTCAAGCCTTGGCGTGCAGAAGAGGAACTGCTTGGAGATTTCCTCTGTTACGAAGACTCTTTCACTGCTGCTAAGGAGACCATAGAATGTCCTGCTTTTCCCAAATATCAAGAAATGTTGACTTTGGAAATTGAGCAGGAAGCAACGATTGCAGCCGAGATTGCCAGAGACAGTTCTCAGGACAGTCAGAGTTCTGTTTCATTGAGTCAGGATTCACTAGGAGGACCTATTATCGAAAATGAAGCTGCCACTGCTATGAATGAAGTGGAAAGAGCCATGGCACATGCTCAGGAGGATTCAGTTAACTTAGAAGACTTGGAAAAACAACTCAACGTTGAGCAGAGGAAAATATATGATGAGGTTACCAAGCAAATTGAGCATGGATTAAGTCATGAGAAGAAAGAGTGCTCATGTACATCGTTGAAGCCTGTCCGACTGTACGTGAGTGGAGAAGCAGGAACTGGAAAACGTTTCCTCATTAAAGCAATTTCTTGTTATTTGCAGGAAAGGACTGAGTCATCGCTGTCTTGTGTTGTCACCGCTCCAACTGGACTGGCAGCACATAACATTAAAGGAATTACTTTGCATCGTCTACTGATGCTGCCAGTGGAGCATGACAACAAATTACAATACCACAAGTTATCTGGGGATGCTTGTTGTGAAGTTTCAAGAGTCTTGAGGAAAATGAAACTTCTTATCATTGATGAAGTAAGCATGGTTTCCAATGTCATGCTTGCCTTTGTGCATTTGAGAATGCAAGAAGTTCTTAAAACTGAGTATGATGTGTTATTTGGTGGCAAACACATCATTGTTTTCGGAGATCTTCTGCAGCTGACACCAGTAAAAGGTCAACCTGTGTTCAAAATACTCACGCATGAAGATACCAGGAAGTGCCTAGGGAGCATTGGCAACGTCAATATATGGTTAAACTTCAATTATGCTGAACTGCATGAAAATATGCGTCAGGCGAAGGATGAAGATTACAAGAATATTCTACAAGATATTAGAATTGGAAAAGTGACCGAGCATGGAAAAGAAGCTTTAAATGCACGATTACTTTCAAATTTATATCCCGAACAAGACATTGTGCCTGAGAATATTTTTCAGAAAATTACTGAGAAGAAATCCGGAATATGTTTGATGCCAACTCTTGCAGAATGTGCAATCTTCAACAACAAAATGTTGAATTTAGAAAAGCAAGAGATTGTGAAACTTGAAGCTTTTGACAAAATAGAGCATATGGGCAGGGACGCCGAAACTGATCACCCGCTTTGAAACCGAGCACGCCGATATCCAAAGCCTGCATAGTTAACGGTCAAACAAGCTCCCAGATGAAGGGTGAATAAACCCGAAATGCATTGGAGCTATATTGAAAACATTTAACCTACAAAAGAAACTTCAGTCATGCAAATAATGACGAACAATGATGATTAAAAATATCTCAAACATCTAAATGTTGTGGAAGCTTATTTAAGCACCGTATGGTGTGCACAGAAGACAGGGATGTTCCCAAGTCACATGGGAACACGACTTTGAGTGTATCAACAATTATTTTGTCAGAGAATTTGAAATCAAAATTGGATTCATTAGAGAAGACTATATCTAAAACAGCGGGTTTTGAAAAGACTTTAAATGTGTGTTTAAATTGCCGAATCATTTTGAGAAGGAATTTACATGTTGAAAGAGGTCTGGTAAATGGATCAATGGGTAATGTTGTTGATTTTGAGAAATACAGAAATAGAGATGGAATAGAATTTTTAAAAATTAAATTTGATGGCATTGAGGAAGTACAGCTAATTGGTCGTTGTTCTGCTAGGTTTTTGCTTGTTAAAGACTTATATGTTTGCCGTAAACAGTTTCCTGTTTGCTTGGCATATGCGGTGACAATCCATAAATCGCAAGGTTTAAGTGTAGATAGTGCATTGGTGAATATTGGCAGTTCTGTGTTCAAGGAGGGTATGGCATATGTGGCATTGTCACGAGTTAGAACTTTATCGGGATTGTACTTGATTGACTGTGATGTCACAAACATTTGTGCGGATCTTGATTGTGTTAAGGAATACTATAGGTTAAGAAGAGAGTATGCGCCACATTTGCCTCAATATCCTTTGTTTGAGAAACGTGTGGTAGGCCGGAAACGAAGAAATATCAGTAATAGTAGGGAGGTTGTAGCAAAAAGACCAAAAGTCAATGAACCGAAAATTGTTAGCAGAAAGAAAGTGGATTCTGTTGAAGATGTTGTCGGTTTTCAATTTGAAAACAGTTCTGGTGTCAACTGCTATGCAAATGTAGTGGTTAATGTTCTCTTTTCACTAGAGAGTTTAAAAGAACAGATTCTGTTGAATTCAGAACAAATTTTATGCTGTTTGTTGAATTCTGCTTTCGAGAAATGTAGCACTGATCGAAGAAAAGTAGAAAGTGTGTCTGAAGTTCGTTATCTGTTAGATGAATGTTCAGGTCAAACAGACTTCTCTGAAAATAATCAGCAATATTGTCAGGAGTTTTTAATGTATATGCTTGATGTATTGCAAGATGAGGGTGTAGATGTTGATCACCTGTTTGGGCTTTCTTATCAATGGCAGCATGACTGCGAGAACTGTATGGTATCAAGTACTACTAGTGTAGACTCAGAAAGATTTATATATTTAACTTTGCCAGACAGTAAATCAGTCTCCTTTAATAAGCTAGTAAATGCAGCGGATCACAACATGGAGTGTAGCCAATGTAAATCTGAAATGATGTCAACATTATTTATACGTAGATATGGCCAGTATGTCATTTTAATGATCCAACGATGTAGGCCTGATGGATCAAAATTGTCAACTTTAATAAAAAATGTTGTGGCTTCTCAGCTGTCAATATCAGGAAGGACTTTTGTAACTGTAGCAATTATCTATCACGATGGTCCTTCAACAACATCAGGACATTACAGAGCTTATTTAAAGTCTCGAAACGGCTGGTCATTCTGCAATGATTCTGTTGTAACTTTCAAAAAAAAATTGCCGTTTGACCTCAAAAATTCTTACCTGGTGTTTTTAAAACCAAAATTTTAAAGAAAGAATCTCGGGATTTCCTCTGAGGAATTGCAAAAGGTTCATCAAGTAGAGGGAATGTAAGTCTGCAATGCTGTCTAGATTACTGGTCCAAAACTTTTAATTATAATGTCAATTTAAAAATCCAACTATATAAACCTGATGCAAGTAAGTCTGCTTCATAGTAAGCAGTATCAGTGTCATAGGAAAAGGAGAACATGAGTGAGAAAGAAGGGTAAGATATTAGTAGTCCAGGATTGTGAAAATAATCTTAAATGTTTTCTTTTTGAAAGTTGCGAAAATAGAAAATGACGGGATTTGATTGGAAGAATTACAAGAGTTGTGAATCGCTGCAACATGATTTGGCCAAGTGGAAACATGTGGTAGAATGTGAGAAGTCTTTTCTTGTATGTAACATATTTTTCAAAACGATGGAGGTTTTCTTTCAGAAAGTGGCGGGCTGAAAATATTTATAGCACAACAGAGTGGACGCTGTTCATAGGACATCCTTCGACGTCATTGAAAGTAAGTTAATTTTAAGGAGTTTTGAATTCAGATTTCTTAGGTTGAATGGGTTTTTTAAACACAATCATTTTGATTGTGTTTTTTTTTCCCCGCTGTTACATGATGAATACCTTCAAGTCACTGATTTAAGTGAAATTTGATACATTCTGAGAACAGCAAAAATAAACCATTTAACATGTATAATTAATGTTCTGCTTTTTGTACTTATGATATACATTTAGAAATGTGAGGTAGATATGGAGAAACTGAGTCTTCTGTAAGTGTCAAAGTTAATGCTTACAGTGCAGTAATTCTGGGTACTGTTTTCTTAAAAAAAACTGAATATGCCTCACCTCAAAGAAACCTCTTGAAAGGACACATCTTATTTGCATCCTGAAACAATCATTTACAATGTTAGACACAATTTTATGATGGCTTTACATCTCTTTTGCGCTGCTATTGCATCACTATTGTGAGACATCAGCAATGCAAAAGAAGCACCATGTTCCAAAATAGGCCTCACTTCATCAGCATGAAGATACTGTTTGTTTAAAATAAATATCTTTAGGATTGTGTAGGGGACGTAGAGAAGCAGAGGCTTCTGTAAATGTCAAAGTTGTTGAAAAACTGTTTCTTCTTGAACCTTTTCCCTTCTTTTTTCTAATTTTTAAATACATGTTTTAATATTTTTGGAAATGTTTGTTCTCTCTTTTACAGATTGAAAGTATGAAAAAATATTTTTAAAAGTTAACAAGAATTATAAGGTAAATGTTTTCTACTCTTTTTACCCGCAATGCACTGCTGATGATGTCACTGACCATGTCATGAATGATGTAATAAGAGGACATGACTTACTTCATTGGTAGGCCTTCACATGTATTATCTCCTCTGTATTCTTCAACAAGCGTAAAATTGATATGCAACCCTGAGTAGGCCTCACCTTAAACAAACCTCAGGAGAGACCACACCTTATCGTCATCCTGAATTAATTATTTAAAATGTTAGGGACAAATTTATGATATATGTATGCCTGTTTTGCGCCACTGTGCGTCAGTTTTGTGACACAGTAGCGGTGCAAAAGATATGTTATGAGGCGTCGAAATTACAAATTGATGCATTTAGGCAAATGTGTCATGCTGTTTTAAAACCATGCCACATGAAACCGATGCAGCACTGATGAAAAAGATGCACCATGTTGCAAGACAGGCCTCACAAGGAGTCATATGTATCAAGCTAATTAGAATGCTTTGGCGACATATTTCTGCTGATAAAAAAAGCAAAACTTTTATTGCCTATGTTGATGATATGGCTCTATGTTATTTACATTTCTTTGCTGTTTCAATTAATCTTTTTCAGTTATTTCTTCTTTTCTGTTTTCTATTTTTTCTCTCTGTTATTCCACATGTTTTAATCTTATTTTGAACATTCACTCACATTCTCCAAGAAACTCTTCTTTGTTATTGTTCTACTCTCTTTTTTTTCTTTCACTTCCTTATCCATTTTGTTTTTCGCAATTATACCCTCTTCCATCTTTTCTTCGTTAAATAGATCTATTAAACAGTATCTCTGGTTTACTCCCTATAGCTGTCTTTCTTTTAACATTACTCTCTGTTTACTTCCCTTATACTAACTCTTCTTTTTTTTTTTTTAAAAATTTTGGTTCGCTTCTAGTTCGCGAACCGGGCAGCTAACTGGAAAGCGAACCAAAAGAAATAGAGCTTGCCAGAGTGCTAAACATTCTAGCAATTTTATTTGAAAGGGGAGGTAGTTCTGAAAAGAACTTTTTTTTTATGTTTTTGTTGTTTTATTTATTTATTTTTTTTTCTAAACATTTTTTGATTTTTTTGTATTTTTGCACAGTTTTATATTTGTTTTTTGTTTTTGATGGAGGGGAAACAACAAAAAACGGGCATTGAAAAAGGCTCAACAGGAGCAAAAAAAAAAGTTACTGTTTGGGTGGGTTAGGGCAATTGTGATTCTCGTAAGCAATGTTCATTAAGTTTACGCTCATGTTCCCACATGAAAGCAATGCCCCACAATACAAGCAGGTTAGTTTCATGTGTTTGAAGTTCTTTTGAATGTTTGGCACGGTTTTCTGTGCCTCTCCTCCAGTCAGAGAGATATGCAAGGTTGACCTGGCCACAGGAGTTGTTGGGGGATTATCCTGCAGGTCACGCAACTCTGCACGGCTGTAGTTGAGTGGATGCCACCTGGTCATATGGCGATGCATGTTATAGTTTACCATGCTATACTTTTTTTCAGTGCCTCTTGATAGCCTTTTTTTACAGATAAGGCAGGTGGCATATTTTGCATTGACTTTCTTCTCCCCTCGAGGGATTGAAAAAAACTGCCAGATAAAACTAGTTTTCCGACGGGAAACACGGGGCAACTCCTGTAAGAACTCTTGTTCTTCTCTCTCCTCTTCTTCAAGTTCATCCTCTTCCTCCTCCTCTGTGTTGGCGATGAACCGAGATGATGGTCCTCTCTTCTCATGAGGAGGTGGAGGTGGTGGTGGGGGTGCACCAGCTGAAGCAAGTACAGATGCCATTGCTCAATTATAGGCAAATGGTATTTCTCTCACCAAGATGAAAGTCAGAGTGAGGAAAGAAGGAGGGGTTTTCATCATTTGGGAAAAGCAAAAGTTCTAAACCAATGAAAAGTGTTAATTTTAGATCACATGACCTAGTATTACATAAAGTGAAATGAACCAATGAAAAGTTTTATAAACAAGTCACATGACCTGTTCCGCTCACGTTACGCGGTGCGCGCCGCGTCCCGGATCGCTTCCGGTTCGCGGTCCGGAGCACTTCTGGGAGCGCTTTACGCGACAAAGTGATACGTTGCGCTTCCGCAAAACGTCACAGTTGCGCAAATGAAACGTTTACCGGTTCGCGGACTACGTCGCGGCATCAAGATGAGCTAACGGAAAGCTTCCCAGTTCGCGAACCGAAAGCGAAGCAAAAAAATATTTTAAAAAAAATTATTAATAAACATCTAAAATATATTTTTGGATTTAAAGAAGAATACATTTTACAGCTTCAGATGTTAGCTTTTAAAAAACTAATCAAATTCACTGAAAAAACCATAGGTTATAGACCATATATAGTTAGGAATTAGCATTTACAAAACCTTGAAAATTCACTGAAAAAACCATAGGTTATAGACCATATATAGTTAGGAATTCGCATTTACAAAACCTTATTTTACTCACACAAAACCATTGAAATTCCATATATAGTTAGTTGCACTAACTATATATCGCGCACCCGCAATCCACTGCTGATGATGTCACATATTACATCATTCATGACATGGTCAGTGACATCACGTAAGCGCGTCGGGTCATTTGACCTGAAAATAACACTTTTCATTGGTTCATAACAGTTTTAGTTTCATAATGATGAAGCCCCTGGTCTTGTGACCTGAAAATAACACTTCTCATTGGTTCAGGACAGTTTTTGTTCTAAATGATGAAAGACCCCACCTTTTTTCCTTATTCTGACTTTGTCCTTTGACTGAGGAAGACCTGTTTGTACATCTCTGTACCTTTTTGATATTAATAATGGCTTCAGTAGCAGCAGCAGCTGGTGCATCTGCCCCACCACCACCACCACAACCACCAAGAGGACCACCTCAAGATTATATTGGTGGTCAAGAACAGGAGGATGAGGAAGAGGAAGAGGAGGAGGGGAGAAGAAGATGGCTGCCTGAAGAAAATACCCCATACAAACCCAAGCCACACATTGTATGGGAGTTTTTTTCAATCCCAGAGGGCAAGAAAAAAGTGAATGCGCCCAAGGTAACTTGCCTAATCTGCAATGAGGAACTTTCACGGGGCAACCCAAACAAAAAATATTCATTTGGTAACTATACCATGATTCGTCATATGACCAGAAAGCACCCAAACAACTACTCTCGTGCTGAGTTCAGGGAACTGGCCAGTAACCTCCCCCAGTCGTCAAGGACCACCTCCCAAACAAACCAACCCACTTCATCGGGACCAGAAACATCAGAGATGATGCCTTGCATTCAGCCAAGATTTGCTGATTTTAAAATCACTTGTTCTGCATGTGGCAAGCTTATCGCCTATGGTGAAAAAAGCGTTAAGCTCATCGTCCTTGCAGGTGATAATCACAAGTGCCCCAAAAAGAAGTAATTTTTGGGGTTTTTTATTTTTTTGCTCCAGTTGAGCCAGTTTCAATTCCCTTTTTTTGTTTCTCCCCCTAAAAAATACAAAAAAAATATAAAACTGTTTTGAAAAGCCAAAAAAAGTTCAAAAAGTTCAAAAAACACAAAAAAAATATAAAACAACAAAAAGAAGAAAAAAAAAAGTTCTTTTTAGAACTACCTCCAATTTCTAAATAAAAACTTCATTTTTTAAAAACTCTGTCATCTTTTTCCCTCATTTTACGCTCCCCGGTGCGCTCCCCGGTGCGCGTACCAAGCGCTTCCCCCGCGAAAAACGCCCTTTAATGGCCCCCATATCAAACCTAGGGGGTCAGGGGGGGTCTACCCTACCCCCTTATGGTCAATTCCCCCCTTTGTTTTTGCCACCTCTTATGACTAGATTTTACCGATAGACAAGATGGCGGCCGCTCCGGACTGTTTAGAATGTTTACAGACAACTGAGAGCCAATCAGCTTTCTGCGCGCAAGTCGCGTGTCGCGCCGGGAGCGCTCACCGGTGCGCGCACCGGAGAGCGCCTATAGATATATATATTTTTTTGAACGTTAATTTCTCAAAATCCACTGAAGCACATATCTTGAGACATAGCAAAGGCACATAGGGCTACCAGTCCCTACAATTTTGCCAAGTTTGGTGGAAATCCATTCAGCCGTTCGGGCTAAAAGTGAAATCGACCGCCCTATGGAAATTAACATGGGGAAAACGCGTTTTGGGACCCCCCTTTTATCTCGCCCCCCGCTTGACGTATCCCCCCCAAACTTTCAGGGAAGGACCGGAACGCCGCGAGGCCATTTTCAGGAAATTTTCAGGCAGATTCGTCAACCGGCGCCAAAGTTATTCCAAATAGAATTTTGAGATTTAACATTGAAAAAAATCCTAACTATAACTACCTACTGGCGACCGCCAGTAGGTAATATATATATATATATACCAATATATATATATATATATATATATATATATATATATATATATATTGGTCTCAATCAGTACCGCAGTGCTTTATAGATAACTTTGATGAAGTACTGTGGTACAAGGTAAACTTAAAAAAATATATTTATATCAAAATATATTTTTCTCTAACTCAGACTTTGCTAAGCTGTCTCATTTTTCCTATACATTACAAAAATAGTAATACACAATATTTAAGTTTAAAACACATGAGGTGATTGGAATTTTTATGGTCAAAATTGTGTCCCCTAACGTAGACCCCAACGGCTCCATGTACAAGTTTCAAGTACATGTAATTTCCCTCCACAACCGAATCTGAAGACGCAAATACATTTGCGTCCAACGTTAACATGTCCTCTATCAGATCCACCATGAATGGATCGATAATTCCGTTCCTTAGTATGCCGTGCCACCGTCTTTATGTGGTGCACTTTCACGTTTTCCTGGCTCTGCCGAGCTAGGCCCTGATTTCTGTCTTCAAGCCATTTCTGCCTCTGCCTCTGAAAGCTGCAGCCTGGAGATGCATCCCTGACCTCTGCCTTACTTCCTGCCAAGCGAGCGGTGTCCGGCTCGGCCTAGTCTGCCTGCCAAAAACAGTATTTTGCCTTCAAGTTATCAGCATAGCCAGCTCAGCTCCTCGAAAACACATTCCTGTCTAGTGAAATACGAAAACATATCCCCGACTGCGGAGCAAGGGCCAAGCCTTCCTGTCCTCCCTCATGCAATTCATTGCTCCCGTTGCCATGGTAGGCCCCCGTCTTCGAGCATTTGCACCTAGACACGCATACATACAGTATAGAATAGCCTCTGCCCGAAAGACCTTTTACTCCAGATTAAACATCCTCCAAATACCAGATATCAGATATGTTTTAGGAACAGGTCGATCTGACATGCCAGACTTCTGTCTCTTCTACTTGTGTCAAAAGTCAGACTCTTAGCTTCCTCCAGATGCACGTCAATCACACGTCATATTAGCTGCGCGCGCATCCAGGCTTTAGGTTTCAGCTGACTCTGTAAGAATTCTTTAAGCATCCACCCACTAATGACACTTTTCTATGACGTTTCTAGTTCACGCCTCTGTGCACACCCATATTCACGCCTCTTTGCTACGCACATGTGTTCTTATCATATACATTT
Organism: Lissotriton vulgaris; assembly: GCF_964263255.1. NCBI lineage: Eukaryota > Metazoa > Chordata > Amphibia > Caudata > Salamandridae > Lissotriton > Lissotriton vulgaris. Next base: position 747,140,955 of record NC_141685.1, on the reverse strand, counting down.
CACTTGTCACGCCTACTGTATTCAATGCTATTGTGTCATTTTACTATATATGTCATGTACTGTGAATAAATCATTGACATCTTTTCCTGCCATCATTGCATACCCGAACCCTTGTATTGATGGACTAGATCTCCATTGACTCGAGTCATTCAGTCATTTATGATTAAAGCCCTTATGACTCAGACACCACGGACTCTGCCTCTCATTTGATTGAGCTATTCTCTTGTAAATTATATGGCAAAAAGAGTATACGGTAAAATATTTACCACATAATTTGGCGCCCGAACAGGGACCCCTCCCCCACCCCACGCACTGGTGATGCGTCGCAGACTTTGCCCCCGACTACAGCTGTGATGGACCCCATGCGCATCTGCAGGATTTCCTGTGTCTCCCTCAGGCCTACGGAGGTGACGGAGACTGCGGCCGACATCCAGACGAGGCGGTGAGGAGTGCCGAGGATCCCGACCAGAGCCCAGCCGAGAGAGCAGTGTCCGAGGTGTCGAGAGGCCCACCAGTAGAGTCGAGGCGCATGCGTAGTGCGCGGCAGAAGCAGTGACGTCAGTCCAGTCCAGTCCAGTCGAGTTTCCGAGGCCTTCCGTTCCGTGCTTCCCGGTGAGTACTGTTGCTGGGGACGCATCTAGACGGGTACATTAATTTGTGTCCGGTCAAGACGGGTTTGGGTACACAGACCCGGTCTGCACTGTTTTAGCAGTGTATCTGTACTGTTTAGCAGTGCATCTAGTATATAATTACGGTGTTTTTGTTGTTCGTTTCGAAATGTTTCAATGTGCTATAATGTCGTGGTATGAGTGATTGTTCGCAATTCTTACTGTGTTTATTGTGTGAAGTGTCTAGATCAAGGTAGCAATGCCTTTATTCTCGAAATTACGACAGATAGGAACTAGAAAAGGGATACTCGAGGAAGCTGTTCCCATCCCACCCTTGGACACTCCTGGGCATTTTATGTACCACAAGCACGGCTTAGATGCCATATTTTTTCTCGACTTGTGGGCAGACTACACGAAAGACTTGGCAGAGAATCAGAGATGGCCCGTTACAGGGACATGGGATGCCGAGTGCATCATGAGAGTAGAAGAAGCGTTGTGGAAGAAGAAAGCCAGACAGTCACAGAAAGATGCCATTGAATTATGGCGTAAAGAAGCACATAGACGGACAGAGAAAGCACTCAGAAAAGCAGAGAAAAGTAGAGAGGATTCTGAAAAAGCCAAAGAAAAAGAACTACTAGAAGAAGGAGAACGAGTTAGAATGGAACAACACGACAGACAGAGTAATGCCATTTTGACAGGACTGTACCCAGTCCTGGCCGAGGGCCTGCCCAAGGCGACCCCGGAAATACCGAAAGATCTGCCCCCTCCATTGGTTCCGACTAAATTACGTCATAAGACGGCAGCAGACATTTTCCTTTCTTCCTATTTAGACGATGTAGATCCCGCATATACCAATGTACCACCTTCTGACAATAACCTACCACCTGATAATCATCAGCCCCCAGGTCCTCAACAGCAGACCCCTCCCAGACCGCTTCCTCCTGGTCCGCTTCCTGCACCCTTACCCGTTGTTCCCCCTACTATTCATCCGCTTAATCCTTTTGGGACTGGCACTATTCAGATTCCAGCCCAGTTACAACAAATACCGACCCTACAGCCAGGTTATGCTCAAGCCTCCGCCTCAGGAGGTGCTACAGGAGGTTATCGCACCGCACCACAGTTACATCGAGTGACAATGAGATAATTCGCAATGTTGCGGACACCTAAAGGTGCCCCGGCCGAACAGCTCAGAGAACAGCTTACAGATTGCAGATATGACACAGTGCCTGGTAAAACAGGACCCATGTTGTTAGTGTCCCTACGTTTAAGACGTGTTACAGATTATTTGCTATTACTACCTGAAATGCCAGACCATCTAGACAATTTGTATCATTTTATTAGAACAGGAGAAAGACCGGAGAGTGTTGGTGACGCCATGTCATGTCAGAAAGTTGAGAACAAAGGTTTAATCATGCGATTTTTGGTTAATTGTTTGATAAGAGAACAAGATCAGGCAGGTTTTCCACAAGATGAGATGGATAGATTGAACAGATGGAGCCAGAATATTGCGGAGGGTAAACATGATAAAGAGAAATGTGTACATGCTATGGTTAGAAAGATCCGTAAAGAAATAATAGCAATACATGCCCGTCAAGAAGCTGAAGAGCCACTCGAATCAGACGATCCAAACTCCTCGCAGGAGGAGGATGAATCAGATAATCTAGCAGAAACCTCGCAGCAGACTGATAAAAAAATGATAGCATATGTAGGTAGAGAGAAACTCCCTAGACCGTACCCTCCTGATAGGCCCTTCGATAGACCCATTTGTTTAGAAAACAAGAAACGTTACCTTTGTCCGATACCAGAACGATGCACCCTTGAGCATGTATTCCAAATGACTGACAAAGTACTGAAAGAAAGGATAGGTTATCAAGAACTCAATACCCTACGTGAGCAGGAACTAGCCCGGTCCGCAGTGCAGTGGGCCGGAGATGACAGCATATATAAAGACGATTCAGTAGTGCAAACGTTTTTAAGTCTAACTCCAGAAGAACAGCGACTAGCTGGTATATACATGACCCAACACCTCATTATACAGTATGAAAATCAAGCATCCGATCCAGGTCCGTTATATAATTTATTGCAAGACTTACTCCTAAGAAGATGGAGAGGTCTAGGTACCGATCTAATTGAAACGATTTTAGAACAACGTCACAAATATAGAACCTTCTTGACTCCACATCTTGTTTCTGTTCCACCCCCAGTCAGGCTACCATTGCACTTTGACTTTGACAAACAGAATCCTTTACGAGAAGTACATCCAGTCAGGAAACCAGATAATACCCTTGAACGTGTGTATGTATACACGCCCATAACTAAAATGGAATTATTGGAAATGAAGAAAATAGTGCCCAGTCATGATAAAGACCCTGCAGGTTTCCATCGAGAAATAAAAGACATGTTACTCATGGGAGATTACACCTATCCCGACATTATGAAAATATTGAAAGTGTTATTGCCTGCCGGTATTTACGAGAAACTCAAAGAAAAAGAATGGGAGGTGGGAGACCAAAAGATTGATTGGACTGCATTAGAAACCGAAGAAACGACTCGAACCCCAGGTTTAGGTCTTGGGGAGAAAACTAAAGCATTACCAGGATTGTTAGTACAGGTTTTGCCAAGATTGTTAGCAACTAAAAAGGAGGACTGGGATGCGATCTCAGCCTGCAAACAGAAACCCGATGAAGACACTAGTGATTTTTATTCCCGATTTGAGAAATGTTTTATTATTAATAGTGGCCTGAAAACAAGTAGCGAGTCATACCCACACCTTTTTGTGTCCAAATTAGTCGAGAATTAATTGCCCCAGGTTAAGAACCGTGTACTGAAAGTCGAGAGCACATGGCAAGCTAATTCGCCTTCACAAATGTTACAAATGTTACAGTATCACCAGAACAGAATCAGGGAAGAACATGACCACGAACAGAGACGTATGAAAGACACGAAAATGAAAATGCTAGTTGCTCAGTCAGTTCCAGGTGACGGTCATAAAAGGGGTACAACACAATCCCAGTCCAATAATTCAGCAGCTCCTGTTAAAGGGACATGCAACTATTGTAAACAGCCAGGTCACTATGTTAACGATTGTGCAGTTTTGAAACACAACATAGCCACAGGTAAAACTAAAGAGAGACCGCGTCCTCCTAGACAGGACCAGGTCCAACAACACGCTCCACAGAATATACAGCCTATGCAGATTCCACAACAGACAGTAGCGGTACCACAACCACAGCCCATTGCCGCAACACAACATGTCACACAGCAGATGTACCAGTATGCACAATCCGACTACCCCGATTACCAGCAATACACATGAAACAGCCTAGAGAGGGAGGTTGGCTTGCCTCTTATTGAGGTTCCTGTAGATCAAGAGGGTCCTTATGTACATAGTCAGGTATTAGGGAAAGATAGAAAGTTTTTGATTGACACAGGGGCAAGCAGGACAACCATCAGTCACGACGAGGTTCCAGGGGCACCCCTCTCAGGCTCACAGAATGTTTCCCTTGGATTTTCAGGAAAGCCTATTGTTAGCGAGGTATCGAAACCAGTTCCCCTTGCAGTTGGTCCATTGTCCCGCACTACAGATTTATTGGTCACGAAATCATGTCCAGAAAACTTACTTGGTATTAAGACTCTGAAAGCTCTAGGAGCTGTAATTTGTTGTTCTCCGGAAGGAGTAAGGTTGTTCCTTCGTGATTTCAAGGGACATTATGTATTGAGAGATTTTGACCCCAGGTTACAGAATGTTCCTGCACATTTATGGGCGAAAGGCCCCACTGATGTAGGTTGTATGCACATTACTCCATATCGTGTCACGCTCAAGCCAGGAGTAGTACTACCACGCATTCGACAATACAAGTTACCACCAGATGCTGTAGTGGCTTTACTGAAAATCATTGACGAGCTCATTGCACAAGGAGTGGTTGTAGAAACCGACTCCAATGTTTGTAATTCCCCTATCATTCCAATTCTTAAACGTACTGATCAAAATGCCCCTCCAGTTTATCGATTAGTTATCGATTTACGAGAACTGAATAAATGCATAGTACCACAATATCCCGTGGTCCCCGACATTTCGTCCTTATTGACTGCTATTGATTCCGAAGCGACGTTCTTCACTGTAATCGATCTTAAGAACGCCTTCTTTAGTGTTCCTATTGACCCGGAAAGCCAATATCTCTTCGGATTCTGTTTAAATGGCCGAAGCTTCAAATTTGCACGCGCACCTCAAGGATTCACAGAAAGCCCCAGCATCTACAGCCAAGCATTAAAAAGACAACTTGACAGTATTCACATGCCACCTAACACTGCCCTACTTCAGTACGTCGATGATCTATTGATCACCGCCCGTAGCGAACCTGAATGTGAACAAGCATCACTGACAGTCTTGCTTTTCTTGGCGGACAAGGGACACAAGGTGTCTCCTTCGAAGCTACAATTCTGTGCTCAGCAAGTGGTGTACCTTGGGCACTTGCTGACCAAGTGGGGTAGGCAGCTGACACCTGAACAAATTCAGTTAATTGCACATCTTCCGCAACCCAAGACACAGAAAGAAGTACGAGCCTTCATTGGACTCACTTCTTATTGCAGACAATGGATTCCACAATATGCATTTCTAGCTAAACCACTCATTCAGTTGACAACACAGGAGGCAGCATCTTCGACTGTTCTCCCATGGACTCAGGAACATACACAAGCTTTTGACGAATTAAAGGAAGCCTTATGCAAGCACCAGTTTTAGCAACACCATGTTACAGCAAACCTTTTACACTTTTTGTGACAGAACGCGATGGCACAGCGTTGTCGGTTCTCACTCAGTTACAAGCAGACAAACACAGACCGTGTGCTTATTTTTCGAGTACATTGGATCCAGTAGCCCAGGCCTTGCCTGCGTGCTTAAAGTCAGTTGCAGCTACAGCTCTAGCAATTAGACAAAGCGATTCCATTGTATTAGGACATCAATTGACAGTACAAGTTCCACATTCTGTAGAGGTTCTTTTAAACAGAACCCAGACTCAACACTTGACTGTAGCACGACTAACAGGTTATGAATTGACATTATTCCAACCACACATAGAAATCAGATGCTGTAACATACTCAATACTGCTACACTTTTACCATCGAGCGCAACAGATCCCACTCCACATGACTGCATAGATGAAATTGACACAGTTACGAAACCCAGACAGGACTTGACAGATGTTGCATTACCCAATCCAGACCTGACACTTTATGTGGATGGTTCATGTTTAAGAACAAGTACAGGAGAGTTAGTGGCCGCGTATGCAGTGACCACAGAAACTGAAGTCATAGAAACACATCGCATTGACACCCTGTCAGCCCAAGCAACAGAGCTCATTGCTCTGACACAAGCCTGTATACGTGCCAAGAATCTGAAAGTGAACATATACACAGACTCACGTTATGCATTCGGAGTCGTACACGACTTCGGTGTCCTCTGGCAAGAAAGAGGTTTCTTGACCTCTCATGGAGCCAAGATTCAGCATGGTCCCCTTATTCAAGCCCTATTGGAAGCAATACATTTGCCTACAGCCATAGCCATCATGAAGTGCAAGGCACACACAAAAGTCACAGACAAGATTTCTCAGGGCAACGATTTTGCAGACCGCACAGCGAAATATACAGCACTGACTCATACTCAAACGACGGACATGACAAAGACTGATGCAACATCACAGACACATTGCATGACAGTCAGGGACCCCACATTAGATGTCATCGACATACAGACACATGCCACTCCAGATGAAATAAAGAAATGGGCTGAACAAGGAGGGGTCCAGACAGACCAAGGATGTATGACGAGGGGAAAGACCACATGGTTTCTCCCCGACTCTATGGTTCAAGTTATCATTAACACAGCACATAGTCCAGCACATTTAGGAGAAAAAGCCATGTTAGACAGTGTACAGAACCTTTGGTTCAACAAGCATTTACGAGCAGCAGCAAAACAGAAAGTGCGTACCTGCATGATCTGTTGTCAGTTCAATCCAGGAAAAGGGATTCCCGTAGAACAAGGTGGATTCCATCCTCCCGACTATCCTTTTGAAGTCCTCCAGATGGATTATATCCAGATGGACAGATGCCGAGGATTTAAGTATGTCCTCGTAGTCGTATGTGCCTTATCCCGATGGACAGAAGCATATCCCGTCCCAGATTATACTGCCCCGACCACTGCCAGGCAGTTGGTTCTTGAGTTTTTCCCTCGATACGGTTTGCCCCGTGTCGTATATTCAGATAACGGTCAGCCATTCTCATCTGAGCTTATGAAGCAGGTCTCTCTTCTATTGGGGTACCAGTGGAAGTTTCACTGTGTCCGGCATCCGGAGGCAGCAGGTCTCGTGGAGCGACACAACCAGACTCTGAAAACACGCCTTGCAAAAGTGTGTAAAGAAAAGGGAGTGGATTGGATAATAGCATTGCCAGTTGCACTTTTCTATATGCGAATGGTGGCTCACTCTAGAACAGGGCTATCCCCGTATGAGGTGGTCTTCGGTAGACCTCCTAATATGTGGGGGACGCCTCTGCCGCGAAAGATTACTGATGTTGAAAGTACTATGTTGACAGATTACCTTGCTTCCTTGATGTCTGCACTACAATCATGTCGTTCACAGGTCGCGGCAGCCTTTCCAGACAACACCGAGGTGAAGCCACACAAAATCGTCCCTGGTGACCTCGTATACATCCGCAACTTCGATCGGAAGAGTCCGCTGGAGCCCCGCTGGAAGGAACCGAAGCTTGTTTTGTTAACTACAAGGACTGCAGTCAAATTGGAGGGCCGTAAGGGCTGGCTCCACTCAAGTCACGTGAAAAGACATTATGGACTTTCGCCAAACTCTGAATCCCAGAACTCCCACGTACCAGTGACTGATACCAAACTCCCCCTGCTAGAGAAAACTCCCCAAGAGGAGTACAGGCAAAAGTTGAGGTCTATTAAGTCAGACAGTTTAATTGTTTAAGTCCCCCCCTGGGTGAAGCGGTTAGGCAGTTCTGACAATGTTTAAGTTAGACCCAAATAGAGAGAGAGATAGACAGGAGACCAAGAAGCAAAAATATCGTAAAAGTCTCCGGAGCAGATGTATCTGCACATTACTTATTATGCTTTTTCTGAGTCTCACAATTATTGTTTTGAGTTGGATGCTTTATATGTATTTTCCTCCTGCACCTTCTTTTTCTAATAACACTGCAGAGCACACGTTTAGTACTCTACCCCCACACGAATTGTCCTACCGACTTGCGCTGCGAAACAACACATTCATTCGTATGTTACACCATTCTCATCAGATCAACAATGCTACTAATTGTTGGATATGTGGCCGACTCCCTCCTTATCAGAACTACAAGGGAGCTCTGCCTCTCTTTCCTTACCCGTTTACACATAATGGTTCCTGTGGTGCCTGGTTTAGTTTAATATCTTCTATAGATACTGACTCTAAGGTTTCCCAAGGCAATTGGATATGGGGAAATCTGAACACAGTCATGAACAAAGCATGTTTCCCGAACGAAGAAGGTCTTCCACAAATGACAGGGACAGATCTAGAAAACGAAGTGTATGGATTAGGCAATTTCACACTTAACCTCATGATTCTAAATGTTCAGTCAGAAACCAGTCCAGACTTGCCATCCATATCAGTTCTACCAGCAAAAGGTGTATTATGTGTCAGAAAGAATGGTTCAGTACATCTAGGTCACAGTGACTGTACTACTGTGGTCGAATTCAGTGATCAAGGCAAGTCTACATTCAAAGCTTCCCGACATTCCTATTTTATATGTGGTCAGACAGCCTATGTCTGTTTACCTCCAGACTGGGATGGTACCTGTTTCATTGCATTCTTATTGCCACCAGTATTCCTAGCCCCATCTGATTATCACAGGAATTCCCGCCTTAATATTGTTAGACACAGAAGAGACCTCCCACTAGTTGATCAGACTGAAACTACATGGGAACAATATATAGATTTCAATAAAGGATTCTTTCCCTATCTAGGTACTGTCTCCAATAGTAAACTGATACGTAGATTAACCAGAATACTCGAAGCAGTAGTGAATGAGACTACCTCAGCTTTGGGCAACTTAACAGAGGAGCAGTCTGCTATGAGACTTGTTGTTCTTCAGAACCGCCTTGTCCTTGACGTCATCCTGGCCGATAGGGGCGGGGCTTATAGAGTCATCGGATCCAGTTGCTGCGTATTTATTCCAAAAATTGCGCTATCAGTCTATAAAGCTATTACCAGACTTCACGAGATTGCTCATCTGATACACCAGAATCCAGGCTCCTGGACTTGGTCCGGTTGGCTCTGGAGTGTAGTAACGGCCTGGGGATGGAAGCTACTGTCATTCCTAGGAATCATATTGGCCATAGTATTCAGTTGTTGTCTATGTTTACAATGTGGGCCAGCGATTTGCGGCTTGTGCGCCACAGCTTGTATTCCCCATTCAAGTGCACGTTCCCATTCCCGAAAACAGAAAGAAGAACAAATGATGTTATATGAACAAATAGATGGTCTCATGAAAATCGATATATCATGAAGGGTCCGTAGGGGACAAGGAGGGAATGAGGTAATTGGAATTTTTATGGTCAAAATTGTGTCCCCTAATGTAGACCCCAACGGCTCCATGTACAAGTTTCAAGTACATGTAATTTCCCTCCACAACCGAATCTGAAGACGGAAATACATTTGCATCCAACGTTAACATGTCCTCTATCAGATCCACCATGAATGGATCGATAATTCCGTTCCTAAGTATGCCGTGCCACCGTCTTTATGTGGTGCACTTTCACGTTTTCCTGGCTCTGCCGAGCTAGGCCCTGATTTCTGTCTTCAAGCCATTTCTGCCTCTGCCTCTGAAAGCTGCAGCCTGTAGATGCATCCCTGACCTCTGCCTTACTTCCTGCCAAGCAAGCGGTGTCCGGCTCGGCCTGGTCTGCCTGCCAAAAACAGTATTTTGCCTTCAAGTTATCAGCATAGCCAGCTCAGCTCCTCGAAAACACATTCCTGTCTAGTGAAATACGAAAACATATCCCCGACTGCGGAGCAAGGGCCAAGCCTTCCTGTCCTCCCTCATGCAATTCATTGCTCCCGTTGCCATGGTAGGCCCCCGTCTTCGAGCATTTGCACCTAGACACGCATACATACAGTATAGAATAGCCTCTGCCCGAAAGACCTTTTACTCCAGATTAAACATCCTCCAAATACCAGATATCAGATATGTTTTAGGAACAGGTCGATCTGACATGCCAGACTTCTGTCTCTTCTAATCGTGTCAAAAGTCAGACTCTTAGCTTCCTCCGGATGCACGTCAATCACACGTCATATTAGCTGCGCGCGCATCCAGGCTTTAGGTTTCAGCTGACTCTGTAAGAATTCTTTAAGCATCCACCCACTAATGACACTTTTCTATGACGTTTCTAGTTCACGCCTCTGTGCACACCCATATTCACGCCTCTTTGCTACGCACATGTGTTCTTATCATATGCATTTCACTTGTCACGCCTACTGTATTCAATGCTATTGTGTCATTTTACTATATATGTCATGTACTGTGAATAAATCGTTGACATCTTTTCCTGCCATCATTGCATACCCGAACCCTTGTATTGATGGACTAGATCTCCATTGACTCGAGTCATTCAGTCATTTATGATTAAAGCCCTTATGACTCAGACACCACGGACTCTGCCTCTCATTTGATTGAGCTATTCTCTTGTAAATTATATGGCAAAAAGAGTATACGGTAAAATATTTACCACACACAGATGAAAGACAAAGTGTAGCTAAACAGTATGAATGTTTTTTTATATTTTAAGGGCTTTGATTAACCATATAATACTGTGTTTCGTCATCACCACAAACTGAATCCTAATTAAAATTACTGAGTGGTTGCCAATGCTCTGTAGTAGTGTAAGCCAGTCAGTAGTTATAGTTAGGATTCTGAGAGATAGAAATTCTTCGTTTTTTTGCTCTCTATTAACTCAGTAGTAGGGGCGGCCACTCAGTAGTTATAGTTAGGATGCTGAGAGATAGGCATTCTGCAGACTTTTGATTGCTAATAACTTTGTTACCATTTGATGGATCTCCGTGAATTTTTTCGCAGACCTATTATTCTTTTTTATACACTGGCTCATGATGCAAATTTCGTGGTGATATATACATACTAATGGCGGACTGGTGCTGGGCTAAAAACTAAAATAAAAACATTTGCACCAAACTACGGGTCTTGCTGGTTCCTGTGTCTACTGATCGGCTGAATTGCTGTGTGTTGTCTAAGGAGCGCCACGTACCTCATATATATATATATATATATTTTCACTGAAAAAACCATAGGTTTCACACCAGTTATAGTTAGGAATTAGCATTTAAAAAACCTATAAATTCACTGAAAAAAACATAGGTTTCACACCAGTTATAGTTAGCTGGAAATTTTATTGACATAAAACCATTGAAATTCCCACGTTATAGTTAGTTGGACTCACTATAACTCTCACTCTGTCACAAGGATGGTGTCATCAGTGATGTGATGAGTGATGTCACTGACCATGTCATGAGTGATGTAATATGTGACGTCATCAGCAGTGCATTGCAGGCGCGCAAGTTATAGTGAGTCCAACTAACTATAACGTGGGAATTTCAATGGTTTTATGTCAATAAAATTTCCAGCTAACTATAACTGGTGAGAAACCTATGGTTTTTTCAGTGAATTTAATAGGTTTTTTAAATGCTAATTCCTAACTATAACTGGTGTGAAACCTATGGTTTTTTCAGTGAATTTCATAGGTTTTTTAAATGCTAATTGCTTTCTATATCGAGTTTCTAACCTATGTTTTTTTTTTACAATTTGCTGTTTTGTGTAAGTATAAATTTTTGAGTTTTTTTTTATATCATTTTTTCCTGGGGCGCTCTGGGTGCGCTCTCCGGTAAGCTCTCCGGTAAGCTCTCCGGTAAGCTTTCCGGTAAGCTCACCGGTAAGCTCTCCGGAAAGCGCACCCAGAGCGCTACTTTCGTTCGTGAAAAAAATATGAATGAAGAGTTAATAATAATGCAAAACATTTCGTACCATACAAATAAAAGCAGGTTTTTTTTTATAAGGAAAATGATTATGCATTTCCGTAAAAGTATGATGATGTCACTTTGGCGCAACGTAAGCGCCCTTGGAAGCACCTACGTTTGCGCCGCGTGTACGCCCCCGGAAGCGCCTACGTTCGCGCCGTGTATGCGCTTCGGAAGCGCCTACGTTCGCGCCACGTATGCGCCCGGAAGCGCCTACGTTCGGGCCGCGTGTGCGCACCCAGAAGCGCTCCGGAGCGCGCAGCGTCAGCGCGTCAAGTCATGTGACCTTAAAATAACACTTTCCATTGGTTGCTAACAGTTTTTTTTACAAAGAATGAAATCCCCACCCATTTCCTTCACTTCTTCTTTCACTTTTGTGACTGCAAGACCTGCCTTTTTGCTCCTGGATATTTCTTGGTTTTACCATGGCTGCCAGACAATCCAGCAGTGATAAAGAACCAGAATTCATCAATGAAGAGCCTCCTCAACAAAAAGTTAAGGAACATTTTATTTGGAAATTTTTTAAAATCCCACCTAACGAAAAAAAGGTGAATGCTCCAAAAGTGGAGTGCAGGATCTGCAAAGAAGTGCTGTCGCGGGGTAACCCCTTAAAAAAGTACTCATTTGGAAACTACACGATGATCCGACATGTGGAGAGGAAGCACCCCCAGAATTTTGCCCGGGAAAGTGTCAGGGCTCTGGCACAAGAGGTTCCCAGTAATGGGGCCTCTACATCAAATGGAGGAGCAACTTCTTCTGGGAGGGGGAGATCACAAGAGCTGGTTCCGAACATTCAACCTGCTTTTAACCATGGTGCCCTCAGATGCAGATACTGCAATCAACTGCTTACCTTTGGAGAACAAAGTGTACAGCTCATGGTTCGAGCATTAGAAAACCATCGCTGCCCTTCCCACCCCTAATTTTTTTGGTTTTTTTTGCTCCTGTTGAGCAGTTTCCATTCCCTGTTTTTGTTCCTGTTTAGAAAAAAGAAGAAAACAAAAAGTTCTTTTCAGAACTACCTCCAATTCTCATCAAAGAGCTATATTCTTAAAAAAATGAAAAAAGAGTAAGTGAAATAGAGTGCATTGATAATGGAAAGGAGAATGAGTAAGAAAGAACAGAAAGGTATGAGAGGAGAAAGGAAGTGAAGTAGGAGAAGAAGAGTGAATATGGGAATGTTGATATTCAAAGAAAATGTTGAAAAGGAACAGGGGTGTGGAAGGATAAGAAAAGATGCATTGCTGGAGTTGAAGGCAGAAGGCCTCATTTATGAAGCCATGCGTCACTTTAACGCCACCAAAGCATCACTTTTTGTGACGCATCAGTCCAATAAAAAATGCACCTTATTTATTCATATTTACAAAGTGGCGTATCTAGGTATATACGTCACTTTGTAAACCCTGCGCCACATTATTCCTATGTCAGGTGTAATGTATGCAAAAGGGACGTATTGACGCAAGAAAGGGTCGTAGAGGTGACACAGTGAATAAACTGGAGGCCTCATTTCTGAAAAGTGACGCATCGCTGCGTGAAAACAGCGATGCGTCACTTTTCTGTGCACACTCCTTACGACATTCCAGATGTGTCATATTTAATGTATGACGAATCATGTCGCGAGGAGTTACAGATACGTCAGTATTTCTGACGTATCTGTAAACACAAAAGTGACGCATTTGTGAATTGCGTCACAAAAGTAACGCAACTCCAGTAATGCGTCCTCTCACATAGGGAAAGCACCATGTGAAAGGTCTTGCGTCAGTCTTACACCTAATGTGAGGCAGGCGCAAGATTTTGACGCAACAGCATCCTAAAAGTGACGCAGTGAAATCTCATAGATTTCACTGCGTCTATTACGAAGCTTTTTGCGGGGGAACGCCCCCTCTGCATACATTATACCTGACGCAGGTATAATGGGGCGCAGGGTTTTAAAAAGTGACCCATCTACCCAAATGCATCACTTTTTAAATATAGCGTAACGAGGCACATTTTTTTACACCGCTGGTGCGTCACAAAAAGTGACGCACAGGCGGCGCAAAACTGTCGCAAGGCCTTCATAAATAAGGTCCTGGATTTTCCCCGTGCTTCGCTCCCCGGTGCGCTTTCCGGGCGCTCCCCCCGCGCAAATCGGGAAAATATTTTTTTAAAATGCCCCGCGGGACCCTATTTTAGCCCCCACATTAAACCTAGGGGGTCAGGAGGGGGTCTACCCTGCCCCCTTATAGTCATTTCTCCCTTTTTTTATGTCACCTCTTGTGTCTCGATCCTTCGGACTGTTTCAAATGTTTACAGACACCCGTGAGCCAATCAGCTTTCCGCGCGCAAGTCGCGTGTCACACCGGAGCGCGCCTATAGATATATATACCATGTCATGAGTGATGTAATATGTGACGTCATCAGCAGTGCATTGCACGGGCAAGTTATAGTGAGTCCAACTAACTATAACGTGGAATTTCATTGGTTTTATATCAGTAAAATTTCCAGCTAACTATAACATGTGTCAAACCTATGGTTTTTTCAGTGAATTTCATAGGTTTTTTAAATACTACTTCCTAACTATAACGTGTGTAAAACCTATGGTTTTTTCTGTGAATTTCATTGGTTTTTAAAATGCTAATTCAGAAAAATGTCGTGTATGCAACCTATACTTTTGTCAATAAAGTTCTGGCAATATTTTTTTCGAAAACAAGCCGTTTTCTTCACTGTTCAAGTTGCATAGAGACTCCTTGTAAAGCAATACAGATTTCGAAAGTCTGTACCTTGCCTTTTTTTAAACACATTAAAATTTGTCTGTAAATAAAAATAGCCTTACTAAACTTTCGTGCGCGACCCGGTGTGCGCACTCTCGGCAACAGTTGTCAATAAAATGGATATCGCATTTCCAGGCTTTCGTGCGCGACCGAGTGCGCGCACCTGCCTATATATTTCGTGAAAACTTTGCAATTTGCACTTATTGAATTTCTTCATACACCCCTCAAAGAACTTATAGTACGTCAAAGAGACTGTACCTAGACTTCTTTTTTATTCTTATGAAACTTTTCAGTAAATGGAGCCGAATGTCTTTTTAAACTTTAGTGCGTTACCGGATGTACACACCTTGGTATTTTTTTTAGAAATATAAAACGTTTCATACTTTAACAATTGTGTGCTTAAATCCAGCTCAGAAGATATACAAAATCAGGATGGTAGTTGGTTCAACCCGGACCGTTTATTAGAGGTAGATCGTCCGACTCCACCGGAGGACACCCCTAATAAAAAGGACATATATATAAAATGCGGACTAGCCGCTGTATCGTGCTAGCAAACTATAACATATAAATCGTTAGAAAAAACAAAAGGAATCGAGCAAAATCAGTAAGCTACTGATGGGATCTTTTTTTGACCTCGCTAAAATAGAAAAATTAGGAACAACCCCTCATGAGAAATATGAAACTAGTGAGAGGAACCGAGCTCGACGCCATGATGGCTGCAAGACAGCTCGGCTCCGCCGCCCACCCCACCCAAAATAACGACAAATATTATAAAGATATACAACACACCAGCAAAGTAACAGGGTAATTTTTATTAAATAACTATTTACATGGCAGCCTGCTGCAACATGAAAACAACACTTTCAATTGGGTCTTAATAGTTTCAATTCTGGAATTTACACGCAGCACTCCACCCACTTCCCTCACTATCTTTTCTACTCTCAAGAGAGAACAACGTCCTACATCTTTCGGAAGACTTTGGTGAAATGGCTACCGTATCTCATTCATCTTCCGAATCTGACCAAAATGATCGACTACCTTTAATAAGAAAAAATAAATCTTTCATCTGGCAATTTTTCACTTATCCTGAAGATCAAAAGAAAGTGAATGCACCAAAAGTAACCTGCACGATATGTGACTTGGTTCTCTCAAGAAGAAATCCAGCAAAAAAATATTCCTTTTCCATACATACCATGGTGCGGCATGTCAAACAAGTGCACCCTCTGCAATTTGCAGAGGCAACGACAAGAGCCCTGGCCACGCTATTACCATTAGAGGTGGCCAGCACATCTTCTGATCGACGACCTGTATCTCCATCGAGTGCAGAGATGGACTTCAGATATTTAACTATATATGGTCTATAACCTATGGTTTTTTCAGTGATTTTCTTTGGTTTTTTAATAGCAAATATCAAAAGCTTTTTTGTGGAAAATGACTAAAATTAGGTATACATAAGCGGCGTTCATTTATGTTCACCACAGCCATTGTTAAAAGTAAAGTGAAAGTCGCGAAACAGTGGCCACGCCATCTAGTCCCTTTTAGGCCCCATCATGCATGTAAGTAACAGCCATTTTCTGTGTCATGGCCTCTCTGCCCACTGCCAATAGCCTATGATTGTTCGAAATTGGTTCTCTTTGGGTCATTCTCTGTTCACAAATAAGCACAAAGTCGCAATACTCTGTTTAGTTTTTGCAGATAGTGAAGGATAGGTAGTGCACACTTTTGTCCCCTTTGTAACCCGTCATGCCTATCTCTGCCCCGTTTGTTGGTAGTTGGTTCAACCCGGACCGTTTATTACAGGTAGATCGTCCGACTCCACCGGAGGACCCCCCTAATAAAAAGGACATATATATAAAATTCGGACTATCCGCTGTATCGTGCTAGCAAACTATAACATATAAATCGTTAGAAAAAACATGAAACTAGAGAGAGGAACCTAACTCGACGCCATGATGGCTGCAAGACAGCTCGGCTCCGCCGCCCACCCCGCCCAAAATAACGGCAAACACTATGCAAATATTATAAATATATACAACACACCAGCAAAGTAACAGGATAAAACGTTTTATTAAATAACTATTTACATGACAGCCTGCTGCAACATGAAAACAACACTTCTAATTGCTTCTTAGTAGTTTCAATTCTGAAATTGAACACCCAGTACATCCAGAGGTGATGTCCGACAAGTTGTGTGGGGGGATGCCTTGCTAATGCCGCCACCCCCACCACCTTCTGTAGGAAGGACTCTGGATATGCTTGGTCCCTGAGAGGCTTCGATGTCCCTGCCTTGCACAAATGTCATAAGTTCTGGATGTTGAGTGCCATACTTCAGGGTCCGACAAGTTGTGTGGGGGGATGCCTTGCTAATGCCGCCACCCCCACCACCTTCTGTAGGAAGGACTCTGGATATGCTTGGTCCCTGAGAGGCTTCGATGTCCCTGCCTTGCACAAATGTCATAAGTTCTGGATGTTGAGTGCCATACTTCAGAGTCCAAGAAACGCGGACTCGGAGGGGGCGCTTGGCTCCTGCCCCCTCCCCAAGTCTTGTTCCCCTGGTATGGCCTAAGATCGCCCCCGACATAGGCGGCCGGCTCCCGGGGTCAGGAGGAACTTCTTGCCTTTTGATGCCTCTTCCATTCTGGACCTTGTCCCACAATCCGTTTGACCTGAAGACACGTCCTGCGGTGCCCTGGTCCGACCATCACATATACCTGCGCCAGGAGACGGCGTGGGTTGCACTGGAAGGGAGAGGCGGCGCGAACGAGCCTCTCCCACCTCACCAGGTGGAGGTTTCTTAGCTACACCCCAGCGCTTCACTCGGCCAGCTGAGTTGCACCTGCTCCTGCGGCACAGTGCCTCGCTCGGCCAGCTGAATTACGCCTGCTCTTGCTATTACACCGTCTCACCCGCCATGCGGCTGAATTGCACCCACTCTTCCGATACAGCGACAGGCGGCTGCCATGGAGCTCAGGAAATGGCGATCGGCTCCACAGACTTGGGCCTGGCCTGCAAGGATGGCTCTGGGCAACCCTGGAACTCGGACGCTTGACTGCTAGGGCATGAGCCCCATTCCCAAAAGCGTCCCCTCAGCCTTGAAGATTCTACAAGAGTCACCTAGGCCCCCGACTCCTGCGGACTTCCGGTGGGGAGCGACTGCCATGATTGCTCGCGGAATGGCCACGACGTAGCCACAGGGTGCTCTCATGCTGACGCCAGCTTCAGTCTGAAACATCCAGAAACACTGTAGACTACCAATTCGATCAGTTCCGGTGGAGCCCCAACGACGTATCGCGTTGTTGCGTAATCCGTCATATGACGCGCCGCGTTAGCGCACCCGGAAGTGCTCCGGTGCGCGAAGCGCGAAGCGCAGCTTCCCGGAAGCAATCCGGGGCGTGGCGCGGAGCGCATAACGTAAGCAGTTACATTTCAGTTGGTTCTCCCTCACAATATTTTCAATGTCACATAAAAGTCACCCATCACCCACAGCCATCTCTGGCTGTTTCCATGGTAACACCTCATTCTGCACCTGGCTGAAGGCACAGGTCAAAAGTTCATATCTCAACGTTCTACAGCAAAGTAACAACACTGTTTTCCCTCCAGAAACACCTGCCAATCCACAGCTCTGTTACATGTCTTTTTTTTTCACACCCAATAGTACTTTTCGTTTAACATAAACATTAACATGCAACCTACTGTTCAATCTCCACTTCTTACAATCAACCAATCATTTTTATTTTTTAAACCACACCCAGCCTCTTCCTTTTTCTTTATTTAGAATTTCAACTTCTAACTACCATTCCACTTCCAGAACCGATCGGACGACGACTACAAATCCCTTGAAAATGAAGGTCTGGCTAATAGGACACAGTTATATTCACTGGAGTGAAAAATATGCAGTAAGCAGACGAATTTGCAACCTCGGCTTACCAAATGTACACATAACATGGATTGCCAAAAGAGGATTGAAATGTCACCAATTGATTCCATTGGTGAAAACTTTTATGCATCTCCCAGAACCAGACCTTATAATTGTGCACTGTGGTGGGGACGATCTAGGCACCATCACTGGGGTAGGTCTGGAAATGCTTCTAAAAGACACCTTTCGACAATTGATGACACTTTTTCCTCGATCTGCCTTGGTATATTCCAATATATGCCAAAGACAGAAATGGAATTGGTCCAATCAACATTGTGCACAATTTGAGAAAGCAAGGAGACATGTAAATAAATCTGTTTCTGCGTTCCTCAGAGATTATAGCATGGGTTCTATTTACCACAACAACTTGCGATACCACATGCAAGACGTCTATAGGAGAGACGGTGTTCATTTCACGAATGAGGGAAACAGAATCTTCCTCTGCAACATCAGGCTCTGCATCGGTACTTACTTATAAATGCATAAAACACTCAATTAACACAATGGCTCTTTTCAGAGCCACCTTATATCTAAGCACTCAAACTTCTCATTTATCTCCATTTTCACACTCTTGTAAAAAAGTGTGCGCAACCTGGTGCGCGCACCACGCAACTTTTAAAAATATATATATATATATATATTTTCGCCTTTAATGGCCTTACTGCACACCCTGAGAAAACCTACGCAGCAAAACAATCTCTACCTTCTCCCCTTTCCATGTTCCAACGCTTTGAAATCAACAATATATTTACTCGCAATGACAAAATGGCGGTCAACACTTCCTGATTTCCTTCGAATCGAACGTTAACAGACGTCACGCAGCAAAATTCCGCTCGCGCGCGCAGCCGCTTGAGTGCGCGCACCCGTGCGCGCGTATAGATATATAATTGACTTTAACTTTAATTTCCTCAGCAACTACTGAACGGATTTACACCATTCCAAAAAAAGCGTAATCTGCGAGCCGGACTGTACAGTTTTGCCAAATTTCTTATAAATCCATTCACCCGTTCGACCTGTAGCCGAGTCTAAAGGTCCTATGGAAAATAACATGGAGAAAACACGTTTTGGGACCCCCCTTTTATCTCAGCCCCCACTTGACCAATCCCCCCCAAACTTTTAGGGAAGGAGCGCAGCGGGCCGAGCCATCTTCTTTGAGAAATTCGCTAAGATTCTTCAACCAGGGCCAAAGTTATTCCAAATAGAATGTTGAGGATTTCCTATGGAAACTAGGTCCTAACTATAACTACCTACTGGTGACCGCCAGTAGGTAATATATATATATATATATATATATATATATATATATATATATATATATATATATATATATATATATATATATATATATATATATATATATATATATATACATATACATATATATATAATTTTTAAACAAATAATGTCGATGAAGAGTGATGAAACGAAATGGAAAAATAGTTTTAGAAATACAAGACATTATGACAGCCAAAAATGAGTTTAGTTTCAGACTATGAGGAAAATCAATCAATGTTTGTGACTAAACCACATTTTACGGTACATGACGAAAAAACAAACAGTTACAGACTTACCTTTACCAATGCTTTGTACGATGAAGAACAGTGACAGTCGCAAAACAGATATTCGTTTGACGGAACTCTCAATAATGCTTGTATCACTGCAACCAAAATTCAATGGCACAGCTATCCAGTCAATACAGACTCATATATGTCTCTTCAGCCAATCATATTTCTTCCCGCAAAATTTTGAAACTAAATTTACATTTCAGTTGGTTCTCCCTCACAATATTTTTAATGTCACATAAAAGTCACCCATCACCCACTGCCATCTGGTTGTTTCCATGGTAACACCTCATTCTGCACATGGCTGAAGGCACAGGTCAAAAGTTCATTTCTCAACGTTCTACAGCAAACTAAGAACACTGTTTTCCCTTCAGAAACACCTGCCTATCCACAGCTCTGTTACATGTCATTTTTTTCACACCCAATAGTACTTTTGGTTTTACATAACATTAACATGCAACGTAGTCTTCAATCTTGAGGTATTAGAATCAACCAATCATTTTTATTTTTTCAACCACACCAAGCCCCATCCATCAGGGATGTCATATGAGATGTCATCAGTGATGTCATGAGTGATGTCAATGACCATGTCAAGAGTGATGTAATACGTGATGTCATCAGCAGTGCATTGCGGGTGCGCAAGTTATAGTTAGCTGAGCTAACTATAACGGAGGAATTTCAAAGGTTCTGTATGAGAGAAATGTTCAGCTAACTATAAAATGTGAAACCTCTGTTTTTTTCCAATGAATTTGCATGGCTTTTTAAATGCTAATTCCTAACTATAACGTGTGTGAAACCTATGTTTTTTTTCAGTGAATTTCATAGGTTTTGTAAATGATAATTTATAAATGTATTAAATATTGTGTCTTTCTTTTGATATTAATTTCTTATATTTTTAATATAAATATGTATATTTATTTTATTTTTTAGATTATATTTCATTTTCTTATTATAAAATAATAACAAAACTAAATTGCAAAGTATTTTTTGGATGAATTATTGCTTTACGTCGGTTGCAAGTATAACACAGCTCCAGCAATTCTCTTGGGGCCCTATGCTCACAATGCTGTATCAATCCTTACACCTACTTCAAGCATGTGCAAGGTTTTGATGCAGCATAAGCTCAAAAGTCACTGAATAAAATGTTAAACATTTCACTGAGTCACTTTTAGGAGGCCTTGCTGCACCCCCTTCTGCACAAGAAACCCTCTTCTGGTGCAGCGCTTTACAATGTAATACACCCTCCAGATGTGTCACATTGTTAATACCACACACCATGGCACATCTTTTGCACCACTGCTGTGTCTAAAAAGTGACACAACGGCTGTGTAAAAGAGGCACAAGGGGATTGTAAATCCACCCCTAACACATACAAATTCACCCAGGCACTTTCACCAGCAACGCAAATTGAAACATAGACTTGTAACATATTTATGTACATATGAAACATTCAAGTGCTTCGGACATACTACAGTATACTATAGATAAACACCTTATAGATTTATGCTGTAGCTGTTCCTTATAGTTCTGCACTTTCACATTCTCCATACACTAGTAACATATTCATTCATTCATTTATGTACTGCACATTCATTCTGACAAACTTTTACACACTAACATAGAAATATAGTTCTTTCTTTGACCAGTGAAGGTAGTTCTAAAAAGAACAGTTTTTTTTGTTTTGTATTTTTTTTGTGTTTTCTCAACAAATTCCAAGCGGAACAAAAGAATGAAAAAAAGAACAAATAATGTTGAGCACAGCAATGATCCTGCATCCTGTGTTTCATCAAGTCCATAGACTGTTCCCCATAACACAAAAGTTTATCGCAATAAATGCATAGAATTTTAACTTTAACAAAGTCAGAATCAATATGTGGGTGTGGACTGCTTGCTGAAAATGGTGCTGCCGCAGTTGATGTGCTAGGTGTAGCAGCAGGTGGGTTCTCGTGCAACCTCCATCTTGCAGCTCGAGCAAAGTTCTTGGTGTGCAAATTCTTCACGTGTCGCACCGTATTTGCTGTGCCAAAGGAGTATTTTTTACATGGATCACCCCTTGAAAGAGTTGTTTTGCAAATTTTACAAGTTACTTTTGGAGCATTAACCTTTTTTTGACCTTCTGGATAAGTGAAAAACTTCCAAATTAGAGCTTCTTTCCTCTTCTTTGGAGGTTCTTCAGGAATGAAATCTCCCTCTGAAGAACTACTGGAATATGACTCCATTGCTCTTATTATTGTGATCTTCCTTCCATTTGAGAAGATTCTCAGAACAAATGCTTCTTCTTAGAAAGTCAAAGTCGAATAATTATAATGGGACAGAACTTTCAACAGTCGCAATAGGAAAAGTTATGAACCAAATAAATCTCTATTTTTTAAGTCACATGACTTTTTGTACGCTTATGATGCGCTTGCGTAACTCTTTCAATACAAGGAAGCCTGATGTTCTACCGCAATTTGTGTAATTCTTTTTAAAAGTAAAATATGATTATTACAAGTATTAAAAAAAATCATAGTTATCCCAAATGTCTGCCCTTAGTATGTACATTAAATACATACATGTTTTAAACCAAGTAGAAACATTGCCCCTTTTCGCATACAGAACGCCGTACATGACGTTACACCGAAGCTTTAATGCGACGCGTAAACGTCAAATCATATTCGTATGTATGCGCGGGTACCCGCTGAGTATGATAAGCAGTACAAACTATGGTGCGATCACCCTCTCAGTGACAAATCAGAGCTTAGGGCGCGCTAAGGAGAATGATTAGAAGTGCTGACTCATTGCAGATCCGATTCTGGGCCTGCCTCTGCGCACATGATGATTCAGAAAAAGGGGGTGGTGATGGACAGAGTATCTGAATTAAGCAGAACACTCCTACCCAGTCAACAGATCAGGGCTTGATCCATCACCGTTTTTTAGCTCACTGCACCATCCCAGCTCAGAACCTGGCTACATGCAAATTAGTCTGTCCCTGGCCCAGTGCATCATGGGAACAGGGCAGCCCAAACTACCAAGCCAATTCTTTTACTGGAAAGGAGCAAGCTTCCGAGAGGGTATGCTCAGACATGAGTCCCTTGCTCACTGCACCATCAGGATTCAAGTAAGCCGGGCTGAAGACAGCTGTAATGCCAGAAACCGGTCCCAGGAAGCTTGTTTCCTTTCCAGTAAACAAATTGGCTTGGTAGTTTGGTCTGCCCTGTTCCCATGATTCACTGGGCCAGGGACAGACTAATTTGCATGTAGCCAGGTTCTGAGCTGGGATGGTGCAGTGAGCTAAAAAACGGTAATGGATCAAGCCCTTATCTGTTGACTGGGTAGGAGTGTTCTGCTCAATTCAGATACTCTGTCCATCACCACCCCCTTTTCTGAATCATTTTGTCCACCATAAGCGTGGAAGGGTATGCTCAGACATGAGTCCCTTGCTCACTGCACCATCAGGATTCAAGCAAGCCGGGCCGAAGACGGCTGTAATGCCAGAAACCAGTCCCCGGAAGCTTGTTTCCTTTCCAGTAAAAGAATTGGCTTGGTAGTTTGGTCTGCCCTGTTCTCATGATGCACTGGGCCAGGGACAGACTAATTTGCATGTAGCCAGGTTCTGAGCTAGGATGGTGCAGTGAGCTAAAAAACGGTGATGGATCAAGCCCTGATCTGTTGACTGGGTAGGAGTGTTCTGCTCAATTCAGATACTCTGTCCATCACCACCCCCTTTTCTGAATCATTTTGTCCACCATAAGCGTGGAAGGGGATGCTCAGACATAAGTCCCTTGCTCACTGCACCATCAGGATTCAAGCAAGCCGGGCCGAAGACGGCTGTTATGCCAGAAACCGGTCCCCGGAAGCTTGTTTCCTTTCCAGTAAAAGAATTGGCGTGGTAGTTTGGTCAGCCCTGTTCCCATGATGCACTGGGCCAGGGACAGACTAATTTGCATGTAGCCAGGTTCTGAGCTGGGATGGTGCAGTGAGCTAAAAAACGGTGATGGATCAAGCCCTGATCTGTTGACTGGGTAGGAGTGTTCTGCTCAATTCAGATACTCTGTCCATCACCAGCCCCTTTTCTGAATCATTTTGTCCACCATAAGCGTGGAAGGGTATGCTCAGACATGAGTCCCTTGCTCACTGCACCATCAGGATTCAAGCAAGCCAGGCCGAAGACGGCTGTAATGCCAGAAAACGGTCCCCGGAATGTTGTTTCCTTTCCAGTAAAAGAATTGGCTTGATAGTTTGGTCTGCCCTGTTCCCATGATGCACTGGGCCAGGGACAGACTAATTTGCATATAGCCAGGTTCTGAGCTGGGATGGTGCAGTGAGCTAAAAAACGGTGATGGATCAAGCCCTGATCTGTTGACTGAGTAGGAGTGTTCTGCTTAATTCAGATACTCTGTCCTCACCACCCCCTTTTCTGAATCATTTGGTCCACTATAAGAGTGGAAGGGTATGCTCAGACATGAGTCCTTTGCTCACCGCACCATCAGGATTCAAGCAAGCCGGGCCGAAGACGGCTGTAATGCCAGAAACCGCTCCCCGGAAGCTTGTTTCCTTTCCAGTAAAAGAATTGGCTTGGTAGTTGGGTCTGCCCTGTTCCCATGATGCACTGGGCCAGGGACAGACTAATTTGCATGTAGCCAGGTTCTGAGCTGGGATGGTGCAGTGAGCTAAAAAACGGTGATGGATCAAGCCCTGATCTGTTGACTGGGTAGGAGTGTTCTGCTTAATTCAGATACTCTGTCCATCACCACCCCCTTTTCTGAATCATTTTGTCCACCATAAGCGTGGAAGGGTATGCTCAGACGTGAGTCCCTTGCTCACTGCACCATCAGGATTCAAGCAAGCCGGTACGAAGACGGCTGTAATGCCAGAAACCGGTCCCCAGAAGCTTGTTTCCTTTCCAGTAAAAGAATTGGCTTGTAAGTTTGGTCTGCCCTGTTCCCATGATGCACTGGGCTAGGGACAGACTTATTTGCATGTAGCCAGGTTATGAGCTGGGATAGTGCAGTGAGCTATAAAATGGTGATGGATCAAGCCCTGATCTGTTGACTGGGTAGGAGTGTTCTGCTTAATTCAGATACTCTGTCCATCACCACCGCCTTTTCTGAATCATCTGCGCACATGATAACACCGCCCCCATCTCTCTCTATTGGTAATTGTTGGTGCACACACTCACACTTGCACATGCGTGGTGCACGCCCACCCACACTACACACATGCCACCACCAAGCATGCTTGCTATCATTTAGCCTGGAAACCAATACATTAGCCAATGGGATGTCCCCAGGGCCATCATTCTTGCAGACCGCAAAAACGCTACCAATGACGGCCCTGGGCTTGGTTTGGTCAGTGAGCACTCTCTCTTTTGCCTGCCTCTGCTGCGATTACACACAGACTGTCGAAAACACCCCAGACTCAGCTAAACCACAGCCTTTCAAAACACGACAAAAGACGACAAAAACAAAGGTAAGAGAAAACGTCACAACATCAGCCTCCACTGTAAATTGTATATGCATAATATTATTTTTTTATCCTTCATATGGCTTTCCTACCCCTCAATGGTTTTAAATTGTACTTACATAATTGAAATATTTCTTTATAAGTCACGAGGTCCTATACACCTCTAATCTTAAAAATTGTGCAATCGTAAATTTCGGTGTCACATTTCTGTAATACGCCACGTGCTTAGGCCTCTATTATTAATAATTGGGCGTCCATGATAGTATTTTTTTTTCTGCGTCACAAGGCTGTCCCAAGCCTCTATTACCTTATTGATCTTCCTTTGTTTGCTGTAGCTGCAACACTCTTAACTACGGAATATTAATAACTCACATTAAAATTCACTTTTGATAGTAGTTACGCAACTCCGTTTACGATAACTAATCAAAATGTCCTTTTGTTTCCTTCAGCAAACATTGTTCAGAAGCAACTAAGGCCTACCGACCAACAGCAATGGAATTCTCTGCAACTTATTGAATACACTTTGACGTATAGAAGCAGAGTTCAAGTGGAGAGGTGAACTCCGGTGGCCGCACTCTTTATACAAGGTAAGCACAGCAGCCTAGATCTACAAAGCCTTCACAGGAATGCATTAGAAATAAGTCGCCATAACGGGCATCAGTAACGCAGTAGGCACTTCCATATAGACACCACTTGAACGTGGCACTATAACAACTGAAGTATACCAGGTACACTGCACTCGTAAAACTGTAGTGTTAGCTTTATTTGTGAAACGAGAGAGGGCCATATTATCAAGCCTGGGCGACAAAATTATCGCCACTTTATCGGCAGGAAAGTGGTGATAATGGGTTTGATAATATGCTCTATAGAATTCCAATCGAAGCTCATGTTAGATGTGAAGGACATCAGACATGACCTTTGATTGGAATTCCATAGAGCATATTATCAAACCCATTATCACCACTTTACTGATACTTTCCTGCCGATAAAGTGGCGATAATGTTGTCGCCCAGGCTTAATATTATGGCCCAGAGAGTGTACTGTACAGTAGCTTTTGTTTAAATTCTATAATTACCTCCGAGCAGTGACAACAGATAGGTTACAACAGTCTGACAAACAGATCTACAACCTTATTACGCCACTTTTTAGTCACTTTTAACATGGTTAAAGTGATGCAAGGAAAAAAATCTCAACTCCAGACTCTGCAACACAGTTTAATGTTGTTTTCTCTCTCTCTCACTCTCTGTGACATCATTTCTCTTTCTCTCTTAAACTTAGACACTGCTGTCTGCTTAAGCACGTAGAAGAATTGTTGAAATCAAGTTGTCAATCCAACTGCTTGAAGTGTTTGGCCGCAAGGTTTATACAACGGTAAGCACAGAGGACTAGATAAACAAATCCTTCATAGGAATGCATTAGAAATAATTCGGCATAACAGGCGTTAGTAACGCCGTAGGCACTTCCATATAGACACCACTTAAATGCGGCACTATAAAAAATAAAATGTACCAGGTACACAGCACTCGTAAAACTGTAGTGTAACTTTTATTTATGAAAGGAGAGACGACCATATTATCAAACCTGGGCAACAAAATTATCGCCACTTTATCGGCACCAAACTGCCGCTAAAGTGGCCATAATAGGTTTGATAATATGCTCTATAGAATTCCAATCGAAGCTCATGTTAGATGTGAAGGACATCTAACATGAGCTTCGATTGGAATTCCATAGAGCATATTATCAAACCTATTATCTCTACTTTAGCTACACTTTCCTGCCGATAAAGTGGCAATAATTTTGCCGCCCAGGCTTGATATTATGGCCCAGAGTTTTAATGTTCTCTCTCTCTCACTCTGTGTGACATCATTTCTCTTTCTCTCTTAAACTTAGACACTGCTGTCTGCTTGGACGTGTAGAAAAATTGTTGAACTTAAGTTGTGAAGTCTACTTTCTAATGTGTTTGGCCGCAAGGTTTATACAAAGGTAAGCACAGAGGCCTAGATCTACAAATCGTTCATAGGAATGCATTAGAAATAATTCGGCATAACGAGCGTTAGTAACGCAGTAGGCACTTCCATATAGACCCCACTTGAACGCGGCCCTGTAAAAAGTAAAATGTACCAGGTACACTGCACTCGTAAAACTGTAGTGTTAGCTTTATTTGTGAAACGAGAGAGGGCCATATTATCAAGCCTTGTCGACAAAATTATCGCCACTTTATCGGCAGCAAACTGCCGCTAACGTGGCTATAATGGGTTTGATCTATAATTACCTCCGAGCAATGACAACAGATAGGTTACAACAGTCTGACAAACAGATCTACAACCTTATTACGCCACTTTTTCGATGCACTTTTAACATGAGTAAAGTGACGCAAGGAAAAAATCTCAACTCCAGTCTCTGCGACACAATTTTTATGTTGTTTTCTCTCTCTCTCTCTCACTCTCTGTGACATCATTTGTCTTTCTCTCTTAAACTTATACACTGCCGTCTTCAACGTGTAGACGTGTAGAAGAATTGTTCAGAATAAGTTGTGACACTAACTGCCTAAAATCTTTACCCGCAAGTATTATACAATGGTAAGCACAAAGGCCTAGATCTACAAAGCCTTAACAGGAATGCATTAGAAATAAGTCGCCATAACGGGCGTCAGTAACACACTAGGCAATTCCATATAGATACCACTTGAACGCAGCACTATAACAAAACTGGAATGTATGAGTCACACTGCACACGTAAAACCGTAGAGTTACCAAAACTTGTAGGGGCATAGTATCAAGAACGGCGATAAAACTATCGCCGTTTCAGCGGCAAGAAACTGCCGCTAAAGCGGCGATAATGAGATTGATAATATGCCCTTGTAAATTCCCATAGTAGCCCAGGTTAACACCAGAACCTGCACTGCTATGGGAATTCACAACAGCATATTATCAAGCCCATTATCGCCGCTTTAGCTGCAGTTTCCTGCCGCTGAAACGGCGATCATTTTATAGCCGTTCTTGATAATATGCCCCGTAATGCTTCCGCTCATTTACTCACATCTACATAATTCTAAACTCTTATTTTCTTTTTTCTTTTGCAGATTAACAATCGGACACCTTTTGGAATCCATTTCACAATTTGTTTATAACATTGTTTAAGTTATTTTTCCAGTTCTAATATAGTTATAATTGAGTTTCATTTATATTTATTGTTTAATAAAAGTTAATTAAAAAAACGACATACTTCCTTTATTTTGTGGGGGAGGGGCATGACGGCCCACAATAAAAATAATGTTGAAATACTATAGTAAGATAGTCAAGACTAGGATTGAAAACTACTGAGTTCTACTAAAATGGCGGTGGACGAAGTACGTAATCAACGTTTGGCTCCTCGGCACTACCTTTCAAATAAATATATAAACAATATGACTATTAATACTGTACAAAAGTACAGCAGCGGATGACACGAACCGGGAAAAGAAAGCGACAGATTTACTAACTGATATAAAGAAAGGTTTGCTTGTTAAACTTGAAAAAAAAGAAAACGTGGGCTTCGAAACGACGCTGAGCATGCAAAGACAGTACAACTGCTATACCAAAAAAAGGAAAACTTTTCATACTATCATAGAAATGAAGGAGCATATTATCAACAAAAGGCGATACACTATCGCCGCATTTATCGCCAGGAAACTGCCGATAAAGCGGCGATAATTGTCTTGATAATAGGCCCTTGAACCTTCCCATAGCAGCCCAGGTTATGATGTTAACCTTGGCTCCTATGGTTATTCACAGGGCATATTATCAAGCCCATTATCGCCACTTTATCGGCAGTTTCCTGCCGATAAAAGCGACGATAATGTATCGTCTTTTGTTGATAATATGGCTCATTGCTCTTTTTTTGACCAGTAAACTTAGGTGCATATTATCAAGGACCGGTGTTTAAATTATCGCCGTTTTATTGGCAGGAAACTGACGATAAAAAGGCAATAATGAGCTTCATAATACGGCCTTGTTATTTCCCATAGAATATGACTATTAATACTGTACAAAAGTACAGCAACGGATGACACACACGAACCGGAAAAAGAAAGCGACAGATTTACTAACTGATATAAAGAAAGGTTTGTTAGTTGAACTTGAAGAAAAAGAAAACGTGGGCTTCGAAACGACGCTGAGCATGCGAAGAGAGTACAACTGCTACATCAACAAAAAAGAAAACCTTTACATACTATCATAGAAATGAACGAGCATATCATCAACAAAAGGCGATACATTATCGCTGCTTTTATCGACAGGAAACTGCCGATAAAGCAGCGATAATGGGCTTGATAATAGGCCCTTGTAACTTCCCATAGCACCCTATGTTCTGGTGTTAACCTGGGCTCCTATGGTTATTGACAAGGGCATATTATCAAGCCCATTATCGCCGCTTTATCTGCAGTTTCCTGCCAATAAAAGCGATGATAACGTATCGCCTTTTGTTGATAATATGGCTCATTGCTCTTTTTTTGACCAGTAAACTTAGGTGCATATTATCAAGGACTGGAGTTAAAATTATCGCTGTTTTATTGGCAGGAAACTGCTGATAAAACGGTGATAATGAGCTTCATAATACGGCCTTGTTATTTCCCATAGAATATATAACTATTAATACTGTACTTCCACAGTACAGCAAAGGATGACACACACAAACCGGAAAAAGAAAGCGACAGATTTACTAACTGATATAAAGAAAGGTTTGCTTGTTATACTTGAAGAAAAGGAAAACATGGGCTTCGAAACAACGCTGAACTGCGAAGAGAGTACAACTGCTACCCCAACAAAAAAGGAAACCTTTACATACTATCATAGAAATGAACGAGCATATCATCAACAAAAGGCAATACATTATTGCAGCTTTTATCGACACGAAACTGCCAATAAAGCGGCGATAATGGGCTTGATAATAGGCCCTTGTAACTTCCCATAGCACCCCAGGTTCTGGTGTTAACCTGGGCTCCTATGGTTATTCACAAGGACATATTATCAAGCCCATTATCGCCGCTTTATCTGCAGTTTCCTGCTGATAAAAGCGACGATAATGTATCACCTTTTGCGAATAATATGACTCATTGCTCTTTTTTTGACCAGTAAACTTAGGTGCATATTATCAAGGACCGGTGTTACAATTATCGCCATTTTATTGGCAACAAACTGCCGATAAAACGGCGATAATGACCATGATAATACGGCCTTGTTATTTCCCATAGAAGCCCATGTTAACACCAGAACATAGGCTTCTATGGCAATTAACAAGAACGTATTATCAAGCACACCCTCCCATCATTATTAAAAAACCATAGGCCCTTGTAAATTCCCATAGCAGCCCAAGTTCTGATGTTAACCTGGACTGCTATGGTTATTCACAAGGGCATATTATCAATCCCATTATCGCCGCTTTATCGGCAGTTTGCTGCCAATAAAAGCGACGATAATGTATCGCCATTTGTTGATAATATGGCCCATTGCTCTTTTTTTTACCACTAAACTTAGGTGCATATTATCAAGGACCGGTGTTAAAATTATTGCCATTTTATTGGCAGGAAACTGCTGATAAAACGGCGATAATGACCTTCATAATACGGCCTTGGTATTTCCCATAGAAGCCCATGTTAACACCAGAACATAGGCTTCCATGGGAATTAACAAGGACGTATTATCAAGCCAACCCTCCCAACATTAATAGAAAACTCCACACAATGCAGGTACCCAGAGCTGGAAGGTCATTTTACATATCACTGCCCCAGAAATGTGGTGTTCCCCGCGACATGTACGGGGAGAGAGAGAGAGAGAGACCCCAAAACATATTTGTTTTTTTTAAAAGACCCGAGGGGTGCCGCTCACCGAGACTACAGGGAGTACGACCGTAACCCCCCGCGTACTTCAAAATAAAACCAGAGGAGTTCCGTTCCCCAGTGCTCGGGGCACCTTACAAGCCCCCATTATGCAGAAAAATTGCCCCCGTAATTTCCCCCCAGGACCTAATAAATAAAACGGACTTGTACTTTTTAAAAAACTTTTCCAGCGCGTACAACTACTGCACTAGTACCCCACCATTTTTTATTTTTTTTAAATAAAAATTGAATCTAAAGATCCATGTACCACCCCCTGACCAAGACTATAGGCTCAGAATGTTTCTACCCTGCCCCATTTCCTTATTTCTCAACTTTGTTTTACTGTTTTCTTCTGACTCTGCTCTCCCGACAAACAACATGGCTGCCAACACTTCCTGGTTTAAAGTATTAACAGCCAATCAGCATGCAGCTCCTGCACGTAATTGTACGTATTTCCATACACGTACGCAGCGATCTTTCTTTTAAACAAAATAGAGCCTAAACATCCATGTACGACCCCCTGAGCAAGCCTACAGGGTCAGAATGTCTCTACCCTACCCTCTTTCTTTATTTCTCAACTTTGTTTTACTGTTTTCTTGTGACTCGGTTCTAGCGAGGCACAAGATGGCCGCCATCACTTCCTGGTTTTGAGTGTTGACAGACAGTTCACAGCCAATCAGCATGCAGCTCGCACTCGTAATTGAACAGATTTCAATACTCGTGCTGAACTCCATCTCTAGATATCGCTATGATTTTACTTGCAATACTCTCAGAAACTACTGAACGGATTTACACCATTTCACAAAAAGCACAATCTGCGGACAACTCTACCTCTCTGCCAAATTTCGTGTAATTCTGTTCAGCCGTTCGGGGTGTAGCCTGGCTAAAGGTCCCTATGAAAAATTGCATGGGGAAAACACGTTTTGGGACCCCCCTTTTTTCAGGGAAGGAGCGGAACCCAGCAGGCCATTTTCTTGGAGAAATTCACGAAGATTCATCCACCAGCGCCAAAGTTATTCCGAATAGAATGTTGTGGATTTCCTATGGAAACTGGTGTTCGCCAGTAGGTAATGTATATATATATATATATATATATATATATATATATATATATATATATATATATTCACTAAAAAAACCATAGGTTTCAGGCCTTATATAGTAAGGAATTAGCATTTAAAAAACCTTTGAAATTCACTCCAAAAACTATAGGTTTTAGGGGTGTTATAGTTAGCTGCACATTTCACTCATACAAAACCATTGAAATTGCTCCTATATAGTTAGTTGTACTAACTATATTTCGCGCACCCGCAATCCACTGCTGATGATGTCACATATTACACCATTCATGACATGGTCAGTGACATCACTGATGACATCTCAAATGATGGGTTTTCAGTGAATTTCAAAGGTTTTTTAAATGCTAATTCCTAACTATATAAGGCCTGAAACCTATGTTTTTTTCAGTAAATTTGCAAGGTTTTTTAAATGCTAATTCCTAACTATATAAGGCATGAAACCTATGTTTTTTTCAGTGAATTTGCAAGGTTATTTAAATGCTAATTCCTAACTATATAAGGCCTGAAACCTATGGTTTTTTCAGTGAATTTCAAAGGTTTTTTCAGTAGTAACTTTAAACTCATAAATAGGGCTCCACCCTGATTTCAAGGGGTGGAGACACATTACTCTATATTTTTGGTTAACTTTCCACTCATATTTTATGAATAGAGCAAAGAACTACAGTTAATCAAAAGTGTAATAGTAAATGTACTAATAGTAAATCTACATGGGAAGATTTACTTTTGTGAACCGGTCCCAAGGATCCCGAATGGGACTAGCAGTGACATATAGAGTGAGGTGGTCAACCCATCACCAGCATGTCCAGTCACAGAGGCTCTCCCTCCCCGGGCTAGTCTTAGTGACCACTGCCTGCATACTCTTAGGTGCCTTACCTAAAGTCATACATGATTATGTGCAATTACTGCTTTTGTACAGTGTTTACGTTTTACTTGGACAGCAGAGGCAGCTCTACCAATTCTCCCATGTCCACGCATAGCTAGCTGCTCCGATACAGGTTTTTCCTTTGAATTTGGGCCTTGTAGTCTTGCTTGTTCCATTACAAAACCAGGAATACAACTCCAAGATTTCAAAGAAAAAAACGTGTACAGGATAAGGATGTTGGCCATCTTCCTGAAAATTGTGTCTTTTTTTTCCATTTCGGGGGTAGGCCTATGATTTTTTTCATTTCATAATAGTTCCTCACATTTGCAAACGAGTAAAATGTTTGTGAAACATCAAATCTGGTTCACAAACAGCATTCTTCTGCAGGGAGGCATTTGGTGCGTTTCATGCTTTGAAAGAAAGTTTCTCCCAATACTGTTCATAAGGCCAGAGTGAGTGAGATGCCCTGGCGCATTTTGGTCATACGTCTGGAAGCAGTGTGTAAAGTAGTTGTCTTAGAGTGTTGTTTAAAAGGCGATTATCTATTACATTTAGCTGGAAGTCAGAAAGGAAAAAACATCACAATTGTCCAAATATCTAGAAGTTGTTCAACAGCATTGCACCGGCATTTGTGTGACCTTAACCAGCACGCTCCAGTAATCACAGTGGCAGTATTTGTGACCGAAAGGTCAAACACAATAGGTTTGCCTGATAAAGAACCTTGTCAAACTGCTAGGTAAACAAAGGATCACAACTGGTTGGTGAGTAAGCACACTTCCTGTGGAGGCATAGAACGTTCGACAAATCAGAAAGCTGTGCTAAGATGAACCAACATCTGGGCGGAGCACCAGTCCTCCTCTGTAGACCACTCAGGAAAGCTATTTTTAATCACATAAATTCTGGTGACAGAATGTATCCGGGGCTGTTGAAACAATTTAGGTCTTGATCCACTGTGGTATGTTTGTTCCAAGAAGTGTTTTGTTGGAAGGTAGTGGTGATTGTGAATCTAAACCTGAAGCAGTGATGGCAGATGTAACACCAGAGCAGGACTGCCTCGATTATAACAGTGCTGATACAATTTTCCTTACATATTACTTAATCTTGTATTTTTACTGTGCCTACTTAGACCCACAAATCCTGGCTACATGTGACTCGGGCTTTGTTTTCTTTGCTCTGCTCGCTCAACTAGCCCTCAACTATTTGAACCTTGGCTGTGCAATTTTGAGTTGGTCTTCTCCTCCTCTTCCTCTTTTCGACCATACTTAAGCCCTTCTTCCAGGCCATCGAGGTGGAGGGTGAAGAGGCTAAAGGCATCTTATTACTAAGTATGGGTGAATTTTGCGGATTCGCGGTCGGCGAATTCGTGCAAAATGGCAAAAAAATCTGCGAGTTCGCGAATTTTCCCGCAAACTCGTGGATTTTTTTGCCATTTGCACAAATGTGACCACGTGTGTCTGTACCTTTGCCACCGTGCCGAAAGGTGCCGAGTTCCCTCGAGTGAGCTGTCCCTCGTAGTGAGGAAAGGGCAGGAAGATGTTGCATACCCTAGTGTGTGTGTGGTGGGGCCAAACAGGCGGGGCTTCTATGCGAGTTCACATGCCTCTTGTTTATAAAGGGTCAGCGACCGATCAGAGCAGCAGATGAGGAGAAAGCAGCCTCCTGGTCACTGGAAGTACACAGGGATTGCGCTCGAGAAACTCCTGAATGCAAAGACCTCCATCAAGGATTACATCTAATTGTAGGCTGTAGATGTAGGAAGGAAGCACACCTGCCTAGCCTCGACCGTACTCACTAGTTGTTCCGGCGCCAAGGTCTCTTGAGTGAGCTGTCCATCATAGTGAGGAAAGGGCGGGGAAACGTTGCATACCCTAGTGTGTGTGGGGCGGGGCTTCTATGCCAGTTCACATACCTCTTGTTTATAAAGGGTCAGAGACCGATCAGAGCACCAGATGAGGAGAAAGCAGCCTCCTGGTCACTGGAAGTACACGGGGATTGCGCTCGAGAAACTTGTGGATGCAAAGACCTCCATCAAGGATTACATCTAATTGTAGGCAGTAGATATGGGAAGGAAGCACACCTGCCTAGCCTCGACCGTGCTCACTAGTTGTTTTGGCACCAAGGTCCCTCGAGTGAGCTGTCCATCATAGTGAGGAAAGGGCGGGAAAACGTTGCATACCCTAGTGTATGTGGGGCGGGGCTTCTATGCGAGTTCACATGCCTCTTGTTTATAAAGGGTCAGAGACCGATCAGAGCACCAGATGAGGAGAAAGCAGCCTCCTGGTCACTGGAAGTACACGGGGATTGCGCTTGAGAAACTCGTGGATGCAAAGACCTCCATCAAGGATTACATCTAATTGTAGGCGGTAGATATGGGGAGGAAGCACACCGGCCTAGCCTAGACCCTGCTCACTAGTTGTTTGGGCTGAATATTTGATCTTCAACTCGGGAATGTGCAAAAAGAAATCCGCCCGCAAGCGAATTTGCAGATTTTTCGGCAGTTTCCCGATATTCCCGGATCGCGAAATTGCCGAAAATTTGCACATTTCACTAGCGGAACGGATTTTGCCCCCATACTTACTTATTACGGGTTCCTCGATGTTTGGGCCTGTTAGGACTGGAGCGGGTCTACGGCTAGAATAGCTGACCACTTCCGCTCTATCAAACTTCCTCTTTTCCTCCCTCCCATCCAAACTTCTAAAATCTAGCCACTTCTTGATTCAACATGAAAATCATTCTCACTGCTTTTCGTTCACTCCTCTTACAACACTATAAGTTGTCCCTCATACCCTCTAAGTGGCCTCATTAATCTTTAGGCACACTATTGCCACATCTACGGCTCCTCTTGGATCATGTCATCTCTGGTTGAGGACCTCAAGACCTGGCTCTTCGGATGACCCCAACACTCAGAGCCGACTCCCCCACCCCCGCCCCCCTTTTCCCCCGGCGCCTTTAGACCCTCTCGGGTGAGACGTTGCGCTATACAAACCCCGATTGCTTGAGGGTTAGCCTCAAAGACCCATTTCTGTGGTGCTCCAGTTGAACTCCTTAATCCCTAGTCACACTACTGCCACATCTATGGCTCTCCGTGGATAGTACCATCTCTGCTTGAGGATTGACCTCACAGACCCATTCTAAGGTATTCCTGGATATCTTTGAGTTACACCAGCATTCTGCTATGGAGACCACTTTACATAAAACGACAAGCATACATCACAAATGGAGTAGCTACTTA
Organism: Lissotriton vulgaris; assembly: GCF_964263255.1. Taxonomy (NCBI): domain Eukaryota; kingdom Metazoa; phylum Chordata; class Amphibia; order Caudata; family Salamandridae; genus Lissotriton; species Lissotriton vulgaris. Next base: position 747,104,583 of record NC_141685.1, on the reverse strand, counting down.
CTCGTTTATTTAGGAAGCAATTCAGGATCTTTAAGGTAGGTTGACACCCTAAGACTGTCTGTAGGTTATTTGAGATATTTCTTATGCTTTTTCACTCTTTTGGGTGGTGCATTTAAATTATACAATGCAGATGTGGGAATGCAGTTAGCTTTTATTTATTGCATTGTCTGTGAGCAGTTTGCTGGAAAGTATTCTCATATTTCATGTATTGTTGCTCTTTATAAATAATTACTAAAATAGGAGCCAGACTCTTGTAAAACTGCAGGCCCATAAAACTGACAGCAAGGAAACTACAATGGCATTAACAATGAGAGTCGCACAATAAACCCAGGGCTGAAAGCACTGGTCGCAGCCACAATCACAGAGTCTTTATAACTGAGGGGTTCAAACATTAGAACGAAATCAGAAACGCTTGCCTAAGACGCTGGCAGAACTCCCCTTGTGATAAACTGACAAGGGAGGCTCAGAACAGGTCAACACCATTGAATCATTAAAAGTAAGGATTCAAAACAGTATCCTCAAGCTGTAGAGCCAGTCACAATAAATTCCAAAGCATATAATCTGACAAAAGAGCAGACCGCACATTCATAAACAAGCATTTGCGATGCAATAGGTCTCGCATTAGGAAAGTTTGAGCTATTGGTCTTGTAAATGACAATTTTTTTTATTTATGTGTTGGTTTTGAAAATAGTGAAATTAATAGCTTTGTCATTTAAAATGTCAATACGTTTAAATTTTGAAAATGTGACACCTATAGCATTTGTAATGCAACATGTTTTGTATTTACGTGACTTAGATGTATTGATTTTACAAATAACAATGTTTTTTTATTTTAAATAATTAATACTAAAATTAAAGGGATTGTAATATATAATGGAAATAGCTTAAGCTTTTGTAATTAACTTTTGTGAAGATTATGTTCATTGTATTTTACTGTGAGGAAAATCTAAGAACAGAAGTGTAATATTAACATCTTTTTTGACATTTGTAATAAAGTTTGAAACATTGAACGAACATATTTGAACCAGTTGTTGCTGAATGGTTGCCCAGATTCATGCTGTGGTGGCGCTTAGTGATGTTGGGGATGGCAACGAGTGATGCTGTGTCGGTCAGTGAAGCGGTGATAGCGCATAGTGATGTTGTGGTGCCCCTGAGTTATGCTGTGGTGGTGCTGATGATGCTGTGGTGATGCGATAGATAGATAGAGGGAGGGCGATATATAGATAGAGGGAGGGTGATAGATAGATAGAGGGAGGGCGATAGTTAGATAGAGGGAGGGGAAGATAGATAGAGTGAGGGCGATAGATAGATAGAGTGATGGCGATAGATAGAGGGAGGGCGATAGATAGATAGAGGGAGGGCGAAATTTAGATAGATAGAGTGAGGGCGATAGATAGATAGAGTGAGGGAGATAGATAGATAGATAGATAGATAGATAGATAGATAGATAGATAGATAGATAGATAGATAGATAGATAGATAGATAGATAGATAGATAGATAGATAGATAGATAGATAGATAGATAGATAGATAGATAGATAGATAGCTATAGATATAGTGAGGGAGATAGATAGATAGATAGATAGATAGATAGATAGATAGATAGATAGATAGATAGATAGATAGATAGATAGATAGATAGATAGATAGATAGATAGATAGATAGATAGATAGATAGATAGATAGATAGATAGATAGATAGATAGATAGATAGATAGATAGATAGATAGATAGATAGATAGATGGCGATAGAGAGATAGCTAGCTAGATAGATAGCTAGATAGAGGGCAATAGATAGATAGATAGATAGATAGATAGATAGATAGATAGATAGATAGATAGATAGATAGATAGATAGATAGATAGATAGATAGATAGATAGATAGATAGAGTGAGGGTGATAGATAGATAGAGTGAGGGTGATAGATAGAGTGAGGACGATAGATAGATAGACAGATAGATAGATAGATAGATAGATCGATAGATAGATAGATAGATAGATAGATAGATAGATAGATAGATAGTAGATAGATAGATAGATAGATAGATAGATAGATAGATAGATAGATAGATAGATAGATAGATAGATAGATAGATAGATAGATAGAGAGTGAGGGCGATAGGTAGATAGAGTGAGGGCAATAGATAGATATAGCGAGGGCGATAGATAGATAGATAGATAGATAGATAGATAGATAGATAGATAGATAGATAGATAGATAGATAGATAGATAGATGATAGATAGATAGATAGATAGATAGATAGATAGATAGATAGATAGATAGATAGATAGATAGAGTGAGTGTGATAGATAGAGAGATAGATAGATAGATAGATAGATAGATAGATAGATAGATAGATAGATAGATAGATAGATAGATAGATAGATAGATAGATAGATAGATAGATAGAGTGAGGGCGATAGATAGTTAAGATAGATAGAGTGAGTGTGACAGATAGATAGATAGAGTGAGGGCGACCAATAGAGTGAGGGCGATAGATAGAGTGAGGCTGATAGATAGATAGATTGATAGATAGATAGAGAGTGTGGGCAATAGATTGATAGATAGAGTTTCGGAGATGGATAGATAGAGTGAGGGCGATAGATAGAGTGAGGGCGATAGATAGATAGATAGATAGATAGATAGATAGATAGATAGATAGATAGATAGATAGATAGATAGATAGATAGATAGATAGATAGATAGATAGATAGATAGATAGATAGATAGATAGATAGATAGAGTGAGTGAGTGGGACAGATAGATAGATAGAGTGAGGGCGATAGATAGAGTGAGTGCGACAGATAGATAGATAGAGTGAGGGCGATAGATAGAGTGAGTGCGACAGATTTGTATTTGTATTTGTATTTTAGACTTGTAGAGCGCCTTATCACCCCGGGGTCTCTAAGCGCTTAACAGGCGAGTGAATACTGGCAGGAGGAAAACAGACTAGATATTACCCCATGCCTCTTGGAAAAGCACGGTTTTTAGCTTTTTCCTAAAAGGCAGGAGTCTGGTTTCTTTGCGCAGATTTTCAGGCAGTTGGTTCCAGGCTTTGGGCATTGTGTGGGAAAATGTCCGACCACCGATAGTGGACCGTTTGATCCTAGGACAGATCAATAGGGCGGCGTTGGCTGAGCGTAAGTTCCTGTTGGGGGCATATGGGACAAGGCGTTTTTTGATGTAGTTCGGGGCTTGGCCATATAAGGCTTTCTGCGTAATGCATAGGCCTTTGAACTTTGCTCGTTGATTCACTGGCAACCAGTGTAACTCCCGGAGGAGAGGGGTGGCCGGTGTCCTTCTTGGTTTATTGTATATAAGTCTGGCCGCGTCATTCATGACGATCTGAAGTCTTTTGATGAGTTTTTTCGGAATACCGAAATACATGGCGTTGCCATAATCCAGTCGGGCCATAATTAAAGCTGACACTGATCTTCTGAGAGTGTTTGCCTTTAGGATGGGAGATAGTTTGCGCAGTTGTCTCAGGAGGCTTACACATGTGCCCACCACGGCACCACCGCCGAGACCTGGGCTGACATAGTGAGATTTGTGTCAATGATTATGCCAAGGCTTTTTACTGCTGTTGCCGGTATTGGGGGTTTACCTAATTCTGAGGGCCACAGGAGGTCGCACCAGGGGTTAAATGAAGTTCTGATAGCAAGAACCTCCGTCTTGTCCGGGCTGATCTTTAAGAAATTTGCCGTCATCCAGTTGACGGTAAATTTTAGAATATTCTTCAATTTTTGATCAGCCATAGGGGAGTTGCCTATCTGAATGATGATCTGGGTGTCGTCAGCATAATTGTATATATTACAGTCCATCTGATTCAGAGATGAAATGAGGGGCTGCAGAAACGTGTTGAATATCAAGGGGGACAAGGCAGAGCCCTGAGAGACGCTGCATGTAATTTTAGCAGCCTCTGACACCAGGTCATCCAGTTGTACTTTCTGTACCCGTCCACCGAGGAACGAGGTCAGCCAGGCGTGGGCCGTGCCCTTGATGCCAAACTCCCCCAACCGCGACAGAAGGAGGTCATGATTGACCGTATCAAATGCCGCGGAGAGGTCGAGTAGCACCAGGGCACAGGGATCTTTATTATCTGTTTTAAGACGCAGGTCATATAGCACTGATAGCATGACCAATTCCGTGCTGTTGTGGGCTCTAAACCCAGCTTGGTTGGGTTCGAGTAGTGCGTTACTCTCGAGGTGGTGCGAGAGGGCGGACAGCACATGATGTTCCAATATTTTAGCTAAAAAAGGCAGTTGAGATATGGGCCTGTAATTCTTTAGAATCTTGGTGTCAGCACCGGCCTTTTTTAGCAGGGGGATCAGTCTCGCCTCCTTAAGAATGGAGGGGACTAGTCCCGAGGTAAGGGAACCATTTAGGAGCGATAAAATGTCCTCCTCCAGACCTGGCCATGCTTGTTTAAATATCTGAGGGGGGCAAGGGTCTGCCGGAGAACCTGATTTAACTTGGTTCATCACTTTTGTCAAGGAGTCCTTGGTAAGTAGGGGTAGGGAGGTTAAAGGCTCAGTGATTGTGGGGGGGAGAGTTAGCGGAGTTGCTGGGCAGACAAATCTAGGGGTGCTTTCGATTTCTATCAGGAGGTCAGATATCTTTGAAGTAAAGAAGGATTGAAATTTATGGCAGTCTTCTTGCGTAAAAGAAGGCGGTTGTTCCTTCTTTTTCCTCAGTTCAGTAAGTACTTGGAAAATTTCCTTCTGGGGGTTAGGTGCTGTGGCAATTCTGCTGTCGTAGAACTCACTTTTTCTAGTTCTAATGGCTTGTTTATACAAGGCGAGTTTTTCTTTATATAGAGTTTGGCAGTTAAGATCATACCCCTTTCGCCAGGCTCTCTCGCACTGTCGCAGGGCCCGTTTTAGGAGTCTCAAATCGTCATTGAACCAAGGGGCGCCTTTGCCTTTTTCCCTGATTTTTATCTTACGTGCTGGGGCTACCACCTCTATCGCAGATTCCAATTTTTGCGATAGCTTTTGACTGGCCTTCTCTAGGTCATCTTCAGGTATTCTGTTTAGGTGGGAAGGTTGCTGTAAAGTTGATAGCAAAGTATCCGGATTAATGGAGTTCCATCTTCTCACTACCCGCCATTTGTCGGATGAGATGCTTTCTTGTCTCGGAAAAGCTAAGCTACCCTGTAAAAGGTAGTGATCCGACCAAATGCAGGGCAATGAAGTGACTGGGCACAGGGCAGGAACAGAGGTCCATATCAGGTCCAAAGTATGGCCCTTCATCTGTGTTGGGCCTGTCACAATCTGGGTTAATTCTAGTGCGGTCATTGCGTCTTCGAGCTGTTTGGACATAATGTCTCTAATGGGCTCCTCCCAGTGGAGGTTAAAATCGCCCATCACCACGAGGCCCTCATATCTCGTACGGAGGTCGTGGACCAGACCCAAGAAAGGTTCAAGAAATGTTGGGGGAGTTTTAGGCGGGCGATATACGATGATTATCGTGAGGCAATTGGTGGGAGAGCCGAGCTTGACGCCTAGGATGTCTGCTCCCTCAATGCATTCCGCACAGATAGTTTCTGCTTTAAAGACATTTTTATATAGCAGCGCTACTCCCCCCCTTTTCTGCCATCTTTTCTGTTATGAGAGATAGCACCAAAGTTGGGTGGGAGGGCGGCCACTAGGTCGGGCGTAGAAGAGTCATCCAGCCATGTCTCCGTGACTCCTAGTATATCTGTGTTCCTCTCCTGGAGCAGGGAGAATACCTCCAGATTGTGTTTTTGGAGCGAACAAGTGTTCAGCAAACTGACACTCAATGACGTTACCGTTGCTCTCCTTCTTCTCTGATCGAGTATTTTTTGGGCTGGTTCAGCTGCGGGCTTCAGTATGTTCTCCCGTCTCAGAATCTGCTGTGTATGTTGGTTAATGGAGTAGGTAGCGCTATTAAGCGCAATTAGGTTTTCCTTGGAGTAACACAGCACTGAGCCAAGGGTCATGGCCCCTGGTCCCGGCCGGTCGCGGACAGGCGCAGACGGGCTTGCCTTTGGCGCGCCTTCGGCGCCCCGCCGGTGCCCCCGCTGCGCTGCCTGTATGAGGGTTCCATTTTATGCACACGAGGGCGGGAGGGTGGGCGTGGCTAAGCGCTTGCTTCCTAGCCCCCCAGCCTTCTCCTCACCTAAGATGGCTGCCGCTAGTAGTCCTACCTCGAGGTCAGTGACCAGGGAGCAGGGATAGCTTAAGGTTGGAAAAGCAGGTCGTTTTTGAAGAGCAGGTCCCGGCTTTCCGCCTCAGGACACTGCAGAAAAGAGCGTTTAGGCAGAGGGTAGGTGCTGTGCAAAGTAGCAAAAATCACAGTGCAAAACACGCAAGTATATTAAAAATGCAACAGGTATTTTAAAATTGTTAAAAGGAACAAACGCTTTCGCGCACAAACGTAGCACTCACTCGCAATCAGTGAGGAGAATGAAGAGATCGGTTCTTTTATGCACACGAGGGCGGGAGGGTGGGCGTGGCTAAGCGCTTGCTTCCTAGCCCCCCAGCCTTCTCCTCACCTAAGATGGCCGCCGCTAGTAGTCCTACCTCGAGGTCAGTGACCAGGGAGTAGGGATAGCTTAAGGTTGGAAAAGAAGGTAGTTTTTGAAGAGCAGGTCCCGGCTTTCCGCATCAGGACACTGCAGAAAAGAGCATTTGGGCAGAGGGTAGGTGCTGTACAAAGTAGCAAAAATCACAGTGCAAAACACGCAAGTATATTAAAAATGCAACAGGTATTTTAAAATTGTTAAAAGGAACAAACGCTTTCGCGCACAAACGTACCACTCACTCGATAGATGTGTGTGGTTGTGTGTATGGTTGTGTGTGTGTGGTTGTGTGTGTGTTGTGTGTGTGTGTGGCTGTGTGTGTGATTGTGTGTGTGTTGTTGTGTGTGGTTGAATGTGTGTGTGTTTGGGTGTTGTTGTGTGTGTGTTTGTGTGTGTAGTTCTATGTGTAGTTGGGTGTGTGGCTGTGTGTGTAGTTGTGTGTGTGGTTGGGTATGGTTGTGTGTGGTTGTGTGTGTGTAGTGTTGTGTGTGTGTGATCAGCAGAGGAGAAGAGAACAGGGAGTTAAAGAAGGAGGTGGTGTGGAAGATAGCAGCAGATCAGCACAGGAGAAGAGAACAGGGAGTTAAAGAAGGAGGTGGGGTGGAAGAGAGCAGCAGATCAGCACAGGAGAAGAGATCAGTGAGTTAAAAATGAGGCGGGTGGAAGAGAACAGCAGATCGGCACGGGAGAAGAGAACAGGGAGTTAGAGAAAGAGGTAGGTGGAAGGGAGGAGCAGATCAGCACATGCAAAGAGAACAGGGAGTTAAGTAAGGAAGTGGGTGGAAGAGAACAACATATTAGCACAGGAGAAGTGCACAGTGATATAGAGAAGGGGGCAGGGTGAAAGAGAACAGCAGTGTAGCACAGGAGAAGATAAAATGGAGTTAGAGAAGTAGACGGGTGAAAGAGAACAGCAGATCAGCACAGGAGTAGAAAACAGGGAGTTGTAGAAGTAGGCGGCTGGAAGATTGCTTAAAAACTATCACAGAAGAAGAGAACAGGGAGTTAGTGAATGATGCTGAGGGAAGAGAGCAGCAGATCCGCATGTGAGAAGAGAAGAGGGAGTTAGCAAAGGAGGTTGTGGAAAGGAATAGCAGATCAGCACAGGATAAAAAAACAAGGAGTTAAAGGAGGAGGTGGGGTGGAAGAGAGGAGCAGATCAGCACAGGAGAAGAGAATCTAACCGGGATTTAAAGAAGTATTTGGGGTGGACGAGAGCAGCAGATCAGCACGGGAGAAGAGAAGAGACCATGGAGTTAAAGAAGGAGGTGGGGTGGAAGAGAGTAGCAGTTCAGCACAGGAGAAGAGACCAAGGAGTTAAAGACTGAGGCTGGTGGAAGAGAGCAGCAGATTAGTACAGGAGAAGAGAACAGGGAGTTAAAGAGGGAGGCGGGTCTAAGATAGCAGCAGATCAGCACAGGAGAAGAGAAGCGAACAGGGAGCTAGAGAAGAAGGCAGTTGGAAGAGAGCATCAGTTCAGCTCGGGAGAAGAGAATAGACTAGGGATTTGGAGAAGGAGGTGGGTGGAAGAGAGCAGCATAACAGACCAGCAGAAGAGAACATGGAGTTAAAGACGGAGGCAGGTGGAAGAGAGCAGCAGATCAGCACAGGGCAAGAGAACATGGAGTTAAAAAGTATGCGGGTGGAAGAGAACAGCAGATCTGCACAGGATAAGAGAACAGGGAGTTAGAGAAAGAGTCGGGTGGAAGAGAACCGCACTTTAGCACAAGAGAACAACACAGGGAGTTAAAGAAGGAGGCGGGTGGAAGAGAGCATCAGATTAACACAGGAGAACAGAACAGTGAGTTTGAGAAGGAGGCAGGGTGGAAGAGAACAGCAGTTCTGCACATGAGAAGAGAAGAGAACAGGGATTTAGAGAAGGAGTTAGTTGGAAGAGAGAAACAGATCAGCACAGCAGAAGAGAACGGAGAGTTAAAGAAGGAGGTGGTGTGGAAGAGAGCCGCAGATCAGCACAGGAGAAGAGAATAGATGATGGAGTTAGAGAAGAGTTGTGGTGAAAGTGAGCATCAGATCATCAGAAGTTAACAGGGAGTTAAAATGCAATATGTTTTTCATTTTGAAAGTTTGAGCTATTGCTATTGTAAAGGACCACATTTTTTTGTAATGTTTTGTTGTGAAAAATTGTGAAATTAATTGTTTTGTTATTTACAACGCTAATAGTTATAACTTTTGCAAATGTGACACCTATAGCATTTGTAATGCAATTTGGTTTGTATTTATGTGATGACATGTATTGATATTACAAACAACAATGGTTTGGAGTTGGAGGGTGGAGTTGGAGGATGGAGTTGGCTTTTGAGTTGGAGAGTGTAGTTGTCTTTTGATTTGGAGGGTGGATTTGGAAGTTGGAGTTGTAGGTTGGATTTGGAGGTTTGAGTTGGAGTTTGTAGTTGGAGGTTGGATTTTGAGGTTGGAGTTGGAGGTTGGAGTTGGAGGGTAGAGTTGGGGGGTTGTGTTGGAGAGGTGGATTTGGAGGGTGGAGTTGGAGTGTGGAGTTGGAGGGTGGAGTTGGCTTTTGTGTTGGAGGGTGGAGTTGAAGTGTGGAGTTGGACTATGGATTTGGAGTGTGGAGTAGGAGTGTGGAGTTGGAGTGTGGAGTTGGAGTGTGGAGTTGGAGTCTGGATTTGGAGGGTGGACTTGGGGGGGTGGATTTGGAGGGTGGATTTGGAGGATGGAGTTTGAGGGTAGAGTTGGAGGGTGGAGTTGGACGGTGGAGTTGGAGGGTGGAGTTGGAAGGTGGAGTTGGAGGGTGGAGTTGGAGGGTGGAGTTGGGGGGTGGATTTGGAGGTTGGAGTTAGAGGGTGGATTTGGAGATTGCAGTTGGAGTGTTGAGTTGTAGTGTAGAGTTGGAGGGTGCAGTTGGAGGGTAGAGTTGTAGGGTGGTTTTGGAGGGTGGTTTTGGAGGTTTGATTTGGATTTTGAGTATGTATGTGGAGGCTGGATTTGGATGCTGGATTTGGACGGTGGATTTGGAGTGTGGATTTGGAGGGTGGTTTTGGAGGTTTGATTTGGATTTTGAGGATGTATCTGGAGGCTTGTTTTGGATGGTGGATTTGGAGGGTGGATTTAGAGGGTGGATTTGGAAGGTGGTTTTTGTGGGTGGATTAGGAAAGTGTATTTGGAGTGTGTGTTTGGAGGGTGCATTTTGAGGATGTATTTGGAGGGTGGATTTGGAGGGTGGATGAGTAGGGTGGATTAGGAGGGTAGATTTGGAGGGTGGATTTGGTGTGTGGATTTGGAGGGTGGTTTTGGAGGTTTGATTTGGATTTTGAGGATGTATCTGGAGGCTGGATTTGGATGGTGGATTTTGAGGGTGGATTTTGAGGGTGGATTAGGAAAGTGTATTTGGAGTGTGTATTTAGAGGGGGGATTTTGAAGATGTATTTGGAGGGTGGATTTGGAGGGTGGATTAGGAGGGTTGATGAGTAGGGTGGATTAGGAGGGTGGAATTGGAGGGTGGAGTTAGAGGGTGGATATGGAGGGTGGATGTGCAGGGTGGATTTTGACGGTGGATTTGGAGTGTGGATTTGGATGGTGGATTTGGAGTGTGGATTTGGAGGGTGGTTTTGTTTTTGGAGGATGTATTTGGAGTGTTTATTTTGCATGTGGTTTAGGAGGGTGGATTTTGAGGGTGGATTACGAGGGTGGATTAGGAGGGTGGGTTTGGAGGGTGGATTTGGAGGGTTGATTTGGAGGGTGGATTTGGATAGTGGATTTGGAGGGTGGATTTGGGGTGTGGATTTTGAGGGTGGATTTTGGGGGTGGATTTGGAGGTTGGATTTGGAGGGTGCATTATTATGGTGGATTAGGAGGGTACTTTTGGAGGGTGGAGTTTCAGGGTGGATTTTGACGGTGGATTTGGAGCGTGGATGTGGATGGTGGATTTGGATGGTGGATTTGGATGGTGGAATTGAGCGTGGATTCAGAGGGTGGTTTGGGATTTGGAGGATGTTTTTGGAGTGTTTATTTTGAGTGTGGTTTAGGAGGGTGGATTTTGAGGGTGGATTAGGAGGGTGGATTTGGAGAGTGGATTTGGATAGTGGATTTAGATAGTGGATTTGGAGGGTGGATTTGGAGCGTGGATTTGGAGGGTGGATTTGGAGGGTGAATTATTACGGTGGATTAGGAGGGTAGATTTTGAGCGTGGATTTGGATGGTGGATTTGGAGGGTGGATTTGGAGCGTGGATTTGGTGGGTGGTTTTGAGTTTAGAGGATGTATTTGGAGTGTTTATTTTGAGTGTGGTTTAGGAGGGTGGATTTTGAGGGTGGATTCCGAGGGTGGATTAGGAGGGTGGGTTTGGAGGGTGGATTTGGAGTGTGGATGTGGAGGGTGGATTTGGATAGTGGATTTGGAGGGTGGATTTGGAGTGTGGATTTGGAGGGTGGATTTGGAGGGTGAAATATTACGGTGGACTAGGAGGGTACATTTGGAGGGTGGAGTTTGAGTGTGGATTTGTAGGGTGGATTTGGAGGAAGGATTTTGACGGTGGATTTGTAGCGTGGATTTGGATGTTGGATTTTGAGCGTGGATTTGGAGGGTGGTTTTAGATTTGGAGGATGTTTTTGGAGTGTTTATTTTGAGTGTGGTTTAGGAGGATGGATTTTGAGGGTGGATTTTGAGGGTGGATTAGGAGGGTGGTTTTGGAGGGTGGATTTGGAGTGTGGATGTGGAGGGTAGATTAGGATAGTGGATTTGGAGGGTGGATTTGGAGTGTGGATTTGGAGGGTATATTTGGAGGGTGAATTATTAAGGTGGATTAGGAGGGTAGATTTGGAGGGTGGAGTTTGAGTGTGTATTTGGAGGTTTGATTTGCAGGGTGTATTTGGAGTGTGGATTTGGAGTGTGGATTTGGAGGGTGATTTTGGAGGATGTATTTGGAGGGTGGATTTGGAGGTTGGATTTGGAGGGTGGATGAGTAGGGTGGATTAGGAGGGTGGATTTGGAGGGTGGAGTTAGAGGGTGTATTTGGAGTGTGGCTTTGGAGGGTGGATTTGTAGGCTGGATTTGGAGGGTGGATATGGAGGGTGGATTTTGATGGTGGATTTGGAGCGTGTATTTTGCTGGTGGATTTTGAGGGTGGATTTGGAGCGTGGATTTGTAGGTTGGATTAGTCGGGTGGATTATGAGGCTGGATTTAGAGGGTGGTGTTAGAGGTTGTATTTTGAGGGTGTATTTTGATGTTGGTTTTTGATAGTTGATTAGTAGGGTGGATTAGGAGTGTGTATTTTGAGGGTGGAGCTAGAGCGTGAATTTGGAAGGTGTATTTGGATGGTGGGGTTGTAAGGTGTGTGCCTTTTTTATGATGGAGAGGGTTTTTTGGTGTTGGTGTGTGTGTGTGATGTGTTATGAGTCTGAGGGTGTGTGAGGGTGAGTGTGTTAGTGTGAGTGTAGGTGCGTCTGTGTGATAGTATGTGTGAGTGTGAGATGGTGTGTGAGATGTAAAGTGTGTGTGATGGTAACATTCTTTGTGAGTGTGAGGTGTTTGTGAGCTTTGGTTCTTGTGTGATGTTGATGGAGTATGTGAAGCTGAGCATTCTTTGAGTGTGTTGTTGTTTGTGGGGTTGTAAGAGGCTGAGTGTGTGACGTTATGTGATGTTGAGGATGTGAGGGGGTGTGAGGGTGTTGTAAGTGTGTGTGGGTGTGAGCTGGGGTGTGTGTGTCTGTGTGTGCATGTGTTTGTGACTGTATGTTTAGTAATGTTTCATTTTGTATAAATTAATAATTTTTCGTTGTGTGTTTTGAGAACGGACAGTGTTATAGTATGTGAATGATTTATTTTTCCTGTTTTGACTAGTGTTTTTTGTTTCAAAATGGCGTCCGCGATCCTGTCCCCTAATGCTACCTACGTATTTTAGGTTAGCAGTCTAGTCTTTTTTAGTTATTTACCTTTTGTTATGATTGACTTTTCGTTCCTCCAATCGCATTGCTACGTTGTGTTATGTAGCGTTGCAATTGCTGTTCCTCATTAGGGAAATTCCCAGATCTTCGTGACTGGCGTTTGTGGAAGGCGTGTCGTGTTTCCTGTGTTGTTGCTGCGTCGTTTGACAGGTAAGGTGTCATTATTTTAATATATTTTAGTTTTTGGTTATATAGTCTTTCTCCTGTAGATATATTTTGTACATCTATTTTTCTTTTTTTAATGTTTTTTTTACGTTTGCTTACACCTATTGCACTTGGCGTGCGTATGTACATAATGTATACCTGTAGAATGTTTATAATATAATATTTAATATGTATTTGTGATGTATTTTTATTAATATAGTCCAATGTTTTTATTTTCTTAGATGTATGCTTGCCACATTGTTTTTTGACAATGTTTTTGTTTGATGGTCCTTTGTTATAAGAATCACTGTGTATTTATGTTGCATAAATCTTTTTTCTCCTGTTTCTGCTTGTTGTTTCACACGTATACTCTGTGATTTCATCTCACTCTTAATTAATAATAGTCATTGTAATGGTTTCGAGAATCTAATTTTTTTATTTCTTTTGTAAACATACATGTTTTGATGCGTATGAGCGTAAACTCCATATTTGTGTCTTGTGAATTTTTTCTTTTTGGAGGCATGGTAATTGTCGCTTGTGTTGCGTTGTGTTTGAGGTAAATACACATTTCTAGTTTTTGTTTAATTTCAGTTAGACTATGAAGTGTGTTGCCCTTCGATTTTTTTTTGTATCATTCCCGCTAGTGTTTGAAGCATATTTGTTTGTTGAAATATTGGATGTACTATCTCGCCTAATTATATTTGTTTTATTGTTCAACTGCTCTGTGTTGTGATGCCGTGTTTCTTACATGGCTAGGCTTTCATTCAATTTCCCCTATTAATCTCTGTGTATTAGTATAGTTATTTCTTTGGTTTGATGGTGAAGGTGTGTGCGTGTGCCTTTGTATGATGTATAGGGTGTTATGGTGACGGTGTGTGTGTGTGAGGTGGTATGAGGCTGAGGGTATGTGTAGGTGAGTGTGTGTGAGTGTTTAATTGTATTTTCTTTATGTTTTTTTATATTGCGTGAACTTTACCCATATGCGTCAGAGCGCTTCACAATAGGAACTGAAAATTGAAATTGAACAAATTACAAAAGCCGGCGATAACTTAAATGAGGTAAAAGTGACAATTGTGAGAAAACAAAATACATGAGGTAGCAAACTTTTCCTTCCAGGTGGAAAGAGTGACAAGTGTACAGGTTACAAGAGAAAAAAAAGTACAATTAGAGTTAATATACTGCAATATATGCTAGGCACTGAGGCACAAGAACAAACGGTACGTAGGCAATGGTGGCACTTGTGCAAGTATCAAAAGCAAACAAAATGTGAGAGGTAGAAAACAGTGTTAGTGCGCCAGTGTGATGGTATGTGTGAGTGTGAGATGGTATGTGAGATGTAAAGTGTGTTTGATGGTAACATTGTTTGTGAATGTGAGGTGTTTGTGTGCTTTGGTGATTGTGTGATGTTGATGGAGTGTGTGAAGCTGAGCATTATTTGAGTGTGTTGTTGTTTGTGGTGTTGTAATATGCTGAGTGTGTGAGGTTGTTTGATGTTGAGGATGTGAGGAGGTGTGAGTGTGACGGTGTTGTAGGTGTGTGTGGGTGTGACTTTATGTGTATTTCTGTGTGTGTGTGTATTTGTGAGTGTATGTTTAATAATGTTTTGTTTTAATTTAAAAATATAAATTTTGGTTGTGTGTTTTGAGTACGGCCAGTTGCATAGTATGTGAATGAGTCCTTTTTCCCTTTTGTTGTATATTTTTTTCCATCCAAAATGGCGGACGTGATCTTGTTCCCTAATGCTACCTCCGTGTTTTAGGTTAGCGGTCTAGTTTATTTTTGCATATTATGTATTTCCTTGTGATTGACGTATTTCCCGCCAATGCGATAGCTACGTTGTCTGACGTAGCGTTGTAATTGTTGCGCGTCAATCCTGAACTTTCTAGATTGTCGTTCGCGTTTCTTTCGGAAGGCGTACAGTGTTTGCGGTCTGTTCCTTGCGTTATGTGACAGGTAATGTTTTTTTTCCCCCTTTAGTTTTTTTGGTTTACTTTCGTATTCGTGTACTACTTGTATTTGTTTTGGTAGTTTTGTGACTTGTATGCTCCAAGTCTACCTTTTTTATAGTTTGTTGAAACCGCCTCCGTATGTACGCAATGTATTATTTGCTAAAGTTCATAATATTAGTTATTTATTTATTGTGAATTATGGTTGCGAATGTTTTTACATTTCTTTTTTGTTATCTCTAATATTTAGAAATGTTGCATAATTTCTTTAATTCTAAGTATATGTTGAAAGTTATTGTCCGCGTTTTCATTTTTTATTTGAATGCAATGTGTCATTGTATGTGACGTATTAAATCCGCTTGGATTGTGTTGTTGTTGTAAATTGCTATTTCAATTTTTGAAAGCTGTTCTAACTATATTTCTAGTGTGTTTAATGGTTTTGAAAAGTGTTTATTTGGGGGTTATTAAAAGAGACATCTTTTTCAGCTTATGACAGACATTGCTATGCTGGACCCCACACTCCATCTCTCTGGTAATTTTTATTTAATTACTTTTGTTAGTGCGAATTTTAAATGTTGCTGCTTAGCGGTGTATCTGGCTGATATATACACAGTTTTGGCTTTAACTATTTGACGTTCTCTATTTTATTTTAAAATTCATGTTCATCTGCTTTTTTTTGCGAAATGTGTGAAGGCTTAACTTGCATTGAAACTGTTTCTCATCATGTGTTTTTCTGCGCACCACTACTATGTGCATGTATGAACAGATGAGTGTTGTTAATTGTGCTGTTGGCTGTTAGTGTGTTGTCTGCTAGGCTGTTGGCTAATATTGTGGTGTGTGCTATGGTGGTGTGTGCTAGTGTTGTGTTGTTTCTATTCTTGTTAGCTATGGTGTTGGTGCGTATGTTGATTGTGTCTATGTTTTTTGCGGCTATTGTTTTTTTTGTCTAGTGTGTTTTTGTGTGATCGAGTGTTCTGTGTGTGAGAAGGTGTGTGTGTGTGTGTGAAGGTGTGCGTGTGATCAAAGGGGTGTGTGTGTGTGTGAGCGAGGGTGTCTGTGTGTGAGTGATGGTGGTTGTGTGTTAGCGAGGTGGTGTGTGTGTGCGGGTAGGAGTGTTTTTGTGTTTTTGTGAGCTAGAGAGAGAGAGAGAGAAGTGTTGAGGTAGAGAGATGTATAGGTGGGCATACAATCTACTACATGCAGCCCCGACACCTTAAAACATTTGTTAAAATTGGAGTTTCTTAGAGAGGAAGTGTCTGGGTAGACCTTTAATAAGAATATGGTAAAAGCCTTGGAGGTCTCTCAATGCACGGTTGCACTTTTACAGGAGTGGACTCCAGCACATCTGAAACTGTTTTTAAAACATTGGCCCCTAGAATCAGTTTTGAATCTGATAAAGATCAATGTTGTCAATTGAAGCACTATAAACGGTTCACTGAACGAATGGAATATAAAACTTCTGTCCCTTACTTGCTTTTTCAATTAGAGCATGGAGTAAGGCGGTGTATTTTACTCTTACGTTTGGGCATACTCCCTTTAGTCACTTTCTCAGCTAGCTGGGATGGTAATAATAACCCTAAAGGTATATGTGAACTTTGTAAAGGTGGGCAACAAGATTTGCTCCATGTTCTATTATTCTGTCCTAATGTGAGCATAGTTAAGGCCGGCCGACGTTTCATAATCCCAATTCAACTAAAGTAGAACGCTTTCTCTGCTCAAGAGATGATTACATTGTGTAACTCTCCAGTTCATGAATATGTTTGTCATAACCTGTTTAAGTTTTTAAAAAGCTTCTTGAAGCTGTTTTAAACAAGAAGTTTAATCCAAAGATTTTATTTTATCCTAACAAATTCACTCTAATGTTGTCTGAGTTGGTGGCTGAACATTACCACTGTACCATCTTGTAGTGAAGCTAAGCATTTTTATGAGTATTTGGAATTATTTTAATTTTGTATTTGTTGACCTCAGTAGAGGTCTGGATCAAATAAAGTTTTACTTACTTTTTTAAGAGAGACAGGTGGTGAGGGATATATAGAGAGATTCCGAGATGTTGTGTATGAGAGAGTTTGAGAGGCTGAGGTTGTGTTGTATAGAGATATAGAGAGAGAGAGTGTGAGTTCTGAAAATTTTGAGGTATGTTATTTTAGAGACTTATAGAGTGTTTTTGAGGGAAAGAGATAGAGTGATGTATGGAGGGTGACCACGTTTGTGGTATGGAGGATGAGCAAGAGTGATGTATTGCGGTTCAGTGAGACTGATGTATGGTTTGAGAGCAAGAGTGCAGTTTGTAGTGTGGGCATGAGAGAGTTGGCTAGTTATATTGGAGTTATGGAGGGATAGAGTGAGAGAGCGAGGTGGTGAGGGAGAGAGATGTAGAGAGAGAGAGAAAGAGAGATGTGGATTGATAGAGAGGTGTTGAGGGAGAGAGTGAGATAGAGAAAGGTGGTGTTGGAGAGAGAGATAGAGAGAGAGCAATATCTTGTGAGGGAGAGAGAGATAGAGAGTGACTGATAGAAGTTGTGAGAGAGAGAGAGAGAGAGCAAGGGAGAGAGGTGGTGATGGTTCCAGAGAGGTTTAGAGAGCATAGATGAGTAAGAGATGTATAGAGAGAGAGATTTCGTCATTGAGATGGATAGAGAAGTATATAGAGATAGAGGTGATGAATGATAGAGATTGAAAAACAGAGCTTGTGTGTTATATAACTGTAGATCCATTGAGTGAGAGAGTGTAAACTCACGAGGTATGTATGTATTGCGAATAATAGTGAGCTACCGATATATAGCAAGAGTGGGGTATGTAGTGTGTGCATGAGTGAGTTTCCTATTCAGAGTGAGTGAGTTAGCGGCTGAGCGATATTGAGGTTGCATTTTGAGAGAGAGTGAGTTTGTGATTGAGATAGAGAGTGAGAGAGTGATGTTGTTCTGGGCATAGAGCAAGAGACTGAGAGAGTGAGTAATATGGCGACTAAGAGACATAGAAAGTGAGGTTGTGATGAATATAGTGAAAGTGTGGTGTTGATGGAGAGAGAGAGTTTTGTATTGATGGAGAGTGAGAGTGATATATGGATTGAGAGAGTGAGTAACATTTGGAGTGAGAAAGAGTGATGTATGGATGGGGTGAGATTCTGATGGATGGAGCCAGAGATAGAATGAGGTATTGAGGGAGAGAGAGTTGTATGAAGTTGTATGTAGGGCGATAGTTAATGAGATATTGTAGGTAGGGAGAGTGTGATGTGTTGAGCTAAAGACACAGTGACTATTGTTGAGAGTGATTGTGATAGAGTCTCTATTAGAGTTTGTGTGATACTAGGGTGTATGAGCTGAGGATATATATAATGCTTTTTGTATTGTGAGTTTTTTTACTAGTGAATAAGTTTGATTTTCTTCTGGAGAGTGATGGTATGAGTTCGTGCGGTATAGTGATGTTGTTATTGATGGAGAGTGTCCTTTATAGTGAAAATTGTTCATTTCCACACATATGACCATACACATTTGTAGTTATATTCAAAACATTTAGTAATATGAAATAAAACAGTCTTAATAATTATTTGCCTTTGTTCAAAATGTGAAGCATGGCAACAGTAAAGTTTCATTCTTAGTCTATTAGTTTCTCTGTTTTCTCTTTTTCAATTTTAATTATTTCTCCATTGCAAAAACCCACTTTACATGTTTGTGGTAAATAATGGATGAGTGCTTCTCAAATGTTGTCCACCTTTTCATCCGGCATAAACCATTTTATGAGTAGATGATTTTGTCTGTCCATTGACTAAAAAGTGTCAGTGTTTGCAACTTGTGTCGTTATTGTACTGATGTCTTCTTTGTTTTTTCCAACTCTATATATTTCCACGTCAGTTTTATTATGTGTTGCTGCTGTGATGTATTTTTAAAAAAATCACATATGCAAAACATTAGAATGGGGCAGATTGTGTGTTGAGCTGCAGGGAAGGGGGTCTGTGCGGTGTGGCAGAGTGGTGTGAGCTGCGTGTGCGTTAGGGGGAGCAGCGGAGGAGGTACGAGAGGCTGTGGAGCAGGGGCAGAGGGTCTGTGAGGTGTGGCAAAGTGGTGTGAGCTGCCTGTGCGTTAGGGGGGAGCAGCGGAAGAGGTACGAAAGGCTGTGGAGCAGGTGCAGATTGTGTGTTGAGCTGCAGGGAAGGGGGTCTGTGAGGTGTGGTGAAGTGGTGTGAGCTGTGTGCCTTAGGGGGGAGCAGAGGAGGAGGGACGAGCGCTGTGGAGCAGGGTCAGATTGTGTGTTGAGCTGCAGGGAAGGGGGTCTGTGAGGTGTGGCATAGTGCTGTGAGCTGTGTGTGCGTTAGGGGGGAGCAGCATAGTAGGTACGAGAGACTGTGGAGCAGGGGCAGATTGTGTGTTGAGCTGCAGGGAAGGGGGTCTGTGAGGTGTGACAAAGTGGTGTGAGCTGTGTGTGCCTTAGGGGGGAGCAGCGGAGGAGGCACGAGAGGTTGTGTAGCAGGGTCAGATTGTGTGTTGAGATGAAAGGAAGGGGGTCTGTGAGGTGTGGCGAAGTGGTGTGAGCTGTGTGTGCTTTAGGGGGTAGCGGAGGAGGGACGAGAGGCTGTGGATCAGGGGCAGATTGTGTGTTGAGCTGCATGGAAGGAGGTCTGTGAGGTGTGGCAAAGTGGTGTGAGCTGAGTGTGCGTTAGGGGGGAGCAGCGGATGAGGGACGAGAGGCTGTGCAGCAGGGTCAGATTGTGTGTTGAGCTGCAGGGAAGGGGGTCTGTGAGGTGTGGCAAAGTAGTGTGAGCTGTGTGTGCGTTAGGGGGGAGCAGCAGAGGAGTAATGAGAGGCTGTGTAGCAGGGGCAGCTTGTGTGTTGAGCTGCAGGAAAGGGGTCTGTGAGTTGTGGCGAAGTGGTGTGAGCTGTGTGTGCGTTAGGGGGTAGCAGATTTTGTGTTGAGCTGCAGGGAAGGGGGTCTGTGAGGTGTTGCGAAGTGGTGTGAGCTGTGTGTGTGTTAAGGGGGAGCAGCAGAGGCGGGACGAGAGGCTGTGGAGCAGGGGCAGATTGTGTGTTGAGCTGCAGGGAAGGGGGTCTGTGAGGTGTGGCAAAGTGGTGTGAGCTGCGTGTCCATTAGGGGGGAGCAGCGGAGGAGGTACGAGAGGCTGTGGAGCAGGGGCAGAGGGTCTGTGAGGTGTGGCGAAGTGGTGTGAGCTGTGTGTGCCTTAGGGGGGAGCAGCGGAGGAGGGAGGAGAGGCTGTGGAGCAGGGTCAGATTGTGTGTTGAGCTGCAGGGAAGGGGGTCTGTGAGGTGTGGCAAAGTGTTGTGAGCTGTGTGTGCGTAAGTGGGGAGCAGCGGAGTAGGCACGAGAGGCTGTGGAGCAGGGGCAGATTGTTTGTTGAGCTGCAAGGAAGGGGGTCTGTGAGGTGTGGCGAAGTGGTGTGAGCTGTGTGTGCGTTAGGGGGTAGCGGAGGAGGGACGAGAGGCTGTGGAGCAGGGGCAGATTGTGTGTTGAGCTGCAGGGAAGGGGGTCTGTGAGGTTTGGTGAAGTGGTGTGAGCTGTGTGTGCCTTAGGGGGGAGCAGCAGAGGAGGGACGATAGGTTGTGTAGCAGGGTCAGATTGTGTGTTGAGCTGCAGGGAAGTGGGTCTGTGAGGTGTGGCAAAGTGGTGTGAGCTGTGTGTGCGTTAGGGGGTAGCAGCGGAAGATGGACGAGAGGCTGTGGAGCAGGGGCAGATTATGTGCTGAGCTACAGGGAAGGGGTTCTGTGAGGTGTGGCGAAGTGGTGTGAGCTGTGTGTGCGTTAGGGGGGAGCAGCGGAGGAGGGACGAGAGGTTGGTGGCATTGGTAGGTCCTTTAGTGGCATAGTTGTGTCCCAGAGTGGCGTGGGTGTGTCCAAAGTACAAACACAGTGTGAAAGTGCTCAGAGGACAAAATGGAATTAAACGACCAGATGTAGAAGGAGGGTGTGGGCTGCGTGCAATTTGAGAGATGAATGGAAATAAATTGATCGAAACAAATGGAAAATGCTTGCATAGCGTGAAACTTCGGAAACACTAAGGTATATTTGTCAGTAAATAAGTCTGCATGGAAGTAAGTTTGGAATTCTCAATGAATGTACAGCGATGAGTCAGTGAAAAAGTGTACAAAAGTTAAAATGCAATAAAAGGATGGAACATATGGAGAGGGAGGCGGAAATCAGAAAGTTTATGAGCTCTGCTGGTGTGCGAGGCGGGAGGGGGGGCGGGGGAGCAGGGGAGCGAGCGAGAGGGAGGGAAACAGCATATGGGGTGTGAGTGAGGCCAAGCGCGTGCTGGCGAAGCGTCATGCTTCAATAGATCGTATGCATTGGGAGGAATCAGCGATGGAAGGAGCTCTGCTGGTGTGCGAGGCGGTGGGGGGGCGGGGGAGCAGGGGAGCGAGTGAAAGGGAGGGTAACAGCATATGGAGTGTGAGTGAGGCCAAGCGCGCGCTGGCTAAGCGTCACGCTTCAATAGATCACATGCATTGGGAGGAATCCGCTTGGAATCCGCTTGTTCAGAGAGTTTGTTTCAACTACATAACTCTTTTCTATTTATTCCTGCGGGATAGAATAGTCAAGACCTAAAAAACTGAGAGTCGAAAACACGGGACCCAAGCCACAAACCACAGCCTCAGACACCTTTTCTCTTTAAGTTTGGGATTAGTGGGCGAGAGTGTCGGGCAGCATGTAATTTAGGATTGGTTCCCACGAAGCAGGGCGAGTTTCTGTCAGCCCATTTGGTCGCGCCACAGGGGTTGGCTCCAGGTATATTTAGAAAGCAAATAGGCAATAAAGGAAGCTGTAATAAACTTTATTGGTGTGTCGTATATAACCACAGTGTCTATTGTTTCTTGTTTTCGCCATGGCGCACAGAGCCGCATGGAGTAATGTGGCGGCGAGACATGCAGAGCGGGTCCCCAAGACTCACCCGAAAGGATCTGCTTATCCAGCAGTTGAGAACAGTGGGGGCTAAGACAAGGAGCAGAGGTGCCTGCGACCATGCCCAGAGATGCCGGAAGTGCCAGCGACCATGCTCAGAGATGCTGGAAGTGCCAGCGGCCATGCCCAGAGATGCCGGAAATGCCGGCGGCCATTCCCAGAGATGCTGGAAGTGCCAGCGGCCATGCCCAGAGATGACAGAGTCATCTATGGGGTCAGTGGTACGGTTTAAGGAGATCACAGTGCAGGAGGCCACAGTTACCAGGTCTATTATGCAGGTACTGCTCGCAGGTGTGCACGCTGCTTCAGGGAAGTCTGTCTCAATGATAGTTGTACCCAACAGCTCCGGAGGATAAAGGGATTTGGCGAGCCCTAACCATAAGTTTATTTCAGAATCCTTTTAACCCCATGATTGTTTGCAGACAGAAGAATTACACTAGGGTTCATTTAGTGCTAGGGCAACAGGGGGCAGGGGGTGAATAGGAGGCAACATCCCTTGACGTGGCTTTCTGGGTCCTAATTGTTTATCAATGGGCAGCACTATGTAGCAATTAAATAGTGATTGCCTTTAGGTAACGTTGCCATTGAAGCATGATCCGTGGGTAATCTAAGAGGGTAATGATGCAGACTCGTCAATATACATGTGATACACAGACAGACTGGGGACAGTTGGTCCCTACTGGGAGGATTTTTGGGAAAGATGATCGGTTGGAAGATAGTTGCTTACATTCTCAGACTTCCTACGTACAATCAGGCAAGCTACTGAAGTGGGGGGGGATAAGCTTGTAAATTTTACATAGTGCCGGGCATAATCAGGGTCCTACCTCGAGAATGGTTTCTGAGACTGGACTGGGCGGGGTATTGATTTGTGTGGGCACCGGGCTGGCAGGAGGTGGTTCTGGACCCTCCTGTCCTACCACTCAATATATGGTTGGTACTTGTGGACTTCGCCTGTGTTCAGGTACCTTGGCAGGACCGGCGCACTATGCAGTGCCCTGGGTTTGAGTTGACTTTGCTTCTTGGGGGCTTCACCTGTGTTCAGGTACCCTGGCAGGTCCATTGCGCTATGCAGTGCACTGTGTTTGATTTGACTAGCTACGCCTTCTGGGATCTAGGGATTGTGGTGAAATTTGCACTAAAGCTTACCTATCAATGGCTAGGTTTCAAAAAGCACAAGTTTGCTCACAAGTGTTCTGACAAGGTGCCTGGTTTGGTGGGAAAGGTAGTCGGTGCTTGCCTGGTCATATGTTTTTCCTTTGGATCCACAGAGCAAGGTCACTGCAATGGGGAGGCTGAAATGATCATCCTCTGATAATTGGCTTTGTAAGGCCCAGACTAGACTTTAGGGAATAAGCTTGCAACATGAGTCTTGGAGGTGTCAGTGACTTCGCATTTATATTTACCGATGCAGCTTTTTGCAAGTCAAGCATACAGTCTCCTGCAGGATGAACTAATTAGGAAAACCATGCCTATATTGGTGAATCACAGGTTTATATCAGTCAGGGACATGCCTAGGAGAGAGGTCAAACACAGGAGTAAAATGTAACAGGCTTTGGCCCCTCACGCTGAGTACAAGTGGATCAGGTGTAATCATGGGCTAGTCACACTGTTGGCCAGAATGGTAGTGTCCATGTTTGGCACATAGTGAACCAAGGGAGGGGCGTTGGACCTCCGGTTCCTCAACTGCATAGTTGAATAAGTAACTGGTATATTTCTCCTTGTTGGGTGCTATGAGTTTTGCCTGGAAGCAGTAGGATGACCATTCTATACTAATTGGATGTCTCTGGGAGTTCGCGGATAAATCAAACACTCTGGTACGTTCAGCAAAGGAGCTCTACATGTCCTACAAGAGCGGCACTATTGATATTGGTAGAAGTCTGGGTGGGAGGATGGGCATATCTACAGGCAAGATTTCATTTTCATTGGAAGGGATCGGCAGTGCAATGTCCACGACTGAGTAATGGTCTGGCAGTGGTTCTGAGCTATAGCTGTAGAGGCTTATCGATCGAACAGGAATATGCATCTAAGCAGATCTGGTTCAGTGTGCAGGGTACATATTTGGTTCAGCACGCAGGATGGGAGCTTGCTTTGCAAGCACTAGTAAGGGGCCTATGGCTGACATAAGCAAGTAATGATTTTGGTGGGCACAGGCCGGCTGGAGATTGGGAAGGATTTGACCTGCTGGTGGTCCTGGATCTTTCTACCTTACCCGTGTTTGTCTGTGGTTGATTATGAAAGTTGGTGAGGACACAGGCCAACAGAAAGGACAGTACGTGACACAGTTCCCAGGTCATTGGTTTCAAATTGGGCGCATTTTCCATACCTAACCTAGTGATAGGTAACACATTTTAGGTGGCGGTCTCAAAGCAAGGGAGTCCTACCTTTTACAGTGGGGTCCTTTGGCAAAATTGTATGAATCCGTCTCCATAGGAGATAGGTCTAGCACTGGGGGCAGTGGATAGGTCTACCACTGGGGGCAGTCGGCCGTGCAGTGCCCTTCAGGCTGCTCCTAAGGAGTCCAAAAAACAGACATGAAGCCATTCGTTTAGTCTTAGAACAGGAAAAAGAATTCCTACGATTCATGATGGGGAGCAAACAAGTGACTCAGGGAGTTGAACATCAAGGGTCAGGCATTGGGTGGCCTGTGGTTAGTGCACCACTACGGCCACCTGGATTATCAATTCTTGGGCTATCCTGGTAATGCAGGATGGAGTGCCGCCAAGTTCTTCGGAGGGAGTCAGACACTGCTTGCCTTATATTTTGCGTCACTGTCAATAGTCAAAAGGGGCTGCCCTGGAACGTCAATATGTTGGTAAGAAGTGATTTTGTGGTTGGTTGGCCAAACAGCTCCCTCTGTAGGGATACTAGTTAATCAAATAGGAAGTCAAACAGTCAATTATAAAGCTACTGTTAGGGTCTTCGTAGGTACTATCAGGCATATCTTGCTCCAATTTAGGAGGGGGTGAGCGGTTTCATAGCGGTGTGGTGCACGTATCTCTTACGGGCCTATAAGTCTGAAGTGAACAATCTTTGGGGGTGGGGGGGGCTGTATATTCAAGAAAGTAAGCTGTGATTTCTCAATCTGATGAAATGCCCTTATCAAGATTCGTAACATTCATCAAGATTCTTAGAGATTTCCTTCAACGCTGATCCTCTAACTCCTAACTCTGATCACGTTAAAACTCATAACTGACTACTACTCCAAGAAACCCACAAACATCTTGCTGTACGGCACAGCTGTAGGGACCTCTTCAAATACATGATTGTTTAATTATGATTGTATCTTAGTCCAGTACTTACCACAACCGCGATTTCTCACCTTGCTTTGAGTTTACCCTTGTTGGTTTCAGTCCGTTTTGTATTCTATTCAATTTTAAAAATAACGCGTCTACTACCTGGCAGTCTAGGCTGCGCTCGAAATTGGCTAGAAACAATTTAACTGGCGTCAGAATGTATCCGCCCAGGGCACAAGTCGTAAAAAAAGAAGTAGGGGGGGTTGCCACCGGGAGTGACGTCACAACAGGAAGTGGCGTCACAAAAGGTGCCGAGCTCCTCGTCCCAGAGAGGCCAAAGAGTGAAGTCCAGCTGTTTGGCTAGGGGGAACGACGTCACCCCCGTAAAATAAGTGGGGGGACGCCGTCCACCTGAGTGGTACCCCGACTCGAGCCCTGATCCCGCCCCTAGTTGAACTTTGATGGCCGCACTCGTAATTGCAGCATGTGAAAAATACAGTTTTTATTAATCAATTAACGAGTTTAAAGTGCATCAAGTCTACTTATTTGATGAATACGCACACTATACTTTATAATTTGTATTATTTGTATAACCAGGCATTTAATGAGTGATCTTAGATTCATAGAGTTCCTATTTTTTAATCTGATCAAATTTTAATCGTGGATGTGTTCAGCACTAGCACTTTAAACATGAATAATCATGATTCTTATTGAAGTGATCTTAGTTCTAGTATGTCTCTCACTCGTCTTGGGGATGGGATGGTTCTTTAAGTAGCGAAGTTCTGCGACTTGCATGTTGTGCATGTACTATGAGCAGGCGTGCCCTACCCATAGCAGAGAGATGCCATTAGTCGTGCCATTGGCAGGAGCCTACCAGTAGGACTGCTTCTCATCTTGCTAATGGTGTGATGCCATCCAGGGTGCCGAATCAAGCAGCGGGGCCTTAGAGCAGTGCTTTAAATGAGAAGAAATAAGTGCAGGTACTCTTAAAAGGAGCTATGAGTGTAGCAAGTGGGTGGGGCTAGGGGCGGGGCTAAGGACAAGACATATAAGACACTTTTACTATGTGGTCAAATATTTATATATTCTTGAGTGCGCACTCACAGAAACAAGCAGCAATGCTCTCACAAAAACATTCCAAGAATGTCCTTTAAAATACCTCCCTAGTGTCTGGATTCTCTCCCTCTTTCACTAGCTTTTCTCTCACACACACACACAAACGTGCGCACACAAGCAGGCAAACAACCAGATGCAAGCAAACAGACACTCACACAAAAGACTCAGGTGGGATAAAGGCCATTTTATGCCCCTTATCTCCTGTGGCTTTCTTAATTGCTGCTATTGCTGCTGTCAGTGGGATACCTAGATTTGAGTGTGTGCACAAATGCACACCATGGTGTGAATGTGATTGACAGCGCAGGGCCTGAATGGACCCTGCTCTGTCAAACACAGCGTGGTGGTGAACACCGGACATTATGCAGATGAGTCCTACTGAATTGTTTAGAGGTGGCTCAGCTTGGGCTAGAGACGCTTTGGCTGTCAGTCAGCCTCGTTCCTGTGCATGAGCCAAAGCAACAATGAGCCTACCTTTGATGAATACCAGTACTCTCCTTGGCAGCAGAGAAGTGCTGGTAAAAATGAGAAGTGACAGTACTCAGTACCGGTGAGTACCGGCCCATTTAAAGCACTGCTTAAGAGGGAGGTGGTCCCAGAGTGCTCCCTCTTTGTCCCACGACCACACAGCGGTCAACATCTCTGGAAGCTCTGTACCTGCAGCAGGAGCCACATCGTAAGCAAGCACCCACCCACACCTGGAGCATAAGGCAGAAATTTGGGCAGAAGAGAACGGTTCTGCCCTAGAAATTGGA
This sequence comes from Lissotriton vulgaris, assembly GCF_964263255.1. NCBI lineage: Eukaryota > Metazoa > Chordata > Amphibia > Caudata > Salamandridae > Lissotriton > Lissotriton vulgaris. The sequence goes on along the minus strand of NC_141685.1, from coordinate 747,078,015 downwards.
CTGATTGGCTGGCATTGACTTCTTCATGGGGCAGTGATCTTGTTAGGCACAGGGCTGTCTGGAGTGGATACTGACCTGTTGACTGCTGGTGGTCCTGGACCAGGGCTGCCTGGAGTGGTTTATGAATGGGGGCTTTGCTTGTAGGCCTGTCAGGCCCCAGGTACCCCAGCAGGGACCTAGCTGCCAACTGTCCTGTTTTTGCCGGGACAGTCCCGGCAAGCTGGAGACTGTGCCGGGTAATTCACTATGCTGGTACAGTCCTGGCATGCCTGCATTGGCGCATAATTGGTGAATCACTTAGCTTTGCACAATCTAAAGATTGCTCAGCTTAATACATTTAAAAAAAAATCATTATGTCTGTCCTGTGTGTATCCAAAACTTCTGGTGGAATATTTTCGTCAGGAATCCAGCAGATATCACTCCTGTATTTGTTTTGAAATGTTACCAACATCTTGCTGTACATTTCGTAAGTGAACGTTAAATCATGCTAATTATGTGGGCCGGGTGGAGTGGGCGGAGTTTTTAGAGCAGTGGGTGTATTACATTGTCAAGTAAGTAATTGATAGCTGTGCTGTAAAGTGTCCCTAGAATTTTTCTTCAAATGTTCACAACTATATATATGCAGGGACCGTACATTTTATGAATGTCACGTCATTCGCTAATGTTGTTAATTAAACAGCTACATCATGGTGATACTAATTGAAGTATGTCTCTTCTCTTACTCGTCTTGGGAATGGGTGGCGAAGTTCTGCGACCTGCACGTTGTGCGCCCCACTATAAAGTCAAGGCCCAAGGCACTTGTTGCGATGCATGGCCGATCCCCACAGCAATTACAGTAAAACTTCACAAGCAGCGCACTGCAGGGTGCAGCTCAACTCGAGCTGCCCAGAAAGTAGACAATCCTTTTCCCGGCTGCACTCTCAAACCTCCTGCTTGTTCAGTCTATTTTTATATGTTTTTAGTGGTTTGGGAAGTTCCAACTATTCATGATGGAATGCTGAGTTAAGAAGAAAAACAAAAAAATAATACAAAACAGTTGAACACTCAAGGCAAAATCTAAAACAAGAGCAAGAAAGTTCACGTGGAAGGAATGAATTATATGAAAATCTGCCAGCCCAGTTATAATGGTAATTAGAAAGGGCGTGGCTAGTATTAGTGCAGCAGGTGAATTTACACCGGGGCTCTGTTTTGCAAAGAACCCCATACCTCAATTATGGTTTTCACTAATCACTACTTCCGATGAGAAAGGGCACACGATTGCGTTTACTATGGGAAGATGATGAGGCAGAAATCAGGAAGGAGACAGAGCGAAAGAGAGAGAGAGGCGGCTGTTCCACCTGCCTTGTGCCTCTGTGGCTTCTATTCATGCGTTTTCTTTACCTTGAGAACAGAGGGTATCCGAATGCTATACAGTGATTACAGTACAGTGGCTGAAAGTTCGACGCCATTTTGTTGGCAGTGCAGTCCCCGGGAGAAGAAATTATTATTCATTCTGTAGGTTCGCATTCCCAGGCTTCTTCCGCCCAGGTGGTTTGATTTCAGTCCTTTCTTCTTGTCTCATCCCGCGCGAGCGCTGGGGCTCGGGCGGACCAGAGGCTGCGTGGGAAGCGGGGCTTGGGGGGGGGGGGGGGCATTTTAATCTTTGGGCTTGTTTTAAGCTATAGCCCAAAAGGAGCCCAAGCATAAATGCTTCGGGCTCCTACTCCCAGCCACCATTTTAGGTTTGGCGACCTGGTGGCTGGGAGCTTTCAGGCAGGAATTTTTTCAGGAATTTTTCTGGCCTTCTGAGTTCGTGGTTGTTATTATTTAGGTTTATCCTCCCCACCTTTTAAAGCTGAAGATCTCTTGCTCAAGAACAATTTTGAGTCCTGAAGATGACCGCTAAATAACATACCGGTCGAAACACCGTCGACGCTTCTCTGTGGCTTAAAGTTTTTTTACAAGGGGGGACCCAGGGAGAGCCAGGCGCGAGCCGGTCTCTTCCTGGGTAGGTTCGCGCGAGAATCAGGAAATCAGGTGGGGACTGATTAGCGGAAGAGATATAAGGGAGGCAGGCTGGCGGTTGGGAACTGCGTGGCGGGAGGCTAGAAGGGAGGTTTGTTTTGCGGCGCGCGTGGTGTACCTTTTCTCTGGCCCCATGGAGGAAGCGGCGGAGGTGCGGAGGGCCGTGCAGATACTCTGCGAGGCCGGGCGCGAAGACCTGCTGCGGCCGGGTGTCCCGGCGGAGGCGTGGGTCGGAATGGCCCGCCCCCCTCGCAAGGCTTCGGAGGGTGTTTCCAGGGCAGTGACGGCGTGTATGTCCCCAGGCCCGGCAGAGGAGGAAGACGGCGAGGCGGCCATGCCGGCGGACGGGCCCATGCTTGTTTTGCCCGCCGCAGCTGTGGAGCCCCCGCCGGGTGACCCGGGCGCCCTCCAGCAGGTATGTGCCTTACCGTTCTTTAGTGCTGGTTCACGCGGGGCGCCCGGGGGGAGGCGGGGGCGTTCCGTGGGCCGGCAGGCTTCGCGCTCCGGCGGACTGGCCCCGGGAAAGTCGAGGAAGCCACAGGCGGGACCCAAACCGAAGCGGGGGCGGAGCCTGGACTTACACGGGCACTCGCAGACCCCTCCCCCTGCTGCGGTGCCAGTAGACACCTTACCTACAGTGCTCCCTTTGCCGGAGGGGGTTTCCCCATACCTATGGCTGAATGGGCAATGTTTCCTGCTCTCCCCCGCCAAGCCGGGGCCTGGCCATGCTCCCCTCCACTCTTTCGGCCCCCCACCGCTGGGTGGTGCTGATGCCGGGCCACACTCTGCTGCGCTGCTGGCACACCCCCCCTCTGAGGCCCCCACCCCTGTTTCTGTTGTAGATTCTGCGGGTGCTGCACCTAGCCTGCTGCCCCCCACGGCCACCAAGTCTGCGGTCACCGGTGTGCCTGGCCCCCAGCTTGCCCCCTCCACGTCCTTGGCCCCTGGCGGGAAGGGTTTGTCACACAGGGGGGCGCCCCCGGTTCCAGGGCAAGCTCTGTTCCCGGTCCCTAGGGGTCGGCCAGGTGGCCTCCAGGGTGTTACTGCGACTGGGTCAGGTGGTGTCCATGGTCTAGCGTCGGTGGGTCGTCCGTTGGGGGGTGATTACAGTTCCGCCTTAGGAGAGAATGTTTTTGGGAACTCTTCCTTGTCTGGCTCGAGCGGCCGCAGTTTTCAATCTGCGCCTTCGGCTGGGCGGCTGTTGGCTGTTTCTACGGGCCCGGGAACTGTCCACACGGCTGTTTCCAGTGGTGGGCTTCCAGGGGAGTTATCTGGAGCGGATAGCTCTTCTACAGCTTTCAGTGCACACAGCTTTCAGAACATTGACTGGCAGTTTTATGATGGGGGTATTGGTGATGGGGCTATGCCCAGTGGCAGTGCGCAAGTTGCATTTTCTGACAAAGCTTTCTGTGGGAATTTTCATGATGATGATTTGGAAGAAAGGGAATTGAGAGACAAAGATGTTGGGCTTTTGGCAGCACGGGCCCAAGGGGGTGGGTTGGGGCAACCCACTGTTTCTCGTGTTTTGCAGGAGTCTCGTGCGGACCATGCAGCTGTACGAGGGGCAGTGAGGTCTGGACCTTCTCAAAAGGATCGTGGGGCTGTTCAACCACAGTCGGAGCAGTTGCCGAGAGGTAAGGATGGGTGGTGGACTGTGTGGCAACCTAGGGAGAGTCTCCCTGTTAAGAGTACAAGATCTATTGGTACAGGTGATGGGGTTGTGGTTGAGCGAGTCGCTCTGGCACCGAGGCTTGAGCGGCCGGTGATTTCGAATGTTTCTACTGTGCAAGTTGCAAAGGATGTTTCTGCAGTGGGGTCTGGGGGGGTGACTGCCACACGGGTCACGGAGGATAGTATCCTACCGAAGAAATTGCCGTACTCTGGGGTGGGGATGCCGTTGGGGTCCCATTTGTCTGAAAAAACAAAGAATCTCATATGGTCTGGTGCATTTGTGGATGTTTTTCGGCTTCTACATAGGGATGTCCAAGCTAAAGAAGGGTCGAAGGAGGAGGAATTAGAATTGGCTCGGAGGCCTCGTGTTCCGAAGTCGATAGAAAATTGGACTTCGGCCTTTCTTATTTATGCCAGCGTTTATTGCCAACGTCATCCAGAGAAGGCAATAGACATGTTTAAATATGCAGATGTCATACGCAAGGCTCACAGTTATTTTGGAGGCTTTGCCTGGTTGTCCTATGATGACGAATTCAGGGCGCGCATGAGCGCTTTTCCTGAGCGTTCATGGGGTGAGGTTGATTCTGAATTATGGCTGCAATGGATGGCATCGGCGAATCCGCCTGCTACGACCCACACGGCTAGCGGGCAGCCGGTGTATTATCGGCCCTTTTCCGCTCGCCCCGCTCAGTCTGGGGCGGGGGTTTGGGGCAGAGGTCAATCATCCGCCTCTGGCACATGCTGGCATTTTAACAGGGGTTCCTGTAACAGACCAGCTTGCAGGTATAAGCATGAGTGTTCGCAGTGTGGGGGGAAGCATGCACTCACCCAGTGTTTTCCCGGCCAGCGATTTGGTGATCAAGGAAGGGGTTCAGGGGGTAGAGGACAGCCGCAACAAGCTGTTTACAAGGGCTCCTACTCCTATTAGGCAAGATGTTCTTGATCTCTGGCTGGTGGACTATCCTGATTTTGAGGCTGCTAAGATTTTGTCTTGGGGTTTCAAAATTGGGTTTCGGATTGGGTATCAGGGACCCAGGGTGGGCAGGTGGTCGGACAATTTGAAATCTGCGAAGGAAAGTCCCCATGTTGTGCGAAAAAAGCTGGATGCCGAGCTTGCAGCGGGTCGGATTGCTGGTCCTTTTTTGAATTGTCCTCTGCCTGATTTGATTGTATCGCCTCTGGGTGTGGTACCCAAGAAGGCGGAAGGGGAGTTTCGTCTTATCCATCACCTGTCATGGCCCGAGGGTGCATCCATTAACGATTTTATTGATCCAGCTGACTCAACTGTCAATTATGCTTCAGTGGATGATGCCTTACGGCTCGTGCGCACGGCTGGGGTCGGGGCTTTGCTGGCGAAGAGCGACATTCAGTCGGCTTTCCGGCTACTGCCCATCCATCCTTGGGATTTCAGTCTGTTGGGAATGCAGTTTGATGGTAGTTTCTACGTGGATAGGGTGTTGCCCATGGGCTGTTCAGTGTCATGCTCCCTTTTTGAGACATTCAGCACATTTCTGCAGTGGCGCTTCACTTTTGTTAGCGGCCACGTCCTGGTCTGTCATTACCTGGATGATTTTCTTTTCATTGGGGAGGGTCACTCTGGGCAGTGTCAGTCGGCTTTGACCATCTTTCAGACTCTGGCGGAGGAATTGGGCGTTCCATTGGCGCCGGATAAGACAGAGGGTCCCTGTACATCCCTGACTTTCTTGGGGATTGAAATCGACACCTTGTCTATGGTGGCGAGATTACCTGAGGCCAAAGTGAAGGAAATGTCTGCATTCATACATTTGGTGTTGGGGGAGCGGAAAGTGGTTTTGAGGACCGTCCAGAAGCTTTTGGGGTACCTCAATTTTGCTTGCCGGGTTGTTCGGGCGGGCAGGACGTTCTGTAGACGTCTGGGTCTTTCCATGTCCGGCGCAAGCCTTCCACATCATCGGGTGCGCATTACCACCGCTGTGCGTGCCGATTTGACTGTCTGGCTTCGTTTCCTGCAGGAGTTCAATGGCGTGTCCTTGTTTTTTGCGGATGAGGACATGGTGTGGCAAGTCCAGTTGTTCACGGATGCGTCGGGAGCTCACGGCTTCGGCGTATTTTGGGACGGTCGATGGTGCACGGCCGGCTGGCCGGCGCACTGGAAGGAACAGGGTCGCAGCATAGCGTTTCTGGAGCTCTTCCCGCTGCTGGTTGCTTTGTATCTCTGGGGGGAGGAGTTTCAGAATCGCTCCGTTTTGTTCCATGTGGACAATTTGGCAGTTGTTCACCTTGTCAATCACCAGAAGGCTCGTGACTTGAGGGTCTTGCGGCTCCTGCGCGCATTCATGCTGCGGTGTCTGCAATTAAATATTGTCTTTAAAGCACGGCATGTCCCTGGTACTTCTAATTGCATCGCTGACTCTTTGTCTCGCTTTCAGTGGTCGGAATTCCGCAAATTGGCTCCTGGGGCGGACCTGGAACCCACGGCAATCCCACAGTACGTATGGGATCTGGGGGATTGAGGGTACACCAATTGGTCGAAAATTCAGTGGCTGACTCCACAAGGCGGGGTTATGTGAAGGCCTGGCATGAGTTTCTGCAGTTTGGTAAGGATTTGGCGGGGCCATCCCGGGCCGGGTTGTCAGATGAACAACGCATCTTACAATTTGTTTTACATTTGGCGGACAAGGGCCTATCGCCCACAACCATTTCTGGCAAGTTGGCTGGTGTTTCTTTTTATGGGCAGCTTTGGTGGGGGAGGGATCCTGTTGGGGGGGTGTTGGTTCGTAAAGTGTTGAAAGGATTGGCCAGGCTTCGGGCTGGTGGTCAGCAGCTCCGGCAGCCGGTGACGTTTGAGTTGCTCCAGTTGCTGTTGCCGGAATTGGAGGTGTGTTGCCATGACGATTTTGAATGTGCCAAATTTCGTTTGTGTTTTGTTTGGTTGTTCTTTGGGGCATTTTGGGCATCAGAGTTGCTGAGGTTGAGGGGTAGGGTAGGTATGACCAGCGGTGAGGTGGTGTTGGAAGGTGACAGAGTGCGGCTGTGGCTGCGGGCGTCCAAAACTGACCAGATGGGGAGGGGTAAGTGGGTGTTCCTTGGCAGGAGTGGTGTCTTTACATGTTGCCCGGTTGGAGAGTGGGAAGTGTTTGTGGCCTCCCGACATTTTCTACAGGGGCCTATCTTTTGTCATGCTGATGGTAGTCCCATAGTTGCATCTCAATTGTTGGCTGTATTACGCAAGGTTTTGTTGCGCCTGGGGAGGGATCCTGTTCAATTTGGTACGCATTCCTTCAGAATTGGGGCGGCGACAGAGGCCGCTAGGTTGGGGTGGGACTGGGCACAAATTCGTCGCATTGGACGTTGGCGTTCCAAGTGCTGTGAAAAGTATGTGAGAAAATAGTACAGTTTTGCTTGTCTAACATTTCTTTTTCTCCTAGGTCCTTGGCCCTCAGTCGCCGGCTCCAAAAGGAGGGTGTGGATACTGGGGCACTCTTTTGTAAAACGGGCAGCTTTCGCCGCTGCCAGTCAGCTTTGTGGGAGATCACTTGGTTTAAACAGCATGACGCACGAAGTCTCCTGGCATGGAACCGGGGGCATGCGCTGGGGCGGGCTTTTTCCCGCCTTGGCGGCTTTGGTTTCACAATGTTTGGGGGGCCCGCCGGATCTCCTGGTCCTGCATTTGGGCGAAAATGACTTGGTTTCACTCTCTGGTTTGACTTTGTTAAAATTGATGAAGCAAGACCTGGAAATCATCAAGACCACATGGGTGAGCACCATGCTGATATGGACAGAGTTTGTGCCTAGGCTGCAATGGCGTGGGGCAAGGAACCATTCCGCTCTCGAAAAGGCTTGAAGGAAAGTTAATAGGACAATGCGACTTTTTTGTCACCACCTGGGTATATACAGTTTGGATCACTACCATTTGAAAGTCTCTGAACATCATTTATTCTCTGAGGATGGTGTGCATCTATCTTCTTTGGGCATTTCTTTTTACCTTCTGGAACTCAGGGATTTGATTAGCAAAGTTCTTCAGGTGCAGTTGTGGTGTGCTCCTTCTTTTCCAATTTTAGGTGGGGCAGGAAAACGCTAAAGGTTTTCCTGGGTGGCGGGTTTTTGCTAGTGGGGTGGGCAGCCTGGAGCGGGTTGGCCATCCTGAAGGGTAGCTCGTTGGGTAGTACTAGGGGTAGTAGGCAGGAGTTTTGTTCGGGGTTTTGGGATTTAGGTTTCGTAGGCTCACTGTAGAGTTGATTTATGCAAATAAATAAATAATGAATGTGTTCATGAAATTTATGATGCACCTGTCTTAAAATAAAGTGGCCTTTCTTGCTCCTAAAGAGGTGTGGACAGTGATTTCTTGCGCGAGGGGGGACCCAGGGAGAGCCAGGCGCGAGCCGGTCTCTTCCTGGGTAGGTTCGCGCGTGAATCAGGAAATCAGGTGGGGACTGATTAGCGGAAGAGATATAAGGGAGGCAGGCTGGCGGTTGGGAACTGTGTGGCGGGAGGCTAGAAGGAAGGTTTGTTTTGACCCACCCACCCTCCCTCTTTTTTATTTTATTTTTGTGGGTTTTTTATTTTGCGGTGCTCTAGGTGCTGCTTTGTTTTTATAGGTTTGCCACTGTTAGGACAGGTGCCTTCGTTCTGTTAGGAGGCGGGTTTTTGCTAGTGGGGTGGGCAGCCTGGAGCGGGTTGGCCATCCTGAAGGGTAGCTCGTTGGGTAGTAAAAGGGGTAGTAGGCAGGAGTTTTGTTCGGGGTTTTGGGATTTAGGTTTCGTAGGCTCACTGTAGAGTTGATTTATGCAAATAAATAAATAATGAATGTGTTCATGAAATTTATGATGCACCTGTCTTAAAATAAAGTGGCCTTTCTTGCTCCTAAAGAGGTGTGGACAGTGATTTCTTGCGCGAGGACACAGTATTTATGTTTATGGTGTTCCTTTTTTGTGATTTATATTGTTGTTGCCACCTATCTGGTTTATATGTATTGTTTTTTGTACAGCAGCGTTTTTCTTGCTTGAGATTATTTGTATGTTCAATATAACTTTCTGAAATGTTGAAATACATGTATAATTTTGATACTATTAGGCTGTTGTTAAGGGCTTCTTTAACTCATACATTGGATATCTTTCCAATTTTTAACATTTCTCTCCCCCTGAGCCTTTTGTTTGATATAATAAGTTATTATTTAGGTAGCATTGCTCTATTGAGGGTTCGTTGTTAACTGTATTGATTAAGGACTATAGAGTTCTAGAAACGCTTCGCTTACTGAGCGAGTCCGAGCGGAGGGACCTCGTCATTGGCGCGGGGTCGGCGCGCCCTTCGCATCAAGCATCTGCGGGCGTCGCTGCCGCTGTAGCGGCGTGAACTTCACCCAAGAGGCGGCGGTCTTCTCCGGTGAGTGAACGGGCGGTCCTGTACGCAGAAGCCGGCCCCGTCAGGTACAGGGCGGGGGGGTGCAGGGAGTCCGCGGGCACGTCAGCAAGGCCCGAACAAGTTTTACCGGAGGCGTTAAGTTTGCCTTTCGCGGGCGCGCAAGATTTGTTTGTGGCTGCTCACCCCCCCGTGCAAGGTGAGGGAGCTGGCACATCGCCGTAGCGCACAGGAAGCGCGTGGGCCAAGAAACGCTCCTCGTCTTTATCAGCGGTGGAGCAAGTGTGTCAGGCAGGGGCTGGCAGTGCTGTAGGGAGCTCGCTCTTAGCCGCATTGGCACGGGGGCGGGGCGAGGCACCTGGGAGGAGGGAGAGAAGTTTGGGAGAGGCTGTCGGGGACTTCCCCTGTAGGAGTAAGCAGGGTGTTTTGCCAGAGGGCTCACAAGCTAGGCAGGGTATGGAGCAAGGTAGCGTTTTGGGAGTAGATTGTTCCCCTCCTTCTCATATCAATAAATATGTTAGGCAACATGTTGAAGTAGAAGAGGGGGGAATAGGTGAGTTAAAGAAAGTGGGCAACCTCCTGTTATTTTCGCCCGGTAGATCTCTAAGGGGAGGGGTTGGTTCAGTAGGGGGGAGCTCTAAGGGTGAGGGTGAATGGGCACAAATGGGGGGGGGGTGGTGTGTAGCAATAAGAGCGCTTTGGGTACAGGTGCAAGGGAGGATGGGGAGAGTTTTTCAGGCAGAGGGGGTGCTTTTGGGGTGCAATCAGTGTGTGCTTGGGGCCTGTCTACAGGGGCTGAAGCTGTGGATTTTGGTTCCAGTGCTTTTTCTGAAGAACATAGGGATTTGGAGCCGATAAGGGGGGCAGGATTGGGAAGCTGGACCGATAATTTCTGGTTTGCAGGGGTCAGATTCTGCGCTGTTTAGCAAGGGTCCCAGCACATCAGTCCAAACTTTTTCGTTTCAGGATACAGGTCGGCGCGGGGCCACAGACTCGGTAGGGCGTGGAACGGCTCAATTGCGCCGAGGTGAAGGGAGGGTGGAGCCTTGCGCAGCACTTTCCGTACCAACGAGGGATCTCATCCCGGTCAGCGCACAAAGGTGTGACACGACCTCGCTGGCCCCAAAGACTAGCAGGTCTAGGTGGTCTACCTTACCAACGGCTATGGAGCTTCAGAGTCAACACATGGGGGAGTACCGGCGAGTACAGTCAGCTCCCCCGCCAGGAGGACTCTCGGAGGCCTTGAAGGCCAGTGTTAGTAATGCTGGGTCTCGTGGGACCCGTGTGGTGGATTTTGATACTGATGGGCTTCAGGTGGTGGAGCCGATTTTGCTTGATTATGACGAGGACAGCCCCGTGGAAGGGGAAGTGCAGGATATGGAGGGGGGAGGGCCTTCTCACTTGTCTCATAGTGTTTTACAGGTTTCTGGAGTAGCGCAACAGCAACAGGTCGTGGCACCAGGAAATAGACGAGAACGCGGCCCCTTGGTGAGGGCTCCTCGATCAAGATATAGATCGGATTTCGCGGCAAGGCGGTCGGAGTCCCCTAGAGCTGCCTCTTTAGAGCCAGGGAGACCGCTGGAACACGGGCCAAACCAAAAATGGTGTCTGTGGGGACAGGGTAGGAGGGGGTTGGGGGGGTGTGGGAAGGGAGATTGCTCAAAGGTAAATATGTCAAGGACACAGGAGTAGGTACGGATGACAGGAGTGTGGTTTTTGATACTAAAGTAGAGAGCGGGACTAATACAGATGAAGCTGCGGGAGTTAAGGAGACGCTTGCTAGTAAAGAATTAAAAATTAAAAAGTTGCCTTTCATGGGGTAACCAAGCCTTTGGGTGCTCATTTAATGATGACAACCAAGGAGCGCATATGGAAGGGTGAGTATGCTGGAATACTGAACCACTTGCATAGAGAGGTCAGGTCCAAAGAGGGATCTAAGGAAGAAGAGTATGAGTTGGCTTAGCGCCCCAAAGTGCAGTTGACCATTAAGAATTGGATGGCAGAGTCTTTAATTTATGCAAGCGTTTATTGTGAGAAATTCCCAGAGCGCAGCGTGTCTATTTTTAAATATATAGATGTGATTTGGAAAGCGCAGATTACTGTGGGGGGTTATGCTTGGGCTCAATACTATGAAGAGTTTCGGGCTCGGATGGCATGGGACCCTGAGGCGAAGTGGAGAGAGTTACATACAGATTTATGGCAGCATACGATGGGGGCTGTGTCAGGCGGCAAGACTATTTTAATAGCTAGTGGTCTACCGTTAATATATCGGCCATTTCAGGGGAAACCTGGGTGGGGTGGTAAGCGCAACGGCTTCACAAATTGGAATGGGAGCATGCTGGGATTTCAATAAAGGATTATGCACAAGGGAGTACTGCAAGTACAGGCACAAGTGTGGGAAGCAGCATCCCCTTGTTAACTTTTGGGGAGTCAAATCACAGGGAGGTCAGCAGGGGCATCAGACAGGCACAGGTACATCTGGCACCTCACAGCAGTTTCAGGGTGGACAAGGGGGTAGAGGGGCGCAGGGCACTGGGCCAAAAGGCTCCTAAACCAGTTAGGCTGTCAAAACTAGAACAGGCTCTACGGGGTTTTGAGGATGAAGGGGTGAAACCGAAGCTTTTGGAGGGTTTTCAATATGGATTTCACTTAGGTTATCATGGGCCAAGGCGGAGTAGTGGGCAGATAACTTGAAGTCAGGGGCGGAACATAGAGGGATGGTGAGAAAAACTGAGCAAAGAAGTGCATGAAGGGAGGATGGCAGGCCCGTTTGATGATTGGCCAATTGAGAACTTGATAATATCACCTATTGGAGTGATGCTCAAAAAAGAGGAAGGGCAGTACAGGCTAATTCAGCATTTGTCATGGCCCGAGGGGTCTTCGGTGAACGATTTCATTGATGAGGAGGCTTCCTCGGTTTCATATTCTCAGTTGACGTGGCCATATCACTAGTTGTGACCGCGGGCGCAACTGCAGAGATGGCAAATTTTGACTTCAAGTCTGCGTTTCGGTTGCTTCCAGTCCATCCAGATGATTGGTATCTTCTGGGTTTCCATTTTGAAATTAAATGGTACGTGGACAAAGCATTACCGATGGATTGCTCCATGTCATGTTCTCTATTTGAATGTTTCAGCATCTTTTTGCAATGGCATTTCATGCACCACACAGGTCATTCGTGGGTAACACACTATTTAGATAACTTTTTCTTTGTTTGTTCCCCAGGCTCCACGCAGTGGCAGCTAGCTCTGGACACTTTCCATGAGCTTACAGAGGATATTGGAGTCCCCTTGGCTCCGGAAAAAACAATGGGTCCATCAACAGTTTTATCCTTTTTTGGTATTGAAATTGATTCAGTGGCAATGCAGGATCGCTTGCCGGATGACAAAAAGGTGAAGATGCTATACTTGCTGGACAGTATGCTGTCAAAACAGAAGGTGTAGGTGAAGGAGATTCAGGTATTGCTAGGACATCTTAACTTCACTTGTAGGGTGGTCAGGGCAGGGTGAACCTTCTGTAAGCAACTGGCCAGAGCTCTGGCTGGTCAGCATTTGCCTCACCATCATGTTCGCTTGTCAGCAGGAGTGAAAGAAGATTTGCGGATGTGGTCCTTTTTTCTTACTTTTAATGGAGTGCCACTGGTCAGGGAAGAGGATGTACAGTGGGAAGTTCAAATGTTTTCTGATGCAGCAGGCAGTGACGGTTTTGGTTTATACTGGCAGGGCAGGTGGTGTGCAGAAAATTGGTCACAGGATTGGAGGAATGGAGGGAGGAGCATTACATTTCTGGATTTTTTCCCTTTGTTAGTGGCATTGACACTTTGGGGGGAGGAGCTAGCACATAAGAAGGTTCCTTTTCGGGTGGACAACATGGCAGTCGTCGAGATCGTCAACAGACAGTCAGCAAGAGATGAACAGATTTTGAAGTTGATGAGGGTGTTTGTGCTTGGCTGCTTAAAACATGACATTACATTTTGAACTTTACACATTCCTGGTGTGGACAATGACATAGCTGATGCTTTGTCTCGTTCGCAGTGGGGGAGATTCCGTGGGCTGGCCAAGGAGGTGGACAGGACCCCGACCCCAATGCTGGATCATCTTTGGTATGTAGGCAGCGTAGGGTATTACAACTGGTGGTAGGCTTGTTGTCCGCGTCCACTCGTACAGCTTATTCCCTGGCATGGAAGGAATTTGTGGCGTCTGGGGCTTGTAGGAGGGAGGTTCTGAAGATGTAGTTCATTTTATTTTGGACCTGATAGAGAGAGGCCTTTCCCGGGTCACCATCGCCGGGAAGTTGGCAGGTATTTCTTTTATGGGAAAACTTTTTTGGGGCTATTCTCCTTCTGCTGGCGAGGTAAGGAAGAGAATGCTTGAAGGTTGGGCTAGGGAGTGGGGAGGTGTGCAACTGTCCTATTCTCCTCTCTCTTGGCAGACTCTGGCTCGTTTGTTGGAAGTTTTACATTTGGTGTGTAGAGATTACTTTGAGGCTTGTTTGTTTGCCGCTCTTTTGGCTTTCATGTTTTCTGGGGTCTTTCGAGTCTCAGAGCTTTTGGGTACCAAATAAGAAGGGTAATTACTTGGCAAGATGTATTCTTTTCGGATGAGGGTTTGCATATCTGGTTGTCTGGTTCAATGACTGATCAGTGAAAAACCAGAAAAGGGGATTGGTTAGAAGCTAGGATTCCCAGGGCTACTTGCCCCTGGCCTTTGGCGCGTGGCTGGAAGATCCTGTCAGGGGGGTCAGAGTGTGATTTTGTTTTTCAACATTTAAATGGGTCATGAGTTACTGCACATCAATTGCGTATGGTTTTGTGTAAAGCTCTGCGGAAGATTGGGTTGGATGGGGAGCAGTATAGAACTCACTCTTTTAGGATTGGTGCAGCGGCTGAAGCACATAATAGGGGCTGGTCTCAAGGGGATATTATGCGGTTGGGGCTCTGGTCTTCAAACTGTTTTCAGCGCTATGTGAGAGGGAATACGGGGGAGGCGCATGCGTCACCCTCCCTGCTTTGATACTCATCGTATTTTTCTCTTTACAGGTTCTGTGGCTGGGCCCCAGGCTAAGGAAAAGACGGTCTGGATAGTGGGGCATTCGTTCATCTAATGGGCGCAGGTTTAGGCGGCCCAGAGTTATTTTGGAAAAATTTTAGGTTTTAATGATCAAATGTTTAACATTGTGTGGAAGGGAAAAGGGGGTATGCTTGGGAGGGAACTTATTCCATGTTTGAATAGAGCATTGGTAAAGGGCATATGCCCGGATATTTTATTGTTACACCTGGGGGAGAACGATATGTGTGGGGTAAAGAGTGTGGTTCTGCTGAGGGTAATGAAGAGGGACTTGTCGCTGATTAAGGAACGCTGGGCTGGTTGCCATATGTTGTGGATGGACTTGGTTCCGCAGAGGATTTGGAGAGGGGCGGTGAACCCCAGAGCTATTGACAGGGCAAGGCAGAAGGTGAATTCGGAAATTTCTAGGTTTTGCCGCCAGTTGGGTTTTGGGAGAGTGTGTCACAGGGATATTCGTTTTGAGTCAGTAGAATTTTTCAGGGATGATGGGGTGCATTTATCTAGGCTTGGTATGGACCTCTATTTGCTGGAGATCAGAGAAGTGTTGTCCCGATGCTTGAAGGTTCAGAGGTTTGGAGTTTGAAGGTGTTTTCCTACTTGGAGGGCAGAAAGTGGGGTAGGCTCTCCTCCGTCTTTCTGGGTGGCAGGGTCTATTTGATTTTGGGCTGTTTTGACTGAGGTTTGTTGTGTAATGGTTAAGTTGTCTTATCGACAGGGAAAGTATAGGTTGGTTAAGTTTAGGGCAGTTACACGTTTGGGGGATTGACAGCTGTGAACGGGCAGGCAGGGGAGTTGTTTAACGGAGGGCTTATATTTACAGGTTTATACTGGGTGATATGGTGATGTATTGTTTTGTAAAATTTTTAAATGTTGTATTGTATGGGTGGGGGGCAAACATTTTTAGGGGAAGGGGCGGGGTTAGGATGTGATTTATTTAGTGAGGTTTAGTTTTGGAAGGCGTTTTGCCAAGGTTTATTTAATATGTGATGTGCACCTGTTCCAATAAAGCGGCTTTTTCCACACATATTTCTTTTGTCCGTGGTCTGCTTTCCCCCCTCACCCCTCCCTCCCAAAGTGTCAGCAGTCAGCAGCCCAGCTTTTGTCTAGTAACTGTGGCCCCCCACTGTAAGAAGGAGCCATGTTTGATAAGAGGGCCTCAGGAATGGGCTGGCGCTGGCAGCCCTTTCTCAGTGGACTTGGCGTGTTTTCAGTTCCTTTGTCCTCGGTGTACGATATGACGTATGTATCAAGCTAGCAAGGGAATAATGTATTGGGTAGGGTCTCAGCATGAAACCGTCCATGGACGTGCCACACTGGAGGGACAGAGGTTAATTCTCATCTCCTCTGCGCACCATCTTATTGTAGCTGCATTTATATAGTGCTTAAAACCTGGTAGTAGGCACTGCACTGCATTAGTGCACATATAGGTAGCAACTAGCATGTTACAACAGGGAGGAATGCTCGGTTGTAAGTGTGTTGAATTTCAGGGTGGGCTCCTTGAGGAGTATTTTGGTGTTGTGCGTGCGTGTGCAATCACAGCGGTACGCCTATCCTGTCTTAGATAGCTGCACCTGGGCTTGTGTTGGCGGGAAAAGAAGTGAGAGATCGAACGCATACTCTCTGAAGTACTTTATCTGTTGTCAATGATTGAGAGAATCTCTGTTCAGTCCATCCAAGAGCAGGAGGTGAGCAGCCCAGGGACTCAAATGGATACAGGCAGCCATCTCAGTTGCTCTACATAACTTCCCAAAATGACATGCGCTTGATCAACAAGCATGCACTGTATACATCAGCCAAAGTAAATCATCACAAGTTCAAGCATAATGACAAACAGTAGCCTGCAGGAAGGCAGTGATCAGCAGCCAGATTAAAGCTGCCTACCGTACCCGGGAGCGAGAGGAGAGTGGCCCATGGGCATCGACTTGATACAAGCAGGATGGATGAAAGCCTTGTAGTGTCCCCGCGGGAGTGGCAGATGGGCAGCCTAAGGCATGCACTGGCTACGGCCAGCCAGCGGAGGCGATACATGAGTCCACAAAAGAGCGACTAAAGGGCACGTACTAGATGCAGGCAGCCACCATAAGTACCCTATAGGGTCCAAAAAAAAGCGGCAAAGAAGCAGGCAATAATGTTCAGTTGAGACAGGGAGACATTGCATCTGACTTAGAGGTTCAGTTAAGGAGTGAGGAAGTGTAATCTAAAGACATGCACAAGAGGAATGCCACCATATTTAATTTCTACCCAGAAGTGTGATGCCGCTGGTAATTTGCAGGCAGGCACTGGCGACTGTACCGTAGACGGAAAGAGACAATTTGGCAAGTCACAGAGCCAGAGGCCACAGCCTAATTGCCAGTTTTAGGAGAAACATTCACCTCTTTGTCCTTCAGCGCATATTAGTGGCAGGCAGACTTTAGACTTCCTGTGCAAGGGTTTACCTGTGAGCAACAGAGGAGAAACTGAGGTATGCTGGTTAAAGGTACTCATGGTAATTACTCAGTACATCCCAACCAGGAACGTTAGCGAAGCAATTCAAAGTCAAGCGCTGGAGATACGCAACCGTGTTAAATGCTCGGTAAAGCACACCAAGGCGCAATACAGAAGGAATCCAGAGGGTCAGTCAAGCTCACCCAGGAGCGACTGGAGAGAAACTGGTAAGTGGAGTAGGGATTTGAGAGCTAATTCGAGATGGAGGAGTCTGATCCTAGGCCCTATCCAGGCTCAAGCAGGGAAGGTGCCACAGCAAGATGTCATTAATTTCTGCTTGCTTCGTAGCCCGGTCAATCAGATGCCCTGGAAGCCGAACCTAAGAATGTCAAAAGAAAGGAAGGGCCCGGTCAAGTAACCCGGGCTGGTAGTCAATGTCAATGGAGGGGCAGAATTAGAATGGTTGGGACGGAAAATGGGGTAGGTGGCTCTAGTAGTGCTGGATGTGCTTCAAACCAGCATAATATTCCTGCGATTGAATAAGGATCTTTTGCACCAATGTTCAAGAAAGTTCAGATTTCACCAAAGACACAGAGGCAAGCGCTGAGCTTGAATGGAGCAAAAATGATTTTGAGGGTGGCAGGTTCACCAGGGACGAATTATGTGTTAATGTTATCTTTTGCTGCTTCTCTTTGTTATGGCGTTGGATCATCTTCTATTCTTGGTCTGGTGTGTTCACTCTTAAGTTAATGAGGTTGTCTTATGACTGATCTAGGTGAAGAAGACGAAGACTGGCTTAGCTCCTGATGGAAAACATTCATGGGTTCCTTTATGACAGTGAAGTTTATTATGTGCAGAAACATTTTAGTCAAACGTGTGCCCATTTATTGTCTCAAATAATTGCAGCTTTGCAATCTAAGGTAAGTGGGCAAACTAAAGTGCATGGCAAAGTGCAGTGTCTGTCTTGCCTCCTGGCACAGTCAACAGCTGTATTGGTGGGACTTAAGTGGGGTGAGGGTTGGGGGGCGTGGGGGTAGGACAAACAGAGCTGGGGCACAGGCCCCATCGGGACCCCTCTGAAGATGCCAATAGGCCTCCTAACCGGCAATGCCCCTGCTTTCCTTCAAGGTACACGTTGGCTCATCAATGAGGGGCCTTCTATGTTTGGGTTTTCTTTTTCATTTTACTGTGGGTATATGCATAACCTGAATCTAGCCTAAGGTTACCAGAAGGGTCCCTTTCTTCAGAGACACTTTTCTCTAGCTCAGTCTTTCCTTTGAAATATCAGTGAAATCAGGAAATAAAATTCAATTTTGTTAGGCGAAACAGACCTAAACTCCAACCACAAATACGCTGGGTTAGTAAATGAAACATTGGACTAGAAAGTGGTGTCCCTGATGACATAGAGTGATCTGGTAACTGAAGGGTAGCACAACACTAACTTTACATATCGCAGTGAATAAATTCTGATGTATGTGGATTACGCATTCAGGGAGAGTCTTCTATAAAACTTGCCATACTGGAACAGGAGTGGAGAGAAGTAGGCAAAGATAGTCTAGTTTGCAGTTATGTATAGCCTTGTTAGTGATACAGAGTACTGCGACAGTGAGGCGTACAGGACGTGGTGCCAGTGAAGAGTCTACAGGGTGAGGATATATTTCATAAACCCACCTTCAGAATGGTTTCCAAAACATTTGGAGCCCTGCATCAATTTATTTTGAAAATTGGACCTTGAATTGGTTCATCAGCCCTACCTTTTGTTAACTTCTTTACTTGGAGGATAGGGATTCCCTCCCCTCATCTCTGACACTCCCACCTTGGAAAGACTTTACTCAGTCAGTGACTCACATTGCACTTTGCAATTCATATTATTGTTGATAAAAACGGGCCATGTGAAAAGAAGACAGCTTCTGGCAAGAGACCAATGACCTCAGAGTCACTGCCCTCCCCTCACACAGCTCCACTGTTAAGGCACTGCCCTTAGTGCGATCTTGAGATCAAAGTAGGTGCTCGAGGCACTCCTCCACCGCAGGCTCCTGCCTGCAACTCATCCCTGGTGTTCTAGTGGAAGAGCCTGCTCTTCTGCTAGTTCGCTCTGTATGTGTCACCCTCTTTCTGTATTTTTCCTGTTTTCCCAGTTTTTTTGCCTTTTGGCTTTTTCTGTCCTTCTTTCTGTTTTGCCTTCCTGTTTTGAGTTGCCTTTTCCCTGCCGCTGCTGCCCCCGCGACCTCTCCCCCCAGCGTGTTCCCGCTCACGCCTCCAAGTTGCTCACCCTAACTCCAACTTAATGGTGGCTGCTGCGCAGCAAGGAGAGCAAGACCTCTGACCTCCTGGTCAGAGTCACTGCTCTCCCCTCACGTAGCTCTGCCGTTAAGGCACTGTCCTTAGTGCCTTCTTGAGATCCAGGTAGATGCTCAAGGCCCTCCTCCACCCACAGGCTCCTGCCTGTGCCTCATCCTTGGTGGTCTAGTGGAAGAGCCTGCTCTTCTGCTTGTCCGCTCTGTGTGTGTCACCCTCTTTCTCTCTTTTTCCTGTTTTCCCTGTTTTTTGCCAGTTTTTGGATTTTTCTGTTTTTCTTTCTGTTTTGCGTTGCCTTTTCCCTGCCGCTGCTGACCCCATGGACCCTCACCCCCAGAGTGTTCCCGCTCCCGCCTCCCAGCTGCTCCCCCTCCTCTGGACCCCCTTTAAATGGCAGCCGCAGGGTGCCAAGGAGAGCAAGATCTCTGACTTCCTGATCAGAGTCACTACTCTACCCTCGTGCAGCTTTGCCGTAAGACACTGCCCATAGCGCCTTCTTGAGATCCAGGTAGGTGTTCGAGGCCCTCCTCCACCTACAGACTCCTGACTGCTCCTCATTCCTGTTGGTCTAGTGGAAGAGCCTGCTCTTCTGCTAGCGATCTGTGCATGTCACTCTCTTTCTGTTTTTGCCTCTTTCTGTCTTTTTCCTTGCTTTTTGCCTTCTTCTGTCTTTGTCTGTTTGCGTTCCTGTTTTGTGTTGCCTTTTCCCCGCTGCTGCTGTCCCCCAGCCTCTCCCCCCAGTGTGTTCCAGCTTCCACCTCCCAGCTGCTCCCCCTCCTCTGACCCCTACTTAATGGCGTCCGATGTGCGGCCGCAGCGCTGGTGCGCCAAAGGCAATTCCATCTGTGCCCATCCACGACCCGACCACGACTAGCGCCAGGGACCCTGGTGCCCCGACCCCCGCAAATACGACCCCAGCACCTTCCACGCACTCAGCCCTGGACCCAACAACAACTGCCAGCTCTCAACGGCAAACAACACCCAAGGTCCATTCTCCCATTCTCCTGCCGCCACCACTGCCACACCTTCACCCACCTCTGGACAAAGACAACCACCCCAACCCACGTGACGCCACCCTACACAAGCCCCTACACAAGCTTAAAAAACCCTGATTGATTGATTGATTGATTGATTGATTGATTGATTGTACTTCCACACTAGAAAGATCACACAAAACCAGTGGTTTCAGTCTGGTAGTGGTCCATATGTGCACATGTGTGAATTTACATGTTTTTGTTTAAGCTATGCAAGTTGAGGTCGTCCTCTCATTTGTTTGTTGCTGGTGTGATGGTTCTGCTAGGAATAGTGTATAGGGGGAGGTTAGAGAACTTTTGTGGCTGGGTATTTCAGACAGCGCAGTACACGATGGATTGCCTTGTGTGATGGTGGATAGGCAAACTCATTGAATGGAATGTTCAGGATGTGTGAACCCTGGAGGGCCAGTAGATCAATGAGGTATAAGAACGCCTGTACGGTCACGAAGGGATGGGCACTGGCAGATCCAGGGAAGTATGGAGGATGGTCAGGTTCAGCTCAAAGGAGGAAAGTTATATTTAGGAGATGCAGGAAAACAAGTGGAACTATAAAGTGAAGCCGGACTGGTAGGTCCCAAAGAATCAAAGTCAAACTGCAAGGACCTGATTGGGCGTTTGAAGAGCAGAATAGTAGACTAGTAGGCATTTAGGCTAAGCAATGAAAGAGAACAGTAAGTCTCAAGGCAGAGGCAATAGACTAAACAACAAGAATGAACACTATGGTCTGAAGGCAGCTCCAAGCTGGTAGGCCAAATCTGTGGGGGTTTTAGGTTAGGTGCAGGCAGACGCTAAGAATATATGTAGAAGTTCACCTTTTAGGGTAGTTTTGTAAGTCAGCATGAAGCTGCATACAGCACCAGCATTGTTTGTAACCACAGACCTGTCACATTAAAGTCATCTTTTTCTCTCTATTTTAAGTGTCTGTTGGGGACTGTGCTTTCCCACCAAGGACTTTGTGGGGGAAGGTACCTAACTCCAAACTACCAGTGATGAAACTGGTGAATCTGAAAGCAGGGGTGGGCTGAGTTACTTCCTCTGACCCTGTATCACCCCTACATATGGTGTGGCCTCATCTGTCGCACAGGACCATTGACGTCAAAGTGCTGCTGCATCAACACTTCCCGCTGCAGTTTCCAGCGGCTCATGAAACAAAAGCAGATCACGGGGTGAAGTTTGGCTTCGCCCCACGCTGGTGTCTGTGTTTTCGCTGTTGTTTGCCCAGCTGAAGATGACTCAAGATCTTGCACAAGAGGGCCGGGCAGATCCTGTTAACCATATATTAGTAACTCTTCGCAGCCTAAATACTTGAAACATGAAGTCAAGCCTTCCAATACATGTGTGCAAGTCCTTCTAATGCAAGAGGGACCATTTCAAACAATGCCTTAAATAGAAGAATATTTACCGTAACAAGTACATGAAATACGTGGTGCTGCGCATGGCAGAGTATCCTGTACAGCGCTCTCAAGCATCCCAGAAGTGGAGAAGTGTAGCACAATGATTAGAGCGGCAGACCCTGATGCAGAGGTCTATCCTGGGACCAGGGTTCAATTCCGCGCCTCGGCGGGTCTTGGGCTCAAAATTCACGTGCCTATTCCAATCATAGAGTCCCACTCTGCAACTCTGGGCAATAGCTTGCTTAATCTCCACAACGGCCCCCACAACGCTAAGGATGCGAGTGGACCCCTCACAGGGAAAGCCAGGATGGGTTCCACAGCGGTATTCGTACAAGCGCCTTGAGACCCTTGCGGGTGAGTAGTGCGCTATACAAGTATCAATTTACAGTTCCATGCAGGAGTAGCGCATTCAGGCCAGGTTTTCTGAACTGAATTCTGGGATATGCAGACCTCTCTGTGAGGGATTTTCCCAGGGATCTTCAGATAGGGGAGACCAGTCTTAGGTCCAATGCCACGAAAGGCTGCCTCTGCCGATCTCTCCAGATGATTATTGCAACCGGCACAGCAGAGGTATAAGCAGTCAGAGCGAGAGGAGAAGTGAAAAGGAGATATAGGCGAGGGAAATAAAGGGAGAAGAAAACGATAGAAGCGAGACAGAGAATGGGTCATAAAATGACAAAGGTATACAAAATTACAGTTGGTTAAACACAATACTTTCTCTCCAAATAGGACCGAAAAATGATTCTAGGCGAGCAAATCTTCTGTTTCCACGGTATGCCACAGAACGTAACCAGCACCAAAACCGGAAACATCCTTTATAACGCGGCTGTTTCCACGCAGAGCCTTTACCGCACATGCGTTCAATCACATGCATTGTTACAAGGCATAGCCGTCACCACGCATTTTGTTTTATGTTCAATAAGTTTATTAAGTTTAAAAAGTATAAGAAGTAGATAAATACAATACATAGTGATACAATCGAAATCCATAGACATAGTAATTATGATTGAATCAAATACAAATAATTCCCACAAACAATATAAAGGTAGAATGTAAGAAACTCATAAGGGGAATATCAGTGAGCCAAAGTATCCGTAAACTGTATCACTATTATGAATGGGAGAAGTAAAAAGAGAGAAAAAGAAGACAGAAGAAGAAAAAGTAGAAAAGGAGATAGCAAGAAGAAGGAAAAAAGAGAAAGGGAAGGGAAGGATCCACTGCAGTACTACAAACACACACTACACAAATTACAAACAACAATCAAGTAGAGGACACAAAAGGATACTGGGCAACCAAACCCTTCGAAGCCAAATCCATATAAGCCACTATGCATTTATTAACAATGTATGTGGTGAAGGCATGTGCGAGTAACTGTGGCAAAGGCACCTGCAGGGTTAAGGCTATCTGCGCCATTAAGAGGAGTGAAGAAATCCTTCCTCTTCCTCTTGACGACCTGTGCCTCGTTGTCCTGTTAAGGTAAGGGGCATTGTTTTTAGGAGGGATTGTGGGCTTTAGACAAGGGGTGTTTTTAAAAAAAAGCAACTGGTGGCCTGAGAGAGGTCGCGCTGGGATACAGATTTAGGGTTCAGGGCAGAGGTTGTGTATTTTTTAAAGAGTTGGAGGCCAGGAGGGGGTCACCCTGTGGTCTAGATTTAGGGCTTAGGGCAGGAATCTGGTATTATTTATAAAGAGCAGGGCGGCGGTGGGGGTCATGCTGGGGCTATTTTTGGGGGTTAGGCAGGGGTAGAGTAATTTTAAAAAAGAGATGGGGTAAGCAGGGCCGGACAGGCCATATAGGGCACCAGGCAATCCCCCGGTGCGCCGCATGGGTGGGGGCCGGTTTTGGGCCCCTGGGGGCCGTCATTGTTACAGGGCCGTTTTTGCAGCATCGCTGCAAAATCGGCCCTGTACCAAAAACGGCCGAAAACCGGCCCCGGCAAAGAGCTCGGCGGCACCTCCAATCCTCCCCCGAGTTGGGCCTGGCCAGCACTTTGCCAGGGCCGGTTGTGGTTCCCAGTCCAGCCCTGGGGGTAAGGGAGCGCCGGGAAGCAGCTTGAAGACTGATGGCAGGGGTCAAGGAAAACGTTTATCATTCAATGGCCTTTAACATACATGCTTTATAACAACATACGTTGTAAAAGCAAGTGTGGTAAAGGTTATACGTGTTAAGGTCATTCCCGTTGTAATGCATGCGTGGTAAAGGCATGCGTTGTTCCATCATACAACCCACCAAAACCCTGACCTACTACAGTAATGTATGAAATTCCATGTAACAACATCCTTGTCTAAAGGCTTTCACACAGAGTAATAGCAATCTACTCTTAAACAGATTGATGTTAGCACATGGTTTTCACATAAATATGTCAAGTCTAGTGCCAATATCGTAACATTTCATAACAAACAGATCAAGCCATTATGACCATAACAAACTCAGTCTTGCCTTACTGAGTGAGTATAAGCTTAGCCATAAGCCAACATGTGCAATACAACCACTCTTTTCAGTGGAAGCATGCAACCTGGGCCCAATCAAACACTTCATTCAGTGGCACCAACATGTGAGTCGAGCCTAAGCTCCTCTAACAAGAACTAGGAGAGTTAGTAGTTGACCATCTAAGGTATGCAGAGAGCTGCGCTGTCAGGCCAGACCCGACAAAGCCCCCTTCTGTTCCATGTATGCCTCATTGGGACAACTGAAAACTGGTATCCGACAGATGGAAAATAAAACCCTAAAATGACAAAAAAGACTGATGTACGATCTTGTAGTATTTTGTTTTTGTGACGACACAAATTCTGCATCCTTCTTTCTCACTGCTGGTCAAGCACCTAAGACTGGCAACACCACCCACTAGCCCCATAGATGCCATTTGGCTTCAGCTATTGCTAAAGGTTGATTCACTGACGACCAGTCAAAGCTCGACTAATCCAGTGACGCAGAATAGGTATTATATGGATCCAATGTACTCATTTACAATCTCCATTTCCACACCTCGTGCAAATTAATCTGATGCTGATAAAATTGGTGTGACGCACTTTGAATAAAACCATAAAATAATAATATAAATCATAAGATGAGGGATGCCAGGAATGGATTGGCACCTCAAAAAAACAGGTATGAGTGCCTATAGGCAGTGGCAGATCAGGCCACACCACATGCAAGACTGCAAATTAGGTAGAGATGTTGTAGAAGTGACAAATCTGTATAGATTATTGCCATACTGTCCAAATGTATAAAGAGAGGGTGGACAGCAGAGGAAACGCATGGTCCAAATATGTTCAGGGGATACATGTGTCTTTACTGTACACTTGGAAAGCAGAGGCAAAGTACAAAAGGTTTGATAATATGCGTATACCTTACTCCTCTTTTTTAAAAATATGTTCTGGCAAATGTTTTCAGACGTATTCGCTTTTTTCTTGTAAAAGCACCTGCAGCCTCAAAAACCAGTTCTGGGCCAGGCCCTGTAGTGAAAAGTTAATATTTCATGCTTGACATAGAGTAGTGCTTAATTTGTGCCTGTGTTTTCTAGTGCTTGGCATGGGCACCTATTACTTAACACTGGCAATCTGTTAGTCTACCACATGGTGGTGCTGTCTTGGTGCTGGAATCCCACGTGTCCTGTTTATATTAAGTAAATATTTCTCCAAACTTCTAATGAAAGCTACTGAGTTAAGACACATGTAAAAGGGCCAGTCCTAATAGGAGGTACTAAGGAGGGACTAATAAGCCTATCAACAAATCAAAAGCGAACATTTACAAAGGACAGTGACACAAGCCAATCGAAAATATTGGCGTAGCTTCAAGTGCATACCTGAACACAGCATGCTTCACGGAGCAAAGCATGCACTGGCCAGGCTCGACCTAATAATGCCAGGACATCCATGCCATTTTTACAGCTTTGGGGGACCTCAAATGCTCCAAGCTTTCACATTTGTAGGAGATTGATTGAGACTGGGTAGCAGCGGCATTTTGTAGTACCGGTAGGTAGTTTTGGGGTGGAGGGTGCAAGCTGCAGTGACCTCCTGAGAAATACCTAGGACTCTGACACCTACTTTTTCTTTTTTGTTTTTGACAACTTGAAGGAAGTAATGAAAATCGGGAGCCTCATGGCTGTAAATGGATGGGGAGAATAGAAGATCTCTTTGTTTGGTGGGTTGAGCAGAGGGCAGTGTGAAGACTACAATACTCAAACAGCGACCAACTATGGCACAGTTGATCCCCATCTTTTGTGAACATATGACCCCATCTTTTTTTTTAAAGTTTGTGGAAAAAGCAGTTCTTATAGATAACCTTTAGACGCTGCTTGGCGTTAGTCGCCTCTCATACCATTCGATGATTTAACAAATAAAGAGGCAGGCGCTGGAAACTGGAGAAGCGGGAAACAAAGTTTAATTCCGTCGGAACAGAACACGTCAGATCAGACAAACGGGGTATCGTCTCGAGGTTCTCTAACTGCATCTCCGAGGCCTGGCCTTTTATACACAAGTTTATGGCTTTTATTGCAGTTTATTACATATGGCACATTCTTGCAAACGCTTTGATGTAAGGAAAGACATCCTCGGAATCCCTGCTTCAGGCCCGCTCCCACACATATCTACAGTAGAAGTCCCCACCCCAATCTCAGTAGGTGATGACTATTGCGCAGCTGGACATTCCGCCGGTTCCCGGATTGTGTGCGATTGATCGGATCTCATGGGGTGGAAGCATTGATTAATCTTAGCTCCTTTGAAGAGGGGTGAGTTTTACAGTAGTAGCAATAAACCACATCCGCAGGGCTAGGTGATGGCCTGGGATCACTTCGGACAATCGGGCACGGAGGAAGAGGGTTATCAAAGGATCCGTGGTCATGAAAGGGATGGAGGGAGGTGTTGGCCTGGTACGGGATGTGGTTCCGAGGTAGGGCCGCGCTGAAGGGGTGGTTTATGGCCCAAGCATGAGAGTGCGGGGGCTGTCAGTGCGCGGGGGATGCTTGTGAGGTCAGAGAGAAGCGCTGGCAATCGGCAATGGGCAGAGAGGCCATGGTACTCTAAATGGCTGCTGCTTACGCACACGTATGGGCCTGAAAAAGGTACAAGATGGCGCCGATAATGTTTACGCTGCAAACTAGATTTTAACAGTCCTCCCTTTTCAACATATCTAGCCAGCTTGTCAGTCTATATCTATCCCCATTATGTTACGGATTTCTACCTCGTATAAAGCTTTCATTCGTTCAGCTTCAAAGTCCAGAGTCTTAGGGCAGATACAGTTCGCAAAAAGTGAACACAGAGGCGGCAAGCATTGAACACCCAGGCAGAATCCACATATTATTATAATTGGTACCAATATTATCATAAACAATCTCCACCCCCAGTCTTTTACAGTACTCCAAAACCAGCTCCCAAACGACCATCCTTCTTGTTCTTGGTGAACCTCTGAGGAGAGTCTTTGGAGATGTTCAATGACCTTGTAGACTGAGGGCGAATTGTCCGGCACGTAGGTGCAGCAATTAGATCCGATGATGCAGCGTGCTCCTCAACTATCTGCTAGAACTACATCTAGGACAAGGCGGTTCTGAAGAGCCACCAGGCGGACCGCCTGTGTTGTTCGTGAGGATGCCAGCTGTGATGTTCATAGTTGTTTCAACTGCCTGTGTCAAATGTCAGATGGCATGGCTGTTTGCCATCGGGCCCTAAAATGGAACAAGTCCCTTTACTGCGTCTAGGAACTGCACTCCAGTGGAGTCGGCTTGTTCAATGTCCTTTGCTCGCTTTTGTCGGTGATGATTTGCAGGTGCCACATATGTCGCAGGAAGGACAAAAGCGATGTAGCAGGTACCTTCCCAGCCCTTTGGGAGCCAGGTGTAGGCTTTGGTTCCACAGACGAAGTACATATTCGGGGAGGCAACAAAAGAGGGTGGATCAGTCGTGTGCAAGATCTTTGTGATGTGGCAGGAGCTGTGACCCACTGGTTTTGTTCCATGACCTTCAATGCAGACAAGGCCTGAAACGTTCACCACAGATAGGGCCACAGTCAATGTGGCGGCAGTTCGCTTCCTGAGATAAGAGAAGGTGGGTCTGGCTGGATTGTTGAACACCTGCATTTCAATTCGTTTGTTGCAGGGATGTTCATTTGAAAGGTGGTGTTGGATGTCAAAGGGCAAAAGGGAGCAGAAGTTTTTCCAGTCTTGTTCAGCCAGAACTCATTGTAGAAGTGCGAAATGGTTTGTCCAGACGTTGCATTGTCCTTATAACTCTCTTGCAAGAGTATCAGCCAGGCAAGGCAGGACCCATGAATGGAAAAAGGCGAGGGAATGAAAGGGATAGAATGTCCAGTTGCATGTGGTAGCAGCCCACAGATCCAGCAGTTCGTGGCATTGGTAGCAAGGTTATGTTGGTGCAGCAACTGCACAAATTAATTGTTCCAGAATTCCTTGCATCTTTCTCGGAGCTGGGGTGAAAATGAAATGAGATAGTGTTCTCTCTTGGTGGTGGGTTGCACAGTGGGTGTCAAAGTCTCATGGGCGGGTGCGCTTTCTTCTACGACCCAGAATGTGGTCATAAGGAGGAGGCAAAAGAGAAGAGCGATGAAAAGGGCAATTGTCTTTGAGCTATGCAGTTTGTCAGTCTTTGGGTCTTTGTAATGGGTCTTTGGACATCCGGTTGCTTCCATCACCTTCATGTCGGGCGCTTCCATCATCTTCTTGTTGGGAGCTTCCATCATCTTCAAGAGGCTCGGAGACGGGCAAGACCACAATCTTCGTCTAGCTTCTCTCCTGATAACCTTTGTAGTGTTAGGCTACGGCTCTGAGATTTCTGACTTAGTCAGTGGTCTGCTTGGCCGAAGCGCTCTCCTTTCGACGTAAGTTGTACCCTTCTCTAGAAGGCACAGCGGGATCTGGAAATTCTGTCAATTCAAGTGTCTCTGTGTCAGGGTAGCAACTCAGGGAAGGTCTGTCTTTGTTCAGGAGCTCTTCTTGGGTGTCCACGTCTTCTTTTGTTGTCAGTGATATCTTCTTGCAGTGATATGGTCCATACTGGACTTGATCAATCTCTCACTCGCTGAGGGCGTGGTTCCTGCCTCCTGGAAGCAAGCAGTGGTCAGCCCCATTCTGAAGAAGCCTAATCTCGACCCTCTGCTACCCGAGAACTACCGCCCCATCTCCCTCCTGCCCTGGACCGCCAAGGTCACTGAGGCACACGTGAATTCCATCTTGTCTGCCCATCTCTCTCGCAATAATATTCTTGACGAGAGCCAGAATGGTTTTCGCGCGCAACACAGCACCGAAACTGCTCTGCTCTTTATGAGCGAACATCTTCGTTCGGTGCTGGATGCGGGGCAGACAGCGGCGCTCCTCTTGTTAGACCTGAGCGCCGCATTCGACACGGTGTCTCATGACATTTTGATGCGGCGGCTGGAGGAAGTGGGAATTGAGGGGAAAGCTCTTCAATGGTTCCGCTCTTTCCTCTCGGACCGGTTTTTTAAAGTGGCCATTCCACCTGGTCAGTCCTCTTTCCATCCCTTGGGACTAGGAGTCCCTCAGGGCTCTGCGTTGAGCCCCACTTTGTTCAACTTGTATGTGAAACCGCTGGCTGCTGTCGTCAGACAAAGTGGCTTAACCATGACATCGTACGCCAACGACACGCAGCTGGCCGTGACACTCAGTGGGGACCCTGAGGTGACTGCCCCCAGGTTTCGCGCAGGGCTTTTAGCTGTGGCGAATTGGATGCGTATTAACTGCTTACAGTTAAACGCCAAGAAAACCGAAGTCCTGATCTTAGGAAAGCAAGCGGACCTGTGGGGAGATCAATGGTGGCCTCCTGAATTGGGGGTGACTCCCATCCCAGCGGCCGAAGTGAAGAACTTGGGGGTCTGGCTGGATTCCAACCTCTCTTTTACCAGCCATACAAAGAAGATTGCAGCTACCTGCTATGGTATTCTGCGAGGACTGAGACCAGTCCTCAAATTCTTCGACCCCCCTACTCGGCAACTGGTGGTCCAAGCCTCTATCCTCTCTCGGCTGGACTATGGGAGTGCTCTGCTGCTTGGTGTCAATCAGGCCGAGGCCACCAGACTGCAGAGGGTGCAGAATGCCGCTGCGCGGGCCATTGTGGGCCTCCCGAGACGGTGCTCTGTCTCTGCAGCTCTGACCTCCCTCCACTGGCTGCCGGTCAGACAGAGAATCAAATTCAAGGCTCTCTGTCTGACATTCAAGATCCTGAAATTCTCGTCACCTCCTGCCCTGACGGGTCGTGTTTCCCCGTATGTCCCCAGGCGGTCTCTCAGGTCGGAATCTCTTCATCTAGCGAGCACGCCTAGGTTCAGACTGAGTAGGATAGGAGGTCGTTCATTTCGTGTTATGGCGGCTGGATTATGGAACTCCCTTCCTGTCCATATCCGTGCCCTTAACAGCCTGACTCTCTTCAGACGTGCGATAAAAACTCACTTGTTCACCTCTGTTGATTGATCTAGTCTCTTTTCAGCGGCGATTTGTTGTGTTGTGGTACTTGATCAGGCGCCAGGACGCCCCCTCGCTGGGGCAGCTGTGCGCTGAATAAAAGTTATTAACATAACATAACATAACATGTGCATGCAGCCAATTTTGCTTCCCTCCACTCGGAGTGCAGTTCAGGTGGTCATCAAGACTTGCCAGCGGCCCGTCCACCTGGGTTCCAGACTCTTCGTCCTTTGGAAATTTTAAATCAAGACGAAATCTGCGGGCTGGATGTCATGTCTGGGGCCCCTTGATGCGTCTGGTATGGCTTGCTGCACCTGTTGGTGGATAACAATTAGTGTTTTTGTCAAATTATGTAGACATTAGGATGTCCGGCACATCATGGATGGATGTTGGCTTTGGTGCGGCCCAGATATTCATGGGTCGGCCAAAGACAACCTCATAGGGAGTCAGGTGGTGTTTGGTAGGAGTGGAGCGCATTGATAGCAGTGCCAGTGGGAGGGCGTCTGGCAATTTCAGTCCTGTGGTGGCGACTATGTTTGATGGTGGCGACTATGTTTGCTAGCTGGAGTTTCAGTGTGGCGTTATGTCGTTCTACTAGGCCTGCAGATTGGGGGTGGAAGAGTGCGTGAAATTTTTGTTTTACACCCAACCCTTTCAAGATAAGTTGGATAACTTCGGCTACGAAGTGGGGGCCGTTGTCGCTCAACAAAATTCGACAAAGGCCATAGCGTGGGAAGAATTCTTTCAATAACACATTTGCAGTAGTGATGGTGGTATTGTCCTGCGTGGGATAAGCTTCCACCCATTTGCTGAATGCACACACAATGACGAGTACGTATTTCAGACTGTGGCATCTTTCTAGCTGAATGTAGTCCATTTGGGACCCCAAACCCTCCCCGAGGTAATACAGTCCCTTTCCCTGGGTTGTGTTGCAGACATATCAGGCATTGCTGAACCAAGTGTTTTGCTGCGTCTGCTATTTTGTCGTTGTGCCAAATTCTGGAAACAAGTTCAGTCATGGGAGCAGATCCTATGTGTGCCGGGGAGTGTGTCATGGTCAGTATGGGGATCAGAATTGGGTAACAACCATTTGTTTGCGTCTTTCGTCCGCCAGCAGCCTTCATCGTCTTTTAGTCCCACCCGTGCCCATTCAGTCAATTTGTGTGGTGTGCTGGCCGTTTGAATGTCCCTAACAGTCTCCCTAGCGTCCTTCCATTTTTCTGCTTGTGACCTGGTCACTGTACATGCGTGCTGTCGTCCTATTCTGTGCCATGGTTCAGGCAGTTATGTCAGCCAGTGCGTTCCCCTGTCCTACAATGTCTGTCACCTTTTTGTGTGCCTGGCACTTGATCACAGCTAATTGTTTGGGGAGGAGGACTGCTTCAGTCAGGGCAGAGACTAGATCTCCGTGTAAGATCGGTGTGCCATGTGAGGTCAAGAATCCTCTTTCCTTCCATAAGAGCCCACAATTATGAACCACACCGAAGGCATACTGGCTGTCGGTGTATATGTTGGCTTTCGTTCCTGCTGCTAAGATACATGCTCGTGTGAGGGCAATCAGTTCTGCCGCCTGTGAGGATTGCTGTGTAATGCGAGCTGTCTCAACTACGGTTCGGGCTGTGGTGAATGCATAGGCAGCTGAGGTGGTGCCGTCGGGGAGTTTGATGCATGAGCCATCTACCATAGCTCTCCGTCTGGTTCTGGGAAAGCAGTGTCTCGGAGGTCAACTCTACTCCTAGTCTGTTCATACGTGAGGGTCACACAGTCGTGTATAGGAGTCACATTGGGATCGTTCTCAGGTAGGGGTAACAGGGTGGCCGGGATCAGGGTGGTGCATCTTTTCAATGTTATGTGGGGAGCCAGTAGAGTCAACTCGTATCCAGTCAGTCGTGCGCTAGTCAGATGCTGGGTCTTAGTCTGGTTCAGGAGGGTGTCAACCGAGTGGGGTACTACCACCATGAGGGGGTTTGAAAGCACGATTCCTTCACTCTGTCGGATAGAGACAGCAGCAGCGGCTACAGCTCGAAGGCAGGCAGGCAAAGCTCTAGCTAAGGGGTCAAGAGTGGCAGAGAAATAAGCACAAGGGTGTTGTTTGGGACCAATGGATTGAGTTAGAACAGATAAAGCGCATCCCTCCCTTTCGTGAGTGTAGAGGAAAAAGGGCTTGGAGTAGTCTAGGGTTCCTAGAACTGGTGCTGAACAAAGGGCATCTCGTAATTCCTTGAAGGAAGATTGGCATTCGGGAGTCCAAGGGAGTGGGAAGGGGGCATCTTTGGCCAGAAGGAAAAGTAAGGGCTTAACGATAAGGCTGAAGTTTGGCAACCATTGTCGACAGAATGAGGTAAGGCCCACTAGAGAGCGGACTTGCTTCTGGTTCTTAGGGACGGGGGTTTCCAAAATGGTCTGAATTCTGTCGGGTGTAAGCTTCCTCCCATCTTTGGACAAGAGGTGGCTTAGGTATGTTACTTGGGGTTGGCAGAATTGCAATTTCTTTCTGGAGACCTTGTGACCATTCTCTGCGAGGAAGTGTAGGAGTTGGATGGTAGCTGTGACTGCTAGTGGAGTGGTGTTGGCTGCTAGGAGGATATCATCTACGTACTGTATCAACACCATTCCATCCGGTAGCTGAACTGCGTCTAGCTGTCTTTTGAGGGCCTGACTGTAGATGCTGGGACTTTCAGTGTAGCCTTGGGGTGCTCTACAGAATCTGTACGAGCGGGATTTTAGGGTGAAGCCGAAGAGGTAGAGGCTGTCTGGGTGGATGGGGATATAAAAGAAAGCATTCTTGAGGTCAATTACAGTGAAGGTGGTGGCGGTGGACGGAATCAAGGTCAGAATGGTGGTGATGTCAGAGACTACGGGGTACTGAGGCACGACTACTTTGTTAACCTCTCGTAGGTCGATGATGAAGCGGTACGCTTTCTCATCTCCCTCACCTTGCTTCTTACAATGGGTAGGATAGGGCTGTTGCAAACATTACTGACTACTTCCTCTACCACGCCTGCATCCAGTAGGGACTGGATGATCTTTACCAATGCCTTCTCACCTTCGGGTGATATCCGATACTGTGGGAGTTTTGGTAGCGTAGCGTCCTGTCGTACAGTCACATGCACAGGGTCAATCATCATGTGTCCTACGTCCGAGTCGGTTTTTGCCCATAAGTACGGGGGTAATGTGTCAAGCAGGGATATGTCAGCGTCAGTCATAGAGAACATGTGCCGTGTGGGACAAGGTCTGAGCAGATTGGGGTTGTCGTACAGAATGACTCGAACTCCGTCCGGTGAGCATCTAATGGTGGCTCGGAAATGTTTCAACAAGTCAAGACCCATAATGGCATCGGGGGTGTTGGAGGAGAGCAGAAATGTCATGTCAGTGGTATTATTTTCTAAGTCAAAAAAGATCGGTGTGGATAAGGGATAAGTGGAGGGCGTTCCATCAAAACCTATTGATGTTACGTGTGAGCCAGACAAGGATGCCCTTGGAATCAGTCGTTTATATAACACACTACATGTTGCTCCGGTGTCTACCAAAATGGAGACGTTGTGCCTAGGACCTTAGCGGTGACGTAAGGGCCTTGCTGGTCAACATAGAGCTTGACTGGATCCCTCCCTTGCCCTTGGCAGTCCTATGCGAAGTTGTGAGCGTCATCGTAGTCAGACTGTTGGCACTGGTTCTGTCGGGGGCGGTCAAATGTGTTCGGTCTACTGGGTCTGTTGTTGTTTGTGTCATTTGCGTACCCTCGTCCTTGACCCCTATTCCTCAGTCCATTTGCAGAATCCCTTGCCTCCTTATTTTTATTCATCTCTAGAAGGATTGGGCATTGAGACTTCCAGTGTCCGAATCCCTTACAGCACGCACACTGGTTCTCATCTAAATCCTTCCATCCAGTATAGGGAGCGGACGTGCGGTCTCTAGGAGGTGGGTTTCTAGGGGCATTCGATTGATAATTTCCCTTGTAGAGTTCCTTTCCTATAGTCACCCCTTGTAACTGTGCAATCATGACCCTTTCATTGAGGTCTTTCTTCTTTTTCTCCGATGCCCTATCATTTTCGTTCTTTTGATGTTCGTAGGACTGGGCCATCTGAAGGATAGCTGCGGGTTTGGAGGCCGCCCAACTACTCTCACTGGTCTGCAGTTTCTGTGAGACTTCCTGCAGCAGACCTTTAAGGTAATTTTGGACGAACAGATGATGTCCGGTTGCAGTGCACCGTCTCGAACCGGGAGAAGTACTCTGAGACATCTTCCTGAGGTTTCTGGTGGCAAGCCGTTATTATCGACCAGTCCACCTTCTTTTCTGGGATCAGGGTCTTCAATTTCTGGACAATTTTGTCTGGGAGTTCTAAAATGGCTTTTAAGGGTTTCTGTCCCGGGTCTCGCTGCTTATCTATGCCATCGAGTTGTATCCAGGTATGTCCAAACAGTTCAAGGTGGTCGACTTTCCGGATTTGCTTCCACACATCAGCTGGCAGACATAGCCCGAAAAACAAGTCAATGTCTGCTAGGGTCATAATTGTCGATCCTAAGGCTGTACCTAGTTCTGTGTAAAAGGCAGTGGGGTTCTTCCATAAATCTGGCAAGGATTTTCGGAAGGTCAGGATGTCTTGTCGATCCCATGGTTCGTAGACCCAGCTATACACTACCCTTCCCTTTGCATCTTGATGATTAATGTTGTCGTGTGTTCCCTGACCTCGTGGGGGGACCCAGTAGGGAGCGGCCTCCTTTATAGGCATCATTGTGTCACTTTTCTCTGTTTGGGGTTCAGTCGTTACAGGAGTCATAGTCTTAGCTACCTGCCTTTGTTCGGTGAGGTGGCACAAAACTTCAAGCGTATGCGAGAAGAGGTCCGTCACATCACACTCGCTTTCATCTCCAATATCAACTTTCCTATACAAGGCAGCGAGGCTTTCGGGGCTTTTATTCTGGTATCTCTCCTCATAGGCAGTGAGGGTGTGATAGCAAAATCGTACAACAAAGTGTCGTCTATGGCTATCGGCATATGAATTATACATATCCGATATTTACTCTTCGCTTTCTTTCCGTTCAACTAGAGTTTTCACTACTTTACAATCCCCGTGGAATCTCGTGGAATCTTTCTTTTAGTTTCGGGTTCGTCTAGCGTTTCTGCTGGTGCTATGCTTAGTACGAGAGGCTCGGCCGGCGCGGAGGCCGTAGAGACTGAGGCCCAGGCACTACATTCATTTGGGTTTGGGGGTTGTGGATGCGGTACTAAAGGATGGGAGGGAGCATATGGAGGGCGCATATAGATGATTGGGGGACCTAATAATAAATCATCGTTTGCTTTTTGCTTTAAGGGTAACTCGGAGTAGAGAGTTGAGGGTGTTCTAACAGGACATTGGCCCGATGTTTCAGACTCTCGTTCTTTCTTGACTCTCTCTCTTTCTTTGATCTCTTCTTCTAGTTTTCTACCAGCTAGGTGAGCCGCCTTCCGTAGCTCTTTGTCTGTTTTTGCTTCGTCTCTCTTTTAAAGTTGCGTTGCTTCTTTGCGTCGCATGCCTAGACTATCGAGCATGGTTGGCGTGGTTTTATGTTTACGAAGGGCTATTTCTAGAGCTTCTATTTTATTTATATCAAAAGATCCTATCAGTGGCCACTGACTTTCTCGATCTTTCTTGGTATTTTTATGCCATAGTTTACTATAGGCTACGTGACTAGTCCATATTTCGTGAACATGTCCTTATTAGGGGTGCCTTCCAGTGGAGCTGGATGATCCACCTCTAATAAACGGTCTGGGCTAAACCAACTACCAATCAGTGGGGAGAAGATAGGCATGACGTTTAGTGGTCAAAAAGATTCAAACAATAGTGGACAAAGGTCCGCACTACCTATCCTTCGCTACTCGCAAAGACTAGACAGAATAGCACTATTCTACGTTATTTGCAAATAGGGAATATCTCAAGAGAACCAAAATCCAAACAATCAATCAGTGGGGAGAAGATAGGCGCGGCGTATTATCAGCCCTTACCGAAATGGACAAAAAGTCCGCGCTACCTATCCTTCACTACCTTCAAAGGGAGAGAGAATATTTCTATTATTCACCGTTTGCAGGCAGAGAATGTCTCAAAAAGCAATCAATATCGTTAACCGAGGTTAAGCGATGCAATCAATGAGTAATGCTAGTATTTTCAAACAATCATTTCGCAATTCGTCGTGTTACACGACCTTACCCGGACCGTGTGGACAGTTTCCCGTCTTCCACTTCCAGGGCCCGATCGTCCTCTATTCTCCGTTGTTGCCGCGGCACTCCTGAGGGTTCCCAGTCAGGATCGTAGATCACTCGAGAGAGGTCAGCTCGGAACCGGTGAAGTTCGGATGATCGGCTGCCAGACGAGGGTCTATCGGGCAGGAGCTCTCCCCGATCGTTGCAGTCGTTCACTCTGTCGTCAGGACCTCTCCCACTGGATCCACGTGTCGCTGATGGGCCCCACGCTTGGGACGCCAATTGTGGAAAAAGCAGTTCTTATAGATAACCTTTAGATGCTGCTTGACGTTAGTCGCCTCTCATACCATTCGAGGATTTAACAAATAAAGAGGCAGGCGCTGGAAACTGGAGAAGCGGGAAACAAAGTTTAATTCCGTCGGAGCAGAGCACGTCAAATCAGACAAACGGGGTATCGTCTTGAGGTGCTCTAACTGCATCTCCGAGGCCTGGCCTTTTATAGACAAGTTTATGGCTTTTATTGCAGTTTATTACATATGGCACATTCTTGCAAATGCTTTGATGTAAGGAAAGACATCCTCGGAATACCCGCTTCAGGCCCACTCCCACACATATCTACAGTAGAAGTCCCCACCCCAATCTCAGTAGGTGATGACTATAGCGCAGCTGGACATTCCGCTGGTTCCTGGAATGTGTGAAATTGATCGGATCTCATGGGGTGGAAGCATTGATTAATCTTAGCTCCTTTGAAGAGGGGTGAGTTTTACAGTAGGAGCAATAAACCACATCCGCAGGGCTAGGTGATGACCTGGGATCAGTTTGTTTAATTGGGCACGGAGGAAGGGGGTTATCAAAGGATCCGTGGTCATGAAAGGGATGGAGGGAGGTGTTGGCCTGGTACGGGATGTGGTTCCGAGGTAGGGCCGCGCTGAAGGGGTGGTTTATGGCCCAAGCATGAGAGTGCGGGGGCTGTCAGTGCGCGGGGGATGCTTGTGAGGTCAGAGAAATGCGCTGGCAATCGGCAATGGGCAGAGAGGCCATGGTACTCTAAATGGCTGCTGCTTAACCACACGTATGGGCCTGAAAAAGGGACAAGATGGCGCCGATAATGTTTACGTTGCAAACTAGATTTTAACAAGTTCACCTGTGCATTGAATTTGTGCTTTTCTGCATGAATTATTTATGTTTCTCAAATAACAGCTTCTAGTTTGGACAAGAGATGCAGGAGCCTCATGCTGGCAGATTCCCTTCTCTGCTCCTGGCTGCCAGATTTAAAGATGGGAAGGGGAAAGCGATCCCGCCACCCAGGTGACAAAATCCTGGCCTTGCACCTCCTCTTTTTACCAAAATCCAGTACAATCTCCCTCCCCACTCAATCTAAAAGCAGGGCTGAGCAAGGGATCACGTCAAACAGACTGCTGAATCCCAGCTTCCATATCTACAAGTAGCCTGCATTGCTAAAATGCGACCGTCTGAGGGGCTTATGGGTTCCTGGAGGATTCACACAAATTATGCATTTTCCCAAGGAGGACAAAAAGTTCCCACCTGGCACTCATTGAATTTAGTTTTTTTGATTTTTTATCTATGCGATTTACACATTTTCTTCAAACATTTAAATTCATGTGTGACCAAATGGTTGATCCAATCTTCTTTTTATTGATGTAGGGTTCTTCAATAGTATTGTGTAGGTAATCACACTACTTAAACATTATGGGCTTCAGTTATCTATAATTATACAACACCCAATGCATTTCAGGACTCGCCCCAGGTCAGGGGATAGTTCCTAAAATGTAACATTGTTAATTAATCATATGGCACTAGATACTACACATCCTTCATGGAGGATTCCCCACAGCCTGGCACACCCCAGAATTGACATAACAGAATACATGGCAGATCCTAGAATTCCATGATCCCTAGAGAAAGTAAGAAAGAAACTATTAGGCCCGTCTACATTAATGCAGGATCTTCTGAAAGTAGCAGCTGCTACTCTGTGATTCATGTTGCAACCTCTTGCTTTCTTACAATCAAGGGACATTTCCCTCTGCTATTCAAAACATTCTACAAGTTGTGAGAAGTAGATGTTTAATTCAATGTAATAAAAGTACCATTACGTATTATCTATGTATGCATTCTCCATTCAGTTCCCCACACTACTGTGCATGCATAGTATGGGGTGAGACGTGGATGGGGACTAAATCTGGCTGGTGGCCCTGTCCACGTTTAAGCCAGGGGCTTTGTGTGAAATCTTATTGTCTGGCAACAGACTGGGAAAAAGTGCAACTTATTGAAACAGATTGTACATTGAAGGAAGAAAACTGTATCATAATATGTTTGGACTTTGCCTTTGGCAAAGCATTCTTGGAGGCTTTAATTAGTTTCACTTTGCAGAAGGAGGAAAATAGGATACAATTTTCAACCACTTAGGATTGTTGAATTTGAAAACAAACAAGTTGTTATGTCCTTGGTAAACTGGTGTGATAGTTGCAGTTTTCTTTAATTTTTATTTAAACCATAGGCTGTACAAGTAAAAATAATAAAAATGAAAACATGCTGCCGGCTAAACATTGAGGCCATATGCTTGCAATAAAATGCAATATTAAAAAAAGAACCATGGTATATAATTTTAATAAAACACTGTGGGCCAGAGTATAGGTGCTATATACCTCACCTGGTAAATAATGCTACAACGGGGTTCGTAATTTATCTTGGCGATAAATAGCACCTATAACGAATTTCTGGTGATTAACATGCAGATGATTGCATAATTACCGTATGGTTTTCCAGTTAATTTATTTTCATTGTGAATGTAACAAAGTTTGATCCATTGAATGCATCCAATTATCATCAGCTGTGTTAAATAACACTTAACTCATAATTCCAAGCTGTGCGTAAACAAGGGTTTCCACACAGGTTAGAATACACTGACCAACTTGTAATCAGGCTCTTTGTAGGCCTCCGAGCAGTCAGGTGACATTTGAACACCTATAGAAAGCCTTTTCTAGTTTAAATGCACATCACAGGAAAACATGGGAGCATATTTATCAACTTTGTGTGTCGCAAGGGGGCGTAAGGGTGATGCAAAACTTAAATGAGCGTTAGCAAACCACTCTAGACCACCTTGCATAAGCTTGGTCAATATGGAATAATGCAAGGCAGTGCAAGTTGCTGCCTTGCGTTACTCTGTCCCAGAATACTATGCCTGGAGCCATAATGAGGAGAAATATCTTTATTTCTCCCTGTTTTTTCGTCTTTTTAAGTGTGCTGAGTTCTGCAGCACAAGTAGAAAGAAGAAAATGCCTCAGAGGATTGTGGGGCATATTACCAATGGATTTATCTCCGCTTTTTTGGCTTTAAAAGCCAAGAAAGCGGAGATAAAATGATCTCCCTATCAGCAACAGAGTGCTAACACACAAATTCGCATGTTAGCACCCTTTTTCTCTACGCTTCCCCTTGCATTTCTAATGAGATGCAAAGGGGGCGTTCCAGAGACAAATAATAGGAGAAATGTTGTTAAGCGACATTTCTCCTATTATCAAGGATTTCGCTAACCCTGTTAGTGATAAAAAAAAGCAGCGCTAACCGCGGTTAGCACTGCTTTTTTTACACCTGGTATTTTCCTGACTTAGCCATGATATCCTATGGAAGCTGGATATCATGGCTAAGTTTGTGAGCCCCTATCATCAAGCTAACGCCAAACTTCGAGAGATTATCGTTGGTTTTCCAGCGATAATCTCTCAATTGACAGTTAACGTGATGATTTTGATCACTTCTGAGATAAACCTTGCTAATAGCAAGTTATCTCTGCGAAAATTTCCGGCGATGCTTAGCGTTAAAAAATTCGTTGCTAAACATCGTTAGCGGTAAATATCGCTAAACGTTGGTAATATGCCCCTGTTTTCGAGCAGAAAGGTGTCCCTTCCTGCACAAAAACAATCCTGCCTGTAATGCAGGCACCCTTGCACCATGGTGGACGGGTGTCTGCTTTGGCACTAGGCAGCAGTTTGTGCTCCAGCGCAGGCAGAGAGCAGGAATGCACAGTTTAATATTAAATAGAGAACTTTCATGCTGCACAGCAAGGTGTCCTGTTGCGTTGAGTGAAATATGGCCTGTAATTCTTATTGGAGGCAAAGGAGATGTGCTATTGACTTTGAATTTCAGAAGACATAGTTTAAGCACACTAAAAGTGATAAAGAATGGAAAGAAAAAGGTTTGACAAAGTATAGAACTAGCCCATCAGTTCTGGCTCTGAAGAAGGACTTCTTTTTAGGCGGATGTGCACATGTGAGGAGGGTAAAAATGCTGTCACTCACAGTGTAAGTGAACCAATTGGTAAGTGGACTAAATCATTGCCCCAGCTGTATGATGGGGCAGGCGAACAGAAAATGCGAATAACAGTTGGATGAACTAATGGATTAATCGGGCTGACGCAAAGCCTCTCAATGTATGTATGAGTACAGGCAGATATTTTTTCAGATTTGTTTATTACATGAGGCTTACGAGACAGCTGAAGGTGTCTCCTTGCCAGGCCTTAAAGCAGTAACAAGCATCTGTTTAACCGCCAAATATGGTATATATTTACAGTTATATAAACCCACAACCTATTTATGAACACATTTGTACAATCTTTTCAGGAAAAAATACTGTTCTTCGGAGTAATACAACCTATATGAAGGACATATGTTGGTCGATGATATTATTTTTTAATGTTCAGATGTCTCTGGCACATACTGTGAGTATGGCATAACAGAAATGTTTTTATTGCACAATCCAAATTCTCGGCCTCAGGCATACTCGGAAGAGAGTTATTTCTAAGAAGGAAAACACGAGCTGTCTCATAGATTAGGGACTTGTCAATATTTTTGCAAGCGTTCCTTTTCTTTCAGACACCAGGAAGACTGCAAGTGGTGTACATGCTTATTTTATTAATTTCAGTCTTTGTTTAGTGCTAACATAGCGTAAGAAACATCAGAGCACTTTACAGACCGCTTTGCAGTTCTATATGTGGAGTAGGGCCAAACGTACTAACTACGGTCCGCAATATACGAGTCACA
Source organism: Lissotriton vulgaris (assembly GCF_964263255.1). Taxonomy (NCBI): domain Eukaryota; kingdom Metazoa; phylum Chordata; class Amphibia; order Caudata; family Salamandridae; genus Lissotriton; species Lissotriton vulgaris. Next base: position 747,037,129 of record NC_141685.1, on the reverse strand, counting down.
ACTGTGGCCAATATTCATGCTACCAGTGTGGTATTTTATGAAATGATCTATTTATTAATAGGTAAGTTCGCAAAATAATGAATTGTGGTGGGTCGCTATTCGACCTACTTGATGAATAATAATGATGTAGGCCACAACTTACGACCCAATACGATTCACAGCCATAAAAGGAATGGTGGCTGGGGTCAGCAGGCCACTGTGTCTGTGATTGCTTTTAATTAACCCCTTGAGTGCTTGTGACGAGCTGAGCTCGTAAAGAGGCACAGTGTCGAGCTGCACTCATGACGAGCTGAGCTCGTCACGGCCGTTGGAACGTTCGCATGCGGGGATAATTTCCCCACTGTGCTGAACGTTCCAAAAACGGGTGTGGCTGTGACAAGCTCAGCTTGTCATGAGTGCAGCTCCACTGTGCCTCATGACGAGCTGAGCTTGTCACAAGCACAGTGGCGCCGCGCGCGGCCCCCCTCCCCCCTGCACAGCGGGGGGGGGGGGGGACACCCCACAGTGAAGGGGTTCAATAAAGCAACAATTTTTTTAAAAGCAGTCCATTTTCTGGTAAGAAGAAAAGGATGTGTAAAAAAAGTAAAAGTTTAACTGACATGTTTAAGAATAGTAAAATATAGTTTTGCCAACATCCACAAAAGGGAATGGCTATTTTTGGGACCTCTTTCAGGTTGCAAATTTTTAGTATTACATTTGTGTAGTCAGTAAAACATATAGAGTCTGATGGATTAGCGAACCAGAGATAGTATAAAGAGTCTCAATGAGGGATTATATTTGATTAAAAATAGAATATTGCTGTTGTGTCTGTGGAAGATGATTCTCTTGAGACAAAGGGGAACCAGAAGGCTGGCCGTAGCGGGCATTGGGCATTTCCCCGGTGGGGTGGAAGGGTGGGGGCTGCTTTTGGACGAGTGAGGGCCGTTGTTTGTTAGTGGGGGCTGCATTGCTGCAAAATCAACCCTCACTAACAAAAGCGCATGCAGCAGCGTTGTTCCCACCAACCTACACATCTAAATTTACTCATCATTTGTAATTCATTTACTACTTTTTGATATTCACCATTTATGAGCATACATTTTCTGCAAAGTGTAGACCTACTTGTCTCCACCACCAGAAATCATGGTTGGACCCTAATTTATGAGTGTAAAATTACTACCAGTAACTGTTTTGATATAGGTTGATATCTCCAACACAGTGGCGGAGATCTCCTTATGGTAAAGTATAAGAAGAAGTAAAAAGGTTTATTAAACTTTAAAAAACAGCAAAAATATTTTCGTGATAAATATCGTTGTAAATTAATTTTTAGACGTTCATTTTAAATGTAGATCAATGTAATAATCAATGCTACAGCAACTTAATTTTGAATGAAATACTTAAATATATTACATAATTAAAATAATTTTTTAAACATTTATTTTTAAAAATCCCACCTAAAGCAAAATGTTTATATTTATTTATTATACATTAAAAGGTACAAATAGTTATATATGGAATTAATTTAGGTTAATGTATTTTTTAAACATATTTCCTTTTATTTTTCAATTAGAAAAGGTTATTAAAATAAAATAATATTTTTTTTACCCATATATCATTTTATTAGCATTTAATTAAATAAATATATAATTTAACACAGTGAAAACAAATGAATTTATTTTAACATTATTTCCTCTGGAGTGTTCCTTTTAGTTGCTGCCTCCAGTATTTTCTATGCAAGGGTATTGCAATACCATTGGTTTGCCATGTGTAGTGCTTGGCTTATCCCAGGTCAGAGCTGGAGTGCATTTACTGTTGTTTGGAGTCCTTTGTAGCTGTATTATCTTTAGATGTACACTTTGTGAAGAGGAATGAGCTTACCTTCTGTGGGTGGGTTAATGCCCATCCTTAAAGACCTCCTTAGCCATCTCTTAACCCTTCCTTACTCATCCTAACATTTTAGTAGTAGGTAGTTCCCAACTTTTTTTCACTCCACCTGTCCCTCCCACATTTACTTCTAAAATCAGGCATACAGGTGCAGTGATCTCTGCATTCGAGGTGGAGATCTCCACCCAGAAAAAAATACGAGAGGCAGAGATGGAGACCTCTATACATAGGTTAGAGAATAGCATTTTGTAGTACATGAGTAGGATTATTGTAGTACTGCAAATTGACTCCATAGAGTGCCAACCATTTAATTGTTGCAGAGCCTGAATGAGAGAGAATCATGCAGTGGCAGTGATTTATTTGTGTCCTTGTGTTTACAATCGCCTGAGTGAGGTACAGTGCTACCAGAGTTATAATACATGGACCAGGGTGAGAGTAAGTGATAGTTATGTAAACTGTATCTTTTAATTAGGAATGTAACCAGCTTGGTTTTTGGGTGCTCCTCACAGTTTTGCGAGAGAGTGCCGAGCTGTATTCTGAAAAGAGAATGAGTCACAGTGAAGAATAGAGTTCCAAAGGCCAAGATGGACGCCTGACATTCAGAAGTCACTGTGCTGCATTCAACTTTTCAGATGGCACCCCAAGCCAGATTATCATGGTCACAACCCTAGTGTTGTGTGGTCTTTTGCCTCAGAGAGCTAGTCTCTGTCTGACAGTGTTTTTCCATATTATGAACACTTGCATAAGACCTTTGCTTGAAATTTCAGTGCCACCTGTATGAGAGCCCCACTGACTGGCTCCAAGTAGGGTATGTTGTGTGTACCTGAGCTAAGCCCCCTGTGCATCACCCAAGGGTGATCTGCTTCTTTCTTTCCTTCGGGTCTGTACCACATGAAGGGCGATGAGTGAATGGCAGAATAGTGTTTTCATTTCACACAAACATTTAGGGGCCCATTAGGATGTAGGGCGGATCACCACCGCCGGCATGGCGGTGGCGATCCGCCTTCAATCCAAGCCCACCGCCACCCATTTCCCTCCGCCACATTAGTATGGCGGGGGGACCGCAGCGGACGGGAAGACCATCTGCCGCTTTTCCGCCTGGTGAATGAGTTGACCGGGCGGAAAAAGGTTTCCTATGGTGGCGGTGTCTGCTAGACACCGCCATCCATAACAGGATACAGGCGGGAGGGTGCACATCCGTGGCGGCAACAAAGGCATGCAGTGTTTGTGTTTGGGGGCCCTGGGGGGGTGGCACATGGTGGTACCTATGGTACCCCCCAGCAGTTCCATGCACAACATGCCTTCCTGGCATTGTGGCAGGCGGTGCTGAGTGCACCGCCCGCCACAATGCCAGGAATGCATGATGCGCCCGCCACTGTGGCGGGTGCAGCCTAATTGCCCACATGGGATCCCCGCCCTTATGGCGGGCGGTCCCAAACCACAAAAGGATAGCGGGCGGACTAAGTCTGACCGCCATCCTAATGACCCCCTTAGACTTCAATTGTGTCTGTTTAATTGATCTTCACCTTCCAAAAGAGGAATAAATCCAGAGTCAGACCCAGTATAAATACCGCAGCACACTTGGAAAAAATATAAAAAATGGAAATGTAATAAAAAAGAGATAATAAAACCATTGAAATAATTCTGCCTATTTTACTTTACAGACGCGGCTAGTCTGGTCTGGGATATGAATTCCTGAAAGGACAGATACATTACTTTCTTTCGTATAAATTCTGCTTATCATAGACAGAGGGACATGTTACAGTCCCTGGCCAAGAAGAGCTACTTGGTGGGAGCCATTGTTAAAATTCATTTCTGATGGGTGAAACGTCGCAGACAAGGAAAAGTGCCTCTAGCACCGACGAATTTATGTCAGGGAATTGCTTCAGCGGCTGTCCCGGTTGGTTCTTCTTGTGAGTTTCACCATTGACTGTCTGATATGGGCAGTGTAAAAAGAGCAGTTCCACATATGGATATGAACTTTAACAGAGCTGAGAGACAAGGGCCCCTCGGCTCACAAATGTTCTGAGCGAGATAAGTCAGGCCAGAAGGAGCGTGGGTTGTGCTATGACCAAAATATGTATCACACTCTCTCACAGTTACTCTAAATGACTATGAAAACTTTTGACATGCTGTTTTGAAAATACTTTTCAATGCAAGGTGGATTTTGGGAACCTCAAATGTAGCATTCCTAGTACCTGAAAATTTGTAAGAACTGCTGCCTAATTGGCCCGTTTTCCACACATTAATCTTTGCCAGGACAGTGCCTAGAAAATGACCAATTTGGTAGTTGAGTAGCTCCTTCAAGTACTTTTAAGGTACCGACACACTCAGTAGCCAGGCATCTCTAATGGGGTCTCAGCACAACAGCATTAACAGCAAGACAGAGTTCAGATTGTCCTTGAACAACAGACTACAGGGTACGGGGATGAAAAGTATCACTAACTCCTATAGGATCTGGAGGAAGCATGTAAGCATTAACGACGTATTCATAGCAGGAAGTCAGTTTAGCTTCAGATGACACAATTTGTGTGGCATATTTTTTTTAGGTGCAACTTGCTTCCTGGTTGACACGAGTGTATTGCTCTTCTGAAATATTTACTTAACAGGCTTCAAATCCCTTTCTTAGAATGTAAAACACTGAAGACATGCCTATCATACCATTACCTCACCACATGTTTCAGGTATTTTCCTAGCAGGTGCATCTTCTGAAGCAAGACAACCTCAGCCGTCTTGTGGTTTAATAGAGGATCCTTTCCTTGGAGATGAATGACATGTTTAAGAAGAATAAACTATTTACCTCCCAATAGGCAGCCCTTCTATTATGACAGTTAAAGAACTAGGACAAAAAAGGTAAAACAAGCATTGCCAAAGCCAATAGGTCTCACCTATGCGAGAGTTTATTGGCTTTGCATTGTCTTTGAGCCATGGTTTTCAGCAGCGTGGCTACTGTTAAGTATGACTAAAAGGTAGTGGAATGGTGTAGAGTGGTGCAGCGTTGATAAGAGTGCTGTAGAACAGATGAAAGTGACATAGAGTATCATAGAAGGGAGTGCAGTGGTGAAACAGTAGAGTGGCATAGAGTAGAATGGAGTGGCATAGAGTAGTGTGCGGTTGTATGATGTAGAGTGGAGTGGCATATAGTAGCGAGGCCTAGGGATGTGCAGAGGTGTAGAGTAAAGTGGCATGGGGAGAGTGAAGTGGAGTGGTTTTGAGTGGAGTGGAGTGGATGGCGTAGAGTGGCATGGGGGAGAGTGGGGTAGACTGGAGTCAAGTGAAGCGGCATACAGTGGAGGGGCCTTGAGGTAAGTATTGTGAGTAGAGTGGCACAGTGTAGAATGGCATAGAGTGAAGTAGTATAGAGTAGAGTGGTGCAGAGTGTCATTGTGTGAAGAGGAGTAGCGTAGAATGCCGTAGAGTGGCACTGTGTGGATTGGCTTGGAGTGGCTAGGGAGTGGCATAGAGTGGAGTGCAGTAGAGTGGAGCAGCAAAAAGTGATGTGGCATAACGTGAAGTGTAGTGCCCTAACGTGATCTAGAGTAGAGTGGAGTGGTGTAGAGTAGAGTGTCATAGAGTGGAATGTCATAGAAAAGAGTGGTGTTGAGTGGTAAAGTGTGGTGTAAAGTATCAAACAGTAGAGTGGCTTGAAAGGAAATAGAGAGGCAAGGCGTAGAATGGAGTGGCATAGACTGGAGTCGTATAGAGTCACGTAGAGTAGTACAGTTGCAGGTGTAAGTAACTTAAACAGGAACCGATCTTTAAATTAACTCAAAAGTATGAGGCATAAACGTGATGAATGGCTGAACAGAAACAAAAAAATAGGCATGCCGTGGCAAGCATCATGAAGGTGTAAATGTGTTGTTAGTGTGGCATGTATAACAATGTAATGCAACCAACGTAAAATGTTATTTTATTTTAGTTGTATGAGTAAGCCAAAAGATGCAGGCTTAGATAAACAATGTCCCAAAATGTGTATGAAAACGGAACAAATGGATAAAGCAGCATTAGAACTGGAAACAAAGGACTGTCCTGACACGTGTACCTCAATCACAGCGCAATCAGCATACAGACCTTAATTAAGTTAAGTTGAAATCTGTGCTTGGTCAATGCTCCACAGACAGAAAACGAAGTGACGCCCGGCATGCACTGGCCAAATAGGAGGCAGCAAAGAATTGTGACAATGAAACCAATGAATAGTAAGCAATGGGGGTGCTCCAAGCCCTGTATTGTAAACAATACCCCGCACAAGCAGGCGTGCATGCTGTGCATACACTGTCGCAGGAGAGACCGAAAAAGAGAGATTTTACATCTAACACATATATTCATATGATAATAAAACAATTCTAAGCCATGAACCAACAATTTACAGCTATTTCTAACTTGAGTCCACCTAACTTTGAATAAAAACCCAAGTCACATCTCATAAACTGTCATCCAAAGCTTTCATAAGTGTCTATCTGCCAAGATCAAAGGCTAGCTTCAACTACTCAGGGCGGTAGCCACCTGACTGGGCATACGCTCTTGTCGATTGGATTTAAGGGATTGCCACAAACTTAGATTTTTCCTTGAAGAATGGTACATGCATATGTGTGTCATCTTGTACACTATGGTTTGAAACATCAAGTGTCACATTAAAATTATGGGTAGATTCCTTTTCTGGGAAAGAAACATGCAGTTTCAATTTGTGTAGAGATTTGCATAAATCCACACCCAGTGCAATAGTTCTAGACTCATCAGGACAGGAGCTCATACTTTTTCTAAGTACTTTATTTTTTATTTTTATTAAAGGTGGTTCAGATAAATTAAGGACTGCACTGTTATTCATTTCCTCATTTCTCCGTATTGATACGTCATCTCCTGACACTGTATTTCATCTGCTCGGTCTGCTGTTTGGTTTTATATATTATGTGGTGCTTAACTGAGACATCCTGGGCCCCGACGAATGTTTTTCTAATGAGGATGTAAATAATACACAATAGTTCTTGCACACTTAACCATGTTTCTTTGTTTTTAATATGAAGTTTCATATATCTATATTCATGTTAGTCAATTTAAGGAATGCGATTTTTGATAGATCTAGAGACAGATTACAAGTTTGGTGGTCCTCCTGCAGCGTCGCCGCCGCTGTGATGACAGGTGGGTCGCCAAGCCAGAAGTGCACCCACCGTTCAGATTTTGAGTTTGAATCCAGGGCGGGCGGTGCCGCAGCGCTTTCACGGCAGCAGCTATGTTAGGCTCATTGGAAAGCCTTAACAGCAGACCAGAGTCTGCTGTAACAGAACCTACACCTAGTTTCTGCACGGTATGACATGCACCATGTCGTGCATGCCACATTGTGCAGGAACGGGGGTGCAATTCCAGGGGCACTACATGTGCCCCCAGAATGCTCCACTGGGCCCAGAGGGGGTCAGGGGGCCCTTTTAGGGCCCCTTACTAGCATCCCTGCCATCCTTTTTTATGGTGGGCTCACTGCCATGAAATGGGCGGTGGAAAGGCAACTCAGAATATGCTTGGCAGTGGCACAGCAGCACCATCAGAATATTCATGCACCTTTCTGCTGTGCCATTGGTGTGGATTCCTGGTGGAGGTGGCGGGTCTGTGGTGGCAGCCACACTAGAAATCCTGCGGGGGCGGACCTACAGTGGTGGGGGTGGGCAGACCACCACCTCGAGTACGGTGGTCCTGAGGACCGCCATACTCATAATTAGGCCCTTTCTAATGATAAATATATGTGATTTCAACCTAGAAACAATCCATATATTAGTTTGGCCTGAACAAGTTTTGGCGCTCTGAATACAGATATTATATAACACCGAATTTCTTCATTGCAGAAGAAGACTACAAATATCCTTACGTTCAACATACATAATCCTTGGGCCCACTTTTATGGACTTAAACCTATTTGGATCTGCAACTGATGTCTTCTGTTTTTAAAGATGTGGGCCTTAACCCCTTCCGTGCGGCCGCGATTTTTCCCGTGTGCGGCCGCCGGACGAACACGGGCGGGCCATGACGAACCCCAGCCGTCATCAGCACACGAGCACCGTAGTGCATGACGGCTGGGGTTCGTCACCAGCATGGAAGGGGTTAACATATGCGCTGAGTCCACATCATATTACCTGCTTGGAATGGTTCATCTCTTGGATGCAGAATAGCTTTTTCTGTCGCAATGGTGAAGAAGCGGTGCAAAGACATAATATTGAGTTTTTTTATTACGACCTAAACAAATATTGAGTTTAAAATATCGTAGGGACAGAATATCGGTAACCAGAATATCGACCTGAGGGTAAGAAATATCATTTTGTTAATATCAAAGTTAGTAATAGCAAAAATATTGATGTTTACAATATCAATGTTTATGTTAGTGTTATGTATTTTAGTATGTATTTCATATGCATGTGTTCCACATGTTTTGTTATGTATGGTATTTTTTTTTAAATATATGTATAAAATGTTTAGAAGTTAGTAATTTTTTTACAGTAAAAATGTGCGTTTTACTACCGTAGCGGGTTGTGGGTTTATAGGGGAATAGGGCGGGAAGTAATTTAATTATAGTAAATTAAATCATAATTTTGAGAAATTATTAATTATTTTTAATTACATTTTGCATTTTAGTTCTGTAGCGGGTTGTGGGTTTAAGAGGAATAGGATGGGAAGTAAATTAATTATAATACATTAATAAATAATTCTTATTTTATGGTATTGATAATTAATTTATTGTTTATTAATTATTAATTGGTAATTATTTTTTTATTAATTGATACATATATTAATTGTGTAATTTAGTTTAGGAGTGGATTGCGTGTTTATATGGGAATAGGGTGGGAAATAATTTATTATAATTAAGTAATTAATAATTAATATTTATTGGCATTGATAATGTATTGTTTAATAATTATTAATTGGTAATTAATTTTTAGTAATTACTATTTATTGGTGTTGATAATTAATGTATTGTTAATTTATTAATAATTGTTAATTCATTATTAATAATTGATTAATTGATAATTTTTTTATTTGTGCTAATTTTTACGCGGAGCGGGTTGTAGGTTTATTGGGGAATAGGGTGGGACGTAATATAATGTTCTTAACAGGGTCAGAGCGACCATGACCCTGCTCGCAGGCAGGTCTCTCCCCACGCTGCTGCATGGCTCTGTCTGCATTGTTTTTGTCTAATCTTGTATTTTTCCCCTGTGCCCAACTTGTTTTCTTGCCTAGACTTGTTTTTATTCCTCTGTGTATGTACTTGCTTTCTTGCCCAGACTTGTTTTTATTCCTCTGTGCCTGTACTTGTTTTCTTGCCCAGACTTGTTTTTATTCCTCTGTGCCTGTACTTGCTTTCTTGCCCAGACTTGTTTTTATTCCTCTGTGCCTGTACTTGTTTTCTTGCCCAGGCTTGTTTTTATTCCTCTGTGTCTGTACTTGCTTTCTTGCCCAGACTTGTTTTTTTTCCTCTGTTCCTTTACTTGTTTTCTTGCCTAAACTTGGTTTTCCTTCCTGTGCCCAGTTCTCTCACGGCAACCGCCCGTCTTTTCCGCCACTGCGTCCAGGCGGCGCACCCCCCTGCAATCCCATTCAACGCCCGCTCCCGCCTCCCAGCTGCTCCTCCCTCCCACATACCCTCATATGGAGGCCGCGCAGCAGGCGCACTGCTGGTACGCCAAAGGCGCGCCTAAGGAAAGCCCGTCTGCGCCTGTCCATGCCTGGACCACGCCCAGCTCCAGGACCCATGGACCCCGCAAACGCCACGACGCCTGACACCGATACGATGCCAGAACCCTCCATGCACTCAACACCGGACGATCACACACCTGCTTCCTGGCGGCCCCACAGAGCTTTCACCTGACGGAACTGCAGCTTCACAAGCATCCGCCCCACCATGCTACCGACCAGGAAAGAACCCAACTACCTCAGATGCATCCTTCTCAACACCCGCTCCGCCCGCAAACACGCCGTTGAACTCTGGGACCTACTCGACTCAACCTCCCCAGACGTCACCTTCCTGATGGAGACCTAGCTGAACCCCGCCTCGGCACCCAACATAACCATAGCCATCCTGGAAGGCTACAAGATCACCTGCAGGGACCGCAGCAACGGAGCAGGAGGAGGATTAGCCATCATCCACAGGAACACTCTCAGAGTCTCGACCAACACCGACGACACCCTCTGCACCGCCGAACACCTGCACCCCCGGACCCTAACCACAGTTCAGCGACTCCATTGCCGACTTCATCAGCACACACACCCTCACCTCCATGGACTACATCCTCCTCGGGGACCTGAACTTCCACTTCAAGAACAACAACTACACCAATTCCACCACTCTGATCAACAACCTAGCCATCCTCAGAGTCAGACAACTCGTCACAACACTCACCCACTCTGCCGGTTACACGCCTGACCCCATCTTCCCCGCAAGCCCCCACGTCTCCTTCAACCACACCACCGAACTCCACTGCACCGACCATCGCTGCATCCACTTCACCTTCAAGAAACCCACCACGCACCACTGCACCCAACAGATGCCTCGCCGCTGCTGGAGCAAAGTCACTAAAGACCAGCTAACCACCACCCTCGCCCAGAGCCCACCCGCTGACCCCACTGACCCCACTGACCCCAACACCGCCGCCCGCAACCTCAGACAGTGGATCAACGACTGCGCCAATGTAGCGATCGCCAATGCCGGCGTAGCAGGGAGAAAAAGACTCCGTGTTGAGCGTCCTTTAAGGAAATACTACATGTCCCAGAAGGCCATGCGGCGCTGGAGATCGGGAAAATGGGAGGACTCAATTTAAGCTCCTCCCAGAGAACGGTACGGTGCTTGTCAATTCGTTTCTGGGTACTCCATCGAGTTGGATGGTGTGTCCCCGCCGGAGTTCGTTGCATCTATGCTCATCGCCGACGAAGAGCCTGCAAGGTCAGAGTTCCTGTGTCTTAGCTTCGCCGACGAAGAGCCAGCGTGGTCAGAGTTCCTGTGTCCTAGCTTCGCCGACGAAGAGCCTGCGAGGTCAGAGTTCCTGTGTCCTAGCTTCGCCGACGAAGAGCCCGCGTGGTCAGAGTTCCTGTGGGTCCGTTCATACAAGCCGTATCCTGCACCTGTCCAGTTGTTTGACTATCGCAAGTATACCTGTTGAGTGCGGGCCCGCCTCCTATGTTTTCTTTTGTTTCTCTGGTAACCTTTTGTCTCATATGTGCGGAGTGAGCATACTTTTGGTTTTCATTTACTCTGGGGTTAAGTGGTCTAACTATTAGCAGTTCTAATTGGATTAGAACTTCTCAGTTACTTGGAACTATTCTTTTCCACAAGAAGCATTGTGGTCACTACGAGACGTGTATATATAACGCCTCGTACGAGAAGCCCAACAGAACCAACTATTGGCAAACTGAGGTGTGCGGAGAAAGAGAAGTGGAGATAACTTCTGAGTACTTTTGGAAAGACCCCCACAACCGTGTAACGTACATTATCTTGATTCATTCACGGCGCCACGTGTGGAGAAGTCGGTGAGTGTAGTGGCAGAGGGGAAGGGAGTTCAGGCAATAGCAGCTTGTGGTACTTATCTTCTGCTCTCTGTCTTCTCCCCCCCCTGCAGTATATCAATACCGGTGACTTCGTGGGTAAACCTCGACCAGAGACTAAAGGGAGCATCAGACACCCCATTGCCATTCCACCTCACGGCGCCCTTTGGTACATGCTCAGATAGTGGTGATAGTTCCATTGTTGGGTATTGTGCTGAGGGGAGTTGGGAGGGCTATCGTCTTAAGGTCTCTGCTGGCCATCGGAATCGGGTTAGTGGCGCGTGCGTGTTCTTGCGCTGCTTCCAATCCCGACAGCCAACACCCTCACCCCGATCAAGAAACCCTCCAACAGTCACACTAACAAGAAAGCCAGCTGGTTCACTGAGTTCCAAGCAAACCTGCTGAAAGCTGGAGAAGATCTGGCTCTATGAATGAACACCGGACAGCCGTGCAGGCCACAAGAACACCACCTGCAGACACCATCGCCTCATCAGATCCGCTAAAAGGGCCTCCTTCAAAGACCCCCTGGACAGCAGCGCGCACAACAGCAAAGAGCTCTTCAACATCGTGAAGGAACTCTCCAACCCCAGCTCCAACACCAACGATGTTCCACCCTCGCAAGACCTGTGTGACTCACTGGCCACCTTCTTCCACCGCAAGATCGCAGACATCCACAACAGCTTCAACATCCATGACAACCACTGAGACCTCCACCCCCACGACCACCAGCTGCACCAACCGCCTGCTCTCCTGGACCAACATCAACGACGACGAAACCATCAAGATCATGAACACCATCCACTTCGAATCTCCGTCAGACCCATGCCCACACCACATCTTCAACAAAGCCAGCCAGCCATTGCACCCCATCTCCGGAAAGTCATTAACTCCCTCTTCGAGACAGCAACCTTCCCGGAGAGATGGAAGCATGCCGAGATCAACGCCTTACTCAAGAAACCCAAGGCGGACCCCAAGGACCTCAACAACTTCCGGCCCATCTCCCCGCTCCCGCTCCCGGCAAAGGTGATCGAGAAGACCATCAAAGAACAACTGACCCGCTACCTCGAGGAGAACAACATCCTGGACCCTTCCCAGTCCAGGTTCCACAGCAACCACAGCACAGAGACTGCCCTCATCACCCCCACCGATGACATCAAGTCCTTGCTGGACAACGGAGAAACGGCGGCCCTCATCCTCCTGGACCTATCAGCTGCCTTCGACACGGTCTGCCACCACGCACTAGAAAAAAGGCCTCCACAATGACAGTATCCAAGAGAAAGCCCTGGACTGGACCACCACCTTCCTCTATGGTGGAACACAGAGAGTCCGCCTTCCCCCCTTCCGCTCCGAAGCCACGAGGTCATCTGCGCCGTACCCCAGGGCTCATCCCTCAGCCCAACTCTGTTTAACATCTACATGGCACCGCTCGCCCACGTTGCCAGTCGGCACGACCTCAACATCATCTCCTACGCCGATGAGACCCAGCTGATCCTCTCCCTCACCAAAGACCCCCACACCGCCAAAAGCAACCTTCACGAAGGAATAAAGGTCATCGCTGAATGGATGAGGAACAGCTGACTGAAGCTGAACTCGGACATGATGGAGGTCCTCATCCTCGGATCCACCCCTTCGGCCTGGGATGACTCCTGGTGGCCGACCGCACTGGGAACCGCCCCAACACCCACCGACCACACACGCAACCTAGGGGTCATCCTCGACTCCACCCTCTCCATGACTAAACTGCTTCAACACCCTCCGCATGCTCCACAGGATCTACAAGTGGATCCCCCTGAAACAAGAAGAACGATTGTGAGAAGTTGGCCTGGTATATGATGTTCACTATTCTAGTGAGCACCTTGCAACAGTCCAAATAACCCTTATGGTGATGGTTGTAAAGTCAACCATATAGACCAGCTATCCTAGGGGTAGCATGGACAAAGCAGTCTTAGGCTAAACTCAAGAGGGCATGTGAAGCCAGCTGTTTTACCACATGTAACCCCTTTAATACCAAATGAAAGGACACCACACAGGATATATATATAAAATATATATGTTATTTATTACTAGACAAACCCTCTGAACTCTTTATGAGGTCAGAGGCACAAGCACAATACAAGATATTTAATTAAAATACAATAAGTTGCACAAAATATAGTAGGGCCTTAGGGGCAGGCTAAACCATATACTAAAATAGTGGTATAAGGACCACTACACGAAAACTGAATAGGCCTAGGGCCTAGGGAATCGCTAGGGCTACGCTGAGCTACTAAGAGTTAGGAAGCAGGAGACCCACGGGAGGCGTGTGCAGTGTTTAATCACACACGCATGTTACCATAGAGAATGAATGGGAACGTACAAGTTACAAACTAGTTCTTTTACGGCACTTCTGCCTGAACTTTGTGAAAGTTACTTGAAACCTAGACAGTTGGATAGTTGATACCCACAGGAGCACCAAAGTACTCACGTTACCTCACCCACAGGAAGCGGGTGCATAGGTGTCAAAGTGTTTCGGGTTTCGTCGTCGATTCCTATGGAGCCTGGAGAAAAGATGCTGCAGGCGGCCAGGAGAGATGTGTCCGGGTGGATCCAAGGGTGGATCGAAGATGAAGAGGACCTGAAAGCAGAGGGGAAAGAGTATGGGTCACTAGCCAGTGACCAGGAAGGAACCAGGAAGGAACCAGGAAGGAACCAGGCGATGTCGCAAAGCAATCAGGTGCTGATTGGAAGATTGCCCCTGAAGCCAGGTGGACCAGGAGATGTCGACAACAACCAGGTACGGACTGTCCCACAAAGGCTCTCGCTGTCGGTGGTATCGGCTTCAGGATTGGAGTCAACAAGCCTTGGCAAAGACAACCCACACAGGAAATGAAGTTGGCTTCTTACTCAGACCAACAAGGTCTGAGGGGCTGCTTCTTTTGAGGGAAGCAAGGGCCAGTCTGGACTGGAGCAACCAGACCAGCGGTGTAAATTCAAAGGATCATCACCAAGATGGCCACTAGCCAACGGGCAAGTGACCGGACAGACGCGTCAAGCAGGAAAATGCAAAAGGGCCGCACGCAGAACTCGTGGAGTGTGCAGGGCTGATCTTTGGTGCAGATGCTGCTCGGGGCTGGGGCTTCTCAATCCCCAATGCAAAGCTTCGAGGAGGCCTCGGGTCCTTCACAGTTAGCAGGTCGCAGACTTTTCAAGATGGCCGGTCCCACGTCTCTCGTCGCCTCCACGGGTCTCAGCTTTGCTGGGACTGTGGATCGGGCTGTTGGATGTCTGTAAGTCTGGTTCTTGTCAGGCTCTGTGCTCGGGCTCCGGCGGGAGGAGGCGACAAAGCCAGCCGTTGATCGCTGGATAGTGCCTGCTTGTGCAGGGTGGTCACTCCTTGACCACAAGGGAGATTCTTCAATCATCTTCTTTCAAGTAGATCGTTGAAGGTCCAGAGTTTCATTTCAGAGTTTCAGTCAGGATTAATCTAAAGTCTTGGGACTCAGCTCCTACCTATATACCTATTCCAGGGGCTGGATTACCTGCTAGGTCCCTCCTATGAGTGGGACCAGGGAATGGGTGGTTACACCCCTTTCCCTTTGTCCAGTTTCGCGTCAGAGCTGGGGCTGGAGTGCCCCATTACCGGTTTGAACTGGACTATGCATGGGACACCTTGTGTACCCCAGGCAGTGTCTCATTTCTTTCAGCCCTCCCTGCCCCAATACACAAAATCCTGTCTGGGGTGGTGCTAGCACCTCCCAAGGCAGGAAATCTATTGTCCAAGCCTCCCTCGCTGGAAGGACTCCCAGCAGCAGAAGGTCAGACTTGTGTCTGTGGCAGCAGCATCCATTTTGTGATGCTGAGGCTCTGGTTAACTTTAATCGGGAATAGTAGGAACAACATGTCTTCCCCCTCTAGAAGGGTGGAATGCTACCCCCGTCACCAGAACTGGCGAGGGGGTAGTATTTCAAATCGTATGACACCTTACTCAACATGTTTTGATAAAGCCAAACCAGAGTTAGCATTTAACCGCGAGGTTCATAATGCACTTAAGAGTATATGGTATGGCAATATCCTAGAACAGCTATAAGGACATGGTTCTCAAAGCTGCAGACAGGCTCAGCTCATGCTAGAGCACCATCTCACATAAAACCAAGCACTCTGCCTCCAGGATTGTTAAGGCCTGCCATAGGAGTGACTTATAGGTCTATATGTGTCTAGATATAAGGTTAGATATAGGTATACTATATCTAAAGCAAAGGGTGATTACATCACCTTGCCCCAGCTGAGTGATCAGCCAGTTTTGTCAGTTTGGGTAGCCAGCCAGGGGTGGCATAATACATGCTGCAGCCCCTGGTAGGCCTTGGAAGCACCAATGCCCTGATTACCTATAGTACACTGTAAGGTGACCCATTATCCAATTGGAGTTGTACCTGGGGTACATGGAGTCCATTTTAAAGAGAGAGCAGATAGCCTGGGGCCCTGATTAGCAGGATCCCAGGCCAACTAAGTCGAAAACCAGCTAAACACTAGGCCAACAAATCGGGGGTAGCCTCCGTCAGGTATCCACCTTCCTACAATGATCACCCAGGCCCTCGTCAGCAGCAGGTTGGACTACGGAAACGCCCTCGACGCAGGAGTCTTGGACAATCTCCTGAGACGGCTCCAACGCATCCAGAACGCCTCTGCACGCCTGATCCTCGACATCCCTTGCTGCAGCCACATCACACCCCACCTGAGAGACCTGCACTGGCTCCCGGTCAACAAGAGGATAACCTTCAAGCTCCTCACCCACGCACACAAGGCACTCCACAACATCAGACCAACGTACCTCAACAGACGACTCAGCTTCTACACCCCCACCCGCCAGCTCCGCCCCGCCGACCTCGCCATTGCCACAGTCCCCTGCTTCCGAAGAGCAACCTCCGGCGGCAGATCGTTCTCCCACGTCGCCACCAAGACCCTCCCCATCCACCTACGGCAGACACAAGACCTGCTGACTTTTAGAAAACTCCTCATGACCTGGCTTTTCGAGCAGTAGCAGCATTCCCCACCCCAGCGCCTTGAGACCTTCACAGGTGAGTAGTGCGCTTTACAAATTATATGATTGATTGATTGAATGATTAAAGTAATTAATAATTTTATTTTATTGGTATTTATAATTAATTTATTGGTAATTTATTATTAGTTAATTATTTAATTAAAAAAAATTAATAAGTATGTTCTTTTTAACCCCTATGCTATCCGATATTTTCCCTACTCTTGCAATCTCTGGAGTGGGAATAGTAATTTAACGTACCCCTACGCTATCCAACACTTTCCCTACTGTTGCACTCTTTGGAGTTGGAATAGCAATTATAACCCCTACGCTATCCAACACTTTCCCTACTGTTGAACCCACTGGAGTGGGAACAGTAATTTTTACCCCTTTGCTATCCAACACTTTCCCTACTGTTGCACTCACTGGAGTTGGTATAGTCATTTTTACCCCTATGCTATCCAACACTTTCCCTACAGTTTCACTCTTTGGGGTTAGAATAGTAATTTAATTGTATTCCCTTCGCTATCCAATATTTATCTGTATTGTTTTAGTTAATGTTGTGTATAATTTATTTTAAAAAGATTATAAATATTGTAGTTTTTTTTATTTGTAATATATATTTTTTATATTTTTATTTATATTAATTTTGTGTGTGTATATATGTATTCATAATTTATAAAATGTTTTTAACAATGTATAAGTTATTAAAATAATTAATTACGAATATTATTAAGTAAGTATATATATTATATTTTATGAGAGAGGAAAATCTCCGACATCTAACCGGCTCCACTCCTCTCGGGGTCGGTGCGATTTCTGGGTGTCGGATCCCAGTCTTAAATGAAAGAAATCTTCCATGTGTGTTTCTTTAGCCACTAGAAAGAAAGTACTCTCACTACAATGTGACCTATAACACGTTTTTCTCTTTACTGGCAACGCGTTTCGATCAAGCGATCTTCTTCACAAGCCAATGTTTCACCACAAGTGACCACCATTTAAAGTGTATTTACATGACATAAACGAAGGACCATTGAAAGAGTGCTTACATGGTAGAAATACTACCGTCATGATTTTAAGAAAACAGCCTGTTATTTAAAAAGGACATCCAGGCATAAGCAGTTTATCTATACATAAAATATGCAAAATAAATTCTTCCTTGCACATATAAGTGGAATATTGCTTACAAAGCAAGAAAACTGTTTGTACCCCAGTGGTGGTCTAGTTGCAAAACAGAAGGTTGCCAGGTTAGGATGCAGTTGTGGCCATTTGGCCTAATGGTTTACCACGCATTTCACATTACCAAAATACATTACATCAATGGTCATAAAGTTATGTACAAAGATTAAGTAAAATGAAACAAAAAGGAATCATCCTTGTTAGACTCACAGGGACTGTTGTGTATCCCTAATTACATTCTCATACCTGAGAATCACAAAGTGCTCCAACGTGTAGTGGGGGGAGGGGTCAGTGAGAGTTGGAAAGGGAAGGGCATAGTGATAACAAGTTCCCGTCGGGTGGGGCTAGGTGGAGGTGAAAGGATTAAAAATTAGAAGGAAAAAAGGAACAGAGGAAAATCTATTCAAGTGTACAGGCTGGAATGGTACTCGAGTTCTAGATTTAATAAGTTATTGGCCCAGTGCCACAGTTTAACTTTTGCACAAATCTAAAGGGGAGGGTCAACCCTTCGGTGGCGGTCAGGGTGACCCGGGAGGCTATGCTTTGTGTGACATTTTCCAAACTGTTAACACTATGTCAGGGTGGAGAGCCCTCCCCGAGACACAGTATATCCAGAGAAATCACGTATGACTTCATGAAAGCAGAAAGTAGTCAATCAGTGAGGGGTACTCATCCTATGTGGACTGTAAATTCCTCGTCCTCATTCAGGCCGAAGGGGTTCTTAGCGTCAAGGAGTATTATGTACTTAGACTCCAAGATTCGTAGTTGTTTCTCACGGTTGCCCCCTCTGGGACCTGCTGCCACCCTGTCAACACCAAAGAAAGACAACTTGTTAGTGTTCTTGTCATGGTACTTGAACCAGTGTTTTGCAGTAGAATAACTGAGGTCACTGTTTCTTATTGCTCTGATGTGTTCCAAAATAAGCTTTTTCACAGGGAATATGGTTCTCCCCAGGTACATTTTGTTACAGGGGTATACTATGGCATATACACAATAGTCTGTGTTGCAGTGTATGAATTTGGTTATGTTCCCTGTCTTCTCTGCTGGTATATGGTACGTTTTCCTGTTCTTACTAGTGCTGCAGGCCTTGCACTTTCCACATTTAAAAAAACCCTTCTGCTGCTGTATCCAACTTTGAGGCTTACTAGTGCCCATGTAGCTATTGACTAGCATGTCCTTCAGGGAGCGTGCCTATTTTACCATGGGAAATTCACAGACTTTCGTTCCTATTACCGAATCATTTTTAACAATGTCCCAGTGTTTCTTCAAAGTTTCTCGGACCATGTTAGACTCAAAGTTATACTCAGTTATCATCTTTATCTCATTTGTCCCACCCCTGGTACCTGGTCTTTTGACCAGTAGGGATGCCCTCTCTTGTGTGGCTGCTCTTTGACTCGCTATGCTGAGGATTTTCTTGGGATAACTTCTCTTCCTGAATCTTTGCAACATGGTATTTTTCACCTTCTCATAACTAAGGTTGGTATATGCAGTTACGCTTAGCTCAAATTAACTCTCCATAGGGAACGCTTCACTTTAGTTGGGGGGATGGTGGCTGCTCGCGTGATGGAGGCTATTACCAGTGGTGGCTTTTCTGTTGACAACCTTCCTTCCTCCACTCGCACACATGCATCCAATAACTCCATCTCTTGTTTGTCACTCTTGTGGGTAAAGCGTAAATTTGCCTTGTTTTCCCCTAGCCCCTTCAAAAACTGGTCTAGTTCTGATTTGCTGCCTTCCCATATCATGAATACATCATCAATGTAACGGGTCCAGAACACAATATGTCTAGTTAGGCACTCATTCACATTGCTCCCAACCAGTTGCTCCTCCCACCATCCCATCAGCATGCAGGCGTAGCTCGGCACAAAGCAACTTCCCATTGCGGTACCAACAACTTGCTTGTACCATTTGTCTTCAAAAAGGAAAAAGTTTTTGTTAAGGCACAAAGTCAACATTTCAATGAGCATGCAATGTCTGTTCAAACACAAATACTGATCTATCTCATTAATGCTATCCCATTAATGCCATCCTCATGCTTTAGCAAGGAGACACAGGAATGATCAACATAAATATAGACCCAGTCAGTTCTATATTGTCGAAGGCATGCCCAGCCGGACAGAGGTCTTCAAGTTTTATATTTAAATAAACGTTTGGAGAAACAATAATACACCTTCAACAATTCACGTTCGTGGGGCACAAGCCTGTACCAACCCACGACAGTACATAGACACAGACAACATACACAGAAGGGCTAACAAGGCAAGATCAAAAGTCTCTGTAAGGTTTCAAAATTAAACAGAGAGATTCCAGTAGGTACCATTACATAGTTTTGTGTGGTAAATCATTGTACAAGTATATGGTACACAGAGTCGACGACGTTTCGGACCCCCTTACTAAATGCTGGGGTCCATCATCAGGACAGAACAATAGTTGCATTTTTGAGCCTCTTTAGCCTAAAGGGAGGAAGGGGGAACACAAATTACAATAAGTTGGAGTTTAACCACACACATAAGGTTGGTGACATTGTGTAGTGGTTAATACGCATGTTTACCAGGTCAAGTGATATGTACATTCTAGTGTCAGCAGGCACGTGACTAAATGTTAAGAAAACTACGCTCATAGTGACTAGGTGAGTGGCATACACCTATTTGTGATGGGTGAAAGACTCTCAAGTTTAAGGAGCGAGACGTGACTATGTAGTCAGGTAAGAAACGGCGCACTGGTGCGGTTGGGATGTAAGGTGAAGTTATAAACGGCGCAGTGCAACAGTTCAATTGCGAGTAAAAGTGGAAGGTGAAGTTCTCAGTGATGAGCGACGCAGTGAGACAGTTCAATTGAAAGTAAAGGTACATAGAGCTTACCAAAGGGCATAGGAATAAAGAGCTCACAGGCGAGCTTGAGATAAACAATGGAACAGGACCGGTGATTGAGTGAATAATCGGTATGGCGTGGAGAATCTGAAAAAGGGGAGGGAATGGCAGCAGTTATGGGGAAGAGAGAGCCAATCCTTTGTGCCGGCAAATAGTAAAAGTTACGGAAGGCTTACCAGAATTTTAGGAATAGTATTTCAAAAGCCCGGGGGCGGAACGGAAAAAATAACACGATTCCGCTTGCACCTGTAAAAGGTTCAATGTTTCAGTACAGGGGTGGGAAGGCGGGGAGATGACCAAGGCATATCAAGATAGAGCCAGGTGGCGGCTTACCTTACGGTCCGGGAGACACCGGGAGCGCCGAGTCGCGCTTGAGTCCTGGAACCAGGGGGTGGCCTGCGGGGAAGGAAGAGGTAATGGCCCGGTTAGGCAATTTGGGCAGGGTAAAATAACATGGCCATTGGAGCGAGAAAGTGCGCGACTTGGTCTTACCGGGTTAGTCGGCAGCACTGGGTTTCCTGGTCGAAGGTGTCATGTGACCAGAGTCATTTTAACGAGGTTGGCCATTGGTTGGGTGGGGGGCATGAAAATGGATGACGGACCAACCGCGGGCGGCCATCTTAGGTGAGGCCATAGACAGAAGAGTTGACAAGGAGCAGAAAAAAGTGCAAAATAGTGGCTTTTGTGAGCAAATAACAATTGTGCAAAATTTTTAACAAGGTTACATAGAGTACATTAGTTCACACAGGGCAATTAAGAGTCTTCTTTCAAAGGAAATATAAAGTTCATTCACTTCAGTTCTTTAAAGAGAGGGCCATCAGTGTAGGATCAGATTAAAGTAGTCCAATCCTCTTGTTGGTTAAGGCCAGAGTTCAGACTGTCTGTCCTTTTGATCCATTTAAGCTCCTCCTTGTTGAGCAGAAGGTTGAGGTCTCCGCCTCTCGGTGGCAATGTCACTTGGTTTATCACCGTCCAGCGAATGTCATTTTCAGAGTGCTGTTTGTCAATGAAGTGCTCCACCAATGGGGCATTGGGAGTCCTGCAGCGTATCCTGCTCCGGTGTTGGGCGATACGTAACTTGATTTTTTGTTTTGTTTGTCCCACATAAATGAGGTCACAAGGGCAGAAAATTGCATCTACAACATTACAGCTGTTGCAGTTTGTAAATGTTTTTAACACATTTTTAGTTTCCTTGTACACAAATTCTTTGCCTTCAATAGTGAGGTCACAGACCACACACGTTCCACATTTGGCATGACCCTTAAGAGGTGTTGTGGCCAAATGGTCATCTATCGTTCTTTTTGGTGGGGTGGTGGAAGGTAGGGCTGCCCTCACAAGGTGGTCTCTGGGACGTTCCCAGTTTAATTGCCCCGAATTCAGAATATGCCAGTTTTTTTTTATTGTTTTCGTGATTTTATTGGAGATACTAGAGAAGGTCGTGACACACACCAACTTGTTTGTGGTGGGTTTAGGTTTTTGTACCAGAAGGGTCTCTCGTGGGCAGTACCAAGCACGTTTCATAGAGTTTTTAATGAGGCGGCGAGGGTAGCCTCTTTGTTGTAATTTGGTAGCTAGAGTGCTCGCTTCAGAAAAGTAATCTTTTTTATGGAAATTATTCCTTCTCAGACGAAGGAACTGCGAGTATGGTAAGCTATCTTTCAAAGCCCTAGGTTGACAGCTATTGTAGCTCAGAAGCGTGTTTCTCTCGGTTGGCTTACGGTATAGAGAGGTATACAGTAGCCCATCCTGGTGCTGGATGTTTAGATCCAAGAAGGGGATGGATGTTTTGCTGTGAGTAAGAGTGAATGTCAAACCACTGCAGTTATTGTTAAGCCAATGTAATAGGGCTGGAAAAGTGTCAGTGTCATTACCCCATATCATGAAGACATCGTCTATATAACGTCTCCATGTAAGAATGCCTTGGTGGAAAGGGTTGCTGTCAACAAGAATTGTGTTACATTCCAGCCAATCCATGTACAGGATTGCCAGGGTTGGAGCAAAAATAGCTCCCATGGAGGTGCCACGGACCTGCTGGTAATACTCATTGTCATATGTAAAAAAGTTTTGAGTAAGGCAGATTTCAAGGAGCTGAATTATGAACAATGTGGGGACTCTATGGGGACGGGTTCTTTGATCAAGGATGGTTTCCATTACAAACAATGCCTCTCTCTGGGGAATGTTTGTATATAATTATTCGACATCGAGAGTACACAGGGTCTGAGTGTTATGATTGAAAGGATAGTTCTCAACAAGATTTATCATGTGAGTGCTGTCTTTTATATAGCACCTGGTCGCTGGAACAAAGTCTTTTAAGAAAAAATTAACATAGTGGCCCAATGGTTCCAAGACAGAGCCACAACCCGAGACGATCGGGCGGCCTGGAGGTTGTTCCAGGCTCTTATGTATTTTGGGCAAAGTGTAGATAACTGGCGTCCTAGGGGTGAGAGTGTTGAGAAAGTCATAATCATGTTTTGTCAGGTATCCATTGTCCAAAGCCTCAGTAGTGGTAGATCTGATTAGGGCTTGGATTTCTTTCGTGGGATTAGTGGGAAGTCTACAGTAGTGGTCAGTGTTTGATACTTGGCGTAATAGCTCGCTTTTATAGTTATCAATGTTTTGTAGTACAATTCCACCCCCCTTATCTGCTGGCTTGATAATTAGAGTGGGGTTGTTTTTTAGTGTGGAGATGGCAGACTTTTCTTCTAGGGAAATATTATAAGGTATGAAGATGTGTGATTTCGCCAGATCAGTGGTTTCTTTAAGAACCACCTTCTCAAATGTTATGATTTCCTTGGGAATCATGCCCGCCATTGGGGAGAATTTGGAGGGCGGTCTGAATGGTGTGATAACAGGTTTGGGATCATTTGGGTTGAGTTCAAAGTAGGCACGTAACCTAATCTTGCGAAAGAAAGTCATAAGTTCAGACTGTAGAGCAAGGAAATCCGGGTAGATAGTGGGAACAAAAGATAAGCCTTTACTGAGGACAGAAATCTCATTGGAAGAGAGTATATGCTTTGACAGATTAAACAGAGGGATCGTAAGATCTGTATTCGAAGCCTCTGTTACCATTGGTAAAATCTGTTCCGGGTTTGTCGTTCTCCCGGGGGGTTCTGCCATCGTGTTGGCTGCTTCACGCGGCCTCTTTTGGGGGGTTCTTGCTGGCCTCTGGCTAAAAAATGATTTTGGTGCCATTGAGGTCCGCCACTCGGGCCTTCCCCACCGTCTGAGTTGTCTGAGGAGTCTGCAGATGAATCAGTGAAGCCAACAACCGTATTCCTTCTGTTAAAGCGACCCCAAGGCCTAGGTGTGAATTGGTTTTGGTTGAGGTTACGGTTAGTATAGAAATCCTTCTGAAGATAAGGGTATGCGCGTTCAGAAGTGAAGGATTTTATATCTTTTTTCACTTTGTTGGCCTTTTTATTTTGTTCTATCCTGTGGAATTCCTGCACAGTCTTGTCAATTTTATCAAGGAGTTTCTTTGCCTCAGTATTAGTATTCTTATCCGTTATTTGCTTCTCTAGATCCTTAATTATCTCATCTAACTTTTTTAGTTCCTCAGAAGCGGTTTCAATCCCTAGGACTAACCAATGCCTAGAGCAGGTAGTCCGTATGTTGCTAAATCCTTGAATGTATTTCGGGTTGTCGGTGAACACCCCTGGTATATTTCGAACCTGAAGACCTAAGGGTATTGTATTGGACCTTAGGTAATCAGTGAGCATAATCGTCATAAGTTCCAAGCGAACATATTTCTTTTTTTGTTTTTCTAAATCCTCACTTAGATTAGAGCTTGCAACTGTTGCTGGTTCCTCTAAGTCAGTGAATAAAGAAGGGCCTTCACAGATTTTCTTAATGTACTCTAGTGAATACAGAGGGGCGTTGTTAGACATAACAGTGTTGTGGGCGGGGCAGTGATGTGAGTCAAGGGGGGTGGGAGGGAGGAGAGGACCCACTTAGGTGAAGTGGAAGGGAATTAGAAAACCCTTGCAATCCAGCGATTGCGCACAGTATCTATTTAAAACAATAAGGGGACCCCAATTAGTATCAGCGAGGGACCTCGGGGAGCTTATCGTACAGAAACAACAGTGGTCCCTAGCAAGGAGACACAGGAATGATCAACATAAATATAGACCCAGTCAGTTCTATATTGTCGAAGACATGCCCAGCCGGACAGAGGTCTTCAAGTTTTATATTTAAATAAACGTTTTGAGAAACAATAATACACCTTCAACAATTCACGTTCGTGGGGCACAAGCCTGTACCAACCCACGACAGTACATAGACACAGACAACATACACATAGGGCTTACAAGGCAAGGTCAAAAGTCTCTGTAAGGTTTCAAAATTAAACAGAGAGATTCCAGTAGGTACCATTACATAGTTTCGTGTGGTAAATCATTGTACAAGTATATGGTACACAGAGTCGACGACGTTTCGGACCCCCTTACTAAATGCTGGGCTCCATCATCAGGACAGAACAATAGTTGCCTTTTTAAAAATTTTTAGCCTCTTTAGCAAAGAAACTCCTTGATAAAATTGACAAGACTGTGCAGGAATTCCACAGGATAGAACAAAATAAAAAGGCCAACAAAGTGAAAAAAGATATAAAATCCTTCACTTCTGAACGCGCATACCCTTATCTTCAGAAGGATTTCTATACTAACCGTAACCTCAACCAAAAACAATTCATACCTAGGCCTTGCGGTCGCTTTAACAGAAGGAATACGGTGGTTGGCTTCACTGATTCATCTGCAGACTCCTCAGACAACTCAGACGGTGGGGAAGGCCCGAGTGGCGGACCTCAACGGCACCAAAATCATTTTTTAGCCAGAGGCCAGCAAGAACCCCCCAAAAGAGGCCGCGTGAAGCAGCCAACACGATGGCAGAACCCCCCGGGAGAACGACAAACCCGGATCAGATTTTACCAATGGTAACAGAGGCTTCGAATACAGATCTTACGATCCCTCTGTTTAATCTGTCAAAGCATATACTCTCTTCCGATGAGATTTCTGTCCTCAGTAAAGGCTTATCTTTTGTTCCCACTATCTACCCGGATTTCCTTGCTCTACAGTCTGAACTTATGACTTTCTTTCACAAGATTAGGTTACGTGCCTACTTTGAACTCAACCCAAATGATCCCAAACCTGTTATCACACCATTCAGACCACCCTCCAAATTCTCCCCAATGGCGGGCATGATTCCCAAGGAAATCATAACATTTGAGAAGGTGGTTCTTAAAGAAACCACTGATCTGGCGAAATCACACATCTTCATACCTTATAATATTTCCCTAGAAGAAAAGTCTGCCATCTCCACACTAAAAAACAACCCGACTCTAATTATCAAGCCAGCAGATAAGGGGGGTGGAATTGTACTACAAAACATTGATAACTATAAAAGCGAGCTATTACGCCAAGTATCAAACACTGACCACTACTGTAGACTTCCCACTAATCCCACGAAAGAAATCCAAGCCCTAATCAGATCTACCACTACTGAGGCTTTGGACAATGGATACCTGACAAAACATGAGTATGACTTTCTCAACACTCTCACCCCTAGGACGCCAGTTATCTACACTTTGCCCAAAATACATAAGAGCCTGGAACAACCTCCAGGCCGCCCGATCGTCTCGGGTTGTGGCTCTGTCTTGGAACCATTGGGCCACTATGTTAATTTTTTCTTAAAAGACTTTGTTCCAGCGACCAGGTGCTATATAAAAGACAGCACTCACATGATAAATCTTGTTGAGAACTATCCTTTCAATCATAACACTCAGACCCTGTGTACTCTCGATGTCGAATCGTTATATACAAACATTCCCCAGAGAGAGGCATTGTTTGTAATGGAAACCATCCTTGATCAAAGAACCCGTCCCCATAGAGTCCCCACATTGTTCATAATTCAGCTCCTTGAAATCTGCCTTACTCAAAACTTTTTTACATATGACAATGAGTATTACCAGCAGGTCTGTGGCACCTCCATGGGAGCTATTTTTGCTCCAACCCTGGCGATCCTGTACATGGATTGGCTGGAATGTAACACAATTCTTGTTGACAGCAACCCTTTCCACCAAGGCATTCTTACATGGAGACGTTATATAGACGATGTCTTCATGATATGGGGTAATGACACTGACACTTTTCCAGCCCTATTACATTGGCTTAACAATAACTGCAGTGGTTTAACATTCACTCTTACTCACAGCAAAACATCCATCCCCTTCTTGGATCTAAACATCCAGCACCAGGATGGGCTACTGTATACCTCTCTATACCGTAAGCCAACCGAGAGAAACACGCTTCTGAGCTACAATAGCTGTCATCCTAGGGCTTTGAAAGATAGCTTACCATACTCGCAGTTCCTTCGTCTGAGAAGGATTAATTTCCATAAAAAAGATTACTTTTCTGAAGCGAGCACTCTAGCTACCAAATTACAACAAAGAGGCTACCCTCGCCGCCTCATTAAAAACTCTATGAAACGTGCTTGGTACTGCCCACGAGAGACCCTTCTGGTACAAAAACCTAAACCCACCACAAACAAGTTGGTGTGTGTCACGACCTTCTCTAGTATCTCCAATAAAATCACGAAAACAATAAAAAAAAACTGGCATATTCTGAATTCGGGGCAATTAAACTGGGAACGTCCCCTCTTTGCTTTTAAAAAAAGCAAAAACATCAGAGACCACCTTGTGAGGGCAGCCCTACCTTCCACCACCCCACCAAAAAGAACGATAGATGACCATTGGGCCACAACACCTCTTAAGGGTCATGCCAAATGTGGAACGTGTGTGGTCTGTGACCTCACTATTGAAGGCAAAGAATTTGTGTACAAGGAAACTAAAAATGTGTTAAAAACATTTACAAACTGCAACAGCTGTAATGTTGTATATGCAATTTTCTGCCCTTGTGACCTCATTTATGTGGGACAAACAAAACAAAAAATCAAGTTACGTATCGCCCAACACCGGAGCAGGATACGCTGCAGGACTCCCAATGCCCCCTTGGTGGAGCACTTCATTGACAAACAGCACTCTGAAAATGACATTCGCTGGACGGTGATAAACCAAGTGACATTGCCACCGAGAGGCGGAGACCTCAACCTTCTGCTCAACAAGGAGGAGCTTAAATGGATCATAAGGACAGACAGTCTGAACTCTGGCCTTAACCAACAAGAGGATTGGACTACTTTAATCTGATCCTACACTGATGGCCCTCTCTTTAAAGAACTGAAGTGAATGAACTTTATATTTCCTTTGAAAGAAGACTCTTAATTGCCCTGTGTGAACTAATGTACTCTATGTAACCTTGTTAAAAATTTTGCACAATTGTTATTTGCTCACAAATGTCACTATTTTGCACTTTTTTCTGCTCCTTGTCAACTCTTCTGTCTATGGCCTCACCTAAGATGGCCGCCCGCGGTTGGTCCGTCATCCATTTTCATGCCCCCCACCCAACCAATGGCCAACCTCGTTAAAATGACTCTGGTCACATGACACCTTCGACCAGGAAACCCAGTGCTGCCGACTAACCCGGTAAGACCAAGTCGCGCACTTTCTCGCTCCAATGGCCATGTTATTTTACCCTTCCCACATTGCCTAACCAGGCCATTACCTCTTCCTTCCCCGCAGGCCACCCCCTGGTTCCAGGACCCAAGCGCGACTCGGCGCTCCCGGTGTCTCCCGAACCGTAAGGTAAGCCGCCACCTGGCTCTATCTTGATATGCCTTGGTCATCTCCCCGCCTTCCCACCCCTGTACTGAAACATTGAACCTTTTACAGGTGCAAGCGGAATCGTGTTATTTTTTCCGTTCCGCCCCCGGGCTTTTGAAATACTATTCCTAAAATTCTGGTAAGCCTTCCGTAACTTTTACTATTTGCCGGCACAAAGGATTGGCTCTCTCTTCCCCATAACTGCTGCCATTCCCTCCCCTTTTTCAGATTCTCCACGCCATACCGATTATTCACTCAATCACCGGTCCTGTTCCATTGTTTATCTCAAGCTCGCCTGTGAGCTCTTTATTCCTATGCCCTTTGGTAAGCTCTATGTACCTTTACTTTCAATTGAACTGTCTCACTGCGCCGCTCATCACTGAGAACTTCACCTTCCACTTTTACTCGCAATTGAACTGTTGCACTGCGCCGTTTATAACTTCACCTTACATCCCAACCGCACCACTGCGCCGTTTCTTACCTGACTACATAGTCACCTCTCGCTCCTTAAACTTGAGAGTCTTTCACCCATCACAAATAGGTATATGCCACTCACCTAGTCACTATGAGTGTAGTTTTTTAACATTTAGTCACGTGCCTGCTGACACTAGAATGTACATATCACTTGACCTGGTAAACATGCGTATTAACCACTACACAATGTCACCAACCTTATGTGTGTGGTTAAACTCCAACTTATTGTAATTTGTGTTCCCCCTTCCTCCCTTTAGGCTAAAGAGGCTCAAAAATTTTAAAAAGGCAACTATTGTTCTGTCCTGATGATGGACCCCAGCATTTAGTAAGGGGGTCCGAAACGTCGTCGACTCTGTGTACCATATACTTGTACAATAATTTACCACACGAAACTATGTAATGGTACCTACTGGAATCTCTCTGTTTAATTTTGAAACCTTACAGAGACTTTTGATCTTGCCTTGTAAGCCCTTCTGTGTATGTTGTCTGTGTCTATGTACTGTCGTGGGTTGGTACAGGCTTGTGCCCCACGAACTTGAATTGTTGAAGGTGTATTATTGTTTCTCAAAACGTTTATTTAAATATAAAACTTGAAGACCTCTGTCCGGCTGGGCATGTCTTCGACAATAAAAAACTGACTGGGTCTATATTTATGTTGATCATTCCTGTGTCTCCTTGCTAGGGACCACTGTTGTTTCTGTACGATAAGCTCCCCGAGGTCCCTCGCTGATACTAATTGGGGTCCCCTTGTTGTTTTAAATAGATACTGTGCGCAATCGCTGGATTGCAAGGGTTTTCTAATTCCCTTCCACTTCACCTAAGTGGGTCCTCTCCTCCCTCCCACCCCCCTTGACTCACATCACTGCCCCGCCCACAACACTGTTCTGTCTAACGACGCCCCTCTGTATTCACTAGAGTACATTAAGAAAATCTGTGAAGGCCCTTCTTTATTCACTGACTTAGAGGAACCAGCAACAGTTGCAAGCTCTAATCTAAGTGAGGATTTAGAAAAACAAAAAAAGCAATATGTTCGCTTGGAACTTATGACGATTATGCTCACTGATTACCTAAGGTCCAATACAATACCCTTAGGTCTTCAGGTTCGAAATATACCAGGGGTGTTCACCGACAACCCGAAATACATTCAAGGATTTAGCAACATAGGGACTACCTGCTCTAGGCATTGGTTAGTCCTAGTGATTGAAACCGCTTCTGAGGAACTAAAAAAGTTAGATGAGATAATTAAGGATCTAGAGAAGCAAATAACGGATAAGAATACTAATACTGAGGCAAAGAAGCTCCTTGATAAAATTGACAAGACTGTGCAGGAATTCCACAGGATAGAACAAAATAAAAAGGCCAACAAAGTGAAAAAAGATATAAAATCCTTCACTTCTGAATGCGCATGCCCTTATCTTCAGAAGGATGTCTATACTAACCGTAACCTCAACCAAAACCAATTCACACCTAGGCCTTGGGGTCACTTTAACAGAAGGAATATGGTTGTTGGCTTCACTGATTCATCTGCAGACTCCTCAGACAACTCAGACGGTGGGGAAGGCCCGAGTGGCGGACCTCAACGGCACCAAAATCATTTTTTAGCCAGAGGCCAGCAAGAACCCCCCAAAAGAGGCCGCGTGAAGCAGCCAACACGATGGCAGAACCCCCCGGGAGAACGACAAACCCGGAACAGATTTTACCAATGGTAACAGAGGCTTCGAATACAGATCTTACGATCCCTCTGTTTAATCTGTCAAAGCATATACTCTCTTCCAATGAGATTTCTGTCCTCAGTAAAGGCTTATCTTTTGTTCCCACTATCTACCCGGATTTCCTTGCTCTACAGTCTGAACTTATGACTTTCTTTCGCAAGATTAGGTTACGTGCCTACTTTGAACTCAACCCAAATGATCCCAAACCTGTTATCACACCATTCAGACCACCCTCCAAATTCTCCCCAATGGCGGGCATGATTCCCAAGGAAAGGGGGGCGTGGCTTGGGCGCCGATGGCGATGGTCGCCTGAGAGCTCGGCTCCGGGACTGAGCCCGGGATTATCCTGTAAATCGGAGGCCGTGGGGCACCCTAACCCCCGCAAACTGTTGATCGGCCCGACGGGGACCTGCCGGGGCGCTTGGCGCAGTCCGAACATGTGGTGACCCGGCGGAAAATCGAAGTTTGTGGAACCGCGGAGTGCGACCCAACATGGCGCCCGGACTTCATTGTCCCCTGGGCCGGGACCATTAGACTGGAGGAGCATCACTAGCAGCGGCGCACCCTCCACCCTTCCGTCTCCCTGTGCTATGAGGGTCTGGATATCGGTCTGATTGGACTCTGGCAGCGGGGATCGCACCTAGATGGTCGGATGCCCTCGCTATAGCGGATCCCGGCACGCGGACGCCTGGAGGCCCCGACCGTAGCGCCCACTTCCTACACCGCACTTGGCTGCATCTCCTTGACCGACCCACTCCCATGGGAGGCACAACCCTTTGGCGCCACAAAGTGTCCGGTGGAGTTGGTGACCCTCATTCCGGGGCCTCATCAGCCAAACAGGCCTGCCCGACCTGGCGCCGATTGTCTCCGCCTCCTCCTCGGTGCCCTCAGACGACGTGGTGGTGGCGCGAGCCAAAGCTGAGAAGGTCCAACAGGCCCTGGAGACGGGGACCACCGGCACTCGACCCGAAGACCAGCAACCGGGAGAGATATAGCCGACGCCCGCACCCGGTGGCGCCTATCCCTGGAACCACACTGTGTGCTTCCGGCGACATGGGGAAACCTAGGGGAGCCAAGGGGACTACCCCAGCCGCCTCAGACGCGGAGACCCTGGACAAAGAGGAACGTGGAGACCCGGAGAGTTCTGGTGGTGCACCAATGCAGCAGCAATTTGACCGCGTCTTGGAGGCGATTGCGACCACACGCTCAGCCCTCCAGCAGGACATTGCCCAGGTGGCGACGAGCCTAGGCCTCCTTAGAGCGGATCACGGCAAGCTTTCGGACAGGGTCAAGGAAGTGGAGAGCTCGGTGAAAACCTTGGAGCCGGCGCAGCGAACCTTGGCCGCGACTATGAAGGATGCCCTGTCCCGGATTACTGCCCTGGAGCAGCGAGCGGAAGATGCGGAAGGCCGTAACAGGCGAAACAACATTCGTGTGGTGGGCCTGCCGGAGAAGATTGAGGATGGCGACATGGTGGCATACTTGGAAGCCTGGCTCCGAGACACGGTGGCCCCGGAGGGTCTATCCTCCTTCTACACCCTGGAGCGAGCTCATAGAGTCCCAGCGAGGCCACCACAACAGGGACGTGCCCCGCGACCGGTGGTGGCACGGTTATTGCACTTTCGGGACAGAGACCTCATCCTCAATGCCGCCAGACATAATGGCCCATTCAAAGTGGCGAACAGCCAGGTGAACATCTTCCCGGATTACACCTATGAAACCCAACGCAGGCGGTTTTCATTCTTGGCGGTCAAGCGCGAGCTCCGGAGCGAGGGCATCCAATACTCGCTCCTATTTCCTGCAAGACTCTGCATAATTGTCGATGACAAGACTCAATTCTTTGATACCCCGGAGGATGTATGTAACTGGCTTGAACTCTATAGGGCTGGAAAAGATGGCTTTAGCTCCTCGTCTCAGCTGGCGGCGGAACCGGAGCAGAGACGGCGGTCCAAAAGGATTCGGAGTCGCCGTGGCCGATCAGGCGGACCCTCAACTGCGGAGACATCGACGGAGCGGAAAGGAGTGCTGGAGGTGTTATCTGCGCTGTCTGGCTCACGAGACGGTGCCATTGAAGAGGAAGCGGACCCTGGTGACGAGGGGGCACCGACGGACTCCGAGGAATCGGTGACTGATAGCGTCCACACGCCGGTGATCACACCGAAATCGGTGGAGGACCTTCTGGATGGACAGGGTTAACGGGGTGAGCTACATCCATTTGGGTGGGGGCCCGAAACGGGGGTGGCGGGTACCGACGATTGATGCTGACTCCCGTGGAAGGGGGGGTGGGGTGCCTTGCTTTTGCCCCGAGGGTTTCTGGTACTGTTTTGGGCTTGCTTTAGTCCTGGTTGCCAGGGCATCGAGGGCCCACTGCCAACGCCCGGCCCGCACCTGGCCCTTAAGGCCTTCCTACGGTGGCGACCGCAGGATTAGTCCGGGATAGTGGGTTTTTGGAGGGTATGGTTTGGATGGGAACTAGATGGTGCTATTTGGGTCCTGTTCTGGGGAGGGTGGATGGGGGTTTGGTTCGTACTGGGGTTGTTAAGTTTTGGTTGGGGAAAATGGCCGCCATCAGTGCTGGGTTGATTGATGCTCTTTCTTTGTTGGGACCCGGATGGGGAGACTTTGCACGAACGATATGGGACAATGGCTGATGTTGCTAATGTGAAATGTATTACTTGGAACGTGCGGGGGCTCCACACCATGTCTAGGCGTCACAAAGTCCACGCTTATTTAGTGCGTAGGGGGGTACAAATGGCGCTGCTGCAGGAGACCCATCTGAACAAGGCGGAAGGGGCGGCGCTACAGCGTAGGTGGAGGGGGCAGGTCTTTTGCACCTCGTACTCCGCCTATGCCAGAGGGGCGCTAATTTGGGTTAGAGCTGGGGTTCCCTTCCAGGTCACGAAAACAGTGATAGATCCAGAGGGGCGTTATGTGGCCATCTCGGGCACTTTGGGAGGGAGGGACCTAAACGTTTGCTGTGTGTACGCTCCTAATATAGACCAGATTGCCTTCCTTTCCAGGTTATCGGGCTCGTTGGCCCACTTCTTCTCCGGGCCCCTCCTGCTCGGTGGAGATTTCAATTCGGTAGTGGATGTGGACACTGACCGCTTGCATCCACCCCTCCCTGACTCTCCGGTTCGCCGTGTGGCTAAAGGTCGTAGGGACTGGCAGACACACTGGGGTCTAACGGATATTTGGAGGGCGCAACACCCCGCAACTAGGGACTATTCCTACTTCTCGGGCCTCCATGAGTTACACGTTAGACTGGACGGATTTCTTGGCTCGGCTGAACTGGTTTCAGCAGCGGTCCGGTCTGAATATTTGGCCAGGACCATCTCAGATCATAACCCCCTCCTGCTGGACCTTCGTTGGTTTCCGGGGGTGCCTGTGGTGCCCACCTGGAAGTTACGTCCCGAGATCCTTGAGGACAGCGTTTTCAAAGCGGACCTAGGAGATAAGATCTCGGAATACTTTGCGTCCAACGGGTGCACTGCGAGCTCGAGAGCACTAGAATGGGACGCTTTTAAGGTGGTGGTGAGGGGATACTGTATTTCCAAGAAGGTCGGCATGAGGTGAATTATCTTTGCCGACTTAGATACAGCTGACCGGAAACTCCGCGAGTTGGAACTCCGCCGCCCCGGGCGCCCTGAACTACAGGAACGCACGGCGGAGGCGAAGGAGGCGGTAACGGCGGAGGTCGAACAGCTGCGCTGTTTCGACTACAAGGCCTACACGGTTAGGTCCCTCGCAGAGGGAGATAGGTCGAGCGCGCTGCTGGCATGGTTAGCCAACCCTACGCGCCAGTCCTCATTGACGACGTCCATGCGCATGGCGGACGGGACCGTAGTACACACTCAGCCTGAGATTCTGAGCTGCTACCGGCACTACTACGAACGTTTGTACCGCAGTCGCTCTGTCAGAGACCCTGACCTTCTTGATGATTATCTACGGCCCCTGGAGCTCCAAACAGTGGAGCAGGACGTGGCGAAGGCCCTGGGGTCCGACATAGAACTGGGAGAGATCCGCTGCGCCATTAAAAAGATGGCGAGGAATAAGACCCCGGGCCTAGACGGCCTTCCTGTGGAATTTTATGCAGCTTATGCCGATCTCCTAGCCCCAAGGTTATTAATAGTATATAGAGAAGCGAAGAGGCTTGGTCGGCTCCCAGGCTCGATGTGCGAGGCCTTAGTGGTTCCCCTCCTCAAGCCCGGAAGGGACTCGTCTGATCCGGGGTCTTACCGTCCCTTATCGATGTTGACGGTTGACTATAAAATACTGAGCAGCATCTTGGCTTCGAGGCTGCTGGGTCACATGAGCTCTCTGGTACATGAGGACCAGGCTGGATTCATCCCCAGGCGAAACACGACCATGAACATCCGCAGGTTGTTCCGCTTGCTGGGAGAACCGCTCGTGGATGCCCCGTGCCCGGTAGTCCTATCGGTAGACTTAGAGAAGGCTTTTGACAGCCTGGAATGGGACTATCTGTGCACTGTGTTACGGAGGTTCGGCCTTGGCGAGGGCTTCATCAGATGGACCACGGTCCTATATGCCTCTGCATCGGCCAGGGTTCGGGCGGGCCCGCTAATTTCCTCACAATACCCGGTGGAGAGAGGCACGAGGCAGGGTTGTTCGTTATCCCCGCTTCTCTTTGCGCTGGCGGTGGAGCCACTCGCGCTGCACCTCCGATCGGGAGCCCATTATAATGGCTTGTGGACACCTTCAGGCCCACACTACGTTTCGCTGTATGCAGACGACCTGCTGCTCTTCCTTGAGGACCCGATTGCTGCCCTGCATGGAGCTGCGACGGCGCTCACGACGTTTGGGGAGGTCTCGGGCCTCCGGGTGAATTGGGCGAAGACCTGTCTTTTCCCGGTTCGCAAAGGCACCCCTAGCCCTGCTCTCAGTAGAGAGATTAGATGGGAACCT
Source organism: Lissotriton vulgaris (assembly GCF_964263255.1). Lineage (NCBI taxonomy): Eukaryota > Metazoa > Chordata > Amphibia > Caudata > Salamandridae > Lissotriton > Lissotriton vulgaris. The sequence goes on along the minus strand of NC_141685.1, from coordinate 747,001,867 downwards.
GACTGTTTTAAGTACCTGGGGGTGTACGTCTACCACGAACCATCTGACCTCCTGGATGGGAACATTGCCCGCGGCACTCGAGCACTACGGGGCAGTATGGACTTCTGGGCTACACTACCGCTCTCGGTGGCAGGGCGGATCGCTTTGCTCAAAATGGTGGCGCTTCCCCGGTTGCTGTATTATTTCCGGGCGCTACCGATCTGGGTCCCACCGGCCACGTTTCGACTATTACGATCAATGATAGTCGGATTCCTCTGGGGCTCGGGCCGCCGAAGGGTGGCCCTCAGGACCCTGATGAGGCCGAAAGCCGAGGGTGGGCTTGCGGTGCCGGACTTTGAAAAGTACTACTTAGCTGCGCAGCTCCAGACCTTCACCCAGGAGATCGCCCGGGAATTCCGGGGCCCAGAAGACAGGAGAGGTACGGGTATGGCCAGGCATGTTCTCTCCTTCATAGCGCTGCGACAACGTTTGGCCTTACAGGACTTGTCGCTAGAGGAGAAGACCGTTCGCCTTTGTTGGAACCGAGCTCACGCCCGGGGCCACCTGAGAATTCCGTATGCGCCCGAAATACCTTTGGGAATGCTGACGGCCTTGCCCCATGGCGGTGATTGGTCACGGTTGGCAAACTGGGAGGACGCAGGCTTACAATTGGTAGGTGACCTCTACGAGGACGGGGCGCTCTTGCCCTTTCAGGAGCTCATTGATCGCTTCGAGGTTCCTCGCGGCGACTTTCTATTGCGCTCGGCCCTAGCCCGAGCGATCCAGGCGCACTGGAAATGCGGACAAGAGGAACCCCCTATATCTCCGGTGTGCCAATACGTCATGATGTCTGCGGGTACGGTGAAGGTGGTCACTTGCCTCTACGGTAGACTGATCAATGAGGGGCTGGCCCCCCTCACTACTCTGAGAACCCGTTGGGAGGAGGACATTGGCAAGGAGATCCCGGAGACGACCTGGTCCCAACTGGTGCGGCGAGCCTGGAAGGGCACGCGCCACGCCCGCTTCCAATTGGTCCACTACTACGTACTCCATAGGGCATATCTGACCCCGGCGAAAATCCAACGATATTTTGCTACGAGCTCGGCGGACTGCCCCAGATGCCCGGCGCCGGAGGCAGACCTTCTCCACATGTTGTGGTCCTGCCCGGGATTGTCCTCCTATTGGATGGAAGTGGGGAAGACCCTGGAGGAGGTGACAGGGAGATCCTTATCGGTTGATGCGGCAGTGGGACTCCTACACTGGTTTCCACATACCCCCAAAAACAAAATTACTAGCAAATTCATCGATTTGGGGCTTCTCCTTGCTAAATGAGAGGTGACCAGGAACTGGAAGGCACGGGCTGGTCCGACAGGGAGCCGGTGGCACAGCGAACTCTTGAAGTGGGCAGCGGGGGAAAGCACACTGAGATACCAGCTAGCTAGGAGACAGCGTAACGAGAAGGCACAGGAGGCAGCGCTAGAATGGGAGACGTTAGTGCAGGCCCTCAGGGATTATTGCGCCCCCAGCGACTCTGAAAGTGAGGAAGCAGCTCGCCCCGAGTCCCGATAGACGATTGCACTTTACAGCTCTGTAGCTTTCCTCATGGGTCCTCTCACAGATCCTAATGCGGTTGTTACCGTGCACTGATGGCGGGGTTGGGTAGGGATTACTTTGGTTCATAGCGTTTTGAGGGTGGGGTTTTCTTTCTGGGTTTTGTAGGCTTGTTTGGAAAAGCAGATGACGGAAAGTGGATCATCCGGACCAGCTTCGCCTTCCTGCTGAGCCCCCATTGAATTTCGCCGCCCGACCGTAGGGTTGTGGGCTGAATGGCTGTGTAAGAGTACATACTGCTGGGGGACGGAGGGTTGCGTTTCATTGATTTTGTATGATCTATAATGCTGGTCGAATATGTACCAATTTACTGATTCCTGCAATAAAAATATATTTTTAAAAAAAAATGATTCCCAAGGAAATCATAACATTTGAGAAGGTGGTTCTTAAAGAGGAACGCGCGTGCCCAAGTGGTCAGATGTACTATCCTGAGCAGGTTGGACTATTGCAATGCCCTCCTGCTTGGGGCCCCTGAATATCTACTGGACAGGCTTCAAAGGGTTCAATCCGCGGCCGCGAAACTGGCCTTGGGATGGCCTAGAAGATCTCATGGACCATTGGCCTTGGCAAAGCTACATTGGCTCCCTCTTAGACAAAGAATTCAATTTAAAGCCCTCTGTACAGTTTTTAAAGCTCTTCATGGCTGCGGTCCAGCTCCTCTACAATCCAAGTTTGTTTGGTATACCCCTACCAGAAAACTTCGATCATCTGATGCTAGACTGGTAGTGGTTCCTAGATTTAAAAAGGTCAGAGCTGGAGGTAGATCCTTTGAGGTGGCTGCCGCCAGACTTTGGAATTCCCTCCCCATCGAGCTTAGGTCCACAAATGAACTCTTGCAGTTCAGAAAAAAGGTGAAAACCTGGCTCTTTCCTTGCTAGCCTTCCTACTCTGTCTGGTCTTTACCCCTCGTTGGTCTCTGTCAGCGCCAGGATGCCTGTAATGGTGACGGTTGCGCTTTATAAATTCTCAAAATAAATAAATAAATAAAGAAACCACTGATCTGGCGAAATCACACATCTTCATACCTTATAATATTTCCCTAGAAGAAAAGTATGCCATCTCCACACTAAAAAACAACCCCACTCTAATTATCAAGCCAGCAGATAAGGGGGGTGGAATTGTACTACAAAACATTGATAACTATAAAAGCGAGCTATTACGCCAAGTATCAAACACTGACCACTACTGTAGACTTCCCACTAATCCCACGACAGAAATCCAAGCCCTAATCAGATCTACCACTACTGAGGCTTTGGACAATGGATACCTGACAAAACATGAGTATGACTTTCTCAACACTCTCACCCCTAGTACGCCAGTTATCTACACTTTGCCCAAAATACATAAGAGCCTGGAACAACCTCCAGGCCGCCCGATCGTCTCGGGTTGTGGCTCTGTCTTGGAACCATTGGGCCACTATGTTAATTTTTTCTTAAAAGACTTTGTTCCAGCGACCAGGTGCTATATAAAAGACAGCATTCACATGATAAATCTTGTTGAGAACTATCCTTTCAATCATAACACTCAGACCATGTGTACTCTCGATGTCGAATCGTTAAATACAAACATTCCGCAGAGAGAGGCATTTTTTGTAATGGAAACCATCCTTGATCAAAGAACCCGTCCCCATAGAGTCCCCACATTGTTCATAATTCAGCTCCTTGAAATCTGCCTTACTCAAAACTTTTTTCATATGACAATGAGTATTACCAGCAGGTCCGTGGCACCTCCATGGGAGCTATTTTTGCTCCAACCCTGGCGATCCTGTACATGGATTGGCTGGAATGTAACACAATTCTTGTTGACAGCAACCCTTTCCACCAAGGCATTCTTACATGTTAGACGTTATATAGACAATGTCTTCATGATATGGGGTAATGACACTGACACTTTTCCATCCCTATTACATTGGCTTAACAATAACTGCAGTGGTTTGACATTCACTCTTACTCACAGCAAAACATCCATCCCCTTCTTGGATCTAAACATCCAGCACCAGGATGGGCTACTGTATGCCTCTCTATACCGTAAGCCAACCGAGAGAAACACGCTTCTGAGCTGCAATAGCTGTCATCCTAGGGCTTTGAAAGATAGCTTACCATACTCGCAGTTCCTTCGTCTGAGAAGGAATAATTTCCATAAAAAAGATTACTTTTCTGAAGCGAGCACTCTAGCTACCAAATTACAACAAAGAGGCTACCCTCGCCGCCTCATTAAAAACTCTATGAAACGTGCTTGGTACTGCCCACGAGAGACCCTTCTGGTACAAAAACCTAAACCCACCACAAACAAGTTGGTGTGTGTCACGACCTTCTCTAGCATCTCCAATAAAATCACGAAAACAATCAAAAAAAACTGGCATATTCTGAATTCAGGGCAATTAAACTGGGAACGTCCCCTCTTTGCTTTTAAAAAAAGCAAAAACATCAGAGACCACCTTGTGAGGGCAGCCCTACCTTCCACCACCCCACCAAAAAGAACGATAGATGACCATTGGGCCACAACACCTCTTAAGGGTCATGCCAAATGTGGAACGTGTGTGGTCTGTGACCTCACTATTGAAGGCAAAGAATTTGTGTACAAGGAAACTAAAAATATGTTAAAAACATTTACAAACTGCAACAGCTGTAATGTTGTATATGCAATTTTCTGCCCTTGTGACCTCATTTATGTGGGACAAACAAAACAAAAAATCAAGTTACGTATCGCCCAACACCGGAGCAGGATACGCTGCAGGACTCCCAATGCCCCATTGGTGGAGCACTTCATTGACAAACAGCACTCTGAAAATGACATTCGCTGGACGGTGATAAACCAAGTGACATTGCCACCGAGAGGCGGAGACCTCAACCTTCTGCTCAACAAGGAGGAGCTTAAATGGATCATAAGGACAGACAGTCTGAACTCTGGCCTTAACCAACAAGAGGATTGGACTACTTTAATCTGATCCTACACTGATGGCCCTCTCTTTAAAGAACTGAAGTGAATGAACTTTATATTTCCTTTGAAAGAAGACTCTTAATTGCCCTGTGTGAACTAATGTACTCAATGTAACCTTGTTAAAAATGTTGTTAATAATTTTGCACAATTGTTATTTGCTCACAAAAGTCACTATTTTGCACTTTTTTCTGCTCCTTGTCAACTCTTCTGTCTATGGCCTCACCTAAGATGGCCGCCCGCGGTTGGTCCGTCATCCATTTTCATGCCCCCCACCCAACCAATGGCCAACCTCGTTAAAATGACTCTGGTCACATGACACCTTCGACCAGGAAACCCAGTGCTGCCGACTAACCCGGTAAGACCAAGTCGCGCACTTTCTTGCTCCAATGGCCATGTTATTTTACCCTGCCCAAATTGCCTAACCGGGCCATTACCTCTTCCTTCCCCGCAGGCCACCCCCTGGTTCCAGGACCCAAGCGCGACTCGGCGCTCCCGGTGTCTCCCGGACCGTAAGGTAAGCCGCCACCTGGCTCTATCTTGATATGCCTTGGTCATCTCCCCGCCTTCCGACCCCTGTACTGAAACATTGAACCTTTTACAGGTGCAAGCGGAATCGTGTTATTTTTTCCGTTCTGCCCCCGGGCTTTTGAAATACTATTCCTAAAATTCTTGTAAGCCTTCCGTAACTTTTACTATTTGCCGGCACAAAGGATTGGCTCTCTCTTCCCCATAACTGCTGCCATTCCCTCCCCTTTTTCAGATTCTCCACGCCATACCGATTATTCACTTAATCACCGGTCCTGTTCCATTGTTTATCTCAAGCTCGCCTGTGAGCTCTTTATTCCTATGCCCTTTGGTAAGCTCTATGTACCTTTACTTTCAATTGAACTGTCTCACTGCGCCGCTCATCACTGAGAACTTCACCTTCCACTTTTACTCGCAATTGAACTGTTGCACTGCGCCGTTTATAACTTCACCTTACATCCCAACCGCACCACTGCGCCGTTTCTTACCTGACTACATAGTCACCTCTCGCTCCTTAAACTTGAGAGTCTTTCACCCATCACAAATAGGTATATGCCACTCACCTAGTCACTATGAGCGTAGTTTTTTAACATTTAGTCACGTGCCTGCTGACACTAGAATGTACATATCACTTGACCTGGTAAACATGCGTATTAATCACTACACAATGTCACCAACCTTATGTGTGTGGTTAAACTCCAACTTATTGTAATTTGTGTTCCCCCTTCCTCCCTTTAGGCTAAAGAGGCTCAAAAATTTTAAAAAGGCAACTATTGTTCTGTCCTGATGATGGACCCCAGCATTTAGTAAGGGGGTCCGAAACGTCGTCGACTCTGTGTACCATATACGTGTACAATGATTTACCACACGAAACTATGTAATGGTACCTACTGGAATCTCTCTGTTTAATTTTGAAACCTTACAGAGACTTTTGATCTTGCCTTGTAAGCCCTTCTGTGTATGTTGTCTGTGTCTATGTACTGTCGTGGGTTGGTACAGGCTTGTGCCCCACGAACGTGAATTGTTGAAGGTGTATTATTGTTTCTCAAAACGTTTATTTAAATATAAAACTTGAAGACCTCTGTCCGGCTGGGCATGTCTTCGACAATATAGAACTGACTGGGTCTATATTTATGTTGATCATTCTTGTGTCTCCTTGCTAGGGACCACTGTTGTTTCTGTACGATAAGCTCCCCGAGGTCCCTCGCTGATACTAATTGGGGTCCCATTGTTGTTTTAAATAGATCCTCATGCTTTATACATGTGTACAGAGACACTACGTCTATCATTACCAGCCAGAAGTCTTCTTGACATGCAATTCCCTCGATCTTATTGATAAAGTCTGTACTGTTTGTACAGTAGAATGGGAAGCTCAGCACATATGGGAACAAGAATGAGTCTAAAAAGATGGATGTGCTTTCTAAAAGGCTCCCAATGGCAGATACTATGGGCCTCCCAGGCAGGTTAGTGCTGTCTTGGAGAACCGGGCCTTATGGGCCGGGTGGCGCAGGGCACGCCTAAATCCCCGGATTCACCTGCCTTGTAACTAACAGAGACACAAGACACTCCATTGAGCGTGGAAGCCAGGTTTTATTAGCTGCAGCTAAGCACATTTGTTCTAGAAGTTACACGCTGGGTGGATTCTAAGGAGACTGCCACTTCAATCCGTGGCACACAATCTTTTATAGCAAACACATTTACAATATCCCACTCCTTGCAAATACAAAGCGAACCAATGAGAAAGCGTTGGAAAACAAGCTATCGGGTATCCAAAAATACACCCCTTTCTCGGAACCCGTGTGCTACCCCTCCCGACAAATTAATCACTGATGGTGTTCACAATCCCCTCTTACAGGTGGCAGGATGTACTTGTGTATCTCAAAGGATGGTTGTGTAATAGGAGCATACAAGGAGAGAATAGCGAAGGCCAGTCGGATAAGATAGTATAAGGGAAGAATAGGAAAGGGCAAATAGTCGGCAGAGACAGGGATCAAACGAACCAGACATGGATTAATGAACTCAGCCAGACCCTGACATCGGGTTTCATGAACAAGGACAACGGAGTTACTTTTTAACTGAAAGGACACGCAGCAGCTGGAAAAGCAAAAGCACATCGTTCGCCGTGCTGCCTGAGTGAGGGCAACACAAAATGGCGACAGGACACAAAATGGTGGCTAGATACGGAACAAAATCTGAAATCATAGAACCTCAGACCCTCCTTTTGCCATTTCTCAGGCAATACACCAGGGACTCAAGTCAATCTGAGTCGATGTCAATGGCCATGAGGTCATTGAGCTGTTGCTGTATCATCATTCTAATGTTCTCTGTTTTCCGTGACACAGGCTTCGGGACATACATAGTGGCAAAAAGACCACATATTGCAGGTCCACACTGCACACAAAGGCAACAAGAGAAGATGATGGCCAAGATCATTCCAAGGAAAGTTAGTATCTTCCATCCCCATGTGGACAGTAGTCCCCAAAACCATCCCATCCTGGACCAATCTCCTGTGTCCTGATGTATAGACTCGGAGATGGTATGTAGCTTAGAGGTAGCTTGGTATACTGTAGGGGCATTATCAGGAATGTAAACACAGCAACTAGACCCGATCAGTTTACAGACTCCAGCACGATCTGCAAGGATAATATCTAAAACTATCCAATTTTGTGAAGTCATAAGACAGTCCGCCTGAAGCTCGGCTGTCACATTACCAAAGGCTCCAGACGTTTCATTTATGGTAGCCTCAACAAGACAAGCTAAGTGACTGATGTCTCTGCTATTGGCCATTGGGCCCCAAAAAAGAAACAAACCCTTTAATGAAGTCAGCTGCCTCCTGTCCTACTGTGTCTTTCTGATCAAAGACTCCTCTACCATGTCTCTTCTTGTAATGACTTGAAGGAGCAGTATATGTTGGGGGAAGAAGAAAAGCCACATAACATGTTCCTGAGAAGTAAATAGGAAGCCATGTATAGGCTCTATCGTGACAGATAACATATGTGCCTTGTGATAGCACTAGCAGTGAGGGAATCTGAGGTGTATATACATAAGTATGAGAACAGATACTCCTCTCTTGCTGATTCTTGACATTCTGACCAAGAATTTGCAAACAGAAATTACCTCGATGAGGTACAGTCCATATTGGCGGAGAGCTCCTTAGTTTAGCCTTTTCTGTAAGGCTAGTAACATATCGCGTTATGTTCCATCCATCATATGCTCTCTTCTCATCTGTAGGAATCTTACTAATCTGGGCAATCTTAGCCATAGTCACTATTCCCTTAATCAAAGTACTATGACTATACAGGTTGGGGAACATAGCCAAATAAGCCCAGGCGGAACCTTCATAGCAGAATGGAAAAACCAAATACGGCATGCCTCTCTCTGTATTATGAGCCATGAGCCCACAAACCCAACAATCGGTAGTATTCATTACTAATTGGTGTTGATGCAATAGCTGAATAAACGAATTGTTGAAGTACTCAGTCCTCCTAATCCGTTTGTGTTCTGAAAGTGTATAAAACCAATGTGGGGAGGCAGTAGTAGGAAAAGATACAAGGACAGATGTAGGAACAGGTAACGGCTGCAGAACATAAACAACCCAACTTCCACACTCTAATAAAGTACATTAAACATATCAAAATACATAAGGTTATCCCACATGGACTAACCACCAATTTCTTAATCGTTTTTTCATATTTACAGTCTGATCATTAATTTCCACTTTAACATCCATTACTCTAAAAGCGTTGCTCACGATAATCTTCCTAGATCACTTACCTGTGATTGTTAGCCGTCCTATGACACTGCAAGTCCTGCAGACCCTAGGTCACTACTCAGGTCACAGCTTAAGACTCCTACCGTGACCCTGCAACTTGATGGATAGTGGAAGAAAACACATTAAAAATGTCTTTCAAAACCAAAAAGGTATAATCAGAAAAGTCGTAAAAAGGAAAAATTCAATTGTCTTTGACCGTTCTCGGTCGCAAGTTATATTGAGTCTTATTAGGGATCGTCGGGTCCATAAACAAGGCTTCTGGATTCACCGTGTTCAAACGCAGATGTGTTGGGACGGCCTCCTGTAACACGTCGTCGTCTTCTTTCTCAGAGTTTGTGTGGTCCAGGCGTGCACTACTAAACAGTATTAATCTAGGCACCTTTTCACTTTCGTTGTCACCTATGCCCTTACGAGTTCCATTGATCAAAAGGTAAGGGCAGAGGTACCTTTTTGCAGTGCACGCCATGGACCCAGCTCTTTTTCCCAACAACCTTCACTGCCGTCCGTGTAGTTATTAGCACTTGACGTGGAGGGCCCCAACGAGGTTCCAGATTCCGCTTCCGCTGAAAGTTTTTCACGCAGACCCAGTTGCCAGGTTGGATGGAATGACCTGGGTCTGTGGAGGCCTCTGGCAAAGTGTTTTGAACCTGTTGATGAAGAACACGTAATTTAGTGGTGAGGTCATGCAAGTAGTCAATCAGCATAGGGTATGGAATATCAGAATACTTTTTAGGTCGAGGAACTCCCTAGATATTTGCTGGTCACCCAAAAACGACCTCATATGGACTCAGACCTAAACGGGAGTGCACAGTAGTTCTTGTAGACAGAAGTGCTAATGGTAGGGCATCAGGCCAGGCGAGACCTGTGCTCGCCTGAATTTTTGCCAATTTGAGCTTGAGAGTACCATTATAGCACTCTACTAATCCTGCTGACTGAGGGTGGTTTGCCGCATGGAATTTCTGTTTGATGCCAAGACCTGCACATACTTTCTGCATGATCTGGCCTACGAATTCACTCCCATTGTCAGACCAGACAATGCGCGGCAAACCAAACCTCGGGAAAAACTCCTTCAAAAGAACTTTGGCAGTGGACAAGGCAGTATTGTCCTTTAGGGGGTAGGCCTCTATCCATCTGGAAAAGGCACAAACCACCACCAGAACATACTTGAGGTTATTGCAATGATCCATGTGAATGTAATCAATTTGCAATACCTCAAAAGGATACATAGGGGGAGCAAAATGACCTGCTGGAGTTGGGGTTCCCTTTCCTGGATTATGCATTAGACAGACAATGCAGTGCTTCACCACGTTTTCTGCGCATTTGGGAATTCCTTCATTGTGCCATACTGGAGCCAAGATTTTACAAATGCCCTTTGCACTAATATGGGCAGGACCATGCGCCATAGTAACTACAGGTAGTACATAGGCGTCTGGTAACAGCCATCGTTGATGCTCTGACAATTCCGTCCAACACCCAGTCGCGTCCAACATTCCCGTACTCTCTCTCCACTTACTCAACTCTTTCTCAGTAGCCTCTTCTTGAATCATTCTCACACTTTCTATCGTGTCCTCACACATTCCTGCTTCTCTGACCCATCTTGCAGGACCTGCAACATACATTCGACTCGTAACATCTCTCGCTATCTCTTTCGCTACTTCGTCTGCAAAAGCATTCCCACGACCCAAATCATCAGTAATCTTTTTGTGAGCGCTACACTTGATTATTGCTATTTGTGTAGGCAAGGCAAGTGAGTCGAGAAGGTCAGTCACCAACTGGCCATGCTGTTTTTTAGTCTCATGGGAAGTAAAGAATCCTCTTTCCTTCCACAAGCGACCAAAACTATGAGCTACACGAAAGCATATTGGCTATCAGTGTAGACGTTTACTCTCCTTCCTTTCGCCAAAACACATGCTCTAGTTAAAGCAATTAATTCAGATGCTTGGGCTGAATTTTGTGCAATACGTGCTGTCTCCACTACCGTATACAAAGTAGTAACAGCATGAGCTGCAGTTGTCTCACCATTTGGAAGCTTAAAACAAGATCCATCCACCCATAGGATCCCGTCCGGATCCACAAGTGGTGTATCTTTTAGATCTATTCTGCCTTTCGTTTCCTCCTCTGTTCGAAGAAAACAATCTTGTTGTTCTTGAATGCCTTTCTCATCCGGTATGGGCAACAATGTTGCTGGGTTCAGAGTATTACACCGCTTGATATATATATGGCTAGCCAAAAACGTTAGCTCATTTCCAGACAAGCGAGCACTCGTGAGGTGTTGTGTCTTAGTCCTATTCAAAAGAGTATTTACTATATGTGGTACCATAACAACAAGGGTGTTGTACAATACCAATCCAGCAGACTGACAAATAGAAATTGCTGCCGCTGCTGTAGCTCTGAGACAACTAGGCAATGCCTTGGCTACTGGATCCAACGTAGCCGAAAAATAGGCACATGGCCGTTGTTTGTCTCCAAATTGTTGCGTTAAAACTGACAACGCACAACCTTCTCTTTCATGCACATAGAGTGTAAAAGGCTTACTTTAATCCGGAGTACCTAGCACAGGTGCAGAACACAAAGCATTTCGTAAATCAGAAAAACTCTTTTGGCATTCATCGGTCCAAGGGAGAGGTTGTGGCGTATCTTTCAACGTAAGCGCCAGCAAAGGTTTGGCTAACAAAGAAAAATTCGGAATCCATTGTCTACAGTATGAGGTAATGCCCAAAAAGGCACATACCTCTCTCTGTGTGGTTGGCTCAGACATTTGTGCAATCGCTTGAATTCGTTCTGGGGTCAATCGTCTTCCCTCCTTTGACAAGAGATGACCTAAATAGGTAACCTCTTGGCGGCAATATTGCAACTTAGAAGGGGACACTTTATGATGTAGATTAGACATATGACGCAACAAAGAAACCGTCACATCTTTACAAACATCCTCCAAATCAGCAGCAATCAGAAAATCGTCAACGTATTGGATCAAAGTAGCACCTGGAGGCAAAATGAACGGTTGAAACTGAGATTTCAAAGCCTGACTGTAGATGGAGGGACTTTCACAATATCCTTGAGCAGCACGCTTGAACCGGAAACTTCGGCCTCCGAGAGAGAAGCCAAAAATATCTCTACTTTCCTCAGCAATAGGAATACTGAAGAAAGCATTCTTCAGATCAATAACAGAAAACCATGCCGCCGAGGCGGGTATCATAGTAAGCAAAGCAGTGATATCTGGAACAACAGGAAACTGGGGGACAACAATCTTGTTGACCTCCCGAAGATCAATCACAAAGCGATGGTGGTTGAGAAGGATCGCTGCGTTTAAGAACAGGAAGAACAGGACTGTTACAAACATTGCCTCTCGTTTCTTCAACCACACCCTTCTGGACCAGATCATAGATAATAGCCATCAAGGCTCGCTCACCATCATTAGAAATCTTGTACTGTGGAATATGTGGCAACTTACCATTAGGCTTGATAGTAACCACATAAGGAGGAATCTGCAACAAACCAACATCGTTCGGGCCTGTAGCCCAAAGTGTAGCAGGAGGAGATTGCAACTCAGGCGGAAAACTATCCTTCGATAGATATATAGGAGAAACCAATTTCTTACCCAAAGTAAGACGCACACCAGAGGGGGAACAATACAGTGTTGCATGAAGACGTTTCAACAGATCCAAACCCAACAAATTCTCTCCGCAACCAGTCCTTACAATAAGTGGAGCTTCCAGATCGTAAGGACCAATCGAAAGAGGCAAAGGGCAAGAAACTGGGTTAGCAACTGGGGCGCCAGAAAATCCTACAGAAACGTTTGTTAAGCCAGACAAAAGTGCCCCACGGAGTTTCTGAATGGATCATGGAACTTATCATTGCACTAGTATCCAAAAGAAATGGCTCTGCAACACCCAAAGCAACTACCTCAACATAAGGTCCATTCTGATCCACTGGAACTGATACGACTCCCATACTTTGTCCAAGGCTGTCCTAACTAGAATGGAAATCCCGAACCTCACCTTCAACCCAATAATCATCATTGTAATATCGCGCACACTGAGTATTCTGCTGATCAAAATAATTCAAAGAATTGTGAGGGGGAAAGGAACGTTGCCCCTGAGGCAACGCACCTCGCCCTCTACCCCTAGGTGCCGATTGAAAACCACCATGGACTCTAGGTCCTTGAAATCCACAATTACGATGCAATAAAACTGGACAACTATTCTTAAAATGGCCTTCTTCTTTACAATAGGCACACTGTTTAGGACCAAGGAAGAGTCGCTGAACAAAAGGATCAGGTTTCTGCAGCAGCCTCTGAGACTGAATAGGTTGCTGGAACTGACGCTGACCGGAACGAGGAAGATAAGCCTGCTGAAGAAGAACTTTCGTTTTTAAATCCTTAGTCTTCTTCTCAGCCTTATCTTTTTCCTCCTTGTCCCTATTCTCATAATATTGAGCAGTAGCTAATATTTGGGCAGACGAAGAAACAGCCCAAGAACTTTCCGAATCTTTCAAATTATGGGACAATTCAGGAAGCAGATTGAAATGAAATGTATCCACAATTAATCGCTGACCACTAAGGTCAATAAATGTCTCCTCAAACCGAATAAAGAAATCAGAGACACTCTCATCTTTCTTCTGCTTGCACGCAGCTAAATCATCCCAGTTAACGCGTAGGGCAGGCATCATCATCTTCATTAAAGTTATTATTCTACCAGGCAACTGTGTAATCAAATCGTCTGGTTTAGCACCACCCACTTGTGCCGTATCTGCGGCAACTATATCAGCCCAGGTACCACCCAAAGCCTGATCATGATCCTCTCTACGAATCAGAGCCCACAATGCTTGTGGAACTACGTTCCCCATCAACATATCAATATCAGCCAAATTCATAATACATACATCAACAGTCTGGGACAACTCTTTATAATAACCAGCAGGATTTTTACGAGTGTCCGGCAAAGACTGCTTAAGTGCTAAAACTTCAGCTCGTTTCCAAGGGACATGTACCCATATACGCTGAAAATGAGCAGGGACACCTGCAACATTACCTGCTTATGGAACTGCTTCCCTCCATGCTGGAGGAACTTCTCTCATAGGATAATTCTTCGTTTTCTGTCTAACTGCAGGATCAGATTCGGGAATAGTCCGGGAAGTAACAAGTGTCTGTATAGCATCCTTAACGTCAGGACCCACAATAAGTCCTTTATCAAACCTATCCTGTATATCCAATAGACCCTGAGGAGTTAAATCCAATTCCACATTCTCCCATCCTTTAATGAGTGCGTCACACATAGCATTAAAAACCTATCTCTGCGTAGGCGCATTCCACTGGAGAAAGGTACTCAGTATATCGGGTACACTATATAATGGACCATTCATCATCCATTTATGAGCAAGGGAGTCAAATACAACTCGTTCCTCGCAATCTGGGAGTTGACTACGGGATTGCCTTCGAGAAAAAGCAGGAGACCTGTTAAACGGGCCAAAAAGGGGGGAGAAAATACCAGAGACAGTATCAACTAACCGATTACGAATCGGAGAAGAAGTAGGGAGGAAAACTGGAGACGAAGTGTTAAACAAAGGAAGAGAAGGACTACTCATTGTAAGAGACACAAAAGGCAAAGGAGACTGAGGTACAGAAGTTTGTGGCAAAGGAGGTGCAGGCGGTATTACTGGAAGAGGCAATGGTGCGGGAGCCGGAGCTCCTGGATGAACAACAGGTTGCTGCACAGGTGGCAGTAATGCAGGTGCATTAGCACCCGGCGCATAAGGTGGAGGTAATTTCAACAAATGAGACATTAAAGGATCTTCATCAAGATCTTTGCGTTGTGGAGGTAACACAGGATAGCAACTAAAAATTGCCATCCGATGCAGTCTATCCGAGACCTCAATCGTACGATCAGTCTCATTGTCTTTAAATTGTTGGGCAGCCTGTATAACCTATCTAAACAACTCGTAAGAGAGGGTCCGAGGGAAATGTTTAACGACAAAACAGGCTAATACCCCCTGTAAGACTACCTAAATAACAACAGAGCCTGTAAGTCAAAGGTACTAAGGAGTGATAATTAACACTGGTATAATTGCACGGAAGTGAACCTAACTAAAGACCATCAACAGTAGCTGATTAAGTCCTATCAGCCCACCCAATGGCGGAGCCTCATCATGTAGGACTCCAATACCAAGGTAAGTGTGCAATCGCCCAGTTGTAAATTAGCGATGCATTACTCGGCCGAGGTAAGGTCACCACCGTTGTTAGACTTGAGGGGGAGACTGATATGTGCAGTGCAGGAAAAGAAAATAGAATAGTGTGTGATTAAAATGGCTATCGAGGCAAACAAAGACCTTTATTAGCGTTTGGCTACCCAGGACACCGGGTGGGAACACGTGACAGACAGTTGATAAAGCATGTGGGTTTTATTGAACATAGGGAGTGTATACCCCAGAGACATGCATCTTGTGAGATATTGTCTTTATATGTTCAGAGCGGTGCCTTATTCGTCCGAGCAGTTGCCGGGTGAGGTGAGGTCCACTTCCCACACACTGCTGGGTAAGTGTTGAAACTGTGTACATTATTTTTAATCACTGGGTGACGTGTCAAAATGCACCTTGTATGCGACTATTACCAATGAGTGATGGTCCAGTATTAGGTTTGAGAGTCTACACTGGTTTTGCACGTTAAATCATCCCACTATAGTAAGTTTGGTGTAGATTTAACTTTTGAGCAATGTTTAAATGCAATGTCTACATTGTTCTTTTCTTTCTTCTTTTTTGTCCTTCTTGTATTTCCACAGGAAAGATCCATCGCATCACCACAACAATATTGACAAGATGTGGTAGGATGGTTCCGTTTTGTTCACTATTTGTACATTTCCTCAACTTTTGCACACACATTATAGTGTCTTGCAGTAGCAGATATTAATTCGGCCCTGACGAATGCCAGTGATTCTTCACATTTAAGGCAGAAACATGTTGGCCCTCTTATATCTTACTTAATTTTCTATCAAGCAAGTCAAACAGTGATTTTTTTCACACTGTTTTTTCACTATTTTTTAACCTGACGTCCAGGCAAACGCTAATAAAGGTCTTTGTTTGCCTCGATAGCCATTTTAATCACACACTATTCTATTTTCTTTTCCTGCACTGCACATATCAGTCTCCCCCTCAAGTCTAACAACGGTGGTGACCTTACCTCGGCCGAGTAATGCATCGCTAATTTACAACTGGGCGATTGCACACTTACCTTAGTATTGGAGTCCTACATGATGAGGCTCCGCCATTGGGTGGGCTGATAGGACTTAATCAGCTACTGTTGATGGTCTTTAGTTAGGTTCACTTCCGTGCAATTATACCAGTGTTAATTATCACTCCTTAGTACCTTTGACTTACAGGCTCTGTTGTTATTTAGGCAGCCTGTATAACCGTCATATCTTTCATTTTCCCATCTCTTTTTGCTTGTTTAATTTCTCTCTGTTTGGCTTCCTTACGCCAAAGGCGGAAAGAGTCAAACATTGCCGGACGGGCTTTTCTTTTGAACAGAATTGCTTCTAAATTATCTAATATGTCAGGCTCAAAGCTACCATTTTGTGGCCACCGTAAGACACCATCTTTCTTTGTGTATCGGATCCATGCATCATTAAAGGCAATGGTTGCTAAGAATAGAGCTCATAAGTGGGAGTTCCAACCTGAGGGATCGGACATGACTCCTCAAGCCGGGAATCCCTAGTACAACAAAAACAACAGAATTTCCTAAACCCGCTCAGACCAGGCATTTTAAGCACACTGATCCGTTTACTAACTTTGAGAAGTGAAAGCAAAGAACACAGTACAAAAGTACTCACCCCTCGGCGTCGACTATTGCAAAAGACGAATAACAAAAATCAAAAACAAAACAAAGAAGTGGGTGCTACCCACGAATACTTAACTAAATGGTCTTCTCACGCCAACGGAGGTCCGTCTAACGTCTCGCGATACCAATCATCACCAGAGGGTCCAAGGCAGGGCGGTAGTCAGGGCAGCAGTCATCAGCAGCCGTCAGAAAGGAGTAGCCGCGCTGCAAAAGACCTTCGGTCCACTTCGACATACAGGGGTCGCTTGGCGTGGCTCGCGAATCCTCTGGAATTTTCCTGCGGGGCTTCTCACGACCCTCGGGCGGAACTGCTACCACTGAAACCGCCCCACATTGGCGCCAGTTGGAGAACCTGGCCTTATGGGCCGGGCGGAGCAGGACACGCCTAAATCCCCGGATTCACCTGCATTGTAACTAACAGAGACGCGAAACACTCCGTTGAGCGTGGAAGCCAGGTTTAATTAGCTGCAGCTAAGCACAGTTGTCCTAGAAGTTACACGCTGGGTGGATTCTAAGGAGACTGCCACTTTAATCTGTGGCCCACAATCTTTTATAGCAAACACATTTACAATATCCCACTCCTTGCACATACAAAACGAACCAATGAGAAAAGTTGGAAAACAAGCTATCGGGTATCCAAAAATACACCCCTTTCTCAGACCCCGTGTGCTACCCCACCCGACAAATGAATCAGTGATGGTGTTCACAATCCCCTCTTGCAGGTGGCAGGACGTACTTGTGTATCTCAAAGGATGGTTGTGTAATAGGAGCATAAAAGGAGAGAATAGCGAAGACCAGCCGGATAAGATAGTATAAGGGAAGAATAGGAGAGGGCAAATAGTCGGCCGAGACAGGGATCAATCGAACCAGACATAGATTAACGAACTCAGCCAGACCCTGACATCGGGTTTCATGAACAAGGACAATGGAGTTACTTTTTAACTGAAAGGACACGTAGCAGCTGGAAAAGCAAAAGCACATCGTTCGCCGTGCTGCCTGAGTGAGGGCAACACAAAAGGGCGACAGGACACAAAATGGCGGCTAGATACGGGACGAAATCTGAAATCATAGAACCTCAGTCTTTGTGTATTTTCGGCAGCATGTAAAAACATGCTAGAGTGGGAAATTTCTTATATAGAAACTTGTACTCATAGTCCTCCAAAAGGTCCTGCTCTCTCCAATGGTCAATGCTGCTATAAAAAAAGCTGGTTGCTTCATCATATGCTCCCTTGCTGGACCTCTCATAGTTGCCTGAGAGAGTGAGTTGTCTCATAGCTTCTTTTTGGTACAGTTTGATATCCCATAGGACCACATTACCACCTTTGTCAGAAGGTTTCATGACAAAGGTGGGGTCACTGTTGAGTGTCCCTAAGGCTATTCTCTGATCAGGTGTGATGTTGTGTGCATGTTTGTTCGAGGTTTTTTTCCAGATTCTTATAAGGTCTTTAGTGACTACCTCATGAAAGGTATCTAGGTTGTCGTGTGGCAAGTTGGGGTTGAAAGTGGGCCTGGGTCTAAACTTAGTTGGTGCTGTGCCCCTGGTTTCTAAGCCCATCTGTTCTAGGAGATCTCGTTCATCTGCCCAATCACTTATTTCTCCTCCCAATTCAGTCAGACATGCCAGACCTTCAACATCCTTGAGGCATAGCTATTCTGATAGTCTACCATCACCACTCTTGCCTACAGCTCCTATTTCTATAGCACGTTTTTGCTTGTTTAAAAACATTTTCATTAATTTCAGTTTGCGTACATATAAAAACATGTCGATTCTTGTATTACTATAGTCAAAGTTGGCTGTTGGGCAGAACGTAAGGCCCAGTTCTCGTAATGTTTTTTCAGCCAATGTCAGTTCATGTGAGGACAAATTCACTACTGTCAGGTTTTGCTCACCCATCATCGTAGCTTCGTCTGCCTTGTTGTCCTCCTATAGGGCATTGTGTCCTTTGTGTTTTCTTCCTCCCTTCCTTGTCTGTTTCCTCTTGTGCTTGCTCCTCTTCCTCAGGCTCTTCCTCTTCCTCCGTCGGGAGGTCTTGCTCGCAGTGTCATATTTGTTTGTAAAAAATGGTATTCCTCAAGAGTTTTGAAAGTGAGGGGATCTCTTCCTTGACCCTCCGGTGTCTCCTCTTGGTCTGAATATATCTCTGAGCTAGATTCAGATGTGGCAGCCTCCAAGTTGTCTCATTGCTCCAAATTGCTTGAATTGTTTAATGGCTCCATCATATCTTCTCCCGAAAGTCAGGATCCGCCCACTGGCATAATCTTGCTTGTCACATAGAAATTTGCTTTTCTTCTTTTGTTTAATTTCCGCTTCATATTTGTCCAATCTTAGCTCCATCTGTACCAATGCCGCTTTGATTTCTTCTTGCCCTGGGTGTTTATCCAGCTCCTCTTTTAGTTTGTAAATTTCTAGCTCTATGACAGCATATTTTGACAAAAGTCCCAACATGTTCTTACAGGTATTTGCCATTAGGTCTGACCAGTCCTCTAACAATTTGGGGTGCGTGTTCTGATAAGTTGGTGTAATCAGGATCCTGAGCCCTCTCAGGACTCTTCCTACTTCGATGTAGTTGGTAAGGGAGGAAACCTCCCACCACCTGTTCATTTCTTTTTTCTGCAGTTTCTCGTATTGGAATAGCTTTTGTTTAAGCGTCCTGCTTTTCCCTTCTGTGGATGCGCTGTACTCATGGCCGCTGCCGCTTTCTTCCTCTCCGGTTTCACAGAAGAGGGAACCACTTCATCCGCTCTCCCTGCCATTTTGCTCCTAATGTCGGCAGTTTCTATTGTCGGTGCTGGCGCTGTACCAGCCTGTTTCCCTCTGTTCATTTTCTAAGGTTTCTTCTCTTATAGTGCGCCACCCTGCCCGTTCCTTTTCGTAGTTTCTCTAGGATCGCGGAACCCCTGCTGGGACACGTTATCTCCACTTTGCTTGTCGGGGTTACTGCCTATTATATTTTATATGTATATGTTCAATTTATTTTAACATTATATGTATTAGTTATGATTTTTAACGATTTTTGAATAATTTAAACTATCTTTCTTTTAATTATATGTATTATTTTTAACATCGATATTTTAGACATCGATATTTTTTGCTTGCTATTTTTGTACTTACCATGATGTAGATAGGATGTTGATATTCTTGACTTCGATATTTTTGTCACAATATTTTTTTACCCGATATGGTGGTAGTCAATATTTTGTCAGTGATTCGTAGAAGCTGAAATAATCATCTTCACTAATGATGCAATCTCTAACTACATACTTCCCTTTAACTAGTTTATGATTTTGAATTAACTCCCCTCCAACATCAAAAGCAAGAAAATGACAATCAGACAACCTTCTTCCCACAAAAATACTAAAAAATGCCATCTTCCGGCTCTCTTTAATCACAAAAGTGTTTCATCTCCTTCTTTTTTTAAATCTAACTGCAGTAACAAAACAAAAAGAAATCATATTGAGGATCGACAATTGCAAAAATGTCTATAAAGGTCTTCAAAATTACAATTCCAGAAATTGCAGAGGATGGAAAACAAGCAGCAACAACTTGCCTTTAGCTCATGAAATTTGACCAAAACCTGCTTACTTGAAGTAACTCCATTGTCTTCCTGTTCAACAAAGAACTAAATTCATGATGATTCATGTTACGTACAAGACACAACACAAAAAAGGTCCATTATATATTCGGAAATTGGCCTTTCATACTGTCCCACAAGGAGCATTAAAACATCCAATACATTACAGCTCATTCCTTACAAGTTGAAAGGCTGAAACATGTAGGAAGGTCTGTGAAATTCCCGCGCACATGATCTTGGAATGAACTTGATCTTGCTTTCAGACTACTAGAGAAGTGCCCTTAATTTTAGAACCACTTTAAAATGGTTCTATTTTTTAGAGAAGCTACCAGTAGTCATTCACACATTGAAGACTGGATTGAAGCATGGGTTCCAATCTACTATCTCTATAAGTGACTCCATTTTAGATTTTGTAATATTATGTTGTTAATTATTGCCTTAAATCTTTGCTGAGTTTTTACTATCATACTTGTTATCTCTGTTATCATTTTTACCTTGCTTTCAGTGCCATATAACATTTTAGGAAAAACAATTGCCACCACCTATGGCTAAGGCACAGTTGATCAAGAAGGCAGGGATGTATCGGGAAACTTGAGTGTCTTCCAGAGTAAGGACAAACTAATTTGCTTGGAACTTTACAAACCAGTAATTAATATACATACAATGGGAAGGCTGGATAAAATATGATTTTTATAAATCTGCAACAAAATTGTTCTTGGAAAATATTTTTGTAAATATCCGAACGTAATTTAGGGCCATGTCCACCACTTATGGAATTTTTATCATCGGTGCCATTCGGCAACCCAAGATGGAAAAATGCGGGTGTTATGTAGAAATATTACATTTCAAAGTGGGCACACAGCTTGAATTTTCTAACCACTGAATAGCCCAAGTAAAAGATCTTCATATAACCATCATAGTATTTTTTTCTGTTGGTGTCAGGGACATTGTTGTATGCATGCATGTGGTAATTGTGTAGCACACACCTAGCTGAAAGGCAGCAGAGTGCCATGCAGTAGGTGTTTAAGAAACACTTGAATGGTACAAAATTGTTTACAGAGTATCATCATTACTATATAGTGCTAAAGCCCTGCCGCTCGTTCTCAATGTCATGGATATTGCTGTTGTTTTAAAAATGGAGAACAGTACTTAAATAATAATCACAATGACTATTCTACTTTTCTTAGTCAATAAGGAGAGTTGGTAAGTTTTAAATGATATTATTAATCAATTATTTTAGAGTTTCATCTTTAATGAAAACCACAAGTTAAATTTAGGTTAATCTCAATAGTAAATAAATGACAGAAATATAAAATCAATATTGATTATTAAAATCAATCATTAAATGCATCAAATGCTCATTCCATAAAGGAAAGAATCCCTATTCCAAGAAATCGAGTGAAAATGGGTTTAGTCAGAGCCCATAAAGCGTTCTGGTCCGAGAGGGTGAGAGAAAACCATAAAGCTTCAGCATTTAAATCAGCTCAGGTAGATCAAAAATATCAAAGCAGAGAACTCCCCATAAAGAGTAGTTTGAGAAACTCAGAAGAATCTCAAGGCAACGTGACATAAAGGCTGGACCTGGGTAAAAATGGAAAAGAGTGTGGACTCATAAAGATTAAGTCGGAAAGTGGGGAGGTACCTACTGTAGGAACTCACACTATTACAGACATCACATTTCGCAAAGCTTTTGCAACATGTTGCTCTTCTCGTCCCCTATCAGCCAATCATCATCTGATGCTCTCCGGGGGACAAGATTAATCCTCATCTTCTCACACGAATACATTAGCCTTTAGGCGGCAATGTTACACTTTCAACTAAATGATTATCAACTATACTTTCACATGGAGTCTGCTTCATTCATGCTTGAGTTCCCACATATGTATGACGTTTTTAACTTTCTAATATCAGTTTTCTAACCAGTAAACTATGTAAAAGTTGAAACATCTGTATAAATGAAAAGAAAACATTTCTACAGGATCATCATTAAGGGGTAAAACCTTGACCTCTGTCTTTGAATGCACAGCATATTAGCATATGAGACAAGATAAGAACAAGTTTTAAAGGCATGTTTACAGATAGCAAGTACTCACAGGAGAGACAAAGTCAAGCTGGACAGCCTAAAATAACAAGCAAACAACAGTGCCAGCTAGAAAAGATGCACTCTGTAGAGTGGCTCAACAAAAAGAAAAAAATAGGTCCCATAAGTGTGAGCAGTGTAATATTACAAGTACTTGGGCCATGCTCTAGGGGAGGGTCACTTGCAGGAAGAGGGAAGTGTTAACCACAGAACTGACCAGTAAGACGCAAGCAATTGAGTGGATTTGAGGCCCTCCAATGGTTTGTTATGGGAGGGCTCCAAGCCCACTAACAGAAAACAAAATGTCTCGAAGAGACAGAGCATATACTGTCTACGCAAGACCTAAAAATCAACATGTAGACATGCAACTTATCATGGCAATACTTTCCTTCAAGCTTACTCCAACAACCACTGCCCAAGTATGCTCGGTTCCTGAACTATACTAGCTCTTCAAGTCAAAGATTTCACTACAATGCACTTCTGCCCCTAAATGCACTGCGTAGGTCCTCATACTGAGTGCCTCATAGCTTTCCCCACTGTCTGTGTAGTCCTTGGGTGCGTGGTAAGTTGTATAAGGTAAGTTTTAATGCAGCACAGAATAGAATTTGACACACATTTTACCAAGGTGTCAATAACATATAGTAGAGAATAGGGGATGCCATCTTGGTACAAGGCAAATAGTGGTGAAGCACAAAGTAGGAATTGAATTTTTTTTAGCATGGAGAAAGTAATGGTGTTGTAAATCAGTGACTGACACACACCTCAATGCAAGGTAAGTAGCAGTGCAGCACAGAATAGGGGTTGAGCATATATTGGCAGAAGGTATATAGTAGTGAATCACATAATAGGTAGTCATGCATGTTAGCACAAGCTACGTGCAGGTATTGCACGACTCAGGATAGACACACATCTTTGCAGAAGGTACGTAGTAGTGAGGCAAAGAATAGTATTCATATCCAAGTTAGCTCAAGTTAGTGGCACTGCACACGGAATAGGGATGACACATATTTCAACCCGAGTTAAGTAAAGCCAAGGCACAAATAGCGGAAGACCCACATTTTAGCATACAGTAACTAGTAGTGTAGCAGAGAAGAGAGATCACCCACATTTTAGCACAAGGTGAGTAGTGGTGCCTCACAGAATAGGGGTTTACACAATTTAACACAAGGCAACTTGCAGGATTCACATAATGTTTTATGATACCAGACGAATCAGTTAACAGTTTGATAGGAGTTGTAGAGAGCAATCTAATGAAGGAATCTAAGGAGGGCAGAATGTCTGGGTCTTTTCTGGAGGATCTATTGCTTGATCAGGGAATTTCACCTTAGAGCAGTAGCGGCTCCTCGAGGGAGTAGTGCGGGCGGTTTGGCGGGGCCGGGCGGGGAGAGGCAGGTTGTTGGGGTAGTAAACTACGGCATACGGCTGCACGGATATGTTACTAAATAAATAAATAAAACAAATTACATTGCGCGCGCTGCAACGCCATCGGCTATTCAGCTCGCGCAATGTAATTCGTTTTATTTATTTATTGAGTTACTTATCTCTGTGCGGCTGTATGCCATCGTTTACTACTCCCCACCATGCCCCTCCCTGCCCTGCCGTGCCCCACCCCCCGCACCACTACCTCAAAGAGCCGCTACTGCCTTAGAGATTGACCCTTAGACAAGGAAACAAGAATACAAACTGGTACAATATTTGCTCCGGCCATAAGGTGGATCAATTAATGATGACTGTGAGAAGTTGGCCTGATATGTAGTGCTCACTATTCTAGTGTTCACTGTGTATCATTCCAAACGACCCTTATTGATGATTGGTTGTAAGTCAACCTTATAGACCAGCTATCCTAGTAGCATGGACAAGAGCAGTCTTTAGGCTAAACTCTAGAGGGCGTGTTAAGCCAGCTGTTATACCATCACATATACCCCTTGAACACCAAGTGAAAGGACACCACACAAGTTGTTATGAAAATAAAAGGATATTTATTTATAACAAGTCTACCCTGATCTCTTTATGAGTCAGGGAGCTAAGCACACAACAAAACTCTTAAGAAAATACTTTAAGTTGCACAATTTACACAAATGCCCGAGGGGCACGAAAAACCATATACTACAAAAGTGGAATGCGAAATACTAGCAGGTAAGTAACAAGATCCAGAGGCTTTAGGATCGCTAGGACTACACTACTGAACCTTCAGGTTAGGAGCAGGAGGCCTAGGGGGATCGGGTGCAGAGTGTGCACTCTCACGCGGGATGCGGGACAAAGTCTATGGATGCTAGTTTTTGTAAAGTTAGTGTTATCGGACGAATCAGACTAGCTAGGCTGAAAACGAAAAAGGATCTGGACACTTAGATAGTGAACCTATGTTGGAGCACCGAAATGCTCAAGTTACCTAGCCCAGGGGCTGCGGCTGCATAGGGTTCAAAAGACGTCGGGAATCCTTGTTACAGTCTATGGAGCCTGAAAGAAGAAGTTGCTGGCAGGCGACCAGTGATGATGTCCGGAGTGATCCAAGCCTGGATCGAAGATGGAGACGACCTGAAAGCAGAGGGGACTCAGTTCTTAATCACTAGCCAGTAATTAGGTGGGCACCAGGATGGCACCGGATGAAGTCACCTCGACCAGGTGAGTGGGCGACGCTGGGCTCTGCAGTCTCTCGGACCAGGAGGCGTTGTCAGCGACCAGGATGGAGGTGCAAGCTGTCCCACGAAGGTGTCTGCGGTCGGCGATGCTGGACCCAGGATTGGGGCAACACACCTTGGCAAAGTCAAGCCCACACGGCGGACTCAAAATGGCGTCTGGAGTGGACCAGGAGGGTCCGGGGTGCTCCTCTCTTGGAAGGGAGCAAGGGCCAGTCTGGAGCAACCAGCCCAGCGAGGTGATTGTCGTGGTTCGTCGTCGGGAGGGCCACAAGCCAGCAGGCAAGTAGCCGGACAACGCGGTGAGCAGCAAAGAGCAGAAGGGCCCCACGCAGATCTCGTGGATGCTGGGGGGCTGGACTTCGGTGCTGGAGCTGCTCAGGGTTAGGGCTTCTCAAACCCCAAAGCACTCACTCGAGAGTCCCTTGGAGGTCGTGCTGGATAAGCGTCGTGCAGTCCTGAAGATGGCCGGTCCCTTGAGGTCTCGTCACACCCACGAATCTCAGCTGGGCTGATGATGCAGGTAGAGGTCAGAGATGCCAGGGAATCCGGGTCTCGTCGAGCTGGGCAGTCTTGATCCGGAGTATGTTATGTTATGTTATGTTAGGGGGGTACTTTTAGAGCGCACTGACACCGTGAGTTTCCTGGCGCTGATTGGGAAATCAGTGAGATAGCAGAGAGAGATTAGCCGGGTTGGGGAAAAAGCCAAGTTTTAAGAGATTTACGGAAAAGAATAAGAGAGTTAGCAGATTTAAGAGAAAGGGGAAAGGAATTCCAGAGTGTGGGGGCAAGATGTGAAAAACTCCGACCTCCCATCCTCGCAAGTTTGAAAGAAGGAGTGGCAAGAAGATGAAGGTGGGAAGATCTGAGATTGCGAGTGGGGCGATATGGAGTGATGAGGGATTTCAGGAACCTAGGAGAGGGGCCGGTCAGGGATTTAAATACTATGCAGCCGATCTTGAAGGCTGCCCTGAGATTGACCGGGAGCCAGTGCAGTTTGGCAAGAAGAGGCTTGGCCGACTGCCATTTAGGAATCCTGAAGACCAGCCGTGCCGCTTGGTTCTGAGTGATCTGCAGCCTGTAGAGCAGAGTTTTTGGCAGACCGTGATATAGAGAGTTGGAAAAGTCCAAGCGGGAAAGGACCAGGGCCATGGTGACTTGAAGCAAAACTTCGGGGGACAGGAGATAAGCAACCTTCCTAATCCTGCGAAGCTGATGCATACAGGAGGAGACCACCGCCCCCACCTGGGCTTTGAGTGAGAGTTCGGAGTCAATAATAACTCCCAAACTCTTTACAGATGCCACAGGGGCGGGAGGGGGGCGAAACCCTGAGGGCCAGAAGTGGGGACCCCAATGGATGGAGCTCTTGCCTGGAAGAAGGAGCTCCGTCTTTCCAGGATTTAGTTTGAGCTGATTTTGACTCATCCAGAGAAGAATGTGGGACATGACAGCATGAAATTTAGAAACAGCAGAGGGGGTAGAAAGAGGAAAGATGAGTTGTAGGTCGTCAGTGTAGTTAAAGACGGTGACGTCACACTGCCTCAGAGAGAGAAGAAGGGGGCGAAGATAAAGATTGAAAAGAAGGGGGGACAGAGAGGAGCCTTGAGGGACAACGCAAGTGGAAGGTACTTTGGGTCCGCGGAAGGGGCCCAAACTGACCGACTGAGACCTACCAGACAGGAAGGAGTGGACCCAGGCCAACGCCGGGCCCTGGAGGCCGGCTTGTTCGACACGGCGAAGGAGGATGTTATGGTCCACCGTGTCGAACGCGGCCGACAGATCTAGTAATACCAGGGCCTGGGGGGTGCCCCTGTCCGCGTTGCCTCTCAGAGTGTCGAGCACGGCCAAGATGACTGCCTCCGTGGAGTGGCCGGGCCTAAAGCCGGCCTGATTACCCTCCAGGAAGTTCGAGCTTTCGACAAACTGCGAGAGGCTAGCAGTGACATGGGCTTCTAGAATTTTAGAGAAGTAAGGGAGGAGAGAGATGGGTCGGTAATTAGCTGGGACCGAAGGATCAGCCCCAGGCTTCTTCAGAAGGGGCACGAGAACGGCCTCCTTAAAAGAGTCAGGTACCGTGCCCGAAGAAAGAGAAGAGTTTAGCAAAGGGAGGATACAGTCAGGGAGGGACAAGCAAATGTTACGTAACATCGAAGGGGGACAGCAATCATCCGGGGAGCCAGACTTGACTCGGGTGGCAAGTTTTGCTAGAGTGGCGGAGTCAAGAATAGGAAAGTTTGAAAGAGAGGAAATATTGTGAGGGACGGGAGTGGTGTCAGCGTCAGGAAGGGGGGCAGAGATGGAATCCTTGATCATGGCGATTTTATCCACAAAGAAAGAACTAAGGGTGTTGCAGGATTCCTGAGTGGGGGCTTGAGTGGGAAGGGTCCTGGTGTCAGTGGTAAGTTCCCCCATAACTCTAAAAATCTCTTTAGATTTAATAGGTGCGGAGAGGATTCTATCGGTGATGTGTGCAGATTTGGCCGCAATAATTGCTTTCTTGTACTTCTTGAGCGCAATCAAGTAGGTATCTCTGCTCGTGGCGCAGTAATCTCTTCTCCACCTGCGCTCGAGTTGGCGGAGTTCGAGATGTTGCTGTTTCAGGCTAGAATTATACCATTTGTGGGAGTGACTGTGCCGGGACCGAGGGAGTTTTGTTAAGGGGGCCAGGGCATCAGTGGCTGATAGCAGCCAGTGGGAGATGTCATTGGCCAGCTTGCCAGCGCTGAGGTCAGGCGTGAGGGGGGGACGCGATTTTGAGAGGAGATCGAGAAAGCCCTGGGTGTCAACGGTCTTCCATTTTCGCGCCATGCCACCCTCTGAAGGGGGGACCTTGATATGGCCAATGATGGTGAGAGTGGTCTCGACCAAGAAATGGTCGGACCAGATGCAGGGGGTAATCACTGGGTGCGAGAGCTTAATCCCGAGGGTCCATATGTGGTCAAGGATGTGACCTCCGGTGTGAGTGGGGGCATCTATGTGTTGTTGCAGATTGAGGGATGATAAGGTCTCGAAAAGCTCAGTGGCCTGGGGGCCAGCATCCTCATGCTGGAACCAGTAATTAAAGTCCCCGAAGATGGCCACACGGGTGGAGGAAGTAGTGAGGTTGGCCAGTTGTTCAGAGAAAGACGAGGGAAAGAGAGGCATGGAATATGGAGGACGATATAGTACCACGAGCGAGATGGCACCCTCGTTCGTGCCCAGGTTGATCACAATGTTGTCGACTGCTGGGAGGGTGAGCGAGGAGGAAGAAATGAGTTGTAGGTTTTTCCTAATTACTGCTGCCACGCCCCCTCCATGACGACCGTCCGATCTATTGACGTTCAGCATGTAGTAATCAGGGGGCAGTGCCGCAAGAATATCTGGAAGAGAATCCTCCGATAACCATGTCTCCGAGAGTAATAGTATATCGGGGTTCTCGGCAGTCAGTAGAAGGAAGACATCAATTTGATGTCTTATAAGGGAGCGGGTGTTGAGATAGAGTACACGAATGTGTGACTCGGGGGTGACTGATATATCTGGCCCCAGGAGAGGGGGGGAGCTTCCCTCGATTCCCAGCGAGGTGATGCGAGCCCATATGGTGGGGTGAAGGGGGCAAGTAGGGAACTGCAGTGCTCTAAGAGCCACGGCGGTGTATGGTATGGGGGCAGCAGTGTCTCTGGCCCCTGCGCCCGTCTGGGCACGGACGGGCACAGACGGGCGGGACTTTGGCGCGACTTCGGCGCGATGACGGCGCGTCCGCTGCGCCCGCTGCGCCCGCTGCGCCCGTCCGCTGCGCTCCCTGAATGGGGAGACCATTTTATGGGGCCGAGGGCGGGAGGGGCCGAGCGCTGCACCGCTCGCCTACTCCCTCACCCAAGATGGACTTACAGCAAACCGCATGCGCTTAGATGGTGCCCGCTGGTGCAGGGTGGCTACTCCTTAGCCACAAGGGAGAGTCTTCAGAAAGGTTCAAGAGTTCTTTCATGGAAAGTCATCAAGATTCAGAATTATCTTATCTGGGAAGGGGGCCCGCTCCTACCTTTATACTAAAGAAAGGGGCTGGCACATGACTAGGTCCTGCCCATGGGTGGGACCAGGAGGGGGGTGGTTACACCCTCTCCCTTGTCCGGACTTTCCCCAGCTCAGGGGCTGGTGTGCCCCTGGAACTGGTTCAAACCGGCAGATGCATAGTGAGCACCGGGGTGCCACTTGCAGTCACCTTCCATTCAGCCCTGCATACCTGGGATACACAAAGCCCTGTCTGGGATGGTGCTAGCACCGCCCCTGACAGGAAACCCTTTGTCCAAGCTCTCCTCGCTGGAAGGACTCCCAGCAGCAGGAGGTCAGACTTGTGTCTGTGGTGGCAGCATCCATTTTGTGATGCTGAGGCTCGAGTTAACTTTAACCGGGGTTCACAGTTACATACATGTCGTGTCCCTCTAGAAGGGTGGAATGCTAACCCCTTCGCCAGGATTGACGAGGGGTTAGTATTCCAATTCGTATGACACCTTACTCGACATGTTTTGATAAAGCAATACCAAAGATAGCAAATAACCACGAGGATTATAATGCACTTAAGAGTATATGGTACGCGTTATCATAGAACAGCTATTAGGACTTGGTTCCGCAAGCTGCAGACGGGCTCAGCTCATGCCAGAGCACCATCTCACATAATTCCAAGCACTCTGCCTTCAGGATTGTTAAGGCCTGCCATAGGAGTGACTGATAGGAATGCATGTGTCCATTTTAGGGTTAGATTTTGGAATACTATATCTAAAGCAAAGGGTGTTTACACCACCTTGTCCCAGCTGTCGTGCAGCCAGTTGTATCAGATTTGGATGGCCAGCCAGGGGTGGCATAATACATGCTGCAGCCCCTGGTAGGCCCTGGGTACACCTATGCCCTGGGTACCTAAGGTACACTGTACAGGGACTGATAAGGTGACTCAGTATCCAATTAGATATGTACCTAAGGTACATGGAATCCATTTTACAGAGAGAGCAGTAGGCCTGGGGCCCTGAATAGCAGGGTCCCAGGTCAACTAAGTCGGAAAACCAGCAAAACACCAGGCAAAAAGTTGGGGGCAACCATAGTCAGGTATCCACCTCCCTACATAACCCCCCCCCCCCCCAAACGAAAGGAGATAAGGCTATCCTTGGCCAGGTAAGCCTATATTGCCTGAGTGGCCATATGAGGTGGTACATGCACTGGCATGTTTACCCCCTGTATCATGGTCCACTAAGCAATCCCTCACCCTAAGGGTATCTGAGGGTCTCCACCATAGGGAATCTCTACCTGTGGTGTGTTTTGGCAAAGTAAAAGGCTGGTGCTGGGATGGAGTACTGAAGTGAGACTCCACTAATGTTGGGCTCAACTTCCTCCAATCACTATCCACCATATATGCCTTTCTTTCCATGACTGAGTTGCTGTGAGATCTCAGGGTCAACCTCTGGCTACCTAAAGCTGGAGGCTGGGTCCCTCTGTTTGGCTTACTGGAGGGGCAGGTCAGGTTTGGGGTTTTTAGGCCCCAGGTTTGGCTGTGCCCACCAGTGTCCAGCTGTGGGAGGTCCCTAGCTAAGTTTAAGGGGGATCCCTCAGGAGTCTGTTTTATTTTCACTTGGCTAGGTCTACTAGCTTCAGTGACCCTAATCTGCTGATTGGGGAGTTCTTCTGGACAGGGGGCCCTTTGGGGTCCACCACTGACCTCTACAGCCCTGGGCTGACTGAGGCAGGGTAGAGAGGGGCAGGATACCTGCTCCAGACTGGGTCCCACCTTGGAAGGGCCCAATGACATCAGGGGCTCTGCCAGGCTAGGCCTGACTACCTCTGGGGCAGTTCCTTCACAAGGGGTCAGATCAGTTCCCTGAGGAGGCTGATCCTTTCCTAGAGTATGGTGGGAGGGAGTTTTCTCTTCCTCCTCAATGCTCTCTGTCTGAGTGGAGTGATCCATAGTTTCAGGCTTCACAACACTGTTATCTGTCTGAGTTTGAGCTGTGGCCATCACAACTCCACCAACCTTTTCAGGAAGGGACTCAGTTTGGGTATGGGCTGTGACCATCACAGCCTTGCCAACCTGTTCAGGGAAGGAATCTGTCTGAGATTGGGCTGTGACTGGCACAGCCCTCCTAACCTGTTCAGGGAGAACAACTTGGAATGGGGCTTTGGCTATCACTGCCCCACTAACTTTACCATGGAGGTTTACCATTTTAAAATGGGTTTCTTGCTCTACCTCAGCCCAGGCTGAGATCTCTAAATCATTCCCCAGTAGGCAATCTACAGGCAAGTTTGGTGACACTGCCACTCTCTTGTGGCCAGTGACACCTCCCCAGCTGAGATTGACCACTGCTATGGGATGATCTCTCTGCACTCCATCAATGTTGGTTACCTGGTATGTGGCTCCAGGTATAAGTTGCCTTGAGGGGACTAGGCTCTCAGTCACCATGGTGATGCTAGCCCCTGTGTCTCTGTAGGCCTCAACTTTTGAACCATTGATGAGGGGCTCCTGTTTGTACTTGCCCAAAGTGTTGGGACAAGTTGTGAAGTTGGCAAACCCCATGCCAGTCTCACAGACAAGAGCATCTAAGTCAGGGGACCTGGTTAGGCCAGAGTCCCCAGGAACTCCCAAAGTAAATTCACCCAGATTCTTGGGGGCACTCCCACCACCTGGGGGATTACTACTAGTAGTAACAGGAGGTTGGGAAGTTTTACTTGGGGGTATGTTCTCCTTATTGTCGTTGGCCCTTGGGCAACTGCTGTCAGTTTTGTAATGGTCTTCCAGTTTGCAGGTATGACAATAAGATTTCTTTTGGGCATTGGAAGGATTTTGGAACCCACCCTTTTCAGAGGATTTTTGGGGCCCTGGAGTTTGAACAGAAGATTTATTCCCACCCTTCTCTTGAGGCTTGGTTGATTCCTTCTTTTGGTCACCACCCTGGTTCTTAGGCCTAATCCTGGTTCTGACCCATTTGTCTGCCCTCTTACCCAATTCTTGTGGAGAGGTCAGATCAGAGTCTACCAGTTGCTGGTGTAATAACTGGTTCTGTCAATTATTTAAGACTTGCTCTCTCATAATAAGATTATACAATCCTGTGAAGTCAGTAACTTTACTACCCAATAGCCAGCCTTCTAGAGCCTTAGTGGCACAATCAACAAAGTGAGTCCAATCCTGAGACTGAGTTTTCTGGGTGTCTCT
Organism: Lissotriton vulgaris; assembly: GCF_964263255.1. Taxonomy (NCBI): domain Eukaryota; kingdom Metazoa; phylum Chordata; class Amphibia; order Caudata; family Salamandridae; genus Lissotriton; species Lissotriton vulgaris. The sequence goes on along the minus strand of NC_141685.1, from coordinate 746,969,753 downwards.
GAACATCAACCTGTACTGTTCAGTTGTTAAGCCAAACCCATCAACCAGTGTATTCTTCAGGACTTGGTAATTGTTAGCATCCTCAGCTCTAGTAGTGAGGAGCTTATCTCTACCATTGCCTTCAAAGGAGAGCCACAAGATAGCTGCCCACTGACTTTGGGGGACGCACTGGACAGTGCAGGCCCTCTCCGAAGCAGTCATCCATTTGTGGATGTCATCCCCTTGTTTAAAGGGGGCACTATCTTACTCAGGTGTCTAGTGTCTAAACTCCTGTCCTTTTCTCTAGGTAAAATGCTGCCACCAGTGGGGTCTGCCCCACTCAATTTCTGCTCTCTAGCAAAGGCATGCCTCTCTTTGGCCAGGGCAAGTTCTTCCCTTTCAATCCTCAGATTGACTTCCCTCATTTTAGCTTCATGCTCTCTTCTCTGAGGGGATGTCATCCCTCTGTGAGAAGAGGTCTGAGAGCCATTGGTTCGAATGAATCTGTTAGAGCCTCTGGATAGAGACCTAACTCGTCCATTCCCAATGTTAAGACTGCCTGAGAGTGGGCCTGGGGGTCCCCCAAGTCCATTTTCATGCCTGCTTAAGTTGGTCCTGGTGAGTCTACTGACTTCTACCTGACCCTTGTCTGCCTCATCCCCTGACAACTCCTGTTCCTCTTCCTCCTCATCACTTCCTGTGCCATTGAGGTTGAGGTCAGGGTCCCCAAGGGTTCCCTCTAAGGGGGGCATATTCCCATCTGGATTAGAAGGGCCTGTGTTAGAAGCCCTCTTTGCATCATAAGTCTCTAAGAGACCTATCAGAAATAGGATGGTAGGGTTAGAACCCTGTTTTAGCTTCCTGGAGGTACACACTTGTCTCATCTCCTGGAAGCAAAGAGCTGCATATCTTGACATGACCTGTGGAGGGTCAATAAGGACAAGAGGGGTCTCTGTAGACTCTCCGTGGTTATACATGCTTTTAGTGTGGTGTAAGTGATGCACCTACCTGCACTATTTGTTTGCCTACTGATCCCTTGCTAAGAGTTGTAGTCAGGGTGTGCTAGGCCCTGTTGAACTACAACAGCTGGTTCAGTAGAACTCAGAGTATTCTAAGCTAAGTTATATGTACCTTGGTACTTATGTGATCTTTCAAATGATATTCTTAGGATACGTGTATTAAAACAACAGCAAGCTCAAATCCCAACCGCTGCTCACCAATGTGAGAAGTCGGCCTGATATGTAGTGCTCACTATTCTAGTGATCACTGTGTATCATTCCAAACGACCCTTATTGATGATTGGTTGTAAGTCAACCTTATAGACCAGCTATCCTAGTAGCATGGACAAGAGCAGTCTTTAGGCTAAACTCTAGAGGGCGTGTTAAGCCAGCTGTTATACCATCACATATACCCCTTGAACACCAAGTGAAAGGACACCACACAAGTTGTTATGAAAATAAAAGGATATTTATTTATAACAAGTCTACCCTGATCTCTTTATGAGTCAGGGAGCTAAGCACACAACAAAACTCTTAAGAAAATACTTTAAGTTGCACAATTTGCACAAATGCCCGAGGGGCACTAAAAACCATATACTACAAAAGTGGAATGCGAAATACTAGCAGGTAAGTAACAAGATCCAGAGGCTTTAGGATCGCTAGGACTACACTACTGAACCTTCAGGTTAGGAGCAGGAGGCCTAGGGGGATCGGGTGCAGAGTGTGCACTTTCACGCGGGATGCGGGACAAAGTCTATGGATGCTAGTTTTCGTAAAGTTAGTGTTATCGGACGAATCCGACTAGCTTGGCTGAAAACTAAAAAGGATCTGGACACTTAGATAGTGAACCTATGTTGGAGCACCGAAATGCTCAAGTTACCTAGCCCAGGGGCTGGAGCTGCATAGGGTTCAAAAGACGTCGGGAATCCTCGTTACAGTCTATGGAGCCTGAAAGAAGAAGTTGCTGGCAGGCGACCAGTGATGATGTCCGGAGTGATCCAAGCCTGGATCGAAGATGGAGACGACCTGAAAGCAGAGGGGACTCAGTTCTTAATCACTAGCCAGTGATTATGTGGGCACCAGTATGGCACCGGATGAAGTCACCTCGACCAGGTGAGTGGGCGATAGCTGGGCTCTGCAGTCTCTCGGACCAGGAGGCGTTGTCAGCGACCAGGATGGAGGTGCGAGCTGTCCCACGAAGGTGTCTGCGGTCGGCGATGCTGGACCCAGGATTGGGGCAACACACCTTGGCAAAGTCAAGCCCACGCGGTGGACTCAAGATGGCGTCTGGAGTGGACCAGGAGGGTCCAGGGTGCTCCTCTCTTGGAAGGGAGCAAGGGCCAGTCTGGACAACCAGACCAGCGAGGTGATTGTCGTGGTTCGTCGTCAGGAGGGCCACAAGCCAGCAGGCAAGTAGCCGGACAACGCTGTGAGCAGCAAAGAGCAGAAGGGCCCCACGCAGATCTCGTGGATGCTGGGGGGGCTGGACTTCGGTGCTGGAGCTGCTCAGGGTTAGGGCTTCTCAAACCCCAAAGCACTCACTCGAGAATCTCAGCTGGGCTGATGATGCAGGTAGAGGTCAGAGATGCCAGGGAATCCGGGTCTCGTCGAGCTGGGCAGTCTTGATCCAGAGGATGGACTTACAGCAAACCGCATGCGCTTAGATGGTGCCCGCTGGTGCAGGGTGGCTACTCCTTAGCCACAAGGGAGAGTCTTCAGAAAGGTTCAAGAGTTCTTTTGTGGAAAGTCATCAAGATTCAGAATGATCTAATCTGGGAAGGGGGCCCGCTCCTACCTTTATACTAAAGAAAGGGGCTGGCACGCGACTAGGTCCTGCCCATTATGGGACCAGGAGGGGGTGGTTACACCCCTCTCCCTTGTCCGGACTTTCCCCAGCTCAGGGGCTGGTGTGCCCCTGGAACTGGTTCAAACCGGCAGATGCATAGTGAGCACCGGGGTGCCACTTGCAGTCACCTTCCATTCAGCCCTGCCTACCTGGGATACACAAAACCCTGTCTGGGATGGTGCTAGCACCGCCCCTGACAGGAAACCCTTTGTCCAAGCTCTCCTCGCTGGAAGGACTCCCAGCAGCAGGAGGTCAGACTTGTATCTGTGGTGGAAGCATCCATTTTGTGATACTGAGGCTCGAGTTAACTTTAACCGGGGTTCACTGTTACATACATGTAGGCATGGGCGGAAAATCCGTTCCGCTCGCGGATTTTGCGGATTTTCGGGAAATCCGCAATCCGCGAGATTTGCGAATCTCCCGCAAAATCCGCAAATCCGCGAGCAGCGGATTTTGCTCGCACTGCTCGCACTGTTCGCGTGAGTTCGCGTGAGTTCGCGCCCCGCGAATAAGTGCAAAATTGCAGAAATACGATTTTAGCAAAACTGAAAGTAACTACTTACCAGGTTCAAAAGTTCAGGCTCATCATTAGTAGCCATTTCCTGTAGTGCTTCCTGAGGGGCCCCTCCAGAGTTCAGTTGCCAGTTGAAACTATTATGTGACCCTGCTCTGAACCTCAGAATAGTTACACATATGCCACAACGGTCCTGAATTACAGCTAAGGGAGACAAGCAGGAGCCAGGCTGGAAGTTAAAATCCATTAATCAGCCCCTAATTCATTATTGTCAGTTGGGGCAGGGCAGGTGTTGTAACTAATTTTGCAACAATGAAAGCACTTAGCAAGTGCAAAAGATCACTAATCAGGGCGCACTAAGGAAGCAGGTGCCAGCTAAAAAAATATTCTGTGACACATTAATCAGCCCCAAATTAATTCAGGTCACTTGAGGCAGGGAAGGTGTGCTTTGCTTTGCCGAAAATAATGTACACTGGACAACCAGAGGGTGTGGTGATGAAACAGAGGGTGGCATGGGTGGGCCAGAGGGTGGCATGAGTAGTCAGAGAGTGGCAGTGGTGACAGAGAGTGGCAGTGATGAAGAAGAGTGTCCCAAACAGGCTCGACACGTAGAAACAACAAGTTCGCGAAACTTGCGACCCGACAGGTAAGTTCGCAATTTGCGAAAGTGTACAAAACCCTCGCGAACTGGCAGAAACACAGGCGAACACAAAAAAAAAAAATCCGCAAATTCGCGGGAATTCGCGGATTTTGCGGATTGCGAATCCGCAAATCCGCAAAATTCGCGAACGCGAGATCCGCAAAATTCGCTCATGCTTACATACATGTCGTGTCCCTCTAGAAGAGTGGAATGCTAACCCCGTCACCAGAATTGGCGAGGGGTTAGTATTCCAATTCGTATGACACCTTACTCGACATGTTTTGATAAAGCGATACCAAAGATAGCAAATAACCGCGAGGATTATAATGCACTTAAGAGTATATGGTACGCGTTATCATAGAACAGCTATTAGGACTTGGTTCCGCAAGCTGCAGACGGGCTCAGCTCAAGCCAGAGCACCATCTCACATAATTCCAAACACTCTGCCTTCAGGATTGTTAAGGCCTGCCATAGGAGTGACTGATAGGAATACATGTGTCCATTTTAGGGTTAGATATAGGAATACTATATCTAAAGCAAAGGGTGTTTACACCACCTTGCCCCAGCTGTCATGCAGCCAGTTGTGTCAGATTTGGATGGCCAGCCAGGGGTGGCATAATACATGCTGCAGCCCCTGGTAGGCCCTGGGTACACCTATGCCCTGGGTACCTAAGGTACACTGTACAGGGACTGATAAGGTGACTTAGTATCCAATTAGATATGTACCTAAGGTACATGGAATCCATTTTACAGAGAGAGCAGTAGGCCTGGGGCCCTGAATAGCAGGGTCCCAGGTCAACTAAGTCGGAAAACCAGCAAAACACCAGGCAAAAAGTTGGGGGCAACCATAGTCAGGTATCCACCTTCCTACAATGACGTTGACCAGAGAATGAATGAATGAACAAATTAATTAATAAATGGGATTTATAAAGTGCACGGCTACTCGAGGGAGTGTCCTGGTGCTAGAGTTCAGATACGTAAGGAAAATGGAAGTACCTCCTTGTTAAGGTGCAAATAGAGGAGTTTTTAGAGAGGTTGATGGAAGGGTAATTCCTATGGAATTCTGTGCAGCGAGAGATGAAGCCACTTCCAAACAGCACCAGCCAAAACAGAAAAGTAACGGCCTCCACATCTTGACTAATAATGGACTGGTAATGGAGAGAAGCATAGCATAGCAGAGGTGGAATGCATCTCTCCTGCGCACATATTGTTGGAATCGAAAAATAAGATATTGTGGGCCCTGATGATGAAAAGTCCGATAGGTGACCATGGGGACTTTGAAGGAAATTCTCTTCTTCAGAGGGAGTCAGTGTAATTTTTGCAGACGATGAGAAATATGATATTTTCTGGAGATGTCCAAGATCAAATTGGTTGCACCATTTTGAACAACTTTGGAGCTTACTAATCAGCCTATCTTATAGATCGAGATAACACCCATTAGCAAACTCCAATTTGGACATAATTAGTGGATGTACCGCAGATTTGCGTGCTGATGGCAGTGAAAACCCCAGATATGTGCACAACGATCTCTGAAGAGAAAAACAGGAAGCTGCAACAGAACTGATATGAGGGATAAAAGACTGATTGTTATCATTTTTCACCTCTAAATTCCTGACAGAAGAGGCTGTTTTCAGAGGTGGCTGCCAATCTGAGGGTAAGTTATCAGACAGCCATTCATATTTTCTATGACTAATAGGAGTATCTCCATCATTGCCTATCAAATGGTTGATCCTCCGCCAGTGCAGAGTAGCAGTATGGCCTGCTTTCAGCTACTCCACTGGAAAAAGAGAAGATGTTTCAATCATTAGGAGATCCTGCATGTTATCAGCATAAAAGACGGTCTTTAGACCAAATTATTCAATAAGCTTTGCCAGTGGTGAAAAGTAAATGTTAAATGGTGTAGGACCGAGTGACTACTGCGGGGGTACTCCGAGCATCAACTTCCTTGCTGAAGAATGGAAAGAGGGCATCCAAACTTGTTGCTCTCTCTCTCTCTCGGAAAGAAATTCAGCAACCCTCAGGCCTGACCACAGATCCCAATCCTTGAGAGATGCTGCAGTAAAGTTTCTTGAGAGACCGTGTCAAATGCTGCAGAAAAATCAAAAAGAATAAGACTGGCGCTGTCTTCTCTGTCCAGTTTGATGGTCTCTACAATCTCATATAATCTCAAGGAGAGTAGTCTCTATGCTGTGGTCTTGGCGAAAACCGGATTGGGTATGATTCAAAAAGAGTTGGCTTCCAATTAACAAGTTACTCAAAAATTTTGGAACCTGTAGGTTAAAGAAAATTGGGTGGAAGTTCGCCAAGACTTTGGGTTTGCGAAAGGATTTGTAAGCAGAGGGACTACTTGATCCCTTTTCCAACTACAACTACTTGGTACACAAGCAGAGGACACCAAGGGCCTCATTTACAAGGCCCCTAGTGGCACTTTTGCACCTCTGGAGCATCACTTTTTCGATGCTCTGATGGAGCAATATGCCGCAGCATATTTACAAAGCCACGCAAAGCCACTTTGCTGGCTTTTCATGGCCTTGTAAATATGTGTACCTTTCACGAAGAACACTGCGGGAATGGGGGCTTTCCACAGGTTTTGCTGTGGGTGTCCCTACGCATGGAATCTGAAGCAAGCCCAGATTTACGAGGAATTGTAAACCTGGGAATGCGTCAGATTCTAATGCCACCCCAGGGACGGTGTTAGGGAGGCGCAGCATTTTTTCATTTCTCCCCGTTTTTCCTCCTTCTATGTGTGTTGCATTCTGCAGCACACATAGAAAGAGGAAACACCTCAATTGATTTATTTTAAGCAGAAAGGTGTCAAACTCAATCAGCCCCACAACGCAGGCACCTTTGCATCTTGGCGCACGAGTGCCTGCATTGGCACATGGCAGCCCATTGTGCACCAGCACAGGGAAAAGACAGATCTCATAGATACGGCGCATTCCTGTCACTTTCTTTAGGCACAGGGCAGCACTGCAAGATTCCTTGCAGCACTGACCTGCACCAAAACCTCGTAAATGAGGCTTAAAGTTGTTAAAAAGCTGCTGGAAACATTGTGTGATTGCTTCACCCACCCTCTGAAGGATGACTGGAGGACAGGAGTCATCCAGCAAGCCCAACCTGGAGCGAGAAGTGGCCATGGAAATTTGTTCCAGGACCGATTTGAGACAAATTGGCAGTCACCAATAACGGTGAACATGTGCTGTTAATCTCAGTAGCTTCTTCCATAGCTGATCTACCAGGCTTGCCATTAGTCATTTTGAGGTAGTAGTAATGGAGTATGCATTTTTTTAAATTTTATCCTCAAAATAGAGTGACAATTACACAAATTGGGCAGAGCTGCTATACTGCTATGATGGGATTGCAGGCTTGGAGATTGAGAAAGGATTTGGTAATTTAAAAGAGTTTACTAGCAGGATTATTCACTGAGTTAATACAATCTGCAAAATAATTATTCTGAAATATTTTAGTAGCTTTATGATACAGTCTAAGAGCAGTTTATACCCTGCTTTAGCTTGTAAATCTTAATTCCTATGTCATATGTGCTTTAGATTATTGCACCTTTTTGTTATGAATCAGAAGTTCCGCAGAAAACCACAGGCTGACGGGACCTCTGCACGAGGCAGGCCGAGCTGTAATAGGGGCCACATTATTCATGACTTCCCTAATGCCTGCATCCACTTCTAGGGAAAACCAGAATTAGTGTTGCCAATTAAATTGGACAGAGCCATGGCTAGAGCCTCGGAGAGGGTTGTGTTCCAGGCTCAAAAGTAAAAGCCTCGTTTCCCAACTAACTGAGATGTCTCACCAATGTAATACCAGCTGAACGCAGTGCTGACTCCTCAGCAATGGTGGAGGAGCGTCACCCCATAGCCTGGCTGTTAGACTTGGCATTTTTTGGCGTGTTTCCCCTGAGTTTCAGCTTTTTGCCCTCCCAGTTTTGACTCTGTTTTTGCTGGCGTAGTGTTTCTACGCCCTTTTCGCTCTGCTGATCAGTGGTAAAGTGCAAGTGCTCCTGTGGTAAAGTATGTTATGGATTGGTGTTTCCATGATTGGATGCTTGGTTTTCTTGTCAGCCCCTAGTAAAGTGCAGTGAGTGTGCCAGGGCCTGTGAATCAAATGCTACACGTGGTCCTGCAGCACGGATTGTGCCACCCATGTGAGTAGCCCAGAAAAGGTACCTCAGACCTGCCATTGCAGAGTCTGCGCGCAGTTTGTAACTATCATGTCGTCCTGGCCCGTGCACACACTGGCCAGTCCCTAACCTTCCCTTTTCTTACATGTCAGGTAGCCTAAGGTAGACCCAAGGTACCCCTGTGGGCAGGGGGCAGTATATGTGAAAGGTAGAACATGCCCTGGTGTGTGTGACATGTCCTGATAGTGAATTAGAGCCCATTTAGTTTTTCACTATCGTAAGGCTACCTGCTCCCCATAGGACAGAATGGGAAGTCTGTTTATAACATCTTATACACATAACTGGCCCTGGGAACTAGGTAGGAAATTTAAATGTAGTATGCCTGCACTCAGAAACTAAAGATGCATCTTTTAGTAAAGGTGATTTGTACATTCTGTGTTTGAATATATCCATTTTAGATAGTAGGTATTTTCTTGCTCAGTCATCCTGTGTGCCTCTGCTGGAATGTGGATTGCCTGTCTGGGTTTTGGACGACAGATGGCTAGGAAGCAGGAGTGGCTCCTGATAGTCTAGGTAAGGTCAGAAAAGGGCTGAATAGACCTGGGCTGCGATGGGGGAAGAGGGAGGAGATTTCCTTGCACCTCAAAGGGCCTGGTCTGCCTCCCACAATGCCATCTCCACCTCCTGCCAGGATATCACACCAGAGAAGGCAGGACTGGTTCTGGACGGGCACAGACACACTCTGCCTAGAGGATCAAAGGATTTTTGGATACAAATATTGGAGCCCAGACCCCTGAACTTTAGAACTCATCAAGAAAACTGCCAAGAAGAAGAGCCACAGAAGCTGTGAGGAGGAACGACCGTTTTGCTGAGTGCTTTGCTGGGCTGACCTGCAGTGGCTGCTTCTGTCTTAGGCAGTGAAAGGCCTGGACTGGACTTCCTGCAACCTAATTTGTGAGTCTCTCCAAGGGCTTGAGGTAGAGCTTGCCCCCTGTTCACTAAGTCTCAGGAACCGCAAAGACTTCAAGCTCTTCTGACCGCAGCACTGGGGACTGTGTGTTTTGTGTTGCAACAGAGGAAAAGTAACTCGATGACGTCTACAATGTCGCTGTTGACTCCGTGTCCCAACGGCACCACAGAGGGCTCCACCGCAACACTGCACCGCGACCCTGGCTGCTAAATGCAGCTGGGCTGATGCCGCCACCGAGCCACTGCTCGCACCGTGACCTGTGGGCACAGTACTCCACACCGCCACGCTTCACGCCGAAGCCTGGGCCCCGCAGACAGCACCGCTGAAATGCAGCAACGCAACCCTGGTCTCACTGATGATGCCTGCTGACGCCGTCAACGAGCCGCTGCTCGCACCATGACCTGTGGGTACCTCTCTCCACACCACCCCGCTTTACGACAACACTTTGGCCTCCCCGACGATGCCGCTCCACGCCGTTGCTTGCATTGTGGTTAGAGGGCACGGCTCTTAAAGTTGCAGGATGCACCGCCCTCTTCCTGCACCGCAGCCGAGGCCTACCGACGCCGGCACCATTGACTCTCGTTCATCAGCCGACGACAGCACTTCAGCAATGACGACGACGTTGCTTGCACCGTGACCTGTCAGCACCGTGACGAGCACCGCCTTCCTCTCACGCCGCGATGCTGGTTTCATCGACGACGCCATCTGATGCCACCACCGAGCCGCAGCTCGCACCGCGACCTGAGGGCACTGCACCGGTGCACTTCGCACCGCAGCACCCGACGCCTGCCGACGCCAGCGCTCCAGATCCCAGCAAGAAGCTCGACCTGCAACACTAGTGACTTCAAGGACCTCAGCGCCCTGAATCTCTAACAGGTACTGTTTGCAGGTCTTCCCGAAACCGTAGTTGTTCCGCGACGCAGCAACCAGCCTGAACTGTTTGGATTTGTTTGCTCACGACCCCGTGATAGCCCCGGACGGAGCTATCGACATCAAGGAACTGTTTTTAAAGCGTATTTTGATAACTGTAGATTTTTTAGGACTGTATTGTGGATTTTTATTGTTTTTGGTCTTGTATATAAAAATATTGGACATTTTTCTAAATATTTTTCTAAACTGATGTGATGTCCTTTTGTAGTGCTTACACTTTATTACAGTTGGTTATGTGTAAACGCTTTACACACGGCCTCTAAGATAAGCCTTGCTGCTCGTGCAAAGCTACCAAAGGGGGTGAGCAGGGGTTATTTTAGGAGTGTAACTCCGTTATCCTGACTAGGAAGAAGGGTCCCTATTTGGATAAAGGTGCAAGCCTTTGCCAACTAGAGACTCCCATTTCTAACACTGGCTCAGAGTCAGCAAAAGTAAAATTGCATTGTTTTATGTTACATTTGCTGGCTCTGAACCAGCAGTGTTGGGAGGGGTGGGGCTAAGGCATGGAAGAGGTAGGAGGAGTGCGACGTGCACTCCACTCCCTAAGTGTGCATACTTGTTTTGACCACCCGATCAAAACACACATGCGCACTTAGATTTTCTTCAGCCCAGCTGCATTTAGCAGCCGGGCTGGAGAAACCTCACAGACTCCCTGGTCTGAGCAGGGCATTTTTCCTGCCTGCTCAGACCAATCTCTGTGCTACTCTGCAGCACGGGGATTGGATGGGAGTCTGTCCCATTGGCTGCTAGAACCTCGCCCAGGAAGAGGAGGAGAAGCAGCGCAATGCTGGAGGTGGCCGGTGGCTGAAGGCAAGTTTTATTTTTATTTATATTTTATATTGTATTTCCAATCTTCCCCGTCCACCCCCCGCTCAATGCCTCCCGTACGCCCAACCCGCCCCCCAATCTTTGCTTATGGCGGCTGCTGCTGGCGGAAGAGAATCAAAAAAATTCCAGTCCGACTTATTTGCAATGGGGGTTGCTCATAAGAGAGAGGTAAGGCGGATAAGGGCCAGAGTGTGTCCAGATGAATGAGTGGGCAAAGAAATAAGAGGATTAAGGTTAAAAACCTTGCATGACTCAAGAAAACAATGCCCTTCTTTATCTCTCTGCATCAGTGGGGCTACAATAGCCCCTACAGCCCTTGCGGTGCGCGGGCAGTGCTCCAGGGGCCCCCTCTGGCACTGCACGGGTGGTGTAGGCCCTGGCCTTAAAGCTCCTGAAGGACCCCTACATGAACTTTGCAGGGCCCCCGCTCAAGTTTTGTTACGCCAGTGGTCTGCACGTCCATGTTAAAGTTAAAATTCCCCATACCTTGCTGGACTCCCCCGGGTGTCTAGTTTTTAGAAATGTGTGAGTTTTGTAGGTTTCCCAAGATGACCGCCGAGCCCAGGGCTAAAAACCCAGGTTACCCACCTTGAAAGACCAGGTTGTTTTGTGATAAGTCATTTTGATGTCTCCTCAATACGTTTTAGGCCCTTGCCTATCGCTGGTACTTGGGGCACCCATATGAGTGAAGTGGCATTTTTATCGGGAGACCTGGGGGAACGCTGGGTGGTATGAAATTTGTGGATCTACGCAGATTACAGAACTTTTCGCCACTGAAAAGTGAGGAAAATGTGTTTTGTTTATAAAGTTTGAGGTTTGCAAGGGATTCTGGGTAACAGAACATGGTTAGACCAGACAAGTCACCCCATACTGGATTCCCCTGGGTGTCAGTTTTTAAAAAATGTATAGGTTTCCTAGGTTTCCCTAGGTGCCGGCAGAGCTAGGTTTCAAAATCTACAGCTAGGCATGTTGCAATAAAAGGGTCTATTTTCACTGTGAAAATGTGGTTTGTCCATGTTGCATTTTGGGCCGTTTCCTGTCACAGGCACTAGGCCTACCCACACAAGTAACGTACTATTTATCTCAAAAGACTTTGGGAAATGCGAGGTGTATTTTGTGGATCCACGGAGAATCCAGAACTCTCCACCACAGAAATGTGAGGAAAATGTGTTTTTTAAAAAACATATTTTGATGTTTCCAAGGCGTTCTGGGTAACAGACCCTCATGAGAGCCAGACAAATCACCCCATCCTGGATTTCCCTGGGTGTCTACTTTTAAAAAATGTATAGGTTTGCTATGATTCCCTAGGTGCCGGCAGAGGTAGGCTTCAAAATCTACAGCTAGGCACTTTGGCAAACAAGGGTCTGTTTTCACTGTGAAAATGTGGTGTGTCCACGTTACGTTTTGGGCCATTTCCTGACACGGGCACTAGGCCTACCCACACAAGTGAGGTACCATTTTTCTCGGAAGACTTTGGGAAATGCTGGGTGGGTGGAATTTCATGCACTCACAAAAATTCCAGAACTTTACACCACAGAAATGTGAAACAAATTATTATTATTTTTTTTACAAATTTTGAGGCTTGCAAGGGATACTGGATTACAGAACGCGGTGAGAGCCAGACAAGTCACCCCATTCTGGATTCCCCTGGGTGTCTAGTTTAAAAAAATGTATAGGTTTGCTAGGTTTCCCTTGGTGCCGGCAGAGCTAGGGTTCAAAATCTATAGCTAGGCTCTTTGCAAAAAAAAGGTCAGTTTTCACTGTGAAAATGTTGAGTGTTCACTTTGCGTTCTGGCCCTTTTCCTGTTGCGAGCACAGGGCCTACCCACACAAGTGAGGTACCATTTTTCTCAGAAGACTTTGGGAAATGTGGTATGAGTGGAATCTTGTTGATCCATGCAGATTCCTGAACTTTCCACCACAGAAATATGAGAAAAATTTGTTTTTTTGGGACACATTTTGAGGCTCGCAAGGGATAGTGGGTAATAGAACCTAATTAGAGCCAGATAAGTCACCCCATTCTGGATTCCCCTGGGTGTCTAGTTTTGAAAAATGTATAGATTTGCTAGGTTTCCCTAAGTGCCGGCAGAGCTATGGTTCAAAATCTACAGCTAGGCACTTAGGAAAAAAGGGTCAGTTTTCACAGTGAAAATGTGGTGTGTCCACGTTGCATTTTGGTCCGTTTCTTGTTGCAGGAACTAGGCCTACCCACACAAGTGAGGTACCATTTTTCTCTGCAGACTTTGGGGAATGCGGGGTGGGTGGACGTTTGTGGATCAACGAAGATTCCAGAACTTTCCACCACAGAAATGTGAGGAAAAAGTGTTTTTTTTACAGAGTTTGAGGTTTGCAAGGTATTCTGGGTAACAGAATCTGGTGAGAGCCAGACAAGTCACCCCATCCTGAATTCCCCTGGGTGTCTAGTTTTCAGAAATGTATGTTTTTTGCTAGGTTTCCCTAGGTGCCAGCAGAGCTAGGGTTCAAAATCTACAACAAGGCACTTTGTATAAAAAGGGTCACTTTCACTGTAAAAATAAAGTGTGTCCACGTTGCGCTTTGAGCCGTTTTCTGTCATGGCACTAGGCCTACCCACACAAGTGAGGTACCATTTTTATCGGAAGACTTAGGGTAAAACAGAATACTGTTATTACCTATTGACTTTCGATGCATTTCTGCCCTCCCAATGAAAGACAATGTGTAAAAAAGAAGTCACTTTGAAAAATGTCCTATAATTCTCATGCTAGTATGGGTACTCTCAATTTTGGAAATGTGCAAATAGCTACTGTTTCTAAACTCTATATTTTTTTCAAATTTCAGAAATACATAGGTGTCTTTCATCCCAATTTTTCAATGTATATATTTTCCCAAAGTAATTGTATATACCCGGTACATAATAGGAAACCATTGCAAGACGCTGCTCAGGTATTGGCTCTGGGTTCGTTGGGTTCTTGGTGAACCTACAAGTCCTATATGTCCCCACAACCAAGAAGGTCCTGTGGAAGTAATAGTATATTGCTTTCAAACATTTGTCATAATTAGAAGAGGTTACAGGTGAAAATGTTGGCACTAATGGATGTTTTTTTAACTCATTTTCAATTTTTCCTATTTTCAACTGTTAGTTTCTATAAAGAAACCTTGAAGGATCTACACAGATGACCCATTGCTGAATTCAGAATGTTGTCTAATATTCTAAAATGTACAGCTTTCCAGGATTCCTTACTGCTTTCATACCCATTTCTACCATTAACTGGAAGAAGGTTGAAAGCACAAAAAATAGCAAAAATAGACTATGTCCCAGTAAAATGCCAAAACTGTGTAAAAAATGTTGGTTTTCTGACAAAAATCTCCCAGTCCCTGAAAGCTGGGAGAATGGTGATTTCATTCCCACAAACACTTTGTTGATACCATTTGCAGGGCAAAAATCAGACACTTTCATTTGCAGCACTTATGCCCCATTTGTCCAAAAAAAACATTTAGCTGTATTTTGGCTAATTTCTGGGTCCTCTCCAGGGGAATCCACTAACCCTAGATACCTTTAGAATACCCATCACAAATTTGGCATGGATACCTTATGTGGTCAAAATGTTGCAGCAGCCTAAGCGCGAACCACCCCAAATAGTCAAAAATAAACTTAGTGCCGGGGGGGGGGGTGGAGGGCCGAGGCCGAGCAGCGAAGTGGTTAAGCTTCTCCCTAAAAATGATAACGATGCCAGATTTATTCAACCTATCTTGATGGATAATAGCATAACCAGGGGAATTGCTAAAGTAATGTCCGTATTAGAATCTAGCCACAACCAAGTTTCTGTCAGAAATAGAGCATCAAGAGGGTTAGTAGATAATAACTGAAAAATATGATAGGTATGTTTGGTATGTTTGGATAAGACCAAGTTTTTAACAAGCCGGCCTTAAACCTCTTGGGAGGGAGGGGGACAGCCGACACGGAGACCCATTTTTGTGTGTAAAAAAGGCAGCTTTATTCTAAACAGGTGCATATCACAATGTCCAACCTAGACAATTGCTTTACAAACTAAAACCTCACTATACATAAATTGACTGCTCTTCCATTCTATCTCCCCGACCCCTACGATCCCCACATAAAATCCCCACCCTGCCGATAACATAACATTACATAACATTTCATAACAAACCCTTTCCACAGTATTGCAGTTCTAAACTCCTGCCGTCTAATAAAAACCTACAACCCTATCTGTCCTTCTGCAACTGTAACTACCAAACCTCTATTATAAACTTATCATACCTGCCTAACCTTTCCCTGGTCCTGCCCACAAAATTTCCAAAGGAGGGAGCTGCCTCCACTTTTTCAGCCCTCCCTGCTCTATTAGGAGAGTTGTCTTAGTGACTCTGTACCTTCAGCACCCTAGCCCAAACTTCCCTAACATCCAGAAAATACAAGTCCATCCCTACCTGAGACAGGTGGACCCCGTCCTCAAAATATTTCTCCATGTCAAACTTAATCTCCCTATGTGCCATACTGTAAAAACCCAAATCGCTGCAATAATGCACCCTTTCAGTGTTCCCCTTTCTCTGAGCCCTGTATACAGCCCCAGGATTATTATTTCCTCCCCAAAACCCTACGCGGAAGAAACACTGACCAAATGACAGAGCACCCGGACCACTGGCGCCCTAACAGTGACAAGTCCTTCTTCCTGCTTCCCATGTGAACCAACCCTTCACCCTAACTATGCCAGTTTCTCCTAGGTGATTCAACAAAATGTCAGGGCACCTACCTGCCACCAACACAACATTCAATAATGCACAAGTTCCTTCCACATCATGACCCCACGCCCTTTCCACAAAACCCTGAAATCTTTATTAAAAACACAAATTTTCTCCAAAATAGCTGGACCGCCCATGGATCTGGGCCCACTTCATGAAAGAATGCCCACTATCCAAATGGTCACTTCCTTGGCGAGGGGGCCCGCGAACAAACCTGCAATAGAAAACTGCGTGAACATATGAAAACATACTAACCACGCTATATACCTCCCGCCTCGCCGCTAACATAATTCTTGTCATTATCTGAATACCATCCTTATTGCTCCTCGTGAAACATTTCTCCCTTGGGTCCCAGTGTGTGTCCCCCATCGACAGTCACCTGGTGATGCAAAGGTTTCCGTCCCGTCATCGCCCCCCCCCTCCCTGTCGTCCACCCAAGTCCTCCCTACCTTTCCCCACTTCACTATAGCCGTCATTGTCCCCAGCAGCCCCAGCCTCTGCTGCTTCTCGGCCATCAGCAAAGGAGCCTCCCTCATGCGGGATTCCAACTCAATGGCCCAAAATAAAGAGCTGTACTGGGCCCCACTGGTTGTTCCATGCTAAAGGCACTCCCATTTCCCTCATGCTCCCTTTGAAACGTCCAGTGCCACCTAGCATTCCGTGGAGTCTGAGGTACAGTCACCGAAGAAGTCATTCAAATAGTGCATTACCTCTGGTGACCTTTGTGCCCGGAACACCACCACTGGAGGAACGTACTCAAAAATATGAGGGATGAGCAAGGCATAAAGCTGCCAATCGATAATGCTCTGCCCAGGTACCATTCGCCGTTGACATGGATGCCCAGGAGGTTCCCATCCTCCAGGTGGACTAGAAGCAATCAGAAAGCTGACTATATATCGCATCCCGCCCTGTCCGCTGTTGTGCCTGTGGTCACTTACCAGTGACATGGCCACATCAACCGACCAATAACGTTGACTATATGTCGCGTCCTGTCCGCTGTTGCGCCCGTGGTCACTTACCAGTGACATGGCCACGTCAACCGCGCTGTTGCGCCCGTAGTCACTTACTAGAGACATGGCCATGTCAACCGACTAAACAAATACCTTGTCTTCTGTGTTGTCACTAAAATCATGCACCGCATTGCTTTCCAGCCATACATATGCTGGTGTAACCGAAATGCCCTTGTGCCTACTTGGGCACCACTGCTGAACAGTAAAGCCAAACAAAATCTCCCTGTAACCGGACCCGCCATGTGAGCATCAAACACTTTGTTGTCCAGTTTGTTTTGCACCACCTCCACATGTTCCCCTGCTAGCTGGCATTGTCCGCTCTCCACTCCCCACCCTGTGCCTCCCGATACCCAAACAAAAACATTCTATAAACCTGTCCCCACCATGTAAGGCTGCCCTAAATTTTACTACCTTAATTTGCATATGAGCCCCTGGGCCCGCACCTCTAACCCCCGCCCTCTGCCGACCGGCTGCTGCTGACCCCCAGCCCATGACCCCCCCTTGGTGCCCATGCTGGCCAAAGAAATTAACCAGGGCGTGTCTGCCTCCACAGTTCGAGCAGTCATGCCTAAATCTACAAAATTCCTGTGTGCACATTCCCTGATTGAAATCTCAGCTGGCTCCACCAGAGCCCGTCTGCCCCCTGCCTGTACCACCCACCCCTCCCTAAGTGGGCTGCCCCTGTAAAGGCCGATAAATGAGCGGCAGCCCGCTGGCTGTGAATATCGTCTTTCCCGCCCTGGCAGACCCTATTGTGTGCTGCCACAGGTCCGTATCCAGCTCCCCCCATTTTACTTCTGTGTCCCATGCCATACGAGCTCTAAACTCCTTGTCGTACTGGGCCCAAGCATATCCCTCTCCCGTGATCTGAGCCTTCCGAATGACGTCTATATACTTAAAGAGGGCCACGCACCTCTCTGGGTATTTTTCGCAATAGACGCTGGCATATACTAGAAAAGCTGCCGTCTGGTTTTCTATAGTGAGGGGCACCCTTGGCCGCTTTGCCAATTCGTATTCCTCTTCCTTTGACCCTTTTTTAGCTTGCACCTCCCTGTGCAGCAGCTTGAGTATTTCCACATATTCTCCTTTCCATATACGCTCTTTAGTGGGCAATATCAGATGCACACCCAATGGCTTTGTAACTCTCACATAGGGCAACTTCTTGATTTTCAATTCCTTGCTCTCTAACTTCACTTCTGACTCTCCTGGCCCTGCTGCCCCTGCGTCCTCTGTCATTTTTACCTGTGTGTCATTCCCCATGCTTACTGCTGTCATGCCTGCGTCGTCCGTGCCTAGTCTCGCATCCACCACATATTTACCCCTGCTTAACCTCCCCCCCCCCCCCCCTTCCCCACCCCTTGCCCCTCTGGAATCCCCACCGAAACCATCATAGGTTTCACCCTCTTATCCTTCGTTTTACCTGGCACCAATGAAAGTGATTGTCCCGCTGTAGCCCGCCTCACCGCAGGAGCTGTTGCCGCTGCCAACCCAGCTGTCCCACCCGTGGGCTCCTCCTGGCGTTGTGACCTCTGCAAGGTACTATAAACAACATTAGTCGCCCCCTCGCACCACTCCCTTCGCTGTCCCTCAATTCACCCTCTTCAAGACTGTCCTCTTCATAATCTAACTCCTCGGGCTCCAACTGCCCCCAATTCCTGTCTACCGGGGGTGCCGACTGCCCCCGCCTCTGATCTCCAATAGAAGTGCCATGCATGTTCCTGCATCCTCGATGTCCCATGTCCCGTTGAGGGCCATTGGGTGTTGGGGCCAGCGAGACCGTTCTGGGCCTGCGTATGCTGGCCACGACGGGCTACCCCATTGGTACTGAGCACGCCGCGCAAGGCTCAACCCTCCCTTCACCTCGCGCCAATGGGCCCCTCCCAGCCCTGCCAAGTCTGGCTCCTGCCGCTGTTTCCCTATCTGCAACAGAAAGGTATGGTCTGATGTGCTGGGCCTAACTTCCTTATACCTCCCCATTCCCTTCCTCATCCTGCCCGCTCCCAGCGTAACAACCGCCCAATGGCGCCCTACTCTGCTAAGATCTATCGTAACCCACCATCCCCCACCTCAACGTCACTCCATTCCAAGTGTAGCGTCCTGCTACTAATAACCACAGACACCATTGCTTATCTTCAAGAGCTTTATTAAATACCTCTTACTCACTCACTGTCCCTACTCTAACTGACCAGTTCCTTTCCCCGGCTCCTCCTGTTCCTGCTCCTCCTACGACTCCGCCCCCCAACCACTAGACTACCTCACTGTTAGACGGACCGGGAGGGTCGGCCGAGGACAAGGGGAGAGGTCTCCGGGGAGAGCCGTCTCCAGCGATCGTACAGACAAGTAACTTCCCCCCCACAGATGTACACCACACAAGGATAAGGTTCAACGTTACTTTATAAGCAATTCTTCAAGTACGGTGAAATGGTACAAGGAGGTCTGGACTCAGGGGTCCCCTCTAGGCTAGTCTCTTGGTTGGGAAAAGGGTAGCGGGACAGTCTCGTTACCAATCTGGTAGATGAAATAGCTCACAATCCTCGAGCTCAGCGTTCTAGATGATCGGGCCGCGGCGGAGCCAGCAGGTCCCGGGATGGTTGAAGGTAGCGACGGTCCGCGGCGGAGCCAGCAGGTCCCGATGAAGGTGGTGGTTACAAACGGTCCGCGGCCACGCCTGCAGGTCCCGACGACGATGAAGGTTTCAGAAGGTTGCGGCAGCGCCAGCAGGCAGGTCAATAGTTCGCAAGGCAGGGCTACGGCAGCGCCAGTAGTCCGTCAAGGATGAGTTCTTCACTGCGTCTCTCGACTCCAGGATACAACTGCCTTCCTGCTCTGGAGCTGCCCCAGTTATAGGTCTGGCGCCCTTTGATGTCCGGACCCTCGCACTTGGAGGTCGGGAGGTCCAGGAGGAGGGAGTCCAGACACCCAGCAGGGGGGTGGAGTCAGCGCCTCGGGAAGCTGGGGTGATCGGCACCTGGCGGGGGAGAGCCATCGACACCTCTTTCTCCCATTGACCTGCCAAGTAGTCCGCTCACCTCCTGGGTGGATGGTGGTGCCGGGATGTCGGGGCCTGGCCAGGCCCAGGGTTAGGGTCGATCGGAGGCCACACGGCCTCGTGGTGCTGTGTCCAAGATGGCGCCCAGGCCGGGCGAGAGAGGGCCGGTAGGGAATCGGGCCCATGATGGGGAGATGTCCAGGGGCAGGGGTCTCATAGGAGACAGGAAACGGATGGTTGTTGCGTGTAACACCTGAAGAGCCAGGTTCGGGCCTGGTCGTGCGGGGAGGGAGCAAGCCTTTCATGTGGCCTGTCCAACATGCGTCCCCCCCAGCTGAAGGCGGGGAAAGTCACCCATCCTCTTGGGGACTCTCTTCGTCGAGGCGGAAAAAGCGGGACAGGCCATCCGCGTTGGCGTGGTCTTGCCCGGGTCGATGTTCCACAGTGAAGTCCATCCCCTGCAGGGAGATGGACCAACGCAAGAGTTTCGGGTTTTCCCCCCGCATCTGCATTAGCTACTGCAGGGGCCGATGATCGGTCTGTACCCGGAAGTGGGTGCCGAAGAGATAAGGCCGGAGCTTTTTGAGGGCCCACACCACGGCGAAGGCCTCCCTTTCGATGGTGCTCCAGCGTTGTTCTCGGGCCAGGAGCCGTCTGCTGATGAAAGCCACCGGCTGGTCAAGTCCTTCGGGGTTCAGCTGGGAAAGGACCGCCCCAATGCCATGGTCGGAGGCGTCCGTTTGGACGATAAATTCTTGGCTGTAGTCGGGGGCCTGGAGCACAGGGGCGGAGCACATGGCGGCCTTCAGCTTCTCGAAGGCAGCTTGACAGTCGGGGGTCCAGTTGACCTCCTTTGGTTGGTTTTTGGATGTGAGTTCCGTGAGGGGCCCCACAATGCTGCCATAGTCCCTCACGAACCGCCGGTAGTAGCCTGTGAGTCCCAAGAAGGCGCGGACCTCGGTCTGGGTGATGGGGGGCTGCCAAGCCTGGATGGCAGCGATCTTGAGTTGCAGAGGGGCCACCAGACCGCTTCCCACCTGGTGCCCGAGATAGGTCACGGACCCCTGGCCAATTTGGCATTTGCTGGCCTTGATCGTGAGGCCAGCTCGTTGGAGGGCCTGTAGCACCTCTCGGAGGTGGTGGAGGTGGTCGGACCAGTGGCGGCTGTACACAGCGATATCGTCCAGGTAGGCGGCGCTGAATTCTTCGAGTCCCGCCAGGACCTGGTTTACTAGTCGCTGAAATGTTGCTGGGGCATTCTTCATGCCGAATGGCATGACCTTGAAGTGGTAGTGGCCATCAGGGGTGGAGAAGGCAGATCGTTCTTGGGCCCGGGGTGTGAGACCGATCTGCCAGTAGCCCGCTGTCAGGTCGAAGATGCTGAGGTAGCGGGCAGCTCCCAGGCGGTCGATTAGTTCATCTGCTCGGGGAATGGGGTGTGCGTCTGTTCTGGTGACCGCATTCAAGCCCCGGTAGTCGACGCAGAACCGGAGCTCAGGCGTGGTGCCGGGGGCGGCTGCTTTGGGGACCAGTACCACTGGGCTGGCCCAGGGGCTGTCTGAGGGTTCGATGACCCCGAGCGTGAGCATCATGGCCACCTCCTCTTGGATGCAGGCCCGTACCCGATCTGGTACGCGGTAGGCCCGATGGCGGACAGGGGGACTCTCTCCAGTGTCCACGTCGTGTAAGCACCAGGGGGTGACCCCTGGGGTGAGGGAAAACAGGGTGGCGAACTGCAGCAGGAGGTCTCGGCAGCCTTGGCGCTGTTCCGGGGTGAGGGCCTCCGAGAGTCGGACCACGTCCACGGAGCCGTCCTTCTCCCGAGTCCGGAGGAGGTCAGGAAGTGGTTCGGAGTCCTCCTCGGCTCCGCTGTCTGTTGCCATCAGGAGGCTGAGCTCTGAGCGCACAAAGTGGGGTTTCAGTCTATTGGCGTGGAGGACCCGGAGAGGGTTCCGTGAAGATTCCATATCGATGAGATAGGTGACAGGGCTCTTGCGCTCGACTACTTTGAAGGGCCCCGTCCATTTGTCTTGCAGGGCGCATGGTTCGGTGGGAGACATGACCCACACTTGTTGGCCGGGTTCAAATTCGATGGAGGAGGCATTTTGATCGTACCACCGTTTCATGTCTTCTTGACTGGCCTCCAAGTTTGCTTTCGCCATCTCTCGGAATCGTCTGGTCTGGTTGCGGAGGGTTAGGAGGTACTTGAAAACATCTGGAGGGTTCTTTCGAGGGGGCATTTCCCAGCCTTCTTTGACTAGGCAGAGTGGCCCGCGCACAGGGTGTCCATACAAGAGTTCGAACGGGCTGAAGCCGAGGGACTTCTGGGGGACTTCTCGGTAGGCAAAGAGGAGGCACAGCAGTAGCACATCCCACTGGCGACGGAGGGGCTCTTCCAACCCCCCAATCATCCCTTTGAGCGTGCGGTTGAACCGCTCAACCAGTCCGTTCCCTTGAGGGTGGTAGGGGGTCGTGAATCTGTAGGTGACCCCACACTGTTGCCAGAGGGACTTCATGTATTTTGAAATAAAGTTTGTGCCCCGGTCGCTGACGACTTCTCGTGGGAAGCCCACCCGGGAGAAGATCCCCATCAAGGCCCGGCCGACTACCGGGGCTGTCACAGTTCGTAGGGGAACAGCCTCGGGGTAGCGGGTGGCGTGGTCCACCAGTACCAGGATGAACCGATGCCCTTGTGCTGTACGGGGGTCCAGGGGCCCCACAATGTCTATCCCCACCCTCTCGAACGGGGTGGTGACTACCGGGAAAGGTTGCAGAGGTGCTTTAAGCTTGCGGCCGCTCTTCCCGCTGGCCTGGCACGTGGGGCAGGACCGGCAGTGCTGGAGTACGTCGTTCCTCATCTTGGGCCAGAAAAAGTGGGTCACCAGGCGACTGTAGGTTTTGTCCTGACCCAGGTGGCCAGCCAGGGGGACATCGTGGGCCAGGTTTAGCAAGAAGTCTCTAAAGCGTAGGGGCACCACAAGCACTCGACTTGCCCCTAACTCTGCGATTCTCTGTTCGCTGTACAACAGGTCATTGTCCCAATAGACCCAATGGGTTCCGGAGGTATCCCCTGCACTCTGGGCGAGGGCTTGTTGGCGGAGTCCCTCGAGGGAGGGACAGGTCTTCTGCTCGTGGCGAAACTGTTCCTGGGTGGGCCCCCCCTCCTGACGCCACTGAGCCAGGCCGGGAAGGTCCTGAGGCTGAACGACCCCCTCGGGAGTTTGCTCTGGGGGACGGCACGGTCGGTGTCTTCTACTGGCACGACCGGGGGAGGAGGTGCCGGCCATTCATTCTCTTCGGGTCGGGGGGTGGCACGGGCAGCCATGGACCGGGTGGTTACGCACGCCCAGTCCGGGATGCCCAACATCCCCAGGTGCTCCCTCCTCTCTACGGCGGCCCACGGGGAACTCTCCAGATCATTTCCCAGGAGACAGTCTACGGGGGCATCATCTCGGACCGTCACTTTCAACATGCCGGAGACTCCTCCCCACTCGAAGGGGACGCAGGCCATCCGACATAGACTCTCCGAATTGTCGGCTGAACGGACAGGGCAGAGAACGTTCGGCAGGATCTGTTCTGGGGTCACCAGATGACAGCGGACAGCTGTCACACTGGCCCCTGTGTCACGTAGGGCTTCGGCCCTGCGTCCATTAATGTTCACCCACTGACTGTACTTCTGGGTGTTGGCGGGTAGGGGGACCCGCGGGACCATGTCTCTTCCCCCTAGGCACGCTAGAACCATGGCGGCGGGTTCCCATTCTTGGTGTTCTTGCTCACATTCCTCGTGTTCTTCGGAGATTTGTTCTTCCCCCAGGGCGGCGGCAGCCATCTGGCGGGGTCTCGGAGTCTGGCTCTGTGGACAATTCGGGTCGTTTGCGTAGTGGCCGACTCGCTGGCATCGGTGACATGTGACATTGGCTCTGTATCCCGGCCGCGCCGGGGTGTTGCCCCGGTTGGCCGGGGGTGGGGTGCTGGTAGCGGGAGCGGCCGGGGCGTTGTCTCTTCCTCGTCCCTGGCCCCCTCCTCCTCCTCGGGGACGGTGCTGACCGTGGTTGTTCTGGACCTGTTCATGCGACCCATTTCGGCCCACTCGGGTAATTTCCCACCGGTCAGCCTCGGCGGCGAGCTGCCACGGATCAGTCAATTTACTGTTGAGGAGGTGCTGCCTGAGCTCGACGAAGCAGTTGTTTGATAGATGCTCCCGTACCATGAGATTGAATAGTTGCTCGTAGGTTGTTACGTTGCTTCCCTTGATCCACCCCTCGAAGGCTCGGCTGAAATAGTTAACGTATTCCACCCAAGTTGTACCCGGGATCCGGGTGCAGTCTCGGAACCTCTGGCGGTACATTTCGGGTGTGAGCCCATAGCGGGTGAGGAGGGTAGCTTTCATGTGGTCATAGGAGGTCATCAGATGGTCAGGAAGCTGCAGCAGGGCATCGCGGCCCTCATTGACGAACCTCCCCCATAGACCGGCTCCCCAGTCACTGCGATCGATCCGGTGGGAGGTCATAGCGATCTCATAGGCCTTGAACCACTGCTGTATGTCGTCATCTCGGAAATATTCTCGAACGACATCCTTAGGGATGTGTACCTTCTTTTCTGTTGCCCCCGGGGTGCGCGGTTGCTCGGGCACCCCTAATTCTTTGTTCTGCTTGCGTAAGTCTATCTCAGCTAGTTTGCGCTCGTGTTCATACGCCAGTCTCTTCTCTTCGAGCTCTCTTTGTCTCTGTTTCTCTTCCCGTTCTTCTCGGAGCCGCAGGTGTTCCAGGTTCAGTTTTTGTTCGGCTAACTTGAGTTCGCCATCCATTTTGAGCCGGGCCATTTCTAGCTCGTGTAGTCGGTTTCTTTCTCGTTCTTGGATCTCATCTTGCGAGAGACCCGTTCTTTGCTCCTCGGGAGCCGTGGTGTTTTTCTCTGCTGCTGCGACATTTTGGTCCGAGGGTCCGACGGCCCCGGTTTCTGCCCATGACTCAATGGCGTGCTTGAAATCGTCTTTAGTACTCAGACCGGTGGTAGCGATACCTAGTTCAATGCAGAATTGTTTCAACTCACGATGGCTGTATTCTTCCAATTTCTCCGTCTGGAATTTCTCGGTGGATCTGCTTTCTTTGGTTGGCATTGTGGTTTTGTCGCGGGGTGAGCTACTCTCTGTACGATTACGCATCGATTCGGATCGCGCCGCTGGCCACCAATGTTAGACGGACCGGGAGGGTCGGCCGAGGACAAGGGGAGAGGTCTCCGGGGAGAGCCGTCTCCAGCGATCGTACAGACAAGTAACTTCCCCCCCACAGATGTACACCACACAAGGATAAGGTTCAACGTTACTTTATAAGCAATTCTTCAAGTACGGTGAAATGGTACAAGGAGGTCTGGACTCAGGGGTCCCCTCTAGGCTAGTCTCTTGGTTGGGAAAAGGGTAGCGGGACAGTCTCGTTACCAATCTGGTAGATGAAATAGCTCACAATCCTCGAGCTCGGCGTTCTAGATGATCGGGCCGCGGCGGAGCCAGCAGGTCCCGGGATGGTTGAAGGTAGCGACGGTCCGCGGCGGAGCCAGCAGGTCCCGATGAAGGTGGTGGTTACAAATGGTCCGCGGCCACGCCAGCAGGTCCCGACGACGATGAAGGTTTCAGAAGGTTGCGGCAGCGCCAGCAGGCAGGTCAATAGTTCGCAAGGCAGGGCTACGGCAGCGCCAGTAGTCCGTCAAGGATGAGTTCTTCACTGCGTCTCTCGACTCCAGGATACAACTGCCTTCCTGCTCTGGAGCTGCCCCAGTTATAGGTCTGGCGCCCTTTGATGTCCGGACCCTCGCACTTGGAGGTCGGGAGGTCCAGGATGAGGGAGTCCAGACACCCAGCAGGGGGGTGGAGCCAGCGCCTCGGGAAGCTGGGGTGATCAGCACCTGGCGGGGGAGAGCCATCGACACCTCTTTCTCCCATTGACCTGCCAAGTAGTCCACTCACCTCCTGGGTGGATGGTGGTGCCGGGATGTCGGGGCCTGGCCAGGCCCAGGGTTAGGGTCGATCGGAGGCCACACGGCCTCGTGGTGCTGTGTCCAAGATGGCGCCCAGGCCGGGCGAGAGAGGGCCGGTAGGGAATCGGGCCCATGATGGGGAGATGTCCAGGTGCAGGGGTCTCATAGGAGACAGGAAACGGATGGTTGTTGCGTGTAACACCTGAAGAGCCAGGTTCGGGCCTGGTCGTGCGGGGAGGGAGCAAGCCTTTCATGTGGCCTGTCCAACACTCACACAGCTCTACATCTCCCCCTTTCTTAACAAAGTGAGCTTAATGTCCTCAGTGTTCGCAGTTCTTCAATCCACCACACGGGTTGGCGGACAGTCTGTTCTTCAAGCCTCAGTAGTATCGAATCAGTGGTGGGTTTGGCTTTGGTCACTCTTTCCGGTGTCTTGATCAGGGCGTTCTTGACCATGATGCGTGTGAGCTGTTCACTCTCACAGTCTGCAGTCCTCATGTTTCCTTCTAGTGGTGTAACAGTTGGTTCGGGTGCTCGGTCCCTTTCATGGGTGGATAATGTTCTGGTCCTCTTATGGGCACCTGCGCCTACTTTTGCTCCCTCTTGTCTTGTCCGGTCGAGGGCGACACTGTCTTCCCCCTCTGGGTCATGCACATCAGACAGTACGGTACTATCTGGCGAGACTGTCTTGGTTTGGTTTGGTAACTCATGCACAGCCTCGGGTTGTCTGACGAACTCGTTGTCTATCTGTGCATAGGCACGTTTTTTTCTCTCATCTGATGATCTCTCTCTACTGACATGTCCGGCTTTCTTTGCGGAATGGCTGGCAGGTCCCTTCCCGTCCGGTGACTAAGGTCCACTGTCTCTGTTTTCTTTTTGTAGGTCCTTCGAGTCAGCCTTTCGGATCCCTTCAGGGGTGACGGTGTCTGATCTATGTCCGGATATATTTGTGATTGACACGACAGACTGTCTTGTGGCGTGACTGCGTATTCAGAGACCTTTGTGTGTGTCATGTTGCTTTTGACAGGAAGGGTGTCCTTTGGTTCTATGGCGCGTTCAGGTGGTTGACGCCATGGCTGTTGTTGGGACCATGACTTGGTCGACTCACGGGATCGAACAGACGTGCTCTCTGGGTAAGAGAAGTCTCTTGTTGACTTCCAGGATCGGACGGACGCGCTCTCTGAACCAGAGGAGTACCTGGCCATGGACGTGCTTTCTGGGTCAGAGAAGTCTTTTGTCGACCTCCAGGATCGGATGGATGTGCACTCCATGTCAGAGAGATCCTTCTCCCCATTCCTTTTCCAACGTTTCTTTGAAACTGTCTTTGGAAATGGATTTTTGACTTCCATAGTCCATGACGAATTGCTCTTCCCCTTTGAATTGTCGTTGGGATGCTTCTCCGTGTGCCTTTGTTGGAACGTCTTCAGTGTTGTCTCATTTGGGAGGTTGTCTGATGATCCTGTGCTTGTTCCTTGTGCTTGGTCCCAAGCTTTGGCCTCTTTATCCTCCTTTTTGGTTCGTTGCTGTGGAGGATCAGTCCGTCTTGGGCGACCTGTTTCTCCTTCTCTCTTGTGTGATGCTCTGACACTTCTGATTTGTGTTGTATGTGTTCTTCGGTCAGATGTTTCTTTGGACTCGTCTTCACTGCTTGTCGACTGATGTTCCTGCGCCGACTTCCGGTGTTGACCAACGCGACCCCTTCTTCTATGGTTAGTCTTTCTCTCCCACTTGCTGTGCAGGATGCCCTCTTGTCCAGGAGTGCGATCTGTCCCACTTGATGCTCTTTCCCCATCAGAGCATTGTGTGTCGTACTTTGAGTGACTCCTTGAGGAACTCCTGGGGGGTGAATAACTTCGTGGAACGATCTTTTGGATGGTTGACCCTGGGTCATCTGACTCCGAGTAATTCTTGGTTAACTTTGAGTAGTCGGATGCTGAGGAATCTGACTCTGAGTAATCCGTGTCACTTTCTTTGTCACTGTATCTTTCCCGTTGTCTTTTTGCTGGTCTGCCTTCCCTCTCTCTCCTTTCAGTTTTGTTTGTTTTCTGAGTTCTATCTTCCCAGGTATCTTGATGGTTTGCGCTTAGGTACACGTCCTTCAATCCTTCTCTTGCTTCAATTTGCATTCCAATTTCGGCCTTTTTGATGATTTCCTTTAAGGACCAATGCCCCTGCAGGATCTTGCGCTTTGTGTCAGGGTTTGTGCAACCTTCAACGATCCGAAGTCGAACCGCATCCTCATTTGTGAAGGTGTTGAAGTGGCACCCTCGTACCATACTTTGCAGACGAGTGATGAAACTTGGCAGCGGTTCGCCTGGTTCCTGCCGTGCTGTATTGAAAGCCATGCGATTATGATCCACATCTGTCTGTGCGTTGAGATGAGCACAGAGCTCCCTTTGGAGTCTTTTATAGATTTCTGTGTCCTCTTTGGAAAATGTCCTGATTGGGCATCGGCCCTCCGGACCCACCAAATGGAAGAGTAGTATCAGACATTTCCTCTCTCTTGGCTCACCATTGGCTATTAAGAAATCTTCTAGTGCTTCGAGCCACCGGTGTCGTTTGAGATCCGAGATCCAATCATCAGTCTGCATCGCCGGGGGCGGTACTTTACTGTATGGAGTGACCCGCCGTGCTGTGTCTCCACCCGCCATGAGAGAGGGAGATTCTGGTCAAGGTCTTTGGTTTGGTCGTTTGCTTGGAGATTGATGGTCTTTGTAACCAACGGAGTATGCGTCGGCGAATGAACTTGGATGGTACTGCTCTCTTCGGGGTCCTCTGTAGGCCTGCCCTCCTCTGGGTCTTCTGCAGTACTGTCCAGCAGCTCTTGTCTCTTCGGTGCTCTTCAGTTTGCGCTCAGTGTCGTCGTTATCTCTCTCTTGCATTTGCTAATGCTTGTTCCATTGTGCTGTTGTCGTTGCTTGGTTCTTGTGTTCGCTTGTGCCTCTTATTTTACAGACACGTGTTGCTTTAGTACATTCACCACTGCGCATTCGTTTGCGTTGCTCAATGTCCACGTTGCCACCCGTGCTGACATTCGTTTTTGTCAATACATGTATGGTAAGTAACTCTTGTGGTTGCCCGTGCTTGTTAGTTGATTTACTCTTGTGTGTGCACGTGCTTGTTCTGTTTCAGTTGCCAAGCCGTGTTCATTGTTGTTCACGCGCCGTTATCCACGCTTGTGTGTTTGCCTTGCCACTGCCTATTTCTTGGCATTTACCAGTGTATGTTTATTGTCATGTACCAAGGCTTGTCGACTGCATGTGTTTGTTTCCTTTCGCCACGGCTTGTTGTTTCTATTCGCCACGACTCGTCTGTTGGCTCTTGACAGTACTTGTTGGTTCCTTGCCAATGCTTGTTTGGCCTTCGCCAATGCTTGTTTGGCCTTTGCCAGTTTTTGTTTGGTCTTCGCCAATGCTTGTTGATTTACTTTCGCTAATGCTTGTTTGCATGCAACTGCCAATGCTTGTCTGTGTGTCTCTTGCCTTTGCCAATGCTTGTTTGGTCTTCGCCAATGCTTGTTTGCATGCACCTGCCAGTGCTTGTCTGTATGTCTCTTGCCTTTGCCAATGCTTGTTTGGTCTTCGCCAATGCTTGTTTGATTCACTTTCGCCAATGCTTGTTTGCATGCAACTGCCAATGCTTGTTTGTACGTCTCTCGCCTTTGCCAATGCTTGTGTGGTCTTTGCCAATGCTTGTTTGTTTGTCCTTCATCAATGCTTATTTCCAGACACTGCTTGCCTGACTTAAAGATGGCCGCTCCCGATTTTCACAGGGATGTCCCATTGGCTTGCCTGACTCCAATATGGCCGCCGCCCCTGAAATCCCAGCTTGCACGAGACTTTCACTTTGCTCATTCAGACCCGGGCCGACTCAATCAGGACTCACCGGCCGCTGGTCCCAGGGACATCAGCACTTCTCGCGGTCCCCACGCTGATCCACAGGTGAGGTTGGAGCGAGTTCCCGCTTCGCTGCGCTAGGGGGCCGCTTCCACGCGGCGACAGCGTGTCAAAGACACACGCATCCGGCGTGAGGTTCCTAGCGCCGGGGCCACTCGAGCTCCGGTTCCACCGCGCTCGACAGCGCTTGCCGCCAAATCTTCTGGGGGCGATGCTCTTCGCCCGGGACACTCTTTTCCGCTTCTTGGGCGCTGGGCAGAGTCGGGGTGGGCTCCCGACCTCTGTTCTATCTGCATATGCTGGGGGTACGTGCATTCGGCAATGTCGCGTTTTGGCGCGAACTGCTCCGACTTCTCGAGCGCTCCAACGCTCATCACTGCGGCTCCCTCTCTTCTCCCTCAAGGCCTCTGAAGGGACAGGGTCACCGGCTGCCAGCTTCTCTCTGGGGCAGCTCCGTGCAGCGGCGGTTTCTTCTTCTTGGCGCCGCCTTCCTTCAGCAGCGGAGCTCGTTTCTAGACGCTGCGGGGACAGGATGATTCCACGAGGTGCTGTGGCTTGTGGGGTTTTGCTCATCCCACCCTCGTCGCCAGTTGTAGCGTCCTGCTACTAATAACCACAGACACCATTGCTTATCTTCAAGAGCTTTATTCAATACCTCTTACTCACTCACTGTCCCTACTCTAACTGACCAGTTCCTTTCCCCGGCTCCTCCTGTTCCTGCTCCTCCTACGACTCCGCCCCCCAACCACTAGACTACCTCACACAGCTCTACACCAAGTGCCCCAGTCTCCCACACGCGCCCACCCCTGCCACCACAGCGCCTGGGTCCAGACCCCTCCCCACCTGACCCTCACCTGCCTGATCCCCCTGACTAGCTTCCAGACCCAGAGAGCCCCCTTGCGCCATGTAGGTATCGATCTGCTCCCTCCTTGACAGGCCCCGTACCTCCTCATGCCATGAGGTAAAGATATCCAGGCCCCCCCAAACCCGACCCCCCCTTCCGAACCATGCTCCTCTGGAAAATCCTCCTGCTCCAGGATCCTGCCTCCCTCCCCAAGCCCCTCCCACCGCACCTGAGAAACCCCCCACCTCCGCGCAACCTACCCCCCTCCCTCGCGTCCAGCCCCCACTCAGGAGGAGCCTGCACATTAACCAGCTGCAACATCCCTCGGACCCACCTACACCCGACCCCAAAAGGCTCCCTTGCACCCCCACACTCAGAGGGCTCACAATGAGGGAGGCAGCCCTGTCAGTGGGACCCTGAGGCCTCATCCCACCACCCTGAGCTCCAAAGCTCCAAAACTAAGCCTGAGCCTATAAACTCCCTGTCCCCCTTCCCCCCAATACATTGTTTCTCTGGGGCACAGCCAGGGAACCATGCGGCCCACTCCTACAGTGGGCCCCACCCATCTCCAGTCTGTCCGAAGCCCGAAATGAGATTGAAGGCTCAGGTGGATCCCTCCTAAACGGGGCCGCTCTCCTGCTTTAGGAGCGGCCTGCACCTTCTCCTCATTGGCCGGAGAAACGTGAGACGCGCTCCCCCGGTGAGCCCCACATGCAAGCTCCCCCACCGGAGCCTCATCCATCCCTGAGGCAGCGGCTCTGTGCCAGCACCCCGGGCCAACCGCCAGCACACCAATCCTGTGGCCCGGGTCGCTCACCATCCCACGCTTCACCCTCTTGGGGGACCGCAAGGCCACAACGGCGGGTGCCACCCCGCCGCCACGCGCCTCGCCGAGCACATGGGTTCCGATGGCTCAGGCATAATGAAATCCAGCCGGCCGACCTCACAGAGCAGCCGATCGCCTCCCACACTTTCAAGTCCTTGACAGCCATAATCTTTTGTCGTATGCCCACAAAATCTCACAAAACAAACCGAAATACCGCTAAAACAAAACCCTCACAAAATTCTAAAACAGCTAAACTCCCAGCTACCGGGTCACCAAACCTAAAATGGTGGCTGTGAGAGGGAGAGCTAACCCCATATAGTCTTTGGGCTATGAAACAAATTGGGCTACGTTTGGGCTATAACCCAAGACCCCCAACAGTATTACAAAAATTGGCAGCTGCCGGATGACCCCCCCCCCCCTCCCAAACTGCCCGGGGGCAGACTTCGCGGGCTTGGCTGCCCCCCAAGCCCCTCTTAGATGCAGCCTCCAAAGATTACACATGGTCTGCGGAAGCGATTGGCAGTTGTGTGACAACTCTATACCTGAAAGAGATGCAGGAGGTAGGAGTTTTTCTGTGACAATCATCAAAAACCAGAAAGGAAAAGGGTAACATTAGGCAGGAATAAAATGGAGAAGCGTGGTCAGGCAGAAAGCGATTCCAGGTCGCAGAGACCATAGCAAAGGAAACATGAGTAGGAAATTTGCCTCAAGGGGTTTTCTGTGCATGCCCGCCGCGCGTTGGTACATCAGCTTCCCTCAGATAGCACCTGCAAGGGACCTGAACTGAACAGCTTGAGCGCCGACCAGCCTAAAACGGCATCTCGTACAGACAGAGAGAAAATATGGCCGCCGATAGACAGCGCAACCTCCCCGCAGATTGAAAGGTGTAAGGAGAAAGGGTAGAGTCTAAATTAAAGGTCAGTGACCAGTGAATGAGGTTGCAAAAATAAAAGTTGCTCCTATGTGAAACAAGCCTAAATATACCTTACCACATTAAAACCCTAATTTAAACACTTGTTAATTTCCCATCCAGAATCCCTAAAAAAAAGACAACAGTAGCGATAAAAAGTTAAAATGTCGAGCGTCTTGTGCTCTCCTTAATTACTAGACCAGAGAAAATGTTCAGTGTCATATTTCAGCATCTGAGAGGCATCTGCCTTGATAAGACAATGATTGGCACAAATTTAAGCAAGACAGACATCAAATTGGCTTTTCATTTACTGCCAGTAAATCCAGAAGATTATTACCAGGGTTTCAATTTGAAGAATAGATATTTGTGGCATACACGTTTTTGAAACTTTAGGCACATTCTTGGTTTTCCTTTAACGAGTAGTGAGGGAGAATGTTGACGCTTGATGGTGGTCCTTGGACAGGTAGCAGACATTTTCTGTGTTCCGTTGGCTTCAGAAACAAGCATGTGCAATGCAATAGATTGCGCATTTGTGAGAGTTTAAGCTATTGGCATGGTAAAGGATAATGCCTTTTATATATATTTTTAAGCCAAATAACACATAAATGAAAGGCATTGTCATTTTCAATGCCAATAGCTCAAACTCTTATAAATGCAAGACCTATTCAAAGAAGCGGCTGCCTTTGTCCCAGCTGCTCGGAAAGTGAAAGCACGCATGGTACGCTGAATGTTGCCGGAAAGCATGTGGTGCTGCAGTAGGAGAAACTCATTAAAGAAAATAGTGCTTACAAACTACCGTGTAGTAGGACTAACAAGCCTAATAATGGATCAGAAGCCAGCATTTACAAAGGAAAAATGACACAAGCCAATTACAAATATGGGCAGAGAGTGGGCGACGCTTCTATTCCATACTCAAATACAGCTTGCTGCAGAGCAGCGCATGAGCCCAGGCTCGACCTCAAAATTGAACAGCAAGTGTCGATAATCACATTTCAGCTCATTGATCTAGATTCCATGGGCATGGTATTGTGTATGTAGAAATTTGAAATTGCAAAAGCTTTGCAGGCAAACGGACTTCTATGTCTGTGGGCATTTTGCAAGCTTGCGGAGTTTGATTTAGAGTAGCATAGAAGCCACACCAAAGGAAAGCACAATGCTTGGACAGTGTGAATTTTGTTTGATGCATTAGGTGCAGGAGCAGGGACAACTTTAGAATTTTGGGGGCCCTGGGCCAACTGTTTTTTGGGGGGGCCCCTGTTCAGAACAGCTTTGAATTAATGATTCAATTTCAGCTCTTTCATGCCCTCTTTGACCAGGTCACTGCCAAATTGTAAATGCTTTTACATTTAATATTCAGGGATAATGATGTATGTTCTCAATATTGTAACATAGCAGCAGCTCACTAATATTACTGCAAATAATCTCAGTTGCACACTCCCGTTTCCCATATGTGAGTTCCTGTTTTGATCTAAACAAAACTTTTTTTATGGATGTTGAATGCTACGTAAACATATTTGTCTGCAAAATGTCTTTAATAGACTCTCACACATCACCCACATTAAAAATAAATTGAATTAAAAGACTGTTTAACAACAACGCTGAAACGGAGGAGGGGCGGAGCCAAGATGGCGGGCTGAGCACCGCCGAGTGAAGACGTGCATGTGTGGGTCTGCTTTGGTAATGCACTACGCTTGCCTTGATGAAGAGAAATTTACACTTTTTGCCTAAAGTATGAAGGAAAGGAAAGTTGAAGGCACCCGTGCACCCGTGCGCTGACTGTGAAATCGGCAGGCGGCTGGCTGGAGTTTGGTGCTTTTCGGCGGGGGCTGAGGCGCTCGGCGCTTGAGAAAGGGAGAAATTGAAAGAAAACGAAGCGCCTGCATACCCGAACTTACCTAACGGGAGGAACGGCTGGAGCCCGGCTGAAGACCGGGTCTTGACGGGGGCCGATGCTCTGGAGACTGCTGCAGCAGGGAGGCAGGAAATTGCTTCACTCCTGGATTAACGTAGCGAGCTTCACTCGCTTGCCACTGCTCTCTATCCTCACAGTCGGCTGGGCGTTCCCAGCCTCGTTACAGCAAAGAGCACACCTGAGGTCTTCCCTGGTCACACGGCCAAAGCAGCTGAAACGAACAGAAACAGTGGAAACGACTACGGCATATGAACTAATCTCGATGCGCCAGACCAGATCCAGGAAGACTGCTTCGACAGTAAAGAAAGCACTCCCAGGTACTATGACTGCAGTGACTACAGGGGTAACGGTGGTGGGGGATAAAAATGAGATTAATAACACCGCTAAATTCAAACAACATTCAGAACATTTAAAACCTGCGGATATAAAGGGAGGTGCCAGTGCCAGTAGTGAAATAAATGTGGATTCAGACATAACAGAAATACAATTAACAGACAACAAAAGGAGGTGTGGCAACGACAAAGGCGAAAAAAACGGGGATAATTCCAATGGGATATTGGTAGATAAAGAACTCGCTGTACCTTTTGTGCCCACAGTGCCATGTAAAAAAAACGGAGAGACGCTGCCAGGAAAAACTATTCCACAGGCAATTAAAGATAATGGGTTTGCTACAGAGACACGTGGAGGCAAGAAAGGGTCAGATAAACTTTCCATGGATAAAGGGCCTGCATGTTCAATATTGAAAGAAGTCAGTGAGACAAAATTGGTTAAGACAAACGAAATTGGTAAAAAAGTTGAGGCTGCAGCAGAGAGAGACTTGATAAATAGCCCACTGCACACAGTACAAGATCAAGCAGGAGGTTCGGTACACCTTAAGGTCAATAACACGGCTAATAACACGGTATCTGCACTGACTGATAAGATCAATTCAAAGGAGAAAGAGAAAGTGAAAGAGGGTGTGACTGAACCTGAGGCTAAATCAGATGAGGATTCAAATGCTGACTACGAGGAGTTATCGGAACCGGACGAAGAGGGGCCTAACGAAGCCTCCAAAGCAATAGTTAACAAAAAACTGCTATAGAAGAAAGTTAAGAAAAAGGCTAAGACTAAGCAAAAAATCCTTCTACTAAAAACAACAGGGAAGGAAATGGCCGAAAGCAAAAAAACTCGGTTAATAGACGACAGCCCTCTGAGAAGATGGATAGAGGCTAAAGGTGGGGTTAAGAACATGGCCCTAAGACTTTCAGGGGCAAGCCCTGATGAGCTGAAAGGTCAACTTAGTAAAATACAAGAAGATAACCTAAGTAATGACTTAAGTTTAAAACTGAACAAGCCTATGGATCTATTAACCGACCCTTGCTCGAGCGCACTTCCCCTGAACCAAGAGGTAATTGGCAACATGGTTAGGATCTCGGAGGAAGGAAATGGGGACTTAAGTACTGAGATCTTCTCAGGGATCTCTAGAGCTTCACCTAACGCTATTTCAGATACCTCGCTGTCTCATACTATATTAAGCGATGCTGAGAAACCCAGTGAGGAGCAAGATCTTGAACTTTCAACTCTTAACTCTGAAGCGATTAATGAAACTATAGTATCCAGCTTGAGGAAAACTTCAACGCTGTTAGAACATAACTTTAGTGCTAAATCAAGAGAAAATGTGGAACACGATTCTTTGGCTGCTGTGTCCGATGCGTCCAATTTTGGAGAAACAGTACCTGATCCATCTACTACACAAATT